>NC_064441.1:6917500-9561250 GCF_023343835.1 Lagopus muta
GTTTTCTCTTCTGACTGGAATTACATAATGATATTCTACTGTTTCTTGAGGTGATGTGGGTTTTTTTATTCCTATTTACTATAAATGCAGTGAGATCATAAAAGTGTGCTGACAGCTTTTTTGTTTGTTTGTTTTGTTTTGCTTTCCACACCCAAATTGTTTTGCTAATGAAGATTATCTTGATTTAAAGTACCAACTGCAGGGAAGGCACAAGCGGCTTCAGCTGCAGGTAGGCTACCTGAGCAGATGTGTTAATAGAACTTGTGAAAGAAAGTACCTGGAAGCCATATGTGATACAAACTGTAATAAATCTGCTAGGTTAGCTGGGTTTAGAGACTGTTATCTGCAGGTGTGTTTTTCATTTTCCTTTGCATAAGTGGGCAGATACAAGTTGTATATGTCCAGTACAATACCAAATATTCACAGCCATCAGCAAGCTTACTTTTAGGCATTAGTTTCTGTAAATGAGATGCACAGAAAAAGCATTTTGAACATTTTTGCACTCAAACTCTTGTGGCTCTGCATTGTCTTCTCTTCTGGGGGAGCGTGCATTATATATGGCATGCCAGCATTCGTTGTCAGTGAAAAGAGAATCTGCTCATACGTGACTCAAAGGGATTGGTTTGCCGTGCAACTGGTGTTACACAACCTGCAATATCGTATTAGTGATGTCCAGTAAAGTTGGAGCTTGAGATTTCCTCTTTGTGGGCTGCCGTCCACCACCAACATTTATAAAGACGTGACTTTGCTGAGAGCTCTGGAGCAATGTGTGCTTCACAGTATTTACTTCTAATTTGTTCACCGTTTTTCTGTGACACAAGCTTTAGAGTCAAAGAAAATCTATGTTAAGGATTTCCCCACTTAATGCTATAGATATATTTTTGTCTAAAAATGAAGAAATATCACCAATTAAAAACCTTTAACAGTACCATGGGTAATTAAATTTCTGTACTTAGGTAATCTATTAATGCAACAATTCTTATTGCAAAATATTAATACTTCATTCTTATGTTTTTGAGTAATTAGACAGTGCGTATCTTTTGTAGCAGTATTTTACCAAAGAAACAGACACTTTAAAATTGTGGCTATTATGATCAGGGAAGTTCATTTTTCATTTTTGGTACGTTTTTAAGTACAGGGTACTTTTAGTTGTCTTTGTGTTTGATGTTAAGTATGTCCATTCTTAGGAAGTGCAGCATCAGTGTTGGTGCCTTCACTATAGGGCTGGACAAACATCACCTCTGAGTACATTCAGAGGACTCCGTGCCATTGGTACAACTGAGAACTGAATGCAGTGCTGTGCAGATATAGCAGGCGACATCCCTGGTCTCAGATGCTCTACTGTGCTGAATATAGATGCTGGTTATTCGTCATCAGCCCGGTACATTATTAGTAAATTCTCTTCTCCTACTGATCCCTTAACACATGATTTCTCTTTATTCTTTTTGCTTGAAGAAAAATGTAGTCTGTCCTGTGTGTTGCCACTTTGCAACCCTGAAACTGAGGCTTTGGGGGGATGGGAAAGGAGCTCTGCTGACAGGCTGTTAATATAATATTTGCTATTGCGATGATTTTGCATTACCTCCCACTGAGCAAAGCATGGAGTAGCATTAGCATTGCCTTGTCTGCTCATCACTTCAGCAAGAGCAAAAATCCTCTATAGCAGCCTATGCTGCATATGTCAGGAAGTTAAAAATATGCCACGGTTCTAAACCTCTATTTCAGATTATATTTTACTGTAACCAGCCAGGATCAAAACAACCATCAAGTGGGACTTCCTTAGAAGTATCATTCTCTGACTCTACAACCGAGGCTTTAAGTTATCAAACACACATTTGCTTGTGATAGTGAAAATGCATGCTAGTGCACAGCATGGGAAGGAGTTTGCTTTGTTTCTGCAGCTCATGAAGAGATCTGATGGAATATCTGTATTGTGGCAAGAGAAAAAGTACAGATAGTTTTTACTGTTAACTCTCACCAGTCTGAATTCTAGAGCACAAAATGGGGGATGGGCAAATGGATAAAAGGTGGTTTGTAACATTTTGTACAGGACTAATAATTATTGAAATTTCTAGACGTTAGCAAAATAGTTGTGTTCATTTTTGAATTGTTTTCGGTTGCTGTTGATTTGGGAAACATAAATACATTTAAACTTTGACATGTTTGATAATATTGTTTTTGTAGGTAGCTGAAGTATTATTAACTGCTGTAGACTGCAGTGTCTTCTAGAGCTGTAACTGCATGCAGCATGTCTGAGTAGAGTATAAAAAAATAAGACAAGTGATTGTGCTTGGAATGGAGAACACTGATCTGGTAGAACATGATTGTAAGTTTGGATGTGCAAAACGTGCATGGCAGAATTTCAGGGCTTGAGGAACTGCGTCTCCCCTAGCACCTTGGTCTGCCTTGATACATTATTTGGCACTGGAAAAAAAAGGAAAAAAAAAAAAATTAGTTTGTCAGTTCCCAGCTTAGTTTTTTGTTCTGTTATCAGCTGCGTGTGTTAGTAGGCTAAGTAACAACTCACAGTATTTGCACGGTTCTCTGCGTTGCTGGAAATACAGAACAATTTTGATTGAAGGAATTCCTGACCTGCTGTTTTCTAATGAGAAAAGGATGAAAAAGAATATAAAAAAAATCCCTAGACCGTGATAAAGCAATGTTTGGTGAGTGGAATCCAAAGCCCTAACAGGGAAAGTAAAGCACCTCCGGGACTTTCCTGGGGAAGGCTGTGAAGTCTGCTCTGAAAGTAGTGCCTCCTATTTTACTGTTCATCATAGGTGGATGCTGGTGTTATGGCAGTAGATGTTGAACCTTCTCAAGAATATTCCATTACATGTTGTTGCCATGCAACAGTTGGCAGCAGAGGGGAAGTCTGACAAAATGGTACCTGACATGAAAGTGTGTATGAAGCAAAGGTGTGTCATTGATTTCCTCCGCGTGGAAAAAACCTCACCCATTGATGTTCCTTAACACTTTCTGAGTGTTTATGCAGACCAAACAGTGTATGTGAGCACACTGAGGTGATGAGTGGTGCATTTCAGTAGTGGCAACAGTGATGTGAAAGACAAGCCACATTCCAAATGGCCATACGCAGCTGTCACACTCAGGACCTATTGAGCCAACATGAGGCTGTAGGTGTCTGTTTCCTGGATTGCATCATTATCAGTGATGAAATGTGGTGTTACCACCATGAGCTGGAGACAAAATGGTAGTCCATGGAGTGGCAACACGTGAATTCCCCACTGAAGAAAAAGTTCAATTTGCAGTAGGTAAAGAGATGTGCACTGACTTGTGGGATAGAAAATGGGTGATCCTTATGGATTCTCTGAACCTGGACAAACCATAAACTCGGGCCACTACATCACAGCGCTGACTGAGCTGAAGGCTGGACCTTCCAGTCGGGTCAGAGAAGAATACAGCCTTTCTCTTGCAAAACAATAATTCCCGGCCTCATGTGAGTTGGAAGAATGTGGAGCATGCTGCCAGTCTTGGTGGGTGTGGTAGGACAGTCCAGCCATATAATTCAGATTTGGCAATTTCCGATTTCCATCTGTTCAGGCTGACAGAAGATGGACTGTGTGGGTGATGTTTTCTTAGCACTGCTGCCATCACATCAGCTGTGAGACAGTGGGTCACTTCTACTGTTGCAGATTTTTTTATGAGCATGGCATTAGTTGCTGGTGAAAATGCACAACTAGTGGTGGTGACTGAGTTGAAAAAGTGTTTTATAAGCTGAGCATTTACTTTATCAGATAGCATTATTGTGCCCTTCATATTCATTGTAGTTTCAATGGAAATAAATAAGAGGCATTATTTTTGGAGTGACCTGTTGAGATATATATATATATATATATATATTCATTCCGCAGTTATTCATCTTTAATTAGGGATTATGGGATCATCTTTAATTAGGGAATATTGATGGTGATGGTGTTGTTTTTTTAAACAGAGTTAGTTACCTCCTTGTCTTGAAAAGGGTTTCCCCCCATTATGTGCTTAGTGGGATGGGAGATGATGGTGCTTATTCACTAGATTTAAGAGTTTGAACACTAACTATCCTCATTCTCAGTCTTACTGTAGTGGGGAAGCTTCAAAAGCAAAAGAAGTTGTAAGATCTTGTACTTCTTTTTAAGCCAGAGATGAAGTTTTGAGTCCTTTGGGTGGTGTACACAGATGCAATATTTAGTAACGTGCAAAACACAGACAAGCAGCCAATTTTATTTCAACATCACTTCAATGTCCTACCATTAGACTGGATCTCCAGTGCCTTACAAAGTCAGCAGAAAGAATTTTTTTCCTTCATCTCGTGAAATCACAGTCTGCATTATAGAAACAAATGACAAAATATATACCTATATGTATTTAGGCATTTAGGCACATAAAATTAAATGCTGAGCTAATATGCTCCTGTGCATGCAAGACTGCCAAAGCCATGAAATTTGGTACTTGAGAGAGAGAAGCTTAGGTGGGATATGGATTAATGTTCCCCATAGCTAGCTTTGAAAAGAAAAACTGTATTATGTGAAAGCATTACACTTGAGTCTCAGTTAAAAATGAATAGAAGCCACTGAAATTGTTCATTGCAAAAGCTGTACCGTAAGGTCAGAAGGCCTAGACAGAGGTGCAGAGCTTCATAAGGTGTTTATGCAGAGACTACCGATTTCTGGATGACCGTGTATATTCAGAAGAGGTAATATTATGGGAAATATGTGGTTTTGTTTTTAAAAAATGTTCAATGTGTATTTTAAAAAAAGGCAGTTTTGGAATTCCGCTTTATGATGTAAAAAATGTGAAGTGCAACCCATAAGGAGTTTACTTGGTTTGGGGAAAAGGTATGTTAAGATAAGCAGGGAATTTGGTACAAGTCTCTCTTAGGTGGCATGCTAATAGTAACTGATGGGCTTTGCCAACAGACAGGTTTGGCTTATGGCTCTTCAGAGCAACTTCCTACGTGATCTGCTGGGACAGTGCAGGAGTTTTGGGACTTCGGCGCTAACAGATACGAAGCTAAGTTAACCCTGCAGAACAGTCAGTTGAGGAAGTTCTTCCTCTTCGTTTTCAAGGATGATTTTCATAAAAGTGCTTTGTGGTGGTGGGTCAGAATTGATGATTGCATGCCTGTGCGTGGCCTGAGCTGTGTAGAAGCCTAGTAATGTTTAAATGTATTTCGGTACCTTATTTATATCCCAGCTTAGCATATTGCAGTAAGTTAGCTGAGATGTTCTAATTTTTAATCTGAATGTTAAGAAAACTGCTTGAGATGAAGCATTAATTTTTATTGAAACTGATTTTGAGTGACTGATGCATATATGTGCATCTCTAATGCTAATAGTGAAAATATCTGGGATTGAAATATAATGAATTGTTCTCCTAGGACAGATACTACAAAACAATTGCATAACCATTCCTAATGTGTTGGGTTGGTGGGTTTTTGTTTGGTTTGGTTTTTTTTTTGTATATATCTAGTAATGAGTCAATACATTCATCTTTAAAACTTCCAAGTCAGCAGAAGCTTTCTAATCTCTATATATAAAGATCAGTCATTGTCCTGTTTATGTTTGATACCTGCTACTGAAAAGTCACTTGGTTCTTTCATTTGGATGAATTTACAATATCCTGTTCTGCAATGTTATATGACAATGTCATATTTTTGTGTTTGAAATGTTTGAAAAACATTTTTGTGTTTTTCTGGAAGCTCCTCTCCAGCACTGTTCTTATATAAGCTGATAAATTCCCAAATAAGAATTAATGTCCTAGCACTCTCAGCCTGTGATTTCCCATGTCTCTGCATAAGTATAAAGAAATATTAATGAATACTAGAATCTTTTCTATCACTACGCATCTTGGTCTTGTCTCTTTTCATTTGTAAGCTCAGCAGCAATACATGTGCTATATTTTAACCAGCAGCACTGTGCACTTGATGAAGCTGCCGACTTCATAATGCAGGAGGTTAGACTAGATGATCTTACTGGTCCCTCCTGGCCTTAAATGCTTAGAATGAAACTGTAACCTCATATGGGAAAGATCTCTGTAAAAATGCCTGATTTATGCATGCTTGGAATTTCAGTAGAGCTTGGTTTGGTTAGAAAGAGGATGAAGGCTGTAGAAGAGCTCTGTAGAAATATCAGTTTAAGCAGATCCTGTCACCCTTCTACAGAGTTGAACTTCCATGTGCATTGAGGTAAACTGGAAAATTTTAGATTAAATCCATTTATCTGCTGTCCTACTTATGTGCCATCCTAATTCCATCAGGTTTTAATTTTCTGGGAGTTCATCATTTTTAAGATGGTTTTAAATTTGAACAACAAACAGTAAGACCCATTACTCAGAATTCTGAATATATTCCTATAAATTATTTTTGTTACTTCTTATAACTATTTTATACTACGCTTTTACCTTAATTTTTAATTAAGTGGGTTATTAATTAGCTATGTTGGAAAAGGGCACAATCATTGGAAGTGCCTGAGTCACCATCTCTGGAGATGTTCAAGAAACACCTAGATGTTGTACCTGGGGACACGGTTTAGTGGGGAAGTACTGGTGGTAGGTCGATAGTTGGACAGGATGATCTTGGAGGTCTTTCCCAGCCTTGGTGGTTCTGTCATTCTAAGTGTGTTCATTTGAAAACTAAAATCATTAAGACAGTAGTGGTGTGTTCAAGTGGTCTTGCCCTTTCTGTGTGATCTTTCTAACGTGCCGTAGAAGTGAGTCATGTGAAACCAAGAGATCATAGAGAGAGAGCTAAATACTATTTCTGTTGCTTCTTATTGTTCTTAAATAAATGCAGTTGCTTAATAGGAGACATATCTCTGAGAAAGTTAACAGCGTAATTATTACTGAAGCTACAGTTAAGAGACAAAAATGATGTTGCATAGCTGCCACTAAAGATCTCTACCTACAGTTCTGCCTTCCATTCATGGTGACACAAAGGTGATGAAAAGCAAAAATGTTCTTAGATGAATTTTTCTTTCATTTTCCATTGGAACCACTTTCATATCCGAAGTGAGTTGACTGAGATACTAGGAGCCCTAAGGCCACTCTGATCTTAGCTTGGATGCAATTATCTGATGCATTCTGCAGTTAGCTGATCAAAAACAAGAGCTGTGAGGAGAGATTTTAAATGTCTGCAGAACAGAATTTGTTTGTTTTATAGCATACATTTGAAAAGAAGGTTTGTGCTTTGTGTTGAGTGCTTATTTTTCACTGTTTAAAGAGAAGGTTGCTTGGTCACTTGTGTATACTACTAGTACTGTTGTAGCTGTGATCATCTATACGTGGTGCAAGTTTTTAATAGGAAGAACATCTATTGGAAAGATTGAAAAAAAAAAAACCTACTAATATGTCTTGGAATATATTTTGCACCTTTACTTAGATACATTGTTCTTTCTCAGTATATTGGTGATATTAACACAATTCTATCTGTTAATCAGTTTCCAGCAGCTAGCTTGATTCAGCTGTTAGCAGATGCATTAGTATTCAAAGGACTATCTGGACATTTTGAAGTTTAAGTCAGTGGTTATTGAAGGTTTCACTGGTTCGTTAGAAAATCTTACAGTTGTTGTTTGTTTTCTTTTTTGAGGGAAGGGTGAGGAACTCCTATCTGTACTGAGATCCTTAGCACTCTCATCCTCCTTGCATTTATTAAGACTGGGAATCTTTATTTGTGTGTTACTTAAGGAGCTCTGATATAATTCAGTTAATGAGAAGCAACTTATTTCCTGCTATATCACTTAAAATTTGGAATACTTATTGCACAGAAAATGCCTTGCTATAGTTCCTTTAGAGTTTGTTGTCACTGTAGTTATCATCTACTGCTACTGTTATTGTAATCATAATCCATTAGCCATAAGAATATCAACTGCATTGTGTGTGTTTCTGTCGTCAGAACTTCAAAGAGAATGCGTTTCTTTCTGGACTTGTTTATAGATAACTTATAGAGTTAATTTGAGAAGTACATAGTAAGGCTGGAAATATTTGTAGTTTAATTTTTCCTTGATAGAGATAGCATGGTTAAACTGGTTCTTAAATCTTCAGGCTTTTTCTAATGTAACAAAGTGTTGATTTGAATGTGTGTATTCCTGACAGCTGATCTCCCTGCTGCCCTGTGTAGAACCTATTTGTTAAGTCTTCATCTGTGGAAATGGAAATCTATTTGTGGAAATGACCAGTTTAGATGGTTGTTTATTTTCTCATTGCAGTGATAGCTGAAGTCTTCAGGAATATCTGATTTTACGAGACTATTCAGCCAATTTGTATCTTTGTCCCTATTTTAAAAGTGATGTGTTCCCACGTATATCTCAGGAGCCACCCATGTATCTCCTACTGTGTGTAACTTCTGATCCTGCATTACCAACTGCTGTTTCCTAACTGCCATTCTGGGAATGTCAGCAAAATACCATCAAGTGCTTTCTTTTCCTTCAGAGTTCCAGATTTGAAAGTGGTGGGTTTTTTTCCCCTCTCTGCTTGCATTTCTTTCCAGTGATTCCCCTCCCCCTCTTCTTTAGTTTACAGACTTCTACAGTGCTTTTTTTTTTTTTCTGTGCTGATTGCAGAAACACCCACCTTTCTGTGGCTTTAGTAGAGCCTTTCATGCTCTTTTCTCTGTACCAGCCCTCTAACCAGATATTTAGGCCAATTATTCTGTTCAGTTTCATTATTCTGCTCCCACAACTACAGTAATAGCCCACTTGAAAGATCACTTGGCTTCTTTTACTGTTGAGACTGCTTGCTAGTTCCCAGAAAGGCATCTTCGCATCCTCTGATCTTCTGTTTCTTTTTTTTTTTTTCCTTCTAGAGTTTTATTTAAATTAAAAGGGGTGAGGGTTAAAAGGAAAACCACACACATAAATGAGAGGAAGGAGGGGGAAAAAAAAAAGCAGTCCAGATATCAAATACATGCTTTCAAAAAGGGAAATTCCAACACTGGTAATTTGCAGGAGGCACCGAATATCAATCACTGGAATAAAAATCCCATTAAGATTGCCAGAGCAAGCATTGCCTGCTCTTTGTTTTGCAAAGTATGAATTTTACTTACAATTATAAGATGGTACCCAGAAAACCTTTACTTCTGTTGTGTCTGTGCACATTCAAATTATGCAAGCTTTCACTTCAAAATATCCTTGTTAAATGAATGTTTTAATGTGGTGTAGGGACACCATGTTAATATCTCTCAGATTATACATATCTTTTAAATTTAACTTCACATTTTTCTGCCTCCTTTTATCTTTTTTTTTTTTTTTCCCTCTTTTTTCTTGTATTTTCATCACTAATGCATGAAAATGTTTTGCCTCTTCATCTCTTGGTAAAAATGTTGAAGATGCACAGAAATATTTAATGCTTACTCCCTGTAGGACAATCACCATCAGATGAGAATTTTAAGACTGGATCTTTGTCATTATGTCTTGTTAAACATCCATTTATAGTATATGTAGATTCTGTTGTCCTTAATATTGGAATTGTTTATCTAAGATGAAAATTGTGCATTGTTGTTGAACAGTAATCTGTTAAAAAGATTTGCATGCAACTTGCTCATACCTGTTTCAGCTTTTTTCTCTTTTTCTGTAGCAAGTTAGTTTGGTTGTTTTTCAGTTTGCAGCAAAACACAGGTGACTCCGGTTGAGAATCTTTTTTCGTAAATATTGTATCAAACACTGAAAGAGTACCATATGCACTGATACTCTGAAGAGGTAAGCAAAAACATACCTTTTTCAGTCTCATAAATAGCAAGAATATGCATCTGGGGAGAACTACACAGCTCACTGCCATTTATTGCAGACAGTGTGAATGTAAAAGGTGCTTAAATGGTCAGATATTTCTTGCCCTAGGTCTCTTACTTGCCCTACCTTTCAAAAGGTTTTAATTTCCGTCCTTTCAGCCAAAGGGAATATGAGCCTGCCACTGTTTAAAAATACATTACCGAGAACACCAGTGTTACTTGCAGAAAGGAGGATCAACCACATGTAGAAGAGTTCTTGATGTGTGGTGCTCTGTGCTGAGAAGAGTTGATGCTCTTTCTCAGTCTACTTCCTAATGAACAGGTGCCTTGTACTACTATGGTTGCTTTTCTTGTTATCACCTCAGAGAGGCTAATGATTAAACGGATACTTCTCAAGGTCAGGGATAAATTACATACCCAGGAGAGTGTGAACAAAAGTTGCATTGCTATTCTCTGTACTGTATTAATGCAGATGAAAGAGGACCTCACTTATCAGAGCTGTCAGTCCAGCACCTTTCACAGCCATTCAGCTCATTTAAAGAAAATCCTGAGAATTCTGAATTTAATTGTTCTAGTATGTACAATCATATGGTGAAAAGGTTCTCTATAATGAGGGGGCTGTTATAAAGTGCATATGGCAAACTGCTTCTATATTCAGAAGGAAGAACTTTTGCTCATTTATTTTTAGTGATACGATGAACTAGACAACAGCATACAGGCCTGTTCATACCTTCATGCAAGTACCAAAAAATATATTTTGTTTTTAGAAGCATATTCAGATAAAAAGTCTTTTCTCTCATTTTCTTTGCATTTTGGAAGCTTAAACTCCTGGTTTACAATGCTGTTTTGAGATCACAAGGTCACAGAGATGATGACTGAGGGGCTGCACACCTAAAATAATTTTGTGAATCTGTGTGTATGTTCTGTAAAGTAAGAAATGATTCATAAAGAGAAGTGAGAGAAGGGCCCAGGGCTCGAGCTGCTCTGTGTCTGTGGTCTTATGCTGTGTAAGTACACCTGCATTTTCTTAAATTCTTTATAACATCTATATGAGCTACTAAAACCTCCCACATGCCTACAAGCAAAATAATTGAATATTTTTCCTATTTATTTGATTTTATTTTTTTTTTTTTGGTGCATCTCCAAAGCGGTGTGTCTAAGGTGTATGATAAAGAGCATGCTTTGAGGTTATGTCTTTCCACAGTTTATAACAAAAACAGTGAGGCAATTTACTATGTCAATTTTATAATCCCAGTTATAACTCATTTTTGTTAAAATAGCATTAATTGTCCCAGATAACATTTGTACAACACAGAGTGGTACAGAGCTCTGATGCGTTCTGCTCTGTCACAAACAGTCTCACCATCTCTTCATGACCTGCTTTAACTTACTGTGAACCGTTCAGGGACTGTGCTTTGTAAGGACGGCAGAAAATAACGGATTTTGCATTTCAGTAATCGCTAGAGAAACATTCTTATCTTTCCTATATTGGGTGTGTGAGGTACGTTTTGCAACACAGGTACCTCAGAACTGTTTTCAGGCAGTGTCAATCCGTACCTGTTACTCTGCTCCAGAGCCTCATCCTCTTCCTTATTTGACCTGGGCACTGGCAGGGCTGTTTCTCACGTGCTTTCTCTCACTTTTCACAACCATGCAGCGTTTTCTTTCTGTTTTCCCAGAGGTGCCTCCAGGCCCCTCAGCCCCTCACCCCTGTGGGGCGGCCATTTTGTGAGCGGCTGGGGCTGAGGGGGCCTCACCTCACACTGGCTGCTCCTTTCCACCGATGCCTAGTAAAGTTAGCCCCAATTTCTAGTTAACTAATTTTAAGGTGGAGAGTTTTCCCAAGCTAATCCATAACTTGAAGCTGTGGATGTGAAGAAGAGAAAATGTGTGGAATAAAGTAAGTGTCCCATGGGCTGAGGGAGGCATGGAGAGGAAAATGAGGAGAATGCATGTCTCTGCATGTCTCTGAAGGACTTATTTTCTCTGTGCTGTAGTTAGAAACATCCAACCGTAAATTATACCTATGCATGCAATTTCTTCCTTTTTTTTTTTAATAGTTTTACTATAATTATTTTTAAATAAAACAGAGTGAGTTTCATCAGGTTACTTGCCAGTTCTTGACTACAAATTCAGTGTGCAAGGAGAACACCTCGATGTTTCTTTTGTGATGAAGGAAGCTTCTGGAGATCAGAAGCTTAGTCATAAAAAAAGCAGAAACAGAAGCAGCTGAAACTTTACAGCCCGTTGGGTAAGGGCAGAACTTAGCTCAGATGCCTGAAGAACAGAAACGGGGCTCTGTTAATCAGGGAGCTGGCTGAACTCATTGTTTTGTCTGACATCAAACTTGTTTTTGTCACTGCTTATAAAATAGCAAAAGCCTTTGAATTTGTTATTATAATGAAGTTCTTCCATGGTACATTATTACATGGTCTTGAAGGAGAAATTAGACTTGAACTGATGTTGACTGGAGCTCTGCTAGAAATAACACCATCCTAATATATGTTAGTACTTTAATTTTTACTTTTTATACATTGCCCAAGATTCAGAGGATTGCTGAGGTCTGAACTTCCATTGCAGACTTCTTTATTTAGGAACATAAAGGCAAATATATATATGATGGAGAAAAAAACCAACAAAAATTGAAAGAAGACAAGCAAAAAGGAGCTCTTCTTTAGTCTGCTTCCTTCTCAGACTCTGTGGCCAAAGTCAGCTGAGAAAGTATTTGTATTGAACAACATGGGAAAAGACCTGTGGCAGTGGAATGGGAAAAAGCTCTTTCATGTAAGATGCATTGCAGAACTGAACCTTGGGGCTACAGCTTTTGGTACACTACAAAGATGCGGAGGCAGCTGCTAAACCTTGTGTTGCAGGTTGCTGTGTGGAGTTGAAAGCAATGCTGTGAGTTCTGGTTTGTCCTGTTCAAATTCCTAGATTGACTTCAGAAGTTAGATTTTAAAAAATCTTTATATTATGTATTATAATGTATTATTAATATATTATATATTAGATTTTTGAATATCCTTGTGTATTTACATAAAGCTAATATAGATTAATTTATGTGTATAGAGGAGTGTGCTATGCCTACAGCTGTATTCCCTTATTTGCTCTTTACTTGCAGAACTTTATACACAGAAACTAAATTTAGTTACTTGTTTCAGAATGAAGCTTGAAGATGCTAAGGGTAGCCTCCTGCAATACTGTTTTTTCAACAACTATAATTTTAATAATTGGTCTTTGTTAGGGTAATCTAAGAACTTATTCTCAATGGAGTTCACAAGCCACTCTGTAGATCTAGTATTATTATTTTCTTAAATTAAGCTTTCATTTTTATATCTTGATGTTAACTATCCTGCAGAAACAAACAAAGAAGACTAAAAATGGGTTATATTAGAAATGAATGCTAATGAGCTCAGCTTTATCCATGGGAGAAATAGTTTATTTAAGACCGAAGATTTGTATTTATTTTTGTGGATCTACCTTTAGATTGGACTTTAACATAAGGAGTGAACAATATTGCAGTTCTCAGGGTGCTAATTTGTTTGTTTTAAGATAGTTGAACATTATTCTTTCTTCAAAAAGCTGCTGGCCGCTTAATAGCTCAAAACTTTTCCCAATCCTTTGTTTTGCTTTTCAATATCTTTCAACAACTTAATTTGTGGTTTGAATGTTTTGCCTGATTACGTGTGCCTATCTGCCAAATTTGGTGAGTACAGCGTATTGCTACAGTTGGTATAGTGAAAATAGGACAGACATAACTCATTTCCTGACTACTGAATGAGAAAATATAGTTTGTTCCCCAGTGTCTGCAGCACTGACTTTCTCATTGCTCAGGGACTGTGTTGAGACCTCCTTACCTTGAGCTGTTGGTTTCGGTGTGAAAAATCATGACACAGAATTTCCTTCTGGGTTGTTGAGAGCTGTTGTGTCTTGCTGTGGATTACATAGTCCCTAAGGATGTGCAGAGTCACAGATGCGCTGTCAGTGAAGTGCTAGTCTTTTCTCTTGTTTAGTCATGGCAGGACTGGATTAATCCTATTTTTAGTCATTACAGTCAGAAATAACTTCTCTCTTGTTAGCACTCTGAATCTCAAAAAATAAAATCTCAGACAAAACCTTGTCCCCAGTAGTACTATAATTCATTTAAATGAACTCACATTCTTGGGTTTTTTTTCCTTTTTCCCCTGTGGGTGTGTGTTTAATGTTTTCATACCTGTGTGAGATTTCCTTTTCTGTATCACGTTCTGAAGGACATTCAAAGACATTCATTCTATTCATTTTAAAAGTAAGGCATGTGGATCAACTTATCAGTTCAATAATATAAGTGCTGTCCTTTGAAATCAGCTTGGTAAGTGCTATTTCTGGTTTTAGTTTGTAATCTGCCCAAGCTCCTTTAATACATCAGGCTGGGAAAGCAGGAATATCAAAGCTTCTACCAAACACAGGTGACCAGTACAGCTTACTGACAAGCTTCCGTTGCCCTGATCCTGACTGGCCGAATCCCATGTGCTGGCAAGGCCAGAGCTTGCAGTAGTGAATGGTTCTGTGTCCTGGGAAAAGATGGATATTCTCTCTTGAAAAACTGGTCAGTGTCTGGTTCTGTAGTCCAGAAGTCATAATTCCATTTCATTTTAGTATTTTACAGCAAAGTAAATTTTTCTCCATCCAAGAAATTAGATGTCAGAGAGGGGAAATTGCGTGGGTATAATTTGATGAATTGGACTGATTGCTCAGAAGGATGGTAATAGACTTTTGCTCCTTGCTCAGTAGTTGAAACTAATAACTGGCTTAGGTACCAACTTCAGTGTCCTAGTTAAATGAGTTTGGTGACCTCAGTCTTGTCCTGTCCTGAAGATGTCTCCTCTTAACTTCAAAAGCCACCACAGCCTTTGCTAGCTGACAGTAACTGAAGTATTTGTTGATACCAAACAAAAGCAGTAAGGAATGGGCATG
This sequence comes from Lagopus muta, assembly GCF_023343835.1. Taxonomy (NCBI): domain Eukaryota; kingdom Metazoa; phylum Chordata; class Aves; order Galliformes; family Phasianidae; genus Lagopus; species Lagopus muta. The sequence goes on from NC_064441.1 coordinate 6,932,172, forward strand.
GAGACTGGTTACAATCCTTCACAACTGTGTTGACGTATATTATTGGCAATAAAGTTGATGAGGTTGTGATATTCCACAAAAATGAGGACTGTTTTTTTTTTTCAGATGTTTCTTAACAATAAATCTTTAAGTTGGGCACAATTTTGTAAACTTCTGATTCCAATGACTGGAAAGTAGCTGGCAAATGCAATAAAATAAAGTGTGGGGTAATCATATAGTTTTAGTCATGTTCACTTAATTCATATTCATTTAATTTTTACTGCTATCTGTTGAGGTCTTCTGTGAAAATACAACATTAAAAGAAATATATTCCACTCTTTTTCCTTTTTTTTTTTTTTTAATCATGCTTGCACACACACAGAGTGCTCTGGATGCTTTCTACTTGTCCAGTTTTGCTTTCAGTGCATGTATATCATTATGTGTTCTTGTTGTCATGGTAATTGAAACCAGAGTTTTCAGAATGTGGAAATCAGTTGTGTTAGCCTGCAACATGGAAGCCCAGTAACGAATACTGTGTGACTGTACTGTTGGCTTAGGGCTAATGTTACCAGAGGATATCCAGGGGGAGAAGAGTTTCATTTGATTCAATCAAAGAAGCATTAAGAACGTTTGAATGTCTGACTATTACATCTTCCTGTGTTGAAAACATTCTTCGGGCTATTTACACAGATTACTGTAATTTAGTGTGGGTTTTGGTGCTGTTTGTTCTTGTTTGTTTTGTGGGGGTTTTTTGGATGAAATGCTGTTGTCCTGTATGTTAGCATTCTCATTTCTTGCATCTGGAGGTGACTGTAGTGAGGTTTCCTGTTTGGTTGATGACTCCTAGAGATTTAAGATGAGGTATATTGTTGTCATTTACCCCTTTGAGGACAAGTGACCCTGAAAGGAGGACAGGATGGGGCATAACTGATCCTATTCACCTCAGAGAGTGTTCTCGTTTTATAAAGTTAGAGGAAAAGGTACTTTACATTTTGACATGCTTAAAAGTTGTAACAAAATTTGATGTATTTATATTTTCAGTTACTTTTGGGCCTTGTTATTTTAAGGTAAGGGAACAAGTGGAAAGAAATTTGGAAGAATGCTAAATTTCTCCTAAATGTAAAATCCATTATCTAAACTGTTTCCAGCAGACATTTCTCTAACTAGTTTCTAAAGCTGAACAGGGATTGTCTGTTTTCCTTCATATCTACATTTACCTTTGCAAAGCTTTTATCAAGTCTAACACAAATTTCCATTTCTCTTACATGAGTGCACATTTCTGTTCTGTTAAAATGATGTTTTTCAAGAAAAAGCTTTTCTAGAAAAATCTCCACTATTTCAGTCTTTACTCGTATACCGCTTTTGAGGCTGCTGCTCTTTCAAATTCTTCACCTGAATTTCAGCCTGCAGGTAATATCCACAACTCAACAGAAATCCATTTTGGGTCTCATCGAAAGCAGGTGCAGCAAAATGATCATTTCAGGTGGCATCCAGGGCATGCTTTATTCTGTCTGTAAGGCCTCCAGTATGAAGACTTGCTTTTATATGCAACAGCTTTGTAGATTCAGTTTTAGCTTCTGATGTGGATCCGTTAGCACAGAGCTGTTACATTGACTCTCAACCTACATTTCTGCAGTTTATTATTTCTGAGAAGGAAATATCCTTGCATCACAGCTAATCTTTTTCAAACTATTTCCACGAAGACCTTCTCAGACTCTAATTGTGTCCCCCAGTGTGCCAGCAGAGCTGCCCACCTTAGACCTGTATGCATACTTTGTGGGAGTGTATTTCTTCTGTCATCAGTTTAATGGTGAAAATAAGGAATAGTAATGTATTCAGTGTTGAACAAGAACTTGATGCCTTCTGCCTTGTATACAGTGAATCAGTGATAGCTGCACTGTAATTCTTTTTCTACCATTACTTACTTTGTAGAAGTACTATTTAGATCATATTCCTTGATCGGACCAGAGGCAGACTTGAGATGGTGCCAGAAGTCTTCCTAAAACTGTGCAATATGACATCAGTTATTTCCCACATCACAGTGCGTCTTACTTCATTAGACCTTAAAGAATCCATGTTCATATTTGTTCTTTTCCTGTTTTTCTTTGAGGTGACTTTAACTGTGAAAGAAATTTAGAGCGGCCAGTCTGCAATTTCTTTCTCCTCCTTTTAAAGACAGGCATTATTTTTGCTCTTTCAAAAGCTTTTGTACCCATATCCATCCATCATGTCTTCAGAAATAATTCTAATATTAATGGCTTTCAATCAGTATCAACTGAAATACTCATCCATTTCCCGAAGGCAAGTTTAATACCAATGCCAACTGGCATAGCCCATTTCAAATTATTTGACCTAAGTATTTTCTCTGACCTTTTCTCTCCTCATTCCCTCCTGATACTGACCCCTTTAGTTTGTAGTTCTCAGTTGTGGACTCCAGCTAATTACAATTGACTTTCTTGGTAGCAATGGTCAATAAAGCAGTAAACACTTCAGAAGTCATGGCGCAGTATGTCAGTACCTCACCTTTAAGCTGCTCGCCAACCAGTACTGCTCTTTGGTGCTCCTCGTATTTGGAATTGTAGAAGTTATTTCTATCCTTCGTCTCACGTCAGTTTATCTGGCCATTTTCTGGCACTGCCTTTGCTGATTTTTAATGCTTGGACAGTTTCCACTGTCTGATATTTACCTCTTCTATTTGAAATCAGTAAGGAATTAACTTCTACCGAAGATGGCTGAAACTTAAAATATATATCCTTTCTTCACACTGAAGCGATCAGCATTCTGTTCGATTATTTTTTCTTCAAAAAGGATCTGCCTTATTTCTTTTTTTGCCTTTTTTTTTCTTTCTTTCCACGCGTCTGTTCCAGGCAACCTTGTTTGCTACTTCTGAGTCTATTAAAATCTTGCTTTTTAATCTGCGTTGTGTTTATTTGCTCTGTCTTTTCATGGTACTCGTAAATTCAAGTTCGAGCCTCGCCATTTGCTCAGGTTCAGTTTTGGGGTAACTTCATGACTCTCTTTTAAGTTTTGCATGTAGTCACACATCAATGAAAAAATGTAATGAAAGTATAAATGTAGTTAATACTTTCTGATGTTTTATTTGCATGTATGACTTCAATTCCCGAAACTGAGTTAGGTGTACGCGCACAGATGGCCCGAAGTGTGCGGTGCTCCCACTCCCAACTGGGTCAAAACACACCAATTAGATTCTGGCTGTCAACTCAGGATCTTACAGGTCGTTAATGACGCCTGGTATCCTCCAAATGACAACAGTTTGGGTTTTGTGGGGTTTGTTTGCTTGTTGTCCAAATCTATGACTGATCTTTTTGCATACATTTTGATTTCTTTAATTTAGTTTGTAAAAATGCCTTAAGTTAAAATTATTGACCATCTTAGTTGAGGTAGGGTGTTCATTATTTTTTCTTTAATCCAAGAAATAAGGATTTAAAATTCCACTGTTAGAATGGACTGTCGTTCCGAAAATATCTGTATAGCATGAACCATATGTTCCATACTAAAAATGGTTTGACAAATCTGGGAAAGTTAGAATGGAATAAAAGCTAGGGTAGGGGTGAGGGTTGAGGAGGGAGACTTTTTCTTAATGTGGTTTCATGCTGAGTGTACTTTACACTGTTGCCTTCCTTTAGGTGGCAGGTGAAATTCAGGGCTCTTCACTTCTAAATCCTGAGTGCTCTGGGAATGGCTTTACATGCCACAATGCAGGACCAAAATGAACCAAACCACTTCAGTAGAACTTTTATTGTCCAAATGGGAGCGAGTTCCTGGCCGAGCATTCTCTTCTGCCTCTCGTGTCAAAAATGAATCTCCTCTACTTGAGACTATTTAACAGCTATTGATAGTTTTACTTTTCCATTTTATACAGTCAGAATCCTCAAAACAAACAAGCTTGTGGTTTTACTTTCTCTGACCAATAGCACTTTTTCCTCAGATGCTATTTGTGCTGCTTGGGTATAGCAACCACAGTGCTTTAAAATGTTAATGGTAGGTGGCAAACTCCTCATGCTTATTAGCTCTCTTCCTTCCTAGCATAATTAAAGATGACTGACTACAAAGTAGTGCACAAATAGGAGGAGTGATCTTACTGCATGTGCCTGCATGCCACTTTGGTGGTACACTGGGCTAAGAATTACAAATGTTACTGTTTTCCTTAACTGTAAAATACATCTCTATAATCTATTTACCATTACTGGTTGGAAAAAAAAATTAATCTACTTTGCCTTATTTTTAAGGCAATAATATATATTTATATATATATATATATTATATATTATATATTATATATATATATATTATATATATATATATTTGATATAATATATGTATCAAAGGTTTTTTGTAGCATCAGCTGCCCTTGCTTGTTGTTGTTGTTGCACATTAGCAAAAATGTATGCTGAATTTTAACAGAAATTTCCAACTGGAGATTGAGGAGTACATATTTTTCAGGGAATCACAAGCAAGATCTTTTGCTAAGATGAGCCTCATTTGGAAACAAGACATTTCATTTGGCTGCTTTAGCCAAATGCTGTGTGCCGTGCTGAGTGCTAGGCTTCAAGTATGTGTTATAAGAATGACTTGCAAAGACATTCAGAAAATACATTCAAGAAGCAATTTTTAAATCCAGATGTTTCACTGAGAACTAATGGGACAGTTAGCTGCTGTGCTATTAAGTGTCTTTGCCAACCAGAGAATTTAGGAGGTTTTGGGGATAACAGACCTTTTTCCTTCTCCAGGTCTTTAGCACTGGTACTGTGTTACAGAAAATGCAATAACTAGTCTGCAGTTTGGAAGCTGCAGAAACAAACAAATCACATCTCAGAGAGAAGCCCTCAGAAGGGAACAACTTTTATGGCTCTTCTATAAGAAGCTATTCTGGAGTTTCTGATTGGTTTGGCTCACTGTGAGCGCACACTCTGTGTTTACATTACCTAGGTGGACGTGTCTTTCTTCAAGTTGTCTCTCTGTTATTTTCATTAGCTTTGGCAGTGACAATTACCCTGGAGTCAGTAGATCCAAAGAGACTGCATTCTGTTCTCCTGAACTTTATTTGTTTACCTGAAAAATTAATTTAGACAAACATGTGCTGTCACTCAAAAGTGAAAAAGCTGTTCTCAAATTCTTACACAACTGTTTTGGCGGTTATCAGTGCTGGTTATTACTGGGGCTTGTTATTCAGCAGCTAGCAAAAATTAAGCCAACCTTTGCATCAACTATGTTTTGCAGTCTAAAATCACCTCAAATACTGCTAATTCTCCTTGTACCAATTGCTGGTGCTTTTACCTAGATGTAGGTGACAATTCCTGATAAGCTTTGTAATTACTTGTGTCCTGCATCAGTTACGTTCTGTGGGTCAAATCTGTTTGTGCCTCAGTGGCTAGCAGTGGTTGCTTAATTACTTCTCAAGTGCATAATTGCACCCATATGCCCTTTGGTACATTGCCCTCTGCTTTTCCTGCTCAAACTGTATTGAGGCTGCAACAAAATGCACTTTCTGCTCAGCCTATATTCATTTTCTAATAGTTATTAATGTTCAATTTGCCTAACTGAGCACAGAGCTGGTGCTTTCAGACAGCTATCTACAATGATTACAAGAGCTCTTTCTTCCATAACTACTCAGTATAGACCACATAGAGGATGTAAACTTGGGATTAATTGCTAATCACTTAAAAATCATCAGTGCACCTCTGGTTTAATGGGAAGATACCACTGCCACTAAGGCTTCTACTAGTTTCAATATTGTATCAAGTATTTTAACTACATACAGAGGAATGTGCTATGGAAGTAATTTGCAGCTTTTGCCATGACAGACAAAGCTTGACACACGGTGCTCTTGTTTTGCCTGTCTTCCAGAAAAGGTGTTTATGATGAATTATTTAGCACTGCTATGTAATAATGGGAAGTGAAGAAGGAAAGGTACATCTACCACTTCAGTTTGCCTTGGTCTGAAATTCAGCAACCCACCAACTTCTGCAGCAAAGTTCCAGAAGTTCCCTACCCTTTGCCATTGTAGGTTCCTATTTTTTTTGTCTAGCTGGCTCTGGATCCTACCTCACTAAAAACTGCACATTTTCAGCCTGAATCATTTCAGTGTATTTACATAGACACAGCTCTGCAGACAGGTAGCTCTGTTAGTTGTAGCAACAAATCAGTGCCTAGCTTCATTTTTGAAACTGCAGCAGCACTGTGCTGTTGGGGCTGAAGGGAAAATTTCTTAAATAACTCAGGAAGTTGGCACAGGCAAGGATCCTTGAACACTGCCGACAACTTGGTTGCTGTGTAGCTTTAAAATGCAAATATTTTCTTGATCTTACAATTTTACCTCAGTTTTGTACCCATATGCCATGGGTAGGAATATGGCCACTTAGAAGTCTTTTGGGAAGTGTCCACCAGGGTTAAGATGTGTCAGGAACTATTCTTTGTATAAATGAGTTCTTTGTATAAATGAGTTCTAGGTAATTCAGTCTCTATATAACAAGTTGGAGCAAATCTTCACAGAAATCAGCCTGTGTTATGCTGATAGGTATATCTGACTTTGGGAGAATGAAGTTTTCACCCCTTATTTCTTTAGCTGGTTGTTGAATGGAGTTGAATGCTGCTGCTGGAAAAGGATCTTTATCTCCTGGAAAGCAGTACAAGAAATGCAGCTAACACACTTTTTAAAATACCAAAATGTATTAGGGGCATTTTACATTCTGTTTTTACATGCTGTATGAAATTAACTGCTGTCTGAATGAAAGAAGGCTCCCAAGAAGTTCGGCTGTGTGGGATGTTCTTGCTGTTTAACTCAGTTGCCCAACTTTCACTTAATTAGCCAGGTTTTGTGTAAAAGCGTACTGATATGTATGAGGGCATCTATTGCTGCACTTTGGGTATAAATGTAATGCCTGTGTGACACCTTTCTGTCTGTGATGTTATGTGTAATCCTTTCTGTGCGTGGCTATGGCTCTTGAAACTTCTGTTAAACACAATGCTGTGGTTACTGTTGGAGAAAAAGTACACAGAAAGATTTAAGGCAAAACGTGGCAAAGCAAACGCTGCAATTATCTGCAGCTGAAAACAAGTAGCTTTTAATATGTCCATTCACCTAAGAAGGGAGGGAGAATTATAGCCCACATGCTCTTTCTTTCCCTTTTTCTATCATTTCTCTTCTTCTTTTTTTCCTTTATACAGTTTATCACCCATAATTTCAGGATGTGTTTTGTTTCTTTAAGCTGTTTTATCTATAGGCTTATGAGGTCAGTCATGTGTGAATTCTTTTGTTAGTCACCTCACCTTTTGCCTTGATGATAGAAAATTGATCAGGCCTAAAGTACAAGTTCAATAGACAACCCCCTTGGTCCTTTGTCTAGTAGAATAGCTACCATTGAAGGCCATGAGCAGGTTGCTATTAATATGACAGCCTGCTCTATCTCCCACTGTAATTTATAATGAAATACCTAATCTCCATTATTTTGATCCAAGCAGGCGATCCCATGAAAAAGTCTTTTCATCCAGTTCCCAATGGCAGTTACATGAGAAATGGCAAACCAATAATTTTTGTCAAGTTTTTTAAGCCAACAGAAATGCTTTTCCACTGCTACAGTTTCAAAAGGCACAGATAAAGCTCATTCACTGAGATGAATGAAAAAGCCATCTGGGGTTTTTCTTTTTGACTTCCTTTCCTTTTCTCCATCCTTGTAATCAAATTTGAGCAAAATCAAATGGGGCTTTCTATGAAAGTACCTTTTGTTGATCTGAACGAGCTGGTAATTTACAAAATACCCTTCCTTTGTGAGGAAGGCTAAAGAAAAAAAGAATCAGTAGCTTTTAAAGCTGGGCCTTGGTAGGACTCTAAATGCAGTGAAAGCAGTCTGTGTTGAGAGATTGAAATGCATTTCAAAGCCAGGCCTGAGTCAGGGTACAGGGAAGAAAAAACCTATGTGCATTTTATAAGAAGAAAAACCTGAATGGGAAGGGGAAAAGAGAGAGAGGAAAAAATCTGGATAATACATTAATCATTATTTTGGAAATTGTCTTCCTTACTGGCACATACTGCGTAACTAGTGATTGAGAACTTGGATTTTTGTTCTATTATGGGCACCTCGGCGTTTGTGCTGCTTTAAAGTTTGAGAGGCAAGGATCCTTGAACACTGCTGGACTGTGTTTTTAAATGTTTATATTTTTTCAACTCTGGGGTTTTTCTGGTTTCTTTTTTTTTTTTTTAACGTTACCTGTGAAGTACTGTGGGGAGAAATACTTGCAGGAAAGCTGAGTTTATCCCTTTTTTGGCATGCTAATATTTATTTTCATTGTATTTCTGCTTACCAGATTTCCTAGTGGTAATTATTTCCCACCAACTCAGACGGAAGGACAGCGTGGGTGCCTGACAAACAGTAAGTTTATGCTTTGTTTTTGTTATTTGTATTTCAAGAATAACTGGAGAAGCTGAGAATGTTTGATTAGTCATAAATTCTGTATTGTAAGCATTAATGCTGTACAACTGTATGAATCTATTAATGTGAGATACTGCAGATGTAATTTAGCTCTTCTTATCTCTCTGTTACTTACCGTAACTGTTTAGGCAGAGACTGATAACTGTATTGTTCTATCCTGAGGATAATGCAGCCTATTAAATAAACACTGATTTATATGTTGTATTCAAAGATCTGAGCAAGCATAGCCCATTTTATAATATTTTTGTATTTAGAGGCTTGCTTAGAATGCAAAATACTTCTCATTTCTCCACCTGTGTTTTGATTCTGCCTTGAAATGCATCTTAATACCAGCTTCCTGGTTCCACAATATAAAATGGTACTGGTGATTTTACAGAAATATGGGCACTCAGAAGAAATTCCAGTTTCTTCTTATTATTTTATATTCTTTTAAAGAAAACTCCTACGTGTTGTGTTTGTCCTGCTTAATCTTGTATCCTGGTAAGAAGAGAGGCGTGAATGCTACTGACTAAGATCTTACTCTTATTTTTAGTGAGGCATGAGTAAAAGCACATTGGCTTTTAAATTTTGCTGTAAATATAGGGCCATGAAAACAATTTAGAACTGTCAACTTTCCATTGTAAGCTGTTTGGTTTGAGTGAAACAGTACGAGACGTGATTTGTTTTTTATTCCTTACATGTGTATGGATAGTGTTGGGATAGAAACATAGAATGCATACTGTAGGAATAAAATAAATGCATTGTATTTTAACATTATCCAGAATCCGAAGTCAACCACATAAAGTTCGAGTGCAGCTTCATTGATCCCAAATTATTTAACAAATAGCTTCCGAAGTATTTTCTTTGGTCCAGCTTGACATCTGATAGAATTGGAGAACGTTAAAAAGTCACTTTTGTATCTAAATTTGTTTCCACTCGTAGTTCCTGGTTTCCTATTCTCTTCCAATTTCTGACAGGATTTGTTTTCCCTCATGGTTCTGAGCCATTTGCTGCCTCCTAATGACTGACTTATAAAACAGCAAACATGGAAAATTCACAAAAAACTTTCTGGAACTGTCACTGCTGTGTATCTTGTAATTGTCTATCATTTTTCATATATGTAGAACTGATGAAGAAATTTGTGAAAGTAATAGCTTTGCTTTTTGGTGTCCTAGCAGAACATCAGACCTCTCACCCTGAGAAATACTGTACAAAGTGCATAATGGGAAACTTTCGGTGCTGCGTGGAAACAAAGATACAACTAGTTGACTTTGTTACATAAATCACATGATCCAGCCATAAGAATCCTTCTTTTCAAAGGCTTGCGTGCTACTTTTGGTGCTTGCTCTGGCTAAACGATCTTCTCCCACCTCCCCCCTCCCACTTTATAATAAGCAATCTTTCATCTTTTTTAGTTTTGTGTCTTTCCTCCCACGTACTTTCTTTAACTTCTCTTCTTCATTGAATACTGTCAAACCTAATGTGTTTTGATTATTTAACCAATGAAACAATAGCAAAGTGATATATCAATATCATATCAAGCTTTTCTTAATATATACTATTCCTAGCATTGTGCAGCATCACTTTACTTGAGAACTTTGAGACCTGTCTTAATAGAAATATTAAAAATTATATGGGACACACAGAGAATACAGATTTTTAATTTCTGTATGATTTTTTTCCTTCTTGTGAATTCTTCTGCATTTTTTAAGGATGTAATCTTGTAATTAAAGTGAACAACTTAAATTAGGATGAGAGTTTTTACTGAAGTTCTGAATTTGTTCTGAATTTATGTAATTTGGGGTGTATTCTAAACTTTTTCCAGGACTGAGCTGTGCTCAGTAATAGTACTCCATTTGTGGCACAGTGCTTGTAAGCTGCCAATGTTTTCAAACGTGTTGGATCTTAAAGGATGCTGAGTGCCTCCACCTGTACCTGTTTCCAAGTTGCCAAGTCTGGTGCTTGAACCTTTCAAGCTCAAGCACATTGTGTATAAGAGTATGAAGAATTAGCATAATAAATCACTTACTGTATTTCTTCAGTAAATATTCTCCATCATTTCAGTCATCTGTTGAGAAGGCTTTGTAGGAAAGACTCAGCTACACACAGTGACTACTTTTTTTGAGATGTGTGTAATTATGTACTTGTATGTGCAACTAATACAGTCTGTAATACATGAGAGGAGTTTACAGTCATAGAACGATATGTTGGGGAACTGAAGTTACAGCAAATAAGTTTAGAGGCACTTTCTCTGTTAAGGACATAATCCAGTACAACACAATTCATGCAAGGAAACGCCTGCAACCCAGTGAGTGAGCTATTGTATGGGTTGAAACCACTGCTGAGCATAAGCAGATAGTTCTAGTGCTCGAGATTAGGTTGTTTTATCTGCCACTTTGGGGGTTTAAGCAGACTGACTTGTATTGGAATGGGAAGAGATGTTCAGTGGACAATCGGTGGCATTTATTTTTAAATATGTGAAAACGGCAAGAGATTGGGAACAAAGGATGGTAATTCCTCAATACCAGGTGCCCTATAGTGTTCTTCATTGCCTGCAAGGAAAGCTTTTCCTTTTACCTATGTTTTCCAGTCGTCCACTTTAGAGTGTATAACACTGTTCAGCTTAATTGGACGAGTAAGCTATACCTGCACAATTTTCCCTTGTTCCATGAAGTCCATCCCTTACCATTTGAGGATGCTTTCTAAATTCTTCAGACTTCCCACCTGGCTTTTTAATGAGCATTGTGGTTGTCAGTTAGGGTTGGGACAGTAATGCCAATGCATTATGATACTGCTATTATTCTGGTGTCATTTAGAGTATTATTGTGAACCTTTAGAACTGTTGCATTAGTAACATTCCCGATGCACCATCCGTTGTGAATTTGGTGGAGTCAGGCTTATAGTGCAGATAAAATTACTGTACAGCACAAACTGTGATAAAGGACGTTTATTTTTTAATAAGCAGGTTGTTCACTGTGAATTCATAGAACATCTGCAAAATTTTCAGAAGCTTCTTTTTGTAATTTTGAGCACTGTTTGGGTTTTCATTTAGCCATAAGGAACAAGTAAATGATTTTGACTGTGGACAACAAACTTTTAGCATTATATACAAGGTAGTACAGAAAGAGGTGTTCTTGTAGAGTGTTTTTAGGCTTACTTGTAAAACTTTTATTGGAATCTTTTCTCTTATAATTAGTGCATGTAATCAATTTCAGTCTGTCTAGTAAAATCAATTTTAGTCTGTCCAATAAGAATGCTCAGGACTTGAGTCAGTATTTTCATCAAACTAGTCTTTAATCTTTTCAAATTTCTTATGGTATGCATTGCTATCCAGTGAAATTGTGTGGTACAGATACTATTTTAAAGAAATATTTTCTACCAGTTTTATTCTTTTCTTTAAAGTAGAACAAAATCTCTGGAGGACCATGTTGAAATTCACTGTACAGTGTAAGTAATGTGGCCATCATCCAGTCATCACTGTCTCAGAAGCTCAACAATTTCATTCTTCCTTCAACATCCAAGGGGAGAAAAACAGGAACAAATGTTGTATTGGTAGTTTTGTTGGTTAAAGGAGGCATTCTAAAAATCATTCATTATTTACCTATTATTTTCACGTATTACTTGGAGACCATAAAACTCATGGCACCAGGGGACTGTAAGTCACAGTCTTTTGATTTGTGTTTAATAAGGAGGACCTGAGAGACACTCACAGATTTATTTGTTGCCTCGACGACTTCAGAGCCTGTGCTTGTAATGACATACCAACAGCAACATGAAATTAGCTGGTTCTTTCCTCTCTTTGTAGTTTGTCCTTAGGCCTAGAAAGCTGTCAGAACTGTGAGAAAAAGGAGGGGTCTGTTTACTGTCCGTATATCTTTTTTCAAATAGAAGATTAAGGAAGGCTGGTTTTCTGGGTAATGTCAAAATAAAGACTGTTCGTCATGGCTGTTTGAGCCTGTCACATGCTTTGGAAATGTTCTTAGGACACAACAGTATTTTCTTAACCTAGGTACCTTGCAGACCCACAAACTCAATTTAGTAAAGTCAGTGAAACACTTTTGAATCTACTGGGTGGTGGTGTGACTGCATGAAGAGCTCTTGAAATGTGGAGCCACTTCTAAGGTTAATGCTTGCAGTGCGAATAAGATCATCGCTGCCTGCTTTGTGGTTGGCAAGATACTTATTAGGAAATCTCATTCTTCTTTATTTAAAAAAATAGAATTGACTAAAAAAAATAGACTAAGTTCCATCATGACGCCATGGTTTGATAGAGCTGGTTTGATGGCATCTCTCTGAATGTAAGTAATTGAATATTATTGACTTATGCATGCAGAAAATATAAAGATCCTTGTGCAAATATGCCCCTTTTTAGATAAGGGGAGCAGTGCCTTCCGAGAGCTCTGTCTGATCTATCAGTTATTGTGCTCTGATGCTTCCTGTTTCTTCTGCTCAAATTCTCTTATCGAAGCTCTGCAGCGCAATATTGCAGGTGCCTGTCAAGTCTAACAAGTAACATGAGATTCCTTGTGCATGCAGGTAATAGTGCAAGTCAGGAGCATCAAGTGACTGAGCAGCAAGTATGTACTACAGGGAAATTTGGAAATTATTTTGTTGAACAGGTGTGCAGATTACTGACTGCAGAATACCTGGGAAATGTTCTGATTTTCCCCTTCTTTCAGCATGTTCTGAAATACTTCTAACAGCAGACAGAAGCTGTCCTCAATGTGAACTTGTCTCAAGCAATATCTGGGGCAGAGAACTGAGATCTCACGTACATTTTGTATGCATTTGATAATGTTCATAGCTTAAAGCCATCTTGAAGTTAGCCTTCTTTTGAGGGTTTTTTTTTAGCCAAATGTGTGTAGTCTGTTTATTGGAAGACCATAGCCTGCCTGTGGGAGGGAGATGCATGAGGCTGTAGGCAACACGTAAAATGGGCAAAGGGAATTGTCAAGTCAGTGTAAGCTGCAAATTGATTTATAGCAGTAAAGTTAAAATGCATTTGATTAAAAACAGAATATGCCACATCTTTTTGGCTTGCTTTCAGGAACTTATCTTGTGATATCAGCTTATTATAGATAAATGAAAAAGGGAAATTATGAAAAGTAGCTGAAATACACAGATTGAATGTTTGGGTGGGAGTGAAAGAAGGAGCTGCTGGGTTGGAACAGATTCCTTAAGATCTGTCACATCATACCATTAAAATAAAGAACTAGACATACTAATTTCAAAGGGATATTGTGTAAAAGTTGGAAGATATTAACACAGTACAATATATTGATGGATTCCAAACTTATGGTTCACTGTGTGTATTACACATCCGTAATTACCTTAGATACCAAAATATTTGCCTTGTGTGCTGAATTGCTTGTAAAGGGAGTGATTACAATAGTACTAGAAATTTTTGATTTCATCAGCTTGTACATGTGTCATTTCTTTGGATGTTTCCCAGAATGGATTGATTTCTGATCAGATCTGCGTTACATTTAGAGCTTAAAAACAAGTATGTACTTCAACATTGTGGATGAAAGGGCGGGATGTGTAAACTATCAAGGTACTGTTATTTTTACAGCAGCAGGCCATAAAGCTGTGTAGCTCTTTTCCAGAGCTGTGTATTTGGTCCTAGAAATTCAGGTTACTGCCTGGTTCTCCCTGCTGTTGTATCAGGTGGCATCATTATTTATACCTGTGCTTGCAATGCCCTACCTTCCCATTTTATTGCAAAGTCCTTGAACACTTAAAACGGGGTTTTCTCAAGGTATCACAAACCTGAATTTTCTGCAGTGAAGAATTAGTTTTGGTGTATCATTAAAAGGCATCTTTCACTTGTTCTTCCGTTCCTATGGTATGTTAAAAATTGTGTTGTAGAACAAAACCAAATCTTTAATTTTTTTATTTTTTAAGAAAAGAAGAAATAGGCCTTCTTTTTACTAGTGAGATTCTGATAGATGTTTTACAAAGCCTGTGAATTCCAAAGCTTAGACTGCCATTGTCTACTCTTAACCTGCAGTGCCAGTAAAGGATACAGTGTCAGCCTTAACTCTGCATTTTCCTGGCTTTTGTCACTTGGTCATAATACAGGTAGTTATTTTTGTCTAGAAATAATAGCTAAAAATGAATTTTGCCTAGTAAAATTTAGATGACAAGTAAGTCACAAGTTCACTGCAATACTAATGTATGTCATCTTTAAAAGAAGCATAATTTTGAGTACTTGTTAGCTACTGTCTAGAGGTACAGAAATATCCTCACCTCTTGCCTTTTGACAAGAAACTATATTGTAAGTTTTAGATGTAGGCTAATGAGAGAGGCAAAAACTTCTAGTTTTTACAGAGCATGAATTAAATATGACATCACAACAAGGTTGCTTTATGGCAAACTAAAAAAAAAAAGCAAAGCAACAGAAACTACGGAAGGAAAAACATCTTTCTACTGGTATGCAGTCATTAGAAATGAATGAAGGTTTGTGTAAAAGGTTCACAGACAGCTGATCACACATGATCATATCTTCAGTGATCACAGTTGTACCTGGGCAACCTTATTTTGCCCACTTAGACCTGTTTTGCTAACTCTCCCTGATCCTTCTCATTAATCTCATCCTAACTGAGGTTGGGGCAAACTGTAAGAAATCTGAGACTTGAGTTCTGAGAGAAGGATGCAGATGTTACTTTAGCTAACCAAAGGAGTAATTTTGGCTACTGCTTCCGTGAGTCAGTCCACCTTCTGGCCTGTTGGGAAGCTTTGTTTGCTTTCTCCTCTGCAAACTGTAGTTGAATCCTTTGTGAGAAAAGGAAAGGAAGCAGAAGGCGTCTCACAACTCAGGATGGCTGCTGCCTTCTTCAGCTCTAAGCTGGTCTCTATTGTTTCTTGTCTTTTTACTTTCCTGCTTTGCTCTATAGCTGCCATACAGCTCTGTCAGGAACAAGTATGACTATGGGAAAAAATATGTAGTTCTGGGGCTGGGTAAAAGTAGGTGATTGGGAAAGGCAGAAAGCCTTTGTTTCTGGGCAGGAAGATGGGCATATGTTAATGGATTTACAATGCTTTTTCAACTCCAGAACTAAATAGCCTGCAAGTACAGGCCTCAGTTAGGAGCCTGTGCAGCACAGTTAAATAGGATAGTTGAACAGTGGTAATTTTATTTCTATTATGGAAGTACAGCTGCTCTGTGAAAGCAAGTATAACCTGCTATAACCTTGGTTTTGTTTAAGTTGTATTTTTGGATCTTTCTTGTCCAGCTATAATACAGACAAAATCAAATCCTACATCGCAGTTCTGTTCCTATCAGCATTTAGCAGAACTTGTAAAATAATGCATGTGTGTAACTGTTTTTCCACTGGGTAATCTGTGTAAGTCTAACTCTGAATTGAATTTGTAGTCAGGGAGTAGGTGTGGGTCAGGGCCTGATCTGCACTGTCTCAGGTGAGAGCTTTCTTCTCCCCATGGAAATATGGTCCTCTCTGGTTTGTGGTGCACCGTACAGCCAGTTAGCACATCTGGGATAAACCACCTCAAACAAAGGAAAATGTTACTTGCACAAAATTGGGACAGCGCCCTAATGGCTGAGATACTGTGTAAACAGGAGCATTGGCACCTCTAGCACCATCTTGTGTTTTTCCTTTAAATGAAAGGGGAAGAGAGGCTTGCCAGCTGCATCACAGGATGACTTGTCCTACAGGTATGGCAGGCATACTCTGAATGTGCCCCTGGACTGGTCCTTTTGGAGATGTAGCCAGAACGGCTCCTTATCAGGCATATCGAAGAATAAGAGATGATTTTGTTTAGCCCTCATTTTGTGTCCAGAGAATAAGAGGAGATTTGCCAAAACCAGGAAAAAATGCTGGCAAATCTTCTGCAGAATTCAGTTGTCTGCCAGTTAAATTCCATGCATTCAGTCTATCAGATTCAATTCTTCTAGTAATCTGGGACATAGTGCTTGGCTACAGTGTGGTTTTGTGGTTATTCTCTGTTCTTAATTTGTTTTATATTGTTCACTAAGGCCCAGATTCATTGAAGGACTTCTACATTCTCGGCTCACTTTTTAAATATACCTTTAATTTTGTAGGTCTGATTTTAGGATCTTCATCCTGTGGGCATTGTGTCCTGATACTGAAGTCACTGGAGTCTAAGGCTGTCTGTGGAGGAGAATAAGGAAGGTCATATACAATGCAGATAGTCTGTGTATGTGAGATCAAGAATCACCATGGTTACCTAGTTGGCATCCTACTGTCTTTTTTTTTTTTTTTTTTAATATATGAACAGATGCAGGTCCTAAATCTGTAGCATAAAACAGTTTTCTTTGTGAAGTAATGATAGGAGCCTCTTCTGTATCTATTTCTTTGCAGCAAGCGTATGTCCAATAATCTCAGGTAGCACTGGTGAACAGGATATGCCAGAACTGCTACTGGTCTCCCACAGCATGATTTTTCACCTGTACATTGCTGCTAGTAAAATGAGAATTTGTTTGCTATTTTGTTTACTTTTTTTTCCATGTGAAATATCTATTGTCAGCAGCACGTTTTCAACTTTTTTTGTTGGCGGTTGGAGGTTTTGTTTGTTTATTTGTTTTTTAAATGGGAACTTACATTTCATCCCACAGTGGTTAACTGCTGTCTGGTTGTTAAGCCTTTGTAACATTAGGTAGGAGTGACTGCTCAGTTCTCTAGAAGGAGGAATATTTCAGGATGAAGTGATAAAGCTCCAACTTTGATGGTTGCACCTGGAGCCTGTTCTGACATGTCACTCAGCAGCTCATGGCTTTTAGTGACTGCTGAATGCTGAAGGGGAAAGTTTTTCTAGCGTAGTAAGTGTTCTTGTCCATCATGTACTCTGCTCCCAGCCACATCACAGTGGCAGTGTGGTTGTACAAACAGCCACGTGAGTCCTTATCCGGGCTAAATTGCTCAGTTACTGCTAGACCAAATTCTGGAGAAATAATGTAGTTTTTAACTTGTGTTTAAGTACCAAAATGCTGATGTGTATCTATAGAAAGTGGGGCACCAAAATGAGAGGTAAGAGCTGAGCTGCCTTTGTATATGGGAGATATGTGCTACAAGCATTTCTTCCAGCATAAGTGATAAATTTCACTTTTCCAGTGGCAGCATAGCTTAATTTAGTAACTTTATCTGTGACGTGGATTTTAGGTCACCTTTCTTGCCCATAGTTGGGAGGGGCAAAATGATTCAACAGAAGTGGCATATTTTGGAATTTATCCTTAACTGCTTACAAACTGATGTTTTACTGATCCTATTCTGTCTCAGCTAACTTTACTACTTGCTGCAGTTATGCTGTTGGTTTTATGCTGTTACACTTACTTAGACTCAGTTTAAAAACTCAGTTACACTCAGTTAAAAAAAAAAGTGTTATTTCTTTTAAAAGAAGAAATCTGTGAGATATTGTAGCCATCTAAAAGGCAAGTTAATAGAAGGAAAGTTTTTTTTCAGCTTGAAAGAAGAATCTAAATGCTTTGGATCAGATTTTGAGTAACAATTGCTCGGGAAAGAGGATAGTCATGTAAACTAGAGGGTGAATTTTTAATAGGGAAAACGATGCTGGAAAACAACCAATAAGAATGTGGGCAGGTAATGAATAATTAGTGATCATATTTAAATACCTATTTTTTGCTCTGTTCATATCATTTTATGTTGTGCCTTTTGCCAGGATTTTGCACATTAAGATTGCCATGTATTGCTCAGTATTGTTAATACGCAAAATCCTGGCAAAAGGTTGACATTGTAATGGCTCTAAAGGACCCATTTCAATGTAAATCCTGAGAGTCTATCAATGTGCAGGGGATTTATGTGGGTGAGTCCCATTAATGGTAATGGGACTTATGTGCGTAAATCTCTTCTGCATTGATGGGAAAATAGACTCCTTAGTATGCAAAGTCTCATTTGAAATCAAAGAGCATTTGCATAAGATCCATACATAGCATGGGATTCCGTCTTAAAAACAGTATGACAGGAAGATAGCACACCTTAACTACCTTTGTGGATAAATATTAAGGCAAAAATGCATAATAGAAATAATGTGGTTTTTCTTTTTTTAATTAAAAAGAAATAGGAATGCTTACACAATTGTCCCCAACTATTAGAAGCCAAATTAGGTGTTCTTTTGCTAATATGGTTGATTGCTTTCTATATGAGTGAAAAAATAATGATGTGTAGTTGTGGAACTAATCTTCTGAATTTCCTCATGAGATTTTGGATGTCTTAAAGACTACAAGCTTAGCAGTTGTCAAAAGATCTTTGCTGTCCCTGTTTTACTGCAGTTCTCAAAGCCTGCTGTTCTAACCCTCTCAAGTAAGATTCTAAAAATTATATGCTCCTTAGAATATTCCAACCTGTGATACAGAATGATTTCACTTAATGATGAAACCTATCCCTAATGAACGTGTATGTGCAAGCTGGATGGCATCACAGCGTCGCAAGTTGAGCTGCCATGTGGCACGTCTGAAAACAGAATACGAGAACGCTGCTTTCCAGCAGGTGTCACTGTTGGCAAATGTAAAATTAAAACTGCGTTTATCACAGCTTGTGTAAAGCTGGAAAGGTTTGGGATGAGGCAGTGCACTTTGCTCTGGTTTAGTCTCCTCCATGCAATGTACAGGTGCTTTATTTGTTACTCTATCTGGTATATATTGGTAACTTCAGGGAGGTTCAAGTGGATGTGAATATGTTATGGCAAAATAATAGTATTGCCTGGAAGATACCTAAAATAGCTTAATTTCTTCTTTGCTGCCTGGCATCCAGATTTGCAGCATTATTTTTAAAACTGCTGTGCATATAAATGCAATTTAATTATTTTGCTATTTATGCTTTTGGAGAGGATGAAGAGTTTGATGTCCTTTAGAACATGAATGTAGCTACTTAATACCTGTTTAGAGTACTGGGGACTGTGAAGGTTTCATCTGTCCATAAGAGGAAAATCTGTGTTACATCTCATGTGTCACCTCACCTTATGAATTAGAATGAATGATTTCAAGGATACCTCAGAATGAGGAGCCCTCCAAGGGGAAAAGCGAAAGTTGAATATGTTTTAGAAGTGAGGATATCTGTCTTTAGTGCTCAGAATGAATTTAATTTTTGCCAGTATTGATATAATGTTGTTTAATCAAGGATTTTTTTTGATTTTATGTTAACTGCTGTTGTATAATCTGGAGAAGAAGGCTCATTGCTCTCTGCACCTACATGGGGGGAGGCTGCAGTGAGGTATGCATCGGCCTCTTTTCTCAGGCAACAAGTGATAGGATGTGTAGCAGTGCTCTTGGGTTGCACTGAGGAGGTTTAGATTGGACATCAGAAAGAATTTCTTCAGGGTGAGCAGTCAGGCATTGGAATGGGCTGCCTAGGGAACTAGCACTTAGGGACACTGTTTGGTGATGGGACTGGGTAGGTTAATTTGAAGGTTGGGCTTGATCTTGCAGGTGTTTTCCTTTTAAATGGTTCTATGATGGATCAAATTCTCACTGATATCAGCAACAGATTTTTTTAATACTGGATAGTATTTCAGTAACTTTGTAAGTCCTTGTTGGGGATATAAGTACATCACACACAGTACAATCATATTAGTAGTTAATTTCTTTGTTGGTTAAAGGACAACTTTCCTGCTTTTTTTGAGGGTGTGGGGAGGGAGGTGGGAACATGCCATGTAAGTAAAGAGTCTACAGCTGTAACATGGGAGGGGAAAACAGCATGCATGATTACAGCACCTGGTTTCACAGGTAAACTTAATCAGAGAGCCAGGTATCAGCTGAGCTCTGTTCATCCAGCAGCAATTAGTCCACCTCAGCTGTGAAGAATTTAGCTAAACTCATCAAGAGTATTCTGGGAATAGGGATGATAGGAAAAGCTGTGTTTAGACTTCATGCCTTACAAACTGAAGCGGGGGCTGCTGGCGTTGCCTTCTCTCAACAGGGTCTTTGGGGTGACAATCTGTGCTTGGGAAGCTCTGCCTCGCTACAGGGTGATGGAGAAGTGCTGCTTCACTGCTACCTATGTCTCCAAAGGTGTTGTTTGGGTAATTTACCTGATGATGGGTTTTATTTATTTATTTATTGAATACTTATACAAATTTTACTCCTTTAAGTAACTTCTGCTCTAGAATCTGACTAAAGTTTTATTAAACAGCAATTAGTGAAGAAATAAGGCTGTTACAACGACAGTTTGTTAGAGAATACTGTAATAATGCACAATAACATGATTAAGGTTTTCTGGGTATCTAAAGCTAGGAAAAAAATCAGGGTGTTTCAGGATCTGATATTTTAGTAACTAAGTTGACCAAAAATCAACAGGTTCTGGTTTCTGAAGTCAAGACTAATTGTGTATGCTAGATTTGCCATATGAATAAGCGTATGCTGGTGAGCACAGCTCTAATGCTTTGTTATTAAATGTTATTGAATGCATGTGTTCATTTGCTTCCCCTAAAGTAATATTGGCTGTTGTTTAATTTATGGCGTTGTGAATTAAAGAAGTCCCTCACACAAAAGCTTTTTTGTTTGTAATGAACGCACTTAAATAAGTCAAAATCTTGCAGCTAAGAAAGCATAGTGTTTTAGGTTCTGCAAGTATTAACATTATTGAGTTTTATCAGTGAACTTTTACTTGTGCCTGTCCTGATGGGAGCAGGATTCTCAGTCTTTGCAGGATCTAGTTCTACATGGTTTTTTTAGACTTCTTTTTTCTAGGGTATTCCTTTGTGCTTCTTACAGTATATTGTGTCTTAAGGACAGAGAAGCTGTTGTGTTCAGAATAAAGAGGTAAAGAGGTAGGTAGAGGAGAACTGCTGCTGATTTTGGTGCATTTTGGAATTCTGCACAATACTTATCAAGAAAAACATCAACATGTTTTGAAACATCAGAGTCAGCGCTGAAACCATTCTGGAAACATAACAGGCCTGAGAAACATGGAGTTCACAGTGTTCTGAAACAGATGCAGTGTGGAAAAGATGCAAGCTTTGGTTAATCAGCATGGAATGATAAAAAGGACGAAGGGGAAAAGGAGTCTCTGAATGTGACAACTGTGACTTCTGGATTATAACTGCTGCTCTCAGCAGCTAACAGTAGAATTACATCTTCAGATGCTGCATAGAAACTGTTGAGTCATGGCCTGAACCACTGATTGAGCACATGGGGAGAGGATTTGGTCATCCCTAGGAGCACAGGTGAAGGCAATTCATCTGTGCAATTGGAAGGGGTGGAGGCTGGCCTCATTAGACCTCATTTAAGGGCTGACTGCCACTGGGCAAGAATCTCTTTCTGGAGATCCCTCTTTGGTGAAGCTTTCTCCTGTGAACCTAGAATCTTCTGGTGGGGTGAGTGATTTTCTTCCCTTCCTTCATAGCACCCTTCTGTTGTGCCTATCCTTCTATCGTCACACCTCTGTTGTAATGTCTTTCCCATTGTATTGATCCGTCCAGTTGCTACAAATGCCTACCCATGGCCTACCAGGAAGCCGCTGTAGTCCAACAGGAGGAAGTAGTTGGTCAGATTGTATGTGGTGGTTTAAGAAATCAATACATGAGGTTTAAAATGATTTTTTTTTAAAATGAACCACTGTCTGAATGCATTCTGGGATGGCTGAAATTCTGCTAATGGAAAACAATGCAGAATAATACTCTGATGCAGTAGTAACAACCAAATGCATTTCTCCATTCAGTGGAGATGATAATGACACAATTATCTCACAATGCAAAACAATCAGTGCAGTAAGTAAATATCTGTAAACTTATTTTATGTAAGATAAACTAATTAGGCATTTTTTTTTCCCCTTTCATGAAGTAGAATGATAAATGGATTGAACCTCTGTGCTTATTTCAAAATTAAACTGCTTTTTGACTTCAGTTTGGAACAGTGTACTTGGTATTGTCAGCCCTTTTACGTTTCCTCAGTAAGTAAATTATGTATGTGTGCTCCTATCAGGTATACCACTACACTGGAAAAAGAATTGGGTGTTGACCAAGAGTTTGCTTGGTCCGGTTAGGTCCAATGTCGTATAGAGTGCAACTCAAGTAAAGGTTTGGGCCGGCTTGCTTTCTTCCAAACTGCTTTTGTATCCAGATCCTGAGAAAATCTGATGTGTTTTAAAGAAAGGTTTGCTGACTAAGTGCTGTACATATAGTTGCATGGGATATCTTCAGTAAGTCCTCTAAGCAAGTTTTATGATGGAGATGAGAATTATTTATTAGAATGGCTCTCAAGCTGTACATAAGAGGTTTCTTAGTACCTGGATTATTTATCTCATTTATTAGTAGTCTAATAGCTTGCGCAGTTTTGGTACATCTCTGGCACACTGTGTGGTTTGACTTCTCAAAACTCTTGACTGTAAAACCAAATCTCTTTGTAACTTTTGGTCCTTAAAAACATTTGTTGTTCTTTGAGCTGTGAGAAAATTATGGCCCCATTTGGCCATGTGATTGTGAAAAAAGTTGTACTGATAGCTGCGTCAGTCTTCCTTGTCATAGTTACTTTACAGTTGCTCAACTAAGGACTTAGAATCTTGTTGCTTTACTGCTTTTACATCTTTGCTTCAATGTACTGATAAATTGACTGGCAAGTAAAATTTGCGAACACTGTTTTTTTGCTTTTGTCGTCAGTTGAAGTGAAGTTGAAATTGGAAAGGAGAGGGAACATGAGAAGTGCTCCTGCTGTAACTTCCAAATCTATTAATACAAGCAGTTTATAGAGAAAGGCCAGTGGGTTTATTAAAGAAAAAAAGCCTTTATATAAACATCTACATATGTTCAAAAGTTTTAAATTAAATTACATATCTTTTCCATTTCTAGGCTCCTGAAGATTTATAAATTCTTTTTCTTCTTTAAATAGTGTAAACAAATTTAGTAGTTAGTGTTGAAAGGCTGTTAAAAAATACTTGAAATAACGTGACAATCTCTTCTTTACAGTATAGTAATAGTAGGTCGTTAATTAGCTACACAAATACTGAGGTTGTAGTTAGGATGGTTCTGAGTAGGAGGTGATACTGACGTGCTGCCTATTTCACAACAGATGATATGCAGTGCATGTTAATTCCAGTTCTTAAAAGAAAACTTTCCATCATGCTAAAAAGCTCTTATTTTAAAGGGTGAAATCTTTCTTACAAATGCTAGCTTTATGAAACATGTCTATGAAAGATACTACTATATCTGGCAATGAGAAGAATCATAGATGTGTGCTTAATAAGGATCACTATTTAAAAGTTTTTTTAAAAAAAAAAGTTAAGCATCAGTATAAATTAAACCAAATGCCAATGTCTATAAATTCTCATTAGACTAAAGTAGCTAAAAACTTGATACTCTCTTTCCATCCATCCTCCTCCTTTTTCTTTCTTGAGCATGAGTTACTTAATGAGGTTCATTGGACCTGATGTCCCACATCACATTTGTCAAGAAACCCAAGAGGGAGTTCGGTTTTTATTTTCCCATGTGGTCTCAGCACAAGAGTCCTTCATATTAAGTTGGACTTCTTTTTTTAGTTTTGTAGTAAAGTTTAGTTTGGTTTTGTGGGTGGTTTATGAGTTCTGCTGCCTGGGGACCTCTGGTGCTTCTGGGAGAGTCAAAGCTTAGAAATTGACCTAGATGTTTACTTGATTCAGTAGGCAGCACACTGTTATCCAGTTACTGCTATCAAGCTATGGGAGATTAGTGGCATCGTATTGTTGTACTTCTGTTTACATGATCTGCACGCTCTTCACAAGCAACGCTCTAGCAGTATTTGTAGTTGTGTCTGAAATTCAGTATGTGTTAACTGTATATTCCAGTGATGATTAAATGCTTTTAGATGGTTGCGTATAATATTTACATGTAACAGATTTGGTAAGATCCTCCTATGGGTTGCTGAGTGCTGTAGTGTGTTAGCGAGAGAAACAGTAGTTACTGTCCTGCTGTCTTTTGGCATTGTGTTCTGATTTTTAAATGTCAGATTTCTTTTTTTTTTCTGCTGCTTTTGTTTTTGTAAGTCACTGAATTTGATTTGTTTTAGGGAAGTGTTTGTAGTCATAATTGAGAGATATTAAGCTTGGTGTTAATTAAACAAATTGATGTGAAAATCTGACTAAGTCCTGAGAGGGTTAGATTTTCCCAT
Organism: Lagopus muta; assembly: GCF_023343835.1. Taxonomy (NCBI): domain Eukaryota; kingdom Metazoa; phylum Chordata; class Aves; order Galliformes; family Phasianidae; genus Lagopus; species Lagopus muta. Next base: position 6,956,652 of record NC_064441.1, read on the forward strand.
CTGTGAGAGATCAGAAATTTGGATGATGTGCAAGTTAGCTGCATGAGCTAAAGGAAGTCACAATAAAAACGTGATGTATTTCTAAATTCTAATAGCAAACTCTTTATTGGACCTGAGTGGCTTTATCGTACTATGAGTGTTAAAAAAACTAGATACTGAATGTAGTGGAGAGAGACCAGGATCTTCCTTTTCTATGGAGAATGGCAATCTTTTATTTTTGGAAGAATGAAGAAGGCCTTTTTGCACACCCTTAGGAAAGTCCTAGAAAGTGGCACTCTCCCTATATAAGTTCAATGTGCCTTTGGAGAAAAGCAAGGAAGGATATACAGGCAATAACTTTGGATACGTGTTGGTGTTTAATCAGAAACTTGTTTTCAAGTGATACTCACTGTAGTGTCTGAACAGATCTGTTCATTTGTAGATTAATTTCCACATTTTTTTTCACTGCTGTTTTCAGCACAAATTGGTTCAAGACCAACTCGGATGTTTTGCTTTGGGAAATATTAGCTGACCACCTCCAAAGTTTCTTGTGACCTCGATCATTCAGTGATTTCTGTTCCAAGTCCATTTTTGAGTGTGGTACACTAGAGGCACCTCTGGAGATGGGGTCTGAAATTATTTCTAATATCCTAATCCTTACTAACAGAGAACTCCTTTATTATGTGAGATTTTGACTTTGAGGCCTCTAAAAAGGAATAGAGAGAGTTGATTTTCTTTCAGTTGATGATATGGAACAACCAGGTTGTACTATTTAGATTTATTTTATAGAAAGCATAGAAACTGCTTGTTCTGACAGCTTTGGAATCCTAGGAACAAGAAAGTTTGTTTGTTTTACACAGAAAGAACCTTTTTTTCAGCTAACTGTTCTGTGTGGATTGATACACAGTATGAAGTGAATACTGAGTGTTAGTAACACCTACTCCAGTGACATAAATTCAGATTACAAACTTAGCATGCTTCTCAAGTATGTTATGATGTCACGTACTTGAGGAGATGAACACAAAGAGAGCTGTTTGGTATAAGAACTTAAAGGCGTATAATAGTTGTTATTTTTTCTTTGACTGTTCTTGTAGTAAAGATAGAATGCTCCCTGGAAAGGTGGACCCCTCAAGAATTTGTCATGACCAAGGCTGTTTACAGAACAGCAAGATTTGTACCCTGCAGCCTCTTAAGTTGTACCAGGTCTACGTAAGGTTACCTGTTTCTAGCATTTGTCCTGGGGAGTCAGTGGCACAGACCACCAGGAGAACTCCAGGTAGTTTATTGTTCTTTCATTGGTAGAAACTTCCAATGTAAACAGTAGAGGTGGCAATTTGGTAATTTAGTCAAGGCCTCAGCTGGAATAGCTTAGCTGACATGCTGCTTTCTTATTAATTGTTACTTTTATTTACAGATACTGAGTCTATAATTACAGTGCATTTTAGTTTTTCAACCGCTTCTGCTACTTACAGACCTAAATTATTTGCTTTATTCTTTTCCTCCTCTATAGTTGTTTGAGAAGAAAACTCACAAGAGAAATACTGGTTTTCTTGCAGGAAAATGTTCTTCAAGTGTCTTTGAATTGCCTGGAAAATCTGGAAGTATAATTTTGAAAATGTAGAGATGAAAAACAAAAATCCTTCATATCACATAGGATTTTTCACTTGCTTAGGGAGTATTAAAACGTTTTCTCTGGGAATGTTTATCTTGGTATGTTAGTCAGTCCCTTATATGTAGAGCATACAGTTAGTTAATGGAGAAAGTTACAAGACTTGAACCAGACATAAAGGTCTTAAAGCATAATCTTTTCTATGATGAGCTTAATGTTTTATAAAAAGCAATAACTGTATAATCTCAAGCATATATGGTTAATAAGGTCAGTTTTGATGCTAGGTGTACTAAAGGCATTTACAAGTCTATCAAATATTTTACAGTGTATATTCTTGGCTATATAGAATTTTAAAAGATTGATATTACATCAGTGTCTGTTTGGAGAAGAACCTGCGTAAAATTGAAGTACTACAATGAAAATATCCACTATTTCAGTTAATTTCCTCATTTATTTGGAATTAAGTTTAAATATTTTTAAAGAGTCCTTGAATGGTTTGTTGATTAGAAACTAATGTAACTCCTTGTCTAAGATAAAACACCAAACAGGCAGCAGCTGCTGGTAATTGGTGCAAGTAATTGTAGAGCCAATAAGTTGAAGAAGTGCTTATTAAAAGAAACTGCCTTCCTATCTGCCTGCAAGTTCAATTGAGTAATGCACTCTACATGTGGTCTGACGGTAGGTAAATTATACACCTGATTTAAAAACACTCCATCCATAAGAGCTCCTACTTTGCTCATCCATAAAATTTTTACTTTCTTCATTGCTAACTACTTGCAGCAGCATATGGCATAATATCTATCAAATTAGGTTTTGAGGACATCTTAGGCTGGCTCCCTGCTGACTTGAAATGTGCTTAATGCATATTGCAGTGGCTTTAACCCGTTGAGTGCCCGTAGGATAGGCTTCGTGCTCTGGATGTGTGAATGCCCACGTGGCCTCACAGATGTGTGGCACACCCTGCTGGTCTGCTGGCATTCCAGCAGCAGTGGTGCATCTGCCCTGAGATGGCTATTTCACAGTCATTGCTTAAAGCTCATCTTAAAGGAGCTTCAAGGCCAGAGAGTGCTGGGTTTAACTGATAAAAGTAGAAGCATCTTGAGAGGATGGGTTGTTACTGAAGCTTAAGAAAATAAATGAATAAATAAGGTATGCTATACCTGTAGCATAGAAGTTTGTATGTGACTTGTTCTGAAAAAGATCTGTTAATTTAATGGTGACGAGTAATTACTTGATGTGAAATCTTGACAAAGACAAGTGAGTTTCTGTTCATGTTCATAAAAACTTTGGACTGCTCCTAAAATAACCAAAACTTTTTTTCTCTCCGCTACGAATATTTCTCAGCTTAAAGCAAAGCATTCATAGTCGTCCTTTCCTTTAAAGAAACTTCAATAAATATAATTGTCTGCAGGACTGAAAATGTTTTGGTGTGCCTTCAACTGTTGAAGTGATGTACCATGGCTAAAACCTGTGGAAGATCTACTGTGAGCATCCACTAGGCTGACAGTTGAGTGCTTGGGGAGGAAAAAGTAGAAACGTCTAGTTCAACAGCAGAGTCATTTGCATGGTTTCCATAGGGGCTTTGTGAAAACATTCCAAGCGTTATTAGTTGGGTGTGTTGGAATGGAGTTGCTGCGTGGTGTTGATGGTGCTTGAATCATAGAACAGCCTGGGTTGAAAGAGACCTAAAAGATCGTGAATCTCCAGCCCCCCCGCCTCATGCAGGGCCACCAACCTCCCCATTTAATACCAGACCAGGCTGCCCAGGGCCCCATCCACCCTGGCCATGAAAACCTTCAGGAACGGGGCATCTACAACCTCTCTGGGCTGTTCCAGCACCTCACCACTCTCATAGTAAAGAACTTCCCTCTGACATCCAATCTAAATCTTCCCTCCCTCTTAAAGATTAAAAGATGGTGAATAGCAAGAAAGCAGCCTTGCTTGTTCTTGGTCTGTGGGAAGAAATATGCGATTTGGCACACGATTTGTGCTAGAATCTTAGCTTTCTTGATTGCAGAGAAAAAGCAAATGCTAAAGGATCTCAAGAAGTATCAATATTGATAGGACTATGCCCTTTATCAAGTTATTCTTCTATCCATGAGGTTACAAAGAAAAAGCTGTTTGCATATTGCTGGTCAGAATGGTGATGGAAATAAAGCAGCTCAATGGAGTAGTTATACAGCAGAGGGAAGAAAGGACAGAACCTTTTCCATCTGTATACTTCGCTGAGGCGAACTGGGATCTAATGTATTTTGGGAGACTGAAGATGAATTAAGGAATGGAAATATTCCTTAGGAATAAAGTATAGTAAGCTATTAATTAAACCATTTTTCTCGTTAAAATTTTAACAACTTCTCTTTGTGTTCACACACACCATAATGGGAAGGAGGGATTCTTCTCAGCCATTTCATTCAGTAAAAAAATCATTAAATATAAAACCCATTTCACTAAGAACCGGGCTCCCTTTGATGGCTCAGTGTCTTACTTCTGACTGTCCAGCAGTGGATGCCCAAGAGGATGCAAGAATGAGGCTCTCCTGCCACTCCACTTCCTCCTGCAACTTCCCTGGCTTTCAGTAGTTTCACTGTGACAGTTTGAAACAGTAATGTTTTTCGTGTAAACTTCAGTGGATTTTTATCCTACTTTTTCATGTGTTCTGTGAAATATATATTCAGGTTTGTAACTTTTCAACCTTCCCGATCTCTGGACTCTATTGGGTATTTCCACTGGCTTTACAGCATGCTCTACACCTTTACTGGTTTTATTCAATGTATTTTTTGGAAGGGAAAGGGCAAAACTGTGTTTTGTATTTAAGCTACAAAAGCACTGTCGTTTTCTGATTGCTTTTTCTAGCTTGCTCTGAAAAATTCTGTTTACTGTGAGACTGCACTTTCCTCGCCAGTATTTCATTAACTTTTATCCAGAGTAAATTTCATGTGCCTTTCCATTGCTCGCTCATTTGGTACTGTAACAGTCTTCTATAAATTAGGGATTTTTTTCTCATAAATTTTAACTGTCAAGTTTCTTCAAATGCTACAAATAGTTTGGGCCTCACAGCATCTTCATGACCTGCTGTTGCTGACCTCAAACTGCTATGAAAATTATCTGTTCCTTCTTTTGTTTTTATTTTACTGCTATTTCTTTTAGATTCATTTATTATGCATCTGAGAACCTTTCTTTTTCTCTCATGGCAACTTAGTTTCTTTAAAGGACTTTCATGCTGATCTTCACCAAAAACTATTGAATTTCAAGACAATATTTAGGGTTTTTTTGTGTATATAATTGTTGACTTCAGAAATTTCTTGTGTTTTTCAAAGTGTTGCTTCCTTTTACAAAAAGCATACTGATTCTTTACGAGATTTTTGTGTATTTACATATGCATTGTTCAGTTCTTTAAACTCCATTTTATGTCCAAATTTTTGTCTGAGTGCAGCCATTTTGTCTTTGATTTGGTGTTTGCTGTGGAAGTTGAGGAGAGTATGATAATCTAACTTTTTTACATGTTCTGTAACTGTGAACTTCATAGTAGACGTCCATCTGTATGAGGGAAGTGGTACAAGGTTCAAGTCTTTCTGACTAAAAATTATTTGGAGTCCTAAAGATGGCTCAAGAAAATACTCAAATGTTATGCTTATGTTTGCTTTTTGGTATGCTACCTGAGATGATGATAGCTTGATTCAATCTTATAAAAGATAACAAAACTGAATATTTTTACTCTTATTGCTGAATATGAGGAAAAATAATTTACAACTCTTTGATTTCTGACATGTACATAAGCATTTACCCATATTTATGTTTTTTAAACACGTCCTCAAGCACTCACTGGCATTTGATAATTGCAGCCTATGCTTGGATTTTAAGATCTGTGTCAGAACAGGGCTGGGGCTGTTTTGGCAAGGGAAGTCCATGGGTGGTGACCTCAGTTGTGCATAGTGCCAGGCTGTTGCTGCTGCATGGGTACCAGCAGCAAGAAGGGGAAGAAGCAGCAGTTGTTGTTTTGGGCATGGGAAACTACTCTGCTAGTAGCTTCTGCTAATCAGAACCTTCTCTGCTGTACTTGAGTTATCAGGGTGTGTTTTGATACTGTGTATGGAAGTTGTCAATTGTCCTGAAATGTCTACAGCTAATGTTTCGGCAATGTAGAAGAATAAGGAGACCGTGGAGTGAGGAAAAAAAATGTGGGAAGAAAAAAAAACAAACCCAGTGGCTTTAATATTACAGCTTAGTCAGAATCAAGGTAGACAGTCATAAGAGTACATGACTCTATTTGGGCTGTGATAGTCTGGTGTCTTCAGTGTTTAAACAGTGAACAATGTGCAATTCTAAGGTGATGCCCTGTCTCATAAATGGTGTGGGTCAGACTTCCATGATGTAGCTTTAATCAGGTTATTTCACCAAACTTGGCTCCTTCAGTGTGGGAGTTTTGCCTGTTTTAACAACATATGTGGTTATGCAGTGAAGCAGACTGCTCTGGTAGAATTACAGGTGCATAACTAAGGTTTAGCAATGTTAATTGAATTATGCAAGTAATAATGTTTAAAAGAGAATGCTTGTTCAGTCATCAGTAAAATTCCTCATTTAAAATTTCAAGTTCAATTTTACCCTTTTTATTTAAGTGTGGAATGTAGATGATGTATATTTAAGTATCAGTGTGTACATGTGCAGCTTTCATCGATGGTGACTAGACTCCAGTGAGACTGCTGAGTGATTTATGAAGTCAAGAGCTAAAGCACTGTTCAGTATGAGCTGCAACAGAACAATTTAGTTCTTCATTTTATTGTTATGGCTTGGGCAGAAAATGGAAACATATTAATTATTGTAAGAACTGGAAGTTTACTTTCTGATAGCTTTTGAAATTTGCTTTTTATTATCCTCCAGAAATAGTTTAATATCAGATTCTTCAACTGTTGTAATCCTTTAAAAATATTATGTTAAAACAGCCTTAAAAATGTTTCTTTACCTTTAGCAAGGAGTAGATTCCAGGAGGGTGGGGGGGGAGGAATTAAAAGCTGAACTACATATTGAATTTCCTAGGCTGTGTTTCTGCACAGCAATCATCTGAAAAAGTGAGATTTTTTTTTCCCCACTCAAACATGCATTTGAGAGGAATGAGTAGATCAGATAAAAAGCTGAGATTCAATTCAGCTCAACCTTGAGTCACTCTCTGACTCTGTCTCTTTAAAAAGAAAAAAAAACCCAAGGTGGCAAAATCAATACAAACCAATAATAACTTCACATTTGTGGAAGCAACATGAATGGCTCTCCAAAATATTGAGACACATCCAAGTACATTTTAGCAGAGCTGATATTTATCAGAAGTCATTTGCCCTCAAGCAGATGCTCTCTTTCATTGTGCTCCTGTCACAAATGACTAAGATTTATGACAGACAATTACAGCATCTGCAGTTAGCAGCCTTATAATCAGCACCATTATTTAACGATTGGTGCAATAAACTGACTCCTGTTACTGTTTATCAGATATCAGTCAGTTCTGGCTATTTTCTTCAGCTCCCCAAATCACAGTATGGTGCAACCACTGCCTTTTAATGGCTAGTAAGAAGCAGGCACATTTTCACGTTTTGTACAGACTGCTGAGGAAAAGAAAAAGCAACCAATTACATGTATGTATGGTGCCCTCTCATTTGAGATGCCTGTGTATGTAACTATCTCTATACAGTCTGAAGCCTCTTGGAAAAAAAAAAATAACAGCTTTTACTTTTTCAGATAAGAGCTTCTATTTAGGCTTCTGCATGGGGAAAAATGTCTTCTGTTTAAATATTCATGTTTTAAAGAGTGAATAAAATGTTGATATACTGCGGTAGTCATACTCTTACAGCATGAATTGTTTGCATTTGAGGAAGGGGCAATGTAGTTAATTGTTCAGCCTCCTGAATGTTAGGCAAATAACAGAATTGCATTTTCTATTTAGTAAGGTTCTTATCAAAATGAAAAGCTTGACAAAAATGCTGCAGTTGATGTTTTTAACCGATGTCTACAGTGTATATTATGAGGCTTCTCTTAGGGCTGTGTTGTTTTCATTTCCTGGAAACCCTGTGAGAGGGAGCTGGGCATGGTTTGAGCTTCAAGTTGATCTGAAAAGTGTAGCAAGATTTGCTTAAGATTTGCTCCAAAAGCAAAGATGGAATTACATTCTTAGTTCTGTTGTACTTAGATCAGTGAAAGTCAGCCCTTAAGCAAATGTCATTTGGAGCAATTGCTTTACGTGAGTGGGAGAAGAGTGTGTTCCTTGCAGCCGGAATGCAAGATTTTTACTGTGATCTCTGCATCTTGTCTGCATTAGTTCTTGTCAGAGTAGGAATCGCTTTATGCTTTCTGACATACAGTTTTGCTTTAAATTTAAATGGGAATGTTTATTATCCAAAAAGTTTTAAAGGAAAATATTGCTTGTTTAAAGGGACCAAGGAAGACAAGATGGATGAGTTGTTTCTGTCAGTAGAAGGTAAATAGCTTTGTGCAGGTGGTGAGTCAGCTTGTCAGCAGGCAAAATTTACCGTCACTTTAAATGCTGATGTGATTTGAAATTGCCTGGCACAGACATATGTATATTAAGACTACATTTATTGAGTTTTGTCTCAATCAACTATGCACACAGGAATGGTTATGCTTCTTGTTCAACAAGTACATAACCTGTTGTTTTATTTGCCTCATCAAACTGGTTGATCATTTCTGAGATATCCCAGATGGAGTCAGAAAATATAGCTACTAGACTTGCCTTTGAGAATTTCACTTGTGGTGATATCTTTGTAATTATTTGAACAATTGTTTTGTATTTTTTTTAGTATATATTGTAATCTTACCAAATCTTTAAACAAGATGTAGGGATTTTATTTCTCTTCTTTCTACTCTACAGCAGTCACTGTAAACACTGAATTCTAAATTTTTCAATAGATCCTAATTTTGTCTTTTAAAATAATTTTAGATTATTTTTCCAATTTTTCTCTTGTTAATGTCTACTACATAGTGCTGTCCCTAATACACTGGCAGAGCCTCCTTTAAAGGAGAACAGCTGGCTTCTGACACTCACACCTGGGTCTCTATTTTCTCCAGTTTGAAGTCATTCCTGGACAGCAGTTGTCATTAGTATGCAATCACAGAGTTGTTTATGCTGATAAATGTCTGCCAGACTGAAACCATCAAATTCGTTTTATCTTCTGTCGATGTCGATTAAAAAACGATGTGTAATAACGGATTTTTCTGAAAGCTGCTTAGTATTGGAATTACACTAATATTCTAATCTGTATTTAGTCTCTAACTTGCACAGTCACTTTAAAATGTCTTCCAAAGTAAAAGTTGTCCTATCTATCATTTTAAAGATACTCACATACTTTGAATAGAAGAGATCCCTTAGATAAATTAAAGTCATGTCTCAAATTTGGTTGTAGGTATACTTCAGCTCATACAGATGGGCTGACTCTGCCCATGTGGCAAGCAATGAATTCTGCAGTGGGTTTAGGTCTATGTTTTGCTAAATGATCTTCAGTTCATATAAGAGCAGGGCTTTATCCTTGTTGTTTTCCCTCGGCTCCATGATGGCACACTCTTTGAGATTTTGGCAAAGCAAGTCATGGGTAATGCAATGCTACCCTTACTGAGTGATACAACTTCTAAAAGTGAAAAATTATTTTTGAAGTGGAATTTGGATTTCTGCTTGAAACTTAAGCTAAAATGTCTATCATCTATGTCAGATGTCATAATAGGTGTTCCTGTAGGTACTTATGATTTAAGCTGTGGGATGTACTTGTTCATTAACTTTACCTGACTCACCCCTGGGAAGGATTGTCCTTTGTCATTGTGGTTGTTGAATCAAGTCAACTGTTAATTAGTCATAAGTTGGTTAATTATGGCTACAGGAAAAAGTAACAAGACCAGTCATGTTGATGAAGCTTCAGGATGTTGTAGTGAAATGTAATGTAAAATCTGTGAAAATCTGTAAGCTCTTTATCTGTATCCCTTGCTGCTTATCTTGGTATTTTTGCTTCAGTTAGTGAAAATGGTCAGAACCTCCTTGTGACGAGCAGGTTTGTCTGGAAAGCTGCCTTTACTGCAGTAAAGCCACTGCTGTCCATGGTGAAAGGAACAGGAAGGAAGTTTTTGCTTATCAAATGCTGCGTTTGAAGATAATGGAGCGTTGAGTGGATCATGCCTGTTGTGGCAGTAGTTTATGCTACCTTTTTTTTTCCTGTGGTATGTGGTGTGCCCTGCTACCTGTACGTCATAGATGTACTTATAGTCAAAGCACAAAGCCTAGAGGTAGCTCAGGCTTTATTCTCAGTCTTTTTTTTGTCATTACTGACAAAAAAAAAATCTCATTGAGCTTCATGGCTTCTGTACACAGAATGTACACATAATGACAGAATATGTCTGTTTTCTCTGCAAATCCCCTCTCTGAGAGTGCACTTGCAGTGCTCTTCTCGTTAAAAACCCATTCTTCTCACTAAGAGAAGAACCAAGAAATCCAGGGGAAAATCTGTAAAGTAAAGCATTCGTATTAGAAGTTACTAAACTGGGACAAAAACGTTGATTCTTGAACAGTAGATCACTGTAAAATAAGGCATCACTATTTTGTCAAAATAAGCGTTTCTGTGGATAGAAGTCCACGTTGTTGGGTGGTATCACTGGAAACACTTCCTTCCAAAAACACTGTACGTAAGTGTTAAGTGAGCAAGAAGAAACGATCCGAGTGCACTGCTGAGGCAAAGGCATTGAGAACAACCTCTTGGTGCAGCAGCAAGGAAGTAGAAGTGTCTTGGAGTGTGAAATTCAATTATCTCCTCAATGATCTTTAAAAAAGAAACTGAATCATATTTTTAACTCCCCCCCCCCCCCCCCCCCCCCCATAAACTTACAGCATGAACTTTTTAAAAATTCAACCTTTTAGTTTATTCCCTCCTCTGCTCCCCTAAAAGTCAAGTAGGAATTTGGTTGGAAGACAGCCGGCTGTGTGTCTGAAAGCCAAGAGTTAATGTTGGCAAGGGATGCTTTGCAGGTAGAGACTGTTCTTCCAAACGGAGCTGGTCTACAATTAACTTCTGTTTTCAGTAGCATTTTTAAATAAAAATTAAGGTAATGTGTTTTGTACCTTTAATTAAAACATTTTAATGTAATGGCACGTTCTTTATCACACACTTACTTTATAAGAAGCTCCTAATTCAGGAGCTGCAGGATGAAAACTACTTTTTCTGCAAAGGAACTCAAGTTGCTTTTAGTTGCAGAAATTCTCTGAGTAGTTGGACAATATAGTGCTATCTAACAGACATTATCAGCATTAGTTCATTCAGCAGTTCGTGGAATTTTTGGGTTCTATGCAGGCCTCATTTTTCTGGTTCTTTACTTTGTGCTGGAAGAGATCTGAAGTTGTCAGTTTTGCATGCTGTCTGAATACACGTTACTCATTCAATAGCTACTTCATTCTACTTGTGAGTTATTAGCTGAAAACTACCTTAATCTTATAGTGAAAGAAAATCTGCTAGGATTTCCTTGATAGATTTCATCAATTGCTGTATCTCTGAAAACTGTGAACGTTTACTTTGCGTAGAGTAAGTGCAAGAAAAACAACTGGTCATTCCAATCAAATATTTGCTTCTCTTCTTTTGGATCATCAACGTGCAATTTGCTGTCACAGTTCTGTGCTTGTTAATTTGATAGTGTGCATGTCCAGAGGAGTTTGAGAAATGGTTCTTGTTTAGAGGAGCCAGGGCACAACAGCGAGGAATCTGTAAACTGCGTACACGTAATTTGCTTTATGGATATGGAGGGCATTTGCAGTTTGGGAAAAGTAGCGTTATCTTTTTGACCGAATTTTCAAAAGAACTCAAAGTACTTCATGATGAAACTGTCTGTGACAACCCTACAGCTTTACTGCCCTGTGGGCCATGGAGCAATGTCAGCTGGGGGAGCCCTGCTCCAAAGAGTTCTGCAAATTGCTCCTCTAGACTGTTGCCAGTATAATTGTTGTATCAGGTTTGCTTCTGGACTGCACAGTTTAGACCAGTTCAATGTTACTGTTCGTGTGTAAGTTAAATGTTGGTTTACACTGAAAATGAAGTGCTACAACATGGCTTCTAATCCTATTGTCTGCTACACGTCCAGTTGTCTCCTCTTTTGCCAATGGTTCTGTCATTGCAGTGGCCAGCCCGGGATGGGCAGACATCTGTCCATGGCCTTCCCCCTCTTTCTCTGTTCCTCCAACATCCTTAAATAATGTTAAGAAGAACTGCCTCTGTTTCAGCTGGAATTTTAACTGGAAATGCTAATCTTGTGCTTTCCAGAAATAGTGTGCAGAGCACTCTTTTCTTCCATATCTGGAAAGGGAAAAAAAGATAATACAATTAATAGAAAATAGGGGGTGCAGAAGAAGAAATAGTGATATAATCTGTTTTTTTAAGTTGTTAAGATGTATTTCTATTTCTTTTATGTACTAAGATGCATTTCTTTATTTAAAAAATAAACTTAAAGAGCTCTTTTCAAATAATTAAGTTTTGCAAAAAGTATTCTAGGAGAGTGCTGTATGCTGAATATTTATAATGGTAAGCAAAGCAAAAGAAAACACAGTGTCCAAATGAAAGAGGTGAATGCTATGAGAAGTCCACGTTCTCAATGTCCTACTTTTAAGAAATGGAGAGATATGCTCGGAACACATCAAACTTCCCCCTCTTCTGATAAATATGATGACAAACAGGATTTGTGCAATGTTGGATTTCCTAGAATGACTAACCGGTTTTCTACTCTGAAGAGATTCTTAGTATTACTTCCAATCTATTTTTCAACAAATTAATTGGTTTCACTTATGGCAAATTAGCATAGTATCAGAGCAGTGTGCTCCTTCTGTTTCAGCATCAGAAATTCAGTTCCTGGCACCTGCTGTCATGGATCCTTTAACCCTTTGTGGGCAGCTCTTTCTTGTTCCAGGAATCCCATTGGCATCTGTGGAACTCTTTCTTCTTTGGAGGATTGTATTTTTGGGCAGAACTCTACAGGCATGTATACAAATCTGTCTCTGATTTTGAAACTGCAGCTGAGTGGCAAATTTTCTGTAATATTTGAAAGGAATCAACAATTAAAGTAAGGATTTGCCAGATGTAAATCTTGTTTTTCTTGAAAGGAAAAAGATTTTTCTTGTTTCATAGAGTAAATAATTTAAGGACTTCAAATCTGAGAAATGTATGAATTAGTGGGCTTTGGAAGACAAAACTTGCGGACATATACTGTGTAAAATTAGAATTACTCCTTTAACTCTGAGCAGTGTGTAATTGTGAACAGTAATGCAGAAGAAAAAAAGCAGTGTTTCATGCAGCAGCATCGCTGATGTTATTTGGGGTTAGCGTAGTAGCCAGGATTGGAGGTGGTGAATCTGTGTGCAGATCAGCAAGAGCTCTTTTGACTGGTTTTAGGCTGCCCTGAATTCACTAGAGCAGTCTTTGAAATAGCAGAATTAAGAATAGTATTTCCTAGTATGTTGTGGGACTTTGGTTTGCGTGTTTTTGAACAGAAATGTGGAGATTTGTCAGCCAGAGAGGCTTATTTTTAAACTGAGACTGTTTTTAAATGCTTGTCCTTTTTTAAGCAGGGTTAAACTTTCTTCCAGCTAATTGCTCATGTTCATTGTGGAGATCTAGCTCCCCCTAGTGTATTAAAAAATCCCCCAAAGATTTAATCGTGTATTTAATGAAATAATAAAATTGAAATACGTATTTCAGTGAGTAGCTCATCGTTTGCCCAGTTCCATTAGAAAAACATGACTGCAGTTTTTGTAAAGGTGCAAGCATTACCGTGCTTGAAGTACTTCCTGCTACATTTCAATGTTTTTGCAGTGAAATGAAATGTCATGTCTATATTTTGTCCTAAGTTTGTTAATAGGAAATGTAGGTCCTGAAATATTTCTTTGTTTTGGAATGTATTTGTCAGTTCTGATAGCACTGCAATTGATTATCTTTCCACCCTGCTAGGAAAAGACTTGTGACAAACTGATCTATTTAGAGCAGCTCTTTCTAAAATGCGAGTGTTTAGTGAAATCCTCTTCTTTTTGTAGCTGTAATGCTCTATGCATCTAATGAAATCATAAACAGAAAATTATAGCTTCATTCTCGGGAATGTGAAGACTTACTCCAACAGATGGCATCAAAACACCGGTCTGAACTGTATGATTGCTGATTGTTAATTGCTTCTGTAAAACAATCCTTTTAAACAGAGTAATGCATTTTATCATACAGATTATAGTTGTGCGCATTTTGGTTTTTCAATATGCGTTAACATTTTCTCCTCCAGTGTAAGATTTAGTGTTTGCATAATTATTGGATTAAACAACAGTGACTCAATTTTTTTTTTAAAGAAATGAGGACAAGGAGATGGAGAATTATGAATCACTGTTTATTCAGAAATGCTAAATTACTGCACGAGTATGAGCTTTTATTACACACACAACAAATCGGCCAAGATGCCCTTAAGTGCAAAAACAATTACCTAGTCCAGCGTTCTTCACTCCAGAAAGTCCCTGTGACGTTAGTGCAAGCCTTGGCTGTGTAAGGAAAGCAGAGTGCAAAAATGATAGTGTACAATATCCACTAATTATTAAGAAATCAATAGCCCGATTATCCGTTTGTATTGTTCTCGCACAGAAAGGGCTGGATACTTTATGCAAAGCCAAATGAGTGGCAGAAGTGTCTTAGATGACTTGGTTAGTCCATCGGTAACGATGTGTGGAATTACACGAGTTTGTTTCGTGGAGATATTCTCTTGTTTCTAATGTAGTCAGCCTGAGAGTGTTGCAGAGACAGCGTGCTCATGTTTGAGGAGTTGGGAACCTTGCGTCCTCGTGGGCTCCCGGCCCCTCGGTCAGCAGGTTGCTGTCTGGCTCTGATGGAGGACCACGTCCTGTTCTCCAGGTGTGAGTCAGGTAGAGGGGAACTCTTTTCTTTTAAAGGACTCTCGTGACCTTGCTTGGGTGAGTGATGTCTTTTACCTCACTGTAACAAAAGTAGCCAGGAGTCAGAAAATCAGGCTAGGAAAACAAATTAAAAAATAACCGTGTGTATTTTCAGGACTTCTAGTCTAGACTTTCTTTTGTTGTGATATTACATTATTACATGTTCTAAAATAATTATAATAATATAACTATATTATAATCACTATGCAGCTGTCTGCTAAATGGATTATCAGGCCTGCAATAATGTGCCATTAATTGGCCTTTGGGCAACCTAATATAAAAAGGAGTTTGGGATGATGCTGTGCTGCATTCTTCTTTCTTATCTTAGCGGATCAAGAAGAGCTGTGCTAGAAAGGAGCACTCCTACATCAAAGTGCTTTCGCTTCGTGCTTCTGGCTTGAGTGCAACGGGAGCCAGATACAGTGAAAAGGATTTTCCTCCTCTATAGTGAAGTTGTTTGAGAGCATACCTAATTTTTGATCGAATGTGATTCTATGAAGGTGGATAAATGCAAGCTTGTCCATGGACATCTACCCCTAATAGCATGTCTTACTGACCTTTATGAAAACTATTAAATAGATAACCGATGATTCCCATAGGGTTTTAGTGTCATTAACTTATTTGATAGTGTTTGTGGCACTGGGAAATACTTAGTTGTATTCATGAGCAAACGTGAATTGACCTACAGTGAGGGGTCTGATAATACTCTACCTGAATAGTGTAAGGGCCGCTTGGTACTGAATCCTTGAGTGAAATAGATGTGCCGAGGCCATGGTTTGATCTGCTCCTCATTCCTTCCTTAAATTATTCCTGAAGAGGCACAGGAATTTGCGACCACTTAGAAAGGATCAGTAAACTGGAAGCAACATTCTTGTTGACCAGTGTAGGGAGTCCTTTATTTGCTCCTAGACTAGATCTGAATGCTCTAGAAAACCTTTTCTTGTAATATGAGGAAAGGAAAGAAAAGAAAGAAATGGGGCATACTTCAAGGTACCCTTGAATGTATTTAGATGCATTTTACTAGAACTGGGTAAACTGAGATGAGGTTTTAGTGGCTTTGTTATCAGGATTTAATTCCTGCATCTTTCATTGAAATGGGGTTGCTAAGTGAGAGGAGAGCAAAGTGCACATATATGACTGTAAGAACACAGTATCTAATCTGAGCCCTGTGTATGCTGTCATATTCATTGTGAAATGAATGATATTACTTATATTTATACACCTTCTCTTCTGCCATGCACTGCAATGCAGATGCTTGCTTATCTGGGGTTACATGTTTGCTGGGTAATCTGGAATGAAAACTATCAGCATCATGCCCACAGCACCAAACCTGAACTAGTCAGTGCTGTGGCCCATTATGGAAGCTGCTATGCTTGGCTGCTGGGTTAGAGAGCTGATCTTCTGAATCCTTACATAGGAAATCTGGCTTTCAGAAGGTTCAAAATGAACAGGTACTTTGCATTTCTGAAGTCAGGCCACTTACTGTGGTTAAAAGAATAAGGATTTTAAGGACTTAAAGCATGGTAGGAATAAAAACAACCCCCCCAATAATTGCACTCTGTTCTCACTTTCTAAAGTTTAAAAAACAATTTATGTGTTCATACATGGAACCTGCTTTGGGCTGACACTATTTGTATTGCACGTATGCAAAGCTAATCTGTATGTATTTGCTATCTGTTGTCACATCCAGTACCTGTGCATGCTGACCTGGTGCAGACCTAGTTAAGCTGGTGTTGCCTTTTGTCCAGTCAGCCCACAAAGAAATGAATGTCTCAGCCATAGTGTTCCTTATGCTGGTAAAAGAGATGATACCCAAAGCGAAAGCTCCTTCATTGGTTACATGTTTTTAATCAAATTAATTATTTAGGATTTAGAATAGCAGAACTGTCATCTTAAACAAGGTGTTGCTAAATAATTTTAGATGCTCGTTCAAAGCGAAATGATCTATTAGCATCACAGAAAGGATTCATAATTATCAAGGCTGTAGAGGTAGGCCTTCCTGCTGGGCTGTAAGAAATTGTGGAAATAGGCTGTTGCACTGATTGTCCTGAAAAATGATTTTACTTGGGAAATGTAATACGAAATCATCGAGGTGGCAAGTTGAAACTAGATTATACTATTTTAAGCAATGAATATTTTATTTATTTTACTGAGTGGTTAAAGTAGAGCAGATCCCTGCTGTATGTAATGTTTCTGAGTTACATTTCATGCATTATACACAAATAGTAGTGAGAGTTTTATAATTTGGCATTTTTAGCAAATTTGTTAATCTCCAGTTTTGATGAAACTGTGGTCGCCAAGAGATGTGAATTGGGCAGGGCAGAGGATGAGCGTTGGGGTGTGGGTCTCACGGCAGCTCCTGTCAGGAAGTCCTTGCTTTGTTGAGCAGCCAGGTGAGTGGCCTGGCTTAGGAAGTGAAAGAGGAGAATCTTTCCTAATTAAAAAAAATATATATTCTTATGTTAAAAATACATTCAGAAGGTATCTGTTAGCAATTGCTATCTTGCGTTCCACAATTGTTAGGAAGTTGCTTTTATTATCTCTAATCTTAAGTGATTTCTGGGAAATATATATATTTTTTAAGTTGTTAAAACCTGTCGGTGTGGTTGTTCTATAGTAGATTCTTATGCTTTTCTTAAGCAGTTTTGGTTGAACTATTCTCTTCCAATTCCCAATATGCTAATACAGCTTTTTTTTTTTCATTTACCAAATTTTAACAGGACTCCATATCACTGTTATTAGGACATCATACAATGGGAAGAAAAAAAAAAACAACAACAAAAAGCCAGAGATGTTTTGAGCATGGATGTTTTATTGTGTTTATTTCTAAATACATTTTATGAGGTTCCCTGGACAGAATCAAATAAATGAATCCTGCAAACATCTTCATTATGGTGTAGCCAGAAAAGAAAGGAATCTGAATTAGGACTGTATTCTTAGCATAGTTCATAATAAGCGTTATCTTTATGACAAGCTTAAAGAACATAAATTGCTGAAACCCTAACAAAAAGCATTTGAAACAATCAGCTAATTAGGAGGGGGGGAGGAGAGAGAGAGCAATATTTGTTTTCCTTTCCAGTCTAGATAAATAACGCTTAACATGAATACATAACTTACTTTGAATGATCTGTTGTGTCAGAATCTGGCACGTCTTTTTCAGTGACAACAATTAAGGATACGTGTAAATGGAAATGCAGACTATCTGTCATTGTCCATTTCCTGGTAGTGAAGCATGCAGTCTGCCTCCCAGCAAGATCGTTTTGCCAGGATGTGAGTGAGCTGGTCACAAAATGCATAGTTGATTATCTCATCGAAACACACTAATCCTGGCAAAGCTATCCGCTATAGAAGACCCTTTGTTTGTAATAGGTCAGTTGTTACATGGCTTTCAAACCTGACTTTAGGTATACATTTTGTGTATTTACTTACTGAAGCAAAATGATATGTCACAATGAAAATCAAACTTGGGCAAAGAATAAGATATATTAATCAGGATATTAATGGCAAAAAGGGGAAATATGCTCTCTCCAGAGAGAAGAGATGAGGCAGTTGCAAACGCATTTGGCTCGGTGCAGGAATAACTGAAATTACACAGCCTAGGCTGTAGAAGATTTGATGAGATGATCCTAACAGTTTGTTGAGTATTAAACTGAAGAGAGTTCTGCACAGAACATTTGTTAAGAGCACTAATAAATAGGCTAACATGTAATAATCTTGGATTAGATCATAAGGAAAATGCCACTGTTTTGTATTTCTTAAAATTATCACCACTGAAGAAGCTGTTAAATTACTGTACAGTCAAGTATTTTCTAAATTAAGTGTCAAAAGAAATGTACATGGGATGATTTTTATTATCATTTTTATAATGCTGAATTGGGTACAACAATTGTACAAAACCTGAAGTTCCAAAATTAACTGTAACTCTTCATATTCTTCCCATCTAGTTAGTGTGCAATATTGGGGGGGGGGGGGGGGGGGGGGGAATGTATTGTTTTCAATACTTACATGAAAAAAAAAAAAACTTTATCTTAATTCTTCCCTAAGAAATCCTGACAAATCACGTGTCTTCTAATGAGCTGTATTTTATGTGTTTCATAACTTCAGATTCTTGAGTACCTTTCAAAAATTCAAGAGCATGATAAGGGTCAGTTTATGTGGCTGGAGGGGAAGAACCATACAGATGGAAGAAGGAGAGGTATCATCAAATACAAACAATATTTATTAAATATTGTTTGAACATGCTTCCAAGTAACAAAATCAGAAATCTGTTTTTTGTTGCTTTTCACAAAACTATTACAATCTCAAAGAGTAGAGACACTGTGCAACTTACTTGCTAAGATGCAAGGTGGTAATATTCTTTAACTTCACAGACAAGCGTGGCCCTAACAACTTCACCCTCCTCCTGTGGAGTTTTCCCTTGAGTTGTCTGCACCTTCCTACAAGTCTGTCTTGCATCTTCACCTAAAGTTCTTTTCCATTTTGGCTTTATCCTGCTGGCTGACCATAGTAAGGTAAGCCAGCAACTCCTGAAGCTGTGTGAATTCATCTTGACCAAATTCTATGCAAGCCAATGAGAGTTGTTAGGGTCTGAAATTAAAGCAAAGTTTGTGTTTGTGAACCTATACAAAAGTAACATCCATCAGAAAAGGTGGGACACGTCAGTGACTGCTGTTTGAAAGGAGAAATAGGTGCTTTATTACTGGTAGTGAGTTTTGTATCTCTTGAAGTGGCAAGAAGCCTGCTCTGTGAACACCCTGCGTGTTCTTAGCCCTGGGTCTGCTGCATGTCCTGAATTGTGCCTGTCCCTCACATAGAACGGAGTCCTGATTGTCCATGTCACCTTGCTGTAGGTATCACTGTGTGATGCAATTCTGTGCAAGGGACTGGGAATCCCATGCTCATGCCCATAAAGGCCACCGTCACTGCCTGACTTATGTATGCTCTGTTTAGAACAAGAAAAGATTAGTGCTTGTACAGCATCCTCTTTCTTAGGGTTTCTCAGTACTTCATGTATTCATATGTCTTAATCTTCACAGTACAAACAACAAAGCAAGAAGTTGCTTCTGCTTCTCTTGATTTGAACCCATTAGGAAGTTGTATCCTTTTGCGTTTCGCGGTGATGCAGCTTCTCCCCGTCTCTCTTGAATGTATTTCTACCCAGTAACTTGGAACTAGATGGGCTTTAAGGTCCCAGCCTAAACTATTCTAAGAGGCCCAAGCTGGTTTCCTTACTTGGGCAAAGTTGTGCAAGTTGTAGCCTGGTGTGTCCTGTGTGACAGCAGAGCGGGCATGTGTTTTGTTGTGACCTTGACTCCTGAGAAAGCCCTACAAATGTGGGTATGAGGAAGTCAAAATTATTACAGTGGGAGGAATCTGTAAGCAAAGGTTTTAAAATATATATTTTATTGAGGGAGAAAAAAAATAAATTGTAAGCGAGGAAATCAAATTACAGTGTATGTTGCCTTGGTGCTGAATATAACATGTCAAAATATCTGCTATTTCCAGAAAAGCTGATGTTGCAATATATAGCACCACTGGTCAATGTACAATGTTTTGAATCCACGTAAATTGAAAATTTTATACCATAAACCAATTAAACTCCAGTTTTTGATAACCTAATTGGAAATGTGCATTTTAAAATAAAGTTTCTGTATGAAGACTTTGCCTCTAAAGAGTGAGATACTCTCCTGTGCATAAGAGACAGGTTTCTCTCAGAGTTAATTTATAAGTAAAGTTGGTGTAACAAAATCGTTGATTTTGTTCTATGCCAGTGTGTTGCTTCGTGTTTTCAAACCCTCTGTTCTGGAGCAGGCTACCAGAGGAAAAGCCCCTATTCCTGCTTTTGCTGTCCTGGAAACAGACCATGAACGTTCTATTAGTCTGACCTGAAAATCAGTGGGAAACTTGCAGAACGGAAAGAAAAGCAGTTCTGTGTTGCTTTAGCAGTAACAAGATGGGCTTGAGCTGCAAATGTTATCTGAACTTTCAATGAACTTCTGTAAGTTTTCAGGTTGAAGTGTATAGGTCTGATAAAATCCGTGTTCTCATAGTGTGCACATTGGGTGTGGTTTCAGAGTGGTTTTATGAGAGCAGAATTAAACTGAAAAGCACTTTATGTACATGATGAAATATTTTTGGAAAGATCTTGAAAAGAGAGCATGTGCTATATCTCAAAATGTAGGAAGTCACTAAGGACCGTAGGACAGCTAGAGGTTTGTTGTGCCAGCTGAGGGAAAAGAAGCAGACTCTTCTCTAATAACCCATCCAGATTTGAATATCAAGTTATATTTGTTGGGCCATGTATAATTTTTACCTGTGAGGGCTTCTGAAGAGGAGTCTCCCAAAAACTACAGGCACTGTCCTGTCTGTGACCAGAGAGATGTGGTTTCAGTGAAAGCTGGATTGGGGCAAGAGAAATGTCTTCTCAGATCTTGGTTCATCCAGGCTGGGAGTAGATTGCAATACCAGTTAATTTGTGTGACCAGTGTTGCTGCTAATTCAGGCAGTGCAGGACTGCTCTCCGTGCTGTCATGCCTTGGAGTTACAGTGATAACTTATGTAACGTTACATGCTGTGTGAGCATGAGAACAGTGCTGTACAAGCAAAGGCTTATAAGCATAAGAACTGTCAACTGTATTGTCATATACTTTCCTAATATAAATGATTGTGGACTTGCAGATTTCCCCTGGAGAAGTTCCCTGCGTTGTTATTTGGAACTGGCAACACAACGCATTTTCCTACAATCACCTTTGTGATTAAGGATGTCAAGCTGAGTAGTTTTGGAAGTTGAACCTATTCCTAATTTCTTGTTTATTAAGTGGCCGACTGCCAGCACAAAACCCACTTTAGAAAAGTATTAGATCTCACCAAAGTTATCTGAGTTCTCTGTCAGCTCCATGATTGTTCTTCACAGCTGGTTGAGCACTCAGGTGTCATGAAAGCAGTCATGTTTTTTTCTCTTTAATTGACTCAAAATTCAGTTCACTGCTTAGAGAAAAAGACGTGCCATTGCCTAAAATAGAACTTGTAATAAACAGAGCTAACAAGATTCCTTTTATGTATTTTATTGTCTTGTGGGTGGGAAATGCTAGTGGAAAGAATCTCATTTATGTGCAAAATGTTAACACCTTCATGCAGATAGAGATTCAGTGGTCATTTTCTGCTGGAATGTGCAGCTTGCTGAATCCTGCAGATCAGGAGCCAAACCACTAAGGCAAAAGTTCTCCAAATTGTCCTATATGCAATCTTCTTGGCATATATTTCTGGTTTGGCTTTGATTGACCATACCTGTAGGCAAAGGATGCAATGTTCTCCTGAAAGATACAAAGACCAGCATTCCTGAATGGATGTTTTATGTCTGAAAAAGAGTTTCTACTTGTATCTTTTACTGTTTCTTTGACATATAAAGCACGTCATTCAATGTTCTAAATGCTTCTTGTATGTGTTTCTGGGAAATGGTAGCGATCTGTAAAACTATTTGGTCCCAAATATCTATACGTGATACTGAAACAGTATCTTTTGCAATAGGTAAACAAGGTTAAGAGCTCTTCCTTTGAGAATTGTTAACTGCCTCACTGCTTATGCTGAATGTAAGACACTAATTTATTTTGGCTGCCACAGCCAAAACAGTAAATGCTTTCTGGCTGTTTGCTGCTTGGATGTCTTGTACAACCTGTGAATTATGGTACTTGGCCAATCTCCATGCTGTGTTAGCCCCCGGGGCGCTGGTTGTCCCTGTCAGTCCCTAGGGAAGGTGGTGTGCTTCCTGAGAGCAGTGGGAGCTGCAGCAGATCTGCCCAGTGGTGATGAGCAGTCCCTGCCGAGCAGTGCTTCTACAGCTATTCTGCAACAGGGAATAACTGTGTACAGCAGTCCGTACGCACTGCTGTTCATTGCCTGTAGCTATGAAATTTGTGAACTGGAGGAAGAGAATTCATACGTTTATTCCAGTGAAACTGGAATGGTATCCTGTACAGGTTATCCTGTAAGTCCATCCAGTGTTTCTTGCCTGTGTTGGCTGCCACTGCTGTTGCTGACACTGCACTTGTTAAAGGAAGGTATCAGTTGAGGAGTGCTGATAGCCTGAAAGAAAAATGGATTTCTGTGAAAAGTTCTAATCTTTATCAGCAAACTGCTCCTGGAAGTTTCACGAGGCTCAATGACTTCCATAAAAATGATCTAAGATGTAGGCAATACTGCTATCTTGTGTAGTTTGCTGATGGAAGTATACATATCTATTAACAGCTCTGATCTGAATATAAATTAGTTGCATCCAGAGAATGTTCAAAAGCACAAGAGAAGTTCTGTTGACGAAGGGGAGAAAAAAATACATACTTGCTTAGGTACCAAGTGTGACTGGGATTTGTTTCAGGCTCCAGGTAAGCCCAAGGCACATCAAGTCCTTTACCACTGAAGGGGCCTACAGCCAAAAGTACAGGTATGAAGTAGCAGCCAATATTAGGGCAGCCTGGGAGGAGGCTTATTATGTTGTTGCTGGTGTGGATGTTACTGTGAGATTCCAATGTACAGTAGTAGTGGAATGGAAGAACAGCATCAGTGTTTGTGTGGCAGTGATGGCATTGCTGACAAATGTTCTAGCAGCGCATAGTACATCTGATACTTACAGTGTTCACATACAAGTTGCAGGGCAAAGTTCTCAAGAGTCTATTTTTAATATCGTTACTTAGTGCTAATTGTGTTTTCTATTGGTTGTTTTCTGTGTACTTTGGTAGTTACATATATATGTTATGAGCCAGGAAATCCTTCAGATCTGTGGGTGTGTGTCTGTATCAGTGAGTGTGTATCTGAGAATGTTTAATGGGTCTGTAATTGAATGTAAGTAGTAAGAGACTTTAAAAAAAAAAATTGCATAGTGTTTCTATCCTAATGGGATAAATGTCATATTTTAAATATTGCTCTGTATCAAATCTATTATGCACAGAATTTGATAATTCCCCAAATCTTGATTTACCCAATTGAAAGTGACCCTGGGCATAAATTCTAAGCAGAGGAAGGCTCTGATTCATTGATCTTTGGCACTCTTTTGTTAAGACAGAACATGGTGTCTTAAATCAGCAGAATAATTTAGGAATGGTAGATACTGAAACAACTAATTTTTCTTTCCTGTAATCTGCATAGACTTCAAAATGCCTACAAAGCACAAAGTGCCAGTTCATATAATTTGTTGGCAAGGATAAAAAGAAGAAAGGAAATGATTTCCTAAGCGTGTGAATCAGCCCAGCTTTAACAGATATTTTTCTGTCATGTGCAGCCTGAGGGCTTATGCCTATCTGAGCTTTATTTGACAATTACCACTTGCCAGCATAATTAAATGATAATTTATAAATACTGAGAGAGCATTATGGGGAAGAGCAAATAGGTGCTTATCAGGGCACTGAATAAACTTGATCTGCCTCACTGGCAATTTTCATCTCTTATCTAGGTTGTTAACTGGTCTCCTTCTTTTTTCCTGTTTTGTTTGGTTTAGGTTTGATAGCTTTTGGATTGATTGTATCTAACTAGCTATATGTCTTAGTTTTTTCGTATTCCTGGCGTTATTTTTAGTCCTGCTGCTTTTGTCATCAGTATTTTAGAAGATACGAAATAGCATAAAGAACACCAGGCACTGTCTGTGTGTGAATGAAAAGCAAATCCACACGGCTCACGTTTGTGAGATTTTCCTGAGTTTTCTGATCTTCAGTCTTCTGCTTCTTTCCTTATAGCACGTGTGTGTGATGCTTTTTGCGTAAGAGGAAGGCTCTGGTGTTACGGTCAGCGTGGATGACAGCTGTCTGCAGGAAATCTTTTCTGTGACAGCCCTTCGATAAAAATGATATGACGTAGGAAGCACCAGAATTGTGACATGTTCGTGCTGGATATTAAGAAGTACTGAGTAAAGAATATGAAAGGTTTGAAGGGCTTTTGTACCGTCACGTTTCATTTTGAGGTCCTTGAGCCATTACAGACAGCAGTGCTGTTTTCCACAAAGACGTGTTAGAATACGGGTGGAAATGCAGATTGGTGCTGGGCAATCTAGATAAAGAAGTGCAGGAAAAATCCTCTATTTGAATGGGAACAAATCAGTTGAATGGCAAAAAATTGAATTTCCACGCCTTTTGAAAAGCATTACAAGGAAGAGAAGGGGGTGGGGAAAGCAAGACACATTAGTGGATCACTAGGAGATTGAGTTTTTGAGCCATCATGAAATTAAATAATTTTAGGAAGTTCCAGGGGAGTTACAGTTTGAGCCACAGTACAGAACAGTTAAGCCACCTCTGTACCAGAGAATGAAAAAATAAAGGGCTTCTGTGTTTAAGGTTGTCAATTTCTCAAATTATTCAGCATTTAATGCTTATAAATAGTAATTATTTGCTTTTTTCCCCCTCCAGAGCTGAAAATTATCTTTCATATTTAAATATACAGTGCTTTAGTTGGGGCACAAAAATTCATAATGTCAGAACAGATTTTTGTACAAGGAATAATTTGAAAGTGGGGGATTAGTTTCCACCTTTTGAAACACAGTGCTTTCCGTAATCTTCAAACATTATTTAGGATAATGGAAGCCATCATCCTGGTCCTCAAATGTTAGCACTTCCATTAGAATTTGCTGCTACCTCTTATTTTTTTTATATTAAAATACAAGGCTTAAAAGGTATTATCTTACTAAAGGAGGGCAATTGTAGAGATGATTTGATTGAATAAAGGAAAAAGCTGTACAGGCCTTTTAAGATCAAGGATGTATTGACGGAAAGCTATCATTAGAGACAATTAATGTTCTCCAAGGGAAGAAATTGATTATGGACAGAGACGGACCCTAAGGAGCAGATATGTCTTAATGCTCCAGGGCCTTAAGGATTATACATTCCATTCACAGCATCTGTATTTTAACCCTTTGTAAGGGCTGGAGTAGACTGTAACACTTAAGGAAACTCTGCAGATTTTAACAGAGGGAGTCTGTGCGTTTGGTGGGTGACGCGCTGTTCCTTTAAGCGTAGATTTGTGAGGCAAATATCTTTTAACCTAATAAAAGGTCTGGCTTGATATTTGTTACAGGGAGTTTTCAATCATTTTTAAACTTGAGGAACACGGGCCAAGTATGAAAGGGAGCTTGGTATGGAGTAACAATTTTTTGATATTACTGCTGTGGTAAGTGCATGTTACAGCTCAAGATGTTTCTGTTGTCTGACACAAGTGTTGAGAAGACCAAGTTTTTCTGATCATCCTTTGTTAAAATTCTGGAAACTTTATTCCAGAATTCTAACTGGACTCCAGTTAGAGATGTTACTGAGGTAGTCTGGCTTCAGAGACTGAGTTCTATCGTTTTGAGTCTGAGGGAAGGCAATGATGAGACCTGAAACTGTTATTCTGTCTGAGTTGCAGAGCCAATTCACAGATGGGCTGTTTTAGCACATGAGTTTTCTTTGGCTTAGCTCTCAATGAAGGCAAATTATTTGGCGTATTTGTTCAAGCTTTGTTTTTAACTGGCTAAAATATGAATGACTGGAACTGAGCAGCGCGTATTTTCCCACCACCTCTGAAGCCTAAGATCAATTGCAGCATACGGTAGCAGTGGTGTGCCAAAATGAAACCTGCCACTTCTTTTATTAGAGTGGGGGACATATGTGAGCTCCCTTCCTGGAGCACGCAAATGCCTGTCAGTGCTGCTGTACAGTCTGGCACATCCACAGAGGAGGAAAATAAGTGGTGTAATTTGTCTTAAATGCTGGAAGCTTACTTGACTTGACTTCCTTACATTTAAATGTTCTTCTCGGGTGTTTCTCATCCTCAAGTAGGGAAACAGTCTTCAGCCTTAACGGCGAGATTTTGCACAAAAAGCAAGGAGGGTCATTGTTCTCCACAAATATTTCAACCTTGATTAAAACTAAAATAATATGATTGAAGCCTACTGCATCATATTTGTAGAACAGGCTAAGAAAATACATTTTTTTTGTGGCTTTCATTTCTTATTAAAAAATTGTTATATGTAGTAAGTTGATAATACATTAAATGGAATGACTTTTAAAATAGTCCATCGCTTCTCTTTTGACGTGGAGGTAATCAGATTTATTTTGACTGATTTCATGATCTAACTTTTTCAACTGACCAAAGATATTCCAGTTTAATGTATAGAACTGCCATATAAAAAATAACCTGATAGATTCTGCTGAATTAGAACGCTTTCCCCTGACTTGTGTAGATGTGCTGGTTGGTGTTGTGCTGCCCTGAAGAGCAATGCATAGGTTTCAATGAAAAATAAAGTGATGCATTAAACAGTCAGAAATAATGATACTGTAATTAATAGGGCAGGTATAACCTTAATACCGATCACTGGGTGAGTCCTATTGTATAACAGTATGTAAAGGAAACGCTCCTTTGGAGGCCATATGCAACGTGCTTGGTGGGACTAAGGAGATTAAAATAAGTGGATGTAAACAAAAAGAGAGCTCAGAAGCACAAGTGAGGAGATGGGGGAGAGAAGGGCGATCCCAGGGAGAGTCAGTATTCTCTCCTCATGCTGTTAGTTTCAAAATTTGTTTGATGTTGTTTTTGAATAACTGGTATTTGGAAGATGTTCTTCCCCCACACCCTACCTTGTCTCTGTGGATATCATTAGGGAAACAGCTAAATCACAAGGGGGCGAGAGAATGAGAATGAGTGTGTTAAATACTCTGAGCAGAATTGCTTTCACCTGTATTTTTTTTTTCAAGCTGTAAGCACTTTTTAATTACAAGGCTTATTAAAACAAAAATTAAAAAAAAAAAAAAAAGCCCCACGTTTAAGTAACATATGTTGTTGTCAGCATGTATTTAGCACCTGCAGAAAAGAACATGGCAAATGTGACAGCCCAGCAGTAGAACACCCACTGCGCTGACGGTGGGGACCGTCAACAAATTTTACTTTGTTAATTTTTTTCGTATTTAAAAAAGATCCAAGTAAAAAACCTGAATAGTGCAGGTGTTCTGAGCATCACGGGAAGAGGATCTGATTGGGAAGAGGCAGTAAATCCTAACAAAAAACATTACAAATGTAAATATGACTCAGATACTGTCTTTGCTGTTATAAATCAAAATAGCCAAGTCCAATCTTACAAATATTTGTTAGTGAATTTGCCAGGAGCGTTGCTGCTGTGGTCCTGTTCATACTCCTGTCTCCTTCTGTATGTCTTTTCTTCTCTTTAAGCCCCTTTTTTGCTTTGTTTCTATTTCTCACTTTAATCTTCTTAGAATAGCCAAACGTATTATTGAGATTACCCAGCGAGGAGGCAAGGCACAGCGCAGAGCTGTGCAAGATCGAGCCCACAGCAATTGGTTCGGCTTTTTCTTCTCCAGCAAAGTGCAGCTTCTGCAAGGGACGCAGCAGTGTTCTCTGCTGGGTTTGCCAGCAGGTGTTGCTGTGCGGCTTGTCGCTTACCCTGTGCTGTGTTGAGAGCTCGTGCTCCCGAGCTGTGACCCCAACTGCCCTTCAACCTCTTGTGCTGTTCCTCTAGGGTATGCCCGAAAGGGAGGAAAGCACATAGATAGAGTGACTGGGAAAAATGTAAGATTGTTTGCATTTTTGTCTTCATCTAAAAAACTACCATTTTTTTTCCTGTGTTTGAAAGCATTGACAGAGGGACCAAGCTAATGAGTAGCTGAAGTGCTATTACAAGCAGCCTGTGTTTTAATAATGCTCTTGTTGATATATTGATTTTATATTTATTGCTGCAGTGTTCAGATTCCAGCTGGGAAGGTGCTGTGGGAGTCTCCACTGGTTTATTTGCCTTGTGTCAACTCTGTGACTGGGTGGGTATGGACAGTCTCTGGGCTGAACGTTTGCAGTTACTGATGGAAGCCAGATCGAATGAACAAATCCTAGAAGGGTTAAAATGAAACTGATGGTATCAGAACTCTCTCTGACACTATTACTACACAAACAGCTGTGTAACCTGTCAAATAAACCACAGGTTGGTGTCAGTGGGACCATCTGTCCAAGTTGCACAGCTTGCTCAGCCTGCCTGCTGCTGGTCTCTGCATGAATTGCCAAAAAGTAATTGTTCTATTCACTTGTTGGCTTTAGTGGATATTTGTACACTAGGCTCCATATACCAAGTTAAGCTGTTGCAATGTCAGCAGAGGATGACAATTTCTAAGCATACAGTCAGTTAACACCCTTTTTTAATAAAGAAAAGTGCCTATAATACAGCGTTTTATATGTCACTCTGCACGTGATATGAGAGTTTTCCTTCCTGTAGCTGTTGTTCATTTATTCAGGTGTTTGGGTTTTACATACTAAAACATCTTGCATGGGACAGGCTGTCCAGAGAAGCTGTGAATTCTCCCATCCCTGGAAGTGTCCAAGGCCAGGTTGGATGGGTCCATGGGCAAACTGGAATGAGATAATCTTTAAGGTTTCTTTCCAACTCAAACCATTCTATGAATCTGTGCAGACTGGGATGAAGATGGGGGGTGTAGAAAGAATGTGATCGGGGCCAAGGAGATGCTCCTTCCTCTCCACTGCAGTGTGTGAGCTTAGAGTCTCAGTGTGTTTCTTGAATGCCGCACTTCTTGGGAGAGTCAAATAGTTTCACCTTGCTTTGGGGAAGAGAAGCATATCCCATTTGCTGCTCTAAGACTTCAGCCTTGATGGAGATCTGAGTGCTCATAACTTCTGTGACTCAGGAGTCCTGTACTTCATATGTTCCTACAAGATCTCAAAAACCTTGGGATTGTGTAGCGAGAAAGATCCAAGATATTAAGATCCCAGATGTTCCTAACGGAGTAGCATTGCCTGGAGCTTGTCACTGGCATGAAAGGATACCCAGAGACAAACCCAGTGAGAGCCTCAGTGAGTAAGGGAGCCCCTTACAGGGCTTTGTTTGACGAAGCCTTGACAAGCTGCTCTGTGCAAACCCTAGCTCAGGGACAGGGCAGAAAGTTTGTGGTAGGGTCTATGTTTCTCAGGCCAATTTTTTCATCCCTGATTCTAAAGTCATATTAATCCTTTTTGGAGCAGTTAATTACTTTGTAGAATGACTTCCACATGGGAACATGAATTGAACTTTTTTTTTCCTGTTACCAATAGATACAGTGGTGTTCAGTAGCAAATATGACACAAGAGCTGCCTTAACTTTGCTCCAGGCTTCTTCTAGAAGAAAAGTAGAAACTTTAAACTCAGATCTGATTTACAATGCTGGAAAGAAACCAAACCATACGGTAGCAAATCCATAATGACCAGGTGGTATTTATTGGTAGCTGGTGAAATACTCTGAATAACGTACAGCTAACGTGAGACAGCATTTTAAGACTCTGGAGTAAGTTTGTAGGAGCTTCTTCTGGTAGTGTTAACTGTGATTTCAGTCTGACTCATCTATTTAGAAAGTGCAGAAAATGTTGCTAATGAATATGTAATACGTAAGCTCCTGTTTCATGGATTCAAAATAGGCTATGAATGTACGAAGTGTTTTGCCACTGAGTGGGCAGACAGGAATGCTGAAGCTGCACGAGGGACTGACGGTGCTTTCACACAGAGGCGTAAATCCAAAAAAAGAAAGGGTGTTTAAACAGTCTCCACCTGCAAGACTGTGAAGACTGGAGTACAAATGGAACAAACTAAAAGCCACCGCTACTGAGCGGCTGCTGGCTGTGACACAGCAGTGCGAGGTACTGCTGGTCGGTTCTGGAGGTGTGTGTGTGTGTCTTTGTGGCACAGACGAGGCCCTGGGAAGGGCCCATTACACCTCGGAGCGAGGTCAGCCAGCAGCAGGCTGGTCCCGAGGGGGCTATCAGTGTAACGAGGCTGTTTGCAGTAATCGGTGGCAGCCTGACAGAATGCTCCAAACCATCTGCTCGAGGGGACGGCGTTAACTTTATCAAATCCTCATATTTTAAGAACGCTGATCTCCGGACCCAGGAGGACTGGTTACAGGGAGTTCTTGCCAGGCTTGCATTAGGCTGCCTTCATCTCATCACCACATATACTAATGCTCCTAGACAAGATGCTAAGTATGTGTGAAATTGGAGAAACACAACTGTGCGGTGGAAGAATAACAGAAGATTTCTTCATTTCTGATTTTCTTGAAGTTACAATACAAATATTTTCTGTGTTTTGAGAAACATCCTTTCTAATAATAGTAAGATCACTGTGGAGATTTGGAAGATAGTGTGTTTTCCCTGTCCTTGTAAAGTGAGCAAGTAATTGAAAGTACCTGCTGTCTTTCAGTGACTGTCGCATCTCTGACTTTATAGATGTATACAGAAGTTGCTGGCTTCTGAGAAATGAGAAAGCTGTCTCATTTTTAGCAGATGATGAGCTTGTTATCACCTTGTGCAGAATATACTGATATTTTTAACATCATATTGAAAAGGGACTAATATTTTGCTCTGAGTGCGAAGAACACAGAGCATTACTTTGTGTATGTCCTAAAACTTCACACTCATGTTTCTTTCATTCAGCGTATTCTGCAGCTTGTGAAGACAAGCATCCTTCTGGAGTTGCTCACAAAGGTTGAGTAAAAGCAATTCCCCAGCTTCTTGTGTGACCAGGAAAGAAAGAAGGGAGTTCCTTCAGGCAGGCTGTCTTTTGGCCATTCTCACTGCATGCATATAGGGAGATCTGCCTGGTTATGCTATTGTGAATACCTCCTTCACCTTAATGCATGTCAGTCATCCTCCCAACACTGTTAGCAGTACCCTTTTCATCTTTGTATTATTTGGGTTTTGGTAAGAGAGGTCTCTATGAGAAGAGACACTGGGCTGCCTCCATGTCAGATACAGATAGTTCCATAATAGTTTTGGCCAAAGGTGGCCCCAGAAGTGGTGCTGGTGGTGCTTCTATGAATATGTCTTTGAGAAAGGGTTTAAAATCAGAACAACAACAAAACACAATAGCAGCTTTGTGAGACAGGAGTGAAAAAATGTGAGAGCAGCAGCCCTGCAAATACCAATGTCAGAGAATAATGAGGACAGGAGGTGCTCCAAGCGTGGAGCAGAAGATCCCTGCAGCTTGGTGGAGCAGGCTGTCCCAGCCCTCCCATGGGCACGGTGTGGAGCAAATCTCTTCGTGCGGTCATGTTGTTTTGGTGTTTTTTTTCTTTTGTCACGTAGAGGAGCAGGGAGTAAAAGAGCAGTTTGGCAGATATCAGTAACCAAAGTGAACCCCAGCATTTGTACAGCATTTCAGTAATGTGGTGGGTCAGACGAAAGCTCTGTTTAGTCCATTGCATTCTTGTTTGTGCTTGGTAGCTTATAGGAAAAGAATGTAAGAACTAGGTTATGCTTAAATGAGAGTACGCAGTTGTATAAATTACTGAAGTTTTCTCCTTGACACCTGCATATGTACTTTTAAGTTTCCTTTTGATTCAAACCTGTAAGGCGTAGCAGTTCTGTTTGTTAGCATAACCATGGCAAAGATCTAGCAAAATACTGTTGTTCATTCTTTTCCACTTTCTTGGGTTAATCTGAGAAGGCTTTTCTTTGTTGGAGCATGTACGATTGTTGCTGGCATGCACAAGGTGGGACTTTTGTCTTCATTCAAGCAGTGGATAGGGAAAGTGCTGTAAAAGTAGATGAGCTTATATTATCTGAATTCCATGGCATTGGTGTACTAAATGTTTCTTGTGACATGCAAGTTGTCATTCTAGCATATTGTGATCAAGTATGTCAGAATAAGGCTTATTATAATCTCTTAAACATGTTTTTTATCTTGATATGAACAGTAGTGAAAAATAGGGAGAACTAATGCCAAATACATTTCATTTTTTTATGTTCAGAGGGAAACAAAATGGAAGGGACCTGTGTGTCTTACTGAAGGAAGCACTTGAGGGCTTTTCCTTGTTCCTTTAGAGCATCCCATCTCTCGCTGTTGCTTCATTCAATACAGTCCCTTGTAGCTCTCTTTTTTTTTTTTTTTTTTTTTTTTTTTTTCAGCTGCTTCAGTGAGAACAAGCATTGTGTTTCATACCCAAGGCAGCTTCATTGACTTCTCTTAGTGTGTTTCTTCTATTCTTGTTAATCTTCTAGTCTGTTCTACCCACTCCTTTGGCTCAGTAATGGATAAAGGAAGTGATTCTAGCATTATGAATGACTTTTCTATAATAAAGCTATGTAATGTTTGCACTTGTTTGATTATGACTCCATTCCTATTTTTGTATTAAAGATGAACAGAATGACAGAATTTAGGTGTTGAAAGGGACCTTTAGGTATGTAGTCCAATCCCTGCTAAAGCAGGCTCTCTATGACAGGTTGCACAGGCAGGCATCCAGACAGGTCTTGAACGTCTCCAGGGAAGGAGACCCCTTTTGTATTCAGGGGAAGTCGCACACCTTCATCATTTGGTCTTGGTATGTGAGGTTGTAGTGTGCTGAATTTGCTTGTGCTTAGAACTGGACTTCCTTCCCCAGCTCACATCTAACCAGCTTGGATCATCTCTCCTGTAGTGGTTTCACACGTGAAACTTTTCTGTAACTCCAGCAGACTGTGAGCTTTGGCCTTATTTCTATGCTTTTCACCTTAACGTGGGTTTTACTTGCACGATTCCTTGAAAAAAAATATATGAAATTCCACATTTTTCCCCCAAAAATGTAGATTGAAACCCATTAAATGTTTACACTGAAAACCTGTGCATGGGAGTAAAAGGAACAAACTGTCTGAGCAAAGTATGCCATTGAAATAGCCCTTTTTCAAACGTTAAATATAGTAAACGGTGGGAATAAAAGTCTCTGCATAAAAATTTTCTAAGCTGAATAAGAAATAGATGTAGGAGAAATTCATGCGATTCACAAACAGAGTCAGAAGTCATCAAAACATTTTGGGAACTAATCATTTGGCTTTATTTCATATTATGATGCAAATTCAGTAGTATTTATCCAAGTAAAATGTGTTTAAAAGAGTTGTTCACTGAAGTCATTCATTAGGAATGCTATTTTTGTTACCTTATATTTATACATTTATATGTACTTTGTATTTTTAAAAGGCCTGAAACATTGAACTTTTTGCTCACTTTGCTTTGTAGTCTTAATTTCTATTCTTCACCAAACTTACAGTGGAAAAAATGCAAGTAATGTTTATTGTATGCAGATTTTGCTTTCCTATCATATTTTGGGGGTTCTGTATTTTCATTCGTTTTACAATGTCTGCTGTGGAAACAGTTCTCTGAATCTAGATTTCTGGGGCCTTAAACTAAACATCCATCACGTTTATCAAGGCTAACATTGACCTCTACTTTGAGATGTTAGTTCTGATTCCATTGAAGTTTGGCAAAACCTAGTGGGAAAGTGAGAACCAAAGTGATTAATAAGACAAATCCCTTGGGTTTGTTAAAGAATTGTCACAGACTGAATTGTCAATCTTTCAAAGTACATCAAACTTTCAAGTATTCTGGAAGTGTTGTGTGATACTTGTGTAGGTACGCAAATAATTGTTTAATATTCATTTACCTGTATATTTTCAGTACGAGATCATCTGTATTTACTGCAGAGGATTCTTAGGTTATTTTTTTGAATTAGTTGCACTGATATTTTGTGAAGCAGATTATTTATAGAGCCAACATGTTGACATACTATCAACCATTTAAAAAAAAAAAAGACTAATAAGGTTAATTGTCATATGAACCCTCCTCTGTAGTCTGCAATCTGTAGGCTTTGATTGTTTCTCTGGGGGAAACTCTGCCCAGATGGCATTTTCCTCAAGGCCCTGACCCACAAGAGGCCTGTGGAGATGGAGAACAAGGTGCATCTCCACAGACTAATTAATTTACTATTATAGCACCTGTTCCAGAATAGATAGGGCTGGAAAGGAAAACAGTCCCTGGGCACAGTGGTAGGCTCACTGGTAAATGGATTTGAGCTGATTATATTAAGCTGATGCTTTGATCATCTGAAGGCGTTAAAATGGAAATATGTTTTTGCTGGCTGTTGGCCTCCATGTGAGTGCAGTTCGTATGAGAAGTGAGCAGTAAGGAAAAAGCTGTTTTGGACTCGAGCAAATAGCTTTTAGAAGTGCATGAGAAAAGTGCTCTCCCCTGCATTTCAAATTCAGGAATATTGACACAGGGGATCTGTTTGCACGCAAAGCCTTTCCTTAGATAGTTCTGTTTCTTGCTCATATTCCACGAAGTCATCACTACGAAATCCTGGGATCTCATCTGCTTTTTTATCATCTGTCAGAAGTCAGTGTGTATTCTTGTCCTTGATTAACGCGCGTTTTTAGTCTGTAAGGAACTGAATGATATTTGTAGGAAATAAAGTAACCTCTTCAGTAGAATCTTGGCAAACTGTGCAATTAAACACTGATCGAATGGTAACAGGCAATGGCAAATCCTTGTGTAAACATTGCTGGGTAGTAAGTGGATTTACAATGTGCTAATCTGTACTCACTTTCACTTTATTGCCATTTGGATTCCCAGAAGGATTAGCTGTAATTTTATTGGCCCTATGAGGCTCTGCTGTTATTTCCCTTTTCATTTCAACTCAGGGGGTTTTTTCTATTTTATTTATTTAACAATCTTGCATCCAATAAACATCAGGGTAAAATTAATTGACCCTTGCCACTGTAAGGTTAAAAGTGTGTAATTAAGGTCTTACTAAATAATGTTCTTTAAAGCAGCAGCAAAATGACAGGAAGCTATATCAAAACTGAATACCATCTGTAGTGTTAATGGAGGTGACCATACCATTCACTCTATTAAAATTAAAGAAAATTCTAGAAATGTTCCCACATGCATATATTATTTTAAAATGAAATTTTGCATAGTAATTTATTATGAGTAAATTTGTTTTTAACAATAGCATCGTTATTTATTTACAATTTGATTTAATAGCAAGATGATAATCAAACTGACAGATTAAGTTACAGCGCAACTGCTGTTGCACAGCTTTCTTTTGAGGAAAATCTTTTCCCGAAGCCCTTTGTGGAGTCAGTTGATGTTATTTGTGAGAAATAAAGGATCATAATGCAACAGTAGTCTTAGTGCTTTTTGAGAGTTAGTAGGATGAAATAAGATGGGAAAGCTATTTAATGTTGTTACGGGGAAGAATCTTTCACCAGTCACCACGATGCTGGATCAAGGGATGAAGGGAATGCCTTTTGTAAGGGAATGGGCTCTGGGTCGGTGTGTGCAGCTGCTGTACAGCAGATCAGAGCAGTATTGCTGGAAGTCAGCCTGCAGTGAACTTCGTAGTTAAAATGCTAAATGCTGCTCTGAGCTGTGGTAGGTGGTGCTCTGCCTAAGGTAAAAACAAACCCAGAGGTGGTTGGTGTGCGCTGGTTGGTAAGACTGAAGGCCAGGGTTTGAGATGCATCTTGATGCTTTTCTTCTGACTTGTTCAACCTGGGTAATGCTAAGTTGATTGCAAAACTTCTTTAAAATCAAGGGGAGAGGAAAGCTTGCAGTATTCAAGATCATGTATAAAAAAAATTAAAAAATAAAAAAAAAAGTATTAAACATTTTCAGTTTTCCAGGTGCAAGGATATTTTCAGTAACTTCTTCCTAAAAACAGAGATGAAAACCAACCCCTAACTAATTAAGTTTTGAAAGGATATATTTTCCTTTTTAATTTTTCATTTGTTTCTTTCTTGAGGGATAGAGGGGGATAAAGAATATCTACAAACACCTTTCTGTAAATGCTTGTCCCAAAGAGAAGTATCAGGGCAATTATTTAATTCTGCAAGACAAACCCTAAAACCTTCCCAGAGTGTCAGCAGTTGCTTGGCAGTAGAACAGGTGACAACTCCGGACTGTAAACTTGTCTTTGTGAGCTCCAAGTGCACTGTGAATGGGAACACCTGGGAAACTGATGAAGCCTGAGAAGCTCCTGGAATTCAGAAAAGTTCTGAGTATAGAACAGGGTACAGTGGACTTGTTTAGGATGAAAGATAGTATATTGTATGAGTTTCATCAAGCAAAACCAAAGCTGTTGTCCGTATGATATTTTCATTTTGCTGTGCTTTTCTGCAACTTTGAGCTGACAAGATGCTGCAGGAGAACAATTATAATGAGTAACTTTAAAACAAAGATAAAGGAAGGAAAATGCCTGATTAATGTGCTTGGGAAGAATCTATCAAATGTGGAGACTGACTTCTCAGTTGAAAGAACTCATAATCATTGAAATGGTTGAAACTCTCAGGACTTCGACAACAAAATTGCTTCTTGTACCTGTCAATCTGGTTAAATTGGATTCTAGGAAATGCACATGGGTGCGTATTTGTATACCCTTCTCAAGCATGCACCACTTAACTGACCCAACACCTATTCCTCTCATTCTTCTTTGTTTGCTTCCCTTTTTCCTTCTTTTTTTTCTTCTGTTTCCTTCCTCAAGTTTGATATTATCTTTTTTTTTTTAATTGTTTATTCTCTTTTTTCCTGAGATGCAACGTCTCCTTTTCTCCAAAATCAGAAGTTGATCTGTAAGTACTTCCTCTTTGCTACAGATGACTTCCAACCCCCCACTGCCTTGCACCTCAGATTTTCTTGTTTCTACTGTGGCTGTCTCTGCATTTCTTCTTTTTGGTGAGCAGCTCAATGGGTAAGGAAGAAGGAATGTCCCTGTCAGTGTGAAACACATGATACGCTTTTTGGACTCCAAAAAATAGCAGGAGATGGAGCTGCATTTTAAGCACACACAAGTAGGCTCTTGAGATCATCAATCTTCCAAAGAAATGGGGATTGATCAGATATGTGAAGCTTGGAACAAGCCAGTTGAGAAACTGCCAAAACATTAAATCATAGAGAACTAGAAATAGGCTGACTCCAGGCTAGAGGATTTCCTCTGTTATGATGAAAAATATTTACACATTTAAAGTTTCTGTTTTCATAAAGAGAAGAATTTTTTTTACTGTGAAGTCTGCACAGCTGTACGTATACCTGAGATTTGAAAAAAGAGCAGTTTGGGAAAGAGAAAACAACAAGATGAGGAGAATGACTGACAGACTTGGCAAGTAAAGGAACATCTGCTAAAGTTAATGCATTGCTTTGGAGGCTGTGTTTTTTTTTTTCTAAACTTAACTGCTGTGGTGTTGTGAAATCAGCAGGTATTATGCTGTAACCACCATTTTAAAGAGTTCAGCTTGTGCTTCGATTAGAACAAGAAGAGCAACTGGTGGGTGAGCGGAGAGAGCTGCTATTTAAGATTTCCAGTGGATTGGTTCGAAGGTGGGGAAGCCAAATGCCCGTAAAATAAACTCAAAACTTTGTGATGGTTGTAGCTTTTTTATTATTAATACCAAGCCTGTAGGAAATTGTGGCCCTTGCATACAAAAGCAGTACAGTGCTTTCAAAAGTATCCAATGATATACATAAATTTAAATTATGTCTCTCATTTCCTCTGTTGCGAAGCATTCCTAATGTAGGAGAAGCAATTTGTCTGAAAATGCTGATGAGCAATGGCTAGGCATGTGAAAAGTACTGATCTATCATGGTTTGTCAAAGAAACCTGCCTGGTGATTATTTTCAGTTACTCATGCGCCGAAGAAGAATGATGCACAGGAACAGCACACTGCAGCCACTGCATCGCAGCAGCTAGTTAGGAGACTTGGTGTGTATTTGTCTATTCATTTTATGTGGGTGCCTCCCAATCACCTCAACAGGCAGAAATAGGAATATTGTACAGTTCAAACTGATAGATACAATGCTTGCTTATTTTGTGTATCAGAAGCTGTTCACTGAATGATATTAGGCCAAGTTCTTGCTTTACTGTATCTTATTACAGTCTCTGAAGTTAAAGCAGACTTCACAAATTGGTACTTAAGAGGTTGTTTGTGGTTTTCTATTGAAGTGAATGTACGAGTTAGCAAGTTTCATTAAAAAGGGATTCAAATTCAACCAGTGTTCTACAACACATGCATTTTGAAACGTAACACTGGCTGCATCTTCTTCCACTTTATGTATTACTTGAGTAGTTTGTAACAGTGTACTGCTGTGTGTTATTTTTTACATTAATATTATTAGTGAGATTATTTTCTGCTGATTATAAGCACTATTCAAAGTTGAAAAAGGAGATTTGATGCCTTTTTTTCATGTGAACTTGGAGTTGTGGAAGTGCTACTCATTTGGAATCTGTATTTGGAGGTGAAAAAATGAACGTGGCCAACAAGCAGAAGTGTGGACACCCAGCTCATCAGCCTTGTTGGGATAAGGACAATACTTGTCTGTTGTCTAATAAAGGCATTTATATCAATATTAGAATGAAGAAAGGAAAAGCAGGGCATAATACGTGTCTGTTTGTACAGATATGGAAGAGGAAAGAAAGACCAGGAGCTGAGTTGTGGCCTCCCACTGAAAGGAGATGGGAAGGAGAGGGGCAGCTGGAATGGGCTTTTTGGGGTGTATTAGGGAAAAAAGGATGTAGAAAAGGAGTGCTTGAAGTGTTATAGTGATTTGAATATTGTCTTCAGTGTCTGATCTCTCCAGTTCCCAAGTGATGCCTGACTGATGCCTCTTTTTCTTTCCAGATAATACTTAACCTGTTCTATATACTTCATGCAGTTATTTAACTGTCTGTTCTATGTCTGTTTGTATATTCACTTCAAATCCTCTAACATATGTCTATGAGTGTAGTGAAAAGATATTTTATTAAAACTTCCTCTTGTAAAAATTTGATAAAGGCCAAGGGCAGTTCCTCACTATAGATCTACAGATCTGAGGGATGCTTTTACCAGACAGCACTGTGTAAAAGGAAATGGCAACCAACCACTGGGCAGCCCCAAACCAGACACAAATATGGAAGTTTAATGTTCCCATATAGACTGATGGCACAGAGTAAATTGCATCTGTTATGTACGAAGGCTGATACAAAAGTACTACCCGTAAAATGCTGCCACTTAGAAGTATGGCTAGTAAGCAGGAATGTGCTGTTGACGTGGCTCCAGTTCTGCTTGGTGAGAGTTGTAAAAATGTATAATTCATTCTCTGACACAATGAGAAGCAAAACAGTTGGATTTTGTATAGTTCTGTTAGTAGTAGAATAAGCATCAAACAAAAACTATCTTCTCAGAAGTATGAGCTGTGGGAATTACATTAATCTCCTGAACTGGAACTGTAGAAGCTTAGAAAGCTTAAATCAAGGGCATCCAAGTTTTGCCCAACTGAGGGCTGTGTTGGCATCTAGTCTGGGGCTCGAGGGTTGCATCTAATTGATTCTGGACTGCCTCATCTCTAACGCAGCTCTGCAGCTAAACGTGATAAGCACAAAATTAGAGTAAAGCATTCCTGATACCTGCACTTCAGATTCATTTTCATATTGAAACGACTATGTGTGTATATCACAAAGCATCATTAGTTTTCTTTTCAACCTTTGATGGGTTTAATGTCTACTGATTTCAGGAAATATGAGCTCCGAGTCCACGATTCAAGCTTGTTTCTGTGTCAACAGTCTCTGCAGTCAAAAATGATGTGATTTAATCAACTTGTGCCTGTCAGTTCACTAACAGAACCCACTTCGAAATGTGAAGGGTTGGTTTCTTATGGCCAGCACTGGCAATGCATAGAATCATAGATTTGCTCAGGTTGGAAAAGACCTTAAAGATCATCAGATGCAACCACAACTTGACCATGCTACCCTAACTAACAACCCTCCGCTAAATCCTGTCCCTGAGCACCGCAGCCAAATGGTTTCTAATCACATCCAGAGATGGTGACTTAACCACCTACCTGGGGAAGCCTATTCCAGTAAAATAATCATGTCACAGATAACTAATAACAAATTAATAGAGAAACTAGCTTTAGTTTTCAGCTTTGCCTTTAGTAAGTTCCTTTTTTAATACTTGCTAAAGAAGTGGATTGTAATAGTAAGATCCTATGGGATAATCTTGGGATTGCAATATAGTAGCATGCATTGAACCCACTCTAGGACTCCTGTGTTGAAACCTGAGTTTTCACAAAGAAACATTCACTGAAAAAAAAGTATCCTTTTCTTCCTGGGATGATTTTCCTGCCCTTCACTCATTCAGATCTATGCGACCATTTGAATAATTTCCAAATTGTTGTGTTCAAATAAGAAGAGCTATAGTAACAAATTCAGGCAGTAGGATGAGCTTCTGTTTCCCATCTTTATACAATTGTCTGTGCCTTAACCTTATTTGAAGATTAAAATGTATTTCTTAATAACTTAGGTATGAGTCTGTAAGTAAAGGTTAGACTTTGGGTACTCTAGTCTCCAGAAGTCATACATGCCACTTATACACATCTCAGAAAATGCCTGTTAACTGCATTATCAAGTAAACCAGTAAATAAACCTGTTTGGCTTATAAGAGTACTTTGGATTCTTCAGGTTCCAACCGGAATTTTATTGCAGGTTTCTAGGGAGCCTCTTTTGTTCAAATATTGGAATGTGTCTGTGTCGGTATTTACACCATCCACCATTCTGCCTGTTGCATGTGCACACGTGTTGATGGTTGTTTTCACTGATGCAACATTTTTGCTATAGCTTTTATATTAAATGGAAAATATAGCTACAATTAATACTACAGTGAAACCTGGCTGAAAAGTAGGAGAGCAGTAAAGATAAATTTACTGAAGTAATCCCACAGACTATAAGTTGTTATTGCTACAGGATTGTTGTCTTTGGTTTTGGGTTGGGTTTTTTTTGGGGGGGAAGGGGAATGGTGGTGGTGGTGGTGGTGAAGGAGGTGTGCATCAAATTGCCATTTTAAATAAAGGAATTACTTGGATGGATGGCTGAAGGAACGTTTATGTTTTTTTTAAATAGAAGAAAGTTACTGTATGTGCAGGTGGATTACCAAAGGTATCCCTCTTCTGAAGGCCATCTGGGAAGTTAGTTTAGCTCTATTGAGGTTTAAGACTCCTTCTTTCATCACAACCACATGCCAAGACAATAAGTAATTGAACTGCATGTTTTGCCTTTTTAAAAAGGTGTAATCGTCTTCTGAAGTGTAGAAAGATGTTTAGCAGGATCTTTCTAATTTATCTGTCGTCACACCATGCAGGCGAGGTTCCAAGGCGAGACGGCAGTCTCTCTTTATCATCTCCTTTTGATGAACACCTGTTTCTGGTGTATGGATGTGTATCTGCTGAGATGCAAAATTGAAATAATTTTAACAGTATAAGAATAATTATAAATATTTTCTTAAGGTCCACCTGTTCAAAATGTTTTATGTAAGGTAGAAAAAAAATTTAGCAATTATGACTGCGTCTACGTGTATTTTTTTCTGTGGCATTGTAATGCAAAAATTATTTAAAATTTAAAAATAATTCACAACTCTGAAAATAATTAAAAGTTGTATTCAGGCATACGTTACAATTTATGTACTGCTCTATAACACAGTATTAAAAGAATCAGTGCCGTCTGTTAAATTAATACGATTGCTTCATTTTTAAGCTGAGAACATGAAAATAGATGAGTGCCACTTTATTCACTCTATGTAAATTATCTTGAGAATGGGATCATTTTATTCATGAGATTAAAATCTTCCTCAAAATTTATTTAGTTATTTGCTAAGCCCGCTGTAGACACAAGCAATAGCAATTACATATATCTTAAACGTGGATTCTTCTTTAATTTTATAGCTTAAAATGTGAAGAATTGTCATTTCTGATTCTATTTATGATCAAAATATGATTTGCTGCTTCTGATTTGTTTTTGAGAGCAAGTGAGCATTATTTCATTATTTGAAATTTCAGTTTTTGCATATATGGATGCCAAAATATCTCTGTTAATGCCTATGCTGCTTTTACTTCATTATAGACCCTTATCTCTATATCAGGAGACATTTTGAAGGCTGGTGTCATCCTGAAGACTGTTGTCACTGGTCTACCTGCTACTACAAAATAGGGATGTATATTTACAGTTACAGGGTCATCCCTGCACTGTTACTGTTTACGTATCCTAACTTTCCAGTGCAAACTGAGGGATATCCAACCAGATAGGTGTAAACTTTTGCATAAAAAATAATGCATCTCTTAAAATACAGTAAGTGGACAAAATATGCAAATCCGAGGAGGGGTAAAATCTCCAATATCCATGTAGTTTTATTCTCACTTGTAAGGTTTTTCATTCACTGAGGATATTGAAGAGTAACGTTCCCTGCTTGGAGTTACCAAGCTACTTGTTGATTCTTCACCTCTTTCAGTTTTTTACATCAATTCTCTAGCACTTCAGGAAATTTCCAATTAATTTCCTCTCATCTCTCATATTTTTATTGCCATTGATCTCATTGATCTCAACCTTTCATAGAAGGTTATTCAGTTGTTTTTGAGAACAATGGAATAAGATTCACTGTTAACTGTAATGAACACCATGGGATGTCGGTAAGAGGTAACACGGAAATTCACGCCTTTCTTCCACTTGCCAAGCTCACACGACTTCAGCTGTTTGAGAGATTTTGCTCAACTGGTTTTGCTCTAAGCCTATGATGTGTTCTGTATTTTATTTGAAAGTTGAAACAAAATCTCTCCTGCTGCATTGTAGTTCAAGGCAGTGGATGCAAAATGCTTCTTAACTTTTCAGAGTGTTGAGGTTGGCTGGGTTATAAGGGAGAAGATTGAATCACAACTACAATCCTCTGTAAATGAGCATTTTTGATTAATTCAGGGAAATAACTTAAAATAGTTGGGGTGGAAGGGAAGGAAGTTTGAAAGATGGATTTGGAAAACGGTCCTTTTCTGCGTGCTAAGATTTTAGTATGGCTTTAAGGGACGCTGTTTGAAATGGAAAGCAAAATTCTTTGTGTGTTGAATTTTCAACACTTCCTTCTTTTGGGACATCCTTTTTGGTCCAAATGTCCTCCATTTTTATCGTATTTTTCTAAAATTTTTGATGTAAACAAATTCATGTCAAATGAGTGAACCATACCTAAACTGACTGTTTCATCTTTCCCGACTCACGTATCTGATGCTCCTGTTGCCATAGGAAGTTAATGTTCTTTTTTCACTTGTGTTCCTATTCCATCCTAGCTGAAGTCTTTTGGCAGCCTTTGCCATTGTTCACTTAGCTCTTATAACTATTATCTCCATTTTTCCTTAATGCTTTGAAATTCTTCTGGTTGTTTACGGTATCTGTATGGTATTAAAAGAAGAAATATATTTAGGAGCTGCCCTGGAAGGAAAATAACTGGTAGCTAATTTTAAGAAAAAATGAAATACCTTAAATACATATTAGAAATTGGAATGTATATTGAAGCTGTTTGGTTTTCTCTTTGAAATGACTAGACCATCTTTAAATGTACATACATTTTCAGCATCTCAGGAACAAAACAAATTGTATGATATGCAATCAAATGTTAGGATTTTATACTCATAGTAACAAAAACAGTGAAGCTGAATAAGAAACCGTTTGTCTACCACAGAACAAAAATACTGTAGAATAGAATAAAATTACTGAATTAATGGGAAAACAGTTTGGGTATAACATGTTCTACAGAAACATGCAGAAAAAGTGGGGCTGTATGTATATATTTTTCTTGATATGTCTGTATTCCTTCATGCTATTCTACACATTTTAAGCTTTCATTTAAAAAATGAATTTCTGTGTTTTTTTCCCTTTTGTAGTGATACAGATGTCACGGTGCAGACAGACACCTTGTCATGTTGAATTTAGTCTTGTGGAAAGCTTTCTCTAGACAAACAATAACAGCAGCAAAAGCGGGGCTGCCATGTTCCTACATCACATTCAGCACTTCACAGTCTACTTGCAGCCATTTACTGTCAAACCTAATTAAACACAGGATTCTTTTACTTTCTACTAAAAGCAAACAACCCGTGTATATTAACTTCAGTAATGGGACAAAGTGTGGAGGATGAGGTTCCAACAACAGTTAAGTCAGTGCTGTTGTATGTATAAGTTTTGGGTTTGGTTTGTTTAGCAGTTCAGCTAGAAATTGGAAAGAAAGGCTTTGAAAATGTTAGGATTTTATATTGAATCCCTTTCTAGATCTTTTCTTATGTGTTTCCTTTACAAATGCTAAAACTTGGAATTTTTTTGTACCTTTCCTTTGCCTTGTTTCCATTTTTTGCACTTAATAAGTGAATTATACTTTCTTTCCTACAGAGATCTGGCTTGTTTGAAACGGTGTATGTGTGTGCCTTAATTGTGTTTGTGTGCATGTATAAATTGTGCACACAACATGTGTCCCTTAAATAAAAAGATTATGTTGAAATGTTGATGCTTCCCTTCTGGATAGATGAAGAAAAGTCTCAGAAAATGTGATACAAGTATATAGTTTCAGTCAAGACTTTAGTTGTGTATTAAAACTTGATATGGTAAAAGCTATACTATAATATCTAAACCTGAAGCAGATTTGATCAGTGCTATTGAGGAGAACTTCATTTGGCACTTGTGATTATAAGCACGCATTCTCTGCTTCATGTAAGGGTACACGAAGTACACAGATGAAGATGTTTGTTCCACTGAATTTGTCTCCAAGGTGAGCGAGTGGAGTTAAAATGAAGAGTGAAAATTGACACTGCCTTTGAGTCTACCTTATTGTTTTTGGACTCTTCTGCTCCATAGTATTTGGTACTCTCTTCTTTAGCC
Source organism: Lagopus muta (assembly GCF_023343835.1). NCBI lineage: Eukaryota > Metazoa > Chordata > Aves > Galliformes > Phasianidae > Lagopus > Lagopus muta. The sequence goes on from NC_064441.1 coordinate 7,001,643, forward strand.
TTATATTTGTTTCCTTCTCTAATCTTTTTGTTGTAATTGTCATTTCATCAGACATACCTGTAAAATGTGCTCTAATTTATTAGAGCAACTAAGGTAATGTTCTATTTCCAACCCACAAGGCTAAGCTTCATAACAAATTCTGTAAAGCTGTAGATCTAAATATAAAATGCTCTTGGGACAGTTTCAATTCAGAAGTGTGAAGATAAGATATAAGAAAGCTTATAAATGCTGCTAAAATCTAAAACTCCTTATAATAAAATTATTATGGTAACTATTAGTATTCTATGACATGGGAAGCTCTAGTTGTTGGTCCAGATCCCCATTTTATAAAACATAAGGTCTTTTCCAATCTTAATGATTCTATAAGGTACATAGAAAAGAGAAAGATAGACCCTGACCTGAAGAACTTATAGTCAAAGTAGAATCATGAACAGAGGGAGAATGAGGGAGTCAGAAGTCTTTCATTAGAGTGATTGAGAAAAATGATGCATTTGGGGAGGTGTCAAAGGGGAGGCATTAAGAGATATTAGAGATACCCAGTGGAGTTAGAAGAGCGGTTTAAAGTAGGGAGAAAATGGCAACCTTGAACTTATTTCTGAGAAGAGCTTTTATAGTAAACCTTTGAGCACAATGAAATTGAGTGGACGCTAAGTCTAAGCAGTTGAACTAAGGACATTGTCTTTCAAAGGAGTCATCTGCTCATTATTCTTGCTGAATTGTTTATTACAAGGCCAAGATTGCAGAGTAGATGAACATTTCCATTCTGTCATGACTGTGATAAAAATATGAAATATGTTTATACGCATATATATACACACACATGATCCCTCTGCTTTCGGTAAGCCCAAATATTCTGTTTGGAACTGTATATCTACAGATACCCTGTGTGCATGCTGATGGATCCTGATTTGGATTTTCTGCAGTTCTTTTGTATTGATTCATAGAAGACTCTTATAACGTATCATCGTTTGTGGGTTTTGGTGTTTCTGTAGTTTTTATGATACTGTATAGATGTTCAAGTGGAAAGAGAGAAATCCTGTAAATTCTGTTTTTGAGTTATAAAATCCCAAACCATCAACAAAACGTATGCACGTATTAAAGGAAGTATACTTGCTTTTCACAAACCTTTGGGAAAAGATGTAATTGGGAAGGAGCTTAATGCCTGAGAACTTTGGATTAGTACATTGGATTGTATATCATGTTTTAGTATGGAGACACCTCTAGGAGGCTGTCCAAAAAATGTGTGATTTTCCTGGTTCTTTCCACCTTCTCTTGAGAGAATATTGCAGAAATCTATTACATGTGAAGATATTCAAAACAAGTGGACGTTTACAAAAGAAAGGAGGTGTGTAACCACAGTGTTACCCCATCCTGCAGAGGGTGGACTGCAGGCATTCCCAGAGGTTGAGAGCTCCTCAACCCCCTCGCAGAATTGACTTCCTCAGTTTGCTCTTTTCTCTGATACGGCCACTGCAGCGTGCGTGAGGGCCTACCAGGATCAAAAAAACATTCTGGAACTGAGGCCATTTTCCTACCATTTAAACTTGCTTGACTGAATAAGTGTGGATTATTCAGTGTGCGAGATCCAAAATGCTGCAAACAGACAGGTATCTTTATTACTGGAACAGGCTACATGTTTTCTCCAGTCAGAAGTATGAAAACCACCCAGCTTTCAGTTAAATGCTGTCAGAAAATAATTACATACCGCATTGTGTGGCATAGTAGTATGGAAGTATTTACTTCTGTTCAATGGGATAATATCCAGTGATTTGAAACTCTCCATCTGATTATTTGTTTAGACTTTTCTAGACTAAAATGTGTAGATCCACACTCTTCTTCACTGAGATTACAGGATGACATATGAATTGTATTTTCAGTTACCCTTTTTTTAGAGTAGCCAGTAGAATTGTAGGTTCCTTTTATTACCAGTCCTTCTGAAATTGCAGAGGAATTGTACAGATAAGACAAAGCACTTAACCGAGCCATGTGAGATCTATCTAGCTTGTTGTTACATGTCTCTAACATATAAAAAAAAATCTATATCAAACCATCTCCAGCACTGAAATGCAGAACTGGGACTGCTTAACTTGTTATTGGAATTTCTCCTAGATTTCTGGACGTTCCTACATTAATGCTTGCTGAGTTGTTTAGAGCTAATGCTCTAAGTAGAGCTTGTTGCAATCCCAGAAGCACGCTGGGTTACTGAACTTCACCAGGCTTTGTAGTGTATCTTTTGGGTGCTATTGAGACTTAGTAATTGTGTTGATATTTTGTAGTTTGAACTCATGGTGAAGTGTAATCTGAAACTGTCAGAAAGATCCGAAGACTCAGGAGGACGTGGTGGATTGGTCATAGTGTTGTGGGAAACAATTCCAGTTTAAATAAAACAAATCCTCTAAAGCTAGAGAAATAATCATTAACTCTTTTATGGTACAGGATTTCTTTGGTTCAGAAAATGTCATCTCCTGTCGTCCCTTCTTTAGGGTTTGCAGAGGGCAGAAATGTGCACGGTGCGTGCTCTGCCACCTTAAACTTTGACTGAGGGAGGCAAGGGAAATGCTTAGAGCGGAGTCATGGGAGGGCAAAGTTTTAAATAAAACTTGCATTGCAACACAATGCAACCCTTCAGGAGTATGTATCCTGTATAATACAATTGCTGTCCCTGAGATCTTCAAGGTGACCTCCCACTTGTGCTGGAAAAAAATAGTTGGGAAGGACCACCCGGCTGGGAACTGGAGCTGTAAGTGTTGCCTTGTAGGTCTGCAGAGTTCAGGAATGTCCCTGTTTAGATGGCTTTGTATTTTTTGTTTTAATTGTTCTCTCAGCTCTGAATTTAAAAATGAACAATAATAGAGCTGTGTGAGATTGAAATATATGAATCCATAATAATTTCCCTCGGCTTTCAGGAAAGCAAAAGAGTAAATATCAAACCGCTCAGAATGGGAGATCTCTAAGTCTTCTGTCTCTTCTGACCCTTTTTAATTCTAGTCTTACAATGTAGGTGCCACGTTGCTACAAAGCAGCATTTAAAGTGATCTGAGAACTATTGTGGAGGTTGTGGGTCATCAGCTACAGAGAGCCAGCAATTGTTCACTCTCCCTTTCTGTCTCCTAATTTTCTTCTATTTTTTTCACATATTTTGGTGTCTTTTGTACAGTAAGTTTGCTCAAGGTCTACAGCTGTAAGTTTTCTCATTTGCTCTCGTTATTTTAAATTTAAATAAAAATACAGAACACCAGGTTAAACAAAACTTTAAGAATTCTGCTGTGAAAGTATTTCAGGGAAAGTTGTTTCACGAGTTCATATTTCAATAGAGAGTCTAATATACTGATCTTATTAATGGCCAATCTGAAGTACTTCGTGGTAATTTTTTGCATGTGTAAGGTAAGGAGGAGGAGAACTTAAGGCTGAACACTTCCTGCAGTCACATTGCTGTCAGACTTCCTGTTACAGTTCACAGTGCTTTCAGTGCAAACGGAATAACACAGACATGCTTGTTGAAATCCAAGCTCTCTTCTGAAATGTGTTAGCTCTGGTGTTTCCTCAGTTTAAATACTACGTACCTCACTATACTTTCTGCATTTAAAGAAAGTCAGATTCTCTTCCCTCTGCCTTCAGTGCAGTCAGCATCTCTTTAATTTTTTTCCGATAATATTGCAGTACTTCAGTACTCATTTTAAAGATGGATGGATTTTTTTCTCATAAAGAAGAACATTGTGGGGTAAAAAAAACCTGCTGGATGTGATTTCAAAAAATGTCAAAATATGTCAAACGCAGAAACCACTCAAGGGTTTCATTAACTGAAGCTTTGGTGATAAGTGTCATCTTGTCAAAGACCCACCCATCTCTCCCAATACATTACCAAATGTACTAATTTCCTTGCTGAGCTTGATGTTTATTGTATAGCTGAAATTGAAAATGGTCGGTAATGGAGTGAGCTTCAATCCAAGACCAATTCTGAATCTAAATTACTTGCTTCTTTCAATAGCATTGACAGAGGAGAGCTTTGTGCACCTTGTACCTAATCAACCCTTACTGTGACCCTAAATTCAGCAGTCTTCAGAGATTAATAATAAAATCCTCAGTTCAAACAAGTATTTGCCCTGAACAAGTTGGCCATTTCTTATGCTGAAAATGAAAGGAAGTGACATTTTTTAAAGCTCTGCATGTTGTGGACCCTCGCTAATTTTTGATCTTTGACCTATAGAGGCACTTTTATTAACAGAAATCCCGTGTAGACTTTTGAAGTATGTTTTCTTAAAGAAAACATGTTTTTGAAGGAATATTTTTAGTCTTATCCTATTTTAAAATACAAATTGATTGATGGCTTCTGTTTACAGGTATACAGTATGTACTGAAGGGCTGGGGTTTTGGGTCTGAAACCAGCTTTGCATCTGTAGGAGTCCAAATAGTTGAAGGTAGCAAAATAAGAAAGGATAGGTAATGTCATTATAATTCTTTCTTAGATTATAAAATCCCTTACAAACCAGAAATGTACCCCGCTTCAAAAGTTTTCACCACAGTGTAAATGTTTGAGAGCTGCTGAGCTTGGGTTTTGCTTTGTCTCTCTGGTTCAGGTGGTTCAGGTCACTGTACATGGTTGCGAATTTGGAATCCGAATCTAAATATTTTGAGACAAATGGGAAAAAATGGTTCTACTAAAATCACAGGATAGACTCTTACGTGGAAAACGATGATCCAAACTGACAGGGAAGATAGATATTTCCTTTGGTTTAGGAACATTCAGTTCTAGTGCAGGAGACCATGGCATGGTCTTTTTGTAGCTGCAGAATGCAGGTAGTGGCCAAGATAGGAGAATTTTCTGGCTCGTTTAGGTGAAAACCGGGAGTATGAGGAACGGGGTACTGAATAGTAGCTTTATGTTGCTACAGTGCAATTAAGTACACTGTTTCTTTCAGTAGAGGGCGTCAGTGAGATACGTGATGTAACTCTGGAATGTATCTGCTAATTGGGTGGCAAAAGTAAGTGAAATTTGAGAGGCTGTTCATCTGTTTGCGTCAGCTCGTGGGTTTGCCAATGAAGCTGTACAGAAGGACATTGCTCACCTTGGATGTTGCAAAACTCTTCGTTTTCCCCACTGCTGCTTTGCCTGTGGCCTTTGGCTATGCATCCTTCCAGCCACAAGTCCTGCCCATCTCTCTTGGGGTGGTTGATTGGAGCTGTATTATAAAGCACAGTTCCAATTCCTTTAGAGATCAGAAAGAGCTGTTTTCAGTTTAATCAAGCTATGGACCCAATGAACCATGTAACCATGGTAAACAAATTTTTGCTGTAAAAAACAATGCAATGAGAGTAACCTTGTAGCTAGAGCAAGGTAGAATGGCTGGCTCATGCTAATGTTCTTTCTCTGTAAAAATCAGTGATTGTGCATTCTGTCCATGTTTGGATAGCAAAGGTAAATGCACACAGAGTAGCCCCTGCATCGTGGAATGTCCTCTTTACTGCCAGTCTTGTCAAGACCTTGGAAAAACTCAGAGGCTTTTGTTCCCCAACTTCTGTGTCAGGATGCAATTGGTGGAAGGTTTGTTTGTCCAAGGCTTGGAGACATCACTGAGCTGGCACCAAGAAATTTGTATTTGTTTTATGTTAATGATCTGTGTCTTTGCTGCCTTGAAATGCACAGTTTTTGGAGCTGTTTTTTACGTTTATATTGATATAAACTAAGTGCAAGTCTGTCCATTCTCATTTTACCACTAATAGATCTAATGTTAACAAAGGGATGTTGAGTAATGCTAAACTTTGTCACTGTCAAATGCTGCAGTGCAAAAAACTGCTAAGTTTTTTCTTCAAGGCTTATTTGCTGAATATTTAGTGTATTGCTGCCACATGTTGTCTTTATGAAGCTATGCTGATTTACCTTATCATGTAGGGGAATCCCCCTGATCACCCAGCCTTTTTTCTCAAGGAATATTCATGATTCATTCACTCTCTGCATTCCTATTGCTCTTTTAAATGATAGATATTTAAGAAATCCATACCTTTCTCAAATCACTTTTGGATGCCAGACATATCTCTTTTGAAAATGCTCTGCACTGCAACAAAAAATTAATTGCAAGATCCTTTGGGAGTAGTCTTGAGAAGTGGTAGTTCTCACACCAATTTCACTGCTGACATTTGATCAACCACAGTATGTTAGCAGGTGGCCTATGGACTGTTGGAACCTAGGTGAAATACTTCAAATGGTCTTTCTGATACAGGGATCGATTTATTTGCCACTTGTGCCAGCCAGAACTTCTTTCTGTTCTAGAGCTGAACTTGTGCTGGGATTTTTCTTACGTTTTGTTATCTTTCAGCCAATTTGCTGAAAATATGCCTTGATTCCCATCCTGATGCACTTACAGACCCTCTTATGGCAGCGTGTTGCCAAAATGTTAATGCTTATTGAACCTTGGATGAGATGCAGCCATGAAATTACCAGATATCTTCCTTCTACACAAATTAGTTGTAACTCCTTTCAGTGCACTGTAATAACACTTAAATGCAGCTTGGCCCTGGAAATAGTATGCATTTTATTAAAATCTTCAGTGAGTGTCCTATATATCAGTTCATAGGCTACAACAGGTAGTAAGAATGGAGCTAATTTTCATGACGTGAAATCGGTTACCAGACCATCAGAATGGATTTTGCTATCCAAAAACTGCTTGTTTCATCAATCATTTGTCTGATTAAAAGTTGTAACTGGCTAATAGATGACAGAGTCAATTTCTAGCATAAAGTTCATAACAAAGATGTGTTAGCATTCGAGAGGCACTATTCCATTAAACAGATTCATTAAACAGATGTAAAGAGACTGAAAAGCTCACAAGATTTACTAACATTTCTTTTCCTCAAATGTTATAGGGTAATTCAGATTAATAATCTCCCCAGTTTGGGGGATAATAAATTTAGTTGGTAGCTGGTTGTCATTTGAGCAAGTTGGCTGCACTTCTGCAGTGTATTTTGGGGTTTTTTTTAAGTGGGGAATGCTAATTTAATGGTAGACAGATGTGATGGGCAGGTATAAAAGCTTCAGGGAACCCTGTTATTAAAAACAACAACAACAAAAAGGACAACTTCATGCCACACTTATGGATTTGAGTAACTTTGCTTAACTTGTTGCGTATTTTTTTATTTTCAAAACGAACTTGTTTTAATCCTTGTAGTTTTTATTTACACTTCAATTTCTATCCATTGCATTTCATCACATTTCAAGAAACCAAAAATGTAGAAAAGAATGAACACAATGTGTGTATTTTTAAAATTCTGAATCTAGAAAGTCGAGCAGTGTGCTTCCTGTTAAAAGCAGTTGGTCATCCCTGGAGTCCATGGCTATCTATAAAATGAAGTGCTTAGCAGCTCCTCGGTTTCTGTAGAGGTTTAGTTACCACCTTAAATTTCCTTGCCACTGTGTGTTCAGTTTCAATACCAACAAAATGATGAAGCTGTACAAAGAGGGGAAGTGAGGAGAAAACGTAAGAAGTTACTGAAAACAGAGCAGAACTTCAGGTGCTTCTACAAGCTGCAGAGATGCTAGGTGGGTTAAAAGTCTGGAAAGACCTCCAGAAATGGTTTATAGTTTTCAGCTGTTTTTATGACAGTTACTGAGATGTCTGTGCTGTGTGGTTGGAGCCTGATTATACTGCCCACTGTACAAAGAGATGCCCCACTCCTAGGAGTTTATAATCTCAGTAAGTGTGGAAGAACAGAGGAGGTGATTTGGCAAAATCATACTAGAGGTCAGAAACAAAATTGGAGTCACAATGGAAAATGTATTCAATAGCAATATTGTTTTACTTGACTGACCAGGTGAATATAGTCAATTTAATCTGTGCGAGTTTCAAAAGAAGCCTTCACTATGACTGCCATCAAGAGTGATGTAGGGATAATGCTGTGAATGCCAAAGTACCGTTAGGTAAAGGTAGAAGCTCTTTTAAGGAAACAACTACTGAAGTTCTCTTAAATTGTATCAAATGTTCCTGCTCCTAATTTTCAGGTTAATTAAAAATAACTTTATTGCATTCCAAGAGATGGTTTTATTTCTTACCAGAAGAAATTGAGACAAAGTTGTGCATCATTCTCTTGCTAGAGGAATATTATCTGTTGTTCCAGAGGCAGGGAGAAAAAGGGCTTAAATCTTGGAGTTTTCTTGTTGTTTTTTTTTTTTTTTTTTTTTTCCTCTCTGCTGAGCTCCTAATATATTGAATATATTTATTTTTGAGGCATAAAATGAAAATTTCATGATTAAATAGAAACAGTCATAACGTACATCTTTCTGGTGTTTATTGATATTTAGAGCTGTTTGCTTAATAGCGGTGTTTACTGGTACTGTCAGACGCTTTACTTATTGAAAGTTCTGAGTATTTTAACAAAAAGTCACAAAATAAAAAGTAACTTGGAATATGCTTTTATGACAGTATGCATATGCAGCCTTGTGACAATGCTTTGGTGGGGAATAATTCAAAGTAATGAGTTTAGGGACCTGACTAGTAAGGTTCTATCAATGTTATGGTTAGCTTATCTCTGAAAGGTTCTTACTAAATGCTTGAAGAAGGAAGTTGTTGGGTATTTTTGATGTCATACCTGCCCTTGGTGTGTCAAATAGTGTTAAACACTCTGCAGATAAGAACTGACATCACTCTACGAAAACAAAATGACAATGATGACATATGCCAACTGTGGATCACCATTTAGATTTCAATTAAGCCTTTTTAGTTTTGCGTATTTTATCCTTTAGATGCTGTCATGTAACAGATTAAAAAAAGAAAAAGATAGTGTTAAGGTGAATTTGCAGGTAGGTCTGTTTATAGCCTTGTGTGTATGGCCTTACATGAGTGTTTGCATATTTTCCATTCTACTTCCTCTTGCCTTTTCCTGATGATACCAAGAAGGATGGAATGAATTTAGTTCAGTTGGGTAGATATTATTTCTAAGTAGATCTTCCGGAGCAGTTGTCATGTGTACTTCACTGTCCTCTTCATGGAGTGATAGAGGAATAATATATGCTTCTGTGTGCATAGTATATATTAATTTTAGTTGTCTTAATTTTGTACAAAGCCATGGTAGAGGACATTCATGGAGTTCCAGAAGAACCTGAAGTTTTCAGAGGTAATGTGGGAACACTGAAAATCATGAACTGAACTTAGTGCCAGCAGACTTGAACCTAGGAGAATTCACATTCATTTTTGGAAATATCTAAGTGGGATTTCCTTCCTCAAATCACAGAGGATATTGCTTAATTACAAGAGTAAAAAAATAAAGGTAATGGAAAATGCATTCTGTGATAAACAGCTGGGAACAACTGAGTCCTCAAAGACATTCTTCATTGCCTTATCCCCAGTAAAGCTTTGCTTCTGTCCTTCATGTTCTCTTTATAACAAAACTGCAAAATCAAAATTAGATTCGATAGGCCAACTCCTTATCTGGGATCAATATTTAGATGCTAAAAAATGAAACGAAATCTAGAAATTAATTTTTCTTACTCTTCATCACACTGTACTTGGAGGTATGTTGGTATTTTTCCCCAGACCGTGGTAGAAACCTACAAATACTGCTTGGATTCCCTTGGATACCTCTGACCTCTTCTAAAGACACAGGTTATCCAAAGAGTGGGAAGACAGGAATGTTTTAAAACAAACCAAAAGCTGCTGTTAGGGGAATCTGTCAAACTCACTTCCGGAGTAAAGGTGATGTCAGGGGACACAGATGTGGCGCTGCAGCACCCAGGTGGTTGTCGCCAATTGTATTCCTCTTCTGCAGGTGCTATAGCACAGCACTTCTGCATCTCTCATAAAACATATTTTCTGGTTCTTTCGATTGAATGATCTCTCATGACATTTCTAACACTATTTCCACAGAAGTGCTTTACTGTAGTTTTGTCAAAAGAGGTGAGACTTCATACGTGTGTGTTACACTGTAAAATCCGTGTGTAGAAAGTTAATTGTCTTTAGATACTCATTACCAAATGTCAGAGAGGAAGTGCTGCAAATCAAACAGCATGAGGGAGTTTGAATCAGATGCTTTGTATGCAGGGAATATCCAGGAGCTCTATTGACAGGAACTAATCTTTATTCCAGCAGACATTATTAGAGGGAACCGAAAATATTATACTCACGAGAAAATTGGCTTCCGGTGCTTCATGGCCACACTCAGTCTCACTGAGGCACTATCTGAAAATTTAATGCTCTTGTCCTATTAGGACCTTTTCTTTTGTCAGAGGTCAGACCCACACCTCCTGCAATTATAGATGTTGTTGAGGAATAAAGTCCACTCCCTGAATCTGCTTTTAAATGTGCTGCTGTAGAAAGTACCAGTAGGAGCTCCCAAGCGTCAGGAGGATGAGAAGCGACCGATCGGATGCATGCTGACTATATACTCCCAAAGAGTCTGTAACCTGTCTGTCCATTGGCTCAGCAGAAATGCCAGCTTGTCTTTCATCCAGCCCTTTTGCTCAATTCATCTGATAGAATTGACCAGAAAAACTTGTTAATTCAGGAGAAACGTACCATGTCAGGATAACTTCTGGCAGCATCCAAGTAGGGAATCTTAGACACAACCAGGAATTACTAGCAATTAGTTAGCATCCATTTGCTCTTATCTCTATGCGATTTGCAAGTGTTGAAACATTTCTTGCAGTTATATATTCATCACTGTGTGTCCGTATTTCAACAGAACTATTAGAATATATTAATATAGCTTCCCTCCACTATAGGTGAGAGTTTTCTTATGGCTTTAATGACAGTGACATTCAAAGCAGCTTTTTTCAACTTCAAGTGATTTGTGCTTGATGAATTCCTGAAAGCTAAGTGCTAAATACACACCAGGTTATGATTGACTTTTACCTAAATTAGTTTTCTGTATGGACTTTCCAGACTTTGTTAACATTAAACAAAGCAAATTTTCATTGGTTACTGCTGCAAGACCTTACCTAATTACTAAAAATGGCAGAGAATTTGAAAGTAACAATTTTCTTGTGTGTTGTGTAATAGCTCACAGAGGTTGCTTAGGCTCAATGTGCAGAAGTATGAACTAATAATGTCTCTTGTGTTTTGGGATTAATTCATTTTCGGGCTAAAGATGACCTACTTGGTATGATGTAGACTGATTTTTGTTATAGAATATTTTTAAAGTTTGAACTCTGCTCTCACATTCACAAAACATTACATAGCAGGCGTAGCACACCATTCAGCTGCTCAGTTTGGCAAATCAGTGCTCTGCTTGCTGATTAAATAGAATGCTATTGTCAGCTTGCTTAGATGTGAGGGACTCTCATGGAATGCTTTTGCACTGTTTGGTAAGTAGGACTGCTAGGAAGGTGTTCAGAAAAAATATGAAAGATTTCATGTAACTACAATTTTATTTTTTTTTTCCGAAATGGGTACTTCACAGTCACGCTCCCCATCAATCTTCCCTTCTTCAGATTCTTGACTTCCTCCTTGTACTTGGGCAGGCAGCACAATTGAAGTCGGTGAGTGTCACGTTCCCTGTATGCTCTTGCATTCAGGAGACTCAGGGTTGAGGAGAAGAGCAGAACTTCAAGGCACTGCAGTATGTGCTTCTAGGGGAAGAAGTCAGTGTCACAGAATCAGCTGTCACAGGTGATACCATGAATGCTGCTGAGAGCAGCGACTAATCCTAACAAGCCTCATTTTTGTAAAATAAAGTTAAGATAGCTAATATGTTTCATCTAAATTTTCTCTATTTTATAGTCACCTTGATTTAACAAATGTTGCAGTGATGAAGTTCTGGATAGTTAAGGATTCTAAGTTTGTAGAGTCAGGCTCAAACAAGCAATAATGTTTTGACAAATATTGGAAATGGCTGCTCAGTTTTTAGAAGTTACATTTCACAGTGTTGCAAGTTGAGTATCAGTAAATGGACTGTATAAAAATGTATTAAATGTACAGGATGTGTTTACCATGAACGTGTTAACCTTATTGTTACTGGAGCTACTGATTAATTCTCTTATCAGGTAGATATTCATACACAGCTGCCTGCTAATTTTGTGAGGTTAGTGCTCAGCCATTGTTATACCATACATCAATCTCAGTGCTGGAAAGCACTAAAAGAAGTTGTGGGGCAGGGGGCAGGAAGCAGGTTAAGAACCCATAAAGCCTGCATTCACAATGTTGCACATTGACAGTTGTGAGACCTGTGACATTTTCATATCCCAATTTAGATAGTGTTGTCTCTATTCTATCAGAATGCTATGTTACCCCATAAAGGTATAGAGTGAAAATAGAAAATGTGCGTTGTGGAGTAAGTTCACTTATGAAAATAATGAAAAGTGACTTAAGTCACACTGTTGCTCCTCTGGTCCTATGACTAATGTGTGCTGGTCCACTGTTAGAACCTCTTTGACACACGCTTATTTCATGGTTCAGAAGGGCTCCAGTCTATTTGTGGAGATGCTCCTTTTTATCACCTCATTTTATGTTGTTATCTGGCTAAAGGGATCATGTATGGTATTAATTCCATCAGTTTTATGCTCTTGGAGTTGATGTTTATACTAACCTGATACTTCTGGGGATAGACGTGCCTTAGTGTAAAGCCATGTTTTGTTGTCTGTGCTTTGCAAAGTGCTCACGGTCAAGGAGAATTCAGCCTAGTGAGGCAGTATGCTCTGATGTTTATAGCTACCCAAAATGTGTTACTGTCAATGAGTGCATTAAGTGTATTTTGTTGTTCTTTTTTATCTTCCTGCTTTTTGTTTTATACAAATTTGTAGAATGCAGTAACTAATCAAAATCTTAAGTTCTAAATTTCTTACCCTGGAGTTTGTAATTTTTTATAGGAACGTGATAACATGGAACAAACACTTAGGCTCTAGCTTCTGAAATCCTTAAACTAGACCCTTACACATGCATGCTACTGCAGCCCCTCTGATTTAAGTAGAATTAATATGCTGCAGCTATACACGTAACAATATTCAAATTACTGAGTGAAATGCTTTCTTGTTTAAAAACTATGGCATCTCTTAAGAAACTAGCATTTTGATTAAATGATGCAAACTACAGCATCTCATCATATAAATTTCTTTCTTTTTTTTTTCCTCTTACGTATGTTTTAACACTGCCCCATTGCGGGGGGCAGGGAGGAGGAAAGAAAGAAAAATTTGGAAGTAAAAATAGAATGACCATAGTGAGTGCTGCATGCGTACAGCATATGTATTTTTTCTTTTTAGCACTGCTTTTGTAAACATTACTGGTTGGGAATTAATTTTATGCTTCTTAATGCTGGCCGACAGTGCTTCAATTCTAACAACAATTTGAATGAGATTTTTATGGGAAAAAGAAGGAAGATTTACCCAGTTCCCATCTTGGAGGTTACAGTATGTTTAAACAGATATATTTTCTTTTAGTCTAACCTTGTCTGGAAGATATAGGAAAACTAATTTGCCTTATTTACATATGGCACAATCTATCCAGTATTCAAGGGTTTGTCAGAAACAGGAACATTGTGCATTTCCATGGTAACAGATGGCATGCTGACAGTATCTGGCTCGTTGCAGCTTCGTCTAGGCAGGCCAGCAATTAATCAGCCATCTACATGCACAAAATTCTTTGTGAGTGAATGGCACTGCTCCTCTGTAGTGCTGCCTGTGCTTTTACAATTTTTGTATTCCTGCAGGGCAAAGTACTTTTTTGTCTCTTACGCTCATTTTCAGTAGCTTCCAAAAAAAAAAAACAAAACAAAACCAAAAAAAACCACAGTAAAGAATATGAAAATGGAAACAAGTCTGCATGTAATTTAGAAAATACATTTCTTCAGCATATAAAATGTGTGGTGCTCTTGTTTTTATTCCATTGCTTTCCTTGTTTCCCCTCTCTCCCTACTATTCATAGGCTTTCTATGCCATGTACTTCATTCAACCTATTTGACAGTCGAGGTTTTTGCAAGCAGGTAATTCTCCAAAGGTGTGCAGAAATGGAGCAATCTGGATGGCTGGGCTAGGAGCACTGGGATTAAGGGCAGCCTTGAGCAACACTCCAAAGACATCTCATCGCCTTTTGTAGAATGGCATCTTATATCTCACCATGCTGCCCTGCCGGCAGCTGCATTGCACCAGCAGGGTTGGGGAACTAGCTGTGTCCTTACATTGTGACTGATCTTCTTCATAATTAGTGCAAGATTTATTTTATCAGAGATAATCTGTCAGTGTTTGAATGTGCTGTGGGAGAAAAGAAACTCCTTGGGGTGTTTTCTTGCTCCTCATGTATCTGCCTAAGGCAGAGCTGGGTTGGAGCTTTGCTACTGCTGTTCACAGATGTAGTTTCTATTGACAGTGCTTCATATCCAGCTGCATAAGAGCATCCTTCTCCCTTCATCTTTAGAGAGATCCTTCATCCTTCCTTTGCAAATGATATTGTCACAACTGCTGCTTTATGGAGTTCTCGAGGGGAGTATCAGCGGTCCTATTTTGGATGTCAGAGTCATGGGATGTGAAACTTCAGGGTTTCTATTGGTAAAACCAGGATCTGGTGGTTGAAAAAGTACCGAGGTCAAAACATTGGTAGGATAGCGGGGTCTGTGGATGTTGCTAGATTTTTCTTAAATCTCTGAAAAAAAGCAAAAGGTTTCTCTCTTGAGATGAGGCTGTATGTTGAATAGGATTAGTATTCTTTTCATGGTAGCCTGTAGGCAACCAAAGAAATTGTGAGCTTTGTTTTTGATGGAGAACTCATTTATCCAGATGGAGCAGTATTAAGAAGAAATTTGTTTCTTAAGTATTTACTTCATAGTGTAGCTGGATCTCTTACTGCCAATGAGACAAATATCAGTTAGCAAAAATGCTGACCTTAGTTGCAGCAAAGTTCTGGTTATGTGACCTGAAATGATCAGAAGGAATATTCCAGGCAAGTTTTGCTTCCACATCCATTATTTTTTGGGTGAGTTACTGATGCCCAAGCTCAGTTCTAAAGAACTCACAATGCACGTTATTTTAATGGTGAGGTTGTCAACTTTTCTTTAATCTTCGTTAATCTTTTGTACCTGTTTGTTATGTCAAGGGGCCTTTATGCTTGTTATGGGCTTAGTCACTGCATGTTTCTGTTCTCTGCTCTAACTGGTTTCTGAATCCAAGGAAAATTTATAAGAGATGTACTTATCAAGACTTCGTGAACGTTTCATCCTAGGCATTTCTTGCTTCAAACTTGTAACTGTCATTTGTGCTAAATTTGGATGTCATTTTTTAGGATGAAGGATAAATTTGGCAGCCATCTTTTTGGGTTCTTTACATTTTTAAATCTAAAATTTCCAAGCCTCCTGCTCCTTCTGCTTTAGACTTCATTTATCCCAGTAGGAAGAAAGGGTTTCCTTGGCAGTCGACTTGGCTAGGGGAAGACACGGGGGTTGATTTTGCTGTATGTGGCCAATTATGTTGACCTTTGTGATGGCAGGCCTGGAATCTCGAGTTTTCCTCCTATTTAGGACTCCTTCACAGCAGCATAATGCATTGCTGCCATGTCAGTTTGTGGTCTAATATTTTTACAACCCAGCAATGCACATTTGGAGATTGTGATTAGCATCCTTAATTCCTAGAAAAAAAAATGTAAAAGCCTTGTTAGAACTAGAAAGCTGAAGTCTAAAATAGTCCACCTGCTGTTCTAAAGAGTATTATTTTAGTGCCCTGGGGACATGCAAAGTTGTAACCTACTGATGTCAGGATTAGATTTTACAGAGCTTTTTTAATATAAGTGTTTTTGATAACTTGGCTGAGCTTTTTCTGTTCATTTCTGTTTGCCATTTCTTAAAAACAGCATCCTGAGATCCTTGGAGATGGTAGCTGATAAAATGGATGATGCCCAATTTCTTTTTCGTCACTGGAGATAGAGATTGTTTGATAGTTAGTAGATTAAGACAATTAACAACTTGTCACGAGAGGAAAATATTTTTCCTGGAATTATTGTTTTAAGTTGAATTTTATTCTCTTTCCAGTTCTGTTAGTGAATGTGGTGGAGTTGGTTTTCTCATATGAGTAACTTTAATAGTGACTTAGCCATAAACAACAATAACAGAAGCATTCACAAATTTGTTTCCAATAATAAGAATATTTATGCTACTTGTTTTAATGTGCTTGATTGGCAGTATTGAAGCAGAGGTGATTGTTCAGCGTTCACTGATGCTTAGATCCACAACTGCTATTGCAACAAAAATCCCACCATCATCCTGAAATGAATCAGTGTTCAGATCAGATCTCTAAATGTGTGAACTACATTCCCCCTGCAGTGTGTGTTAGAACTGAACTGGGTGGCACGAGCATCTGTGGGGTTAGCAGGGAACCATTCCCAGCCTTAGTGATGGTAAACTGCCAGTGTTGTTCTGTTCAGCAAGAAATTTAAATTGAACTTCCTTTCCTTACTTGTAGTTATTAAAGTCTCTGTATCTAACCATGTCTTACCTAAAATATTCCTTCTCCCCTCACCTTTAATCTCTTTGTAATAATTTTTCTCATTTTCTGAAAGATTCTTTTTTCTTAAATTTGGGGTACAAAGCATTGAAACAAAAGGCTTTGTGGACAGACACAGATGGCTGCTGCTAGGAAGAACGTAGGGGTTAAGATGGGACCTGTCTGTATGGAGTATTATTTTCTTGTGGCTATGCTTTTTTGTTGATGCTGAGAGAGCTGCTCATGTATATGGTCCCTAGGCTTGCTGCTGCATGCTGAGGGCACGCGTGCTGCCCTGGGGTGAGCCGCTGGCAGCCCTTCCAGCCATCCCTCCAACTGCCGGCTTGCGGGAAGAGACAAGATTCCTCCTGCAGGCCTTAGCAGAAGGGAGACATTTTAGAGGATGCCTCCCAGCTTTTGAAACTTGTGCCTCAGAAGATTTGTTTTCTGCTAGAAGAGTGCTGTTTTGTGCTACCATTCTTCACTGATTTAAAATTGTTACCTCTGCTTTCGGTCATACAAAGGTGAGCCTGTCATTTTGCCTGCCCCCTAAAAGTAGTCACAGGAAACAGACACCAGGTGTTGAATCCTGGCAAAACCAAATTTGCTTACCACGTCCCTCAGTCACGTACTTCACTGCCAGTAGGGGCTCAGCTGATGTTCTTTTTCCTCATGCAGAACAGGTAATAAAATAATACACAGTCCTAGGGAAGAATCTCAGTGATCTCAATTTGGCAGAGTGCTTAATTGAGAGCCTGTGAATTTGACCTGTTGTTGGATAAGAGGAAGCTTCTCAGGGCATCCCTATTAAGACTGAAATTCTTTAATGTTTTCTTAATTATCAATGCAGATAATGCTGCTATGGATGATCAATTGATAAATATGTATTAAATCTCTAAAAAAAATTTTCTAAGTGTTGAAAAATGACTGATTAATAGCAGACTCCTACTAAATGCTAAGAAAACGTACGTCTTTTTTGGCACTAAAAGGAAATTACAAGTAACTCGGGATGAAATGATAATTAGAACAGCAAGTGGTACTGGGATGGAGCAAATTAAATCCTTTAGGTATCTTGCAGTTATTTTGGATGAATCTCTACTTTCTCTAATCACTTGGATTATATTGTTCGGAGAGTAAACTTGTGATTGGGGGATTAATGCATGTATAATTTGACTCTGGATGCCAACAGAATAGTAGCTCTCAATAGTAAATACTGTCAATTACTTATTCTGGTTTTATAATTTGTATTGCAGACTCGTGATAAATTCTGATTTTAATCCTGTCAATATATGGTATTTTTTTGTGTTTATTTGTTTAGCTTGGTATGAAGAACCATTGTATTTTCTCTTTTGAGAGAAAGGGGAGCAGGAGTCCCAAAGATACCTGCTGTTCAGCTCATGGCCCCTGCAGACTGCATTGGGAGTTTTTTAGGGTTCTTCCCTAATCTCTGTGGTGCTATATTCTTTCTCATCCCTCTTTACAATAGTGAAGAAAAATTAGATTTTCCATCACAGGGATCACAACCACCTGCAAAGGCTTAAGAGGCTGTGCCAGTGCTGTCTAATGCATGCTCTTCTATCTGCCACTAGATGAGGAGGTGAGAAAACCAGTGGTCAGTGAAATACCTGTCTTTGTTTTCTTACAAGGCAAGGTACTTAAGAATGAGTCTGGCTTTAGATATATGTTTAATCCCATTTTAATCAATGTGATTTAAGGCAGATATATGCTGAAGTGCCTAGTTGATTATCAGGGTGGAGAGTGATACACAGATTTTGGAATAGATACATATAATGGATCTGTTTGTGGGGTTTTTATTATTGCTTTCTTTCTCTGTTGCCTTAAAGGTTACTCGGTGATGGTAATAAAAAGGCAAAATAGGAACATAGTGCAACAAGCAAAAGCTCAGGAATATATTAAACACCATCGAGTCTGTCAAGAGTTTGGAGGCATTTTGATGCCGTTTGCATTTGCTCAGTAAAATGTTTTGCAGTGATAATTTTGTAGAAAAATGCTGGGAATAATGATGGGCTAAAAAAATAGCCACACAACAAGCAATGGAATGCAGTCTACCTCTCCAAATCCTGGATGGTTCTAATGGGTCAGGTAATGCTGAGTACTCTTGAATTAAATGGATGGGTCAGTAGGGGGAACATTGGCAAGCTGTTGACATAAAAACCAAAACAGAACAAAGGCATGGGGCAGGGACCACAGTCTGACACGTTTTACATGACTTTCAGTTACTTAACAGGTAATGGCTCTAAACACAGTGCAGACCAGACTCATTCCAAAAAAGCCACTATTGCAATGTAGGATTATTCCATATCTGGACTGCGGAGATTTTCACATCTATGTTTCATTTCATCCTATGAAAGAGAAAGGGGGAAAAAAACAAAAACAAACCTCTAAACATTTGTATAGTTCTTTTTTCTGAAATGAATCAGTCTTGCCAAGGCTGAGTTTTGTATTTGTTTATGCATATTTTCAAGGCTTAGATAAAAGAGCACTTATTCAGTCTACCATCAACACATTGCTGTGGTGTAAGGGGGAGGGAAGGGAACCCTCAGCATATATGGAGAATATATAAAGATCTGAATCACATGGGTGTTCTTTTATTTGCAACCATCATTTATTTTCTATTTAAAAACAAATTAAATAGGAAATGAAAGAAAACATAATACAGATCTGGTTTTCTCTGGTTGAGAAAATGGTAATTAAAATAGTGAACATCTGCATGACAGGATATTTCTAAAAAAGGAACTGTTCCTTGATTGTTACATATTTTGATTTTTAAAGAAATGCAAGGAATTTAGGACCTCAGCAACCACTGAATCTGTGTAAGATCTGGATGCCTAATTCTCTTCTGTGCCTCCCTGGAAATTACCCACGTGGCCTCCATGTTTCTGGTGGTGTTGCTGCCATTCAAGGAGCCCAAGCTCACCAGTACGAAAGCTGTTGATATTCCCCATTGCAGCAAAAAACTGCCAGTGTGTTCTGGCTTTGACAAAACATTTTGCTACGTAACACACTGCTGGGTGGGATGTGCATTTTTTATTCTTGCACAGAATCTGTTACAATAAGCACTGCTTGCAACTCTGTGATTAATGACTTCTGTCTTCAGTGCTCTGTACAGCAGCACAACTTGCAAGAGAGTCCCATAATTTCCTGAAGACACGTTGTCACAATGAGACACTTTTTCAGTTATTATGTGGCTTTTTGCACTCTGTTTTGGTATGAACAGACAAATGTTTATTCCTTTTATACAGATTTTGTGCACACACCTCATTATTCTAACTTACAGCTGCAGGTATAGTTTTGCCCACAGAAAAACCAAACTAATAAATGCTGATAAAATAAGGTAAAACAAAGACACCCCAAACTCTCTGGATGGGAACTGTTAAAATAGAAGCTGAATTGCACCAAATTCACATTTTTTTTATTATTTTAAAATTTACAATTTGTGTGTGTGTGTGTGTAGGGGAGGATAGTTTTGCAAAAGGCAACTATTATCAAGGTGCTGAAATTAATTGGTTGCTTTAATTGAGGTAGATTACTAGCTAATGCTTTCTTGAATACAGTAATTCTCCTATTAAATTATCTTCGAATAATTACCTGAAATTTCTCAGCTGCAGGGACTGATGGCTATTTAATTGCACAGTGATGTTGCTATATAATTACTTAACAAGGTGTCCTTTAATAGTTTAATTCCCCTTTTCCAAGGGAAAAAAAAAACCTACAGATACAACTTATATTTTTTAAGTGTTGTGATTTTCCTTGGGTTTGGTTTTGAGGTGTTTGGGGTTTTGGTTTGTTTTTGTTTTTTGAGATAACTAAAGCTGAATCAGTAAAAGAAAGCTATTTGTTGGCTTGCTTTTAAAAATAAGCCCTTTTCTCAAGTGTAGATTTGGAAGTTTTGTAAGTAGATTTGGAAGATTTGTAGTTTTGAAACCCAGGAGTGTTGAGGCATCCCTTTGCTTTCATTGGATTTATTTTGCGTTTCTATAGCATGTTTTACATTATGCTTGGAAAGAGACATTAGAAGCTTAGGTCTGATATGGGAAGACTTAACTATGTTTTTGCAGAGTTTTGTGGGTAAGGAGTTATCCAGTTAATGGTGTATCCTGTGCTGAAGCAAAGCATATTGACCAGGATTTTAGGCCTTTATTTATTTGTCCTGGACACAAAGTTTAAGTCTTGCTGCTGGGTCCTATCAGCTGAAGAAAGCGACTGGAGAAAACAGCCATTTGTTGAAAGATTTTCTTTTTAATCTGTGTGTGTACAGGTCTGCTGGACCTGTAGATTATCCCAAAAGATGAAGTTCTGAACAATACCTGTGGTCTATTCAAAAAGCGGGGGCTTTTAAATTTCTCTAGATGTGTTCCACTCAGCTTCTATGCTGAGACACAGAGGGAGCCATCCACAAACATCCCCACCCAGAGCCGGGCGCTGCTTTTCAGAGGCTTGAGGCTTTCAGTCTGGATCTGCCAAGTTCCATCCTGAATATCTTTCAGTGTAGGCAGAGGTCTTTACAAACAGGTCGATGAGACTATGCAGAATACATACCATGTGGTCAGTAACATGCGTTGTGAACCACTTCAAAGAATTCCAAAATGCCTCTTTGTGTATGCCACCTTAGGGCTAGCAGAGAACAGTCAAACCAGTATTGTAGAACTATTGATCTGTCCACAGGGATGTGTTTTTGGACACGTCTCCTTAGGATGAAAGCAACGTACCAGTGACGGCAGATTACAGTGCAGGTAGCCCAGGCTGCCAGGGTTGAGGGGTCTCATGCTACAGGTGTTATCCCATGAACGTACAGTTCTTGATTCAGTCATCTAGGGTTATCTCCATCTTATCAGAAATAAACAGCAAAAAAATTTTTTCTATGTCCATCAGTCTGGAGAGCCTGATGTGTAATATTCATTGCCTAAATTTTCAGCAGTGTTCAAATTCACAAGATGGCCAATGGAGTGTTCAGATCAGACACTTAAGGCTGGATTTTTTAATTACTGTAAACTGATGCAGAGCTGTTGACTGGATGCAGTTTCTGTCAATTTGCATAAATAAGGTTGAAAATTGCAAGACACTCCTGAGATATTTTTCCCTTATGCTTCAGTTAGGGCATAAGAAAACAGTGAAAAGGAAAGAAATGTTTCAGCACTCATTGCTTGTGTCGGCATGCATCCATCCTCCTTCTTCTAACTTCTTAGCAGTTAATGTGGAACAGACAATCTTTCTTCCTTGGTCATGAGAAGGTTGGGGCCTTTGTCTTCTACGATCTAAAAAACGTGTTATCTTTGCAAAGTGCCACTTGTGCCAGAGGATGGTGGCCCAAGCCACAGGTGAGCCTAGAAGAATTCATGCAGGAGATGAGCATGAGCTGAGCACATGGCTGCTGCTCGCAGGCGAACAGCTCTGGTTCTCTGTTACCAGGGAGCCCTGCGTGGCCCTGGATGCTCATCCTATCATCAGGGGGTTTGCAGTAATACAGGGGAACAAAATGTGTTTGCTAAGGCCTGGTAATGGGACTGGAGCCCAGCTCTGGTAGATTCCGTACAGTGTTTGTTGTCCTGTCTAGACATGAGGATATAAATAAAAGTTCCTGAGGTGAAATACTGCTATCCTGAAGCACCTTCAGCCTACTGGAGGTGCGTATAAAGGTGCTGTAAATGGAAAGACTAAGGGATGTATTACTAGTCACTTCTCCAGAACATTTCCAAGTCTCCCAGAAGTCACTTCTCTTGCTTTTTCACTTCTTCTCCTGCTTTCTTCCTTTGCTTTGACCTCCACTTGTTCTTCATCTCTTTCTTCCCCCATCCAAACCCTCCCTTTTCATTCCCCACCCTTTTGATTTCACTCCTCCCCTCACTTATTCTCTTCAGTGTCACAGCAGTGGTAGTCAAAAGGAGAAAGGCATGGAATTGTGTGTTACTAAATGGGTGGTGCTGATGAAAATCAGGAAGGAGGAAAAGAAGAATTAATTATCCTTAACATAAGGGTTAAGAAATTTTTCCAACTAACACTAATATCTGAAGATATCCTAAATTTGTGAGAAATGTGAACTTTCCTTCTTCCTTCATCAGATGACTGTAGCTAAAGTGTAGAAAAGGAAAGAGAGGGGGCCAAACCTTGTATCTTTATCCCTCCATTCTGTAAGTAACCTGTAAAGAGGTTTTTTTCCAAGGTTGCTGAGCGTCTGCTGATTCACTGCTACTTAGGAAGGGTGGAGTATAACTGTAATCTGTTACTTTGAGAACCTTCTATGAAAGATATGAAACAAGCGTAATTTGTTGTTGCAAGGAGGCAGTTTGTATAACCATTCTCTGACCAGAAGACCAGCCATTAATTTTTGGTTTCTCTGTTTCTTGCAGCTGATAAGGAGAATATGCCAAGTCAACCAGATAAGTCAGCACAGGCAACATAAAGTGAGTTTGCTTTTTTTTTTTTAAAAAATGTTCACGCTCCATGAAAACTTACTGCAATATTGCTTACAATTATAAACACAGAAAAGTGCTACTAAGATTTTCTTACATTTCTATTTTAAACATGGCTGTGTATCCACTTAGTGAAGGAGTGGATGGTTAAGCTACTGAGTTTGCTCTTAAACAAACAAAACAGTTTCTATGTCTTTTATTTTTATCAAAGGCTGATAACATACATTAACAATGGAGAATACTGATAAAATCTTATCAGCAGTGATAGCCAAAATCATTTCCTCGTATTAGCAGAATGTATATGTCTGCACTGGGGTGAAGACACCCTGACCACTCATCAATGCAAGCAAGATTTTGAAAGTTAATTCTTTCTGCCCTGGAGTAGAAACACATCAAACATTGTCTCAGTGTCTATGGGCAGGTAGTGTTTCTGTGAGCGTGCCGGCTTTTAATTTTAAATCAGGAAGAGTACTGATAATATCCCAGCAACCTATTAGAGAATTAAAAATGTCAATTTCAATTGCAAATTCATTTTACTTGGAGGGATATGCAGACACCTAGACCTTCTGTAACCCTACGCAGTGCTTGGCATCTGGAGAATGATTTTCTGAAATATGGGGGGGGAAATCACAAAAGGGCATAAAGTTGGTAAGAGTGATTTTGTGTTCCCTCATTTTGTATTATTTCATACCAAAAAAAATAACTAGAGAAAAAGATTGAGGTATTTTTTCTCATATTTTGTCATTACAGCTGTGAGATTTGATGTAATATTTACAGAAATAGTCATGTTTGAGTTGCAAGAGGTGGATTTTGTGCTAGGACCCTAGAGTAATCATGTGGCTGCTCTGAACCATGCGATAATGAGGAGGGGAGCAGTGGTTTATCTTCTCCACTGCTTTAATACCTAATTTCCATTTCTCCAGGGGAAAAAAAAGAGTTCTTGAGTCTAAACTTTGCAGCTCTTGACCTTTTCCTGTCTCCATAACACTATACAGGAATTCACGTGTGGATCATGTGTCACGTCTGGGTGTTAGACCAAGCTATCACATACCATGTAAGGGGTGCACCCAGTGCCATGTGCTGGCTTTGCTGGTCTCCTCTAGCACATCTGTGCTGTGCAGGCACAGCTGGGGGGCCATACTGAGGTGGCTTGTAGGCACGAATTGCTCTGCTGAATACCTCATCCCTCTACTGTTGTGCAACACAAGGTGTCTTCCCTGTCAGGCATCTCGAATACCAGTGTGGTGGTTCATAGGATCAGCTCTAGCATCTGGGATCCTGAAGCAGGAGAGGAGCCTGAAGCTGCTCCATCACAAAATGTAGTCAGTTGTGTGTAGCATGGAGTGTAGAGTGAGCATGAATTCATCAATTCATAGCTCATGAGTCTGGAAATCATGCTAGCGTTTCTTCAAAAGGGTGTGTTTGTTGCTGTGCTTTGTCTAGATTAATCTGCAAATGTGAATAAATGTCAAGATATGAGGTCACTGATGAAGGAGAAGTTTTACAGTTCAAGTTTGGCAAAAAAATATTATTCATAAAGCTTGGCTTCAGAGTAAAGCATTTCAGCTGTATTCTCTTCATCCTTCTTGTCATGCTGTAGAAAAAAAAAAAGTAGATCTTGATTAGCTGGTTGTATGTGTGGGTGCTGTTAATCATGAGCAACCAAGACTTTTGGGATAGTGGCAATCTTTCAGTGCGCCAGGTATCACATCACAAAAGTTATCTTTGACAAATAGGTACATAAGTTAATAATATTTATGATGATGGCACTGTTTTCATAAGGAGTTTTTATTCATACTTTGTGTGTAAGTCTGCAGTTTTGGATATTTTATGTCTCTTTGAGTAGCTAGAAGTCAGTTTGTTTTGGTCTGGAAAAACTGTGTGGAGTGCTAGTACTTGTTCCTCTGGTGGTACTTGGGTGAGAGGAAAACAAACTTGGGTCATCAGAAAGGTCAAGAATTAAATATTTTCTAGCAAGACCCCTGTATACAAGGGATTTAAACATTGTGGCAATTATATCTGATATCAAATTCAAAGGTATGGACATATCCCTTATTGCTAAAACCAGTTAGAAGGATTGCTCATTAGGTCTAGACTTCAGCACTAGAAAAAGGCTCAGAGCAAAATTACAGTTGCAAATAAAATAATTTCAATTAATTACATTGGATTTAACTCTCATCCTTTGGATTACACAAGTTGAACTGGGTTTTCTTTTATGGAGGTCAAGAAAAAGAGAAAAAATACTCTTCCATTCCATATCAAGGTGTACACAAGTCTCCTTCCCTTTCTCAGCCTTTTGTGATTCTACTTCATGTCCTCTTCTTTTCTTTTCCTCAATCCTATAGCTTGCTTCTGTTTCACTTTCCGGATGCTGGGTATCCACTTCCCAGTAGCAAAGGAATAGTAACCTTGTTTCTGACTGTATGGTGAACTTTCAAGTTCTCTTTATCTAAATGAGAAGAGAGATTTTTCGCAAAGTAGTCATAAAATATTCCGGCTTTAGTCTAGATTTGCCTCATCTATTTAAAGAATAAAGATGAAAACGCAAGCTATGCATGTGAAGTTTACATTTTCATGTGAAACTATTGTATCTCAAGTATACAGTCATTACAAAAAAGAGCAATGTAATTATTGTCCTTGAGCCATTACCCCCGAAGTTTCCTATGGTATTAGACTTATTGCTTCCATCTAATGACTCTCAGATGTCTACATTAGATTGTGCTTCTAAATGCTGCTGTTTATTAATAACAATGGGAGCTTTTTTCTTTTGTAGTTGGGTAGAATTGGTACCGATGACAATGTGTCCTGCATTGAGTCTAACTGCTAATATGATGCAAGTGAAAACAGTCCTTTAAAATTTATCAAATGTTAGTAGATCTTTCCATGAGAAGTTCCACTTACCTTTATTTTAATGCATTCCTTCTGAAACCATGAACATCGATGTTTTTGTTCTGAAAATCGTTTTGGCTTATGTTGTTGTGAGTACACTGAAAATGGTGGTGGCCATCCTTGCCCCTGGTTGGAGGCTGCAGTGGGGCCGCAGCCAGGAGGGGGCACACGGAGCAGCTCTTCCTCTAGCCCTGCAGAAGCAAATGGCATCATCAGGAAAAAATTATGCCGGGCTTCAAACAGTACCTTTTTATAGCACTTAAAATGCATCAGTGAGATAGTGGCAAGGAGGGAGAGCTGCACTGTTACATAATCAAAGAAAGACATTTTAATTTTTTTTTCCCCTCACGTCTTTTTTTGCGTTTTGTGCATCATAAGTCTACAAATGGTACTTAAGACATAAAAAAGCCAAATTAGTTTTCCTGTGAGTATAATAGAAATCATTTTTGCTAGACTTTTATTAAAAACAAAAAACCCCTTTGTTTCTTTGGTATTGCGAACCTGCATTAATGCAAAAGGTTGTTCTGAATGCTGCTGGTAGGCTCGCCTTGCTGGTAGGTGGAAACTCATCTATGGGTCCTGAGGATCTAGATCACAGCAACTGCTAGGTATGACATGTTTAATCTTGGGTAAGACTTGCAGCACTCTGGGCAATTAAGTGTCTGTGTGCACCAAGTGTGTACTCAACTGCTTGTATAATTTGCATGAATAGCTGGTTGCGCGCATAAGTACATAATTAATTAGCTGCCTGTGCTATTAACTGCTGTGGACGTACAGCTATGTCTGTTTTCTTTTTTAGGAGCATTTGTGAGGGATTTTCAGTGCTTGTAGAATACACAAATAGATAAGGAATCATAAATACAGCATTTTGTATGTGCAAGTAGGATCCATACAGAGTTGTTTTCCTAAACCAGTAACTGCTATTTAAAAATAGTAATTGCAAAAGATGTGAGAATGGTTTTCAGTAAATTTATCTTCATTCTGACTTGTCCATCCAGCCATGCACCTTCAGCTCGGGTCTTTATGCTGTTTAACCCTCAGTACCAGTTTTAAAGTGCAGCTGTGTATCGTGTGTTCCAACTTGGTCACACAGCCCGTGCTTCAATACGTGACGTGTTTTGGGGGGGTAAACAAGAGTTGGTGCAAGTTAGGCCCATGCCCTTGCTGCTTTTTGGATCGGGTTCATCAAACCCAGCAGGGCAGGTCGCTCGCACAGCGCTCATAGAGGCTCTTCCCTGCGAATGAATAAACCATTTATAATTGTATTTTCTAAAGTGCACAGACGCCATAGATGGCATGAGATTTTTTTTTTTCTCTGAATTGGGTTCTTTGTGCTGAAATGTGTAGTTAGCACAAATATTCATCCTGTTCTGCTGTATAAGCTGAAAGGGTCCAGAGGAAGCAATGAATGCGCAAGTCACACTGACATTTCACTCCTCAGTCCTTTGCCCTGATATTGTAACTTCCCTGTTTCTCAGCAAAGGCGTAAGGGGAACATATCCAGCTAATATGTGAAAAAATTTCAACTTTTCAGAAGTGATAAAATTCAGGGCTTAAGATGGTGGTGTTTTGTCAGTTGAATTCGCTGTTTCTTTTTGATATTGGTGAGTTTTAGGAGCGTGAACCTCACACAGCTATGAAGCAGTAAAGATGTGTGTAGGCTGCTTATTTGTTGAAAACCAACAGCGAGTGCTACAGCACTTAGAAGGGAACTATAATTGCTCTAAGCTTTTCTCTTCTGGGGTGTGTAGAACTCTGATCTTCATAATCCTGGGCATTGAGAAACTGAATAACAGTCGTCTTGTTTAAAGTACAGTGAAAAACATCAATTGCATCTCTCCTCCCTGACTCTTACCCTGGCAGTTTTGCCTTGAAAAGCAATTTTCTTGCAGAACCACTGACATATTAGTATCCTTAAAATTAAGATGCTGATTCATTAGCCCTTGAAGTTCTGGAAGAGATTAGCTACAAATTCTCTTCTTTGAATAGGTTCTATGAATATATGAATTGTGGCAGAATGCTTCTTGTATCAAAATTTAGCTTCAGATTAATGTAACTCTAAAAATCAACATCTCTGTGAAAATCTGCGTACTGCTCATAAGAGATACTTCTTTCTCTGGTCAGGATCTCCCTGGATGGTTTACTGCAATGTCTTCCCATTGGTATTTTACTTCACAGTTGCAACAGAAATAACTAATGGACAGAATCCTCGTATGCATGCTTTAAAGTACCAGAAACAAACAAACAACCTCCCAGTAATTGTCAGCCCATGTCAGCAATTCAGTTATTAGGATCGCATAAACCCATGTCTCGTGTATTCCACCCAGAATTGTTTTAAGGTCCTTGTATGCATAGAATTTTGAAATATATTATTTGAATATAAAAGTAGATTATGTATTTCCCCTGTGGCTGGCCAAATGTCTTTCCAACAAAGGGTAAAATAAGAAGGCTATTTTTTTGTGTAAAAGAGTGATCTTTTTAGTCATGCTTGATTGCTTTTTCAGGACTGTCTCCATTTATAATGAGATATTCTTGGACTCATGTGAACCAGAAAGTTTAGCAAAACTGTTACATTTTCACATAAAATAGCTGGGATTATTTAAAATGTTTCCAGCTCAGTATTTTTCCCATATATGTGATATATATTGGAATTTTATATCACAGACTGAACGTGATATGAAACGGAAACATATGGAGCTTATTTACAGAGATATTTGTTTTAATCTTTCATACTTGTCGGCACTTCACACTAATTTAGTCTTATCTGCTTTTAAGGAGTTGCACAGTAAAGGAGGAACTTGCATTCAAATCCCTGTTAATGTTCCATATCACAGTTTGGCAAGAAAGCTCTTACTGTACTGGGCTATGATACAGGAAAGTTGTAATTATTCGTACTTTTCTAAGAACTTGGCCTAGGCTATCTGTGCCGAGAACAATGGGGAGAATTTACTTATCAGCTCTTTAAAATGGCATCACCAAATCTGATCTGCGATACTGATTTTAAAGGATGGTGTGTGATTAAATGTGCATGGCCTTAGCGAAAATGCAGAGCGCTCAGATGAAACGGCGAGTGTGCTGTGATTTATGAACATTATTTTTAGTTAGAGATACACTTCACAATACCAAACTTTATTTTACATTCCGAAAGTACGCAACTTTATTCCATGTTTAGCCTGATTCTTCCATTACTCTGTATTTTGTGTTTTCAATATATTTTGTAAAGCACTTAATTTTAATATTCATAGAGCCTTGTTAAGCGTTTCTGTACTTTAGAGGCAGAATATTAGTTGTCAACCAAGTAGCTCTATCCAAAGCCAGTTCTTCTTGAAGTGAACAAATCATTCGATATTCACGATTTTATTTACAGCGCATTCTTCAGGCAGCACGAGAAGCAGCTCTTTAATTCTGAACCCACAGCAAAAGCTGTGTCTCATATCTCCTGTAATTGTCCATTCTTTTTATAAGATTTATTTTTGCCTGCAGTGCTGATCTGAAAAAGTCACCCAGCTAAAATGTAGTTACTTCATTTCCAAGTAAAAACAATAGTGTTTTCATGTCCATGCTTATTATTATTCTGAGAATGTACTAATTTGTTACATCCAAGATGACGATTAGTTTGGTCCATGAAAGGGGCACTGTGCCAACTACTGCAGTCAAGTAAAAGGACTTCTTTCATGGAAAGTAGTGGGACAGAAAGTAGCCTGCAGTGCATGTGGGTATGGGGAGGCAGGCTGCCAGCAGAGTCATCCTGGTATCAGGCTTCGCTGTGTTGGGTTCTGAATGAAGCTAAAACTATGATTTCACTAAATGTCGGCATGGGCAGCCAAATTTTCAAGCCACTAGTGCTCTAAGGAGCAACTGATAAATGTTTTATCCCTGCGGGCTGTAGTTGATGTTGCACAAGGATTTTGCATGTGCTCAATGCATTATCATTCTTGGCATTAAGCTTAGATAATTGTCTACTTATATTGAGCCTGTAATAGCAAAATACAAGTGAAGAGGCATGTTTTACAAAGTAAAACTATGAAATAGGTTTAGCTATATTACTATGGATTTTTTTTTTTTTTGTTCTATCCTACTAAATTTGAATGAGAATGAAGTATGATTCTATACCTTAATTCTGCTCAAACCAGGGTGGTCTCATAATTTTGTTTTACATGCATGACATTGCTTAAGGTCATTAGTTGTAAATCTTAGTATAAAAAGACTGAAAATATATTCAGGACTTTGTAGTTACCGAATACATATTTAAAAGCTTCTATGAAAAGTCGGGACCTACATGGCAGATTTTCAGTTACTGAATGGTCAATTTAATGATGTAGATTAGCTGTATCTAAACAGTAAATGGAGATAGGCTGTTGCAAGGCTTTGATGAATATCTCTGATGCATATCCCAGTTGATCAGTCTTCTAATTTTGGAGATTAGTATTCTGCTTTTCAGTGCTAATATACTCTCTGGTTGCATTTTATTCGACGTTCAACTTAGATGAGGTGTAACTTTATTTACATTTTTCTTTTGTTTTGCTGTAGCTAATATAACAAAAATCGAATTTCGATTTGCCCATTCTCTCTTCAGTGAGTAATGTAATGGTCTCATTTTTTACTTTGTGTTACCTGCCTTGTAATTAATTATTTAAATCATTACCGTGTATTTAAAAATAGCCTTCCCTACTGCCTTAAATGCTTTAAAGAAAAGCAGATTGTGTAGACAGATTTTCTTAGCACAGTTAAATTCAATCATGAGGAGTTTTGCAGTTAAAGCTTAGAGAAAAAATGCTTCTTCACCATACAGATAATTACTGCAAACAGTAACACTGCGTATAATTTGACCAACTTTATTCTGAATGTAAATTCGCTTTATGCAATATCTGTTGAAAATATATGGGGAACTGTGTGTTGAAATTTTAAGGGATATTTCCTTAATTTTGGGAAAAAAATCCTTTTCATTTTTTATTATTCCTCTCATTGGAGTTGAAGTAGTTTGGCAAAAGGATGATTTTTCTGGTAACGTTTTCGACATGAAGGCTGTTGGTGTCAGTGTTTATTAAAATGCCCTCTGATGCACGTGCAGATGCAAAAGATTATCAAGCAAACTATTTATTTTGTCTTATGAAGGTAGGATCTTTAACGTACAGAATAATTAAATATTTGTAATAAAGCAGTTAACTTGAGCACTGTATTGCTGTGATTTGCAAAACTGCATTGAGCTGCTTTCTTTTCATTTCAGTGATGGAGGAACAAACATTTCTTTAATAAGGCTACAACACATTCTAATTTTGTTGCAAAAGCTTAGATAAGGATCAGGCCCTCTCTGAATCACTGCCTTGACCTATGACACTGAAAGTGCTGAAGCGCTTCGGCAAAAGAAGAGTTAGTCATTCATTATTATGCACAGGACTTTCCAGTTCTAAAGGAGCTCTGTGCTTTCTCTCAGATAGACTTTGTTTGTTGGAAATGAGAACTGTATTTTGGCAGTAAAGGACAAGAACTGAAACAACTCTGCAGGCAGACTCATTATGACATAATCCTTCATTAATCCTTATTCTCTATTAATAGATCATGACAGAAGTTTTGCTTTGGTTGACCATCTTCACGGGCAAGCAGTGAGAAAGCATTAGTAGACAAAGGTTCAAACTCAG
The DNA here is from genome assembly GCF_023343835.1 of Lagopus muta. NCBI lineage: Eukaryota > Metazoa > Chordata > Aves > Galliformes > Phasianidae > Lagopus > Lagopus muta. The sequence goes on from NC_064441.1 coordinate 7,032,986, forward strand.
CTTTTAGGGCTCTCGTTTTATTTATGATTTTAAGGAAGCATGTATGATTACTTTTGACAAGGTAGTATACTATGTGAGTTGTTCAAGTGCCATCAAGCTATGTATCTTACAGATGTGTTTTATCTACCTGAAAATGGATGACTTATATCGCTCCGTTGGCAGATACGTAAAATGTGCATTTTAGATATTGACTGCAGTCTTGCTGCAGGAAAAGTGTAAGAATGCAGGATTCCATCAGTAGTGGGGATGGCAGTGAAAAAGCAAAGGGACTGAAGGAAGTGAGTATTAACTGGCATGTGTAAATGTGACCGAGAGAAGGAAAATGTGTTTTTTTATTCAGACAAAGATCAGGAAATAAACTTGGAACTCAAGTATGGATTGTTTTAGAATATCTTTTTGTAAATATATATACACAGTATTATTATTATTTATTTTTATGATTTTTTAGAAATCAAAATCAAGAATACTGAGGTTCATATTAGCTGGTTGTAGCAGCATATTGCCTTCAGCAATTCTTAAGTCATCATAGAGAGACAGTGATGAAGAACAAGTATGTGGAAAAATAAAAACAAACATTTTTGTCTATTATTGACCACTGACAAGGTTATACATGGTTCTTGTTAGAGCTGGATTTATTTTCATTAAATGAAAAGGAGTGTGCCAGCATGTACAGAACTTCAAGAACAGTTTGCTCAGCTGCGGAGGTATTCCTGTAAGGCTGCTCTGCTGGCAGAATAGGCTAGTGGGTGCTGTTAAACAGGTTAGGCTATGTAATAGGTCTTACTATTTTCAAGTATAATTTGAATGTAAGCTGAAACATTTCTGAAATAGCTGCCTGCGTTCTGTGAAAAGTTGTATGGCAGCATTTGTTCAACTGTGCTTTTAAATTGTGATCATCTGCGAGATATTAATTATTCAATGGAGTAAATCAGACTACTTCCATTGCCTTATGTGGAACTATGCTGATTCACAGCCATTGTGAATGGATGGGAGGAAGAGGATGTTCCTTATCAAAACTGGGGGGGAAATGACATTTTGCTGTGTTTTATTTTCAAATTCCAAAGAAGAAGGAGCATGGTGATTCAGTTTGGCTCTAAGGGAACGTAATGCGTTCATCCAGGAGCAGAAGTTCAAGATGGTGATGCTGGTCACCAAAACCACCATCTGGCCTTCAAAATATTGTTTTCTGCATCTCAGAAGTTGCTTTGAGATACTCATTCATACTACGTGCATTTAGTAGATTGCTGATCTGTGAAAGAGGTTTCTTACTCTGCAGTAGCTGGAGTATTTCAAGGTGTTGTGTACATGAAATTCCATACCTTGTTTTGTTTTTTGTTCGTTTTTCATTTAGCATATCTACAGCTTCTTGACTCAAGGGAAATAGAGGCATGGCAAATGTATTTTGTCATTTATATGCTATCATAGTTAGTATGAGTTCCAGCAGGGTGCCACTTCGTCTGGTTATGTTGCTTTGCATTCCTCTTTGGTTGGCCATAGATGGCAGCTCCTTGTTGTATGTACTGAAGTGGTCTTTGTTGCAAATGTCAGCTAGGGTTCAAAACCCACGTGTGCTAAGCTTCTTAAAAAATGCATTTGTTATTGTGATGGTCAGTGCTGTTAATTACCATTAAAAAATTTGCTTTCCAACTCTGAATCTTATTTAATGTCCTTCCACTGTAATTTTTAGTCCTAGCTCTTTTATTTATGACCATATGTAGAATTAAGGCCATAAGAATGCAGTAGAGAACTGAAGTAAACACATCACGTGTAAGCTGTGTATATGTGACTGGGCCACTGATCAGTGAGCCAGTAATTAATGGTCTGATGGCATAAAGTAGAGATTTTTGTGTGCAGCAAGAATTTGTTTGGCATGAGAAGGAACGATTCTCAATCATTTTAGGCTGTATGAGTGATCCAATATGTAGAATATGGCAAATCTAGATATTGAAAGGAGAGTAAATGGAAATTGCCATTTTTCATGATAGGAATTTGTCATGGTTCCAAGCAAAAAACAAACACGCACAGATTTGTTCTAAAGATCTGCCAATGGCACTGAAACTTACGGTGAACAAGGATGAATTTCAGATTCTGAAAGAAAACAAACAGCCAGAAAAACAGAATAGAATAAATGTAATTGAAAGCATGTGATCTCAAGTCTTGTGAACAGATTTAATTAAGATCTCTACCTTCAAATGGTTTTGCCAGCAGTTTTTGTAAATCTTAGGCAAAATAGGTTGGCTAGGCCACATTTGGAAGCACAGGCATTAATTTTCATGGTACAAAGAGAATCCCTTTGTTCAGAACTATGTTACTTCAAGCAACCATTTCATTAGGGTGAATATTTATGTAAATTTTGGATACGCTCTGTGTACTGGAAAAACTCTTCCCGAAAATATGTAGCACATCGGTAATGAGTTGGTTTTTTTTTCCCCATTCCTTGTACTGTTCTTAGAGATGTAAAGCAACACATCTTAGGTTTCCTCCCCTTTTTTGCACACAGAATAGAAATTACAGCTACAGCTAAGCTTGTTTGCCTATGGATCAATGCCAGAAAGCAGTTTTGAAGGTGTTTTAAAATGAAGACATCTGGCAGCTGGCGTACTTACAATTCATTTGCCAAAGACAAGTTGCATGCTGTTGGAATTTTCAATTGAAGGTCACGCACCAGGTAAAAATCAGTCAGGTGGAGCTCATGTGTGGTGAACCCGCACACTTGAAGAATTGTTGGCTCAGGGATGTGTGGGTGGGCTAAACTGTGAAGCATGCTTGTCTAATTCTCACTCCTTAAAATGTGAAACTCAAAGCTAAAAAGAGGTCAGTAAAGCTGACAAGAAATCACAAGGCTATGACATTTCAGCGGAAGCACCATCAATTAGTTTGAGCAAAGGGTGCCAAAAAAAAAAAAAAGACAAATATCAGAATCTGACATCATGTTGGACAAACGCTCTGCTGTCGACTGAGTGGTCACACAGTTTTTACTCTCATTTTTTGCAATAAGAAACAGCCCAGAGGATTATTTGTATACAGCTTTGCTACTGACAGTGAATTAGTAGCAGTGTGTCATTGTGCATTCACTTACTAGGTGACAGCTCTGAGGCTAAGCTGTTTACATTAATTAATATTGTATTGTATTAATGCGGTATGGTTTACTGTTACAAACTTCCTGCCAGTATGGTTAGTTAGTAAGGTACCAGCACTTTCAAAATCAAGGGGCACAGAATAGCATTATAAATGTTTATGTGGCAAATGCTTGTAAACAGAAAACAGGCATGGTGTTCATAGATACTGCAACCTGTAAAAGTAGGAATGTAGCAGATTTCTGTGCTTCTCTACATGGAAATTCTAATTCTAATTCTTTAGGTTTTGCATTCAGAAGTTTGTTAGATTCCAAAAGAAAATAGTTTGAACAGTAGTGGGTTTGCTGAAGTGTGAGAACAGGGAAAAACTCTCTATCTTACTGATTTGATAAAGGAAGTTCAGAAATTCATTGAGCTTGGTAAGGTCTGTACTGTGTCTCCTATCAGAATATTGGTGGTTTCCTCTTCTTTCTAAGTCAATAAAAAGATATTTTTGTTATATTTTACTCAAGGCTCTAAAGTAAAGGGACCAGGGATCCCAACTGTTCTCTATAGGAATTTCTCTTGAAGCTTAGCCCTAACTCTTAGATTAACTGAAAAGATAATGCTGTTGTTCAGACTGTGACCTTTCTGCGCATCCCAAATGAGGAGCAGAAGAAATAAGAGATGTATGCTGGGGATATGCAGTGCAGGCTTGTGAACTTTTTTTCTTTTAAGAGAATTATTTGCTGCTGTTAGATTGCACTGCAGTGTGGACTTGTGGCTAAAACACTGAAGTCATTGGAGCCAGAAATCCCTAAGTCCCAGCAGAATGCCTTTTGAGGCAGTGTGGATTATAGAGGCAAAGCATCTCTTTCAGTGTTTTTTTTTTTTGTCAACAGGGACTAAAATTACACGAAAATTAACATTTAATACCCCCAAACTTTGTGTCTTACTAGGTAAAGCTGAAGCTGTACCCTCTCTGCCCTTAAGGAGCTCATGTTCTGTACATTTCCACTTTACAGCAGTCCCTGTGGATCCTTCTATTACGTCTTTTTTCAGTTTCCAGGTCAACAGCAGTGTAATGTGGCTGAAGTTTTGAGGAGTACTGTTAATTAAAACAGTGGTAATAAAAAATATGTTGTTATGAACTGCTTTGAACCAAAGACTGTGACTGGTGTCAACATGAGGCGTACAAAAAAGGTGAAGCTGTTTCACTTATTCTTGAGATGCTCCATAAGCTGTGCAAAGGTAGCGTAGTGCAAAATACTGGATAAGTTTTGTTTCACGTAAGAGGGAATGCAGTGTGTAAAGATGAAATATGAAACTGCTTTGAGATGAGGATTTAGAGAAAATGCTGATGATTTGTCACAACTGTTCATCACTGTGCTAAACCTGTTTTGTTTTCCTGCTCAAATTCCTGACAGATAATGGCAATCTGACATTCTTACTGTTTTCATTTTACTGCAGAAAAGATCTACAGATAAGGGGCTGAAACCAAGTAGTGTTATTACATTACGAGGCTCTTAGTCTCTAAAGATTGATTTCTTGAGTAACATAAGCATTTCTACTGAAGTCATGTGATTATTTTCAAGTTATTCTTTCTTAATACGAAATTCCATTACTGGCTGAAAGGAACCTAAACTTTTGTTTACCCTGCAAAGCTGTCTACAGGCACATGAAATAGTATACTTTGCCCCCACTGGCCTGCAAATACAGGTATTGTATGGAACATCTTCAAAGTAATGCATCTAAAGAAGTATTCCAATTTGATTCTTTGTTAGTTTACTTTTGGCTTCTAAGTGCCTGTAGCAATGAGAAGTGCCTTTTCCCAGTTTTGGCTGCAGGTATAATGTTAGCCTGGCTGATGCTCAACTGTGGCATGACATGCACATCTTTTTGACTTAGATTTGCTACTACATGATTTCATGTTTTCTTGGAGCCCTAAGCTGTTGCAGAAGGACACAGCTGAGGTCTTGGGATATTTTACAAGCGTGCCAAAGGACTTCAGTGTTAACTGTTTGAGCCGAGCGTTTGCTTATTTCTGAATATGATTTAGGGACCTGGTACTCTATCTGATCATGTCCCAGGCATGTTAAAGTAGTGTCTTTCCTCATGGATTTTTGTGGGAATCAATCCCTAAGCCACTTTGCTAATAGACTTCTGTTTTGCTGGCAAATTGTTAACAGCATGAAAACTCTTGATATTCTGAGGATCACTTCTCTGTGGGTGCCAGCAGAGCTGAAGTTTTACCTCCCAGAGCATCTTTAAAAGCTCTTTGTAGCAGAGACTTTAATTCAAGTGGTGTATCCATAAGGAATGTTTTCAGTAGTGATTCCTGAGGCTTTAGGGATGATGATGTTAGTCTCACGGCTGTGTTTAGGTTATGGTGAAAGGCTAGCTGTAATTTCAGCATCCTTACTGCAGCCTTTCCTTCCCATAATGAGGTATTTGGCTTAGTTATTGTTTCTGTTAATTCTAATGCCCCCTGCTGCTGAGTTAACGACATGTGCTTTATAAAAGGAATTACAAATGTTAAAGCATAACTTCCAGTCTTTTGTGATTGCAAGTGGATATTATTGTATTTGTACACATCTTCGGGATGAAGTAGACACAGACACTGAAAGGATAGTAACACATAGCTTCAACTGCACAACTGCTGTGGGAAGATTCTCTCTATATATGAAGCACTTTACACTTCTCTGACAACATAGAACGGGGTAGAAGGGCTGATGTGGAACGATTTTAGAAAAAGACAAAGGGTCATCTGTGGAAATGAGGCTACAGGGAAGAACTTCCAGAGACTTTTCCTACTTTTTTAATTTATTTGCTTTGTCTGAATACCAGAGTTTTGTTTTCTTGTCTTGCCTTCTTTGAGATAAGAATTGCTCATCTTTGGTAGCAGTATTCTACTTTAAAGGGAATGAAAAGTTGAAGTTATGTAATTGATGTGTGACAGATTTTATGCAGAAAACTTTTAGTCACAGGATATATTTTTTTCTGAATTTAGTAATCTGGACACTCTCACGAGGATCGAAAAATACTTGACAAATAGAAAGAAAATAAGAAGCATTATCATAAGGAAATAAGGAGTTAGAAATGACTTTGAGTAAGATTGGATTTACTTAAAGACCTGAAGAAGTACTTCACTGTTACTTGATGATAGGTAAAATGGAATTATATTGTACAAAATCAAAAAAAGGCTGTAGGCCATAGAATCACAAGGTTGGAAACAACCTGCAAGATCATCTAATTCAACTGTCCTTCCATAGCCACTGCTATCACAAACCATACTGAATCATAGAAAATATAAGGTATAATGAACGATTAAAAATCCAGTATGTAGATATGATGTAGATATGATGTAGATCTAAATAAAACCCAAGAATAATGAAACTTGCTGGGAAAAAAAAAAAAAAGAGAAAGATGATTCATTAATGAATATTCATTGGGAGAGAGAACCTTGGAAGTGATACCAAGGAAAATTATATATGGTTAGCAAAGAAACATAATGGTCAACAATAATGATTAGATATTGTAGTGCTGTAGTCATATATGGCAGTCATCTGAAGAAACCTCTTGACGCAGTGTGTGTAAGATTCTGTTCTGTATAAAGCTCTCAAAATTATAAAGAGAGAAGTAATCTAGTATTTCTCGGAGAAGAAGATCTAATGTCCTTAGGAGAATTTCCTATTAGGCCTTTGTTACTTCTGTCACGGGTGCACAGCTCTGTATGTGTGTATCTGAATATGTGTATATATTTCTGCTTATCTGATGTGGTCAACAGTTTGTTTACTATGTATATGAAGCCTTATGTAGATGCATTCATTTTAGCATGGCTGCATCCAGCATAAATCAGTACAGAGTTTGGCCCTTTGCATCTAAATAGTGCCCAGAAAACTGTATGTTTTACTAAATTCTCTTTTATTTTCATACTGTGATCTATTTTAACACAAGTTCTTTTATTCTTGAATCTCATTTGTTTTTCTGTATGAACTGCATTATTTTGTGTGAGGTTGTTTTATTCTAGTCTTCATAGAAATAATCATAATAGAAATCTGATATCATTTATTTCTCTTGTGAGTAAGAGAAAGAAGCCTCACTGCCCATGACAGTGTCAGTATTGACACGAGGACACCCTTCTCATGTGCAAAAAGTTTGCTAATTTTGTAACTGTCATTTAGTGTATGCATCTCAAGCACACAGTTTCTTCCCATTTAAATTCCTCATATTTTCAGTCTTTCTTGCAGTCTTGTTCAGGAGGAAACTAGTATATATGTTATAGTAGAATTATTAAATTAAAAATTATTTTACATTGATGACATAAAAATAGCAAATTAAGTAATAAAGAAAGTGGGATTAAAGTCTGGAAGCAATAAAATGTGACCAGGAGAAATAATATTACTTCTCTGATGTAGGTATTCTAGCAAAGAGACAAGAAGAGCATTCTTTGTAACACCCAAATGGTGACTGTGTGCATGCAGTCAACAACAGCCATAAAGATGGGCTGCCCACTTGCCAGAGAACGAGCTCACCTTACACCAGTCACGTGCAACTGTGGAGGAATTCAGCCCTTCAGCTGTAGATGTGCCCAAGAAAGAGCTGAGGAACCTCTTAAAACCAAAGTTACCTTTTTGTTGAGTTTGTGTTACTTCTCTGTTTTGCAAAACGCACAGTATGTGTTTCCTGAATTGTATACATTAATAGGAAATGATTTTTTTTCCTGGCCTCCTTTAGTCTTTTGCATTCCGATGAAATAGCAGTTCAATTCCTTCAGTTGCCTAGTGATAGTAAAGAGGCTTAACTGAGCTTGGTAACATGTGCGTACTTGTATCTTTACTCGTCTGGAAATGGTAGTTTTTTTCTTATGAGTGGCTCCAATGGGTCATTTAGTACTCCTCTCAGGAGTGAGCGTTTTCAGCTGCCAGTGAGCTCATGGAACTGTGGTTAGCTGTGCGCTCCTGGCCAGCACCTTCAGTTTAACGGTGATCCTGAGCAGCCTGGCAGAAGCCTGGTGTTCTTGTTGAACACCTTAACATATACAAAAAAACTTCCAGCACGCACCTGAGGGCGTGAGCTGGCTCAGTGTGCTTAATGCACATTGCTTATTCAGAGAACCTGCTAGAAAATTTCCATGATCGATATCAGAAAGTTTGGATCTTCAGTATCTTGACTACAGAAATTTTCTGTCACAAGCTACCACGTTCAAGTGTGCATTTCTTTTATGAATGAAGGTCTTTTGTGCATGAAGATTAAAATCCTCTGCCTCTCTGCTAGGAGGAGAAAAAAATCTCTTTGAGAGTGCAGTTGGTGTAAACCATTTCTTTAAAAACAGAGCCCTTAAATAGCTCCAAGTACATTTCTGTGTATGACACATAAATGTCCACTAATTGCATGAAGGGAGAACTGAGATTCCAATAGCAAATTCTGTTTTTTTTAAAAAAAAAAAAAAGGTAGATATACAAAGAAAAGTGGAAGCATCTGTTTAATATATACGACATTAGAATTTAATTTTACCTCTGTGATGCTTTTGTGTAGCTGCAGTGTTACAGAGGAGCACATAAGCATAGTAGTGCAGTGTCAGCAGGTGCATGCCACCAAATTACTGCTTTTAATTTGCATATTCATCTGCTAAGAAGCATGTCATTATCATATCAAAGGGATACTAAGCAACATCTAGCTTCGAGAGATGTGGCATAGTTTCAATACGAGCAATTAATGCAAGATGAGGACTCTCTTTTTGTCATGTCTCCTAGGGCTAGCTGTAATCGGGCTTATTATTGGATACCAATAAGACTGAGGTACCAGTTGGCAGAGAATGAGAGAAGTACAGAAAAACAGGGCTGTATGAAGCATCTTAACTATACGCTTGATAGCAAACCAATTCTCTGGTCACTTTTTAAAAACAAAAGCTGTGACTATCTGCTGAATAAGTCTGATCAAAGATAAACATTGTATGTAGCATATTTTAAAGGGGAGCTAAGGAGAAAAAAGATCAACAAAATTAGGCTATATTTTCCATGAAACAAATGCGTAAAGCTGACTAATGAAATGTAGAATTAGGGCTCCTAGAGAAAAGGATTTATAAGTAAGTTATGTTTTATTTGAAAGATGCTATTGCGGTGTCACTACTTTGTGAGACAAATGAGGTGGATGCAGACTGTATGTCCAAGGAGGATGGCAGGTCTTATGCTGCTGTTTTCTGCAAGGCATTGTCAGCTTTGTCAGATCTTTCAAATCTAACAGGAAAGTAGAGTCCTAACAGTAGAGCAGATTAAGTATTCAGAGATAGTTCCTAAAGGGCAGAGATCGCTTTCTCCCATGAACTGTTTAGGAAATACACTAGAATAAATAGACTAATATTAAGTGAATAGGGAGATGTACCTAAGGATGTCATGGATCTGTTTAAGGCCTGCAGTGCTCAGCATGCTCTGCCCAACGTGTGTGGAGAAACAGAGGAGCAAGGTGAGCATTGCTGCCAGTCGTTCCTCTGAGATTCCACTGTTTTGCAGGGTCCTCTTAAGACTGAACTGACACCTGTGGTTAGCAGCTCTTGGTGAATTTTAGGGAACAAAAAGATATGAGTTCTAAAATGTGTTTTACTGAGGTTCCTCACAGCATTCTCACTGGTGTTTCAGTGGAAGGGCTTTAGCCATCAACTGGGTGACATTTCTGATTTTGTTAAACAGTGTTTCTGCCATACGCTTATCTTTTGCATTTTAGCTCTTTTGAGGGACTCAAATACGATAATTGTCGTAAAAAGCAGTCAGATACAGTTTCCACCATCTGAGAATCTCATCCATAAATGCAGAGTTCATTTTAATTTTGTCTGTCTGCAAAGAAACCCAAACAGCACTGATCACTTTTGTGAGGAAAGGAAAACTTCATTCTGCCTTGCTGCAGTCATCCTCTGTAATACGTAGTAGCTGTATTGGAAATTCTACTTTGCTTCTTTTAGTACCTTAGCTCCATACTTGCTGCTGAGATTAATTTGCATTGATTTTTTCTAATAATTTCAGTAAAGCTGGATTTTTACTCTTTCTAAGCACTACTGAATTGGATTCATGGCAGTAGCTGCCCCAGTCTCATGATAATAATCAGCTGTTAGTAGCAGTCAGTCATTATATTGTGGGAATGAGCCAGCAGCTGTAATGTTTAAATATCATGATTATAAGGCTAGTAGTAGTCTTTCATGATTTTATGCAATTATGTACAGGTACAGTGACGTGTGCTTCATGTCAGCAATGTGGATGCAGATAAACAAAAAGATACACACAGGATATAGTGGTTTTTGTTACTTTTTCTTAACAACTTTCATAATCTCAGTGGAATTAATGGATAAATATTGACACTGATATTTCCCTATATTTTGTGCACTTGGGAATTGACTGTGACATAGGTTTTCTGTGTACAGTACTGACCATCATCTTATGATGATGGCTGACTGTAGGAAATAGAAGGAGCTTAAAATTTGGATTGAAAACTTCTGTGAAATCTCATATGCTTCTTCAGTGTATTTCAGTGTTTTGAAAAGTGCCCTTAAAATCCCATAGGCTGAGCTAGAATCAAATTTTTTTAAAAAAAGTTTCCAGTATTTTGTTGTTATGGGGTGTTTTTTTATGTTTTTGTTCTTGTTTTTTTTTTAATGGGGTGGTGGGAAAAAGTGTAGAAACTAAAGGTTTAGATATTTTGAAATAATCAAACCAGTTCTGCTTGAAATAAAAGAAGGAACAAGAAAATCCAGAGGCCATTTGGTGGTCTCTACTTCACTAGCATTCTCCAGGGATGTATCTCACTCCAAAGAATCTCCAAGGGATCTTCGGGGAAAAAAAGAACAGATTAAATAAAATGCCCATTTTCCAAAGCGTTCTGTGCTATGCCAACTGTGGTGAAAGGCCAAGCCAATGAAAAATTCAAGGAATCTGTTCATCTTAACCATATCCAACTGGAGTGTAACAGTGTATCATAGGTAATTCTGCTTATAATTTGGCATACTTGTGTCTACAGTGCTAAATTGACTTTATAGCACAGGTAACTTAACAACTCTGTGTACACAAACTCTCCAAGTATTTCATAAAATTCACCTGAAAACATATCAGTTTATACTTCAGAGATGTTTGCTGGACAGCCTCATGCAGTCTCCCTACCTTAAGCCATGTTTGCATGCTTACTTTTCTAACCTGCCAGATCATTGTTTTACTGGATATGTAAAAACAGATTCAGATTACTTTAGATAAACATTATTAATTAGGTGGCAATTCAACAACATTTTCAAGTTAATCAGTTGGATGATTGTTACTTCTAATACCACTGTTGTAAATAATATTACAGATCATTCCTAAAGTTAAATGGAGCATTTATGTGGGTCATGCATTTACCAGTATTTCTGTCCAAGACTGAGGTGCAGTGATAATATGTTTAGTTTCAGCATAGTGTGTTTTTACTTAAACCAAAGTGTAATATCAAAGTACAGTGAATGTAACTCTCTGGTGTCAGTAACAAGATGCTATTGTTGAGGGGATGGTGGTTGGCTAGAGCTAGCCCGTGCTTCCACATGGCTTTCTGCTCTCTGGGTCCAGTCCTGCCTGGCAGTGAGTACCCTTAGCTCCCTTTGATGATTTCTGTGGGAGCTGGAGGGCTTCACAGGAGGGTGCTTGATGCCTTGCGAGATCAGACACTGATAATTGAAACAGGCAAGACCGCGGTACAAGAAAATTGTTTTCTTTCCAATTTTACTCTGCTGAAGTCAGAGAGGCTTTCCACAGCATGTTCACGAGTGCTTAGGGCCAGATCCTACAAGATGATGGCTGAGTATTTTCGGTTCCTGTTTGCTTCGTTAGGAGCTGAGAGCCCTCAGCCTGTTACTGGATTGGACCTTTTTATTGTGCTTTGTTTTTTTACCGTGAGCAAAACTGATGTTTCTGCCCTAATCTAGTGAAGCAAGTATTATTTCTTGCAGAGATAACGCATCATCTTCAGATGATAGGATCTGAACAGAAATGATGCTACAATCTATGTAGAATTACTGTGTAGAATAAGGTGTTATTATTCATAAACAAAATTTAACATGCATTTAAAAGAAGCAGAATTCAAGCAAATTATAGCCCTAATTTTTTTTGCAGATTTATTTGAAATGGATGGAAAATGCTTTGAAATAATACTTTTCTGGTTAAAATGGAAAGTGATGGAAGAGTGAGTTAAATCACACACTTTCAAACATCTTTCTAATACAAATAAAATTACTATAAATAGACTGTGGTTTTATTGTTGGATAATGCGTTCAGCTATGGTAGACTAATAACTCTTCAGCTATGTATTAGTCTACATTGTTTTAATGTCAGTAAATGTTCTAATCGGCTCAGCTGTAGCTTCTGGACATAACATAATAGCTGACTATGAAAAGTACATTTTAACTTACCAGTTTTCATTTAACGTTTGCATTTTTATCCTCTATAGAAGACATCAGTGAGCCTAATCACTTTTTTTTTTTTTGCTGTAATATATTACCTTTGCTAATTCTGCATAGTAGAAATATCAGATTTTTTTCAGTGTCAAATGTTATTGCGTGGTCTTTGATGTCTGAACTTCTCAGTTAACAACTGAGAACTTGGTGATGATGAATAAAGTTTGATATTTTCAGTCTTCTCCTTATTGTCTTTTCTCTCGAACTGAGACTCAGCAGGTGAGACTGCATATTTTACTTTACTCCATCGATACAGGTCTCTCTTCCCCAAGAATTAACATCCTCCTTCCAGCTGTGTCCTGCTTTCAAAAGAGATGTGACGCCATTCTAGAACTTGAGATGTGAGTGATTCCAAGGAGAAGAAGAAACTAGAAACTGCCTCTGCTGTGATCATTACAAATGACTTGTGAATGAATGCTCTGGGATTCCTAACCCCTGTATGACTTCAGCTGTTGTTCAAGCATTAATTCTACCAGTGCACTGATTACTTTATTCACAGTTTGCAGAGAGCTTATTGAAGCCCGAAGTTTAAGTCAAGGCAGTACATTCAACCATGCCAGAGCTTGCATTACATCCCAGGAGTTCCTTACACTTAAACTTTTACAATACTAGGGATAAGGACAACTGACTGAACAGACATGTAGTATATTTGCAATACTCTGTGAGAATGAGCTGAATATAATAATGGTCAATAATGGTCAATACTGACCATTTTGACTCAGTGCTGAGTGGAACTGTGATATGACAAGATCCTTTTTCCCTGTTGGCAACATGAATGCTAGCAAATATGTTGGTGCTGGTGTTCATTTCTTTGCTGGCACCAGGTGTGGCAGATCTTGTGAAGAAAAGGCAGTTGCTTGAAAACACATTGCTATGCTTTACATAGTAGTACCAGGACTGCCCACTTCTCTGGGAGACTTCTGGGGACTTCTTTTTTGAAAATACAGTAAACTGAATTGAAAGATTCAATACCAGCAGCAATAAAAAATGAAGGTAGAATTAGAATACTTCTGTAGATGAAATTGCAAGTTGGGAAGAAATGAATCATAGCTGTCATATTATGTGTGAACACAGAAAGTTATTTAAGTATTAATTTATATGATTTCAGCCAATGAAGACTTACTGGTTTTCCTAGCAAGAGAAAGTCTCCTTCGTTCTCCCTCCCTTTCCAAACTCCAAAGCAGTGCCACGAATACTGGGGCATAGAGCCAGTGAATGAACGTGAAAGCTCTTCTAAGTGAGCAAGCAGAGCAGATTAATGAGACAGTCCTTGTCTTTTAGTAATTTCTGACAGAGGTGACTTAGCATTAAGATATCCCTAGATATCTTAGGATTGTATTATCTTCTCTTATGATCCTAAGTTCTGTGATTAGCCATGAACTCTCAATATCTGTAGTCCTTACTCAGTATCAATTGTGAGGTGAAAATGTCATTGGTGGTCCTTTGTCATTGTTTAGCACTGCATCAAGTGCTTTTTACTGGTGAAACTACCTTTGTCACGTTATTGGCTTTGAGCCCAAGAAGAATCCAACTGGCGGTATTTGTGTCCTGGATGTTTGACTTGGAGGTACTGTTGAGACACTGAAACATGAATTTGTGCTACTGCAATATATAATAGAGTTGAAGTTATTGTCATGAGTGTAGCACATCACAGCCTCATGTGTTGCTACTGATAAGATTAAGTTGGTACTTCGGAATTAGTTACTAGCACTTGGAAGTACTCTCCTCAGTGTTACCTTGTGAAACAGCAATTTTCTTTCTGAACGTTTTCTTTCGCAGTGTAGTCATTGAGAAACAAGGAACATGAGCTCCTTGACCTTCAGCAAACTACGTTCCCTCCCATGTGAAGGGCTTTGTTTTTGATGTGTTTAGTTATTTTCGCTAATCACATGGAATAGGAACTTGTGCAGTTTCTTACAGTGTTGATCTGGCAAAGATCTACAGCAAATGTGGTTAGTTTCTGTGTAGCTTAAGTCTATGAAAAAGTCAGTGGATGTATGTATGTGGATCAGTAGACTCTTGAAACCTCCAACACCCGTGAACTGGAGACTGTTTGTGTTCCCGGTGGGTCAGAAGTGAAGATCTAAAGTTGGCCTGCCAGCAAACAAACGTGTTTCTTATTTTGCACTGACATACTGTTTCTCTGATAATAAGCCTCTTAATAGCATGCATTTGTAAATCAAAGCTACAGTAAATATATCAACTGTACAATACTTTCCATGTCTAAATAAACAGTGTTTTTCACTTTCACTTTTATCTTCAGGATGTCAAGCAAGAGATTAGAAGGCAATTTTCAAACTGAAGTGGGGGAGGGGAACGGTGATGTTATTCTGTAGAAGTTATTTGATTGCTCTTCATAGTCTTTTCATTACAACTGGCATTTAGAAACTCAACCACACATGCCGCTCCACACCTTTCTACATGATACTGTTTCTTCCTGTTCTCTTATCTGTAACTGTGATGATGCACAGCTTTCTCCTATTTCTTTCTTGTGGGTTTGTGCAGTTTCTTGATGTTTGTGACAGGCCACGATAGGGGAAGCTTTTATCACTGTGGGGTTTGGAGGCCTCAGTAAATTGAAAATTGCAAATGAAATCCACTGGGCTTGAATTCATCAGCTATTATGTCAGATGACCTTTGGCAGCTGCTGATAAAAATGAGAGAATGTTAGCTCTGATCCAATTTTCAGCACTAACCATTCCTTTTCAAATCCATTCACAGTCAGGCAGCAGACACATGGGAAGTGAAAATGATAGGGTTTCAAGAGAGCTGCATTGTGTTGCAGATTAAGATTTTCTCCCCCTATTTCTAGAGGTCGGCCCCCAGGCCCCTGTCTGGTATCTACCTATTGTCCAATCAGTTTCAATATCTGCTTCAGAGGACATGTTAGCCATCCTTACAGATAAGTGCTTACAGGAGAAAATGTTGGACTTAATAGTTTTGCTTAGGAGGCATCAAGGGTCACAGTGTACCAATATTGACTGGCACATGTTAGTTTAATCTGACATTCTTTGGAATGTGACACTAGATTCTTTTGGAGTTGTTGATCTCTCTGAGATTTCTGTTCCCAGACCTAGGTTTTAGAAATTTTATTTTTCTGTAATGTTTACACTCACGAGTTACTGATATTCATAAAAAAAAAAATACCTGGCATAGCTGGGCCCAGGTGGCCTTTACCTGAGATCTGTCTCATGGGTTGCATTAATTATGCTACTGGAGAGTTGCATGTTGGTACAACGCTTTTTCTGGTAATAGCAAACTAGTGCTATGTAGCTGTTTTGTCTGCACTTTCAGACTTTGCACAGTGGGAAATTAAACAGCCAATTATGCTTTCCAAAGAAAATAAATGTAATATATTTTTTAACCGAGACAGATGTGAATTTTGCTTTCAAAGATCTTGGAGCGTGTGCAGTCCTTCCCTCTGCCTCTGGCTTCCAGAAGAACGACTGTACTCAGCATCTCCAGAAGTTATTCATGAGCTCAAAGGGCTGAACCCTACTTCAGAGTGACCTGTTAAAGCAACGTAACGCCAGCGGATGAGCCCAGAGTGAAGCTCTGGACTACGCTAACTTGAAAAAAAAACAATGTTTGTCTTCATGATTTCAAAGTTTTAGAATAGTACCTTACATATTTCTTCAGTTTTTATAGAGGCATAGCTACCATTGAATGCTGTTTTGAGAAGGGAATAACGATATGTAGATTGGACTTGTTTGGACAGGAATTCAGAAAATCAGATTCTTTGACTGGTCACACTGTCATTCTTCAAAACATCACTTTTAGGCCTTCATTCAAAAAGATATTCCTAATACTCTCATTGGAATGTTTCAAGCTGAATACCATCTTAAAACTCCATAACTTTTGCATTTAACATTTTTATTGGTACCTTCAGCTGGAATGTGAATATGCAGTGGCTTGGCTTAATGCATAAACACCTTTATATGGTAGGGAAAAAACATTCATGCAGAAGTTTTTATTAGTATTGTTAAAAACCACAGTGTTCATTTTTGAAATAACTCTTAACTGTTTTTACATCTGTTTGCTTTTATCATTCTATGATTTTAGTATTCTGAACTTCTGTGACCACTTTTTATTTGGAGAAAATGGAATTTGGATACAGAAAGGTCAGATTTGGCTGACTGATAAAAAAAAAAAAAAGCAGCTTTGAGTCATGCTCATAAAATGTATATTAGCACAACTTGCTTTAAATATTGTATGTCTATTATCCTAGATAAATCTTAAATAGTGAAAAGCATGGAACAGTATTCCAGTGAAATTTAGCACGATTTTTTGGAAGTTACTGTAGAAAATCAAGAATGCGATAATGAAAACAGTTAATTTCTAATAAGAGGTTTTGAATCTTAACTTTTGAATCTGCATTTTCTCTTAAGTGTTCCAGGATAGTTTAAGAAGTATTCATTTTTTAACTAAACTTTATTATCTTTCTGTACATGGTTTTGAATCCCTGCATTCTGTTACTTGGAACGTAGTGGTATTATGTGGTCTGACAGTGACAGTATAAGGGGGAATGGTTTTAAGCTAAAAGAGAAGAGATTTGGTTCAGATGTTAGGCAGGTGGATCACTGACATGGGCTGCCCAGAGCTGTGGGTGCCCTCCATCTGTGGAAGCGCTTAAGGCCAGGTTGGATGGAGCTCTGGGCCCTAATCTGGTGGGTGGCAACCCAACAAGCTGGAAGTAGATGTCTTAGACCTCTAAGTAGACCTCTTAAGGTCCCTTTCACTCTGTGATAATATTTTGCACCAAACTTATGTAACTTTTATTCTGTTAGCCAAATTATGCTGTATATTAAGGAAGTTTCCATTAAAGCCTTTAATTTCAGTAGCATGTTTACGAGGTAGCATTAATGACTGTGACACCATTGAAAGGGTTTCTATGAAGGTAGAAACAGATCGCATGAAGTATCTGGTGAAACAGGATCTAAAATTTGGCTCCAGTCCTGTTTCTACTGGAAGGGTACACAGGAGGGTTTGAAGTGCCCGGGGTGCTGAGGCAAATGGATTTCTCTCTGAATAATCAATGAGTTGTGAGCAGAAGCATGGCTGTCTAGGAGCTAACTCTTCCATAGCTAACATGCCTCAGCCCAGAGAAGAGAGGGCTCACATTGGAACTGCCTTCTCACTGTTGGGTCCAGTTTCTCTACATCTTCTCTGACTCCTTGTGCACCTATGCAATTACTGGACACAACTTAATATTTGTGACATCTTTTAAGTCTCAATGCTAAAAACTTGTAACTGTCAAGGCATGTTTTGGAATTTGTTTAACTCCCTGTGCTTTCAAGTATATTAGTGATTTTTAGGTAAATAGCAATTAACCAAGTCTAATTACAATCTAAGCAACAGTAATTTGCTGACTTCTTTGGTATCTCCCAAAGTATGATTGTAAATAAGGTTAAAACTTGATTCTGAACAAACACGGGAAATGATTTAAAATCTGCATTAAAGTCTTTATTTTGTTATACAGCAAAAATTTGAGGAATCCTTGGTTGAAATGAACACCAAATTCCCCAGACTCAAGAAATGCATGTTGAGAGGGAATAGAATGTTTGACCTGCTCACTTACAGGAAAAAAACAAGAGTGGTGTTGGGAGAGAGGAGAAACGAGTGTATAAAATATATAACAACACATAAACTTTTCTTCAGCAATGTGTGTGCACAAATGTCATTCTGAAGTGCTGTGAAGAACTCATAAAATAGGAAAAGGTCATATTTTTGACTTATGATTTTTAAAGGACTCTTTATATTTGCAATTTGATTGTCTTGCATTTCTCATCTCCTAAGCAAAGACACTGTCTTAGTGTCTTGGTTTCTTAGTTTCTTAGTACATGTCAGAGATGTGCTATTCTGTTTTTCCCAGCTTCCAGTGATCCATGTATTGCTTTTGATAAAAACAGTTCCCTTAGAAGGATAGTATGATCAGTATTTGTTAGAGGTCAGACAGTTTCTCTAAGTGTTAGTCACTCGCCCCAGTGACTTCCTGTGGTGTCCAGCATGACTCACTTCTGGAAAATCCATCTTTTGAACAGTGCCTTTCTCACACTGTCCTGAGGAATTGAAGTAGGAGGATTTATCGTATGGTGGCTAATATTTGTTTTCAGAGGTTAAATGCTTATGGGGGCTCCACATGTGCGGGTGGAAATCCAGATTACCTTCACTGAAGTTGGTGGTATTATTCCAGTGCATGTTTATGCAACTAGGTTTACATTTTGATCATTCACTGGTTTCTGTATTTTGTACAAAGCCAAGATATGCCATTGCCATTTTAGCAATGGTGCATGCATTCACCAGGACATTCACCAGTGCCGTGCCATTCGGGCGCTCTGTCTGCAGCATTATTCCTTCTCTAGAGTGTCTAACTGCTGACTACATTGATGAGCATTTCATGTGTTTGTTCATGTCTCTTTTTGAATGATGCATCAATGATGACTCTTATACTGAAGCTTGTAGGGCAATTAATGTTGCTGCTGTTAAAGCAAATGTATTTGCATCTCTTTAATGAAGACATCTGTGGTGAATTGCTGATCCTTCTGTTTAAAAATCCTTCTTTGAATGTTCAACTTTGAAGTGTTGTAGACAACATTCCTGTAGCAGATGGAAGATACACAGAAAAACACTAAAGCATGCTAACATCTTACTTTGTCTTGGGAGTGACCAGTCGTTCAAAATTAATTTATATATTTTACCTCTCTCTACTTAAATTAGTTAGGAGTTATTCAGAAGTTCAAACTAGACATCAGCATCCACTGAACTGTCATTTCTAATGGAAAAATCTAAGGGGAAAAATGCAGTTAGCTTCCCAATTATGTGTTCCTCTGCAGAACGATATTACTGTTATAATGGAAACTAGCAGACTGTTTAAGAAGCCCAGATGTTGTGCAGTGAAAGTAGACAACCATCTAACCAACATTTGCACAGTAATCTGTCAAAGTTTCTTCCCTAGACCTTTCCATAGCAGCAGTGTGTATTCCTGAGTGTTTCCTTCCTGTGCTTTTGGAATGTATCTGTCTGCTCAGGTTTCCTGGGATGCAGCAGGTATTAACTTCATGAACACCTGCCTGAAAAAAGGCTTCTGGTGAGGAGAAGGATACCCCACATCCCCAAGGTTTCAGCCTATGAGGAACATCAGTGAAGTCCTGAGAATGGGCCAGCATGTACCAACACTGCTGCTTCATCTTCCTGATTCCTACCTGCACAGTTCTGCAACATGGGCACGTGGGACACAGTGAAGCTCTATATGATTTTGTAAACTAAAAGACATAGTTTTCAGCAGCTGCCTTGCTGAAATTATCAAAATTGTTGGATGATCTATAATTACAATTTTCTGTCTTCATCAGGTGAATTGCAAATTTTTTCTTTTAGTAGATGCAGATGCTTTGCAAATATCTTCTGAAAAGGAATCATACAAAAGAATCAAGTTAATATCTTAGAAATGTGTATATGCGATGCTGATATGCTGGTAAATTTGTATGGTTAACAGTGTAGGACAAAACGCAAAAAAAGCCAAGGTGTCCCAGTCTAAAGGCTTTGATTATTTCTTTTTCAGAGAGGCCCAAACAGTGATCTGAGCAAAAGAATATGAGAGCCATGCTTGTTCCTCCTGCTCTGATTTTATGTTGGTTGACCTTGCTCTGCTGTGCTTGAAATAGCTATGGCAATCAAGTAAGATTTCTGACTGAGATTTGCGGCGTTAAACTTCTTATCTGATGAAAGTTTTCCCTCACATTTGGAAATAAATGGAAGCAGAGCAGTTTCTACACTGTAGATTTGTTGGCTGTAGTTTATTTTAATTTTTATTGTTCTTGTTTTATTTCAAGATCAAAAGGATTTGACTCGGAACTCAGTATTTTTTCTTCACAAGGAGTCACTTAAATATGAAATTTGTTGTTCTTGTTCTTGAGGTTAGTGAATAATCTACTGTTCTCTTAGAGAATTTGCTGCTGTGAACATTATTGTGAACTGAGCTAAGGGCTATCTATCTATCTATCTATCTATCTATCTATCTATCTATCTATCTATCTATCTATCTATCAGAGCCTGGCTACGACTGATTCATGGGCTGAACAGGTTGAACTAGAGTGATGTTAACTCATAATCCCAAATTCATTTTAGTTACATTGAGTTACGAATCTCATCAATGGCTGCTGTCCTGGTGACCTTTGCTTGCTTTTTATTGTGCACTACTTTAAAGAACAAATGAGGATTACTTGCTAAATTCTATTTGCCTTATATTGTTTAAATGAAAATAATAACGAGGTTTGTAATTAATGGAGGAATAAGTAGTTCCTCTTCTCCTGGCCCCAGAACTGATTAATTTGCTCTACAATTGTCTTCTGATAGTTTCTATTTCTCTTTATCATTCTTTTCATTCTTTTCATTCTTCAATTATGAATTGTTCTAAAGCACAGTAAGTTAAAGTCAGTAGATCCCTTTACTTGCTTTTTACCTGACCTCAATTTCAAAGATTAAGCAGGTTTCTGCATATATAACTGGGAATTTATTTCCATTTAATAAAATTACATGAAATCATAGTATTGAAGGTGGGCAAAATCACTTCAAAAGTTGATAGCAAATTCAACACATTGAGAATTTCATCAGCTCTCCCTTCACTGCAATACAGAGAAGATAATGCAATCTCCAGATAGCTAGCAATTGCTTGTAGGAAAATGTTTCTTTTAAGACATTTTTACTGCGAGATTTTTGCACTCACTGGAAGTGTATCTGCGTGTTGTTATTGTTTATCAGCATAGAGCTCTACAAGGTCTCCTTCTGCTACTGTCAACTCTTGTAAAATGCCTGGTGAGCCTGGCAGCTGGGAGCGTCAATGCTACACAGTGTCTCTCTGTCAGTGGCATCTGGATGTGAGATTGGCCTCCTTCCTAGGCTTTTGGCTAGCTGCACTGCTGCCTATTCAGATGTGTCTGTACTAAAGCATGACAAATTTACATACGTTTTGCATAAAGCTTTCAAGCTATTACTTCTGTTTCAGGTTTCAAACTGCTACACTGGAGTTTAATCAGAAAAAAAAAAAAATTACCTATTAAGTTTTTGTTCACAAAATATATTGTAATCTCTGTGCATTTTATTATAGAGAAATCATTCAAGACATTTCTGTCTTCTGGTACAGGAATGGGTGAAAATGCAGAATAGGATGATACACTGATAAAAATGTTTAGAGAGAATGTTGCCAAAATTGTACATCTATTTTATAGACTGGAGTTTGTGTCCACCTTCTTTCCATTACTAAAGGGCAGATATTAGAGGTACTTAAACTATTATTGCACTGGCTGGACTCGTGCATTGTGTGTTTGTCTTGTTTTCTCTTTAAAATCCTCCACTGTCTTCATTTCATCTGCGAAGTTCATGGAAAACTATTTCATGTTGGCAGGTTTTCTGGTGCACTCAGTGCCATTTGTATAGGAAGCCTTTTCCCACGGTTCTCTATATCTAAATAAGGCTCCATGAAACGGGTATTGCTTAAGGGCATGTTTGTCATTGGGCAGTGTTAATTAATAAAGCTTTTCTTCAGTGCTGTTGTTAAAAAACACCAAAATGCAAAAAACATTCAGTTGTTGGATATAGATAGACGTGTGTGAGTCTGGTAGAAGCAACAGGTCAGTTCCATGTGTTTGGGTTTTCAATTAAAGCTTCACAAGATGAATTTCTCCTGCTGTAGGCAAGGGCACTTTGTTGTTTCTCTTGAATAACTGATACAAGCAGTAACTTTTCTTTGCCTTTTTTCCTCCCTGCATCTTCTGATGTGCTACATGGTATTGATAAATATCTGTATAATATATTTAATGGCATTTATAAAGAGAAGTTGTTCCAAGGAAAGTAGTTAGTCTTTATTTTTCTAGCAGAACTTAATGGATAACTTGGCATTCTTTGAGATAAAATGTTTGCCGCTGAGAATACTGAAACATTTTCAGTAGAGTTACAGTTTCTCAGCTTGCAGGTTGCCTTGAAAGTTTTGGTTCTAGTTGGCAGGCTGGGAAGGGGTGATTGCGTGGGCACTGTGAGGTATCAGGTGTATCTGACCACCCTTTCAATTCCATCACATGCACATGTGAAAGTCTGAAGTCATGACTTCAGATTTGTTTCATTTCCACTTGTCCCACTAAAGGACTTGTTAAAAGAAACCAATGATGTTGCTTCATATTTAGGCTTTGAGAATGCCTTTGCATCAGTGGGAGAATCTGCATTTACTGGCTTCTGATGAGCTGGCATGTTCATATTATTGTATTCTAAGTCAGCGTGCATGTCTTTTCATTTGCTATATGTAGGCTTCCTGATATGCAGCTTTTTGTGTAAGAATATGTATTTTACGTAATCAGCACATCTGCAACCACGAGTGAGGATGAAATACGTATTTTGCACTGACCAGAGAGGATCCTAATGTAGCTGTAGTATATCTGGGAATTGCTTAGATCCTGCTGTGCTGAGTATAGATCAGTGCCACAAATGGATACTTTTCATGCCGTTATGATGTATTATGAGAATTTTCTAAGTCTAACGTAATGAAATCAGTGTCCTTCAGAAGAAATCCATGGACCTTCTGTGATGGAAACAGGGAAATATTGATTTGACAGTGAGGTCTGTGTCGTGGCCTCTGACACGAGGAATGACTCTTAGAATTACAGGCCTTGAAAATGCGCTGTAAGCATTTTATGAATACTCATATATAATGTTTTTATATGTTCAGGCTTATATATTTATATATTTAAGCTCCTTGAAACAAGTATTTGGGAGCATTGCTGGAGCTGGACACGGAGCAAAACAACCTATATGTTGCTATGCTGAGTTTGTCTGCGGTTTTGAACTCTGCCAGGTCATCTTGTCAAAACACGATTTTGAGCTCTGAAATAAATGAACAGAAGAGAAACAAACATACCAGATTAAAACACTCTCCCAATGTTGTCAGATAATTACAAAAAAAAAAAGTGCCTACACTGGGAATATCAATAACTGTAATGTGTGAGATTTGTTAAGACACGCAAACTCGCTCTCCACTGACTGTCACTAATATTTATTCGTCCAGTGACTGTTAATCACACCAAGTTTACAGTCCCGTATAGCACCTGTCACAGGTGTTGATCATTAATCAGCTATTACAGCAGTTTATTCTGCTGCTGACAACTTGCAATTTTCTACTGATTCAGCTAGTTTGTCAGGTGGGAATTATGGCATAGCACATGTGACAAAACACATCACACATTTCTCTCTCCCTCTCTCTCTCTCCCTCTCTCTCCCCCTCTTCCCTCTCTCTCTCCCCCCTCTTTTTTTTTTCTTTTTTTTTTTTTTTTTTTTTTTTTTGCATTTTCAGGCTTCTCTCTCTTCCTCTCTCTCCCCCTTTTTAGACAAACAATATCTGGGAACTCAGAAGTAATAAGGCGGAATGTATAATTAATTACCCAGCTTGCTCTAATTAGGGATGAATAAGTTGTGTCCCTCTCATCATCACAAATGTGGTGATGGGTAATACCAGTTTATGCTGTATTAACTGCAAATATGCAATCCTTCTGAGAGCACTTTTGTTGATGAATTTGATGAATGTGACAATAATTAGCAGAGACAGATGAGAGCTAAATTACTACTGACAATGTAATGCTATCCCGCTCGAGGGTCTGAGAACGTGGCAGGCTAACATGGCAGGGACCGGGGCCTCGTTTCTAATTAATAGTCATCTTTTTTTTTTTCTTTTCTTTTTTTTTTTTTTTTCGCCAGTGGGAAAAAAAAAAGGAGGAACGGTAATTGTTTTCGTCAAAGGCTGCAGGGAGTTATCAGGGTAATAAAGTTAATTAGCAGAACAAACATCCTTTCACTGCCTTACTAGATTGAGGAAAAGAGGGTAATTCAAACTGCAGAAAGATATGACTAGATGAGATGATAAGGAGAAAAATTTTACACAGGAGGCTAACAGAGAAGAATCAATTTTTTCTTCATTTCTTTTGGCTTAGTCCATGGAAAGGAATGATATATTCTCTTCTTTCAGCTCATAGAGTTGCTTGTGTATAAAACTTTATTGTTATGATTTCTGCAATTCATGGGAAATGAAGTTAAGGAAGATCAAATTACATTGTTTAATTTTTTTCAGGGCCTTCCGAATAGCAATTGTTTTGTTACATTATGTGCAATTTCCTTTTTATTAAAGTGACTTCTCCTAACATCCACAGCACCATATTGATCTCATAATGTTCTTCAAAAAGAAACCTGTTTTTACTTCCTCTCCAGGTCTTCAATGGACTCATTGAGTGTGGCCATTGTCCTAGGTTCTGAAGTAGCTAGCTCAGAGTTTGAATTAGTTGATGGATTTCTTTGAGCAGCATTTCTTTTACTATCCTCTAGCATTAGTATGAAAAGAAAGTCCTTGTTCCTGCCAACGTTAATGCATGTGACTAGCTTTATGCATGAGTAGTCCTATTACATTTGCCTCCATTCAGTTACTTGTACACACAGGCAGGGCCAAGGTCCAGAAGGAGAGACTGTTGCAAAAGTAGTAACATTAAGGTTTTTAGGCTACTCTGGATTGACAGTTCTTATTCTCATATATTTTCAATGATACTCTGGTTTCTCTTACAAGTTTTTGGCCTACCTCCATGATATGGTTAGCATCTTACTGTACTATGTAAGCATTTGATAGTAGTAAGTGTGGGCTTCCAGCAGGTTTTGTAAAGGTGGAGATGCCTATTCAAGCAAAAATGTGTTCACATGCAAAAGTTTTGGAAAAATTACTGAAGAATGACAAGTTGGAGTACACTGGCTGCTCAGAAATGTTTTACTGTTATTTGCTCTTACTATCCATGATAAATAGGAGCTTCCTCAAGGTGGTCTACTATTCACGCAGAAAAAAAGCAATTTGCTAATATTTTGCTGTATGGGTTAGACACACCATATCAAATGTGATATAGTTCTCTATAGTTCTACTGTCAACCAGCTTCTTCACTAAACACAAGCAGAGTGATCCAAAGAGTAGGGCTAGGAACAGTCTTGATGAAATTTGGTTATGACAATTTTCCCACGTGACTGCACCCAAATTCTCTAGGTGACCTTCTGAACCCCATGCAAGACATTGCTGAACTTCCTTCAGTATCAGTAAAGCTGATTTTCAGCCTGGATCTCAGTCTTCTTCAATAATGTTCCCCACCATTACCCTCTAGTGAATGTAAAGTACTTGAAGATTGTGAGGTTCTCAGTTGTGAAAACATGCTGTGAAACTATTTACAGTAAATGAGATTACCTTAAGAAAGTTTTTCATGAACGTTTCTCATAACGAAGGAAAACTCAACTGCTGTGCTGAGTTTTCTCTTCATGTCAGTTTCTGTCTCTCAGGTTCACCTGAGCCAACCCTTTCTCAGCCAGTTCAGTTAGTGATTTCTTTGCTCTTCCTCCTCAGTATGCTCATCTCTGTCCTATTTTAACTTCCCTCTTCCTGGGAACTATTAAGTGACAGCCTGTACTATATCACAACTGCAATTATTGTCATTAGAACAGCAAGTCAGTTTCATTCATAATCATGTTGGTGACACTTTTTCTGTACTTGTTAACAGAACTTGTAAAGTAGAGATAAAATATAGAACAGAGATTAGATAATGTTTTTGTCACGGTTCGTTGAGCATCTGCTGGCTACCGCAAAGGGCTGCAGATTTTAATAGGCATGGAAGTGGAGTGTTGGAACTCCAGCAGAGTGGATGAGGCAGGTTAATGTGGAACTGGATGGGATCAGGTGCTTTTCCACTGCCCTGCTCTTCATTGGTCTGCAATCTGTGCAGGCAAATTCCATATCAGGAAGTTTGCAAACTGTGAGCAAACTATTAAGAAAAAAGGGTACATAATCTCTTCTAATAACTCTTTACTATAGATATAATTAACTTACTAATAGAAATAGCTCTACAGCTGTGTATTCCATTTGTCTTGTGTCTTCAAATGATCAGCAGAGCAAAATACAGAACTCCTTTGGCCATAGTATTTTACAATCCCCCCATTTAAAGATAACTCCAATATATCCTTATATTAGGAATTTTAAGTATTTACATCGCAAAAGACTTTCGGAGAGCTCTGTTAGTGTGGAATCAATGCTGAAGGTATCATTGTGTGTAGTACCAAAATACTGCAGTGAGTAATGCAGTTGGAAAAGTTAGCTCCAAAGTGTAAGTCCACAAAACTGTCTGTCATTCAAGTTCCTAATCCAGAATTTGTTTGTTTTCTGCTTTTTTTTTCTGCTTACTCTAGGTAGTTAAAAATCTGTTATTTCTTTCCTTTTCCCCTTCTTTGTCACACAGGCCCTCCCTCCTCAGTGGAGATTCCTGAACCCACTAGCACTTGTCTAGAAGTCT
The DNA here is from genome assembly GCF_023343835.1 of Lagopus muta. Lineage (NCBI taxonomy): Eukaryota > Metazoa > Chordata > Aves > Galliformes > Phasianidae > Lagopus > Lagopus muta. Next base: position 7,059,850 of record NC_064441.1, read on the forward strand.
TCCTGTATGTGCAAAATCCACTTTTAAAATCATCCAGTTGTTCTGTCCATCTTTGAATACCTCCATGGAATAGCCTTCCACTGCTCTCGAGTCTTCTGTCTGTGTGCAAATCCCCCATAGCTGAACCTTGCTCAGTTATCTTGCTATTACCCGATGGCAACCAGTTACTCCCCCAGCTCATTCTCTTCGCCTGTTTTTCAGCTTCTCACATGCAGAGCACAGCATTTCCTCTCCTGCCCTGTACACGAAGCACTTTTTTTTCCTTGATCTTGTGTGAAAAGTCTCATCCTCCTCTGCAGTCCTCATCAAGATCCCTTCTTCTACAGTTAGAGAAAACAGAAGAAATACAGTTTTAGTATAACCTGATTATCAAATGTAGTCAGCCTCCATAACAACATTGTACAACCCTCTGTCCGTGTTGTCTCTCTTTTCAGTATTTCCACATCTTTCTTATAATGACCTGGGGAGAGGGGCTGTATGATTTCTTTATGAAACTCTGGAGAGTGCAGCTGTGTGTGCCGTCAGGTTAGCAAGGACAGAGGCAGCGTGCTAGCTCAGTTAGTTCTCTTGCAGAAGTTTTCATTCAGCGATGGAAAGCTGCCCCTCTTAATTCATTCTTCTTTTTTCTCTCTGACCATCACCTTGGTGCCTACTCTGATTTTATCACCTATCTCATACATGGGCTGTCATACCGATCCAGGGGCACTTTCTGTCCATGGGTGGACTAATTTATGCTCGTAAAATCAAAGTGTATTTTCAGAATGTGAGGAAATTGAAGTTATTTGGCAGAAACGAGGCAGTCCCTCTACACATAACAACCTTTGGTTTCCCCCTTAATAGAAGGGATTTAAGTGGGAAAGAAACTTTAGAAACTGACTAAACAGACTTTAATTATGAATCTTAGCTTTATTAGTACATTTCTATGTATGTTTATCACTGAAGTTCTGTTCAGTTGATCTTTGACTGTTTTTTTCAACAAACAGGATTTTCTTACAGTATATGGAAGTTTGCTTTTAGTTTTAATACAGATGAGCGTAAGAATGTTGTTAAATAGTGTTTTAAAAGCTTTTGATTATAAAATGATTTAAATGTTCTTTTGCACAACTTAGGTTCTGTAGCGGTGTCTATTGAAGTTACAGCACCGCATGAAGCCATCAAGAACTGCATGCAAATAAATATTTGTACACAAGGTGGTGATGTTAGCAACCAGCTTCTTTTTGTTAACAATCCATGATAAATAACAACATATTATTTTCTCTGAGAGTTTTTCAGCTAACTTTGGGTACTCAAATAAGGACAGATCTAAAATATCTGCAAGAAAATTGTGAAATCTTCTCAAGATATCAATGAAAAATAACTGCAGCTTAAAAAATCTTCATCTCTTTCAGGGCTTCTCATTTTCTTGTGATATAATTACACCATGAGAATCACATAAAACTTCAAATACAATGATGGTAAGAGCAACATGTATCAGAAAAGCTAGGTAACACAACCTTTTATTAAAGACACCTTTCATATTTTAAATATTTCTCAGTCTGCATCTGACTGGTTTAAAAATAGCAGCAGTTAAGACTGGCTGGGAAGAAATGGAAGTCTTTCTTTTTAAACTGACACAGGACAAGGATAGAGCTAAAACCAAGGAAAGGGGTAATAAATAATGACAACAGATGTTTGTAAACCTTTTGCTCCTGTGTTCACTGTTTCCATGTGTTTTCTTGTCTTGATGTGCTGTCAGCCTCCTCTCACCTGGGACTGGTGATATCTTATCAAAGCCTAAGCAGTTCCTCTTCACAACAGGCAGATAATAGTGCCTTTCAATTTATCATACTAGAAGTCTAAAAGAACCATGGGAACGATTGGTCAGGTGACAGCTTGATGGACAGCTTGACAGCCCTTAGAGCATCATGGGAAATGGTTGTCACCTGATTTTTCAGAGCAACTGGGGAGATAACCTTCAGCATGACAGGAAAAACAAAAATCTGAATATTTGTGTGGGGTTCGCTAACAGCCGTAATGCTCACTTAAGTGATAATGGGGATGAATTTAGATTACTTGAAATGGAGTTATCTGAGCTGGGATCTGTTTAGCCTGTGAATGTTTTTGACATCTTTAGCTGCCTTTCAACACTTCTGCTGAATGTGTAATTCTGCAAGCAGGTAATGTAAGGAGTTTGGAGAAATCACTTGTGTTTTGTCAAGCTATCCGTGCAAATAACAGATATGTTGTTTGTTGAATTAAATAATAAAAAAGTTGGGGGGTTTTATTATTATTATTGCTTTACACATTATTGTTCTGACCACCCAAAACATCAGTCCTTAGCCACTATGAAATGATTCTCTCTTCCTGACGCTATTTTAGTGTAAACCAGACAGATGTTTGCATCTGAAACGACCTTCTCAATGGCCACTGCTGTGAACACCTGCTGAGATTAACAAACAGGTCAAATATTGACCTGACAAAGAGAATGTCCTACTCTAAGGACAAGACTGAGGCCTTTGAAAAGAAAATGTGTAATGCTGGCATTGCTGCCACCCTGTTTTTTACTGCTGTGGATAAAGCCAGACAAACTTTTCTAGAAACTAGGTAGTTTCTAGGTTGTCTAGCTAGACAAACTTTTCTACTACTTCACATAAACAGTGAGAACAGAAAATCTTGAAAACCAGGATGTTAACTAGAGGTTCCAAAGCTGAAACTCAATGGCAGATATGGTTACATATTTTATCTCCAAAACTGGGACTGATGTTCTATCTGTAATGCAAGAAATTGGTGTTCTCTTTCTCCAAGAGGAGTAGAGAAGATTGATTTGAAGGTGGGGCTCCACATGGAAAAAGCCAATAATGTGACTCAGCTGATCAGTACAAATAGGAGGAGGTCCTTTGGCCACCATTCTTACATTCACTTGAAAACTACAAGGTTAGTTTGACCGAGTTATCAAAGTTTCTGCCTTTTTTTTTTTCTTTCTAGTATCTTGCTGCACATTACACAGATATGTTTCTATCTGATTCTTTTCCCATCAGTCTAACCACAATGCTGTTCCATTCCTTTACTGTTCTCTTTATATTAATGATGTCCACACCAAGTTCAGCGATATTTACAGTATTCCAATTACCTTCAGTCAATAAGTTTTGGTTTAGCAGTCCTGAGCAGCTGAGTTTTCTTTCAGCTCTTTTCTCATTTGATTTTGTTTCCTCCTCTCCCTTTTTTCTGTTGTGTGACGAATGCCCAGTGCAGTTCCTCCTAAGCGCAGAACCTTGTCCTATGCAACTTTCAATTAATTCTGTGTCAGCTTTCAGTTTTAGAGTCCCTCTTTTAAAACATGCTTGAATACCTTTTCTAGTAAAGTTTAGAAACCCCCTATTTCTTCCAAGCAGTATATTATTTCCCCCAGTGAGAGAGAGAAAGATCATGTCGATATATAATTCCGATCACTAACATAAAATAACAAAGAAGCTTTTTCCAGCATTAACTACTCTCTCCCTCTTGTCTTTCTGGAAGGCACATATTGACATTGTCAGAAGTTTTAGCAAGCTCCAGCTGCTGTTAGAACTCTGCCACTGGAGATTTCAAAAGTTAAAGCAAAGCATATTTAGTATGCATAACGTTTTATAGATCTGTTCTTAGCTAAGTTCTAAATAAAAGCAGTGTTGTCCAAATTATTATATCATTGTACTATCATCTGGTATCCAGATAATTAAGCTCGTTGTTTCCTACTGTAACTTTGACTAGGCTGTTTCAGTAAAATCAATATACTTCTTGATCATGAGCCACCTTTTCTATTGGTATCGCAGTTTAAAATAACAGCTTAGTATGCGGCTGTGTGTAAGTATGCGTAATATGTCTGTACACACATCCTGCTTTACACTGAATATTCATCCAGCAAGGTGCAAGATAATTGCATGCTGCTTGTGCTTGCGGATGTCCACAGTACCCAACGATACACTGGCTTTGGGCAAGCTATGGCAGATGGCGTATTTGGATGTGGGTTTTTCCAGATGAAGGTAGAGAAATCTCTCTTTAGGCTTTCACAGCTTGCCATGTAAATACTATTGTTCTGGTCAGCTCTGATTTATATCCAAGTCTATGGTAAGATAAAAAAGGGCCCTTACCCTTCTGTCACAAACTCCTCTTTGTTGAAGTTTCTTTTGTGAGATAGCTCGTACTCTGACTCATCTTTTTTCAATACTGTGTTTAGCTTCAGAACTCAGTACTGTTTTGCTCAAAATATGCATTGATTGCAAAGTTAATATTTCCTGAGTTAAAAATTGCAGACATACTTTAGATTGTGTACAATAAATAGATTCTGTATCATTTTTGCATACTGGCAGTGAAAGAATCATCTAAGTTGGGCTTTTCTTTGTTGATTTTTTCTTTTTTCTTTTCTTTTCTTTTTTTTTTTTGAATAGTTGTAAAATCTCCTACTGTAATTGATTACAACAAAATATCTCTAAGTGTACTCATAGATTCTACAGAATGCAAGTTGCAAGTGGAGGTTTTTCCCTCTGCGTTTTTGCAAACCAACAATGTGGTTGTCAGAAAACCTCATCAGTATTTGAGCTAACAAACGACCAAACAAAAAAGGTATTTAGCAGGGTCTCTGATTTCCCTAATGACAGAATATACCCATCAAGGAGACTCAGTAGCAGCTGCTCCATTGTGTTAAAGATTTGAAGATGTCTTCGTCTTGAAAAAGTTTGGAGAGTTTTCTTTACTTTTACCAGGGAATACATTAAAAAAAATAATAATAATTTCTTTTTGATGTGGGAAGAGAGAAATTTTACACTGCTTTATGGACTACACGTACCTAGCTTTTCAGTTTCAGAATAAGGCCTTATGTGGTATTTATGATCAGATAGCTGCTGATAAGAAATAGGACTTGCTTAGTGGGCTCTCACATAACATCCATCTGGAAAAACTCCAGTGCAGGAAAGAGGAGAATCCTTATCCAGTTATAGGTAACAGCTTATTTTCTGTAATTTTAACTAACATCATTTGAATAGTAATGTTTTTATTTTGGCTGTTTTTATAGTTAAAGTCCATAGCATCAATTGCTGTAGTGATGAAGTTTTCGGACAGTTGTAATGAAGTACTTGTATTATTTGCATGATTGGGTCAACACTGAAGATTTCTTTTTTCCTTGAGGTAGAAAATTGACCTTGTGTTAAACAAGATAGATGTTGATAAGATATTGAGCTTAGCTGAACTCAGTGTCTGTTCATAACTGATCACACAGTTCTACAAGTGGTGGCTAAAGGAACACAATAATAGAAATGTGGAGACTTGAATTGTATGGGCAAGGAGAAAAAGAAGATAGAAGAGGATGAATTGTAAAATAAGAGTAAATGGCCTGAAGAAGAGGAAATGCAGGATGAGCCGAGAACAGTCAATAGAACAGAGGCACGGGAAACAAGAAGGGGATGAGAAGAATGAAACAGCAAATTGGAATGGCTTAAATGAAGAACAGCAATGTTGGAAGTAATAAAACTTCCCAGGCAGTAAGGTATGCTCATCTGTCATTCATCCTGAAATTTTACAGTATTCTGGTTATCTTGACTTCATGACCATTAGTATTATGGAGACAGGGACAGAGACTGAATTTTGATCTATGTTCTGTAGAAAGTGAGCATGGAGAACATTGTATGGAACATTAGTGAAACCTTGTGAAATCTTGTATTTCTGAGAAAATACACTGCAAATGTTTGAACTCCACCTGGAATTTCCTGAAAACCAATGGCTTGATGGCTGGTTTATTGCTTTGATGGCAAATGGAAGAAACTGAGATGCAAATAATGGAAATTATGGTTGCTTAGCAGTGAAGAAGAGTCAGGCTTCAGTCTCCAGTGTTCAGTAAACTGGAGGCAGTGTAGGCTTTTTTCCTGAATCCAATTGCATATGATCTTGACATAATCTGTTCCAAAGAATATGTTGTGTCTGAACAAGTCCTTGATGTCTTTCCTTTTTCACAAAAACATGCTTGATTGAGTTTCAACTCTGCATTCTTCATCCTGAGTAGATGTCATCCACTGTTGGAGTTATTTTGAAGGGAGAAGCATGGTGGCACAGAGAAGAAGGTAGATGTCTGTATCATCTATGTATTTTTGACATTAAATTCAAGTTTCTCTCAAAATCTGCATGTATATATTGCATATATATATGTACATACTCCCTAGATATGTTAGGATTTATTATAGGAGTCCAGGGTTAGATTGAGTTCAGAGGTCTGCTTGATAGGAAATTCATGGAGTGGTCTTAATGAGACAATCGTGTCCCTACAGCTGTGGGTACATTGCTGAGTTTTGTTTGTTTACATCTGATCAGGAAGTTGGGGTCAGACTTAAAATGAATTTACAGGTTGACCCATACCTGCTTTTTGAAATCTGAGTAAAATGTGATTAAAGTAATGCATTGTTGTATCTTTGGCCTTATTGACAGCCTCATCAGTAAGAAATACAGTGAGTTTATTTACAAATTCATTCCACCTTCAAGTGGACATGATCTATTTTAACTTATTGCTAGAATGATAAATTCAAATTAACTTGTCTTAATTGAGACACCTTTTTTGATTTGATATTTGAAGAGAGAATTAATTTGGAGCCATCTGTTATCTTACTTTGTCTCTGGTAATGATAGGCCCAGCAGTTTGGGGAAATGAGCAGGCGTGGGGGTCAATGTCATTATCTGGATCACTTCATATGATGCAAATGAAGTCAGGTACATCACTGCAGCTAAGACTGCATATAGTTTATTTAGCAAAGGCTCTCTCATTGGCCAATTTTGGTTTTAGATTAAAAGGCTCATCCTTCTGTCTTAAAGGAAGTACCTCAGGTATTAGCCACATGCAGAGTAGAGAGTAGGTGTGAGATCTGTTGTCTTTTGTCTTTTCTTGATCCCTTTGCCAGTTCTTACAAATTTGGAATTGGGCAATGAAATGAGCATGTTGTATTGGAGATGTTCTGAAGGGAAGAAGAGTTGTCCAGTTAAACATATGTCCTTACAAGCTGCAATTATGAAATTTCTTCACAGCTGTAAGTAGGAGTGTTATGCGGGAAAAGTGATTTAATTCTTGGAGTGGGGCTGCTAGAAGCACAGTAATATAGAGATGACAATAAGGTGATGTTAAATATGTTGAATTCTGGAAGCGAGTGTTACTACGCAGATTTTGACTGTGAATCTGCAAATGCTTCACTGATCCCATTGCGTTCATTTTCTTAAACTCAATTGGCCTCTAATGCTTAGTTCCAGATTTTTTTTAAATAGATATATTTATCTTCTAGTTTATACGTATACATGTTTCTTAATTTGCCTCATTTTAACTGTTTCTACTTCACTGATGAAAGGGACTCCAGAGGCATAGCAAAGTGCTGCCAGAGCATATAAATATCCTTTAAAACAAATGCGAATTAAGCTGTACTACCTCTCTGGCAGAAGCAGAAACTTCCAAAAATGTTGCTTTTATTATTTTGCTTATGAGGAGGAGCTTTTAGTATAAGACTAAATCACTTTTTAGACATTAATTACAAGTAGTATGCGAGGAAGAAATCTTGTTATCTTGCTTAACTGATATGGGACCTGAAAAATGAAGTGACTTAATCAGTGCCCTGTACTGAGTCTTCAGCAGTACCTGGACTTGCATGCGAGCATCTTGTTTCCACTCTCATCACATACTGACGAGCTGTAGCTGTTCCACTGGTATTATCCTGGGCTTGCACCTGTTTTCCAAGGATCAGTTCTAGTTGTGTTTTTTCAGGAAGAAACATTTCAGTAGCTTTCAGTGCAAATGACCCATGCAAATATTTCAATGTTCTCTTTCCTTGACTAAATAGTTTAAGACTACACCAAATTTATTAATATTATTATTTTGTTAATGCACTATATTCCATATTTGATAGTAAGCAGTTTCACATCTGTGGCTGAATGATAGAAGCTAAAGCTGATATGGATTTTCTATTTTCCATCACTCCGTATCATTTGTAAACTCTTTAGTTCTGTAAAAGATCTGCTTTAAATAAATAAATGTATCCTGACTAATCCTCTTTGAATAAGTGGAAAGCATTTAATCCCATGATTCTGTAAATCCAGGGTAGCTGTCAAATTGTGTGTTCATTTTTCTGTATTATCTAAATCGGTTAGTATCAGATCTTTCATTGACAACAACAGTTTGTTATTTGGATTAAACACCTCTCGTGCTCTATAACCTTTCATTTAAGAGTCATTTGCATCCCTTTTTTTGGCTGCTACTTCAATCATCTGTATTTTAACAGTTCTTTAGGAATATTTGCTGCTAAATATTCACACTGTGTCTAATTTATTTTTTTCAAATTGCCAACACTCCTTCAAGATCTGGAACTCAAACTATTTTTGTTTGTGTCACCAAAAGGCTGAATTCATTTCTCAGTTTTCAATTTAAGAAAATAAAAATAGATGATTCATGAACTTCGCTTCAAAATTTTTAAAAGTGGTTCATTAATTGAACAGCAGCTGGGGGGAAAACTAATCAGCTCATTTCAACTGGAATAGCTCATTATCATTTTGACTGATGAAATCTTTGGAGGCTGGTTTCATGGGAAATGGGTCCTTAACACAGGAGCCCCTCAACTGCCTGGAAAAAGGTTGATTGCACCCCATACAGTAATTAAAACTTGTATTAGGAGACATACTTCCATGTTTAAATTGGTAGGGATAGAAGTCCTCTTACTGCCTTTTGAATTGAACGAGATGTTTGGGTTTCTTCATTTCTTCAAAACAGTTTTTAGCGGATCAGACTGAGAAATATTGATTTCTCAAAGCAGACTCAATATGAGATGCCCAAGTAGCTGCAACACTTTCCTGTGCTGGTAAATCTCTTCATCTTGGCTCCTGAGATGTATAGCATTACGTCTCAATTCCAGTTGGCAGTACCCAGAGTTGGGCAAGACTAGGAATCACAGAGGTTATGGGGAAGGTACGCATGATGCAGGCCTGTAACTTGAACAGTCTTTGTACCATTTCTGTAGGGCAGACGTTGTTTCCTGACAAAATAGACTCGGAAGTAAAAGCAGGCAATGATTGACCTTGCAGTAGAGTGACTGAGCTGTATAAATTGTAGAAAGTAAACTTCTACTGTTCTTCAGTGTCAAAATATACAAAGACTTTTTAAATTTCTTTTTTACATATAATAACAGTATTGTTTTTTTTAAAAAGTGTTCTTTGTTTTCTTGGAGATGAGTTTTGTTTATAGCAAAAAATAAGCAGTTGATTGGTATGGTTTTTAAGGTCAGTCGTTTCAGTGCAGCTTTTCTCATTCAAAATGTGCACATTGGCATAACGTGATACAGGTTGTGGATACCTATTAGAATTTGATAAACTCCCAACATTGTACTTAGCTGAGTAGTCATTTGGATGAATTATTGTCCATCTGTAACAGATGAAAGATCTTCCGCAAATTTTGCAGTGAAAAATTGCAAGTAGTGAAAGTACTGGAAAGTACCAAAAAATGAATGTTTTGTTTAAGCTTCCACATCAGTGCACACTTTTAAAGAAGGAAAGTAAGACAGACTATAGAACTAAATTCTGGTTAAGATTGTTTAACTCCAGTTTAGCTATGTTGTTTTTTTTTTCCTATTTATTCACAGTAAATAATGGATTCGTTTGAAAAGAAAACCTGTTTAACTTACAAGTATTTTTTCAAGTTGCTAACTTTCTCCAGAGAGAATTTCAATAAAAACAATTCCTTTCTACTCTTTTACACTGTGGAGGGGGAAATATCTCCTTTAATCAGTGCCTGTATTGCTTGTAAAAGCTTGTGCCAACAAAGTGAACAATTTGAAAAAGTTCTTTCTGTTCCTTAGAATTATAATATCAGTTAATAACGACTTATTTTAACAACAGCAACATTTCTAATTATTTGCCTTTTAAATTCCAAACACATAGAGTCCAGTGGATTACATTTTGTAGTTTCTACCAGGATGAGGGCAGAAATTTAGTCTCCTAGGATAAGTTGGTATCTTAACTTACTTAGAAGCTGAAAACTCAGCAGTATTTGGAGCACTTAATACATACTAAACCTCTGAGATGCACTGGTGGCACTACTAAATCAAACTCTTTGCTAAAGATTATTGGCCTGGTTTCCATCTTGTTTCTCACTACTTGAGGGGAAAATAGAAGCTCTTCAGTCTTCTGTTGGAAGCATCACTCAGGAAGAATGAGATGGTTTGTTCTGTGCAAATAATAAACGTGAGCTCAGGCTCCGAAGCAGGCAGTATGCACTGCTTACATTTAGGATACCATCTTTTATGTAGAAAGTATGGGATGAAGAATAACTCTGAAGGACAGTGTTTGGAAACTGTGCAAGTCCGTCCCTTTGCATACACATGTCATATGTTTACCTGGTGAAATGTGGATTTTAGCCTCTTCTGCTTACCTAAGCTGACTGGGTTTTCACAGACATTTCAGCAGTAAATGATCTGTTATGATTTGGTACATGCGTGAGCTTATCCTATAAACAACCTTGAGCTTTATTTATTCCTTGTAGGAGTAAAGCTGTTATTTATCTGTGAGAAGATGAACTAGAACTCAGGGATACTGCACAATAAATTGTTGTAGTACGTTCTCAAAATAAATTGTCAGTTATCCTGTGAATTTAAGTGATCTGTTGTCACTGATACAGTTTCACTGTTGAACTGCTTTGCTGTGATGTACCTTTATGTACCTTCTCCACTTTCTTAAAACTCTGTAGTTTGTTTCTGCCTTCATATCAGTAGCACCAGAGGTTTGACTGCTTTGCTTTAATTGTGAAAGACAGCTTTGTGCTTTGAGCTCATTCTAATAATTATATTATTATATTTTTAAATATATTATTATATATTATATCAGTGCTGATGATATGAAAAAAAAGTGCTTAAAATGATATTAAAAAAGTGCTTAAAAATGATATAAGATATAAGTGAATGGTTTTTCAGTGATTTTCGTGGCATGATACGTCAGGGAGTTTAGTGTGAACTTCGTTATCCTTTTACAATTACCTTAATCATGGATAATTCCTGACTGGGAGATCCATACTAGAATCAATTTCATACTCTGATACAAGTGGGTTTTATGGTGGGCATAATTAAGATAAGTGAATACACTATATTTCCTTCAAGAATCCAAGAGTGAAATGGGCTGTAAGCAAAAGAAGAAAATATAGTTTATTGTTGTTAATCTGGAGCAAAAAGAAGAACATCAAGATTTAGAATGGTTTGTTTTGTTTGTTTATTTGTTTTAACTTGGCACAGTATCCATGAGCAATGGGCATTTTACACAGAAAGAGCCCTGCTGATAAGTTTTTTTTCCCAGGGATACCCTTATATCAGTGAGATAGTTTAAGTGACTTTAAAAGCATCAAGGTTTCCTTATTGAAATAAAATTAATAATTAATAACCTAAATAGATATATTTTGTTCTAAATTCTGTGAATTGTGGGTTGACAGTCCCCTTTAATGAATTAGAGACTTTTGAGGCTGGAGCTTGTCATTAGCACACATCATCAGCTGATGCATTTTAATAATACATAGTGTTGGAAGAGGGAGGAAGTGTAAGCTACTGAAGCCTGCAAAAGCAATCCCCTAAAGCTTTCATGTTTTATTTGAGCATATGTTTTGGAAGTGGTGGTGTTGACACTGGTGACACTAATCTCCTCTTTATCTTGTTTTGATTAAAAGGATATTTGAATATTATTTTTGGCAAACTTTTATCTAGCCTCAAAGGGATCCCCTTGTAGCAGCTACAGAGAGAAATGACCATAACAAGCATATTGTAAGATACACTTATATCATACATTATAGCCACTGTTGATGGACTCCAAGAGTGCAAAATGCTCCCAAAGAAACGAAATGAGCTTGTGTTCAGTGCCAAATATTTGCTAAGTGAGCTGTGTGAATGATTGCAGCTGTGTAAAGGAAACTGCCTTAGATTATTGAATAATTCAGTTATAAATGTGCACAGTTATGAGACAACAGCTGAGGGCAGTTTTATGAAATACTACTATTTCCTATAAAAGAAACTCTACCTTCTTCTTTACACATTTTTTGCCATGTCAGATTGCAGGGTAAGCATTCTTTCAAGCCTTATTTTTGTTATATTTTACATGGTATTAGGCTTATAAAATTTCAGTTTTGAAGTACACAACAGCAAAACTGCCTCATTTTGCTGTATAGAATGCAAATACGACTGTTTGTGTTGTGTAAATCTATGTGTTCTTAGTTATCACAGGACAAGTTACAGGGAAACTGTGTCATGCATTAGAAAAAATGTCACAGGGAATATATGTATGTTTGCTGTCCTTTTGCTTTTTTTCCACTTAAAGCAGTGGACAAAAAGTGTGCAGCAGACCTTGTGCTCTATGTATTTATGCATGTGTTTATGCTACATATTTAAGTCACTGTTTTCTTAGGTTCTGGATTAAGCTTCAGGTCTCAGTTTCCACTTTCAACAATGTTAGTCTATTGCTTCTCTTCTTCATCCCTGTTGAATGTGTTTATAAATTATATTGGCTGGTTTTAAGCTCGCTTTCCTCAGATCCCAAGATGCTTATTTTTATTCTTAAATATGGATTAAGGTGTCTGATTTCAGGTTTCAGACTGCAAATATACTTCCATTTGAGAGCAGTGGGATTCTTAGATGCTCAGTAAAATCAGATCAGTTTTTCTGCAGTGTATTTCAGACAAGCTACTAAAATGTTCACAGTTAGAAACACATCCGTTGCTAAGCCTGTGCTATGGATGTGTTTATATTCAGTCTTATTGCTCAGGAAAAGATAGACTCAGATGGCGTAATGTGGTAGAATTATTGGCTGCAATTCCTTCTACTTTCCATCTTCTTAACGTGTGCTTGTATGATTTTCAGATAACTTATGTTTCAGCTGACTTACTAACTCTTTTTTTCTTTTTGAGTTGCAAGTGTCTCTGTCCCATCAATCCTGTTCTCACAGGTGGCACCTTCTTACTGTTCTTCAGCTTCCTGGGACTCACAGACTGTGACTTTCTGCTCCCACTGGCTGCTACTTCTCTGCATTGGGAGCTTCTTCAAAACTGTTTGTGTGTGTGTGTGTGTGTGTGTGTGTGTGAAATCCCTGTGATCTTGTCCTTCTAGCTTTTACTGTTTATGAGAAGTTACTTTTTGGGACTGTTGGCCACATACAGATCCAGAGGTTGCATAGATTGCCTCTCCCTGCGGTGCATGGTGATTATACGCAAAGTGCTCAGTAATTCTATCTGCAGTGACACATTGAAACACTCCTCCTCACTATGGATGTCCTATGTCTTGGAGCTCGTATGATCTTGTCCTTGCTTTTGAGTTTCAGAAGTTAGGTTGAGCGTGCTCAAGTTTTCTGCTTCAGTACATTGAAGTTCCTCATCTTTTTGTACATCAGAGACATCCTGTCCCTCATCAGGAGGTTCATTCTGAAGTTGGAATGCATGCTGTCTTGGTCTTGTTTGTTCTGTATAGGTTACTCCCCAGAACAAAGCATCAGCAGTCAGGTGTTGAGGTTGTTGCAGCTCAGAGCTCAGTACCTCATGGGCACCTTTGTAGGGTGAGCTGTCAAATTCAGTGCTCTCCTTTTGTGTCTTCTGGTGGTTGTCATACATGGCATTCAAAAATGAACCGTTCAGGGCTTGTGGTTGCAACTGTTGCTCTTCCGTAAAGGCACACTGTAGATTCTGAACTGAAGTTCTAAATACTTTTGTCCTCTCACAAACCTATGTCTCAACTTCTTAACAATCAATGCCAGTGAATAATACACTGAACTAACAACCCCTTGCTATGTCATCCTTGACTTGACATCTGTGGAGGAAAGACTGTCTTTAAGACCTGTTTTTAAGCTCTTTGAGCAAGTAGGGACTGTGGTGTGAAACTGCAGTGACTCCTTCCCTGAAAGCAGGCAAAGCAACGTGCTGTTATATTTTTAATCATCTGCAGCAGACCAGAGGACGTTCCTTCTCTCTCCAGTGATAGTTGTCATTGTGAAGTCCTTGCTACACATGTTCTCCTTGTTTGTGCTCTCAAACACAGCGCAGTGCAAACACAACTGGTAGCTGGTTAGATGGAGATAGTGAGAGGGAAAAGGGAATTTAAACGTATATTGACTTGTTAGTACTACAGTATGATTAAAATTTTAGTTCATATTAAAATAATAGAGTTACGACTGCAGTCTGTAGTACATAAGCTTTCCTACATTGAAAATCTTTTCATTAGTGTGCCACAGTTGAGCCAATGACTGTAAAACTTTTTAAAATCAAATTGATGGGTGTTAATAAAATTGTTTAACAGAATCATCTATACTATTGTTTATTTTTAAAAAAAGCATTTTCAGAAGGTGGTGCCTTGGCTTCTCAAGGCCTTTTTTGTTTTGGCACCCTCTATGGAAAGCTCTACTGTGTACATTTATCGTTTTGACATAAAATAGTTCACTTGAATACTACTTGGAGCAGTCATTGTACAAGTTACCTATCTACTCCACAAAGAATCAGTTAAAGTATTTGCTATTCTTGCGGCACTTCTCTTCACAAGGACTCTTGGAAGTGACCAAGCCCTTGAATTGACTGAATTAAACCCAAACTACATTTTGCCATAATAAATAGTCAGGTTTGGTTTTGCTTATTTTTTTTTCCCAGATTTGATGCTAAAACATTACATATTTAGTTTGTATATAAGCATTCAGTGTTTTGTAGGATGTATATACTTTATATCAACCATAAACCAAATGAGACATTCCAAAATAAAACAGAGGTGATAGATGGTTTTCTGGCTTCTATTCAAAATGCCTGTTATGTTGTGGAGTACTTATTATGAATGCTCACTAACAAAAAGGCAGGCATCCTATATTATACAAATGCTTAAAAGCTTGCACCCAGAGACAACAGAAAGAAACAAGAGGTGATTTTGTGTATGTAGTCCTTGTCATCTCCTTCACCTCTCCTGGGAAGGAGCTATGACAGTCAGATTTGAAGGTTGCTCTTCAGATTTCCTCTCACCTTCAAGTGAGTAACCCATGTCATGCATCAGAAAGCTGTCGTCTTGACATCTAGTGATGTCTTTCAAGATGGTTTGAAATAGGTCTTTTTGTTAAAAAGAAATGGGAATCATTCTTACAAAAGTTAAAATTGTGTTTGATTACTTTTTTCTTGTTTACATTTTCAAAGCAATATTCAGGTTAAGAAGCTAAGCTTAAGGACATGTTGGTAACAGCGCACAGCAGCATTGAGAGACTACAGCTGCAAGTTTTCTGTGGCAAAATCAGTTTGATCTTTTTGCA
This sequence comes from Lagopus muta, assembly GCF_023343835.1. NCBI lineage: Eukaryota > Metazoa > Chordata > Aves > Galliformes > Phasianidae > Lagopus > Lagopus muta. Next base: position 7,075,117 of record NC_064441.1, read on the forward strand.
TCACTAAACTGATCTCTCGCTTTTGAAATAATATAGCTTCTTCCCAGCAAGAAATTAGCTTAGTGATACATAAAGATGAAACTGATTGCTTGCTGGGAGGAATGCTATATTATTTCAAAAGTATTAGATTTTATACTCATTTCTCAATGAGTGCTGCAAGTAACTGCTTGGGGTATTTGTCCCATAATGATTAACAGAGCCATTTTTCAGTGTTTGAAATGTTGCTGTGAGGAATTTTCAAGAACGGGGTGAAGGTACACCAGAAAACATTATGAATCTGACAGAGTGAATTTTAAGACAGTTGTGTGTGCATTTGGTTGCAGTTCTTCCCAGCACAAATTTGTATTACAATTGTGGTTAGCTGTTTAAAGTGCGATTTTAAATCAGCTAGAAATTATCACCAGTGTATTTCCTTCTTATTCTGTTTTCTTTTTTCAAATCTTCTATACATTAATAGCAGGTGTCCTCATTTTGTCTAGTTAGAACAAATCTGTTCCGATTTTTTTCTGTCCATCTCTTTTGAATACTAAAACAGGGCAGTGATATCCAGAAGTGCAGCCAGAAGGCTCAGAGGGATAAAACAAATTGAAAATTTGGAAAAGCATTTGCTGTGCAATGTGACCGTCTGTTCAGATCTGACATTACCAACATCTGATCTGAGGAAAGTGTCCTCCGGGGTGGGTGCATCTTTTAGGATGGATGCATCTGACCAGCATTACCTAAATTGCTTGGAAACTTCTTTCATGAATAAATGAGTGAAGAGGACTTGAAGATTAGCTGGCCCTGCTGCTTGTTTGTAACCAAAACACAGGGAGGCTTGTATTTGAAAGCCAGGGTATGGATGACTTTCAGAAAACAATACAAATTTTCAAAGACAGAAGTGGAACTGGAGAGGATCTGCCGATTGTGGTATTGTGGATTGCTAAATAAACTTCTGTGGCACCACAAAAACTTTCAGCAACACCAAAACAGAGCTAGATTTCTCTTTTAGTGTTTATTTAAATAATAAGAAATAATGAATCTTTTTTTTTTTTTTTTTTTTTTTTTTTTTTTCCTCCAATTTTAAAGTACTTTCCAAGAAGGAACAAAAACCCATGAGTGATTCTCTGTCTTTCTCAGCACTGCATTTAATGCTCTGAAAACTGCACTTAATTGTACAGCAATCAAAAGTTTTCAGTATCTTTCCATGCAGGAGCTAGAAATTCTGATAGAAGTAAGAGGGTTTTGCTTTTAGGCAGAATGGCCTCTCTTTTCCATCTCAACATCACTAAAACCAGCTGTGGAATGGAGCCAAGCTCCTATTAATGCACTTCAACTATTTCAAAAATACAAGCACAAATTTATTTTATTTTGTAGTGACAAATGCTTTTCCCTCCTAATTTTGTGGGAGTGTTTTTCCCCCAGAAGGAATAAATTACACATTCTGGAAATAAGTTAGTCATTCAAGAGTTCAGAATTCATGAAGCTGTTCCAGCAGAGAATGGTTACGGAATTGCAGCAGAATCTCAAGGTCACTGGGAATATTCTTTGGGGTATTCTTATGTGGCTTATCTGTGCTCACATGCCTAATTTTTTTTTCAGTGCAAAGAATAGCCACTTGCAGAGAATGGGAGCCTTAGCCCGGCCCTGTGCCATCCCTTATTCAAGTTCTTTTATACTCCTCTTTTTAAAGAAGCTGTCAAGTTCTTTTCTGAAGCTGACAGGAAAGGCCAAATCTGCAGTACAGGAAGAGAGGCAAAAAAGAAACTTTTTGTGTTGATGTTTTACTAAGTGAGCTAAGGAGAATTTTAGAATCATGTAATTTACTCTGGAGGCATTTACTGTACATAGCTATAGTGATGGTAATTTCTTTCATTGTGGAAGTGAAAAGATAACCATCAATCAGTTGTCAATTGGTCAATTGCAGAAGTGATGAAAAGAAACTGGTAGGAACAATCACTTCTGTGGCTACCTAGACTATTTGGGGTTTTAAGGAAAATATGGGAACTGGAGTCTGTAGAAGTGGAACGAGGTTGGAAAGTAAAAAATAAGCTGTGGGGGGATAAATGCATCGCTGAAATACTGTGTTTGTTTTGTGTGCACACAGCGTGTAAGTGCTGCAGAACCAGAGCAAGGCTCAGTGTGCATGAAAGGACCTTTAAACCGGGTGTTGAGGGCTGATTTGTGAGTACAGGGGATTTTTAAACGTTGCTCTGAGGATGGATGAATATTTTGTAAAACTTCAGCCAAAAAAGTCAAAATTATTTCAGATATCGTTGTACGCCCAGCAGTAACTGCAGTTAGAAATGTGTGTGAAGGAAAATACAGCTTGTTGCAGAATAGGAGATACACTGTCAAGCTGCAAAATGTTATTAAAAAAAAAGAAATGAGGCTAGATGTAGAGCTGTTTTTAAACATGTAATGTGAAAGTTGTTTTTAAAACAAGCCTGATGGCGCAGGGCAGCACAAACGCTCGGCGATTTAACTGTTATTTAAGTGGCATGAAAGACATCTATTTCATTACGTATGCATATTGCAGTGGGGAGGGCAAGCTTAGAACAGAAGTAAGAGAAAGCTTTAATTCATTTATTTATGAAAAGAGTTCAAACATTACTGATACGGGGTGGTTTATGCTGTGGTGTTTTGTTTGGGGTTTTCTTCCCCCCTTCTGTGGTAGGTAATAAAAAGGATTACAGGCCCTCCAGAAGGATGAGATATCATCAGTTTGTAATCCAGCCCATGGTTTCCTAGATACCGTATTGTCTATTCTGTTCCGCTATGTGAAAAATGTTGAATATCAACAATGGGTTTCAGTGCTGTATTGTTGAGTTTTGTATGAACTAATCTAGCTTCACTAAAAAAAAAAAAAAAAAAAAAAACTACAGCTTTGGACAAAAGTCTATAGCCAGTGCATTCGTAACTCCCCATGCACAAGAGCTGACTGTGGCTCTGGGAAGGCATTTTACTCATTTGGTTTCTTTTTTCTTATAGTCTGCTTGTCCAGTTCTCAGGTGTTTACCACCTATTTGAATTCACCTGTGTGGGTACTGTGTTTGAGAAAGTCCCAGGACTTGACAGCCGTATAGGCCTCATAAAAGGCAGCTCTGTTCTGGGTTTGAAAGGTAAGCTTTTGCCTAAGTCCTCTGCTGTCTGTGCTTTAGGATGCTAACTTTACTGGCCTAGTTCTGAAACTTTGCAGCTTACTGCTCATTTGGAGCTTTTGCAGAGGGTGAGCGAGGGGAGCAGGTTTCTTGCTAACAGGGAAAATAACCGTTCTTGGAGCGAGAGGTGGTGGGGTTAGTGGGAATGGATTTGAATGAAATGTGCTTTTCATCTTAAAGAAACGAAATTGTAACTAACTACTGAAAGTAAGGAGTGCGTTACCTGCAAAATGAGGTGTTTCGGGAGCAGGTATTCTGCAAATGCATATGCTCCAAAGGCAGCATAAGGGTGAAGGGGAAAGTGTTTGACCTGTGAGCGTGGTATTTCCAGGGCAGGCACAGCGCAGACACTTACGTGCTTTTGAACTGCTATGCACTGGATTGTTTTCGCTTTTTCTTTCTCTCTTCCTCTTTCTCACTTTCTTTTTCTCATTCTTTTGGTCTCAGAACTGTCTTAATGCTTTGTGGAAATGCTTCTGGGGGTGCTGTTTGCATGGAATAAAGTAGGTGGAGAACAACTGAGGGTAAATAAGATTCACATCAGAAAGATGCTGTCAGTAGTCCAGTTTCTAAAAGAATTTGTGCTGTTTCCGTCTTCAAGGTTTTCTAAGGTTTTTAAATGAATTCAACTTTAATAATTATAAGTGAAAGATCCTGTAGCAATCAGCATGCAAATGTTTAAGCTGCAGTGTAGATTAGATGCACAGCAAATATTGATTTATAAACATAAAAATGTATTGTTAAATCCTGAACTTTAATGTATGCATTTTATCTTAAAGCATTCCTACCTTTTTATTGACAAATTATTTTCTGTTTGGATCATAAGACTGCAAATTATTTGAATTGCTTGGAAGAGTGACTATAAGCAAATACTTTCCTGCTTACTGTAAATGTGGGAGGCTGTTGGCTTTTATGGAGTAACAAATTCCACAACCCTGATTTAGTTATTTTAACGTAAGTAATGGGCTGACATCTCAATAATGAGTGACCAGCTTCCAAAAAATCCTCTGTGTGTTTCCCTTTCTCTCTGGAAGATTTTTGCAGATGTTTGCCTGCTCTCAGCATATCTTTTCCCTGCTGCAGTGCGAATGTTTTTCCCATCCCCCTATTAACCCAGGAATTAGAAGAAAGTACAGATGATGCTTGCTTAACCCTGCATTTAGTGCCAAGCAGTGATGTGCTCCCTATGAAACCATTTCTGACCCTCTGCTTGCAGTGGTGAGCCTGAATTTTTCCCCTTCCTTGCCCATCATTGTCAGTCAATTATGGGATGGAACTGAACCAGAAAATCTGGTACAGTCTGGCAATTAGTACAAAGGGTTTCCAGTCTAGTGTGAAGACAGAGATGCAAGAGCCCCAGCAGCTAGAGAAATAGTTTTGATTGGCCATGGACATTGCCTTTTAGTGCTGCTTGGTTACTTCCTAAAGATACTGGCTCTTCTACCCTACAGGTCTTCTCCTTAAAGTACTGCATTACGGGCCTACTTTTTATAAGTCTTTTGGGAAGTGGGGGGGTCTTCTTTTTTTAGCTCTAGCTTCTCCCATTTGCAGACTGTCATTTTAACCCATCAAACAGACACATTTTGACTTGTACAACAAAGAACCAAGTTATCAACATTCACAGAAACTGACATTTTTAATTCAGGCTTCATTATGTCTTTGGTTTCTGACAGTGAGCTACAAAGACATTTAAAGTTTTCTCTTTTTTTTCATTTTAAATTCAGCATTGGGATGTTTATCTTTCTTTTAATGCTCATATTTCCCTTTCTACCTTTATTCTCTAGTAATACATAATTAGCATTATCAAAACCATCAGCTATTATCCACTATGACTTTTGACCTTTGTTTTTATCTATCTAGCGCTTTCTAAAATAAGTTGTAACATAAATTCTGTTTGTTACATCATTACAGTAAAACATAATTAAACTCATTAATACGTTCATCTAATCTCTCCTGATATTACCACGATTGAATGGATGCTTACATATATGTGAACCTGTCAATATCTGGGATTGTAAAATGAGAATTAATAATGAAACAAACATTATAGTTTAAAAATAGCATACAGAATTTAGCGCATGTCATATTAACCCAGCATTTTCAGGAGTTGCCATTGAGTCTGTAGCTGTAGTAGCATGAGAGCAAAAAACACCCAGTACAAGTTTGACTGAAGTTCAGAGGAAGAGCCAGTTGTACCAAATGAAAAACTTAGGCAATTATTTCCAAGAAATCCTGTGACTTCGCTGGATGCGTGAAGACAGAGCTCAGTCAAATTCTGCTCAGAACTAAAACGGGGTATAATTAGATAGCAGCGCCAGCAGTTGCCAATGTAATAGGAACATCGGGCATTCAACCATAACCATACTGTTTTGTTTGTGAGAGTTTTTGTTTTCATACGAGTCAGCAGTTTCTGTTTTACGCTTGGGTAGCTGTGTATGTGGGATGTTGTCTTTTGTAGTTGGGAAAAAAAAAAAAGTAAATGTGTGATCTAATCTTCATATGTATATGTGAAATATTACAAACACATTCTCAGAGTTTATGCTGGCATTTTTTCTTCATTCTCTGTCTCTGCATAGCATTACTGTGGGAATCCCTGAAGGTGGCTTTAGACACACGATGACAAAATTTTCCATTCGATAGTTAAATGCTCTTTTGCTCTATTAATGGCAAGCAGTATAGTAGCAGGGGCTTTAAGTGTGATGACAAGATTAGCACATTGCCCACTTCAATCAGGCATCTCTTGTCTTTGTGTTTATCAGTGGTCCTTCCCAGTTGACTGATGGCTGTCACTCGATGGCTTTCTTTGGCTGGAAAGAGAAAGAACTTCCTGTGAAGATGTCAACAGTGTTGTTGAGTTCCAAAGTAGGTCATTTGCACTGAAAGTCTATATAGAACAACAAATTAGTAGCTTCTCTTGTAGACCTTTTGATAGTGTGCGTGGGAAAGTGTTGTGTATTTCACTTGGAAGATGGTAGCATGGCATATGTTTGAATCTAATCTGGTTTCTGGTAGCACATCACCAAAGGAGGCACTGATGATGCTTTTGATAAGAATCCTACAGAAAAAAAATTTTTTTGTTTATCAAAAAAAAAAAAACCAAAAACAACCCATACCAAATGGTAATACACATTCTAGTTCAGGGGAAAGAAAATGATAACTAATTTTGTCTTGGACCAAAGGATTGTTACAAAGACACATGAACAACTGAAATTTTTCATTATGTGCATTTCAATGGATAATAAGTAATGACACTGAAGAATACACACTCTAAATACACTTTAGTTTGATTTTTTTTTCCATTGTTCAAATTCTGTTTATCTTCAGTGACCAAGAAACGTGGATTACCACGTCTTAATTTGTAACTCTTCAGTCATGAGACTGTTAGTCTTCATGTCAGTAATACACAAACCTAGTGGTGCTGTGAGCTTTGATGGTGAATCACTCAGTTCATGTATTTGTTATTTTCAATTGAACAAATATCTTTTTGTGGGTTTCCTCACTTTTCTACTATAGAACGCTTTTATCTCTGTACACATTTTCATTTTTCCCTCTAATCTTTTTCAAACACTAGTATGTCTATAAAATATTTCTATGTAATTAAAAATAGTTCATAGAATACTAGAATCTTAGAGTTGGAAGGGAACTTTAAAGGTCATCTAGTTCCACTCCCTTGCAATGAATAGAGACATCCACAGCTCAATCACATCCCTCAGAGCCTGGCTGGCCCAGCCCTGTGATGGAAGTTTCCAGAGATGGGGCATCCGCCACAGCCCTGGGCAACCTGTTCCAGTGCCTCACCACTCTCACTGTAAAAGATACCTTCCTTATATTCAACCGAAATCTAACCTTTTCATGTCTGAAACATGTCTGAAATTTCCCCTTGTCCTGACCCTGCTAGAAGAGTCTGTCTTCTTTCCTATAGCTCACCTTTAGATACTAGAAGGCCACTGTCAGGTCACCATAGAGCCTTCTCTTCTCCAGGCTGAGCAGCCCCCAGCTCTGTTTCACAGTATTCTTCATATGAGAATACTGTAGGTTTGGAGTATGTCAGGTTTCCTATCTCAGTGTATTGCAACAGCTTTGCTCAGTGGTGACTTACCTGCTTTCTGGATTTGATGTGCTTTTTAGATTGTCCTTCAGTGTTAGTCACTGCCATCTCCACTGAATGAACTCTGGACAAACTGACCAGCTGCAGGATCCACTCTTAACTACCTTCAATGTTACAGTTTTCTCATTTCGATGGGTTGATGATAAGGCTTTAATGCTTAAGCCCCACAACTGTCCAGTTCCTTAAAGCCATTGCTTGGTGCTCTGTCACACTGCTGAACAAGTTTGGCTCAGCTGTTGGTTTCACTGATATTCTTGAAAATCAAGCAGCATGTCAGTAGAGATGAGCTGGAACTTACTTCTGTGCCATAGGAGATGTCATGAAAATGAAATAGATAACTTGTTTCACATATATAATATCTGTAACTACATGAGACCTCCCTCTGTTCTTGGCTTCTCATTTTCGGATGTATTTCTGAACTTACGGAATTCTTTGTGCATACACATGTCCTTACTCTGCTTTAAGTTACCTGCAACTGATGGCTGGATCTGAAGGTATGGGAAATGAATCAGGCTAAACGTGGTAGCAAAACATATCAGATTATTTGTTGTGTGGAAGATCATGAGAGTTCAAGCACATTGCCTAAGCTGTGACCTACCAGCTTTCCTGCTCCTGGAAATATTCCTTTCGTATGACAGTTCCACCTCAGCCCTGTACTCATCCCTGGGGTGGGAAATGCAGCTAATAAGTAAACGCTATGAGTTCTTTAAAGGCATAACAGAGGCTTAGGCTCCTGGTTCCCATTGACTTTTGGTTCAATTAGGAGTAATATACCCAATTCCTTTATGCTATTGCAGATATCCTGTCCCTGGTCTTACAGTGTGCTATGGAACGAGTGGGCATTGGCTGGTTGTGGGCTGAGATGAACATTAAGAAAAAAAAAAAGACTGGATCAATCTATTTCACAAGACTTTATACAAAGCAATTGGCATTTCATATAAAATGACTGGTTTCATATAAAGGAGAAAGAAAAAATGACTAGTAAAGACATGGTGATAGCAGTTTTTCAAAGGGCAGATACCAAAAGTACAAGCACAAACTATGCCACTGCAGATGATCATAGGCTGTATGCTGAGAAATATCTTTTCTTAACGTGGGAGCCTTAACCAAAGACTCAGAAGGGAATTTTACAGGAATCAATTAATGACATGTCTAAAGGTATATCATGAGCCTCCAGAGAATCAAGAAATCAAGACACAGAAATGGGATGTGACCAGCAAGATGCATGAAACTGCATTGTATGAGCATTCAAATAATAGCATAACAAGGAAGAGACCCACTACTCTACAGGAAGATGTCATGCCATTGACAAATGAGGCTAAATAAGAAGAGGTAATTCCTGCAATGTAAAATAGTTTACTTTTAAAAAGTCATTGTGAGCCAAGCACAAATAGTATCTGGGGCAAGAGAATATGGATACTTTGCAATTTTTTTGTAAGATGTTTTCTGGTGTCTTAGGTGTTTCATGGCCTTGCAATGAGGACACGAATTCAAGAGGTGGCCACTCCCTCACTTCCATTTTACTACTTCCTAGAATAATTCTTAAATTGTTCCTTTTCCCTAGTTGCATATCTGATTGTAATTTCTTTCTTTTTCCTTCTGTACTTGTAATTATCTTTTCACTTCAGTTCCATGGATTTTTCCTCTTTCAGATTATTTAATTCTTCAGTTTATTCAGTATGATATTCCTTGCTATCATCCAGACCCTACTGACATTTCCTTGTGCCAGTTTCAGTACTGAGGAGATGTCTAAAAAGTGGTGTTGCTTTGTGCCATGCTGGCACTGACCAGAGAAAGCACAAAGAAACCCTTGGTGTCTGGAGGATTCTAGATATCTACTAACAGCAATATGTTGATGACTGTGGAAGCATTTTGCTCCTGATCCATGTTGCTGTTCTGGCAGAAGCCTCAAATGCAGATACAGATACTTTAGCAAAACATCTATTTTTGTTTTGTCATTTGCATATTTTTCTGAAATGGAAAAACAATCTGAGATGTTTTGTATTTTTCATTAAAAAATGTCATTTTTAAGCAATTTTAGCTTAAAATATTCAAGAAATTGTTTTTTAAATTTCAGAAAACACTGTGCTACAATTTAAAAAAAAAATTCTGAACTTCCAAAGCGCTTCCAATTTTCCCTTTTCTTTCTTTGGAAGGATATTTAGTTTGTCAATGACTTCCACCAGAAGTGATACTTCTGTTAGAGCTCTAATCAGATTAAGTTGGATCCACACTTTGCATGTTCTCCCAAGCTAATTCCCACGATCACTGTGCTTTAAAACCTTTATTAGAGGTTTTTGTTAAAAATGCATCACTTTACCATCAATATTCGTCTGACAAGAGAAGTGGATGCAAATGTACACTTCTTTCAAAGCTGTGTTTGTCACTGACCTTGGATGTTGGATCAAGAAGAGAATTCGTTTCTAAACTGTGCAATGCCAGGAACGCTGGAGAGAGTTCTGACTTCCTTCTAAGAGAGGTGATTTGAAAACCTCATCATCTGATGAGCCAAAGATACTTGAGTGCTGCTAAAAGATGCAAAGTTTCAAAACTGGCTGTTGTCTCTCTAGCAAGTTGTTGTCAAGATAAAATGAAGGAGGCATCACTGTGCAGCAGGAAATCTTGGGATCTCAGTTTGAAAGGGGAGATTATAACTTGAAGCACATAAACTTCCTTCTTTGATTCATAAGCAAAATGGAAGCAGAGTGACTGGTGATGATGCCAGCTTTTTCAGGCAGTTAAGGCAAAGGCATTTAACATGACTGGCTGGAGATGAAACTCAGCAACTTGTCCTTAAAATATCAACTGAAATTCAGATATGAGCTAAAGAGGTTCGTCTGGGAAAGACCAAAACTTTGAAGAAAATAGAAAAGAAAAAAAAAAACAGGCTTTTGTCTGTGTTACCACCAAGGGATGTGATCTTAGTTTTATAAAAGTGGTCCATGGAAGAATATGTTGAGTGGTCAGTGTTGCTGAAGAAGAAAAATATTATGAAGAAAAATCAGATAGAAGATAAGGACAGAGTATTTATGCCAGTGTCCATATATCCATGGTGCACCACGTTTTCCATCCTGTCTTCCCTGTCTTTTCAAAAATGAGCGGTAATTATGTCCATGGGAACAGACTTCCATAAAAAGAAAGCTAAGCAAAGGAGATTCTGTATGCCTAGAAAAGGAGAGTATTGGGGGAGATTATAAAGGTAAATGAAATCATCACAAAGATGGGCATGTATATACTTTGTGCACAGCCTTTGCCAGGGCGAAAACTTAAGATCATCAAAGGCAGGTGACAGATATGACAGCTGGGAGAGACAAAAGATGTTCTTTAGATGTAACAGAATTCAGGAGGATACTGTTAAAGTGTGAAGTTTACGTGAGTTCAAGGGAAGCTTGAACAAGTTCCCCAAAGAGAAATTCATAGGGGTTAGTACACATGAACCTTATCTGGCTCAGGTGGTCTTTGAGACTCAGATTGGTAGGAGCCGGAAGAATACGCAGGGAAAGTGTTATCATAGAATCACAGAATGGCCAGGGTTGGAAGGAGCCTCAAGGATCATGAATCTCCAACCCCCCTGCCGCATGCAGGGCCTCCAAACTCCCCATTTAATACTAGTTATCATATGCCTGTTCTGCTCTTCTCAGGGCATTAACTTCTGTCTGCTAATAGAGATAGTGCTAGAACATCGGCCTGACCTGGTACAACCATTTTACATTCTTATGATAATATTTGTGTCCTGAGCTCACATTCCTCTACATATCCAAATGAAGGGCAGACCAGATGCTGTGGAAGCAGCCTGGACAACTAGTTTGAAAACTGGACTTTCTGATCTTCTTTGCTTCTCCCTTCCTCTTCAGCTGAACTAAGAAAGGATCTGTCTTCCACAGTGCACCTAGTTGGCAATCAGATGGAAATGCTCACAATCAGAGGCATGTTTTTAAAGTTTTAAAGTTTCAGTTTACTATGATTTTTAAAAACCTGGGGAAATCCATAAAAAATGTATCAGTGTATAATAGCTGAACAATCTTTTCAGGAGACTTTAATTGCTGATTCTAATCTTTACATCTCAATCTGCTGGGTCAGATTTGCACTTCTCCTTGTGTGCACAATGGGGAACAATGTTTAGCTGATGACAGAAGTGTCGAATAGGGATTAAGTACCCCCCAAGCTGTCTGTATTTTAGTAATAGTATTGAAAGTTCCCCAGACCCTGATTTTCTTCCCTCCTACTCATCCAATAAATTAACTCCTAAATCTGAAAATCGAGACATAACCTCACTGTGAGAGAAAATACACCCTGTGAGTTTTCCTAAATGCCTCTTTAGAAAAAGCTCACTTGATTATTGTAATTGATTATCTGTAGCCCCCAAGCATCAGAATTCTATGCTGCACTCAGTGTGTGGCTTGATTAGATGCTGGATTTGGCAATAGTCTCAGGGGTTCCCACCTCACCATCCCCACCCAACCACCCTCTACTATCAGGCCCATGCTCCAGGTTTGCTCCCCTAGCTTCAGTGCAGATTCCAAATTAATTTGTTCCAGATATTCACTGCTGTTAAGAGTGCTCATCACACAGTGTGCTCTATCAGTGTCTTCCCTGCTTCCTATGACGAGGTAAGTGCTGTGGATATGTGCAATTGGAGAAAGGTAATGGCTTGCTTAATGGAGTTAGCCTTCAGCTTTACTAGCTCCTTGATCAAACTGAGCACTAGTGCAAATGCATGGCCACTGGAGCAAAGCCATGGCTTGGAGATGGGAAGGTGGCCTTTTGTTAGGTGGTAACTCAGATTTGGGAAAGTCTATGTCTGTCATGAAGTTGCCCATCCCAACATGTACTGCTTCTATGTCTACACGACAAACCAGAGTCCTGAGTCCAACCAGTAATAAATAAGAGTTGGCTAACGCGGCAGTAGATTTTAAGAAGGATTCAGGCAAATCCAGATCACTGCAGTCTAGTAAACATGATATCTGTGCTGGGACAATGTGTAGAAACTCTAACAGATAATAAAATTAGTGTGATATGGATAACTATGCTATATTGTGAGAAGTTGACATGTGTTTTGAAGGAGAAGTCATGACCTGAAAATGCAGACTCATATACTGAAATTCTCTAGAGCAATCCACAAGTAGGCGAACACTGGAAACCCGGGTGAGATCACCTGCTTGGGTTTTCAGATTGTTTACTGAGGTCCACCCCTAAGGGTCTTCAAGCAAATAAGATGTACTGGGACAAAAGGCAAGACCTTCCCATCGATAAATAGCTGGTTGACAGTAGAAAGCAGGGTGTAGGAAAAAAATGGTTAGTTTTCACAGCAGAGGTCGGTCATCACTGAAATCCCCACAGAGGTCTGTGCTATTCAACATATAAGCAGTTGGGATAAAAAATAGAAAGGTGAATAGTGAGGGGACAGAGTTTGCTGATAGTGCTATTACTCAGGAGAGTTGAGAGAAGGACCAACTATGGTGTATTGAGGAAGATCTTACAATACTGGTGATAATAGGCAAAAAAATGATGTGAAATTCAGTGCAGACAAATTCACGCAGGAAAAATAGCTCTATCTTTACATATGAAATGATGGGCTAGGAACTAACCATCACTTCTCAGAAATGAGATCTTGAATTAAATGGATAGTTCTGTGAAACTGTCACCTCAAGAACAGTTAAACCAAAATTTTAAGAATAGAGAACAAAATAAAAGCCATCATTATAACGCTATTTATATCCATTGAACATCTGCACCTTGAATACTCTGTGCATTACCAGCCTCCTCAACTCAGAAGGAGCTGAGTAAAATCAGAGAAAGCTGAAAGATGTGACAAGAACAGTTGCCATGATAGAGTGGGTTCAAGGAATTGATCAGGACTCAGAAGGAAAGGATCTGACCAGGGCTGGGGCAGGTTAATAGAGGTCTATGAAACCTGCATGCCATAGAAAGTGCGGACAAGTACTGATTCTTTGCATTCACTTAAACCAAAGGATATCAAATGGAAGTAGATCATGTTCAATATGAAAAGTGGTGACTCCTCAGCACAGAATATAGTAAAGCTGTGGAACTCCCTGTCAGATGACATAGTGGGTGCTGAAAGTTCACGTGAATTCAGCAAATGATTTTTGAAAATATGGAAAACATGCATGGAAAAATATGTAAAGATGATTTCTGTTTAAAAAGGACTGTAAACAGAAAATTACTGGAGGTTAGAAGTATATCTGAGAGAACTACGTCTGCTTTTATTCTTCTTTGAACATTGATTGTTGGCTGCCAGAGATGTTTTTGGTTAGATGGCATTCTGGTCTAACCGCTGTCTGGCTGCAGTCTCTTCTTTCCTTGAAGACCAGGGCAGGTGATATATATTTTTTTTTATCTTGACCCCTTCAGTGGCTTGTTTTATACCATTGCAGAAGCAGATTTGCTGTCATAAAAGATGGGATGGTGGACTTTGAGTATAAAAATGGGAATGAGACAGAAGTCATAAGCTTCCTGTGCAATTAAAATGTGTGTCTTGCTGAGCTACAGCATCAGAATGGTAGATGAAGAAGAAGGTAGTAATGCATAAGAAACAGGGCACAGGAATATTCACAAGGCACTTAATTTGGTTGAATGTCATTAGCTATTTTAGGTTTCCTTTACAATCCATAGGGAGATAAAGTCTCTTCATTTGGGCACTGGAGAGCACCTGAATTAGGGTTTTCTTTTGAACTTGGCCTCAATGGACACTTTGTGTCCAGTAATTAGCAAGGTAACTCAAGGAAATTAAGCTGAGTGCCTAACACTGGGTGACACAGATACCATAAGCTGTACTGTCCTGTAAGGAGGAGTTGCTGTCATGTTATGAATTCTGTTAATGGATTGATGTGGAGGATAAAACTCCAAAGCCCGTCTAGAGGCTCCTCTTGTGGCATTTTCTTGTAACAGTGAGCAGGGACTGAGGATTTGATTCCAAGTGAACAGCGTTGTAAAATTACACTGAGATGGTCATAATCAACTTTGTAATCAAACCACCAGTTGTCTCTATCCTATACTAGACTGCAAATAATTTGTCTCTTCTTTTAAAAGAGCATCTTTGCAACTCAGCATATATTCCATTTGCCAGGGACTGCTTTTGTTAGCAGCGTTATAAACTGACACACTCCAGATATGACACATTCTGTTTTATTGTCTGAGTACTGCAGAAGAAAACAACCCATTCTGAGACCCGTGGAGGCTACCTGGAGTTAAAGGTGTGGCAGCAATGTCTCAAACTGTGATTCATTTTGAAGCATTCATAAAACCAGTGTGAGTTCACTAACTTCTTTCACCCATAGCTTTAAGCTGTGTGTTTTTCAGAGATTCAATTTTTCTGTTTTTCTAGATAAAATAGACAGCAGCTAATACATAGTGAGGGAACACTCTCTCCCTAAGTCTCTAAATATACTGGCACAGGTGAACAGCTTGTTTTTGAAATAAATTGCCTTTTTTTGTGAGTAACATTTGCCCGCTCTCTTTCTTTTACGATTACCTTCCTTCAGTTGTTTCAGTTCATTTCCTCTCACCATCTTATTTTCGGTAATTTTTCGCCCCTTTTCCCTTTAGTTCTTTTGGTAAGTCTCGAACCACAATCTTTCCCATGGAGAGAATGAGGGCAGGGAAGTTTGTGATGAGGGCAGACTTTTGAACCATGAAATGTGTTTAATCTACTGCAGACAATTTTGTCTATCTCTCGGAGCCATGTCCTTTTTATATTGCTTACAGTTGTGATAATACTTATGAATTGGGAGCATAAATACTATTTAAAATTATACTGGAAAGGCAAAACAGATGGAAATCTTAATGCTGTAAGGCATGCATTTGTTGCCAACAGCACTCAGGCAGGTTCTTCCTTTCTGTAGCAATGCCAGTAGAATGTAATAGTAACTGTGGTCAGTGTTAGAACAGAAATTTATCACCAATCTTTACCTCTTGGTCATTATTTTAAAGCTTTTGTCTTTTTATAATCCTCAGTAGTTGAAGTGAAAAATGCTTCATTTACAAAAATAAACTTATGTTTTTACTATGGCTCTGAAGTTATTTTAAAGCTTCTTCTGTAGTTTGTTTTGCTCCTTGTATGAAAGCTTTCCACTTCGACTTACTTTGCAGGGTAGGTCCATCTGACAACAAATTGTATTGTTTTGGTAGTGACCTAAGAGGTAGCTTTGACAGAAAGAAGTAGCCTGAAAGAATAAATAACTTAAAGAGATTTTGCTAGCAGGTCTTTAGGAGCTGATGATTTTTGCCACCTGGTGCTGCAACACCTTTTCTGTTACTTGCTCATTTTTAGCATCTAAAAGGAAGAGACGTGCTCTGTTGGATGAAGAATCTCTCTTGGCCACATATGATGGCTTACTTGAGTATCAAGGAATTGTGTTTATAATCCCCTGAATTATAATTAAAACAGGTTCTGAAATAATTTTTAAGAGCCAAAATTACGTAAAATCAATGCATGGTATCTTTTTAATGAACAACAAAAAATTCATTTAAATAAATGAAGCAGTCACCCCTGGGTGCTTGAATTTCCCTTTAAAAAGTTGAGCTACTCTTAACTTATTGATTTTGAAGCCACTATAATAAAGAATTAGTGAAGGAAATACTGCTTTTACTGTTTTCAGATAATGCTTAATGTTGTTGCAAATTATAAAATTTAATTAGCTATATAAATGCCAAAGGAACAAATAATGTGCTATTGTCTTGATATCTTTCCAGAAATTAGTCTTTTAAAACAAATTTGCCATATTAATCATCTAAAAATATTTTTGATCACTGAATTAATAGTTTGCAGCCTGTTTTCAGGTATTCATTGCCATAGGTGATTGCCTCTTAATTACTACATGGGCGCTTTCTATTCACTCTTATTAATTCATGTTTTCTGGCACAGTCCCAAAAGGCAGCCTTGCCCTATATCTTCTAATTACTTCTATAATTGAATTTGCCCACTTTTTCTAACCTATTTTTTAAACTGACTGTGTTTGTTCATGGTTTATTGTGTCTTTTTTGTGTCAGTTCTCTGCAAGCAGAATGTACATTGATTCTTTCCTCGTTTCTCATTAATTTTCAAGAGCTTTGCTGCATGTCTGTTTTTTCAGCCTGTCAGACCTATTGCTAGACCAAAAAAAAAGATTCTTATTATTAAAGGTTAGGTAAAATAGACTGAAGTTAATTAATTCATTAGTAACTCTGAGCCAATTACTGAAGCCTTCTCTTATTTATATACTTGTTAACAAGACAGAGATGAGAAAGGCCTATTATAGGCACATGTCCTTCAGAAGTTGGGCAAACCCTCTGGAGCATATGCATTTAGTTTCACCAAAGAAAAAGAATTGATTCCAAAATGAAGACTTGAAGATCTGGCTGGCAAATGCTTCATAACTTGATGGACCTTCTCATGGCCATCTAAAAGATATTTTGGGTTCTGTTCTTTGATCGCAAGTAATAACTTTTAATGTTTAGCCTCATGAAGCACATACCTGATGTATGAATATAAATTCATTGACTTACAACTCCCTAGAATTAATTCATGGAATGCCTGGAAATAGTAGAACAAAGAGGACCTACCCATGCATATCTATGCAATTAAGACATGAGTCGCCGATTGTGACTTCACACAATTGTCTTGTGTTGATAAATGTGAGGAGATATGTAGCTGGAAGAAAAGAATTGTTTGTAAATACTTTGCAAGTGATGAATGTCACATGAAAGCTGTGTCATTCTGTTATCCAGAAGCTACAGTTTTATGTGTAAACTATCAAGCTCACTGATTAAGGTCAAATGTTTAAATTGATTACATTAACAGTTGTTTTAAGTGTTACATCCAGTACCTGCACTTATGTTTTCCTAAGGCATCACAAAACAGTGTACTCTTTCACTGAGTTCTAAACAGTGTAACTCAGCTTGCAGTGCTGGCATAAGGTTGTTTACTTTTATAGAGTTGTTTTATTGGGGAAAAATTTGCTTAGCGTAAGCTTTGCGTATTCTTCGGTTCAGACTGTGACCATCGTATCAGAATTAAGTAACGTGTAAAATAGTAACAGGCAAAACATGGATTTGGGAATGTCTTCCAATCAATCCTTGTAGAACATGGATCCAAACAAACTTATCAGAAAGAAAAAGAAGCTTTTGAACCACTGGGGAGCAGGAATGTTGGCCTAGTCCAGTCGATTAGATTTGGAAGAAAACTTGGTCCATAGTTTTAGATTTAAAACTGTACTAGCAATTAGCTGTAACTTTGAGTGCTTTCAGTTACCGCTTAGAAATAACGCCATGGCTATTTAATGGCTATTGAGAGACAGTAGGAAGAAAAGGAATAAGCAAATGAGACATCTGAAAACTCACCTGCATCTCACTTCTATTATAAGGTCTGGAAATAATCACTGTGCTGTGCCAAAATGTTTGACTGTTTGCCTCTGCATACATCCCGGAGCACACACTGCTTTCTCACCCCCCTTGTGTGTCGTATGGCTCCCTGCAGAATTGGAGCCTTTATTATTCAGTCTTGCTCATTCATCCTCTTCCTGAAATCAGCTAGGAAATAACAGGCTGATTGGAACTGATGATATCTTGATCAGATCATTATTATTTCTGGTGTGAAATAAATAAGCAATTAATTATGGGAGTGCTCTGGCTGCTCTGTAATTAGAATAGCTTTGAAATTTGCACTTAAGACAGATATTCACTTCTTCACTGTGTATGAATTATATGACATGCTTGCCAAATGTAGTTATTTATTTGTGGAACGGAAAGTTACTGGTTTGGAGAACTTCTCAAGTACATTTCTTGATTTGTTTTAGCTACTGGCACTTCTCCTTAAGACTGCTGGCTGTGTTAGTGAACAGAGGGACAGACTCTAAATACTTGGATCCTTTCAGTAGAAACAGTGCAAACAGGTTTTTGAAAATTTCATGACAACTGTAGATGAGCATTTAGACTGTTCAGAATTGTAATGAAAGGAAATAAATGTTTCCCTTGACATTTCATTTTTTCTACTGATGAAGTGTTATTGAAATCATTTTTGTAACTCTATGGTGTATATTATGGGGAGCACATCACTTATCTGCCCCTCACTTCTTGCAGTTTTGCAGAACTGTGGGTTTGTGTGTGCTCCACCTGGACAGACCCTCAAACAAAGTCAGTAAAGTAAAGGAAAAGCACTACCATGACATGGGTTGTGTTATCAGAATCAGCAACTGAAGGTGCTGAAATTTAAGGTGTTCATTGAACTATGTTATATTTTTGGGTTTTTTGATAAGATGTGTTGATGGTAACAAAATTATTAAACTAAAATAACCAAAAGTTGTGCTGATTACGGTATGAAGAACAACCACAGATGGGGAGGAACACTTTTATTTCATACTACGCAATACAACCTAACTCTAGCATTAGAAGCAGTTAAAATAGGCAGTGTTTGCTGTCTGGAAAGCTCCTGGTTTATCATGTCTTTTGTAGCTCTTATAAATTTATTTCCTTCCTTTACTTATGCACATGTTATGCTGCGTTTAACTCCACTTCTGTCATACACACTGAATTGAAAAAATCACTGTAAGCTGTTTCCTTTCATAGTTATTGCTGCTCTTTACTCAGGGTACCCTCCAGCACATCCTAGTAATATCCTTTTGCCTGTCTTCTTATCTCACTTCCCGTGAATGCATTTTGGCTTCTGCACAGCCACGGTAGCTCTTTCTACTTAATTCCATATCTTTTCAGTAACTTCACGTAGTCGTCAAGGAACTTGTAGAGATTGTATTGACTTCTTGGAACATGCTTGTTCCTTGTGGCATTTCCTTTAGATCGTTATTGCTTCTTCTTTGTATTACATCCTGTGATCACAGCAAGTGTATATGCCGAGTTGAAGTTGAAAATCAAAATCATCATTTACATACAACAGTGCAGGGATACTGAGATTCATGTGTATGATGAGCCAGCAGCACAATCCCTACTGCCTGTTCCATTGTCTTGGGTTTTTACTGTTTGGCTGTCTTTGTCCTTCCTAGTACATGCTGACAATCAGATGACTAATGTAGATATTGAATGGAGATATTACAATATATGTATATTGATATAGCAAGTAGAATCTTGTAATTGTAGGTTGATATTAAAAAAAAAAAGTTGTAATAGAGGAAACATTTCAAAATATTTTCTGCTACTTTTCATAAGACTAAAGTGAAGTAATGCTGTTTAGTGCCTTGGATATTAGGGCTTTTACCTTTATATCAGAGGCTTACTGGAAAGCAAGTTATCTGATTAAAACAGTGAGTGTTGATCAGCAGCATTCTTGCCTTCCAGTCTGTGTGCTCTTTGTTGACTTTTATTCTAATAGTATTTAGAATAAATAAGAATAAATAAGGAAATAAATCCATAGCATATTAAAGGAAGGAGAGTCCCTCAATGAACACGGGCAGTTTTCTGTCTAAGGTCAGCAGCAAGGCAGGGACTTCAGCATCCAGCACCGGCCTCAGCCCAATGCAGGGTAACTGAGCACTTAGGGCACTGTGCAGAAAATGACCTTTCTTTCTGGTTCTTGACAGAAGAGGTTTGTTAGATCTTCCATCCTTCAGCACTAGATGCACCATTAGAGAAATAGATTTCTCTAGTTTTGCTCACCGCTGCAACAAACTCAAGCATGGAATCTTGCAGTAAGGAGAGCAGTTTATTTTAAGATCTATTAGATAAGCTGTCTCCTAACTGATATTTCATTATCTTCCAATGTAAGCTGCAAATATTCAATACATATATTTTCTCTTACTTTAATCCTGAAGAAGAGGAGAGGTTATCTCTTGCTTCCAGTCTTAGTCTAGCTCCTAAATTTCAGTGTTTTGAATAGGCAAGAGGCAACATGCAATCTATTGGCCTTTTAAAGCCTGAGACTGCTCAGGGTCTTTCAGGCCAGTTTATTATGGCAGATAAGATATAAATTAATAATAAAGAGAGAAATATATGATTTCAAGTAGTAATTAATAAAATTTTAACTCAAAGTTTTAGTGAAAAACGTCAGCCCAAGAACAGTCATGCACATCGGGGGGATTGAATCCATCCTTATGCTCATAACGTATGTTTCAGCACATCTAGAAATGTAATTGTGTTCCTTAGGGGTATCCAGACTGCTGGTACTAAACAAATATGAGTAGTTATTATCTGCATGTTGGCATTATGTATTTTATTTCTACAGTAAGTGCCACCACTCAAATGCCAAACCTGTGCTTAACATTGTGCCAATTGGCCTCCTCGCTGATAAACCTTGACAGTACATTGTTCTGTTGTCAAGGGGCATTATCCTAGCAATTCAGCAAAAAATTTTCTTCATTTGGACAGAGCATCTTTTAGACATTCCCTTCTTCTATTGATTTGTTTTCTCCTGTCCCTTTCTCCTTCTTTTGTTTTCTTATCATAGCTTCAGGTTATTAAGTGCAAAGTATTGATGGGAATGGATGGTTTTGGTCGATGGAGAGCTAATGCATCCCTAATCCTGCCATTGTTATAGAGTTGTGCTTTACTCTGGTTCCTGATGGGGGAAAAGGTGCAAAGCTCTTGATCCTAGTTTTATTTGTCACAAACCCATCCATCAATCAAGCACAAGCATGTCTGAATGCTGAATGACATGTGGGTCTCAGCTGAAGAAATTCGATAACACTGTATTGTCAGGTTGCTCACTCTTTTTTTTTCGATAAGAAATACATTTGACTGAAACAGATAAGCATGCAACTACTAAAGACTTGAAGAGAGAGAGTGACATACATGGCAGCAAAGGTTGTTGATCTTTGGTATTAATGATACTTATGAGTAAATAAAAGAAGGGAAAAAAAGCTCTGGACATGAAACACATGTAAATCCTGTAGGTTTTCTTTATTAAGTTGGAGTTTCAAGTTTTGAATCTGGGCATATATTATAGATTGCAGTCTAAGTCCAAATGCTGTTAGAACCTATCACAGAATTTATAGTTTAAGAATTGGCTAATAAAGCTATTGGTTAATAAAGATATTTCTGGACAGTAAAATTATTTTAACATATGTTGATAAATCTCTTCTTTATAATTTCTAAATGAATATGAAGATATATATAAATATTCTTTCAGGATTTAAAATAATTTAGAAATATAATTGTCTAAAGTAGATATTTTATGCTACACAAATACATAAATGCATCATTTCCAAAATGTCTATTTAAATTGTAATTGTATATTCAGTTTTTTTGTATCCCTTCGTTCTGGTTCCTGAGTGATGTACATTATTGAAAACTTATCTCCTTACTCGTATACAATTTTCTGTTTACACTCAAAATAATTGCCTTATGGAACGGTTAAAATGGTACAATATTCCCTCTGTACACTGTAAGTTTGGTGAAAATTGTCAACTGATCAGAACAATCTAGAAAAATCTTTTTATTTTCTTATTGGAGAAGTAAATATTTGAGAACGGAAAACTGTATGAAATGACCTAAAAAAAATGCATCAACAAAGGTAACAAAAAGACAACCCACATCGCAGGCTCTAAGATGAATGTGATGTAGCCTCAAGTACTCACACACTCTGTGAGTAAGCCATTTTTCCTCCACACTGTGACTAGGGGCTAAAAAACTGCAAAAATCAATGTGGGAGTGCTTTAGATTTGTTGGGTAAATTACACGTGCTTGGCTGCTCCATTGTATCTGGCCCATATTCCATGCCCAGTACTTTTAGATGGAACCGTCACATAATACATATACTCAATATTGTTTTTTATAGATTGAACAGAGCTTAAATTGAACTCCATGGTAAGCAAGGAAAAACTTAAGAGGTGCAGCTTCTTGAAATCAGGATGAACTCATAAATATAGAAACACAATTGAATCTGTGTCTGTGATCTCCAGCCCCAGTTTTAATTTGGTGGGGTAAAGTTAGCACTAAGTAATCATAACATCCTGGCATCTGTTGGTTTATCTTCAAATGATTATTTTGATGATGATTTGATATTAGTGTGGAGAATGTTTTTTGCATTTGTACTGAAATGAAGAGCTGTAAACATTTTTAAATGGCATTCTTGGTATGGTCTGAATACTGGATGATGCCAGATTAAATTCAGAATGCCTCCATGAGCACCAAAAAGCACTTTGAGATCTCCATGTGTATCGTGAGTAAATTATTTCAAATCAATTGCAGTACATGCAGTGAAGATCAAGATGCTCAGCTGCAGAACACCTGAGTCTGCGTTTAGGCGTTTGAGTAGCAGACTCTTTTCAAGTTGCAAATGATGTCTTATTTAAAATTAAAAAGAAAGCAGACCAATTTCAAATAGTTAATATGAAACAGAAATCTTGGCCACCTTTGAAAATGTCCACGTTAATTAACAGATATGAGGTAATCAGATGTAAACAATTTGCTGGATTTTAGGTGACAAAAGCTGGTGTGACAGGACTGATAGCACTCCTTACTAAGCATGAAGAAGGCTGGTGTTTTCTCAGGTGAAAGCAAATGCATTTGCAACTTTTAAAAATAAGGTAAGACTACATGTGCAAATGTTAGTTTGCTTTCATTGTACTTGTGAACAGTGTATTACTGATGATATGTGTTTAAGTTACGTATTTTTAAATACTGATCTCCAGAGCCATTCATGGGCAGACAATAGTCACTGTAGCCCACAGAGTTAGAATTGCTTTGAGATTGTGAAGCCAGGAGTCTGACTTTGTGTCCGTGCAGACATCAGTGCTGCTGAAACCTGCCTGCACTTCCAAAGCCATGATCCAGCCTGTGCGAGGCACGGGAGCCGATGGCAGTAACTGATACTGCTTGTAGAACAGTGCCAGGGAAACCATGCCGTGTGTGGGTCCCATAGGCAAGGGCTGCTGTCATGGCTGCAGTGAAGGATGCCGAAAATGTATTTACAGGGAAGAGAGTATAAGCCTTAAATTTCGGGGGGATGCTTTCACATAGGCAGCTCTGCTGCTTGGTCTCACCCCTCCCCTGACCTCCTGGCACGTCTCCCTCCTTCAGGCTTTGGATGTGCAGGGGATGGGCAGCACGTGGTCCTCAGGCTGCTGGTGCTCTTACAGACATCCAGCTTGCGCTGCCGGCAATTCATAATCCTAATACTAAACTTTAAAAGTCTCTTTATAGTTTTGCTGCGTTTAAAAATTACAGGACACATCCCCAGCTGGTGTTAATTGATATAATTCCAGTAGTGCTCTTGTTAGGACAGCAGTTTCTGCTAATGAACATCCAGCATTGTATCTCTACAAGCGTTCAGATGTGGTAATCAGCCCAGCCAACCTCTATGAGTAAAGCGGAGCCTTGTCAGGGGGCCTCCACTTTAAAACTTTGCCTCTTGGTGTGTCAGTGCTTGATTTTATTATTCTGAGGGCATTTTGATAACCCCTCTGTGTTTGGGTCTTCGTGGTGTGAAGGTCTGACTAAATAATGAGGGTACTTTCTCTTTTATCTTTAGAGGGAGGATTTCCTTATTACTGCTGATAATATGGGTCAGATTTTCAAAGGTGTTTTAACTTCACCTCCGTGTTTGTACTGCATAAACACTTGCAATTGCTTTTGTATCCAGTCACTCCTACAGATGAGCATTTACCATTATTTTGATATGCAAGTGATACTTGTGGATGTATTCTTCAACCTTATTTCTATAGATAAATATACACAGGCACAAGTGAGTGTCGTGCCTTTATTTGGCATTTTGAAATGGTTGGTATTAAGTGGACCGAACAGTAGCACTATTTGCTTTCTCAGGGTATATGATGGGTTCATTCTGTACTTTGAGGAAAAAGGAATAGAGAGATGTTAATTTAACCTTTTCTCTTTCTATAATTTTGAACTCAGTTTCATATGAGTGGAGACCATGAAGGGTCCATGATCATACGTGAAATGCCTGTCTGTATTCTAACACCACCTGTGATACTATGTAGTGGTAATGATCCTTCCTTTTTATGAAATACAAATAATTCATATGAAAAGGAACTTTAACTTCCACAAAACCGCCATAGCTCTGCTCCTTAGGCAATAAAAAAAGCTTACAAAGCAATTGTTGGTTACTTCTTTTGAAGAAAGAATGCATGTGGATGGGGTGTCATCAACAAAATGTGCACTTCATATTCCAGAATTCAATCCTGCCCATGAAGCTGTAGCCATTTAACTCCATGACTTCTGACTGCTCTCTGCCTGAGAGCTGGAAATGCTTTATGGTACCTCAGTAGAAGATATGCTGTTATTCCATTTACTCTTGGGTGGTGTAATGGAGTTCCCACGACTACACTTAGATGAAAATCAGCTGCTGAAATGAGCGACAGTAGCACTGTTGACATCCAGTATGCATTAGAAGCCAGCACAAGTATCGTGTTGGTGTGTTTCTAGGACCAGGACCACTCAAGAGGTTAAAGATGTTGTTCATCAACTGGGAATACAACTTGAGAAATATAAAGCCAATGGCATTAGAAAGAGAGGGCAAAACACCATATGATTTCTCTGTTTAAGTGCCATATGGCATCTCTTTAAAATGTATAGTACTCAGGAAAAAGATTAGTGGAAAATGTAAGAGCTGCTTCATAGGGCCCTGAGGACCAGCAGTTCAAAATGCTGTAGTGTCCAGACAGCCGTGCTTGCATCTCAGGGAGCAAATGATGCTGAGACAAAGAAGATGATGCACACAGTACTTCTCGTTAGCCTGACACATAATCCAGAGTAGAGTGATCAGCACAGTGTTGTTCCCATAGCTGCTACGTGTGTGCGTGTTGTACTGTGCAGCCATGGCTGTCGTACAGCTGTGTGCCTGCTGAGCTAGCTGAGTGCATGCAGCCTGCAGCTGGCAGGGCAGTTGTGGCATCGCTCCAGTGCCTTGCTACAGAGATAGGGTGCTGACATCAGGTCCTGCTTGCTTGAACTGACTCAGACCAAAGTTTAGCTACTGTAGTGGTGTGTTATTGCTTTCGTCGCTTCGTATTCGCTTGGTGGAATTTTATTTGTAATGAGAGCAATACCTACATTCAGATATAGAGTTATATATTGGTTTTCATCTGAATCAGCTGAACATGCAGCCACAAGTATATAACCATAAACAGTGGGTTCTGATGTTAGAGAGTAATTCCAAACCAATCATTTTGAGAAAGGGAATTTAACAGAAGACCCTCACTCAATTTCTACACAGAGATTGAATTTTTTTTCCAAAACAGGAGGAAAATCATTGACTGCTCTGTGTTTTCCAAACATCTCTAACCATTACATTACAAATTTCTTCTGCTGTACCAGATGAGTTATTTCTTTATTTAAAACATGCAAAAATTTAACGCTCTGTTTATTAAATCCAAATATATGTGTAACCTGAGAAAGCTATAAAATATTCAAAAGCCAAAATACCAATAAAAAGAAATTGAAATAGTTGTTCTTTGCTGCTTGTGGACCTGATTCTGTGTCCTTTATGCTAATTTGCCACTGGTTCCTTTGAGGGAAAAGAATTCCAAAGGAGATCTTTGAATTAATCCCTACAGCTTTAAAACTTCAGGTAGGAGATAAAAACTCATGAAGTGCTGCACAGCATTAACTGAAGGAACAAAATAGCTTCATCAACCCAAAATCCCTAGAAGCTATTCATTTTCAATTCTTTAAGCACATGTAAGTCCCCATAAGTTGGTGAGAGCAATTTGCATGCTTAAGGCAAAGATCAACCTGAAGGCAACAATTCATAATGAAAAGGAAAGAGAAAAAGCCCACAAACAAAAATTTTCCAGCTTGAGTTAAAAACTCATCAACTCCACTGCATATGTTTGACTCAAGCAGTATTTTGTTGCCTGTAAATTGTTTGCAGTAGGGATGCTGTACTTTTAGAGGAAATAATCCAGAAAAGAGTTCCACCAAACCCATGATAATTTGATTGCATAGTCCATATTTGGAGCATATTTGCATATTCACTTGTGTTTACAAATATATAAACTGTCATCTCCCAGGCGGGGAGAAGAAAATTGACAGAGGAGGTTCAGATGGTGGAGAAGGGAAGGAGTTGCCAGTAAGGCCACAGGCTTGCCAAAATCCTCTAAGTGAAGGAAAAGAGACAAAACACAGAGAATAGACAAGGAGAATGAGTGGCTAATTACTGCACATCCCACTCAGCTAAAAATGAAACATACAGGCACGAGACATCAGAGAGGCACATATTGCATAGGCACATCCTGACAGCAATGACAAAACAGTGTAATCACAAACAGAAAACTAGGAACATTTCCCTCTTTGTTGGCAGCGTTGGAAGGGATGTGTTCTAGCAGAGAGGCTGCTACTGCCTTGCCTCTGCCGGTCACTTTTCTCTGGCCTGTGCCAGCTTGGAAATGGCTCTGGAAAAAGCAGGACTCTGGGTCCTGCAGATTCCTTGTGCCTGATGCCTGCAGGGCCTGATTAACTTCTCATCAGAACCAGTGCTCTCCCTCTGCCCTTGACTGGCATGTTGTAGGGACATGGCTGGGTAAAGTGTTAATGCCAATCAGTTAGAAATTGGGGTATCTGAGAGATAGCCCTTTTGGCACTTTTGGCATGATTTGCATCATGCCAGGCACCTGACTTCTACTTAGCGAAGGACAGACTGGAGTAGTCTCTGCATGGGACTGTATTCTCACTTGCAACTGTGTAACTTGTAGTCATGTGCACCGACCATATAAACAAAAGAAGTCATGGAGGAGTTAGAAGCAATGTAGGTTTGATGAAGAAAGGACAGGAAGGAATTGTATTGTGTTTCCTAGCAAACACTGCAACTGCAGCTGGCAGCCATTAACTAGATAGTTAAATATGTACTAGCTGGTGAGATTTGCAAACCTGATTGCAAACTGCTGCAGGCTCTCCCTGGACCTCAGCCTCTCTCTCAAGAGGACCAGGTTATGGGCCCTGGAGGTGATAGGAGAGTGACTATGAAATGACTGCAGAATGTTTCTAATATAGGGCACTTTGTAGCATTGGCTTTGAGTTCTCTGTTCCACGTAGTGGTTCTAGTCTGAGGAATTTGTTGCAGTGCTAAATTGTCCCTGGAGTTGTAGTGGAAGTAACTTCTTCACTCTTATGAGCAAGGGCGTGAGGTTGCTGTTAGGCTGCAGTGGTTGAATGATTTGTCATTCAGGACAATTCACTGAACTTAAGTTATGAATAATGCTTTCTTCCATCTTCGGTTGGCTACTGTAGTTTTCTACTGCTACTTAACTGTGCCTTAATCACCAGCCAGTGTGCTGTGATGCAGCACGTACAAGCGTGACTACAGAGAAAACTATTGCAACGTGAGCTGCTGACAGTCTCAGGTCTGTCCTCTGAATGCTGAATGCAAACTATCACAAATTTTGATGAAATTTCCACATTGTTCAGTTATCTGAGGACAAGACAACTGAAAAGAAAATCCCTTGAAACTCAAGGAAAATGTTGAGAGTTAATAATCTCGAACCCGATGGAAAGTGACTGCTCATCAGAAGACAAAAGTTAGACTATACAAAAAGCACCTTCCATAGGATTAGTCTGTCCTTATGAAAAAATTCCTACAGATCTCAGTCAGTAGTGAGTGAGAAGATAAATTATTTTAATAATAAGAGCAGTATAAACAAACAGAGGCACCAGAAATTTGCAGTATATTGTATTTGGCAAAGTTTCTTTAAGATTATAGGACAGCCATGCTGTAATTACATTTATGCTCAAGTACACGTTTTTATTTGCATCACACCCACCAATATGAACATCACCAGCAGGAGGAGGATGTGATCAAGGCACTGGTTTATCCCCCAGTGTTTCTTCTTCCTAAGAGAAAAGAATTCCATTGGGGAAAATACTTTCGTGACATGATCTGTACAGCAATAAACTTAATAAAAGCAAGATTTATTAGAAAAAGTAACAAACTCAATGGGGCAGGGATAGAGACAAAGTAAAAACAGTTAATTTGCAATGAAAGTAATCTCACAGAGATTTATTTTACTTTAACTAATGCTCTAAATTTACTTTCACCCTTTTATTTAATTTGACTTATATTACTCAAATGGTTCTGGGTGGACATGGCTAACTTTGTATAAGGACAGCGTGAAAAAGAGTCCAGCTATTGTTTTGTAACTGACAGATCATTGTTGTTTCAGAATCCTTTATGTTCCAGCAGGTGTTGGCAGGAGCAAGGCTGGCACATAGGCTGAAATGTAATATTAAGAGGAAAAAGACAAAGCAACTTTTGAGAAAACGTTGCTGATATCAGTGAGTTTTTGCCATTCCAACCCTTTAAATCCTGCAGCATCTTCTCATCTCAAAACCCAAATGACCAGTCAAAAATAAAAGTGAAATTCAAGCTAGGCACTCCTTTAGCCATAAATGAAAGCCACTCTTCTCCTCTGTTCCCCAAATTTTGAATAGATGATGAACCAAAGATGAATAATATGAATAATGTCATATTTCTGAAGGATCAGCAAGCTCTGAGTAGTTTGGAACAAGGATCAAAGAATTTGCACTGCAGCTCTGGCAGAACTCTGTGCCCTGAGCAGTGAGCTTTCAGTGACATTCTCAGTGTTGAGGCTTTTCAGGCCTCTGATGTAAACAGAAGGTTCTCTGACAAGTCCAGTGCAACCTGTACAGTCTAACAGCTAAATGATATTTGGCAGTTCCTCTGCTTAGACTTTTGATATAGAAAACAGGGAGGAAGAGGTAGCTTCTACAGCTGAATGTTAGTGTCACGTGCAATATATTGCAGACATATTTTGAAGATTCCTTTGTCTGTTTATTTACCCTCATTTAGTACAGGCAGACAAACCATTTATTTCCAGTCTGTGATCAAGACATATAGTTTCTGCCAGGCTGTAGCCAGATATTCTGCACCTGTTTCCAGCCCAGTAAGCTGCAGAGAACCACCCAGAGCTACTTTTCCTCCACTCATCTAGTAAAGTTCCATGCAAATTTTCACTTGTTTGCATTTCAGACATACAGTATTGTCCTCTGACAACTGGGGACAAAGAGAAACTCCTTTCTGTTTCTTGAGCCAGGGCTGTGCTGCATGGGCACATGATGCTTGGCTAGTGGGCACCTACCAGACCAGGTTGCAGTTTCCTTGTGTTCCAGCTTTCCTACACTGGAAATGTTGGGTTTTTTTCCTTCCTCTTTGCAATTCTGATCTTTACAGAGTTTGTATCTAGGACTCAGTACTTCTCAGAAAAATGTGATTAAAATTGGCCAATGGATCCAGAAGTTATCAGGAGAGGAAATGGCTGGTTCTCCCACAGGGTCACAGAAGGTTTGTTTCCATGGGAGATGAAGCTGAATCAGAAGCTGAACAGAAATAGATGCATGGGTGAGATGGGTTGAAGACAAGTATTTTCTTTTTTTCTGTTTCATGTTGTAGAAGTGCACTGGCACATAAAAGACCATAGGAGAAAGTTGGAAAATCATTCTTGAGTGAAGCTTTGTGAATAAAATTTGAGAATGTAATGCAGTGTGGCTGTGTGAGGGACATTTCAGTGGGCTTGTTCATCAGAGGCTTCCAAAGTCACAGCAGCAGGTAAACCGAGAGGTGAATGTGCTGCTACCTCCTAATGCTCAGAACGTGCTGTAGGTCTGGGTGAAAAGTTGCCTACAACTGGTCATCCCTTTTACTCGTCCCTTCTTTTATGTTTCCATCAACATTCATGGCAACAACAAAAAAAATCAAAATCCTCTTTAAAAAATGAGGTTTTTAACGTTTTCTGAAGTCTGTGGAAAGTACTTGAAGTGTCTGTTTACAGTTCTGTGGCTTATTTACAGGTACTGGAAATAAATAGTGCTCCCTGGTAAAGCACTTCCATTTTGGGGGCTAATTCGTAGAGGGAAGGGAGTGTAAATTGGCTCAAATGAGGGCTTGTGTGGTTTGACCACTGAAGTGTTTGACCTTTTCTGTTCTGCTGTGTGTGTTCATGTATGGTTATGTTTGTCATTTGGCTTTTTAAGAATATGATGTTTTATACCAAACAAATGTTGTTCCTCACTTTCCTTTGAGAAAAGCAGTGTAAGGTAGTTAATTTGTGAGGTTAGATAATTTGTCCTGATTTAAAAAAAAAAAAAAATTAATTTTTTTTGTAATTTTTTTGCATTCCTAGCGGGACTTATTTTAGTCATTCTGTGGTAGAGCAGCTACTTCATCTGTTAAACTGTGTAGTATTGGTTATCATCCACTGAAGTGCATCTTTTTCCAGAGTTGTAACGATAATAAAATGAATGGAAAATAAAATAAAATAAAAGAGTGTAAGAGGAAGAAAATTATGCTAGCTCCTCTGAAATTGAACATTTTAATGGCAGTAGAAGTGGGGGGGAAGCGGAGGGGAAGGAACACATACATGTTGCAAAGGACTTTCCACTTAGATTATATTTTTTTTCCCATAATTGGAACATGCTAAATGATATTGTGTCATTTATGAAGACAGATTAGATTATTAGTGTAAGTAAATGTAGAAAAAGGATATAAAAAGACAAATTTCAAGCATTTGGCTCTGGGGGAGCAGCAATGGCTCCAGTCCAATAGCTACTGATGTGCTTAAGGTCACATATGTGAATTTTTCCTGTATAACTGTTTTAAAAACCTTAAGCTGCATAGGATCCTGGGTTCTTATGATGCTGGGACTAAGTTAGTCTTAGAGAAGAATTCTGGTTTTCTAATTTAGCTTGGGTTGCTACCTGAGTCATGTTATTACAGGTTTTTAAGGGAATCTCTGTTACTCAAAAATAAAAAATAAAAACAACGGCACTGTTCCCTTTTACTTCTCTGAGAGATAAAAACTATCCTGGATACACCACACACCCAGCAACAGCCCCATATTGGGATTGTGCATTACAGATGATGAATAAAATCAAAGGTAGAGAAATCGTGTCACTGTCATTCAATGATCAGCCAAGAGTATTTCAATCTTATCTAGAGATCTTCCATCATTTACCTTCATTCTATGTCCCTCTTAACTTGTAAAAGAATGAATCAGTTACATAAGAGCTGGAGGTTCATACACACAAACATATCAAGGAGCATAAGATGCTTTATTTCCCCAGTGTCTAGACCATAATGGTGACTCTCATCAGCTTCTGTAATAATAGAGTAGAATCTATTTCTTTGCTTCTGTTTTGTTGTCCCTAAGCATCCACTGCAGGGAGGAAAAGACAAGATGGTTCTGCACAGGACTTGCCATGGAAACACTGATCCTGGGGGGAAAGCCACTCAGGATCAGTGCTGTCCACTCTATGCAAGTACAGAAGCGTTCTGGTGTATTGTTAAGAGCAAATGATGATGGGTGTAAGAATTACAAGCACAAGTATCTGATTGTCAGCCCCTGACAGGGTGAATGTAGCCATTAACTAATTAGCAACAGAATTTGCATAGCTTGCAACTCTCAAACATTTCCATGAATAAATTGATGGTCATCCAAATTCTTGCAAATTAATTAATTAAGAGATGATAGGATTCTCCAGATAACAAAACTAACCATTTTTAGTAATTAAAACATTTTGCCCATATGATTACTCACCTAGTTCTACTAACAAGGTTGGTTTTGTCTAGCGCAGTGGAAAACTCATGACTATATTACATTTCCTCTGCTCTTTTTTTTTCTTTCCTGGATTTTATTTCTTTACTATGCTGCTCTGTCCAAGGTATTAAAAAAATCAGCGTGTTAGCTTGTTAGTGATTAGGTTCTTGGGCAGGACTTGTGAAGATTTAGGGCATTTAAAATTCTCCAGCTGGCTGCTACTCCTATTTTGACTGCTACAGAATTCTTTCATACCCACAACATATTTTTCTTGTCCTTTGGCAATGAACAGGCTAGAAGTGCCAAAAAAAAAAAAAAAATCTGTTGCCCTGACACTGTTAGAGTGGGAACCATGTGTGAGAAGTATGAAATATCTTATTCTGTGTTGAGAGCTGATTGTATTTCTTGTTGGTTGTGGCCTTGAAGTATTTTGATTTTATCTTAGAATACAGGGCTGATCTGGATGAATTCCAGCTGAAGTTACAGGAATTGAAGAATTGAGCTACAGAACATAATGAAATGATTCAGTCCCATGCAATCTGATGAGCATCACTGTGTGTAATGGGTGTATGCATGTGGTTGTATCTGAAGCTGGTTGTATACCATTGATTACAAAAGTACCTTTTACACATAGGGTAAGATAATTACTTTGTATGAAAAGCAGACTATTTTAAAGCATTTATTTTAATAAATACATTTAGCACTAGTTTTCTGTATGTGGGTACATTGTTAGTGGGTAGTATTCAAGGCTAAAGCCCTTACCTTTGTGCTGATGCTGAAAACTATCAATTATAAAACACCTAACAATGTTCCACCAATGAGCGCGCTCTGTTAGCTGCACGTTCCTATTCCTCTCTAAAAGACAGATATTGCTTTGTGCAGGAGTGCTGAGGTTGGGGTACCATTGTTAGGGCTGATTAAGGGGAGGAGGAACTGTTCAAATTTTAGGGTTCTTTTCTTATCAGACGTCTATTGAACTGAATAGCATTTTGTTTTATATCACACTTTTTATGGCCTAGGTGTCTCAGAGCTCTTTACAAAACACTGTTTCAGTAATAAATGCTACTAGTGTAGAGAATGTGTAGGCATCTATTATGTGATCTGCAGTAGCTCATGTACTCTTTGGCATTCGAACAATGCCTTTCGGTAGTTGGGTGATGAGAATAACTAAGACAGTTTTATTTGCGAATGTTAAAATAAATGTTTAAGAACCTTAGCACTGAAACCAAAATTAAAAGGAAAATATTTATCCTGTAGCTTGTAATTTGGTAAAATCTATTTGGCATCCACCTGGATGTGGAGTCGTGGTAGGCAAGAAAAAGCAGAGCAATAATTGCTCATTGAAGGCATGGAGATCTAGAAATAGTCCCAACCTATGTCTTGGGCAGTCTACAAACCTTTCCCAAGTGGCTCAGGATCTCAGCTGCAATGGTCCTCACTGGATTGTCTTTGCAGGAGTGCCAGATCCCAGGCTGCATGGAGTATGCATACAATTCCAGCTAGCCTTGACTGCATGTGAAATAAGAAAGAGTACATAATGAATAGTGAGTACAGTAGGATGAGGCAAATAATAATAATAATAATAAAAGTAAGACAAGAATGGTTCTCAACATCCCCTTCCAAAAATTCAGTGTCAGTTTCAACCAGTATGGATCCACGGCTGTCCTCTCTATGTCTTAGTAAAATGCTGTATTGCTAGCAGAGATTATGAAGGGAAAAAAAACCTGCAGCTCAGTCAGCACAGATCACCAGCAGAGTGAAAGCTAGGGCAGCCAGTAGAATTGGTAAAATCCTGTATTGGTCACAACTGCATGGATTGTCCTTACAGTTACGCCTATGACGTGCTTATAGCGATGCCGATGCCTTTTCTGACTGCACCCCAGATTCTTTTTCTCTTTCTTTTCTCTAGATTTCAGGCTGTCTGTGCCCTGGCTCTCCTTTCCTGTAGTCAGGGTCTCTCTCTCTCTTCTTTCTCAAGCTCCATCTGCTCTCATCTCCCTTTAAACTCTTCTCTGGCCCCCCTCCTTCAACCTGGACAACACTGCACCTCTTTTCAAAGCCTATTTTTTTTTTTTTTTTATAAGAAGAAAATAAAATACATGAAATCTGAATGACTTCAAAACCATATTCTGGTGCTTTCTCTTGCTTCTCAGTCCACT
The DNA here is from genome assembly GCF_023343835.1 of Lagopus muta. Taxonomy (NCBI): domain Eukaryota; kingdom Metazoa; phylum Chordata; class Aves; order Galliformes; family Phasianidae; genus Lagopus; species Lagopus muta. The sequence goes on from NC_064441.1 coordinate 7,108,973, forward strand.
ATTGTTGTTCAGAGAGTGTATAGAGCACTATATCAAGTAATTGGGTATTATCTTCTGGACTGTAGTTCAGGCACTAAAAATAGCGTATTAGTGACCACTTTGTTCCATGTGCCTCCTCTTTATATAAAGAGCTAAAGGCACTTTTTCCGTGTTGGAATGTTAACTTCTAGCAGAGGTGCTGTTCTTTTAGTGGTGAAAGCAAAATACGTATGAACTGGATGTGATTGCTACTTCCATATAATGCTGTAAAATTGATTGCCACTTGATTATTTTCTGACACTAGGCTCATACTTGCAAGTTGAGACTGACGTGGTCTCTGGTGCTGTTTGACAGCATTGCTTTGTTGTTCTGCTGTTCTTTATCCTGTGCTCTAGGAGCCTGTGGGTGCACTTCTCTCATTACGACAGCCACCAAGTGGGCAACTGGTTGATGATTTGGGAATCAGCATCTTCACAGGAGCCCAAGTCCACAGCCAGGTAGATGATTTTGAGGAGAGGGCAGTGGTTTCTATCTCCAGCTGTGAAAAGGGACCAAACATCCTGAAATATGGCTTTGAGGCATTTCTTTGGAGAGTCTCTTCCAAGTGCACCCTTTTCCATTGGTTACTGGGGACCTCTGACCATGCTTCTATTTCTGAAAGTCCTACAGCTTGTTGCCCCTCACCAGCTGCTGAGGTTGAGCCTCCGGGCGTCACAGCAAGGTGATCTCTTTCTTACTGCAGCTGTTGGGAAGGATGACCAACTGACAGTAAAATTGCTTGGTACTGATGAGCCCTTGGCTTTGTTACTGTGGTAAAACACACATCATTTGACAGCTGCTTGTGCATGGAGAAAACCATAGATGATTAAGGGTTTCCTGTCTTTTTTTGCTACTGATCTTCTTTGCTTATGACAGATGAGACTCAGATGTCTTTTTTTAAGAGGCAGGGAGAGAAAGGGAGGATATTTAAACTTGTTCTCACCTAAGTCTTTTATGTTATCCTAAGGACCTTATTTGTAGTAGAGATTTTTTTTCTGCATTTCAGCTCTCCTAAAATGATCAGATCTGTCATTCAGCTTTAAAAGGGAACGTATATTCTTCCTCTCCTGCATTTTTTTTTCCCCAAGGGGTATAATGCTAATTTTACTTATTCAGAAATTAAAATAGCAAACAGTTTATATGAGGTGTTGATAATTACCTATATTACTGTAACGCTGTGACAGATGTTGGCAAAAAGAGGCAGAAAATGCCTACAGCTGTGCACTCCACGACATCCAGTTTATCCTCAGACAGAAGGCTAACAGATGTTCTGAACTGTCACTTTGCCTAAATGTTTTTAAAGTCTAAGGACCTGCTTTATAATTCACCGGGGCCTCATTTGATTTCGCGGAGGTCCTCAGAATTCCCATCTGTGACAATTAATGTTGAAGACTTTTATAAATCAACCCTTGTCCTTATTAGCCCTCTGCAAATAGGTATTGTGTATCTGTATACTCCCGAGACTTCTATTTTTTGTGACCTCATTATTAATTGCTACTACTTGTATATAACATAATTCATGTTTCAAGCAGAAAGAGAAATGGATTACATGAATGAGCACTAAAGATCACCCAGGTACATTTGACTGACCTCAGAGCACCTATGTTAAAACATTCTCTATTGTAACCCCAATGCGGTGGTCATTTCTAAGGTGATTTGAAAATGCTGACATCTCCAAACTACCTACTCAGTTTTCCAAAGGAAAATATGAATCTTGGTGGTACAAAAAGTTAGCACCTAAGCAGGTATGTTCAGCTGCTGGAACTATTTCTATTCCTGGAGAGTGTTCTCTTTAAAAACAGTGAAGTCAGTAAGGGAGACTTTAAAATAATTCAAGCTTCAATTATTGTTTCAAAATGGAGTTGTTATGAGGGTGACATGTAAGTAATTTGTGCAGGTAGAAAATCCGAGATTTGGGCTCTAAGCTCCACCCAAATTTTCCGGCATACCTTTAGATAAGCAAAAAATGTCTGTAGTATAAAACAACTTAATACTTTATTGATAGTTGCCATTTCTTTTTAAAAGCTGGGTTCCTGTTGTACAGCAGTGTAATAGCTTTAACATTGCGCTGCCATAATCAGTGTTTGGCCTCTTCTGTTCCCCAATCCTGTATGGAAGCAGAACTCCAAATTGTACATCTTCCTGGGTTTGTTTCTAAATTACTCCCCACACTTAATTACGAGGATGAGAGGGATACCTTATTCCTCTTTGTTATAGGCTAAGCTCTCAGTAATCCCAAACAAAAGAGCCAGTTCTGGAAGATATAGGATTTGCTAGCAGGATTATGGTCTCATAGATAATGATGTGCAGTCAGCAGAAGCGAAGCTTTATTTTAATTCAAATAAGCTAGTAAACAAACCACTGACAAGTCTGCTGGTGAGAGTAACTGGCTTCTGTTGCCACATTGGCAGCTAAATTATAGAAAATCTATTATACCCTGTTCACCATATGTTTAATTTAATACAGATACAAATTAAACTATCCACAGTGCCTATTAAAATAACAATACATATTTTTTAAATATATGAATGTTTTAAGATACATTCCCCTGACCTTAAGAAGGGCAATGCTGATCTGGGAGAGTACAGCAAAACACAAAACACATGCTGCAGTCAACAGATTCTCTTCAACAACAACAACAGTAATTTGAAAACCCCTGAATATTAATAGTACAGTCTTGTAAAAGATAATGAGGTTAATTGGGGTGTTTTACCTTCTAAGCATCTGCTCTTCCGTGTTTCCCTCCCCCTAGGTTCCTGGGCATGGATTTGATAGTAGTGGCTGATATCTAATCCGTTGTACACTTTTTCATTCCATGCCAGATGCAGTGTGAGTTGTTTGCCCTTTTCCTGCTGCAAGCAGATATCCCTCATTTCTGCATATCCTCATTTGTTAACATTCTCCTAAATAGCCCTCAGCTGGATTTTTGACCTGTCCAGAGCTGCTACCCTGTATCGCTGGCAGAGGGTTTCAAATTGCATGGAGGGATTCATACTCATTGCCCACGTTCAGAGCACAGTGTTGAGCACAGTGTATTCTGGCCCACCTTGGACCCTCATTGCCGTCTCAAGTCCTGTGATGGCTGCACTGAGACTCTCTAAGTCTGGGTGGTTCCTCATAAACTGATCATATCTCCTTAAGTCATGGAGTCTCCTAGTCACTGCTCATAGCAGGCTGTGGGGAATGGGGTTAAAGATCAGCAGCTGTCCCTGTGATGAGGTGGTGATGATGAGGGCCTACCTGAAACCATACAGAAGCCACAGAGAAAATAACCTCTCCAAATTGACATTGCAGCTGAAGTGAGTGATGACAGACAAAGTGCCAGGCAGCACAGTGCCAGGAAACTGTTCTCTGGGTGTTGCTGGAAGCCCCCTGCCAAGGTTGGCTCTGTCCCTTCACAGTCCCAGGCTGCTGACAGCAGCAGTGAGCGTGTAATGGGACAGGGGTACTGTGAAATGACCTCATGTGTTTTGGGGATTGCCACCTTACTCACAGCAATAGGTTCAGAATTCAGCATTCAGAATGATCTCTTATGACTTAGGATGTAAGAACGCATGCATATCCCACAGACATGCAGAAAGTGTGTGTGCAGAAAGCCCCAGTCCTCTGAATGCCAGCTATCGTGTGCCATGCATATATAGACTGTGTGCTGTCACAGTGTGTAGCATATGTACAGGTATGTGAAGCACGTGCCTACTGTATGCAGAAATACACGCACTGACTATTTAAATTGCTTTGAATTACTGTTGTTATTTGCCAGAGTATTTTCAGCATCAATCTGTTTGTGATACATTGCCATCTCGTACACTGGAAGGTGTCAGTTATTGCAGACAAGTCTAAGTTCCGTGACAAATTCATCTTCAGAACGTGAAAGGAGCCCAACTCCAGAGAAAGTTGCCATCTGAGGACTGAAAAAAGGAAGATGTCGAGTCCTTGAGATGTGTGAGCAAAGTGCTAACAGAATATTTCGTAGGAGAAATGCATCCTTTGCTCTGTGCTCATCTTTCAGTAAAGGCGTATTTGGCACTGCTGCTATCCGCAGCAATTGGCAGCAAAAATATTGCAGTCAGTGTTGAGATAATGAATGAACAATTTCAGATCTCTTAGAGCGCTCACAGGGAGGGAAAAAAAATGAAAAGTCTCCAGATTTCGGAGACACATCTGAAGCTCACACGTACATTTCGGCACAGCGAAGGGCCTGCCCGCCCTGCAAACCTGCGGCTCCTCAGGAGTCTGCGTGTTCTTTGCTTGCAGTTAAGCGGGCTTTTTACTGTCGTATCCCAGGACAAAACAAACAAACTGCTTCGGTACTTCACAGATGTTCTTTTAGCACCGTGAGGTGGTGGGAAGCTTTTGGAAGGACCGTGTGTCCGTAGGACGGGTGTGAATTCCGCCTGAGCTGCCCTGCACGCTTTGGGGACAGAAAAACCCAAACGTGCTTTAGTTGAAAGCGTGCTGCCAAGAACTTATGGAAGCGATCGCACCGGAGAACTTTCCCTGGTGAAAAGAGGGAAACGCAGTGAAAGGACTCGCGAGTGAGCGGCCCCGCGGCCCGGGCTCCTTTCGGGCACCTCCATCCCCGTCCTTCGGGGCGCGGGGAGCGGCTGCGGGACGGCCGCGCGTTCTCTGTGGGCGTCCCGAGCCGAGCCAGCGGCGAGCAGAGCGCGTCCGTGTGTGCGCCGGGAGCGCGCATTCTGCAGCCGGGCGGCGGGCAGAGCGCGCCTGGTGCCGGGATGTTCGAGATGTTCGTTGGTGCGGGGCCCTGCTCGGCCCGGGCGGGGCGGCCCGGCTCCGGGAGTTGTTCGCTCCCCGGGCGCGGCGGTGCGTCGGGCGTCGCTCAGCGCCTCTAAGGGAGAGCGCCCCTGGGCAAATCCTCACCGCTCGGGGATCCGCTACCAGATAAGATAGGGATCTGCTGCGGAAATTTGGAGTTATCTGCTATTTCATCTGTACTGCTAGATGCGGGTGCTTTGCTCCGTTCTGTTTTCTCGAGTCTTAAGTGAATTGTGAAAGCCGAAATCCGGCGCATGATACCACTCTGTGCTTCTGTGACATTCAATTCCCCGTCCCGTGGGAGCGGTTTCGGGACACAGCTTACGTGTATCGGTGCCGTGCGGGGCGAGAAAGGCGTGTTGGGATGTGAGTTTCCCTCAGAGCCCTTCCAACCCGTGGTTCACGCGTTTTCCTTCTTTTTTGCTTCTTGATTATCCCCCGTCCCCGAGGAAGTGGCACACGTTGATCCCGCGCATCTGAAAGTTGCAGCCTCCCGGTCCCACGCACTGATGATTTCGTTTCCGGCTATCAGCAAAATGAGCTTTAAGCCAATTTCGTGCTTCGGGCTAAAGAGAGTGATTCGTGTTTTCCTCCTCGGTGCTTGGCATTCCCGGAATCCCTTTGTCAGCTTGTTGTAGGACGCTGCTGTAATTTGCTCGGAAACTCTCCAAGAGCTGTATGCAGCTGTTAAGAACGACGTATAATTTCTGAGCCATCGGGATGCTTTGTCTGAAAAAAAAATCATCTTTCCTCGCTAAGTCCGCATTAAACTGCTCAGAGCCCCGTTCCCATTTAACCCAAAGCACCTCTATAGGTAGCGAAACGCGCCTTTCCTACTAATCCCTTTCCTTCACCGCTGTGAGTAACAAAATACCTCTTCTACTGAAGCGGCACTTTCTTCCCTAATGTTGCCCAGTGTTTAGGAAAGCACTTGCACGATTTCCCCAACTTTGGCACGTTCGGGTTCTCATGCCACTGATGTTTCTTTCCTTCGCGCTTAGAGGTGCAGTGATAGCAGTTCTCCCGTGTGCGCTCCGCTGCCCTCTGGGCGCTAAGCCCGGGCAGAGCAGTGCCTCCATCCGCCGGCAGTGGGGCCTGGGGGCCGGGGGCGGCACGGGGAGGCCGGAGAGGCCCGGAGCCGATCGGAGCGGCCGTGCGGGGAGCGGAGGGAACGCGGCCGCCGCCCCCGGGCCGCTCGGAGCCGCCTCGGCGCCGCTCCCCGCTCCCTCCCCGCTCGGCTGGGGCGAGCCGGCACGAAGATGTTTATCCTGAGATAGAAAATGGGTTGTTGAAAAACAAGCTATGCGCAAATAGTTTAATTTTCCGTTTTGATGCTTATCTTTGTCTCCCGAATTTCATCGGAGAGGCTTTAATTGGCGTGTGGGTAATAGTTCCTAAATAATCCCTTATTAGATGACTTCAGACGAGTTGGGAACCAATAACGTCTTAGTCCCAAAAGTGAAAGTAGAATTGGAAGGCGTGGGTCAGTTTTTGTCAAAGGGCTCATTTGGGCATCTTTGCGTCTGCTGAAAAAGCTAATTAAAGAATGTTTGAAGGTTAAAGTCATTATTCCGTGCTGTTGTCGTGCTACAAGTGAGCCGAGTTTTGTGAAAACACAAAGGGCAGAAGTCACAGAGGTGGATTACTGTCAGCCCCTGCTACAGAGGCACAGAGCACTGTGGCATTAATTCCTATAGAAAGGTAGACAAACACAGGCACTGCCTAACAACTTTCCCGCAGAGCCCCATTGTCTAAGCACTTTCTTTGGCTTCGGGGCTCTCCTCTGCTCGCTACAGTCTCAACCGCATTGAGAAGCGGGCAGCGGGCAGCGCTTTGGGCGCGCGATTCCGGACCCGGGGAAAGCATTTCCCAGCTGCGCTTCTCGCCGGTTCCGCGCTATCCATTTTCCCTGAGAGCGCTGCCCGTGTATTCGTTTCTCGGCGCAAAGTTGGCGGGGCACGAGAACTCCGCTGCAGTTCGCTGCCTCCACCCGCACGGCGCGACCCGGGGCCGCGGCTCGGCGGCCGCAGGTCGTTGCGGCTCCAGGCGTGCGGGGACGAGCGGGGAACCGACGGAACGAGGTCGGCCCCGTTCCCACGCCGGGAGCCGCTCCCGGGCTGCGGGGGGACGGCAGCTCGCCGAACAACGCGCGCAGAGATGCGCACCCGCGCTGCTCGGCCCCGCTTCTCGCGGCTCCTCTGCCACACGGTCCGGGTCGGAGGGGCCGCTGCGGCTGCAGAGCTCCCCACGTTCGGAGAAAGAAATGTTTGGGCTGAGCTGAGGGTGGGGGGAGGTGGGGGGAACCCTGCAGCTGCAAGTCAAAGAAATATATTGATAAAATATTTCAGTAGTAGTAAATACGCGGGGATCGGCTCGACCTTGCGAGGTCTTCATTTTAATTTTTTTTTCTCCCTATATACAAAAATCTTTATCAAACCTCTATTCTATGGCTTCAATAAACAGAACCCATTACCTCACGGCAGCTTTTGTTGGCCTGTATACAAGCGAGAACAAAATGGTTATTCAAGAGAACGCTTTCGATTTTTATTGTGTGTAGTATGCACAAAGAGCAGTGTTATTGTATTAAAAAGAACCATCTGTAGCAGAAACAATGGCATCAAATTATCTTTGAATACCCACTGCAAAAATATAAAGCTTTTTTATTATTCTTCTGCTGTACGGTGGGGGACAGAGAAGTGACTTTTTTGTTGTCGTGGGTGCATTCTTATAACACACACAAAATCAGCCATTTGGATTTTTTAAGCCATAAACGATTTTTTCCCCTCTTGTTCCAGGGACCGCAGTTAAAAGCTAGGGCTAGGACTTGGAGGATGTGTAGGCAAACGGAAGGAGAGCCGGGGGAAGAAAAGCCGAAATGGATTCATTCTCCGTCCTGGCTGGAGGAGGAGAGGAGCGGGGACGTGCGGGCTGCCTGCAGCTGCCTCTGTCCGGTGAGAAGTGCTCCCAGCCCCGCGGCTGACTCGGGCTCAGGAGTCCGCGCGGACTTTCGCTCTAAGCTGCCAATCAAACCGCTAACCGCCACCACCCTGCGCCGGCACCGACATGTAAGTACTGCACCACAACTTTGACATTCATGGCGTTCCCCCTTCCTCCCCCGTGACCTTTAAAACGATGGAGAAATACCGCTGCCGCTTAGCGCCCGCCGCTCCGAGCTCGACGGCGTTACACTGAGGGACTCGTGCGCGGGTTTGGGTTTGCCCTCAACTGCGCGGCAGCCGCTTTGCGACCGGAGCGCCGGGCAGGAGCGGAGCCGCCCGAGGCCGCCCCGCGCCGCCCGCCCCTACGCCGGCGCGTACGGACCGAGGGGTCCCCGCGGGCCGCTTCGGCCAGGGCTGCTATTTCGGCGGTGCCCCTCGGGACGAGCCGCAGAGCGGGGGCAGGTTGCGCTGCGGGGCGGCAGTCGTTTGAGTCACGCCGGCGCTGCTCTGCGCCGTCCGGGAGGCGGCCGAGGCGCTCCGCGGGGCCGGGGGCGGCCGCGCTGCGGGGGTTACCTGGGCGCGCAACGGGCGCGCAGCGGCGCTGGCGCGGTGCCTGCGGCGCCTGCGCTTTGGCGCCCCCTGCCGGCGGCGCGCGGCCCGCACCCTCCCGCCGCTCCCCTCCTGCGCGGTGGCTCCGGGGCCGCTCCCGGGAAAAGGGGGGACGCCGGGGGGTCTGCGGCCGCGCGGGGATCCGTGCAGAACCGTGCGCTGGGAGACGGGGTACGTGGACGACGGAAGAGACGCGGGGCGTCCCTTGGCAGAACCCTCGATGGGCGAAGGGGAAGTTGCGAGTCGATCGATGCTTGTCACTGCCTGCGCCTATCGCTGCCTCCTGGTGCACTGCGATTTGGGCTGGGAATGATCGATTTTGACATTTTGGGTCATTATAATGCCGCTTAAAGGGAGGCTCTTTTTAGTTACAGGTAGCAAAGTTAAGGTTGGGTTTTCTCCCTTTCCCCCTTCCGCCCCCTCCTCTGATTTTTGGGGTAAGAATTTGGTAGATAAAGGTTAATCTTGGGCTGAATGATAGAGCTGTGATTGACAAGAGAAAAGGTGTTGAGGGCAGGTCGAGCTGTCTTATTTACAGCCCACTGCTTGCTATAGAGCCTTTGTTAGGCCTGGAAAGCTAATTTAGTGCTGATCAAAAGCACCACGGAGTTAAAGGACTGGTAATGACTGCTAATTTCATTTCAGCCTCATACATCCCCAACCGCTGTAATTAAAGACGTGCTATTTAAATACAGGTGAAGAGTTTTTGTAGCGGGGGGAAAGTGGGCAGCCGGGTACCATTTTAGTTCTGCTTAATGTGGTCAGAGAGCACCGTGTGCCGCGGGGCGAGCGCTGCTTTGTGCGGCCCCGAGGGGACAGCCCTGACCCGCCGGGTTACGTGGGTTTAATGCCTCCCGTGCAACGGCATCGGGAGCGCTGGGAGAGACGAGACGGAGGGTTTGTGTCAGCCGTTAAGTGCCTCAGCGGAAGCTCGGGTCTTCGTATTATGATTATTTTTAATTAAATTATTTTCCCACTCCACGGCCGGCTCCGAAACGATGTAATTTCACAACTGATGTAACAGTTTCTTTCTGAGACACATCAAAGGATAAAAGCTCTGCGTTTTCGTGGTTGGTTAAAATTGCTACCAAAAAAAAAAAAAAAAAAAAAAAAAAAAAAAAAAAAAGAGTGAGAGAGAATTTAGCCTTTAATCTCTTTTATCTGCCGAGCCTGAAGATCCGCACTCGACCCCGCTCCGCTCCGGGCTCTCCCCCTCTTCCGGGGCCGCGCCGGGCGGGAGGCGGCGCTGAGCGCGGGTTGCGGCGCCCCCTATCGGCCGCGCCCGGAGCCGCCCGCGGGGACCCGGCGGAGAAACTGCGGCTCGGTGGGGAGCGGAGCGGAGCCCCCCGGGCCGGCGGTGCTGGGTGGGGAGGTGGGGATGGGCAAGGTGAGACAGAGCCGGAAATCACGGGAAGGGAAGCCTCCTCCAGCTTGAGCTGTGTGGATGTACGGTCATTAGACATAACGCCGCCGACGTACGTGTGAGCGGAGCTGCCGAAAGCCCCGTCCCTGGAGAAGTGTCCCTGTATGCCGCTGTCGCCCGGCCAGTGTGCTGCTGCTGCGGGATCGCGCCTACAGCCCGCGCTCTAAGCGCCGCAGTAGCGGCTGGCACTGGGCGAATCCCTCGTCCCAGCTCCCGTTGCTGTCGGGACGCTGCAGCCTTCCGGATACTGTGGTTGTGATTTCCCCCCGAGGCGCCGGCGCTAAGTCGCACTGACAGGTGTTACTTGCGAGCAGAGCTCGGCGGTTCCGTTTCATTAAGGCAGAATGTTCGCAAATATTTTAAGGAGAAGCGATGAAGTCGTCTTCCTCCTCCCTTCCAAAAAAAGAGCAAAATAATCCCCCCTCCCCCGATTCCTGGAAAAGGAGAAGCGTTATCTTCAGTGAATGCGTAGAGCGGGGGTTTCTCCCCCTCTGTTGACAGATTTAAAAGAAAGCTGCGTGTTACAAAACCATCAGCCAAAATATGCGAGGTGCCGCATTGTCGCCAACTTGGACATGAATTCGCCACTTATTTTATAGGCATCTGCGCGGTGTTTGCGAGGTGCGGTGTTAACTGACCGCGATTTGTGCGGGGAGGAACGCTAATGGGAACCAAATGATTTCTGCTAAATTGGGGTGATTTTGTCGCTCCTGTTGGCAGCCTGATTGAAAGTCGTAATGCCGCATTTCTTCTATGAAATGATTCCTACGGCCGTGCGTCTCACAGGAAACTTTTCTCTTTAGACATTATGTACGAATTGGGGTTTTTAAGGATCACTGTTGGTCGCGCTCCGTTCTCTCGGTTTGATCTCAGCTTGAGACTCCCAATGTGTCCCAAAATAAAGACATCGCGTTTTCTATAAATAATAGCAAGAGCCCTGCGCAGATTTCTGCACAACGGAATTCCCAGATTTCCTTTACTGTTTCTTCCCTCGGCGCACGTTGGGTATATATAACTCTGAAATTAAGCAAAAATACACATCTGTATGGATCTGTCAAGCCAGCTATAAACAGAGATATTATATGTCAATTACCACAGGAAACGGAAAAAATCCAGAGCGGTTGGTACACACGTTCTAACGTCAGGAAGGCTTTGCAAAAAACGCAGTGACTCCTGCAGCAGTATGAATGATTAACCCGGACCCGGAGCGGGGCTGCTGGGCTCCCTTGGAAACAGCAGAACAGCAGTGCTGAGGGGGCTGTAACGGGCTCGTAAAGTTCCCCCTCCGAGGGGCAGAAGTTGGCGCGTTGAGTGAGGCTGTAACCAAAACAGGAGCGCTTCCCGGGCTGCTCGGTGCCAGCTGCGGGTCGGTCCTAAAGCCGGGAGGAAGCCGGGGGTGGCACACACCTGGCACCGGGGGGGGGGGGGGGGAGGGGAGCAGCTCTGCACTTGTCCCCATTTGGAGGTGAAGAGCGGAAGAGCGGTTTTACTTTATGTATGTCTTTTGGAAGTAGGCTTTATGTGTCCGCATTCCCTCCAGCTCTCGAGGAGCAGAAGAGTGGAGGAAATAAATCCTAAAAGCAACAGGGATGCAGGGCAGGTTTGCTCACTCTACCTTCCCTTTCTCCTCCCCCATCCCCAGGCACGGCTGCCGCAAGCCCATCCATGGCAAAGGGGTGCTGGGAGCAGCCCCATTCCCCTGCAGCGTCACACCCCAACCCAGCCCTGAGGGTTCAGATTTTTCATGTGCCCTTCAGGCTCTCCTTGTCCACACACACAGGCCTAAGCTCTTCGGGGGATGCCGGGGAACGGCCGGGCTCCCTCCTGAAAAGGCTCTCTGGGGTCATCCTGGGGCGGAGGACAGCAGATAGGCACATGGGAAGCACTGATGGCATTATTTATAACACCGTCTCTCTGCTCTGATTAAGCGTCGTCTAAATATGAATTCACAATATGGACAGCTAGTCTATAATTTGAATTAAAATCCCCCCAACGAGCCCGTCACTTGAGAATTCTGAAATCGCAAGCCTAAGTTGTCACAATGAGCCCATGGTGTCAATAAACCACGGGCGAGATGGAGAGATTGTCACTCCAGACCATAACAGTTCTGAAAGTGTCATTACCGTCTGTCCTGTCAATGAGCTCCAAATTAAGGACTATGAGGAACAGCGAGATAAAAGTCACCGTCTTGGCTCCATTATGGGCGATGGTGTCAGTGATCTGAGAGTCACTGGGAAGAGATTGCTTTTTTTCTTTCTTTCATTTTCTTTATTTTTTTTTTTTTAATGTACTTTTCAAACCGTGCCTCGGGATTCCAGGGTTTGAGGTGCAACCTTGAAGCACCCCAGGCTGTTCCTCAGGCGGTCCCATTGAATCTGCAAGAGCTTCTTTGGGAAACGTCGTGAATTGAATGCAGGAGTCGGAATAATTCCATCAAAACTGCTCCGGGGCCAAAGAGAACTTCATTTGATTTGGGCGACACGTGTGATCCCATGCACAGACGCGTTTCTACACCTTTTTTTTTTTTACTTTAGTCAATAGAAAGATGGTGAGGGGGAACGAGGGAAATAAAATAGAAACCTCAGCTTTGGTAAAAGACAATGGATTTGTGTGCGAGATGGCCCCTTCCAGGCATTAAAACTTTCAGAAAAAGGTCCCAATCTCTCCTTCCTGCGCGCCTGAGAGAGTTGAGGGGACTTATTCAGTAACTGGAAACCTTCAGCTCTGGATTTTTGTGCCTTTGTGGGTTTAGGCAAAGCAGTTAGCGTTCTTCAGGAGGAGTTTTGTGTTTAATATACATGAGTTCATTCAACTACAATGGGAAAAGAAAACTCATTTGTTCTTATAAAACTAGGAAGGAAAGATAACTTGAAATAGAGTGCCCAGAAGGGCCACTCAGGGGTGCCATGCCTGCACAGGGCCTGAGCCCAGGGCCGCTCACCCCATGGCATGTGGCAATTCCCAACCTCAGCCACACCGCTGCTGTTTGGTTTTCTGTTTTATTTTTAAGGTCGTGTAAAATAATAATAATAACGGCTTCCATTCTGCTCTGCTCCAGGATGGAGGGCCGGGGACGGGTATTTAGATGTGGGGAAGAGTCAGCCAGAGTTGGAGGGCCGTTTCTGGAGCCCTGGGAGAGGAGCAGGTTTGGACACACGGCCTCTCCGCTTGCTGGAAGCCTTCTGAAAGCGACTTGGAGCGCCGGTGTGTGTACGTGAGCCGGCTTTGCTGATGTTTATTGTATACGTTCGACTCGTCCCATCATCTCAGCTTTACGGTTATTTTTTTAAATTTCTCTTGTGGTCCCACAGAGGAAAGGTGGAGCCGCTCCCTCTTATTTCCTTTTCGATTGTTGGGTTTTGTTTTTTTTTTTCTTTAAACGCTGTGTTGGTGCTTTTTTTCCCTTAACGCCGCTCAAAGTAGCAGCAGAGCTGCTGGAGGCGGTGGTCGCGGAGCGGCTCGGAGCGGACCGCCAGCACCCCCCGATCCCCGGAGCGCACCCGGGCCCGGAGCTCGGCGCGGGGCGCTTGCGGGGCCACGAGCCGCTCGCACGTGTGCTCTCCCGGCTGTTCCATTAGGGAGAAGGGGGATGAAAGGGGACGCCGGGAGCAACGCGGAGCTCCCTCCGCATTCCCCAGCTTTCAAGGGTCCTTAGAGCCCTTGAATGAAATTATTGGGCGAAATTGGGGCTGGACGCAGGTTTGTGCCTCACCCCCCTCGATCGTTTGTACGTGTAATGCCACTTCTGAGAGCGACAATCGGGCTACTTGCTGGACAGGCAGGGACAAAAAGCAGATTAAACCGTTTTAAATAATAATAAAATATCCCAAACGCAAGCAGAGTGGATTACACTTGCTCCAGCGCCTCGGTCCCCCCCCCCCCCCCGCCCCGTTTCCCCAGCGGCCGCCCGCGCCCTCCGGGCCGCTCCGAGCGGGTGGCCCCGGGCCGGCGGGGTGCGGGGCCCGGCGGGGTGCGGGCCGGCCCTGAACTCGGCCCCAACTTCTAAAGTTTGGTGGAGCTTTTTTTTTTTTTTTTTCCTTCCTCTTTTTCTGTCCCCTCTTTTAAGTGCCCTCAGGTTGTCTCTGGGTCTGTCCGTCACCGTGGTGGAATTATTTCCTGGAGAAAATGTGGCGTTTTCGTCATTTGGGGAGCGTGAAGAAGGCGGAAGCCCCCCCTGCCCTGCCCTTCCGTGGGCTCGCACCCACTCGAAATGGTTTCAGTAGATTGCGGGGGACACTCAGGGTGTTCCTCCCGCCCTCGATAGCTGAGGTCCCCAGGGCTTGGGGCATGGGTCGTGTGCGGAACTGCCCGGGGAACTTCGGCTCTGCAGAAGGAGACGGGGGAGAGGAAATTTCTCTGTACATTTTCGTCTTCGGCTTTTTTTTTTTTTTTTTTTTTTTTTTAACATAATGAAATTAAAACTTTCGGAGCTCACAGTTGACATTTTGCGGAAAATTGAGTTATCAAGGCAGTAATTATTTCACAGGGAGATAAAACTCTCATAGCCCTAACTGTCAAATAGGGCCCTTTTCAGATTTTAATTACAAAATAAAATTAGTCTGCTCTTCCTCGGAAGGGTTTGTGAGTGGCTAAACAGAGCTTTCCCCAATACTGGTGGTCGTCAAACTCTGCTAATTAGCAATGCTGAGAAATTCCAGTTAACAAGGACATTCTCTAAGTCTCTGCAGGTTCCCTGCCGTTCGCCTTCATTTCCATAAGAAGATTAAGAGTGGAGGGGAACACACTCAAATGCAGATGCAGAAAAGAAGCGTTTTTAACAAGCATCATAATAGTAAGATGCTTGGCTAGTTCTCACCTAATTACTGCAAGTTAAACCTCTATTTGCAGCTAAGGACAAAAAATGGAGCTGCAATCTTCCATCTCCACAAGACCGCTTAATAGTTTGCTTAGATTGGTTACTGGCAGGTTCGGAAAAATAATATGAAAATGCGTATATTCTTTCCGATACAGTTAACACGATAGGCTGTATCCTCGGGGCTCAGAGAGAATCGGCGATTATTAGCACAGTAAATACGCAAAATCCAAGTCGTTAACGTTCATTTTCTTTTAAAGAAACGCATAACCTGGAAATAAGAGTGCGCGTGCCGCAGAGCCCATCACCGAGGACATTTGCGGACTATTTGCTTAATGCGACCACTTCGCATCTCCATAAATGATACCGAAGGGAGCCGTTTGATAAATCCGCTCGTGCTGAAGCAGCCCCGCTCTGCTCCCCCAGCGCCTTGCGCGGAGCCGCGGGGTCCGGCCGTGTTCATCCGCGCGCCCACCGCCCCCGGCGCAGCAGGCACGCACGGCCCGCACCCCATTTTCTAGAGCGCGTTAGGATGCAGATGCTCCAGATATAGTTGATGGCGTCGATAATTAAAGCGGTTAGTTCAAACGAAGCTGTAAATACCGCCCGATAACGCAGTTGTTGGGCATTTCCCACCCTTTATGGGTGCGATAAACGTGGTGAGGAAGGGGCCCGGCCCCGCACAGGGCCGCGCTCCGGTATCCGCTTATTATACCACCGCCGCCCGCTCTTCCCTGCTTTTCAAACTTCATTATTCCCAAGATTGTATTATTATCATTATGATTTGGGATGTTGTTATCAACCGCAGGCCCCGGGCACGACCGATAAGAAAGCTTTTGGCGGCCCTGGGAGCGCGGGGTCAGCCGGTGTGCGCATCCAGCAAAGCGCGCCCCTTTTCCGACGCTTTCAACCCGTCGTTTCTGTCCAGGTTATATATACACCGGCTTGTATATACGCCTCGGAATTACACACGGTAAAGCCGAGAGCATTTATTTGCATCATCCAGAGATGCACCCTCAGCCGCCGCACTTTTCCTGCGCGTTACCCGGACGCGGGGGGAGCGCGGCCGCTCCCTTCCCCCCGCCCCGGTTCCCGCCGCTCCGCACCGCGCCGGCAGGGGGCGCCGCAGTGCCGCGGCTGAGCCCTCGCGGGGCGCCCGGCCACTGCCCCGGCCCCAACCCGGCCCTGCGCGGTGCCGCGCCGCTCGGGGGCCCTTCTCGGGGGGCCTCGGCGCTGCCGGGGAGCGCGGCCGCGGGCAAAGCAGCGCCGTCGGGGCGCGGCAGCGCGCGTAGAGCGGGGCCGGGAAGCGCCCCCCCTCCCGCCCCCCTTTCTCTCCCCTCCTTCCTTTGTCGTCAAGTGCGTTTTAGCAACAAAGATCCCGACAAGAGAGTGGAAGTAAACTTAGCCGGGGCTTTGTGCGGCCCCGTGTAGCGACAACAAGAGAAACAAAACTACCTATTTGTCCCTGCGGGCCGCCCCCTCCCCAACCCCCCCCCCCCCGCCCGGCGCGCCCACCCAGCGTCGCACAGAGGGCGCGTCCCTGGGCTGCAGGCAGCGCACCGCGATCTGCGGGGAGGGCTGTCGGGGGTCCTCCGCTCCTGCTTCCAGCGGGCGCCTCCGGGTCGGAAGGAGGGAGAGAGAAGGGCACGGCACGGCCCCGTTCTGCGCGGGGCCCGCTCGGCTGCTCTCCGCGGCGCGGCCCCGGGTCGGAGGGCTCCGCTCCCGGCGGACGGGGCGAGCGCCGCACACGCGGCCGGACGGCGACGGCTCGGGGGACACTTCGCAACGGGGCGCAGGGTCGGGGGGAAGCCATTCCCGCTCCCCCTATGGCTTCTCCCAACATCAACTTTAAAAACAACAACAACAACAACGTAGCAACAATGCTGTTTACCCACTTCCTCCAAAAGGCGTGTGTGACCTGTTGCTGGAAGGGGAGATACAAAGGCTTCCCAGTGGCTGCCTGGGCCGGCCCTGGGCCCGCCCCCCCCGCCGCGCCGTCCCGGCGGCTGAGAGCCCCCGCCCCGTTTCATGCAAAACCAGGGGTAGAGACTTGTCCTCAGTGGCGGAGCCGCCGAGCGCTGATTGGCCGGGGCGAACGCATTTATTCCCTGACAAGCCCCCATCACATGGATGGTTGTCTATTAACTTGTTCAAAAAAGTATCAGGAGTTGTCAAGGCAGAGAGAGAGAGTGTGTGTGTTTGCAAAAGGGGGTAAAGTAGTTTGCTGGCTCTTTAAGACCGAGGTGGAGAGAGAGAGAGAGGGAGAGAGAGAGAGGGCGGCAGGCAGAGAAAAGGGAAAAAGGAGGAAGAAGTTTTTTAAATCCGAAGCTCCGGCGGTAATAATAGCAGTTATTAGCATTATTAATCCATCAGCGAAGAGGAAGATTCTGATCTCGATCCAAGTGTGGTTTTGGGGAGTCCCCCTCCCCCCTTTCATACCCCTCCCTAGGAAAAAAAAAAAAAAAAAAAGTCCGGCTCGGGACTTCGCCGCCGCCGCTCCGCTTCTCCGCTCCGGGCTGGTTCCAGGCAAAAGTAGTTTGAATGTACAACATGATGGAAACCGAGCTGAAACCTCCCGCCCCCCAGCAAACTTCGGGGGGAGGCACAGGCAACTCCAACTCGGCCGCGAACAACCAGAAGAACAGCCCGGACCGGGTCAAGCGCCCCATGAACGCCTTCATGGTTTGGTCCCGCGGGCAGCGGCGGAAAATGGCCCAGGAGAACCCGAAGATGCACAACTCGGAGATCAGCAAACGGCTCGGGGCCGAGTGGAAACTTTTATCCGAGGCGGAGAAGAGACCCTTCATTGACGAAGCCAAACGGCTCCGAGCTCTGCACATGAAGGAGCACCCGGATTATAAATACCGACCCCGGAGGAAAACCAAGACCCTGATGAAGAAGGATAAGTACACGTTGCCAGGGGGCTTACTGGCGCCGGGCACCAATACCATGACGACCGGGGTAGGGGTTGGGGCCACCTTGGGAGCTGGGGTGAACCAGAGGATGGACAGTTATGCGCACATGAACGGCTGGACCAACGGAGGCTATGGGATGATGCAAGAGCAGCTCGGCTACCCGCAGCACCCGGGCTTGAACGCGCACAACGCGGCGCAGATGCAGCCCATGCACCGCTACGACGTGAGCGCCCTGCAGTACAACTCCATGACCAGCTCGCAGACGTACATGAACGGATCGCCTACCTACAGCATGTCGTACTCCCAGCAAGGGACCCCGGGCATGGCCCTGGGCTCCATGGGCTCGGTGGTCAAGACGGAATCCAGCTCCAGTCCCCCCGTAGTCACCTCCTCGTCTCATTCGAGGGCTCCTTGCCAAGCCGGGGACCTTCGGGACATGATCAGCATGTATCTACCAGGTGCTGAAGTACCAGAACCAGCTGCCCCAAGCAGACTTCATATGTCCCAACACTACCAGAGTGCACCTGTTCCTGGCACAGCCATTAATGGCACACTCCCTCTATCACATATGTAAGACAAAGGGGCCGGGGGGGCGGGGGTGGGGGGAAGGAGAACTAAACAAAACAAACAAACAACAACAACAAAAAACTTTTATTAGAAATTCTGGACTTTTTTTTTTTTTCTTTTTTTTTTTTGGACTATTTTTGTACAGAGAAAACTGGGGGGGAGGGGAGGAGGGGGGGCGAGGGGGGCCAGAAATAAAGCCGACAAAGGAACTTGTATAGATCTCGGAGGGGAAGCGACTACACAAAACTTTTTAAAAGTTCTAGTGAGAACGGTAGGAACTTTGCAGGAAGTTTGCAAAAGTCTTTACCGCTAATATTTAGAGCTAGACTCAAAGAGCGAAGAGGAGAAATGTTTTAATATTTGCAGGCAACTTTTGTACAGTATTTATCAAACTCAACATGGCAATCAGAATGTCCATCGGTCATAGGGAGAGGGGAGAAATCAAACCCCCGAATTCGCGAGTGGTTTTTCACACACAGACTCTCCGTGGAGCTCCGTGGCCCTGGCAGCTCTGCTGACGGCAGCTGCGGGAGGAGACGGAGTTCTTGTGCAGCATTTGGACGTTGAAATTGTTTTAGAAATTGTACAAAAGGCAGAAGCGGTAGGAAGGGGACTGGCGAACCGTGGGCTTGGTTTGCTGGGTGAGGGCAAACGTTTCGATGTACGACATTTTTATTTTATTTTATTTTATTTTTTACTTCTTGTTAAAAAAGCAAAAATTGCCATGAAGGTTCACACGCCGTTTGTTAATTTATAATAACTTTTTTGTTTCCAGACTTCATCCCGTTCAAAGAAAAGGGAAAAAAAACAAAAACAAAAACAAAAAAAACCCCACCAACCTGAAATTACTGTGTTTGAAATATTTTCTTATGGTTTGTAATATTTCTGTACATTTATTGTGATGATATTTTAAGTTCTTTTTTTTTTTTTTCCTCAGTTTCCGTAGTTGTATTTTAAAGATTCGGCTCTGTATTATTTGCAATCAGTCTGCCGACAGTCCATGTATATATTTGAACTAATACCATCCTTATAACAGGTACATATCCAAGTTAAGTTTTTACTCCATTATGCACAGTTTGAGATAAATAAATTTTTGACATATGGACACTGAAGTTCCGTTTGAGTGTTGGATTTATTTTTGTACCGCAAGCTGCTTTTTTTTTGTTGTTGTTGTGTTTTTTTTTTAAATTATTATTATTATTTTTCAATAATTCATCAGAGGAAGGTATCCCCGCGGCCGACAGACTGTTATAAATAATGCAGCCGTATACCGAGGCATGAATATTTTTATACGTGTGGATAGACAGGGACGCAGCGCGATACGCTTTACCGGAACGGCCGTCCTCGACGCACGGCGGTGCGGAGCGGAGGCCCCGGTCCCGTCCGCTCGGCCACTTGTTGCCGGGGGATCCGCGCTCCCAACGCGCCCGGCGGTGCCCTCTGAGCCGTGCGGGCCTTCGGGGCGCGGTGCGGGGCTGCGGGGCTGCTGCGGGGCCCGAGCGCTGCCTTTGTTCCGCACTTGCCAAAGTTTCTGCTCCTCGCTCCGGGGCAGCGCAGGAGGTGAGAGGTGGGGCGGAGGGGGATTGGCCGGGCAAAGGTAAGGAACGAGAAAAGCGGCACAAACGAGCAGGACAAAACGAGACGGGCGAACGGCGGAGACTCGCACGCGAAATGACAGCTCTTTCTTGAATCCTATTTCTTAAATTGCCAGCGCGGTGTAGCCCCAATTCGGACAATCTCTGCGGCCGGTCGCGAGCCCCAAAGAGAAGCGCTGGCGCCCGCCACGTAGGAGGAGATCTCCGCCGTCGGTGCCAGGTAGAGTTCTGCTTCGTGCGCTCGGAACCGCCGCCGCCGAGGGCCGCTCGGTGCTGCCCGGCCCGGCGGGGGCGGCGAGAGGGGAGCGGCGGCGCAGCCCCTGGCACCCGGGCGGCCCCGCGTGGGTCCGCGCTGCCAACGCGTCTGCGGGCCGCATCGGGACTGTGAGTGGGGAGGTGCGGGTAGGAATGGGAGGAACGCGGCGCCCGAGGAAGCGGGGGGCCGTGATTGCAAAGCGGTCGCGTGTCCTGCTCGTGGCTGTCGTGCTTGGAGGCACGGACGTGGCGGTTTGCTTAGGCACAGGCCGGGTGCGAGTGTGGCTCAGCTTTTCTTTCTCGTGTTTCTGGTCGGTCGCCCGATTGCGATTTAGCTCAGGGAGGAACAAACGGAAAAAAAAAAGCGGGCAGAAATCACAAGAGAAGAGTTGGCCGGCTCGCTGTGGTTTGTGTCGTTGCGCTGTTCGCCAGGCTCGGCTCCGGCCTCCGTACTTGGAGCCGGGTGCCCGGAGAACTCCCGTTGCCGAGCTGTGGGGCTCCTCTGCTCACTGTGCTGCAGCTCAGCTCCCTTTGTCCCTTTTATTTCCGCGCCGTCGCGGTGTTTGGGCACACGGCAATTATTGCACATTCCCAACCTATTCTATTTCTTTTGCATTAATGCAACGAGTAAAATATTTTTTTTTTCAGAGCTGTGCGGCGTTTGTAATGCAACTGGGGATTATTCACGTGGTAGTGAGCGCGCAGTCCCGCTCCGCTCCCCTCGCTGAGAAAAGGGGACTGGGAATAAAAACCCAATCGATATCTCGATCCCATTTTTTTTAGAGCGAATCTTAGCCAATTAACAGCAATAAAACCGGGCCCCTTTTTGAAGTGCTAACTGGAATAGTCGAGGGGGGTAGCTGGAATCGTTGGTGCTTTTACAATTCGCATAAAGAAGGCGAGGTAATACCATTAAACAAAGGCACTAAACCACATATTCAGGCTTAGTGTTTTCAGCAACTTTTTATATGGGCAATTTGTTTGAGCTTAGATTTCGGACTATGATGTAAAATATATGCTGGTGAAACCTGATCTCCCTTGGGCAGATTCCTCCCATCCATCCATCCATCCATCCATCCATCCATCCATCCATCCATCCATCCATCCATCCATCCATTTATCCATTTACTGAGGATAACCCAAAGCATTTTCTAGGTCCAGCTGAATGCTTTTATTTTTAAAGTGCGACTTGGAAGAACGCCATTGTCCTGCTAATTTTCAATGCAACGCATTAAGTAACCCCATTCACACCTCAGCCATTATCCCGGGCGTTTATTGCAGCTGAGATGGGGATAGCGGAGCCCGTGGCTGCGGTTTTATTCTGTTTTCGGAGCCCTTTCGGGCATCCCCTCGGAACTGCTGCATGCTCCATCCCAGGGCGATGCGTGGTCCATGAATGTCGGTGTAACATTTCGCCAACGTTGCACAGAGCTGCAATGAGCCTGAGGATGAGATTAGAGTTTCCCCTGTGATTTTTTTTACGGCTGTTTGAGGGCCGGGGTGTTAAAATATTTTACGGAACTGGAGAGGTAGATTAGCGGGGTTTCTTGCCAAAGCCTGGAAGCTGGTATTACAGCCCGTCCCAGGGGGACATCGCTCACATTAACCACTAAATGAATATTTGACAAGGGCTCATTCGGGGGTATTATTACTACAAACGGGTCCCTACTGGACTTTCCGAGGGTCAAAGAGCAATGGTTCAATTAATTATTTAGACTGTTAGGAGATGCGATTGTAATAGCGGCGCTTATTTCTGCGACCGACGGTTCTCGAGGGGGGGAAGAGAGGAGAGGCTGCAGAAGCATCTCGGGCCTCGGAGCGCGGGGCTGTGCCGGCCCGGGGAGGTGCCGGTGCCGGTGCCGATGCTGGGAGACCCCCGCTGCGGCCCGGGCCCTCCGGGTGAGCGCCTTCTCGGCCCCGACGTGCGGCAGAGCAGAGCGGGCGGATAGCTCCGCGATTGAAGCGACGTATAACGCGAGTCCGCCGAAGGAAAGAGGCCCATTGCTGATAGGTGTGATTAGATACACTTCAGTTATTTAAATCCCGAGCTAACTCAAATATGAAAATCTAAAGTGCGTGCGGGATTCCCGAGAGGAGCCCTGAGCCCCGGGCCGCGCGTTGGCCCAGCCGGGTCCTGACACCGCTGGAGGGGGGGGGGGGGGGGGGAAGGGGGGGAGCAGAAGGAGGGTTATTTTGTTTAATTTCTACAACAAACATGTCCGCAGTAGTAGTAAAAAAAAATGTTGGGAGTGTGCGATTAGGTGACAATAATATATGTTGAATGAATAAGAGATAAGCTGCAAGGGGGGAGAGGGAAGCAGTAATTACAAACCCAATTCATTCAGCTTTTCAGGACTTTTGTTGTGGGAGCTCCATTGACGGGCTTCGAGCTGCCAGTTTTCTCACATTAAAAAGAACTGATCAGCGCCTCAGGGGGACAAGCAACACCGCTTAACTGCATAGTGATGGGGTCCTCATTTAGAGCCATTACAACGAGAAAATTAAACAGAGCCTTTGTGTGCACCGGGTTTACTTTTCAATTGCTGACAGTTTATAGCTAACTGCTCAGAGATTGAAGTTTGATTGCGGTTTGATCGCCCGCTAGTTAGCACCGCCGCTAGTTGGGTTTTGGTAATTAAAAGCAGATTTCTGACGCTGGCCCGGGGGATGCGAGAAGTTTGGTCCTGCTTTGCTTTTGAGGAATCGAGTTCACTTGGCGAGGATGTCCGGCGCTGAAGTGAGTGCGGGGGCTTTTTCGCTTACAAACTTAGGGGGATAGGCGAGTGGGGGGAGAAAAAAAAAAGAAAAATAGGAAACGCGGGAATGGAAATCCTCGGAGTTGTAAATGTGGCTGTGAGAACGCGGAGAGAAGCGGACAGGCTCGGAGCGGGCCGAACTCGGAGCTCTGTTTGGGCGCAGGCCTGCTCTCGGTGCCGCACTGCGGGGGGAGCGGGAAAAAAAACGGGGCCGGAGCGGGGCGGGGGGGCACCGCGCTGCTGGGGGTGCGTGGCTGAGCCTGGGAGAGAGTGCGAGTGCGTGCGTGCGTGTGTGTGTGTGTGTGTTTGCATGCGCGTATCTGTGCGCGTGTGCGCCTGTGCGTGCAGGAGGAGGGGGCGTCCAGAAGGGCCGTGATCTTTTATTCCCACTTGCAGAAGTTCAGGTGGAGATGGGCTCGGCCGCACCGCACGGGTCGTTCCGCGCTCGGGGTCCCGCTGGCCCGTGGAGCTTCGTGGGCGCAGCCGGGGCAGAGCGAGCCGTACCGGGGCTGTCTGTGCCCGAGTCGGGCTGCGCTTGCCGCCGTCCCGCTCCTCGCAGTGCCATAGCCTGGTGCTCAGCTCTTTCACGGCGCCTGTGTATTTGTTCTATTTCCTCGTTATTTTTTTGTCTTCTTCTAAGCCTTCTAGTTATTTTGTTTGCATCCCCTCCCCACTCCCAACTGAAAAGAAAAAAAAAGTCTCTCCTTCCTTCCAAGTGCCCCTCGGCCTCGAGTAACCGAGCGCTTATTTCAAGGCTGTTGACTCCTTCAGGGAAGCCAGGGGGTGGTGGGGCCGAGCGGTACCCGTCGGGACCCGGGGGGCCGCCCCGTCGGGCGGAGCTCGGTGGGCCGTAACGGCGGTCCCCGGGGACTCTGAGGGGCTGCGGGTCCCCGCAGCGCGTCCCTCCCCGCTGAGCGGAGGGGGGCAAGCCCGGCCCCCGCCGGCCCCCCCCCCCCCCCCCGGGACCTCGGTGACCCCATCATCGCTCTGCGGTTAGGGCTGCTGACGTCACGAGGGCGCTTTTTTTGCAGACAGACGTGATGAATGGTGTGTGTGTGGGGGGGGGGAGCGGGGAACCCCTCCAGTCGATGGAGAGGAGCGGGCCTCTGCCCTACGCTGGGGGGGACCGGGATGGGACCCCCCCCCCCCCGGGTGGGGGATGCTCAGGGCTGGGAAAGCGGCCGCGGAGCCAGGCGGGAGAGTGCTGCAGCCCGTCCTCCCGGAGCGATGGGTCCTTTAAGCCCTTACAAATTGCCAAACTTGCGGAAGACAGAGAAATAATTAATGTATTAAAACAAGCGGCGAATTCCTCAGGAGGCACCTTATCAACTCCAGCCACACTGCTTCATCCCTCCTCGTATGCTAATGCCCCGTGACGTCACCGGCGCCAGATTGAATGGGAATCAGTTATGAAATTATTAGTTTTAGCTCGAAAAGCAATCTGCCGCTCCGCGAGTGGGGACGGCGCTCCGCGGCCTTCGTCCCATTCCTCCCCACGTTACGCTGCGCTCGCGGCTTTTCCCATCGCGGCGCTCCGTGTCCCCAAAGCACGCATCCGAGCGGGGTTTGGTGTAAAGAAACCGATAGGTTCACGGGGTCCCGAGCGGGAGTCGGCAGCGCCTTATCGATACGCGCGGTACGCCCGACAGCAGGCAGTCGGATTTCCTCCTGCTGTTCAGGTAGGAGAGAAGCTCCTCGGGATTTATGGCCGCTCAGTCCCGTGGAAGGGCTGCGCCAGGGTGTGAGGAACGGCAGCCAGGAGCGTGCATTTTGGTCGGAGAGAGGCAAACGGGCCGCAAAAAGAGAAGGAATCCATATATATTTATATAATCGGTTTAAAATAAAAAGATTTCTTCTCTCGGTTTTGAAAAGGAGCGTAACCCAGCGGTGCGGGGCCACGAGAGCCGAGCGGGGAACAATGGGAATTAACACCGTTCCAATCGCTGAGGCCACTCTAATTAGATGTCTGGATCCGGCGAGATCAAATGCCTGAATCTAAAACCCCGGGCTCGATTTCTTTCGCTTGCAAATGCTTCTGAAAAACGATTTGGGAAGAAACAAACCCGACCGTTTCCCAGACCCCCCCCCCCCGTCCCGTCCCGCCTCCCACCACCACCTCCCCCCGAAAAGTTCCGCCGGCCCCAACTTTGCCCCCCGCTGTCCCCGGCCGCGCTGTGTCCCCCCGGGTGGCCGCGGTCCCCGGGCTGTGCCCCGCGGCGACACGGGCACGGGAATTGCCGGCAGCGCTCCGGGACGCTTTGCTCTCTTGGGCCGTTTCTTCCCTTCTCCCCAGAGCTCCTCTGCCATGAATTATGGATCAGCTCCCGGCCCGGGGCTCCGGGGGGCACCGAGGCGGCACTGCTGCGGCACTCTCCACATCCCCGTCCTCCTGCCGTCCCCACAGCGCATAGGGACGGGAAGGAGAAAAAGTTGTGACTGGCTGAGTGAGGAGTGAGCTTTCTGACTAATGAAATCCGAAATGAGTTGCGAATATCAAGTATTGTAAGATTTCTTTCCTGTCCCCCCACCCCCCCCACCCCCACCCCCCCGGCACTGATTGGCAATACTCTTTTTTTTTTTCT
The DNA here is from genome assembly GCF_023343835.1 of Lagopus muta. Taxonomy (NCBI): domain Eukaryota; kingdom Metazoa; phylum Chordata; class Aves; order Galliformes; family Phasianidae; genus Lagopus; species Lagopus muta. Next base: position 7,134,218 of record NC_064441.1, read on the forward strand.
TTTTTTTTCTTGTGTGTTGGTTTGAAAAGCAGGAAGAAATGTAATGAATTGAGTGCTGTCAGAGATGTCTTCTGTGTTGATGTGGTGAATGGCAGTAGCTCCCTGATCCAGTGCAGGTGCAGTGGAGCTGGGGAATAAAAGAGGGGGGCTCTCTGTTCAGTGGAAAAAGCACATTCCCTACAATAGACCACACACTGCCAGCCAGCACGGCATCAGCTCACACTCAGACTTTTTTCGCCTCTTTCCACAGCCCTCAGCCCACAAAATGGCTATACATTAGCCCTAGTTAGGGTTCGCTTTTAATGAACAGTTGTGACTCCTTTTGACCAACATTTAAATCTGCTGTGCTCGCTCTGAAGAAGGTCTGTTTTGATCACAGGTTTTACAGACTGGCCTGGTCCCTTCTAAGGCGGCTCAGACCGGGCCATCAGCCGCGTCCGATTGCAAAAAGAAAAGAAAAAGAAAGAACAAAAGCCTCTCGATTAATAAAATGCCTTCTCTGAGAGCTCCGAACAGGGAAAGTTGTTTTTTTTTTTTTTTTTTTTTTTAATATATAATATATATAATAAAATGGCGTGGGGAGGAGGAGAGACACTGTTTTTAAATGGATGAGATGGTCTAATCCTATACACGAACGCATATTAATCCTGTTTAGAGATAACCTGTCTCCTTTTTGGCTTAATATATTATCCTTATACACGGATAGAAACTTTGCTGTTCTACTAATTCGGCGCAGATTGGTTTTTCTTGGCTTCTTTCCTTCACTTTATCGTGATTATTATTATCGCTTTTTTTTATTCCCGGCGATCTGTTCGGAGGAAGTCCGATGTTACACACGCAGTTCCTCGAGTTTTATTCGCAGTGACTCGCAGGGTGAGGGCTGACCGCACAGCCCGCGGCCTCTGGCTGTGCCCCCCCAATCCCCCCCTGGTCCTACAGCAGCCGCGCACCGCGCCGACTCCTCGGGGCGGCCCGGAGCAGCCCCCGCACCCGCTGCGTCCTCGCACCCGTCCTGCAAGAAGCACGTTAAGCTCTTTTGGTTGTAGCTGCTGGTGCATTGCGCCGGGGAAAATTGCTCTGTTTGCTTCTAAAGAGCCACGTTACTGTGAAAGTTCTCCCCCCCCCCCTCTTCCCCCCCCAGTCGTGGTAACAAACAGCGTCAGCTTCTGGAACCGTTTGGCAAAGGCACTCTTTGCCTGATCACCGCTAAGCGGGAGAGGCTGACAGCGAACCCGACCCCCCTCACACACGCTGTAACGCGACGTGATCGCGGGAGATGACGGTGGAAATCAGGCAGATTCCGGTGGGTGCTGCAGCGTGTTCCCAGGAGTCAGCTCTCGTCACCCCGGGCACAAAAGAGCGGATCTTGGCGAGGCGTAAGGGAAAAGATAATATTGATACGAAAAGAAAAGAAAAGAAAAAAAAAAATACGGACGATTCTCACTTCGTTTTCGGGACGTTTCCAACGGGTCTCTGCCGCCGGAGCATCACCCGGCAGCGGAGGTGGGAGCCAACAAGTGGGAGCCCCCCCGGCAGCTCCCCTTGTCCCGCTGCGCTGCGCAGCGCCGCGCGGTGCCCTCCGGGCGGTGCCGTACCGGGGGCGGCCGCTCCCACTGCAGCCCCCGCGCTGCTCACAGCCTTTGTGTCCCGGCGCTGCGCACACCCGTAATTAATCCTCCTGCTTACCGCTTACATCCCGGACCCAAGGGGCAACTCAAACCTATTTAGATCGCCTTGGTTGGTTGCACAAATTTAAGTGGCAAATGAGTTATAAACCTAATAACTGCTTTAATAAAAATAATTATTTGATTACGGCGGAGTACGTTTGGCGGAGTGCAAGGATGCGTCTGGCTCCGCGTTTGGGTGGCGCTGAGATTCGTTTTCGGGTTGAAATCTTTTAAAAACACCGTTCCGAGTAATAATAATAATAATAATAATAATAACAATAACGAACCTAACCCAACCCCAAAAGCCCTCAAAATGCCAATCCAAAACCCGACATCGCATAGACCAAACAGCGCCCGATCCGTCAAGCGCTGTGGAACATTTTCTGCGATATCATGGCCAATTAATTTGTAAACACAAAACCAGCCCGAGGTTTGGGTGGCTCCGAATTCGCTGCAAAGCGCCGACACGGGGGCCCGGCCCGCCGGCACCTCGCTCACTTCTCTCCCGTTGAGGACGAAGTTTGCACGCCTGTCGCAGTGTTTGTGCGCTCCGGTTTTACCCGCGCAAGTGAGGATGCGACAAGCCCGCTCGCGCTGCCCGCTCTATACTTTTAACGCTAGCATATTGTTCGATTACTAATTCGAGTTAATATGATCTTTATGGCAACATAACAGTGGATAATTGGCCCTTTTTCTGAACAACAATGTAAATCACAATCGCTTTATTATTTAATAACGTCAAACGCTTCGTTGGATTGGCCCCGACAGAGAAGACCTTTTCTTTCTAGGCAGTGTTGTTGAGAAAGAACAATGCAGATCTAATTGTGGAGATTTCAGAAGTTGGCTCCTGTAAATGAACAGCTTAGATATGGAAGTTCCAGCAGATGTCTGCACTTTTCCCTGTGACAAACCTTGTAACCCCCCTTCCTCCCCCACTGCCCCGTCTTCCCCCCTCCTCGACTTATTGAAGATTTTTTGTTCTCACATCCTAGCAACAACCTAAATCTTCCCGCAGCAATACCCCCTCTCCCCTGGTTGCTACCCAGCCCTCAGCTGGCAGCCTCCGAGCTCCAAATTAGCGCTTGGCCCGGGGAGCGCTCGCTGCTCTCCCCGTGCCCCCCCCCCCCCCCGGGCAGCTGCGGGCATTTTTCGGCTCGGCGGAGGGGAGGGGAGCCCGGGGGGGTTTGGTGTCTCGTCACCCTCTTGCCAGTCCCGCGGACGTGCCTGGAGCTAAGTTTGCAGCAGTTTGGAGGAGGCTGCGAGTTGCACAGGGAATACGGCGGGGCCTGTCCGGCCCGGGGGTGTGCGATGGAACGGCACCCCCGGAACCCCGCTGGGAGTTTCCCCCTCTGCTCTGCGGGGCCCCTCAGCTTGGCCTCCCCCCAGCACCGGCCCAAACGCTCCCGGCTGCACTCGCAGTGCCCCTAATCCGGGGGGCAATCGGGGACCCCGCGGGACGGCTCCGAGAGGAAGTTGCACCGTTCCTTGCTCGGCTCTGCACGTAGCCCCGATCCCCTCCGAACCCGCCGGGCTGCGCGCTTCGGGCGCTGCGCGGAATTTTCCCTCGCGCTTGAGTCTGGGGCGAGCCCTACGCGGCGGAGCCCTCGCCCTACCGCCCAGCCCTCTTGTCAGAGGGCAGTTCTGCTGAGAAGAGTGATCTGGAAAACTTTGGCCTAGGGGAGCTGGCAGCGGTGCCGAGCCCCAGCCCCGTCCCGTTGCCCCCCCGGGCGCCGAACAATGCGCGCTTTGATGCGCGCGGAGCACCGTCAGCGGGAGATTAGGGCGATGTGTGTCGGCCTCTGCGCAAGCAGGGGTGTCAGGAGATGGGGCAGACATACAAATACGGCAGATTTTCTCTCTCTCCTTTTTTTTTTTTTTTTTTTTTTTTTTTTTTTTTGACACGAAGAGGCCGGGAAAACTGTGGTTCAGTCCCCTTCTACAGCCCCTCCGGTGCGTTTCCACCGCCGTGCTCGGAGGAGCTCCCGTTCTCAGCCCCAGGAACGCGGGCCCGCAGCCCCCTGCCCTGCCCCGGGGCGGTTCGTGTTTGTTTGGTTGAGAGAACCCACTCGAGGCAAGTGGTGAAACACAGATCGCTGAGATTCCCGGCAACGAATGCGGTGAATCGGACTCACAATCCCTGCCTGCGGCCGGAGGAAGGGACTCCTCGATGCCTATTGACCTTTGGAGGGGAAATCTTGATTTTTTATTATTTTCTTATTTAGTTGTTTGTTTAGTTTCACCTTTCCCGGCTTGTTGGTTTAGTTGGCAACTTTGGCATCACCTGGCGCGGGCAGCAGCGCGTCCGCCTGGTGCCGCCGTGGGAACGGCTTGGGGCCACGGGGCCGGGGGCTCGGCGAGGCTGTCCCGGATGGCAGCGGCGTGCCAGGGGTTAAGGGCTCCCGCCGCGGGGCTGAGAGCGGCCGTGGGTGAAACTTCCCCGAATAACAGCAACGGGACGGAGCCGCCCCCGAGCCTTCGGGCTACGCTGGGCCGGGTCGGGCCGGGCCGAGCCGGGCCGGAGGCGGGGAGGGCTTCTGCTGCCGCCACTCCTCCCCGTAATGAGCTCATTTCCATGTCTGCACCTCCCGCAACTGTGAGAAAATCCGCCGGGCCGGGCAGCGTGCCGATGCGGCCGGGGCTGCCCCGGTCTCCCCGGTGACAGCGGCCGCCCGGGAGAGCCGCGCCGGCGGGTGGGAACAAAATAAAGAAAATAAATAAAGAAGAAAAAAATGTCCCCCCTCCACGCTCCGGCCCTCCGCGGCTCCTCGCGGGGCGCTGCTCCCCGCACGGAGGGGGGATGCGTGGGGGGACCGGGACGCGGCCACGCGTGGATTCCGTGGGGTGCGTCCCGAAAGCCGGAGATCGCGGGGGTATCGGGACGGCGGGGAAGGGGGAAGGGAACCCAGAGCCTCGCACTTATCAATAACAAGATGTATAAATATCAAAGTGAAGGAGCCCGAGTAAGTCTTTCTAGAAGCGAGGAGGAAGCTTAAGCAGCTTTCTTTAATGGTGATTTGTAGCTCTGTAAGGGGCACGGATAGCAAATACCCTGCAGGTGCATGTTGTAACACTGCCATCCGGACTTTAATGTAGATTACTCTCCAACTCGTTTGATCGGTCCTTTGAAACCCTTTACAATTGCCTGTGACGAACCGCCAGTCTCAGTTTTTTTTCTTTGAATAATGCCTTAAGGGTAAGTCCTTGGGGCTTTTAAAGATCTCCAGCACATAGAAAAAACTCACGTTAGATTTCACTTTAGAGCGTGGGTCCGCGTCTCTCAACTCGGGGCTGTTAACAGGCATCTTTTAAATCATTAATCATTTAATCACCACCAACTTTACTCGGGAAGGGCGATGCTCGCGGGGATCTTCTAAAGCCCTCCGCACATCTGCAACGCTGCGGCTTTGGGAGGTGACCGCGCCGAGTTACTCCCCCCCTTCCCCCCCCCTCCCCCCCCCGGGAAACGCGTGCCGGGGGCTGAGCCTGGGGAGAGAACCCGAAGGGGGGATCGGGGGGGTCCGCTCCTGCCTGCCCCCCCCCCGCTGCCAGCAAACAGCGCCCGGGGGTGGCAGCAGAAGGGACGAATGGCGGAGAGAGGACGCGCTGAATCCCGCAGACGTTTCTGCTGTCCTCTCACATAGCGTTTAACCTTTCGTATTTATTCGTTACTCCGAATTTAAAAAAAATGATTACTGAACTTTTGGCCCTTCCACTTCCACAAGCGGCGCTTTGTTTGTATAAAATAAACTCGGGAGAACCAATCCCTCCCGTATCAAACCGGGACTCTGAATTAAAGGCCCATTTGGGACACTTGAGACTACAAAGGGTTACACATAAATAAATGCCACATTTGCCTATTGCAAAAGTTTTCTCTGTCCTTTCTCAGTCGCAACAGGGGAGGAAAAAGCCGTCGTTTATTATCTCGCGCCGGGCAGGAGCAGCCCCTCCAGAATGTGCTCCGGCAGAAGAGGGACTCTTTTTTTTTCCCCCTCAACAGCAGCTCCTTTTGTTCTCCAGATCTCTTTCCCAATTTCAAGCTTCACTTGCGGATCCGAAGTTTGTTTGTTAATGGCGCTATTACCATCTGGCTCGTCCTACTTTCCAAAAGATATAAATCTCCCCGGTTTCATTGCCCACATTATCATTTAAGTGCCACCATCGCTGGAAGGAAAATACGCTTTCAAGGCAGCGAGTTCTCCCGCACGCCCAGCGCCGGCCCCGACCGCGCTTCCCCTCCCAGCACTGCTCGGAGCGGGGCACCGCCGCGCCTTCGGTTCGCCACCGTCGGCTTAAGTGAAGCTCTGCCCCCGATTTTGGGCTGCCGAGTGCATCTGGCCGCCGGGAACCGCTATCTGCGGCGGGCCGGGTCCTGCCCCGGGCTGCCCCCCCTCCGCACCGGTTCACGTCCCGTCCTGACTCGGGGAAACCTTTCCCACCGGCGCCGCGCACTGACGGGGAGAAAAGTTTGGGCTCCGCTCGGAGCAAAGCGGTTGCGGATTCGTGTGCTCTTGGGCATAAATGGCCGGGGGGAGGGCGAGAGGGGATGGGGGAGGGAGCCGGGTCGGTTTATGGATGGGCTCCACAATGACTCTATTTATTCGCTGCGACCGGCCCGGGCAGGCTGAATAGGCGAGAGAGGCTCCCGGCCTTCCCAGCTCATGGGCCCGAGGGGACCGACTCCCCGCGTTCCCATGGTGGGGGTCTGCCGGGCGCCCGCTCTGCCCTCTCTGCCCGCTCTGCCCGCACTGCCCGCTCTGCCCGCTCTGCCCGCACTGCCCACACTGCCCGCACTGCCCACACTGCCCTCTCTGCCTGCTCTGCCTGCTCTGCCCTCTCTGCCCTCTCTGCCCGCTCTGCCCACTCTGCCCACATGGCATGAATAGCCCCGGTGCCTCTGCTCAGTGCAGGTGGAGCATCGATCTCCATCGCTTCTTTGCTGGGTGTCCAGCAGCTTTTGACGAGGTTTTATTGAAAGATAGCCACACTCACACACACCCCTAATATTGCCAAGCGAGGGGAAAGGCACTGCTCTAATACATGAAGAAAGAAACCCTGTTTTCCCGTTGCTGTTGGTGGTGGTTCTTTTTTTTGTTTTGTTTTGTTTTTTTTTTTCCCCAAAGGATCTAATTGTTGTAAGCAGTTACAGATGAGAACTCACTGCTGATGCACTTGCAGAGCTGTGAGTGCCTGGGAGAGGACGGGCCGAGGCAGGGCTCACTCACATCGCACATCACATCACCTCGGGCCCTTCACCGCTGCCACCGCGCAGCCACGGCCCTGCACAGCCAAGGGAGGGATCTTGTTTATAAATTTATATGACGACCTTTCCTTTGTGCCTGCTCTAAAGTTGATGTGGACAAATTGCAGAGGTATACATTTTAAGTAGATGCACTTTTAATCACCGATCATTAAAATGGTTATGTTAAATATACTCAATTACATGCATGACTTCACCCTAACAGTACTTTCTATTCTCCCAGCTGCTCACGTATTCCTTAACTATAGTCAGCAGAAGAAACTCGATTATGCTGAATCCATACATTTCTATGGATTTCATCAGCCTAATTAATGCTTCAGTGTGGTCCATGTGTGTGAATGGTCCTTTGCTATTACTTGGGTAAGGAAACAGTGCAGGAATGCAGAGGGGCTTTCTGTCAAAGATACCCATGGGGGTCACTCTAGGACTCTAATGGCAAAGGCAGCAAGTGTTAAATGGCAGAAACATGCAGAGAAAGGGAAGGCAATGATGTAAAAAGGACATGGATACTGTAGGTATGCCCAACAGGTCAGCAATGATAATTAAAGTGCTTAAAGAAGAAAAGATAAATGTAGGGCTTCCAAGACTCGCAGTGCCTGGTTGAAAGCAAACAAACCAGCTCATGGACACACTGTGATGGTGGGAAAAAAAAGTTGACAGCAGATTTTGTGCCTAAATCACCACCAGGGCAGTGTCTCCTGCCAGCACCAGGTTGGAGTGCCCTGGCTGTTCTCTCATTTTCTTGTTGTTGAAATGCAATGAGTCCTGGAGATGCCTGTGCATCTAGGAAGATCTGGGTGCTCTCGCCTGGCTGCACTGTGTGCATTCGTGGTCCTGGCAGTATTTGGGGATGTTCTGCAGCCTCTGAGGTTGGTGTGCTCAGGCAGTGCAGGTGCACACAGAGATGGTAGAAGTACCTCTCCTCTCTCCCGCCTTTCCTCAGCTTTCTTCCAGAATGAAGAAGCAATTCAAATAAATGGGATGTATTGCTGCTTTAGCACAAGCAGCCAATGGCTGCTTGAATAACACATCTTCCCATCTCAGCATTTAGTTGCATCTGAAAAGCAAGAGTGCTGCCTGCTCTTCAAGCAACCTGTTAATGAATGTGAAATTCATCAGGGTGGATTTACGTTGTGTTCCCACCTGTTGTGCCAGGAAACCATCAGATCAGCCCTTTCTCTGTCTGCTGGGAGTCATGATGGAAATGAGAGACCTTGCTTTCGCCACTGCCGTACCAAGGAACCTGCACCTCTCCCCTGTTCCCTGTTTGCACACTGTGGCTCAGTTGTCCTCACTGGTGTCCATGCCTCGCTGCAGCCTTCATCCTTCAAGTGGAGAGAGAGAGCAGGAGAGATTTCAGATCCATAACCAAATTATAACCTAGGAACTTTATGCTTGTCATGCTAATTTAATGACTTTTATAGTAAGTGTAGACTTTCTGTCTTTTGAAATTAGCTCTTCAAAATGCTTTGTGTAATGACAGACACTAGACATAAGAGACAAATGCACAAGCAATAGTGGGATAATAATCTGGCAAACACTGTGCCATTTAATATTAGGATGGAAAAGGAAGTAAGCACATCACAGTGGAGATGTTTGTCACTAGGGCTGTTGGTCCTCATCTGTGCTTCGGACTGCCCCAAAATGAGGAGGTACTGAGCATGATCTGGCATTTCAGTGTGATGACCCTTTCTTTGCTTTCTGGTGGTACATACACATGTTTGAGGGCTGTGAGCAGCCTGGTTTGATTGGGCCGTACCTGGGCCCAGCCCCTTCGCTCGGATCCCAGAGGGGCTGTATGTGTGGTGCTCATATGCGTGGCCCTGAATGTACGGATCACCTCCATTCTTCAGAGCACTTCTGTGCTCCCACGTTGTGAGCGGTCCACAAAGCTGCCCTAGAGCTGGTCCTGATAACAAAGGGAGGGATAAACCCCAAGCTATGGGTGTACTGCAGTCTGGGTAACTCTCTCATTGCCTATAATTGTAAATAAGGGAAGTTCACACGACGATCGAGTGACGGGGGAACAAGAGGCCCTTTTTAATCAGGTGGTTATCTCTCCTTGGTGGAGATCAGAGCTCCATCGCTCCTGGCCTTCTCATTGTGTCCCCCCTGCTGGAAATGACAGCTCCTTCAGAAATAAGCAACTTGGTTCCTGGATGGGATTTCAGCTCCTTTGCACTACACATGTACCAATTGTGATCTTACAGCTACGGTGAAGCCTCTAAATTATATACGTGTATAAACTCGGCCTCATTAAATCCCTCCTTTTGGATAGCCTCAAGGTTGTAGAGTATATTACTGTAAGCCAGAGGAGACTTAAATTATATCCAAATGGGGATTGAAATGTAGTGGTACTTAAGCACACTTCTTGTCTCAGCTACAGAGGTTTCATTTTTTCCCTTTAGAGTGTTATAATATTACAAATGCAACAGTTTCTCTGTGTCAAATCAAAGGATCTGAAATCCCGTTTCTTGATTCAGCCTGCAGGTCCCTTTGTGGTGGGGACAAAAACACAAAGATACGATCAAACACTGCTGTCTGACCAAAGAGAACTTATCGCTCATCTGAGAGAGCTTCCTAATTTGAAGCTAAAGCCCTCCCCGAGTGCATGTGAGCTGTGCGCTGCCTGTGTTGTTTTCTCGCGTGTGTGTGCAGCTAAACAGGGCTGTGCAGCACGGGACGGGGATTGAGAGCAGGGAAACCTCCCAGCTCCGCATCCCCTGCCACAGGTTGGTCCTTCCCATCAAAAGAAAGGAAAGGTTTTAGTGGAAAATCTGTGCCCATGAGGCTCTTTCTGCCATCCCTGTTTACACTGGGTGCCTGGGGCACGGCGGGGGCTGGGAGGGGTGGCTCTGCCGAGTGTCTGTCCCCCTGCAGGTCAGCTCCGTGGTCCCTCAGCCCGGCACTGCCCTCTCTGCCTGGTGACGCTCATTTCCCCGCACAGCTCCAACTCGATCTCTCCGAAGTTGGGGTTGCTGGGAGGGACTTGCCCGAACGCCCCCCACCCCCTCATCCCTTTCCAGAGCTGGCAGGAGGGTCAGTGGTTTAACCAGGCGTCACCAGGACTTCGTTTTATCCCCGGCCCACTGGAGCGTGTGGCTTTTAGTGACTGATGGTCACAGTTGCTCTCACGGTGCGTGCTCCAGATGGGCACGTCCTGGAGGCCGGGGAGGGGGGTGGGGTGGGGATGGAAGCTTGGTGGGGGAGGACAACACGGGCGCTTCGGTGAGGCCACGATGACACCGGGATTTGTTCTGGGTCACACCCCCCCCAACGACAAAGTTGAGAAATTTCTCCAGCAGTGCAGGAGCAAGAGTGTGGGGGAAGGAGGGGGGCGATGAGGAAGGGGGAAGGGGGGGGAAGTGCTGGCAGAGCTGGGGTCAGTGTACCCCCCCCACCTCGCCCTGCACGTCATCCCCGCACACAGCCAGCACGTTCCCAAACTTTGAAATGACAAATCACGTTATTGCTGTGGCGGGAGGCTGCTTTCGGATCTGTGACAGCTGAGTTTTTCCTATCGATTATGTGACACTGCCGTTCATTTACACAGCTCAAAAGCTTAAAGCCACGGGAGGAGCCCCCAGTTGAACCCGAAATCCTAACAGAAAGCGAATCAACTTTCTGGCCGCTGTTTCAACTGATAGATCAGAACTTAATTCGGAGAGACAGAAAGGGAGAGAAACGACAGCACAGATTTATCTTGCCCGGCGTCTTCTGCTGAAACTTTAGAAACTGCGGCGTTGCAAACCCGGGGCCGAGATGCTAATGAGCGGCAGCGCGTCGTGTCCCCGCTCCTGTCATTTATTGCCGAGAGCGGATCGCGGCGCTCGGGGACCCGCGCGGGTGCGCGCGCGGAGCATCGGCCGCTCTGAGCTCGGTCCCGGCGCCTTTCGGGGAATGGGGGACACTTTGATCTCCCCCGCTCCCCGCCCCTTCCTAGGGATCCCTCCGTGCTGGGTCTGCTAGGGGCCGTCCAAGCGGCAGCCCAGCTCCGGGTTCTGCCGCTCCCTCCCCACCCCACCCCCCGTCTTCACTGAGGTTTCATTACTTGCTGTTAGTGCCTGGAAACAATAAAGGATGTCGGACTGGGCTTTTATTGATTATTTGTCACCCTGTATTTGTCAGTTTCAATAACTTTTCCTGAAGTTTTACTTACGGGCACTTGAGCTTTCGGATTAGGCCAGCTCTGCGGATTGCAGCGAGGGGTAATTATCCGCCGGGCTGCTTCCCCGCGGCCGGGGGGTGACGAGCAGCAGCACGCTGAGCGGGCAGGATGCGGCCGGAGCTCCCCAGAGCGCTGCGGGGCCGAGAGCCGCCCCCCGCCGCCCCCCCTCCCGCGGCCGCCGCTCGCTCCCCGCTTTGAGGCCTCCGATCCAAGCCCGGAGCCGGGGCTTGATACTGCGGGACGGGCTGGGATGGGAGAGGGCTGAGCCTTCCCTCTGTCCGTCTTCCTCCCCTAATAACTTTACCACGTCTCCCAAGTGATGCGCGCTGCTCCATACGTGCTCAGGCTCCTCACATTTGTAAGCACACGGAAGGCGAGCTCGCATAATCGCTGCCGGGCTGGCAGGGTGCCTATCGCGTACAGTGCGGTGTTTGATGTGCTGTATCTCGTAGCACGGCGAGCTCTGAGACAAGTGAACACAGAGTGCCCAGTTACACAGGATTTAATTACAGCAAAATGCATTCTCCATGCTGATTAGGAGAAAAATCAATCGGGGACTTATTTGCCACAATGAACCAATAAAAAAAAAAAACCCGAAACAATTTATTAGAGCAATAATCTCAGCCCCAAATGGTCTAAATATTATTGTTTCTATTGCACTGAGGAAATTCAAACTGGAAATGTTATACAGGGAGCATCAGGGAGTCCTTTCTCATAAATCCAGCAAGTTTCTGACTGATTTCCAGAGGCCTGGTGATGGCTTAGAAACCCTCAGAATAGGGGCTGAGTTCCCCCATTTCAGGTCAAGTGTTGGCTTGCTACATCACCTACAGCTCGAGATGCTCTGTGGTCTGCAGCTGTCCGTGCCAAACCTAGCGTGAGCTTCCCACCACGGCTTACAGATTTCCTGCTTTCCAGTGATTTATACATGGAATTCCTAGAAGAGAGGAGGCCACACAAAAGATCCCCAAGCCACAGGCCGAGATAAATGCCTTGCTATAATGCAGCTAGCAAACCACCCCAAGATGTGCCAAAACCTTCCAGCTGGGACCGAGCAGGGAAGTGTCCCTGTGGAGGGTGCTGAGCTTTGAGGCCAGGCTGGGACATGGGGGGACAACAGGGGCAGCTGTGCCGTCATTTCTCCTCTCCCACATGGAGTTGCTGTCTGGTCTCAGCCGGACCCAAAGCTCTCTGGGGGCTCCTGGAAAGACAGGGGGTGCGCAGGGGGTGCAGGTGTGCCAGGAACAGTGGGGTCCTGGGAGCTGGAAGGCTGTGACTCAGGAGGTCCTGGTTTTGCTTTCCAGCTTTCTGTAACTCCAGTCATCTCCGTCCCAAACCGGAGGGGACCTCATTTCCTGCTCAGCACTCTGCCAACCACAAGGTCTTTTAGTAAGGCTGCCAGGGGTGCCTGGCTGCGGGAAGGACAGTCAGTGTTTGTCACCAGGGAGTGAGCTGGCATCATAGCTCTAATCTGAGTCAACAACCTGGCGAGCCCAGAGCATGACTTCATAAATCATGCTATCTAATTGAAAAGCACATGCTTGTATATACAGGGCTGTTGAAAAAGAGTGCAAAAAATAAAATGTAACAGACACTTCTGTTCTTCCCTCTGGCCTATTAATCAGCCACCTGATTGTTCCAACTTAGATTATTTCATGCAGAAAAAAAAGGGGAAAACATGAAACCACCTTGCTTAGCCACAATAAAAGCACAAATGAAAAAATTCATCTCTTAAGGAGAGGCTTAGCCTTTCTCTAGTAATAGGAAAACAATCTCTAAGTGTTTTTAATTTAAATTGTTTTCACGGTTAATTCAAAACTGCTGAATGATATTACCACAAGTCTATGTATCTATTTGGCATTGAAGCATATGATGTTTCAGAGCAATTTAACCAGTTCTGAGTGGAGGAAAAGTCCTTTGCAGTCTCCGTATTCACTTTTTTTTTTTTTTAAATGTTGGTTGGTGCACACATGCTGGCCTTCCTTGTTCTCTTCCTTGTAGTGGAAATGAAAAATGAATCTGTGACAAAACAGCAGATGTGCGCGGTTTGCTTCTCACAAACCTGCATTATTTTCCACCCACAGGAGCTGAGGCACTGTGTTGTGCCAGAGCCACCTGTGCAGACCCCTCGGCCACCTCAGCCCTGAGCATTGGCTGAACACATCTGGATATTTCTATTCAGCTCTGCAAACAGACAGAGATACTCCAAGACTGCGTGTGAGACCAGATGACGTGAAACTTTCTACCATTAAACCCCTGTTCAGCTGTAGTCCAGAAGCGGGCAGCCCACAGCAGCTTGGGGATGCTGACAGAAAGTTGGCCATCGGAAGCCCTAAGCAGGTTTTTCCCACTAACACTGCGTGCTAGTCTGCACTCCCTTTCAGAAGGTGCTCTTTAGGTATAGGAATACTCGAGAAATTTGCATAAAAGCTTCATCTGTTGTACAGGATTGCTTGGAAATTAAGCAGCAGCAGTTTTCACTTAGTGTTTTAGGAACAGAGGGTGCATTTTGTTTTCTTGTTTGCTCAGTGCACTTCCTGACCCCTCGGTGCATTTCTCTCAGCATCATGGGAACTTGCTTACCTGGGACATTTTGTAAGTTAGAAATGGGTCATGTTCAAAGTACCTGAAACAAACAACAGTAAAGGTGTCTGACAACTTTTTTTTTTCTTTTGCACTTGTTAAATAATATTTCATGGTGCATTAAGTGGGTTATGCAGCCTCTTCTGAAGAGACCACAGCAGCATATTGCTGCGTGTTCAGTGCTGTCGTCAGGCTGTTGGTTCTTAACTGGAGAAAAGCTGAAGGCAGCTGGAATCCCTTCCCGAGCCTTTCCTCAGTTTGTTCTGAATTCAATAAAAAATGGCAATAATTTGGGGACAGACATAGAAAGAAAAAATGATTCACAATAAGCCCCTTAGCGTGCCACTCATGACCACAGGCAGATTGTAGAAGTGCTAAATCCATTGAATGTTTCTTTTCCAGAAGCCGAAATGTTTTCAGCCAAACCGATTTCTTGCTGGCAGCTTCGGATGCTGTAGCTGGAACCAGAGCAGCCCAAGGAGCGAAGCAAACAATTAAAACATTTACATGTTTGCTTCTTGATAGACATCTCTACGAGGTAGGTTTTAACGTTTTTTTTTCTCCCCCTTAATTTTTTTTTTTTCCCTGTGGTAAGAAGGATAAGCTTGGAGTGCCCAGTCACCGTGGTAACTGCCAGAAAAATTCTCCTGAAGTTTGAAGGGGTCAGCGCGCGGGGTCAACAACTCTGGCCTCTCCCCGCGCTGGGGCTGCAGGCTCCGTCCCACGGCCGGGCCTTAGCGCGGGCTCAGCCCTGGGAGGTGGGCCGCTCCCGCTCTGATATAAATTTTTTGAGTCAGTTCACGGCCTGGGCTCTCCAGGTGGCCTCCAAAATCGATCGTGACCTCGTGACCCTGTCTAACGGAGGCATAGCATCCAACCTAAGTAAGGATTTAGGCAGGAGCGACAGCTTTCCGCTGAGTGTTATTGGGGACAGTGCAAACAGTTTTGGAAGCGAGGAGGTAGGTATGAGGAGCTGAGGTCATTAAAGGCATATTAAAAAACAATTTTAAACATCCTCGTTAGTGGAAGGTTTGTATTAGCATTAACCATTCCTCAAATAAACCGTTCTGTCAAGGACCCTTTTTTTTCTCCCTAACAATATCCAATTGAGCATGAACACAGGAGAAACGAGCACTTTATATATTTCAAACCAAACTCATATTTTGATTTTTAACTTATAAACCAAGGTGGCCGACGTGTGGTGAGACGGGCCTCTGGGAAGCCAGCTTTTGCTTTAAGATCCTAAAACCCAGGAGATAGCTTATTAAGGCAATATGTTTATTTTAGGGAGGAATATCTCTAATGTATGTGTTCTTTCTAGATTCGAGGAGCTCTTAATTGGTGTAAATTTATTTTTAAGCTGGGAAATCAAGTCACACTCAGAATGGAATGAAAGTAGGAGAGTTTCTCAGGCTTTCTTTGCTGATCTGTAATTCAAATGGACAAGCCACAGCTTTGGGTATACACGTTTTTGCAGAAGAAAATTTTCATCTTCCTAGAAGAGAATAGAGAAAATTACATTTTTCCTGTAAGATTTTAAGCAACAAACCATTGGGATGGGGATGAGGGTAGGCTGCTGCAGAGGCTTAATTTTTTAAAACAAATCTATAAACTTGTCCTCTGAGCAAAAGGATTTGCTGTCCTGGTTGATTATCACCCCTGCAAGCCCCCAGCTCTGCACACCGTGCTCACAATCACAGTCACCAGGTGAGTAAGTGGAACTGCATGGAGGAGCAAAGTCCAGTCTCCAAGGAGGAAAATGCTCTCACACTATGAGTGACTTTAAAACTGCTCTGAAGGAAGAAAATTGCGTTAATGTTTGTTCCCAGTCTTGGAAAAATTATACAAACTTATCCCAGTGGGAATCCTGCCCAAAGACTTTTTGTGCTCCCTGTGCTAAACGGCATCGCCCCGCCAGGCAGTGCCATCCGCTGCAACAGCAAGAGCCTCTTGCTTGGACTGGGACAAAGCCTGGCTCTGCACAAAGCCCAGAACCAGGGCCGCCTGTTGGCTGAGGTTCTGCCTCTTAGGGCTGCCATAATCTGCCCGTGGGGGTTATCTGAAGAGCAGGAGATGAATTGGTACTAATAAGAGGGGCAGAACTGTGCCCTAAATAATGTGAGGCCCAGACTTACATACGCACATCATCATGTATGCACTTACATACGCATGTCAGTGACAACACTCACTCTAATTCCATCCTCACTACTGCCCATAGTTTGTTGCTGTTGATTTTTGATAGAACTGTACTAAAACCAATTTATTTGCATTAGCAAGCATGTTAGTTCAGGGGAGTGCCCTCTATGACTAAGCTTGGCAAGGCAGAGCTCGCAGTCCTTGATGAGGATCAGCATCAGCGTATTTGCTTGGTTTTCAGAAAAAGCATTTAAAAATAGGAATCATGAGCAGCTGCAAGGTGAATCCTCAGTGGTTTCAAAAGCAACTGCAGAATTTTTAGCAGCTTTACTTATTTATTTATTTGTTTTAAATACTCATATTTCCTTTGTAAAGTGAGCATACAGTTCAACCTGACAAGCAGGGTGGTTGATCCAACCATCTAAAGCAGAGAATCCAACCATTGCACTGGAACTTTGTAAAAATTGCTCCAAACTTTCTTGAAAGACTTGGGAGGAGGAATCATTAGCAGAGGGAATAACAAGGGATCTCGAGACCTTTTACTTGTTGCAAATTCTTTTGAGCTGAACACTGTAGATCCTGTCCAATTTATAATCAACTGCAGGTGTACAAATGCCACCTGAAAGAGGCCTCTGGGTTTGCATCTTTTGTAACTCTTTGCCTTTTTTTTTAATTGTTCATCTCATACAGCTGGGATGTGGTGTGTGTTGGTGGTTGCTGCAGTGGGATTGCTCATCTTCTTTGGCCACTCCAGATCTGGGAAGTTCTCACTCCCAATCATTTGGTTCCATGAAATACCTTCTGAAGTGCAGGCTGCTTTCATTTGAACAGAACGATATACATGAATGGGCTTAACACAGCGTTAGGGACGAGCAGTCGGAATCAGCAAGGGCGCTGAGCTGGTTGTTCCCAGCCTCTATCATATGGATCACTGCTAATCCCTGGGGCCTTGGTGAGTTTGCTGCAGGTGGTCTGTGGAACTGTATTAAATAATAACGCTCATGGTCTTCAATTAAAATTTTGATGAGAAGAGTGTGTGGCAGCCCGCACTCAAGTCTGACAGCTGAGAGTGATCTGCCGACCTGAAAGGTCTGAGGATGCCTGTTTTGCAGGACTGTGTCTCAGCCTGTGGTCCATCAGGCAGCAGAAAATATTTTCAAATGAATTACGTGTGTGTAGCAAGCGAGCATGCTTTCTCACTCAGGCAAGCAAGCAAGCAGAAGAAAAACAAAACAACAACAATAAAAAACACTTCAAAACAAAATGAAGAAAGTAAAAACTACAAATTAACACTGAAGCCTGAGCCTAGCTGGTGTTTGTTTTTGTATGAAAACCACATTTCCAGTGCTGCTGAGTGGGAAGCGCTACTCAGCCAAGAGCAGGGCTGGAGAAGCTCTGCACTCACTGCAGGAAGCAGTGAGGGCAAGTGGGCAGCTGGGCTGACAGGTGTGCTGCCAGGAGATGCCGAGTAAGTGCTGCACTTCCTTCTCTTTTTCTTCACCTCTCCTCTCTGCTTTAAGTGTGTGCATGGCTGGCGTGCAGAGGGAAAGTCAAACTAATTCTGATGCTTTTCCCTATTCTGGGCAGACTAAGTCAGAGAAAGCTCTTAGGGCAGCCTTTTTGGAAGGGTTACAATGTAGGTTGATACTTTAGGAGCTATAGGAAGTTCTTAATCCTTCACTGCCTACGGGATTGTCACTTATAGAACTGCTTTTGTCTCATCTCTTATAAGGATGAGACATTAAGGCTTCCAAGAGCAAACAGACTTAGCCATTGTTTGCAGCAATCTCAGCTTGTGGCTTAATGCACATCTAATATTTTGCTTCTGCTTTCACTACTCTCCTACACAGCAGACTGTACCTACACACTGGTTTAGGGGACATCATTCTGAAAATATTCATTCGAGCGTTTCATTTCTTTTTCCTGATTTGTCTTCACATCTTTTGCATTAGCCTCATTTATTACAGGTAATGTGGTAAAGCATGAGGAACTTTATGTGTTTAGTTGCTCATTTCATGTTTAGTTCTCAGTTGAAGAATAGCCACATGAATACACTTCCTTCTTGTAACAAAAACTTGTAAGCGCTAAATTTCCACCAGGTCAAATGCTTTATTTATAATCTAAATTAAAGTATCTCTTACCATATAATGGGAATGAAGCTGGCCATGAGCAAACAAAATGGAAGCGCAGATTATTTTGGTTTTGTACAATTTTGCTTGAGGTTAACTGAAATAAAGGCAGGTGATGTGGTGACAGGATGATGTTTTGCCTTCCTGCTCTGCCTTGTGTGTGTTACAGATCTTCTCTAGAGCTCAGCACTGTGTCTATAAAATAATAATAATTTCACAAAGTACTTTTTTATGCCTGAAAGTTTTGCTGTCTGCAATCACTGGTGGGCAGAGTACACAGGGACATGTGATGCGCTCCTTCCTGATCCCGATTTGCGCCCTGCTTAGCAGTTCCTCTTGCTGTTTAGTTGCTCGTGTAGTTTCCAGTTATGTAACCCATCTCATTTTGTGAATATGTGAATTTAACAGCTGTCATTGTCAGCAGTGCTGGTGTGGTTTCTTTTTTTTGTTTCTTTTTTTTTTTTTTTTCTTTTTTGGCAAGCTGGCATTACTCATCAGTCTCATGGCAGTTTTGTTTGAAAAATGCTTGTGCTAGAAAAAGTGGATTTATCAGCTCAGCACTGTATGGTGCTAGCATGCAGCACAACAAAAGACAAGTGCTCATTTCAGTAACGCTTGCAGCATTTCATGGGGCCCCCAAATAGGCTGAACAAGGCTTCTCTGGCAGCTAAACTGAAGTACAGTGGGAAACTGTTAAAGTGGCAGTGTCACTGCCTGGAAAACGGCCTCTGTTTTCTCCCATCAGTTATCTCTGCTTTCTGTGTTGTTTGTTTGTTTGTTTAAAAACTATTTACTGCAGTAGGAATTTCATTGAATATTGGAGAAAGGAGCTCCAATAAGTGTTTTTGGTTTTTTTTTTGCTGTTTCTTGGAGCGCAGACCAAGCTGTCAGTCTGTCCTTCTCAAAATGGCTCTGTCGTGCAAGGAAAAACAAGACACTTGTCTTTTACAAGTAATACTATAAAGTCAGTCCTGTTGCAGCCCTTCAAGGAGATCTCAATCCCTGTTCAAAGCACTTTTTTTTTCAGAATGTTTGCCACACTTCCAGTTTCTTTCAGAGCTGCTCCTCCAGAATGCAAATACAACTTGCATAGCTTTCTATATTTAATTGAATGTATCAGGTGGTTAAAATCATGTTTTAAAAACAGTAGTACATACTGCAAATATGTCAAACCCTTTGTTCACAGACATTTAAAACAAATGTATTTTTCAGTATTTTTTATTCTGTCTGATTGCATTCCATACAGATGGGGAAGATAAACGAGTGAGTTCCATTTTGACTTATAACTTGTCTTGTACTTTTTCAGGCGAGATTCTATGAAGCCTGAGTGACTTCAGAAGGAGAAACTTATTAGAAGAAATCTTTGCCATTATATGTATAGTAAGTCCACCTCCCGTGTGTGCTTGTGCTCCATACAGTGCTGGGCTGCATGAGAGGAATGGGCACATGCAGTTTGATTTCGTTTTGCTCACCATGGAAAGGGACAGCTGCAGCACGCTGACTGCTTTCTGAGATATCAGCTGCCAGATAGCCTGTAACACCTCAGCCAGAGGCACAGGAACCTCTCCATAAGTGCAAGCCAACCTGAGTCCATACCTGCACATGCAAGGTGCAGATTCTTTGGACTCCACACCTGTAGTGTGGTGTCCATGAAGCAGCAGCAGCAAAGCAGTTACCACTGTGTGGTAGCCAGCAAAGCTGGCTGTGATTTACCCATCCGAGCTCATGCCTGTCTGAGGACAGCTGGAGCTGGTGATATGTTTGCCTTGCAGTACCCAGAAAACTGGATACCTTTTGGAATGGTTCTGAATGGTTACACACAAATTGGAGACATTGGTCTCCTGCCAGACCAGGCAGAAATAACACAGCAATATGCCTCAGGGAAGCAAGGAAGTTGTTTAGGACTTCCTCTTCCCTCAGCAAGAGCAAACCTGAAAGCCATAGAGGGGGAGGCTGGGGAACCAAGCTTGGCTGAAGATCTCTCATCACTGACACTGCCATGCTCCCATCTCAGGCTGCTGGAGAGTGGTGTGTCCTTCGTGACTCACTGTACCCTCATGATCGCATCTCATCTTCTGGTGCCTGGCTGAGCACAGAGAGCCAGTTATGCTCAGTGTAAGATGTCATCACAACAAGCAATTGGAAAGGCCAAGGAAAGCTGAAATCCGTGGCTGTGAAGATGGGGGTGGCTGTTTCACTATGAGATGCAGAAGAACTATTTCTCCTACACCTACCGCAGCCAGACTGCAGTTGTTGAGTTGAGTGACAAGGAAATGGGAGCCTGGGATGTCTCAGCACAAGCTTCCCTAAGCCTTGACTTGATGGGTGAGCACCTGAACACAGCCAGAGCCTGTTACATTAAAGGCTTTATAAAAGCAACAGTGCCAAGCTAACATCCACCTCCCACGTTACCGGCAGCCCCAGCAGGTGTAACGCGATCCAGCAGTCGCAGCTAGCAGATAAACAAACGGCCTTTCTGCACAGGTTGTGCCAGAGAGCCTCTCCCAGCGGGGAATTGGGTTGGATGTTGTGCTAGGTCAGTGAGCTGCTATGGAAAGAGCTGTGACAATGGACAATCTCATGGGGCTGTTGTCCTTTTTCCACACAGGATTTCCCTCAACACCTAACATAAGGCAGCAGAAAAACTGTTGGGGGAAGTTTCTCTACCAGGCCTCTGAAGTTCAGTGGGATTGGGCCCTCCGTGAGAGCCTACTGCTGGATTTCCCTAGGCCAGAGAAAAAAACTTCAGAGCTGCCGGGCCAGCCAGCAGCACTGAATGCTGCCCACCAGAGCTGCTTGCCTGCTCTGCCATTGGGGCCCATCTCCAGTAAGCGATATTAACTGAAGGGCATCCTACTTGGCTACAACATATCTTCCTTCTTCACTATCAGCATCTTAGCTGCCAGCTGTGGTGAATTTCCCTTATTCCACAGCTGAGGTAATAATGATGCATTCCCAGAAGCAGGTCCTGCACCTTGTGTACTGCATTGGGCCTGCTGGTGTGTGGGCACACTGCTCCACACCACACCAAAATGGCGTCCATCTGGTACTGCCCCACAGCATGTGGGCACACCATTCTGCACCAAAATGGCTTCCATCCTGCACTGCTCTGCAGCGTAAGGACGCTCCACAACAAAATGGTGGCTCTCCAGAACTTCCCTGCAGTGTGTGGGCACTCCACGCCAAAATGGCGGCTATCCAGCACTGCCCTGCAGCATGTGGCATTCCACACCACACCAAAATGGTATCTGTCCTCTGCTGCCCTGCAACATGTGGGCATACCGCAGCAAAACTGTGTGTGTGTGGCAGTGCTTCTGCAGTATATGAGCACACCACACCTAAATGGTGGCTGTCCAGCATTGCCCCACAGCATCTGGCACACCACACCAAAATGGCGGCCATCCAGTACTGCTCCCCTGTCCCTGCACCCCAGCTGGGTCTCATCCTACCCTTAAAGCCTCCCCCCTCCCTGCTCTTGCTCCAGTTCCTCATGAGTTATGATAACATATAAGCAGCTTAGGGAATTCTTATCGGAATGAGTTGAACACAATGCGACGTTTAACTCTTAATGACAGCCACCTCTGACTGAGTGACACATTATAAATTATGTTTGAACTGGGTGTTTTTTTTCAGAGGCAGATATCCCCCTGCCACCCAGCCAGCCCTGCGAAGTTGCACTTGTGGCCTTAATCCCACTTGGATGTGTGCCCCGCTGCCTCCACTCTCCGTCACTCGGGTGCTTTAGTGTTCTTGAACAAGTGAACAATCTTTGTTTCTGTACCTTATTAGGCCAGAGACCATAGCAGCGAGCGATGGCATCAGCAGGCCCCGCAGGCAGGATTCTCTGCAGACGCAGCCAACCTCCAACAAACCCCTTTTTATCCTCCTGTTTCTAGGAAGAATTATGATGGTGGTGCCCTGCTGTTGATCAGTCAAATCTGTGGTGGGCCTAGAGATAAGTCCTGTAAGTGTGGTGTACTGTAAAACAGCGGCTCCCATTCATTAGTGGCTTGTGTGTAATAAACCACCCAATGGAGGGGGATGGGGAAGAGAGGGAAAGAGCAGCTGCAGTGTGCAGGAACAAACAACACAACTCATTCTTGGGAGCCAAAACTTTCTAATTTGCTGCTGGGCTGCTGGGAGCACTCAAATTCTTTCTGATAATGTGCTCGTGCCCTCGGTGTCTCTCTCTGTGTTTCTGCTCTCCAGAATCTGGAATAGTTTCACTCCAAACAACAAACGTGGACGCTGCTGAACAGGGAGGAGGAGGGGAACACAGCCACCCAGTGTTTGCAGACTCCAGCACAGCAGAGTGGTGGACTCGAGGCAAGTTCTGCCATGGAATGGCTGCTGCACGTATCTGCTTGTGCAGTGGGTAAACAAGGCATCACATGGGCTGCAGGCTGAGCACGAGGCGCGTGGCTGACCTATACGTGTATGAGGCATGCCGGAGGGACAGCGTATTCCAAACGTTGTTGGAGCCTGGTGGGATATTCGGGAACTTCCCTCAAAAAGCTCAAACAAAACAAACGTCAAATTGATTGTAACTGAAAAATTATTTGGCTTAATTTCTCCTGTTTTTCCACAAGTTCCAGTGAGTATTTACATAAGCGTATTTCTACATTGCCTTGCATTGGAAATGGCTTGTAAGTATGTTCATCAAGATGTCAGTCAATTATAACTTGTTGCACCTGTTTGGACCTCAGTAGTTACTAATTGTAACTGTGGATTTTCAGCTGTGACTGTGCTGGTGCTCAGCCCCAGATCTGTCTGCCCATAGGACAATATTTCAAACTAGAAATTAAAATCACTGTGTGTGTTTCACAACTGCTCTCATAGACCAAACCTTTGTGCTAGAGCTTGTACTGTCACGAGAAAGGGAAATTAATTTTGGATTGATGCTGCTCAGAAGGACCATTATACCCTTGCAGGATCACACTGACTGCTTTTTCAGTGATGTGCCAGGCTGTGATGGTGCTTGGACTGTCTCCTAACATTTCTATAGACAAGGGCTACTTAAACAGCAACTTCAGGCTTGGGCCAAACTGCAAGTACTCTTTATGTAGACAAGCAAAGTGTCAGACACAAAGTTTTTCACTTTAGTGCAGGAGATCCACTCGCTTTCTCTTCCCTGACCTGGAGACCCGTGCCAGGCATTGCCTGAGTCATAACCCTTCAAGAAGAGGTGTCTCTCTGACACCTTGGCCATAGTACCTAATGGGTGTAGGTAATGGGTGGCCAGTCAGACCTGGCCAAATCCTGTGCTAGATCTGAGCACAAACCAGTTCTACCAAAGGTTTAGGCAGTGAAGGAGCTGAAACTGGCTGCTTACCTGCCAAGCTGTACAAGGCCAGCATGAGGCCCAGCCCTACAAGCTCTGCTTGTAGCATTTTGGTATTTCTGATAAAGTCATTTGGCATTTTGATTTCCCCATGGGACAAACAGTGGGACAATCTAAAAATAATAAATAGGCTTCCTGCACAAATACCTTGAATCATTAGAAGCTGATGTTCTGTGAGTTTGCTGTGAATCTGTTACTGCTTTTATATTTTCATAAGGATGTAGTCTAACCATTGTTGGACAGAGGTAAACATGAGTAACCCAGTTTTGTTCTTACACTTGGGACACCGCAAATAGCTGAGAAGTCCTGAAGTTTTTGTGTCTAACCAGATGAAACTGGGGGAAATGAAATATTTCTTACTAAACTGAGGCAAAATGTGCCTTGCTGATCTATAAGGCAGTCTAACAATTTGGGGTTCAAAGATGTCTAATGTTGAATTATTAAATGACTCAATCTAGTTTTCTTTTAGAAAGGGTGAATTAGTGATACTAATCTATCAGCTGGATCCAAACCATTACAAAAACTTTCCTAGAAAATAGAATGAGAAATAGACCAAAAACTCAGAACTCAGTCTTGCAAATAAAATAACATTTTGTGACTGGTTGTTCACTAATACGTGTGAAAGAAGGGCTACATGTTACATGTCTTTTGTTGTTGACAGTGTGCCCAATGCTGTATGATAAATGTTTGAATAGTATCACCTTCTGTTCTGCCTCCTTCACCTACAGGAGCAGCTGTGGTGGTGAAGGGGCAGCGTGAGGCACGGCCAGCCCTGACTTCCTGCAGGTGTCCATCCGGCACCTGAACCTCGGGCAGCACCGCGTCTGTGTCCTGTGCCTGGAACCATGCAAGACCAAAGTTTGTTCTAAACGTGAATTTAATGTGCTTTCAGGTTTGACAGCCTCTTTTAAAAGGAAGCGTTTAAGTTGAGCGAAAGGCACATTTGTCTCTCCAAATAAATGGAATTATGGTTCAAAGATCTGACTTAATCCCGAGGCTCTTGCACTGTGCAGTAAGTAGGAAAGAAAGGGGATTGCTCCGAGGAGCAGGGGTTAGCAGGATCAGGGGCTGTTTTATATCATCTCATTTTCCTTCTGGTATTTAATATACTTTCTTCTCAACTTGCACTGGCTGCTTGTAAAAAGACCCAGCAGTATCATAGATTAACTAATGGCAAATAAACTATTAATTGAAACTAATGAAGGATGGTACAGGGAGTTCCCATCCAGCTTTCCTGCTAGGAAAATTAGATTATTGTTAAGCAAACAAAAATGCCATTCTTCCAGATGTATTCTCTCATATGGTTTCATCCTTTTTCAGTTCATTTCAGGACTTTTCTCCAGTGCATTTTACTTGTTATAACTATTTGCTCTTTTTCTACTTAAAAAAAAGAAAGTATATACAACTGTGTTTTAAAATCTACATTGACATTTCAGTGATTTGAAGGAAGATGTTTACGCAGTAACAGTGCCATCTATATTTATTGTATCTCTGCAAACAAAAGTTCTGATAAAATTAAAATATGTATGTGATGGGTTTTGTGTGTTTTAATGACATCTGTATGTTTCTAGTCATGATTTCGGTGCCTGCCCCCACATTAGCTGGCTGGTTAAGGAAAGTGAGATCAATATTCTTACTTGTCCAACGTGTCATTTTGTTCATTAACCCCAATGCTGTTGGCTGCACTCTCTGAAATCAGTGATTTGTCTTTGAGCTATTTCTTTTTCTGTCAAAGCCCTGAGGTACCTGTATTCCAGCAGTGGCTGCATTTGCGGGACATGCTGACATGGAAAGGAGGAGCACTGTGCTTAAAGGGAACATTCGAGAAGAGTCTCCAGCGAAGATCACAATGAAGAATGAATTTTATTGTGGCAATTTCCTTCATGGGCTGCAAAAATATGTGGACAGAGATTTGGATAAGCTTGATTTCAGGCCAAAACCCTCTTGTGTGGAAAAAATACCCTAAAAAATCCTCCTTAAAGATGAGAGACAGTCCTGCTGCTGCAGTCTACCTGGCAGGCACTGTGTGCACTGCTGTAGTGTGACCCTGGGGGGGAGTTCTGACCACAGCCTTCCATCTGCTGAGGCCAAGCTTTGTGTCCTGGGCACTCTGGGGCTGCTGCTTGCTGCTGGTGTGGGCGGCTGGGTTCTAGTGCAGTGTAACTGCATGACCCACTGCTATACACACCATTGGGAAATCAGCTTTTGTGACAGGGAACAGACCCCAGTTTCCTAGAATAAGTCTATTATTAAAATATTCCCTACTTTTCTCCCTACCTTCCCCAAGCCATTCCAGCTAAAAGCTTCTCTAAGTGTGTGGAGGCAGCAGCGCTCACCTTCCCACTGTGTTTACATGGTGACTGCCAAAATAAACCTGGATGGAGGGACCCAAGCTGTCCAGAGGCGTCAGAAAGCTCTTGGCCACCTGGGGGCTCTGACTGGGTTTGGGGAGACACAAGGATACGAGCAAGTATCCCCAGGGCTGAAGGTGCATGGTGCTGAGGCCCTGGCCCTGTGAGCACTCATGCATGGCTCAGTGTCTTGTCCATGCACTCTGGGACTCACTGTGCTCTGGAGGATGTTCACTGACTGTGGAATGTCTGGCCCTAGCGCATCCCTCACTCTGGGACTTCAGGGGTGCACAGCCCCACTACACAGCGTTGTGTTCGAGTTCATTGTTCATTTTTAGATGAGTTTGGTCCCCAAAGCACCTCCTGTGATGTGCTGCTGACAAATACGGGACAAGAGTGGATGAGGGATTGCTGTGCTGCAGACCTACAGCCCTGGAGTTGAGGACAGCAAAAGGAGGGAAGTAGGATGTTGCACCTGTGTGATGGGCAATCACAAGGCACAAGTGGGGCCATGTCAGACTTTGTCCCAAGGACTCAAACACTGCCTTCCAACACTCATATCCTTTTTTTCTTCTTAAAAAATAAAAAATAATGTAATTTCAAAAAATTTGGTTTTGCTCAGCCACGTGCTGCTCCATCCCAGCACAAAGCACAGCACAGTGCACAGCACAATGCACAGCACAATGCACAGCCGTGCACAGCGCCTGCCTGGGGGAATTCGGGGCATTTCGCAGCTTTCAGGCACAGGAACAAATTGTGAACTGCGGCGTTGCATCCATGTGTGAACACACACGCAGCCACCAGCAGCTGATACTTCACACTAATCACTCTTACAAATGCCTCTAATTAGACTCATAAATACCTCTAACTTTCCTACAGGGAGCAAAATGCCCGATGGGCTTCGTGAAAAATCTGGGGGCAAAGAAAGAGTTAAAAAGATGAGTAAACCCGTTTTTAAACCTGGCACGTCCTAGAGCGGTGCTCTTGAAAATCCAACAGGAATCCTAAATTGCGGAGCCCTGCACCCCCCGGAGCCGCAGCGTGGGCAGATTGGGGGCGAGCAGCCGGGGGAGGGGCTGCAGCCCTCCGCCTTTGTACCGGAGGGAGAAACATTGGGATCCTGCGGCGAAGGAACACAGAAACCCTCAAGGCAGAGAGAAATAGGCGCAGACAAAAGCCCGTTACATGGTTGCAAATCACCCCACTGCTGTTATTTTATTTACAGCTGCCGGCAGGAGGATTGTTTTCTCTTGCAAAAATTTAAGCTTTTTTTTATTATTATTATTATTATTTTTTATTTTATTCCTACTTTGCTTTTTTATTATTTTGTTTTGTTTTGTTTTGTTTTGTTTTGTTTTCCTCCCTCTCAGCCACTGACCCCACAGTGCAGTGAGCCCAGTGCCCTGGGTGCTGCTTTGGGGAACCCCTCCTTGTCCCGGGGTGCATGGGGGATCATGCTCACGAAGCAGTGGGAAACTTTACCTTCTGCCCTTTTTCAAGGAAATTCTATATTATTATTGTTACTGAGAGGGTGTAAAAAAGAGAAACAAAGCCTGCTGGGGCACTGTCATTATTGTGTGCTGGTTTGGGATAAACGCTCACCTTTCAGTGCTCAGGTGATGCCTTCATCTCCCCCAGCCTCTGAGCGTGTTTCAGTTGGTGACTGTTGGAGTTCAGCCATTGATGAATATGAGTCCTCAGCAAAAACAGCGCAGGGGTCCCTTCCAGCTCGGGATATGCTGTGATTCTGTGCTACGAAAGATTCTCTGGCATGGGTCTGGGTTTGCCAATGCTTCTCCCACTTTCAGCATCCATAAAACCCCACTGGGACATTATTTGCCCAGCACATGAATGTATCATTGAAGTAGTCAGGGAAGGAGGGAACACCAAACTTGCCCATGTCCCCATGGCAATGAAGTGGTTTCCATCCTTGTAAATGGTAGTTAGTGGCCACAACAGCCACAGGGGATGTGGAGGGAATGGGGAAAACCCCAGCCAGGTCTCTCCCCTGCCAGCTGCTCACAGGAGCTCCTGAGGTGTCTGGACAGGTAATTAGTGCCTGGGCTGCAGGATCCCTCCTGTCATCCTGCCCAGCACATGCGAGGAGCAGCAGGGCTGGATTTTTGATGGCTGATTTACCCCGAACAAAGGCCCCAAACAACACTGAGCGCCCGACTCAGGGATGGAAACTTTAGAGCCAACGGGCTCCTTTCCCATCAGTTAAAAGTAGTGTTATTTTTTTCTAAGCTGATAACATTTTAAACATTTTGCGAGACAGTTTTCTTGGGAGGCAGAGAAACCTGTGGGTTTGCTATAAAAGAAACTTGTGTGGATAAGGAAATGTTTCCTGCGAACTCACCTGTTGCCAGCCAAGGAGAAATGTTTGGTGTTTTATTTCAATCAAGAATTTGCTGCTATCTGGTGCTTTATCTAACCTCACTCTTTGGAAGATTTGATGTCACGCTTGGCAGAGCCCTCAGATCCACACGGCTTTATGGTGCTGCTCTGCTAAAACTCCTCATGTGTTGGTGTACAGTTGAAAATAAAGCCTGAAATCCTCACAGAATGGGCAAACATGGCCCAAATTGGACTTGAATTTTTAAACAGGAGTTGATATGAGCACCTCTGTGCAACTCTCCCAGTGTCTGAGCAGTGCCAGGCAGTGCTATTTTCTGCATAGGAGAGGTCTCTACCACACAACCCCTGGTTTTATTGTGTGTTGTATACTGGCCCTTACCGTTTAACTTTATGTAGAGACTGGTGTTGAAGGGCAGCCTTAGCTTCTCAGAACCTGTATAACACCAATGGCTGCATGGGCCAACATCTGCAGCCATTTTGGCCTTTGTGCCACCTCATTTACAGAGGTCACCATCAGGTGGAGTGGGATACCAACATGTAAGCCCATGCTTCAACCACAATGTACTATGTATTTTTTTCAAGTAAATAGTGCTTTTGTGGGGCAGCGTTTGGGGCTGCCCATTGCCTCAGATGGTGGCGGGTTCCAAGGAAGATGCAACAATGAGCTCCAGAAACCCCTCCCAACCTCTATGACTCCATAACAACGGCCAGCTGGGACGCAGCCTCTGACGTGCTCACAACCTGGCCCAGCCTGGCTGCCTGCTGTAGCACTGAAGTTGCCCACAATCAAGGTGAATGTAAGATTACTACTAACTATTTCATTGGGTGATACGCAATGTGGTCCTGTTACTTCTCAGTGTGAGCACTTTGTGCACAAGTTATAGCATGTGTTCTGGTTTCAGACACTGAGGCCTTACTGCTTAGTGCATCACCCAAGGCTACACGTAGGTAACCTTTTCTGCAGTGCAAAAGCTGCTTAATTGACACAGTAGGGCCCAGCTGTGCCTGTAATTAGTTTAAAAGTTGTGCCACCTGTGTGCTGGTTGCCTCTCTTTTTGGATCTGCTTGGTGGTCAGCAGTTGCTGCTTCTTCTAGGTAAGGTTTTTTTTTACTTTTACTGTTTTTATTTTCAAAGTACTTTCAGAAATGCAGTTTGTTTGTTTTTGGGGGAAACAGGAAATATATATCTGCTTGAGGAGAGGGTTGGGCGGGTAATGAGGGCTGTTCTGCGGGAGGTCAGTTGGTTTGTTTAGCGTTGCTGTTTGTATGCTGTGTGAGTAAGTGTGCTTAAATCTGCCGGTTCTTCTCCTAAAACAATTTGGTTTAAGTGGCAAGTTTGTGTTGAAGCTGGGAACAATGTATTAAGCTGCAAATGGCTACTAAGTGAATTCTGTGCTGGGAAAGCAAGTGTTCTTCATCTGGGAGGGGCAGTGCTGTGTTGTTACTAACTCTGAGTAAGGCAATGTTTGCTGCTTTGGTAACATCTAAACTACCATCTATGCCTAGGCTGTGTCATTGCCCTCAGTGGGAACGGGCTGTGCTGCAGAAGACTGCTAAGAGCAGTCCCCTACCCCAAAGGAGGGCTGTGGGGATGGTGGGGATGAAGTCAGTATCTTGCCCCAACTCTCACTGCAGTGCTCCTCCACACAGCTCTGTGCTGGGCACCAGGCAGCCATGTGAATGTGTGAATCAGGGCTGTATCAAATAAGGGTGCCTGTCTTTCCCAGCAGCAGGGAAGAAACTAAAGAAAAAGAGTTGTATTAAGTGCTGTATGTGAGCTGTGGTGGGCTCTTCATCTGTGCATAACTTATCCTTATTAACTTCTGTAATGACTTTAATAATGACAAATGCGATGCTCTAACAAAGAGTGGTTATTGCTGCTCAGAGTTCAGGAAATGAACATTAAAAACATTTAACAGGCAGGTAGGTTTAAATACTTGGTTGGAAGCTGTTGGAGCCAGGCTCCCCGATCCCTCTCTGCAGCTCCTGCACTGGCTCTGGATGTACCTTTATAGACTTAAACAGCTTGTGGCTTGTCCCTTGCTGTGGGGGCTTGGAGCAAAGTCGTGTTTTGAGGTTTTATACTCTGAGCTGCAGTACAAGAGCCCTGCAAGGGGAGGTAAGGGGAGGTGTAACAAGGTCATTTTGAATCACATGGATTCAGATTGTACTTTTAAAGTCAGTAATTGAAAGCTGAGGAGCAGGGGAAGCAGGGAGGTTATGTGGTGCAGGTTTGTTTTGATGCTGAATGCCAGGTGAGCCGTGATCTGAATAGAGGGGCAGTGGGAGGGGAACCAACATGAATGGAGGAGCTCAGGGAGGTGGTGCCTCCCCAGGCCCTGGTGCTCCTGGGTTGGTGGTGGCATGTGAAGGTAATGACTGAACTGTGTATTTAGCCAAAACTCCACCAGAAGATTTTGTGGTGTTTTTATTGCACTGGAGACATGATCGTAAGCAGAGTTGACCAGGTATGGGTATTTTAAAATGGACCCGAAGAAAGCAGTGGTGTCACTGAACTTATGTTCAAACTGAGCAATAGAGTTGTTGTTCTCTCTGATCAAGAGATCATCTGGTGGCATGAGCACAGTTTTCTTTAGTTTTGCTAGTTGTTTTATACCAGGATATTTACCTCTTCCTAAAGGCTACCCCTTCTCCCACGGGAAGTGCTCACAGAGCTCACTGTGTGCAATCCCAGCCTGGTGCAGCCTGTCCAGCTCCTGGGCCATCTCCAGTGGGTGATGCTGGGTCAATTCTTTGTCCCAGTGCTGTCACTGAGGAGAGCTGTAATTAGACAAGCCTTCTCTTCCTTTTCTTTGTAACTTCATTTCCCCCCCTTTTTCTCATTCTGTGAATAAGGAAAGTAGTGTGGTCTGTGGTGGCTTCCCTGGTTTTTGGAAGGGGAGACTTTTTGCCAAAGGAAGAAGGGTGAATGTTCCGATGTATTCTGTGTGAACTTATGATTCTGTGTGCTTCCTGGGGATGATGAGTTGCCTGCAGTGCTCGTGTCAATTCCCACTCTTCTCGGGTCTGTGACAGAAGCCGCATGGAAATCTGCTGCATGTGGTGTGAGACCTGAAGGAGCAACTCCTCTTGTGGCTGTCTTTGGGCTGTCATTCACAGCTGTCAGTCATTACATATTGGGTTGTGTGGTGGTTCAGGAAGGCATGTGCTTGGGACAGTGGTTATGTTGATGCCAATCCTTTTGACAGTAATTTTACCAAAAAGCTCCTTGTTCTTAAAAGTAAAATTAAAAAATAATATGGGATATTTGTCAAGTCATATGATAGATACTTTTAATTTGTGCATCATGTGTTTGCTGGTGAGTCTAGTCCAGCTTTCTAATTTCAGAAATATTTTATAATGACTTAAGTTACAAGAACTTTTCCCAGTGGCTCTTACTATGAGAAATTCATCTCAACTGGAAACTTCTTTCAAAGTCCAGTCTGATGGTGTTCACCCCATTATTTATGAGAGGTTAAGTTGGCCTTCCACCAGCATTGCATACTGACTCCTAAGTATATCGAAGACTTGCGTGGGCTGGCAGTTGTGTTGACTGCTTGTGCATTTTGATCAAAAAGACAAATATAAAGGTGATGGTTTGCCTCTTCGTGAAACTCCTCTTACTTATCAGTCATGAATGTCACATTAGTTTGGTTCTGGCATTTCTGAATATATTGCTGTGAAGTTGTGCTCTGGCATAAGTCTGGTAAATTGTTCTGGAAACAGAAGCTACTGTGCCTGTTCTTACTGGAGGTTGTGTAGGTATGTGTGTTTTTGGAAAAGCTGTAGAACATTGAGACTGATTTCCCCCCCCCACAGGCTTTTTGGAATGCTAAATCGTTATAACAAGATTAGCTTCTTACTACCTCTCTCCCAATTTCTCCTTAAGTCGTTTTTGTCACTTTTGAGCAGAGCTATGATAGGAAATCCTTTGCTCTTCATCTTGCTAATATGTATGCTTAATCATCTGTATTTGAAGCATGAATTGAGAGAATATTTAAGTGTGCTGAATAAATGAAATTACCCAGTGGTACCACCAGTGTGACCCTCCTATTGATCCTGTTCTAACTAATATTGCTTAAATCAGAATAATGTGTATTTGTTTTATTGGTTTAATAATGCGTATTTCAGGAGCATGAGGGACCAGAGTTATAATTCTGAGGTCCTGCTGAGATAATCGAATAAAAGCTTTTGTGTTTGTGTTGTCCTGAGACAACTACAAAATTCTGTTTCCTTTAGTTGATGGAGTCTGAAGTGAACTATTTGAACTCGTGGGTCCTGTGCTGTGAGCTGTGTGAGGCAGGGGAGACCAGTGTGTCTACACCAAATTGAGCCAAGTGAGGAATGTGCGTTTGGCCTCCATGCCTTGATGTTTTACATAAACTACAGGCAAATGTCACATCTTGAGTTTTAGATTCATATTTCTAGACTTGATCACTGCAACTGATGCATGGAATGGGGGTGCGATAGGGGAACCTGAACTGATCTCCTTCACCTTTATTTTATAATGTGGTGCTAGTCATGCTGCATCATCTCAATTTTTTCCATCCTGTGAAGAGGTCCCACTCCTAGGAAATAGAAAGAAACTTAGTCATATGAAAGATGTGTCCAGGATCAGAAGCTCTTTCCATGCAAGCTCTTCTCACCCAATGGTGATACTGTGGGGATTTTCTCCTTCTGGAAGGTATTAGTCTGACTAATTAAATTTATTCTACTAGTAATCATTTGGGTTTGCCAATTAATGAGGCATTGCCAGTTAACAAAGCATCACCAATTATGGTTATATCAGACATCTGGAATTGCCTACCTGTGGTTTATGGAGGATATCTGTCTCTTCACTATTAGTTTGAGTTTTTTGGTTATGTGCGATCTATCCTTTTTTTTTCTTCTAATACTTCCAAACTAATTAATATTTTGGATCTTCTTTAACTATCAAGTGGGGTTGCAATTATAAGCACATTCTTAAACCTCTTAGTACTGAAAGGAAGACATAAATAACTTCCAAATCTGTGAGACAATGTCGAGAAATGTACTTGCTTAAATTTAATCTATCACTGTGCCAGCAACGCATATAGCTGAAAGGTCAGAGAATCATTGAGAAGGAGAAAAACAATTAATTTGGTATCAAAAAGGTAATAGGATAAGGCCTTGCCAACCCTCTCCCATTGTTCTGCCGCATTAACTTCGGCAGGTCAGATGCCACTGGTCGTTGACCTCAGGCTAAACAGGGTCAGCCCGGGCTGATTACAAAAGAGATGTGTTTGCACTTATCCAAGTGTGTCTTAAAAAAACCCGAGCCCGCATTTGTGTTGTTCCTGGGGAGGAACACACAGAAGGTAAACATTTTTCATTGCTAATATAACTCGCAGGAGATTCAGCATCTCCCATCTCCATGTGGTTGTCCTGACCGCTGTGATGCGTTGCCAGCCCAGATCCCCCAGTAGGTGCACACCTTGGAACTGGTGATGCAGTGAGAAAATATGCTATGAAAAGAACTGCTGGAAATCTATTGCATGTATTTTTTTTTTTCTTGACTTTTTTGCTGGTTATGATTTTGCCATGCTAGTTTGATGGGCGGACAATTGGACCCAGTGATTTTAGTGATCTCTTGCAACCTTAATGAGTTTATCGTTCTCAGTAGCGTTGCTGCAGAGGTTGGATTTCCAGCACAGCCCTCTGTGGCTAAGACCCAGGTGAGGATACTGTATCTGCATCTCTTTTTCTTTCAGCAGCTCCTGATGCTTTTGTTCAACTTCAACCAAAGCTCCCCTAGTGGTATGAAGCTTCAAGCTTCCACAAGGCTCGTGGCGGCAGACTGTAGGGCACAGAGGTTCTGGAAGTCTCTCAGTGAAGAGGAGGAAAGATTTATAATGCCAGCTCACTTTTAATGGCAAAGTAATCACTGGGGAAAAGAGATGGTGCAACCCAGTCAAAGTTATGGTTGAAGACGAGCAGAAGATATAAACTGTGAGAAGCGTGGCATCTGTAGCTCTTCAGCTTTCTGAAGCTAACCAGTCCCTGATGGAATGGAAGAGACTCAGAGTGCCCCAACCCAGTTGCAGCTCTGGAGATCAGGCAGTTTTAATAATTACAAAGCTGTAAATACTCCAGCTGGCAGATGTGAATTGGAGTATCACCGTTTAAAAAATATTTGAGACTAGCTCTGGGCTAGAGGCAGTTAGCTAATTAGAGAACTCCTACTTTCATATGCCATCTACCTGCTTAAATTTTAATAGGATTTCTCCCCCTGGAGATACTCACTTGCTCTATGGTTGAGACCTTTTGGGGTGAGTTAAATTCTTATTACCTTTATTACTGGCTTGATTCTGTCAACTGCTGGGCCTTTCCCACTCCTGCTGGTGAACTTCAGGTATAGGCTTGATTTTTTTTCATTTGTTTTCAAGTACCATGATTTTAATACAGATAGCAAGGACTGCTAATTGTGTAAGTAATTTGCTGGAAGGGAATCCCGATAAAGACATGGCTCTGATAATTGCTAGTAAATATATATTGCTGGATGGGGTGGGGGCAATGGCAGTCCGTTGAAGTAAGAAAAGTCAGTTCTACTTGGATATTTAAAAATAATTACCTGTAACAATGCTTTTCAGCTTAGGATCTTCCTGATTAAAAGCTTTATTTGGGATCTCTTGCACTTCTTGAGAGCTGCATTGTTTCATGGAGACCAACAGCTCTCTACCACCTCTCATATCTGAAGGCTTCCTTTGGGCAATGCATCCACATCTGGACATTCTCAGGCCATGGGCAATGTTGCAATTGTCTTGGAAGCTGTGCCAGCAGATGTGGTGCTGAAAGCACCCTGATGCAGGAATCCCTTCAGTAAGGATGAGAAAGCACGTACATATGTAATGTATGCACTCAAACAGCTCATTAAACAAATCAAAAGGTAGGAAACGAGTGCTGAATGAAGTTAGATATGTGGAAATGTGAGAAGGATTTTGCCCAATTGAGGTGGTCTTGTGGTGTCTGTCACTTAGAAACCCAATTGCATGGTCAACTGCAACAGCGTGAAAGCTCATCAGCCCTGTAATCTCCAGTTTGTAATTGATTCTGCTTCTACAAATGTTAGCTAAAGCAAAAATCTGCATTAAGGTAAGTGCTAAACATCCATCAGCCTGACTGATAAGTCAGAGGAGGAATGGCTGGAGAAATGCTCATTATTTGCCATCAGATTAGGGGAAGTTTTGCTTACAATGGGATTGGTTTGGATTTCAGCTTCACTTGCAATAGAAATATCAGTAGTTGGGTGCGCATGAGGCGAACGGGCAAAGTAAAAATATTTTCTGATTATATAGATTAAAAAAAATACAGAGGGAGGAGAAATGCTTGTTCTGAGGACTGAACAATAAACAGACAGATGTTGAACTGTGAGTCAGAGCTGGTGGTAGAAGTGTTGATAACACTGTGTAAGAACCTAAACATTTAGATACATGTGAACTAAATAAAACCACCAAAGCACGAGCAATTTGTCTGAGGTTACAATAACTTAATTTCTTAAGTGTCATTGTTCAGAGATGAGCAACAATTCAGCCTCTAATACAATGCTGAGCTGTGATTCATAGTTGGTGGCAGGGGAAAGCAGTGAACGAATTGCTTGGATCTGGTCAGCAGACAGAAGCAGACCCCTTGTCCGTGATGCCATGCCCCTTCCCTTGCTGATTATTCACCAGCAAACATCCTACATTCCAATTCATGAAGTCCAGTCGTCACACAAGAAACGTCAGGAGGATCTGGTGCAGGAGTGGGCGGCTGACAGAGCGGCACATTGTGAGCCTGCAGCTCTGTGTTTCCTCTGGGGTTGTTTTCAGTTCTTTTGTCAGCTGATTACGTGGTCCTTTATAATTTCTAATCTACAGAATAGAGCTATTTGCTTGCGGATTATGTGGAAGTCACAGGCTTATGCAAAAGAAAAACAAAATAATCTGGAAGTGGGTTCTGTTGGCAAATGTTATATTTCATTTAGGTGTTTTTTATCTGAAGGGAACTTAATCTAGGGGTTTGGAGGAAAAAACAACAAAGCCCAGTTTCTGTCAGTCTCGGAGATTTCAGCCTTATGGCGTTAATTCACCAGTGCCCCCATACACGTGGCTTAAATTACTAATTCTTCTATAGCAGAACTTTTTAACACTGCTTGAAGTTAAATATGGAAATTAAATTTTGGTGAAAAGGAAAGGAGTTCAGTGTGTGTTGAAGTGCTTTGTTGACATTTGGGTATGTGTGCACTGAATACTATAAGCGAGCTTACTATATTGACTTGTTTTTGTTGTTAATGAGACCCACACGTGACTATTCTAACATTTATTTATGTTATCCTGTGGAGGTGAGAGTTGAGTGCTTGCAGAAAGCAGAATCTGTGGTATTGGGATATGAGCAAAGCAAGCTGAGAGCTGTGTCTGGCCCCTGGACTTCTTTGGGTAAAGCTTGGTTTGCAGCTTCAAGCAGGCAGTGTCAAATGTGCTAGTGAATGTGAAATGCCTGGTTCTATCTTTGCTCCCCTACCATAATTGCCACTCTTGATACACAGGGTAAGTTTTAGTGACTGGGTTTAGCTGAGTTGACACTCAGCAGAGTGTGCGCATGTGTGTATAAATGCATAGGTGGAAGTGATGAAATAAGGTAAGCAGTATAGTTCCTTGTGGTTTTTCAAGACCAAAGGAGGACTTCGAGGTGGACCTCATGATCGCATTGAGGCTCTTCCTGGCCAGCAAAGAAGAGTGAGAGGGATCTGAAATTCCAGTGTAGAAAGATGAGGAGAGGGCTTGCTCACATGCTTTTAAAGCCTTGCTCAGCTTCTTTCAAGTCCTTTGTAGGGCCTACAGATGTGACTTACGTGTGTGCGGGTGGCTGTGTGATATTCTTAGAATTTATCAATGTGAAGTTTGGAAGCTGGCTTCAATGCCTCTCCTCAGCACCTCCAGGCCCCCTGCTGTCTTCTGTGCAGAGGGGTCTGATGTGTATTGATGAATACTTTGTGGGTCAATATTTCAGATAGTGTTATAGCAAGATAGTCTTGTTTTTCATTGAGCCTCATATTAGAACTTATTAGAGCTTCTGTTGGGGGCTGAGCAGTAGTGCCAGAACAGGTTCTGAAGGGCAGTAGGTTGATACTGAGGAGTTCATCCCCCCCCAAGAAATGAAATGGCCTTGGGTATAGAACTTGGCTCCATAACTGAAATAAATGGCTC
Source organism: Lagopus muta (assembly GCF_023343835.1). Taxonomy (NCBI): domain Eukaryota; kingdom Metazoa; phylum Chordata; class Aves; order Galliformes; family Phasianidae; genus Lagopus; species Lagopus muta. Next base: position 7,171,411 of record NC_064441.1, read on the forward strand.
CTCTGAAAATAAGATTCTCATTAGCTCTGATTACTATTAATGAAGTATCTCAGAGGACATCTCAGTGCTTATTGGAGAGATGTATTTGGAGGTGTTAAAGAAGCTTCCCTATGGCAGACATTGGTTTGGACAAAAAAAAAAAGGAAAAAAAAAAAAAAAAAAAAGATTCTTGTTCTTGGTTCAAAGTTTTCTGGCTTAAATTGGAGTTTGTGTTTCTGCTTCCTATTATAGAAGTATTGTCTACTTATAGCTTAATATTCATGCTGTCTGCAAATTATGCAGAATGAATTCACTTGTATCATTACAAAATTATCTTTATAGTGTGCCTAATAGTTCTGTTAATCTCAAAATGATGGGGGAGATGTTGCTTAGAGCACCAAGTTGCCCATCCTATTCGTGCATTAATCCAGCACTCCAATGAGAACATGACCTGACATAAACAAGCATTCGCTTTGCAGAGACGATGTACAAAGCATCTTGTCCCATACATGGGAATAAACTAAACTGAGCTACTTGCTTGAGGATGTGTGTGGCTTTTTATCAGCTCAGGGCATTTGGCTTTTAAAGGCACCAGGAAATTATAATATTTCTGCTTGGACTCTGTTTTAGCATTGACTCACAGTAGGCTTTTGTTACCAAGATTACAGAGTGGTTTACAGACTGTTTATGTAGTTTTAGTTGCAAAATATCAGAACGTGAAACAGCACTGTGAGTGAAAATAAATGTCTATATATTCATGTCCTTGGTCACAAGAGCAGGAGTCTCTTTCTGTACTCAGAGCTGATGCTTTCCCAGGTGTCCCCACATTTTCTGTCTCACCAGTCAGCGCAGTGTTGTCTTTAGTGATCACCGTGAGAGGGTTTTGCTTCTGCAGAGGCATCTCCTGCTCAGGGGAGGAAGGGCTTATCCTGCTGGCAGAAGCTGTGCTGCCCCTTGCTCTCTTTTGGACTCTTCCTCTAAATATGCGTCACATCAGAACTTTCCTCTGTGCAGTGCAGCCTCTGGCCTGTTCAGAAATGAAACGGTGGTTTCCCTATATTCTGTGCAAAAAGTGTCTGCCTACCCGGCTTATGGGGCTTGGGCTGCTTCTGCTGTAAAGGATGGGTTGTCTTTGGCCTTGGATAGATATTCTGCAATGGTACACCCATAGAGTAAAAGGAGAGTGGTTAGCAATTGAAGCCATGGATGTTGTGTTTAAGATTACAATCACAAAGTGTTTGGAAAAAATATGGGACAGAAATGAACCTTCTTGTGGTGGGGTTGGTACAGGTTATGTTCTAAATTACATAGGGGTGATGTGCAGGTGCAAGTAGACACTGTCAAGTTAACTTAAGCTGGAGCAGGCAGCAGGAGAATTGGAAGGTTGTGTGTTGTTTTTCCTTTTTTTTTAATTGACTAAATGGAGTCAGCAGTCCCACATAGGCTTTAAAAAATATTGTTTTAGAACTTTGAAAATAAACTGGGATGCTGTGACTTCACTGATCTTTGCGCTTGGAATATATGGAGAGAGCCTGTTTGCAGACATCCTGCTGGCATCGTTCTTTGCCCTACTTTTAGGAATCGGGTAAGATCTATTTCTGAAAAGTAAGACCTAGTTTTGAAAATATAATTGTTTCCTTGGAGTCTGGTGGGTTGTGCTGATGGAAAGTCCCGTCATGCTCAAGCCCATCTAATCGGTGTTCAAGGCCACAAGTTACTGTGGTCCAACTTGAGCTCCTGTTGAGCACAAATGTGTGTTTATCAGAAAGATGGAGATCGCTTGGAAGGGAAGGGAAAACTATTCCAGAGATGAAGATGTCTTTGGTTTTCTTTAATTACTGTTGGAAGCTTTGTCAGGATACTGCAGAAGGGGAGTAGGAGGGGAATTCTGTGTGAAGACTCGAGTCACTTCTATCTTCAGAATGATTTTGCATGGTTTTTCCTTGTCTTTTTTTCTATTTTTTTCATCTATGCCTGACAGTTTCTGTAAGACTGCAAAGCTGTTGTTTCCTCTGCAGCTTGGATTTCTTCCTGTAAACAGAGATGCTGTGGCTGCAGAGCGCTCGCGGTTGAGCACAATGGTTCACATCATCATGTGTGTTTAAATGTTGGAATGTTCCTGCTTGGCCAACTCTGGGTTTGACAACCATTGTTCTTTTTGTGTGTGCAGTATAGTATCATGGGCAAATAAGGAAAATTGCTTTTTATTAATAGCTGTATGAATTGAAATGAAATAGTGTCCTAACTGTTTCAGTCAACCTGAAAAGAAAAATCCCTCCTGTCAGGATATTGACAACATGCTCAACTAATGAAATAGAAGCTGCTAGGATTGCATCACAGGAACATTTCTCATCAGCTAAATATACCTTGGGGCAAGCTGGAGATGCATAGATACTTTCAGGAGCTCATCAGCTTTGTGGTAGTGTTCTTCAGGCTGTTACATCCTGGAAAATATTTGTTTCCTATCATTCAATTCTGTTTTCTAATCACTTTACAATGACAGTTTTTGCTTGCTGAGTCCAAACCTACTTACAAAGGTTCACGTTTCTCTTTCTGGATGGAGGTTATTTATCTCTCTCCACTCATTTTTATCTCGTGCAGGGAGCATATCTGATACTTTTATGGGTTACTGTCTTAAATTGCAAGAGAAATGCATGCTGGTTTTGGAGTGTACTGCCTGAGCAGATATAGGAATGTAAATTACCTAGACAAAAATGCTGTAATTTTGCTGCACCTTTTACTACTTTGCTCTTTTTAAACACAGTTGTTTTGCAAGGTTAGGTTCAGCAAGTTTGAGAGAAAAAAAATCAGTGAAGGTTCCTCCTTACCCAGTTAAAAATACTCTCAAACACTTCTGTGTATTTGGCAGTGTTTCCTTGCAGCTTCTGTGGCTTTTAAATCAAATCTGTGTTAAGTGACACAGCCTTACTGCAGAGCTGCTCTGCCTTTGTTTTTTTACTAGTCGCTACTAGTCAGAAAGGAAGAAGAATAATTTACTGCAGAGCAGTAGCAGTGGCTGACACTTGCTTTAGAAACTGGCAATGATAAACACTGGGAACAGCTCTCTGGTCCTGCCTTGGGCCAGTGGGCAGTGTTGACTTCCCTGTACTACATGGCAAGTCACCGGAGCCTTACTGCCTCTGTAGTAGAAGCACTACTAGAAGGCTAGTCCCATTTAAATCAGTTATCCCCTGCTCAGCCATCTCTATGGCTGATGGCTGAGGTGCAAATCCACGTTCATTTTGAATACCTAATTTTAATCTTCCCTTGTCGTTTTCTATGAATAAGATTGGTAGAGGAAGTAAACTGTCCCCGGACGTGGAACAGATTTGGCAAGGTCAGGGTTTGGAACGATGTAACTGTTTTACCTCCTAGCTGCACATTTGCATCTCTTGCTCTTCATGTTGAACATGCAGTAGATCTTGCTTTCTGATCCAGTTTTCTTCTTGTATGGTGTTCTTTTTTTAATTTTTCATTTTTTTCCCCCAATTCTCTAAATTCAGTGCTGATCTTGTTTCCAGGAGGCAGGGTGCTGGTGTGCTTGATTCAGGTCACTGCAGATGGTTAAACTGGAGGGTGTCCCATCTCAGCGGTGACCAGCTGCCTACTGACCTCCTCAGGAGGCTGCCTCATAGCACCCTCAGGTGAATTGAATCCCACACTGATCATTCCTTCACCCAAAGAATATTCATCTCTTCCATTTCTGACCTCCTAGCTCTGCTCCATGCATTGGAGGTAGGAAATGACTAAAAGCTCTTCTGGTGGGAAACCCATCTACCCCAGCAGGTGCAGGGAGGGTTTTGAAGTGCTTTCCAGAACACTTGGGGGCTTGAGAGCTGGATGACTTCAACACACCAGAGAAATTGAAAGCAATTAAAAGCTGTAGGTCTAGTTCCTGATCGAACCAATTTTATTTGAAGAATCAAAAGTGTGCATGGTGGCCATCACTGTCTGACATGAAAGTGAAGGCAGAGTAAAACCTTACATTGTTTTGTAACCCCATTTTCTGATGCATGAAGGTGAAGAACCTACACAGACAAGGCTTGTTGCCCTACTAACTAACTAGTAGCTTAGTTATAGGTGGTTTTCTCTTTCAGCACTGGGTTCTCTCAGGGTGGTTCCTTGCAGTGAATGCTGACAGATGAGGGTTGGAGATGAGATGCTTCATGTGCATTTTTCACTTGTTGGCCTGGGGCACGCCAGCCCGCAGGTTTCCTTAAACACAAACTATTTGCTGAAGTCTGGAGGAGCCTTTTGTGGCCTGGTCTAGCCAAGAGGTATCCGTCCCAAGGGGAGGGAGCAAAATGCATCTTGGAAGGTCTGCGGGAACCAGGGCCTGACTTGGGATCTGCCTGTACCTGTCACACGGTAAACAAAGCGCCCTGGGAGGACTGGGGTTAGCCGAACACCTTGGTCACACACTGAGCAAACTATCCCCCAGGTGTGCTTGCAGAACAGACTCTCCATCAGCGTCCTGTCATGCACAAAATGTTTATCCAATTTGTCAAGATAATCTTTCTTCAAATAAGCTCAGGTCCTCGGCCTCAGAACAGCCCAATTTCAAGCAGTATAAAGTAACTCCTTTTTTTCCTCCCTCCTTCTCTTGCCCTCCCCCCACCCCCATTTTATCACTATGTCAACTTTTCCTTGGCTTTAAACAAACTGAAAGTAATTATATCATTTTCAAGTGAGTTATCTTTTTGACTTAGCTGATTTGAGGGTTACTTCCAAATGCTCCCAAGTTGGGGTATCCCTTTCCAAACAGGCTTCTCAGAGGTTTGGCGGAGTTGAGCTCATTAAGGACCCAACAATTTGTTTATACTGACATATATAGTAGCTAACTAATAAGAAGTAACTTAGGGCAGTTGTAAAGAAACATAATTTAGTGTGTTTTTCATTTTTTTTTTTTTCCTCTTTAATGGTAGCTTTACCCATAGTTCTGGATTTCCCCTGAGTTTGAGCCTTTACATTGTCATTTTCTGTTTGAAGTTGTCAATACATTTAAAGTCTATTCTGAAATAGGGATTAATAATAGATCAGGTGTTACTGCACAAGACAATGCTCACTCCTTTTTTTGATAGACAACAGCTGCTTCATTTTATTGCATAAAGAATATTACTTCTGTGATCACCTACAACTGTCAGAATGAAAGCCATTTGTGCATTTTTTCCCCTGCTTCCCCAAAGAACTGAGTGTATATCCAAAAATAGAATGCCATCTATTTTTTTCCATAATGTTTCATTGACTAATTTCCTTCCTTCTCCCTTCCTCCCTCCCTGGCTGCTAATATGGAAAGTGTCATTTCGTTTTTACTTATATTAAGGTGGAACCAAGCTTCGTGCACTTGCACTTCTGAGTAAGATCCTGAATCCCAGAAAGCTGCTCTACGTGCTGCTTCATTTTAAACTTAGTGGGTAAAATCCTGACTGTGTTCCTATGGGCTGCGACCGTGGCTTAAATGGGGGACTTGTGGAAGGAGCTGGGTAGGAGCCTGTGTGTTTTCTTACATTGCCTCCATCAGTGCAATGGCCAGGTCATGCATAACAGCTTTTTGAGCTTTGCATTAGAAAGACCGTGTTTTAAACCTGGTTTTAAAGAGCGTTAAGCAGCGCTAATCGGTATGTTGATGAGGCTTATTGTTTTGGGAAGAACTGCAGTGTTTAAACAGGCTGGTGATATCCTATTTATTGTTTGAGAGGAGCAAATGGCAAAATGAGCCTGCGTAGCAGATTATGAATTGGAAGAGGGGAGAGAAAAAACTTAATTCCTAAACACAGCCATACCAACTTGTTCGTTCTGCATAGATTGCAGATGAATTAGTTTACCGCACTTCTTAAATAGTGGCCTTCCTGTGTACCTTTGCCAGAGGAAAAGGACTACAGTGGGTGAGCAAATGTGAGCCCTTCATGCAGAGTTCCGATGTACCATTGTCCCTCTTCCCCCATCAGCCAGTTCTGGAAGATCAGAAATGTTAGTCTTTGGATTACAACGTGGCAAAAAATTAAAGGATTAAAAAATGTGTAGAGCTGCTATACAGATAATGATTGGTATTTACGTAAGTAAGGGATGTGATAGCCAATAAATAGAACTTAATTAATAAAGATTGCCATTATGCAGCTGAGGACCTTGAAGCGTTGAAAAATTAATTAAGCCTCGCAACCCTTCCGTGTTGTTGGTAAGCGTTGTGATTATGTACCTATCCTACAATAGGTAAATGGAGACACTGCACTAAGTGAATCTTTTTGCTCAAGGTCACATAATTACTCAGCAATAGAACCTGGGAATCTTCCAATCACCAGCTGAGACTGGTCCTTACAATACATGTTTTCTGGAATTGAGGGAAAGAAAGAGTATATTCATGCTGGTGTCAATACAGCCCTTCTGCCTAAGGAACTGTTGTCTTTGGTTCATATGGAACACATGTTACGTGTGCTGTTTAGGGTTTTCTTCAATGGTAAATTCATATTTTCTATTGCATTGTCTGTGCAGCCTCACAACTGTTAAGTTTGTTATTTCTAGTTTATTTCTGTTTGTGCTCTTGTTTGTATAACTTAGTTTGGACATTAAGCAGTGCTTGTCAGGCTCATTTGCAAGGAAATAATTGAAGAATTGTGCTGCAGTATATTTGGGTGAAGAGAAGTCAGTCTTCATCTGGTTGAGGTAATAGTCACGGAATTGCTTTGCTGTTGTCAGAGTGAAAACGCAGGACTGCCTGTCAACGGGTGTGAGCAGATGCACACTCCTTTCTGAAAGGGAAACGAATGAGCAGCACGTCAAAACTGAATCTGAGTTCTGCCCAAGTAAGTCGCATATTGGCTTACTCATCAAAGGCAAAGCAGAGGCTGTGCTCTCCTTCAGAGGTTCCACAAAAGCTATGGAAATGGCCTTTCTCTCCTGCTGCTGGTAGGAGAAGATTCCTGTTACTGTCACACTCCTTTGCTACCCTCGTGCAAAGATCTGTTGTGCTGTGTGAAAATAATGGTTGAGTATCTCCAGAAATCAGTCAGGAAGTATTTCTGGCAAAGAACTGTGCTGTGAGCCTGTGCTCAGACAGAAAAACAGCAGTTAGATTGGATTCTTAAATAACTACAAGATTCTAGGAACTGGGGTGCTTATGGAAATCTTGCTGTTTTCTACAACTGAATGCTCAGTTTTGGCTCTGGTGATGTTGTTTAGTGTCTGTTAAAACAAGAACAAAATTGTCTTCAAACTGATCAAATCTTAGTTTTCATTTTTTAAGCAAAACTTTTTTTTTCTGCTGCAGGTCATTCAGTTGTTTTGCTGTGTGCATGTAGTGGGGGGTACAGCCTTTTCTTTTAAGATATTTTCACCTTATGATTACTGGGAAGGCATACTTTAATTTTCCTTAGTTTTGGAATCTCAAGGAGGCTTTCACTTAATATTTTGTATGTTTATGTTGCCAGTCTGGATTTGATGTGTTGGTATTGACCTGTACCAATTAAGACTTTGAAGTATGGGCCACTCCCTGTGTTTTAGCCATGGTTCTAATCAGTTATATGCAGAGGTGCCAGATACTTACCAATAAAGCTAAAGTGCTGTTGGTTCCATGAAGAATTCAGCAGTTAAAAGGCTAGTCTTACTCTAATGATATATGGTCAAGTTAGTAGTGCTCATTGGACAGTTCTTGCAAAATAAACCATGGAAGCTATGGCTTTATGAAGTACTGTGGCAGAAACCTCCCCTGATTTAGTGTTCAGACTTGCAATGTTTTCTCGTTTTTCAGGAGAGATGTTTTGTAAATTAAATTTGTCAAAACTGGAGGTCAGTTGTAATCATGCTGCTGTTGGATGTAAAATACATATGCATTTCAGTATAGCTTTCCCCTTCCCCCTCTTATTATTTGAATATAGTTTTCTTATTACTAAATTGTATCGTGTGGGGGGGTGGAGGGGAAATCAGCATTTTGGATTTTCCTCATCTGAGTATATCATAAGGAACGTAATCAGTGGTGGTTCTTAGGAAAAAGGCAACCTCACTTTGCAGATTCAAGAAGTTCAAATAATTCTGACAGCATGCAAATGTCGGTGCTTAGCCAGGGATTGTCTCTGAACCTTTATGTTCATTTCTGCTGCTTGATTGACTATTCATGTTGTTGTATGGAAGAAGAAAAGGTTGCCAGATAATTCCAAACCACTCTGGCAAGCTGTGCGCTGGGGCGTGGATAGAATCATCTCTTATTTTGTCAGTGCAACTCCTTTTGAACTCCTGGCTAAAAAGCTATAATAAAGATCCCTCTCAAAAGGAGGGTCATCAGGAGAATGCTGAGACTTCAGGAAGTCTTAAGCAAACCTACGGAGTCTTTTTGCCATTCAATTGCTCCATCTTGAGACGGGCCCTTCCTCACCAGCGTGTGCTGTAATGAAAATGCCAGTGCTGTTCCAGCTCCTGCTGCTCTAATGGACTTCTCCAGAGTCTCTATGCTGAATGCTGATTATGCCCTCAGTGGCACTGCCTGTGTGTGTGATACTTGTGTTGAGTCTTAGAGAAGCAATGGATAGTCACAAATCCTGAAAGAAAACATGGCTGAGTCTAATTGTAGAGGCAATTGGATGCTGGATAGTAAATAGTATGTAGGGAAAGATCCAACTGTAAGGGGAGGGAGTAAGAGCAGCTATATCCAGCTGCTTGAAAGATGTATCCCAACAGTAAACTTGTCTAAGACAACAGCAGACACTGGATCTTGGCAAACTAATGTACAAACTTGCTGAAGTCTGCATTCACTCTTCAGCTGCTAATTTTTCCTTGAGTGCTGTTAACAATGTTTCTGAAAGAATTTGACTTAAAAATTGAAGCTGCTTGGGAAGTTAGGCTGTGAAGCTCAGCAGTACTCCAGCTGAGATCTTAGGAATGGTTGCACAAGGCTAAAGCATATTCATTCTGGGTGAGAGAGCTCTGACTGCTCTTTCTCTGGTCAGTTTAAATGCATGAAAATACGCAAAAAAAAACCTGCTTGTATCTTTTCTTTAATCCAGTGTTTTTATAGGTTGCCCATTGCCCTTGTAATTTTATAGGAACTCATTTGTTGTTCTGCTCTTTTCATGAGTTGTTGGACAGGATCCGTGCACTGGAATCAGCAGGAATGTAGTCTCTGAGTTGGAATATTGAGGTTTTTTCCTTTGATCTGTAAGGACTTCTAGGAGCTATCCGGCTTCCTGAGATGTATGAAGCTTGTTTATCCTATGATCAGGTTGTCAGAGTGTTTTGTTTTTTTGGGGAGAAGGGAATCTATGTAAATCAAATGCCCACAGTTGTCATGGATGTCAATAGGAATCCATAATCATTATAGGGGATTATTACCTCTTGAGGAGTGATCCTCAAATGACCTAAGAAACGTCATTTGGAATAACAACTGTTTCCATTTCACTGGTAGCAAAGTTTTATTCCTGCAAAAGAAGAAACAGATGTCTGGTTTGGCATCAGTAAGTACAGTTCTGCCCGTAGAGGAAGCCGTAGTGTTGCCTCAATAAGAAAAGAAACCATGCAGTTTTAAGCAGATTAGATAATTGAGATTAGCCCTCTGTGATCTTGCTGTGTTTTCATTTATTTCAAAACAGTTTAACACAGAGCATGTTGAGCAATCAGTTGAAAATCACGTGCAAACACTGCCTAAGTACTGATAAGAATCATGGAGGTAAACAATGAATTCCTACTAATGGCTAAGTCACCAAGGTAAGATCGAGTCTAAATACACACCCTTAGTTAAATATAATTTCATTAACTCAGGTTACGTGGCTTCAGTAAAGGTTTTTTTTTCCCTCTTCCCTGCTCTCCACTTTCTGATGCTTGTCAAATGAATTGCGTACAACCAATCCATCATTTTCAGCTTTGTTTGCTTATAGCAGAGATGTGTTGAGCTGAGCAATAACCCAGCAGTTCTGTAAATCTCACAGCAGATCAGCACAAGATGGGAGTAATGCTGGTTAGGGAAGGGAGGCTTCATTTTGCTTATGACACTTTTGGATCTCAATTCTACAAGAAAAAATAGTTTATCCTAATAAAAAGGGTTAGTATTATAAATAACCAGATATCACAGTTATCCTTCAAGACACCTGCAGATTTTGCTGCCGTGTTTTTACTACAGGGGCTGAAGAGTTTCTAATCCAGTGTTACCATTGCACAGTATGCATTTGAAGTCATTCATTCCTCCCTTTTCATCCTCTCCCACGCTTGATTTCTATAGACTTATTTAATACTCAAAAAGCAGTCCCGGGTCTCTCAAGGATAAACAGATTATCGTTGTTTTAGCATCTTTTAGAAAATTCTTTTAACTTCAGTATCTGATTTTTGTCTCAGAATTGGACTCTTTGTGAAGTCTAAAATCCTTGCCTCCTTCCCTTTATTTCTCCCTTGCTGGCGCTTGCTTAGACTGTTTTCCTAGGTTTGCTGCCCAACCACCTCTTCTCAAAATCTAGATCCCCTATTGCTATATGTTCTGCTGTAAACTTTCTAATTGGTGATGTAGCAGATGAAAACAATAGACAAACAATGTGAGGCCTTCCTCTTTCACAAGAATTTTATTTCTTTTCTTTATCAGTATGCTTAGGAAGATAGTTTTCCTTGATGCTGTGATGTCAGTAGCTTGAAAAGGATAAGTAATAAACTCTTCAAGAGGGAACACAAAATAATGCATACTAGGAGCACATAGGTCTCCCAAGAATAATAATAATAAAAAAAAACCCAAAGCACTATGATAATTAAAAAAATCCACACTGTTTATACATCCAGAAGTGACATCTTCTGCTTCCTGGAAGTTCTTCATCAATAGTATCTTGTGATGATAAAAACTGCAGATGACTGAGAATAGCAGTAAACTGGGAAGGGAGAGAACTTAAGACATGGATTTAGATGTAGTCTGATTTTATTTTTGTTTTAAACAGCAGAAAATGATCTGTTTCTAAAAACAGTGTTCAAAAACCGAAACCTGCTCATGTCAGTCCTGGCTGCTGGCTCCACAGCTCATGCTTTTAGGAGGTTAAAGAGGCAGCATGGAATGGGGGAGATTGACAGGTGGGACAAAAATATGTCTAGGGAGAGAAGGAGCTATGCATGGTGAAGTGTCAAATTTCTAATGCGCGGGGAAATCAGCAGTGTGCACTAAAAGTGATGTGAGGGCTGGGTGGTGCTGTGTCCCCAAATGTGCTTGATGAAAGTTGAGGAACAAGTTTATTGTACCAACAAAGTTGCTTGTACTCCAAGTCAGGCAGGTGGCAGCTATGGCTAGTTTGGTTTCTATGTGATGCTCTGGCCAGATTAGATTGAGGCTGGTTTGGGATTTGGTTCTGAGCTGGGAGGCAGTACTATGGTATCTCGTGAAGTTTGCTGTCCTGGTTTTCTTCAATAGAGCAAGTGTGGCTGACCTTATACATCAGATTACACATCAGATTACACGAAAATTTAAGTGGCCTGTTCACTACTTCTGTCTGGAATTGGAACAGGATCCTTTTGCAACTGAATCTGTCCCACCAGCACAACAGAAAGATCTTAGGCTGTATTTTGATGGTTAATCCTATCTCTGATGTCAGATTTCTAATCCTCTTTATAAATCCCACCTGCTCAGCAGCACAGGGTTCCACACTGCCTGCCCAGATCTTAACACCTGAGGACACTGGGGGAAGGAAACAAGTTAAATAATCAGAGATGATAGAACCAGATCTAGTTCCATCTAGAACGAAGCTAGGATGACTGACAGTGGTAAAGAAATTGATGGTGTTTCAGGATGGCTTCAAGTTTGTTAACTGAATAATTGTAGCCCAGTTAATGCATTGAATTTGACCACTGGCCAAGTAAGATTACTGTACCTGACTCTGCAGATACACCTGACTCCTGTGAAGCTGATGCTGTAGGAGCAGGAAGTAAACCACCAAAAAGCAGCCAGGTGCTGTTGTTAGCAAGCGTTTCCCTATAACCAGATCACCCTGTGGTTGGCGATGGTGGAGACAGATGGTATGGGAGAATCACACTGTTATTATCCAGGAGAGGCAATGTACTTTACAGTGAATTTCACTTTCCATGTCTCTCAACGACAAGATTTTTTTTCCACTCTTATCTTTTGGCAGTGCTGAGGTTTTTATCTTACACTTTTGGAAGTATTTCCAGCACCGCACAGATGTTTATTTAATGTCTCTGGTGCCTCAGCTGATAATATCAAGTCAGAGTGAATATTTACCTTACTTCTGAAGCACTACCCATTCAGCACTTCTAGTGCTCCAATCGACAGTTTCAAGTGACAAGTGTATCATTTGAATTTTTCTTTACACTGTGCATTCAGTCACTCTAGAACAAGAATATGGCTCATGTTCTTTCTCCCATTACCTTTTCATTCTCCTCAAACTGTAGATGTCTTCTTTACCTCCTTTCCCTGGCAAACTTTCAAAGTTTTATTTGGACAGGTTTGAGTGACCTCCTGGAAAAGTAGCAGAAGTTTCCCTTGCCCTCCCAAGAGGGTTGGGGCGCGATTAGGAGAGTACTGCAGAGTGTTGTTATGGCGCTGGCAGTCCTGTTACCAGCAGTACCAGTGAGCTGAGGAGCTGGCAGGAAAGTCTGTTAACATAAGGAAGCCCCAAATACTGCTCCCCTGCTGTGAGAAAGCTAAGCTGTATTTTTTCCGCTGCTCCTCAGAGTGTTGATTTAGGGCTGTGTTCCCAAATCTCCTAAGCACTGATTCTGCTGGAATCACAGATCTCTAATAAATTTCCACTGATCACGGAGTGCTTCTGAAAAGCACATCCTCAACAGGTGCCTGGGGTGGGGGGATGTCCTCTGCTAATCTTCTACTTGTGCAAACTGCTCAGTCACTCTGAAGAGTATAAGAAATATTTTCCTTATTTTTCAGAAATAAAAATGCTGTCCACAGTTGAAGCTAGGGCATTTGTTTAACATTATTTTTTACTGTGGTATGTCACAACATTATGCTGCTTATTGAAAGCATGAACCTTTTTTGGTCATAACAAAACAGTTTTATATTGTATCTAAGCATCCCTTCATTTGAACCAGATTAGGAATTCACTGTATCTTAGAGAGTAGGTGGTAAGGAGAGTGTTCTTCAGATGGCAAGGGTTATTTTTGTACTTAGCTTTGATAGCACACATTACATCAGCCAGAGCACTTCTGTAAAGGTCTGCCAACTCTCAGATTTTCAATAATCCTGCTTCCTTCTCTTAAAATTGAAAAGGTAGTGACTCCCCTGGGAATGCATGTCATTTCAGCATTCCTGTTGACTGTGTACTCTGAAATGCTGCAGTCTGTTTGCTTAGTAATCCCCTTGTCTGTGCAAGTTGTTAGGGGTAACCAAAGGCAGCTGATTACTTAATTGTATAAGGCAGGAAATCAGGTTCTTTCATTAGTTCCCATAATGTTCTTGAGAGCAACCAGTATTCTGCCTGACTGAGTTTTCGATCCCTTAATTCAAAAGATATACTTTCCCTTGGCATAGTCACTGACTCTTTATCCTGATATGCTATTTACTGAACAAGCTGAAAGTTTAAGACTAAAAGAACCCTAAATTTTCTAAGTAAAATGAAACAGTATATAAAATATATTTCATAATAAGACTTGCAGCCAAAAGAGAAATACAACTTTCTTGTATGCATTACTTGAACCGATGGGCCCAAATATTCCTATCAGCTTGTCACAGACTTAGAGGCCTGCTTTTGTTTAGTGGCTTCAGCTTAGGAAGCCCTTTGCTATACTGATGTTTGGTTTTCTTTTGTTGAATTTAATGCAGAGCTTTGGGGTAAATCATGCCTCCTTTGGGACTGTTGGCAGATAGCTGTCAGGGATGGAGGCGAAGCTCCTGCCCTGCGGTGCAGTCAGGGTGTGTGCAAAATTGCAGGTAGTGCTGGTGGGGCTGGGACCAGGTGTGTTCTCTTCCTCCCAAACACATAGCAATACCCACTCCCCAACATCCCTATGTAAGTTAACCTGGGACAATCACGACACTTGCTCTTTAGAATCTACTTGTGTTTCAGCTGCCTCCCTTCTTTTAAAACCCCGGAAGGTCAGTATTTGTGATGCTGACCCTGTTTCATCCTGTGAGAGTTGAAGGGACTGCTGCAGAATTCAGTGTGCTGGTACACCCTTTGTGAGCCCCAGCCGAATACTGAATCTACTTCAGTGTCTGAAGCTGGTGAGTGGTGACAGGTGAAGGATGGAAAAGAACATCTGAATGATTCAAATGCCATTGGGTGAATTTCTGTTATTGTTCTATATGTGGTGTTAAAACTTGACAGGTATGAATGGTGCCCCCAAGAGGTTCTGATGTTTCTGCTCCTGAAAGATTCGTATCGCCCAGTGCAGTGCTGTTCTGCATCTCATGTCTCCATAGGAAGCACATAGCATCTCCTGGTGGCCCAGAGCCTGGTAGACTGATATTTCACTGAAGTTAATGGATACTGTCCTTCTCCCAGTCCTTTCAGGGCACCAGAATGTAGACAGATTTAGCAACCTTTGGAAGATGTGCAGAGTAAAGAGTCTTTCCCTTTTGGGGAAGTCTATGCCAGTAGACAACTTTATAGCTAATTTGAAATACAGTCTGTTATCAACTTGGTACTTGGACAGTAGAAACAGCTTCCACTATCTGGTTGGTCCAGAGCTATGAAGGAAGTTACTCTGAAGTCTAATTTCAGTTGATTATCCCCATGTAAAAGAGGGGGTATATCAGCTAAATTGGACAGAGCCATGCTCTGATCAATGATTAGGCTCACAGTACTACTGACTGACTGTTGCTGCACATACTGCATCCAGCACAAACTTAGTAACAGCTTGTGTGGCTTTTGTTGTTATTACTATTTTGTTGTTGTTGCATGTAACACTGAGCATAAGGAATTGCCATCAGGTATGAAAAAGGAAACCTATTTCATGTTGCTACCTGGAGTAATGCACTTTCATATGTCAAATATTTTGATGTGAAGGTGACTTCTTTGTCATGGAAGCAAGCCAAATCTTTATCTGTCTTTGCAATCAGCCCTGTAGCTTGCCATGGTTTAAGTATTTTATTTACATTAATCCTATTTAAAAAAAAAAAAAAGGAAAAAAAGTCTTGTCCCTTAAGGGGTGGCACTGTGTGCAGTAGAAACATGCTCAGTTGTATGTGGATGTACTACTTATATTCAATAGTATTTTTTTAAGGGATGATTAAAAACAAGTGAGCTTGCAGTGCTCTGAGCAAATTTAGCCAGGAAATGAGAAGAGATTTTCTATTAATCAGTGAAGTTAGTAAGACAGACATTGAGAAATAGCAGGACAGAAACTTAGGGTGGTTAGAATGATTTGGTGTCCAAGCTCAATTTGCTTAATTCCTATTAGAATAACCTTTGGGAATGAATGACCTGGTCTTCAGACTCGTTTTTGCTCTTTGCAAGTAAGCACTATGCTCTGTTAAAGAAGGTGGCAGAGATTTTTTGCTTGAAGCAAAAAGAATAAATGCATTCAACATATTAAGTTTTCAATTCTATCTAAATAGACAAAAAATGTTGCTTGTTTTCTAGCATTTTGGGCAGTTGGACAGGAACATCAAAACCATGGCATTGGGTGAGTTTTACTGGATTATCTGAGATAGTTGACTATAGTTTGTGAGGAAGAGTCTTAATCACTGAGCAGGGGTGTTCACCTCAGTTTGGACTGATCTAGGAACGACTGTCTGCATGCAGTGTGTTGGTTGGTGTGGAAAAGGTGAACTGAACTGTGAAAATGTTTGCGAAACATGCGTAATTTCAGTGGACTGTGGTGGTGCTGCCCTCCTATTGAGCTTGTGTTACTTTCCCTGCATTTGTAAGAGGACACCTTTGCTGGTCATTGGCCCATATTGACATAACACAGAGGACAGATCTGTAACTGGTTGTGTACTTTGGATCTGATTTAATGCTCATGGCAGTTGTTGAAAAAGCATCAGGTGATTAAAATGCCCTTTGTTATAAATAAATCAGCTATTTTTCTTAAGGAAATGTAAGAATGTCTAAAGGAGCAGAAAAAGCAGAAGCTGTGAACTTCTTAGTTCACTGGCTTAGTCTAATTTCAAACAAATATGTGACTCCAATTAATTGGAGGTTTCTGCTTCTAACTATAACATTTCTTATCTTGTAAAGTATTAAGGCGGCATAACATACATAAGACAAATATTAAACAAAGGTATTATGGATGGGAAATTCCTAATCTAGCTCACTATGTTGGTACACTGGAAGTTTCTTAATCCAATATCTGATGAAGGAACAAGGAGAGAATTAATTTACTGCACACTAATTACTGAGGAGTATGCACTGTATATACAGTGAAAGGAGCTGAAATGAATACTTGATAAACAATATCTGGCAAATTAAAAATCTGAAATGTTAAATGAAATGCAAATTAAAAATCTGGACCGTTAAATTAATTGAATGCAAAAAAAAAAACCCTGACATTAACTATCATCAAGGGTCGAAGTTATATCAGCAAAAGCAAAGCTATTCAGAGTTATATCCTGCTGCTTGGTAATTTACTTGTGAATGGGTGGGTGCGAGAGGAGCCCCAAAGATTTAGATACATTTACATGCATCAGGAGCCGTCCTTTCTGCTGCTGGGTAAAATGCTGTCCAAGGAAAGGATGGGGATGGTTTGTGCCCAAAAGAAATGAGTGGGTTCCTTGTGTAGGTGAAGTGCAAGACCTGTCTTGTAGTGTCTGTACCATCTTCAAGCAAGCTGAAAGTGTACAAGTTTTAATCTGGGAGACCTGATTTTTTTTTTTTTTTTTTTTTTTGTCTTATATTTTGTCTATTTTTGTTTTCTTCTTGTTAGAATGCAGACAGGAGAACATGATACTGTGAGAATGTAAGGTGTTTCTAAGAGTTAATTGACAGGAAGTTAGTTAAGGCTTGATACATGCTCACATACATATTAAATAATGTTTCCTAACAAATATCCCTTTTAAGGATCTAATGCTACAAAGTATGTAAATTTCTAACCCAACTGAAGCAAATGCAAATATGCCTTAAAGATCATGTTGACAAAACTCTATAGGCAACGAGAAACTGAAAAGATAAGGGGAAAATTTACCATTTATGTTAAAATTCTGGGATGTGCTGCGAGAGTAAGGTGTACGTTATCATGAAGCATTTATTTAACCAGTATAGGTTTTTCACTTATCTTGCTCCGTTTTCACATTTATGTTGACTTGTGCTGGTATAATGCTACGTAAAGCACTGAAGGTGGAGACTTGTTCTTGATGAGAAGTGTTTCTGCACAGCCACCTGACTGGAGGATCATGAAGAAAACATTTTGTAGGCAGCACTAAGAAAGTTAAACCCTCCCAAACGTGGGATTGTATATGTGCACACAATTTACCCACCTTATTCTTTCTAAGGGCTAAGAATGCTCCCAACTATAGGCGCGTATGTATTGCAGTAAAGTGCTATAGAGTTTAATTTGATGATTCAGGTCCTCTTTTAGGGAGTAAGAGCGGGACATAATGGCTCTGAGACAAATTGCTTAGGCCACAGTTTGCTCAAGGCTCTTCCAGATGCTGGCTGTTATCATGTTTGCGAAGCAGGATGTTGTACTGCTTGGCGTCAGACTTCAGCTGACTTGAGTGTGTATCCAGAGAAGTGCGCAGCATGCATTCTGCATCTTTACACCAGTTTCCTCAAGTGCTGGGTGTTTTTCTAGCTGAAGAGCCTGCTAGTGATGAGGAGGGGATTGATTTCACTGTTTGAAGATGAAGCCCTCAGAATGGTGGTTTTCATTGATTAAATGAGGGCACTTTTCAGAGGGAAAGGATTGCAGGAAATTCCAGGTTATGCTGATATTAGGATCTGAATTGCAGGCAGGTTTCATAATGACTAAGCTTTAGGTTTGAGTTGAGGGTCTAAATATAAGGCGAGATTGATCTGGAGGAAAGTTCTGCTACTGAAGAAGTAAGATCTATATATTACTCCTGTAATATAATGCCATGACCCAGTTGCAGCATACTATTATTTAAACACTGGGAAGTAGGCAATGCAATTAGTTTAACATTTAACTAATCTGAACTATAGCCTAGCACTGTATTTCTATTAATCTTGGTTTGTTCTAATGTGTTTTAATAGGTTTAGACATACGGATGCAGATCTATAGCAATTAAAAAAGAGAAGTTCTTACGTACTGGTAGCATTTCCCTGGAGGTATAGTCAATCTCCCAGAGCAATGAAGATATAATTATACTGATGTAAATCACAGCACCATAACTAGGAGGGATTGGCCTTTCCCCTTCTTTAATTCATTGAAAGATTTTATCTTTGACAGGTACTGTCAAACAGGGTGACGGGCTGGTAGGCAGGATGTTTTTTCTGGTAACTAATTTGCTTGGGGAGAAAATGAGTTTTTCTTGCTGATGGCTTGAAAACCAGGATGATTCTTGAGGTCTGCTTCTTCCATTCTAGGACAGCATCAATTCCTAGCTGTGACAGTTGTAGGCATTCTTTCTTGCCATTAGAATAACAGAGTGCAGCATGCTCAAACCATAACCTCCTCTCCTTTGGTAGGCTTCCAGATATACTTCCTCCCTGTCAGATGGAGCAGAAGACTACTTTGCCAACTGAATAAAAAAAAAAAGTCCATTGTTGTAAGATGTTTTCTGCTGACTTGCTTCTGCTTTGCTGCTACTTGACTGCAATAAATGAGCCACAATAGAGGGAGACTTCTGCTCATGGGTTTGTTTTTCTTGGCCATCAAATGTGATGTGTTCCACTGAGCTGTCAGAGCTCCTTAGGAGAGAGCTGAAGTTTAGAAATAATAATCTTAAAGTGAAATAACAAATTTTATAGTTGCAAAGCAATATTCTATATATAACAACGTAATATACATTGAATATATTTATTGAAAAATAAAACGAATTACATCAGAAGGTGGGGGAATCACTCCCTTTCAGGCAGCAGTTGAACTTGACAAGGTGTTTTTTTCTGTTGCACTCCTGAATAGGAACAGCACTTAATTCTTCTTTGGTCCCTTTTCCAGCAAACACTTCTCATTGCCTTCTTTCCCTCAGTAACCTCCTGTCCTTGAATATGTGCATGTGTTTTGCCCATTTGTGTGAACAGATCAAGTCCACAAACAAAATACTAAATTAAGCCCAACCAGAAGATCCACTCCTGATTTTATTGTGTAGTTGGGACGTTATGCCCAGGGAGGGAGAAGGCAGCACTTCCTGCAGAGCTTTCTGAGTAGCTGTGTGTTTTGAGCACTCTGATATCAAGGCAAGATATTCCACAGTAATGTGTTAATGGTATCGAAACTCTTGGTTTTGGTTGTACAGAGGTGGTACAATGTGTTTCTTTACAACCTTCCAAGTGACTGATGGTTATAATATGCTCCCCATCAGACAGATGACTGTGCTGAAGGTCTCATAGTGGAGTGTTAAGGCAAAGGTGTTGAAATATAAATGACTTGAGCTTGTTATTTATTAAAAAGAAAAAAATGCTGGGAGTTCAGGAGTATCTAAAACTGAGGATCTCTTCCTTAAATAATTGTTGAATGCTCTGACTCAGCCTATGCAAACATAAACATGAACAACAAGGTAAAGTGATGTTGGAAAAACAGAGCTTGTTTGTGCTGCAATCCAATCTCTGTCTAGGTGATTTTCATTCCATTCACTGGAAGCCTTCGTTCCTCATTTCAAGCTTAATGAGGGTAGATTTAGGTTGGATATAAGGAAGAAAATCTTTCATAGTGAGGATGATGAGGCACTGGAGCAGGTTGCCCAGAAATGTGGTTGATGCCCTCTCCTGGAGACTTTCAAGGCAAGGCTGGATCAGACCTAGCTGTGCATGTCCCTGTTTCCATTGCAGGGGAGTTGGACTAGTTGACCTTTAAAGGTCTCTTCCAACTCTAAGGATTCTATGATTCATTCCTCTTTGTTCCTTGTGTCCAGCATGTCCTTGGACAGACAGGCCATAGCCAATGTCTTCTTTCTGAAGGAGAAGCTGGGTCTGATGACAGCTTATCCACATTTCACCATTGATAGCAATATGGTTAAGGATTATGACAGAAGTGAAGAAAGATTATGATTATATTACTGAGGAAAAAGATATATTTGTCTTCTTTGATATCACTTTTTGGGTAGATAGGTTCTAAGGTTTCTCTGGGCAGTGACAATTTGGCTTTAGAAAGGAACTGAAGTCCCCAGCCTCCTGGTTCTGGGGCTGACTTGCTGCTGACCCATGAGGTTCTGTCCAGGAGCAGGGCTGGATGTTCCAGGAAAGAGCTTCAGAGCTTCCAACTGCTGAAATTCACTGAGGGGAAAATACAGAAATAAATGTATTGGTTTAATTTTCCATTGAACTGATGTTTCTTTAGAAAGGACTGCTCCACATACTACTCACCTTGCTGGCAAAAGCATTGGTGATTGATGAGGACAAAGCGATTCTGACTGTCAGCTTGCTATGTACCTCCAGAGCAAACAAATGCATCAGAAGCTGATTTTGTACAAGGCCTGCTTTTGATTTGTGCTTTTTTTTTTCCTTTTTTTTCTGGCAGACTTGGGCTGTGCCCTATTACTTTCTTACAAGAAAAGGGAACACTTCTACAGGAGCTTGCAGCATGCAGCTGCAATAATCATAGGGGAGCCCCAGGTGGTCTGACTTATGGTGTTTAATGTGAACCACTGAGGTTCTGTGGGGAGAGATTATACAAAATATAAAACATTTTACAGAATTGTTTTGCAACACTTCAGTTCTAGCTTTGGAGCAGGCCTTCTCCATTTATCTCACTGCCCCAAGATGACTTTTCTCTATGCATGCTTATTAAAAAGCTCCTTAACAATATTTAAGCAGCTTCAGAAAATATTAATGGCAGTGGTGATGAGGGTGAATCACTGCTGAGAACAAGGTGCTCATCAGGATGGTTTTCTCAGCTGATGGGGTTTGGCAGAATGCTGTGGAAGTTCATGGTACTTCTCTGGGGATTGATACTGGGTTGGGATTGATACTCTGGGAAGGTGTTGATTGATCTGAAGGTTTGGTGGAGCTCTGGATTTGTATTGGCTCAGAGCATACAGTTCAAACTCTGTACTGAAATATTTTTTTTATCCAGGGCATATTATTTACCGATGATACCTAAATGCTTGTGTGCCTCTGTGAGGGTGTATTAGCAAAATAAGCAGGGAGCAAGAAGATATGTTTAATGCTGCTGCCATTGTTAAGGTACCAGCTACAGGTTTCACTGCTACTCTTTTCCAGAGCAAGTTGCAACAAGCTTGGCTTGCTACCCCTCACTGGGCTCTGCAGTGGGAGTGGTGGAGGAGGCACGCTGGCTGCACCCATCCATGCAACTGCCCTGGCAGCAGAGATGGGGAGTGACTGGTTTAGCAAACTCAAGGGATGTGCCTGGGGCTTTGGCTGGGTCTGTTCAAACAATGGTTTGTCCAGGCAAGGAGAGGATTTCCAGCCGTGGTACAGTCTGTGACTCACTGTCCGTGCTGGAGCCCTTCTCTGTGCTCTCAGGGAGGATTGTGAAACATCGTGGCAGATCCAGATCTCATCCTTCAGTAGCCAGAGGAGTTGGCGAGGTTCCTCTGTAACTAGAAAGGATGCATTTATATAATAATACTAGCACAAAGTACTCCTGAAGATGATACTTGTGTCCTGAAGTGTTTAATGAAATGAAGAAGATTGTGACTGGGGGGGAAAGTACCTGCTATAAGTTGATGCTTGCTTGATGAGGAAGTGAAGGAGTGAAATTAGAGTAGGCTCTGGATGGGTGCAGTGATTAAACTTGAACTGGATCAGCAGTAGAGGCTTGGTTTTTATTAACCCTGTCTGTTTGTATGTTACCTACAGTCAAAGATTTTTTTTTTTTGGCAGAGTAGATATTTGTTGTTATAGCACTTAGTTTCAGTTAATGACAAGAAGACATAATCTGTAATCTTGCCTATTATCTGCCCTGTATTACACCCTTTCATTTACTACATTAAAGGAGGAGTAAAAAGCATTCTAAGAGACACAGTGGAGCAGCATGGCAGCCCCAGCAGAGTTTAAGACTGAGTATTATATTTCAAAACTACTCTTTTTTTGGGGTGTGGGGAGTGGGGGGAAGGGTAATACTGTGCCTGTTTACAGGAAGGTTGGGGAAAAGGTCAGGGAAAGTGCATAATTATTATCAGCTCTGCTGAGGCCACGCCTGTGTGAAATGTTTAATGCTGACACGAGAGAACTTGAAGTGTTTGAAATGTACAAGCAGCAAAGATAACCAGAGAACTTAAACTGAAATTTAAACTGCATTTAAAAAAAAAGAAAAATCTGATACATGATGGAGAGACCAAAGGCAGCCCACAGAGATCTAAAAGCATAGTCAAGGCCACCCTCATCTTACTAAAGGCAAGGAGGTTACAGAGCCTGGCATGAAAATGGTCTGTCAGGAGTAGTCTTGGCAGATGAAGGAAGAGAGCTTGGCTTTGGTTTGAAGTGAACGTGCTCTGCGAGTGGGACAGACTATTACTGTGGTGTGACTGTTGGGATTGGAACGTGCAATCTGCAGAGTTGATAGACTTTCATTCTTGTGCATTCTCTCTACAGGAGGCAGAAGCTGTTGTCTGTGTTGCTACACACCTGCTCAGCTCTGTTAACATCATTTGGTTTATGGCTGTTTATGTTGGTTCAGACTTAATGCTGGTTGTGTCTTGCTCAATGTTGCCAACTGGAACAGCACCCAAATCTGAGTCCTGTACTTATGCTGCCTCGTAACAATCTTTTCTGTCTCCTTTGAAAGTCTTGCACCAGGGATATTGAACCCCAAAGGAGAAGTGGCTCTCAGCAGGCATAATTTCATATGAGTAATTCACTTTTAAATCTTGGATATATTCCATTTTCCTTGTGACTAATGGTACCCAAACAGAACATAATTGTATAATCATTTTCCAATTGCTTAATAACTCATTTTCCTTGTTTGTAAGATGCTGTTTTTAGCATTTTAGAGAGATGCGAGGACCTGCATGCCGTAATGAGTGACAGACAATTGTTTATGTCCCAGAATTAATGCCATTAAAGAAAACCTCTTTCTGGTTAGAGCCGTGACAGCTGGCCAGATCCTGCCGTTCTCACTCGTCTCTCATCTCAGTGAAAGGCCTGCTGGTAGGCAATTAGTGCAGTTTTGCATCGCATCTTTGGCAAAGATGCTCACTTGAAGAACTCTGATCCCACCAATTCCACCTACACATCCCTGCCTAAAAGTCAGCACATCCTGATGGCTTGGGGCTATGCTGTAGGGGCAGGTACAAAGGTCCCACAAGCTGTTCTATTGGTGAAGCTGATGGAAAAGGGCAGGAGAGAATGATCCTGCACTGGTAGCCCACGATCTGGTTTCCAACTGCTGGGCCAGGAGCTTGGGGAGAAAGCAGCAGGCAGAGGAAGAGAAGGAAATAGGCGAATGTGTGTGGAAACATCTCATTTAGCTGGAGAACAGTGAGGGATATATAAGACCAGAAATTTCCAAGGGGATCTTTGATTTAACCATATTAAAAAACAAACAAAAAACCCACAACATTTTCAAAGAGAGAGCACCAGTGCAGGGAAGTAGCACGAGCCACATCTCTCCGTTAATATAAATAACAAAGCTACTTTTCCATGGGTCCTGTTTAATCTGTGATATAAGTACAACTTATTTTAAACGGAGTTGATGTGTTTGACTTCACCGTTGTATTGTTAGATGAATGATGAGTTTTCGTGTCTTTGGGAGGAAGGATGCCTGGGCTTTATTTGCATAGAGAAGCCTTCTGCAGATGGGCAAAAAGCTTTCATTCCCTCAATGAGATAGTAGGCAATCTGTGCCCAAGATATCTTGCTAGCAGTATCAAGTGCCACAATCTCCTGAAATGAAAGGAAACTTGAAGGTCCAGATGGAATGGGGCTGAAACACAAAGCTTAACAAATGTCTGTACCTAGTAGGATTGTGTGGTCTCTTCTATGAAGAACAACTTGGTCTTTATCCTGCAATTACAGACACGGGTGCTGAAACCCATTTTGTGTTTGGTGCAGTTATGTTTTACTCTTGGGGATTTTGCTCAGTGGAGTCTGACACTGGATTTCTAGAAGGCTAATGAGGGGATCTTGCTGAAGGGTATTTTGAGATCTATTGAATCTGAAAACTACTCAGTTGGGTGATACTTGTGGGAATTGAAACTGGGGAGAAACTTATGCATGTACCTGTATATTAAACAAAAAATCAATTCTTACTTGCAAGGCAGTTGTCCTACTCAAGAAGTTGGTGGAAAGGGGTATATTTAAAAACAGAGAAACCTGTTACAGAGAATTAGAACTGTACTGAATCTGTCAGTGGGCTCCTAGAGGTTTCCTTAGCTGATGATATTTGTAATACCCCCAAAACAAGTGAGAGAATAACATGACTGCTTGGAAAATCAATACTGAATTGTGTGTGCTTGAATAAGATCTCATGTTCCTACTTTTGCATCTGCCTGCAGGCCTGCTGGTCTTGTCTCATTCCCATCTTCTGGGTAGCTCATAAGATGAGGAGAGAGCCAGTTCATCCATCTGCATCTGTTTCTCTTCTGACAGAGCAGAGCAGCTGCTGAATTAGCTGCCATAAAACACGTATTGAGTGTGTTCAGTCTGGGACATTTTAGAAGAAGAATCTGTTTAGCTTTGTTACTGTTTTTTTTCCTTTTGTGAAACTGCCTGGATCATCTCTTAAGAACTTCCATTCTTCTATGCATGGGAGCTTCTACAAACCCTCCTGGTAGAGGAGCATTGCGTTATTTAGCTTCCCCTTGCTATGCATTTTTTTTTTTTAAATATTTCTTTTTCCCAATATTGCCACAACATGCTATAGCAGGCTATGCTGTCTTACAATCCGGTCCATGTTGAAATGCAAACCCATTGCAACACAGCCCACCTGACAAATACTGTCATAGCTATTTAAAAGTTGCCCTCCTTTTCTGTTGGCGTTGAGAATTTTATTAAATGAGTATTTTCCAAATTCCCCATGGGCAAAAGAAGGAGGAAAACAGATACCTATGCCTAATTATAACCTTGTATTTCACGTTAATCTCTCTTAATTTTCTTTCATCCTACCTCCAGCATGCATTCTCTCGTTCATAATTGCCACTAGATAATTTGAAGTCATTTGCTTACTCAGGGCTTTATGCCACACACTCATGAATTGTGGCAGATGAATAGTTCACGAGAAATAAAATGAGAAGCTGTATAGTTTCTCTTTCCCTCCTCATCCTGAAGTTATTGAGCAAATTGTTGGTATTAATTTTAAAATTACTATACTTCTGCTCAGTGAGAAGTAAAGAGTTCAGAAGAATCCTGCAATAGACTCAAGACTGACTTGACTTCTTCGGGAGAGATGTTCCATGCTATGGCTGCCAGAATACCTGCTTACTGCTAGGTTGTTGTGGGAATTTCATTTTTTCTCAAGGGAGAAAGGATTGCTCAAATAGCTCAGTCTTAGTCTGTGGAGGACTTGAGACTTATGGCACTGGCTCCTGTATGGATGCTGTAGCTGAACTTAGTCATAAGCATAAGGATGTTGCTTTTTAATCTGCACCCATCTCCATTGGTATTGCTTTGCTCTGCACTAGTTAAATATCGTGTTTATTAGCTGTATTTGAAAATATTATTTCTCCTTGTGGATGAAGCAGTAATAATAATAATAAAAAAATCTGCCCAAAGTGGGAACCCTGGTGGAGCTATTGGGAGGAACGCAAAAAATTTTCAAGGCTAGCTGCTATAGTAAATATGCTCTAGCTTCTATTACTTAAGTGTATGGCTTGATTATGGTGATATTATTAGTGGCAGTTATCATAAAAGGAGGTATGATTTCTTTTTTAGCTCACTCTCATGTTTCCATCTTCCTTGATGCTCTCTCTCTTCATGGAGTTAAGCCACAGAGATCCTTGTTCATTAGATATAGAAAAACAAAAGGGGAAATGAACCTTCAATTAGCCATGTCTTGGGAAAGGCCTGTCCCAGTTTCCAAACAGACTGAGGTCCTTGTGTAGTTTTCTTTCCTTTGGTTTTCTTTGGCCATGCAGCCCACTGAGTTGGGCAGGGAATTGCTGTTACTGTCAAGGAAATGTGTTTAAACAAAAGCAAGCCCAAGGCTTCTGGTGCATCGGGAGGGAATATTCTCACTGCCTTTTCTTGCAGTTCAGTCACCAATGGCTCAACCTCATTTTCCCTTTCTTTTCATTAGGGATCAACATGCACAAGGTTTTACTCATTTAGGCCCTTAGTTACCACAGTGTCTTTGACCTCCTTTCCTTTGGGTTTCAGTGAGAATTAAAACTTTTTTTTTGCTACTACAGGGAGAATGGCCCTACGTAGCACTGTAGGCTGACTCAAATGTTGCCTTGTGTATTTTCTGCAAGGCAAATGTCATCTCACTGGGTTAACCTGTCGGACACATACTGATCTCTTACTTTGTATTCGCTTCCTTTGGTCAAGAAGTATGCAAAATCTTGGTCTCCTACACTGGTAAATGTATTCTTCTATTCACATTTCTTCCAATCCATTTTATGCAGCCCTATTTTTTTTGGTCAAAGTCTTTCATATGCCAAGTCATTTATCTTATAAAACAGCTACTTAGTTGCAACTTCGGTGTTAAGAATTTACAGTGTGATAGAGCCAGGGAAGAAGTGGCTGAAAATCAAACATTATCAAGCAAAAGCACATGCCACTTCTTGTGTATCTTATTCTGCGATTCTTTGAAGTTTAATCTTTTCAAAAGAAAAGCCTTTCAGCTACTTTGTGGCAACAACTAGGGCTTGTAACTTCTGACTGCACAGCGCTCCTGGTTCACAAACTGATCTCATCCTTTCCTGACAATTAATACTAAAGCGAATTTAAGTTGGATCTGCTACTGCCACTGCATCAGCTGTCTTGAATGGTTTGCCTACCTTGGTCTCCCACACTAATGCTCTCTGCACCTTTTCAAAATGCTGCTAAAAATCCTGACCTCCTTTAAGGCCCCAGCAGCCAGCAAGCTATCTACCAGCTTCCTTTCGTGTGTGGATTTGGCAACGCATCCTCTTTGCAGAGCTGTAGAGGACTACAGAAAGAAAGAGGGTGAATGAGCACTGGGCCCTGCATACGGAGATGAGGATATCAGCTTAGTAGTGCCATAAGCCTTTGAAGCCAACCTTCACCTTCTGCTTTTTAGACGTTACTGAGTTATGGTGCAGTTCTGTGCGGGGGCAGAGCAGCTCCCGTGTTCTGCAATTGGAGCCTGCCGCGGCCTTGTCCTTCCTTCTCCTGGTCCTTCTCACTGCCAGGGCTGTGACCTCATCTCTTCATCCCTTTCCTGTGTTGTTTTTGTGTGCATCTACGATTACAAGAGCAGAGATGCTCTTGTAGCTGCTGTCTCGGTATGAAATGAGGAAATCCCCTTTCATCCTTCTCTTTTTATGAGAGCAAGGGGCATTCACAGGCTGGCTCCAAGTTGCCAGTTTATCTGAAATGCATTACTTTGACTATTGGGTTAAAAGGGGAAATACTTTTATACTATGGTAAGGCTTTTTGTTTCCTTTTCTAAATGTGGGCTGGTAAACGAGTATAGTGTTTTGTGGTTTGTTCTGTGGTCAAAGGAGTAATTATATTAATGTTTTAAATTTTTTTCTGCTTCCTTTAGCTCCATGTTGTATAGTAACTCTTCTTGCATTGAATTGTAAGAGAGTTACATTAATACAAGGAATTCTGAAATAGTTGGTAGGAGACTCGTGGAGTCACAGCTAAGAGCTTGTGATGGGAAGTGCTGTCATAGATAACAAGCTACATGTGTCTGAGCATCTTGCATTCTGTTTTCAAAAGTTCAGTATTCACAACCAGGGCCAAATTTTCAAAAGGGAAACATTCTGAAAGTAAAGCCTGGAGCTGGGGACAGCTATTCAAATGCAGTGGTTACCTATCATATTGCATTTCAGAAATCCTGTGAGCTTATTCTAGTTGCCCTAATGGTGTATTTGCTTAAAGATATCTGGTCTTTTGTGAACTGACTCTGTGTGTTTCCTGAGGATGATACTAAACTCATGCATGTAAGTGGCATAATTGTTTCCATTGAAATTAACATTTTTCAAGGAAAATAATTAAAAACCAAAGTAACAGAGGACATACGTGAGCACAGAAACCAGTGGTAGCAGGTTAGAGCAAAGGTTTATCAAGATGTTTGTCCTGTATTCTACAGCGGCCAGCAGAAGGCCTGGGGAGCTGTTAAACAATGCAAGTGAATGATGATGTTGCTCCAGAAGACTTTCCAGCTTTCTAGCAGTCTTGAACTCAAAGTTTTCCTGAGCCCAAGATGGTGACCTCACAAGCAAAATGAAAATTTTGATTGCTGCTATGAAAACCCTTGTACAGCACAATGACATGTCTTCACAATTAGGCTCTTGCAACAATGTAATTCAGCATTAAATGCAGGGGCAATTTGACTGTTTTTAGTTGTTAATTTGGTCCTTCCTAAAGGAAAATGCCTGCTAGCTTTGCTTCCTTAAAGGTTTCAAGATTAGCTGTCTAGAAGTCATCATGGAGATGCTTTAGGGGAAAATCTAGGGTCAGAGGTTTTCATTTAGAATGACAGTTGGAAGAGAGCAATCCTCTGTATATTATTACACTCTTTTATCCTAAGACATAATCCTTTGTTCAATTTTTTTAACATTACATGTCTAACACAACCTTGTTCACTTCACCTGCACTTTGGCCCTGCCCCTGTCCATCTCTATCAGGACACTGCTTTTAAACAGGTGGCTTAGCCCATGTGCTTCTCCTTTTTAAAGGAGGATTTTAACCCTTCACATCTGTCAAAGCTAGCCTTCAAATAAATGCGGTTTCTTGTTGTGCAAATGTGTAAAATTTTTGCTGTACACATAGAATTTTATATAGTACTTTCAGCACATTCTCAGTGCTGAAACTTGGATGTGTGTTTTCTTTGCTTGTTAGATTGCATCAGTGAAAAACCTTCATTCTTAGTCATTGGAGAAGGCAAGAGGTGTGCCCATGTGCTCACATGTAAGCTGCTTGATCCCAGCTGGTATGTGTAGTCCTAATATCCCATAAAGCTGACAAGTTGCTCATGGTTTGAGCATGCTCTGCTGCAGATCTTCAGACATCCGGAACATGTACTGTGTTTGCCTATGGGGGCTAATGAAATATTATGCTGGGAAAGTCCCTGGTTTATTAAGCTTTAAACAAAAAGTCCACCTTAGCTGTTAATTGGAATCTAAATTCAGGCGTTAACCTCTTTGACTGAAAGTACATGCTGAGTAATTGCAGGAAAGGGGCCAGCTTCAGGCACAGCAGTAATTACTGAATTAGTAGAAAAGTTCAAGAAGAGCTTCAAATTTCATATCATTGCTAAAGTTTCTGAGGAACAGTTAATCCTGAAGTGATTGGCCTCCACACACCTGTATATGTTTTAGGAAATGCCACTTAAATTTCAAAGAAACCTCTGCATGAATAATTCTAGAACCAGGTGTCAATATTTCTTAAAATGCTGCTTTGTTTCCCAGTGCAGACAATTGATCAGCAGCCTCAAACTTCAATGGTGATGAAATGGGGAAGAAGCTTTTTTTTTTTTTTTTTTTCTGCTGTTTCTTTTTTTTTTTCTGGGCAGCATTTCAATAATTTCAGTTCCACTAACTAAAACCTGAGAGTGAATGTCTGTGATGGAAGCATTGACAACACTGAAGTGTACAGCAGGACTCTTCTGGGTTTCATGGATTGGTACAGTTGCAGATATAGTAAATGACCAGAGTTGCCATTCTGAAACTGCAAAACCTATACTGAGTGCTTGATATCGTGGATATTCTCTTGGAACAATTCTCTGAGATAAATTTGTAAATGTAGAAGCTTTCTATTAAATTTTCAGTAGGTACACGACCACTATTGAATAAATCTGTCCGTTAATATTTCTTGACAACATTCTTTGGAGGGGAAAAAAAACCCACATAGCTTAAACAATTCAGATCCTTGGAACAAACTAGTCGTGTATCAATATCAAACTGAGAGTTAGCTGCTCCCAAGTTCAAACGTAATCTATCTTTTCAATAAGAAGTGAGTTCAGCGAGTACTTAAAGACTGGTTAGATTTTCTTTATCAAGCTGTAACTTGGAGCACTTCTGAACAGTTTTGTCTAATTTATCTCATATCTAAATGACATGCTCTGTTAGAGGGGAAAAATATCTGATACACAAAATGAAAGAACTGGTATATCGTGGCAAGTGCCTGTGCGTACCGCATACGTTGAGCATGTGATGAATGCATCAAAGCATATACGAGAAAACTGTGGATGTGAAATTCAGCAGGGTTATATTTTATGATAAAAATGCTATATTATCTTTTTCTAATATTCTGTTCTATGTATATTGCTTCTGAATGTGCTCCACAACCCCTCTGGGCAGTTTGTTCGATTACTCTGTAAGCCTCACAGTAAAGAAGCTTTTTCTTGTGTTCATACGGAACTTCTTGTGTTCTATTTTGTGCCCGTTGTCCTTTGTCCTGTTGCTGGCACCATTGAAAAGTGCCTGGCTTCATGTCCCACACTTCAGCAGTTGATCAGAAGGCTGAGGAGGGATCTCATCAATGCTTTTCTCCAGGCTGAGCAGCTCCAGGTCTCTCAGCCTTTCCTCATATCATAGATGCTCCAAGCCCCGCATCTCCACTGGACTCTCTCTAGAAGTTCTTTGTTCTTCTTGAACTGAGGAGCCCAGAATTGGACACAGTGCCCCAGACAAAGCCTCACTGGAGCAGAGGGGGAGGATTACCTGCCTTGACCTCTTGCCCGTACTCTTCTAATGGCCTCCAGTACCAACACAGCTAGCAGCAGGCTTTGAATGTGAAATCATTCTCAGTCATTAAAATTTTCATGAATTTGATTTGAACATTTGAATGAATCACACTTGTCCTTTTTTATTGTATCCAATACAAAAATCCAAGTCCTGCGGGATATTTGTTTTGCACGTACCTGACATATTAATCAATAAGAGAAAGAAAGCTGTACACTGATTAAATGCTCTGCTCAGAATGACTGATCCAAACATTACTTTTAGGTTTTTTTGAATGGATCTATAAACGTTATAAACAGTGCAGCTGTTCAGTTCACCCTGCAACCAGCATTTGTATTGGTACTGATAGGTGATGATGACTTTGTGAGGTTTATTCAGCAATGCCTATATACGACATTTTTAATGGCTGTTATTCTACTTATCCTATATACTGTACGAGGCCTTGAAGTGAATTAACAGAATAGGATTAAGAGGAAAAAAAAAGAATTTATCGTTTATGTGTAACTCCCAAAGATGTTTTCATGAGACTTCTAAAGGATAAAGAGTTCTGTCAATTGCTATGTAAAATGGTGAAATTTTCTCAAATCAAACCTTCCTGTTGTTTAGGAGCAGCAGTGCCCTTGATCATTTCTTGTCTGTGTTGGGAGACCTGGATGACAGTCTCAGAAACGTCACAGGGCAATATGCAGGTTGCCTGCTGTGGAGAGCTGAGCTGCTCTTGCTGTTGCTGTCATTCATACCATTCAGGGATGGCTGGACCATGGCTTCGTAAATGACTAACACAGGGAGATGGCAATAATGTCTCTAAAAGGCAGCCTGCTTAAGTTGGGCTTTGAAACTATTTAGTTTCATGGACTTACTAAGGACCAGTCTACTTTGTACCAATGAGGTCTACTGATATTTGTAGTGGGTGGTCTGTACACAAGCCCTGGTTGGCTCTGATGTGAGGTTTGCTGTGATGGTTTTGTCCAACTTTACTGACTCTCCCAATGACTCAAGATTTACTGATAGTTCATGTTTTTCTGGTTCTGTGTTAAAGGAGGGACAAAAAAGAAAAGGGGGGGCAAAAAGGGAAATGGAAAAGGGGAAGTCCATAGGGTAATTTTAAGGACAATAACTCTATGCCTGTTTATTTTATCCCTTCTTAAACCTTTCTGACATGCACTGATGTCTGTAATGTAAGTGCCCTAAAGGTGTGTGGGCTGTCATATTCTTTAGTGGTGTTTGCTTTAGGAACTTGGCTGTCTGAAAGCTTTAATATCTAAGAAGAGTTCCATGTTCTGGCAAGATGCAGCTTGCAGGGTTTGGGGAGGAAAAACAAGGCGAGCAATGAAGATTCTAGTCTCCTTTTTAAGCTGTTGGAGGTAAAAGCGGAGGGAGTTCAGGCACTTAGATGTCCAGACCGAGCGTAAGGACATAAGTGATTGTATCTGTAATACCTCAGTGTGCAGGCTGGTTCATTCAACCAATTAATAAGCCCCTGCCCTGAGCATAAAGCAAAGCCTGTTTGGAAAGGTTAATGTCAGGCTCCTAGACAGCTCAGTTAAAGTTACCTTTTTGCACTTTGCAGGAGCTCCCTGAGAATTTTGTCACAAAGTCTGCTTAGTGAAGCAGAGCAAAATAATGCAGTAATAACACTTGGTATTTTGTAAAAAGCCATTGCAGGATCTCCAAGCATTTTGCATGAATTAGTAAAGGCAGCTCAGCTGTCTCTGTTGACAGGTAAAGCAAGATTATGCTCTTCAGTAAGAGGAATTTTTTCTTTTTACTTTTTTTTTTTTTTTTTTTTTTTTTTAATTAAACTGTTCTGTTCTTTGTAAAAGTATTTCAATATATTTGTGGTCTGCGTGGTCTCAAACTTTCCCAAGACCACAGCAGGGAAAACATCAGTGAAGAGTTTAAAGAGAAAACCTCTTCTGAGGTGTGCAGGAGTGGAAGGCAAAAGTGCTGTTGGCTAAGCAGGATTTAGGCAGTGCTCCTCACACAGCCGAAGCTAAAAATTTTCTCAGGATCAAGTCCCATTTCAGCTGATGGCAATTGGAATTTTAACATTTGTTTTGGTGGAGATAATACTTATCCACCTATAGAGGCTTCGCTAAGAACGGAATCAGCTCTTGATGGTGGGGAAGATCCATGGAGAGATTAGCGCTGACTGTTTTTCATGACACTTTCTCTTTTTTTAAATAAAAGTACAACCCTCCTTTCTAAAGCTATATTTTTCTTTTTCCTTGCAGTACAGCTCTACTTTCAAAATCTCCCACAGTTCTTTGCAGAGGTTTGTGTCTGTCTTGCAAACAATAAACACTCTTGTTGTGAAAGTAATTTTTTCTTATCTGACATGATCAAGATAAGGTTAAAAGAACACTAAGTAGTCAAGGAAAATCACTCCCACATCTTCCTTATGCTATTTTATTTGAGGAAGGTTTGCAATGGAATGATGAACGGTGTTATTTAACAAGTCATAATAACTTTAATTTGTTTAGCAGTTGGATAAAAAGAAAATTAATTACACAAGTACCTTCAAAGGGAGAATTTCTACATAGTAAATCTTCAGCCGTGAAACAACCACCTGCCATAGCAGTTAGTACACCTGAGCTGTGCATTTGAGCACTCTTAATCCTTTCCAATGTGAAGTAAAAAGGACTTATGCTGTTGTTTTTCAGCTGTTCAGTGTTAGTAAATTGTGAGCGTGATAGCCATTTGACTAGTGAATATGTATTGCATATGAAAAAGTGCCTTGCTTAGCAGATAGCAGTCAGGGAGCGTGCAGCTACGACACGTGCTGTACTTAGCACTGAGCTGTGGGGCTGGCTTCCCACTGCCGTAGCTGTATGTGCCTCAGGACATAGGATAAAAGGTTAACAGTATTAAAAAAAAAAAAGTGTCTCCAGATTGAGAATAAGAGGCCTACTTCTCCCTTAACAACGAATACATGGAAAAAGATCACAGAATTCTCTTTCTGCCTATAAATCTGCCCCTGAGGCTTGAGGCTCATACGTTGCACTCATTCTTTTAGGTCTGAAACAGATCCAACGTCAATCAAGGCTAGGAAGGGGGAAATCTTGCTCTGAGGAAATAGCTGAACAAGAGCCCCTCTTCCTACAGCTTTCTTGCTTAAACAGCAAGGTGAAGTAAATCCAGTTAGGTCACAACATTGAGGAGGAAGGTGCGAGCTGGAAGGCACCTGTGGGCTGGGCTGGGTGGTGGGGGCAGCTGTGTTGCTGCTGCCAGTGAGCCTCAGCAGAGCAGCCTTTACCCAAAGCAACCCCTCTGACAGGAGACTTTGTGTTTTGGGTCAGTCCTAGCAGTTGTGTCATAAGGAAGTTCTTGTGACAAGGCTTCTTCAGCGCCAGGGCAGAAATCTTTCTGTGGACCTGAGGGGGGGTCGAGGGAGGCCTGCTCTGAGCTGGGCCTGCTGTGAGGAGCCCCCCCTCCTGTGGTGCCAGATCCACCTCAAGGCCTCAGTCCCTATTTCATCTTCAGGGTGGTGAAATGAAATCCCTGAGCTTCAGTCTGCTGTACGTTTCTTTCCAGCCATTCTTGGTAGCTGCTTTTTCTGCATGTTTTTTGCTTCTGGTAGAGCTCACCTGCTGCATGGTGCTGAGAAGGCTGCTCACTTGGAAGAGGTTTGTTTTCATTCTACTTGTCCTTACAGGATTTATGGAGGTTTGGGTCTCATCAAACTAATAGCCTTCATCTTTTCAGTATAGATATTTAAAAACATCTGGTCCTAAATGCTGTATGTCATTATCTGTCAAATAAATGACAGGTTTGGGAACCTCCTTTCAACCCTGAAGCAAGCAACAACAACAAAAATTAAATACAGTGCTACCCTCTATTGAGGAGCCCTGCTCCTTAGGGTGCCTGAAAATTACTCTCTTCTGGGTAAGAAACTGTTTCTGAAAAACTTGGTGGCAAGTTTGCCAGGACAGCCTGGTTCTGACCAAAGTTTTGGTGGCTTCTTCTGAAGCAGAGGCCATGAAATGCTAGGAACAGAGCTGCCCCTTCTCTAGGCTGCTAGCAATCTGAAACTGATATAATCATGGCTTTAAACCAGAAGCAAGATACAAATAAACAGAAAACCCCAGTATTGCACCACAATCCTGCCTAGGAAGCTGTTATTCCCAACTCAGAATTGTTCTGTTGTTTCATGGTTCATGCCAAGCCAGGGGCATGGTTGCATATATATCTCACTGAATAAGGCCTAACAGTGAAATATTTGAGACTACTTTGAGAATTAAGATTCTTGAAAACAAGGCATTTAAATACATAAAACAGCATTAGATACTTAACAGGAGTCCATTTAGATAAGCCAGTGTTTGACAAGGATTTTTTCTTGATATTTATGCTGAGCAATATAAATGTGAAAAGATAGTTGTGATCCTCTCATCAGTGAGAGAAAATATACTTGATGTTATTGCTGGTTTGAATTGCTTTCCATTCCAGTTATTGGAATCCCTGGCTTGTTTTGTTTTTGTGTAACTGGATTTAATGTTTTAGGGTTTAAAATAGAAACTTTATTGAGGTTTCTTAAGACTTTAGGACTTCAGGTTTCATGCAGACACTTGTTTTGTCTGAATCGAAAGGAATTTAAATTACAGGAGCTGATAGTTAGATTTACCTATGATGTTGGTTATGGCTATATGCTACTGTGTGTGTGTGTGATCTTGTAACTTCACCTAAAAATTATAGTAAGTGCTTCACTGCATAGTGATTTTTGAATTGAGCTTCAATGTTTTAGCCAAGTTATTGGGATATAGCTGTGGGACATCCATTCAACTCTGTGATGATGGGCTAGAATTGCATGGAAGTATTATATAGCTTGCAGAATAATGTCTTTTAAAACTGCTGAGGCTGTGCTCACTTTCTTTTTTCTGAAGACATCTCTCAGAAAGCATTAGTCCGGAGTTCCAAATGCAGAGATCTGACTAATTTTCTGCAGTACCATGAGAGGAGGATACTTTGCTTAAACTGTTAAACTTCACATGTTAAAGCATTTTCTTTGCAGCAAGGTTTGTATTTTGCACAGAAGATGAAGTGTATGTAGGCAGATCTATGTGGAGAACATGTGTCTATGTTGACTCCTGAGTAATGCAGTTTGTGGCTGTGTAACCTCTGGCTATTATACTATATATGGTATCTCAGATATTTCTGTAGGAAAGGAGAGTGCCAGAATTCATCTCTTATGAAAGGTCAGTTTATTTTACAGAATAATGGAGAAGGGAAACCAGAGGGGGATTCTGCAACCTATTTCCTCTATGTGAATTCCCACTAGAGTTTTCTTTAATGTTTTGATGACTTAAAATAATATAAATAAATAATCCACTCACCCCAAACGGGAGAGAAAACAAAACAAACAAAGAAAAAAAGACCCCTCCCAAAAACCAAATAAATGAGACAACCACAAAAAACAACCCAGACCAAACCCCACGCTACTGTCTCTGAATTTTCTCTTCATTTTTTTTTAATCCCTCATCATCTCCAGACTGGCAGGTAAAATGTCCACACAGATATCTGAGTGCCAGTGTATTCAAATGGGTTTGGAATAAGCAAACAAGATCGCCCATGCCTGGACACTGACACTGTCTAAACTCTTATACGTCTGTATTGTAGGAATTTACTTCTACCTTTCTTCTCTGATTGAAGTCCCTTGAGTAAATAGAGCCTCCAGTGCATATAAGCTCTACTGTATCAAGTCTGCATAGTGTAGCCTATTAAAATAAGATTAAATAGTTAGGTGGGATGGTCCTTTTACGATCTCCTTAATAAGGAAGAAACTGATGCCTAAGGCTCTGAGCTCTACCTGTGAGAGAGAGTGTGCCTTAAATCATTGCTTTGACTGTGTAACTTCTTTGCGGCTCAATGGCTTGCAAGGATGGGCCTCTAACAGAGCTGTTAAACGGGCTCAGCTACAAGAATTGTTGCAAGTGTGCACCTGTCTAGTAACAGCAAGTTAAAAGATAGGTGCTTGAATAAATCAATCAACAGGTTTATGAAAGACCTGGGAGGAGAAGAGAGGACAGCAGAAAGTAGCTGTAATGCTAATCAAAAATGAAAGATGTTCTGAAAGCATGTGAGAACAGGCAAATGTTAGCAGGTGTTGCAAATGTCCAGGCTTAGAAGCAGAGTTTGAACCACAATGGGTAAAACTACTTTGACATAGGTTAAACAGTAGTAAAGATGCTAGTTTAGCCATGTAATCTCAGAGAGGTAATTCTCATTTAGGAGTGGATAGGAATGCCTTAGACTGTGAAGTTTTGGTTTCTTTAATAGAGAATCTTCTATCCAGCTTGGGCACCCTGAACTACTTACACTGTGTGTGCACTTGATTGTTCCTTCTTTGAATGGTTTATTTTTCTTTTTCTTTTTTCTTTTTTTTTTTTTTTTTTTTTTTTTTTGTGTGTGTGTGTGTGTGTGTGTGTGTTGGAAAATCCAGGTCTTAAGCTACCTCTCACAGCACCTCTATTAATGTAAGCTTTCTTAGTGACCATTTCCATTGTATTTCAGATCATCAGGAGCAGTTTCCAAGGAGACTACCTCCTTGTGGGTTGAATCTTCAGCAGGTGCATATTAGCTCATTTCCAGCGAAGTCTGCAGGGTGAGTTGTTCAAGTTTGTTTATGGTATTAAGCTATGAATCAAACTGTTAGCTGTAACACAAATGGGGGGGAGGTGGGAGGAAAAAGTTTAATCTTCTTTGACTCTTCTTGAGGGCAACACTGATGATCAGTCTGTGGCTTCAAAATAAATAAGCTTATTCAGGCTACAAAATGTAAAAGCCTGTTTGGATACTATGCATTGTATTTCACCATGAACTTGAGATTTTTTCAAGGAAACAGCAAGTTCTAGAAAACAATATGTTCACATGTGATTTCTGGAAGTCTTAATTTTCAAAGCATTAGGAGATCAGCCTGCAGCTCTTAGGGTTGCTTTGTGTAAGATTGGGAACATCAGGATTCTGATGAAATTTTGCAGCTCTTACCTCCTTTGGCACTTTTCTCTCTGTGATGGTGATTCAGGTGGCAGTTGTGAAGCAAAGTACACTTATCTTTTCCACTCCAAGCTTGAAGTTAGCATTTCAACAACAAATCATTTCTGTGTCTCCCTCAGCAGGTCCCATCCTGGAACTAATTTATTTCCTGTTCGGTGTGTGTGTTCTCAGGGGAGGTGCATATAGATTTTTTTAATTTTAATTATCAGTATACCTGGGTAGGTTTGTCTGCATATAACATTAGAAATAGAAGAAATGCTGTAGGCAACTTATGTCACATTAATTTATAGCTTGGATACGATTGGGATGACTATATGAATTACTTTACCGGTGGACTTGACCTTCACATATGGTGGTAAATTGTGTGAAAAAGAGAACACCAGCAATGTATTTAAGGAGGGGAGGAATTTGAATCTGAATGGTCTTGATTTTGTAATAAATCAGCCACAGAATAAACATGTCTCTTCTCTCATACCACACATATGGAACAATGATTAGAACCAGCACATCAAAAAGATCACAGGAGTAAACAAAGCTATTTATGACACTTTTCTTTTTTTGAAATTTATGAGCATGTTTAAAATGCTAACTTCATAATCTCCTTTAATGCACGTAAGTCTAGTATATGTTTTAATAGTTAGAAGTATGGATGCATTCCAGCTTCACCCTTCATAAATATATTTTGGGGCTATTTCTCTAAATAGCTGTGACTTACTGAAAGGTAAGGAATTATGTATGTCTCCTAGGGTGTTATATTTCTAAGGATATCGCGTGCATACTTCTATTCTGGGAGGTCTCCTGGACCACACCCTCTTCTGACAGTTGCATCCAGCACTATGGTAATGTTGCAAAACATTGTTTAAGGGCAAACTGTTCTTATGAGTGAGCAGTTCTACCCTTTCTGTGCCTCTCAATTTTCTCTTCCAACTTCTTGACCCAGGATGACTTTGGCATAAGTTCCGTAGCTTTACTGACTTGAGCTTGAAAAGCATCAAAGTCAGACATGTCACTGCTATTGTTTTCATATGCAGTTTATCATGGCATCAAATATGCAAAGAAAGCTATAAAAAGCAAGGGGGAAAGAGGTGCAGAAGTGAAAACCTTATTCTAAAACTAGGTAATTTAATTTTTTTAGGTCAATATAGGTGAGATTTCATCTAGGTTTGAATTTTGGGCTGAATCAATTCTGATCTATGGCATGGTGAAGTGCTTTTGAAAGTTTCTAGTTCAGAGTAAATTGGTAGAAGCAGATAACCTAGTAATGTTTAGAATATGTTGCTAGGTGTGATGAGTGAGCTGAGAGAAAACATGGATTGTCTTTCAGTTCTTAGTTTAAATTTGAACTAGAATCTCAGATGGTTTCTCACTGAGTCTAGACATGCAGGGCTAGCAGTGGAAAACTTCCTGGTTTTTGTTTTAAACTAGAACCAAAATCATAGAGGTTGGAGTAGATTGTCCAAACATTTTAAAGCAAAGTCAGTTTTGGTTCATGAGTAATTAAAATCTCTCAAGCATTGCTCAGGTGCTCTGATTCACTTGGGCTCAGTATGGAGCTGCATGCCTATCTCGACTCCTGCATATTAGCACGGCTTTCCCCCACCCCCATGCTATTAACTAACTGTTGAGCATCACTGCAAATTCATATTATGGTGTGACAATTTCCTACTGTATTTGGGTAAATGTTGTAGAAAACATAATGCTGTAGCTCTGTTTAGTCAGGCTCTGTACAGATGTAAGGTTAGTCATGGATCAGGCTTCGTTTTCATCTCTCCTTCTGCTTCATTGCCCACATATGGGGCTTTGAGCATGAATTATTAATAATTGAATCATTTTAAATGCTGGAGATGCACCAGTTGTTGTCAGATTTAAAATTTGTTCCTTTTAATTACATAGTTACCATTTAATGCACAACATGGATCCAAGGAGTTTTAATTGTTAAAGAACATTTTTCACCTCTCCTGATTGGTGTAAGATAGATCCTGAGTACAGAAAAATCTCTTTGTTAAACCCACTGAATTTTCTTGTCAGTGCTAAATTAACATAATATGATGGAAATGACCATGAATAAACATTTTTAAGGATGTATGCTTTTTAATCTGTGCATTCCTGTGCTGCTGCTAATATTAGGAGACTAAAGCTTCCAATTGTCTTACCTGGTAACTGTAGATATTTTTGGAAACAAAATAAACAAATGAGGATTAACTATTTTGTATGGATGAAAAGCTGAAGTCACTTTAGAGATGCTGTTGCTTCTGTCTATTGCTTTCCTTTCAGTGGTTGTTGCTGATGGTAATACTCCATCAGGAACCCTGGAAAAATGTACATCCTCTTGTAGTCAGGGCTAAGCTTAACAAAATGGATTTTGGGATATTCTAATCACACACCACACTAAATTTGATCTTGCTCTACAAGATGGTCTACTCCTCATGTAGGTCTTCGATCTAGGAGATGCAGTTTGGAGAATATTGCCTGGAGATTTTCCACTGGAACTTCATATAAAATTAAGCAAAAATTTAAAGTGATCTGTAGACAGATGTAGCTACAAAGTAATGTTCAGATTTTCAGTAGAATTGAGTACCTACAGGGTTTCCCTTCCTAAGAATTACGGAAATTACAGAAAGGTTTTTTCTGCAGTTTTTTTTTCCACAGTGTCTGGATGCTCTTATTTTTTCTGATCAATTTATGGTTACTTCCATAGAACAGCCTGAAGGAAGATGAAAATGCATGAGCATGTAAGAATTTCTTAAAAGCAGCATCTAAGTCTGCAATGAGGAATGCTATAAATAGGCGGTGTTTTTTTAATATTGTTTTCCTTTATTTACTCACAGTGCAGAACATTGCCTGTGTCTCTCCCTGTGACCCTCAACTGCTTTCTTAGGCTACAAATAAGTGGAGGACAACCAGAATCTGGCAATCCAACAAGTTGCATTTATGAGGGACAGTTTTCTATTGAGAAGGGTAGGCATTTGAGCAAGTGATGCACTTGGCTTGCATTCACCCAAGGGTAAATATGCAATTATGGGTGGTGGTTAATGTTTAGAAAATGCATTTTGTCATCACAGCCTTTTAAAGTCAGATCCATTTAATTTTCTGCAAGAGGAACCTGCTGATGTATTTGTAGCCATAGGGAAGTGCTTCTGTTCAGGTAAAAGAATGGAAATAATTGCAGAAATTCCTGTGCTGTTGCAGAGAGGAAATGTTTTCCATCTGAACAGATCTGCCTTGCGCTCAGTAGTGCAGGTTCAGGTTTTAGACTTAGGGATTAAGTTGGAACCGCTACTATCTTTCAAATGAATGAACCTTTGTAGAACCACTAATGACCTGAGTTATCTTACCTGGTTAGTATCTGTTGTTACAATGTGAGTTTGGACCTCGACTGGACAACGCATGATGGTAGTGAGGTTAAATGATGATTGGACTGGTTCATCTGCAGTTAGATTCAGTGCTTTTCTATCCCAGAATGTTATAACACAAAAAGAACTTGAAAAAGTGTTAGAAATTGAACTGTTTGGGTTTTAGACTGTGAAAACAGGGACATTATTTAGATTGTTACATGGAATTCTCTTTTATTTAAAAAAGAAGGGATAAAAAAGAAAAGGGGGTACAGAATCCATCTGGGAACAAAAATCCTTGCTAACATGAGAAATCAATATGCTTCTAGAGCAGTGCCCTTCAGTTTTGAGAGCAAAAGCTGATGTAATTCTGTGAACCTGCCAGAGTGCACAGGAGAAGGGCTGTTCACACCAGATACTTTGCAGAAATTTTTTCTCTCTTTCTTTATTCCTATTTTTTTCTAATGATTTGTTGAAACTGGAGGGATCGTTTTAGCTTTACATAGTGTAACTATGGTTCCATTGGGACTTCTCATGGGTATAAGATAATTAATCTATTTCAATGCTGCAAATGATCTCATTTTTTCATTCACCTTGCCCCAGTAAAATATTAAGTACTCATCATTTACATAGCTAAAGTAAGTTCCTGAATACCAAAAGTCAATGCATGCTTTGAAATCTGAATTTCTTACATTTTCTTTTGGAGTTGGTTCTCCAAGGCTGTATATGATATTTGTTATCTGTTAAAGGAGATATTTAAATATCAAAGTAATAACAGCTAAACTCATTTAATGTAAGAATCTAGTCCTGTCGTTTCAACTTCATGCTGCTGAAGTCCTGAGATACTCCAAGGTGTGGCTGGAATCAGGCCCTCTGGCCTTAGTTGCCATGTGCAAAAGGATCTCAGTAGGTGACGGTTTGCAACCCTGGTTGTGCAGCCTGTTGTTTTGCTGCCTGGAAGAAACCTATCTGGAATTCTAGTAAGAAAAGAAATTTTCACAACTTTTGATGCTTAACTGATTTAAACTTTGAGATTGAAACCTGATAAACTTTGCAACCTGTTGCAGCTTGGAGATTTTATTGCTTCTTGCTGCTTTCATTCACCATATGGTCTGCTATTCACCAACTCTGCCCTAATGAGAATTACTCTTGCAGGTAATTTTCTAATGATTGTCTTGGGATAAACAAATTTTTCATACTTGTTTTGCTAATGTATTCAAGTAGGTTCACAGGGGAAAAGATTAATCATCTAAAAAGCAAGCCGGTGTCTTTCATTATGCTAACGGATCCAAACATGATCAGAGCAAAGCCACTCGTTGCTAT
Source organism: Lagopus muta (assembly GCF_023343835.1). NCBI lineage: Eukaryota > Metazoa > Chordata > Aves > Galliformes > Phasianidae > Lagopus > Lagopus muta. Next base: position 7,213,792 of record NC_064441.1, read on the forward strand.
GACAGCAGATACCTTTTTCTCCCTCTGTGAGGTAAATGGCAGCTCCCAAGCTGATTGGCTGAAATGAGCTGAGCCGGGTGGCCAACCATAGGGAGTTAATTTCATCAGAAAGAGAAAATGGTGGGAAATCCTGCCGTGATCTTACAGAGGAATTTTCATTAGAAGCCAACAGCCAGGGGTTCTCTTTCATTATAATTAATATGTTCCATCCAATAAAATAATTTAGGAGAGGCAGACAATGGAATTAGCCTATCTATTATTTTGTATATCCACATAAATTTTAATCTGTTTTCCACTAAGACCTACGCTTAAAGTGAAGCAACCCTTATTTTCCCCATAATACCTCTATTACTGAAGACTGTCATCATGTACCTGTTCATATAATTGGAGATAAGCTAATTGCAGGCAATAGAAAAGGGCTGACTTTCTTACAGGTATTTGCTGGAAACGCTTATGCTGTATGGTAGTGGTGGATGCAGTCATCTTAAAAACATATTCTTGTTGTTTATGGCTGTAATTCACACTGCGTTTTCTCACGTTGTCAATAGAGGAGTTTTTTGTTTGGGGGTAGATGGAAGAACAGAGGTTCCGTGTCAGTTCACAGGTGAAAAGGGAAGATAGCAACGAGGCACTGAGGTTTAAAATGCACTGAGAAGACCAGCTTGCGTGACTTCTTCCTTCCTCTGAGGCTTTTTAGGTGTGGCCATCTCATCCAGTCCTGCAGGTGGGACTGAACTTGAAGAAGTTGGACTCTGTCACTTCTGTGCAACTTGTGAAACGTAATACATCGCAGGTCAAAAACAAACAAACAAAAACCACCAAACCAAACACCAAGAAACCCACAAAACTGTTCAGAATCTTATTAAGAGCTGTAAATTACTTACTAATGGTTGTGTATGAGTCACTGTAGAACAGGATACATGTTGAGCTGTTCACTGGATGTAGAAGGCTTGTTTTTCTTTTTTCTTTTTTTTCCCCACTAATTGTTCTTAACTGGCAGGTGTTAAGAGGTTAAGTTTATGGGACTTAGTTTTGTAAGGACCAAAGAAAGCACGTGGTATCTCAAAGGAGACTCTATCTTCTGAATCTGGACTTCTGTTTGTGGTTGCATTATAACTTATTTTGTAAGGTCATTTGGGAGGGTAGGGAATAAGTTATAAATACCATTAGTTATAAATACCTTTATTGACTCCTGTTCATGTTTTAGGAGAAATGATGTAAAATGATAAAATAATTGATCTCACTGAATATCTAGTAGATTACAACTGTTTTCTTGGTTTCTCCTACATGTCAAATGATCTTAACAAACCTCTGACATCAAAATATGGGAGAACTGTACCCTGAGGCACTGACTTTCTAAAAATATGAACCATGACCCTAAAGTCACTGAAATCAGTGATTTCAGTTGGTTACATTTATTACTTATGCTAATGGTTTCAGAAATCTGTCTTATCTTCTCCAATTGTCAATATGTATTTGTGGGCTGACAAAAAAAATTAAATCTGGAATTGAGTTATGTTCAAAAATGCTTTAAAATGCAAAGGTCAGACAGTAAGCTATTAGTTCCTAGAAATGTTTTGCTTCCCCTTTACATAAAGGGGAGAATATTAATATAGGAGGAAAGCAGAGACAGTGGAAAGCTTAATTACTCACCTAAAACCACAGTGATTTAGTTGCACACATGAGACTACAACTCAGGAGTTTCTGGCCCTTTGCCCAGGTTCTCTCAGTATCATGGAGCTCTTAGTTTACATGTTATTGTACCAGGGCACTTTCAAGATCTGATTTTCTGCACTCTGTGTACGTACACATGCACAAGCACTGATGGGGTGAAACTTGCATGTGATTTTTATTTAACCCCACTAATTACATATGCAAATCCACAGCTGACAGACTATTTGCCTTCATCGTGTGCAGTTGTGGTAACTTGGTATGCAAATTGACCCTGCAACTGTAACCTACCTTTTTGCATCCCCAGACTCCTGGGAATCCTGTTCTTGGCTTTGCTTCTCAGATTGGTGTAGCAGAGCTAGTTTACCCAATTTGGAGGCAGTAACCTGCTATCTGAAGATTCAAAGACCTGCTATCTGAAGATTCAAAGACATACTTGTCTAGCAACTGAACACTGTCCTTCTCTGTGTGGTACTAACTCTGGTCAGATGTTACAGGAGAACAAACTTCAGACTCAGTGTCTTCCCTTGAGATATCAAATCTTAACTGCAAGTTCATTGCAAGACTGCTTGTGAGTCATGTAAGCGTCTGTGGGGTGTCCTGGCATGGCAACAATTACTAGCCAGAATATCTACCTGCAACCCATGGACAGGGTGGTGGTTTCTTACATAATGCCTGTGCTCCAGACTTGAATTTTGCTGGGAGCCCCCTAACCTGAAAGCCAGGTGAGCAGGTCCTTTGCAAGTTGTTTTGTGAATGTAGTGTTGCATCTTCACAGATATCAACTTTGTTAACCTTGCAAAGAGGGCTGTTAGGCAAAGGCAACTGCTCCTTTAAAATTGGTGTGTCTCTAAAAGGTGGTGTTCTCAGGTATGTTAAACCTTCCTGAAAGTGGCAAGTGTAACCGTTGCCCTTAATTTACATTAGCAGTAAGAGAGAGTTAATCTTGTGTTTCCACTTGAAACAAAGGTGAACGCTCTGGAATTCAGCCCTTTCCCGAAGAGGCCCCAGTGGGCCATTGCTTTGGGAAGGGCTAGGGAAACACTCAGCTCACAGGCAAATGATGCGTGTTTTGATGGGGAAGCCAGCTTAAATTTCTACCCACTATGCTGCAAACGAGGCAGCAAACTGCGGTACCGAGGAACAAATGAGTGTAGGCAGAAAAATAGAAGGGATTCTCCCTGGGTTTCCCCCAGCTGCTTGTTGGGGGCTGTCTGCCTTCTCTGGTGGAATGTGCACTTCTTCCCACATCAGCAGGACTGTCTTTATGGCAGTTCATGGCACAAATTCTGTTGTAATTCATCTCAGAATATTATAGCTCTTTGGGACTGAGTTTTTGGTTCAATCCATGAGTTGAGTACCTGATTGCTATGTGTGGATCAGGAAGTTGGATGCAAATTTCTACAAAGGTAATGAGCACTTCATATATTTGGCTTAAGGTCTGCCTTAATGCAGTGCAGGTGGGGGTTTATTTACTAAAAGGTCATGTAAAAATTTTCATAGGCATTTAATTTACATCTTCTGCAACTTTTTGTTTGCTCTTTAAAAATGCATCTCAAAACCAGGAACTTTTAAATAATGTTTCCAAGGCAATACTGTATTATTTCCATTTCCTCTGAAAAAGGCAATAGGGTGAGTTTTTGTGAAAAGAATGAAAATAAGAACTGCAATGTTTTGTTATTTAAATGAAATATTTCACTAGCCTGTTTTCTAATTTTCAGCTGAAATCTCAAGAAATCTCTCTTAAATAGTAGATCAACAGAGTAAACTAACAGTGGCAGATAAGTTGTTTCAGAATGAGCATTTTTCTATATGGGAAGTTAAAACCATAGTTTCTGAGGCGAGCAGCAACTTGTACTGTGTTCCTCAATTAGAGTTTTATGTACTTGAAATCTCCAGAGAGGTGATCTCCAATGCAAATTTCAGGTAGAAAAGATATTTAAAAATAAAGATGTAATCTTTATTTTATGAATCTTTTTTCATGACAAGCATTAATGTGATGTGAAAGCAAGAGTGGAGCAGATCTTGTTCTGCTGTCTGTAACGGTCCTATTAAACGACTGCATGATTAAATTGATAGGACTTGGCTTAAAAATTCCAGCACCAGTTTTGATGCTGTGCTTTTCAGTGCTTTCAAATGAGGTCAGAACATAGAGATAAAGCATACTATTGTGGAAACAATCCATGTGCAGCCTGTGCTGTGAAAACCTGAGTGATGACTCCCCTCCTGATGATGGCATTGAACGTGTATTTTCTGACACCAAACAACTTCATTTTTTGACTGTAATTCTATTGTGTTTCTGTTCAGTGCCCTTTGACTTGTGTTCAGTGTCACTGTGCTTTTGCATCTGCAATTCTGTCACTTTACAAGGTAACTTGGAGCTTTCTTACAGCTGTTCTGACATACTCATAACAGGTACAGTTTTTCTTTGACAGCGCAGTACCTGTTTTTATCAGCATGTGGGTTGCTGCTGGCAGTTTACAATCTGAAGTTAATAAAACTTGTCTGTTCCTTGTACTGTGTTTATTTAAGCAGCTACTCTGAGCCTTTTCATGAGTTGTTCCAAAAAAGATCAAAGGATTGAGAAAAATGTTTGTCGATCTGAAAAGTTACAGTGGTGACGTTCTTGTAAACTCAGTATCCTAAAAAATCATAGCTAGTAAAGTGCCCTGCACACATGATTAATGACTTAATGGCAGATGACAAGATAGGATACTTTTTGGTAATGTTTCACTTTAAAAACAATGAGTAATCTGTTTCAAGCCTGGAGAGGTAGGGGGTTTTGGTGGGGGAAGACTGTTTCAGGCTAGATTTCCCCTGCAGATACCTTTAGAACTTCTGTCCCTGCTGTTAAACACAGCAGCTGGTAAGTAGCAACCAAAGGAAGAAAAAGATCTGCTTTTAATCCAGTACAATATAATCCAGTACAATGTTTTCTTGTGCCCATTTTACTGTAAGACTCAGTGGCAAAGGGACAAAAACTGTTGACTGATCTGTGCAATTACCTCCTCTAATATTGCTTTCAATTGTCTGCCTAGAGTGACAAGAGCGGACGAGATTTAGTTAAAGTCTGGGAAAAATGCCCTTTTAATAAATAAATAAATATATGCCTCTCTCTTTTAGGCCTTTGAATATATTTTGGAAGAATGAAGGTGATGTGATTGAAAGTTAGAGGGAAACTGAACTCAAATAGCAGCAACACAATCAATGTGTTTTTTACTGAAGTACTCTTAGCACTCTGTAGTTTGCACTGGGATAAAAAATGTCTTTTTCTTTCCCCCTCCCCCTTTCTGTCCTACATGTGTGGGGTGGGATCTGTTTTACACCGTGATTCAGAGGCAAACATTTAAAAATCATTGTCCAATGCAATCTTCATTTAGAGGCTTTATCCGTTCTTGATCACAAAAATGTTATCTTTTAAAAATAAAGCTAATTCAAGCCGCTACTTATTTCTAGCATAGAAGATACAAAGGTGAAAATATGTTTAATGAACTGTAGATGGAAGCCTTTTCCTTTTATCTGGTGAGATGGCAAACGGAGGTGCTGCGCATACCTTTATGCTCTGAATCGGTGTGGTGGAGTTAGCCTAATCTCAAGGCTTTGCCGTGGTGCAAGTAGCTCCTCTTGGTGCTTCTTGGAATTTTTTTGTGCCAAAGAAGCACAAGGTGACAAATGAACGGGACAGATGTCAGGACTGACAAATGGAGGCACTAGGTGCAAGGGCTGGATGAGCGTATGGTTCTGCAGTCATGGCAATGAATGCACTGTGGATTGACAAAAAGCATTTTCAATAAGTAAAGCTATTCACATATCATAAGAGATGAGTGTTGCAAAGCTGTGGTATATGGCAGAGGTTGTCTTTAGTTTGGACTGCGGAGAACTGTAATCCAGAATCTTAACCAAAATCATGACAGCCTGTGATTGTGTTGAGCAGAAAACTGCCTCTCTTGTACCCCTAGCCAGGAACAGACTGGATCGGGAGACTACTTCTCTTTCTCCCTTTTATGAATCCAAGGATTTCAAGAAAAAGCAAAGATCTGAATAGCTGTAGACTTGAGCTGGATGGGGCTCCTTTTTTCTCTGAATGTGAAAATGCAGCATTTGGAGAGCAGCAGATTTCTCTTTGTCTCCCTGTAGAGATTGATTACCTGCTTGCAAAATTTCATACCTAATGTACTGCAAATTCTGCTTATTTCATTGAGGTACTTTTATCAGCAGCCCCAAGGCCATCAGGTATCATATCACTCAATTGTCTCCTAAAACACCTGAGAGGATGGCCAGTGAGAAGTTAATTTAGATTTCATTGTATGGCATCTTTTATTATAGTAACAGAGTAGGAGTTTGGAGTGAGACTTCCAAATCCTTTCACATATGGGATCAAATATCCTCACTGTTTGGTCCATATGAGCACATGCTGAATAATGCCAATATATTATGTGTTGAACCTATTCATTCATTAACATTTAAGCTCCTCAGTATGTTCCAACCACTGCTGACCCACTTACAGTCACTTTGATGTATAATATAAGCTTGTATATGCATTTTGTCTTTTAACAAGAAAAAGTGTGGTCCAATAGATTTAATGGTGGTGGCTGTCAGGAGTAAATTCCAAGTCTCTATTGCTGGCTTCTGATGTGTCTGTGATTAGCTTTCCTGCCCACCACCATCCCTGCTTAAAACACAGGCAACACTTTATTTGAGAAGTTCCTTATTTTTGTTATAAAAAAAAAAAAAAAAAAAAGAAAAAAAAAAAAGAAAAAAGAAGAAAAAGGAAAAACCACCACCAACAATTAAAAATCCAAAATATTGCAATCTGCAGGAAAATAACTTGAGTGGAAGTTGCTAGATAACAGCAAAACTTTATTAGGGTGGCTGAGGACGTCACTGAACTGGCAGTGACTTTCTGAACACTGTTTGGCAGATGGCCTTGGCTAAGAGTTGCTGTGCTGCTGCCTCTGACCCTGGGCTGGAAATATTCTGTATTTGTATCCCCCCCCCTCTTAGTGCTGTACAGCTAAGGACAAGAATTTACAGAAGGAGTTGTACTAATTTTGAGTCCTACACTGAGTAGAAAGCTACACGAAAGTCCATTCCTTCAGAATCTCTGAATTCCTATTTATTAATTGTGGCTGCTTTGGTAGCTTTCTAATTCTGTCAGGTGCATTGTAGATTATTGTGGCATCTGGGTGCCTCAGAGATGTGGCTTGCTCTGTGCTTCAGTACTTGTAGTGGTTGAAATGACTGCAGAACGCTGATATTGTAACTCTGGAGTGTAAGACACTTGTACAGAGCAGTAGGAATAAAGAACCTACTTGTGATACCTTCATCTTCCTTTCTTCAATCTATTTGTTCTGTAAAACCACAATAAGAGAAGTAAAAGCCAATGCTATTCTTCCCTGCTTTTTTTATATAACTAAATCTTAAAACTCATTAGAAAACTTGAGTTACAAAAGCCTTACAGTCCTTCTGCTTAAACAGACAAAAGGAAGTAGTAGTAATGTATTGGTTCTCTTGCCTTTCCTTAAGTGTTACAGGAGAACTAACCTAAATGGAAGCAAAATAAGGAAAACTTAAATCAGAAAACTGGTATGCCTTCTACTCTTCCAAATTTTGATCTAAACCGTGTCATTTATCAGTTGAGGGGTGATGTGGGATTTGTTTCCTACAGACCCTTATGTGAGTTCCATTTACACAGACTAAAAGTGACTTTGTTTGCTTTGCACCCTCGTGTATCGCTGTAGCACTGCACCAGATTACCCAGTTTGTTGCTGTCTCTAGCAACATTTTGTCACCAATCCCACTTGTAAGCCCGTCTCATTCCATACGTCAGTCACTGTGGATTTTGTCTTCTGTTGTTTTTTACTGGAAGACTGTCCCCAAAATTCTGTGTTCTGAGAACCTTTCAAAGCCCAACTGTTCTCCTTGCTTTCCTTGCATTGCTCAGCTTTGATGCCAGTTCTGGTATGTTTACTTGTGTTTTTTTTTCTCCTCAGGCCAGTACCTTGTTAGACTGGAACGAGTTGCTGAGTATTTATGAGGTTTCTCTGTGGACTGGAGTGAAGCTGGTTTTTGTGAATTTGTGCTTTATGGAGTAGGGGAAAGCATTATTCCAAAAACACATCTTCCTCTTCCTTCTCTGCTCAATGTCATGTGATTAGTTTGGAAACATTTTCTCTAAAAATAAGATGTCTGAATCACAAGTCTAAATAACATATTCAAAGAGGGGAATTCCTAAGGTGTGGTGATTTTTTTACAAAGGTAGCCTTTAAATGGTAGAGAGGCATTCCTTTGAAGTGCTCGATGAGGAGCGAGGGAACCAGGGATCTCAGAAGGTCTGGCTCAACCAGTGCCTTCAGTTTGGTTTGAAAGGTTTTTATTTGTGGAATGCTAATGGATTTTTATAATAGGAAGTTACCAGAGGTGGTTGGAGTTATTCTTTACATTCTCACCATTCCTTCTTCCCTCTTCTATGCTAAGGCATGAATAATACAGCCAGCTTATTACTGCGGTCTAAAAGTGGCACACAGGTGGGCTCTGCTAATATTTCAGTACTTTCTTATATCTGATCCTTTCTGAGAAAAGAGATCTCTGCTGTCATTGCTTGAGCACCTCCTGTTTCATAGATGTGGTGTAATTAAGCCTCTTTTTTCTTTTTTTTTTTTTTTGTAAATATCTGGTTGTCATTGTAAATTGCTATTAATTTTGGTCATAGGATTCCTATCAAATATATTTCTCTCAGATGCAGAGAGATGATGGCAAACAGCTACACTAGATGTGAAGATAAGACAAAATTGGAGTTCTTATCATTTCCTTCATACGAGCTTAAAAGAAAGTTAGCTTCTCTGATTACAGTTATGTTACAGCTCAGGCTTTCCTTGACTTGAGGTGATGTTCACCTTGTTCATATTACCTCTTGATCACTTGAAATATGGAGAATCGTGAAACAAGACTTGCTTATCATGTTTTGTATTCTACTGATTTGGAAAAGCAAGAGGAACCAAAAAATGAGAAAATAACACTTTCACAATCCAACAGCACTAAATGATCTCAAATGCAATCTGGCACTGCATTACAGCTATTCGCTTTTTCAGAAGAAAGTTTCAGTTGAACAAATCCAGGATGAAAATCTGAGCAAAATTCCTGAGTCTCCAGAGAGCACACAAAGCTGCAGAAGTTTTGAGTGAAGAGTCTTACCCATGGTTCTTGGAATTGCCTTGGGCCTGTCCTTTCAGTCCTAATTTCACCTAATAATACTTTTCACATCAGTATTTTTATATCAGCTTTCCGAATGTGTGAATAGACTTAGTAGACGTAAGGCAGAAGAGCATGGAAACCTGTTGCTTTTGGTCTTTTTTTTCTATTAAAACATTATGCTCTCCAATTACAAGTCAATATTTACCAATGGAGGCACTGAGCCCAGTAGAGATCTTTCAAAAGCACAAACATCTGATTTAATGTTCTCTGCACCTCTAATGAAAGCCTTTATGAAGTTTGATTCTTATTTCTCTAGTCTGAAAACCCAGGATAACCAATAACTTCTATTCTGTGCTAATTCTTGGTAAGAGGATGTTGACTCCATAGGGGTGACTTGCTGTAAGAGTAAATATGGGGTTCTTGTTGGTGTATTTTTATTTATTCGTTTTTCTTTTTTTATTCCCCATAAAGGATCTGTCAGGTCTGTTTGACCTTAGTGTATCAGCTCCACTCGTTATTTTTCTGCAAGGTGCTGGTTCATTTCCTACATAAGGGGATAAGTAGAAAGGGACTAGACAGCAGAGGGCTACCGCTTGCTTCCTGTTAGCTGAAGTCAGATGTCAGGCTAGGCTTTCTGTTCTCTGGTTTGATTGATAAGCTTGAAGGAGTCCTTGGCAGGTAAGCAAGTCAGGAGGGTAACAGCTGGGAAATGTGCACCCAGCAGAGAGACTGCACAGAGACCAAATTCTTTCTCACTTATCACTGAACAATCTCAGGATAACTTGATGGTTAACGTGACATGATTTGACTTTCGATGCAGTGTGTAATCTGCGGATATAGCCATATAATTATGCTCTGCATTTTACTTCACTGATAAAATACTCTGTTACAAAGTGGGATGATGCTAATTGTTTCTTACTTTAATTTTAACTGTGAAGTAATATTCAAGATTCAGCAGCAATTGTCAATATCCTACTAGGTATACAGAAATTTTAAAATATAACTGTGAATTAGTTGCATTCAAATTGTGTGATTCCTACTCGTGACTAATTGTAGGAACAAAATTCACTAAGCAGAGGAGAGTGGCAACAGATCTGTGCTGGGTCGGGGGCCAACACAACCAGCCATCTCTGGTAACCCAGTGCTCCTTGGAGGTGGGAAGAGAGTCCTTCATGTGTTCCTTTAGGTTATATGATGCACTGCATACATGGGAACCATGATGTTGATTATTTTTGATCACTTGAGTTATTAACTTGAATTACTGATGACATGTACGTGCTTCTAGCAAAGATGTTGGATGATCTGGCCACCTTAGTACTGCTACAAGGATAAATGCTTTGGCTGGTGCAATGTAAGGCTGCTTAGTTGTGAGGTACAGAATCCCTTGTAAGAGAGCATGCTCATGGTCTTTCCCCAGTACAGCAAATTAACCTGAAACTTCAGTACAGGAAATTAGTAGGGGTCAGTAGTTGGTTCTGACAAAGACATCCTCTTGCCCACATATTTTAAACAATTCTGTTATTTCTTCAACATGCATTAATGATGGACTCTGCATGGTGACACTTGTGTAAGAGTTGTGAATGCCCTCACAGGAGCACTCTTGTTAGGTACGTATATAGCTACAGAGAACAGTAATAAATGCACCATATGTGGCTTTGTGTGCTCTTTTGTTAACAATATTCACTGAAGCATAAATATACCTTACTGATCATATTTAGTTAGAGATTCTAGGATGCTCTCCATGTTCAGTTATAGGCAGCTATCTAGCAGAGATATAAACCATAGGGGAATGACAGTGTTTGTTTTAATTTCATACATATATTTGAAACAAAAAGGAATCAGACCTTTGGAAGTCATCTAGCCCAACTCCCCTGCGATGAGCAGGGACCCCTACAGCTAGCTAGATCAGGTTGCTCAGAGCTCCAGCCAGCCTTGAATGCTTCCTGGGGTGGGGATCCATCACCCCTCTGGGCAACCTATTGCAGTACATCACTATGCTCCTTTAAAAAACAAAAGAAACAAAACAAAAACAAACAAACAAAAAAACCTCCTCCCTCCCCCCACCCCCCTTTTTTCCTTATATTCAGTCTAAATCTCTGCTCTTTTATTTTGAAACTATTTCCTCTTGTCTTATCACAACAAACCCTGCTAAAGAGTCAGTCTCCTTTTTCATGGCCCATCTTTAGATATTCAAATGCCACTGTCCCAGGTCTCCTTGGAGCCTTCACTTCTGCAGGCTGAACAGCCTCAGCTCTCTCAGCCTGTCCTCACAGGGGAGGTGTTCAATCCTGTGGATTGTTTTTGTGACACTCTTCTGGACATCAATAGGCGTATATTAATTAACAGGCTTAATTTAGCTAGGATTCATTTATGAAAAAATGGTGCAGTTTCACCAATCTTTCCCCGCGTTTTGGTGATGGATATTTGGTAGTAAATTAAATTTAGATTCTCCAAGCAGCAACTAAAAGCTTTGACCTCTTGTTCTCAAACTGTATTTTTTTTTCTAAACTTTATCTTCCCAATGGGACTCGCTTGAATAGGTGCATGGTAACTGTTGAGTCATGGCCCGAACCACTGATAGAGCACCTGGGGAAAGGACCGGTCAGCCCTGGAAGCACAGGTGAAGGCAATTCAGCTGTGTGACAGGAAGGGGTGGAGCCTGGCTGCACCTCTCTTAGACCTCATTGAAGGGCTGACTGTCACTGGGGAAGGAGATCCTGCCCTCGTGGAGTCTTTCCTGCGAGCCTAGATCTTTGGAGACGGGTGAGCACTTTTCCTTTGTAACACCATTCCATCCATGCCGGTCCCTTTGCTGTTGCACTCCTGTATCGCCCTTCTCCTGCATTAATCTTTCCAGTTGTAGCAACAGGCAACAGCTTCAGTAGGAGTTCTGTAGCAGTGCAGGTTTTGTGGTCAAGCGTTTGTAGCGTGCTCGTGGGTAGCACATAAAACTTCTCTTCTGAGCATCAACCCAGATTTTTCATTGTGTAATTCCCCCTCTTCCCTTCCTCCCTCCTTCTCCACACTCCTGCCTGCTCCAGCCCCTGTGCAGGTGTCTGGGCTGACCTGTCAGGTGGGGCTCTGTTTGCCTGTCAGTTTGGGAGCTGATGGCCTGACTGGAGTATGGCTGATTGCACAAAGTGGAATGGGGTTAGTCAGAATTGCAGGTGTGAGTGATCCACAGAGATTTCTGCTAATCCTGGGGATAGTAGAGCACTCTGAGCTGGAGCAGATGCAACTAGAAAGAGCCTGAAGGAGGTGCAAAAGGGAAAAAGTTAAGTGCTGTGGCTCCGTTCCCCCAGGTGGCTCAAGTTGTTTAGGGTTTGTGAAGTAGGTTGCTCTTGTTTTTTTTTCATGAGGATGAAGTTTTGGAATGTGGCAGGGACTTTTCTGTAGATACATACATGTGTATTTATATAAGTATCTTTATAATAAAGCCTTTAGAAAACTTCTTTCTAAGTCAGTGAAAAATCATGCCCACTTCAAGAATTTTCTGGGTAAGGTGAATAATAAAACTTTGCTTTGTCATCTCAGCGTCTGTTGAAACCAGGTAGCTGACGGCGTGGTTGAGCTTTGGGCTTTATAATACACGATAGAATCCAGCAGAGCTCTTAACTACAATGGATATGACTATATTGGGAGCGAATGGGAACACATCTGCTGTTTGCCTTGGGCACCTAAAGCATTGGGAACTACTAGGGGGCAGCTGAGTATATGGATGGAGAGTATGGGGGAGAGGGCAGTAGAAAAATGCATGCAGAAATAGCGTCTCATGATCCCATGGATGCCTTTGATCTGCTGTGAATACTGCTTTGCTTTATGAGTTTTTAAGTTTCACTCAGACTTCATCTTCTTAGCTCTCCTGTAAGCTTGTGAGATACAGATTCCTATTTCTTATTTGCATATTAAACCCTCTGTATTCCAGGATTCCAAGTGCTGAGGTCAAAAAACCCTAATATCTGGACACTAATATAGCAGTGTTTAACAATCATAACATTTATTTACTGACCTTTAATGATAATAGCCAGTAACTATAATGTTTCATTAAAATCACTGGACTTACACTTTCTGATAGCAGGGACAAATTTAGCCTAGAAATGATATATTGCAGCTTAAGGTCCAAATGCTGTCATTCAGGGCAAGGACTACAGGTTATAGTCCTTTATTTGCAAACCAAGAAAGGGCACTTGGACTGAGCAAAGCGGGCCTTAAAATACTAATGAGAAATTGGAGAAGTATGGAGAAAATTTAAGTATTCCTGAGCAAAGTAGGCTAATCCAATTTCTTTGCAGCAATTTTGCTGCACTTAGGAGGAGATTGTGTTTTGCATTCCTGATCCACCAGGTGTGAGCTGGTTTAATGCCACAATCACCTGTGTTTGCTTGATATTTATCTCTAAGCATGTATTTCACAGATGTAGTGTGATACAATATAAACAGTGGTAGGGCTTCTGTCCCTCCCCTCCTTCTACACACAAATTGACTCTATAGTTTGTACCCTCTGAGACCCTAGAGACCCCACTAAAACTTTTATTCCCATCTGCTGGTCTGGTATAATGTCACTTAGTCACACTTAACTTCCTTCTACTATACCCTTTCCTTTGCATTGTGGAAACACTCCAAAAGCAGGAGATGCATACACAGGTCCCTACCTCTGAGCGTAAACTGAGAGGACAAAAACAGACAGAATAAAATAAAGGCCTGTAACATGTGAGTAAAGTGACCAGAACAATGGTGGGATTGTAGCTTATTGCTTGTTTTTCAAGTTAAAATCCCCAAGAAAATCCCTCCTGTCAATTAAACTGGAAGGGGTGTGGGGCACATGGAGAGTGCTCTCCACTTGTTTCTGCTCGCAGCTTCCTCCCTCCTGCCCATAAGCACGGTACCCTCCAACGCTGTTGGAATCAACAGAAACTCTGATATTGACCCCAGGAGGCCTGGGTTGGACTCACCAGTGCTGGCTGAAGAGAGCTCTGCAGAGCAGGTCCTTGGGAGAGATGAAGTGCTTTGAGGATAGTGCCAGCCAAAGTGCGGCGTTCATGCTCGAGTATTTTTAAAAGAGATTTTTTCCACTTCCCCTTTGTCTAATTCCTCAAAGTGAAATGAGTGCAGGTGTGTGGAATGAATTGATCCAGGATTTAGAAAACAGTTTTGTATGTGTACCCACCCACATAATTGCTTTCCTTTCATATGCTGCACTCCCGTGCACACCTGTGGGATGTTGACAGGACCTCTTGGATATCAGATCTGCTGAACATATGACCCCTATAGCTTAGTGCATAGTGAAGTTACAGAATTGCCTATGAGTAGCCTCGATGGGCAGTGAATTGTGTTTCGGTTCATCTTCTGTATCTTTGTTACGTTAGAGCAGTGCAGTATGAATCACAACTGGTGTACTTCTTCTGATTTACCATCTTGTATCTGTTTGATCCCAGCTACCGAAAGGAGTGGCCAAGGGGTGCAGAGGACTTTCATAACTGCTGAAAGTACCTTTGAATGCTTTTGTGCTTGTTTATGAAACATGTTCTTCTAGAATGGTACTGTGCATATCAAATGTGCAACATAATCAATCATCCAGGAAGAAAAATATCTTTCATACTTGTTTCAGTCTATTTTACTTGTGTCTGAATAGTTTATCATAAACTAATGTACAGCTACTAATTTGCAATATAATTTATTGTAAGGGGTTGTCTCTGCTTCTCTAACAAGGGAGTTAAGTAATAAAGCAGGCTTTACGCAAGAGAACTTATTCTTGTTCTACCACACTGTTTTGGAAAACAGTGGTGTTGCTGGTATAGTGGTATAACAGTGGTATAAGCATAAAAGCAAGTCACTCAAAAGCAAAGAATGGTGAAGGATTTGCTGATCAAAATTGTAGGACAGAAGGGAAAACCAGAATGATGCATACAGCTGAAATTACAGGTCAAGGCAATGACTTGGGGTGACCCTGACAGCAGATGACAACATTGACCTGGAGCTGTTTTCATTGCAGTCTTTTTCTTCATCGCCCCCAATTAACAGCTCCTCTTCCTGCACGTTACCTTGTAAAAATAACAAGGTGTTGCTCACAGTGATGCCTATTTCTTGTCCTCAGGGCGAGATCTCTAGTCTAGAAAAATTGTTAGTTCTTCTAGAGGCCGCCACTTTGTAGGATCTGTGTACCTGTGCTTTGCTATTTGTCCACTAAAAACAGCAGCTCTGTCATCATCCTGATTCTGCAGGGGAGAGACTGCGCTGCTCCTGACTTACAGGATGAAGGTCACTTACTGATACTGATTTACTGGCAATGTTTCTTAAGTATCTTAAGATTTTCCTTGGAAAGTCCTTCATCCAAGTTCTGATAACTTCTACCCTTGTTTGGTTTTCTTGGGAGCTGGTGGGACGACAGCCCAAAGTGTGTTTTGGCTGCAAGTTATCAAAATGCTGTGCAGTTTATGTTGTGTAAAAACAATTTTTCTATTTGTGTAGTGCCCCCCCCCCCCCCCCCCCCGCCCTCTTACAGGTTACTTAGCTTCACTTCAATGTTCCCACACAGCCTTTTTACAGAAGAAAACAGTCTTCAGTGTGTTTTGTTTTAGAGATTTGGGAACATTGGAAAGATCAATCAAAATAGGTATCTAATTTCACACTACTTGAAATTTGTGACTTGTGAAACACTTTCACACCAATCTGCAAGGCTGGAAAGTGTTGCCAACCCCACTGCATGGGGTTCTGGAAATGCAGGCTACAGTGGTAGCTATTTCTCTTTTGGTTTTCTCTCAATTTGGGAGCACAGATCTTGCTGCTTCTTCCTTGAGTCAATGACCAAGTATTAAAAAAACAAAACAAAACAAAAAAAACCCACAACAAAACAACAACAGAACAACTTCCCCAGGGAAGATATGGAGGGAAATAAAAACAATTTGCTTGCAAATGGGAGGTAATTGGTATGTTAATTAAAGTTGACTTTACGTTTCTTACTGTTAACCTCCTGATTTTTCTCCAGTGTTTCAGGTAGGGGAAAAGAATTTATTCTTTAGTATTCTCAAGAATAAGATTGGATAATAAGGCACAAATGAAGTCCAAACCTAGTACAAAAAGCCATGAGACGATATGTCTCCTGGCTGCTTTCCTAATACAGCATAAGGAGGACGAGATAGTTATCTGAGCAGTCACTCCACTGCTCAGACTTCAAATTATAGCAATTACGACAATTTGTGCCAATAGCCATGAGGTGGGGTTTTTTGATGTGGTTAAAAATAACATCTGTAAAAATCCAATAAAAAAAATTACATTTTGCTAATTTTCTGATAAGATAATGTTTAACTGTACTGCGTGCCTTCTACTGCCAGTTTTCAATTAGAGTATTTCCTTCTGGGCTTTTACCATCTCGTCTCATGGATCCAGTTCTATCCCGAGCAGTTCATTTGTTTTAACTTTCTTAATTAATTGTTTTGTGTAGGTTTTGCCTTTCAAACTGATATCAATCTTCTAGACTTATTAATGTGCTGATTGCTAACGCGCGATACAAAGCACAACTCAGTTAAATTGCTCTTTCTGTCATATTAAGCAGAGTTTCCATATTAGCCTGCTAAACAAAATAATTGTAGATAATTTAGAGGGTAACAAATGACAAGAGCTCTGTACCTGTAAGAGTAGAAAAAGCATTCTATTTGCAGCTTCCCTGTTGGCTTGGGGCACAATTCTGAGCCCAGATACAAAGGCAGAATAAAATAATCAGCTCCCAAGTAAAGGTAAGAGTCCTAGTGGGGAAAAAATGCTTTTCTCCTACAGTGATGGCTCTCACCTTGCCTGAGGAATATGAGGGGCAAGGAGAGGTAGGGTACCTGACCAGCTGCTATCTTCCTTTCTGTGTTTTCAGTGTTCATTCTCTTTTGTCTGAATTCAACTCTGTATGCCTCAGTTAAACAGGGCAGATGCAATGTGGGGGAACCATAGCATTGACACAGTCCTCACGTATGTCTGTTCCATAAAGATGGACTGAAAGGAAATCCTGATGTTTAATTTATGTATGGCAAAGAATAGACTTCTCTGGGGATGAGGGTTATCTTTGAAGCAGTTATGTAGATGACCTGGTACAAGTTCAGCGTGTGGCAATGCAGAGTTGTTGTTTCTTAGAAAATACACCAATCTTTAGGCTCCCTAACTTCACTTGAGTTGATGACCAGAGCCCATGCAGCTGGGAATTTGTTGTTCACAGTATAGTATCACTACTGTGCCTGACCAAACTGAACTCTCTATGCTTTATATCATCTGAATGACTTCTGAATTTGCTGACTGATTGCATAGCTGCTCTGGGAGGTTTTAACTCTGGCATTGGTGGGAACAGATGGATGACTGAGCCCTGCTGACAATCTTCCTTTCATAAGCATCCTGGTAAAAGAGAGCATGAAGTATGAAAACCGTGCAACTTCAGCTATTTTATCATACTAGTCTTTAAAAGTCCTGGTTTTCTGCCTTTTTTCCTTCTTCCAATCAAGGAAACCCAATATGTTTTCCTATTTGTAGCCTAACTTTCCTGAGCTTTTACTGTTTTTTCCTCTCAGTTGTTGTATATACTTAGGCATGTCTGCTTATGCAGACTATGCAGAAAAGAATTGCCTTTTTATTTGCAGATCTAGCACGTGTATTGCAAGGTACTGAGACACATTTTTCTGGGTTTTTTTAGGTACTTAAGCTGATACGTGTGCCAGTCACTCAGTCCAGGTGTTGTGTTGAGCGCCGTTATAGCTGATGGCTTTGGAAGTGCTGCTGTCATTTGACACAAATCTGTCCAACTTGCCAGTGCTCTTAGCCACCAAGAAGCACCAGGCTGCTGGAGGGAGCTCAGAAGATAGTACATGGTGCTGATGTGACTGCAGATTGGTTCAGAGCAGCTATAAAGCCTGTACCAGCTGTGTCTCAGGTTTGTGAATTAGTATGAAGTATCTTGAACTGAATCTGTCTTATGCACAGATGGGGGTTGCCAGATGTCAGCCTAGAACTTCTCTGAGTTTCCTGGCTTTTTACACGAGCTTGCATGTGCTGACATAGATTTCTCAGCACTGGTACTTAGTTGCTTGCAAAATGAAAATAATAGAAATATGCTAAGTGTTTTGCTTGATTGAAATTTTGCAGAAAAACTGAAGAATGAACTTTGGCTCCTGCTCAGCTGCAATCTAGACATGAATTAACAGGCGCTTCAAACTTAAATTAG
Organism: Lagopus muta; assembly: GCF_023343835.1. NCBI lineage: Eukaryota > Metazoa > Chordata > Aves > Galliformes > Phasianidae > Lagopus > Lagopus muta. The sequence continues at coordinate 7,231,852 of NC_064441.1, forward strand.
ACGAATCAACCATTGAATGTAGTTCAGCAGCAGACCAAAATAAATCCAGATGACATTTATGACATCTTTCATTGTTTCTATAATCTAAGTAATACAAAAGGCATAAGTCACAGCACAATAGTTTATTTCATTTCTTTTTGGAGCACTGGCCATGAATAAATTTAGTCTGGAAATAGGAAGTTTTGTTACCCTCAGAGTGAGAAATATACGATGATAATGGTGGGATGGCATTGGAATACAGCTGCCTGTACTAAGCTGGAGCTCATGGCCCAGTTTCACTCCAGGCTAGTGTTCTTTGGTATGCAGAACGTCAACATCGAGTATTTTTGGATTTTCATGTACTGCTTCTATTTTGGAGTCATCAGAGTAAATAAAGTAGGAACTTTCAAGTAGAAGATTTTGAACTATGTTTAAAATTGGACTTTTAAGAAAATGCGAGTGCTGGTGATGGTCTCCTTTATTTAAATATCTTGTTTGAAGTATATTAAAATTCTCAGACATGCTTCATAAATGTGTACTTCTTCCACATATACATATGTGTGGAGAAGAGCATAAGAATAGGGAAACTGTGACATTCCCCAGTGCAACCATTCAACTGAAAGACAGAATACTGTTTAGACTGCAGATTTTCTCTGCTCTCCCAGCTAAGGATATAAAATATATTCATATAGTAACTGTGTCAGGTCTAGTAGAGGGTGGTGTGCTGGGCATACTGCTTTCTAATGTTTCTGCTTTCTTTTCAGTCCAATGCAGTTTGAGAATTGAGATGTTAAGTGCAAAACATACTCAGTGGGAAGCAGGTTTGAGCCATGAGAAGACCTCGGTGGAGTAGCTCTGTTCCTCATGGGAAGGGCACCCAAACATTTAATCATCTCAAGATAATAGTAATAATAGATATGCAGTGTCACTAGCCCAAACTGCAAGAATAGTGGTCCAGCAGCACAATTAAAGGGATGAAAACTTAAGTGACTCTTCCAGATCAAAAGAACAAAAGTCAAGCTAAAACCACAAGAAAAATAAGCACGTTCAAATATAATGGACTACAAGCAACATGTATGCAACAACTAAGCTAAGATCTCAATGATTGGTTTTGCAGCATAATTTTAAGGATGAACTGTTCCTAAACAATTTTTCCAGTGTATTAAGCACTAACAGCATCAGGCATGCATGTCTTGTTCCACTCTTTTTTTTTTTTTCTTGAACAAACAAGTTGAATGTGGCCAATACAAGAAAAGAGCCCACTCTCCACTTATGTGTGCACGTTCCTTTGTCCTCTTTCCAATATCCCCCAGTAATGACGGAGTGCAGGATCATGTTCTGCTCTAATGTCTTTCTTGTAAGATTCGGAGGGTAGTGCTGTCGTGACCTTCGGGAGCAGTTTTTTCCATTTGGAAGGAGATGAGGGAGAGAGCATTGAATTTAAGATTGATTTTCCTCCTTTTAGCATGTGAAAATTCAAAGCAAGCTCCTTGATTCATCAACAATGACTGCATCTCCAGCCTTAGAGAATGCAAAGGCATCAGCAGGAGCAGACTGATGAAGTTAATACCCTTAGACCACATTGTGAATGTGACTAGAGCCTGGTATGTTGTATGCTATTGAGAAAATGCTGATGTTCTGTACTGTGGCCGTTCAGTTTTACTCAGAGAATCGCTGTCTGAGGATTAAAGGACTGGGGAGGCCAAGCACTTTTAGACATCACAGTATGCCCATAGTTCCTTATTGGGGCACGTAGGGCTCTGTGTATATGGTGTGTGTTTCGGAGGCTTCCAAGAGATGCCTTCAGCTAAAAGTCGAAGGATGAGCGATCTTAAATATGCTGGTTTTCCTTGTTTCACTTCCCTGCAAAATACTGGGATGTGTTGGGCAGCTATCTTCCAGTACAACTTTTATTTTCCATAAAGAATTATGTAGATTAAGTAGAAATTATTTTGACCACTTCAATTACTCATCTCAATTCTTCAGCAAGCAGCTTTGGGAACCCACCCTGGATCCGAGTTGTGAGGACCTTTGAATCACTGGAAGTTGCTTACTTGTTTTTGAGCTGGCCAGTCACTTTTTTTGGCTTCAGATTTTGCTCTGATTTGCTAACTGGGGGGAGGGAAAGAATAGTACGTACAAATATCATCAAGAACCTTTGTTCAGGTTGTCCAGTCCAATCACTACTGATGCAAGACAGAGATGGAAATATAAGGTTTTCAGAATACTCTAGAAATCTTAGTTTTGTCATCTCAAAAAGTAAATCTCAAGCTTCTTGACGAGTTCAAGATACTCGTAACTTAATTATAGAACAGTCATAGTCATTTCAATTCAATAATAGGACACTCTTCAACACACTCTAGTGATCTTGCTATGATATATAGTCAGCACAGAGTTGCTGGGTTATGTGCTTCTGTTTTTTCACCATTATAGCCTGTGTAAATGCAAATTCTTTCCCTGAAGAACACAGTGTGCATGTGGCATACTACATGAAATTGCTGGGATTCAGAATTACCACCATTTCAGAAGACTATTTATCCAGTTGAAGGCTAATTTAATAGGTAGCTCATAAGTAAAGTAACCAGGTTACTTTAATACACTATGGAAAACTGGAAAGAATTCAAGTCTGTTTCTTTTTTTTTTTTTTTTTTTACATTGTTGAATCTGCAGCCGAGAATGTGCAGACCTGTGCACCTAAAAATAAATAGCAGTATGACTCTAGTAGCGTTCTATTAGTTGGGAGCCACTCACAGGCTTTTTGATCTTAATTTTCAGTCTGGGTTGAAAAACCTTTTGTAATGTTAACAGCCTTTATTGCTCAATACGTGTGGAAAAATAACATTTTTAGAATGTTCAAAAGCTTTTTAAAAAAAAGTGCTTTTCAAATTCTTTCACCTGCAGAGTGATGAATGTTGCTTGCTGCAGCCCGAGTGAGGAAGTCTCAGTTTAAACTGTTCATAAGCAGCTTAGAATAGCTATTCTAGAGATGAAAATATCATGGCTTTAAATCTTAACGTTCCACAGTCTGCCAGGCCTGAAAGCAAAACCCGTGTGGTCTCCCTGAAAGAGAGGAATCATCCATTCCTGACAGAGATGTTCCCATTTTCTTGTCCTTTAGTGATATTCCACTGAATCAATACATGTTACTAAAACAGTGAAATAAGGATTGTCAGAAATAGAAAGTTTAATGCTTGTGGAAAATGTGCTGTTCACAAGGAACCTGTCTCTTCCACCTCCACTGTTTCAGAAGTTTGTTTGGTTGTGAGTTTTTTTCTTTTGCTTAGCAACTTGATGTGCTAGTAGTTGTTCTAGGGGCACGAGTGAGCAGAGGGGAGAGAGGACAGCTAAGACCTGTATCGCTGATTTCTCTGTGTCACGTATACCTGCAGCTTAACACTGATGCATCGTCTTGTTTGCACAACGGTATCTAATGTACTGATTCAGTCTTAGCTAGTTGATTCCTGCTATTAGGGCTGTTGTTTATTCTTGTTATGCTTTTTGCACTTACTGTGGTATGTCAAATACTGCACATCTTGAAATCCACTGCAAGCCATTGAGTACCAATGGCACTGGAAAGTCTGTATTTTGTGCAACACTATATATAAAGTCTTCAGGAGCTCAGACTCTTTTCCCCAAACACATGATCCACGTTCTGCCTTTGAGCACGCTGAGATTTGACTGATTGCTTCAATGTTAAATTTTCGTGAAAGATCAAAATAGTGGAAAATGGACTTTGGTTGGCTTTTAGCTCCTTGTGACCGAAGTTAGTATGGTTTGGTTGTGGTTGGACTTGGATGATCTTTCCAACCTGATCAATTTTATGATTCTATGATGAGTTACTCCTTTTGATGTGAGCTTTATTAAAAATAAATGATAGGGCTGTTATCCTAGAAAAATTACTTGGTCTTGTAGTTATCCACGTGTAAGCAGGAATGCCCAGATTTGGTCACCATTAGCTGAATTTTGCTCTGATTGAAGTAATTGCTATCAGAGTGAAATATTTAACCAATATTAGATGCTTTAAAAAATCTTATCCTTAATCTTCTTTCTTTAGTTGTTAATATACTTTTCTAGCTCTCATAAAGCCTCATTTTGAAGGGCAAATGTCAGGTAGTGTAAGGATTACCTTGTTTTCCTTTTCTGGAATGTACTCAGAAAGTTACTTATCAGATCAGTGATCGTTTCTGCAATTAATATGGTGTAGTGCATCTATCATCAACCTGTAGAAAGCTTGATGCTGTGGCGGATCCTTTCCCAGGTCTAGCCCTGCAAGGAAAGAGCTTTTCATCCACAAGTGGTCTTCCCTCTGACAGAAACTACAGGGTGATTCTGTGCATCATCCTGAACACATTTGCTCCAGGCCGAACTGGGTTGGTGAGGACAGGCCAGCAGACCTCTGCTCATTTGAAAACTGCCCTGAGTAGAAGTTCCTGCCTGCACTGCTGGTTCTGCAGGGCTGGCAGACCAGGTAAACAACTGGAGGCAAACTGCTCACTAAGGTTCTCTGTAGTCACTGCTGTTTGCAGAACCCTTTGCAGCCTGTACCCGAAAGTGTTTTCTTTCAGTGGAGCTTAATGACAAATTAACACCAGCAGTTCTGAAGTATGCTGAAAACGTTTACTGGGGAGCCAGGATTATGTTCATTTATCACCACAACTTAATGTGCTGTCTTAACTCTAGTGAATCAAATTAGCCTCCTTCACCTTTAAGAAAAAGTGAGCGTTCCATCCTCTGTGAAGCTGTTTCTTCATCTTCCTTCATCCCCAGTCTTTTTCAGGTAGTGCAAAAAACAAGTTGTCAGGTCTCCTGAGCCGCAGTTACTGCATAACTGGTACGGCTGTGTCACGCAAACACTGAAGAAGTATGGAACTAAATCAACAAATTCTGATTTGTTGGTTCAACTCAGTACAAACTAGCTACGGTAAAACCAGAGAGCAAATATATGTGAGAGGCAAGCCACGGCTTGCAGTGAAGAAAATGTTTGCAGAAAATGCCAGCATTACAGGTTTATCTAAGGTGTGGTCTAGCTTAAGCTGCAGTAATTACCCAGGGTACCATAGCTGTGGGTGGAAAATGAAGTGCTTTATAAACTTAACCCATTCATGTCACCTGAGACCAACCGCTGTTATGTCTGGGTCAAGCTGTGCTCTGTCCAGTGCGATTGAAAATTTCCTCCTTCATTTACCTGTCGAGAGCATTTCAAGGCTCTGCATTCTCGTGTCAGTTCATGGTATCACAAACAAATGGAACAGCACATTTCTTCTTTTAGTTTTTATACATGGTAGTTCCTTCAGCTGTCAGCAAAGCAGTAAAGTGGAAGAAAATCTTTGAAAATACAAAATACAGGTAAAAACATTTGCTAGTCATATATGATGTTGGATACTTGCAGAGAATTAACACTTGCTGAGTAAGGGAGGCAGTTTTAAACTTGTTTCCTTTTGATTAGAAATGTCTGATGGTAGAAGTACTGTAGTCTTCAGGAGAGCTGCAGAGAGCTTGCCTGATTTCATTCATGTCTTGAGAAAAAGAAGAAAGTCCAGGAGGACAGCAAAATATCTAAGCAAAATTGAAGCAATGCATCAGAAAACAGCCTGAGTTTGAAGGAGTTTGTTTATGAGGAAAGGACTCATAACCACAAGTATGTGAAGTCTGGCCAGAAAGGATTTAAATGCATTTGAAAATTTAAAATTTGAGGGAGTTAGACTGTAATAGACTGCGTAATAGACTGGCTGTTATGGATGGATTCCCAGGGACTGGCTGAAAAGGAGGACACTAAAATTTGTGTTCTGAAATCCTTCATAGACGTACAGAGATGCGTCTTTCAAAGAAAAGATTGAGAGTTTGCCCAATGTAGTATAAGTTATGAATACCTGCAAACTTTGTTTAGTCAACATATTGTGCACAGTGTTTTAACCTATAAAATCAGACATGAGTCTACTACTTGCTATTCAGACACATTCTAATGTTTAATTTTCCCAAACAACTCTTGTAGTTGGTTCACGGATCACAGTTAATGATCTTCTCTGGTTAAACCAGATATTTTTAGTTTAAATCAGATTATTAGGGTTGTTTGGTTTTGACTTCCAGGGAACTAATCAGGAGCTATTAGGGGTTTTTGTGTTCTTCTAGTTTGGTAAGGCAGTATAATTTTTTCTTGGCTTGCCAAACACTGTAATTATCAGTAAGCTTTCTGTTTTGCCACAATGCAGCCCAACTACCCACTACAGCATCTTCTGTCTTGGAGAATCTTTGATGAGAAGGAGGCTGTTCTGGCATGTTTTCATGTGTGCTATATTTATTTTTAAAATATTTTCCAAAGAGGCTTGGCAACAAGCGCTGAGACTATCATTACTGTGACGAACTGGAAAATAAAAGAACAGCTGGTGTGTTTGGTGTCCTGGGAGCTGTCACTCCTAGGATTCCCCTTCCAAAAGTAAAATCAAAGTATGTACTTGTTTCTCTTTCATCGTGGATAATAAATTATAAGAAGCTGAGAAAAAGGCCGAGCCAAATCCTGAAAAAAAAAGTCAGTAGACAGTTGACGTTTGCCCACTGGCAAAGAACATTCCTGGCATATGGGAAAGGAAGGAAAGTAGAGGAATCCTCATGAAGGTTTTTGGCCCAGTTACTTAGGGTCTTGTTAGCTTGCAAAGGCAGTTCTTACTGCCCTCAATGTGGAGGGCACAGCAAACATTCAGGAGCACTGCATGAGCTGAAGGACAAGCTGTGAAGGCATGTAGCAGCGCCAAAAGAGAACTGTGTGAAGCATAGGCACTGACAGCTTGCCGGGCATTCCAACCGGGCTAACTGGTGCTAAGGAGAAGGGTAGCATGATCTGGACAGAACTCCATGCGTTGCCTTGTGTGATGCCTTACTGGCCTGAGAGAGTGCACTGGGGCTTATCTGCCTTTCCTGGCTCACTCCCTCAGACTGTGCCATTGGTCCTCATTGGGCTTTCTCTGAATGCTGTTCATTTATCTATTTGTTTATTTTAAGAATCTGCTCCATATTTGCTCATTTCTTTTTTAAAATCTTGATTAAATATCTTTCTAAGTTTGGTTTTTACAGGCCCGTGTTTTCCTATGTGGAAAACCGTGGAGGGAGAGTTTTCACAGCATTACAGTATTTGCACTATGCCTGGTGATGTTGGTGTAAATCTCTTCCCTGACATTGGTGTACATGAGATCAGACCCATTTATCATATTTTCCCATTATTTCCAGCACAGAACTATGTCTTCTGTTTATAATGAGTCCTCTTTCAAGCTGGTAATATCTGTCACCCTTAGTGGCATTATATAGAAAAGGTTGAAGTGTCTGTGAAATTACTTGCAAGTATTTCCTTGTGCTCATTAATTTGTTCTGATTAATCACAAAGAATAAGTGAAGGTAATTTGAAAATTCTACATTTAAGAGATGCTTCTAGATTTGAAGGAAACACATTACAAAGTGCTCTTTTGGGGGAATGGCCGGATTTTAACTTTGACCAAATTACTGGGATGACTTTTGTGCTAGAGTTTTCCATGCAAAACAAACAAAAGAAAACCCTGCTCGCACTCATTTCTCTTGTCTCTCTGTGGCTCTCACTGCCTCTCTGTCTGTCTAACTTTCTTTTCTTAAACGTTTTTATTTGTTGTTCAAATATTTGCAGTACTTGGAAGAGAAGAGAAACTTCAAGCATTTTGAAAACATAGAAGGGCTCCTTAAACTCAATGAAAATTATTGAGATATTGCTTTAAAGTGCCCTGCTTAAATAAATTAGAGAGTTCTACAACTCTTAAATGCCCAATAGAGATGCAAGAGGCACCTAGAATAATAGACTAGGTCACACTTAAATGAACATCTGTTGAAGAACATAATAGTAATAAGATAAACTGGCTCTGCACTAAACCACAGAAGCACAGATAATACAATACAGCTACCCTAAATAAATCTCACTTAAAGGAAGTGACCAGGTGACGGACTGGAGCATGAAAAGGGGAAAAAAAAATTGAAATTACTTGTTGAAAGAATCAATTTTTCTAAGTATTAGAGTTTCAACATTTCAAGCTTATAAATAGCTCTTCAGAATCAAAAAAGCTTTTTAAAGCATTTCCTTCCATATTGAAGCAAATGTAGACTAGATCTACAGAGTATATGAATTTAGTAGCTGCAGATAGGAACTAATAAAGTGCTGGTCTCTAGTGCTGGGCTTTTCTTCTAACCTCTAAATCCAGAGTTTAACCCCAGAGAGCATCACAATATTGTTGTGATCAGATTTTTGTCAACAGGCCCTGCACAAATTGAATTTGGTAGGTTTGTCAAGGTTATGTAACAGCAAACATTTGGAAAAATTGGGCACAATTGTCAGCCTTTGCTCTGAAAGGGCAGTGGATTAAATGAGCATAAAAATTTAATTGTCCTCCTATCCTCAATGAGGCTGGGCCTTTCCATGTTAGGGTCGGACTGGCAAGTTGAGCAGCAATTTTTATCTGGCCCCTGGATAAATAGATTCATTCAGCCTTCTCAGGCCTTCAACCTTCATTAACACAGAAATTAATCACATAAATTAAACATATATATTTTGTTGGAAAAAGTCTTAACAAGCTGCATCCTCAACTGGTTGAGAGAAAAGAATCAGGCATGTGTACATATTTAGCCTGACAATGCCAAGATTTCCAGAATATGTTTATGTTTCTGTCCTTAATTTTCAAGGGGCAGATTGGCAGCTGGTTTAAATTGTCTGCACTAATCACAGAGGAGTTAGGTCACTATATACCATGCAGGAGTTGATTAGCAGTTTGCCTGAGGCACTGGAATTCCCATTCTTAATGTGTTTTCTCTTTTAAACTTCATTGGTACGTTGCTGTAATTCAGTTGCTTTCGGTAGAGGTACGTGGGTGTGTAACTGGAATAACCAAGCAAAAAATTTGTCCTTTGGGTCTTATAAGAACTGGTGTGCTCCTGCACCTCAGTAACGTAATGCGATGTGTGCGTAACAGAGTTGTGATACATAATGACATTTTATGTTTACATTCTCTTTCATTGCATGTAATCCCATGGTTACTTACAAATAGCTGAATGGCAGCAAACAATCTTTCTATTTTTTTTTTTTTTTTAACTGAATTATTCTGTTTTTGGATCAGTTGGTCAATCATGTAGATAATGCTAAGGAACACAGTAATCGCTGATAGCCTGGGTACTTACTAAAGTTGCAGGAGAGGTTCTTGGTCTCCTACCATAAATGGTACCATGTTATATGATATTTCAAGGGCTTGCAGTCAGAACTAAGGCAGGATTTGCTTAAAAGCAAATGCTTTGTGTTTAAGGTTTATTTTTCTCATGTTTAAAATATGAAATTACAGAGCAAAAGGAAGTGGTAAACCCTCTATCACTCAAAGCCGTGGGAGTGTATCTACTTGTTCACGCATGCTCCATAGTTTCTGAAAGTCTGATTCTCACTTTACCCGCTAATCCAACACTTGGTTGTATTTAGAGGAGAGCTTAGTCCTACTCTGTGTTTTGATTTCCAAGTGATTACAAAGAAGAACGTGCTGCATCGTACCTATCTTTTATTTGTGTTATTGACCAATAAAATATTGAACTGTAATTCACGGAATCATAGAATGGCTTAGGATGGGCCTTAATATCATCTTGTTCCAATCTCCTTGCCAAGGGACTTCAGGGCTGTCGCCCACTAGATCAGGCTGCCTAGGGCCTTATCCAACCTAGCTTTGAATGTGTTCTGGGGAGAGGGGCATCCTGAGCTTATGTGGGAAACCTGTTCCAGTTCTCTCGTAATCTCTGTGGACCTCCTCTGGACCTGCACCAACAGCTCCATGTCCTACTTGTGTAGGGGGCTGCAGGCCTGGATACAGCCCTCCAGATATGGCTTTGTGAGGACAGTACAGAGGGGGATGATCATTTCCCTCACCCCTCTTTTGATGCAGCCCAGGATGCTGCTGGTCTTCTGGAGCATAAGAACACACTACTGGGTCATGTCCAGCTTTTCTTCCACCAGGATCCCCAGTTATTTCTCCCTGGGGGTGTTCTTAGTGAGTTCTCTCAGTCTGTATACATATCTGGGATTGCCCCAACCCAAGTGCAACGCCTTGCATTTGGCCTTGTTGAACCTCATCAGGTTCTTGTGGGCCCACTTTAGAAGCCTGTCCAGTTTCCTCTGGGCATCCTTTCCTTTTATTGCATCAATTGTATTACTCACCTTAGTGTTATCGGCAAACTTGCTATGGGTGTTCTCAATCCCACTGTCTGGGTTGCTGATAAAGATGTTGAAGAGAACTGCGACTGACCTTCTGGGGGACACCACCTGTGACTGGCCTCCTCCTAAACATAGATAATTCTGTTGACCGTTAATTCCAGACAGTGCTGTGTGCAGGATGTGGAGCTCCTTTGGGTAACGTAAGTGACATGAAAGATGCGGATGGGATACGATGGCTGGATGTGCATCTAGCCCTGTTGGGATACGATGAAGAACAAGCTAACTTCAAGCAGTGAAACTTGGTTGTGTCATTTTATGGCCACTGGATGCTGCCAGCTCTTCCTTGGCCAGCTCCTTGCTCCCATCTATCCTTTACTCTGTGATGCTCTGTTGGATGCCAGCTGCTGAGTAGCAAAGAGGATTCCGGGAGCTATGGTGCTGTGGGTATCCTACTGTCTGTAAAACAGCAGGAGATGCTGAGCAGTCCTCTGAAATGTTGCCAGCATTGAGGTGGATTTCGTACCAGTTTGGATTTCTTAAATCTGGTGTTCAGCTTCAGGGGAGCTGGCAGCTCTCTACCTACAACTGACTGGGAATTACGCATCTTTTCCTATGGAAAGCAATATAGGTTTTTAAATGGCTTATGTGATGAATCAAGGTTAAATGTTAGGGGAGGGAAGAAGCCTTGTTTACATGTGTAATTCTGAGTGGGTGGCTGGTGGTTCATTGGAGAATCTAATTGTTAAGTGAGCCGACAAAAGAGTTTTGGCATCTTAGATGGCTTTCTAGAAGCCCCTGTCCCATCCTGAATTTTACAAAGCTGGAAAGGGGAGAGGCAAGGAAAGGGGAAGATAAGGGCATTGGAAACCTGGGGAGCTTGTTTCTGGCACACTATTCGTCCTGTTGCTTCTCTTGCTTTCTCTTCTCTGGAAGGCTTCTGTCAATTTAAGGAGAGATTAACAGAAACTTTCTGTCTAGGGAAATCATTTTGATTTTCCTGTTAAATTTAAATGTTTCCCACAGAATTTTTCAATTGTGCAAGCACAGCACTTCTGATTAGAAAATGATCATGGGAGACGATTTCTCAGCTTTGTTTTGATTATCCACCAGTGAACACAATGTAGTTCACGCTGCTTTATGTAGCCATTACGGTCACTTTTAATAAGATTAAGTCTTTTTCTCTGAGGTATTTCTGGCTGAAATTTTGGATTTTGAGCAGTAGAAAAGTACATGAAGATGCACAGAGTTATTTCATTAAATGTGCTTGTTTCTGCTGAAAAGCCTGATTATCCACGACCAGTTCTCCAAAATACATGGCTTGGCTCTCAAGAGCATTCCCAGATCTCTTGTTTTGTGAGCCTCATTGCTGTATGGTCAGTCGGTGCCATTCCAGATCCTGCTGTTTCTGACATGCTACATCCATAGCACAGTGCGCGCTGAGTGTGTCAAAGAACTTCCAAGTGATAAAATAATTGCTATGTGATTAAAAATATACTTTCTAAGAACCACTCACTGATTTTAGAAGTTAGACTGTACTACACAGAGGTGCTTCATTGCCTCTGAGCTGGATGTGGGGGAAAAACTCAGACCTTGGAGAGACTATGAGGAAGTAACTTTGAATTCATATGCTGCTGTTGGATATTACTTTTGTCAGGCTGATTTATCTTATCTAAGAGGCTATTAGGTATTATCACAGTAGGTTATGCTTTGTTACCTCAGAGTGCTAATCATAGCATTAGTATTTCATGTTGATAATGAGCTTTGTTACTGAAATATTAAATATCAGTGGGGAATATATATTGTGAAATTTGATATGAAATAATATTTAATAAAGTAATTAGCAGAATAAGAACTTTGAAAAGAATTTCTTACCTATTTGTTACTACTGTCTCCGTTTACTTTTTTTTTGTTTAAACTTAATAGAGGTAGGACACAGCATTTGAATTGAACTACAACAGTCTTGAACAGTAAGTACAATTAAAGCTAATTCATGCTTGTTATTCAGGATTAACTTTATTTCTTGTTATGTTGCACTTCTGTATCTAGTTGTGAGTTGGTGAGAAGTCTTTTTCTTTCCCTGGAGATGGCAGGATGAAGGGAGGGTTATCGGTGTGGCAATGTATTGTGGCTCAGAAGTGAAAGTTGGGGAAATGAAGAAGGTTGCCATCTCTCAGACCTAAAGGATTTCAAAGGCTGCAAGCTTAACAGAAACTCTTTTAATTTCATGCCACCCATCTTGTTTTCGTGGTGACCCATGAAAATTGACACAAGACAGTGGTATGTCAGCATTTCTTAAGGGAAAATCAGTTTATTACTAGAGCTTTTAGAACTTAGAAAAAAGCCATGGGAGAAAGCCTTTCAGCTGAGAGGGAGAAATAAAGTTTCCCAGGTTTGTGATCTCACTTAAAGTAAGAAAAGATCTGTGAGCACAGACAGTAACAAAAGATGGGTGGACCTCCTGCACTCACTGCCCTGTTCTGGGCTGTTCAGGCTCAAATCTGGTTTAAAAAAAAAAAAAAAAGCAGCTGTACTTGTATAATCTGTGCCATTCTTTGCCGTTAAGTAAGGTGAGAGTATGCAAACCAGCATAGGACCAGAGGGGCATCAGTCCCTGCTTCTCACCACCCCAGCTCTGTGTCAGTGACTTGCCCTTTGTATCAGGCTTTCTTACTCCACGCAAGTCTTTTCTGGGGAGAAAAAGGAAGTTTCTAACTTTCTGGTTTATGGGAAATAAGGATATGTAGAAGAAAAGGAGAAACAGTTGTTCCCACACTTGTTCCTCACCTTTCCCCCTTTCTGGGCATTGTCTCTTCAGGGTGTTTCTTGCATATGTTATTGCACGGATGTCAGGGCAGGCCATCGAAGTAGACATGTTGTGACAAAACGTCAGTTAAGGTGTTTCCATCCTAGATGGAAAGCAATGTGGGCTGCACTTCCCTCAGCATGCTGCTGTGCAGACCCACGTTGAAGGTTTGCTGGATTAGCATTGTTAAGTGCTGAAATCTAGTGGAAACCAACTCATGGGTTTCTATCCAGGAGGCTGGAGGCACTCTGAACTCTGAGGGACAGATTTGGACATGTGTGCAATGCAAGGCTTTAACAGCTTACAGTGTTGCAAGTGATGAGCAGTCTTCACAGTGCTGAATGCCCCCACTTTCTCCATCACATCTGCAGAAATAGAGGGTGCTTCAGGAGCATTCTGCACTGCAAAGGATCTGTCATCTCTTCTGGTGTTTTCAGAAAGAAAAAATCACCACTGAGAATCTCCGAAAGGCTCTAGCTTTTAATGATCCATCCATACCTTTCCATTGTGTTCTGCTGGAAAAGGCATTTAATTTATTTTAAAAGATCTGGTGTGTTCAGTGAGCCCAGTTTGCACATTTCTCATGACATATCCAACATTCCCAGCAAGGGCAACTTCTTAGCATGGCAGGCTGCAGAACAATGCAGCTTTTTTCCTTTACCCCTGTTTCTGCCAAGAAATACAAGTCTTGCAGAGAAGAGAGCATCTCTCATTATATAAAATGTACGTGCCTGGTTTTGTGTATTATATAGGTGGGAAATACAAACCTTGCTAAAAATGAGCCATGCTGGAACTGGGTGCTGTAAGTCTGATGACTAAATTGATTGTCCTTATACCCTCTTAACTTGAAAATGCCTGAAGAAAAAAGTTCTAAGGTGAAAATGACAGTGCTCAATTTAATCAATAGCAACATTACAGTTTTTAACTCTTTAGCAGCAGGTGATGGCTGCTTGAGGTGTGTGAGCAGTGCTTTTACACAGTGGAGCTCTGCTCCCTGGCACAAGCTTGTTAGTGCCGCTGCAATAGAAGAAATAACAAAATCTTCTTTGTCTCAAGTTGGTATGTACAAATTCTCACAGGGAGAAACAAAACAGCACTAAAACCCAACAGTCCAACATGTCAAACTCTTGCTATTTTCGCATGTGAAAATCCCCTGAGAGAAATATTGTGGATCGCTACTGTAGATAGAGTACATGTACTCAAGAACAAAGAGGGCTTAAGAAGAAGACATGGTGAATATATAATAACTCTGAATAAATACGGTAAGTCCTCTCTTGTTTCTTTGCAAGTGCTTTTCAAGAAGTGAATAATAGTAAAGCTCTCCAAGTCACTTAGGGTCTGAGCCTGCAAATATCTACTCATATGAGTACTTCTTACTCATGTAAGCAGTCTCATTGAAGTCTGTAAACCTGCTCATGTGAGTAAGGCTAAACAAGTTCAGGGTCTAAAACACTATGAGAGAGACAAAAGCATATACAAGTACAGCCCTAAGACTCTTCAGACATGGAACAGCAAAAGATTTATCTGAGGCTTCCAATGTAAAGCCTTGTAAATTAGTAGGAAGATCTAAAAAATCAGGCCGCTGCTGCATTGGGAAGCAATGGAGCTCTCTTAATATGGGGATATAGGGCTAATGTGATGGAAAGACTTAGATGCAGCATGTAGTCTACCAGTTGTATTCTGTATCCCCCACAATCAGAGCAGTAGCTGAAAGTCTAGTGAGCAAATAATTATAGTAATCAAGTCATGATGAAACAAAGGAGAGGCTATTATTCCAGCAACTGGCCAAAGGAACACAAGTTTGGCTGGCTGGATTCCTGAAGGAGAGTAAGATTTACTACATGATGTGGAATATAAACTTTGATGCATTTAAATTGTTTTATGGACTTGTTTGTTTTTATTTTTAAAATAGCCTCAGACTAAAAAATAAAGTGATGTTTAAGGCTATCAATTTAACTGGTTAAATTTTGGACAGCAGTGAATAGGAATCTGCTGAAAGAGGAGGCTTGGTCTGTATTTGCCAATATAAAAATTTGTGGTGAAATTTTTCTGTCTTATGCTCAGTCTGATGGAGCAGGGAATTCTCCCTGCTCTGAAACAAGAAATGTGGAAGCAATAACATTTCCTCTCTGGGCTTTTTGTGGTGGTGTGGCTCTGCCTGTGTCTGTGTCTGTGTCTGTGGTCTGGAGCTGACAGCAAAGTGACATTTGACCATGCACACTTGGAGCAGTACAGGCTGCACTGGGGCCCTTGCAATAAGTGAGGCTTTCCCTTCAATAGAAAAGCCTGGCCTGACTTGTTTGGTTTGTGAGAACTGTGATGCAGCCCCAAGATATTTGGGGATAAGTAATAGGGGGATCTGCTTGGCCCAGCTGCCTTCTCTGCGCTGCACCTGTTGTAGAGTTTGATGTGAGAGTACGGGAACGGCATGGGGATGGTGCAAAGATAAGTGATCTTTTAATTGATAAACTTGTGTCTGAATCTTTTTTTTTTTTTTTTTCCCCCCCAAAAAAGGGAAACTAAAGCTTATTGAAATTAAGGCCTAACGTCACAAAAGTCATTGGGAAATAAGTGGAAGATGGTATTTTGTGGGGACTTCCACAGGCAGTTTCCTTAGGTTGGAACATGAAGCTTCTCTGGAAGAAGAAATCTTAAGAGATTCCCTGCTGCAGATCCAGATCTTGCCTGGTGATCAAAATCTTCCAGGTGGCCTTGCCTCCTGCTTGCTGGGCTGCTTTTCAGCTAAGGTGCCTTATAATTTCAACACAGGTGGAAGTGTTGGGAAGTATTACCGATTCAATGCCATCAACATTCTGTTCTTTTGTAATTTGAATAGTTTGTATAATTCTAAAGCCAAGTTTGAAGAGTCTCACCCATTGCCTAAAAGTGCCAAAGCACTACTTTCTTGCTTTCACCGCTGTTGGTTGGCTCAGTCACTTTTTCTTGCTCATTCAAATAGCATGTTTTCTCTTTTCCCAAAGCTGGACTTTTACTCTTGTGTGTTTCAATGAGTTGTGACTGGACCCAAGATTCCTCCATTCCTTGCGATCATGTCTTATACCTCAACTTCTGAGAAAGCCAGATAACGGAGAGATTCCCCCCCCCCCCCCCAAGTGGGGGGGAAAAATGATTGTATTGAATTTTTTTTCTTTTAGAAGTCCAAAGAAGTTTGCTTCATTTGTTGTTCTGTAGATTGGACCATTTGGACTTCAATTTCATCGTCTTAAAGCCAGTGGTATTCATATGAAGTTAATGGAGTTTCTGGTAGTGCAAAATCTGTCCTCTTTCAACTTTTAAGAGAGATTTCATCTTTGTGTCTTTTTTTCCTTTCCTGCTTTTTTTTCCTAAGAAAAAAAAAACCAAAACATTTCACGGGGGAAAATAGAGATAAAAAAGCCCATGAAGAAATACTGTTTCTAAGTAATGTACTTTTAGCAATGACAGCTTGGTATTTTTGTTAAACGGCACCGCTTTCAGCTTTCAAAAAGGTTTAGCCAACAGTGCTCACACTGCTTTCGACAAGGTAAACCTTGCCCACCCGTTATAACCTTTAGGTCATTCCAATCATGTTATTTCTCCCATAATGCCAGAAGTAATGGAGTAGGCAGGAAGTGAAAGTAGAAGTTATACAGCACTGCTCTCCTGCCTTTTGTTTGCTTGTCTATAACTACCTTAAACTACTTCCTTCTCATCATTATAACAATGGGATGAAATGGTTCTTTATAAATGGCCATGAAGTAAAGGCAGACTGCAAAGGCTTCTGTAACCTATTATTATGACCTTTCTCTCATCAGTAATTGTTTAGCAATTTGTACCTGAAAAATCTAGGCCATCTGTAATGTGCCACACAAGGTGTGGTGAAAGGGCTTTGGAGACAAATAGAATAATTATTAAATACCAATGTGGTACAAAGCAGAAAGTCCTAAGCAGCATGAAAAGACATTGGGGGTTGAGTAATGAACCCATGTTCAAATACATTAGGCCCTGGCTTGTTTTGGTGAAATAAATGTGATTTAACACACAGAGGCTGCTGATGCTGTGCCTACATAAACTTCTTTAAGAAAAAACCTACAAATCTAGTGTAATTCTGCTCTGGGTATCTGTAGGAAGAAATTAGGCTCCATAAAGAACTTGGTGTGTCACAGAAGTAGTAAGTGGCCTGAAATACCCTTGCACTGGTAAGCCACAGGGTCTGTGCTATGCATCATTTCAGTGTCAGCCCTCCTATTTGTTGAGATTAAAGCTGTAAGCTTTAACCTTTCCAAGCTACTTCAGTTGATCTCGGGGTGGGGGGGGGGGGGGGGAAGAAGCTTTATAGGTATTTTGTCACTAATTTTTGAGCATGGCAACTAATAGAGTTGTCCTGTGGCTCATGATGACTCAGAGCCAGACACAGTGGGCTTGGGTAAGCATAATGCATGGTGAATGTCAGTAAGTGTCTGTGGGTTGTCATCACTGCTGTGTCCTCAGTAGTAGCAGTTGCAGTAAGGTCTCTGCTTATGTTTTGGAATTGGAAAGTAAAACTTCTGAAGTGTACAATGATTG
Organism: Lagopus muta; assembly: GCF_023343835.1. Classification (NCBI taxonomy): domain Eukaryota; kingdom Metazoa; phylum Chordata; class Aves; order Galliformes; family Phasianidae; genus Lagopus; species Lagopus muta. The sequence goes on from NC_064441.1 coordinate 7,249,374, forward strand.
CCTTGAACCGGATCATTTGAGGTATTTGGTCCAACTGTTCTTGCCCTAAGCCTGGCCACCCACTACTTTATGTGGTTTTTCTTTTGCTGGCCCTCTTCCCGTACCCGTTAGTGTTTGCCCAGTGAGTGCCAAAGCTTTCATTCTTCTTTCCCTGAATGGCTTCAAATTTGCATTTCATGCAAACAGCCCAGCTGCTGGAGTCACACTTACAGTACAAAGCTGACACACTATTTATACACACTTCATCTTGGGTAACAACTTGCACCTTGGCTATGCAGAGAAAATAATATTGACTACTTTTATCACTTTTTAAATCTTTCTTTTAAAATATTGTGACAGATTTTTTCTAACTTCATGGTTTTGGCAACAGTCTATTGGCTCACTCTTTAGTTAGTTAGCCAATCTAACTCTTTGGTTAGGCTTTTTTCCATGCGATTTTGAACACCGTCAGCCCGGATGGCTAACAAGGGGCATCGGTGCAAAGCAGCAGTGTGCGGATGGGCAGAGCTGGAGCTGAGCCCTCTCCTGGCTGGAAGCAGCAGCTCAGGCCGGCACCCCGGCTCCCTGTGCCGCCGGCTGCTCTAGCAGGTCAAGTAGCAAGAGATAATATAGGGATTTATGCAGCAAACAAGACTAGGCTCTTCCTCTGTAACCTCACCTGTTGTCACTGCATGTTCCTCAGTAATGCTCCAGACTTCCTGCCCTCCAGGCACGTCTTTTCCAACCTGTTTCCTTTGGCTTTTGCCATCTAAGTTTGGCAGCAAGCTGCGAATAGGGAGGTCTTGTCCTTTTAGCATTAGACTGTGGGTAGACTGGAGTGTGTCTCCATGTGGATGTTGGTATCCTCCCTTCAGAGCAGAGCTCTGCCAATGCAGGTGTCTCAGAAAGGAGGTTCTGGGATCCAGCTTGACCCTCCCAAGCTGTTTACTTAGATGTGGACTTGCTACCTACCCCCACAGTCCTGTTCCCAGGTGCTTTGCAGAAGACCTTTATCAAAGTCCTTCTGTGGCTTTTCCAGCTTGCTTCCTTCCCTTCCTTCTCTGGCACAAAAAGTCTTTCAGGTCTGGTTGTTCACACCCTGGCTACGCTCTGGGTGTAGACATCAGCAAAAGGGCTGCCACTGTTTTACTCCTTGTGTTATGGCGGCTGTCAGGTCCCGGGTTGGGTGTGAGACAGGAACACAAAACAAGAAGTTTGCTCCTTGCCTCAAAGCCTGTCATACCTCAAAGTGCTGTCATACCTGGCAGGACAGGTTTGACAGCTGCTCTGCAGTTAGCTTGCCTGAATGGATACAAGTCCAGAGCTCTGTCCTAAGAAAAGAGGGATGAATTCATAATTGCGCTTGTTTGACATAATCTGATTTCAAGGATGATGTTCAAATCCAGGAGTGTGCCTGTACTCGGTACTTCCACCACAGAGCTGATGTGAAGGGTGCACTGCGGCTGTCTTTGCTCCGGGCCTGAGATGCCAAAGCTATTGGTGCAGGTCCTATGTGAGTACTCACATGTGGCTTTAATGCTGCAGAGATGGCTGCATTTTATTGTCATGGTTGCTCTGATGGGATGTTTGTATAGCATTTATTGAAATTCTGGGAAAAAGGGCTTTCATTATGTACTGCTATTTGGCCTAGTCTTACCAGCACTGTGTGACATGTAACAGGGATGCATCTTAGATAAATGTGAGAGCAGAGCAAAGCAAACGGCTGTTTTTTCTCTTCCACTGGTGCTTTATTTATGATTTTTTAATGCACTTATCTGCTTTCAAATCCAAAGGAAGTGATGATGGATAAAGGTTTTATCTGCCGCTAAGCAGAAACTGAAACCCTAATCCTGCAAATGCTTATTCCTATGCTTAACTCTAAAATTAAGAATGTTCATTGATTTTGTTGGAGATGAGAGGACAATTTGTCTTTCAGATTTGAGTCTACCAAATCACTTTTCAGTAAGACAGTACTGTTCTTTCCTGCACAGATACAGTAAGAACTGTCCCTTTAATGTGGCTGCTGTTTAACCTTATTTATTTTGCTTTCAATTCATAAGTGGTGGAAAAAGTTCCTTTATTAAACTCAACATTTTGCAGGAATTTTGGTGACCTGAAAATTTAGTGGGAGGCTTAGTTTTAAAGTTAGGCACGATGAGTGTCAAATTAAGCTGTCAGCACACAAAGTGATAGAGAGGAAGATGTATACAAGCACACTCACATGAACACACATCTTTTTCCTCCCTGTGCTGACTGGTAAGTCGTAACAGCAGAACTAGATGCTGGGAATTACATTTTAGTAATTCTTTTCTAGTTATGTCAGATTTCTAGCATGCTATTAGAGACATATGTGTCATCCTCACCATCACCCAACATATCATTGCTGTTTCAAACTGTTACCAGAGCTGTTGACACAGAATATTGTGTCTGTCGACAGCTCCAATTAGTTGGCGTGTCTGACTACTGACAGCACAGTCTACTTTTGTTTATGAAGACGGTGTGAGCTGTATCTCACTCTCACAACCTCCAGTGGCAGACAGATGGATAGAACTATATAATCATCAACGGAAGCGGGTGATATTCTGTCTTCACAAATCATCATGTGGAGCAGAACCAACGGCCTTTTGTCTGCTTTCAGAAATGACTGCAAGATTCCTCCCATCTGTCAAGTTATGAGGATGAATATGTATAAAATACATCAGATATATATGCGAGGTTTTGTATTGTGGATTTTTTTTTTGTTGTTTGATTGGGGGTGAGGGAGAAGGGGGGAAAACTGCTTCTTAATTTTCACCAGATGTTAGCTATGAGACATAGAACAGTAGAGGGAGAAGCACAATCATTTTCTCTCAAATTGAACTGTTTTTTTTAAAAGGAATGGACCAACCCCTCATCATTTGCAAATGTGGAACCCCATTGATTTCCTAAGGTTGTACAATTGCAACTGAGCACAGAAAGTAGTCTAATGCACCCTTTACGTATATATAATCCTCTCTATTGTGTGATTATAAAATCTTAGCAGCTGCCCAACCAGCGATGTTCTGCTTTTCATTTAATAGCAGTTACAGATACAAACTATTTTCAAATATAGTTCCAAGTTCCTGAGTGGTTCCTCAAGCACTGTGTGCACTGAGCTTGGGGAATGTTTGTTCCAAGAACAGACCCCCACAAAGTAGGTAAGTAGTGTAGATTTGGCTAATTCATTCAAACAGCGTTCTGCTTAGCGATCTTTAAAAGGTCTAATTCTTAAGTGACGTTTGTTTTCTTAAGAACAGTAAGACTGATTGACATACCTGGATTTTTTTATGAAACAAGGCCTTTTTTCCTTAACGTATCAAAATATTAAGGTTTTCAATAGGTACGTCTTTTGTTATAGACAGCAAATTCTTATAAAGCAAACAAATGTCCGCTTGAAAGAGATGGGAGATCAGAATATGAATTGCCTTTGTTCTGTTGCTTTGCCTAGTTTTCCTACTCTGTAGCATATAACATTTTCCAGCTTTTCTCTGCTGTAACACCTCGTATAACATTTAAGGGCTGATCTTGCCTGCTAGAAGTTAATTGGTGTTTATTATTTACTAAAGTGGAAGCAGGATTTGATTTTTATGCAGGAATTTAGTAGAAAGGATTTATTTATTTGCTATATTTCAATGATTAAGTATCATTTCCTTAGCCTTGCAGGAAGCAAATTCTAATCTTGCAAAAATGTCCTGACTTTCCCCGCAAAGTCAGCAGGATGTATAAAACATAAGCATGTACTTAAAGCATCAGGGAAGAGCAGTGGTTGATAGCATTTTTGATCTTGTATTTTACTTCAAAAACAGATAAGTGGAAGAAAATCAGTGATATTGAGGGTGGTTTCATGAAAGAGTTTAGTTACAGTGTTTACTTCTTAAAAAAAAAAGACTATTTTTTTCCCTGTGAGAGTGAGGAAAAAAAATCACTGGGAAAGGTGCAACCATGTATTAGATTCTGTGGATATTCACAGTAAACTCTGCTGCAGTTTGAAGTAAAAGTTTCATCCTGACTATTATCCTATTTGTATTATTTCCATAGAGCTTTTCTTGAATAGTGAAAGGAACCTAAAACTGAGGATGAAAGTTATTGCTCTGGATACAGGCCAGTTCCAAGTGTGTTCAATGCAGCAATTATAACAGATAGTCAGTAATACAAAAGCACTTCATTAAAAAATTAGCAATTTCTTGGTATTGCGCGTTTCTGATTTTTGGAACGCCTTAAGCAGTTGAAGTGTATGGGATAAAATGCTTTTCACATGAGTTACTTTTAGGAATCGAATTTAAAATGTGCATGAATTTTGCACTTCAGGATTTTCTCAGTTACAGAGGAGCAGTGATCTCATGAGATCCTGCTGGGAACTCGGACTCAGCTGAAATTTTGAAAATTCCTGAGCAGGACACAGAATATTCACATAAAAAGACGTTTGCTAAAATGCTCAGGGAAATCGATCGTGAGCTTCTGGTTAATCTAAGAACAAAAGAACAGCTAAGTTAAGTAAATAATTAATTTTTGATTATTCACTCAACTGTACTAATTACTGTGACCCAGTTCTTAGAGATCTCATTGAAATGCTTTATGGAAGTCGGGCATTTATTGAAATGAAATCTTGAATATGTAGGTAATAGGAAGCATGTGGGTTGGACTGATAGAAACAGAGGCTGTTCATTGATGTTTTAAGAGCTGAGCACGTGTGGTTATGACAGCAACTGCTATGTGGTCCAGGCTGGGAATGATGGCAGTAAGCAGATGACTGGGCTTGCTTTTCTTCTGCCATGGGTCACTGGGACTTCTTGTTCCAAGATCATACGAGAGACAAAATTGCTAATGATGGGCTGGCATAGCATCCAGTGTGTAACCACAGCTATGTGACTTCATGGACACCAAGAGCTGCTTGAATGGAACCGTTCTCTGCGTATGTGTTCTCCTCTCCTTTTCTGTCTTGCATAGCAGGAATAAAGGGCATCTGGCTTCAGATAAATCCTCTGTGGGATTCATATGGAGAGGTTAATGAGTAGCCTTAGCCAGGTCCTAAATATGATTTTCCTCTTAAATGCTGCATGCTCCAGAACAGCTCTAAGAGAGTTGGTCATTATTCTGGGGCATCTCCAAAGGCAACTCTTTCATTATTTTTCTGTCTTGGTCCCTCTGCTGTAATTTTTAGGCTGTAGGATTGCCAGCATCCATGCTGGTTTTGTATTTGTTTCAGTGTTTTCTCAGTATTCTCCACCCCCCTTCCTCTCCCCCCATTATAGGTGGGGCATGAGAAACAAGTAAAGCCTCTGATTACTGAAATATGAGTATTTCTTAAATAGTGCCCTTAACCTGAGCTGAGTTTTGGTAGCCAAGGACCTCATGATTACCTGGGCTGCCATTGCACACAGGAGATACACAGATAAAATCCCTGTTGCCAGAAAGAATAGGCAAACCAGGCAGAAGAATTGGTTTTATCCCCATTTTACATACAGGAATTGAGGCTCCTGGGGATTCGGTTACTGAAGCAAGCCTGTGGTATGAAATAGTTTGTATCTCTTGTGTTCCTCTATGTGCCTTAACCACAAATCATCCTTCAGGCAAATTTACCTGTCACTCTGGTTGTTAAATGAGTCTGATTCCTGTAGTAACTTCTGCAAGTTCAAACTTGTTCTGGGCATATTTTTGGAGGGAGAAATCGTTGCAGATCAGTATTTAATGCTCATGGAGCACAGGACCACCAGCTCTTGGACTGTTTTTCATCAATAAAGTTGAATTGTTTTCCTTATTTTTTCCATTTGATTGTGCTGGAGGTATTCATTTTAGAAGCAAGTTCTGTATTCAATGAAATGTTTAATGTTAAGGAAATGCTTTGGTTTAAAAAGACTTTAAAATCAAAGCAGAGGTTCTTTTTTGAAACATTGAACCAAATCCTGGCAGCTGCGGTTGGCTTAAAATCGGTGGAGTTTCACCAAGGAAGAGTTATTGCTTCTCTCTAATGGAAAACACCCCATGGAGTTGAGTAAATTAAGAGGAATATCTCTATTTTGCAGGAGGATTCGAAGACTCATTTTAAAAATGCTGCATCCAAGACTTTGTAGACTCAGAGGGCTAAGTTCAGTTTTAACTGAGTTAAAGTCAGTTCTCTGCTGAGATCCCTGGGCTATGTCACCGTTCACTGGTAGCACTCTATCAGCGAGTGTTTTTTGTCTTATTTTGCCTGGCTTGCTGCGTTGCCAGGTGCTAATCCTGCGACCTACCCTAATTCTCAGAGTTCTTTTCCTATTTTTCATTGCAGGATAACAAGTATCTTGACTGTAATCTATTAATTGAATTGAATAAACTTGTTTCCCTAGCAGTGAGAGCATATTGTTTGCACACAGTGTCATCCCAGGCCCTCCAGCTATCGAAAGATTGCCAGATATGTTTATTAAACCCCCTGAGCTTGGAAAGAACGCAGAAAACTGTCATCTAGAGCAATACGAAAGTGCCTATCTCAGCTGGGGATCTGGCTGTTATGAATAAAGGAAGAGTTTGCGGTAGAGTTTTGAGATGTAAAGAGAAAAGGCTTCCCTATGGTGCAAATGTGTTGGAACCCTTAGGCGAGAAAAAAAAAACAAAACAAAACAACCTGAATTGTTGCTGGCAGTACAATGTAATTATTGAGTTAGCTACAGCTTGGGCTGTGAGAGCTTCTGGGGTAAAGGCCTGGTGACTTTGGCTTCTCTCTTTTTTCCTTGAGACAGTTAAAATTTTGAATTGTAACATTTTGTGTTCTTACTGGTAATTGAACCACATACATTTAGCACATTTGTGATGATTTCATAGAATGACAGGTTTCAGGTTTCCTTTTTTTGTCTGCTTCCTTTACCTGTTCTAAGTGAAAGGCAAATGAGCCAGTAGCGAGAGAAGAGACAGAGTAAAGCTTGGCTCCAGACCTAAACTCTTCTATTCCACAGTTGGCATCTCAGACCTGGAGATTCTGATTTCTTGTCCTAAGAGATTTTGATTCCTTTGGTTTTATTTATGGACTGTGGACCATCACTGTTGTCCCCTTCAGCCACACAGAACTCAAAGGGAGCTTACTCAGACTTAAACAAGGCAAGGAGTTCACTTGCAAGTTCTTGCATGCTGAAGGGAATATATTCATTACTCACTGTTAACTGATGCAAAATCCTTATGTAGGAAGGAAGCTGAAAAAATTGCATGCGGAGTTCCTCAAGTTTGCTCTATTTGTGGTGCTTCCTCACTGTAGGTTCTGGGACAGCCACACTGCTAGCTACTAGGGGATACAAATGGGAACAAATTGCTATGCCAGTGGGAAACGCAGGCTAATTGGCTGTCTGAAGGTGATGTCTACTAGAAAGGAGCTGTGGAGAGGTGTTACTACTCTAGAGCAATGAAGTTCACCTCAATACCAGAGTCCATTGTTCCACCATGCAGTGTTTAACCTCATCGTTCTCAAGGGCTTTAAAAACAAAACCAACCACAACAAAAAACCCTGTGTTTTGTGGTATTTTCTTTTGTGGTATTTTCACAAGCTGCACAGACGTTCTCTTGAGCTATTATCAGGGGGAGACATGTAGAACTTTATGCTTTTCTGCTGATTCCTCTATAAAATGTGTGATCCCAAAGCTAAAGTTGGTAAGTTCCTCTTCTGTTGTTTGCTGGAGTTTCCCCAGTTTGGAAAATCCCTTCACTCTCCTCCTTTTCTGCTAGCAAGAACCCGCACTGTAATAATGAAGATGATGCAGTCTTCAACCCCTTGTCCTCATTATCCACCAAGAAAATGGATACTGGGTTGGGAGATCGGGATTCTGTTCTCAGCTGAACAGCTCACCTGATGCTGTATGCTGAACAGCTGCCTTAGCGCCTCTTTGTTTTTATTCCCGTCTCTTCTGTGACCTTACGTACTTTAGAGGAGGGGCTCTTATTAAATACCAGGTCCACAATAGTTTTCTCTAAGCACTTGCTCACCTGATTCGTTCATGGTTTACTGCAGGTATCTGTGATTCATGCTTTGCCATTTAATAAACACTGTTCTAAAATAACTAGCGGTTAAAGCAAGCAGGCAGAATGAGTTAGATCACTGAAGATGATGCTAACACAGTACGAGCTCTGAAAACACTGCAAGAGAGCTTTCATTAGGAAAGATAGTCTTACTGGGCCTCATAGCTCACAGTCTACCTGAGGTTTGTTTTTATCTTCAAGGGAAAATGGGGAGAAATTCTACAGCACCATCTGTAGTTCAGTGTTTTGCCTACAAATTCAGATGTGTGTTACAGTATCTTTTCAGTCTAAATAGGTACCATCCTGAATTCTTTAAATTACCTTTAATCTGCATATATTTTTCTACACTTTTATACCTGAGTTGAACTCCCAGGTTCAGAACTCTTGATGAAGGAACCTTCTGGAAAAAATGTTTTCCAATTCCAAACAAAACAAACTTTTTTTTAAAAAAAGCTATTTTGAAAATATAAGAGTAAGAAACCTTCATGCTACAGAAAAGTGAAAGAATCTGTAGCAACAATGAAATTGCAGGGAAATTGACCCAATTTTGAGTCATTCTTTGTACTGAAAATGCTGGGCTGTCAAAATATTTGTTAGCAGCTCTAGATTTTGTTCCAGAAACTGTTAGTTGTGCTCCACGCAGATTTTTTTTTTTTCTGTTTTAATTTCAGATCTTCGAAAATGAAGAATACCACAATGCGTGTCATTGTTAATATAAAGATGGCATCACTTGTGCTTTGTTATGGTCTTTGTGTCTATCCTCACCCAATTACTAAGTACATACCCCTTGAGGCACTCAGATACTTATTACTGAGTTAAACATTTCAGATGAAAATATCTTAACTGCAAGTAGTAAAGAGAACAAAAATAATGTGACTTAAAGATGCTGTATCAGTGTAGGAGAAAAATACCACTCGCTAGCAACAAACAAGTCAAATGCTTGTTTTCTGTTAAATTAGCCATACCTGCAAAATATTCAGATATTTTAGGTTCCAGAAAGCAAAATGATTGCATGCATTTCTTTAAAATATTCAACTGTCTTTCTAAAATTCTCCATTTTACTTTTTATTATTTCATTATGACATACTTATGTTGATTTAAAAAGAAAAAAAAGTGGCTTGGATGACTTTGAAGTGAAGTCATTTTTTTCACAAGTCTTTTACCCAGAATGACAGTCTGCGTTACCTATTACCCCTTTACACAATATTCAGCTGTTATGATATTGTATATATGCATTAACAAATAAAGGAATGCATCCACAACAATTATGTTCCTCTTCTGCTTGATTTAGTTGTCAGCATGCATTCACGACTCTGTAAAGTATCTCCTTCACAGCCTTGTCAGGCATACCTTTTTCTCCCCATAATGTCAACTTCATGCAGCAGGCAGGCCAGGTGAGCTTGGCTCACTTTCAGGTTTTGTCTGTCTCTTTATCTGAAATTTTTAAAGGGGGGACGTCAGAAGAGGTAATTGCCGTAAATTACACACTGTCTGTTGTAAATTGTGATGAGAACATAATTGAAAATTAAACTGAGAGGCACTTCCTGGATTCGAGCAGCAAGAGAGCCAGAGGACAGCCTTAGCAATTTGCGGTGGGTCTACAAAGTAATTTTTTCCACCCCTCTCTCCAAAAGTGTAATTGATTCCGGTGCTGTACGATTACGCTCCTGTGTCAAGGGTTGGCCTGAGGGTCCTGGAGAGGGTTATGGAGACGATTCCGTAGGGTTCACGCAAATAATTGACTTGTTTCGTGTGAGTACTGTGTGAGGGGAATATCAGCTTTTTCCAACGGGAGAAGTGGAGCTTGACTGCTTGTGCAGAGATGTCACTGTTCAGAAAGGGGCATTGTTCAAGGTTCCCAGCCATTGTGTGTTTGTGTGAGCCCTGGTGTATTTGTGCCTCTCAGCCATTGCTGGGGATGGAGATGAGTATTAGGGATGGGGGAGGGGGAAGTTAATTTTACTCTCTCTTCCACCCACTCTTTCCTCCTCTTTCCCTTTCAGCTAAATAAAAATGTGAAATGCTATAATGAACAAAGCAACTTAAGTAGCTATTATTATTCATAGCAGAGTCTCTAACCAAGAGGAGTTAAGTGACTGAAATGTTGGGGACAGGAATCTGTACCAGGAGAGGATTAAAAGTTGAAATTCTCCTTGGCCATAATGCCCTGCTGCTGACCCAGCTCAGCATCCTTTTCGTGCAGTGTGAGACTGCACCAGCTGGCAGGAGAAGAGCTGGATTTGAGAGTTGTTAAGAGGGATCTAGTATAGCAGCCTTCGTGGAGCACTGAGCCATCCACAGTTAACTAGAAAACAACACTACTTTTTACTGCTTTTTTGTCATAGCACCAAATAACGTATTTAAAAGTTTCATGGCAAAACTTCAGTCCTGTGTCAGTTTAGACTTTCAAGACTGTTTGCATCTCTTTAGATCTATGTCTATATGCGGTATCACTCCAGAACAACTACATTTGTGGAAAAATGGAACACCTTCCTGTGAGGGAATGTTAATTATCGTATTGAGTAAAAGATAAAATGAGCTTACTATAGTCTCCCAACAGCTGGAATTACGCAAAGTTGAGAGTACTTCTTTCATACTCAGGACCCATGTGAAAATAATTGTGTATGTGTGCACATACACACATGTATTTACTTATAGCCAGGGACTTTCAGCCTCCAGCTCTAAGGAGATTTAAATAAACATTTTCATTGCCGTGGGGAAATAGTCTTTAAGCCTCTGAATCCAATTCATGCTTTGAGTACTTCTTACCCATTGTAACATTTATACCGCTACACCAGCCTTTTGTAGGTATAATTCTTTGATGGTATTTCCCAAGAGGGATGACCTTTTAGCAAAAGCCTCAGTAACTGCTGGGTAAAGAATAAGCAGTAGTAAAGTGGGCAGCCGCCTGCATTTGGCATCCCTGGCCGTGCACCCCTGGGAATGGTCTGTGCCTTATGGGCTCTTCTGGAATTCCCCAAGAAGCAGAGTGGAATGGCTTGGGAGAAGACTGAAGCAGGGAGGCAAGGCTCGACATGAGGAAATATGGTTTCTATCCTTTTCTTCTTTGTGTAGAACTAGGACTTGAGGTATACCATCTCACAGGAAATCAAGAATACTAAGAAATGCTACATATTAGGCCTTTATGCAAATTGTACAATGAACTGCTGCTTTACATGTTTAGCAATGGGTTATTTATTTAAAACATTCCATTCAATACCAAAGTTTGGTTTATGATGGAAAATGGCCAGCCTGACTCCAGCTTCTTTCCTCAAACTATTGCAGGCAGTTCTGCTGGGCTAGCCTGGGAGCAGGTGCCCAGAATTCCTTAAGATAAAAGGACTTTACGTAGCTGCAGATTCCGGTAGTTCTTAGGCTCTTTGTTGGCTGCTGCAAGGATGCAAAAAGCAGTGATATTGAGTTATGTTACAGACCTGAGATCTGTCTTGACTGGAAAACAGTAGATGTGCAGGAGAGTTGGGGACAAAATTGAGGTTTTTTATTTTGTTATTTTTCTGCCTTGGCAGGTCAGTAGTGAGTGGAGTACCATGCTTGTCAGACCTGAGGATGCCACAATTTATTCACCTGACTATTGTCTGCAGCTGTTGTAGAAACCACTAAAATATAGCACATCCTCAGTTCTGAATCAGGGTCTGGAAATAGATGAATAATTACGGTACTGAAATCCTAACAGGAAAACGGTGCTGAGTGTATTATCCTCAGACACGAAATTCTTGTCGAAAGAGTTGCATCAATGGATGAGTGATGACCTAATTTTAAGTTAAAGGCTTAACAGAAGGTATTTTATGGCTAGAGTGCTGGTCAGCATGGTATCGTTTCTAAGGCTTGAGCGCTGGTGACAAAAATGACATTTCTATATTTTACCACAGCAGGTTTGACTAGTTGTTTAATTTAACTTGATTGGCCTCATAGAGCTTAACAGACAAAGGAGGAGTTAAACTGCCTTACTGGAAAATGTGGAAATTACAGTCTTTTGTTTCAGTAAACCAATTGGTTTTCTGAACAGACAATCCCAGTCATCAAGTCTTGAAAGCAATACAAAGCAGCTTGGAATGTGAAGAAACCTTAATGTCAACTAACCAGCAGGGAAAGTCTTCCAAGGGCAACTAGAAAATACTTGAAATTTCTTTTTACTTAAGTGAAAGTCAACGAAAAAGTGTAGAGAAAATTTACCAAGTTATTTGAATGTTGTTTTGAATACACATTCATAGATCTCGGTCTTATTTGGACAAAATCTTCTGAGAAACTGAGTATGATAGTAGGGAAATACAGAAGGTGGCTCTTCATTCACAAATGAAAAGAACCTTTGCAGATGTTGGATTGCCAAGTAACAGTATTTTCAATAGGGAAGTAACACAACACGTAAAGCTCAAAAAGCTTCCATAATAATGGAACTAAAAGGAAGCAGGCATTTGCCCCTCATCACTTATGGCTAAGTTGATAGGATTGTTTTGTACAGACAGGCACAGGAAGCAGTATTGGAAGCCACAATATGGCAGATGAACTACCAGTCTTGCTGAGAGAAATAACATAGAACACACAATGTTTGGAGAGATGCTGCAATGTGGCCACTGGTTCTAGTTGAAGTGCTTGAAAATTTGAGAGGGAGGACAAGAAAAAAAAAATCTACTAAGATATCCATTCCTTGGATAGTGTCTGGATTATTAGGAAGACAAGATGTGATTGGGTGTGTGGTCATGTTTTTGGAGAAAGAACATGGGTATTAGTGCAAGAATTCATCTGCCGAACCCTAATTGGAGTGCAACAGTTTGAGACTTAGCAACATACAGATCCCACAACAATCATCTAAAAATAGCCAAGAGAAGTAGGGTCATGTTTGTGCTCTAAGCACTGGCTGAAATGCTGGGGTTTGTACAGTCTAGCAATGGTAGTTTTTGTACGAAACAACAGAGAAAAGTAGCAGAGAGGTGAACATCTATATTAGAAATGAGGTTTCTGCTTTCAGTAGCGTGGACTTTTGGCATAAGCTCCTTTGAGAAAGTCTGGCATTTCTATCTTCTGTGTTGGAAGACATGTAATCCAGGGAATGTTTTTTCACCTCGGTATAGGATTAAAAGGATAAAATTCTGCAGGCTGTATTATATAGATTTTATGCTAGTAGACAGTATTTTTTGGCATTAAGAGATTTGATTCTTTTCAAAGGTAGACTTAAAAACTAAGCAGCACAATAGTCTATGTTGCCATCAGTTGTTCTAAATCCAGTTATAAAGCCAGGTATAAGAAGAGTTGCTGTTTTTCTCAACCAGGTTAGTTTTACCAGCTAGTTTGACCGTTTAATTTTGGGCATTGTTTTGTCTTTCAAATCACATGCTATTGAGATCAATACTCCATCTATTGAGATCAATGCTCCCATCTATAACAGAAGAATCACCACATCATGTAGTGTATGTCTTTAGTATAGTGGGGGTTTTTTGTTTTGTTTTTAGAGCAGTTTTTACACCCTTTTGCTTCTGGAGCAATGAACTTTACTTGCCTTTTTGAGCTAGAGGAGAAATGCTATTATTAATAGTCCCAGATTAAGTGGTCTTAATATTTGACACGGGACAGTGGATCAGTGTGTGTTGCCATTCTCTATGATTGCTTCTTCATGATGTGTTTTCCTGTAATGCTCTTCAAAAGCACTTGAAGTATTATGTTATGTTTGTGGCATACCATGCTCACTTTATTGTCTCTTCTAATTCAGGGAATAAAAATTATTCTCATTTATTCAGGGAATTTTCTTCTTTTAATGATGGGAAAAGTAGGAACGGGTTACAGGTGAAAATAAGCGCACAATTAACACAGTCAGACTCATGGGGTTTGTTGGTGCTTACTACTCCTTAATCAGTTGCAATTAACACGAGATGAGTGTTTACTCTCAATTCTCTTAATACTTGTGTAATTGACCACAATAATAAATTTACATCTATGTATGTGCTAAGGTTTTTTTGCTGTTTACACTGAAGCTTGTAAAATGTTTTGTGTGCTGTGCAGATACTTCAGATAAGAAAGCCTGAAATAAAACACAGTGACTTCAGTAGAGAAAGAAAGCAGAATTTTAAAAATCAGTGCATTTGGTGTATAAACGTGTTGAGTTAAATATCTCAGGGCTGTGGCAGAACGGAAGCCTGAAAACTACAAATTACATAGAACAGAATGGTTGCTAATTGCAGATATTTGGACTGAATTCCTGCTTTGTCACCAAATGTCAAATGAACTTTGGTTGGGTGAATTAGTCTTTGTCTCTTCCCTTTCTGTATTTAAAGGGGAAAAAAAATGGAGGGGGGGAATAATGTACTATCCTGTTCCACATGAAAAAGAGATGTATGCTAAATACATCAGAAAGTTGAGACCCTGTGGTGATGGGGCCACAGTAGTTCTGAAGATAAGGTAGTGTACAATAAAAAGATGGCTCATTCAGACTCCTTCTAAGTTTAAATGTTGTGGTTTATTTACAGTGTTCCTATTTGATATAATTTATTAAAAAAACCTTATGTTTTATAGATAAAGAGAATTTGCGAGGAAGATCAAAGGAAATTAGATGTTCACAGTTTGCTTCATAAACACGAACAAACCACTGTTTGTGGTTTCTTTCCTCTCTACTGGTGAAGGGATGATAGTAGTTCATTTCCTTGGAGAACTCACTAGTGTCTGGGAAGCCCTTTTAAGACTGTGAAAGTGAGTAGGTGTAGGTTACATCTGCCATAACGTGAAGGTGATTTGGTGCTAAGGGGAGTCTCACATCCATGCTGTGTTTTGGGTACTATTAGTTCAAAACTGCTTCTAGCTTAGCCCTGTGGACCAAAAGTCCACAAGCAATATGATGAATTAGATGTGAGCAATGGAATTAGATGTGCTTGTGAGCACTTGCTTCCAATTCAGTTTCATGTGAAGGAAATCCAGTTTCTGTGCTTTGAGATCACTAGGATGAGTACAACAAATGAGGATATCAGGAGTTTTGTTTCAAAAGTTCACTCTTGACCTTAAATGCTAATGTATAATGTAAGGTGGACACAGCCACAGCAGTGTTTAAGCTGGAAAGAAGAGATAATGCACTCACAGTTGAGTTGAGGTACTTCTGCCAAACTTTTTCCATGCAAACACTGAAAACAGTGTGCTTAATTATGTTATAATGGCACCAAGAAGTGTCCAAGTAATAACAGACCACTTTGTTCTGGACGCTGTAAAAATATAGCTGGAGAGTCTCTGCCCCCAAAGGCTTTTCAGTTTAAGTTGGAGAGGTCAAAGAGGCTGATTTGATGGAACAAGCTGAGGATTTATAACTCTCCAGCCTTGAAAATTACCTTCTCCACAGCTTTGGTACTTTCAGGTCTGTACTAGTGCGTTTAAATGAAACACGAATAAAAGGTCAGCAGCAGAGCTCTACCTCAAGTCTCTTAGGTTTCAGTTTTGTGAACTAGCTGCCACTCTGCAGTGAACAAATTTGCTTGTGCCTCTGTCATCCTTGTGCTATATTTTTCTTAGAATCTGTTTTACCACTTTACGTCTGTAAATATAAGCATGTAACTGGTGTGGATCAGTGCTTTTAGTACTTGGCATGTTCTTTAGCAAGTAATGGTTGTATACTGGATCTTGTCACTGTGTATGTGTGTGTGTGTGTGTGTGTGTAGATGTCCGTGTCATCTTCTGCATGCACAACAGCAAACAGCAGCAAATCAGAGGGGAAGTATTGACCAAACACTAAGTGTAAGGGTTGCCAAGCGTGATGCTGTTGGTTTGTGCTGCACAAGAGATCCAAGGGTCCAGAGCTACTCCTTGTACGTAGTGCTCATAAGGTGAGCGATGGCCACCAAGGTTCCAGTGGAAGCAGAAAGTTTTTTTTTATCAGAAAAGGAGGCTTAAAGCTGAGAGTTAGAGCTTGTGTTCTCTAGAAACATCTGGTTTAAAAGGTTTGGAATGTCTGTGAGGGAAAGGAAGTGGTCAGGGTGTACCTGGAGGGGAAAAACAGCTCTTCAGATGGTCAAGATCAAGCTAGTAGATTAGTTTCTTAGACTGTTTTTTCTTAGTGCACACTGAAGAACATCAGCACAAGTAATCCTGTTGTCATTGCTGCCAGTCTCTTAGTTGGATGTTTTGGTTATGAATACCACAGTGTTGCTGTGGGTTGGGGATTGGAGGGCAGAATTGTTCAGAACATCTGTGATACAGGGCGGTTGTTCTGTCTCTGCATAAAGTATTGGATTACTCCATTTAGTTGTTTGTTTTATTTACAGAAGTTATTTGTAACCAAATGCACAAGCAGATTCGCAACATTCCCTAATTACCCCTCTCTTTAAGTCAACAGTGTAATGAAAACAGCAGAAGCTGTTTAAACTTCTGTACCAAAACATAAACCAAACATAGATCTATTTTTCAAATTAGTGAAATGTTCAGTTTTAATAGGCCCTTTGGTTGCTCTTCCTGAAAGGCACTTGCTCCGTGCAGCCTGAAGTGTGTTCTGTGGTGGTCTGTAATTTCTGAAAGTACACATTAGTGGGAAATAATAGCGAGAGCTGCCAGAAGACCTATTGGCTGCATGCGTTGCTTTGTTTCACATAAGAAGACTTTTCCCCACGCTTATTTTCTGAATGCATTTTGTGTTTATAATGGGAAAGCATTCCTGTCTTGTTTGGTTTAAGAAGTTAAATAGTATAAATTTGCTGGTCACATTTACTTGCTTGAGTTAGAAAGGACCTAGTGCACTGGCAGGACTGCCAAGGCTGAGTGCTCAGGTATCCTTTAGTGGGACTTGGCACCCCTCTACTTTCATAAAATAGCATATACTTTAGGGCTTTTCTTTCTACTCTGCTTATAATCTGTGGGATCAACTGGACTTTGAAGCTTTCCATGGAATACTGGATAGCCAGCCCCTCTTTTAAGTCTGAAGCTGTTGTTTTTCCTGGTTATGGCTGTAGGACCTCAGCCATTCAGACACTGCGATAAAATGTAACAGCTTACCCAAACTCAGCAGCTTAGATCAGAGCTGCTTGTACACAAAGGGTGTGTGGTTTTCCTGCCTTAAAGAATTTTTATTTGGCGTTGAGCTATTAGGGGATAATACAACAAATGAGATGAAACGTTTTGCAGCGTAACTGTGAGGGTCTCTTCCCTCCCATGCTGAGTAATTTTCATTTGCAAATGGCAGTGGCATTCTTCAGACTATAAGATATTGTAGAACACAATATGTGAAAAGCAAAATCAGCCCTCGGGTGCATGCAGATGGCCACGCTCTAGCAAGCTCCACTCTGTCTCATTTGTCACTTCATAATACTGAGACCAGATATAAGAAGGACCACACAGAGGCTCCTTCCCCAGTATGGCGTTCCACCGGGTGTCAGCCAGCAGCACAGGGATTTCCTCAGACATGGAGAGTATCTTAGAATTATGAAGCAGTACAAATGGCTTGTGTTACTGTAACACCTAGAAATCCTAGCTGTGAACCACAGCGTGCGGAGTGCTGTGTAATCGAGAATCCAAGCAGCTGTTCTCATTGTTGTATCTTTTGAGCTCATCATAAAATAAAATTTGTGTAGTCTTATAGCAGCAGATACAGAGCTCGATCATGATTTTGCAAGCCGTGACCTGTAAATTGAACTGTCTTCCAAGGATTAGCCTGCAGCTTTCCTGTTTGCTTGTGGCAGGCCGTGCTTGGGAGAGGTGATGGCCCTGGTGTTGTGTGCAGGAGGGGTGTGCTCACCCTGTGGGGCTGATCCTGCAGGAAAGCCATGGGGGCCACAGGCAATACGACTGGTTCTAAAGCTGAAAGCATTAGCTTGATGTGGGTATGCGTTTGTAGCACGTGTAGCAAAATGACATGAAAACTTACAGCATACTCGAAAAAGCAGATAAGGAAAAAGGGGATCTTCAGCATTTGGCTGCAGGAGGACTGGTGTTTACATTTCAGAATGCACTGCGATGATTTATGAAAATGGAAAACAAATCAATTTTAGGAAGATAGCTGTCAGACTCTTAGTACAAGTCAGTGAAACAATGAGCTTTTTTTTCCTGTTAAGATATCTTTAAAAAGCAATAATTAAAAATAGCGATAAATATTTCCATTTTAGAAATATTTTCTCATACAGACACTTCCTTGCACTTGAATTGTGTTGACTGAATGGAACTTTTTTTTTCCTCCCCTCAGCAGAAAATCAACTTCTCTCTTGCCTGACCTTTTCTCACCTGCTTCCCATTTTATCCTCTCGTGGATGCAGCTTTCTCTGCAGGAAAAAGGTAGGAAATATGTTTTTTTTTTTTTTTCCAAACAGCAGGTTGTCATTGTATAATGTCACATAATAAATTGGAAATTTAAATTGATTTTTTTAAAATTAGTAATCTGAAAGCTAAAATGTTAAAAAGATGACCATTTAAAAACCAACCAAACAAACAACAAACCCCAAACCTCCACATTTTAAGTGGGAGAGAGGTATCGTGAATTGAACCCTTTAAAAAAAATAAAAATATTTATAGTTTTGCTGTGAGGAGGCTAAACTGCATTGGACTCATAATTATATTTGTCCATGCAAATGGTAGTCAAATCAGAAAATCTTCACTATTATTCCTCTTGCAGTGATTTCAATAGATATTATATTGATCTTACAGTACTCACTGCCCATTGCACAATGCTGAAAACAATTAAAGTACATCAGTACCTTTTAAAAATCACCTGCATGATTTTCAGTGAAGGAGGCCTTTTGTGAGGGATGAGGACTGGGGCATTTACACTGCAATGTCATTATTCAAACTCCTGTGACCATAAAGCTATGGAGATGGCAGTGACCTTTTAACCTTAATAAAATCAATAACGGACCATCTTAGCTTCAAGTCATCTGTTGCTCAGTTTATACATATTGCAGTAAAATATGCAGAAGGATCTGCAAAAAATAAATGTTTTTTTTTTTTTTTTTAAATCAAGATGTGTTTTGGGAGCATTGGTTAGCATTATCTATCTGTATGTTTGCAGTATTAGAGCAGAACAAACTATGCTGGGAATACATAGGCCTTTGCATTGAGTTTCTTTAAGATCTGAAAACAACTCCCTCTGATGGAGGTGCCTGAATTTCTTCAAAGGGTTCATAGTTCTGAGCTTCAGTTTTTCCCATTTCCTTTCTCTTTTCTTTACGTAATGTTTTCCCTTATGTAGAGGCTTTTCAAATAAAATTGAGGTCAGGAGAGGCAGTTTTGCTCTGGAAAATACTTCTTTGTCTTTAAAGAAAAATATACTTTTGAGCAGTGAACTCATAACTTCTTTCTGTGTAACCTTGCAAAGACTTATGTGAATATTTAATTTCACTCACATGTTCAGCCTATGGGAGTCCTTACAACTGCTGACATGTAGAGATGGGGACGCTGGGTAGCAGGAGAGATGTTATCTGATGTAAGGTTTAGGATACAGATGATCAGTTCTGATACTGAAGATGGTTTTGTCTGTCAGGTTGTCAGCTGTGTCTGTGTGGTATTTGTGTAGTTTTAGTGATGAAAGACTGTGGTGTGAATACAAAAAAGCTGAGATTTGATATATAAATTGGGACTTCTGAACATTTCTTCTTTGCTCGTTTTTTGTAACTGAGTCCACAGCTGAACAGAATGACATAATATGGGAAAAATCAGGTATTTTGTTTAAAGAAGAAAAAAAAAGGGAAAAACAGCAATAAGGCACTGAGGGGAGAGAAAATGTCTCTACGAATGCAACAGACATAAAAGAAAGTGAAGGAAAGTTAAAAATTACCATAGGGCAGGCAGGACACCTGCTAAAGAACCTTCTGCTGCCTCTCACAGCTGGAAGGAAAAATGAAAGAGATGCAAACAACTGTTCTAGAAGCATGAAATCAGCCTTTTGTCTTTTCGCCCCCTGTCCCCCCCCCTCCCCCTCCCTTTCTGAACAGTTACAGTATGCAAAATTTAGGGGAATCTCAAAGTATGCGAAGGAGAAAAAATTCAGCAGGCTCTGCATATAAAAAGCTTAGGCATGGAAGTGTGCCTCTTTGAAAACAGGAGCATGTTTGGGAGCTTCCCGGTGCATTGAAGAAAGTGGTAATTAATGCATAGTGAATGACTTCGAATGAAGGTTGAATAGGGGCATAACAATGGGAAGTTTTTTTTTTTTTTTTCCTCTAGGTTAAAGTGTTGAAAAAGGAAAGCTGTTAAAAGATGGCTACTGTGAAGCTACAACTTCAATCCTTGTCTTCTCTGACTTTGCTTTATAGACTGTGGTGGGTTTTGTTTTGTATGGGTCTCCAAATACAATGAAGTTAATTTGCACCAATTTCATTTTGTGTATGCTTTGGGTGGTTTTTTTTTCTAAGGTTTTTTTCTTTTTCATTTTTTTTTCTTTTCTTTTTTTTTTTTTTTTTTTGGCCAGGCTTGGTTCTTTGATGGTGCTTTTGAGCAAATGGTTTGCCCAAAGTTCAGATGATGTTAGCTCCATCCTCTTTTTCATTTACAACATCAAGGGGATTACAGAGAATAACTTTGTTGCCCAACATCAAGGCTATATCTTCAGGCTACTAGAAAGGTAGTTCTCAGAAAGTGTGTCTTCTAATATTTTAGAACCTCCACAGGCTTCAGATAAAACAAGTATTAAATACAAAAAGCTCACAAGGATCCCAAGGAAGGTTAAACTCACACAACCTCCTTCATGTTGAACACCTGAAATGTATTTTTTAGACTGTTGGAGTGTTATCATAGTGGAGACAGCAGTGAAGTCTTATATAACTGAAGACAGAAAGAATAAAAAACAGCACCTTGTTTAAAGACAGGCATTTTTTAATGGAACATGAGCTAAATATAATCTACTCTTGCCATTGAAAAGGGAATTTGAAAACTGAGCAAGTCATTTTGGAGGGGTCTTGAGGGCTGGTTTTTATTGGATCATAAGCTAGTATACCTGCAGATTTGCCGTGCTTGATCCAAGAACAAAATCTGTGAGCCTGAGGACTGAAGGATTGGGATATTTTGAAGAATTGAAACTAGGGAAGCTACCATGCTCATAATAATTTCCATGTGTTTCTGTTGTTCAGTGTTCTGGGCTGGAGTACGTTAAACATGGCGCCTCAATCCTTTATCATGTAAATCTTAATTAGTTCTAAGGGAGATATGGAGATAAAAACACCCTACAAAACTCCTGAAGTATGCTCTGTGTTCTGTTTTTCCAGAAGGAAATGAAGAGATTTCAATATTTCCGTACATGGTCTAGAATGATGTGTGTCCTTTCTTCTCAGAACATCCATTAGTACGCTTTTGAGAGGAAGGTGAGACATGCTGGTGAACACAAGTGAAAAGTGATCTGCTTTTGCTGCTTCCACAGAGCTGTTATCTGCCCTGGGCAAATCTCTTACCCTCTTCTGCTTAACTGCAGCAGGTGTTTTATTGCCCCCTGCTCCTTAATGTTTGTAAATGATTGTGAATTCTCACATTCTACAATAGTGCTCTGAAATGGCTGTTGTCAATATTATGGTAAAAGTTGTGTCGGTTCAGGCAGATTTTTCCTTTTTCCTTGTGTATAAATAGAAACCAGTATCTCTGGCACTCTAAATACTTACCACTCCAGCTATTTTTGCTGAACTGAAAATGCCACTGTTAATTATCTGTTGGCAGATAGATGTATCTTTTGAACTGCATGAAATTCCAGTTAGTATCTGCATTGTGATATATCTTTTGCAGTGCTAAAATGTGTGTTATGGACAATTTTCTCAACATATCTGCACATTTTTTCAGGGGTCTGTTGGCCCATCAGGGAGACCAACAGTAGTAGCAGTGTGGAGAATGAGACATGAGTTAGACTCTTTATCTCTTCTGTGCCTTTTTGGTAGACAGTCTTATTCAAACAGATGAAACAGAGCAAATCTGTAACTGGAGGAGCAGGTGAAAAGAGACTGATGCATTGTTACCTGAGAAGGTTGTGCTCTTGCATCCGTCATCCCATCGGGTATCACAACAGCTTTGCATCCTGGTAATCCTGGCAAGTTGTTGTAATCAGCAATGAGGACAGCTTTGGGTATGTTATACACTATGTATGGGATGTATGGCATTTTTCAAAGGTGTTTTATTTCAAAAATCTGTGAGCGGATATCATATAAAATGAAAGCTAGATTACTAGATCCTGCAGATAGGAGGTAAGGGCTACACTGGAATTGGCTACTGAGCACTTTTGAGTCTGTCCCTTGTGAGTCTTGAGCAGAGTTCAGTAATTTGTTTGTGCTAATTTTGTTGTTCCTCTCACTTACTGAGTACTTATTATGGAGGTAGTAAGAGCTACATGAATCATGAACAAGTACCTGTGAACTTTTAAAGTTGTAAAGTAAATAATGTAGCCTGATTTTATATGCTTGTGCATGTATATGTGCTACGTGTGCTCTGCTATAGGGTAAAGAAAAAAAAATCAGTGTCAGAAAATATCAGATGTAATGTAAGAACTCCCTCTTCTGTAAAAACTCCCAGCATATGAAATGTGCTGTAGCACTACCCATTGTGGCCCAGAAATAAAATGTTTCCTATGAATTAGAAGGAGACAGAGTTGGATTAACTGGATGACATTTCCCCATCTGTTTTTTATTTACTGTTGCCCTTTTCCCTTCACTGTAATTAGTGCATAGAGGTAACAATAGGCATATACTGCACTCTGAGCCACAAGGATGTACCAACATTTTGAGCACTTTCCATTATTTTTTTCCCAGTGACTCTTCTAAAACTCCTAGCATCTTAACTCTGCTGAAACCTATTATTTCTGTGAACTGAAGAGGCAATTTAAGGCACCTTTTCTGTTTGCAAACAATTTTCAAATATAACCTCACTATTTCTGAACTTTTCCCAAGGGCCTCATAAAATTGATAATTGTCCACTTTCCTCTAAGTGACTTGAAAAATTGAAGGTCTTACAATTTGAAATTCTGATCTGGATTTCAGGGTTCCCACCACCAACACTGCTGCTCAGAGGTGCTTAGGGTGCTCAAAGCCAGAATCCCTCTCTGCAGAGAGGGGAGCTGTTTGGAAATGATAACCCAGGGCTTCAGAGAAACTCGGTTCTCCTTTGGACTTACTTCTGCCTTTCATTTAGAGGTACTGATGCGCATAAATATCGAAGGTGACAGCTTAGTAGTAAATAAGATAGTTGAGATGGCAGATGGGCCATGCAGACACTCAGCTGGTGGCACTACAAGGGCTGGGTCGAGGTAGCAGTAGCTAGTGGTACTAGTAAGGTTATTCTGAGGATGGAAAAGGAAATAAAAATCTTCAGAGAAAAAGCTCTGAGCCTGAAGCTGTTTATCCTTGAGAAAGGATCTAGTAAGAAAAAACACTAGAACCTGGGGCAAACTTCATATGCAACCAGAAGGGGATGAATGTGATATCATCTCCACAAAAACATAAGAGCCTGAGTAGTCTGGCTGAAAATTGGAGGTTCTTAAAAAGCAAAGGTAAATTAGATAGTCCAAAATCCATAACTCTACAGGCAAGAAAAAAAACTAAAAGCCCTTTCTGGCTTAGTGTTGAAGTGAAAGCAGAGATTAGAAATAAAAAAGCAATTTATAACAGATAAAAAAAGGGACACTAACAGCATTTGATGTAGTCCAGAAGTTATGAAGTGTGGAAAGTTGAAAACAGCCACTAAAACTTCTGAGACAAATCCATGTGAAAAGGCAGCATGAAAGTTAAAAAAAAAAAGTGTTTTTTTTTTTTCTTTTTAATGAAGACCAATACAGTGGAATACCTCTGTTACTGGATGGAGGTGAGGGTTATGATTATACACACAAAAGCTTTGAATTTGTGTTCTGCAGTCAATTGAAAAAGGCCCCCCAGATGTGGTGTCCTGGTGGGGTTTTAGAAGACAGGAAGAGTGTAAACACTGCCAGCATTCAAAAGGAGCAAACAGAATTACAGTGGTAAAAACAAACTGATTCACCTGTTATCCATCTTGGGCAAAATAATCGATTTGTTAATACAAACTAATAGGTTGTATTGTTCTGTTTCTGAATAGCAAGCAAAAATTATTAGGTATCACTTCTACTGTTTCTTCATCATTGAGACTTCTCTGCTATTTCCTCCTAGTTGTGAATCCTACGTTGTGGTCAACATATGAGCAATTAAATATATGTTCCCATTCAGTGCAGTAGAAAGAAGAACATGTACTGACAAAAACATGTATAATGAACTGAAACAGACATTTTGGTCTCTATACCAAATATTGGTTGCGATGGTGCTTTTCTGGTACACACAGTTTGGGGTTTAGCATCTCCTGAAGATACTGACAATTAGATAAAGAATCCACAGTTTTCACGACTAAATAAAATGTCAGGCTGTGATAGCCCTTAAGACTTCAATCTGTAATATAAAGTAAGAACCAATTAGATTTAAAAATATATAATATGTATGTATAGTATATATGTTTATTAAGTCTGTTTCATCTCTGGTTGCTATGTCTGATTTTGTGATAACTGTACAAAATGTAATGACCTGTGCTGACTGGGAAGCTATTCTTGGACACTGCTCCCATGCTATTATTCAAATGTATGTGTATGATGTTCTGTGCTGTGTTAAAATAACATGTGTGTGGCTCTTAACAAACTACTCATCCAACTGGTCCCAGTCACAGGTCTGAAAGTGACTTAGGCTGTAGACTATTCCCAATAAGTAGTGTGCATGTGGTCCTCCTGTTTTAGACAGATAATTGATGATGTACATATGGGATGTTCTTTGTCATCCCTGGGGTAGCTGAGAAAGATACCCAACAGGTATTTGAAGACAAAGCCAGACCTTTCATGGTGGTGCACAAAGGAAAACAACAGATCAGTGGAAAAAGGCAGAGCTGTTCCTTTGGAGAAGCTGAAAAAGTGGGTTTTTAGGAAACAGTTCTTCACCAGAGAGTGATTGGGTACTGGAACAGGCTCCTTAGGGAAACGGTCATAGCACCAAGACTGTCAGAGCTCGAGAAATGGACAGTGCTCTCTGACATGAGGTTTGAATTTTGGGTGGTCTTTTGCGGGGCCAGGAGTTGGTCTTGGTCATCCTTGTGGGTCCTTTCTAACTCAGGCTATTCTGTGATTCTAATGGTCTAAGGTTCCCTTTAAGCCTCAAGCTTTAGGAAATAGACGAGATCAAATGGTGTGTCCCAGTTGGTGTGCTCTGATCCTACTAGCCGCACACCTCCAAAAAATGTGATGAAATGATTGAGATCTGACTTATGTTCTGTCACAGTACTGTTCCAGCCTGGGGGACTAACTGAGCAAGGCAGCAGGATTTGTCTGCCTGTGAAGTTCATTTTTCTGTTACATCAGTGCCGTGTTCTGTATCTCAAGGTGCATTTGTTTGACTTTTTTGCTATCTTTTCAGAACATCACAATTTCTAGTTTTGGTTTAGATTTTATTCTACACAGGATGCATACTGAAAAGCATTGCCAAGATGCAAATCTAGTGGGCAAGCAGCCATATGCAGTTACATCTGGAACACACAGATTATACAAAGATTACACAAGGAAATACAAGGAAAAGTTGTGATGTGGCCAAGGGTAGATAGATGCCCATGGATGGCTTTGGAGACAGGCTTGCTGTGTTGTAGAAGTTCTCGTGACGCTTCACAATGATGGCAGTAAATGTGTGATGAAGACGGTACAAGTTTTAGAAACAACTTTAAATACTTCACAGTCTGTATCATCTGTGAGTAAGGGAGAATGCCACGTGCCTTTTAGATGTTATTTTCTAATAGAAGGAAGGTGATGGCTAGAAAAAGATTGAACACCTGGATGTTTTAGAGTGAGAGTAACTGACTGCAGCCACATCTCAAAGTGAGGGGAGTTGCATTAACTGGAATTTGCAAGAGTACGCTGGACACAAATCACGATCTTGGCTATATGTAACAGAGGGAACAATTCCAGAATGACTATTGTATGCATCTCTTGTTGTTCCCCATCTTTTTTTTTCTTTTTTTCTTTTTTTTCCCCCATATCCCTCTTACAAATGCTTGAAGGCTTATATGAAAGTTCAAGGTTTAGGAAATCTCAGGGAAAGGGTGATGAATTTTCCACAGCCAGCCCAAGGCTTCTGGTGGGCTGAAGAAGCAAGACTTTGAGTAAGAGGACTTTTTAATTAGGTGTTTATTAGAGAATTGTGATTTTTTTTTTGTCTGAGCTGGCTTGGAGCTTG
Organism: Lagopus muta; assembly: GCF_023343835.1. Taxonomy (NCBI): domain Eukaryota; kingdom Metazoa; phylum Chordata; class Aves; order Galliformes; family Phasianidae; genus Lagopus; species Lagopus muta. The sequence continues at coordinate 7,275,503 of NC_064441.1, forward strand.
TGCTCAGGGATGTTTTTTTCAAGTTTCTTCGGTATGAAACTGTTGAATTGTGGATCTTAGAAAACTTTCTTTTTCCCTACATTTTTGAAATTTCGTTTTCATTTCTGAACCTGTTTACAGATGCCTAAAACTGAGAAAATAACCGGAGTCTTTGCATTTCAAGGCCTGCATGGAAATTCAGGTGGAATAAAAGGAAATAGTCAAGTCCAAATATTTAATGGTAAAATGTATGGATATAGTATTTGTTCTAGGAGCATGTGAAAGTGAGAGAACATCTCTACAGTAAATAAACCACACTTTGCCCATCCCTTTTGCCAATGGGATGAAATACAGACTCATTGTCAGCAGGAATGCCTTTCAGGATGGACAATAGATAATTGGATACCTACCGAGCACTTTAACAAGTGTGTCAACTGGCATCAAGTGGTGAAGCTTACGTCCTTATTCTGGGATGCAGGTATTTGTTTGGTGTAGTGCTGGTAGTGTAAGAGGTTGGACTACGTGGTGGGAACGAGGGATACCCTCAAAAGCATGTTTCCTGTTATTACCAGGAAATTACACTGTACATTGGCTGGGATAAATTAAGAAAATAACCCATATAGGATTTTAAACTAAGGGCAGAAGCCAGTGAAGCCACAGCTAGGGCAGCCAGCTGATTTAATTGTTCCTTTTTGTTTGTTTTTATGTGTTTTCTTGAGAGCTAGTACTTCTGACTCTGACACAGATCTGCTGAGCCTACTGCTTTATAATGCTCTCTTTTTTTTGTCATAAAGTTGAAGTTAGCATTTTGACTAAATAAACAACAACTTTTGAACAGAAAAAAACAGAGCACCTTTTATCAGTTATTTCTCTTCCATTGTAGTGACCTTGTGTTGTCCTCTTTTTGTCCTTTTTTTTTCTTCTCCAGTTTCTTTTGCTTCCTTTTTAAAGTCTTAGCCAAAGAGTTTTGGAGCTAAATTCAGCCCTGATGTAAAACTGCACTGTTTTTATATAGCTTCTATTGGTTTTTGCCTTGATCCTGGAAGACTCAATTTTAAAAGGTAGATATGACACAGATTCTCTTCCTTAAGGAGCTGATATATATATTTATTTTCCCTGATTCTTACTGTGGGATGCAAGGCAAGCACAAAATTGTCCTGAAATGACATTTCAACAATCAGAAGTCTTTCTTTTGTAAAATTATCACAACTAATATTTTACTTGATGGTTGCATCCAGAAAAGTCTGTGGGAGGAAATTTGCTTTGCACTTTGGACCATTCTCAGAATATAGACCAATTCCAGAATTAAACACTGGCCTGATAGTGAGCTCACGTAACGTCAGCATATTATCCTCAGCTCTTCTCAAGGGATGAAGTAGTAGTATTTCAGGAACTGACAGAAGTTTGTCTAAACTGGCCTTTCAGAACTGACCACCCAAACAGCTAAAAATTTCAGCTCTGACTTACGGTGGGCCTCTCCTTTTAGCTGTGCTGTGTTAAGCTTTGCTACACCCTAAGGCAGGTGAGGATAGTATCTCTGTTCCCTACAAGTAGGTCTTGAACCAAGTTTAGATGCAAAAATGCTGTTAAATTCTCAGAGAGACTCCAAGGGAAGCAGTGGCTGGCTTCTACTCACAGATTCAAGGTGCTAGAAGATACATGGTGATGGAGGCTGCATGAATGTAAGAACTGTTAATATACTGTTTAGATGTCATGTTACTGGGGAAAGTCTAACCCTTGCTCTCAGAAAGCTACCGTGAAGGTAGTTTGTAATATTAATTATTCTACTCGTTAATTGCCTTACCTCCAAATCTGCATGTCATTCAGCAAAGACAGCCAGAAGTGGAACAACAAACCAAGTTATGAGCAGAAAGGCAGGGCTGCTTTCGGTCAAAATATTCCTTTAATGAAATGCCATGGGGAGTAGTTGGTTAAGAGAACAAAGTCAGGTTTGTGGCAGGGCTGTCAGTAATTTGAGAGGCTGCGCATCTCTGAAGCAGAATCTTGTGGAAAGGGTAATTGCAGCAAGTGTCAATCTTAAATATAAAAAAAAGACATTGTGACCAAATGCCTCTGTCGTGTTCTGTGAGGTATCACAGTTCAAGAAATAGCCCTGAAGCATTGTGGTGTGTCAGTTATCTGGACGCTTTCATTGGGAAGTGCTAAAATTCCCAAGAGATCCAAAACATGTTGCCAAAAGTTCAACTTCTTGTAATACTACTCGATAAAGATCTAGTAGAGACGGGGGCCTTGTCAAGCCAGAGACTGCTGGTGTTTCTGGGTAAAGTGCAAGGTTTTGCATTTGGGCCGGAAGAACCCCAGGCACCTGTACAGGCTGGGAGGAGTGGTCCTTGAGAGCAGCTCGGCAGAGAAGGACCTGGGGGTCCTGATGGACGAGAGACTGAATATGAGCCAGCAGTGCGCTCTGGCAGCTCAAAAGGCAAATGGGATCCTGGGCTCCATCAGGAGAGGGGTGGCCAGCAGGGACAGGGAGGTGATTGTCCCTCTCTACTCGGCTCTTGTGAGGCCCCATCTGGAGTACTGTGTCCAGGTGTGGAGCCCTCAGTACAAGAAAGACATTGAGATTTTGGAAAGGGTCCAGAGGAGGGCAACTAAGATGATCAAGGGGCTGGAGCACCTCCCCTATGAGGATAGGCTGAGGGAGTTGGGCTTGTTCAGCCTGGAGAAGAGAAGGCTGCGGGGTGACCTCATTGCAGCCTATCAATACCTGAAGGGAACCTACACCCAGGAGGGGAGTAAACTCTTCAAAAGGGCTGACAACAGCAGGACTAGGGGAAATGGTTTTAAGTTGAAGGAGGGAAGATTTAGGTTAGATGTTAGGGGGAAGTTCTTTACTAGGAGAGTGGTTAGGCCCTGGAACGGGCTGCCCAGGGAGGTTGTGGATGCCCCGTCCTTGGACGTGTTTAAGGCCAGGTTGGACGGGGTCCTGGGCAACCTGATCTGAATGTGTATGTTTGGTGGCCCTGCTAGGCAGGGGGGTTGGAACTACATGATCCTTGGGGTCCCTTCCAACCCGGGTGATTCTGTGATTCTGTGATTCTGTGAATGGATTATATTGCTAGCAGTGAAAAAGTAAAGGAGTAGAGTCAAACCCTCAAAGCTTGAATTGGTCTTTTATTTATTTATTTATTTTTGTCTAATAGCCCTGAACAAATTGGGGTGCGTTGCATAAATTAATGACGTGTTATGGGAATTGACTAATGCTGCTGACAGTGATTAATGGAAACTTTTAGCTTAGCTTGTGTGAAATATTTTCAAGCTTGTAGAGGGAGTGATACAACAAAGCTATCACAGTAATGGACTTCACTACAATAACTGCTCTTTACAAAAGTGATCTTTTGACATCTTTGGGTTTACCCAGTTTAACAGTACCAAATTCTAGGGTCCTTTGAGGCATGGAAAAGAAACAGCTGGAAAGTATTTGTCATTCCCACATGTTCATTGATAATAAATTTTATTTTCTTCTTTAAAATGAGAAATGTACCATGTATAATTTAGTTAGCATGCAGAAAATACTGATGAAATATTTATGAAATAAGTACAAATTCTTAACCACTGTATAATGACAAATGTGCCTGAAGATGAAGCTGCATTACATATTCAAGAACTAAGTGTACTTTTTTTTTTGCCTGTTGACATATCTTCAAAGTAGGAAGAAAGTAAAGTGTTGAAAGTAGAAAGCATTAATATTGTTGACATGTAAACAAAAAGGAAGATTATGTCTACACAGATCAGAAAATGGCAGTGAATGCAGCCTGAAAGTTGTAGTGCAGATGCAGTAGTAATGTATGTTTTGTATACAGAAAGCTTAAAAAACGAGCGTGACCTTTTCAGGTGCCATCATTATGATTTTAGTAGTAGCACAGTATTGAGGTCCACTACGGATTTTTTTAATAAAAGATAAAGAATCATCATAGGTAGGAATGTCTGTTGTCTGATATAGCTAGTGTTGTAGCAAGCACTTCTGTCAAAGGAACTTCATCTTTAGAATGTTCTCTGGGACTGATAAAGTGTAGCAGAAGTGGTAGAATTTAGAGCATTTCTCCAAACTTTCTTCCAGTGTTTGTTCTGAGAAAACATGTTTTAATAAGCGGATCAGACAGAACTGGGGAAATACACCAGAAGTCCAAACAGAGTCCTAAGGGCTTCAGAAGAACCTGTTGAATTTTGTCTTCACAAGAGTAGAGTTTTCCCAATGAAAATGCTTTATTTTAGCTAACATATGTCAGATTGTAGGATATTAAAAACAAAACCAACAACAACAACAAAAAAAAACATGCAAAAAAACCAAATCACCAGACATCATTGTAAGTGAGGATATGAGTTTTTGGCCATGGAGATACAGTACTTAAGCAGTTTCCAGACTCTTCTACTTTGGATGCTATTCTAGACTTGTATCCTATTTCCTATTATGTCATTTCCACAGTGTGATTCGGTTTGTCTGCTTTATGGTCCTGTATGCTCTGTGATGCCTAATTTTCAAATTGCTATCCTGGATGTTTGAATGTTGTTGTTTTATGTTGGCACAACTGAGCAAACTGCAAATGTTTAAAAAGCAGATTGAACAATTAAATGCCAATTTATTGGATGTTTAGAAAATTGTTATCCTTTATAGATGGTAGTACCAGCTGGAGATGGGAAGCAAATTATTGGGCAAGAAAGGGCCTGTCACTGAGAGTAATGAGTTAGGAACTGGATGAGCAGAAGGCAAGTGATGAAAACAGTGACTGGTAAGATTCTTGGCAAGAAATGAGCAGTAAGTTGCAGAAAACGTTTCACACAGTGGGGTGGACCGATTGCTCAAGTTTCTGTGACTGTGTGGCCGTCACCCTAGATATCCAAATCCAGAAAGACCAGAGAAAATAGAATTTTCTTCTGCTGTCTTCATATGCATTTTAAAAGGAATGATTTTTTTAATAACATTTAAATAGTAAGTAAATGTTATTTGATAATCATCTGTCACTCATCATCTGAAGAGTAAAAAATGCTTCATGCTTGAGCTGTTGGTGTGTCATCACTTTTTCAAATTATATCAAGTATAAATAAATTATATTACTTACAATAAGATGCAGTTTTTGTTTTGCTGCAAAAGATTAAAATGAAAGTTAGTGATGCTGCTTGAAGAATAAAGATGTGGGATTCATCTTAGTACCTTACTGTAGAGGCAGAATACATAAAGCAGTTAGGTATTTGCCTAGTATAAAAATATGCTATAATTTGTTTTGAGAGCAATATTAGTGAATTGAAGAAATATAGTGGTTGTGTGGTCAGGAGCAGCAGCTTCTTGTAGAGGATTTTTTTTTTTTATTAGTTGGTCTCCACCTCAACTCTCTGTACTCGCAATATTTGCTCTGTCAATTTTGTGGCACTAAAATGTTTTCAGTCAGGTCGAAACCAACTCTGAATCTCACCATTGTGTTGATTTAAGAGAAATTACATCATCTATTGTTGCGTAAGTGATTGAGCTGCAATTGTTCTCCAGGAGGCAAAATAATCCAAGGGATTGATTATTGTGTATCAGTCGTAGTCATGGTGTACTGGAAAATATCTTTCCCTTAAATGAATTATTTTTAAAAGCAGCTTTCTAATGTCAAAACATTCAAAGCAATTAAAACGTTTTCTCCTGCTTTCCCCAGACCGTGGTGATTGCAGTAGGTTGAGCTTTGAGTTAGCAGGGCTTCTTGGTGAGTCTGGAGATTCCAGGATATTGTTCCTGTTTGTTGATGTTCTTGGGGTGAGCAAAAGAAAGAAGGGAGGAAATAAAAAGTCAGCATGGAGATGAAACTGAGGTGTGATGGTTTTGTGGGTTGAAGGCATTTGGTCCCTCCATTGGCCCTGGAGGAGGTGACTGTATTTACATTGTTCCCAGCAGTTATTTGTCCATATTGTTCTTGAAGCCCTATTGCAGTGGACAGTCTGCAGTGCTCAGATGATCTAGGGCAGTGTTTTGCTGCTCTTACCCCTGGGGTACATTCCCCAGTGTTTAGGCTACCTTATTGGTGCAGCTACTGCCACAGGCATCTGCTCTGGGTGCCCTGGCATGGAGAACAGCAAGTGCACTTGAAGGCAATTTGCTCTATCCGTATCCTCTTTTGAAAAGCTACCTCAGCTCTACCTTCCCGTGTTTTGTAGACTTTGGATTACATGATGAGACTTTGGAATATATCAGTCATCATCATTACCTTGTTTTTGTTCATTACATTTCAGGAATAAGAAAAAATGTGCTCTTTTTTTCTATATTAACCAGAGTGATGCAGTCTCCTGGAATGTTTTCTTTGGAAACCATAGTGACTGCAGAATTGTGCAATACAGGCATGATCTGTGAGGAAAAGCAATGCAAGAATGTCCCATCAGCGTATTGTTGAGAAGGTTCTCCTTCATGCATGGGCAGCTGCAGTGTTTCTTCCTCTTGCTTTTTAGTTCGTAATCAGCAGAACAATAAAAGCCTGCCAGTGGCTTTAAGCACAGTCGTTTGGATACTTTGATAAGTGTATATCTGCTTTGGCTAAGTGACAGCTACATCCTTAGCACAAAATCCCAGTGACATCGAGAGGAGGTGAGTTCAGCGGCAGCAGACGATGAGGCCCTAACTGTGCACATATAATTATGCAGCAATTGTAATTATGCTGTATTGTAGCTGCAGTGGAGCACCCTCACTGAGCCCTCTCCAGTCCGCTCTGAAGGTCCTGAGGTCTGCCTGGTGGCCCTACAGTGTGAATTCTGAATGATAAATATATTAGCAATAAATAAAGCCATCTCAAAAACAAAGCAACCTTAGGGTCCACTATACCAAGGGTGTTTAAAAGCTTTGGAAACATGATATTTATGTATTTACACCTTTACTACTTGATTTATTTTGTGTTTTGCTTTATGTTCTGCGGTACGCAGTTAACAGAATCGTGTTGTCTTATTTTTAGAGGCAAGAAATTCATCAAAGTAATCACCCTGTTGAAAAAGTAGATTGAAAATAATCCAGCAGAACACTGAGTAATATTACTGCATAACAACACCAATTAATGATTTGAACTACGTGTGATATTTTTGTGTCTATAGAGTTTAGTGCTCTGCAAATACTCTGCGTTATGTTGACATGTAAGATTGTAGAATGCAGTACCACCTGGCAAGGTAACTGCTTGGTGAGGTGGCTGGTTAGCTAAAACTACACAGCAGTGCTGTATTCCACAGGTGAGCGATAGCATTAATAGTTTCTTAAAATTTTCAATAGAATTCTTCAGTTTTTCATCAAAGTTACGTTGCATAAATTTTCTGTACCATTTTTCCCTGCACTGACCTGTTCTGGAGAGACCAAAGGAATCAGAAAATTAAATGAAGGGCTAATATTTGAGTAATGATAATTGCATCTCATTAATCAACAGTGTGGGGTACACGATACAGTGGCACATTTTTCTCTTTTGTTAGAATTTTTGCCCACTGAATTGCTTACCTGTAGAAAGCTGGCTGCATTACTGCTGGTAAGTTCATTTTAACAGCACAGCACTAAAAGATGACCTGACAGATTTTAGGAAGCATTTACTTCTGTAAGTCATCCTTGTGTCACTGCAAAGCCAAATGAGCTGAAATTTTTCTACAGTGTGAAGTTTGGGACAGGGAGATGTTAAAGGCAGTCAGTGGTTCAGTTTTATTGCCGCTGTTTGAGAGAGATTAACTAGTTTGTAAGAGTGCTGCTGCGGTAGGTTTTGCCAAACTGAGTTCTAGGTAACCCAGGGAGACTTCCCAGAAAGTTGAGTGTTTCTTTGTTCCAAGATATTACGAAAAAGAGTCAGCAAGGGCCTCTGGCTAGAAAGCATGAGCTGACCTGCAGTATTGGAGTGCAGGAGGTCAGCCATTTGATGTGGGATATATCTTCGGGCCATGCGAATAGCTTCATAGCTGGGTCTCAAAATGTGACTTCCTGCAGTTGTGACCCATGGACCTTTCAAGTACAGTGGAAGTCTTGATAGATCAGTCATGCAGCTTCCAGGACTCTCCAACTTCATTTGCTTCTCAGCTGGTTTTCTGGTGGTTGAAACATTAAGACAATTGTCCAACATTTTTCTTCTCCTGTGAAGTGCGTTTTATTAAAATATACATTTTGTAAAAATGCAATAAAGCAGCTCAAACTTTTTCAAGGCTAGACAATACTTTGAAAAATGGTTCCAAATCTCTGGCCTCAATATATGAATACTAATTGTATCTTATCTACTGTCGGTTATTGAAATCCCAACCAGTAGGAAAGCTAATCTGACATCTCCATTCACATACACCTTCTTTTGAGCCTCTTTACAATTCAGTCAGTGTTATCAATGATTAAATATCCCAGTCCCTACAGTTTTAACCTTTTTTTTTTCCTCCCCCCAATCCCTTCACTTTCCTTTTTGGTTGTTACTTTCAGTTAGCGAACGGCTCATTTTTGAGTAAAGACATTGTGAAATTCACTTAAAATGTCTGTTTGAAGATTTTATTTAAAAAAAATCTCTACGGACAGACTGTGTCCTTCATTACAACAATAGAAATTCTCATTGTCTTCAATTGTATCACTCCAAATTTGCACGAAGGTTAAAATCAGAACTAAAAGATATAAAATACATTTGAACGTGTGACCCATCAACTGAGAACAGCACAGGTGTTTGTTTTCACTGGGGCTCATTTCGTTCACAGCAAATATGTAATTATTGAGACCATGAGGTAGCAGCACGCAACCCTTGGAGAGATCAAAGCAGATGGACCTGTGTTATTGCAATTACAGTTTGACCCTATTAGTGCAGCAACAGTTAAATCTTTATGCAGCTTATTTGCATTTTCCAGAGCTTACATTTCTGTGGTTTCATGCAAGTTGTTACTAAGTGAATAGTTCTTCTCTAATGTCACTTTCAGTTTTCAGTTTCGAGGAAATCTTAAAACAAGTGCAAAGCCAAATTGTCCAAGGCTTTCTTCACTTTATATTCAAATCACAAATCTGGGCAAATTGGTGCCAGTATGATTGAAAAAAATTGCTGCTGTCCTTGGACCTTTGACCAACTGGTGTTACTTTGCAGTGCTGAACACAATGAGCTATATATTATCTGTTTAAGTGATTTTGTTGACTTTTTGTGCAGGGCTGATTTATTTACTTACTTTAAAGCACCCCTATTTTTATAATGTGGCAGTAAAGAGAGGAATTAAGTCGAGCAGAGAAATTACAGCTGAGACCTTACAAAGGAGCAGATACTCGACTGCTGTATAGGAAAGCAAGGTTTTCTGTTTCTTTGTGATGACTCACTGTATGTCAGATAATGGAATCCTATTAGTGCCAGCAGAGGAGTACTAAGAAGGTCTGAGTGTTTTATTGGAGAAATGGAAAAATGAGGGCAGAGAAGGACAAAAAAAAAAAGAAAAAAAAAAGAAAAAACTTTTGAGAAATACTAGATGAGGCCTTTGTTCATTAATTAAATTTAGCAGTGAAGATGAGGGCTGACAAAATGTTGAATTTGGGCCTAGTCTGCTGCATGTGTATAGTCTGCTTGGAACAGGGTAGCATTCCATTGCTTACAAGCAACTTGAAATGGGTTAACTTACAGCAATCCTGCTAATCTATAGGGGGGTTGTTTGTTTGTTTGTTTTAGTATTTTCACTTCTTAACCAGAAAGCATCAAAGTTTGGGCTTCAGCCCAGGGCTTTAGGAGCCAAGTCGAAGGAATTTTCTTTGCCTTCCATCAGCTAAAACTCTGCTCTTTTTCCATGGGATTTCTCTTCTGTCTGCATGGGCAGGATTTTTGTCTGTGTAAGGATTGCACACCCAGCATTATCAACTGTGGGTTTTTCTTCTCTGAGCTTTAGGAGATTCTTAGTGTTTCTTTTCATGACTCCAGATGCCATGACTTCTGTTAATGTGACATTATGAGTTTTTATTTAATGAAAGTAGTAAATTTTTTACTCTTCGTGGTTTCCGAGGGGACATAATCCTTAAGGAACTGGTCCTGAAGATACCACAGGATTTCTCATGAGCTGTAAGAAAATTGTGTGTCTTCTGATTGACTTAGGTCATGATATTTAAATATCAAGGCAAATGTTTCTTTATAAAAGAAACAAGTAACTGAGTGTCAGAAGCCTAGGCTGGTGTAAGTGTTGTAGATCTGTGTAACCATAGCAGTTGAGTGCATGGGATCTAAATTTAGGATACTGAGAACAGGATCCAAATTTGCATTTTGGTATCTGGTGCACAGGTATGCTATTAAACTGCAGTTTCCCGCATCTTTTTACATTTTCCAAGTCTAAGAAATACACTTGAGGACAGGCTTGAGCAGACAGACGTGCAGTCAGACTTCCTACAGTAGCATAGGAGACAAATGCGCTCTGCTCTTTCTTATGTCTTTTTTTCCCCCTGCTTTTTCCCCTCCATCTGTGGCTGTATGTTTTTTTCTGTTAAAATATAATGATCGCTGCCACAGATTACAGGGCAGGACTCAGGGAAATGATTTTAAGCATCCCGAGATAATAAGGAAAAAAGAAATTTCTTTAAGAACAAGTAACAATTTACAACATTTTGTAGAAACTTGTGATTTGAAAATTGCTGATCACCGATAAACATGAAAATTAGGATTTTTTTTTTCCCTCCAGATGTCTAGGAATTTTGCATTTAGTTATTACTTGACACATGTTCAGAAGTGTGCAATTCAGACACTGGCTCGAGACATCACTGGAAGCAGATCCAAGTTGTCATGTTTCATTATAGCTATTGAACTATTGCAAGCATGCTATTATGCGGTAATGAAAGGGGTCTTCTCCTGCTCTTTTCAACTTGCAAATCTAGGAGAGATACCATATGTCATTAGTCTTTGGCACAGATTCTGGGGAAAGGAGTTCACAGAAGGGCTTAAATATGTCTGTGAGACCTTTTTCCATTGGAAGAAACGAAGGAAATGCATTTTGGTCCAGCTGAACCTGAATCTTATACTACAGCATTTAATGGGTACAAATCATTTAAAATATAACTTCAGTCACAATTTGCTTTTTGGAGAGCAATACAGGTTAAGTTTGTGCTGACTTTTGAGGATAGGATTTGGCTGTGTGTGAGTCTATGGAAAGAGTAATGTCAGTGCTGCTGATGTCCTGCTGGTTCCCTGCTGAACACTTTGGGGCTGAGGGTGCAGGACCATGGGACACACCTGGACAGGATTTCAGCCAGGAGTTAGGCTCTCTGGATCGGCTGCTTGGCTGGTGCTTTTTTCATCATTGCTGCATGTGGAAACAAATTGTGCTTGTGAAAGTAAATATGTAAATCAGTGTGGAATTATGTTGAGTGTCTGGGACTGAGGTCTGACCTAGCTGCCTTTCTTCAGCCTTGCTGACATTCTGTGCTTGCTTCAACTTGCCAGGGTAATAATGTCTTCAGTGACGCACTGTACAGCCATGACTCAAGCATTTAAATCTGATCTTCTTGAGAAGTCATTTGAACAGCTCTGTCACTGCAAGGCTGTTTTCAAAAATTGATATGGCATTTATTTAATTGGTAAAGTATGCATGAAATGAGTGAAGAGTCTTATGTTCAGTACACAGGACTTTCAAAAAAGCAGATTCCTCCTTAAGGATGCATTTGTTCTTCCTCTGTTCTGTTTTCGTTCTCTGTCATGAAAGTTAATTTTGCAGGATAAATCTCCCTTAACTAAATTATTTTCCTTATGGTATAGCAACGTATTACTGTTGGTAGAAGATACAATGGTATGCTAATCTCTATTCTATTCTAATCTCTAATCTATTCTAATCTCTGTTCTATTCTGGGTGAAGGCAGAAATACTTTTGAAGTCTTTCAGTGTCTTCTCTAACCTGCTAGTGCCCCCAGATACCTACCTACCTATCTACAAAGTAACACTGTAAATGCTCTGGGTAGGTTCTGCTAAGTGGGGATGCACCCTGAAGAAACATCCTGTGGTTTCAGCCACCTGAAACTCAGCCAATCCAGATGGGGCTTGGAAAAGTACCAAAAGCTGCATTGAAATCTTAACTAATAATGAGATAATGAGGGACGATTTTGTGGCCGTGACCAATGAAATTTTACGCTGAACTTGCTAGAAACACTGCTTTTATTACTGATGGTCTGCAATTTCAGAAATGGGCAAATGCTGAGTTCTTGATGCAAACTCTATTATTAAAAGAAATAAAATTGCAGGTTTATGGCCTTTTTGGTTTCTTGTTTTTTGGAATTGGAGTGGTTTTTTTTTTGTTTATCCAGACTAAAAGCTCATCTGATGCTGCTTTCCTGAGGGAGACTGGCTAGTAATGGATTCTTAGTGAAGACAGTGATTTAAAACTGATAAAAACCTGAGAAGCAGGTTGCCTCTAATCTAGCAGGTTGCCTCTGATCTAGCAGGTTTGTTACTACTTGATAAGCTTTTTTCCCCACGTTAATTTTTTTAATTGTTGTTGGAACCAATTTGTGTTCTAGCTTCTAGTGCATGCTATAGCACTGACTTCCACAATTCCACATTGCATATAAGGACTTCTTTAAGAGAGGCCTTTGTGGGTTCCAGAACTGTAAGAAAAAATGGGGGCCAGATGCACAAAGATGGAATTAACTTGAATGAGGGGAATAAACACTGACAGAATAGCAAATTTATTTTGGCCTACGTTACCTATTGTAATATGAAAGAATATTAAACAGCGAGTTAAAGTATTTGCAAGACAAAGATAGAATTCAGTAATTGGCTGTGGTAGCACAGGATGGTCCAGGACCACTGTACATCCTTGTATTTCTTAGCAACTTTTCTTAGATTAAAAATAAAAGAAAAAAGAGTAGAGGTAGGCAATTCATCCTTGCTAACCACTTGTGGTTTAATAATGTGTCATTTAGGTGTCTGTTTCCTGATATTATTTTCAAAAACATTGGAGAATTTTGCACTACAGTACTGTATCATGGGGATTTGTTTGACTCATGTGTTAGAATAAGAGGGAGTGCCTCTATTTGTATTAGCTGGAGCAGGATTGTGAACTATTATCTTACTTTGTTATCTGAGCTAGGAGTGTACAAGGAAGTTTCTTCTACTAATGGTTGAGCTGCTCTTCAGATAAAGCCCTCCACAGGATCCCTGTAGCCCTAATTAATCAGCTGTTAAAACAGTAGTTGATAGACAGGCTTGCTTTAAGTTCGAATTGCCTGCAATCAGAGATAACAGGTGAGTCCCATTTGGCAGTGAGATATGAAAGTAAGAGAGTGATCTGTTATCAAAATGAATATGGCACTCAAGTCAAAATTGAAGTTTGCAGTAAGAACCAGCAGAGTGAAACAAAGGGGAATCTTTTTTTATATGGAGTGATCAAAATGCCATTACTTTGGTGAGTATTTTAGACAGTTCTGAATCCATGTTGTAAATGTTTGCACTAAGAGCACCCGTTATCAAGACAAATTTATACTTCTGGTGAATATATTCTACACCGGTAATGCTGCTAAAATTGTTGGTAGGGAATGCTAACGGCTTTAGGAATTGGTGCTCCCACAGTGCATGCTGGTGGGCAGCACACCCAAGCAGCATGCAGGTTGCATGTGTGTGGTTCAAATTAGGGCTTAACGTGTGTCTTTCTGGGTCACTGCCTTAACCATCAGGCTGTGAAGTGATTTCTGTACTCACTCTATGGTTAATAGATGATGCAGAGTAGTGCAGCGGCATGGGGGGAATGTTGTGCCAGTAGTTGGATTGCTTACCTGGGTGTTAGAGCAGGACATAGAATCATGAATCATAGAATGGCTTGGGCCGAGGCTTCAGTCCCTGTGCTACTGGGCTTAGAGTCACAGAGAACTTTTCTCGTATTCAGCATTAAAAGTTGAGCAGATTGGATGGATGGCAGCAAACTTTTTGGGTTGTAGGTGCTTGATCTGTTTAAAAATGTGTTTCTGTTATTGACTCATTTGCATCATGCCAACCATCAGAGAAATCTCAGGACTGATGTCACTCTGTCAGTTGCTGCACAAGCAGTGATAAAATAGTTCTCTCAGTCTAGATTCCAATTACATTTTAAATTTTTGGATATAACAAGAAGGAAGATACCAGCTTCAAAGGCAGCGTGCAGAGAGCCTGAAAGATGTATCCCTCTCTATAAACCATCAAACTCCTTTTTGGGAATTTCTGATAGTCCTTGTTTCCAGGCACGAGTGTTCCAGAAGTTCCCCTATGACGGAGATGCTTTTCTTTGAATTCTCTGTATGCAGCTGTAAATATTCTCCTGTTGGCCCCATAGTTTATTCTCAAGAAGAATGCTTATCAATGCTTAAGGAATTAAATTACCAATGGCTTCAGAGGAAAGCAAGTTTGTCACTAATCATGTAATAATCACAAATAAGGCAGCAATCTTTTTTTTGAGAGCCTGCACCCTAGTAGTTCTTTTAAAGTGCTGCAGACCTCAATAGATATCTTAATTTTGGTTGGAAGTCTCTGCAGTCATGGTCAGTGCATGTAGAATTACTTTTCCTTGCTGGGATTCCTGCACCACTGGGACAGAGTTCTGTTTTCCCAGTTCATCACTGACTGCCATTTATTTCATTTGCTTTCCATACAAGTCCTAGGGTAGGGATTTTGTATTTCTCAGTCTTCATCCCTGCTAGTGTCTTGGTACTCCTGCTCTATTAATTGATATTGCTTCACATTTTTGAAGGGCTGTTCAGCTGTCCTGGAAGCATGTTTCTCTAGGCTTCTTTTCCCCCTTGAATCTTTTTTGGAAGCTCAAAATACATATTCTGATCTTAAATCCCTCACTGTCAAGGAGGTTATACAGGTTTTCAAGATTACATGTGCATACCACTTTTGGCTCTGAGTGTAAAATTTGTGCTTTTTTATTCTTAATGCAGTCAAGCCCTGTCCCCTTTGCATACTTTCATTCTTTTTTTTTGTAATGGTTCTCATCAAATACCTCTTTATGGCATTCCAGTATTTTAGATGTTATTTTTGACAATTGAGTTTTGCTTGCCACTTATTTATCATTTAAGAAATGGTAAGAAAGAATAAGTTTTAACGTTGTTTTCCTTTTGAATCCCTCTGTGTTCAGTGCTCCGTACTTATTCAAGTCTTCATTTTGCTGTGTGCTTGCATCCTGGTGGTCACTCCTTTTGATGCAGCCTGTTCACTCTGTTTCCAGGCACTGCTTGGCCCCTCAGACAACTGCTGTTCTTGGAGTGTCTCTCTCCAGGTTGGCAGCTTCCTGCCTACCACCTGATGGGTAGTAATACAAAAGTAGTTTAAGTTTCTAAAATCAAACTCTTTGTGTTTTCTTTAAGTTTTTTTCGCAGAAGACTCTTTACAGAGCATTGCAGTTTATTTACTGCTGCTATAGTGGCCATGTGTGTGCAAACCAGTTCAGTGAAATAGACAACTTTTTTCCTAGTAGCCTTTCAAATCCTATCTTGATTGCTACCAAAGAAGCCCACAGCTGCTCAGGGCCGGATCAGCAGGGCATGTACCCATTTAGCAGATTTTCTCACCAGTCCAATGTGTGTTGCTCCCAGATATCACTGACTATTTTCAACAACCCTCCTTTTCTGGGGATCCCATTGGAAGTGGAACAGTGACTGTACAAAAGTCACCCTGCCTTAATTGAGGTGCAACAAAGGACATGAAGTGTGCAGATCACGCTTCTGTGAGCCCACAGATGTGTGACTGATGTAACATCCCTACTCCCATTAAACCTTTGGAGCGGGTGTTTTTTTTTTTACAGTGATGGGTTAAATAAATAAATCATTCTTCCAGATACTCACATTTTACCTCCATTTCAGTTAGAAATCAGAGAATGAAGCAGTGACGCTTGGAATTGTAACGTTCATCTTTATATATTTAACCATTAACCAGATGCGTGTGCACACGTGTACATGTGCATGCACATACACGCACAAGCTGTATTAAAGACACATTAAAAGAAACACTTCCAGCACAGGGATTTAGCTGTGTGAATCCCATTAACATTAATGGGAATTGTTCCCCTAAATCCCCATGTATCTCGTTAAAATATACCTATTAGTGAAAGGCTGAAGCCTACAAAACCCAGCAGTTTCCAAGTTAAAACTGAAACTTCATCATTAACCTATCCCATTGTGCCTAGGTAATGCAACACCCTTTAACTTCTCAAATTCAAAGGTATCTTTTCTCCATTGAACTTAAAACAAACCTTGCCTTGTTAATACAATAGGTTCTGCTGTAGTTAGCCCACTCAGTAACTCTTGATCATGTTAGAAATGTTTTCCCTCTCTCAACCAATACCATCTATAAAGAGACAGTGTTTCCAAAATATCTTTGAAACCTTTAAGAGAAATTGACTATAAAATATAAATGGACTAATGCGTTCTTTAATTACAGATCAGAACATTGAATTATGATGTGGGAAACTACGAGGTATTGGGTTATTGTTCTTGGGATTTTTTAAGATAGAGATTGACACCCAAATCACTTGAGGAATGGATACCCAAAGGAGTCAGATACACAAAGAAAACTTTATTTACAGTAGCTATTTACAGTTGTGCTGATGACAAAAAAAGATTTTAAAATGAGCACCCCAAATTCTGGCTGGTATAGTTGTATGCATTTTGGACATCATGAGTTGTATTTGTGAGTGATGACAAAGGTCCCTGTGTCATGATGTAGTTCAGCAGAGAGATGACCAAGCTAAGAGTAGAAGAGCTGGCTCAGCCCTATGAGCTGCCTTTCCACAGTGCTATATCTGAGTTACTGAAGAGGGTGGATGGAAGGGTAGGTTAGTGTGTATGGAGGTCTGTGCTAAAGAAAGATGTGCTGTTTCTGATACATGAGGCCACTCACTCACCATTGGCTGAGATAATTCTGTAGGTATAACAAAAAACTATGCTTTTATACCTTTGATAACAGTATAACTTTTTCAGCTTTTGATATGATGCTGAAATGAGGAATGTCTGCCAAAGCAATATTCTAAGTGATGCACTGGTAAAATATTGAAATCATAGACCTGTATCAAATATTATTTTCTCCCAGTTTAACAGCAGAGATAAAGGTCTACAGTAAGTTCTGTCACTTTTTTCTGTCTTTTTTTTTTTTAATTTTCCTTTTTTTTTTTTTTAAGTAGAGCAGAGTACAGAAATCTACACAACCTCATTGCTGTTGTTTTCATTTTTACTGGAAACAGTTCTTCCGCCTTTGAGCTGGAACGAGTGGGTGAATATATCCTCCCATCCAAGCAAAAATTACTGTAATTACACTTTATGTATGTGCTTATTTCCCTCTGCTCTCCCCCAGTGCAGACCTCTGATCTACTGCATTACAAATAGTATTTCTGGCTACAAGTCCCAATTGGTCCTTGTTAACCTGTGACCAATGCTCCTGGCTCAGTGCTGCTCAGTGAAATGCAGTTCATGCTAGACCTGGTACCGGAGTTTGTTCAGCCAGGAGGAGCTCTGGTAGGACGCCTTCCACTGGCTTAGCCATTAACAATAAGCAGTGAAATGAGTCATCCTTACTTTATTTTTAATTAGAGCAGCAGCTAGCTGAAGCACTGGATAAGGAGCAAATTAATATTTAGGTATAAAGAATATTTGTTTTGAACATTGTATTTTAGATATGCTTTATGAGCTTAATATGACGTTTTGCTACCACAGACTCACTGGAATATCTGCACTGACTTCTGGAGTAAAATAATACATTGAATTTTAAATACCGTTAGGATTAATGTCATGTCCAGCCCAGATCATTCCTGTACAAAACAAAAGTTCTAACAAATCATGCTTTTTAGTACCCGGGACCCATTGAAAAGACATTAATGCTTTTAAAATGAGGAATGAACCCAGTGCCCAGCTGAGCTGCAGCACCAGCCCTTGTCACAACGACGCTGCAGTCTGTGCTCTGCCAGGTGGTGGTTTAAGGAAGGTCATTTTTGAGGTGTTTTGGAAAGCTGAAGGAGAGTCTGCTGTTTGCCATTTTGGTACATCTAGATGAATAAAAATCTTCTGTAGAAACTTAGTTCTGTTATTTCTTGCCCGTGTTGTTGCTTGTACAGGAAAATCCAACTCACTCTGCTGTATGCTTGGCAATTTTGGTTCTTCTCAGCCTGGCCACAGCTGCCCTCTGCTCCCTTCTTTTCTTACATGTATTTTAATTTGTCCCTTGCTTTGAAATTTTGTTAGGGCAGAAAATGTCCTGAGATTTCTGAGATGATATCCTTAATTTCATCCAGAAGAACCATGAGGAAGAATGTCACACTGCCTGTTATATGTGCATGGTATTTATTTCTCATATACTGTTACCATTTCTTGCTACAGAAGCACTGAACAGGTAATGATTAAAACTTGTTCTTAGGATGGGTGTGTTTTTAGCTTATCTTGCACTGGGATTTCTTCTGCATCCCTAGCTAGTTGTGGGAGGACAGCATGTGATGGAACAGCCAGAGCAGTGATGCTAAAAGGATAGGAAGCAAGCTGTGCTGGGCCAAGGACTTGGGCTCTGCAGCGTGCTTCAAAGCGGCACACAAAATATTAATCACACGATCAGGTGCTTCTTTCTGCACAGCCTGAACGCAGCATTCCTTGTTCTGCATGCAGGCAGTCACACTCCTCATCAGGTTTCTGCAGCTCAGGTTGCGATGGCTCCAACAGTTCCTTTGCTGGGAAGGCAGAGGGTCTTTGGTGGGAGCAGGGAGAGTGCCCCACACCTACGCTGCCTGCCTCGTTCTTCCTCCTGGGGTGGCAGGGAGAGGGGCAGAGGGGATGAAGGACTGCGTGTGGCTGGTGGTGGCTGTGTGCAGAGCGTGTGCCTGGGCACTGTGAGGGGCTGCAGCAGGCTGGTGGGGCTGAGTGCTGGGGGACACCCCAGCCCAGAGGCATGTAGCTGCTCTCTGGGCTCCTTTATGCTGCAGGAAATTTGGCATTTCGCTTCACGGAGAATGATCTTGAGAGAAGGACCTGCTCCAGAAATTTTTTGCAGAGCGTAACAGAGGTAAACAATACTTTCAGAGAGATTAATGCAGATAGGAGCAGGTCAGGATTGGGAGCACAGACTGATACAGAAACTGGAGAAGAGCGAACACTAGGATGGCTAAGGCAAAGAATTAGAACTGGAGATGTCATACTTGGTGGACAACACTTGAAAATAAGCACCCTTATGTTGTGTAAAGGGTTTAAGAGAAGGACAAAGTGAGGGGAAAGAACTGCAGATCCCTCAGGTAGGTTGCTTAAAATCCAGCAGAAGCTTAGAATTTTGAAACTGACTGGTATAAATATGAAGGGGTCTGCCTTTGTGTAGAACCAGATATTGTCTGGTTCCCGACGTGGGATTACATCTTTCCCCCTCTCTCTCCCTTTGTGACCATTACATGTTTTCATAGTAAAATCCAAATTGTGGAGTAACTGAAAAATTATATCGAAGAGTGTCCAAGTAGTGATTATATGTGTTACTGTAGATTTTGATGTCTGCATGTAGTTATGTAAGATTTTTTGGAGGGAGTTTGAAGCCTGCTTTCAAAAAATCAGTTGGTTTCCTTAGTTCTCCACTGGATTGAATTGCTCTAAATGAGACCAGTATTATTTCATTTGATCTTGTAATTAAACAGTGTAATTTATATTAATCCATTAGGTAATTTGGCTAATTGCTTTTACGCTGATTGTATCTTAGCCTTTTTTCTTTTAAATTATTGGAACCAAGCAGTTATCTACTGAAAACCAGTAACTTATAAGTGAAGAAAAGATTTTTCTTCTATTTTTTAAATAATATTATTTGGTTCTTTGATTAAAAATTGTTTTAAAATATAATCACAGAAGCCCTGATTCAGCAAAATGTTTAAGCATGTAATTCCAATGCTATTTAGTAAACTTTGGGACTTTCCTGCATCAGAATCTGAATGATGAAAAGCCAGATTTTCCTCAGAACTGAAAGCTTTCCAATCCAGGGAAGATAAAGATGGTTTCATGCTAAGCAAAAGATATTGGCTTTATTCCTGTTTCCATATCACTGGCCTACAGTGATTAACCTCAGTGAGTTACTCATCCTGAGTCCTCATCTCCTCCTTGTGAGCAGTTGAGAACATTTGCTCCTTTGCAGGTAAGGGTATGTGCCAGTATCAGCTGTAAACTGTGCTTGAGTGCATAAGGCTTAGATGACTAATAGAGAATGACAAATAATGCACATCAAACAGTTAGCTCTAGAATCACTGATTAAATTGAAATCTGTTTATGTGCATTCAGATAACATTCATTCATATGAATACATTCACAGAGATCAGGCTGTGAATTGTGAGAGAACCTTAAAGGTTCTCTTGTATTTAGAAAGATGGATTCACAGTTCACACACTTGAGTGTAATTGGACTTATTGCAGTTAAGGTCATCTGTGTAAGAATATGCAGGATGCGTGTGCCCTAGTGAGAAATTCAACAAGGACTCACCTGGGGCAGTGCATCCTCCTTTTTCTATTGATAGCACTGAATTATTGTCTTTGCCATAAGCAGGGAACCTACCTGACCATATAGGAAAAGACACACATTCAAATAAACAGTGGTGTGAGAAGTCAGAATGGATGAGAATGTGTAAGCTGATTCTTGAGAGTGAAATAATTTCTTGGTAGGTCTGCCAGAGTTCAGGGTTTTTAGGTTGCTCACTTGCCAGCCTAAAAGAGCAAAAAGGAGAGAAGGCTTGCTACAAGGTTTGTCAAGCTTCAGGAGATGGCAGATAAATCTGTGATGCTTTAGTGCATCATGCTGGATTTACTATCTCTGTGCTGTTCGCTTTTGGTGCTTTAGGTGTTTAAGTAGTTGCAGCCATTTATGTGTTCTTTGCTTGTTGTTGCCTCCTTGTCATCTGCTTGCTATGCTATAGCTGGACTTGGTAAAATTCTGCTGCAGATCTAAATGGGGAGGTTGGTGGCACTGCATGGGACAGGGGGATTGGAGATTCATGATCCTTGAGATCCCTTCCTACCCTGGCCATTCTGTGATTCTGTGAGCTGTGAACATTGTGTGTATGAGAAGTGGGTGCAGTTATCTTAGCTCTGGTGGAACAGGCAAGAGCTTTGGATGTGCAGATGGGGATCTTGCAAGATGATGTCGTTCTGCAGGTGTTCAAACTTCAGCTTCTGAGCACAAATGCATTGGATTTACAGTAGTCTCACTGGATACCAGCCCTACATCCCTGTGGGCCATTTCTGTGCCTTGCTCTGTTACTGATCTTGCTATGACTGCCATATCCTAGGGAATACATATATCAGATAAAAATTTACCATATATTTCATGGATGTATATCACTGCTTTATACACTACCCTCCATTAACAGTTACGTTGCTGTTATCATGACATTTTTGAATCACACCTTGCAATTTTACTATTTACCCTTGCTGATTTTCTCATGCCTTTCATTCTTACTCCAGGTCTATTGAACTGACCCAGGCAGGCAGATTTTCCTTACCCTTCTTTTTATCTATTTAATAAATAAAATTATGTACTTTCAGGCCTATTCTTTATAGTATTTCTGGTAAACTGTAGTTGGATTAGACTTACTACCTATGGCCTCATTTTGTCTTTTCTATATTCTAGCACTAATTACTAGTGATGTGATTAATGTTCCTCATGCCTGGTAGCTTTGTTCTTTCTGGTCTTGAGATGATGGTAATTAATCCAACTTTGAAAAAATATTGCAGTTCTGATCACATGTCACATTTCTAATTATTTTTGGAAACCAGAAACTATGTAAAAGCTGAATAATGAGAGCTGTACTTATGCAACTATAGTTACAGAAGCATTTGATCTAAGTATCACTGTCAGAGGTACTAACTGTATGTAAAAGGATGCCTGTAAGTGATTTGTGATTACATTAATTTCATATAGGATTAAAGTATAGACTATACTTCCAGTTCTTTTTTCATATAGTGGTAGCGAAGTGTTGTTCAGTTTGAAGGAAAAAAAAACACCTTAAAAACCGCAAGAAATTCTGTTCTTTAAAATTGACAAATTCAAACACATTTTTGAAATGTCTTTAAAATACTTGAAGTAGGTCCAGATTTTCCTGTATTAATGCCCTCTACTTGTGAGTGTAAGATTGCACAGTGGATTGCTTAATATCAACCATATGGAATCACGTGCAGCTGGTGAAGAGTGCCTTGATTTTGTTGGTTTGAGACAAGGTGAGATCATGAGGTACATGATAGCAGCTTGGGAGAAAGTAAGAAACAAGTGTGCTACATGCAGTGCATGCTGGTCACATCCCATACTGTGCTACGGGAGGGTGATCAGATAGGACAATGGTAAGGGCAGTGCAGGAACATAGCAGAGAAAGAATAGATGTTACTTTCAGAGCATTTTGGTTTATCTTGCAATGTCTGTTTTCTTTGCAAAATCACTAATGGTCACTGTTACTGGAATTGTTAAAGTGACCTTTAAATTGCTTTACAAATATTGAGTTGTGGATGCAATCTGCTTTGCACAATAGTCAATTGTCCATCCAACTTAAACAAAACAAAAAACACACCGAGCATTTCAAGTTCTTTCAAGAAAATTCCTTCATGTATTTATTTATTTTTTTAGGAGTATCATCTGTAATCCTTAGCTTTGCAGTAATGCCCCCTTTTTTTGTGGTTAGGAGCGATTTTTTTTGGCATGAGGAATGGCTAATATCTTGGAAGGTAATAAGGTTTTTCTTTTACTTTTTTTCTCCTTGATTTTGGCAGTATGCAACTGAGGCAGCATGCAATTCTCACTGAACTTTTCTTATTTCACACTTGCACTATATCACACATATATCTCACATTTATCTAACTCTGTGTACATGTCTGCATACATCTTTCAGAATGGAATAGAATGTAAGGCTGAATGCAAATCTGCTTGGCCCATGGTTCTGATATGGCAGCTCTGTCCCCACATATATAGGTGTCTGTCCTCTCTCCTCTCTTGAGTTGTTAATTCAGTCTTCCCTAACCCATCAAGGTTTGACAGTTAACAAGCAGTAGCTCTTTGGTTCCTAGATGATCCTGAGACAGCCTTGGGAACACCTGGCAAGCGGCACAGTGGGCACATCTGTGGGAGAGGCAGGTCAGACATGAAGGTGGAATCTTACAGCTCTTTCAGCAGAAATAAAGTGCTTTATATGAGCACCTTTATGCACTTTGTGTATATCATATCAAGGTGCATATTATATATATTATATATGCACCTTTATGTAACTCACAGTTATTCTACTGTGGCTATTCCACTCCTTTAGTTGAACAGCATGCTTGTGTACAGCTACAAAGCTTGTCTCTGCTTAGGGAGATTTGCAGTCTTGATACTTTACTGCAACATATACTAAAAGTCATTGCATTAAAGTGGAGTTCTGGCAGCTTTTCAACCCTTTCATAATTTCTGAGATTTTTCTTGATTCTCAGTTGAAAATCTAATTAAAAAGTTGATGTCAGTTGTTGTGTAAATCAGGGTGAAGCTAGTTGTTTTGTAAATATGCCTTCTCTGTGTTGGTGTTTGACTTTTTTTTGTCATGGAAGATTCACTTTAAGAGAGAATTTTGGTTCTAAGTGGCCTCATACATTTCTTACCTCCTGTGTATCAGTACTGTTCTGTATTTTTCTGGCACCAAAATCCTGAGCGATGTGACTGATATTTCAGTGATGGTCTGACCCCCAGCTTACAAGAATTAACCCAGACAAATGATTTTGATCAATCTCTCCCCAGCCTGAAGTTAGTTTCATTGTCTGCATCAACAGAGTTGACGTTAAGATGCTGCAGTGGATTCTCAACACCACTTGTGATATGAGTTTTTAAAGCTGATGCCTACTTGTTACATTATTATTGTTGCTGTTATTTATTATTTACACGGTGCTATTGCTGTTTGTGAGGCTTTACAGAAAATACAGATCCCTGACCCTGAGGGACCCCCGAGCTGGTGCCGACTGAGTGTAAGAGAGGTGTCAAACAAAAGCCTGAAGTGCCAGGAGGGATTGTGCTTGTGGGAAGCGTGAACACCAGTGTGAGTGAAGCACTGAGATGCGTTTGGTTACGTAAAGTTCAGTTGGACTCATTTTGCTAGACTGGATCCTGATCTAGTGGAATGGCAGGGGCTTGAAATTAGGTGATCTTTTAATGTTCCTTCTAGCCCAAACCACTTTATGATTCCTCTGTATGTGGGAAACTTCTTGGGGTGAGACATCCAAGTGTGCTGCGTGTCCTCACAGGCAGGGGAGGAGAGGGCCACCCACCAGTCCTGCTTTGAGGTGGTCTCCTGGGACGGGAGAAGTTGTGGCCTGTGGAGTTGACAACTGTTGGCTGGCTCCAGCCACCTCCCTGTCACACCATGTAGCAACACCTCAGTTTTCAGCAATCCTGTACTGGAGGTGGTCTAATGGTATGGAGGGCTGCCCCCAGAAGAATTCTTGGCACCTCTCCATAGGGATACAGTGACACTCCAAGAACCTCAGAAAGTAACAGATACACCCCTGACAAGACTGATGTACTGCATACACAGAGACTGTAATTAGGCAGCCATATAACTAGTTGAAAGGTAATCTTTGTCTATCCAGAGAGAAAAATAAATTTTTGCTATGAATACTCAAATATCATTAAAGCAGAATAATTTTCTTCCTGTTCTGTGGCAAAATTGAAATGCCTGTTGTAGGTGGGAACAGGATCCTGCTTACTGTGCTGGATCTTCTCTATCTGCTAAGGGTTCAGGTTGCCCAGTCAGGTTCCTGTGTGGCAGCATAACTGTGCATGCGCCCTTTGATCCTTAGCAAATGCAAGGTAGTTTAACCTCATTTGGTCAAGGGTAGAGATAGTTGCAATCTTGCTTG
This sequence comes from Lagopus muta, assembly GCF_023343835.1. Taxonomy (NCBI): domain Eukaryota; kingdom Metazoa; phylum Chordata; class Aves; order Galliformes; family Phasianidae; genus Lagopus; species Lagopus muta. Next base: position 7,300,241 of record NC_064441.1, read on the forward strand.
TGTTTTCATGAATACAAAGCAGTGTTTAAAATGTCTTCTGCACAGTAGGAGTTTGAAATGTGCCTTGAGGCAAGAGGCAGAATTCAGACCTGGTATAAATCCATTGAATTCCACTAAAATCTCTGCCTTTGCTGTTGTTTACTCATGCCTGATTTTGACCCGGAATGAATCATAAGGGGCTACATTAACTTGACATAAATGTGCTTGTGTATGCATGTCTATATAAAAAGGCACAAAAAGGTGTCGTTAGCATTGGAAATAAAATATGGCTAATTATTGCAGATCTTTTTAAAGTATGTTTGCAAGTGATGTGTTTTCAAAACAAGCTAAACAATAATTCATCAGCTTGTGTACCGTGTGCTGGCTAATGAATAAAGTCAGGAATCAGGAAGCAAATGTCAATATGGGGTCTGATTCCCAATGCCAAATTAGAAGTATTTTGTGCCCACTTTGCACAGGTGCAAGTGACAATGTAAGTTACAGAACAGCTGGGAATCTGGTCCCACGGTCTGTTGTACTGTTCAAATAATTGAATTTAAAGTGTGGTTACTGCCCGACTAAAGCCTTTCCAACAGCATTGGTCCTAATTTCCCAACTCCAGGCCTAAGAGGAGACCAGGCCATTTGAGAAGAATGCCATTCAAGATTATCCTTTCAATCAGAATCCACAGGAAAAAAAAAAAAAGCCACTTTGTTGTATGGTGGAGGTTAATCTGTCAGGAGCAGATTCAAGTTTTGGCAAAGATCTGTGGTAAGATAAAATGAAAAAGCTGCCAAACAGCATTGTTAGCATGGGGAGGAGGAAGGGAGGGGAGCTGACACAACTTCTCCAAGTTAAATGCCAAGCACACCTATCTTGTTTTCCATCAAGCCATATGAAAACCAGGATATTTATAGTGATAGGAGGCTCTAGTGCTCATTTATCCTGGGGGCAGTGTGTTCATTGGAGAAATGAATTCATAATAGCTAGTGCTCCTTCCTGCAAAGTTTTATAGTTTACCTGAGTAAGTATAGCATAACATGCTAATAGGTTTTAAATAAAGCACATCTAAGCAATTGGTTTGCAGTGCCACATGATGTGCAGCTCAGTAGCATTCTGAGCATTTTGTCTTCAAGCTTTGGCTGCTTTCAAATGCATTTCTTTTCTCTCGTCTTTGTCATCTGCATTTATGACCTGGAAAGACATTGGTGCCAATGTTAGGATGGAAACTTGATTGACTGTTTTATTTTTTTTTAACAGGATTTAAAAATCTGCCTTCAAGTATGTTTTTAGATAGTTGCTGCTAAATGAAAATGGGTGTTTATGCAGTTATTACCCAGATAGGATGCTGCTTTTACTCCTAAGTCAGAAACAGGATGAATGAAAGTGACGGTGAGCCTGCATCTTATTCATTACCTGTCTCACCTATCACTTTTCTCACAGGATCTGGATTCAAACATAAGCTACTAAGATAAAATTAGACCAAATAGAAGTACAGTGCTACATAGTGTCTTTGCACTGCTAGATGCCTGAAAGGTAGGGTTGCTGCAGCTGCTCTCTTCTTGCTGCTGGAGCTGAGGAGAAGGCAGATTAGTTGTGGCACTGCTGCGCGTGGCTGAGGAGGAGAGTGAGAGAATTTCCTTCCCTGGGTTTCCCCTGGGTGATTTGAACACTGCTCTTATATTTTAATCCAAGAAATTTAGTGCCACCCAGAGCTCAATCTGGCTGGAGCTGCAGAGCCCACTGGTGCCTGGTGAGGGAGGGGTGCTGAGCCTGCTGCTGTGAGATCCTCCACCAGGCAGCCTCCATCTGTCTGTGCCAACTGTCTCCTCTGCTTTATGCAGGACACCCAATGCTTTAGGGTACAGCTTGTTCTTTAGGGAGTATAGGACTGGAAACCTGTATCAGGGTTATCAAGTCTGCTGCAACTGCAGGCAGCTGTGTGGTTTGTTTCATGTGTAGATGACACTTGGAACATCCTTGGCCTGAATAATCTGGCTAGTTTTGGTAATAAAGAGTACATAGCTGTTTTCATCTTTAAGTACTCTGACCCAGAGACATTACAGATTCCGTGGTTTTCATTCACATTCTCAATCTGAGCAAGCAGAACAGCATACTAGGTCACTAGGATGCTCTTAGAGTACATGCTTTAAGTGTCTATTTTCTCACAAGCTTTCATTTTTATCCTCCATTATTTTCAGAACTTCATAGTTTAGGTATAAAGTGTATCATGGGTTGGAATTGCATCCTTAAGGAAACGTTGTCAATTTAACAATGTACTAAGTGCACAGCTGGCATGGTGCTCTCTTCTCTGGTTGGGTAGTTGCTAATGAAATCTTTTGAAGATGTCAGTTGTTTGCATAAAGTGTCGAGGAAATGTGGGATAAACAGAACTTTCAGATTTTGTCAGTCTCTTCACTGTTTTTAATTGTATCCCTTCAATTTTTAGCCAATACTCCCCTGTAGCTGGTCGGGCTTGAATGAGTGAAAATTAGGTCGTAATGTATTTATTTCCATTGAGTATCCCTCAAAATATATGGAAATAGTATGGAAATAGTATGGAAATAGTATGGAAATAGTATCCCTATTTCCATTGAGATAGGTTGGTCAATTTTAATTACAGTTTAAAGAAACATAAGTTAAAGAGGTTCCCACCTCTATTTAGTGTCCTGCACTTAGGAGTTTCCACCTACCTATGGTAGCTGGCATACTTACTGAAATGAGGGAGCAGATGCAGCTACGGGTCTTTCAGTGCTCACAGCCACACCAGCAGCAGTGTACTGCCACTGTAAATCCCAAATGGCTGCTCTTAGAGAAGTAAAGGGTCATTGTGACACACCTCAAGACTCTAATTCAAATAAACTGCTGATGTAGTTCCTAAGTAGAGACAGCACTGTAATAATTCTTATGGCAAATCCATTTTCAGTGGATAGAGAAAACCATCCATTCAAAATTTGGGGACCGTTCCCTGTGCATGGTGTGCTGCTGTGGTAAAGGGTGTAAATATACCCTTTCTTTACTCTTGTGGGAAAGAGTGTAATAGACCTGACACTAGATACAATTTGAAATATTTCATAGTGAGTTTAATGACAGCTACATGTGAATCCATTCACATTCCAATATTGCTCAGATTTTCTAATTACAAATTGACTGCTCATTTTGTGTTTTTAATTTCAAAGAGCTGCTATCTACTCTCTCTCTCTCTTTCTCTCTCTTTTTCTTTCTTTCTTTCTTTTCTTTTTTTTAGACTGCCATACAGTAAGATTGAGAAATTGAGTTGGCTGGGACTGCTGAGTAACCCCATGAACTAATGAAGTAAACATTTGCAACCACTGTGACATGGAAATCATCCAGCTCTCCCTGGTGTACACCTGCAGAAACCTGTGATTCACCTCTGAGTCACTCTGCAAATGTTAGCAGGGCAGAGCTGACAGTCATGTAGAAGGCTCACTCTGTTGCCAGATCTCTCCTTCTCCCCTGGAATAATGACATTAATGATGCTTCCAAATGGCTCACGGGGTTGCAAAATGAGAGATCTAAAAATCCATGTGGCAGCTTGATTTCCTAATAGGATGCATTAAGTAGGACATTGCATGTTTTACAGGCTGAAGTTGATTAGACAATAAGAGTTAAAATATGTAGCTAAAGTGGTTTGAAAAATAGGTTTTGGAAGCTCAGATCAAAGCTTTACAGGGGGGTGATTAGATAAATAAAATTTTAAGCCTAACTGAGCAAATAATTGCACATCCTCTGAAAAGAACAGTTCATAGGGATTGATCAAATGTGAGTCACCCCACGCACAGATGTCTTTCTAAGAATATTCCATTTAATTTTCTTAATGTACACCAAAAGCAAAGAGATACTGGTGCTGATCAGTGAAAGCTCTTGTTTGCAGAAGGAAAGGCTCTTTTAAAATGATAGAGAATGAAAATACCCTACCAAGTAACCACCAAAAAATGATTCAGTTCCTGTTGTCTAACAGGGATAATTTCCTCTTTGGTGTTTTTTTTCCCCTCCTCGTTACAGAGTATGGGCTTTCTGCTCTTTAGTGTGTTGAATCCATGCAGCACACTCTCCGGCTGTTTACTTTAAAAGAAATGTGAGTCTTATTGCAGTCTTTCCTCTTAAGGGTCAATTTGTACTTTTCTGTGGAAACATCAGGCAAGGGAGACAGAATAAATAGATTCTAAAAGTCCATGAGATTCTGACCATGCAAGATTGTCTCCTAAGGTAAGGAATGGAGTATGAGGATGAAGCAGGGAAGAGTGGAGCCCATACTGGTTCAAGGGAGAAGGGAATCCCACTGCAAGGACAGGTATTTTCAGAATGTTCCCTTTCCTCAGCTTGGTGATGTTTGTGAATGCACCTGAGAGCTCCTGTCCTCTGAAGGGCATGTAGATAGGGAGGATACATTAGCATTGCAGAGAACAGCCTGACAGGGTGAAAGTCTGACCCTGAAGACTTTGGCATGTGTTTCATTTATTGTAAGAAAGCCAGAATTTCACCTTTGCCGTTTCTGATGGAGAAAGAGAAATAGGGAACTTGGCTTCTTCTTGACCTATTCCTCAGACTTTACTCTGTCACAGGGAATGCTGATGGAGTGAAGATGGGGAAAAAGTAATGCGAAAGGAATTATGCAAAAAAAAACCCCAAACCTAAAATCCTTAGAAATAAACTGTGCAGTCTTGATACATCATTCTCATATTAAAGGTGTCATACAGATGCTGGCTATCTCACTGGTGGAATGTATTCCTTCTTCAAACACTCCTTATGTTTTGCTTTACATGTTCACTCTTTGAACACCAAGCTGAGCAGGATACATGAATCCGAGGAAAATGCAGTCTGCTCTTATACTCCCCTATTATATTTTTTGTGTCTCTGCAGATTGCAGTAGGCATCTTCTGAACACTTCCAACATGCCAACAGTCATAGAACTCACTTATCCTTTGGAAGGTTAGAGTTAGTGATAAAATAATGGCTATTGAATTTCACTTTAATGAGCAGCTTGGAACCATGACTAAATCTTCTTGTTCTTAATAAAAGAGGGTATTTGATCTTCTCTCTTAAGCTCTTTTATTTCGTGTAATACCTAATTTCTGAAGGCAGCTGATGTTTTCTCACAATTCCCTCCATTCTTCCCCTCCTTCAGCTCCATGGTAGGTTTTCATGGCGTTAAATGTCATGTGATACAAGTGACGTAGTTCAGAAATTGTCTTGCTGATGTGCTGTGTAGGTGTTGGTATGTCTCTGGCATTATTATCGTGATTGTAAGTTCTGGGATAACTGACTAGACTACATGAGCTAGGAGTTGCAAACACCATTCTTATAGACTTCACAGCTAATGTAGAAATATTCCTGGTGGAGTAAACAGTGAATTTTGTAATTCTGAGTTTGAGAGCCATTTGTGATATCCAGTAATGTGGGTGGGAGATAAAGAGAAAAATGGAAGTGAAATTCCAACTTAGTTTCCAGCCTTTGCATCTCTTCTGACTTCTATAATTCAGTTGATGCATCCATGTTTAGCACCTACTTGTTTCCTTCTGTAACTGACATTATTGTCCACTTAAGTTCCCTAACCAACTTGAGCTGGAGAACTAAAACTCTAGAAAGTTTGACTCTGTAGTGGAAACAATTTGCTCTTTGGCCAAGGAGTACATTCTCTTCTGTCAGGTAGAGATTTTCCTGTATTGAACATCAGCTTGCTTTTATTGATGATTAGCACTGCCATTTGTGATGCATCCTAAAAACTGTTGTCTTCCTACTCTCCCATCCTCCCTCATTTTGATGATGTAAACATGTGTGTTCAGGCTTGGTCTTGTGTACAGTGAGGGTTAAGAGTGTTCAGCACCTGAAGACAGCAGTCTAATAATTTGGAAAGTCAGACATGTTATGTATCAGCAATTTCTCCTTCAAGTTGGGAAATAAATTTACAGCTTCATATTTCTTAAGGAAAAAGAAAAAAAATTGTAGTTCTGAATGAAATGTTTAGAAGTATAACTTAATTTTTTTTCCTCTCTCTTTTTCATAGCATGACTTGAAACAGGGCAGTGTTCATTTCTGTTGTACCTCTACTGTTGGTATGTCTTGTCTTTCACCATCTTGGTTTAGACCTATACTAGAAATACTGAGCAAACTTAATTCACAAAGGATTCTATGAAGAAAATACACTGAAGTAAATAATACATTGAATACATACAAATAATACATTGAAGAAAATACATTGAACCTTGAGTTTTTGTTGTAATTTTATTTTCTAGATTCATTTTTTAGAAGTGAATCGAACATGGCAATTAACTCTGTTTCTACAGGGTTCAACATTGCTTCTTGGTATAGTGACTTTTGTTCAGAAGAGCATTATTTCATTGCTACACTTGACCATGGTTTTTATTTTTCCCCTATATGCTAAAGCTATGATTTTGTGTGGATAAAATAAAGGGAAACAGATTTATCAGGGTCCAATCAGAAGTTAATTAGCTATTTATGTGACAGGCAGCCTCCACGTAGCCCAAGTAATCCCCTCTTTTGTGACTTCAGGCTGCAGTAAGGCTCAGACCTGGGTAGAAGTCAGTAACTCTGGCAGATTTTTGTAAAATATACACAAAGCTGCCTTTGCTAAGTATTTTTTCATGGGAATGTCCCACAAAGCTCAAAAAAGCCACGTGTATTAACATCCACAGCCAGTAAGTCATAGGATGTTGAAATTCTTTTCAATTTCTGAATTTAGCAACAGCAATATCTGTTAAAAGGAACTGATCTTAAAAAATAAAAACACACATCCGTTTGACATACGGTGAGGTAAAGAGCCACTTGTTTCATTTCAAAACCAGCAATAGCGTTATGAGAAAGCATGATCCTTAGGAGGGATGATGCTCAGGACACTCACCTGGAGTCCAGAAATGCCCAGCCTTAGCAGTAGGACCTTGGGCAGGTCACTCTCTACATATTTTGGTTCCCCTCCCATAACACAGTAATTGTGATATTTCTTTGCTCCATAGGGACGCTGTGAGTATCCAAGTTAGAAAGGCAGCAGTGAATGACCTAAAGTTTGATATGGCAGTACTCTTTTATGTGATATTTCCTAAGCCCCCAATTTCAGAGGTATCAGTCAGAAGTCTGATTCAGTGACCTAATAGCAAGTTAAAGTAATACTGAAGTGAGCATGCTCTTTAGGAGGCTGGTTTAGAAGTTTACTTCTGCTTCTTTCCCACATTCTTGTGCTTCTTTTGGCCAGGCAGATCTTCATTCATTCCTCCTTCCCATCTTTTCTTTTTCCCAGGATGGATGTGTGAGATTGGGCTCTTGTAAATGACTGTCATAGGGCAGGGAAAACTGTGAAGCGTTTTCATCCCAGTGCAGAAGCAGCTCTATGTTCCGGACAGCCAGACTCAAGTCTGTAATGTTTGGACTTGGTCCAGTGAACTGAAGCAAGTTGGTTTCAAGCAGGTTCATGTTTTTTCCCAAAGAGTTTTCCCAAGCGTATTATCTACTGCTGCATTGTGTTTAGTGGTTAGCCTCAAAGAAATGGGTTACTAATGTATTCATGTCATTCTTTTCTCTACAATAAGCCCTGTGCCATTAAGTAGGTTCATATGACCTTCAAATGAGACAATAAAGACCTGAACTCAGTTAGTTACTAGCCTTTCCTTCAAGCACACCTTTCTTTCAGCAGCACTGCCTGCTCGGGGTGTAAGCAAAATGGTGAGCTCTGCACTGGATCTCTTGCGTGATTTTGGGGTGGATGGATGTCCTCACCACCTAGCCACCACTCAGCCAAACGTGTTACAGTTGGAGGTTTTGCAAAGTGATCATCAACACCTGCAGGCAGTCTGATGGTCACCTGGAGCTGGCTGGGGGCAAGCTGTGCATGTATGGAACATCTTAGGGCAGCACCACATTGTTTGTGTTCCTTATAACAGCTGGAACACTTAGTGGAGGGATCAGGGAAGTTCAGTGCTGTATAAATATAGAATACTTTGGTTTTTATTATTTTGTGCCTGGTTTATTTGGTTTGCAGAAACCAACAATAAAGATTGATCTGTGTAAAAAGCAGACAAGGACACCCCTCTTTCCTGAAATATCTGAGAACTGAAACTTTTTTGCAAGTATAATTCAGTTTTATTCTAATTGTTTTCAAATGCTGTCTGTGCAGGGGGAAAAAAGGTGTGAGCTTTTGCAATCTTATTCATTCAATCGATGTAAAAGCTTTTATTTGGCTTCAAAGCGAGTCTACTACTTCACAACAAAATTTCATTATGTCCCAGCTGAGTTCTGTTTAATGGAATTAAATTTCACCCTTTCTAATTGTCTTTTGGAACAGACAATCTTTACAGAATAATTAGTAATAGAAGCACACAATGGATCATTGTCTTTATTACTTGCAAAGAAATTCTAGATGCTGTACTAAATCTTGAGGTATGATCTCAAAATGTAAAATATCTTGCCCCCTTCCTCCTAAATTATGTAACATTCAACATAGTCAACATAATGTAAGTACAATGGGTGGTAATTTTGCTTCTTAGAGATGACCAGCTTTAAAATGCTGTAATAGAATAACTTGCATGATCCCATTCTAATTAAGACTGAAGATAGGCAATCTTTTTGTCTTCAATTAATTTTCAAGATTTCTAAAAGGACTTAACGTCCTTTTATTAAGGAGATAAAAACAACTGTATTTTTCCTTATCAAGCCTTCAATTCTCCATCAGTGGTCATTTATATTGTGGCATTGTTTTTGAAAGCCTTTTTCCAGTTCTGAGATGAATTTTGTAACCACACAAGGACAGGATTTGAAAGTATAAATACTGCACTGAATGAGCACGTACAATCAGAAATGGAAAGATGTCATCCTGGCTTCCTGAATTTAGGGTTTCTTCCACCCAGATATAAAAATTATAAAATCTTCCTGGATTGTATCTGAAGATGTAATTTTCCTTGTTAAAAACAGAGGGAAATAACTAAATGAAAAGTTAATGGATTTTGTGGCAAAATCAGCTGTTTGTCTAAGAATCAGATTGAAACTCACCTTTCATTGATTTAAATTTTACCTCAAAACTAGGAGGAAAAAAAATTGTGTAAGAAAAATGGGTAGGGTCCTCCTTGGACTGTCTTTATAATTTAATTTGTTGAGAATTTAAAATTACATTAATTATGCTTAAATAACTGACATTATTTGACACTGCAACAACAGAGCAGCGGAAATGAGTGACAAATGCACAAAAGACTTTTGTTATCTTTGTTTGTCTGCCTGAATAAATCTCAACAAGTAGTTCAAAGATTTAAATTTATAGCATACTTAATCGTCATTAGATGGCCAATCCTATTGACTCTAAACTGCATTTCACTGATATTGAATAGTTTTGGCATCCACTTCAGTTTGACTCATCAAGAATCTTTATTTTCAAATCACTGAAATTATGTAAGGAGGGGTCATAAAAACGGAGTGTGTTGTGCTATTCGTGTTGTGTTTTAATGTTATGCATCCTTTTTTCCCTCTTTCTAAAGCTGCTTCTTTATTTCAGTACTACAGTGCTATTCAAAATTGTAGCCTATGGTGAGGACAAGGTTTTCAGTTTAGAATATAATTATTTGAAGATTTATCTTGCTTGCATAAATTGGTGTGTTGACTTCAGTTCATAATACCATTCATCTGAGAAAAGAAAGGTTGGTCTTCCCCATTCTTCCAGAAGGTGGTAGTGCATCCTGACCCCCCAGATCCCATGGACTGCAATGTGAGCAAGCCTTGGGTCATAAATGTCTGATTTTGCAGTGAGTTATACAGGCACGTTGCAGGATCTTGCCATCTGAGTACTGTAGTAATGCTCTTGGTATTTCCATTTACCTGTAATTGTACAGGAAAAAGTTCATTTACAAAGAAGCTATAGAAAAGAAGAACATTGAAGTGATTAGTTTTCCAGTAGAAATGAGATCAAACTGAGGTCCATCTGGACCAAACTCTGATATTTGGCAAGGAGATAATTTCCTTTAGGTATTGGCTAATATTTTCCTTATTCTTAGTGAATCCAAGCCACAGTTGTTAGGTCTTCCCATTCACAGAAGACTAAGAGATTTTGTTATTATGTGCTTAATCCTGAAGGGCCCACATCTCCTGAAATAAGCAACTTTTAGCACCTGTGAGCAGAGAACTGGGACTTTAAATCTTGATCTTTGTATTGGCATTTGAAATGACTCCCCTCTGAATGGCACAACAGAAGGCCAAGCTGGATGCTGAACAGTTACATTCTTCCAATGATATAAATGAGTAAAATGTAACATTGGGTGAAAAGATATGGACTGGTCTCAGTAATTTCTGACTATCTTGCTATTTAATCGCAGTTGTACACTAAGGATGTGCTGGAGCGCCTGATGTCTTTGCCACGCTTTAAACAAGGACACAATAGTCAAGAGCACTAGTGCCTTCTTTTGAGTGTTGCAGCGTGCTATTAAGCCGATAGGATCAGTAAACTTCCTAAAGCCCACAGGATGAATTGATGTTTTTCAAAGACTTGTTTAGGAAAACAAGGGAAGCAAATGTTACTTGTCTTCTTAAGCAAAGGGGAAAAAAGAAAGAGGAATAGAGAGAACCCTCAACGAGGGATTATTGCTTTGTCAATTCCATTCTGACACTAAAAGAGAATATGCACTGATGATGTTTTGCTTTTGTCTAAATACTTGTTTGTGCTACTCCATGTTAGTGGGGAGGAGAAAATTTGTCATGTCAGTAGGATGCAGTGAGCAATGGGAGATTTATAAACAGACTGCTTACATGCAGAACCTAGTATACAGCTTCAGTTCACATACTTAAACCTTCATGTACCAACAGGTGGTCACTGATGACTGTAGTGATGAAAAAGAGCAAATCACTGTGGTAGGCTGAGATTTTGTTTGTTTTCCTTCATATAATAATACCTAACTTAGTAGGGTTAGGTTGGTGGCAGTGCATTTCAATGACAGTTAGAGGGATTTCGTCCATGGCTTTTTGGTTTGAGAACACTGGGTTTTGTTCCTTTTGGTTAAGAGATAAAGGGACCCTGTGGATCGCTGCTCCTCTGAGGAGTGCAGGTATAATTTATGGAGTCACCAAGTCCAGTTCTTTATTTCCATATACACCCAAAAAGTGAGAGAACTGGGCATGAGATTTGATTAAGAGTCCACATTCAGTTCTAAAATATCTACTATTAAAATAGTTGGGTAAAAATAATAGAATTGGGCCAAAATTCATATCTGATCTTTTATGACTTCTAAAAAATGATTCATTTTTTCCCTTCGATATCTTCCAAATGAGACAGGAAGGCGAGCGAATTGGAGAACTAGGTATTTACATGAAGAGCCAGTGTGGGTGAGCAGGAATTGGCCATAATTGACCAGGTTTAACATGAGGTTGATCATCAGAAAAACCTTTCTCTATGGGGAAAACAGGCTAACACATGTATCTAAATGAATCTTCACCTCTTTTTTTTGTTTGTTTGTTTTCTGACAAAGTGTTTACAACTATAAGTGATTATTAAAAAAAAAAAAAAGAAATAGCTCTGTGCTCTTTTTTGCTTTTTTCTTTTTTAATTACTCTATGAAGTCAACAGGGAATTGGCTTAATCATATGGTAGGATCATTTAAAGTTGAGACTGCATGGCAGAAAACGTGCGATGTATTAGATGTAGGACTAGATTCTGACACATTTTTCCTAACAGAATAAATTCTTTACTCTGTGGGAAACAGAAAAAGCAGGACCTACAAAAAACAAAAAGTCATATGACTTCCTCCCAGAAATCCCCAGCAGTTGCTCATGTTTATACTTCTGCAGTCATATCTGTGCATAATACAAATGCCATCTAAAAATTCCCTTCTTTTTTTCTTCTGTTTGGGAAGGAGGTTTAACAGAAGTGTAACTGCATTTGGATCCAAGATCTTTTTTTTTTGCTGTAAAACCCTAAAGAGCCCATTATGCTACTGCCCTGTCTAAAGTAATGTAAAGTGAAGCTGTTCCAGTATGAGTAATGATGTGTCAGACTAATTGTTTTGACTAGCTGGGCATCCTCTGAGCTCACTGGATCATGAATGCAGCAGCTACATCAGGTTTCATGCCCTTGCACTCTGAATGAGGTTTTGCTCTAACTGTTGCTTTTATACATTCACTTTGCACATATTGTGTTACGGTTTGCTGCTTGGTGTTTGTCAACATCATATTTCAAAATACTACGGAAGTGCCGAGTGCCATACAATCAAAGCCTAACGTTTAAAGAACACTTTTTTTTTTTTTGTAAAGGACAACCTGCTGTTAGTTTGAATATCAAGTATCCCATTTACATTTTGGTGGATAGTTCAGAAATTTGATGTTTGCCAAATATGAAGTGTTGAAGAACACTTGATGTGCTGGATTAGTTCACTGTTGTGATCCCCTTCACAATGAGGACCCATCTAATAATATTTGGTATGCACAGATTTACATGACTGCAATACGCTATCTTGTGGGTGTCAGTAAAAAAAGCTTCAGATTCCTGTATGGTTTTTATCAGATGGGCAGGACATCTTTCAGGAAAGGCAGCCAAAGGAAAATGTTTGCCTCCAGCTGTTAAGTAATAAAAATAAATCATAAATCAGCTGTAGCCAATGAAGTAGCAAATGGTTGACTTGATCATGTGCGTGTTAAACTATTTTGTAACAGGTAATAGCAAACTGTTTCAAAAATTCACTTGGCACGTGCCATAAGTAAAACTTCCTGATAATGTGTGCAGTAACAAACTACTGATATTTTATAAAATGTCCTTAACAAGCTGTTGGCAGAGTTTGCTTTGCCTTACAGAGTGGATTCTGCCAGAGGAGTCCATACATCTACCAATTGCAATGCAATTTGGGAAACAAACGCGGTTCACGTCCTGTTTACCCTGCAGACATCTCCTCATCCCTGAGTTTTGGTAGCACCACCACGAGCACCTTGCTGACTTGAACCCCCACCCGGCATAAAGCATAATAAACAGGGTCGGTAGCGCTGCGATTTGGTGCAAAATAAGGCGCCGTAATTAATTTTAAATGGTGCTTTTCAGAGTGTCAAAAGCTCAGCCCGCTGAAGTGGAAAAGGGGGTTAGAGTGGCTAGAGCCTGGCAACACGGCTAATCTAGGCACTCCTGAGCAAGCTCATTTCAAATGCTGACATCAGTGCATCGGCATTTCGAGGTAGAGCTGCCTGGGGACAGCGAGGGGAGCGAGGCACGTTGCAGCGGGACCTGCTAAGCGAGGGCTGCCAAGTGACGGGGCTGCGGCAGCCCCTGTGACAAGGGCGCATTGTCACAGCGCGGGGCCTGGCTGCGGGGACGGTGCGGGCTTGGCTTGTCTGGCCCTGAGCCTGGAAGTCGCCCGGGCAAACCCGGGGCTTCGGTGCTTGGTGGGCACAAAGCCCTCTGATGGACGCTGCAGGGATCCTGCTGTGCGTTGGGTAACACTGCTAACACTGCTGCCCAGTGCTTCTGGTCACTGTGACTGAGGGCAGCCCCGTTGCAGCAGTGCTGTCGTGCTACAACACAGTTGGCCCAGTGCAATAGGGTCGCATTTATAAAATAAGTAGTTGTGTTTGCTTAAAAAGAGGACTGGGCCCACGCAGAGATTGAGTTTTACTTTGACAGTGCATAAAGGAAAACTGTTTTGAGTAGTTCCCTATTGCTTGTTTTAAAGGCTAATGTGGTGTTTGAACATGATCTGGGGAATTGATTCTTCTGGAGGCTGTTCTTCTGTCTCTTTGCCAAAGGCTGATGACAGTAGTTATAAACACAAATATAACTGACTAAATGATGATATATTTTAAGGTTTTGGGGGTTTATTGTCTTTTTAACAGTAGCCATTATATGCTTCTCTACTCAATCTTATTTCTCTTTAAATCAGTGGTATTGCCATTGACTCTACCAAAGCTAACACAGTGAATTAGTACCTACTCTATATTGATCTTATACAAAGGAAATAATAAAAAAAACTAGAATATGCCCTTGGTACTGCAATGGAAGTGCACAATTTCAGCTAAAACAAAACCCTCACATCTGTAGTCACTGCTAACATCCCTGAATTTAACGTGAATGAGGCCTCTGGTAATGCTTAAAATTAAGTTAGCTCTTCATAGTAAGTTCTTATTTGTTCATTATTTACAAGTGCGAGCAAAAAGAAAACTTCAGCACACTTTGCTAAGTACCAGTCAAATGACATGCAGACAACAGAAGCTTGCAACTCTTTAACAAAGTAGGAAGTTCCTTTTCATAGATGCAGTTGTTCCTCTCAGCCACTGAAGCACGGCAGCTTCATGCTCTTTGTCTTCCAAACTTCTGTACAAAGTGATTTTCTACTACTTTTGAGCAACATTCATGCCCCGTTTTGTATTTCAAGTTTCAAGGTACTTGAAGGTGAAGAGACTTAATGCATTGATATTGTTTCTACAAAGCATGTAAACTTAGAGCAGATCTGCCCCATATTTCCTCAGTCTATGCTACCAAGCTACTGATAGATCTGAGTGGATCTATCATCTATGTTCTGCTTTTCAGGTGTGAAGCTCTGTTGTTAATGTGTGTTGTTGTGTCACTTACCCTCTTGGTTTGGGACATCTCACACAATGAGTTTGTCTCCCAAAAAAGTGCTTCTTTGTGTTTCCTCGGTGAAGAAGGCCGTGCCTGTTCAAGTCTGCTTACTGACCTTCTGTGCAAGCAAGCTCTTTAGAGCTGCTCTTCATGTGGAAGTTTTATTAGTTTTTGTGGTAGCATTATTTCATTAGGAGACCTCATCTCTTCATGGCTATACAGTGGTACAGCAACTTGGTTTATTTCATTTTGTAATCAAGTGTCTCGGGTCTAGTCCTGAATATAGATGAAATTACACTGGCTTTAGATAACTCTTTCTCTAAGGAGATCATAACTAGTTTGTGTGTATTAAATACATGTATTCTGCATTCTAGATCCGTACTACCCAGAAGTTGGCCAGTGTTACATTTCTTCTATATTGGCACTGTGAAGGCTTAATAGGAATTATACACAAACCCAGGCTAAATGAGATCTGTACTGGGTGGCCACAGTGTAGAACGTATGTTCTTTTTAGCTTCATTCACATCTTGTAGCAGCAGAGCTATACAAGTATAGTAGGCTTTGGAAACCTGTTGCTTAAACAAAAGCATGTTAAATCTAAAAATGTCCAAAAAATAGGTATCTATTGGATTGATTCAACTTATTCTGGCAAAAGAGATTGCCTCCCACCTTCTTATTCAAAATTATCCTTAGTTTTTCTAATGAATATACATATAATACAAAAACATTGAAGGAAAACAGCACTTAAATATGATGAATCCATTTCCCCTGGGTTAGGGAGATTTTGACCACAACCACGTTCCAGCCTTCTAATGATTGCCAGGGAAAGGAGCAGTGGCCTTATGGGTACCGTGAGGGACTGAAGCCGGAGCAGTCAGAGGCCCTTCACTGGCCAGGCTGTGAGACAAATCTGGGCTAAGACATTTTATTTCTCTATGACTCGCTGATAGCAATGGGAGGGGGAAAAAAAAAACAAAAGGTGGTGTTCTTTTCTCATGGTAAATGTATTTTCCAATCATCTCTACGTAATAAAGGTTATTTTCTTTAGAATACATTTCAGAAGAGACCAGAGAGATTGAGACTTCCTGTACGTGTAGAAGTTCATTCAGAAATTTCCAGACCACTCCAAACCCTTTTGCAGCTGGCAGTAATGAATGGTATGCTTTTCCCACTAGATTTCCAATACTGCAAGGGTATATTTTAAATATGCACGAATATTTAGGACAGAACTTTTTTTTTTCCCAAATTATTTTCATTTTTGACTTTAGAACATGCAAGTGAAAACGAAGGAATGGATTACAGGAAATTACACAGTGTCTTTTATCCTTGAGATTAGTTTCATTTCAAATTTTATGCAGTGGTTTTACTTGCTGCTCATTTTATCCATTGTAGCTTGTTCATCAGAGGTGGTTCTGCACTGGGGCAGCCAGTGCACTATTCCACTCAGATAATTGAGATAATTAAATCACAGGGAGATAATTTTATCTTCATTTAAATTCCCTGCATCACTCACAGATCTTAATTTAACAACACATGCAGATGAAGGATTTTTTTTTACTTGAGTTATCTGTGATGATTTAAGGAATAAGAAACATTTCAGAATTCATTTACTTGTGCATAAAGTGGATATTCTCACAAAGGCCGGCAGTAGAAAATCTGATGCACAGAGGATTGTGCTCTAGACTTGTATGATTCTCAACAGTCAGGCCTAAAAGGCCAAGCTCAGTTAGCTCAAGGATGTAGCTGACTCACTACTGATTCTTGCACAGAAGTCTGACAGAACTGCTTTTTGCATTTTGAATTAATACAGATTCAATTTTTTGCGTGCATGTTCTAATGCACAGCGACTTTCCATATTATTTAGGTATCCTATCACATTATAAAAAGCTAAGAAAGTGAAGATAAGTGGGGGGTGTTCAGACAGTGACACATCGGCATCATTAGATGTCTTATAATTTAAATCTATACACTGATTATGGGAAGACTGGGGATTTTATGCACAAATGTGAATCTTATGCAACAGAATGCATTTTGTAATTAACTGAATGGACAATTTTGTCACTATGTGCAGTTTCTGCTAAAAATAAATAAATCCATTTTGTAACTAAATGCATTTATTTAGAAACAAGGGACGTCTGTCTGATTGGGAGGGGAGTGGGTGTTTTGAGAAAGAGGTGGCTTGTGAGTCAGAACTCCTTAGATCTATTCTTGGTGCTGCTTCTGATTCATGATTGGTTGGATCCCAATCCAGTGGAAATTGGGCCAAACTTTCTATGACCTAAAACAGGTCGCATCAAAGTAAAAGTCATGTATTAGGCAAAGAGTTTTTTAACCTGTCTTGCTTTCTAAAACACCAGAATTCTGAAGGGAGGACTATGAAGTACTTCTTCTCCAGTTCCTTGCCTCTGAATGTTTGATACAAGACATTGTGTTTCCTGTGGTCATTTTTCTCTCCTATTCTTTAGTCAAGACATTCTTTCCTAAAAACTGGAACACTAAGCATCTTTTGAGTATCCACACAAATTTATGTGTAGATAGCATCCTCAGAACAACTTTTTATTTTTATTTTTATTTCAGAGAGCAGCTCTGAAGCTGATGTTGTCCATTTTTGCTTTGAATTCTGATTCTGATTACTTTATTAATCATTGTTGAGGCTCTTTAGACAGCCAAAGGATTCCACGAGTAGCGAATGGAGGCAATAACTCCACATACACATACGCTTTCTTACCCACTTTGACTATAGCCATATTCACTGCCTTTCGTTTAGGATCACAGAATACAAAAGAGCTTCCCCAGGCTATCAAATCCAGTCCCTAGTGTTCACTGGAAATAATACAGTTAAATAACTGCTAAGAAAATTCAGTCTATTATCCCAGTCCCCAGTAGGTTTCCCATACCAAAATTCTGACCTGTGGTGAAAACCTACAGCCAGAACTATGCTCTGTGACAGCAGAAGAGCAACAAAATTTCGAGGTGTTGCTAATGCCCAAGTTCCTTGCAAAAGGGGAGAATAAAGCTTTCATATGAAGCACTTATTTGGTAAATTTACATTCTTTGGGTGTTCTGCACAGAACTGAAAAGATGTAATATAATTAACTACAGGACAGTCCTATTTCCAGAATACACTAAGAGCCTGTCCCTCAGCAGCAATACAGGACTGAGCATTTACCTTCTCAAAATTATTTCCAGTGAGTGGGGGAGGGTAGTTCATTGTGGCATACATCCCATTGCTGCAGATTGGGTTTTCTGTCTGTGTGTTTTTCAATTTATACTCAACAATATGGAAGCAAGTCTCAAAGGGCACCATGTTCTTGTTGCATGTATAGCATAATGCTCCTAAATGCTAGAATAACTGAATCAATAGAATGTATAAATAGATATCTCCTTTACTCATCTGCACAGCTACAATGTGTTTAATGTATTAATTAAAACTTTCAGCGACAAGAAAAATGAAGCTTGAACACTAATCTGAAAACATTCTTTTTTAACATGTCAGGAGTGTACTGTACAAAACAGCTTCCTTAACAACTTAATAAGTAAGTGAGAAATGTTGCTGCAGGTAGTGGATCTTCAATGATAACAGCTATTGCAAATGATTGATTTTTAAAGAAAGACTTCGTTTAAATCCGTTAACTTGTGAAGACTTTTACTTGTTGCTGAGTAAAGAGTAAGGATCTTGTGCCTACTCTTGGTTCGGGGAGAGAGAGGAAAGGTTGGAACTACTTTTAGCTTCAGCACAGAGTCAGGCGTCTGTTCTCCCAAGGATGGGAGATCTCATTCACAGATGATAGCTGCTCACACCAGTGATATTGTCTGTTGTGAAATAAACTTCAGGGAGATCAGCTTGTTTTACGTGTCTACCAGTCCTTGGAGAATTAATTTGAGATACAGAATGCAAATGCATTATTAGCTTTTGGGATTTTCCTGCATGGTTATGTAGCTCCAGCAATGTATACTCTATAGTTTTTTAGCTGACAACCTTTTTTGTTAACAGATTTTCAAAGATATGACTACTTCCAATTGCAATCCCATTCCTGCAAATAATTTTTTTGGCTGAGAACATCCAATGAGGACATTAAAAGGCCATAAGTAGCGTACCATACTATTGAAATAGGCAGTGCAAAATGTATATGAAGTGTTAGGACAGGGCTGGACTGTAGGAGTTAGCTCTATGTTCCATCCCAATCCTGGGGTTGGGAATCCCAGGACAGAAAAACAGTAACGAGTTGCCCCTACTTCTGTGACACAGAGGCGGAGATAAGCCCAGCAGCCTGCTCTGATTTTCACCCTGTAATGCAAAACAACAATCCCTGGAGGGAAATAATTTCAAAGGTCCCCATACATTGTAGAGAAGTCATAATACTGACAAGTTGGGAACTAATTGAGGGCACAGGGCAAGAGAGAAAACCCCGCTCTTTGAAATCCCACTATTTCATTCTTTCCCTGTAAATGAGCATGATTTCATACTACTGTTGTACTGGTGTTTTATTTTACATGAATTACTCAAATGGTGTTGCACATCATAACTGAACTCTCAAGTTTCAGGTTGTCAGTATTTGGACAGTCCATTTTCAACACAAACTTGGTTGTGACAGTGACAAGTTAAAGCTGCATGTTTCTCATCAGGAACAGTCAGGACTGTCAGATCATGTACAGAGAAATTAAATATTTCTAAAAAATAAGGAAATCTCAAAACAAAACCTCTGAGTATAAGGGGTTGTCTTCTGTTGTGTGTTTTTTGTTGTTGTGAATTGTTTAAAAAAAACCAACAGCAACCAACAACAAACCAAATGTGTTCTACAAACACAAGGGCTACGATCTTCTTTAAAAAATAATGAGCTGAGGTTCTCATGTAACTAGATAACTGGAGGATCTGGGGATTTGTGAAGATCTCCAAACAACATGAGGCAGCAATCAGTACAAAAGATGAGGCAATTCTGGTACTGTATATGGGTTAATAAGGTTTGATCTACTGCTGCTTTTGATATATTGCCACTTTAGTGGGACTTTGCTCTGTACTTGTAGACACTTAAGTGGTGGTTAACAACAAATAACTATGAATTTTCATATCCATCAACAGGCTGTAAAGGAAATGAGCTGAAATTGATGCAAACAAGAAGCAGAGCACTATGTTTAACTATTTCCATGTTACTTAAACCTTTAGTAAGATTGATCACTTGCCTATGATAATACTCCTATAACAATGGTTTATATGAAATACTAAATAGCTGGTGATATTTCTTTTTTCCTCATACGATTTTTTAAAATATTATTTTGTTTAGTTACTGGAATAATTGTGGTTGCAATTTGCAGAATAAACGTTTCTTACAGCTAGGTTGTTTTTTGGGCGCAAAAAACATCCAGCTTCTAGCAAAGCTAGTCCTTTTACTTTGTGAAGACTTTCAGTTGAAGCCAAGAGAAGAAAGTCAGTGTAGTCCTTTACCTGTCCCACTGTTCAGATCTGTAGGTGCACCTGAATGTATTAAAAATTCTTTTTTGGGTTGGAACAGCTTATGAAAAATTGATATAGTGGAGATTGTGTGTATGGTTGGGGGAGGGTGGAGCTAAGCAAAACTGTTCATTTAAAAAGGGTACTTTAATTGGAACTAAGCGAGCTAAAGAGGCAAATTATGTATCCAAACAAACTTTGTAGCCTATAAAGATGTGGGTACATAAAGCATGCAAGCCCATTGCTTATTAGATTATTTCAGGCCTTCACAAGCTGTTTGCTTACTCCAATAGCAACTTGTTGATAATGGGAAGCCTTTTGTGAGAAATGGCCTGAAAAACAATGGAAAGCGTCAGATTTAGTAAAGTGTCTAAGGAAAGTCTTAAAATGACACCCACACTACGAAGGGAAGACCAAATTTGCTTTTTCTGAAGGGAATTTGTGTTTGTCAGGAAGGGCTCCTGGCGGCTTTGTTTCCAGGCCTTGATGTGTGACCAGGAGCCTCCAGGCCTCCCATCACCCCTGGCCTTGTTCTGCCACCGTGCTGCCCACCCATACCGGCGCTGCAGGGGGAAGGGTTTCAGAGGAGCTGGAATCAAAAGCGGAGGGAGGAAAAAAAGTGCTTTTCAGGGTCTGATGTGTGGGAATCAAATGAGAGGCCTAGCTCAAATCCGGTCGCCAGGCAACCATAGTGATATGCCGAGGGAATATCATTAAAGTTGGAAACTAAGCGGTCGCTCTGAATTAGCAAACCTGACCGCCGTGCGGACGATGCGCCGGAGCCACCTCAGCTCCCAGCTCCATTTCTGCGCATAGAGAGGGGGAAAAAGCAGCTGATTTGTGGAGTTTTTCATGGAAAAGACAATGGCTGTCCAGACACGGAGTTGGTAGTGAAATATGGTAACTGCCAGGCCTGCAGCTGGCCCTCTGACACAAGATTAATAAGCTGCCGTTTCCTAGCCGACCACAACCTAGTGGGAACCATCCAGCATTTTTCCGTGAATTGTGGGTAACAGCCTTCCCGCAAGCTGGCCTACTTTACTGCTCTGTTTTTTGCAGCTCGCCTAAAGTGCAGCAAACATCTGCGGCTGCAACGAGGTCACTGGAGATGGTGCCCAGCGGCCGCCACCTGGCCCGGCCCAGCTCAGCCCAGCCCCACGCGCACAACCAGGAGCTCGCTTCAAAGCGCGGCGCCTTCCATCGGGGAGGAGGCCCTGGTCCTGGGTTAAACGCTTCAGAAAGTTTTGCTGTGCTGTGGCGGGGAGGGGGTGGCGGAGGACCGGGTTCGGAAATGACAATGTGACAAGAGAGCGGGAGCAAACCTATTGAATTAGATTTACGCTGTGCTGAATATTATCATCGAAACGAACAAGCGAAGCTTATCTGCTCTTTCCTTCTTGAAAGGTTGAATGAAATTGAATTGCCAACCTCTGTATTTTACCACCGTTTGGCTGCGATGGCTCAGAGGCATACATGATCGCTTAAAAGGAAGCCAGGTTGAGTTAAACTGCAGAGCGTATGTATACGTTTCTGACAGCAACGTCTCAAACACAGTGTGACATGGCATAACATTTAGAGGTAATTTGATTACAGGCACTGTGTAATGCAAATCAGACTTTCCCAAACATGTTAATTTTTTATCACAATAGCTCACCAACGTAATCAAGTTTGCTTCATTACAAGGTATTTTTGAGCTACATTTTTTATTATTTTAAAGCATCGTAGTATATTTCTATGCATTTGCACACAAATTATGAAGAGCTGAAAGATCACAGAATTTACTGGCTTCTGCCTTTCCAAGTTTATTTTTAAATGATGATATAATGAAAACCTTTTTTTTAGTAGATGTAGAAGAGAATTGTTTGAATGTTTCTTTAGGTACAGAAATTCAGAAAGAAGTTACAGTTCACGTTACAGATGAATCTGTGCAGAAAGAAAAGATGTGCATTTGTAAATGTCCTTTTATGTTTTTCTATGGGTGATTTATCCATTCAGAGACATGCAGCTGACTTGCAATTAATTTTTGATACTCTGTTGGTATGTATGTAGGGCCTGTCACAATACCTCTGCACTCTCTGAATGCGAAAGTGTAAGACTTGTGCTTTCTGTTTCTGGATTTTCTTGTGTCATTCTGTACGTTAGTGAAAGAGACTTTCTTGTCTCAGTTTTCTCAGTTTTATACTATATGTTCAGATTCACAAATGAAAAAGATCACAAAGAAGCTAAGTTTGATAATACCCGTCCAGGGAGAACACTCTTCTGAGCTTCTGGGGAGCACTATTATTCTGATGATTCAGAGCTGATGAAACTAAGTGGTGGGAGAATCCTGCTGGTAGAGTCTATCCAGCAAGCTGCGGCACAGCATAACCCCTCATATCTCCAGTGGATGTCGGACACCATTGGAGGGTGGCTGCCATCAGTGTGCTATGTAATTGGTACTGGAAATCTATCTAATTTGAGGCAGCATTGAAGTGTCTTACTTGGTGAGATAGAAGAAGCTGATGAGAAGTAGAGAGATGGTCTGTTGTGGTTAGCTGAAGTTTGATCAATCTAATGAGTGCCAAATGCAAACCCAGATTTGAAGTGAAATAGAGCTGAGCACCAACAGAGAGAAGCCCAGATGATGAGAACCCTAGGAGTGAATATGTAGTCATCTACCTTTCTTTGCTAAAAGGCAAGGTCTGGAGAAAGAAGTGGTATATTATCTTGAATCTGTAGCATAGCTGGAAAAAATGTTCAAGCAGCAACCAGCTATGGTTATTACTTCCCAGTATACATGCCAAGGGCTCCTTTTCAACATGTGTAAATGTGTAAATAAAGGAAACATCCCCCAGTCAGTATAAAAGAGGAACCCAAAACATAAACACAAGTGAAAGTTTATGTGTGGTAAACATTTCCTGCGTATCAGCTGATCTACCATGACCTTAAATGCATGCTTTTAACTCATGAAGAATGCAAAGTAATTCATGTTGGCTTAGCCTTGTGGTTCGAGTAAAAGAGAGGAATTAACTAATTCCAGTTACCTGAGCTGCTAACTCAGAGCACATACACAGAATAGTTGCCATGAATCAGATGTCACACAATAACCTCTTAGCATGTGAACATTCCAAGTTTATATGAACTGATCCCTCTCAGTCATAATGAGAGTCTGTAAGTTGCCTTTGGCTCTGCAGCCACAGAAGTATTCCTGCTGGTTGCTGCTTCCATGCCTTTTTGGGTCAGTATAGCTTTTGCTTTTTCTCTGGTTCTTCATTTAATCTCCAGCACTTTCAAAACACTCACATTTCTGTTGTGTGATTTGCCTGGAGTGAGGAGAGAAGCTTAACAACATGGGTCCCTTGTATTTATAAGAGCATTCCTCTCGCAATCTCTGCCTGTCACAGACACGAGGATTAAGCATGACTCTGTTTCCAATATGCATTTTTCTCATATGCGCCAGTGATTCTGGGCCCTGCAGATACTTTGAAAGCAGGTTTTCCAAGAATCTGAATATTCTAACTTTATGGTTACAGAAATTCTCCTGTTCTGACAATTAAGAGTTGGCCTCTGTTTTGTGTTCTGAATTGTTTGGAACTACCAGGTATTAGGCAGTTTAATGGTGAAATCAAGTAAGGAAATAGTAATTTGCAATTATAGCAGTAGTACTTCATCTCTACTGTGCTGTGCATCTACTTTTGATCAATTTTGTTATCTAAGAGAAAATACTTTTCTGATCCAATTTAGCATTGCTGTATGCATTCTTTTCCTAAAGCCTCTCTGTTCAGTTTTATGGCATATCTTCATCCTTACTGCTCCTTGACATAGTTGGTTATTAGTACAATAGAAGCACTGCAAAGTGTTTTCCACTGGCCTCTGCAGCTTTTCTGGTTCTACTGGTTCCTGTAGTCAGCTGGACTCTCTGTGTGAGGAAGGTCTCACCTAACTTACTGTGGTCTTCTTGAACAGCACACCTCAAATTGGGCTAAGAAGAAAACAACAGCCTCTATTCTCTCTCAGTGCCAGCCCTTCAGGTCTGAGGGCAAGGCTGGCTGTGCAGACAAGGAAGCAGCTTGCCCCAATTATGAGATTTCCAATTACTGCAGCGTTAACTTGAACCAGTTTTGTAGCTGCATGGCAGCCACTTGCTGCTCAGCTTTAAAAATCCACAATCAGCTTGCATCTCTGCCTGCCTACGCTGCAAAGGTAGAGGAAAGGGTGAGATGCAGAGAGCCCAGTGGTTCTTGATGTTAATGAGAAGCTAGTGTGATCTCCTGTGAGTGTTCTTCAATAAGTGATGAATGAGACATGTAAGCACAGGAGCATGTCTTCTTGTTACCCGTATGTACCTCTCTTGATATCAGATGTCTGTATTACTTCTCCTTCCATTGTAACCCAGGACTGTGATTGTGAATTGAATGCTCTTTATTTTTTTAATAGTTACAGAATTGAGTATCTGGAAAAGTAAAGTAGCCTGGTGAAGAAACATCATTTTCCTGTAATCCTGAACTGATGGTGTTCGTTCGAGTGATTTGAATTTACACTCTTTCTGTCTCTTGAAGAATGATACTGCTGCTTTAAATGCTGTCCTTACACTGCAGGACGGTCAGACTGTGCCAGTTTATGAACTGTACGAAATAATATGCACACCTGGTCAGATACTGTCTGATAGACAATAAATATCCATTGGTTTTTGTTAAGTCTGAGAGTTTCCCGTGTTCAGCATAGGAAATCAGGTGCAAGGTGCCAAAATCTCCTGGCTGTTTTTCTGTGTTTTCTGTGGCACTAAAGCCTAGCGCCATCTGCATCAGTCTGGAACTGAGAAGTTCAACAGATATATTTTGTTCAGATTTTCAAGCACACCATGTAAAAACTTAATAGATCAGGGAGAAAAAAGGGGGGAAAAAAAAGGCTAAGGCCGTTATCAGCAGCCCAAGTTCTCAGTTTGTTAGAAGTGTGTTCATTCTCTTAATGAATGAACTTCAAGTATATATCAAGAATGTATGAAGAGAAGAACTGTACTAGAGAAGAGCTATACTGAGCTTCATAGGCAGTTTACTGGCCGCCCAGTTGTGAAGAGTTACTCCATGATCAGCTTGACATTTTCCTCCTGCAAGTGTTACAGCAAATGACTAACTCCCTCTACTCTTGCTTTATTGGCCCCCCCTGCAATATGCCTTGGGCCAGCCAGTTTGCTCTGTAAGTAGATGTGATTTAACCCTTATGGTTCTCTTTCTTCTTGGCTGTCAGCTGGTGGCAAAGTGCCAAATGCTAACAACCATAATGACTGAGCAGCTGGGTCTCCATGTATGATATCTAAAAATTACTCAAGTTTTGGCTCCTTCATTGCAGTATGTTGATTTCTTCCTACTTGACTGAGGTGCTGGTAAAAGTGAGATGAGTACTCTCAGGAAATAGCCAGCACTGAAGTTTTATACTTTTCAAGGGAAAATACTAGTGCTGCTAAGCAAGGTAACTGCTGAAGAGGCCTTTCTTACTAATTCCTGAATATTTGAGCAATTCTTTAAATATGCACTATGAAAGTTTGAAAGGATTTCTTCCAGTTATTACTCTCATCTATGTTTTTCCCCTAAGTAATGGTAAAGTTCCCAAACTCTTCTCTGTCTTGGATAAACTGGGACTAAATACTGCCTGTTGGATTCCAGTATATCATCATCAAGGAAAAGAAATACATAGCTGCCTTTGAGGTAATATTTAGGCATCAAAGAGTTGGTAACAAACTGGAGACAGAAATAGTGGTGTAAAACATTGCATTATGCTGATAAAATCACAATCACATTGGAAATTTGTTGTTGAGTGGGTAGTAAAGGAGTGAGGCTACTTTTATGAAACTAAGGAATGTAACAAGGTAGCCTGCACAACTTTCCATAAGGAAGAAGAGAAATCCTTTATGTTTCACTTTATTTTAGGCAAGCGAGTGGTTTTGCTGTCAGCACCACTTGTAACAGTATAATGAAACTGAATCATTTTAGACAAACCCTCAAATATGCTTTACTTTGTGTTAGGATTATGCAACTGAGAGAAAATAGTAACTTCTTAACAAAAAGGAAGCAATATGTGACATTTTGTCTGTTAGCGCTGAGAAGTGGAATACACAAGCTTATCTAAAATTATTATTGCATTTTACTTCACAAAGTGATAAATAATAAAGGAAAAATAAATGGCTTGTGGAAAATAATGAATCAAAATCATAAACAGCACGGGGATATTATGGAATCAATAAGAAAGAGTATGTGCAAGTAAATTGTAATGAATAATAAATCTTGATACTGAATTCCTGTAAATTATTCTTGCTACAGTGGTAGTGGACACTGAGGAATAAAGACCAAAATCACTAAGCGTATGACGTTACTCAAATGCAGATTGGAAAGGATCAGGCCCTGTGCGGAGACGTGTCGTCCTTTTCCAGTTCCGAAGGATTAGCACTGCTAAATTTAAGCAGCATAGAGGAATTTTAAAAAACACTCAGTGTTAGCACTTCTGCTGACCTAAATGAGAGAAGAGCTTGGGCAGCATTGGACTTCAGCACATCTTACTACTTTCTGTGTACATGTTCTCAAATCCTTAACCACGTGCTAAATCAGCCCTTCCAATTTTAAAAATGATTAATGGCTCACTTAATGGACCAGACTGAAAATCCTTTGAATCCTGTGAGGAGAATCCTGATGATTTCAGAAAGGTATAGGGATCGGTTTCAGAATTGATTTTGTTTGCTGGGTACTGGTTGCACTTTTTTACCTTTGGAACATTCAGTGTGAAATTTCCATTGCGTTGAAATTTAAATTAACAGATTTTTCTGAGATATAGTAACAGTTTAGATTTGACATTGTTTCACTTCACATAGCCTTTATAATTTATTTCACTGTTGCTGATATTCTCAAGGGACGTGCAGTCTTAGAGATAAATTCTGTCATGTAGATGTAGTTGATGCTGAACTAGAAGTCGACTTCAGGAAAAGCATTTTTCAGGTAGCCTGGGGTCATGGTGGTGTAAGTCAGTGCAACACAGCTGGCTATAACTTGATCTCTTTTCCTGCTTCTTTTGAGTTTTATTGTGCTAGGTTGTGATGTGGGAAGGGGGAGGAGAGAGCAGGCGAGCCCTTCCTTGAACTGTTTGGTAACACGGCCTGCAGCCATCACCCTCTCTGCCGGGTGAGTCCCAGGCCTGCCCTCGTCCTCATGGGGCTCTTCCAAAATGATACAAGCAAACCTGTTGTTGTGCTCTGTTTTGCTGCCTCTGAAATTTGATATCGAGCTGGATAAGATCCAGTTTCACCTAATCCTGCTGGTAAACGGTAATGCTACTTCAGTGAACTTTGCAAAACTCCATGGATAGAAGCAGGGACTGTCAAAAACCTCTCTTCTCTCTGATCTCTGTGGCTAAAGAAATTCTGTACCACTGCCTTGCAGCAGGCTTGATACTCCTTGGCTCGCTCAGCAAGGAGAGATGCCTAGTATTGACCAGATGCATTTGTGTGTTGTTGCCGTGTGTTTGTGCAACTTCCCCGAAGAGAGACCTGTTTCTGCTGTGTTTGAGTATTTTTCAGTGAGTAACCTCACAGTACTCTTATGAAAAGGCAGTAATTCAATAGAAAAATGGATCAATGCACCCTGAAGATGCCATGTGCTATGTGAGGGCTGGCTCTTCATTAGTGCCACAGTAGAAATCAGTACTGTTAACAAAGCAAAGTATGCCCATGATATTTACGTAGTGTGATTGGCCACGCAGTGATGGAATAATTCATAGACACTAACAAGGCTTTGGCTTAGCTGTGCTCACCTTTTTAAAGGTAGACAGGGCTGTTGTTTTGGGGTTCAGGACTGGCCCTTCTGAAGGCTCAAGGCTTGCAGTGTCCCTTTGAGGTGTGCGACAATGAGAGCGTGGCCTCTTCCTGACAGGCCCTGTGCTGCGCCTCTGTTAGGAAACACAGCTCAGAGGTCCACCAAAAAGTCAACTGTGCCTGGAAACATCAGACAATGGCAAATGGAATTAAAAGAATCTGACGTATTTTTACTGTAGCAGCATCTTTTTCCTTGCTTAAATATATTTTTCTGTCTCTCATCAACAGATTCCTTGATGATCCTTTCAGAAACAGAGAAGTTGCAAAAAACACAAATATATATATGTATATATAAGGGGCAAAGGTGGTTGGGTTTTTTTTTTTCTTTCTCCTTTCTATGTTTAAAAAAAAACCCAAACTTACAACACAAAATGTCAGTCAGCAGTCTGAAGCACTGCTGGAAGAGCTAAGAATGTGGTTCTCTGATAAAAGAAGCAGGTTGTCTTTGACTATCCACTTGAACATGCAGATCTAGTTGCAAGCCCAAACTAGAATTCTTGCCCAAATTTTGGGAGTGTTTGGATTCTGCTTTTTGGTTTGATCTTGTATTTACACAAGAATTAGTAACTAAATTTGTACCTACACCTGTCTTTTCACACAAAATTATTGGATTGCTTGAAGCTACAGTTTTGATCTTGTAGCTAGCAGGGACTGTGAAGTATAGACCTTGTATGTGATAGGCAGTGGTTAGGTTTCTTATTCCAGCAAAATACATGTCCAGCTGTGTGCTCAGTTCCTGGGTTTGAGATCTTCATTTTGAGAAGCAGGCCCATGCAAAGGCACTTTACTCAATTTTCATCCTGTACTGTCTCAGGTAAAACTCCAAATCCCCTGACATCTATTAATGTTTGGTTGTTGGCTTCAAGATGGCTCAGGTTTTTCCTGTCTGGTATTCCAGTGTTGCCCAAGCAGGTGCTTGTGTGGAAAAGGAGCAAAGGCTCCCTTTCATGTTTTGTATTCTGTGCAGTTCAAGGCGTGTTCTCAGCCTGGATTAAACGAGTTACAAACTGTTGTACAGTGAAGAATGTTTGTAGTACATGTTTGTAGGTATGGAGAATCTGTCCCTCACATGTCCTCCTTTCCATCTCCAGCAGCCCTTTGCATCATGAGGCTGGGTGCCAAGGAACATACACCAGTCGGATCAGACAGGGAATCCTGTAGCAATAGCAGTAGTAGAGCAATTATGGTAAGCCTTTAACTAGCTACACAGTGAACATTTTACATTCCTAAATCTGTCTGCCATCATGCAAAATAATCTGTTTATGTTAGTGAAGACATTGCATTCTGCTCACTCATCCCTTCCCAGGCTTGTCTGCACAGGACTAGGTTTCCATAACTCGTAATAAGGGAAAGATACAATTGCCAAAACCATTGAACTTGACTTCTTTTTTATTATCTTTTGTTTTTGTTTTAGTGTTGTTCCAGTTGCACTTCACAGCCAAAGGGTCTGTTGTTGTTCCTGTAATGAGGAGATAAAGTGGGAGGTATCAAGTTTAGTTCTTGTCCTGTAGGCACAAGCTCCCCTCTCGGTTGCTGGACTGTCTTCCCAGTTAATACTTCTGCCCTTGAAGTCATTTTCCACCTCTGCTGTTTTGTCAATGGGCAACTTTTGTTGATGTCCACTGCTTTCTGACGCAGGAGGTTCCCGAGTCAGAAAAGCCTCCACTGGTTTAAATGAGACCGTCTTAGTAGCCTCCCGTTCTATCTGATGGATCCCTTTAGCGGGTCAGTTTTGATCATTTCAATAAACTGATTTTTAAATTTAGCAATAACATTTCACTAACAAAGGACCTATAGAGTTTCAATCACAGTACCAGAGTTCAGGGTCCCTGCTTAGTGGGGCTTAATGATTGCTCTAACTGCAATTATAAATGGCTGAAATTCTTGTCTGGTTAAAGTGTTGGACTGAACCCTAAGTGAGGTAGCAAGTTTCAGGAGCTTTCAGAAATAATGTTTAGAAGGTAGGTGCTGGGATGAAGCATTGGCTTCAAGAAAAAAAACAACAAGTTTTGCTTCCTGATAATTTTCTGTGATAACAAATGCTCTGCTTGCTGTCTCCTCTGTGAAGTGCGGTAATGAACGCATGAGTAACTCTAAGGCAGTGACTAGCTCCACTGAAGGGTTAAATTTTTGCACATTGTTCTCTCTATGCGATTGCCATTCCGGAGCCCAAACCCGCATTCCTCAGCAGCCAAATTTCCCCTGGAAGTCAGTGGGAAGTTTTCAGGTGCATAGCAATGGACTACAAAGCGGAGAGTTTCTGGAGAAACAGGGGACCCACCATTTTCTAACTGAATACTAGTCACCTTAAAAGTGACCTCCGTGCTCTCTCTCAGCCAGAAACATAGAAAGAAAGCCTTCATTTGTTTTTATCCTCTGTCACTGAGCTGAACAAGCATTGCATATCCATCAAAGAAAACACTTATTTTTTTTCTAACTGAACATGAAACATGTACAGCTTTTTGTGCCTTCCTTTCAGTGGGATGCTTGTTTATTTTAATAAATGCAGTTAGGCTATCATAGCATAATGTTGCAAGTGACATTTCTGGGGAAAAGCACTATTCCCTTATATTTCCTTCCTTCTTTCCTCCCTTATGATTTCCAGTTTTGCCTCTTCCCCTAACCTCGACTGGGCAGGGTGCCTGTGAACAGCACAGAATACAAGGAAAGGAAGCAGCCCAAGTGTAAGTTTCCTTTGCCTTATGCCCCGTATTATTCCTTATTTGTTGTGCTAATTCAGCGGTGTAATTCCCAAATAGAGCCTCCTTGAATTGTTTTGGTGAGAACTGCTAACTCAGTGCCGACTATTTATAACAAGCTCTACAGTCTAAAGAGCCAGAATCATTTGGTATGAGGGCTCCGTGCACTGTTTAATGATAAAGCCGAGTTTCGAAGCCCCAGTAATATGAAAAAAAAATACATATCCTTTCTGCGATGTGATTAAAATTTTTTCTCAAGCCGTAAGGCTGCCCGGGCAGTGTGCAAGTTAAACAACCAGGCCACTTGTCCTTTGTCCTTGGGGCCTTTTGGTGATGATGTGGTAGTGCCCTCTAGTGAAAAATCGTGACAAGTATTTTACAGAGCACAAGGCAGGACTTTGTTCCAGTTTCTGACAGTTCTTTCTTTTGGACTCTATTTTGGGACAAAACTGATTTATGTCTAAATATTTCCAAAGCCAGCAGCTAGTGAAGGCATTACACTAGAAACGCTAATACCTGTTTCCATACTTTTCAGAATCAGTGGGTGTTTTGTCACCTTTCAACTACTGTCTTAGCAAATGAGCTGTGGTTAAACATTTCAAAGAAGCAGAATTTTTATTTTTGCTCTGATGCTTTACTTGTGCCAGCAGGGCTTTGCACGGATGAAGCCTTACAAGGTTTACAGTTGAAGGCTCTGCCTGGTTCCCAGGAAATGCAGTACCCGCGCTCTCATTAGACTTCCACAGGAGCAGGATTGGGTTCAGTGAATAGTCATACAGTATGAAAAGACAAACAGCCAGCGTGAAGTGTTACCAAAACTTGTAGCTTCCTCTGCTCAGGAAAGAGGAGCATTCAGAAGTGTTTAGAGAATTAAAAAAAAAAAAAACCAAAAAAACAAAAAACAAAAAAATCCCACTCCCCCAAAAACCCAAGGTTGCATTCTGGTTGTAGAAGATTTTCAGAATGCACACAAGATACACACCTTTGTTGCTCTTGAAGAATATTTTCTCTGTGATCTCCTTCCCACGTGTCTTATTGCTTCCTTATGGTCATAACAGTAACATATCAGGCTATGACCAAGCCAGTGCTCATTCACTCAGTAGCTTTTTGATATTTTCCATAGCAGTTAAATGGGGAAACTGTTATTTACCTGTTCTGTAGCTCTTGTTTTTTGTGCCTGCTGTAGTGCATGCTATGGATTTCCACGTGCAGTGTGATGTGACTAGATCTACCATTGCTAACCCTGTGGTTTGGGATGGTACAGAGCAGTGCTGTTACTGCAAATGGGAGTGAACTAACACCACTAGAGCCAAATGTGCTTGGCACTGCACGAACATGAAAAAAGTCAGAACCTGTCAAGTCTGTGTCAGAATTTGTTTCATTTAAATAACCAAACTTTTTGCATCATAAACAAACAAAAAGGCATCATGCTAACTGATGCATTAAAGAGGTCAGATTCTGTATTCCTTCTGTGATGGGGAGGGGGGCAAAAGGGGAAGTGATGCTATTGACCTATATAAGTGCTATTCAAAGTGAGCAAAAGTTAGCCTAAGAAAAGCTGAAATGTTCTGCATGATCCTCTTCACATGGAAAGGTCAGGAGGTGGGGAGAGAAAATCAGGAGAAAAAGATGTGATTAAAATGAGGTTTTATTTTTGTTTCAGGTTAGGGGTGTGGGAGCTGATTGAACATTTTAGACATGAGAGCAGAGTAAGAGACATATCCCTCAGTGCCAGGGTTATCCGTGTAACCCGAAGACCCTTTTTATTTAAAAAGCTATCGCTTGTGATCTTTTCCAAAGAGGGAATCAATAAATGTCCACCAAAGTTGCTCTTTTGGTCGAAATGATAAATGAACATCGAAGTGCTATAAATTGGTAGCAACAGTGCAGTTATCCTGGAATTCAGTAAGAAAGCCAATAAGAGCAAAGAAATGCTGATTTCTCACCAACTCTGCAGTCACTGCTGACATTCCCAGAAATGACCAAAATATTTGGTATGGAACTTCTAAAATTGTTTTTCTTTGCTTTGTGTTTCCTTTAAACTAAATTAAAAAAAAAAAACACCACAGTCCTCTGGTTCTCTCAGTGCCCAGCTGATATCTCCAATGGCCATTGCCAGGTTCACCAACCCACAGCACCAGCCATCAGCCCTGCGCTGCAGGCTGTCTGTCACACAGAAGCAGGCACCTTCCCACACTCGGCCGGTTCTGCTGAGGCTCAAACTCTGCTCCTCAGCTGGAGTTAGGAATGGACTGTGGCTCCAAGACACCCAAAGCCTACCAGCAAATCCAGCAAAGGCAAGAGAATGTGCCTTGTTTTCCTGTGTGCCACTAACCAATGCAATATATGCAAACTTCATGGGTATAATTCCTGTGGGTTGCAGTACCTTAGCTGACTTCTGCTGGAAACGTACTGATTCTTATACTAAGGTTGAAGACCCCAAAATGACATAAGTTGCTCTTTATTCCTTTACTCTTTTAACTTTTTTTAAAAGCAATCTGTATTTCCAGCCAGGCTTTCATTTAAAATAACCCTCTCATTCAAAACCTCACCTGTAATTTTATCCCAGTGGTAACTCTTACCTGCCATACTAGCCCTAGGCCCTTGTAGCACTTGACATCATCTTTTGGACAGGTTACAGAGGCTATTGAGGCAGTTGTTAGAAGCAGATTTACTCCGTAATGTGGAGCCAACCACAGAAGAAAATTAGTGCATTTATCTGTCAGCATTAGGCTAGATTATCAATCCAGTGCACTAGTCACAGGATCTGGTTTTTCTTTCTCTGGGGAAGTGAAATTGATATACTGGTAGGCAGTAAAGGTGTCAATTATAAACAGGACATTAGCATGAGAAAGTAGGCAAATGACTAGTTTTAGGCAACTGTTCTTTTTCAAGATTAGGTGTGGCTTGAGAAGTAGATTTTCCTTCCTCATAAATGGACTTTCTAAAAAGAATGTGAAAACTCTCTCCTTCAAACCTGTTGGCTGTGTCTTACCTTGTTGATTCTGAAGAAAAAAAGAAAAAGAAATAGACTCTCCCTAATAAGTAAATGAGTTGTGCCAGTGAATTTGAAAATTCTGCAAAGACCACAAGGTGTTAGCAATATCCAAAGGTTTAAACAGGCAAGCCTGTATATGTCATTGAGTGAATAATTTACTATAAATTATTTGCTGTGAAAATTAGCTTTCCTGCTCACACTTAGGCCATGAGCAGGTTGGCAGCTTGCAGCTTTTCCAGCCAGTAAGGCTGCAGTAGCACTCAGACATCCCTCCGGATCGCTGTCCTGGTGGGTACTGAACACATTTTCTTCTCTCAGTAGTCCTCCTAGTAGTATTCATGCAAGTGCCAACCACGGTACCTTCTTAATTCTCTGGGTGGTTTGTAAAGACTGTTTTCCAAGGAACAGCAAGCTGACCTTGATAATTGCTTTGGTGGTTTGTTTTTTTTTCTCCCATACCTGCAAAGCATTGTGTTACTAAGCCCAGCCAACCCATTGCTATTCCTGTTATCCACCTGCACATAAATATGCCTCATGACAAATAAGACTGTTGCTCCCTGCAATTACATTCCATTGTATATTGATGAATATGAACTGTATGAGCATGGATTTTACATAAACATGTAACAAATAATGATCTCCTGTCCCTAAAAAGGGTCCCCAAGCCCTTTTAGAGTTTTGGACTATCATATATAGGATTTGGTTTTGTTTTTGTAACCCATGGCAGAGTAACTGCCTACAAGGGCCACCAACCAGTGATGCTGAAAAGCCAGGTGACCTTGAATTGAGGGGAGCTGCTAGAGTCAGACCCTTTTACAGGCAGGTGTGCCCTGCGGCCTCCTCTGTGCTGCAGGAACCTCTCCTGCGTGCAGAGGGCTGCAGCAGAGATAGATGTTGTCTCACCCAGGCAGGGTGGTGTTGCAGGCCTCTCTGTGTTCCTGGTATGAGAAGAAGAAGGCAGGATTTGCAAATGAGCCTTTGTCTTTCAAAGTAGATTGAAAAAAAATAATCCTCAGCACCTGAAAAAAAGTGAAGTCATTTCAGAGTGTGAGTGCTGAGTGCCTAATTTCCATGGAATATCAAAGGCAGCTGAGGCCTTTGCTCCCCATGTCTCTTTTCTTTATCTAATTTCATAGGAAAGCTGAAGTTTGCCCTTAAATTTCTGTCTTTTCAGTTCAGAAAGGCTCTGTCTGACAACTGGTGCTACAGTTCTGACTGAAATGTGAACCTTGAGAAATACCACTTGTTCTCAGCAATAAATATATTTTGGGAAATACTTTTCCTCTGCTGGCTTACATATTTAAGGACTTCTTTGTGCAGAACATTGCAGTCCCCATCCATGTACATTTGTTGCACAGCAGTACCCCAGTGTGAGGTCAAAATTTACCTCCCAGGAATGCCTGGGTTGTGTCTGCTTTCTCCTCCAGTGATGCCACAAAGGTGTATTTTCAAGTCCCGTGTTCCACTACTCTGCTGATAGAAGAGAGAGCAGAATGCAGGTGTGCTTTCAGAGGGAATGCTCGCTCTGCGTGGTCGTGTGCCTGCTGCACGGGCTGCTGTGTGCTCGCCACCTGCACTCTGCCTTCCCAGCAATTAAATGAGAACTGCTGGTAAATTGCCTCTGGTGCATGGTCAGAACTTTCCACCCCACTGCTGTGTGCAAGTATTGTTTTATGGGTGGATCATCTTTTTCCCTCTGCCCCAGAAGGTGACTTGGGCTGCGTATGGAGAAGCATAGGTCAGTACTACTCCATCTGGAGCTGTGATTTCTGGTTTGTGGGTCTGTTCATTGTGCCCTAAAATTGCCACTGCTGAAGGATTAATAGAAAGATAGAACTGACTCCTCATCTGAGGCAGATTCCTTGGCCCTCAACGACTTGCTGGCCCTGTGCAACTTGCTTCAGTGGAGGTTTTCTGCACATCCTTGTTATGCTCCTGTTATGAAGGCTCCTCCAGTTCAGACATCTGCCCCTGCAGGGGTAAAAGCTGTTGGTACTGGGAAATAGCTGGAGGCAAACAGTGGGTCCTTACCTGTTTCTGTTGTGATTTCTTATTTCCGTGTGAAATTCCCTATCTCTGTTATCCCATTCCTGAGCTCAGGAGTGATCTGTGTATGTGATAGAGCAGAGACAGAGATTCAAACTTTTACTTTCAGGGTCTCAGGGAATGTCCTGGATGTCAGAAGGATACAACAGATCATCAAGGACCTCTCCAGGTTCATTTCTGGCAGGGAATAGTATTTGGTGTTATCAGGGTTTTCACCTTCAGTAGGAAGGCGCAGTGCTTTGAAGGATGGGCTATCTCTGCTGTTAAAATTATCCTAGATAGATGAATTTGATGGAAAGCCATGGCAAATGAAAGACTGCAGCTGGTAAAGAGTAAGCAAGATCCCCTCCTCTTGCCTAATACAGCTACAGTAAAACATAGGAAGGAGAAGTTCTCTGGATTGAGCACAGTGGGTCTTGTCTGTGCAGAGCTGCCTGTGGGGAAATGTTTCCATCTTGTTGCCAAAGCTTTCTTGGATGATTTGCTTTCGTTTTGAGTGCGAGAAAGGAAACCCAATTGAAATAGCTTGAGAAAAATCTGTTCACAGATCTTAGATTCTTTCCCTCACCTGGTGAATCTGCCCAGCGTCTTTCACTGCTCCAGCAACAAAATGATGGTTGGAAAAGAAAGGATTGTGACGGCTTCACCACCAATAATAACCAGCCAGCAAATGGAGTTGGTTCAAACTCTTCATGTAAAATTACTGCATTTTTATTCTCCTGCATTATGCTCTTCTTAGGTAACAAAAATACATATTTCACAGCATCGTTAGATAGGGAGCAAAACCAGAGAGATTCTGTGCTGTCTTTTCCTCAGTAGATAATTCAAGATGACTGGTGAAATCAAGAGCCCAGGGACTCTTGCTGCAGTACAGAATTGCTATGCAGTGAGTCACTGCTATCCATTGATCTGTGCCCCTCAATCTCATACAATTCTGGAAGTGTTCTTTAATTTGTTTTTACTTGTTTTTCTTCATCAGGCAGTGAAAAGCAAGCTAGATCTGTACCAGGAATAGATTCAGGGAATTCTCATCCAATTTGGCAAATTCTTTGCACACTCCCTCTTAAATGAAGCTATTTCCATTAGAAAGGACTACTTGTGTGCGTAAGCTTTGCTCAAATGTAGTACCAGCACTCATCAATCCATAAATCTGAGAAAGAAAAATTTCATGTATTTCTCTTGCTAAAGCATTATCTGGAGTTTCCGGATAGTTGGAAAATTAAGCTGAAAAACTTTGGCCTGTAGCTGCAAAATTGTCTGTTGAATGCAAAGCATAAATTTAAGAAATTGATTATAATGTGATTGCAAAGGGCAGATCTGATGACCTCGAATTTTAAGGCATGGATGAATTGCTAAGGATAGGAAATAGCATAAAAAGTAGGCAGAGCTCTAAGATACTGATTCATCTTTACGGAGGATGTTATGAGCTTCTGTTTTATCTGCTGATGGGCCACTTGTGGTTTCAGTTTTCCCACAGTCCTCTTTTGGACTCTTGCAGACTTGATTGCTAGAGCTACTTGAAAACTATTTTAGACAGTTAGCAAAAACGTCTTTCGTTGTTAGGGATGGAGCAGGATCAGGCTACTAAAGATTGAAGTTGCTTCTGCATCCAGCTTTCTAGTTGGGAAAAAGTAACATAGAAGATTGCATATTTATTAACATGTTTTTCTTCCTCTAATTCAACTTGGATTTTGTACAGCACACATGATAGGACAGGACATTGGTCTGCAGGTGCAACAGAGAGAGAAATGTGCCACAGCAGAGGAGCCCTGAGGAGGGCTATCAGGAGGGAGAATATCACTTGCTCCTCTACCCCCACTGGAGGGAATACCTTATTGTGAATTGAAATACAGGCAGTCGTGCCAGCAGTAGAGGCTATGATGTTTTGCTTTATGGTATTACACACCAAATGTCTGTAGATATATAAATAGGATGAATGTTGACTCAAAGTAGTAAATGGGTGAATTTCAATAATTTCCCTAATTTTTGTGAAGTTGGTAGTCTTGGTCTTTGTGATGGGTTTTGATTTGTTTTACTAAGAGAGTCTATGAGCATTTTATCAGTGGTAAAATGTAGTGAAAGTGCTGATTGCAGTAAAGATGATGAGAGCAAATTCAAGAGAAAGGAAGGAAACAGCTTCTCCCACTTGCTGTATTTTTATTTTTTATTTTATTTTATTTTATTTTATTTTATTTTATTTTATTTTATTTTATTTTTTTGCTATTTTTCTTTAGTATAGACGACAGGCAATCATTTACATGAATCTCTCCATTATAGACCAAAATAACAGTGCAGTTTTCATTAACAAAAAGACTACCTTGTTCTTCTTCGTTTGTGTTGTCAAGATACTTTAGCTGAAACATACAGTGATTTCCAACACTTACCCTAGTTGTCACACTGAGAGGAAAATAATGGCTGACATTAGGAAGATTATTTCTCAGCAATAAAATTACCTTTCACAACATATTTCTATCTAAGTGGAAATGATGGAAAATCATAGATTCTATTTTCAAATTGAGAGAGAGAAAGATGAAAATGAAATCAACAGGATTTCCTCCCAGTCACACAAGCAGAGAATGCAGACAAACCAAAGATGCTGCCAAAAATCCAGAGGGAGAATCTTCCCAGACCTGTTTTTATTAATCGAGCCAGTTGATTGAGACAAGTAGAATTGTGTGGAATGTTTTCTGCTCAGTGTAAAATGTGGAGGTTAATTAACTGGGATCCCAATCCTGCTGCCTCTGCTGTCAGCAACACGACTCGTGGATATCATTAAGAGCCAAGACTGAGCTTTTGCTCAGATTTGCTAAGGAGTTTGTGAACTTTTTTGATGAATCTGTAGCCAGATTTGACAGAAATTGGGTCATTTTAAGGTTTTCTTTAGAAACTGTGATGTTCTGGAAATGTGTGATTTCAGTCACAGTCCTGGTGAAACTTGGCTTCTCTGTGTGTGGAGTCGAATTTGAATGGAGCTGAGGGCATCTGAAATTACGTGAATCAAAAGAAAAACGCTCATGTGATCCCTGCTGAAGTTCAACTGCCAAATTAAGACTGCCTATAAAAATGATTTTCTAGGAGATAAGTGAACGTATGTTGGCTTTATCAATGCGATTGCATCTTCTGTCAGAAGACAGACATCCAGCAAAATACTGGCTTGGGTAATATACACTGCATAACTGCAAATGGAAATAACTCAAGTGAAAGGAAAGGTTTGCTCACTCCCCGTTTGCGCCATGAGGGCAGAATCAGACCCTCAGGCATTATTCATCCAGCCTAAGGCAAAAATGTGGTGAGTCCTTACTTTGCAGAAAATAAGCTGAAGACGATCAAACAATGCTTTCTGTAAATATTTCCCCCTTGATTTTAGCCCTCCAAAGACCTATTTTTAGATCTCTATTTCCTGCCAGCCCTGCTCTCAGCCATTGTTCCCCTGCGCCGTCGATGGCGAAGCAGCTGGCAGCGAATTGCGGCCGGGTTGGAAGTGCACACAAACACGCTCGTCTACAAAGAGATTTTAGTTCTCATAGTGTTAACTGCCCCTGCCCTGCACTCCTCTCCCCCTGCCGCACCCCCGCCTGCCACAAGCACGACCCAGATCACATTAGAGTCCCAAAGCACAGGGAACGGTTCTCATCTATCCGTCACCAAGGAGGCAGACAGGACAAGGAAACAAGAAGTCATTTGTACCTGATGAGGAGGACACTCCTGGGAAACAAACAGATGAGCCACCACATGAATCCGAGCTATTCTCCGAGGTAAACAGAACTGCATGAGAAACACACAAATTATCAGGGGCATCATGCTTAACTCCCTCACTCCAGGCTGCTGCACGGACCGCAGGCCTGAAATTGTAGATTATCCCAATATCTGATTGTGAGAAAGTTAACCCTCTAAAAGCAGTCAGGGAGAGGGTGGAAATCCCAGAGCCCAGGCCGCTGGAGGGATATTGTTCAACCCACAGCCCTGGCTCACCTTCAGTTCTGCAAAGTATCACAAATAGTCCTGAGAGGCAGCCCCACGTTGCTTCTGTAGGGCATGGCCTGCAGCAGCAGCGTGGTTTGTGGTCATAGAGATTTCCCCTTTGGGCCCTGCTGCACAGGGTAGCTAGTGGCCGTGTCAGACTTTGTGCCATGTCCACACAGATGGAGCTGAAGATAGTCTGCTTTAATCCAGATGCCTCCTGAATGCTGCCAGGCCTGGTGCATCAACCACCCTACTAAAAAGCTGTTCCAGTGTTTTGACCACTCCCATGGTAAAGAAATTGAAGTAGAGAGAAATTTGGTAAGTGATTCTCTGAAATTACCCTAGGAGCCTGTATGAAAGAGAGGAACTAAACCCAGATTTTTGAATCCTAGTCCAGTCGTTTTAATCACAAGGTCATTCTGCAAGATGTCAGAATGAGAGTTTTAATTTTGTGCTTGATATTTTTAGAAGAGAAGGCCACGAATCCCAACTGAAGAGACAAATAAGTTTAGTGGTTAAAACAAAGTGGAGAAAGAAAAGGCACGGTGCTGTATTTGAGCTCAGAAGTCTGGCACATAGAAGGGTCTTGTGATTAAGCATGACTTTGAATGTAGGTCACTTTGGACAGCCAGGTGATTTCTGAACACAACACTTTGCAAAAGTCCCTCTGCTCTGGGTGGATTTAGAGCTGTACAACTCGGAGGAGATAAAGGCTCTAATTTTGACATTTTCTTTCTTATTTTTTTTCTCCAGTGACAAGTATTGTTCCTTTCCTTTTCTTTCTATCTTTTCCCTTTTTCCTTCTTCTTCCATTGTGAAAGTGATTATCCCCTGTGGTGAAGTGATTACAGATAACAAGTGATGCTCTTTGAGTAATATGCTAGGAATACCTTTTCACACTCGTGAATTATAAGATGGAAGAGTTATAGTATGTTGTCATTGTACCTTAACATTTTCACTTATGAATTCCCAGTGAATGCTCCACATTATTTCTAATTTTGCTCTAAAGACTGAAACAGTATGGAAACATATAATTCCATTGAAAAATGCAACAATATATTTTAAAGAATTAAAAATGCTGATTCAAGAGCTAAAAATTACATTGAAGCCAGATCTACAATTTTGTGCCATGATATCAACCCATAATGTTTCTGAGAATGAATAAGAACACTTTGGGCAGGTAGAGAGCCACATGCAGCTGGTTCCCTCTAGGAGTCTGCAGATGTGACTTTGCTGCCTTAATTTGAATAAATTCTTGAATAACAAGGAAAAATTTGTTTTTTAATGTAAAAACAATTGTATCAGTGACTAAATTTTTATGAAGTGTGTTGTTAAGCTTCTCTTTTTTACATACTATATTACTAAATCATTTATACTTATCTCCCTGACATAACAAACATGTCTTATAATTAAACTCAATGGAAACATTTTCTATTAATTACTTCCATATTCTCTGTAGTGAACTTCTGAATATATCCCCACGAATGTCATTGGTGTTGCTTTACTCCAGCCCAGTAAATGCCATTGTTTGTGTATGGCTGAAACTATAAATTAGTCTTCATAGTGGAAGCATTAGTATTTTGGTGAACAGAAGCACGTATCAGTTCATTATCAGTTTAGAAGGTGAATGAAAGAGGGCTTTATGTGCCTTCCTTCCAAATTTGAAAAAATGGAGGATGGAATGGCAGTTTCTGTAATTGTAGTTTGAGGGTGTCATCATAGTTACAGGAAATAAGGAATCAGTCAAAACGATAGTGGAACAGTTATTTTAGACAAAGACTCAGCACCACAAAAAAAGCAGTTGCATAAAGTTCTCTGTTCTTGCATCATCAAGAATAAATGCTCCAGAACTGACTTCTCTTAATTCCACAGTCGTGTTTTAGAACCTGTTTCTGCTAGCCGGTGTACCTCCTTGTCTTGCTGTCCTACTCTTGGTGCACTTAAATCCATGGGAATCATACCATTTTCTTTACAAATAATGCTTTCTTCAACATGTTCTCAATGAATTGGAGGTGTGTTTCTAATAGGATGGTGTATTAGTCAGTATGCACGATGGAAACCACCACACAATAGGGGAAAAAGCTGGTTTGTTTAGTTGTGCATCTCTGATGCCTTCTTTCCTGTCTGAGTCAGGGCGTTGTCTCTTTTGCCTGTAAACTGTAGGGTCAAGTTAAGGTAAAACTCAGATGTGACATGAAAGGGCAGTTCACCTATGCTGTGGGAACTTCTGTACAGCATCATTGCGAGATCCTGTTTTTCACCCCATCAGATTTTCATTGGTGGCTTCATTAAAAATTGAGCTTCAACCACATTACAAAACAGAGCGGCAGGCTGCTTGAAGCTTATATCAATAATGTATCACCTCATCTATTCTGATTTCTTC
Organism: Lagopus muta; assembly: GCF_023343835.1. Lineage (NCBI taxonomy): Eukaryota > Metazoa > Chordata > Aves > Galliformes > Phasianidae > Lagopus > Lagopus muta. The sequence goes on from NC_064441.1 coordinate 7,342,143, forward strand.
CAAATGCACCCTTTGTTACATTTAGAACAAAAGAGAGTGCAAGCTCTGTAAAGGGAGAGAAAACCTCACTCATTGCCACGCTTTAGCTAAACAGCCTCAAACATGAAGCAGCCTTTTTCCCCACATAGAGCTTTTCAGCTAAAGGTTTCCATTCCATGAATACTAGTTTTTGTAGCAGCCAAGATGAACAGTTTCTCAAAGCTCTCATTAACCAACAAGAGACATAGCTGTATTCAAGTATCCCTCTGAAGCACTAGTCATGTCAGTAACGTGACTGACACTTGGTGTTAGCTTATGCACAAAGCCTGAGTAGTGGTCGTGCTCACTGTGCTTGAGATTGCCAGGAAAGCGCATGGATTAGAAGGCACAGTACTTCCCCATGCCCCTCGAAGTACACGTAGAAATACTTTCCTGCCTTAATATCCATTTCATTTCAGCCAACTTAGAGACAGGCCTGACACGTGGCTTATTGCATTCAGGATAATTTGCTCTGCGGAGAAAGCAAAGGCTGTGGGGGCTTCCTTATGCAGGTTGCGTCAGTGACTGTGCAAGGGCAGCTTGAGGGCTGTGGGGTTCAGGGGAGGAAGAACAATTCAGTGCTTGAGGCATGGCTGTTAATTTCCGAGGGGTAGCACTGTAACAGTTTTGCCATAACCTCAGGCTTATTGTTGGACTTTTTGTCTGTAATATGGAATAATAGCATTTCCCCCTTTCTGTGTCCTGTTCACTGTGATCTAGTGACCTGACTGGAAACAATCAGAGGACAAAAATATTTTTTTTTAATGGATTGTTTCTGATATGTCTCTGCTGCAATGCATGTTGGTGAACCTGAACATTACAACAGACATCTCCGATCTGCAGTCTGCAGAGAATTGGATCTTTTTGAGAAAGTTTTTCTTCACTGCTGGCTGATGTGAGGAGAGGTATGTTTCTTTGCAAACTGCACCAGGTTCTCTGCACGCTGTGAAGTCCTGCAACCAGAGAGCTCTTCATCTTAAGTTGTAGCAAAAGCTGGGACAGATCTAGGAAAGAAGAAGTTCTTGTCTGTGGAACAGACAGAGCAATATCTTCTAAAATTGCTACAGGGAGTAAAAGTGGAACCATTTCATAGAGTAAATAGCAAGCAACAAAAACTGTGAAACTGTCATGTTTAGAATTGATGGTTCTGACAATCCATTCTCGTAAGTGACTTACCTGGGGGTGGTATTTGTACCATAGCTTTAGGCACTGGGCTGCTTATGTTAGTCACTTTATATCTCCTTTGCAGTCAGCGAAGAGGGGTTTACTTTGGCTCACCAGACAGAACAGGACTTGTGCCTTGATGTATTCTGTACCCACTGGCACACATCATGGCACTAGGCACTGCTGAGAAGAGCCTGGCTCTGTTTTTTTTGCATCCTCCCTTCAGGTATTCATGGACAGTGATGATATCCCTCTCCTCCAGGCTGTCCATTCATCATCTTAGTGGCCCTTCAGTGGAAAGTCTTGTACTTGTGCATGATTGGAATGCTGTTTTTACTTACAAGATCAGCTTCTTTCTGTAAACAAGTGTGAAATTGTGCATCCACAAACACAGCCAATAAACCTACATGGTGGTACCTGCCAGGTCTTTACATGCTGTGTTTTGTCTATAGCGTTGATTTCTGTATTAGTCCCATCACTATTTGGGGGGAAAGCTCTTGTTTTGCTATTTTACACCTATTTTTCTGTTCAGGGTAAAATCTTGTAGGCCAATCTTTTCTTTCACTGCAGGAATATTTCCCTTGCCTCTTTTGGACTTCTGCATCTGTATTACTGTTGCCTGACTTTCTACTTCTGTAATAAGGTTTTTCTGACGCTGTATGCAAGTAGTCAGGGAGCTCCAACGTGCACCTGGAATGATTTTTCAAAGAGTTGATGCCTAAATCTTCTGAGCTGAGTTCACAGACCAGGCAGTTGAGTGCCAGGTGAATTCTAAAAGGCTGGGTAGGGCAGCCACATGTTTTCTTTGTATAGTTCTTTGCTGATTTTCCTTGTCTGTTTGTTTTTCCATTTGGGTTTCCTGTCCTGCTCCTGAGTCACACAGTTATCTTCCCTGTTTGTTCTGTGTCTCTTGTTTGCTTCTGCTTGTTGCTTGACAGTGGGTATTGGAAGGCTGTTTGTGATGTATAACCTTGCAACTCTTAATTTCAGAAGGTTTTGTTGTGTTAATGCAACGTTAGAATTCCAACAAGCCAGTTGGTAAAACAAACAGATCAGAGCCACATTTTTATTTTTTAAAGGAAGCTGGGCTATTCTGTAAATGTATTTAAGGATGTTCTTCAAATAGTTTTTCTCTGTGGGGAAATGACTATGAACTACTCTGTTACACCATTAGGAGCTCAGGTATTTGGGTAGATATGTTGGAAGTTGAATTGTCTGAAGGGTAGCATCTTTGTTACACTGTTAGTCTAAGGCTATCAGAAAAGCAATCCATTTAAAGAGGGCTGACACCTTTGATCAGACCAGATAGAGTAGCTAGGAAAAGGGCAGATACTTTCAGAAATCCAGGTCCTTCACACAGTAATATGACTGCCTTAATTCTCTCTCCAGTCTCAGACGTGCTGTCAATAGCTTACAATATAGATGATGAAAATAATATTTTAAATTCTGAAGAGTTGACTGAACTGAGAGGAAGCTGGCAGAGATCTTCCTTACCATGTAGGTCAGCACATCTGCACAGAAAAACAGAGGAAATAATTTGAACTTGGTTTATAAATTTTAGGTGTTTCATTACATGATCAAATTACAGACTGTTTTACTTTGTTATATCAATGTCTAGGTAAGTGTGAGACCATAATTTTAAATAGTGTGTGCAGTTTAAAAAGCAGTAAGTTGTATCTTCATGCTCTGAAGAATTTACACGCTGATTTACAATCAGTACAGTGGGAAGCACAGTGACAGAAATCAGCATGAAGATGAACTTGAAAACTTTGTGATCTTGTTTTTTACTGCTGCTTCAGAGAAAGTGTTGATTATTTCTCCTATTTTGAAGGAAGAAGTTTGATCATTTGTGAGAGGCTGGAGGGAAAAATATCATGCACTAGCAGTTCCCTATCATCAAAAAACATAACCTAACAAGTTCACTTCTTAAACTAACAGACAATGAATGCTTCTTTCCTTCAAAGAGGGATTAACAATGTAATTTATAAATCTCTTCCAGCACAAACAATATCAAACACGGTGTTTATCTGCATTGAGCCTGACAGCTTTGTAAATGAGTTTCAAAAGCCATTCAGAAGCACTGCAAATACAGATCCTGCAGACGAATCATCAGTTTATTGCTAATGAAACAAATGCCTATTGGCGCATTTATCACTCTAATCACGGGGAGAAATCATTCACTGAAGAAGTCATTCTGTAACTCTATTTGGTTGCCTCGTGTCTGGATGGCACATGCCTTTGCTATATCCTCACAGTCCTCCAGCGGTAGGGGATCTGGTTAATCAGGGAAGTCAGTGTGAGAATTGTTGTGATTGGTTCCCTGAGGAAAAGGGGACAGAATAGCACTGTGACTTTAATTTTCAGGAGTGTTGTTTTGTTTTTATTTCCCCCTTCACAGAGAAAGTTACAGGACTGCTGAGAGATGACTGCTCTCAAATTGCAGAGCTGTGATTCTCCTATCAGCTTGCCATTTCAGCAGGCAAGAAGTATTCTCACTCAGCACCTCCTTCATGCATCCCCCTTGGGCCACTCGAGGAAGGCTGTGAGCTGATGGCAGTGCTCACAGGACCACAAGATGTCTTTCCCTTCAGTGTCTGCAGACTTAATGAGCACGTAGTGAATATCTAACTCCAGAGTGACTGTGGGCAGCACCTGGCAGTCCTAATGTGTGACACCTATGGTTGGACACCTCTGTTTGCTTTTCTGACATCAGTGCAGGAGAGGGGGCTGCTCCTGTCTTTGGATTGGTACCTGCTTAGCAATGACTTACTGTAATACTGCCAGAGACTATATGAAGCTGCCCAGATCTTCACAGGGAGCTCAGTGTGATCTCAGAAATGAACCTTTGGTGATGTTCAAAAAGTTCAGTTAACTTTTAAAAAAATTATTTTGCTCTTCCCTGGGTGGAAAGTCAGCTGTGCTTCAGTGTGTGTGAAGTCAATTCTCCTTTAGTTCTAGTGCCTGGGGGTCTTTTTGAAGTAGTAGGGTCTGAGCTTTTGCCAGCTTATGTTTCCGAAATCCTGGGTAGTCTCAGTGTGCAGTGTAGTGATGGCTGTGAAATGCCGGGAGGCTGTGGTTCTATTGCAGTCTGATACAGCGCCTTTGCTACAACAGTTGACTGGGGGAGTCCTCTGGAAAATGGCTGAGGAGCCAGTCCAGTCTGGCTGCAAGCTTGTTTCCCCTCTCAGAATCCGAGCAACTGGATTATTTCACCAGACCGGACCCAAACCTGACTACTTTTCATATTTCTGTATCTATAATAGAAGTGAGCAGCACAACAGTAAGACAAGTTAAACACAAATGGCGGTGAAAAAAGTGTGCTACAAAATGGGTGGGTTATGAAGTCGGTGGTCTACCTCTTGCTCATCTTGAACATACTGTATCTCCATCAGGACAGTCGATCTTGGAAGCTGCATCAGTTCACTTGAAGTCACTTCAGGTAAAACAGAGCAGCTTTTGTGGATGTACCATCTAATAGCAGTTTAATGTTAGCTATGTGATTTCTGCAGTGGTGTCCTTTAATATCACTTTAGGCATTATGTAGCATAGTTGTAGAGAATGAAAACACCTGTATTCACAAGTGTCATGGCAGTTGGGTGCATTAATAAATATGTACAGAACTTATTTGGAGAAACTTCTGCACTACCTTTACAAGCGTGCATGAGATTCCTTTAGACAGTTTACAGTGTATTGAGGCAGACAGACAAATAGCTGTGTCTTCATCCTGGGAAGTCTCTGAATATGTTTGGCACCATACTACAGGTCACGGATGTGAAGATGGACAGAGCAGTGCCAGAACTGATTTTCCTTGTCATCTCGCAGGGACCAAGGATAAAACCTGCAGTAAAAGGAAAATCCAGGAAAATATGGCACAAACAACAGATCTGTATGGCAGTCTTGTTCTTAAACTTCTGTCTCTGAAGACAAACATTAGGGAATCCAGAGTAGGTCCTGAGAGGGGCTATAATACAGAACTTTGATTTTGTCTCTCCTTTTTGGGTTGCCATCTGCTTTATCACTTAAAGAATGTTAACATTCTTTAAAAATGGGCAGATGGACCTCATTCAAGTTCTGACAGTAACTCTTTGTTATTGGTACAAATAGCTGCAGAGGTATTTAATTACCATTAGTAGTCATCAGTTTGCTGCGAGCTGGTGACATTCAGAATAGTGAGCAGGCTGCATTCTTTGTGTCCAGTGAGTTCATAGAAAGTTAAACCTACTTTTGACAACAGCCTCAAGCTTAGCTACCATTAACCCCTCTTCAGTTACTGGATGATGTGTTTGAACAGTATGAATGATTAATGAAGGTTAAATAGTCCAGTTTCTATCTTAAAACCTTTTGTTATTGGCAAAGGGCAGGTCAATTGCCAAGGTGAGCAGAAATTCAAGTGTTTGGTTTTCACCAAATAGTTCTTGGCAAATTTAAATTATTACGAGGTGGTAAATTCAGAGGGAAATGAAGAGCTGTGGCGGAACAAGGTAATTCTTGAAGGCTTGATAAATTAAACCAATCTTGGTTCTGAAATTAATCTTACCTGCTTGTCTTTCCCTCAATGAATACTGCAAAGTATTGGAGTATGTAGAAATAGCCAGCCCAGTGGAAGAATGACATCAGGAGTTACTCTTTGTTCCTTTCTTTGATGACACAAATGGAAGGAAAGAAAACTCTTGGTAGCTGCTTAATTACTTACTCTAGCCTAATTCCTGCTCAGAGCTTGGCCATCTGCAGTTTTGAAGAAGTGAGTTCCACTTTTGACTCCATAACATTTGCTTATGAATCCATGGGTGAAGTTTGGCAATTGTGCATGAAGAGGTAATCCTAGAAGCCTCAGAACTTAGAGAGAAAAGGCGGGCCCATGCTTTGGGGTTTCCTTTGACCTCTAGCAGTGTGGGATTTCTCTGCGTTGTCTTTGTAGCTATTGACTACGAAGCCAAAGGCTGAAAGCTAGAAAGGCAAATTTGCTCTGAGATTCAAACTGTGATGGGCTTATTTTTTATTTCCTACTTGCACGTTGCCATTGTGATAAAAGCTCATTTCCACTAACTTCTTTACCAAATGCGCTTCGGTGACATCTCAGCAGCTTTATTGACTGTTAAAATCTCCTAGAGTAATAGCTGACTGATGAGCAATTCCAACAACTTGTACTGAAGTGTCCTTCTCAAGTTCCTTGTTTGCAGTCAGGAAGCCCAACTGCAGTGAAATTTCACTTCTTTATTTTACCTTCTCAAGGATAATTTTCCTTTGACACATTCTGATCATGCTCCCTGTTCTTCATTTAAATCTGATTTCTGCACTGCATGACTGTTGACAGCACTCCAGAGATCTTTGCTTGCCAATCTTGAGCAATCCTAATGGGTATGGTTTAGAACAGGCATTCTTAGGTTTTAGCTCCGCATTTTTCTGTTTTATCAGGTTTTACAGAGCTCTAAATTCAGATTAGCACTGCCACTTTGGACTAGGAAGAATTTTAGAACTCCTCTTTAATTTGAGGTGTGATTGCTTCTCAAATGGTTACAGTTGAACTAGATGACCCTCGAGGTCTTTTCCAACTGTTACGATTCTGTTTTGCTAGTAAGAGAGTCATGGAGAGTCCCAGAAGGAAGAGCTGTAATGTGAATGTGCATGAAGAACAATGTTACAGTAGGATCTTAATACTGAAACCACATTTAGTGAAATACACCTGTGTATATTTCATAGCAAGAGAAAGTTATCTTACATATATATATGTATATGTACGTATGTATGTACATGCATGGATCCAAGTCAGGACCCAGGGCTTCTACAGCAGTGCTGCAGTAGCATTTTTCTACATGGTCCCTCATGCTAACTCCCAGCATCTCGGCCTGTAACAAAACTACACATCTCAAAGCAAAGGATTGGTCCTCAATTTCGTTTCAATTTCTGTCCAGTGTCAGAGCTGCAAACAACTGGCTGAATGAAATGACCAGTGACAAGACTGTGCTGGCATTGAAGAAAGAAGTTAGTTAATTGACTACAAATTTGCAGAGACATCACTGAGATATGGGTCACACAAGACTGCTGGGTCATGCTCATTAGGGGCAGCACGGACACATGTTGAGCCCATACATCCTGATAAACTGCAGGGTATTGTAATTGCCTAGAAAGGTTATTTCAGTAGCTCTGGTGTGTGGGGGAAGCAGTTTTGAGAAAATATCTCTGTTGTGCATGTATATTCTCCAGATATTGCGGGTAACATCTGGACTTGCCTGAGTAATGACTCTTGCATTGTTTTCTGTTTTCCAAAGCGATACCAGCCTACCCCAGGTAGTGTGCTAATTATTGTTTAGGAGAGAATTAGAAAGGTACAGCTGCCCCTGATGTGACTCCCCTATTCCTGCTGTAGTGGTACACACTGACCTAAGGCAACCTTTTTGCCTTAATGAAGTTTCTAACCCTGGAGAGTATTCTTTCCTCACAGTCAAATAGGAAGGTAGCTTTGGTAGAAGTAAGGGCTGATGTGTGATTGCTCCATTCAAGTTCAGGAGCCTTTCCTCTGCAGTTTGTTCTGCTTTGTCATTAAACATTTGTGCATCTTGTTTCCTAAGATTTGTTTTGCATGGGAGCAGACTGTCAGTCAGATCAGCCTGGTGTTTGATAGGTACTGTGTGCAACAATTTAAGAAGTCAAAGCACAGGAGGTGTGCCTTGGGGTATATGTGGATAATCTGCTTGCTCCAGCAGGAGAGGTGTATGTGAGGTGCTTCCCAACAGATTCCTTGCACTGCAGTGTTTGTTATGAGAATGTATCTGAAATGCAGATTGGCATGGTGAGAAGGTGCTGCCCCAATATAGGGGGTCCTAGAGTGACAGCAACCATCTTACCATATAATGCAATATGGGTGCTGCAGAATGGAGGGAAATGTGGCACCATGACCCTCAAGCATGGCTGATCTGCTCATAACAACCTTTGTACCTGAAGCTTGGCAATCTAACTGCTTTTAAATCAGGCTTCTCCAGAGCTGTCCAGAGTAGATTACCATACTACTGACCAAACAGATTTTGATCACAAAGTTGTAATCACTCTCAGGTGTTCAGCAAGCAGAAGGGTCCATGTGCATTCCCCCCCTAGCACTACTGCTCGATGCTTTTCAGATGCTCTGGTCTATGTGAGGCCACAGTATTAAAGAAAAGCCGAGCAAACTGTTTCCAGTCAGTTCCTACAGTTTTCTTAACTCTGTTCTTCTCTTCTGTAACTTTTCTAGAATGTGGCTTTTCTAAATTTCTAGGCAACCATTAATACTTCGCTTTTCTGACTCATATGCTGTTAATAGTTAAGCTGAGAGCTAGACCTTTAAAAAAAATGAAACAACAAACTGTTGAATCTAGAGATTAATATGGTGGGTATCTGAAGCTTACAACGATTGCATTTAACCTTAATCATGTCACCAGGATGAGAGCATTAAGTGAAGCAATTCGCGAATGAATATTTTGTAATTTAAGCAAGGAACTGTGCAGTGAGTCACCACAAAGCATCTTCATGTGTTGCCATGAAGAGTGTAAGAAAAGTTCTGTTGCTATGTTTTGGAATACTTTTATTTATAAGTGTGGTTTCCAAGGCATAACCTTTGCAACTGGATGGCAGTCTGAATGTCTGGTTTGCCCAAGCGTGGAAGCAGATGCACATCTGACAAATGTCCTACTTGAACAGCAAGTATTCAAAAATAGGTAAGAGTCCTGTTTGCTGTTCTGGCCAAACTATGGCTGGCTCTTAGAAATAGGGCGAAATGTCCTTAAGTTTGGAAAGAATGAAATTCATCCCATTATATAAAGAAGGAAATGAACCACATACTGTGTAAAATATTTTAAAGAATGATTAGGAGGGCTGAATCATGCTTCAGCAGCCATTTTTGTGGGGAGTAGTAGAATTTTAATTAGCTTCATATTCATTACTCACTTGATACATAGTCTCTAATTGCACCTTCAGTGTATTTTGCTGTCTGTCACTGGAGCTCACTTTTATTAACTGTAATCATTGAAGGTTTTATGAAGCCTATCCATGGTATATGAATACCACAGTGCAAATGAATCACTCAGCCTTGCAAAATTGTTGTGAACATTTGCCAGTAGGTAGGAAGATTTTTTACTTGCACTGGCATGAAAATTATGAGAGCTTGAAAGACAAAGTGATTTGTCTGACCACCAAGGAAAGGGCTGGTAATTGAGTAGGTACATTTTGCAAGCTTAAAAAAAATGTTTAGGAAACCAACTGTGCAATCTTCTTGAATTCCATTTGTACTTTCTGTTCATTAATTTATATCCCTTTTGATCAGCATAGGATAAAATAAAAAATGTGCTGTTTATAAACTTTTTTCATCTTTGAATAATACAGGTGGTATTTACATAAAAATAAAATATGTGAAAAGTGAGATATCAGAGGATTCTGCTTGAAGTTCTGACCTTATCTTTCCTCGGTTAAATTCCCAGTAAGAAAGATGAAAGATTTGCCTAGAGTATACTTGAACTGGGATTAAGGATATCAGCTCTCAGTGACTTTTGCCTGCAAAGTAATTCCACTAGATGCTTCTGTCATATAGAAATGATAATAAGGATGTAATTAGTGTTTGCTGTATTAATCTTCTTGAGGCAGGAATTCTAACCAGGATCAAGATTTTTCTTTAATTTCTCAATTGTCCATTAAATAATTGTGAACCAGTACTGTATGTCTTTCTCCCACTCGTAAAATGTCAATCAGATAAAAAATTAAAGTAAGTTGTGCTGATGTGCCTGCAGAAGAAAAAAGCAGATGGATGAGTCTTAAATTCTTTTTTTCTCTGCTGCTATAGACTCACCGAGGTTGGAAAAGACCTCCATCCAGACCAACCTTTTACCTGCCACCAAAATTTCCCCACTAAACCATGTCCCTTAGTAAAACATCTAAACACTTCTTGAACACGTCCAGGGATGGTGATTCAACCACCTTTCAGGGCAGCCTGACCACTCTTTCCGAGAAGAAATTTTTCCTAATATGCAATCTGTCACTTGCAAAAATGAAGTAGAAAGTAATATCAGACAAGAAGCTGTTCTCCAGTCTTCTAACCAAGCTGCAGTGAAATTAGTAGAAAATTTTGCAAGGGGAATTTGTTTGGATCAGAAATTACTAAACTGTCTTTCAGAAGTTTGTAATAAATATATGAGGAAAAGTAAGTGTCTGTTTTCACTGTTGGTTAAAAAAATCCTCCAGGTCTTTAAATCTTTGTTGACTCTCATCTCAGTTTGGCTTTTTGATAAAATGATACGGGGAAAAAGTGATTGCAATTCCACAATATGTTGAGGTAAATTAAACCTGAGCCTGGCTCTGTATGCTGAATTTACACTCCAGAAGACATCACTGTACCCCGATACCAAAGGGCCTTCAATTTGGCATTAAACCACATGAAGGAGATGGAAAATTGATCAGATTTCTCCTCATTGGCTTTTCCTTGAAGACCTCATCATTGTTTTTCTTTTCCATCGTTGTGCTGAAAACCTGTCCCTGTTGAGGTAAGTGGCAGAATTGCCACTGAGTGAAGTTGGGTTGATGTGAGGTCGTTTGAGTGACAAGTGGTCACTGTGATGGATCACAACTGCGACTGATAGCATTGATAGGCACAGGATTGAGCACTGCCACCAGGGCCTCCATTTGTTTGGAGTTTCTTTGCTGACCGCTGTTGCTCTCACAGCTCTGTTAATATAGATGCTGATTTTTTGCAAAAACATCAACCATCGGGATATATTTCTGGAAATAATACACCCTGTCTTAAAGCAAGTAAATGACAGTCAATCATCCTTGTAATACTCTCAGATAATTAGCTATTGGGCCTGTCTAATTACTTCCATGAAACATGAGTTGTCTTTCTTAGATTTCTGCAATATGGTCTGGGATGTCTCGAGTAACACAGCCACTGACTGGCCCACAGTGACGACTAATAAAGTTTATTAGTTGTAGCTGAATGAGGGATAGTAAAATATGGATATGCTCCTTACTTTCAAATTATTTATTAATTATTTTATGTTACTTCTTTCCACAGTAGTGATTACATTGTTTTAATAATACATAAATCTGATCATGTATACATGAAAAAATATACGGGTTCACTTTGCAAGAGAGTAGGAATTCAAAACAAGCAAGCCTGTAGCAAAAGACAGCTCGGAAAATTTTGCAACTACAGTTTTCTTAGAGTTTGTATCTCCAGACTGAACCAATTTTTGTTGGTGAAAAGGGACCGAAGCATAAGTTTCAGTGATTTTTATCAGTTTATGTAATGCAGCCTTCAGCTGTAGCTGCTTTCTCTTGCATTGTAGCATCTGCCTTTTGCTGATATCCTACAGAATAGGAAGAGATTCAACATTCTTATTCTCTAGGAAATTCAAAGTTGTATAAAAACAATCCAAAAGAAGATTTGGAGAAAAAAATATTTTGGAACATATAAGAACTCAATTTGACAATTCAGTATATATATATATATATATATATATATATATATATATTATGTACACATATATATTTAAATCCTATTCTGCATGACTGAATGCTTTCCAAGTACTTGTTGTCATGAACCTTTGCCATGGAGGTGTGCCATGTCATGGGATTGTTTTTGTAAGACTGAATCCTGATGGTCTGATCTCTCCCATGCACACATTTCCTCCTGAGGGAGCTTTTGTGAATCTCAGTAGGTGACCATCTGCCTTGAGGAGTTCCTGGAGGCTTTTGCAGGCCTGGTTTTCAGCCCTCAGAGGGCAGAGAGGTACACAGATCCCACATTCCTTGCTGGGATGGTTAGCTTTGCAAAGGTCGCTGAGGCAGAAAGTAGACTGGAGATCTGCAGCAGGGGAACAGCCCCAGCAGCCTGTTCTTGGGGATGTGTTCATGTGCAAGGCTCACCTGGAGTGGCAGGACCCAGTGGCCAGGTGCTCTGTGCTGCCATGCTGACTCTGTTGGTTGTCTGCAGCTCCCAAGGTGTGGCACAGCTAATCCTCTTTGTTTTTTAATGAAATCATTCTCCACATTCCTTTGCTGAGGAAAGCTTTTCCCTGTGCATGGATCTGGGACCTTAGAGCAGAAGGTGCCTGTTGTCCTTCTCTTCTGCCTTATCGACTGTGTAATCAGTCTGCCCAGAGTGTGGGCTTTGTTTTCCACCAACAGATTTGCTTTTCTGAACACAGCCGTATGATTTGTGCTCCCCATTTGAAAGCTTCAGTTATGGAAGCACAGATCAATAATTCTTTTGCTGAAATCATTACATATTTTGTCATATTCTTGTATTGGCTCTTAAATTCAGATGCTGATCTCGAATGTTTGTTTTGGCCCCAGGGGCCAAGTGATGGTATCACAAAGAGGAATGCAGAGAAAACGGAATAGCCATCAGCAGCTAGAGAGCTTGCAAAAGGCTGAGTCCCTCCACAAGCTCTCAGTAAGCTCCTTTTGACTGCACAGCTCTAAGAAAAAATATGGAAAATAAGTGGAAAATTGCACACAATTATTCATTGCCCTACAAATATGCTTTAAATATTTGAAATGCAACAGATGTGTAGTTCCAAGTCATATCTCTTGTTGTAGCTTCAGGTAATTCTGGTAATTGATTATCAGCCTCCGTTACAGGATAAATCATTGCTTGAGGACATTCTCAATTCTTGGAAATCACGGGACAGATCCTGGCATCAGTGGACTTTTGCAACATGTTTCAGTGGGAGCAAACATTTTGGTTCACACTTTTCCTTACTCGTTACAGCTGAAGAGGTTTGCATGAAAAGAACAAAGAGTCCTAGAAGGCATGGCAGATCTCCATAGATGCTCTGCAGCCTTTATTCTCTTGTGTCTCTGGAGGATCCCCCTCTATGGGTAAAGGCAAACCCTTCTACAAATTGCTCTTTTTGTGTGAAAAAATTGGCTCACCATCCCTGAAATCAGGGAAATGGATTAGTCAAAAGAATTCATGCTCATGTGCAATGAATATGTTTAAGATCCACTATGGCATTCAGCTCCAACTGTGTATTGGGATCAGGCCAAAACTACACCTTTCCCATGGCAGCTTCAGGAGACAAAGAATGAATCAGGGATGGATTTCTGCATAGGTAAAGTAGGTCACTGCCTGCTTTGCAGGGAAACTGAAGACAACAAATAACATGTTTCATATGAAGTAATTGTTATACACAGACAATAATTACTTCCTATTAAAGTTGGTAAGGGTTACAAGTCGGGTTTTCTTGGTGTCCTGTAGAACTGAGAGGTTCACAGGGAAATGTAGTATTCTGTTGGGGTTTTTTGGTGGTTTTTTTTTTGTTGTTGTTGTTGTTGTTTGGTTTTTTGTTTGTTTGTTAAAGGAAATAAGACCACATTTTGCAATTTGGTGCAGTGCCAAGTTGTGAGGCTTTCATACACAGCTGTTCTTCCCAAGTGCAGGAGTTTTCATCCTGTAGACCAGGTCAATCCCTACTTTCAATCTGCTATACAGTTTAAGATAAACTCCATGATATAAAGTGCTGTTTGTATGTAACTCTTGTGACTGTGTTCGCCTAAGGAGTTTTGGTGTGCTGACTAAGTGATGCTGTCCAGTTTGTGCTTTGAATGCAATGATGTGATAACAAAATACAAAGGACAACCTACACCGAGCTTTGGAGTGGGAGCTTTGCCACCTCAGCCGTGCAATTTGGTTTAACCACATATGAATTGCTGATATACTGAAAATAACTGGAGAGTCCTGTCCCTCCAGCTGTCCCTGCAACCTGTCTCCCCTCACATTCTAGCTCAGAGCTATATGTAAGCAGAAATGTGGCATTTGGTTTAATCCCCTGCTGCAGGCAGGTCGGGCACTCCCACTGTGTTAAGTACTAATGCTTGCAGCATTAGTGCTTAGTGTCAGGAAATTCCCCAGTTGCTGGAGCCATGGGTAGCATGTTCGGATGTGCAAATGTGTTTATACATTACTGGAAAATTGGCATTTTTAAAGGAAGCATTTCAAATGATAACTTGCATACTTTTTATTAATTTTTTAGAATGATAAACATGGAAGAATAGCTCTGTGGGGCTGAGTAACCCTGGGATGTAAGCAGGTAAAGCATAAGAGAAAGGTTCAAAAAAAAGAGTAGCTGAGATGCTCCTCTGTTAAGTCTGGTACTGGGAACTGGTATTCTTAGCCAAGAAATTCAAATACTAGTTATTTTATGGTGCGAAATCTCTGTGTAAACTACATAGCATTCACGCAGCGTACAGACAGGAGAAAACACTGTTTAGACTTCAGAGGTGAGAAGACCTCAGGATGCTCCAGTGATAGTTTACTTAGAAGCGAGTGACAAAGTGCTAGCAAGGTTATGATGACTGCTTCTAGGCTGCTGTGCTTCAATATTTCTGCTTCTGCAGTTGCAGTGCTGCCACCTCAGAACCAGCCAGGCTCTACCTAGGAAGTTTCAGACTCTCCCATGCCTCTGGACAAGTGAGCTGCTCTTTGTTCTTTCTTCATGCGTGTGCAGAGTGCTGCTACCAGGAGCTCTGGCCATTCCCACCTCTCCCAGGTCAGCTGGGAAGCTCTGTGTACGCTCATTTCTCTGACTTAGGCATCCAAAGAAGGCGCCACAAGCTTAAGATTATCCTGAGCATTTGGGAAGATTAAGATGATGCTTTTACTTATGGATTGTTATCAGTGTGGTTTGGTTAGTGGTCTGGGAGCCAGGACTGGTAATGATCTCATCTCTGGAACAACCTCTTGCATTACGTAGGTCAACTCCTTCCATTTCTCTGTTGTTTTCAGCTTCCAGAAGAGATAATTCTAGAGACTTGTTTTGTATTAAAAAGCTTTGATACATATAGATTCAAATTAAGAAACAAATAGTATTTTTATTGTAGATTTAGTCAGGAACTTTAACCTTTTGAACCATTTAATGTCCAAAGAACCAGTGATGAAAAAGTTTTTATGCATTATTGAAATAGCATCAATATTACTACCCTCCTCCCTGAAATGAAAAAGAATAATAACTGGGAGCGCTTCCTAGCACTGGGCAGGAATTGGGCAAATGAACAGATGCCTCTGGAAATCAAATCCAGGCAGAAGGGAAAATACTCCCTTGTTGTACAGAAAGGAACTGATGCTCATATGTTTGGGAATTTACACAGATCCTCATTCAGTGAGGCACAGCGGCGGGAGCCACCTGCGGATACGGCTGGGGGCACACAAGAGGATGGGTATATCCTCCACATACCAGCTGTCCCTTGCGAACCAGTCTCCTCTTCACCCTCCTCTGAATGCCACAAGCTAGCTTTTTAGTTTAATGATCTTTTAAAAAAAATGGTTTATTTAAAAGAGAAAAACTTCCTGCAAATAATTAACTGCCAAAAATGACCACTTGAGAGTTTTATATTGATTTATTTCTCTCTCCACCAAATGCTTCTGTTCTGCATCTTCTACTTACTACATTATCACACGTCTATTTTGCATATTGGGGTTATGAATTTGCCTTTTCAGCTGTCTTAGGCTATTTGTGTATCTCGATGGTTGATAAAAATATGACAAATTGTTCTTGGCAATGGGAGAGGAAGAGTGTTAATGATAAATGGGCTTTGCACTGCAAGCTTATATTCCACACTTCCTATGAATGCCATCTCCTGGAAAGCTCACTGCAGTCTGACAAAAGATTTTTCTGGATTTAGCCTTAAATGAAAATTCAGTAGTCACATTAAATAGGAAAGGCTTCTTTCCCTTTTTCTTAGTTTTTTTTTTTCTTTTTTCTTTTCAGTTTTTCTTATCTTTCTTCAAGAGCTTTTTTTGACAACAGAACAGTGCCCCAGATTTCCCAAATTTTAGAAAGCCTGGAAAAGGTTAATTGGCAAAGTCAGGGTTGCAGTTGGATAGTTAGTGCAGCTGGATTCTCTGTGCCGCTTGTTAGGATTTTCTTGGTGCCTCAAGGCCCCACAACTCAGTGTCACTGCTGTCGCCAGTGCCCTGGCTGCGAGTCCACTCCCCAGCCTCACTGGCTCCTCGTTTCTATACACTTCACTTTGCTGAGCCACTGTGAGCTGGCGTCATCCATCTAGTCACAGCTCTCTAAGTTTGCCATGTGCACTGACCCCATGCTGACCCCGAACCATGATACAAACTATGGGATTGTAATTAATCTCTAATTACCCACAATACCTCGCTGGGTATTCAGCCTGCTGTTCAGTTGTATTCCCAACCAATTCAGTCATCAGTGGAGCATTCAAATTTGGTGCAGCTCAGTATTTAGAACCCAAGGGCTTCACTAATGGTGAGTGGCCAGGCTGTTTGGAGGGCTGTGTCCACTGCTCTGCTCCGCAGCACTCTGTTCCCATTGACGGTGTGATGCTTGTGTTCATGATTCACCCTTCAAAAGACAACTGAGCAGGCTGCGTGTGACACCAGTCATTTATCTCTATTAGCTCTTGCTTTCACAGCTAGTGTATTTCTCCTACCGGGGCAGGAGGAGCCTATCATCGACTCAGCAGATCCTGCTTGAATGCATTGCTTCTCTTTCCATTTGAGGCGTGCTCCTGCTTCTGTTCAAGTGATGAGATCTAGTGTGGGCCGTCCCTGGAAAGATGCCCTGAAGAGAACTTGTGCTGGGTTGTGACGTGGTTCTGCTCCTGAGCACCCAGCTCCCGGTTAAATGAAACCCGTAAGGGGAGAGATTTAATTTGGACATGACTGTAGGGGCTGCTACAGACAGTAAGGGCATTTCACTATGGTTATCCCACAAACACGGGACCTTCCACTTCTTTTGTGTACAGCAAATGTGAAGATGTCATACTGCAGCCTTTAAATGCAGGAATGGAACCACCATGTCAGAAAAGAGGAAAATCCTTCCTTCCTGACTGCTGTTATTTCAGCTGCCAAACACTTTACCCAAGTGTAGCTCTCTTGCTATCTTCTCATCTCTCAGCTGGTTTTCCTTTCTCTCCCTTCCACACTCACGCTTCCAGCTTTTGCCCGTGCCAAAGTGCCTCTCCAGGCATTTCCTTCCATCTCCTCACCCACCACCTCATTTGCCCTCTAGCCCATTATCTCTTCAAAGTTTCAGAAAGTCTTTCTTGGAGCTGGGAGAGAGTATTTTGATATGATGTTGTTTGAACAGGACACGCACATATGATATGCTTGCCAAATCATACCAAGTTCCAGTGTAAACTGGTGTGGCTCCCAGTAGCCAACCAGTAGTAGGTGCCAGCTCTGATATCCTGGGGTGGAGCTGGGATTTTTGGGTCTGCTTTAGCTCCTTCTTGTGCAGCTGAGATGCCTGAGCTTTTGGTTTCCTCACTGACTGCAGCCCTCTATCTCAGCTTGTAGAGATTTCCTGGGATGCCCTGGGCACCCCAGAAGTAACACCAAGGAAATTAAAAGGATAGACAGTAGAAAACCAGAAATGGAAAAGAAAGGTCATAGGAAAAAATCACATTTGTTTTTAGTGGAAAGTTTCTGATTTGAAAAGAAAACCAATACATACATCAATCTTTATTTCAAACTACTTAGGCTCATTCATTCCTGTATTTGCACTGGGAAACTCACAAAATCATATTGCCTTGAGGATGCCCTCTGATTTCCAGCCTGAAGTATTTAATATTTTACCTGCTTTATACCTAATTAATCTAATATATGTACATACTGACACAAAATTTAAAGCATTCATTGTGGCAAACGTAATTGTACTAAAAATCTTATTGTTTTTATATTTTATGGCCTGATACCTGGCATTGGATCATTAGAGGCTATGTTTCTCTGTGCCCAGTACCTGGCAGCTGCCTCAGCTCTCTGATGTAACAGTTGCTGTGGTGACTGTTTTGCTCTGAAGTACTCGTGATATATGAAATGACCACATCAGAAGCTGCCTAACTTGTTTGAATATTACATATATTAAACCTGTTATTTGCTGGTGACAGTGCACTTCTTGTTCTCGCCAGCGGTCACTCAGAGGAGATAGCATTTTTTCCAAATGTACTCCATTTATGCCACTTGAGTTGATTTTAACTTGGGAGGTTTATTTCTTGAGAGTTTAACAGGAGTGTTTGAGGGAAAGAGAAAGGGGTTGTCAGCAATCCCACAAAGCCTTCAGCTCGGTTCTGTGACACACACTCCCGGGGCGAGATGCTGTCACCCAGTCAATCAGCCATTAGGCATGTAATTATGGCAACCAGTCATGAGACAGTTCCTAATTAACACTTATTTCTCTCAGCAAACTAGGGTTCCCAGGATCTGAAGCAAAACGGATAATTAAGACATTGCCTCCATCTACCTGGGGCATCCATCAGTTGTCTGTTGTCCTGCACTCAGCTCTAATACCCTGATGTACCTGTTGGCACAGCTTGTCCCCGCACTGTCTGCTCTTCTTGTAGTTACCTACTTCCCACAGCAGGTGCAGGCAGCATTCCCATTCACAGGACATGGGACAAATCTTTTAGATTTTCTGTCTATGTGAAGTCTGAATATTTTTTAATAGTTTTTCTGTAGAGGCTGTTGGATTAGCCTTGTTGGATGGGGAAAAAGACCTGCTTATATTTACTTGTGTAAATGTTGAAGCCCAAGAGACAGTCATGTCGCAACAATAATTGTTTTTTTAGTGACCTTCAAATTCTGGAAAATAGATGAGCTTCACCCAAGACCAAAGTGGATGTATGTTACATGCAAACCTTTGCTGCATTTAAAGAACATTTATCTTATTCCCAAGCCAAATCCTAAAAGAATGTGGATAACACTATTAGATAATCCACCCATTTATCATGTACAAACAAATGTTTCTTTCTTTCATTATTTAAAATGACAACTGACTCAGATTATTCTACTGATGTGCTGTGAAGACTCCAAAAGAAAGAATTAAGCAAAAAACCAACACCCAGTGTTTTTCAGCACCTGGTAATGCAAGCATCTGATAAAAACTCATGGAGCTGTGATTCATATTTTGCCTGCTTTTGACCCCTGAACTTTGTATAGTGATGAAATTTGAACAGAAATATTTGCATATTTAAACATTCGGTTTTGAAAACCCACATGAGATGCAGTTTGCATCACTTTTTTTTTTTTCTTTTTCTTTTTTTAATCTGCTTTCTCTTTTCTGTATCTTGTTCCTGCATTTCTTCTTCTGCTTAACAGGTTAGACTTCTGTTATCACACATCGATGGGCTTTTGAGTGGCATTGAGAGTTGTATTCTATCCTTTAATACTTTACCAGATGTATGACCTTGGGCAGTAAGGGAGAAGTTACTTCACCTGTGGTTAAAATGGGCATAAAAATGAGGTAAGTCCCAGCATGGAGGCTGTGTGATGAGGTAATTGCCTGTAGGCACAAGCAGGAATTTGTGGATCAGTGGGGTAATTCTGGTGTTACTGAATAGACAGGAATTATTCCACTGATACACAATAGACCTTATTGTAAATCTGCTTGCTTTGTATGTAAGTTCCTCGTGTGCAGGTACAGTGGTAGGTGGTAGATTGTTGCTGGGAAGCAATGTTGTGAATTCTTTCACTCTGTTTAAAAACAAAGCATTTCAGTTAAAGCTTCTCACTTTCTTATTTTCTCTGAATGGCAAGCAGAGGTGGTTCCAGGTCTTAGGTCTGTGAGCAACTTATACACGCTTTTGGTTAAAGTCATTGTTCAGGAGCAATCCCTAGTAGTCATGATTATTTTCTAAACATTTCAATAGCACTTTGATAGACCTATCTGGGTGAAGCATGCAACAAATAGAATCTATCTTACTTCTGCAAAAAAACCCAACATCCTCATTTTCCTGTTGAGCCATCTAGTTGTTATTTATGGCTCACACTGAAAGGTCAGCGCTCTGTCCAGAGGCACCAATTCCTTCTTACAATTACTCCATCTTTCTATTACATTAAGAAATTCTCAACTCTGGAGAGTTCAAAATCTGTTCTCTAGATTTTATGAGAATGCGCTCTTCTCAAATGCTTGTATCCATGTTCAGCTTTTCTGAAGTTAATTGGCCTGTGAGAATGGAGCTTCTCAGTCTTCAGCGGTGATTTGGCAGGCAGGGAGAGCAGAAGGGGATTTTTGCGACTGTACACTGAAGTGCAAGAATAGCCAGTTTTTCACTCACCTGCCTGAAAAATGATTGGTCTTAGAAAGGTTTGCCTTTCCTGGACTTGCAGGCAGAGACGGGAGCTAGGAACACAGGCACATTGGTCTGTTTATTTTGATTACTGTGGTAGTAATGTCCTTGGTGAACCTCAGATACCTTGAGTTTGAAAAAAGACCTTGACAGCAGCAGATAACAAGCGACAGATTCCTTCACATTAAGAAAGAAATTATTCTCCGTGACGTAATGAAAGATATATTGCATTTCTTGTAGCTGATGGGGAAAAGGTTAAGACAGATCTGGAGGAAAAAGGGAAATACACCAACTGGCTGCAGATGGCAGGTACACAAAGCCTCATCTCTTAGCAGAGAGGTGCTCTATTTAGGGGTACAGACCTGTAGCTAGAGCTTGTACAGCAGGGTTCAGTGAAGCTCAAACCAAAGGAACCTACAAAGGTTTCTTAGAGGGTGATTCTCAGATGCACAGAGGGCAGAACCTGTCTATTAAAGATAAAAATGAATCCAGGAAAGGGTGACTGGAGTAAGCTTTCCACTGACCTTTATTGTTTGACAAGGCTGCAAGGAACCAAATACTATCCTTTGGAAAATTTGACTGCAGTTTGGGGCTAAACATTGTCTATCCCAGCAGAGAAACTGGGGTAAAACTGAAGGACATAAGGGAAAAACAAGAAGTTTACTCTGGGGCCAGAAGCATCAGTGAAAAACCTATGGTGACCTAAAAAAAATTCAGCTCTAGCGATGGAATGGATAGAGACAGTGACAAATATAGTTCAAAACAAAGGGAAAAAAATCTCTTTTGTTGTTTTTGCAGGATATTTCTGTTGCAAGCATGGAAATTTTAGGTTGCTCCCCATTGTCACACAAGTGTCATTTTATATACCCATCGAGAGGCTCTTTGCCATATTTTCCTTTATTTTTTTTTCTTTATTGATTTTTCTCTTTAAGACTTTAATTCACTCTTTTTCAGTTGCTACAGTTGAGAGAAAGATTCTGTAGATCACATAGAGATAACATTCCAACCTATGCTGGGTCACTCACACCTCACATAAGAATACAAGCTTCCTGCAGACACCTAGTCCTTTCCTGCTTTTCAGGCCTTTTTGCTCCATCTTTTCATTTTTTTTCTCTCTTAGTATTTGGGTCTTAATCTTTCTTTAGACTTATCCTTCATGCTGTGCTCATCTGAAATGTACCAATAATTGCTGCTACCTATATGTAGTTTGATCATTCTGTGCATTCCTTGCTGAAACTGTCAGTGAAACAAGACATCTAAAATATGATTCTGCACAGTTAAGGTAATATTTTGGGTGTCTGAAGTCTCTTATAAACCATTCTGTAGACAGTCTGTTTTTTAAAAGAAAAAATGACAGCAACAAGCCAACCCTAATGACATATTTCAGTGTAATGCTGTAATTTTAGCCCCTGCCATGAACTATTGCTGTTGTACAGTAAAGTATTTTGCTAGTAAACGGTGAAGTGATTTCTAGTAAGGCTTTTTCCCTTTATTCCATCCTTCATCGACAAAATTCACATCTCACCAACTCCAATGTATTAAAAAGAAAATACTCATCTGAAGCACATTAGAAACCATGTGAGTGCCATACAGAGAGTAAAGACAAGCTGTTGTAGTTTCACCTGGTTTATCTTTGGATGTTTTTGAAAAGGCAGAAGATGAAGGTGCTTCTTGCCTTCAAGTGGATGAAGTATATCAAGTGCGCGATCTATTTATTGGTGCCAGTGTTTTTACCTTCATTCTGGATATGTGCACAATACTGGGAAACGCATTTAACTGCCTCTGCACTGAGTTTTCTTCCCCGGAGGTCAAATACCCCTTTAATAAATCTTTTTTTTTTTATTCTCTTCCTACTGTTTCCCGCTTCTTAGAAGTTTCCAGCTTAAATAATCTTCCAGTTCTCTGTCATCATTGCAATTAATTTTCTATCAATTTAGTTATTAACTGGAGGGTGACTTTGTGTCCAACCATCCTCTCTGCCATTTGCCACCAGCTGGCTGCCATGAAAGAATTTGTCATCAGGGAGGTGGTCAGTGGCTTCCTTAATGATGGGGCTGGGACCTGGGAAGCAGGACCTCAGATCTCTGTGCCATGGCAGACTGAGATGCTGAAGGGAAGGGCAAATACCACCCTGATGAGTCCAGGACTTGGGTGGCCTCCGCTTCTGAACCTGGATGCATGAATCAGATTTGAGCTCTAAGCCACACAGCTTCCATGGCTGGCAAGTGTAGGGCCGGAAATTCAGATGAATAGAGCCCTAAATGTTTTTTTTTTGTTTGACGCTCATGTTTAACAGAAAATGATGAATCCATTAGCAACCCCTGCTGCTGCCAAAAGAAACAGACTTGCACTTCTAGATTGCTTTCATTCTATGCTATCAAGCCACTGCATGCTCAGTTTTTGCAAAGCTGACAGTCATCTATCACTTAAAAGCAGTTTTTAGAGGCACAGTCATCTTTGTCTTGAGTGTATGTCTGCTTGAAAGTGGCTCGTTAAAGTATACTGACCTTGTTAAGCATCTCAAACAAAATTCATAGTGGAAAATGTCTGATTTTATAGTGCTTTTTTGTGTGTGTATGTGGTTTTTTTTGTTTTGTTTTGTTTTGTTTTTGTTCTGTTTTTGTTTTATATTTCAGAGTTCTTAATTAATTTCCCATGACTGTGGGGCTTTGGGGCTAATTTCTGTCTGTGATGATGCGTCGAAGGGACTAGATGGCTCTTATACATAGCGTAAAAAAGTGTAAGTGGAGGTTGGACTGGGGCAGCTCTCATTTTGTAAAGGGACAAGAACATTTCTGAGTCTGACTGTGATTACTCAGGCCAAACTTCCTGCAGTCCTAAGTATCCTGCTGAAAGCAGAGGGACTCCTGAATATGTAAAGGATCCAGGATCAGATGAGTAATGTCTCTAGAAAAAAAGAAAAAGTTCTGAACTAAAGGTTTTTTTTCTTCATGAGATACATTACCCAGCATAGTAAAACCATGTGTATTTATAGCCTAGATTATGCTTTGTTTTGTGAGATGAAAAAACACATTTTAGTGTTGGCCCCTTTCCTGAACAGATGTTACTGGCCTGGGTGAATAACTTATTCAAGCATAAGATTTAACAGGATTGGATGAGAATTTTTGCCAAACTCAATTCTGACTAGAACTGAAATCTTTCACCACTTCTCTCTTTTCTGCCATATAGCTCTGCAGCTCAGCTCACCTCCGTCTCTGTTTTCTGGCTCTGTCTGTTCGGGGTTACATCAGCCTCGTTGCTTTCAGACTTGTGGCATTTGTGTGCAAGAAAATTGCTAAGTGATTTTTTTTTTTTTTTTTTGGTCGTAGAAGTAAGCTTCTCCTCCTGAAAAAGCACTGTCAGGGTAGCATCAGGGGCTTCAATGTTTGTCTCTCACTGATTTCTCACATCACATGTGTTCATTTTGCTGGTACCAAGATGGTTCTTTCTAATTGCCAGTGCTTATAGCTCAGCTGGCTTCTCTCTTTCTTGCACATTATCACCAGTATTTAAGGTTTTGCAGGTCAGATCTGCAGTGACATCTTTGCTTTCAGAGAGACTGCCCAGGTGTGCTTGAATGCAGTCAGATGCACAGTTCTCCCTGCAAGATAGGACAGACTCGATCTCCTTCTCTCCTGATTTTGTTGGGTCTGTGGTCTAATAGGGTCTAAAAAGTAAAGAAATGAAATTGTCATTCAAGCCTACACTGCACTAGAACCAAGGAATGGGTTTTTAAATTGATAATGTGAGTTTTTATACAGCAATATCACAGCGTTTGAGCAAGTACTAATAGCAGCTTGATGAGGAACCTGGTTATAATACCACCTCCTTATTTCACTCCAGCATATGAATCCAGGGCTGCAACGCATCATTGATTCTGAAGCTGTATCTGAGGTAAATCCTGTAGAGAGGAAAGGATTCTTTTTCCCCTCATGGAATGTCCTCAACACTGGAGTCTAAGTCAGATTCCAGGGAGGCAGGTACTTCCTGCACCTGCTGCTTCCATGCTCATCACTGGCAATGTATGTAGGTAAGAGTAGAGCATAAATGCATTAAGCATCGTGTTCCCAGAAAACAAGATTGTTTGATGGCATAGCAATGTTGTTGTCAATGGTGCCTTTCCAGCAGCTGAGGTTGCCCATGCAAGAAACCTTCCAGGAAATTGGTTAAGGATGCATGGCATCCTTGATGTAACCTGGTGCTGCAGAGGGCACATTTGCTCTTCTGGAAGAACTTGAGGTATCTTCTTATGTTTCTTGTTTCCCATAAAGGGAGACGGATAGGGAATAGCTTAATGAGTATTTACAAAATTCTTTATAAAATCTTTGAGCACAAAGATGTGAATCAGAATATATACACAGTCATGTATATACTGTTAGAAGCTGGAGCCTCTAGTAACAGGAAAATAAGAGAAACAGCTAAGGTACATATGGAACGTAGAGTATATTATTTATCAATGTGATTTGAGCATCTCAAATTAGGAATGCAACTGGTTTTACAAACTGGTTCACATTTGCTTCCTGACAAGCTTGACCACTGTAATCCTGATTTCAGTCAATAGCAGTGCTGTTCTGTGTATTGCTAACTCACTGCCCTTGGCAGACTTTTAAATATCATCTTAAATACGAATGAAAATACTGAAGATTTTCTTATCTGTGCCTAGCCGTAAGTTTTACTGAGTGTTTTGCACAGCTGAGTTCCTTCTGTCTAGCACCTCTATCTTTGCAGGCAGTGGAATTGCATCTCCTTCTTGAGGCTACCAAGGTAGCAAGTGTGGCTGCTCCATTAATAAAAGCATATTAGTAGGAGTAATTGAGAATATTGGCACTGATATATTTTTTTTCTTGATAGTTCTTTTGATATATTAGGAAACATACTTTGTAAATCTCATGTTTTAATTCCTCTTTGGAGTACAGTTTAATGCCTATGGAAGAATTTGCCTGCCTCCATTGTTACAAACGCATCCCATTCTTGAAAGACAACATGGAAAGTTGAGATTTGAGGCATTTGAAGGAGTTTTATTCTTAAGATATTAAGTCTGTGCATTAAAGGTGTACAAGCAGATTTTCAGAAGCAATCACACATTCAGTTTGGCAAGAGGATCATCTATATGAGCAGTTCATTGTTTTCTGAGATTTGTACAGGTCATTACAGCACAGACTTAGACTAGAAATAATTGAAAATTTTTCACAAATACTTCAAAGCTCAGGGGATAGATTCTAATTCACTCACTCTAGTCCTATGCCCAGAGAGTTGCAGTTGCTTCAGTAAAGTAATCCTGCTTTAAAATGAGAGAGCACAGGGGAGCAGGAGAGTTGCTTTCTCATATGTCCCATTAAGATATTTTAAACATGCCATCAGCTTTTATATGTTACGCTGAAAGCCTTGTCTCCTTTGACCATGTGTGGCACTGATCCTGCTCAGCAGACTGTGGGAGAATCCCAGATCACTCACTGGAACTACGTGGGATAGTTGGCATCACTGCTTGGTGCATTCTGTTTCAGGTCGTCATTAAATGTGCCCATTAAATGCAAGTTTGCAAGGATTCATTTGTAAGCATGCTCTGGATGAACCAAAAGAGCTTAGGGACTTTATTGGGTCCACTCCTGCTGTGATCCCCTTTATACTTACTGACATGTCATTTCCCCCATGGGCCTTTGCTGATAAGCAATATGAAGCAACGTAGTTCTCCACCAACAGAGGTCTACGTTTGTTTGTCACTTGCTGTGTTTGGGGTGCTCTGCTTGGGACTGGGAGATCTGTTCCCATTGACCTTCTGGGACTGGCTCCCTTTGCAGTGAGTTTGGTGTGCGGTTCCTCCTGTCAACCCGCAGCACTCTAAGCTGACTACAGAGTCTGATCTAGTCAGTGAGGTTGTTCTGTTACTGATGAAGAGAAACAGATCCCTTCCTAGGGAGCTGCATCCCATCCTAAGGCATGTGTCTGAACAGCTGGGATGAGTTGCACTCTCCAAGGCTTTCTCTCTACAACCACAAATGGAGCAGAGCCACTTATACTACATGCTGATAAGAGGAAAGAGGGCTCCATGCACAGGTAGTGCATAGCGGCAGCAAAACGTCTGTAGGTCAAGATGGAAGAATTTTATATCCATACTAAAACTGTGTAGGTATCTGGGCGGGTTTCACATCCTGATTTGGCAGATGAGGAGCAGAAAGACTAGGAAGCAAAAGTAGTGAAGCAGCAAGGTCATAATTAGAGCTACCCTCTGCTTGTTCCATATTTGTGCTCACTTCATTTGACCACACCAGTAAGTTGAAGGCAAACTCCTCAGTTTTCCCTCTGGGTCGATAAAGACATTCACTGCTGTCCCAGAAGCATAGCTGCTGAAACGGAGTGCAGCAAAGAATGGACTCTCCACTCATCCAGGAAAGAGTGGGTCAGATGTGTGGCTTCAGGCAGTCTGGCATTTGCCAGTACCTGTAGTACTGATGTCACAAATCTGACTTGTTTGTCAATCATTTGTGACTTTTTAAAATACGTTTTCCTATTCTCTTGAATGATAAAGCCAGGTTGTTTTCACTTTTTTTCATTCTTTGTTGTTTCCCTTTCACAAACAGCTGCAAGATGTGAGCTGCCACATCATCAGAAAGCATTTCCTTTTTGAAACTAGCATTTCCGAAAGAATTTTAAGAAGCAAAATATGTCAGAGAATTATTTCTGATGTGCAGGTGGCTAAACTTCTAGTCAAAATGAAGTTGAAGGTATTGGCATTTTAGCTCAATAAAATCAGATCTGAGCTATCTTTAGAAAAGTATCTTCCTAGAAATGCCGTGCCTTGAACCATGGAAATTTACATTCACAGGATATTTTGGAAGATGTTTCTCCATAGTCTGTGGCAAAGCATCAACTTCTCCTGTCAATTCAAGTATTAGAGGCGTGCTGGATTTGTTATAGCCACAGAGTCTCATTTTACCCCTTTGCTCATTTCCAACCTGCTGCTAAATTACTGAACAGTGGAGTGATGCACCAAAGAACACCTACAGATGCTGTTAACATAATGAAACCAAGCCTTCATCTACTTAAAATGTGTTGTGTCAGCTTGGAAAAAAACAGGTGATTTTTTTTTACTCCCCAAAGTTGGCACCATGTCAGCTACTTAAAATTCTGAATTTATGAAAATAAGATCTACACATGAAATGAGTACCTTGAGTGGAAATAATCAACTAGTTGTACTTAGCAAATCTGAATTTATTAGCAGATTATAAATTACCCTTTTTACTTTACTGGTCATTACATCTGTCAAGTAGTTAAGTTTTTTAAGTATTTCAGTAGGTATGTTCTGTGTATATGTCATACCATGTACGGTACAATTATAGCTGCTATTGCAAACCTTTACCTGTAAAGACTGTTCCTTTCAACTGGAAAAAACTCAGGATATGAATCTGTTACTGCAGGCAGGGGGCTGGAGAGGGCACTTTCTAAGAAGAGCAAAGTTTAGATATTTGTTGGTTAAATAGAGCATTTGTCTCTGAGTTTCACAAGCAAATTAGGTTAAGTGCTTTTAAATAAAGCAACAATTACAGCACTACATTATAAAGCAAAAAGGAGGGTCTCTGGAGCTCAGCACTGAGGAGTGAAAGGTTGGGATTTATCAGTATTGCTTGGGTGCTGCAGCAGTGTGCACAGTGACAGACCTGCTGCGGCACAGTGCCCAGAGCCCCCAGGAGTGCTGTCACCTCAAGAATGATAGAAATTATGGAAAGAAGCACTGTTCCAAGGAGTGTTTCCTCACTTGATAAAAATGTTCAGATTTAGCATTACTGTTTTTACTGTTAACCTACGCTGACACAGACTCTTAGATCTGGCCTGACACCTATGCCAGGTATTATGCTTGCAAGAAATCCTCAGTACATCTTCTGCAGCAGCACTGCAAGTCTCTTTTACTCCTTTTCTTTGGTGCAAAGGGGCAAGGTGAGGGTCTCATCTGGATACCTCTGCACTGTACTCCTGGTTTCTGAAAACTACTTCTGCCATATGTAGTGCAAGTTCCTGAATTTATTACTTGCATGAAGTCATGTTTGGCTGCAAGTTGAGGGGTTATATATATAAGAATTGCCTTTTGATAATGTTATTCCACGCCATCTGTAGAATATTATCAAGTGGTAGGAGGCTGACTACTAAGACCTTCCATAATGTCAGCAGAAATTCACCTCCTTAATACACTGGTCTTATACCATTTCTCTGGCTTGAAAACCCAGTACTAAGCCTTTAAAATGACACCATAAGCTACAGACCTTTGTTTAAAAGCAAGGTGCCAGATAATACCTATAAATGTAAGGTTTGTTTTTAGTCTTATATTGCAACCTTGTATGTAATTCTGGTGTATTTGCACCAGCTTCTTTTGACTGTCATTTTTAATGTATAATGTTTTTACCAGGTGGGCTATAGAGCTGTGTTATCACTACAGTAAAAAGCCCACATGTACCATGGTACAAAGTGCAGAACATACCAGATATAGCTTCCATACTGGGTTTAGAGATCAGACTCTAACATAATTTGGCTCCAGATGCAAGATATGGACAACAGAGGCATGTTTAGTTACAGGTTTTACTAATGCAGATTTAAAGTAACATGACTGAAGTTCTAAATTGATATGACAGTTACACCTTTTCTGGATGAAAGAACCGGCTGCAATGTTATGCCTGGTTTTAAAACCAATACAAATGATCTGAACCAGATTTTTTCATCACGGTTTTGAAAATTTCCTTGCAGACAGAGGAAGTATTCAGGAGCATTTCAAAGACATGTAAATATGCACTTAGACCTAATAACTTGTGTCCAGGCCAAATGACAGCTGGACCACTTATTATTTTCTATTTCATTTCAAAATTTCAGTGGCACTTTTCTATGTTTATTCTCCTTAAGTTTCTGTGCTGGTGCAATTTAGCTGTATGTAGATGAGTGAGCATGTCTCATTTCTCTGGTATTCAGCACCAGGCAAATAATGCCAACTGGATGTGTGGCTGCAGGAAAAATGGCACCAAAAGCAGTCAGAGGGTGGGAGCAATATGTGGTTTGGCTGGCGAGATCGCATTATTCCTTCTGATGCGTGAGGATGTTTCTCCTGAACTTAGCACTCAAAGGGAATGTAAGCTGAGGCTGTCCTTGGCATGGCTTTGCAGTCAATGTGTTAGAAGCAGATCCAAGGAAGTTCTGACAGGGAGGTATAGAAATAATTGCTGGTGAATGAGAGCTTACAGCTATTTTATGTCCGTGAATTTCACATATCAGAGGATGCTCAGTGCATGTTTTGTGGTACTATATAAACTTTCCTGTATGCTTTTTTGGCATAATTTTCTCCTGTGCAAACACTTTACAAACTATGACATGAAGCAGCTCGTTTTGCCTACAGCACCAGTGTTGTGGTGTCTTGCAGCTCAGTCACTCATGCTTTTCTTCACTTTTTTCGTTTGTTCTCTATAAGACAACATATTATGGCCCATAGCTGATTAAGTTTTCTGAGGGCACTGGTGTCCTTTTGGTTGAAAAGATCATATGAGCAAACATTAAGATGAGCAGAGATAGATAAATAATTTATGTTCAGGATAATGGTAATTGCATTCTTTTCTCTCTAAAATCCTTTAGTTGAAGAACCCTTCAAGCTAAGCAGATGAGGCTCGTGGTTCTCTTTTTGAAACTGCAGAATCTACCCATGAAATCCTGCCCTACAAGGGCTTTAGAGGGTAATACAGCAGGAATAAACATACTGTATACCTGTCGTGGCTCTCTATCTCCCAGAAGCTGAGAGGCATCCGTGTGAAAACCACTGAACAGCACACATTTAGGCAGCTGCTGGAAACTGCTGATTATGGGCCATACGCTAAGTCAGGCCTGTGTCCCTATTGAAAGTGCTGGAAGAGCATGCCAAGCTGTGGCTTTTTTTTCCCAAGTGGAATTTGCAGTATTGCCCATGCAACGCTTCTTTTGAGGTGCCTTGAAAGTCATCTTGCAGGAGCTTCCATGCTCTGAGAAAATGCTTTGGGTTAAAGGAAACAGAAAAAGGCAAGGAATAGCCACAGTTTGTGTCTGTGATTCCGGAACAAAGAGCAAGAGAGAAATAGGTGCAGTTTTATGGCCTGTTCAGTTGGTTCCATTCTTCAACACTGTAATTCATATTGACGTAACTCCTGCTTATTAGTGTGTTGCTTAGCTTTTCAGTGAGGATTGGTCTCGTGACTCATACTGTGCTCTTAAATAAACTGCTTGAATGAAGGAAAGTAAAGAGGTAAAATGGTGAGCATAACTCAGCCTGGAATCTGTAAGTTTTTCAGTTTCATCAGAAGATGGATTCTCGTATTTCACTTTGTGGTATGGACTTTTGGTGACACTCCAACTCGATTATTTATTGTAAAACAATAATATTGAACCACTGCTATGGAAATCCTGTAATAGCAACGTTCCTGAAACATTTGTTTAGAATTTGAAGAAGCAACTTTACATACAAAGCTTAAATTTTGACACTGCGAACCCTAAATTTGAGTACATAACTCCCATGTGTCTAAAAAAATTTCAACTTAAGCTTAAATCAAACCTAAAATCTTCTCTGCTCACGTTCTCTTCAGCGAAATCCCTGTCAATCTATACCAGAAGGTGAACTGAGCAATGCTCACCCTTCAGGCACTGAGCAACCCTACCCTCTGACTTCAGTAACTGCAGCAAGGGAAGGGACTATGATCCAAGGATTTGAAGTAATCTTATCTGTGGCTTTCTTTTCCTCCTCTTCTATTAATGACAATAGGGAGGAATGTTTATTCTTAACCAATGAACATTAAAATGTCATTTAGACATATTCCTCTAATGAGTGCAGTGTAAGTTGAAGTATATCAAGCTTAAAAAGCGTATTACCTTGTCAAGTACCATGTGTAAAGAGGTGAGCACTGGCCTTCTATCTTTTTTTTTCCTACATATGTATCATAGACAACAAATGAAACAACGTTTGCATTACTATTTTAATCCGTACCATTGTTTATGAGGATTCTCAAACTCCTCGTAACCCTCTGGAAATATTTTAGCATAAGCTGCTATTATTACCTGATGGAGTTCCAAATGAGACCCAAAGATGGGTCAGTGAACCCAAAGATCCAAAGTAACTGCTGGCTGGGGCAGAGAAAGGGCGCCTCATTTTCTGAGTACCCAGCCTAGGTGATGCAGGGCTTTATTATAAGAGGTGACCTCACATACCACTGAGAGCTACAAGTGTTCTGCATCTCTGAAAATTAAACATTCTGATAGCTCAGGTTCTGTGTAGAAATTAAGCAAAAGCTCCAGAAAAGAGTTCTGACTGCATTGAAGGACAGCCGATGTGAGAAACCATAGTGGGACAGTTCTGATTTTCACATGTGGGCTTTTGCTGACAGATGAGTGTCCAGGTAGTTAATCAGGCTGCAGAGCAATTCTACACAACTTCTTTCCTTTAAGTAACTTTGACAAAGTCAGGCTCATATGTATGCTGCGTTCCCTGCCTCTGAGCCGCTCAGGAACATTCTTCAAAAGGCATTCTTGTGTCTTTATAATTGAATTGATTCTTAAGTTGTACCACAGGTGTGCACCTTATCAAAGAAGAGCTAGCACTCCATTTGTTCATAATGCCCTCTAGGAGGAGGTTTAACATGCAATGTTTGTTGTTTCTAGCAGGTCTCTCTGCAGAGAGAGAGGTCGCTACTCAGGGAGGCACTTTCCTCCTTGGAAACAAGAAAAGAAATCCCCGGGAAGGAGGAGAAAATGCATCTGGGTAACAGGAGGGGATCTTGTCAATCTTCAAGTCACTAGAAAATGATCACGAAAGTCTTTTGTTAGAGAAGCCTATAATGGTACTATTGCTTGTCTATTGTGGCCACTAACAGCGAATAGCCTGTAAGGACAGGGGAGATGTAGGATTAGACAAATTGTGTAGAAGGGCTCTGGATGCTTGAAAAGTGCATTCCTGCTTTCCAAGGTCAGAGGGGTCAAAATAGTGTCATCATTCATCCTCAATGGAAGAATTTCTATAAACAAATTGACCTTTGAAAACATCCGTGGCATATATGGAATAATGCTAATGATGTACTATTGGATTTCTTCCACAAGTGAGAACAGAAAAGCAATTGTAATTCACTTATGTGAAGTTAGAGACTGTGTTGTATGGTGCTTCTTCTAGTGCTAGGATCTGTAGCCATCCTGAAAAAAAGTTTTTAGACAGCTTAATTAGTATCATAATTATTGGTGCATTTTAAGAATAAGCCCAGTCAGCAAATTTTTACAGAAGTCTCATATGTGTGTATTTCTGAGGATGATGCTGTATGTGTTCATCACAAGAAGGGAGAAAGGTGGACTGGATCTTCTCTGACTGAAGGGGAACGAGTATCAATTTTGTGTAATCAATTTCCAGTGTAGGAATTGCACTTGTTCTCAGTTGTGCTTCTGAGCAGGGGCCCTTGTCTGGTCTATCTGTTGACTTCAGTACTCATCAAGACTATTGCTTAAACAATTTAATCAGAATATCCTCATCTATAAGGAAATTACTCTTCCATAGTGTGCTTGAATTGCATGAAAAGAGCTCCAAGAAATGATCATAGGCCTTGATGTTATACTGATATATGGCAGCAACAGATAAATATCTGTGAGATAACTTTGTATAGCAATGATATAGGTAAATTGAATGCTTGTTTCAAGGCTTAATTAAAATTACTTAAGTAAAATTTTCGAAAGATCAGAATCACCTACTGCATTTTCAACTATCCCCTCTTCATTTGCAGCCAGGAGCATGTTTTCTTTACATAATGTGCATGTATAGCATCTACTTTATTAGTTCTCGAGCTCACAGTCCTTAATGAGGGACCACAGATGAGAAAACTGCCCTTGACAGTGGCTGTCTACTCTGCAAAGCAGTATTGTTTCTAAACGCCTGAATAAAAGCACATTAACAGCAGGAGTCAACAAAGGTAGTTTTATGATTTTTATTTTTAAAGGAAGACTTTAAAAGTGTCCCTGATACTTTTTTAGAATCTTTTTCAACTGGATTTTTCTTGAACAATACTTACAACATCCTGATCTTTGGGGTCAAATCATTCTCTCAGTTGCATGCTGTGCAGTTCTGAAAATTTGGAACAAGTTTAAAAGTTTGAAGGACTGACTATAACCACTGGGCTTAAACATAGAGAGATGCAGGCATTCTGTGGGTCCTCCAAAGCAAAGCTCTTTACACAGGTTTCCATCGTTTTTTCGGAGATATTATGGTCTCTACAAAATGGGGAAATTCTGTTCAATATCTGACAAAATGATCTGAGTGCACACGCAGCTCCTGCCAGAAGAAAAGCCCTGTAATTTCAAACTACTTTAAGATATTCATGTAGTTAAGGTATTGGAGCGAATCTTGGAAGATCTGGCATTAGTTTTCTGCTTTAAACTCATATACAACCTTGGGAAAGTGACCTTACAGTAAAATGGAGATAAAATCACCTCCTCTCTCACACTTTCTCCTGTTCTCTTAAAGACCTTTCAGGCCAAGGAGTGGGAATGGATAAGAAAGAGGATTGTAATGTAACTTGGTAGTTTGAAGCAAAATGAGGATGTTCTTAATCCTTTCACAGACAATTAAGTAAACAGGATATGAAATTCAAACCAAAGAGGATATTACATGAATTTTGGCATTTGCAGGAAGACTTCTTGACCAGAATGAGAATGGATAGTAGTTTAAATATGACTGATGCAGAGCATCTGAACGTTAAGTCTTTCCATTGACTTTTGTAAGTTTTTGAGAGAGTTCAAAGTTGTATTTAGCTGGCAGGGAACCACCTTTGAAGGTGCATGGAAGCAGCAAGAGAAGAGAGATTTGAAGGAAGAGAGGGAACATTAAACTGAAGAGGTGGTTTCAGGAGCTTCTAGTCAGGAAAGGAAGCATGCACCGCAGTCTCACGTATCCATAAGCTAACAGCAAAATGGGAAATTTTTGAACAACTGGGCTAACCTTTTCAGGTAGGCATTCTGTATTTCAGGGGTTAGTACCTAAATACAAATGCGTGCACGTAAAAAAGTGATTTGATTTGCATGTCAGCTGCTGGGATTTCTTACCTCTGACTGTAGGGCTCATCTTAAAGGTTTGAAAGTCTACGATTTCATTGTAAAATAGGTCGCCCAGGATTCAAGTTCCTGACATGAAACTCTCCCTTTGAAGAACATGTGCTAATTCAAATTAAATAGTAGTTTAGAGAAATAAATAGCAAAATTCTCATTCTTCCAGTTTGTAGTATCCCAGCGACAGTGGGAAACCTTGCACACAGTGCTATTGAACATGCAGGATTATGGGGTGGAACTGGGGCTCCAAGCCCATCTCCATTCCTAAACTGCTTTGGGATACTTGTCATAAGGTTTGAAGAAGATAAAATGAGAGCAGAAGTAGAAGAGGCTGTTCAGAGCAGAAGGCTTGTTGTTAGGTGCCACTGGAGCACAAGCCAAGAGCCCCATTTGCTTCCCAGCCCCCTTCACAAAGCACTGCAGAATGAGTGCAACACCGCCAACCTGCCCCAGTGCCAGCTCTAAAGGTGGCCTAAATGTGACCCTGCAGCTAAAGAAGTCATCCACCCAGCTTTACCTGAGGATTCGGATGAAACGGTTTTCTTTCAGAACTTTGGTATTATTAACTGTTATTATTTCTTTAGATTTTATACAACAATGAAAGGGAGGCTTCTGTTCATGGCTGCAGCAACCCCTCCCATGGATCAAAAGAATGAGTTTCATTTTGAAAAGACTGAAGAA
Organism: Lagopus muta; assembly: GCF_023343835.1. NCBI lineage: Eukaryota > Metazoa > Chordata > Aves > Galliformes > Phasianidae > Lagopus > Lagopus muta. The sequence continues at coordinate 7,377,138 of NC_064441.1, forward strand.
ATGTGCCATGAATACAGGGGGATGTGGATTCCAAACACCCTGAAGTCTTAGAAGCAAACAATTGTTCTTTCTTTCATTTGATTCATCCTCAAAGATTCAATATAGGTATCTCACAGAGTCTGGGTGGTTTTCACATCCAGGACTTTGTTTCAGGGGAACGTGTTGAAAGATGCCATAGGAACACTGAAACAGAAAGCATAACCAAGGGATTGGGATGTTGGCTTTCAGGAAGGGCTGGTTATCTGGGAGGTCTGAGTTATCTCTCAGTGACATGATTTTCATAGCGTTGGATCCTCTGCACTTTCTGAAAGGTAGATCCTGTGGAGGGGCCTTGGGCCACTTACCAGAAATCAGGATCCTGCTGCCAGTTGTTCAGGTATGAGGACAGTCCTAACCTGCAGTGTCTCTAGCAACTTCTGGATGCTGTGGTTGTCAGTCTGAGGATTGCCCCAAAATCTATTTGAATGGTTACGTTTGTTAGTTTAGTGAAGGTCTCAATTTTGTTTTAAACAGGAGCTTTTCTTAGTCTTGGCGAGTACTTTACAGTTAATAATTCTTTGGTAGACAAAGTTGTCAATAAAAAGCTAGAAAAAGTGCAAAATAGCAGCGTGAACTCTGGTCTTGTAAATACTGTAATACTTGCAAATACTGGTCTTGTAAATACCAACGTTGTGGTTACATCTGAGCAGGTTTTTTTTTCCTAGGGCCAGTGTGAGAGCCATAGAACAGAAGCCTGCTCCTCTTCTCCAGCTTTTTGACTTCTGTTAAAAAAGGAAGTATAACTGTGCCTTTGTGCCCCTTTTGAAATGCAAATCCCCCACAGCCTGGGAAGGAACAGGTTAATATGTTGTCCCCCAAGCAGCAAAGCTACCACAGGTGTTTGCCCTCATTCAGGGATTACCAGAGCCCAGGCATGGCAGGGCTCAGCTGGAGCGTATTACTCTGTCAGCAGGGGCAATAAAAAGAAGAAGAGACCAAGTGGTGGGTCAGGCATGCCGGGTGAAGGAGACTTTAATTCCTCTTTTTTAGATGCCCAGTTATGTGAAACCTTTTTAATTTCCCAAAGTAGCCCTCTTCCCTCAACCCATGAGGCTTTTTCGGTGTCCTTCCCTGACCTGTCACACTTCTCACAGTCATTTCATCTCATCATTTCCATCCTGCTTTACATGTTTTAGTATGTCCCATTATTTCCATATTGGAAGCTTTAAAGTTAACAGACACAGCAGGCTTGCAAAGGCTATTAGACACAAATTATCTTTTTTTTCTGTTGCCTTTGCATGTAAAATACAAGTCCATTCCAAGGAAATAGAGTTAAAAATTGACCTACATTCCTATGGAGCTATGATTAATGTTCCACAGTGCTCAACTTTATGGAAGGATAGGGCTGGTCAGGATGTAGCAAATTAGTCTGAGAAGGGAAAAGTGTGAAGCATGTGTAGTCAAAAATATATCAGACCCCTAAATGTAAAAAGTCTTGTTCCTTGGTTTAAGATTACAATTAGTGGTAGGGAACACTGTAAGAGTTCTATTGTTCTTTCAGGTTTTTCTTTTTTTTAAATGAGATAATTATAACTATTACACCCTGATACATTTTGATTCATGCAAAAGACAAATAAATTACATCAGTAAGAATCTTATGTTCATAATATTACGATATGTTTCTGCTTAGAAAATTAACTGACTTTTTTTCTGTATTGCCATAGAGTATAAGATTTGATGGTTAAAAGAGTGGGTCTAACTACTAGGTATGTTAGTAAAGATAATGACTTTGGATATTTCTAAGCCTGCTGTAACCGTTGTATCTCAGGAACTTATTCTCAGCATGATAGTTTATTCCTCCCATTAACTGAGAAATTTAGGCATATACCTTCATGTTTGTCTGGTTTCTTCGTAGTAAAAATAATGAGGTAACCACTCTGGCATTTCTGAGCCAAAGAGATTCATTGATTTGTTTGAGAGGAAAGTTGGGATCTGTAACAGGTTGCCTGAATCTTAGCTTCCTCACCTGTCTCCTTTACACATTTATTTTCTCTCTGCCCTTCTCTGCTGAGTAATGGGTCTAATAGTGCAATAGGGTAACAGAGCTCTTCAGAGAGGGCTGCAAGACTTAGTCAGTGTTATAGTATATAAAAAGTATGTAAGTATGTAAGAGTTATATAAGGATATAGGAGTCCGAGGTAGAAAGAAAATGCACTTTGTAGCTACTGGGCAACATTGCTGCTGAGAAATGACTGAAGCATTTTGTTGTCTTTGTAGTTTTAGAATAGAATTCAGTGAAAGATCCAGAAGTTGAAGTTTGTAAAGTTTTTGGAGGTGGATTTTTTTTGTCTTGAGTCAGACAGAGGAGAACCCTAGCATGGCTGCATATCTACTTACTCCTTTTCTTTGTGTTTGGCTTAGGAATGTGTACAAGATACAACCTTCTGTAAATTTCATAGGCATTTCCCTAGTTTAAGGACTTAAGTTTATTGCTTTCCAGGTTGTTTTTTCTTCAAACTTCTTTATTCTGTTTCCTGTATCAACCTTTTCATAAAAGAAGGAGATGTCACATTTTGTTCTGGCTCTGATTTGATTACAAAAACCACTGCTAGCAAATGGCAGCCGGTGTGCACTTAATCTCTTCTTAAGTACGGTATTAAAGCTTACTCTCCATTCTGGGCACTTTTACACTCACATTTTCAGGAAGACTTCATTTTTCATGCAGTTATATTTAAATAGCAACAAAGACCTGACCTCCTTGATGTTCGAGTTCAAAATTTGCCTTGAACCTAATAGGACTAGAACTACCTCTTTCATGTCCGGGAGCTTCCAGGTAGTTTAATCAGCCCAAGGAGCCTTCATTCCTTGCTAGAGCCTCTTGGGGGATTTTGTAATGGAAATAGCTAGTAAGCAGCATAGCACTGGATTCCCATGAACGTATGTGCACAGGCTAGGAAAGTTTAAGCTATTGATGCTGGGGAATGGAAGAGCTTAAGGGATGGGATTTTTTACCAGTGGCATGTGCTAATACCTGCAGAATATTCAGCCCAGTAGTTCAGTATCCTTTGTTGCACATGAGGGTTAGGGATGGAGACAAAGCTGGACTTGGCACCCCTGTGCCTATAACTCACGTATACAGCTAATCAGCCAATTTGACTGTGCTGGCACTTAGAGTTGTTATTAGACCCATTATACTCATCTTTTACAGAGGCTGCACAGCAGCGCTGTTTGCTCTCACCTCCCGCATTGAGTCATCCCTTCTGGAGGCTTTGCTTTCACAGCAATTGCAAGAGCTGTTTTCTAGAAGAAAAAGACACATCAGTCAAATTGCAGACAGATCTGTTAGGCTGGTTGTTGCTTCTTAATATGAAAATAATGGGCAAAAGGAAAAAAAAAAAAAAGGCAGGAAGCAGGTGTTAAAGTGTGGGATGGAAATTTAAATGTAGGGGAGACTGTAGAAGATACAAATTCTAATTAAGTTTATAGAAATATGTCAGCACTCATTTGGATCTTGAGTTGCTTGATAAAACAAGCATGTATCAGACTTCAGAGCAAAAACTCATCTTTTTACAGGTTATGCTCTGGTCAAACTACTGAATTCCTGCTCCCTCATGTACCCTGACGGACAAGCGCTTCACCTCGTGGTCGCTCTTCCTGCTATAAATTACTGGTGACTGTAGGCATCTACCCCATGAAGATGCTTTTTATATTAGTTCATGTTTTAATTTTGCAAGAAAAGATACAAAGATACGTGGCTTGAAAATGAGAAACAAAGAAATTCAGAATAGAAACAAGGTGCATACTTGAAACAGACATAATTAACCTGTAATACCTGGAGACGTAGTAGATTCTCTGCCATGGCAACTTAAATCAGGTCTTCATATCTTTTTTCTAATGTAACAGCACAAAAGACACTAGTAACAATGGCTTATATGAAAAAAAAGTGATTGGGCTGGAAGAGACAGTACTCTGCCCTTATTTTAGCTAAGGGAATTTACTCTTTTGTTTCTAGCTACAGAATTACACAGGTTACCTCTGCCAGTCCCAGGTCTCAGATCTCTAGGGAAACCTGCTTGACTCCATATGCTCTGATCCATGTTTAAAACAAATGTGTGGTGGAAACAGTGTGCAAAAGAAGCTATAAAATATTTAATCAGAAGGGTAGAGATGATTGTCACTAGTTGACGACTTTGAAACAGCAAGCCTAGGGAGAGGAATTAACTGATGATCACAAGGAGACCAGATGTTTTTAGATAACATGTCTATGTCAAAAGGTGCATGTTGACATTGGAGAAATACATGTTCCACAGCATATAAGGCTCAGTCCCAAGCTGACCTGCCAATCAACATCTGATAGATAGACGCCTTGGAAATGATCTTTTGATGCAATGCATTCCCTTTGTGCCACAGTTTGGCACTGCCTCATCTCATGCTCCATGAAATATGTTGCAGAGTCAATTCTTACCACTGGGAAGTGATGACTTATGGATAAATGCTTGTTTGAAGGACTACATTTGTGCAGTCTGCTTGCTGTCAGCTCTTGACTTTAGTTGTCAGTTTCTCTGCTTTGCCAGTTTTTTGGTTAGGAAGATTCTGTTGGAAGGCTGGCAGCTAAATCTCATGGATTTGATGCACGAGGAAACTTTCAGTCTCTTGCCTCCATTAATAAGCAGGTTTGACAGTGCTGAAACAGTTAATCACCAGAATGTCCTCACCAAACCCTGCCATAATGGATGGAAACTTTAGATTGTCCTGTTTTTCCTTGTCCTTTTCCGTAGTCCTTTCCATCACTTTTCTTACATTCTAAAACAAACAAACAAACAACAACAACAAAAAAAATCAAAATCGAGATTGATGTTCTAAGTAAAAGTCAATATTTCTTAACAAAAGATGATAGCTCCTAGGAAAAAAAGGACAACATTCACATTCTGGCAAAGCTGCATACTGTAGCAATGCATGCTTGCTTATTTCTCCTCAGTGCTGTTTATAGTAGGTTATTTCCTTTTTATTTTCAATGTGTTCCAGTTGGAAATTCCTCATTCTGAGCATTTTCTACGATGAGAGTCATATAAATCTGGAAAAAGAAAAAAAGGTGATGTGCCAGAATGGGTAACTTAATCCCACCCAATGACAAAATAAGGGGCTTGTCTCTGTATCTGTGAGCTTTATGAATGTGTATATCATTTGTCAGTGCTGACATACGTATTTCTTCCTGTTGCTGTTATAGCTGGGATTTTGAAGGTAGGAGACCTAAGGCTAGTGCAATCCTAGATTTTCTAAAAAGCATTCATCCTATGAAGAAATGTACAAATGTGTTCATATGCATTTTAGTTGGTAATGGGATTTGAAAATGTTGCGTATTAGAACTGAGATTCTCTAACCACGCTGTTGATTCAAAGAGCAGTCGGTGGCAATATGCTCTTTGTTCCATGGCTGAACACTTCTAGGAATTGACTGGGACAGCAGCTTCCAGAAAAGGGAGGAGGTGACAGTTTTCTTTCGAGGATCTCAGGAAGAATTCTGGTATTGATGGTCTCATTTGGGCAACTGTCCTCTGGGATCTGGATTATGATAGCTGATGCACAGACTTCTGACAGCTGTCGGAAAGTAATGGTTTTCTGTTACTGCTGACACAGGCCAGATTCATACCAATGACTAAGAGAGGTGAAAGGCTCTGTATCCCATCAGCAATCCTCCTCTGTACATTTCTTCTATTGTTAATTTTTAGTATCCTTGAAAATTCACATTGCAGAACCTCACTGGCACCAATTGATCATAAAATAAGAAGTAAGAAATTTAAGCACATCTATTTTGGGGGTGAGGCTGATTCTTTCAGTCTGATAATTTATTTCTGTGCTCAGCTATGCTGCATAATATTTTTTTTCCCTGTTTTGATACATGAGTGGTATATCATAGCATTCAAGTTTTATTTCCTACTCAAAGTTTCTTTTTAGGCCTATCGTAGGACGCAATCCTAGAAGCTAGAATGTAATTACAGATTTTGCATCTCCTGTATGACCTGTCAGAGAGTCTGCTGTCTCTTATAAAACCATTCCAGCATATACTTACATACTTAATGTCAATTTGATAGAAGTAACACTTTCGTAGGTTCTCTTTGATTGACACATTTAAAATGGCATCAGTTCCTGGTTTTAAAATCTATTGTTATTAAGTTTCTGTTGCTATTTATGTTAGAAATATGTGCACGTATGTCAAAACAGTATATCAACTTTGCTGATTGGCTATGCTTAGATTGTGTTGCCAAGGGAACAGAACAATTGCTTTTAATCTTATCTAAATTGTCCTGTTTGTTTCATATTTTATTTTCTAAAAGCAGAATTGAATGATTGTTTAATTTTTTTTGACCATTGGTACATTCTGTTTATTCAATGAAACGTTCATAGAAACACTGCTTTTGTCAAGATTAGAAAGTAAACAACTCTGGATTATTTCAGATAAATGTCTATTACTGTGTTATTAGGAACACAACTGACTTTTGGTTTGGTGTATTTGGGAGTTGTTGGCTATATTTTAAACAGCCTATAGTGCATTTATCACTTCACATTTAGCTCTTCATGATGCTCAGTTCCAGCCTAAGTGGGCCTGGGAAAGAGCTGACTTCTACACACGCTTTTTTCCCAAATTAATTGTTATATAACTTCAGAGTAAATCGTCCAGAAAATTTATTTTTCCTGAAAATAAGCAACTTAGATTGAAGCATTTCTCTTGAAAATTGTCTAATGCGATTTTGTGTCAAAAATGAATGTGTATGAAGATGAGTTTCCCAATCTTTGCTGCTGGTTTGTCAGAGAAATAACAGTATCCAGCAAAGAAAAAAGGTGGCTCTATATCCAGGCATATTTCCATCAAAATGATTGATTAGATCTATTAGCTGATTACATCAAAGGGGTTATAAGACCTAGTGTATGGATGTATCATCATGCCTAATAGGATATATTCCAATAGTCTTCAGGGTTTTTTTCAGTTGATGGCAAAAGAAGATCAGAGAGATCTTACACCTGTAGGCTATTTTTAATTGATGGTAAAAGAAGATCAGAGAGATCTTACACCTGTGCAATGTTTCATTGTCCTTTGCTATATTATACTGAAATGTTCTGTAACTGTAACCTCAATAACATGATAAATACTGCATGCACAGTCCAAAAGAGCATGCACTGCAGGAAATTTTATTACTAAAGTAAATAAAACATTGTTGATATGACTACAATAGAGAGATTTATGTTGGGAAAGATCAACAATGCAAATACAGACTCGCCAGGTTCTACCCAAAGAATGAGAACAAACATTATATTTCAGCAAAAAGGAAGAAATGCACTTAGAACTCTCCTGGCCAGTTCTTCAGCAATCAGTTTTCACAAGGATCGTGGTTTGTGTTCCCAACCCACTCTTTGATGTTATCTAACTATTGTATCAACTGTTTTGCTATAATATTATTTTGAAATGCCTTCCAAGGGCTGGTATAAATGTAAATAGTTAGGCATTTCTCTGAGTTCATTATGCCTAAAATGCATGAAACAATTGCCTTATTTTTACTGATCAAACTGCAATGCATTACCACTTGTAGAGAATCATATTAAGCAAGGTATCATGTGAAAATAATAAAAACCCATTAATTGATTTTATAAATAGTATCACCCACCTGAAAAATATGGGAAAACTGGAATTTAGTAATGTAGGATGGAGCATTATTTCATGTTGATAAGGTGATCTGCTCGATCAGGAGATGTAACAGGAATGAAATTCTGTGCATGTTCATTAAAAGTATAGTGAAACTTTATAACAAAAGATACATCCAATGACAATGACAGTCATAGAAATATGGAGTTGAATATGGGCTTGAATGGAACAAGGATATCACGATCTCAGGGGAATTTTTAGCAGAGCAAGAGCCCATAGGCCATGTCCTGTTAAGGAAAGAGCAAAAGAGGTGCCAGTAAAAAAAAAAAACAAACCCAAGATCTTCTAGAGTAACCTGAGGGTTATTTCACCACCTGAATGAAAGTTTTAGATACTTTGGAACCCATGCTATTTGATTTCAAGGAGCAGGTGACACCTCCACCTAAGTCTGTGAAATATTTTTTTGCTGTTAATCCTGGCCATAAGACAAAGTGGCTCAGGTAGAATATAATGCTATTCCCACATCAGTGAATGTAGTGAGTGTGGAAAATGATACAAACCTATCCCTTTCATGTTATAATATTAATCTGCACTGGCACAACATGAGTCCACTTTTACAACAAAGATTGGAGAGCGAATGGGAAAGGAACACGTCAGCTATTCTCACAGCAAATCTAAATAATCTAACCTGGTGTGTGGTCCTTCTCAGAAGTTTGTCCAAGTCTGGTTACAAAATTACACTGTTTGTTTTGTTGGTGGGATTTTTTTGCTTGGTTGGTTGGTTGGTTTTGTTGTTTGTTCCTAGTGGTGAAGATTCGCTCTCTATCTAAGAAAAGGCTCAAGTTTTCAACAATTCAGTACCTATCAAGAATTTTAGTCAAAAGAACTCTTAACATTTTTGGGTGTCAGAATCTCTTTAATAGAAAGAACTCACAGCTATATTCTGTACTTGAGTGATGTAATTTTTTCCTATCCTTTAAATGTACCAAGCACCAATCTTTAGCATACTGTGGGTTGGACTGACTGGCATCGGAACACCCTTTCTGAGTACATGTTCTATACTTTAAAAAGCAGCCGAATCCACCCCCTTGCTGTCTGACTTTTTGCACTGAATACAACGTTCATGAGAAGGGACCAGAATGGCGGCTCAAGGCAAAGCGCCCTCAGGGCCCAGAGCAGCTGCAGGGCCGTGCGCCCAGCCTGCCTGAGGGAACCGGCCTGGGGGAGCGGGAACGGCAGGGTGGGCACAGCTCTCTGCTTCTCCCATTCCTTTCTGACTCTGCCCGTTTGTAGCAGCTGTGAGGGTGAGTTTGGAGGCAAACGCTCCCTTTGGGGGTCTGGGATGTGAATCCTTAGATCACAGAATGATGAAGAGAGGGGTCAGGCGCTGGCACGGCTGCCCAGGGAGGTGGTGGAGTCACCGTCCTGGAGGTGTTCAGGGAACTTCTAAATGTTGTACTGAGGGCTGTGGCTTAGTGGGAAATACTGGTGATAGGCGGGTGGTTGGACTGGATGATCTTAGAGGTCTTTTCCAACCTTGCTGAGTCTGATTCTAACTGGGATGTGAATCTTTAGATGTACATCGCAGAGGCCTCTCAGCACTGCCATACAGCACTGCACTGAGGCTCTGCTGTCCTTGTGTTCAAAGTGGTATGTAGAACTGCTCTGAATCTCCTGATGACCTGCTGATTGCATGCCTGGATGAGGAGGTTCTTTACCACTTGCTGAATCACTGCTTCCTGGCCTGCTCTGTCACCACGGTGTGCCCCACAGCACCACAACAGGCTGCCTTGGACTCAGTGCTGGTGAGGCCACATGTTGCTTGTGTGCTGTGTTCACTTTTGGGCCCTTCACTACAAAAAAGACACTGATGCCCTGAAGCGTGCCCAGAGATGGCCAATGAAGCTGGTGAAAGGTCTGGAGCACAAGTCTTATGGGGTGCAGCTGAGGGACATTGGATTGTTCAGGCTGGAGAAAAGGAGGCTCAAAGGAGACCTTATTGCTCTCTACAACTCCTTTGAAAGGAGGTTGTGTGAAGGTGGGGCTTAGCCTCTTCTCCTAGGTAACAGCAATATGACGAGAAGTAATGGTCTCAAATTGTGCCAGGGGAGGTTCAGGTTGAATATTATGAAAAATTTTGTCTCAGAAAGAGTGGTAATGCAGTGGAAAGGCTGCCTAGGGAGTGGTGGAGTTACTGTCCCTGCAGGTGTTCAAGAACCGTGTAGATGTGTCATGGTTTAGTGGGCATGATGGGGATGGGTTGATGGTTGGACTTGAAGATCTTAGTGTTCTTTTGTGACCTTTAATGATTCTATGATGCTTGTTGGCTTGCAAAGTTGCAACCTGCTCAGGTGCCACTGGTTGGATCACAGCTTTGTGACATGCCCAGGCATGACCTTGGGATACACCCACCACTTCTGAAGTGCACCTGGTTGCAAGTAGTGCATGAGTTCAAGATTTGGTCTTGAAGCATGGAAAGCATTACATTAATGTATTCAGATTGATACTGATATGCAGAGTGCAAAGCAAAAAGCCTGTCTGCTACCAAGGGCAATGGATTGTCTATTTTTAACCTGGCATTTGCTGTTTACCACTTGCCCTGCCTTCAGGTTGTTACTGTCTTGCTGAGTTTTGTTCCTTCTTGTCTTTGTACAGTTTGTTTCTGAGAGTTTTCCATCAGATTTCTAAAATTCAATATTACATTGAAACTTGGCCTTGTGACATCTCATCTACCTAAAACACCAAAGTCATCCCCATGCTGACAGCTGTGAAATACTGTCTGCTTGCCACTAGAAGCTGAAGGGAAAAGTGCTTTCAAAAAATACCTTCCCCTGCAGGACTTGCTTTCCAAGACTTTGCTGTGTCTGATGGGCTGGATCAGGACTAGGTTTCTTCCACATCAGGGATTCATCTTGCCATGCCTCATAGTAGCTACTTGCTAATTCCTCATCTCAGATTCTACTGCTGAAGAAGTCAGGCTGGTTGCCTCCCTTCAGAAAATCTGCCCATCTTTTGCATGAGGTGCAATGCCTTCAGGAAACAGGAGGGATAAATACGTTTGTGTTCTTTTGTTTTGTATTTTGTTTTGTTTTATATACAAATGATCTCAGTATCACTACAGAGCATACTGCTTCAGCTTTCATTTACTACAGATATCACAATCTTCTACCCACTCCCTCCAGTCAGGCTATGCTGAACCAAAATCTACATTCTGTATTCTAGCAATACAAAAGTTAAAGGATTCCCCAGAGTTAGCATGCTGAAAGGCAAGGTAACGTACCAAAGCACCAGGATAGCTTTTGTAGTTTATAATATGTCAATTTGTACAGTAAATAGGGTCTGTGTTTAATGCTCCCCTGCAGCGATGACTATTAATAATAAAAGGCCTTGAAAGGAACTGAACTTTCATGATAAAGAATTTCTGACAGCTAGCTTCTCAGCACAACAACTGTTGTCCCCAGAGACTCATTCAACATTCATTTGAATCATGGAGAAAGAAGACCAGTTTGGAAGATGTTTTTCTGGAGAGCAGAGGGGCACTTTGATCCTAGCTCAGATAACAGCTGCTCTACCTGAGCGGATTTTCGGGTAGATGTATCCTTCAGCCCAGGTAAGCCTCAGGGGAGGTGTCCGGTTGACCTCAAAGCTCAGGCAAGGCACCTGATACCTGAGGGAGGGTCTTTGAATGGGCAAGAGGACCTGGCATCACATTTTATCATTCTGTCAGTCTCGCGTTTCTGGCAAAAGGCAGTGTACACAGGAAGGGAACTCCTGAAGGGATTGAAGTCGCACCTTGAATTTTTTTTCCCATTGTAAAATAAAAAAGGAGGCAGAAAGCCAAAATACTTTGATTAGATTTTGTCTGTACTATTGTGTTTTCTCACTGCCCTTAGAGAGTACAAAGCACTTCATTTGAAATCTGTGACCCTGATTTCCCGAAGCTGGAGCAAAAAGCAAATACCTGATACTGGATAAATTGCTCTGTGGAAAATGAAACAGTTCATATTGTGCCTGCAAGAGCTACAGTGATGGACATCATGGAAATCTCTACAGTAAGCATCCAGTGATAGTTCTTGCAAAATTCTTCGGTGCTTAAGAAGACAAAACTCAGACTGAAATTAATTATATCTTTTTCTGGATATGATCTAATAAAGATTGCTGCATTTTCTTTTCTTTCCAACAACAGTATCTCTGATGATTCATGTATGTGAATGTGCAAAACTTTTCAACTTCTTTGACTTTAGAAAAAGTGATTGATTTTCAAAACCGATTTGTCTTTAAGAATTCTTTCTTCTGTCCCATCCCTGTCTTTGTGACACTGGGATAAATCTACAGTAACCCAGACAGAGATTGCACTTAACAGACTTTCATGTTTTATCACAAGGTCATTTAGAAATACCTGCCTGAAAGCTGTTGCTCCATTATGATTCCGTTCATTTCCTCACCAAGGATATTTTATCACTCATGTAAAGAATATGAAGCTGGGGAAACCTCAAGACGTCCTTTGATCTGGACTCTCACATTATGTTCTTGATGCCATAACTTTTTCAGTGACAAAAATAGTTGCTGAAGCCACTACCTGTAAGGCAGGAGATCAACTCTCTGTATTGGCTGTCTTCTCATCAGCTTCAGAAGACTTTCAAAAGAAATGAGAAACCTGCAGATCACAGGCTTTGTGAGCTTAATTAAAATCCAGTGGTGATACAGCATGAAAGCAAATGAAATAAGTGTCTGAAAAATGGTGAAACTTCAGGTTTGCCACAGTGAGTTGTCAGAGTTGCACCTCAAAACCACTGCCAGTTCTCCAGTCTGAGTGCATGTTGCTTGTTTTGTGGCATTCAAAGCAGAGACCTCTTACAGCTTCTCTCCATTGGGATATGGCAGTTCTCCAAGCATTTGTGAGCAATGGCATGGAGCAATTATTTTAACTGCAGAAGTGAAGATAGTGGAGTACGGAATATGGCTTGGAGCTCTGCACAGGGGTAGATTTTGGTGTTTTTGACAAAAACCTACTTGTGAAAAGAAGAGACATGCAGAAAGTGCAGCCCTTGCAGCCAATTTTCAGTGGCTTTAATGGGAACTTTTCTGGCATAAAAACAGGCACAAGCCAGCTGCAGTGCACGCATACGGAATCAACCTGTGGCTTCCCGCGGGACCGAGATGTGGAAGAGAGGCAGCAAGATATAACAGCCCTGCTTTGGAAAGTTTCACCTGCTGAAAGAGGCTACTGGGGGAGATATTTGAGGATGAAGGATTTCTGTGGTGCTTTTGTATACAGTTTACACAGCCGACCTTTTAAACTGCTAACAGAGTACAGAGCCTAGAAACATTCACAGTCACTCCTGAGTTAAGGGTTTTGTCCTGTTGAGCCATTACATTATCTGAGTCTAAACCAAAGAGTTTTTGGCTCTGAATAATTTAGGTGAGAGAGCTAGCCCTAGGCCAGGTGCTCTACTTATGCAGATGGTAAAATAAATTATTCAGAAAAGGAGACAGGTAAAACAGATGGGAAAGGACGCCAAAACAAGACACCCAGAGGGCAGCTGTTTTACAGCTCCCCTGCCAAGCACCTTACTTACCAGGAGGGCTGTGGTAATGAGTGAAGCAGTGGTATTGAAAATGAACTTTGCCTTCTTAATTCATGTGGTGGTCACAGGGGAGAAGGCTGCCGATGCCTGGAAGCAATCACCAGTGTTTAAGCCTTTGCAACCTGTGCTTTAAAATTAGGGAACACTTTCTCAAGGGATTTGCCCTATCAATAGGACAGAGGTTCCTAAATTATTTGATTTTGAAAATGAACTTCAGGGAGTGGGAAGAAATGCTCTCCTCACAATATTGACTCAATCTAAACAACAACATTTTTCAAACAACTTACGCAGCCACATTGTTCAGTTTTGTGTTGTCTTTCCAGATAGATGGATTTTTCATTTTGATTAAACTTGTGTAATTTGAAGTCTATTTTTCAAGGCAGTTTGGGATTCTTACTACTTTTGTCTATGGTCATATGCATCAATTTTTATAGAACCCATCATTTCAACTACGATAAATAAAGGCCTTTGATATTAAAAGTACTCATATAGTCCAGGAACTTATGCCAAATCAATGAAAAGTTCTAAATTATCTTGCCATTTTTACTGACAAGTGAATATTCTGCCGGCTTTTACTGTCAGTCAGTGTTTAATTCTTTCACTAATGACAATTGCGAACTTTACTGATGGTTGGAAATGAAAGACAAGTGTCATGAATGTATACAAAAGCTGACACAGTTTTTTAGGAGGCTAAATAAACAAATTACTGCGTGTTTGATTTTCTAAATTACATTCCCATAATAGAGAATCTACGTCACGCAAACCTCTGGTTTTAAGGGAGTAAAGAAATTTGTCTGTGAAAGTGACAAATTTAGATGTATAGTGAGCCATGCCTATGCATGCAGTTACACTTTCTAGTCAACAGGAGTTATGTGCTTCCCTGTGCACTGTTTCATTGGGAGTAAGATTTTATGTAGAGAAAATATCTTGCTTGCTTGCTTCCCTTCCCCAGGAGTAAGTGGCAAAGGATACAAGATAGAGGAAAGAAGGAAGGTGAAAGGAGAAACTTGAGCAAGAGCAATGGAAACAGGTGAAAGATTTGGCTACGGAAAAGCAATGCATGAAAAGAATGCTTGTGTGTCACACACTGGGAGATCCCCCTTGAATTTCTTCAGCCTAGATACCAGCATCAAAGTTCCCCTATTAGCAAACTGTGCCAAAGCTGCCACATCCATGATATGTTCCTGGAGAAACTCAGTGCAGGACCTTGAAAAGTTAATCTCACTTTTCTGTATCTCTTCTTTGTTGTGTTACCTGGTGTGGCTGAGCCCTCTGAGGCAGAGGCTGTATGTCTGCATTTCATGTCTGTGACACTTAGCATAATGACTCCTCAGCCTTCCTGGGGGTCGGGTGTAAGAGCAGCACAGATAATGCTGCCACGTGTATTCTTCTTGCAGAAAACATACTTGAATGTAAATCCAGTGCAGCAGCCCCCTCCCTATGATCTTTATATTGTATTTCCATGCAGAAACGGTTCTGTGGAGAAAGCACATTCATATTGCAATATAAGTTATCATAATAATGATTTCTCAGTTAAGGAATAATCTAAATCTGACAAAGACATTTTGAAGGCTCTTTCAGGTATAGATTCTTCTTTTTTTTCCTAAGTCATGCATTTACAATGTTACGATAAATTGGGTGAAAGTGAATTAACAGCAAAACTCAGTGTGGCTACAGTTAAAATTCAGGAAAAATGTTAGAAAAGTGAAACTCATTATTTGATCTCAAATATCTGTAAAGTTAGCACAGAAGGACACAAAGTTGCTCATTCAAACCGTTAATATTTTTCCATTTTAGCTTTACTCCAGTGTAAAAGTTCTCAAATAACACTTCACGTAATCATTATTTCTCAAAGTACGTGCAAAGCAGCCTTCTTTGTCATCCTAAGAAAGTTTCTTTTGCTGTCCAATACAAGTTCTAAAAAACAGATTGTTACGTATTCTTACAGTCTACGGGCTCTTCTCTGAGCTGACATTCTGCGTGTACTTATCCGAGGTATTATGTAAGACCAAGAATCTCACTTTCTGGTTAGATGAGTGTGTTATCTAAGGATGACACTCAGTCAATAAATCTTTTCAGTTTCTCTGTACTTCCTTTGATCTTCAAAGAGGATTTTGCCATCCTCTTCAAAGAAAACAATATCCGGTGATGTCCATCTTTTCTGATTCCCTCTGCATGTCTTTCCTTCTTGGTGACCATCATTGTGGCTTCTTGACTTCTTTCATTTGATCACTGACTGATACACTTGAAGTATTTACTCTTCTTTCATGCCTCTGTTTTCTTGTCCACCATTTTAATTAGCCTTCTTTCTGACTCTTTCTCCTAGAAATGCAGACATTTTTTGTATTGTCTGTCCTCTGAGAGCTGTTCCTTAGTTCTGCCTATCTCCAGCACAGCACCACTTTCTTCTCTTCCTCGACTGTGTCCCCTGCCATCATTAGCAAAGTTCCTTTATTCTAGTGGCATCTTCGATCCCCTTTCTTCTAGTTCTTTGCTGTTTCCACCTCATAAAAAACATCGTCTTGGGCAAAACTCTGGCTCTCTCTCATGACCTGAGTCTTTGATTCTTTGTTTTTCCCACTGTTGTTCATACTAATCTCTTCCTTCCACACTCTTTCCCTATTTTTACTACATTTTACTAACTCAATGATTATCTTTCTCATCTGCATGCCTGTCTGTTACCTATGCCACTTTTTTTTTTTCTCAGTAAGTCTTTGTTGCACAGCAAAGATACCCTGTAAGTACTACTGAGAAACTCTTTTCAAATCATGTAATCACTTTGCAATTCCCTCTATTCAAGTCTAGATCCTATTTACTTTGAGTTCTGATGCTGAAGGAGAAATATATGTGTATGTCTGCATTAGCAATGTGAGTTACATTATCCACTAGTTTGAGGAGAGGGATTGTTGTTTCAGTTCATTAAAATGTTTTTCTCTTTTCTTATCAGGCTTTATAATCAGTAAATGAGAAAGATCACAAGTGTCATCTCCCAAGTCCCGGGGCAGTATGAGGCAAAACAAGAAAGCTATTCTGTTAGAAATTGCATGTTATATCAATGCAGATAAAGGAGTTTCCATTTAGTTTGTTGAAAAACAGTGTCATCTACATGGAAAAAAATAACGCAACTAACAATTCTGAATTAGCACAGACTGTGGGAGAATGGGGATGTACCAGTAAACACTCACCTAGTAATCAGTGAAGTAGAAAAACTCTGTTCTGTTGAGCTGAATTGTAATTAGTAACAGAACTGACAAAGGTGTACTTTAAATGTTGAGAAATCTGAGCAGTGTCTTGGAAATTTCTCCAGAAAAGCAGATAATGAATGACCTCACTGCACTGCAGGGTGTAGCTATCACCGACAATGACAAATATATCATCATAGATATCAACTGATCTTTTAAGTTGGCTTAATGTAGGTAAGATGTAATTACCTGTTCTCAAACCATCCTTAGTGTCCGATACAATTTTTATAGTAATATTTCTGGTGAAGAAGTGTCTTAAGTATAATTTATGACCTTGATCTATTAATTTAGTATGTTTTCAAGAGCCTGAAACTTTTGGCCTTCATCTGTGAAAGAGAAACTGTGATCTGATGCATGGCTTAGTATCGTTTTCCTAAATGTCTGGAAATTTAGAGGATCTGATTTTCTATGTCATGAAAACAGAATTTTTGGGGGTCTCTTTCTGTTAAGATGAGTGAAATTTGTACAGCTGAAATCATCATGCTTAGGCTGACAAGACTGGGTTTTTTCACTAGTAAGCTGTATAGTGAATCTTTAATAATAAATTTGATCGACAGTCTTACACCATGATTAATGATTTAGATTCTGGTTTATCCCAATACAAGTGCTTATTATAAGTGCTTTGCACAACAGTGAAGTTCATCTTGAAATATTACATTTTAAAACACTTTCTGTATACAAGGATTAATTACTGAAACTCTGAATTCAAACGTTGAACTTTGAACTAAATCCTATTTCCTGGGAATGTTGGAAGCTGGTATTCTTCCTAACTTTTTTTTGTTGTTGTTTTACAGAGATGGAAAGAAACGCTCAAGAGCCTGGATATGTAAATAACTTCTCCTGACTTTTCCTGACACATCCCAAATGTGGTAAGTAAATTTGAATGAACATATTTGTTTGAGCGAATCCCACTGGCCAAAATCTTGTTTATGGTGTATTTCTTTCTTGAAACCTCTTTTCAAGGATGAAGAGCTTTGTACGTTGTAAGAGCCAGTTTTTTAAACAGCTAATGTTCTTATCAGTTATTCCCTAATATGGTATAATATAATTGGTGCAAAATACCAGAAAAAAAGCCAATCTCTTTGCTGGTAGCAGTAGGCAAGATTTGCAAAGTAAACTCCAGTGGGCAGGTTAAAGGCCCCAGGTTTTAAAAGAGCTTCTGTGCATTAAATTATCTAAGATAAAATCCTATCTCATATAAGTCAACAGATAAAATTCATATAATGTTTACATTCTTGGTTTTGGCCTGAAATATTGTTTTAGTTAAGTAACCCTGATGTTCTTTAAAATGCAGGCAGGCACTGTTTTAAGCAGATATGCCTCAAAAATAAGATGAAAGGAGCACCAGACACAAAACTAAACGCGTTTTAGAAGCAAAATGCTAGGTTTCCAGAGGACTGATCCAAATCGCTGTGGTGGGCAGCCCAACACTTCTAAAAGAGTTGTGTTTTGTCCAGTCAGATCACTTCAGGACTTACAATTGCAATTTTCTGCTACAGTAGTTGTTTTCTTTTGTTTCTTGATCAGAAATAACATTGGGACAGGTGTTAGTCTCCATGCAGTAAAGTTGAGACAAGACTCTTGTAGGCAGACAGGCATAGCAGGCAGTTCATGTACAGTGTATAAGTGCGTTCATATCATGTTCAAGGCATCTGCACATTACATGCCTTTTTTTTTTTTCAGTCAAGACTTTCCATCTTCCTTTTGCACCTTCTTACTCAAGTTTCCAAGAATGTCAAACTAATTCTTGCAAGCTTTCAGTATCAAGATTTGCACATTCAAACTAAATGAAAATAAAGTGCAAAGGTGACTGAAATGATACAGAGAGACAGTGGAGTAGTACAGTTATGGAAAGGTTTTATAGCAGTGTGTAACTACTAAGTAGTCTGCTGAGAAGCACCAATCTGTGGAATCAGACAAGGCAAAAGGCCAGCAAAGAGGCTATAAAATTGGCATCAAGAGAAGACGCGGTGTTACTGCTTTGGTAGAGTGATGCAGTTTTTAGCTCATGATGCAAGAAGGAGGGGAAGGAAAGAATCTTGTCTTTTTAATGCCTGTTCCCATGCAAAGTCTGGTAAACCAAATTTTGACTGGCCTGTTGCAAAATAAAATGTTAGAATTTCACCAAGTCAGAAGACATGAGGAGTTATATCCACACGGGAGTGAATTTTGTCATGCAGCAAAGCATGGTTGATATCCCTCGTGAAGAAAGATGCAACTAAATGGAGGAAGAAAACACATAAAAGAAATGAAATATTTCCCAAATGTTTTGCTTTGGTGGAAAAATGCAGTAACACTTAAAATCTAGTGAAATAAAAGGAAGCAAATGTTTTAGCTTTTGCATATATCTGTGGATATGCAGAAGCTATTATTAACATGCACCTTACTATAATGATTCATACAGACGTTAAGCAGGATTATGAGGTAAATAAAGGCACAACCATCCTCTTAAATCATGCTATACTGATCAAACAGCTCCGTACAATACCATAGCTATTTACTTACAACAAGATAAAACATGATTAGTGCCCATTACCAGTGTGGTAAAATGAAAATAATCTCAAAGCACATATTACCCAAGCAAAGCATACTGAACTGAAATAGAGCCAAGTAACAAATTCATACTCATCAAAGAAGTTATTAAAAAATTATGAATTTCATCAAATAACTAATGTATGCCTACACTTGCTGATTCAGCAAACCTTCTAACACTGCTTGATTTTAAGCATGTAAATGAATACTTTTCAACCTGGGGTCTGCAGGTACCTGGGATTCCATAGTCTCCTCTTAAGAGCCCCAAGAGAGATGAAAGAACATTAAGCCTTTAAAGTTCACTTTTCCTCTGCTAAACTTAGAAGAACAGCATGTCCTAAAAGGGTGAGGACTGGTAATTTAATCTGGCCCCTTGTCCATCCAAAATCTTAAGTACGTGAGATTAGAGAATTAAAGCACTACAAACAAACAGAACATTCATTCTTTGCCTTTATTACACATACTAATTTTACTGTTACAACAGTTGATCATTTAAATGTTGGCCGTATAAGTCTTTTTACTGCATACATTATATAGAACAGAAAAAATTCACCACAAAATACAAACAGATTTGATGCTTATTTGGGGAGACTGAAAATTACACTGAAGTGCATTTAAAATGTGTATCTAGAAGGCTTAGAGGTTGGATTTTCAAACTCACAGAACTTGGGCAAATAAAACCAGCTTCCTCCACAGTAAAATCAAGTGCTAATTCCTTCATTAAGATTATCTCCATGCTAAGATGGAATGGATCTGTGTAGGCCGCAGTATTGTGAGAACTAAGGTCAAAATGTGTTTTTATAGTTTGGAAACTGTGCTTTTCCCATTCATTCAGTGCTGTCAGAAATCTTTACGTTTGAATTTTCACAACAATAATAATAATAGTTTTGCTTTTAAATGGGAACTCAGCATAGCAATTATCAGCCCATACAAAATGAACGTTTAAAAAAAATTATCATCTGAACCTAAGGTTTTATAATGCAAGATGCCTTATAATCTCAGAAGAAATCCTCACATTCTAATAAAATAAAGTAACTGGAGGCAGAGTGAAATTAATAGTCAGCAACCATAACAATACTCCTGTGATTAAATATTTCACATTTCAAGGATGCCTATTCACAAAACACTTAAATAGCTCATCAGCTTGGCCAGTCTCCCTTGGTTGTAAGCAAAGGAATGCATTCAGCCAAGTGGACGTGCTTATTGTGCATCTTCTTCAGGGAAACGGTTTATGACCACGGTTTTGCAATTAGACCTTCTCATGTCCATAAAATGCAATGAAATCAGCCATATACTGTATGCAGTTTAGGGGAAAAAAAATCACTTGAAGGCTTGGGTTCTCCTTAGGTGAAAGAGCAAAACACTCCACAGAAGAGGTCAGTTGGATGTGGTGACCAGGTCTATGGCAGAAGTTTCATAACCTGATTAGCAGGCAAATTTCTCTAAGGGTTGTCAATCATGTTTTGCTTCCTCCAACACAAATGCCTGTCTATTTTTGGCCTCCTAAGGCTTTGCTAGCACTAGGCAGCAGGGCCAGTGTGCAGCAGTGCAGAGCTCTCAGCTGCAGCAGCTCAGCTGGAAATTGAGAGAACTCAGCACTTCTCATGATTAGTCTCTAGACTGGGACAGGACAATGTGTGTCCTGAAAAGTAAGGCAGAAATTAAGGTGGCACCTCACGTTCCAGATAAATGCTTCTGTAAGTGTCTTAGCATTTAGTAAAGTTTGTCTGATAGGCTCAGCCCACACAAGTGCAGAACCTGTTTGCTTTCTGCCTCTGATGATGTCTCCTTCAGTACTGTATAGCTGCACGCAGAAACACACATGAATATTTTTCTAGATTTGGGCCTAACATTCAGGAAAAATAAAAAGTCTGTGGCATTGCTCCTAAAATTTTGTTCTCTAAAAGTAGACTTGTTGAATGAGGGAGGTTCTCTCTACAGGTATAAAATGTCGTTTAATATGTATAATATTGTTTTTTTTAAAATGTAATTATCTATATTGATATGTTTCACTCTTACAGTAAAGAAATACTAAACAAACCTCTAGCTCCACACATCCTTTATTGTTCTATTTTATAAATCTAAAGAAAAAATGGCCCACAGCAGTCTTGAGAAACAAGCTGCATCTGTTTAATATTAAGGTGCAAAAAATAATAATAAAACCATTACTTTTGGAATATCCAAATAACCTGAGGAAAAACAGCATCCAGCTGGCCCTTGGTATAACTGGTTTTTACATCAGTTGGATGTTTCTGGGATTACCAGATTCAACACTTATCTTTAAGTAGAGTGAGTTTCTAAAGATGTAGCATCCAGAAACTTGCGAGTAATCTGTCTGCTTAGAAGTACAATATTGTGTTACCAGATCTGCTGAGCAAATGCACAATAAAGTTAATCCTTTGGTTCTGGAAAAGCTGTAGGCATTGCAATGGCAGATGTGCTGAAACAGAAGTGTTTACATTTGTTAGGGCTTGTGAAGCAGCAACTCCACCATCTCACAAGTATATGAATTTCCTGCAAGCATTTACCTAAGGGCTATCTTGGGGAAGGAAAAGAGCTCAGGAGTCTCTGAAGCCTGCTGGCAGACTGGCAAACCTCTCCTGGTTGTCTCATGCCTCTGAGCGAGATATTATAGCACCGAAGTGCTTTTGGTATACTGGGGAAAGTATTACAAGGACCAATATGCAGTCATATGTAGCAGGTTTTCCATTTCTTTCTTCTTATGCCATATGGGAAGCAAGAAAAATGTTATTATTAAGGGTTTGTACAGTGGAGGTATGACACGATTCTGATTTAAGCAGAGCTTTGAGACAGAGCTGCCTCCTAGACCTTCTCTTACAGCAAGCTCTAGAGTAGACTGGGAGGCCTTAAATTCAGAAAGCCAGGTTCTGTAGAACACAAATGAGTGCTGTAACATTTTCAACAGAGAAAGTAGCTAGGCTAGGACTGAAATAAAAATGTGCCGTATGTGGCTCTGCCTGAAGGCAGGTTCTTGTTTCCAAGGCCAGTTGCAGGGGAACTGGTAACTTTGATTCTTTAGTTTGGTAGCAGGCCCCTGAGACAGTGGCCGTACTGCCCATAGCAAGCAGAAAGGAAGTCACTTGGAAGGTCTCCAGGTGATTTATTGTACTTCATATTTAACCATGCTAGGCAAGACATAGTTCTTTGCTGCAGAGAATGATGACCAGCAGAGGTAATGCAGAGCAGAATGATGACTGCGGTATCTGTGCAGATGTACTTTGGTGCTCAGGTGTAAGGAGTCACAGGAAAAAGAGCAGAATTGATGGGGCTCAACAACTGGGGCAAAATGCAGGGGAAGGAAGTCCTTCATAGTCACCAAAACTGAGGAAAAGTGACATCAGGTTGATTGTTTTTAAGTGGTAGATAATTGGCAAATCAGAAAGGAGAAGGATTAGGTGCTGGATCTAAAACTTGATCAGTAAGAACCGGAGGGATTTTGCAGGCACCTTTAGTTGAAAGTACAAACATCAGATTGCAAAGTGCCTGAAATAAAAATACAATAGATAAACTCCATGCAGTGATTTGGATTCTGTGTTCATCATTTCCATTGGAACATGAGTGATCTCCTAGATGACCAAATACATTCCTCTGCTGTTGGAAGCAACCATATGTTATAGTCTGTATATTTATTAAACTCCATGTGAAAATTCTGTTCTTTTTTTCTTCCTAGTTTTTAATGGGAGGCTGTTTCCAAACTTCAGTTTTCCAGTGATCAGAAACTTTAATTTGTGTTCAATTTATTCATTGCTCATTAGTTATTATTTGTCCTTGTGTCATCTTTGTCCATTTGCTTAAGTATCTTTTCTCTCGCTTTAGTGCCTAACCTGAATGTATTTATAGAGAGCAATTATATCCGCTCTCAGCATGAATGAGCTTAGAGATGAAAGGGAGAAGGAAGCAAACATGTTGCTTCAGCCTGGACCAGCTGGAACCTCTTTGTTCAAACTCATGTAAAATATTTTGCAGCAGCTGAATCTGGAAGCAGTGTTTGTGCAGCTCATTGCAGTGTGATAGAGATCCAGTCACCTCACAGGCTCATGAGATGGAAAGGAACATTTCAAGCCACGTTTGCTCTCATATGGTATATATTCATGGGTACTGAGGAACCGAGAGCAAACTACAAACCAACTTGTCTGGAGAATAACAATCTCCATTTGATTGTGATAAACACCTACAGTGAATCACTGTAAGCATTCCCCAACATTATCACTTGTATTATTCTAGCATTGGGAGTCAGGTATTTGTGTTGGATTATCACTAGCTGTGTAGTGTATTTCAGAAGGGAATCTATATGGCATCATCTGCATGCTGTAGACTCAGAAATTCCTTTTGTTATTCCCTACGTTTTCTTCTAGATTTCATCACTCTGACATAGTCAGTGAAGAGCAGGCATTGCCCATCACACCCCCTGGTCTTTGAGTTCAAATATCTAATTGCAAAAAGAAATCAATAATACAATAATAATCCACTGTAGCAGGTATTTTGATAAGAAAGAGAAATCCTTAGGTAAGTGGCAATTGCAGTAAAGTACTGTTTTGCTTAGTGACGTTTCTTTGCCTGAGGCAGCCAGCATATGCTTCTGTATGGACTGCTGGATACTTTAAATATGTGATTGTGCATCATTTCTTTGTATATGTTTCTTACTACCTGAGAGCAATTTGTTGTGAATCTGTTTTGTGAACACATTTTAATTTTTATATAGAAACTGATTCTAGATCTAAAATTTGTTATTCCTCTTATCCATGTTTACACTTGCCACCACACTTTTTCTTTTCTTTCTTTTTTTTTTTTTTTCTCAGTGAAAACATTCTTGGAATTCCACAGACTGCAAAAGCAATGAAAAATTAAAGGGCCTTTAATTCAGAATAACATGTACTGTGTAACTAAAATCATAGAAACAGAATGAGATGCTGGTTGTTGTATCTGCAAATGACCAGTTAGTGAAAAAACGCATTTCATCAGCCCTTGTCTTCTGGAAAGCAGACTTGTAGCCTAGCTTAAAGCTAAATCCAGCCCTCTCCTTGTGATTGACCTGTGTGCTTTCTCATGCATTGGCAGAATTTGTGCAAATTTGAGCTCTCCTTGCAGTTTGGTACAACTCCTGTTGTCCTTCTTGGGGAAGACTGAGATTAAAGAACATTGTAGGTCAGGGTTGTGGTGCATTGACAGAGGTACTTAAGGAAGCTTGAACAATGCCTGATTGAAGTGTGAGATTCTTATAGGGTATTCAGAGAGGAAGAAAAACTGTGTGGTTGTCCTCAGTATTTCTCCAAGATAGTCTGTATTAAAATTCTGGAGACAGATTGGAATTCACCTGCTCTTTTGCCCCTTGCTTGCCCGATCACAGCGCAGAAGATCACATGGCAATGTAGAGAGGGTCTGCACATTGCAGAACTAATCAAAAATCAGTTTTGGCAGCCCACTCCATGGAAAGGTAGGAACAAACAGAAGCGACAGGAGAGTTTTTTAAGGCTTTAAGGAAGGATAGTGGTTTTCTCCTTTAAGTCACCAGAAGAGCAGCTAAACAAAAGGAGAATGAAAACAGAAAGAATAAAAGCCCGCTGGTTACTTGTACTTGCACAACAATTCCTTTCATCAAGAAAACATCTTAAATAGAATGGAAGTTGTGCAATAGTATTCCAGTTGGCTGGCAACACCCTCATCAGTCTTCTCAGCATATTTGTCATTGATCCAGATGTAAATTTCTAAAAGCATAATTAATAACCAGCAAAACGAAAATCACAAAAAAGTGGCCCTCGCAGATGTGCTGACAGGGTGGTGCTATCTACTCTGTGACCGCTCCATGCACGCACAGATGCAGGGGAGAAGATGACTTCTTCTGCATGGACGTATTCAGGGCAGGCGTGGTGACCGATCATCTTGCTTCAGAAGCACATACTATAATAAAACTGCCATCATAGGAGAGAACTGGGACCACAAAGAGGCATTTCCATGAGTCAGATTTAGCCCACAGACCAGCAGCTGAATGAGATAGCTAAATAAATCTCTCCGTAGCAAAATTTGAAAATTTGAGGTAAAAGCTCCACGAAGTCCCTAGGCACATATCTACTGTCATTGACTTAACAGTATCAAACTCTCCAGCTGATAGGAAGCTTCACCTCCTTGACACCTGCCTTTTTTCAATAGTTTAGGCTAGGTGCTGGCATCAAGAAGTCATGGGCCGGGTCAAGGGCCACAGTGCTTGACACTGGATACAGCTATTATAGAAAGAAATTTGGAGCCACATTGCAGCAATATTACATTGTTGTGGGATATTTTAGTTTTTAATTGGAAAAGAAAACCCAAAACAAACAAACAAAAAAACCCAACCCTGCAGATATCTGATGCTCTAGGCAAATGTACAAAGCACTCTTAAGAATACAATAGCCATTCAAATGGGAACATTATTAATTAAAACCCTCCACATACTGTACAAATGAAACGTTCTTCTCTCTACCTACTCAAGTCATTCATTCAGAAAAATCCTGGGAAAATAGTTAGGCTTTGCAATGTGCCCCATGGGTCAATGTATTCAGGCTCCAACAGACCAAGTAGGAGGAGTGAGTTCCAGAACAGGGAAATCTTCATTGCGAACTCCCTCTCAAAGAGAGTGCATTCAGAAATGTGCACAGCACGCTTACAGAAAAATGGCACTGGCCCTTTCCCCAGCTCAAATTTTAAATGAGTCCTTTAATATATGTATATCCAACTAAGGAAGGGATGCTGACCTATGCTCCTGTCTGAAGCACAGCAGTAATAAGGACTTTGAAGCCCTGTAGGGTTTTCAGACCCTCAGATTGCCTGCCCTTTATTTTTTTTTCCCCTACTGTATATATCGTTATGGTATGGATTTATACCACAACAACCCCTTTCCTCTGTGCTCTACTATCCCATATCCCCTTTAATTAATGAAAGTGTCAGTCTTGAGAGTTGAACAGTCCCTGGGCAGCTCATGTGTTTTATATGTTACAGAAAGCATCCGTGAGTTCTGACCTGACAACTGTTTACTTTTCCTATAGTCCCGTATCAAAAGTCCCCTTGTCATATAGGGCTGGGTCAAAGTCTGGCTGCAGAAGCCAGTGCCAAACTTCCCTCATGCTTTCCAGTTTGGTGTTGTATTTCAGATCCATCCCCTAAATCAGACTGGCTTTCAGTATTCTGATCAGAACAATCCCTATCTTCTTTGCTTGCTGGCTGCAAAACAGTAGGAAGATTGTCAATACCCTGCCCACACCCCAATTAAAAATCCAAACTCAAATTTAGTATTTCAAACATTATTTAAAATATATTAAGATAGTCAGTCTATTACTGTTGCTCATTACTCTGTTGAAACCTAATATTAGTAACAGCATGTACAGAGGACCTGGAGCATGAATTAATAATGAAGTGCTTGTGCTGGAAAACATGTGGGAGCCTGGTTCCCTGGGCTGGCAGCCGGCCGGCACAGACTGGTTTGCTTTTCTCTACACACTGATCGAATCATCTGCTCGACAAAATCATCAGGAAGGAAAGTATTTCTGATTAGTTTTCTTCCTCTGACGATCATTTACCAAACGCAATGAAGAAGAAAGACAAATAGAAATGAAGGGATCCGCAATAGGAAGAAGTGCTTTGAACCAATAGTAACATACTGGCGATCAGATGGGAGTAGGGATGGTTTCTGAGCCTGATCCTGAAACGGGCGAGGACCCCCATGCTCTCACTGCCCCCACCTTGTACATATACACTTTTCTTGAGGCTTTAGAACAGTGTTTTTAATGAACTCTTTCCCCAGTTCTCTTTGTCCTAAGAGAAAATAGATCTGAACAAGAGTATGGAGAAATAGCTAAGGCTTATCAGGCTCTTGGCCTGAAGCAAAGGTATTAGAGGTGCTGCAGGTTTTCTGTACGTATGAGCAAGCAGTTAGCAAGCCACTGGGGTGACTGAGTCACACCTCTTATGGTGATGCCAGCATCAGGAATAGATGTGCAAGCTAGAAAGTATCTGTATCATTTATGGCATGCAATACCTATATATTTATATTTATATATAATGTGCATGCCTATATGTGCATCTAAAATTTTATTACAGCCATATAAGAAGCCCTTTTCATATGTGCAACAATACTACAGCTAGATCAATGATACAGTATAGAGATTAGGTGTGTTTAGTTTCACATATGTATATATGCATACTCCCTTCTCACGCGTGCTTTGCAGGAAGCCGGCTTTCATGTGTCCTGATGGTGCCCCGTACTGGCCTCCTCCACCCATGCACGCTTTTCTCCCAAGGCTGAGCCCAGCCACCTTTGTGTTGCTTCCTCTGTGCGTGGAGGAATGCCTTCAACATTTGTAGAAAACAAATAATAGTTGTTGAAGTAGTTCATGCCCTGAAACTTTAGCTGTGCCCTGCTCTCACACACTGCTTTGCTTTAGGGTGAACAAACTGCTACCCACAGAGAATTCCGCTCAGTGCTCTGTTCTGTAGCTACTGCCTTGTTCTCACACTGTAAATTAAAAGCCGTGAAGGAGAAGGAAATTTTCCCGGCTAAATGAGAGAAATTATCACATAATTTAGTGTAATTTTTGGTGCTGGGAACAGTTTTTTCCGTGCACCTGTTAGGGGAAAGAAACAAGGCTGCCTTAACCATCAATCTGTAGGACCTCAGAGCTCAGCCTGAAAGCAAGGGTGAAACGAAATACGAAAATTGCAGTGCAGCAGAAGAGGAGTCAGCTATCTGAGGGCCTCTGCTGAAATCCCATCTTTCGGGTAGGATTTCTTGTGCATTTTCGTGTTTTGGTCACCTGACAGCAGCTCTCTGGCCTAATTGGTTTCCTAGTTAACAGACTAAGTAATGATGTAACAAGAGTGTGTGGGAACCAGACCTGTGTGACAGATACAATTTTTCCCAGCCATACTAATTTTGCCTGCTTACCTGGTTCTGCTGCTGGCTATCTGGAAATTTGAACTACTTAAAGGATATAATGAGCTTAGAAAAAGTGGAGATACTGCTTAGTCCTTTCACATAAAATTGTCACCAGCCACAAAAGGTATTAACTTGTGAAGTCCAATTATTTTTCTCACTAAAAAAACTGTTAATTTTAATTGATATGTTTGTGTCTACAGCTGTAGTTTACTTTCTCTGCAGTTGGCTACAGTGAGAATGAATTGCTGGTATCCTAAAAGAGAAGATTAACTTGGTCTGACTGCAAGTGTCTCAATATCCAATTTTTGCTCTTCACTCTGTGCCATCCCAGAGTGCTCTCACAGAAAGTGTTGCCCATTTGTGCTGTCATGTGTGTAGCTTCATGTTGCTGCTATTGCTTGCGTGACACAGCTTCGGAAAGGCTCCAGCTAAGATCAAGGTCCTATGGAACTGGGCAACCCTTACAGAGATTTACATACAAGATTTATGTTTGTAGGAATGCCTCTAGGTGTTGTTTCACTTTGCACCTTCAGACTTGTTTGATATACGGAAAAAAAAAACAACCCGAGTACAAGAGCAAGAAGTTGGACTCCTATGTTGATGTGAAACTGTTTTATATTCTCCTTGAAAAGACGACACTTAAATGTGATGACAAATCACGAAAGCAGCAGGGCTTTGCATACACTTGATGTGGTTAATCCAGTCAGTAAATGTGATGTAAAAAAAGGGCACCCTGTAGTGTTTTGGTATCTTTCTATCTGAAGCATATACGATGCCTAACGTGTATGCAATGGATCCGGGGCCTGACATCTATTTAAACTCTTTGGGAGCAATATCAAACATTAATGGGGATTAGTGTTAGAACTGGTGTAAACATAGCAAACAATCTGCTCTAAGTGTATGCTCACATTTCCATATGTTATGTAGGTAAGCAGAGCCATTGCAGAGGAAAGAAACCCCGAGAGGCAGCTCTCAGCTCACTGCTGCTAGGGCTGGTGGAGGCAGGCACGCGGGGCACAGCTCACATGACAGCTACATGCTCATAAAGTGCTACTTCTAGAGCTGCCATTTACTTCTGTAGAAGTTAAGTAGGATTTAAAGAGATGCAATTGCATTGTGCAAAGCCACCAAAAAAACAGATAAAAATGATTTAGTACTTCCAGGTGCACTGCAATTCTTGGCAGAGAGAGCTAATTCCAGGTGTGTGACTTCAAAAATAAATAAATAAATGAAATCTAGCCCCGTTGTCAAACATGGATAAAATCATCAAGTTAGGAAAATAGAAGCTAGAGAGGAACAAAGTCCAAAGTATAACTGAGGAAAGACAGCCTCACCATTGAAGAAATTATTGCGTATAAGTGAATCTCTCTATTACTTAAGTAAACATAGCTTGATTCTGGGCAGTATTTCAAAAGAGATAAAGCTTTTGCAAGCATGAGCACAGAGAAAGATGACATATTCACAGTGGGAGGTATAAGGTGGGGTTGCCGATAGAGCCAGAATTTATCTCACACAAACACGCTCAGGGCCAGACCGAAAGCTGCTGAAGCAAAGAGCAAGTCTTTCCACTGTCTTCAGCCGGCTTTGTAGTCATCACGCCAGGAGAAAGGAAAAAAAAAATACATTTGTTTCCTTATTTGTGGCCAAATCGTTTACACATTTTCCTTCTCTTTTTAAGCCTGGGGAACTCTTGTCATTGACTTCCTCGGGGGCAGGTCCTTAATCAACAGATCAAAATATAAGCTGTACCACCAAATGGAAAATACTATTATAACAGCTAAAGTGATTTGCTTGAGCAGCACATGTGGTATGGGATATTATTATTCCATAATGGAATACACATTGATTCGTTTGCCACTTTTTTTTTTTTTTTTTTTAAAGAAAGAACTTTTATTTATACAACGTGTTTATGGACAAATATGCACTGAATGCTTTGTAAGTCCTATTATTGTTTGTTTTTATTTCCACATGTTCAGATGAAATGGCCGTTAGTGGGACTAAAAACTTACAGCCCTAATGGAAGCCCTTACAGTTGGTGCCAGTTTTATATCTTGCAGGGGCTGTTGTCACTATATGAATATCCTGGAGGTCAAGTTAATTATTATTTTTTTAAATATTTTGCAGGCTCTGTGCAATTCGATCAAGTGTCAATCTTGGTGCGTGCCAGCATTGCGTCTGAAGTAAAAGAGCCAGGGAACTGTACCAGATCAGACCTCCAAAGAAGAAGCTTTTGCAGGAATCCATGACCACACAGAAGGAAAATGGAGACAGCAACCTTGTCTCCCAAAGGTACCTATGAAAACTGCCAAGGAATCAGTGTGTTAGCTACAGATGAGACAGATTTGATGGGAAAGTTCGGTTTTCCTAGCAGCTGGGCTTTCAGTTGCTGTGATCAGTGGCTGGGTACATGGCAGTGTGTTTGGTTCAATTTGCTCCTGTGAACCAACTTTTTTTTTCTCATCCTATAACCTAGATTTAACAAAAAGGGGCTTGAGAAACCCAATCCTTTCTCAGACACATGATCACTCCCTTACTTTCAGTACTGCTGTCATCCATGGGAGCCAAGATAGCGTTGTGCCTGTGATAACACATGGGCATTTCGGTGATACAGAAATAGCGCAGGTGAATAAGAAAACCTTTTTGCCCTTACCCTGAGCCTGCTGGGCTGGGTGGCCATTCGTTATTGCAGAGGAGCAACAAGGTATGACTCTGTGCACAGGGAGAAGCAATTAACAACCCAGCTGTGATTGCACAGGGCTTTCTATAGCCTCTCTCTCTTGTTTCCCACACACACTATGTGCACATAGGGGAGGGGAAGGGGCTTTTCATTTCCTTTCTCTGCTCGCTCCTCTGATTGCACTAAGTCGGTACAGAGATCTTTATCTCAAAGCAAAGAGAAAAGTGAAATCTACAGTTTTGTCACTGTCTGAGTGCTCTGTAATATCTAGGGAGTTCAGCAGGCACTGATTTTCCCTTCATGGCATGGCTGCGAGTTAGAGGCGTTCGTTCTGTTCAGACCACAGCATTAGGGCAGGCTGGGTCCCCATGGAGTAAAGGTGTGTCAAACCTGGCTGGTTTGCTTTTGTGATACTGTGATAAATCTGTTTTCCACTGAAAAACACTGAAAAGACATTTTCTTTTTACCTATCATTTCAGACTCTCCAGATTATTAATGCTGCATAAATATTAAAGGCTTGTTATTTACATTGGAATCATTATCTTTATAGATATCAGCGCTTGTTAAGAGATTCATAATGCATAATTCATTGAACCAATTCTGCCCTTTCCTCTGTTTGTTATTCACCTGCAAACAGACTTCGATTTTTTGCAAAATTGTTCATTATTCAATCACTCCAGGCTCTCTTCATGAACACATTTCAGTGATGTCCTTTGCTCAAACTATTGTCTTCTACCATATTCTTATCAATTTGTTTCTGTTGTTGCTTGCACAGTGTAATTGAACATTTAATAACAGATTTGAAACTCCCATTGACTTTAATCAAGATATACAGGATAGCTGTGAGGATTCATGCTAATGCTTCTGATGCTGTAATATGCAGCTGCTGACAACATATGCACTGTGGTCACTCATGTAGCAAGAACTTCCTTTTATTCCTACTCATTGGAAACAATAATTGATGGAGTTCTGCAGCATACAGCCATGCTTGAAAACTCGGGAACATCAATTTTTGCTGTAGGTGTGCAAAGCAATCGTGGCAAGATGCGGCAAGGTTTCCTTCCACTACAGCACAGCGTGGTTCAGTGCAAGAGCACCAGGCTGGAACTCTGAAGGTCAGGATCAGAACTCCAGCCAGCCATTTCCATTCAGGGCTGCTTCTCTTTGTGCCTCAGTTTTCTATTCTGCAATTTGTTGTCTTTGTTTCTTGAGGATGATCTTGCTTTGCAAAGACCACAGGAAGAAAAGACACTCCTAACATCTAACTTGAAGCAAGAGTTGTGAGTAGTTTCTCCATTGATTCAGGGTGTCTGTCTTTGGGGCTGTTTTTCTGGAACATCTCAAAGCCGATCCCTAATTCCCCATTATAGGAATCTGGAGAGACTCACCTTAGCGTAGTTTGGCTGAAGTGCCTGAAGAAACACTATGAAGAGAACATAGTTTGGAAACTAAAGTGTATTAAGTTTGCCTTTGATCCAAATACTTTGATCTTTAAGGTATGAATAAGCAAATAGCTCTTTCTCTTTTCAATTCAGTTCATCACTGTTCATCTTCAGTTTATTTTGGATGCACTTCTGAGAAACTCTCACCTGCACAGTGAGGAAAAAGTTCAAGACATGAGGGTTGCTCTGAAAGTAATGCCTCCTATTTTGTTTACCCATGAAGTCAGAGGCAGTTGTTGGTGATATGGCAGTAGAGGTTGAACCTTCCCACCAATGTCCCATTACATCTTGTTACCGTGTGACAGATGGCAGCAGTCATCTGCAGTCAGACAGAGGGGCAGTCTGACAAAATGGTGTTTGACATGGAACTTAGTGTGAAGCAAAGATGTGTCACTGAATTTCTCCATGCAGAAAAAATGGCGCCCGTTGACATTCATCAACACTTACTGAAGGTTTATAGAGAGAAAACAGTGGATGTGAGCACAGAGAGATGGTGGGTGGTGTGTTGCAGCAGTGGCAACAGCAACAGTGGGTCACCTCCACTGGTGCAGATTGTTACAAGTGCAGCATGCAGGCCCTTGTTCATTACTGGTGAAAACGTATAGCTAATGGTCATAACTAAGTTGAATAGTAGTGTTTTATAGCTGAGAATCTTCTCTATCAAACAGTGTTATTGCATGCTTTGTAGCTGTTGTTTTCAGGGAAGGCATTAGTTATTACTGCGTAATATAGATAAAATGAAGTCAGTAGGAATGAGCTATTTTATTTGGCTCTACAAAGAAATGATTGCAACAGGTAACAATAACTAAATGTGATGAAAATATTGAAAGAAAACAATATTTAGAAAAACACACGCAGTTTCAAGACAAAGCAGTAAAAATTAAGCATTTTATTTTATTTTGAAATATAGTTTTCATATTATTTATCAGAGAGGTCTTTCTTCAAGTTTTCTAGTAGCTGCTCATTCCACTGTCTAGTCTGAATGGGTTTTTTTTCTTCCTACTAAAGGTAAAGGAACAGAGATTATTTTTAGAAAGAAATTTTTAATATTGAAAACTACGAAACTGAAAAAATAATAACATTAAATTTAAATCAGAAAATCTTCCAGATTTTCAGCTAGAAAAACATGACAGATGGCCCTGAATGAAACCGTCTTCTTACTTACTAATGCTTCTCCACTAAAAAATTTAAGACATTATTGTTTCCCCCTTCATGTGTTTCTTCTCTGTGGTTTCTTTGCTTTCTCATTTATCTTGGATAATTATGTATGGCCGTTTCCTTTTACTCTCCAGCCAAGGTCTGGTAAAACGTAAATTTCTAATCAGGAGTGACAGTGATTCAGCCATCTATCATACTCACTCACAGCATCTATTGACTTATGTATTCTTGCTATCTACTAACAGCAATGCTGAATTTCAGCAGTGAAAAAAAGAAAAAAATAAGATTTATTTTTACATCAGGAGGTTACTTGTACACTGTTCACAAGGAGGAATGAGGTAAACCTTGGCATTGCTGCCATTATTTTTCTTTTTTACTGAATATATGGAGAGTAGAGAACATTTACTTACACAAATTCCTCAGCACTCCTCCAGTCACATTTGCACCAAGGCTCATGCCTGCTAAATGTTCAGACATGCCTCCATCTGGTGCTTGGGGCTGGCATGCTATGAACATGAAGAGTAGCCTGGACTCTTTTCTGGAGATCAGAGCTTAAACTCCACCCTGCACCAGGGTGTCTTTGGATGAGCAGTGGCACCCCCAAAATTTCCAGGCCTGCCATTGCAATCCTGATCCAAGTTTAGAACTACTGTAATCTCAATTTACCACACTCTGCAGCATCCAAATTTATAATTTTCTTCACCCTTGTGTCCAGTTCATGCAATAGCGATTTATGAAAAGAACCAGAGTCTACAGATTATAACCATCTGTTCAAATACTCTCCTGAAGAGCAGTGGAAGTACTGAAAGTAAGAAACTACAGTACCTTTCATTTTCACTAGTTCTCACTTGTCTGTCTTCCTTCTACCCCCCCTTTCACCACCAGTCATCCAGCATTTGATGTTTAGGGACACCATGTGCTATTTTGTCTCCCGGTCACTTTCATCCCTTCCTCTGCAATGTGTTGACACAAGCCGTGTTCACAGTGGAGCCCTGGCCAAAATGGCTCAGCTTCCTTCCCAGGGTGCCAGAGAGCCAGGAAGAAAGGTTTGTTCAAGAGCTTGGCTCCCTCTCCTGGCTGGCTTTGCAGCAACTTACAGAGCCTTAGCCCTTCAGCAATCACTCTGTTTGCTTACTGCCAGCGAACACTTGAAACAAGAGAAGAGCACTCTGATGATGAGATTCTGGATTATAAATTAAAAAAAAAAAAAAAAAGTTGGAAGGTAAACTCATTAAAATTGTAATTAGTTATTTAAAGTAAAATCATCATATTTTGGATACAGACAATCTAAAAATATTTTCCAGCTGCCAGGTCTTCTCAAGTACAGCATACAGATGAGAAAGGGTCTTTTGAAACTTTGTTTGTTTTTCTGGATTATCTGTTTTTAATTCTGTCCTGCAGGCTCTAGACTGCTACTCAGTAAATGTCCCAATAAAGGCTGTGTGTTATCCTTTAACACTGGTAGCATTCCCTCTACCTGCTAATTGCTTTATTTGTCCTTGCTGCTTCCGTCCCCTCATCAACAAAGGCTTTAGCGTAAAGGGCAGTGAGGTAGAACATGACAAGGAGAGTGGGAACCAGAAGAGCAAATATTTCTGTAATTACACAGTAGCCTGGAGTAGCTCTTCTCAAATCAATTATGTAGCCTGGATTGCCCAAAACTCTGAGGACAGAGCCCTTGTTTTAATTTGCCTGTGGAGCTATGTGCTTCAGTAATGGGCAAGGTTCTTCCCTTGTTCCCAGTTGCTTTTTATCAGAATCCACACAATTCCTTTCTTAGTTGTTATTTTTATCTAATTAGTGTGTTAATAATGCATTGCACTTAGCACAGCTATGAATCAGTCATTTCAAATTGCTTTGCAAACAGTAACAAATGAAGCTTCAGGTTATCTTGTTGGAAAGGTTGTGATGTGTCCATTTTACAGTGAGGCAAACTGAGGCAGACAACGGTAACAGAAAGGGATTAGGAAAAGCCCTGGAAAAGCACACACAAAATCACAGCGAACTCTAGTCTCCAAGTGAATTGTCAGATGTGCCAAAAAACTAACCCAGCAATCAAAATATCCAGCCTGAACTATGGGCAAGTTTGTTTGCTTGCTGTGCGCCCCTGAGAATTCTCCTTTTGGGACAGTTTACAACTGCTATAAACCTAGACAGTGAGAAAGGAAAGTATAGTCAGTGTCAAGAGGATTTCAGAAGTTTTGGAGACTGATTTTTTGTTGTTACTGAAGAATTTACTTAATAGCATACTGCACATAACATGGGACTTAGAGGATTAAGGAGAATTAGCATCTTTATTGTCAACTCCATAAATGTCTCTGATCTTCCAAAGCTTCTAGCTCTTGTTGCTACACAAGTCAGTGCTGGAACTTCCTTGGCATCAGTGACTGGGATTTGGCCCACATGGTGGTCGCTGCCCTCATGTGTTTCTCCTTTCTTCCTTCACTGTGGGACACTGACCAGAAGCTGTGTCCAAATGTCTGGGAAAGCTTGGAATCAGGCAAAAATTTGCTTTTGATTCCTATTCTTTTCATAAATGAACTACCAGTATGTAATGAGCAATGAGAACACCGTGTTGGCTTTTTTTTTTTTTAATTTGATCAATGTCTTTGGCAGTGACATTAATAAAATGATTTAAAGGTACATTTAAAAGGCATTGCAGCTGCTGCCTGAAAGGATGAGTGTAAAGGAGGCAGAAGGGTGAGTAGTGTTGACAGGCAGGTAACTCGTTCACTTCAGCTGTGTATGCAACAGCAAAGGTCTGCTGTGAAATCTTATCCAAAATGTTGGTGAACTACAATGCTGAAAAAATATTTCATATTTCATTAAAATTCATTTCAAAGTTCCTAGATGTTTCTAATTGATTGCAATTTAATTTGGAATAAAAACAGTTTTATATTCTTCATTAAAAAACAACAACTCAGTATTGATTCACAGGAGGTTGTGATCATTATGTGTATTTCTCAGTGAAAGAAGTTTATTTGGAAAAAATGTGTCTGGCTGTAGCTGTAACCTTATCTGCATAACCTGTAATATAATAACGATAGCTATAGAAAGACTTTTGTTCTTTTTGGCATAGCTGATCAATTAGATGTGTAGGATGGAGTTACAAAAGCTCTTGCAGTATGCAGGAGTTGCTTTGTGTTTACCTGTGCCTTTATGAACAGCACAGTACTGGAAATGATATTTCAATGAGCAAATAATATTTTGAAACTGAGTTGTTATTTATGTCATATTACTAAAGATCTCAATCGCCATTGGTTTCCCACCATCAAAAGGATTTTGATCACATAGAAATGCACATGAAGGACTGGGCTTTGCTTCAGTCTGCCTTGATGAAGGAAAATGTATTATAGATAGGGACCTGAGGCACAGAGGGGTGGGATTACTTTAATTTTCTCTTTTGTTTTAAATGTTGACAAATTTTTGTAAAGCTTTTATATATAAAATCATAATTCCTATATCATCTTTCCACCTCATTGGCCATACATGACTTATCCAGAGTGTCTCAACA
Source organism: Lagopus muta (assembly GCF_023343835.1). Lineage (NCBI taxonomy): Eukaryota > Metazoa > Chordata > Aves > Galliformes > Phasianidae > Lagopus > Lagopus muta. The sequence goes on from NC_064441.1 coordinate 7,413,834, forward strand.
GGTCACTGGGAGAGCTGAGAAATGAATTTTTCTTATCTGTAATGACCATCAATGCACACCTCTGGATAAGGAGTAGATCTAAACCTTCATCCAAAATCCACGTCAGGTTCAAAAACACCTTTTAAAAGACAGCTGACCTACTGAAGGATTACAGTTTCAGGTGAAGAGAGCCAGAGCCAGAGCGGGTCCTTACTGAATAACCTGCTGTGTGCGAGGTGAAAGCAGCACCATTTCAAGGCCGCATCCTCTTAGAAACTCCATTGAGCTCGTGGAGAGCGACTAATCGGCTGGGAATGAACCCGTATGCCTCGCAAGGTTTTTTTCTAGACAAGTTGGGTGCGAATAGAATATTCTAAAGAGGGAAAAGCAAAAGTTTAGCGCTTTAGTTAAGCATGGAAGTCCAGGAGCTGAGTGCAGGTGTGTCAGTAGAGCATCACTTCTGGAACCCGGGCCCCCAGCCAGCAGTCCCAAAACGTTCCTGCTACACAGGCAGTGGATCAGAGAGCGGGCAGGTCACATGAAGCGGGCAGCGCTTTTTTTCTTCTTATAAGTCATTGAATTTCACTTGGAAATTCAAATGCATTATCAACCTGATATTAATTTGTCCTATTAGAACATCACTGTAATGCCCAGTCAAGAGAGCGAGGGATAATTGTCATTTGGGAGGAAACAGCATTACTCGGTGAGATAGAAATCACCGCTTTAGGATTTAGAAGAAAACAACTGGTGCAGTATGGTATCCAGCTACCTCTCCAGCCACTGGCAATGCATTTGTGAAGGTGCTGACACATTAAGCTAGGCTCCCCTTATCGCAGAGCAGCCACCAAATGGCATTCTTACAGTATTAACTTTCTGTCACTTCCAGCACTCGAGATGCAACCTGGAGTAAAAGGCTTCATATCACCCCATCAGTTCCCTGAACCACTCCCTCCTAACATGCATGTTAATTACATGCCTTCATCTTACAGTCCACAACTGAGAAAAAGGATGGACTTCTGGCAATAATCTCTCAAATGAAAATAAAATATTTACTTGGTCAAACTAAAAGCAAATAAATCAAACAGTTTCCAGAAACTTCAGCTTTTGAGGAGCACAGAGACTGTGGGCAGGTACACTGCAGAACCTTCCTCCCTCACGTAGCTGTTAGCATTTAAACTATTGTTTACTTTTGCTAATTTGTTGAAGCAAAAATGAAACCATTCTGTCTCCTTGAAGACTTGGCTCTTTTTTGCACCTGTGTGCTGCATGCACTAATAGACTATCTCCCGTCCATTAAAAGAAAACCAAAAACAATACAGATTTCTACAACTTATAAGCTATTGTAGTCACCCACAGCCCTGCTGACAGGCTGGCATGGGGATGGATGTTCAGGGGCTCAGACAGCAGCTGGCAGCCTTGTGCCCATCCCTGTCCTGGGGCCAGGGCTGGACAGAGCGAGCTCCCCTTCCTGGCCCCACAACAGGAGGCAGAGAGCAGAGCTGCTGTATGAAGGGAGTTGCAAACTGCAGCCAAAACAAATATCCCAACATGGCATGCTAGGCTTCAGGTCACTTGTTATACATCTAAAATAACAGAGAATCACAGGTATTACTAATCTCACTGAATAATTATACATCAAGATATTTATTTGTGACCAGTCTGATCCATGAAGATGAGTGTTGACTTTTTAATTGATAAACGTGACTTTTATCTCTGCTAATGCAGATACCAGCACCAGTTGTGCACCCTCCCATACAGGCCCATTTTTGCTCTACCCAGAGGTGCCCCAGAGCCAGGGCAGGAGCAGAGCTGCTGACCCCAGAGGGAGGAAGGGGCTGCTGGCAGCCTGAGCACACTGGGAATAAGCATCTTTATCACTAGGAAAGCAGAGTATGCCAAAAGAGCTAAACCTCCCTTTGCCCCAAATCTTTTTTTTTTTTTTTTTTTTTGGTTTTTTAAAGGGGGAAGAAGGCGAGGGAGGGAGGCAAAAATGCTGACCTTAATTAATGGAAGGCCCACTAGACCCGAAGGAAAAGGCTTGGCTCTCGAGACCTAGGCCTCCCCCTGCGCCTCTCCTGGGTGTAATGAGAGAGCTCAGCTTCATTACTGGCAGCTGAGGGGAAGGGTCACTGAGGCTGGATTTGCAGGGCCCTCATTGAGGGATCACTCCATGCTGAGAGGAGCTGGCCATGCTCTTGGACACCTGGTCATTAACATTGCTAATTAGCGGCCATTAATCAGGGCCCTGGGTTTTTTGTTGTGTGTCACCGGCTCAGAGGAACCAAGTGAATAAGAAGATTGTTTCATTACCTCCACAAGAGGTGGAATGAAAGCAGTTCCCATCAGCTCAAGATGAGCTGAATTAAGGAAAAGGTTAGACAACAATTTAAGATGAGCTGCCGAGGGGGAGCAGGGGGACCTGAGCTGTCCTCTGAGAGGAAAACCAGTCACCTATAATTAATGCAATCTTCCACAACCAAACCCTAATCACCGTGTGAGCTTCTCACCAAAAAACTTACCGTTCACATCTGAAGGACTCTAATTTATCTGCTTATGGCGATGGCAAGCTTTTTGATGGGGTTTTATTAACACGTATACATAAATATGTACACACCTGCATTGATAACTATATGCTCGTATGGTGTGTGGGTGTGTGTGCATTTGTTCAATATACTTACCTGAGTCAGCAAGGGTGCTTTTCACACAACCAACTAGGAGTAGGGGGGGATACAAATCTATTTTAAAATGCATCTGTTTTTAAAGGTTATTTTCCTAGTTATGCATCAAATGTGTATTTATATGTTTGTATTTTCTGTGCAATGGCTGTGAAAGAAGAGAAGAAATCTTGGGGTTTTTTTTTTTGTTGTTCTTCATTGGCAAAACAATTAAAAACAAGTTCTGTTTTGGTAGGTTAAAAATGACATGGGAAAAATGATAGTTATTGGTGTACGTAGGAAAAAGTAAAGAATTTAATTAGCAACCAGATTGTTAAAATGCAGTGTTCTCCTCCCATGCGCTATTGTCCAGCTTTTGTGGAACAGGTGCCTAATTTTCCTAATGGGATACATTTTAATTGACAAAGTAGTTTGGTTGCTTTACACCAGTTTTCAGTTTCTTGCTTACTTTTAATATAATCAACTCTTTATTTTTACAAACTCGGATGCCCTCAAGAAAGTAATTAGAAGCAGGTTTTATCTGCCTGTCCCTTTTAATAAACCACTTTTTGATTTCTAAAACCAACTAACCAAAAGCTTGATTTGTTCTGCTGATGTGTGAGAGCCAGTAACTTTTAGTCATATGCACTGAGCATTTCAATCAAGTTGTTTGCATATCCATTCATGTCAGAAAGACTCTCAAAATGGATTACAAACATTTAATTGTAAGGGGAATAAAATAATTAAGGAAGGACAAGTGGAAGTTAAAAATATGCCTAAGGTTTCACAACAATTATTGGATCATTCTCATCATGGGGCATAAATTCCTCCTTGTAAATTGAAAGCACTTTATTCATCTAAGGCACGTTGCTTTTTGTAATAACAGAAAGTAAAACCGTGTTTTTCATGTATGTGATTCTGTTTGTATAGCTGGGAGGTTGGTTTAAAATGTCCATAAGACTAATCTTCGGAGCATTTCAGCTGGTCTGGAATTCTATAATATGATTTCTGGGACTTCATGGGAAAGTTGAAGGGAAGGGGAAATTACACAATGAACAGCTGAGAAAAAGTTGCATTCTGGCACAGAATCATGCAAATAGGGCACATTCTTCAGTTTTCTCATGACGGATTGTCTCTGAAACTACTGAGCCAAGTTGCTGAAATGCTAATGAAGGAGAAGCATCAATGAGCAGTGTCATCCTGAGGGCTTCTGAAGGGGACAGAGTAGGAGACAGAGGGAGGGGGCAAGGGGGAAGGAAGGAAGGAAGAAAGAGAGAATGAAAAGAAACCAGGCAGGAGGAGTTTCCAATATTGGGGCTGGCCCACTCTTAAAATCAAATGGAGGGGAAAAAATACAGAGCCGTGATGAACTCCGATGAACAAGTTCCTCCTGGCTTATAAAAATGAATAGAAGCACTTACGTGCCAGTGAGGTTGACTCATGACGGGAAGCAAGCATGAGCACTGATAAAGTTGGGGGCTACCCTCCTGCTTTGAGCATGCATGAGATGAGTGTGGAAAGAACTGGATCGAGTTGCAAAATATGGAAGAGTGGTGCTTAATAGCAGGTCCATAATTTGGCTGTGAAAATTGTTACTATTTACAGTTTTCTAGAACGTGGTTTCCTTATGACACAGACTTTGCTTCTGTTCGTTAAGAAAAACAATTGCTTTTCTCCCAGTAGGTATCTGAGCTTTATAACCAGATATCCTGACGCTTAGCTACGAGCGCTCCTTGAAAATACTGTGCTTATACTTACTATGTCTTGAAGCACACTTTTATTTGACATACTCTGCTGGCTCTGTTTTATGAACTTTCAAAATTGCTCCGTTCTCACTCAGAGAGAACTCACTCTCACTCTCACCCAGCATTACTGACCAAAGACCTCAACAAGACGGTATTATGCTATTTTGACTGTGGTCGGAGGTCCTGTGTCCTCATTGTTGGTGTGAGCAGAAAGTCAGTGTCACAAGTGAATACGTAGACAGGGAAACCAAACTTTCAAAGTTTGGTCCGGAGCAGTGGACACGTCATGGCACTGGCAAGCTAAAGCCCAAGGTATTGATCTCATCTATTACCTATGGCAAGTTCCTTTGCCTGTTACGTCCCCTTCCCATTTTTCACCTGTAAGGATCTATTTGAATTCCTTGAAATGAAGATGTCTGTCTCTTCTGATGTGTTTTTATACTGTCTGCCTGGATGGGGCCCTAGTTCTACTTTGGGGTTGTCTGGATAGAAGGAGTGGTAAAAACAGCATGATGTAATTGCACAAAAGCTGAAATTTTTCTGAATGTTTTGGGAATGCCTGTGCCATGTTGGGCCTGTGAACCTTGGTACATTACTGTTGTACATCAGTGTGCTTTGGTGGACTGCTTTAATGTTGATTTGTTTTGTTTTCCCCGCTGCTTTCAGGCCTCAAAATTACTTACATCCTTAGTGCCACAAGCAGATTTTAAACATGTTATCTGTATGTGCACGCACAAATTGCAGGGTGGTGCTTGCCTGCCCAAATACTGTTATTTTTAAGTTTATATTATGTCTAGTAGCATTACTATAGCATCTAAAAGCACTAGACACAGAGCAGGACTTGTGCAAGCATCAAATAACAAGGATCATCCTGGTGCAGGAGACAGCAGCAAGATGCAGGCAAATGTAGGAGCACGAGAGCTCCTGCCTGCAGTCCTGCAGGCAACACTTTTGGGGTGGTGTCACCACAATGGCCACACCAGTGATCTAGTCCCACTCTTTGGAATGGGTTGGTAGGCATCAGCCCAAAGAAGAGCACTGCAGAGAGACAGCATGAAAATGATATTCTCCCGAGTGAAAGACATAGCTCAATGGTGATTTTGTTTCAGGTTGTTATAACTAGGCCATAAGGATCAGACCTCATCTGGCTATGGATGAGCCCTTTGATGCTTAAAAAGCACAAAGCATGTAAGCAAACCTCTGCCCCTGCAGACATCTTCCAGAGGTCAGCCAGAGCAGTAAGCAAGACTGTGCAAAACCAGACATTTACTCCTTTTTCATTGCTGGGCTTTCTAAAATTGTCTTCTTACCTCTGCAGGTGTTGTGGGACTCGCCTTCTGAAAATCCTGCTTGCACGGCTGCTTCATTCCACTGGTTTCCCAGACTGATGCTATACCTTCCTGATTTGCTGTGGAAGGATTGCCATTGCAGCTTGCCTGCACTGCTCAAACATGGTAAGTAAATGAGATGAAAATATGAGCTCATTTCTGTAGAGAGATTGTGTAGTTCTGAAACTACTGGAAAGTATGTATACATTGGGACAGGGAAGAGAGAGAAGCTGTTTAGGTTTTATTGCTTTGATTTGAATAAAAAAGAGATTCTTCTGAAAAGAACCAAGGAAGTTCTTGGGTACTTAAGGTTTTACAATATTCTATCCAAGCTGCACTGGAACAGTAAATAAATGAATAGCAAACCAGAACGCTGGGTAGGTGATTACTGCACAGACAGTCCTGTATTATTATTTTTTAAAATATCAATAGATAAATAAACACAGATGAACAAGAAAAACCTGAAAGCCCAACTAAGGCTATAGGCTGGTTCCAGCAAGAGAGCAGCGTGTATATTGGCACCCAAAGTTTTGATTGTATCTGCTCAGAAGAGTTAAAGAATTTTGTTTATATATCAAACTGATTTTCTCCAATTTCTGATATCTCTGAAACAAGGACTTTTGCTCAAAAGGTCACCTCAAATGCCATATTGTGCACAGCAGTGTGGTTACAATGAACAAGAACTAGAAGATCCTAAAACATGGTGACAGTCCCTAACGTGCCTAATTGTGCTCCAGCTCGTATAGTACAGTGGAGAGGACCACCCACAGTTCATAACAGCCGTAATGGAAAATTGTATGGACCACTCTAGCTAGGCATAATTGGATGGGCAGTAAATCATGTTTTCCAACTTTTGGAGCTGTTTATTTGATCTATTTTAATTTATTAGAGATGGAATAATATGTTTCTTAAGGAAATAGGCATGGTAACTTTTTAGCATAATGAATCTCATCTTCAGGAGTGTCTCTAAGATGTTCACATTTCTAATGGCAAGGAATAAGAACTCTTTAGACATAATCAATTAAATTCACGGTAGTTGTACAACTGACAGCACTTTTGCTGAACCAGTTGAACTGTTAGAAAGTTTTATATGAAGCCGAGTAGGTTTTTTTCATACCATACCATTTGACCTGCTATATTCCATTCTGCCAGCCTGCAGTTTACTTCTTCTGACGTATCCTTAATGCAAGTCCTGGTGTGCCACTGTCACCTTGAATTATGTTTATTTTGAAAGTTTGTGGGTGTCCCTATTGTGCCCCCAAGGGAAAAGCACTTGGGGACTAACTGCTGAGAATCTGCATTGAAGTGTTTACTTTGCTAGAAGTCCAGCAGCTCTGTGGGCTGAAACTTGAGAGGAAGCTACCAAGTCTGCTTTAGAAACAAATGGGACTTGAGCCATGCGACTTCCTAGGCAACATACTAGAGCCCGCAGAGCTCAGGGCTGTTATGTTAATTCGGGCAAGTATCCATTTATGGGACAGTGTAATGATGGCAGTTTGTGCCAGCACAGTTTGTTTTGGATGGATTATTGTCCATGGTGCCACTGGGTTCTGACAACACGCTTAACAGTGCAGTTGGCCTGCAAATATCAGCTGAAAGTTTATGCCATACTAATTTTGGAGGGACTGAAAAAGCCATAAAAAAGTGTGAAACTCAACATCCTGACATATGGGCTGTGGCCTATGAGAAGCAGGAGTCCCCAGACTGCACCCATACTCTGTCTCTTCCTCATTGCCAGAATAAGCCTTTGGCATCTTAGATAGCGCGGCTCAGATTAAATCAGCTTTAGACTGTTCTCTTTTACACCATGGTCATAATTCACTTTTCCATCCCAGAAACAGGTTATTCCCCACCTTTCCAGTACTGCGTCAATCTGCCATTAGCATCTTTAAAGCTGTGCAGGCCAAACATAATTTTTTCTAACAGCATCCTTACAGGAAGGATATTGGAGCTGTTGAGTCTTCCAAACCACTTTTTTGCAATGATCAGTGCAGATATTTTTTTTTAATCAAAACCTGGGATGGCAGCCTCAATGAAAGATCTCAGTAACTACAGTGCTGCGGGAATCACACACAATGCATTTTCAAGACAAATTGAAAGGATTTCTAGACATAAAACCAGTACGTGAATCTCCTTTCCGCTTACATCTGCTTAGAAACACACTGGTCTGTTGGAATCAGTGTGTGCCATCAATGTACTTGGGAAGAATCTCATTTGGGCTTCCATGCTGATGGGAATTTCTTTGAGTCAGTGGGAAATTTGCCTTGACTTCATGGCAACTGGATGAGACTTTCTGCTACTAAATAAAGAAACCTATTTTCTAGGCTTTTAGTGCTGCAAAATCTGTTCAAGTTTTTAAAAATAGTAGTGCCATCAAACTGACTTTTATTGCTTCATATTCTGGCTTGAAAATCCTACTGAGAAAAAAAGCATAAACTCATTAAGGCTTAATTTAAACCAAAAGTTTGGAGCCAAATGTCCATGTTCAGTCTTTTCATTCTGTAAACAGTGTCCTATTAGACAAAGATAACACATAAGGGGTACAGATGACAAACAACACGTTCATAGGATCTGTGTTCACTCTGAACAGAAGGGAAAAGAAGTGTGTATTTACCAGTAATTAACATTTTAACTAGTGTTTGTGAAATTCATAATGTGATTAAAAAAATAAGAATTCCTGGATTACAGGGAAGAGCAATTACTTAAATAAAAGCTACTGAAAAGTTGTCTAGAGGTATATAATAATAATAAAAAGATCCCCCTCCCCAGTGGGAAATGATTACACAGTAATTCATGCCTCTCAGTCAAATATCAGAAAAGGATCCCATAGACCCATAATTAGCAATGTAACAAGCAGAGCCTTGAGAAAACAAGCTGGTCCTCAAGACACTAATCTTCATTGCTAGCACCCATCCAACAGGCTTCATCTCCAGGAGTGAATGGGGCAGGCAGGACAATAAAAGGACCTAAACTATAGAGCCAGCAGGAAAAATTCCCAGTGTTCTACTCTGAGTGGCCTTCAAGGGGGTAGAAGGAGGAGAAGTAGGGGGGGGGCACGCAGTTGTGCTCTCCACCCCCATCAAAAAAAAAGAAAATGAAAAAGAAAAAGAAAGGGAAAGAATCCAACTTGCTTCTGCAGAAGCTGCCTAGTGACATACAACTAATTAATATGACTGGTCTTCTGTTTGCAGATCTTGTTATCAGTAAAAATAATAATAAAATGAGCCCTAGCAGTCTGGATATCTGCAATTACAGTGTGAATTGCATGAGAGGATTATATGAAGTGCTCTTGGCGTGGAGGGTGGGGGACCAAGGCGCTTCAACTTGAGAGCAGCAAGCAGCTGCTTTGGGGCTTTGCACCTGCTGCTCACCAGGCTGTTTTCACCTCTAGACGAAAACAGGCTTCCCTCCCTCTCCCTCCGTCTCATTTCTTTTCACGCAGCGCACAAATGTAAAAAAACAGAGAAGGATTTGTATTTATTAAAAAACGAAAAAGGAAGGAGCAAGAAAATCAAATTGTCTTCTTAAAGAAGTTTTGCTGAAGCAAGATGAGGGGCATCTTACGGCAGTGAAGGGGAATCTGAAGATGGAGTGGGGGCCAAAGAGACGGGCAAGCCGGCTCCATTTTAATGCAGAGGCAGCAGACAGAGTGCGATCTGAGATTGGCAAAGTTTCAATGTAAATCCAGGGGGGCAAGGGGGATGGGGCTGGGATGAGAAGAAAGGACTCTTTTACTGTTTCATGCTTCTAAGTCCTGCCGATCAGCATAAGCTCTGCTCGACATTCTGGGAATAGCAATGAGGCACACACAACAATCAAAACACCCTAAATCTGTTTGATGATTCAGACACTTCGTGCATCTGCACCGACAAAATGGGACTTCAATTAAATAACTTGCAGATTTCCACAGAGGGGGGAAAAAGTCGGGGGAACATGAGGATTTTTAATTAGTAACTCCAAATACAAGCCGTTTTTTTAATTAGGTGTTTGCACTACCACTTTATTCTTAAAGGGAGATTTGTAAGCGCGTGGGATTGTTGTGAAAGAAGATCCTGGACAGTTTGTTCCTAACATTTTGTTGCAACCTGCATTTGCTCCTAAACAGCTTTACTTCAACAAATGAAACTCAGCTACAATTCCAAGCAAGTTGTTCAAATTAAGGCCAGGGGTTTTTTGAAAGCTTTAAGTACGTGTGCACATTCATAAATATATATATATACACATATGCACAGCGTCCTGGATATGTTCTGAGGATCCTGCAACAGTTTTCCTGTACTTCTGATAGTTCAGAGTACTCTCTGTGGCTAACCTAATTATAGATATACACCTCCTGTAGATCACTATATACACAACTGGATGATATGCAGGGTTTAAACGGGGGTAGTATAAGTTTGCTGCAAAGCCAAAAGAAATTCCCATTTAACTTTGCTGCACTGCCGTCACCAGTTTTATCCAGAGCAAACCACTAATGATTGCAAGCTTCAGATTCTGAAAAACGATGGGTGAAATCTCGGACCCTTTGAAGTCATTGAGTGCTTTTCATTGACTACTGGGGTCAGGATTCACGCTCAAAATCTCCTGAGTGTGTTCTGGCATGGCATGGTAATGTACATGTCTCTCTCACACACACATACTCTGTGAACTTGCAAAATCTCCCCCCGAAAAAGCATCCTTTCTGTGGCAAGCCGTGATTTTGGAGCCTGTGAGAACAGATCTAGTCATTTGGTAGCCTCACCAACTTGTGGCATTGGAGTGAGGACACTTCTTTGTTAATTTTTAAATATGACCACAGACAGGAAGCAGAGGCAGTAGCATATTTTTGTGCCTTTATCTAGTTTGTCTTGGACAATTTTTGCTTTGACAAAGTATTTACAATGATGTGGAAGAGATTAGAAGTCGGATTTCTTTCCCCTCCTTTCCTTTTCCTAGCAGGGGTACAGCAAGTCGATCATATAAAGAGGGTCTGTGATCATTTATCCAAATGCAAACAAATTGAAGCATGAGGATTTACCACAGACTGACTTTCTTTTTTAAAAATTTATTTCATGTGTTAATACAAAGACTGTTTAGCAGAAGTAGAATGCCAGTATTTGCATATGAATAGGTACCTAAAGATCAACGAGATCAACTCATTAGGGCCTGAACATCTAAACATAGGGAAGTCAAAGAGGCCAGAGCTCAAGAGCCAGGCTGCTGATTCCCAGTTACTAATCCATGCAAGTTTTTAACTTATAACTATTTTTTCTGCCTTAATAAAAAAAAATTCCTTTACCTGAAATCAGTCCGAGAAAAAGAAATCTAATGATTGTGTTTGGGATTCAATTTCCTCCTTGCTACAGCCTTTCTCCATGGTGTTGGGCAAGTCATCTGGGAGGGGACTGATCTCACTGAGCAGCTGCTGGCTGGAAGGAAGGGCTTTTCACTGCCTTGTCATCCAGGTTCCCTTTGCACTAAACCGGCACTTTTCAAAGAGCTGTTAGTTCTCGCTGTGGTATTCCCTCCCAAGACCATCTAAATCTCTGACTGCAGGTGTTTAGCTCATCCTCTTGCCTCTGCCCAGAGTCTCCTGAGTAGCTCAGACTACAATGAGTATGGAGCCAATATGCCTCAGTTCATCATCTGTAAAATGAGATTAAGTGATTAATGCTGCCTCTGTATCTCGTGGGTGAGTTAGGAAGTGGCGTATATTATAAACCATAAGATGTTCAGATATTAAAATAGTGGGAGTCATATGGATGCCATAAAAAGATAAGGTCCCGATCCAGTATCTGTGGCAACCAAGGGAATCTCTCCTCTGGCCTTTTGTGGGTATTAGATCAATCAATCCCCAGTGACATTATCCATTCACTGCAGAGTAAGTGAAGGTATGGCCAGAATTTTTCCACCGGCAGAGAAGGGAGAGGGTATGGGAAAGCCCTGACCTTACTCTATGCTTGAATAGTAGGAAGAGGGAAAGCACAAACAGGCTTTCAAAGCTGCCCACAGGATTTGGACACATCAGCTTATTAATGTTAGCGGAAATTGGGCATCCACATCTCTGGAAATTTCAGCCTCTGAATTTACAACACAAAAAAAAGCCTGACCACAGAGGAGATACTTCCCTAATCTTGGCACCACTGCAGATTTTTGTTTGAGCTTCCTTGGATTAGACCTTTAGTAAATGGCACTGCCTGGATGTTATGGGAAGGACACATTTACTCCTCGTCCACCACAAGGTGCAGCAGCCCAGTGTCAGGACAGCGTATTCTCATGGCTAGATCCTGAGCCTGTCATTAAATCTGTCTTTTGACCTTGGGCAAGTCACTTAACCTCAGCTTCCTCTGACTGTAAAAATGTAGATAAAATATTCCCTTGCCTCATGGCCATGTTGGGAAGATTAACAGTTAGACATTGTTCTGAGAACCCTGAATAAGAGCTCTGAGTACATGCAGAGTACTGTTTCTATTGGATACTGCTTTCTCTTTCTACATACAGAAGGGCTGACTTTTAAACTGGCAAGAAGCCCAGGCCCGTGACTAGTGGTGTGCCCCATTCGAATGCACAATAACTACAGTTGCATGCACAAATTGGGTATCCGTGCATGGAAACTGGACACACAGTTGTTTACAGAACAGAAGAGCTTCTTTCTAGCTCTCACTTGGAAAACTGAAGGATTCCATTTAGTAAGTAGAAAAAGCAATACCACCACCCGTGTGATATCGAACAGTTCCTAGGCAGTGTTTTAAACAGATTCTTAAGATATAATACCATCCCCTTCAGAGACTGCAAGGTGGGCACTCTATGTTGACCTGAGCTAAAATATCACACTGATTCTACACCTCTTGCAGGCTGCTTTGGCTTAAATGTGCCAAGTGAGTTCCTTTTGAGGAAGCTGAGAAGGGAAAAGATCTGCAGGTATTTTGTTTGATGTGTGTAAATCAGGCCTGAAATAAATGACATAAGTGCAGTTTACTCTGAGATAAACTGGACTTGGCTGAGGATCTGGCACTCTTTATACATGAGGCCATAAATAAAGCACAAGCAAGACAGCATACATGTCGTGCAGAGCCTCAGGAGGGCTGCTTTGCCAGGTGTTGGGCAGGGTGGGTTGGCCAGGGAAAGCATGCAGCTCTTGGCTCCTTGGGTGGTGATGTGCTGCTGTCGGGACCCCAGCAGCTGTGGTGGGAAGGAGAGAGGCTGCCACCCCCTCTGTGTGCAGTCTGATCTTCAGTCATTTTCCAGGATCATAACTCCAGGAGGAGAAAAAATCTCATGAATAAAATGAGGGTGAGAGGAGATGCAAGGGGGAGTAGGGCACAGTGTGCTGCTGCCCAGAACAGTGTTATTTTTCTCTCTCTCACAGAACTTCTTGCTGTGCAAAAGCTAAATCTTTAAGCAGGAGCATCTCCTATCTCTGCAGTCTGCTTTCTGCCTGGCTGCTGCTGGAGGTATCTAGCAGAGATGGCAACAAGTCCTCCCATCTGCTGTCCTACGCTGTGCAGCTTCAGGGCCAGCCTTGCCCCAGCAGCTTCCAGGAGCCCTCCCATGCCCCAGCCTCAGTCCACGCTGCAGTCCTGTTATCAGTAGGAACCGATGCTCCTCTCACACCTCAGCACACCAAAAGGAGATGATATTCTGGAATGGCATCAGGCCTTGCTGCTTTTTTCATGGGGAAAGAACGGTTATGCTTCCAGGCTGCATGGGTCTCTTCATGGTGGGTGAGCAGCATCAGCTTAGGATGTCCCCATTGCCAGGGCTTATCTGCTTTAAGCAGTAATACACTAATTTACTACTGTGGTAGGAATGATTGAAATATTTAGACATAATGGAGGAAGTTTAATAGGGTCTACTGAGAAACCCAGGTGTTTAGATCAGCTTAAAAATAATAACCTTCTCCCCTGCTGAGCACTTTCTTTTCACAATAAGCTCAGCTTTTATTCTTAACCATAAAGACTACCTCAGACAGGAAATTATTCACGTGATTGGTCTTTACAAGTAGCGGAGGGTTTAAACTCGGGGCTGGAGAGGTCATTAGTGGACAGCCATGTGATTAACCTTTGCTTGCCCGTTTCTTTTCACACTTTGTTAACAGCTCCCATTATTGCCCTTCTGTGTCCCAAGGAAGTAGTTTATTGACAGTATTAAAAATACATAGCTACGAATTCCAAAGAGCCCATCCTTGTGTAAAATGTCCAGTAATTTCTAGCCAGATGAAATATATGGGACAAAGCCTCTCAGTTTCTGGCTAAAGGGAATCCAGAGATAAATTTGCCCATTAACACTGGATTTGGGTTAGCATCTGTTGTTTCACCCATCACAGGACCTGTTCCCTAGCCTGTCTCAAAAAGCTTTACACTGCACAAAACCTAAGGTGTAGTTAAATAGCACTGCTGATGGTTGTTACAATATACCACAGCTTAATGGGAGTCGTGCTACCTGCTCAGTGTCTTTTTAAGTGGAGATGGGCATCCAAAAGACGTGAACAAAATGATGCTGTATTTCAGTACTGTCTGGTTTGACTTTGAAATAATCTGTACAGTATTTGTTTTCAAAGCAAATGATCAGCCCTTCACTTCTGCTCTGAATGGCTCTGCCCCTGGTGCTTGCAGTGAATGGGGCAGCACATGTTGCTCTGTCCTCACACCCGTGTGGGTGACATGGTCCATTCTAGTAAGCCACCCATGCCCAGAATTTCATGGATGGTAGGACCCCTTCCCACAGCCAGGGAAGCCAAGCCACAGAAAAAAACAATATGGAGAAAAAAGTGAAAAGTGATGACAGAGGAATATGAGTTCTATGAAAATAATGCTGGTGGCAGCATCTTGCACTTGTCTGGAATTTGCAGGCGTCTTCTTTAACATTAATAGCAGAGATGGCATCAAAAAATACTACAGCAAAGACTGGGGGCTGGGGAGAGCGGGGGCCTCCTATTTATTTTGCATTGTGTTTCAGGATAAGTTCAAGAGGAGGGTGAAGGGGGGGAGGTGTTTGATGGCGGTCCTTCCAAAGCAAAAGGCTACTTGGGACAGAAAGGAGAGTGTCAAGGCACTTTGACAGAAAGTGGCTGAATGTGTCTTTTCTAGTTAACTTCTGTGAACTGTTGGGCATTTCCATGCACAAAGGGGCACTTTCTTGGCAGCTGAGGAGGGAGGGCAGAAGTCAGAGAGGGCAAAAGAGGAAGGCAAAGGGGAACATCAGTTTATGAATGCAAAACTTACAGTAGGTTGGTTTTTTGTTTTTTGTTTTAAATTGAACATGTACACAGAAGAAAGCCTCCATGCAGCCGTAACTTCCTTAGCTGGCGTTTATTTGGCAGAGAACCCAAGCCTCGGTGAATGTACCAGTACTTCAGGAAGCATCCACCCACAGCATTAGTCAGCCTGACCTCAGCCCAGCAGGGTACTGAGCTCCTTTAGTTCCTCTGGAAGTTGCTCAGAGTTGAGGTGCTCAGCACCTCGCTGCAATGCGGCCATAGCACAGGATGGCTGCAGTCCTATTCTGGACCTGCAGATTTCACTGGTTGCCATTGGATAAGAGGAAAATGAGAAGCACAGTGGTGAAAGTTTACAGATGTGTGTGCAAGACATCCTAGAGGTAGCTCGGGTGGCTACAACATTTGTGGTACCCAGGTTAATCATTTAATGCTTGCTCAGCTGTCTCTGTGCTATGCTGTGGGTCAAACAACGAATTCAGCACACCGCTTCTTCATCCATGACTGTGTTGAGATTTTTGGTTTTAAAACAAAAAGAGGAAAGGAAGGCATGTGACAGAAATGAAAATAAAAGATGTCTCTAAGGAGTATGGAAGATTCCATAAAGATAGATAACAAGAAAATCTGCTTTCTGCTTCTTTTGGTTTTACGTGCATCTTTTTCTCAGTGTATAACCCAGATCAGACTAGACCTTCCTTCATGACAGCTGTATATCAGAATTGAGACAAGACTTGGGGTTTTTTGTGACAGTGTTAGATGAGAAGATATTCCACATAACACACAAAATCAATTAAAGCTGTTGAAACCTCTGTGTACTCTCAGCTTTCTGGAGTTTATCATTTCACTGTAAGAATTAGCTGCTGGCTAAAATTTGACATACAAGAACTTAATGTAGAAGCATGTTCTAAATAATAATAATAAAAACCACTTTGACAGCTTTATAAGTTATTACAGTGTTTCAAAGAAGAAAAAAATCTGTCAGTTCAGTTTTTCTTAGGACCCCCTAGAAACAGTGCTGTCTGTTAAACAGCAATCCCTGACATTTGGGAATTGTTTATAAGTGTTGGGAGTGAAGCCAGGTACTTCAGCTGAGGCATGTTTCCAAAAGAAGTTATTGCAGGTGTGTTTTATTAACTCACCTCCCCATGCATTTCTTCTGTATTTTAGGTCACAGACTTCAAGGGCTGGGTCTCCTTGCTCTACTCATCTTGTTTCGTTCTGACTGCATTACAAAGGTCACATTTGGACTAAGTCTTGTTGTGCTGTTTTGTTTTGCTTTTTAGTAGTATTAAATAAAATTAAAAAAAAAAAAAGAAAAAAGTTTTTGAGGTTCTTGAGAGCTTTTAGCTGGGGTTGTTTTGCTCAGTATTGCTCCTCCTTCTACAGTGGATGCCTCAAGGTAGGAGTCTGGGCTGCATTTCCTTGCCCCAGTGTTGTGCTGAAGTAGATTAGAGGTGTCCTAGATTTGATGTATCTCAGAGCAGGCTGGAGCAGACATCAAGCTTCCAGTTTCCTGATGTTCACTGTCCCTCTTCTCCTGTGCTGGACACAAGTAACCTCTTGACCATCAGTCAACAGTAGCAGTGAACTGAGAGTTCCTTAATTGTGCTGTACCTGGGATATAGCTTTGTTAGTTTTGTTGTAGGATTGTTTTCTGCAATAGCTCCCAGTTATGTTTGTTTGTTTTTGGTTGTTATTTTTTTTTCTTAGGTAAGTGCAGAGAGCTCCCTGGAAGCTAAGTGTGATCTGGGGAGGCCCTTGGCATGCTGTGAGTGTAATTCTAACTAGATGAGACAAATAAGAGGTTTCTTTTAGTCACAGAATTATTTTTGCTATTCTCATGTGCTGTATTTGCTATACTCATGTGCTATTGCATTTCAAAAACTCTTTTACCCACTGCTTCATGTTCTCTTCCTATAGCTGTCACTTGTTCTGCTAGGACGGAGGCAACCACGTGTTGTTAGTCATAGGGGTTGGTTGCTCACCATCCTGAGGCCATGGTCCCAACCCCAGCAGGCTTTGCGTTGTCTTACATGGTTTCTTATTCAGTACTTTCACAGTTGCAAATCAGCCAAGTCTTCACTTGGCAACAATATTCATATTTAAGCATGTTTTGATTTTGCGTTTGTACCTCTAGATCTTGCTATCATGTCAACAATCAGTAATGAAAAACAAATGAGACAGCACTGCTTCCCGCCCTGTGCAGAGCATATGGTATCACAATGCTGTGTTTCAGTGAGGACAGATAAATAAACGCATTTCTGTGGGCTGAAGTGTAACATTAGTTTTCATTGCAGGGTTTTATTTTGGTATCTTAAGCTGAATGGCTTACGCTGTTTAGCAAAGGGGAGAAAAGGTTTTTGTCAAGTTCTAGTATCACTGTGTTTGTATGGTTTTAGTTGTCCGTTATTTTTTTCCCTTTCTACCCATTTTTGTCCGAAAGTCAAATTTACAATCATATACTGCAGTGTAACTGCCTCGTGTGCACATGAGATCTTTGTGTTTCTATCAGATGCATGATTTAATTTGCATTTGTAATATCTTAAGGAAAAACAAAACAACCTTGTTAACTAGAATATTTAAATGCAGTATCAAGCTAAGTAGGACCTTGTTTAATCCTCAGTAGCGTGTGCTTTGAGTTCAATGTGGCATCTCCTCTCCAAATGCTGTCTGTACCAATTGGCACCACTAGATGCTTTTGGCTGCCTTTTCCACAGTGCTTTCTCAGGGTGTTTGGTACTCAGACTGTCAAGACAAAAGCTGATTCAGACCAGCCTGATGCTCAGGTATACTGAGAACTAAACCACCAGCAGATACCATCAGAACATATTTCACTTGTGACCTTTCACAGCCAATGAATTAGAGGGATTTTCCTTTACTGTGGATCAAATTTAAAACTACTTCCCAGGAGTGAAAGGTCATCACATGGAGTCATGATATCCAGTTAAATACAGCTAAATAGAACTCGTTAGCATCACAATGAATGGAGTTATATATTACCTGGTCTGAAGGATGACTGAGTGGAGCAGAAAGGGGGAGAGCAAAGGAATAGATCCCTCATCACCCTTAATAAAGCACGGTAATAGCAAAGGAAAAGCACAGAGCAGAATTTGACTAAATCTGCCCTTTCAATCTGTTTCTTCTGGTCAGCAATATGAGTGGACAGAAAAACATGGAGGATGTTGTATAAAGGCTTTATTCTCCTCTTTCTGTGTTTGCATTCATGGTAGCTGCAGATCCATCAAAGTGAGAATACACCATTTGCCAGCTCCTGGCGGGGCTTTGATCTCCAGATACCATCTGCACTGAGGAAAAAGGAAATCCAGTGATCTCCTGTGTGAAATCAGATTCCCCCAATGGGGCAAATTGCACCCCTAGGCGATATCTGATTGGCAGGAAGACCTTGTGCATAAGTGGATCCATGGCACCTTTTATCCTTCCAGGCCTTCTCTGTTATGGGGAGTGCTTGCTGCTTTCTGGTTGTTTTGTGATGAATGTTTTTTCAGTCTTTCTGTTTCTGGTTGCCTTCAGGAAAGCTACTTTCTTCAGACTGAGTGTGAAGGTGGCAAGGCACCTATAAGGTTAGGGTTAGGGCAAGGCACCTATAGGCAAGGGGATGTGAAATAAATGCAGCAGAGTTTGGGAAACATGTTGGGATTTTTGCAGAATAGCCTTTTCACTAGATAGGCAGGATCTACACACCAAACTTAGCATCACTGTGCTGTGAAGTGAATGGAGCATGGTCAATCATTTACCTTGGTGAAGTAGCTTTTTGCTGTTTTTCTTCCTTTTTGGGTCTTTGTATTCTGTTTCTATATTTTTCTGGGAGGCAGAAGGGTGGATGAGATCAAAGAGAAGCAGCAGCTCCTTTACTGATTTTAAATGAAGCACTGTTTGAATTCTCTCCACTTTTTCTTTGAAAGCGATTTCTTTGCTATATATATTATGCATATATATATATATTGTTTTAACTTTTCTGTACTTATTCAATCCTCAGAATTCATGACCAAGCAAGTTGCTGTCATAATTAGTCAAATTCAGGTGCTTATCTGTGGAGGTTTTTTGCTGCTTAATTCAGGAGTGCTCATTGGGATCTCAGCTCTAGCTTCCAGTCTAAGTTGGAATCTGGGTCTGCTGCACTCAACAATCCTATTCTCTACTAGACTCACGTCCTTGAAGAAAGAAGTCTATTCTTGGTAGGCACACTTTGAGCTATGGACAAGTTTATGTACATTGTATTATCTGGCCAGTTGAGTGGGAGCAAGCTGGGGAAAATGTTAAGGAAATATATGGGATTTTGAGTATCTTAGGGTTCTGCTCTCCTGCTAATGAAAACTGTCCCAATCTCTTCCCATTCCTGCTTCAAGCCATGCTCTCCTGCTCCTTCTCAACACCAAATCCCCATCTATCTTCTGCATTTCAGGAACTGGGGAACATATAACCCTGAGCAAAAAGAATACGTCTGTGGTGTTTTTTTTCCCCAAGGCAATTGAATGTACGAGTTAACAGCAGCCTTAGTCCCTTCCAGAGCTACTGGACAGGTCATGGGTGTGATGCAGCAGTGACACCATCACATTTTTAGGCAAGTGGCTGCATTTAAGCCCTGGACAAAACCCACTCAGTTTCCAAGCTATATAATTGAGAAAAGTTGGGGGCCTTCTCTCACCTCCAAGGGAAACTTTTTTTCATTTCTTGCCCTGGGCATGTGCCAGTTGTCCTTGCAAGCTGTATGTTACAGCCAAAAGCATAGGATGAATAGAAAGAAGCAGTATGGGAAGGGGATAAGTAATGAAGACTCATATTTATGCATGCTAGATGAGGGATGGGCCAGAAAGGGCCTAAATTACTTTACCATACCTAGATAAATCATCATTTGATGCTTAAAATCCCTACTGAAGCATTTGTAGTGATTGACTGAAGTGATCTTAGTGGAGGATGGTGCTGGGAGAAGGCTGGAATACATAGTCTTGTAAGAATAGTTGTGTTTTAATGATTTCCAATAAACCTGCCATTCATGTACTGGAAATACCTCAAAATTTCCACCCCTGCCTGAGGCAAGCTCCAGTGGAGTTCTGCAGTGCTGATTTACACCAGCTGAGGTGCCTGATTTTATTTTCTATTTTTATTGTTTTGAGTTTGGGTGTTTTTTTTTGCCCCAGTTATAAAACTTTTACTAGCTAGAAGAGATCACATTCCATTCAGGAGCTCGCTTTATGTTCTTCAGATAGGAAATCATCACCTTGGTGCAGACAAGTTTCAGCATTGCTGGTTGAGAAAAAGGGGGGCAGGAGAAGGGAGCAGATTTATACTTTCTAAATGGAGCACTTCACATGGATGAGGAAATGCCTCCAGCAGAAGCAAGACTTCTGTAAGGAACATCTGGAAATAGAGATGTACATATTGCTTTCCTTTATCCTTCCAGAGCTGCAGGGAAATTCAGACCCAGAAGAGCACTGCCTGCTCCATCTCAGAGCTCTCCCCATCTTCTACAGCTGCCTGCTTTCCCACAGGCTTTGCACACCAAAAAGGCTAAAGCTACCTGACCACATTACACAATGCAGGGATCTGTCATCTTCAATAGGGTAATCAGCCACCCCTCTCTGCTCCCATTTTTAAATGAGAAAATTAGCTTCCTCTCCACTTTTTAAAATTCAATACATCTTCTGGGATTTATAGAAATGCTGTGTACATCTAAGGCACTGATGAGTGATTCTATCAATTAGGATGATCTTGGAATTATTCTGCACTTGTATGGTTTCTAAGGCAACCATATTTTTTGAATGAACTACACAGTAAATGAAGGTGTCCAAAATATGTGGCAGTTGAACTTACATGATGTGCCTTTTCTATACACAAGCATGTAACAGTTTAAATATCTCAGGCTAAGGGGTATCTTGAGCTCTTATAGAAACTGATTTACATCAGCTGCAAGTCTGATTCTTGCTGATTTGGGACATAGTGCTTGGCATGACAGGATGGCTGAAGGCTGTGAAAAGCAAAGCCATGCCTCAAGATAACAGCCCCATCCCTAAAGATTTAGGCAAGTGGAATTTGCAGGTGAAGAGAAGTAATAGCAAACAGGAATTCGGATTAAAAAATCTCAGGAAAGTGTGATTAAAGGGAGCAGGGTGTTTATTTCTGTCTTCTAAACATTTCAGCTCGTCAGCAGTCAAGTTACTGGAATTATGAACTTCTCAGTCTTTTGCTCTATTTTGTAGGAGTTTTCTCTCCACAGAAAAGGGACTATTTGTGTGGGTTAAAGATGATTGATTTCTCCAGTGCAGATCAGTTTTCAACTGCAGAAATCATGGTTCTTTTCTGTTTAGTTATTTATTTAGACGAGAATATCACTGTTAACAATACTGAAAGTGGGGGCAAGAGGACTTCTAGCTGGCCATATCTGAACGCATGGTGGATTACGGTGCTGATGTGCAGCCACTTCACTCATACTTGGGCTTTTCTCTTCCTGAAATGACTTACTGCCTGGGAGCTGGATGGTCTCAGGAGGTTTCTTACAGTGCTACAGTACAACAGTATAGCACAATATGTACTTCCAGCTATTGTTCACACCTCTTTGGAAGGAAAAGTCCTGATGCAGGCTTTCATCTGCTCCATTTTTATGTAGTTCAGCCTCGCACCTTTAGATACCGGCCCCTCTCCAAGAAAAAAATATTTGCTTAATAGATTTTTGCATTACTCTTGCATTTCCATTTTTAGCAGATGCAGATGTGCTTGCTCAGATGGAACCTTTCATTCTGCTAAATGGGGAGAAGAACTTTTTTGCACACACCAACTGAGCTGCAATTAGGATTATTACAAGAATGGAGCCAATGAAGGTCTAAGGTTCCCTGGCAACAGATCTTCTATGAGGACATTTCTTTCTAAATATTCTTTTTCCCTAATATGTTATTGTATTGAGCCTTCTCTTGCTGTCTTCCTCTCCTCCATAGAGAACAGATAGATGTAACTGTAGAGATTCCTCATTGCTTTCTGTTACTGATACAATAACAGAATGGGACTGCTGAAAGATGTGCCTGAAACACACAATCACTGGCTCTCCTGAGTAGTTAAGCACTTTTTTGCCTTTGCTCTGGATGTCGGCTAAACAAAAATCAAGGCTACTCCCAGCAAAAAATTTGTCTTCCTTCTGCCTTCACCACTGAGAGTTAAAAGAAAAGAATTTTAGTTTCCAAAGCCAGACATGCGAAATACTCACTTTCCTTAATCTGAAGAGGTAAGCAATTTATGAGTGCAGTCTGTGACAGCTTTGCAGTGTTTTCATGAAAATCTGAGCAATCCTTGCTGAATGAGCCTGCCTGTAAAATTGCATCAATTTCCCAAGCACAGGCATGGTGTGCAGTCACCAGGTGGACTGCAAGTCAGGGTGTTCTTAGCAACAATTGACATAAACTTTCAGGAATCCAAAATGCCACAATATTGGAAACAGAAGTACAAAGAGTCATCTGCTGAATTCTGCCTGGCAGTTGTGAGAGTGGGCCTTGTAGGAGGAATGCTGAGTCGCAGCTTGAAGCAGTGATTGAGCACATGGTGGGAATGCAGGGCCCACCCAGGGGAGCTCAGGTGCATGCAGTGTACCTGAATGACCAGAAGGAATGGAGCCAGGATGCACCCCTTCCTAGACCTTATCTAAGGATTGGCAGTGGAGGTGAGAGTATCTCACAGGGAGATCCCTGAGGCCTTCCAAGGGTAAGCAGCTTTTTTTCCTTCATTTATGTGTCTGTGGCTGCTGTGTTTGGGCTCATCTTCACTTGCTGCAGCGTAGGACTTTGCCACCCTGCTATTATTGCTGTGCTTTCCTTTGCATTGTAGTATTACAGGCCTCAAGTCAGATTAGAGAACCTGTGTAATGTGTAGCCTGGGAGAATGTGCTATTTGGGAATTTACTGCAAGGTATTAATGCTGCCCTTCATGCAGGCAATGATCATAATCCTTAGTGGGTGAGCAGGAGGGGGATTCCTGTAGCTCCTAGAACTTGATGAAAACCATTTTTAGGTGGGAGGTGTCTCTGACCTGTTTTTTTAAGGGAACACTCACACTCACCAACTTGCCTGAAATATTTGGACGGAGGGCTCTGAAGGGCTTCTCTTGGCTGAGCAGATTTGGAGACAGCATTTCTTTGCACAAGTTTAACAGTGGGTGGTAAACACAGAGAAAGTATCTTCTCTCATACTATTTCCTTACAAGCCATACATGACACATCATGCTGTATTGCAATGTCTCGTTTGTGTTTGCTGACAGCCAATACTGCAGGTGGAACCCCTGACCTGAGATTCTTTTCCAAGTAGTTAGCAGGTGGGTTTACTTACAGTAGTGCAAGTATTCGAGGACTAGCAGCAAATGATTCAGCAGAATAGGAGCATCATTTAGCACAAACTCAAAATAGTTACTGTGTGCTACCTGCTTCTGTGGCTTTTTAAAGGTAATCTTGCCAACCACCCCAAAGTTCCCCCAAATTGCCATGAATTCCCTAGAAATGAAAGCAGGCCCTTGCATAGAGACCAGCTCACCATCTTGTAGTAAGACATGATATCTAAGTCTAAAACTTATGATTTTTCTTCATTTAGGTAGTTGGGAGGGGAGGAAACTGATAGCAGCTTGGTCTTCAGAGCCTATTTTCACGTTGAAATATCAGTGGAGTTTTTCCCCATGTATGCAGATCTAGGACAATTACATAGGGATTTGTCCAGTTAAAAATAAATCCCCAGGTAGAATTCTCTTCGTATCTGATATATGTTTGCTTATTATTTGTATTTATATATGAAATTCTATATAACTAAGGACAGATTTCAACCCACTGGCGTGGTTGGCTGGGATAAATTGCATGATGAGTACGGGCCTCTCCTGATGATATCGAGTGACTTCTGAAAATAAGAACAGCAGTGCTAGAAAGCCTTCATTCATTCATTCATTCACGTTCAGTTGAGAGCAGTCACATTTGCAGACCTGGCCTCCATAGCAGCCTGTGACAGATGATAAGAGTCTGTATGGTAGTTTCTTCTAACAAGTTTTTTTTCTGCTGTTCCATGGAGCCCAACTAAAACTTCTTATATCTTCTTCCTGTAAGTCTATTGTTCAATCTCCTGAATAATTTGTGTGGTTCCTTTCTGAAATCTTTGTGCTATTTTTAGATGTATAAATGAACTTCCAAACAAGATGTAGTTTTGCTGTTGTGATCTCAGTGTGGCTTCCAACAGAGTGGGATTGCTTCCCCACCTCTAACTTGATACCTCCCTTTTTGTACACTCAGAAGACATGCTTGCCCTTTCAGCTGCAACTTTGCATTGAGAGCTCATGTTGAAGCTGTTATCTCCACTGAGTTTTTTAGTTTCACTCAGGGTTGCTTTTTTCTAAGACAGAATCTTTACCTTATAGCTGTAATCTGCCCTCTTGGTTCCCAGATGTATCACCTTGCCTTTGGCAGTATTAAATGAAGCCAAACTGAATCACAATCATTTGACCAGGAGATTCAGCTCACTCTGTAATAGTAACCAATCTTGGTGATGTCTGCTGAAACTTTATCAGCAAGAATTGTACGCTGTCACCCAGGCTGCTGGTAGAAATCTTTACATACTGCCAAACCACAGGGGGATATTTTGGTGTTTTTTCCATGCATCTCTATAGGGTTCCTGCTAGTTGGTATTTCCCCCTTACTGATAGCACTTCATCTGGTTTCAAGATACACAAGATATAAATTATGTAATTCTTTTTAACAGAAGGTTTTGAACTGAACGTTTCACTTGTAGTGAAGAAGCTCAAGAATTCTGTGTTAACAAACTCTCTTTCTCAACCTGTGCCATAATCCATCTGCTCTTCCCTTCCTCCTTCCCCAGAAATATCTCCCGGACAAACTTGCTAATTCCTAACCCGTGTCAGACATACACAAATACATACACTGGTAAGAATTATGTCCTTTGCGTTAGTTGTTTATTATTAAGATACTGAACAAACTGCTGTTCCATTATCTTTCAGGAATTGCTCTTGAGTTAGCTTTTGGAGAATGTCTCAAGTGTTTAAACTTGATTTCCTAAATAAATTTTAGTTAGGTAGATCTGGACACACTCCTTTCAGAGGACGTTTGAGGTGAATAGCCAATTTGAACTAACCTTCCTGTTGAGGCTAATGTTTCAGAGATGCTAACCACAAGTAAGTTTTGTAAGCAAGTTCTAACAGAGTAGAAAAAGGAGGCTCATAGTAATGCTCCTTGCATAGGCAGCTGAGTCTACCAGATCCTGGAGACTTCATCTGAAAGAAGACCTTAGGAAGGCTGGCTTCATAAGTTCAATATAATGCTACTGATTGAAAAAATATTCATACAGGTTGCCTGTCTCCCATTTACCAGTGTGAATCTGAGATTACCATTTGGGTTTATACCACAGCTTGAGCTAGTGCCTTCAGTGCTGTTCAGTGTGTTGTAGATTACTTCTTATAAAGACATCTAATTTTGGTAGGTTCAATGTCGTGTCCTTACTTTATGGACAATGTAAGGACAATGTCATCGTCCTTACAATGCTAGCATATTACTAAGAAGGCATCTTCCTCCTGTGCTGCATGCACAGAGAAGACACAGAGAAGACACAGGCTCTTTCTGCCTTGTTCTGCAAATCTATTTTATTGTTCTTATTCTGATTGTGGTTAGTAATTGTCCTACGTGTGGTACCTAATAAGCTTTTCTTAAAAGGCTTATGTGTAGCTCTTTAGACCACAGATATTTCAGGAATTCGGTTGGCTTCACTAAGTAGTTGACTACATATTTTAGCTTACAGCTTTTCTTTTACCTTATCGTGTTCTCATCCTGTGTATACAAGCTTTTATCACCAATTATTCATTGTCTTGCAGTACATGCAGTTGCAATATTGACATTAATGAGGGCTCTGGGATAATATCTTAATTATAATAAGTTGTTAGCGCTTTCCCAAAATGCTGCTTGATGATGTTTTCCTTGCTGTGATGCAGCTGAAGCTTTGTCACTCGTCATTCTGAATATGTTAATATAGGGGAAAAAATTAGAAATGTGACTTTTTCACACTGATTTGGGTGGAGTTTGAGGATACAGTTTTTATCTGTGTGGATAGACAAGGGTTTTTCAGTGTTGCAGTAGTCTTCACTGTAGCACCCTATCTACCAAACTTTGTTTTATTATGGTCTTCCTGAAGATCTCAGTGTCTTTTGTAAAAGTCACTAAAACTGTATCATGCTCTAATGGCTATTACAGGAAAGTATTACATCCATTTTGCAAGAAGAGATTAAAGAATTTAAGCAGTAGTAGCTAAGCATTTTGACTTCCAGGCTCTTATTTTAATTACTAGGCAACTTTGAAGTCCCCACATTGTGATCTTTTGAAAGGGTTGTCCTATTACAGGTGATGTTTCTCTGCCTAAAGGGCGATGTGATTGCTGCTCATTATGCGTATTGCATTATTAAAATGATCTTAAGCTGGTATCTTGTGGAAAGCACAGAAAATGCAGGTCTGTGTATGATATTTGCTGTATGTTTGCTGTTTTCTCTACAACATGGTAGTGGTGGGGGACTATCAGTAGCGTAACTCATTCAGCCGAATAACATCAGTATATGTTCCCAAAAAGTGTCAGTTTTTGGGAGAAACATCTCTTGCCATCTCAGTCTAAGAACCATTGTCCACCTGGTGACAGTTTAGAATTAAAATGAGCATAAGAAATCAGAGCAAGAGGAACAGAGAGGGGTAATGTTGAAGATGATCCAGGAGGGGAAAGCAACCCCTCCATAGCTTGCGTTTGCCCTCACTAGCCTTATGAATGGTGACTAAGTCAAGGTTACACGGAGATGTTAAAAAGATGAGATGCAACGCAAGAGGAAGCAGTGGCAGGATGAAAGGTTTGCTGAGATCAAATAAGAGAAATGAGGACTCTAAGGGTCAGTCCTCCCTCTTATTCTTGCAAGTTCGGGCATTGGCTGTGCAAGGAACCACAGTTGACAAAGCGGGATCTGCTGAATGACATAGGGATGAAGGGCCTGATCCTTCATTCTCTTACACCAGCTTTGCATGCATGTTATCCCAGTGACTTCAGTGCATAAAGCTGGGAGCAAAGGAGCAGTGAGTCCTCTGAACAAACTACGGAGGAGTACTTAACCCCTACTGGGTGGGTCACAGACCTGTGATTACGTTATTGCTCCTTAAGGCCTAGGCATACTCTGGGAAGATACTAAGAGCTCACCGTTTAACCATTTGCTTAGCTACGAAGAAAAGAATGAAAAGGTTATATCTTTGCAAATGTTTCCCAATAAAATGGGAATGTTCACGAGTGAGTTTGTTTTCTCCCATCCTGTAGATTTCTAAACATTTTCTACGGTCTGATGAAAGTTGGAAAAAGCAGCAGAAAACATCCCAGGGAATATTTGGAAGCTGTGCAGTACTCCCATGGGGATAAGAGATGTAACCAATCCTGCCAGAAGTTGCTGACTATATGCAAAACTGCATATAACCAATGTGCGATTAAACCAGTGCTCTCTAGTAAATTCTTCTTGCCTCTACAGACCCTGCACTGAAGTGAATCCACAGCTTGGACTGGAGAGATTTGGAGGGTTATATGTACATGGAGTGCAGCAGTTCATCGTGACATAGTAGGTAAGGGTATGTTCCATTAGCAGTATTCCAGCCATTACAGCAGCAAGGGAAGATGAATATGTACATAAAAGTAATGTTATCACAAAGAAACTTCTCTTAGGTATTTTTTTACCCTAGCCCAATAGTATCTGTAACTTTTCTGCTGACTAAATATGGCAAATCAAAATTATTTGGTTATTGTTCAGTGCAATACGGTACCAAAACTTCTGATGTGACGCTAGTCAAACACAGTAGTCAGCACAGAGATGCAACTGGACTGCTCAGCCTTACTGGGGATGGTTATCCATAAAACATGATGCTTCATTGACGCAATAATGTTGTTTCTGTTCCCTGAACTACTACCTGCGTGCTGAGAGCAAATGGCTGTGGATGGTACTCTGAGCAAAGTAGGAAAGCATGGGTTTGCACTGTGTGGGCAGACCCTTTGTGGTGGATTCTGTAGGGTCTTGCTCCCATCAGTCATCACACACAAAGTCTTTGGTGGTCATGAAAACTCCTTGTTTATTGGAAAGGGAAGAGGAGGAATATTACAAGACAGTGATCGTTTTTTAAGAAAATTTCTGGATTTGGGGAGGTACTGCTGAGAAAACCTTAGTTTCATGGAAGTGCATGGTGTGTGAAACCAGGCTGTTCAATGTGAATTGAAACAGGACTAGCAGAGGAGGAATTTTTTTCATTAATATTATTCTGGAATTGAATGATCTTAAAAACATTAAATATTGATCCCGTTAAATGCTCTGAGCAGAAAGCACAAAGAGCATAAAGGCAATCAATAACACTGAATGATACACTGTAAAAGAAGAAATTCCTTAATTTTTCAACGGGTCTTTAGTTTTAGAAACCACACCTCTGTCGTCCAAAAAATCTCAGAGAGCACCTCAGAAACAACCATCTGTGTGTGTGCGTTAATGAATTTCTGTTCTCTGTGAAAGAAGACTGCATGTCTCAGCACTCTGAATAAGAACAGAGCATTCAGCCTTTCTCCATAGCAAATTCAGCCTTCAACAAGTTAGTTCTTCCAGGGATGGCAGTGATGCAAAACTGCTTTGCAAATGTTTTTCTGGGTTTTGTTGCTAGGTGACGACTTGGAAAACTTTGCTGTTCCTGCTGAGAGGTTTTAAAAAACAGGCCCACATTAAAGAGTATAAAAAATAGGCCAACTTGCTCCGTAACTCCCATTTCCTAACTCCTGGGTCTGCACCCTGTGTGCCTTCTCCACTCTCATGCCCCTCTTTCCCCCTTGCGTCCTATCGGCATGCCAGAAATTGGAGGCCCAAAGAACCACATCTATTACATTGCAAGGAAAGGAGGGAACATTAATCTTTTTATCCCTGACCGAGCTAAGCAATTCCACAAACGTGCAATGATTTATACTGACTCTTTCTGTTTACGTTTTACTGGCTTTTAATTTTATTAATACAAATGTCAATGATCAGGTTTGCCATTGGTTAAATGGTTACTGCTAGGTTTTTCATGTGGCTAGAAAGAAGAAAGCTTTAGAGACAACTCCGTTGCAGTTTCTTGTGTATTGTGTACCTGGACTGGATGTGAACTCTTGCCTGAAGAGCAGCAGAGAATCCCTTTGGACTGGTGTGGTTCCCAGGAGTGTGTGGTGACTGAGGAAGAGATCTAGGGCGAAATGCTGTGAAATTAGGTGGGAACTCAGAGTTAGTCCATGGGCCATTTTCAGAGTAGTCTTGTTGGACGGGAAGTTTTTTTGTTTTTTAAATATTCATTGCTCATGTATTTTTTTTGTTTTGTTTTTTTGAGTGTGTGCTACTGTGGTATTTTTGATATCTTATTATCCAAGTTTCCAGAGATGTAATCTTGGATTACTGTATGGTTAAACACTCAAAAGCAAATAGCCACTGCTGTTCTCCTAGGAGCTCTTCTAAAATCAGGAGCGAAAGCCTTACACTATAAACTGAGGAGCAGACATTTCTTACATTTTGTGTCTGAACCAAAATACACACAATGGCTGAGACTTACCGTGGTCGGATGCTTAAGTCAGAGGAGCAAACACCTGTTTTTACCAGACAGAAAATACGGAGCATTTACTTTGGTAGCCTGAATTTGCAGTCTGTCTTATTTGATACATGATGCTGTTTTGTCAAGTTGGTGGAAAAAGAAGGCCCCAGAAGGCAGTGAAGTTCTTGGCATTTGGCAATACTGGATCTATTGAAGCAATAGCACTGCTTGAGCTTAACTGGGACTGTACAACTCCACTGAAAGATGTAAAAACCAAGAATTTCAGGCCTTAATCCTACAAATCCTTGCATGTTCTTTTAAAATTTATTCACATGACATTACATATGTGAGAGTTTGTTAGTTTTGAATGATTGGGATCTAAAACTAAGGAAACCAACAAGTGTCAGTGTCTGATTTTAGTTTCCACTACTTGGTCCTTTTGACAACAGAAGGTTTGGCTTTTGCCATGGGACTTGATTTCTCTCTCTGTGCAGCCTCCACAGCAGATGTATGAGTGCTAAGCAGTCGTTTTAATGCTTCATTAGTCACAATGTGATGGCAGAAACGTGTTCTCTCACATCAGTAAGTAGTAAATTAGACAAAGGGGTAGGAAAGAGTAGCTTCCTTGCAGATCCCAGGATGGGCAGTTTGTCACAGCTGCAAGTGACTTGGGTGTTGTCTGAGGAGATAGCTGGATTTCTGGCTGATTTTTTTTTTTTTTAAGATGAATTTAAGCAAGAATGTGGCCAGTGACTGAAAAAGAATAGGTGAATTAGCTCCTTTCCAGCCTTCATTATATAGAGTGGATGGCAACTCTGCTCTGAAAGATTGAGATGCATTTATTCTCTAATTATGTATTCATCACCATGAGAAAAATTATTCATTGCAGTATTGCTGTTCTATGCAGAATACTCCAAGAGAACAGAGCTGGATACCATGTAGGGAGAGGGCTTTTTGTGGTTGGTGTTGTTTAATGCTTACTCATTAGTGAGCTTTACACATGGTTTATAGACCTCTTCAGCTGAGGCTACTGTTCTTCAAAGGCACCAGTCCAAAGTTAATTGTTTATTGTTAGAACAACTTAGAGTGGGTTCATTCGATCCTGTAAGTCTTCTGGCCCTTGATTCTGCTGATGTCAAGGCAGTTTCCCACCAGTGTTTGAACTTCTGCTTTCCTCTCATCACCCATCTGAAAGCAAAATGTTGTGGATCAGTCCATTTTTATTTGATAGCACTGAATTATTCTTAAAAACCCAAGACTACTTGGTAAACACTAATGTATTTTAAGAGTATTTTTAAAATGTCTGCTTAATGATCTGGAATTGTTTGGAAAGGGTAGTACTTCTCATTAGAGTGCAAAAATTATTCAGTAGCTTAAAAGAAAGGCAGTGCCAACAACTATCTTCCTACTCAACATCTTTCAATCTCCACTACTAGGGGAAGCATCCACTGTGTGAAATGGCTATGAAGAATCCAGCAAGTGAATACTTGTCAGCTATGCAAGAAGGGAAGGGGGATCCTAACCTGATTAAGGTGTTGCTTTAGTGTTTGTTGGTTTTGTTGTTGTTTTTTTAAAAAGGAGACAAATATAGTAAAATGAAGGCAATAATGCAGATACTTAGTGGAAGTATTCACTTGCACACCAGCACTGTAGAAGATGCCATACAAAGAACTGTTAGAGGTGGGCGAAGGAGAACCTTCATGGCTATCAACAGATGTTGCAGTCTGGTGGAGAGTTTCTGCTGGGCTCGTATAGCATAACAGGAGTTGCTGTGCTCAGCACCACTGTCTCTGCTCATCTGTTTTCACACAAGACCAGGTATGCAGTCTGCACCTATGTGTCCTCTGTAATGGCTTTTGAATTCATTTGCTCATTTCATCTGAACTTGACAAGAACATAAAGATCTCAGGAATCAGTGAGTTCCCACAGGTTTCCAGAGGTGTCCAATTAGTTCTGAGGCAATGACCCAAACTCTAGGAAATCAATATAGGAAAGAAAAACCACACATAAATGCCAATTATCTCAAATATTTCTACTGGAACTTCATGCTCAGAAACCAAAGGCAATGATGAGAGGTAAATGTGTAGGAAACCAGGCATCATTAGATTACAGAACTAATCCAAACACCTTGTTCATTTTGAGGTGGTTAAACAGCCACAGCAGAAGTTTGGTGACTGAAAAGTCATTAAAATCTGAGAAATGTGTGGGTGCAGTAGATGCTGGCTCAGGCAGAGCTCTTGCTAGACCAGACATTAGGAAACCTATGTGATGAGATTTCAAAACCAGCTGACTTCACTGCCCTCAAATGGACACAGTTACAAAGTAAGGTGCAACTGTCCAAATAGTTGGAAATATGGATCCCTAGAATAAAAAGAGTTTTGAATAGCTGAGATAGTAGATGAGCTAATGATTGGATTTCATTATGACTTTGTCTTAAGTGCCAGGAACACTCTATGGGAATTCCCTTTTAAAATGTATCTTGGATCAAAGAAATTTGCAGGCAATTAGTTACAGTGAACAAATTGTCTGGGGACAGATAGCATAATAACAGCTATATACTGCAAGAGTTTTTCAGCAAAGAGTGTGTAAGAATGACCAAAATCTGTTCAGAGATTTTAGCTGACTGGTATTTAGCACTTTGCCAGGGATTTCAGCTGTATTGATCAGCAGCAGAAACAGGATCTGTCTGTTTTCCAAATCCGTTTTTCTGACAACTATCCAGTAGCACAGACAAGCAGCCCTGCAGTAAGATGCCTTCCAGTGCTGCTAGAGATGGCAACAGCATGAGTATTATACGAAGTCTTGAGAAGATGATGCTGTACTGCAGCAAAAACCTCAGTTTCCTTCACAAGAATTAGATCGTTGTTCAGGAGGTGCTTCTGGAAGTGGTCTTTGAGCATTGCTGCTGTCAGTTTGCCACCCCACTGAAGCGTTGCCAATGATACTCATATTTATGGTCAGGATTCACTCTTTTCTTTTAGTAAATAGCTTTCTCATTCAAGAAAAAAAAAGAAA
The DNA here is from genome assembly GCF_023343835.1 of Lagopus muta. Classification (NCBI taxonomy): domain Eukaryota; kingdom Metazoa; phylum Chordata; class Aves; order Galliformes; family Phasianidae; genus Lagopus; species Lagopus muta. The sequence goes on from NC_064441.1 coordinate 7,446,335, forward strand.
GGTTTCCATCACACTGAAGATAATCACACACGGGAAACAAATTTGCCAAGTCATTTTTCAGCAAAGGAAGGAATTAGAGTGAAATCACTGATGCTTTTGGTACAGTCTGTGTCACTGAGCAGGTTATTGAAGGAAAAAAGCCGTGGATGAGATATTTCAGGGCTTATCACTGAGCCTTTGTTTTCCTCATAGCTACTCAACTATCTCCTATTTTATTTAACATGTTTTGTTTTTGTTTGGTATTTGGTCAAGAGAAGAGGATTACATTATTTTTGTTCTGCTCATTTCCAAGCATGTTTTAGTTTAGTAGCTAACCTGGGTAACAAGCTGCTTATCCAACCCTAGCGGGAGAGTGTGCCTCTGTGCAGTCCCTCCAGACCTGATTAAGTGGGGAGGGAGCTCACTTGGGAGTTGAACAAGCCTGATGCTCTTGTTCCATGGTGCCAGGCAGGGGTGTGTGTGCGCCAGTGGGGTGCAGTCTTGTTGGGAGCCTAATTGCAAACCTGCCCGAACTAAACAAGCAAAGTTGTAGTTGGTCGGGGGAATTCGACCCGAGGAAATAAGGTTTTGTATTGCCATGAGTTGTCCCACGCAAGCATGCCTCATTTTGCTGCTGACTGAGTTGGTATGCTGTCACCAAAATGGCCCCTGCAGCCTCCAAGAGATCCCTTAGAGGGGAGACCTTTATGTTTTCAAATTGTGTAGTTGGAAGTGGTTTGGTTGCAGTGGAAAAAATTGAAGTTTAAAGGTGACCTGTGTTTAGGTGATAGCAGTGAATCAAAGGATGCTGGGGGCAGCTATCAATGGGTAGAAAAAGATGGTGATAAAAGGAAAAAGAGAAGTTGTTGTTGTATACATAGTGAAAGGGGTCCCTGCTGTGTGACTGAGAGGAGATGAGGAAAAGCAAAAATATCTAGAGAGTTTTTCATGGCACTGAAATGGCTTTGCTTTTTCATGTGGCTGGCTAGGATGTGCTGCAGATCATGGCTGGACCAGGCTCTGAGCACCTGGTTGAGCTGTAAATATCCCAGTTCATTGCAGGGGAGTTGGACTAGGTGGCCTTTAAGTATCTCTTCCAACTCAAATGATTCTATGACGCTGCCTTTGGCTTCATGGAGTAAAGCTGGGCAGAAGTGTTATCAGAGGTTGATCTTGCCACAGCTTCAAGCTGTCAGCTCTGTCACGATGCCGTGAGCCCCAACAGTTCCCACACACCAGCTCATCCCAGCTGTGCCTTCCTGTCCCCTTCTCTTACTGGAGAAACTGCTATCTGCAGGCTCATGTTGTGAGTTGGCCAGAGTATCTGATCTTTCTGGAAAGGGTCCTGGCACAAACAGAATTTTTTTTCAGCTGCATCAGCTCTGTGATCCACTTCACAATGTTGTGACAACACTTCCAAGGGGGTTTGAGGCCAGAACAAGCAGCAGGGCGTGGGAATACTTGTGCTTGATATTGCCACTGGGAATGGGAGCCTGCCCTTAAATGTCACTGAAATTTAGAGGAAGCGAGCACCACTTTTCTTGCAGGGTGACTGTATAAAATGGTGCAAACTTCTCACTGAAATGAAGTTGGAACAGTGACTTCCAACACAAATGTGCCAGCACTAAAAATGTGTGTCTGCAAGACCCACAGCAATGCACTGGAGTCCTTGGTGGCAGCCTGGAGTGCTGCAGGCAGCAGTGAACACAAAGTTTTTCAAAGAGGTTCAGGAAATAAGCTGGCTGTCTTGTTATCTCCTGTATTTAGACTCGCTGGGGATCTTGTATTCTATCTAACTTCTGCAATCAAAACAACTCCAGACTTTTGGGTTTTAAGCGTCATGGAAATGTACCGAGACTGGCACTACAGCTGTGGGAGTTGATAACTCCAACTCATTTGCTTGTAACTACGGACAGAGTTGTGCAGTTTGATTGAGATGGGAGGTGTTCATGAGGAAGAAAGTTCAGAAACATCTGAATTTGGGTTATTGTGCCTCAACGCTCTTTGCAAGTGGAAAGAAAAGCATGTTTAAAACAATAGTCTCCCTCTTTCTTGGGGTCCCAGTGAGCAAGGAAGGGGAGGCTTTACAGAAGGCTTAATTGCAGAACTTCTACTGCTAGCACTGAAAGATTATCACCCTAGATTTTTTTTTTCTTTTTCTCCTCCACTATTACAGAAAGAGAAGTTCAAGCAAACAGTCAGGCTAGGAATTTGTGTGTCCAAAGCAGATGGGCACACGTGGCTCTTTCTGGGATTCTTGGGTAGATCTTCTTACCCACAGCTCATGTGTTCCGCATATCACTTCGCAGGCCATTGTTGCCATGCACCTGTCTATAATTTTGGAGGTTCATCTACCTCAGACAAACTATATTTAAACACTCAATGCTGATTAGAGGGGGGAAAAAGTTCAGAGGAAGGGATTTCCTGGTTCACAAATAAGAATGTGCAGTGGAGCACTCACTAAGTAAACAGAAAACATGGGCAGCTGAGAGAAATCAATTTAGCTGAACAAACAATGTTCCATGTAATGAACTACTAATTATCCTTTTATGCCATGTCAGTCTGAGTGATTACAGAGCTGTGCAGTTTAATTTGACGTTTGAGCATTGCCTTGCTCCATTAGCCTCATATAAAGCTACGACACATTGAGAGGAATTAAAAAAATAAAAAAATAAAATAAAAAAAGTTGGGGGGAAAAGAGGGCTGTATTTATCCAGAACAAAGTAAGCACCTGTAGCAGTCATACGGAAAGGAGCTTCTTCAGTTTTCCTTCTTGTGGCTTCTTAAATTCCTGGTTGTGATGAAGCGGGCAGCATTTGGGAGCTGTGAAGTAGCTGGTCCTCACAGGAGTCTCCTTCAGTGTGTTGATGATGTCCCACATCTCTAGACCCTGTTTTAAACAAAAGTGGATGGTGAACAATACAGCATGGGAGCAAATATCTTTTCCTGGCTACTTTCTTTTTGCTGGTGATTTGCACACAGTAGGTAAAACAAATCCCTAGGTGCTGGGGAAATCTCACGGTTAATCTAGGACTGAAGGACATGCATTATAAATACTGCTTTATTATCATACTGTTTGTCTAACTGCCTATACTGATAACAGGATTAGAGGGAATTAGCATATGGAGAAAACTAAAGACAATTTGTTGGGATATATGTTATGGCTATTAACTCTAGGAGTACCAGTGCAATACCTGCAGTCTGAAGAGCTACGTATTTGGGATGGGAGTCTTGTTTCACAAAAAATAAGTGAAGCCCAATATCAGTGAAGTTATAGGGGAAATTTTCATGGGAAAGGTGCAGATGCAGGGTCTGTGTCTAGGTAATGCACTGACATGTGAAGCAGTGTCACAAGGGATAAATATGACCTAAATGCCCAATAATAATATTTATGGACTTGCATTCAATCATGACAGACCCTCATTTAAGCACAAATAGAAAAGCAAATGTTTAAAAGCTCTTTGCTGTAACTAGCTGACATTTCTGATGTGCACACCACTGAAAGATGTGACATGACAAGCTCCAGGCTCATAGGGCACTTTCACATGGTGTTAACACAGATTATATGTATTTAAAGAATATGATATTCATGGGGTAATATTTAAGGAAATACCTTTTCAAAGCATCAGTTTAAAATTTATTTTTAATTTCAAGGGGAAGGAGTAGCAGCTGCGGAGCGGGGAGGAAAAAAGCACAACAGGAAAGTCAAAGATCCATTTCATTATTTTGTTATAGATTGAACTCACCCAAGGCCAGGTAGTCAGTAGGAGTGGGTTGATTTGGGTGAAGAACTGCCCTTTGTCAGGTAAGGACAGGCATTAGTGTCCCTGTTTTGCACTTGCTGCGGGCGTGCACCTGTTCCTTGTGGCCCTTTCCTCAGTTTCAGAGCCTCAGTGTTGTCCCCTTCTCATTTGAAAGATCTGTTGAAGAATCTCACACTGACAGCCCTGAAGTCCGGGGGACTTTTGTGCCCTGCAGATGCACCCCGAGGCAGGACGCCTCCCTGACACTGCCCTGCCCAAACCCTGCTGTGCCAATGCATGGAGTCAGGTGGGTGTTTGCACACCTGTCTGCTGCCAGCACAACTGCCCTCAGCCGGCTTCCGTGGCTTTTTTTTTACAGAGGACTCAGCTCCCCTTCCAGGTGACACTGTTATTTGTTTGCCGTTGTGTTTTGGTGACAGACCCATTGTGCTGAGTTGAAGCTGAGCTGAATTTCAGCACTGCTGCAAGGCATGACTGAGCTGCAGGCTCTTACCTCGGGGCTGAACTGGCCCCTCTGTTCCTTCCTAATGTGCGTTGGACACATTGGGGCCTTTCTCCGCCATGCATTTGTAACTCCCATTGATGCTAATGGGGGTGACATGTGTCTATCCAGCGGAGAATAGACCCCATTGACTGCAGCAGTTCCCCAGCCTTGAGCGATGCTCGTCACTTGATTAAGCCAAACTAATGAGGCACGACCGGGGCCAATGGGAATGTGTGGGACTCAGGCCTCGTAAATTCTGGTGGAAACCTCAGCATTCCCTGGGGGCTGGGTTTTGTTTTGCCAGGCAGAGCCTCAGGATGCCCCTGGACGGGTTCATGGTAACAGGTGCTTTTGTACAGACAAACCTTGTGGAAAGGGTTTGCTGGCAGCAGCACCCCACAGTGTGTTTTTTCACTGGTATTCACACATAAGTGTCTTATTGCTCGGCAGCGTTTAAAGTACGTCGGTTTGGTGTTGGCTGTTTGATATCTTTCTACAATGGATCTTGAAGTTATCCCTATGGTTCCTCCTCTGGAGCACATTTAGCCCTCTAACAGCCAGCCCGCAGATGGCAAAGTCAGGCAGCATCCTTTTCTGTGGCATTGAACAGCAGTTTGGGAATGGGAGCAGTGGGACAGAGCAGTGCTCACTCATCCTCCAGCCACCACCCGGTAGCTACAATGCCAGACCTTCAGGGAAAACAGCATAAGAACCCCTAAGTTGTATTTTAGAATGTGCTGTGTTGGAGAGCGTGGTTGAGAAGTTGCGTGTACTTTCCCCTGTACTTTACCTGCTGGTACGTTCCAGGTCAGAGGAGGCTTGTATTTTTGTCATATTGCAATACTTGCCTTTATGTAAGTGCTGCTAAGAATAAAATTAGCAGTGGGAGAAAAACATCAGTTTGATATCTAAATTTGGAAAACTTGATGAATAAATCTAATAACTCCGTTGTGGGGGGAGAAAAGAATAGCAACTCTTTGTTTAAGGAAAAATAAATATAACGTAAGGGCTGATTGCTCCTTCTAACTTTCTGAGGAGAGCTTTTTTTATTTTTTTGTCCCCTTAAGAGCAGAAATATTAATTGGCTTTGATTTGTGGGACTAGGGCTTAAAAAAACCTGGTCAGCTGGGCCTTAGAGGCAGTGTCAAGATTAATGAGCATTTGTTAAAGGCTGGGAGCAAAGGGGGAAGGAGGGTTTGTCCTCTTGGAGGTGACCTTGCAGAAAGCAGGCTACAGCCAGGTGCTCAGCACCACTGCTTTCCTGTCTGGTGTGGTCACAGTGGGCAGTGCCCTGTCACAAGGTGATACACAACTGTGCATGTGTGAAACTTCAGGCTTTTCCTGGAGCTACTATAGAGAACATAGCCATTTACATCTTGCAAGGCAGGTGTCTGTCCCAAGGTTTTGCACAAGGCAGTGACAGTCCTTGTCACAGCCCATAGTGTGTTTCAAGGCAAGTACCGTCTTCATTTGCCCTGCATCCCTTGCAGCTGCACCCACTTTTCTTAGCACATCCAGAAAAGTCACTTGTACCTTTACTGATAAATTAAAGGTTATTTTTTGAACAACTGATGTTGAAAACAAGAGGTTATAAATTTGCTGCCCAGGTATTAATTTATAGTCCTGTTCTAGCTTAAAGGATAATAACTTCCTATTATCACATCTGTTTTCATCTTCAGGTCCCATATTTTCTTTCCAGCTGTTAAAGCTGCAGGTTCATCACTGGGGTTGTGTGGTAGTGCTGCCTTCAACCTTCCTCCTTTCTTTTTTTTCTGTTATCCTAACTCCACCCTTTAGATATTTCTGGAGTAAGAAGCTGGCATATGACTGTGCATGCCCTGTTCAGTTCTCCTTCCCTGGCAGTCTTGGGTACTTAGCGACCATCGTCCTCTCCTGGTTTGTGCTAAATTGTCTGGGCATGGGGGAGAGACAGTGCATAAACCAGTCAAATACTACTTACGTTCTTCCTGTAGCTGCTATTTGGACACATAAGGGCTGTTGACCTGTTCCCATTGAGCCTCACCTCAGGATGTGCTCGGGAGAGATCAAGACCTTGGGATGTTACTTCCTTTCTGCTGAGGCTGAATGGTAGAAGTGATACAGTCACAATAGAAATAACTACACAGACAACCATGAGTTCCATTTCTCCTCCTGTCTTCCTTTCTATGTACTGGTAATGTTAAATGAAGGAGTAATATTGTTACTTCAGTGGTACTTCTTGCATACCTGAGGTGAAGCATGAGTGTAAATACTTTACTGGAGTTTAGCCATGGGGACGTGCTGCCCAAAGGGCTCTTTCCTCTCAGAGAAGTGATGCATGGGGCCGTGCCAGCAGATGGAGGCCAGCAGGTGACTGTAGATCCCAAAAGGCCTAAGATGTTGCTGTAGCCTCCAAGAAACAGCCTCTGATGATAGAAAGAAAACCAACAACAGCTCATGATGCTACTTTTTCTGGAAGTTATGAATTTAAAAGAAGGCAGGCTGAGGAACAGAACATGGAAATCCCTGCTGATCAGGAGTAGGGCTACTTTTCTTCTTTAAGAACATTTGCTCAGCTTTTTGATTTCCAGTGTTTTCGGTTGCCATATCAACATGAGAAATTTGCCTGGCAATTGGCAGTATTTTTTTCAATAGAAGATTTAAAAATTTAGCTGCATCAGCTCCAGCATCTGATTGCTGGGATTTCACTTTATCTTACTTTATTTTATTGGTAGTAATTGGTTTTCAGGAAATGTTAACAGGTGGCCAAGGATATTTACCCTTCCTTTGGCAAAATGCAGCTTACATTTTGAAATGTTTGTAGAAGCTAGAAGCCAGGTTGAAACATGCCAGACATCGGTAGCAGGGTTAAGCCTGTGGGTTGTATCCTTCCCAGCTGGCAGGCTGGGGAAGGGCACGAGCACTGATGGAAAGCACTGGATTAAAATAAGAGGCAGTTTTGGATTTTGCGTTGCTCTGAGGTGTAAACACAAAAGCACAGTGGAGGGGAAGGAAGTTCTTCCTGACTTTGCCATTTGACAGTGTGCTGTTTTATTGGAATCCATTTCTCTCTTCCACCCCATCAACTGGGAGACAGTAGCCTTCCTAGTGATTGTCCAGGATCTCAGTTTCCCCTTGTCCATCCACATGTCTTCTCTCCACCCCATCCTTTGCTGTTCCTGGGTCACTGGTGTAAAAGAGGAATGGATCTGCCCAGCACAGATGAACATGAAGGGCCTTTTCAGCGGTGAATATACTGTTTGGTTTGTTGTGGGATTTTTTTTTTCTTTAAAAGGAATGAGAATGGAAAACAAGAAAGTCAAAAGGCCCTGAATCTTTATCTTTTTTAAGTGGAGACACTGCCACAGCAGGACATAATGGCTTGCTGTGGTGGTGGTTTGCCTGAGAGCCTGGAGATTTATGTAATGAGAAACACAATTCCTGTAAAGAACATTGTTAAACCTTTTCAAAATTTCAGCTATAAGCCATTTTATTGCTAATAACATGGCTAGATTCTCCTTTTGAAGAATCTGGGAATGTTTGACAAGAAGGGAAAATGGAGAGGACTTGAGGCACCATGATCTGTATTTTCCATTTACCTTGCTTGAAGCTGGAACAACACATGTGCCACAAATGATTTGTTTATTCCTAAGCGCCCCCAAGGAGCCCCGTCTCCATTCTCAGGCATATAATGGCTATTCAAATGAAAGCTTTAATAGATTGTTGCAGATCTGATATCAATGTGGCGAGAGAAAGAGATATGCAAATATTCAAAATTAAACAAACTAGCTTTTGCTCTTTGCCTTTGGAGGTGCAGTGTCAGGTCTGGATTGTATCACCAATGCAATGAGTCTGTTAGGCTCAGCTCTCTGAGAATTAGATCCCTTTTCTCTCTTCTTCCAGCTTGTCTCACAAAACTGCCACACTGTTGGTAGTATTTGCTGTAGTACTCAGACTGAGAATCTGGACTGAAACACACGATGTACTCTGAGCTGAGACAGAAATGTTGATGGGATAAGTTTCTGCTGTGTTGGTTTGCCTTATGTTCCCTTAGACCAGGATCTGTAACTTCAGTGCCCCTCCAGTCGTTTTTCCACGCTGCACAAACAATTCTGGAAGAGTGACAGTCACTTGCCATGAGTTTAGACTACAGCCTAAACACCATTTGGTTCTGACCACACTGCAAGGCAACATAGGAGCTTTACTGGTTCTTGACACAGTCCCCATTTGCCCTTCTTTCCCTGTGATGTGCATAAGAGTGATGCCTGAAAAGTACTTACAAATTTAAGAATCCACATCATCCACGTTGAGCCTATACCAGCAGCTTCTGTGTGCATTGAACAGCAGGCAAAAATAATAATTTTATACTAAAAACACCATAAAAGAGTATAACAGAGGTAGTGTGAGAAGCAGGCTTACTTTCCCGCCATTCTGCTCCAGTAACGTGAGCTAAAGTTGGGTACCTGGGGTTAGGGGATGGAGGATCAAATGGGAGCAGATGAAGAAGAGGCCTTTCTCTCAGCATTAATTCAGCTAGCTGCTTATTTTGGAACCTAGGGGAAAAACTACTTGTAGCCCAAATGATAGAAAATGTCTTTGTTTGCAAATGTGAGTGGTATCATACAGAAGTATTCTTCAAAACTATTTCATAGGAGTGTTTGGAGCCATGGCCAAATCCTGCATCTGAGTATGGCTAGATAGTTGGCTCCTACTTGGAATTAAAGGCGACCTCTGAAAACCGTGGCTGTGTTTAGACACGAACTGGGTTGTGAGTTCTTATGGTCTGTGGTTACCAGGAAGAAAAGAAAAAGCTGACTCATACCAGGAGATTGGGTTGGCACCTCGTGCAACCCTCCGTGGTCACTGAGGTGTCCAGGATGTGTTGCTTGAAATCCCAAGCACCTACTGCTCCTGTGTAGTTCCCCTGGTAGGGTGTGTGGTAAATATTTCTTTAAGGGCTTCACAAACGAAGACAGAAAATTGACTTCTCTGAAGTTTTTCTGAAACGCGTGCCCAGTCCAAACAGGCGCACCCAGATTCCTCAGAAGTGTCGGTTCCTGATGACAACAGAGACCAGCACAGATTTCCCTAATTCCATCGCCAAGCCCCTCATCTCTGCACACAGCCCTGCCTGGGCAGTGTGTGCAAAGCAGAGTTGTGTAGGAATTTTGCAATTAAGCATTTTTCTATATTGAGAATATTAATTGAAAACTGATAAGTCTTACAGGAAATTCTTGGTTTTGGCATATTTCACATTCAGTTTAAAATGCATTGACTTGGTCAGCGTATTTTAACAAAAGATATTATTTTTTTGAATAACAGCACGTGATTATCTAGGAAAAATTATATGAAAGAAAAAATAATATTTGATCATGAAGTAATGAAAAAGGTCTTCATTAAGATCCAAACAGGCTATAATCAATTTTGTTCCATTCAGATTACTGGTTTCAGAAATTGAGATTACCATTTCTGGTCCTATTTAAAATCGAGGAAGAAATGTGAAATTCTGAAATCTTTTCATAACTGAAAAACAGCTTTCCACCAAGATCCCCTCAAATGAGATTGCAGAAATTCTTCTTTCTCCTTCTTCCCTGGCTCCCTTATCATGCAATTCTCTTCATGCTGTTCTCCAAGACCAAATCTGAGCCAGCCTGAGATTTGTGCTAACTGTGAGTGCCTGCTTTTTTTTTTTTTTTTTTCCCCTTTAAATAAAACAATTTCCTAAGGCATTGAAATGGGTCTGATAAAAAGCAGCTTTTAAAATTCATTTTAGTAAATAGTTTGAAGCCAGACCATAAAGCCGTATAACTGTAGGTTTGCCCTTAATTGTACCTCACTGACAGCCCATTTTCCTTCTCCTTTGCAAGCACTCTCCTTTTTCTTTAATAGCAAAACATATTGTATGCTACTTTTGAAAGATTCGTGGGTTTTCACACAAAATGACCAAGATCTGTAGGTAAACAGTGTCACCTAGTGGATAAGAGGCTTCAACTTTTCCAAACTGTGGAAGAAGTTTGTGTGGTTTTTCCTTTTTTTTTTTTTTCCAGGAAAAAAAAAATAAATGGAACAGGGCCCTGTTTTGAGAATTGGGATTATTTCCAAATCACTACAAAACTAAACATGCAGAATGTGGTGGCCAGCAGTGGGCTGGAATATGTCAGTAATGTGCATGGGCATGGATCCATTCACATCAGCACATACAAAAGGGAGAACAGATTCTCCAGCTCAGTGCTTGAACAGGGAAAGGTTAAAGCAGCAGAACATGAACTACTTGTTTCCTGGATGTGTGAAGGAATACCAAGTTCCACAGTAATCTCCTGTACCCTTGGCTGCTCCTTTCCAAGCACAGAGAGAATTTCAGAAGGTGACTTTGGTATGTGATCAGCTAAGGCAACTGAGCAGTGAAAATTAAAATTTGTGAAGTACTTTGTGATAGCTTTGATAAAGTGTAAAATGCCCAGAAAGAAGGATATGCTCCTAAAGACTAGAGGAGGTTGGATAACCTGAAGTCCACTTACAGTTCTTAGGTTTATGCGTTCTAACTACAGTGCTGTCAGGATCTCTCATTTGGACTCACGATGAATGCAGGTTGCCTGGGGTTTTGCTGTCTGTCATCTCTTCCTGCCTATGGCTAAAACAAGCCCTGCCAAGGGGTCAGTCAGTGGTTATGTGGCTCTGACAAAGCAAGGCTAGTGATGTTAAGAGAAAGCTGAATATGAGGGACTGCATTTTCTCTTGGAAAATTCTACCCAGTGTGCTGAATGTAGTTGGAAAATGCTTATGTGCAGTGATGGGCTGGAGGCTTCAGTCATGATGTGCCCTACAAAGCCAAGCCTAGGTCTAGTTCCAGTTCAGCAATTGATCTAGAGGTTATTATCAGTTCTAATATATAGGCCAGTCATGAAAAACAGGCAGATTACGTGAGGTAAGGAAGATAAAGATGCAAAAAGGTATGACCTGCCTGACTTGTAGGCCTTGTTTATGTGGCCTTCAGGTGCTGGCTGTGGAACCAGTCCCACACTGAACATTTAGACCTAGATCTTAAACTGATGTGGGTTTGGTCAAAGCAATAAGCCAGAGCATTTGGAAGAAAGTATGAAGGTGTGTTACAGCTGTAGCCAAAATGATAACTATCTAGCTTTCATAGTTCAGGAAACCTGAACTCTAGTTCTTAAATACCTTTCAAATAAAATAAAAAGTAATGATTGATTTTTATGGCAGGTTATTCCACTAAGTTTCTGTTTGGCTTCTATTTTCATCATTTTTGTCATGTATCAAATGGATATTCTGTCATTCTTCTCCAAAGGGTGAAAGTAATTATCATGAAAAGCCCAAAGAGCTCTGCATATGAGCAAACCTAAAATATGCTGCAAGTTGGGACACTTTCTCACCTAACTATGTACTGCTTCCAAAACAAACACTGTCATAACTGTATTTTCTCTATCAGATGGTCTTCCTTCAAACAATTTCATTTTTCTTCTTCTTTCTTGGACCAGTTCCCATTGATTAAATCAGTGGAAAGCACCGTCTTCTGATGGTCCTCACTGTGGACATTAGATGGTGTGGGCATATCACTTTGATTATTCAGTGCCTCAGTTTCCTTCCCCATTAACATGAGCTCTACACTGACTTTCCACAGTGCTTTTATCCTAAGGATCTCAGAGCTCTCTTCTTAGTTATCCTCAAATCATTAATACATCAGATTTTTTCACTTTTCTCAAAGAGAAAACAATACTAGTTCTTTTGCTCATTAATGTGTTAATGGCAAGGAAACCTGCTGAGTTCAGTTATACTGTGAAACATAAACACAGCAAATGAGTTACTAAACTAGTGCAAGCAGAAGTAAGGAAAAAAGCCTATATGGATCAAAGTTCCCACTCCTGAAGACAAGAAAAAGAAAGAAAAGGAAGAAAAGTAGCACCTGGAAAATGTTGCTCTTATCCTTCTCTGGAAAGACCTACCAGTTAATATTAATTAAACAAAAATTCATTGACTCTGTGTAATCCTCTTTTGCTTCTTGGCAAAAACATTAATAATGAAGTCTAGATTTTTTTCCTCTTGTAATGTTAAAAATCAACTCCTGTTCCACCAGGAAACTAATTTCTTCACCTAAGAACATCTAGTCTGAAGTCTGAGAAAGGCTGGCAAATCTCTATAGTGGCGTGTAATGACAACCCAAACATCTCAACATTCCTAGCCCGGATTGCTGCCACCAGCAGTCTGCTGGATGCTCCTGCTTGGCCTCTCGCTGCTCTTGCTCCTGGATCTGTGTGTTCTGATGGCACTGAGCCCAGGAGGGCCTGCCAGGTCCTGGGGATGCAGGTACTGCATAAAGAAGGGTTTTGTGGGCAGCTCGCCTAAAGCTGCGAGTGGCATTGCCACCTACAAAGTGTCCTTCCCTCTGTGATTGTGACACGAGTGCCCCGAGGGCCCTTTTGGCGTATGTGTATATGAACAGGTCCAAGTGGAGGGACAAGACAACTGTGTGGGCAAACACCATTGTCAAAGAAGAAAATTGCATTGCTTCAGTAGACAAGGTACCTCTAGCAGCCAGGAAAGGATACGAAAAGCATAATCTCATTGTCATCCATCCCTCAGGCTGAAGTATGATTCGGGGCAAGCAGCAACTGAGGAAAGGCGCTGGTCATGAATTACTGTGTGTATCTGTGGGTACCCACAAACACAGTCCTGTTTGGAAACTTTCAGTTCTTTTTCTCTTTTTATGTAAAATCACGTTTCAGTTTGAAAAAAGACCATTAGTCTGTTAATTGTGAAGTGATCTTTCTGGATAATAACAATATTCTATTTCTGAGTTGCATCAAAAGAAGTTAGAAAATCTTCACTGTGAGTGCATACTTTAACGCCCTTCCTTGCTCTGAAAGGTTCATTGATCTGCTGCTTTTGGAACCCATTTGCTGGATGTGATATTATGAGGGAGAATAGGCATCTTGTACCCAGCCCTATGAATGTGGTCTGTGGAGGGCATCCATTGACCCCAGCTCCAGTAATACGGTCTATTATATGCTAGGAGTGCAAAGCAGTAACACAATTTGTCAGCTACAAAAGGGTGGAGGGAAATTCTCCATACTGCCCATTCAGATTTTCCAGAGGTGCTACAAAATAATTTTATCTCTACAGTAAACCATTTCACATTCATCCTCAGAGCAGTTCATACCTTTCCATGGGAAAATATCTGGGCAGGAGCTGAAGGAAAGCTTTCCCTTCAGATTTGCTCTTTCTGAAGAAGCAGCTCTGTTTACCAGCTCAGCAGGGAGCTGAAGGTCCCCACCGGGCCCATGTCTGGCCATGCCTCTTCTTGTCTGAGCTGATTCAATGAACCCAGTTCCCTGAATTGCTTCTGCTTTCTCACCTCCATGGTGCAGCTCCCAGCTCGGGTGCTTGTGCCTCCACACTTGCAGTGCTCCTTTCATAAGGGCTGCAGAGATGACTGTGGACACATGCTTGTATCATTTGTGTTCTTTCAGTATTCTTGCTCAGGGGAGTGGAAAGGATAGAAGATTATTCAGTGTCTCCAAAATGTTTGGAGGTCTCTGGCGTTTCTGGTTTAATGCTGGCTGGTGTGGACTAATTTGCCCTCTTCTTCCCAGGGGCAAGATACAAATGTTAAACATAAGGAGGCAACCAGGGGGAGGTGACATCTCCTCTGTACAGGTAGGACTTCTGTCTCCAGTGGTTTCTTTCCAGCGCCTTTCCCCATAGTAAATGCAGTGGAGACTCTTGTTCAAGTTCTAAAGGTAACTTTAAATGGCATATTTTAAGCTGAGAATATTTTCCCAGCTCCTAGAAAGGGTTAGGCACCCAGCCCTGAGCTGGGCAAAGTGTCTGATTGCCATCAAACTAAGCAGCTGTGTTCACCTTGCCTTGGATTCCTTTATAGGAGACAGGCTGATTCTTAAAAGGAAATGCTGAGGCCACACAGGTTGTCATGGCTGTAGTCTAACCAGGTGTAATGACTGAGGTTTGCAGGCGAGCTGCAGTTAAGGGAAAAAATAAAAGATCACAGGTCAGATCCATCCCTGATGCAACTCCACCATCTTCAGTAAGAGTTACCCCTGGGTGAATCTGGCTTCATGTTCCTCACTCATAAAATAAAGCAAGATCCCTTCTGCAGCAGAAAAAATTGGAAAAAGGGAAAGGAAAAAAAAAAGTGTTTTCTTCTAACCTATATGAAAAATAATCACTTTCTCTTGCACAGTGGGGCAGGGAAAGCCAGTCCTGCCAGACAACCAGAGTATAATTTCCTCAGCATGTCATAGTGGAAAAAATTGGCATAACCAAGGGGTCTCTTTCATCTCTGCTCAGTTCTAAACAGTACAGAGGAGAAGAAGGGAAAGCATAAATACATGTACCTATATAGACAGATATTTGTGCTTCCTAGACTGATTGTGTGAGATCTGGAGGACTTTTACACAGATACAGAGTGACTCAGAAGTGAGGATTATATTCCTTCTGTTGATTAGACCTGTTGTTTAAAAATAGTGATATATATCTGTTATGGATGCCTGCTAGAGTTCTCACTGCTGTGTGGTATTTTCTGTTTCAGCTTTCTCTCCCATTTTGGCAGGTCTGTTGTGTACGTGAGCTCTACGGGAATGCAGAAAAGCCACCTGAGGGAGAAAATTGCTAATCACTAAAAATTACTAATCATTCTTTCACACTAAACAAATCCCACTGAGAGGTTTTTAGTTACACAGAGGTGGATTTTTTTCGTTCCCCTTTTCCCTTTTTCCTCCAGCAGATGATACAGAGGTGTAAAACGGGGGATATCACATCCTACTATGCATTAGCTGTGGCATTTTTGCGTGATAAGATCTAGGTCTGAGTCCAAAATAAAAGCACAATAGCCTGAAAAATCTTCTAATGCTCACCACTAGCACTTTGCAACCAAAGCAGCAGGAAAAGGAATTAAGTCAGACTCGGAATCATCTTTCCGAGGCTATTTGTATTCCAGTAATGATGAGGTCCTCTTGCTGAGACTGTGACCCCCGTGTGTTTGCACCCCTAAAAGAGCTTAAAATCTAAACAGATGAGGCAGAAGGTTGGAAGAAAAAAAAGTTTGATCTGCAATTCTTACAGGACGCTGTGGAAATAAGTGCTGGTCTCAGGGTTGCTTCAGACCTCTCTAGCGGAGCTAGATGCTAAACCTACTTCTCAGTGTCCCCATCATGACAAGAGGAGTCTTCTGCTTCCCACCACCACTTCCCTACTCTTAGGAAGACCTTTGGTGGAACATCTCCAGGAGCACAAAGCTTTTTTTGAAGTCATCCAAGCATGGCTGAGGTTGGAAATAATCTTGTCCAATTGCCCTGTTCAGGCAAGGCCACCTAGAACCAGCTGCCCAGGACCATGTCCAAACTACTCATTTGTCTTTGCCAGTGGGACTCAGAACACTTCACTGGCTGAAGTTTCTTTAGATCTAGCATGAGAAAGCTGGCAGCAGAAGGATGTGGGTCAGGTGAAAAGCTTGGGTGCTCATTTCTGACTCCTTACACACGCAGGTTTCCCACTCCCGCAGCACTGTGCTGTGGCTTCTCTTATGTAGTGGGTCTGGCTGAGTGAGCTACTTAGAAATTGTTGACAGCTGCCAGCAGCATTTCCTGGGGAATTTCCAGAAAATATGCATTCCTGGGCTTGTCACTGGATAACTGTCTGAAACCAAGGGTCAGAGCATTCACCATAAAGGAAAAAAAATCAGTGGCATCCTTGTCTATATTTAACTATGCTACTGGTGTATATTAAAAAAGTAAAACAGGATTGTACACTTTTGCTTCCTTACTCCATTTTGGGCCTCAGAGCACCATTAACCGTCTTCTGCTGATGAGAAAGATGAGGCAGGTTTTGTTTTCATTCCTTTAGCCCCTTTGGATTTCCTGAGTGCTGTGGGGCAGCCAGGATTTCCTCAGGCTCAGCCATTCCACCACAGCCTGCAGGTGCGATCCTGTGGCCATGCAGCATTCCTGTTTCTCACCTGAGCAGAAAGAAAAGCCAAGGCAACAAAATCACCTTGTTTTCAGTCCATCATCAGCAATTTCATCTTGTTATGCTCTACCACTTCAGAGAGCCTGTTTAACTAATTTTGACATATTTCTTGCAGTTTGATTCTTTGGACCAAATTTAGGGCTTCTGTAAGTTACATGGTTCCAGGTTCAAAAACTTGAAATAGATTTTTTTTTTGTCCTCCCTTGCTCCCCTAGTTGGTTTTCTTTTTTCCCCATATTCTTGAACAAAGTAGACATCATTGCAATTGTGCCAAACAGGTGCTATATGTTTTCTATCACTGCTGTAAATAGCTTGAAGTTCACCTTTTTGTGCCAGCTCTGACTATTCAGTTTGCAATACACAAGGCTCTCTCCAGAGTGTTTTTACTGCATTCATAAAGAAATAATGGAAAACCAGTAACTGTTCTTAAAGAGAGGATGTCATGAAGCATGGGCAGTGCCTGCTACAGGTCTGCTCTGCTCCTAATCTCTTCCCTGGACAGAACAAAGTAGAACAGTGCTCTTAAAATACTTCTATTTAATAACCAGATCCAGACTAGCTGCTGCTTTGGTGCATTGGGGAGCAGTGATCTTTGAATGCTGTCACTGAGCTCTAGGATTAACACCTCATGGGAAGCACCTGCGAGGCAGCACTGTTGGCTCCACAGCCATCCTGGGACTGCAGCCCCCATGGGATCCATGGAGCGGGTGCTGCTATCCATGTTCCAGGGCAGATTGCCTTGGTTTATGGCTTCTAAATCTTTAAGTATTTTGCCTTGGAATATTTGTCTCTGGAGAAGGCACACTGGAATTTTCTGAAGTGTTACTTAATGTGATGTTTTGACACAGTGATATTTTTAAGTTCACCTAATTCACTGAATTCCACCCTAGTTACTAGTTTCAGTACCTCAGAAATACCACTTCTTGGTCAGTTTTACCATTCCTCAGAAAGACTGATTTCTCCTTTGCTTCTTTCTTCAGGCATCAAAATGGGCTCCATGGAACATCCTTTGTATGGGAGGTGGTCAATGATGACAGCAAGCTTTATCCATCACAAAACTGAAGAAGAGGGTCAAGGCGATCCTTCTCTCTGCACTGAAGAGTAAGAGAAACCTTTGATAAAACCAAAACAGAGAAATCTCCACCATTTCCTTCTGCCATATGTTGACCTCTGCATCCCTCAGTACCACTGAGATGGTACTATGCACCTCACAGACCCAAGGAAGAGCAATGGTGTGGCTGGAGAGGAGGAGCAATGTCTTTTTTTTACACGGTGGTTGATAAAATTAATTGTTCAGCTGCAAGAATACTTTTATATCATGATTACCAGAGCCATCCAGGGGTCCGTAAATGAGAGCTAAAGAGCATAATGAGAAAACCCAGCTACATTTGACTTGGCAATGAACCACCACATGCACCAGTCTTGTACAGTTCTAAGGGGGAAGAGTTTGGCATCATTTGCCATGAAGCTTTATAAATGCCTCAGGCATCCTTGAGGTAAGAGCACACTGAGTTAGTATACAAATATACATATGTCTCAATAAAACAGACATTCAAGTGGCTTTTGGGTCAAAACTAATGGGCAGTTATCTCTGATCGGTAACAGTTGTGGGGTTTTTGTTTTTTTTCTGCAGAATTCTGGGAATCCAAAAGCCTAGACAGCAAGAAAGTCTGAATTTAACAAAAGAATTAAAGGAGATCCACAACAGTCAGTAACTGCTGTAAATATTCTGTCTTATGGTCAAGTTGTGCAACTGCTATCATCAACCAGCTATGGGCATCAGTAGGAGACTGCAGTATTGCCATCAGGTGGGTTAGTACTAATTACAAGGTGCTTATTCAGTCTAAGGAAAATACACTGCAGATTAGTCACTGGCACCCAAAATGGCATAATTAATTGGAGCAATTTATTAAGACAAATAGAGGGTCACAGCTAAGCATGGTGCTTAGAGTTAATTTACAGTTAACAAGGGTGCTCATTTAGCCTGCTAACAGAATGCATCTATGTTGAGAAAGGATTTCATCGTGCTTTCAAGAAGAGCAGATGCTGGGTCTTCTCTAGTGCTCTCATGCTACATGACCTCACTGGTAAATGTGTTTGCAGTATGGAAGGACTCATTCCTTTGCCCAGGTAAGATTAAAATGGTCTTTTTCTCAACTAAATTTTTCTTTAGCTGACTGTCTAATAATCAAAGTGCAGATGAAAAGCTTGGGTGCTCATTTCTGACTCCTTACACACACAGGTTTCCCACTCCCATAGCACTATGCTGTGGCCTGTCTTATGTAAAAATATACTCTAATTTTTTTGTCTTGCATTTGGTGAATCTTCTATATGCCTATCATCAATGCTGATCCTCAACTAGTTTGTAAGATATTTATCACGAGGTCATATGTTGTTTACATACAGTCCCAACTCAATCCAAAAGTGGTATTATATATCAAGCCAAAATATTTTCTCTGGAAGTTGTGCTGAGTTGAAGTGTTGGCGCAGCTGTTGGTTCCTCATTGCTGTGCACTACCTGCAAATTGGGTGGAAAACACCTTCAGCTGAGCCTTTTAATTGCTCCATGAAGAATGATATGGGGGCAGCCCCTAGTCTCTTCTAATAGAGACTTCCCACACAGGCCCTTGCTACCAAAACCCCACCACATAAACCCAGTGCAACATGTATACTTCTGTTTTGTGAGTGGGGGGGAGATATCATGAAACCTTGTAGACATCTGATCTGTATTTCTGATCACCGTGTTTATTGCCTACTCTCTGTAAACTCATTTTATCTACTGCTTTTTCCTATTAGATGTTCATACTAGCAGGGATTGCAGTGAGCTGAGATCTCATCATAATGTTCTAGTTTTTTCACATCGCTGGTCACTCTGCCCTAACCCTAGATGTATGCACTGAATAACCACATTGTTCATTTATAATGTCCTTGGCTTTTCTATAGCCTTGTCCCTGTGATATTACTTGTGGACACAGTGGGCTGGATTGAAGACAGTGAACTTAAAAGTAGTGATGTATGCAGCTATGTAACTGTGAGAAGAAATGTATTGATTCCACATACTTCCTTTTCTAACCTGCTGTACGGTGTTTCATCATGTGGGACGTCATGGAGATCTTATATTTGTTACTTAACATACATTGAAAGGTCTGACTTCTCTTTCTTGCTGGCTTTCTGAATGGAAAAAGCTGTTGTTAACATGTCTTGCGTGTCAGAGATCAGGCTGTTCATGACAGCTTATGAAGCTTTGAACATATATAGTAATAGAGAGGAATAGCAAACTGTTATCTTAATGTAGCTGAAGCACAAAAAGTGAAACTATTGACCTTGCCAGCTCTGCATTTGGGGCAAATGTTACTGCGGTGAATGGAGTAACTTTAACTAGCCTTATAGTGAAGTTGTTTTTTAATTTTTTTCATGTTTTGATGCGATAGATTAATGTGAATGCCTAAGATGAGCTGGGCATAATTCTAAAGATAGTTACAATTTTGCAAATGTCAGGAATTGTTTTTTGGTGAAAACTTTGCTTTTGAATAAACAGGCTAGTTCTGACATAGAAGGCAGAATGATTTTCATTGGTTTAAGATCGCTGAAAAGCCTGTTACTTAATTTCATTTTCTGAAATGATGCCCTTTTAGACTAGCCAAACAAAAAGCCTTTACTGTCTCTCACTCCTGGTGTGGCATTGCTGTTCAGTGTATGGAACAAGCAGGTATGGAATGGGTGCACGGCCTGCACGCGTTTAACATGTGGCAGCTCTTGACCTCCTTGAGACAAGAGGTTCTGTGTGTTTTAGTGGCTGCTTCCTGAAATATACAAAAGATACTGCAAAAACATATACAAGAGATCAATATGTCATGAGGTGCAGATAAACTGCAGGGAGAGTCAGAGTGCTCAGCTGCTTTCCCTTCATTTTCCTCTGAGCCTGATCAAAAAGAAAAAAGTCATCCTGCCAGGATGCTGGGTGGAAGACAAGGTACAGCAGCAGCTGTTGCCCAGATTTGGGCATGCTAGATGCCTGTCCAAGGCCCTCGTTTCACAGAAGTGTGCCTTGCATTGCCCAGTGACATCAAAAAAAGCTGCCCTTCTTGCCAAGGCCAGTCCTCAAGTGGGAGAACAGTTCCCCAGCCCCTCACCAAGCCTCCCAAAGCTGCTGCCCTTCACTCTGCTGGTGCTTCCTCAGGCCCCATGGCACGGGGGAGCATGCTGGGGAAGCCCGTGCCATGGCTATTAGTACTGCGCTGACAGCAGCCTCTGCAGATAACGAGAAGCCCTTCTGCCTCACTGCTATTAAACTGCTGCCTTTTCACGAGAGGAATCCTGAATTCTTCCTCAAACCTAAACAAAAAAGTGAACCTTTTATTCGTTTCATCATTATCTAGGGCTGCCACATTCAAATGATTCTCCAGCAGTCCCTTCATTTCCGAGTGCACACGTCGAGAAGGGATTGGAAGCCTTTTGATTAAGAATAAGAGGTGATGACACTACAACCAGTGCAGGGTTGTCATCATTACCGTGTACCTGCACTTCCACAGAGCTCTCGCTCTGGGTTGCCTCTGATATAAAGCTGCTGTACTCTGTGCCCTAATTGAATGGAACTATTTTATAAACACGCGTTCCCCGAATCCCAGAAAAGATCCTTTTAGAGGGGAAGATATGGGGAGGGTGGTGGGGAGGTGGGGAGCTAGATGGGCTCAGTTCCTGACAGACCAATTTTGTCTGAGAGAGAGATTTCTTTGTTCCCTGCAAAACTGCTTGCTGTCTATGGGGGGATATATAGTTTTTTCTTCTACAAGTCAAATGAATTATCTGACCACCCACTTTTAATCCTGTGATTTTTCTGCCTTTGACCTGGATTACAAGTCACCTGTGGCCACCTCTATCACACAGCTGGCTATAAGTTTACACAGGAGTGCTAAGGGAAAACATCCATTCCTGCCTGGCCCCATTTGTTGACTGTTGGTGTCTGACACTCTGCCTTTCTGACAGAGTTGGTCACAGTAACAATCTTCAGTTAACAGTGCAGGGGAGAGACCTGCACCTACCCACTATGGTGCTCTCATCTGTCTCATAACATCTGTATGCGCTAAACCTGCACTGCTTATGGCAGAGCAGAACTCTGCAAATTACTCATTAAGCTGTGTTCCTGTTTTCAGGTGTTCTGTGCTCCTGCGCTGGAGATTTACTGTTTTCCAGGTGAAATTTTAAGTCTTGATTTTGACCCATATTCTTCACCTGGCCAATTCCTCATTGCCTTGTGATATAACTGCAGCTCTTATGGCTATGGGTACTGTGCCTGAGCCCCAGGGGTGCAGGAGCTGCCCTGGGCTGATGCTTTCTTGGAAACTGGCCCCACAGTTACAGTTAAATAGTTAAAATAGTCTTCTGTTATCCATGTATTTAAATGTGAAGGGCTTTTATTGTTAAACTGCGTTTTCCCAGGAGCCTACACTTTAGCGTGAATACTTTAAAACTGCTATATGAAGTTGTATTAATAGACAACAAAATTACAGCCAATTTCTGGCACTATTTCAATAGCTATGTATGAAATTTACCGCATAAGGGATGTTGAGTTAAAAGTGGTCAGAGGAGTTACTTTTATCTTGGCTTACATATAGCATTACATTTACACCTGAACACAGGGTGAATTATCATCCAGAGGAGTTGAGAAGGAATCTCTTTTCTCCAGGAATGGCAATTATATTTGATTAGGTACATGGGAGCTTTTTCCTCTCCTGGCCAAGGAGCCGAGGGCAGTGCTTTGAAGACACCCAGCCTCATGATCAAGGTGTAAAGCATAATGACAAATGTGAAGTTCCTGCAGGGTCAGAATCAGCTGCAATAGTTCAGGGGAAAGGGCATCGGACTGGGACTTGAGAGGCTTGACTTGAGTGCCCCGTTCTTCCACTGGGCTGCAGGACAAATCACTTCCTTTCTGTGCCACAGTTTCCTTATCTGTGAAATAGCGGTAATGAGCCTTTCTTCTTCATTCCTCTTTGTAATAGCTCTAAGAGCTGCAGGTAAAACATGCTCTACAAGCACTTGGTATTACTGTGTTGGATTTCTGGGATTTTTCATGTGTGATATCCTAACGCAAGGAGGGGCTTCAGATTTGCAGACATCAGCTCAAGGGCCACGGTGTTTGTTGTCCTGCTGTTAACAGTTCTTCCCCGAAATCATTTGGATGTGCAGGCAGGACTCCAATTTTGTTTTTTTTAGGATATCTGCAGCTTGCAATCTTAGTGCAACAGGATTTGCTAGTCAAGCGTAGCCCTCAGACAAAAGGACCTGGAGGATGTGCCTTTCAGACGCTCTCCTTTGCACAAGGAGCCCTCTGTCCTTTTCCCTCTGGTCTTTGCAGGTCCCCTGCCAGGAGGTCTCCATGCCTGTGGTCATCAAGAGTTTGCCAACACGATGGGGAGGGGGAGGAGGGGAAAAAAAAAATCCCCTTGACGTGTGCAGTAATCTAAGCCTTGTTCCAAATATGTTTGTTTAAGCATTGTTACGGGTGGCTCTTTCCTGTCTCTATCACTTCTGCCCTTGTGTCTTTGTTTTAAGATGGGAGGGGGCTGTCGGAGAGGTGGGAGCTCTCTGTGACGTGACCTGGGGCTCTTTGTTCAACAACATGTGCAGGGTCCCAATCACCTCCTAATGAAACACATTGGGATGGAGAGTCCTGTCTGTGAGGTGATACCCCACTGAGTGTCAGAGCAGGCGGGATGTGCACGATGCACTTTAGTTTGGGTCATTTGAAGTGATAGATGCAGGAGGATGGCAGATTAGTTCCTGCTGAAATCTGAGGAGCTGCCTGTGTTGGTGCATGTCACCCAGTGCTCAGCAAATGCATTCAGATGAAGCAGCTGAAATCTTGGGTTTCAGGCCTAAGTGACCGCTACAGGCACTAGTAGTTCCTGCCTGTGGAATAAACATTTACTGAACACTCTTCAGTTTAATAACACTTAGTGCAGCAAGCGGTCGCTCACCACCCTGTACCTCTTATCGCTATTGTGACAATCCAAACGCTACTGGGACCACAAATATGTCACTCTCTCTTAGAAGTGCTTCACTAATAAATTGCTTAACTTCTCTTCCCTTGACCAGAAGTCAGGGTGCAGTACTTGCTTGTATTTGAGCCTACCGTGTTGTTTTTCCCTTGTCTGTTCCCTGGAGTTGGAGTGCAGGGCACTAATGGGAGATATATGGACTGCAGCCTTTCCACTAACAAATTATGCAGCTGGTGCTTGCTGATACTGGTAACCTGTGATACAAAATCACTTTGTCCAAGGCCACATTTCCTTCCCTTCTCCACCTCTCCAGCTCATCCGCTGAACACTATCAGAAGTTTTGAGTAGTGCAGTGTAACTGTTTAAACAGTGTTGTGTGCTACAGGATTCCATCCTTGGTGAGATTTTTTTAATGATAGGTCAATTTCTTGGAAAGGATCCTGGTTCTTGACTCCTGGCCTAGCATGCTGTCTGCGGTGGGATCTTCTTCTGGGGTTGAACCTCCATGATGCTACAGCATATTTATGAATGAGGACCACTCACAGTAGGGGGAACTTTGGTGAAAGGGAAGTTGTATCTGTGAACACGTATAGCGGTCTGGGTACTAGGCAATATTACATCTTCAAGATAGTCAAGATTACAAAAAATTAGAAAGTGTTTCTTTGCATTTCTTCAGGCCTTTCTGAGTATTTTTACCCTGGAATCAAATTTCTCCTCCTGTTTTCAGAATTTAGTGAGCCAGCCCTGGAATTAGGGATTTGTCAACTGGAAATTAGGAAGCATTTGACTTTGACACTAAAATTAATTAAAGTGCTATTACATTGATCTCTCTAGCATCTGTTCTACTTGTATGCAGAAATGCTAGTGTGCGCTATGGGGCCATTTCATACTGGTGGAATTGGATGCTGTGATCAGCCATATGCTGATAAAATTATTCTTTTGTCAGTGTGTCTGCCTGGAATTGCTTTGGGAGCTGGAAACATTCACAGCAACAATGCTCATAGCTGAGTGCCTTAAGACTGTTGATGTGAAAGGGACTTTTGGTATAGTTCCATTCCCTACCTATATGCCATACATACAGGTTGGCAAGCCCATTCCTCTGTAAACATCTAGATGTGGGCTTTAAGAGCATTTATGTTTTGAGACCCAAATTTGTTTACTGAATGGGGTATCCATTCATCTAATCCAATTGAATCCAGTAGCTCCGCTGTCACTTTGGGGGGATTTGGTCAGACCCCAGAGAAGTCAGATTAGAAGAAAGCTGACACAGAAACACTTTTGAGCAGGTCAAGTGGAAGGTAAAGGCAATTAGTTTGGTTTGTTGCATGGTCCGTGGTGACCTATCTGTGTTATGCTTGTGCAGCTTATGGACAGTATGGTCACAGGCACCAAATTCCATTGGGATATATAAGGTTTATATGGCAAACAACAGTGCTTTGCCTTCCTCTATTGTTTGCGTCCAGAATATATGAGTCCCTACTTCAGTAGGCATGAAGGATGTGAGACTTTTCAGATGCTGAGAGCACAACTAGAGAGAAGGAAAATGAATCAGCCATTATGGAGGTTTGTTGAGTAATGCCTCAGTCCAGAGGCTATCTGCATTCTTCTCAGTGTGGTCAGCACTGCATATGGGGCTCTGTAGGGATTTTAAAATAATAACGATGATGGCATGGTCCAAATCCATCCATGACTAAAGATAACGCTGATGATGAGCAGAGCCTTGTCTGATTGCCTGGGTATCTTCCATATCTGTAATTAGTCCCTAAATATGCACCTGAAACACAGCTGTTGCAAGCTTTTTTAGGAAAAATGACCATTTAAAAATGGGCATTGTGTTGGAGAATTTTCTGTAGTTTCTGTTTACAGTTGAAAGCAATTCTCTTTGAGCCTTGAAAAGGATGTAATTATTTGCTTTTACAATTAATGCCATAAAAATGGCTAGCTATTGTTGCGCGCTCCTTGAAAACATGCTATCGCTTTTGATGACTGTGATATTATTAATCAGTTAATTATCATCGCTGGATTAAAGTAAAAATATTCAAGTAATCACAAATGCCTTCCCTTTAAAGCATTCATCTGAATGTTTCTGAGTGTGCATGGGTGCTGCTGAGCACTTGTTCTGAGTGTGCTGCAGCTTCATACATAAGCCATGTACATGTACATGCCATTCCCACCAGCCATGCTCTGGCGTGCATGGGCACAACCTGAGGTTATATGCAAGCCCCTGGAAGGTTGGTGCTTTGTGACAATTCCATCAGATGTCACTATGAGGTATTTGTCTGTCAGCAGTGGGCAGCTAAGTGATTAGCTGACACAGCCACTCATGGCATGGGTCACTGCCAAAACAGACAGGTTAAAAATTCAAGACATTTGTTCCAGCTCCTCCCAAATGTCTTGCCTTCTTCTTTCAGTTATTGGCTTTGTTGTCTTGTGCAGGCAAAATAACATATGTTGGCACTTAAAACAAGCTGTTTAAAAATAGCCAGTCAACCCATGGTGGGCAGAAATACTGAATTTATTTGTTTGGAGGGGAATATTTGTGGCCTTGCTAGGGCTATATTTTCTGCTCCATCTTCCATGCAGAGTACTGCCTGTGTCTGTGTTTGCATCAGTGCTACTCCATAGCCAAAATTATTTTCTTAACTCTGGCATCAGTTTTTTGTGTCCTGTTTTCACATTCATGAAGAACCAGATCACCCATCAAGCTGGTTTTAAAAAGCAAATACAGCTCTTTCTGTTTCCAGAGGAGCAGCTATCAGAATCCATGCTGCAGTGGGAGATTTGTTTTTCTCAAGTTATTTTCCAGACTTTTCCCTCCCATCCTTGAGCAGAATTTGCATGAACTACAGCCAAGGGATAGTTTGGTGTTGTTTACTCAAAACAAACAACAGCAAAGAGATAGTGTCATAGTATTGTAGAAAAGGAGTAGAAACAAGTGTTGTGATCGTGAGCTGTAACAAAGATGGTCATAAGCAAGCAGCAAGTATCTACAGTAAAGGTGACAGCTTCATACATGGATGGCCCGTTCTTGTTAATGGAGGGTTAAGAACTGCCTTCCATTTAGCATTTAATTTTTTTTGAGCATTACCCTAACGATATGCTACATCAAAGTTCCATAGGGCCTGGTTTCTTGAATTGCCTCCTCTTCACTCATGCATGTGATTCTCTCTTGAAGTGGTAATGGCTGGTGATGAAAGCTGAGGGATGGGCGCAGGGTGATCCTGCCAGCCAAAAAAGTTGCATAGATGGAGGGAGCTGAAGAGCAGTTTTCATGAAATATAAAAGAGGCAGGTGTGATTGAAAGTCAGGGGATATATTTAGATGGAATAGGATCATATGCTCTGTCTAGTTTCCATGGTGTCAAAGTCGTAGTTAAATCCTTATATCATAAAAAAAAAAAAAAACAAGCATAGGCAGGAACATGCTCTTTTAAATTTTGATTATGTGTCAGAGGGGCAGTAGGGTTTGAAGATCTCGTCAACAGACAAAACAGAGAAGTCTTATTCTTTTGTAGGTTTCAGTGCAAAAGAGATGCTAGTCAGCTGACCGCAAATACGAATGTTGAGAAAGTCAAGTCAAAGAACAGTTTTTACTTTGTATATAAGGGACGTTATATAACTTAAACTAGGCATAAAAAGCAGCTCCAAAACAAGGCCTATGTTCTATTAATATTAAGGTTTTTACTTCAGCCTGAGAAAGCAAAGCCAATCAGAATCTGAAAGCCAGATGTTCTGCTGTCAGCTTTCTGAAGAAGACACGCTGTTTTTCTGGTGAGGCTCACATGCATGCTTCTCTGCAGCATTTCAGTAGTCCTGTCCTCGAGACTTCTGAGCCCTGGAAGTTACACAGGTCTATGGACGCCAGCAGCTCTGCAATAGCAAGCCATGGCTATGCATTCAAGTTAGTTACTACCAAAGTCTAACTGATCTGGATTATTTCCCACCAGAAAGTGCTTGAACTGAAGCAGAATGAATTTTGCATGCAGGGCTGTTTGCATGAGTTTTACTGTTTTCCATCCTAAATGCTGAAATCGATCCTCAGAGGAAATAAGCAGTTTGCCAGAGGTTGAACAGAAAGGCACAGACTACATGGAGAAAGACATGAGGAGTGGTGACTCTCAAGATGTATTCATAGTTTGGCAGATTGCTCTGGCCTACCAGCATGCACTACAAGGAAAATTAGCTACCTAAATGAGATGTTTTTAGAGGGACTTTTTTTAGCAACATTCTCTTCTGTTTATTTGGTAGAGGAAAGCATGGAATATTAGCCAAAACTCTATATATTCCTGTGAAGGCCAAATGTTATTCAAGCATCGTGACTAATAAGAGCAGGATTTAGCCATGCACGTTTGTTCTGTGGTCTTTTAAAGCCCTGGTTCTGTGCTCTACACTTCTTGATTCTGAATTGGGGAATGTTCCCCATTCCCTAAAAGGCAAGGTATATACACGTGAGAAGGTCTAAAGCTCATTGAATTCATTAATTAGGAAAGGCTGGAGGAGAGGGGCCTTCATCTAACTCTCTTGCTGAATTCTTGCAAGAAAAATGTTCAGCCTCAAGTATATTTAAATTTTTACTGCCAGGTTAAACCCTTGCACAAAAAAAAATCTTACAATGGAACTGCTGACAGGTCCTTAACTATAGTAGCAGTTGCAGTCTCTGCCATAATAAAGATATTTCATGTTATCAATAATCCTCTTTCTGCTCGAATCCCTGTCTTTCTAAAAAGAAAGGGCTTACTGACTGGGCAAATCTATTTATAAATTTTGTCTTGGCACAAGAAGAACTACACTGACAATGCAGTGGCGATCTAGGAAGGCAGCTGGTCTGATTGCACACAAGCAGCAAGCTGAGTGTCAAAGCAGGGCACTTAAATTTTCTCTCATTCCTCTAAAAGAGTGGGGGGAATCAGGGAAAAAAAAATGCTTCCTTTGAACAAGATAGATCAGCAGAGTTACAAGAGATTGAGTAAACTGTCACACTTGGCGCACTGAAGGGCTTTCACATACTGCTCACCATTGCGTGGAGTCATATGAACTGGGGGCTGGTGTGTGTGTGTATTTGTACTGTATAGAGGGATGCATACCACAACTGCCCAAGCTGATAAGGGACGGTCTTTCTTGGGGTTGATGATATTTTGCTTTGAATAAAATGATGGAGAGGTAAAGCTGGAAGGGAAAGCAGTAAGATCACAAGGAGGACACTCAATTTTTGCCTCCAGGTCATTTAAAAAGGATGTTTCTATTTGAATATGCTGTGGTAGATTTAAAATCTCTTCACTGCTAAGAACACAGATGATGGATTTATTTCATCAACAGCAGAGAACGGCAAATGGTTGAAGCTGTGTCCTTTATGATCTTTTCACATTATTGATATTCCAGTAGGAGTTGGAGTTTTTCCTTTTAGACCTTAACAAATCAAGATGGCAGTGTTCCTTAATGTTTCTGAATGTCTACTGCTGAGCAGTACTGAAGACTTGCTGTATTTCCCCCCATGCCATTGGCCCATTTCAAACTGGTCCATTTCATATGATACAAAATAAAGCCACCTACACATATATCCAGTAGTTATTTTCCTGTACCCACAAGTGCTTTGTGAAATTTTTCTCCCTCCTTTCTGCAGTTACTTCTCCCAGTTCACTCTCTGCATAACATTGATATTGTGTGCTCAGGCGCTGAGCTGCTCTGTGCTCTGAGTTACCACCTGAATTCTACCTATAGACTTGTTACCATTCTTCGCGACTTTTTAGTACACAGTCTCCCTAGGACCAGTTGATAAGAGAAAAATTTAACTATTGCTGGTGGGGTTGACAAGTGAATGTAGTACTGGAGTGTATGTAGAAGGAAAAAAGTGTGTATTGAAATGGTGTGCAATCAGAATATGGTTCTGGTGATGGTAAAATGAGTGATTAGGTGGCAGTGACGATGTGTGCTCTATGCTTTACTTCTCATTTTCTGTCAGCATTGTTGCTTCACAAATCCCACAAGTGTTTCACAACAAAGTACTTTATGTATTAGTATAACTTGGGCAGGATTTTTTTTTTTTTTTTTTTTTATAAGAGCTCACTGTTGTCCCAGCAATGTTTGATTTCAGGCCAGGGATGAATGCTTTTGAAAATCCCACTCTGAATGTATATGGCTGTCCTCTATTACACGGATGTCAAATTTTCCACTTCTTATATCCATAGGCTAAAGTTTACTCAAAGCAAAACAAGGATCACGTTGCACTCATCATAATAGCTTACAACGTGCAGCCAATAAGTAGGTCACTTATCTGAGTGGGATACTGTATAAGAAGCGTGTTTGCCACAAGAGACTTAAGAGTGAGTCCCCTCTGGTGTGTATAATAGTCTTGTCAATCTGATCCAGTTCCCTCAGATGTTTAAACTAGACCTTGGTTTAAATGGAGATGGATCAAGGACTGTACAACATATATGAAATATGAATGTGTCTTTTTCCACAAGGGCTTAATAAGTAACTGGGGATGTCACAGGAGGCCAAAATTGATTGTATTAGTTCACTTTCAGTCTCCATGAGCCATTTGAATGATCCAGGCATATTCTTCCAGAAAATGCAGGTTAGGCAGGGGAGGGGAATAACACACATGGCAATGTTAGTGTGGGACAATGATGAACTATTCAAGACTTGCAGTTGACCTAACTCTGACCCTTTCAATGACTAAAGAGGTATGAACATTTCTTTTACATTTCTGTCTTCGTTCCCAGCTTGCCTTTGCAAGGCAGCTCAAAGTTATGGGGAAGTTAAAGACACAATCTCCAGCTAAAGAAATATTGAAAATCTTGCTGGAGAGGCTGTAATTCGGGCAATTGCCTGCTGACTGCTTTTGATAATGGAGCACATGATTTCCAACAGCCCTGGTTTTGGAAAAGAGTCATGATTTGGGGCCCAGAAGCTGCTAAGCTTCTCTTTTGCACTGTGCATTTCCACAGCAAAAGGGAAATTCTGCCTCCCTCTGCAGTGAAATTTCACTAGAGAACGACCCAAAGTGTTTAAACTTAAACTTTGACATGGTTTAGGTGAAAGATAACCTTTGACTGCAAGGACCCAGGAAAGAGCTCACCACAGGAGACACCCAGCGCCAAGTTTTGCTTCCCTCTGAGTTTTGAAGATTCTGAGTACAATTAGGAGGTGCCTTTGATGGAATCCACCAACACCTCCTCTCCCAGAGGACAGAAGTCAGGCTTGTGGCCAATGGGAGAGCAACTGTGAAAGCCATGACTCCAACTGTATTGCCGTGCAAAACCATAAAGATGGGGGCAATGTCATTATGAATTTAAAACTACTTCCAGTGATGAGAATATGGCTCTGAGAGGAGATTGCTCAGCAGAGACACTGTAGTCCTTCCACAGCTCTCATTACAAGAACTGCCTTGCTCTGGAGAACTTTTAATCAACAGTAATGTACAACATTTTCAAGTGATTAAAGAAAAACAAACAAACAAACGTGAGAAAAAATAGCCCTTGTTGCTCTTTTTATAATTGCATACATTCAAATTCTGACTGGGAGATCAGGGGCAGAAAATATGAGCATTGAGCAAAACTGAACAAGACCGGTCTGTCTGGCTATGCACTCTCTGCAACTATTCTTTCTCCTTTTCTTTTCTTTCTTTCTTTCTTTTTTTTTTTTTTTTCTTTCTTGAACAGACAGGAGATGCCTGTGGATTTATTCCCCTTTTAACCAGACATACAGGGTATCCAGGGTTATCTGATTTTAACCATGATGTAGTCTTATTAGATGCTCTATAGATACCTCCCTGACTGGGTCTCACTGCTTACCTTGTTGTAGCTGCCTTGCTAATACCACAGGTTTTATACAGGCCTATCTTTTTGTCTTTGTATTTTCCATAAAATTTCAGCATTGAAAAATGCACTTAAGCCAACTCTTGTGTGCAAGGTGTAAAATTAGTTGAGGTTTTCTTTCTTGTATTTGGACTAAGCTGCTTTACTTCAAGAAGCACCCTTTAAATCTGTGTGCAGGAACCCTGGGTACCATCACCACAAATACTGTGCATGATGTGCTGTACTGCAGAACAGGAACGGGTGACCAGGACCTTCATTAAGTGGCAGATTTCTACACTAAAAAGAATGTTAGCAATTTCAGCCTCAACAGCTCCTCTTCGGAAAACAGTTAAAAGGAACTGAGTGCAATAAAATATTA
Source organism: Lagopus muta (assembly GCF_023343835.1). Lineage (NCBI taxonomy): Eukaryota > Metazoa > Chordata > Aves > Galliformes > Phasianidae > Lagopus > Lagopus muta. The sequence goes on from NC_064441.1 coordinate 7,477,716, forward strand.
ATCATTGACAGTTTTAGGAAGGTAGAAGCAAATCCCATGGGGCATCTTGTGGTGCTACAGACTTGCCTTATGCACAGTTCCCTACCTCTCACTTCCTTCCTCATTAAGTTGGCATTGGGATAAAAGAGCAGAATGGGTCAGGAGGTCCCGTTCCAAGTAATTAGAGAGTTGCTTCTTTTATCTAAGTGTACCTTGTTAAAGTATATCAGTGTCAGCCAGGTTAATTGGAACTTTAATACATAATTGATGCTAATTTATGGCCCTTTTTGTTCCAGGATACTCATGTAGACCCTAAAGTCAGCATACAGTTTTCTTGTTATTAATTATATACTGAAAACCAATATCCCATTGAGAGAAGACCCACAACATGTTATAGTTGCATAGCTTTTCTTCCCCGGAGCCCCTTGGTTCACTGGCATTTCATGTTTTTTTAAAAAGCTTCTACTTAGAATCAGCATAAAATAAACGTGAATGTTTATTCTGCTTTCTCCAGTTGCGTTTGCTGAACTCAGTGGAAATATTCCTCAATCACATTGCTGTAACAAGGGTAGGATCCCAACTCTGTAGCTGGTACTGCTGTTCCCACAAAATGTTTTTCTTCTCCGAGCTGACAAAATATCCATGAAGAAACGCAAAAGCTATTGCTGCCTATTAATGAATGTAAAGGTCAAAATCTGCTGCACTTTCTCTTTCTGGGTAGGTGCTACTGAGAAGGAAACTCCAAGAGAAGATGAATGAAGGCTGAGTACTGTGTACTTTTGAGGCATGGTTTTGTTTTGTTTTGTTTTGTTTTTACTTTATGAGTTTTAGACCCCCTTGGGAGAGAGGATACAATGGAAAGAAGAATCCAATGTAGCTGGAGAAATGAGATTCTTCTGGTGACATTCCATCTGAGGTGCTTGGGAGCCTGAAACGCTTTCTGTCATTCCATGGTGAATGGGACTGGCAGCAGAGGAGGTGTTGGACAAGACTCCAGATCCTCTGGAAGATCAAATGTCACTTAAAATCTCATGATGTAGAGGATAGCCAATCCTGCCATTCTTTTTCTGTATGGTCTGCACATCTTGGATTTAGTGCCTATGGACTTCCAGTGTTTGTGCAAGAATACTTTGCCTTCATCAATTTAGATGAGATTTTCTTTTAGAAGTGTTCTTCTAACACCTAAGTAAATGAAGAGCTGAATAGAGAATACAGTATTATCAGATGGCTCTGTTCAGGCATATCCAAAAATAATGCTGTTCTTGGCTTAATGATGCAATGATGCTCCTACAAGAGCTCTGGAAGCTCATCTGCTCCTGTAATCTGCCAGATGTTTGAACTGGTCGAGTCTGATACTTGTACAACTGGTTCCTCCTTTAATTTGCTTCTGAGTTCGTTTTGTTCTGTGAAAACCAGATGTGGCATAACATGATAACATACCTGTAGTGGGTAATGCTGGAACATGACACAACATGCGTCAGATTTCTTTTGAACCTTTGTGAGCTCAGGTATCAGTCAAAAGAAGGTCGTTTTAATGATCAATGATTAATTAGATGATTGTTGTCAGATGAATCCAAAGATTATATAGCAGTCTTCATCAGCATCTGTAACATAGAAGAAAAATTAAGATTTTTAAGTCAAATGAATGGAAAGAGTAGTGCTCAAAGTTTAGCTTCTCCTATGACATTTGTGTAGTGTTTCAGAGGACAGCATCTGTCAGTACAGTGGGAAATAGTTAAGGGATCGCTCTGCATTTTAGAAATTATGTCTTCATTTAAATATATTCCTACTGCATTTTGGTTTCTAGGTGTCCAAACTATTTTTATTCATACTGCTATTTAGAGACATGAATGCTGCGCAAAGCTGGATTTTGCCAGCAGTACTTGCCTACTTATTATCTCACATGGACTCTCCTGCTGACTCTGCTGGCCAGATTTGCAGAGATCTGTGAGACTGGGTCCTGATCAGATGGAAGCCAGTGCTGATTACAGAAGGCAAGGCAGACACTGGGACAGTGATGCCCTGGCAGCAGAAAAATCTGTTGTTTTAATGATGTGTTGTGTGCTCCAAAGTTCTGTTTGTTGTGGCCCGGAAGGCATTTGTGGCCGTATGTAGCACTGAGCAGCCCTCCATGCCTCCTCCAACTCCTGTCCATGGCCCACGGGTCCCGTTTCAGCTTGGTATTGCACACAACTCAAACACCCATGTGTCCCAGTTATGGTATTAGTCATCCCAAGAGGAAATGTGAGGATAACCTGGAGTTCAGTACGTGGTTCCCATCAGGAATAGGAATGCAGAGGCACCATTTGGCCACAGCTGGATTTGGGGTATACAGGCCAGGCGGTACAAGGTAAATCTCTTGCTGAGGTTTGGCAAGCTCTATATACCATCTTGAGCTGTTCTGATAAATGACCTGAAGTTGCACAGTAATGCTGTTTCACATGTGGCATAAACTGGGTACTGCTGGCAAACTAAATGTGCCTTTTGTTAATCTAAGGAATCATACAAGTATCTAGAAGATTGCTTTCCAAGGAGGGCTGAGGCTGAGACAAATACCACTAAAAACTGAAGCAATCTTCAGGCTATAAACACTGCATGAAAATCTTCTCTGGTTTTTCTCTCCTTATTCTTTTCTGTCCAAGGATTTCATGAGAGAGGACTGAGCAGAATCGATTAACCTCACAGAAACTCCGGCAAGACTTAATATTCTCAAAGGAAGGTCACCAGGTTTCAGTTTGTGCCAGCACTTACTGTCCTGAGGTATTGAAGGCTGGGGAGCTGGAAGTGAACCCTGGTCTCTAGCAAAGGAACTAGTGAAATCTGCCAAGCGATTTGAATAGAAATTGATGTGGCAGTAATTTTTTTTTCTTTTTTCTTTCTTTTTTTTTTTCTTTTCTTTTTTTTTTTTTTTTTTTGGATGTTGCTCCTGTTTTCAGGACTGAACTCACCTCAGAAAGGAGGCTGGGGAATAATTCTTCACACAGCTGATTGTCACTGCTTTGGTGGCACAAAGTAAACAGAATGGGGAAGGCAGCAAGTGCATTAGGGCAGGGGAAATAAAGAAGCATTTCTAACCTCTTGCAGCAATAGGCAGCAGGGCACATAATGAGCTCTGCTTCACTAGTGTGAACTGAGAGAAGCTTTTCTTTCCCCACCTCCCTCGCAATGCTGCATCTACCTGTGCCCCGTGGAGAGCAGTCAGCCAGGGTTAGCAGCGGATAACCCTGTCTTTTTAAGTGCAAGGTCTGTTTTCTTATTTTTTCCCTTATTTTTGTAATTTGATTTGTTTGGTGGTTTTTATTCTCCCTAAAACATAGCTGAGAAATCTGAAGGCCATCAACATGGTTGGAGGTGTCTGGGTGTTTTGCAAGTTGGGACAACAACATCCCTTACCTCTGCTGTAGCCTCAAAATGCCAACCATTTATTTTGGGCTGCACCAAGGCTGGTTATGATAAGGATCTTGAAAAATTAAATGCAAGAGGTTCATGCTGACAGAGGCTGAGCAGAACAAGACTTCAGTGTCAAATCACTGACTGAGTTCTGCTCTGCTGTGAGGAGTGAGTAAACAGCATCTCATCGACTTGAGCCATTCCAGCAGTAGTCAGCCTGGTGAGCATCATTGCAATGTTTGTTAAATGCAAAAGGAGACAGAAAAAATGTGTGTGAGCTTTGGTCAGGCACACTTCATCTCAGAGCTAAGACAACGGCCCAACCTCTGAACATCAGGAGCTCTATAAATGAAATGGCCAAATCACCCCTGTGAAGGAGCAGTAGGGAAGAGGGGATCTGCACGATCCCTGCTTCTTGTTGGGGTCCTCCCTTCAACCACCCTGTGACATTGTCCATACAGACTGGCTGCCATCCTTCCAAGGGCCAGAGGCTATGGCCTTAGGTGAGGAGCCAGCACAGGACCAAGGCATTAAGGAAAACAGAGCCCACATTTTCTTGTGAATGTCTGCACTGATTAGAAACAACTGTGAGCTGGCTGGCATGACCAGTGTAGAGAAACACTACTGACTTATGAATCTCTTTAAGACAAAGAATGTGTTTAAAAAAATAATAATAATGTAGCCTGTTTCTAACCGGCTCTTAAAAAAAAAAAAAGGTAGGGGGGATAGATTATTTTATATATATATTATTTTTTATATATATATATATGTATATATACATATTTTTTTTAGGAAGAGAATGTAGAAAATTGAGGGGAAGAGGTGTTTTCACACGAATAAACAGCTGACTCCAGCTGGGACTGAACAAAACTGGCTAATCACAGCTCCCTCAGGAGGGCCAGCAGAATTGGGAAAGACACCATAGCTCATACCAGGAGAGTAACTCTTTCTGTAGCTGCATTACCCCCAGAAACACTTAAACAAAATGAGAAATACTCTCCTGCCTGTTCCCCAGCCTCAGGAGCAACCCTTCCCAGTCATCACTCTGCCTATGGATGTCTTTGCTGGCTGTTATGCATGTTTTGGTTTTTTAATTTTTTTCTATTTCTTATCCCATGATTTAAATTATGAGGCTTGCTATCTCTAGTGGCTGTTGTTCCCTGGGGTTTTTAGCTGCTTGGCTTTTAAATCACTCTGCAAATGCAAACCAGTTAGCTCTGTCTTTTTCTTTTGTTTTATTGTTAGTATTTTCTTTTTCCTTCTTCATTTTTTCGTTGATCACAACAGTCCAGTGGATGTTTCTACTTAAACCACTCCACTTAGCTGCTGCAATGTATTCATGCTATCTGTGAGGCACTGATCCTATGGACGATGTTCCAGGCATCCAAAATTGCTTTTAGAAAGGTTAATGTGCAACTTGGCAAACACTGGCTTTGTAACTCCAATTCATCTGTAATGCATCACATAATAAGCTGTTCAAATTAAATCAGTGGAGTTGTGCTCTATTTCAGATTTGCCCATTCGTATTGTAAGCATCAGTGTATCTGGTGCATACCGGTGTTTTTAAAATGATTTGAATGAAATTAGGAGTTCTTTGAGTTTCTAACGTTTACAGCTGCCTTCATCTCTGAAGTGAAATGTGTCTTGAAGTTCCCAGGGAATACCTGGGGAAAGGCTGCATGAGCCTCGGTCCGCTAACTTCCCCGAAGAGTTTGTAGCTGCTGGATTGCGAACCTGCTGTTAAGGAGCAGATTTGCATTTGACAAATTGCCCTGTAAATGCACCATTAATTCTATGTACCCAGTAATAGCGAGAGGAAAGAAAACGCTTTTGGTGGCGTCGGCATAAATAGGAGCCCGTGTCGAGCTCTGAGCCTGGAGCTCCCTTTAGCGGACCGAGGTGTGTAATGCACCGCATAGCATAGCCTGGCTTCTGCCGCCTTCAAATCGCAGCAGCCCAGACACACAGCATGAAATGCAGTTATCTGAGTCATTTCCCTACCAATATAGAGCTGTTGCTGTAAATCCTCTTTCTCAACAGCGTTGACAAGGATCTTAAATGAACTCTGTGTTAAAGATGGGAACAGGTGCCTGTTCTCCCAACCTCCATCTGGTAACCAAAAGTCCAAACTTTCCTTTATTTGCAATAGTTGGTTCAGCAAAAAGCTGGGTTCCTTTGTTGGCTGCGAGTCTGGACTTGAGCCCCCTAGCTGAGCTAGTTCTTCTGCCTGGTTTGGAAAGCAAGTGCCTTTTTCATGCTAAGATGGTAGAGCTGGGACTGCAGTTACTTGAGAAAGCTCTCTCCTGCCTTGGTCAAGTGGATTATAAAAATACATGTGCTCTGTTGCCGTGTGCCTCTAGCCCAGGATAATGGAAGACTTCAAGACCCAAGTGTTTATCTGCAAGGAGTAAAAGGGGCCGCCTGAGGAGGTGACGGGTAGAAGGGAAGGAATTGTCTCTGCTCTCCACTGGGTGTGAATTGCCATGTCACCACGAGGACTTGCTGTAGGCCTCTTACATCTCAAGTGCTGAGCGTGTGGCTTGGCTTGCTTCACCTTCCCTCTCCCCAGTTGCTGCATCTTGGGTATCTGAAGCATTGTGTCCTGTGGTCCCTCTCCCCCTAAGAGCTGACTTCTCTGCAGAAGAAGGACAGGATGTAGGACAGTAGTGTCAATTACAATCCCTTGGAAATAGATTGGCCTTCTCTGGCATGTGACCTCTGCTTATGTAAGTCATGCTTTGGGAGTGCATGCTAACTTCAGCCTCTCCTGCATGCCATGGATGTCTGCATGGTGAGCTGAGGCAGGCAGCAACTTTAGCCAATTTTTTTTATGCTTTAGCCAATTCCCAGCAACTTGTGTAGGTGAGAAAGTTCTTGAGTTGACGACATGGTCTTTACTGTTTATACATCCGAATATTGGTGAAAATACTGTTACAAGCTTGATCCTTTCTAATATACCTCGCCTGCAGATGACACTGGAAAGCACTCAAGGAGTTGCCTGTGGCTGCAAAGTCTTGACATGCAACTTAAAATGCATGGTGCTATCCTGGAGTTATAGAGCTGTTTAATAGATAAGTGACTGAACAGAGCGACTGTAAGGGCAAATGTTGATAAGGAAAATCTGATTAAGTTATGCTTCTGCAGATGAAATGCTCACAGTTCAAAATATTATATTGACTTTTTCAGGTTATGACATCTTTGTTAGTATAAGCATGAACAAAACCCCTCATGCTGATGCCACTGATCTCTCTTTGCTTTTATTATCTTTGCAAAGTAGAGATGAAGGAGCAGTTTCAGTATATAAAGACTATCCCACTATTTGCAGAATGAGCTGATCTCTAAGAGGGTCAGCTTCCATAATGACTTGTCTTTGGCAGCAAAGTCCCACTAAAGGTTCTCCTCCCGTGTACACCCTCCTGCTGCTTCTTTCCCCTGTGCTGCACTTTGTACCCCAGCCCCTTGTGCTGGCAGAGTAGACCTGGGTCTGGAAGACATTTCCTAAACATGGCTGCTGAAGCCAACACATTCAGCATACTTTAAGTTTTATACTCCTCAGTGCATGTCTTATCGTCCACCTACTGAAGAACATGCACAAATTTAAAGATTAGCAATAACACAGCAAAGTATATTGTGAGATAGGATATAGAATTTTATGGAGAAAAAGGATTAGTAGATATTGCTAAAAGCTGCTGCAGTAAAAGAAGTGCTGAGATTTTAATAACCTAAGGTATTAAATTTTTATCACCATTTTTCTAAAGCTCTGCATCAAGGTTTTTTGGAGCCGTAGAGAGGATTTACACACACACATCATCTATTAATGAAATCTGGAAGCCAAGCAGAAACTCTGGGTGTCTTGAGACAAACAAAGTCCAAGCTTGGTGCTTCATGTCATCATACAAGTCTAGGCTGTGGCTGGACCGTGGCCCCATTAGAGTTCACTGTTCTGTTTTGGTTCCTTACAATGTTCAAGTAGACCCACCACCCTCAGCAAAGAATGACCACTGGATTCACATTGTTCCTGCTGGGAGAACCCAGGCAATAACATGGAATGTTCCAAAAGCCGGTGGGACCGTGTGCAGTTGGACACTGTTCTCACACCCCCTGTGTGCCTGGACGGTGTGGCCCACGGAGGCGGCTCCAGTACAAGTGAAAGGGTGGGTTAAAACTGTTGGTATGATGGTATTGAGTCAAAAGGTTGTCTTTAACCCCCCCTGGTCCTAATGACATGGTCTGCCTATGCCAGGCTGCAAATGCCTTTGGATGCAGGAGAACTGTAAGCAGCAATGAGAACACCTCAGATGCTCAAGGTGGACATGGTGAGCAAATAAGAGTAAAATATAAGTGCAAGGAACTTAGATCCTCAAATGCCACAAGGGAGTCACCTTCTTCCTTTTTTTTTTCTAATCGCTGTTGTTCTTTTTTGATTACACCATGAATCCTTCCCAAAGAGAACAAAGAACTTTTTACTCCCAGGGAACTGTTCTCCTAACTGGTCTTGTTTCTCTTTCCAAAATGCCTATTTCACTGCCAGTCTGTATTGCCTGACCTTACACAGACTTTTTTCCACTAGATGGTGCTTGAATATCTCCTGGCTGCACAGCCCTGCTGCAGTGGCTGTGTGGGAGCAGTGATGATTTGTTGTCAGAAGGGCTCAGCTCAGGGCTCTGGAAACAGAAGCACCCAGTGCAGGTCCGTCTGTTGCTCTACTTGCTGTACCATATCACTGGTAATACATTTATTTTCCTCTGCTGAAAGCACCAGCACAGAAGTTTGGGTATGGTATGGTTCATGTCATTGCTAAAATTCACTGCAAATGGTACTCCAGAAACCTCTCAGAGGTGTTCTGTGAAGACAAAGCATAGGTGTTGATATTTTGCTGAAGTCTGTCAGGAATAAGATGTTAACTGTGTTTCCTGGAGGAATAAAAAAAAAAAAAAAAAAAAAAAAAAAAAAAGATTTTTACTGTCCACAAAGGTGAAAAGGAAAAAAAATCAGCACTAAGCCTTCTGGGCATTTTTCTGAGCTTTCAAGACTGCATATGGACTTTTCACAGCCTTAGCATATGTTAATTTCAGCTGCTTTTATACTGCACTTGTATTTCTGTGAGTGAAATCATAAAGCTATCTGAAAAGGGAAAAGAGTTTCTTTTCACAAGGGAGGAGGGAACTAGCAGCTGCAGAAAGAATTCAGTGCTCAGGGAAGTGAAGCTCAAAGTAAAGCTGCTGGTTTTCCCATACCTGGGCCTCTCTGCGCCTCTGAGGGAATAATAAATCAATCTACTCAAGCAAGCTCACACAAGTGAAAAATGTGTCGGCTTCCTTCCCATAGAGATGAAGTCTGAGAATGCATTTATTTAAATGAAATGGTCATCTCCTAAGAATTATTGCTCTTGCACAATTGGGAAAAACTGCTATTTATTTATAATTATATTAAATCTGTGATTTATTACTAAGCGAAAGTGATGCCTCTGCAATTTTGTACAATTCTGACTCTTGAATAATTGAAGCTTTAGCTGCTAGGCAATTTATTAGCCTTAAAATTCAGTGCTCCTTCAGCTGAATTCCACTGATCATCACTAAACTCAGTGGAAGGGTGCTTTCCCCTCCTCCTGAGCAGGAGAGCAGCCAAGGGAAGATTCCTGCCAAACTGCATTGGACATCCTTGAAAGCCCAGACACGTCTGCTGCTTTGAGGAGCTGCTCACCTCTGCGCCTCCTCTACACACCAGCATTGCTCAATGCAGGTGTCAGCATTCTGACTCTGCTTGCAACACACTTAATTGTGATTGAGCCCCAAATAATCAGCCCATTGCTCACCATCCTAACAGCAAAGGGCGTGCTCAGGAATGGCTCCTATTACGTTGTCTCCCCAACTGTACTGATCGCAGGGATAAATAATATATGCTGGGAACTGCACAAAGCAATGGGCGAGCTTTTGAGAGCCTGCCTCTGTCACAAACCTGGATCACAAAAGGCACTGCCTTTCTTCTCTTTTTGTTCTGTCGCTATTTTGAAAATGTGTTTAGTTTCAAAAGCTGATGGTTTTGTTGTTTGCTGGTCAGGCAGCTGGTTGGCCATTGTTGGTTTAAATCCAGTGGATTTAAACTAATTCTCTTTAACTATTCTGGAAAAAATAGTTGCAGCTTTGCAACTGGACTGGTGCAGATAATAGCTGTGAGAAATGGCACCCAGAGTTGGGTGAGGGCTGCTTTTAAAATCATCTGTGGCTGCTGTGGGAAGAGAGGTGGACTGGTAATGTAATGGCCTACTTGATGTTGTGATTACACTGTTATAGCTGGTTTGTCAAAGGCACCTGAAGAGTCAGCTATTGCACCAGAAAAGTGATGGGAAAATTATCTCCTGACTCATAAAACAAACATACCACCATTTCATCCTCCAGTGCTGCTTCACACTTCCAAGACTTAGTTCTGAAAGGAAGAGTACTTGGATGGTATTGCTTGACTTCAGAGTTTTCAAAGGCATCTCAGTGCGTTAGCTGTCAGATCAACAAGCCTGAGGCTGGCTATGTATGAGCTACGCATCTGAAAGTCCTGCCGGAAAGCCAGGGAAGCAAGCACTTTTAGGAATGCAGTAAAAAAAATCTAAACTTTGTCCAAAGGGACATGAGAAGTCTATCACATAGCAAGAACACATCCCCGCAGAGCATAGGAGCTGTCAGACTGACATCTCTCATCTTGACTATTTCAAGCATTCTCACGCTCCTGTTTTTTCCTATTTGTATGCATGGAGCGGGGCAGAGAACAGTGTTTCTGTTTTCCAATGAGGTTGGAGCAAGAGCTTGCTTAGTGTTCCCAAACATTATCTTCTTCCATCTTTCTGCCTGCCTGTTTGCACCAGTGATCATATCCCCTGAGATGTGCACCTCTGCACTGGAGCTGGGGAAGTCTTCCAAGCACAGGCTGGAGAGGTACGTGGTTTCAGTGAATGCCAAAAATACAACTGCTAAGCTCTGGGGAGTGCAGATTGAAGGCATGGGTTTGAAGAGTGAGAAGGTGGGGAGTAATTCTGCCTTGGGGTAAGGATCCAGCTCCAGGGCAAAAAGCGGTGCTAAAGACGAACGTGGCAGTTAGAGAGTGCCTGAGTAAAACTTGCAGCCAAAGCAATTTAGCAGTTTCTTGTGAGCTGGGGTGTGTTTCTGCAGTGACTCCAGCTCCCCAGAGAGGAGCCCTGCATCTCACAGTCGCGCATCACTTTGTCAGCCGCCTTCGCACACTGCCCTCCCACGCTGCACACTGACTTTCTGTACCTCTAATGCTCCTGTTTTCAAATGTATTTCCTTTTTATTTTCCCCAGAGACAAATCTCTCTTGTCACTTCACTGCAGGCTATGCCGTAAGTTTTTTGTTGTTGTTTTTTTTTCCTTTGTCCTGTTATTCTCTATAAGTGCTGGTGTGTAGCTGAGCTGTCATGAGAACAAATCGGCAAAATAATTGTCTCTGACAGGGTATTCACATCATGTAACTTCCAGTGTCTGGCACAGATATTTAAACTAGGCAGAAAAACTGCTCTGAATCACAGAAAGCCTTTGATTTTTGAATGTGGTGTAAGTCTGAGCGTTACCTCTCCATCTGATCTCACCTTCAAGATCCCACTCCTACCCCCAGTTTGGAGGCAGCCTTTGTGCTTTTCCACTGCTACCATGTCCAGCCTGGAACACTAAGGGAATCTGTGGGAGAAGAAATCATATACTATCTCAAAACAAGCTCCACCTGCTCGCTACCCACAGCCCTGCGTAGTGGCTTCAATTCACACACAGGGATGGGGCTAGGGGTCTGGAGGAATTAAGCACTGCGGACTCTCCATACCCCCATGCTGTTTGGATGTTGGAATAGCTTATGGGTGAGCTCTGGCCCAGCTCAGCACTGCAAAATAAAGGCAGGCTTTGTAATACTGGGGAAAATGTGAGAAACTGCACTGCACCCATGGACATCTTATTGAGGCACACAAAATTAGGCTAGTTGATTACATGCCGCCTTGCAATTTGTCCTCTTCTCTCCTTGCTTTGATCTTAGAAGGAATAAAGACTAAATTTTATGAAGTATGTTCAAGTATTTAACTATGCAATTAGGAAAGGAAACTTGAAAATCCCACTAATTGCCTCTCTGCACCATTAGTCATTTAAACAGTTCAGAAATCTATCCCCTCAGCACTTCAGCCTGTTTCACAGAGCAACTTGCATCCACTTAGGCACCCAGCAAGGCACTCTGGGTGTGAAATCAGACTGGTAACACAGCATAGGGCATTCAGATTTTTTTTTAAATGGAATTTCCCCTGCAGCTACAGCAGCCTCCCTCTTCCTGTTGCAGACAATCACAGTATCCAAATATACTGCCACCAGATTGCAAGGAGGGCTCCCTTGCTAGGTGCTTCCCAGCAGGTTCCGTAATCATCAATGTCAGACAAGGTTTATCAAAGACTTCAAGTTAAGCAATTTTGTTTAGATAATGTAATTAGTATAATAATAGTATATATTGATGAGGCAATTGTACACGATACATTGATATGTAATTTCAAAGTAACTCAAAATTTCTGCAGTTAATATTGTATATATAGATAAGTAAAGATATGTGATGTTAAGTAGACTGTAGTACTAGAAAACTGCATGCTATTAGCTAATCATCACTCTTATTAAAAGTCTGTCTTAGTGCAGAACACAGCTTATGAGCTTTAAAGCTTACACTAATCAAGATGCAAGATCAACCACTGATGTAGGTCACCTATGGCTCAACTGATATGTAGCTGCTCGCCGTTGATGTTACCGCTTAGACATTAATATTGATGAAATAAAAAGTTAGAATTCTCCCACCTGAAATAATTACATTTTGCTTATTAGGAAATCGGTCATCAGTCCCATTTGCACAAATACTCAAGCAGGTAAAAGGACAGAAAACTAAATGGATTCCATGATCAATCATCTGAATTGTATCATTCATAAAAAGTATTAGAGCTTCCCTACAAAGGTCTTAACTACTCAGAAATTGTTATTTTAGCCCCAGTTATTCATCTATGCTGCAAAAGTACTTGGATGGAGATAGTCACTGGGCTATGGGCTACTAAGAGGGAATCTTTCTCAGTCTTTCATGTATTTGTGCAATGCCAAGATGGTCCAAAACCTTATGGCACAAGGACTTGCACCCGTATCTCAAGAGTGTTCTGACTACTGTATGATGTCAGCCAATCTATCCTTCTGTCCCAATGATTATTTCATTCATTTACTGCAAAACTGCACCAGCAGGCAGGCTGCATCCTGCAAGATGCTGCTGCTCAACAGTCAGAGCTTTCTTCTAGAACAGGAGCAATGCAAATTCAGGTCTGAATTTCACTCCTGGCTCAGGTTCCTTTCTTCAGTCAGTTTCTACGGATAACTCCTTCTAAGTGCTTAACATGCTTGGAAGAGAGACCTGAGATTGAGACGTGCAAATGAGTAAGAAAGAAATTAGAGTATGTGAAGCAACTCCAGAGTAATTATGCATCCTTCTGTGAGTTGCTGGGCTATTAATGATCGTTGTGTTGGTTCCTGGGGAATGCAGCTGTGCACTCCTTCTGGTTTCTTCATACTATGAAAACTTTTGTCTTAGAAGTTTATAAACTTTTCTGAGTTATTAGTCTACATTAGCCATTGATATTTATTTCCTGGCTCTTCTTTGACTTGCACTGGCACAAACAGGGAGTGATTCTGACAGCAGATCCGGAGTGGATGTAGATTAGCACAGCACTACTGGTTTTTAACAGTGACTCAAGTTTGTTGTAACTATGGCTCTGCCCTGGTAGAGCTACACTAAAGCAATGCACTGTGATTACATTTTTAATTCAGCAATTTTATTGACATGTTAAAGCTTAAAAATGGAGGAAAATATCCCATAGCTACATAGCACAAGACTGAAGAAGAACACTGCCGGAAGAATATAAAAGGATAGACATTTTGTTAAAGCCTGGGAAGTAATTCACACCCTCTCCTTGGATTACTTGGGCATGTATTTTAATACTCTCTCCTTTCTAGTTTAAATAACACTGAGGTCATGAACCAAAGTATCAAAAGCAAGAAAGTTCACAGTTAATGGTGACATTGTCCTCAACTTGGCCTGAGCTGGAAAGGTGCCTTCATGACACAGCAGAGTATTCTAAGGACACAACAGCAAACTAAACTCAAGTTTTGCCTCTAGCAGTACTGAGCACAAGCCTTCATGTACAATAACTTAAATACCTTGGTTTGGGTTGAGAAGCTGGAGCAGTGAACAAACAGCTGAAATGGGCTCTTAGGTCCAGTTTTTGCACCTCATTTTTTCACTTAGCATTGCTAGTCTACATTTGTGTTTATGTCATGAATGTTAGCAGGGCTCAAGGATCGTCTGAGACTCGATCTGCCATTCCTTGTGCGTACCAGCAGTGGTTTTCCGTGGAGTTCAGTGAATACTGAGTTAGATCCAAAACTAATTAATTTTCCAATGGCTTGTTCTAGAAGATATTTTTAGTAGTTTATCCTGACCGAGCTGAATTGTCATTTTGTTAAGAGCACTTTGATAAAGTGATTCAATCAGATGTACCACTACACAGCTGAAAAAGCAACATGAGAGATGTAATGAGAGTTACCAGTTAGGAGCTGTTGTTTTCATCAGCTCACTATGAGATTCACATGAAACAAAATGTTTCATGAGTTGAAATAATCCATCAATGAGAAACTAAGAACTCACTGTGGATGATAAATCTTAATTCCTGCTTTTAAATGCCTTTAGTGTAAGGACACATCTCCATCTTTGCGAACCCCCTGCCATTTCCATGCATTGCACCAGGAGGTTTGTGAAGCAGTGATTGCCTGAAGTTTTTCACCCGTGAAAAACAGCTTTTTCCTTTTTTTCCCCATGTTTGTTACTGAATCTAGCTGCAGCTCTTTAGAGACAGCATGCTTTTTTTTTTTTCCATGGAACTTGGCCTGTTGCCGATCCTAATACAGAAGGTCACAACCCAAATTTCAAGGGTGAAATTTTGGCATTACTCCTTCTAACAATTTGCTAACAGTTTTTAAATCAGGCTGCCTAAACATAAGTAAGTCACTAACAGTTGTCCTTTGAGTCTCTTTGCAAGGATTAAAGAAGAAAGTGCACTTGTGATGATGTGGTCTTTCTCACGGGAAATAACATATATCTCAAAGAGGCCCCTAAACTCAGGGGCTCCAGTTCATACTGTGGTACCAATATTAGCAATCTCAACTGATTATTTTTGTTTGATCAGCTTTAGAAGTTAAGCATCTCCTTGAAGTTATCTATTATACCAAGCTGGCACCTTAAGTCTACACTGAGGCGTCTTAACATAAAGCCAAAAGTCTTGACAAGCTTATGTCCACATTAATAATAAATCAGGGTGACACAACCCCTGAACAACAACAACAGCTGAAGCCTCCTTAGAGGAAGCAATCTGCTTTGGTTTCTGTCAGTGCAGCCAAGATACTTGGAAAATCTTTCTATTTCATCGTCTCGCTCTCTCATTATCAGAGTTCCTAAGTAAAAGTATATGATTCAGTCGATATTCTTTTAACTAACTTGTCATTGTATCTGATTAGTCATTTAAGAGCTGTCCACTTGCCTAGGGAGGTCTGGATTTTGCTTTTATTTTTATTCCAAATGACTGCAGTCATTATCTGGCTGCTTATGTGAATAATTAAAGTCTTCAAAAACTCTGATGGGATTTTTTACTCTTCCCCTCTTTTCTATTGCATTCCAAATTTGTGCAAATTCAGACAAATATATGTCAATCGGTTAAAACGAATGCAATTATTAGACAGTAAATAAAATAACCTCAACCAGACTTCTATAATAATGACAGAAAAATGAGCCAAGTAGTCTGAGTGGTTTAAATAAGGAACAGCAAGCGAGGGAAGATGTAATAGGGCCCAAAGCAATAAGAGAATGAGTTTACTGAGTCCTTTCATCAGAGTGATTATTTTATAAACATGCATAACCAAGGATTTGAGTTGGCTTATATCTTCATGTTGCCAATAACAGAACATTGTCAGTTTTATTGGAAGCTGGTTCTTTTGAATATCACAAGAACAGAAAGGAAATCGGGCTTATAGGTGGTGTCTTTCAATCTGGACTATAAAATTGGGCTGGATTTTATGTGAAAGAACTACTTACAGTAGTTAGCTGACTCAGATGTGCTCCTTGTAGCACGGGAAAGGGCCCTCCAGCCTGAGGCTATGTGGTATGATAAAAAACACCACTTGGGTGCAAGGGGGTAATTGGCATCACAGTTTTCAATGATCATGCTCCATCTGTACAACTAATGACATAAGGGATGAAATTCATCGCCTCAGTCCTAAGGTGTCTTTGAGCCTGTTGATGCCGTTAAGATTCCTATTAGGTTTTCTGTGTGCTTCAACATCTGTTTGAGTTTTGCTTTTCCCAAGAGCTGAATATATGTCACTGTTTTCTATTCAGATGCTGAATGCAGTCACGCAGAGCTCACTGGTCTGGCTGCCCACAGCATTTTCTTAGTTCTCAAAAATGATCAGAAAGCCTCTTGGACCTTGCTGAGGCAAGCAATTAGACATCAGTGCTTTGTCAAAAATACCTATGACTGGCATTTTTTTTGCCTGATTCTTCACTGTGCTGTAAACTAAAAAAATAAAAGATCCTCTCTTTATAACAAGTAGCTTGAGAAATGCTGATAATGCTGATTAGTTCAGCTTTTTACACAAACGTATGCTTTACAAGCAGTGCCCACTCTTCACTGGAATGGTTTGGCTTGCCTTTGCTTATATTTTCCTGCCACATTGAATTCTTCCCTGTAGCAGGCGAGGATCAGCAGAACCAAAACAGTGAGCAGTAATGTACTTCTTGGGGAAAAGGCAAGTGACTGTGTAATTTACTCAATAGTGTACTTCTACTTATAATTATTGCTAATTAAAAAAACAACAACAACAAAAAAAAAACAACAGCTCAGTGCAAATAGCATGACAGTACTGTGTAAGATGGATGCAGAGATAAAACATAAAACACAAGTACAACGCATGCCTTGCAGGCTGACAAATGAAATGGAAAATGCTATTGTTTGTTTATTGACTGCCTGAGCATGTGATGAATGATATCTGTGCCTCATGAGGTAGCCCAAGGTTCCCAGTGGTAACAGCCTTCTTGTCTGTGACTCACCTGTGCAAACAGTAGAAAGCTGAGCATGTAACTATGAAGGCAATTACCTGATTACTTCTCTGCCCTTCAGTAACGATGCTGTTTCCCCATTCCCTTTCCAACCTTGGGGCTGTACTGGATGAGCTGAGAGAAGGAGCAAAGTGCTTGTTCCCAGCTCCTTGCATCCCGAATACATGCAGCAATATTTTTCTAATGAGCTCACAGGGAGTGGGAGGAGAAGCTGGCTTCACTGCATCAAGGGCTGCCAGGTGTGGGAGCACCCTGTCCTCCTCCTGGCAGAGCAGTACGTGCACAGGAGGCTGTGAGGTGGTGTTTATAGGGTGTGACATCCTTTTTCGGCTTCCTGCACAGAAGCGTGCGGAAGTCGCGGGGTGAGGCCCCACATCAGAGAGCTCACACCACAGCTGAGTAGCATCCTGAGGACTTGAGAAGGGTGAAGTCCTGGGCCTCTCCTAAACAGCCCCATTACTGGCACGCCGATTTGGATCTGTGCTATTTTATTTGTTGCAGTCCTGGCTATTTGATACTCTACCGAGCATGGCCTGCCTGTAAAGCAAGCTGGAAGAGATCTGGAAGGAAAACAAAGCTCGCAGTGAGAATCATGGAAAAGTTAATCCGTTTAGTGGATTAGTGTGAAGGTAAAGCGGTGACTAGCCAGTAGGTTGTAAATATTTACATAAATAAGACATCTGATAGTACAGGACCCTTTAGTAAATGGGAGTCCTAAACCGTGAGGTTACCTTACATCAAATTCAGGTTAAAGTTTGACCTCAGTATTCAACAAAGAGTTGATAAGCCACTGGAACAGCTTTGGAAAGGAAGGATGGACTCCTCATTTTAAGTCATTAAGTAGTAATTAGGGATTTTTTTTTCCTCTTAATACAATATCTAGTTTCACTGTAAAGCAGGGCCTGCAAGTGCAAAGTGCAGAGTGGCACTGCCTGGCCTGCAGCAGGAAGGTTCAGCCAGTGCAATGGGCATTGAGCCTGCGGGATTGTCTGCTACCAAAAAAAGGCTCTCAATGAACCTAGCAAGTCCCCAGCAGCTCTTGCAGAGAACATTAAGAAGTAAACTGTAGAAACATCATGCAAACAACATTATGACAAGACATAAAGCACTAATCTCCAAACTCAGCAGGCTATGGAGGATCCTAATGACAAGCAATACTTTGCAGCCAGGCTGTGACTTTTGTAGGAACATCTTGCCTTTCCTTTAATTGCAGCATTAGAAGGATAGGGACCAGTTGTCCACAAAATACTGTTGGTGCAGCCAGCTTGCAGCCCTAAGGACTAAATATGAACAAAAATACAAACAGCTATTTGACTAGCTTTCTTCTGGAGCTCAGTGTAGGCACTAAAATAATTGCACCCTTCACTTAGGGCCTGAATGCTCCTGATTTGCTCAGTCCCTGCTTGTATCGTTGAGTGTCTGCAGTAGCATCAGTGGAGCTTGAGAATAACATAAAGAGATTGATTTGCATGGATCTATTTGATTTAGTCTCCCATGAGACTGCCTCTCTAACCACACATCATTTCTTTCCCTTTCTTTCTTTAATTCAAGCATTATTGTTCAGCCTTTATTAAAGATGAAAAAAAAGAAAAAAGATATACTCTTCAGTAAATATAGATTTCTTGCAGGATTTTCTTTTTCTTTTGTTCCTATTTTTATGTTCCTCTTAATCTAGTAGCATCATTTAATTACTATCAGGATGTATACACTACATCTGCAGCCTCAGCTACCTGATCTTATATAGCATGGTGTACCAATTTGTAACGTGTCCTAAGTGCTGTGGAAGTATCCCCACATGTAGAATTACGTTTGTGTCATATTTATTTAATGACAGATCTACTAATGCAGCACTTTCCAAACAGAATTGCAGACTACATTGCAGTCAATCACTATACACAAACTTCTAGCAAATGGGATCAGATATCTGCCCAGATTATTTCTAGACAGACAGCTGGGAATAGTTTTAACTATGCACATCTGTGTGTGTTTAGACATCTTCTTAAATGTACCTAATAATCTCAATTAAGAGACTTTCTGGACACAAATTAAATGTTTTTATCTCCAGTGTGTACTGATAAATGAAGACTGCTGTCTTCTCTAGACTTGGAACAAAACTGCTGGAAAGTTGGTGGGTTCTCAGAAGTTTAGGCCTCTACATAGTTAGGTCCAAAATTCACTTTCCAGATAAAGCTGAATTTCTTCTGAGCCTTTGCATACACGTCCATGGAGAAGTTTCAGCTTAAAAAGCCGTGCTAGAGTTACCAGCTTTCTGGGATGCTTGTGGCTGCAATGAAGTATCACAGGCTCTGTCCTGCTGTCAGACTGGAGTGTGTTCTGCCCACCCTCCACATCTGATATGCCTTGGGTCACATTTCCAAGACAGGAAAATCCCTTGCCTCCATGGTATGTTCAGTTAAAACAGCCCCTGGGGAAGGAAGTGTGTTTGAAAACCCAAAGGTCTGATCTTACACCCCTATAACTTTACTGACTTACCAGAACTTTTTGGATGACACCATTCTTAAATATACCCTAAACACACGGGTATGCATTTGTCTCCATGAATTTTAACAGAATTTCCTTTCTTTGGAAAACCATTTTTATTTATCTTGTGTTTTTAATACTCATTTGGAATCTGAGAGTACTTTGGTTATTAGAGGAGCTTTTTGCATTTGATGCAGCTGTTCTTCCATCATGAAATATATTTTAATCCATTGCAGAATTATTTCTTGAATGTTTCTGATTTAAGAGACTCCAGGAACATGTTCTCAAAGTTGAGGTAACCAAAGAAATCTGGTATATCTTAAGGCACTGATATGAATTCTAATGTGGCCAAATAAAATTAATGACTCAATGTTCCATCAGTGACAGACATGGGATCAATTCTGTCCATCACCGGAGTCATCCTACACTGTAACTAATATTAATGTCTTTTCTTCACAGTTTTGGATGAAAAATAAAATGAGTATAAAAACTGTCAGTTTCTTCAGCGTTAGAGGTAACTTTCATATTGGCATTACATCTCTCAGTGTCATAAATCAAACAAGATATGCATCAGTTCCTTTCTGTATACACTTCTTGACTTTCAGTTAGAAGACTTTATTCTTCAGAACTGCCAGGACAGAGAGGTTTAGCTACTCAAATATTGGAGAGCTTTTCTGTAATAGGAGACACCAACAGAGAAACTGTTGCTCAGCTGTATGCCATCATTGTCACTATAAAGGGCACCGGCAACTGAAAAATATCTGACAAATTGACAACTTGACAGGGACATGAGGTGGTGAATTAATCTACCTTGGCAGAAGGCTGTAGCTGAATATTTAAATAGGTTAACAGTCAACATTAAAGCCCTGAAACCAAATATGGGCTGGCAGCAGCAGAGTACAGGTAAATCTGATATCTAAATTATGCTCTTAATAGTGTTCTTCAATCTCAGAGTGAAAATCAGATTCTCAGATCTGAAGGAAAAGAGTTACTAATCTGACCTTACTTATTCTTTCCTGAGCAGTAAATTTTTCTAGCAAATCCCAGCTTCCTTTTTCAGCTAAGATACATGGGTTCAAACAGAAAGATAGATAAGTTCAAGAAAGAAAAATCCATTTAAACTAAGAATAAATAAACCAAATTTGGTTTTGTTAAAAATTTGAACATGCCCTGAGGTCCCTCAGTTTCTCCGATCTTCTCCCAAAATGTCATGAGAAATGCATGCTGTCTGAAAACATGTGACTCAGAGGCAGGAACATCTCTGAAATGACTTTCATGGAGCCCATATTTGCATTCCTGAAGATCTCATCAATCCAACACCCGAGCTAAATACAATGCAGTGAGAAAAAGTGAAAAGGGAACATAAGGAATCTTAGCAACTATGTGGATGGTCTAACCTCAGCTGTTAACTGCTGTACTTTCTGGGTCACCAACACTATTTTTTTTTTTTTTCCAATAAGCAGAAGGTCTCACTCAGCAGGCACCGCTTACTTTTACCTTGCAGAATATCATTGAAAAAGCACAAGAAAAAGCACTTTGTCCATATCGGTTTCAGGTACTTTCAGGTGGCATTTCTCCAAGGGGATGACACTGTTCAATAACAACTGCTTTAGCCATCTGTGTGCGCTGATGATCTGGATAAATGGGTAACTTTTTGACTAATTCAGAATCTCAAGAAAAGCTCCAGGGCAAGTTGGGTGTATTAGAAACTATTTCCTAGGTATAACTCAAATCCAAGTTAATAATTAGAATTGGTGCTATTCAAATCAATTCTCATTGTGCAGATGGAAGAGAGGATCTTGTGGGAATGTCTTCTGGGTCCAATAC
This sequence comes from Lagopus muta, assembly GCF_023343835.1. Classification (NCBI taxonomy): domain Eukaryota; kingdom Metazoa; phylum Chordata; class Aves; order Galliformes; family Phasianidae; genus Lagopus; species Lagopus muta. The sequence goes on from NC_064441.1 coordinate 7,498,565, forward strand.
TAATCAGGATTTTCTTTAAGCATTTTGATTGGGGAATACTGTGCTACAGTGTTCCAGATGTTACCAAGGTGGAAGGTATTTTGAAGTCAGAACTCAAAATATCAATAGACATCTCAGTAAACAAGATAGTCTAAATGGTGCTAAAAATGTGATCAATGAAAAAGATAGGAATTAATTAAGAATAACAAAATGCATGAATATTAGATACAAAGTGATTGTTTTGGCTTGCAGGAAAAAAAAGAAATAAAAAAAAATTTCATAGCAAGGCATACATTGACCAGTAGTCCACTGGGAAAGGAAAAAAAATAAGCCACTAAATCTAGTTAAGGCTTATACAAATGTATACAAGATAAGTGAAATCATTTTTCTATTCTGTGCAGCACAGATAAGGCCTCAGTTAAAGTACTGGCAATGCTTGGTACTTGGCCATGTGAAAAGGAGGCAGCCAAGCTAGTAAAAGTCCAGTTGAGAGCAGGTAGCAGGTGGGGCTGAAAGAGCATTTTATTTTGTTGAACATATTTACTTAACTCAAAACTGATTTTAGTGACATTGAAGTATCTGGCTGGTTTTTTGTTGAATGATCACAAAATGAACAAAGTAAGTGAAACTTGCTGTTGCTCCTCACCTGATCCTTTACGCCTGAGTATTGTTTGCTGGGCTGTGACCTTGCATTTCAGCACAGGGCTGTAGGACCAGCCATGAAGTCCGTAAAGTATCAAGTGGCTAGTAAATTCATTTTCAGAAATCTGCACTGTTGGCTGTAATCTCAGATTTGAAGTCTTAATATAATTAATACAAGTAATCTTGCCACCTGATCCATCATTAGTGTTGTCATGCTACAGTTCTGGCTGTGAAATGGAAAAGCGTGTTTTGTGTGGAAAGTGCAATAGCAGGAATTAAATGAGTCAGTATAACTGGAAAAAAAGACAGAGCCTGACTCTTACTCATGTTATCAGGCACTACGTCTCTGTGTTCTTTTAGCCTCTGACCTGATATTAGACATCATGTCACTAAGGGTTACTTATTCAAGGCAAAAGAACACTTAGTTAATCTGTGTGGATTCTACAGAAAGAGTTACTATACATTTACAATTCAAGCTGTAATACATTTACAGTGATTCGTGGGTAGGCAAGATTGCCAAAAGAAAATCAGAAAATATTTGCAGGCCTCTAACATCTTTATAAGTGTGTATATGAATGATTTATGTTTTAGCTGCAAGTAGAAAGAGTAATACGTCAAATGTGAAACAGTTTTTTCATTCAGTACTTCCAAAGAATAACTTGGGGAGACCTACAGAGTGGAGATAAACCTCCAGCGGGCGACCACTGTTCCCTCTCAAGTCAATGCAAACCCTGCTATTCGTTTCAGCCAGGCAATCTCACAGCTATTTTAGCAATTAGGTTCACAGAATGAATTAATTGCATAAAATTATAAGCAATATCTAGACAAATACAAAGAAATCAAATTAACTGGATAAATTATATGCTGTGAACCACTTATCTGAAATACTTCGCTTTCACTACTGTGTACCCTTAGAAATATTCCAAATAAAAGATACAGTTCAATAAAAGGAACCTTTTTCATAGAAATTAAGAATAATAATTGTCATTAGATTATTTAATTGATATGTGAAATATTTGATAAAGCTTTTTATGAAGCTGGTAAATTCCAAAACATTTCATAGAAACACATCACAAAACACACAGTTACTGGGGCTCTCTGCCTTCCCAGCCCAGTGTTTAAACAATTGGTACTGAACTAAGGACAGACTAAAAAATGTTGAAGGACCTTCAGATTTGTTCCAATAGGTACTTCAGCTTAAGGGATGATGTTTAACAAACTCATGGGATCGGGCAGCAGCATAGCAATAGAATCAGTAAAGTTCCTTTGCTGTGAGCAAGCACAGTAACATAAGGCAGCTGACAGAAGGCTACGTATGATCCAAAGCTAGGCCTCTCATTTCATGACAACCATTATCAACTAAAAACTTATGCTCTCAGAAAAAGACAGGAGATTAGGAAAGGAAAATAAAAATATGCAGGGAAATTACCAAATATGGGAGACTTATAGAATTACAGCTGCAGCAGACCTAGATGGGGAAAGTGAGATAGCCGAAAAAGGATTAGGATTAGGATTGCTTATGCACTTATATAACGTTTGTTCTAAATTTGATTACAGTACTCAGTAAAATGAGAACTCAGTATTCATCATGTGCAGCAAAAAAACTACGCATGTCAGGATCATCATTTACATTTGCAAAAATAACGATGTTCTAATTATATTAATCAGCCAATGTTTTGCTGTACTTTCAAGACATTAAGCATTGTAAGAACTTCAGATGAGGCAGCCATATGTTTCTTTTGTCTCATATGGCTCCTGGAACATCATCTGTCATGTTTACAGCAATTTCTTTGTTTGTTTGCAGAGATTGCAAATATCCCTGCATGGTTGATTCATTACTGTGCTGCACTTTGAAACTAGAATATCAGAAATGAATTTTTGAAAGTAAACTCAAACTTTGAGTATCTGGTTTCAAATTTTCAAAGCTTGAGTTTAAGAAAGTCAAAGTGCTTCCTGTGATTTTATTCACTGCTTGGTTAGTTCTGATGTTTGACTCTGAAATTACAGACAGGTTTTTGAAAGTCTGTCTATGTAACTTTCTTGTTGCTCAGCCAGAAGTGAAATGCGCTATCTGCAGTATCATGATCTGTCTTTAGGCTATGTATATTCTAAAACCAGCTTGTTACATGAAACATAACTTGTATTAAAAATTGTCTTTTAATTGCAGCACAAAGCAAACAAACAAACAAAATGTTTCCACAGTTGCTATTCAGTTTACATTGGTGCTAACCTAAAGAAAACTACAGTGGCCTGGAAGTGAAGAAAGTATGACTGATGTGCAAAAACCAACACAGAGTGCAGTATGGGCTGGGGACTCCCAGGTTAGTGGGGAATCCTCAGACCTGTAGGGTAGTACTGTGTTGGCTAGGTCCACCCCACTGCCCTAGCAAGGGAGCAGGGCCAGCCTGGAAATGGTGGCCACATTGATCCAGATCATCCATTTATGGTGTCAAGGATGGGATAAGGTCAGGGTCCAGTCCCACAGGTCCATGGCTGAGCAAGGCTGGAGACTGACATCCTGTGGTATTGCTGGGGAACGATGTACAGCCCCGGGCTGAGCTGAAATGGAGCCCCCAGGCCTGTGGGCCAGATGGGGAGAGGCTCTGGGAGTGCTGCTGAGGTCCATGGAGGTCTGTTAGTATTCTCAGGGTCCAGACAGGGTGAGGGAGGTGGTGGGTGCACCTACACATCCTGGGAGATCTGCCTGGAGATACACGGTGTTATAAGCACACATTAGCACTTACTTTAAGCACAGAGTGCTTAAGGAACTGCAGATATTCATTCTGAGATGCAAATAGGCCCTACAGAAAATACCAGCCAGTGGTGTGATTCATTTGCAGTTTCTGAGGTGCCAAAAACTTTACTGTAAACACTGTAATGGTAGGAACAAGCGTTTCTGCCAGTTATTTTGTCTGGCAAATGCTGCTGATAAATCCTTTTGCTGCATCTCTTTTAGAAAAATCTGTTTTTACTGTTACAATACCAAACAGCCTCTAGTGTTGAATAAGTGCAAGCTGCTGATTTTGTCTGATCTGTGAGACCTTCTCACATCCACCGATACATCTGAAACTTGTGTTCACAGCCAACATTGGCAAAGATGTTTGATTTTGTCCTTTAAAACCCAAGGTGACTGTATCAGTTTTAGATGAGGCACTAAAATTTTCCTTACTGCACCAAGCTGTCTGTGCCTTGTTTGCTGAGGCATTTGCTTAACTCTAGACTCACTGGAGCCCTGTCATGGATGTGCCTGAGGAAGACAGTAACTATTTTTTTCAAGGTTTTAAGGTTTAAACGAGTAAAGAGTTAGAGTCATTGTCCACCAGCTTCATCTCTCACACTCTTGAGAAAGGGATAAACTCATCTACTTTGGGCCTTATCTCCTCATTTGCTGAAATGGTAAGGAGTTGAGGGAGAAAGCTGAATTAAAGCACTCCCAAATTGTTTTGCTTTTATCCTGTATGAGGTGAGAGAAGAGTCTGAAGAGAAGCTTGTGTACGCAGGTTGGCTAGGGCCCAGCTAACAGCATGGCAAGGAACACCTTGAGTAATATCTACTGAGTAATTTGAGTGAATGTAATATAGAAACATCCGAGCTAGCTTTGTATGAGCTCAAATAGTAGAAAAGTTGAATTCTGAAAACAAAAAATCATAGCATAGATATACCCTTAGTTATGGCAAACATTCTTTGTATCTAAACCCCACTGAGATGTAGAAACCAAGTGTTTTTTTTCCTACTTCCATGACTTGTACACTTTGAACCAGAAGCTGCTCTTAAAAAACCTCTGTCAAATTCAGTAGTTTGAACAGTCTGCCAGGATATAGGAAACAAAGATGTTCAACCTCTACTTGAGGGCTTTTGAAATCCCATCTCCTACTACCCAGTGAATATCCTAATTAGTGGATGTTACACTGTTTTGCTGCTAAACCAAGAGAGAATGTGTACAGCCATAAACAATTTCTTTGTTCCTTTCCCATAAAGATCTCAAACTGCTTTCCAAATTAACAAACCTGGGTGTGCCAGTGTTTGTGTTGCAGTAGTCAAGGCCGTGCCCTAGGAGAGCAGTGTCAAGAGACCAACATATTTGTAACTGCGTTTATGTGTTTTTATTCTAGGAATTCAATCTTTTATTACACACTCAGTGGTATTAATTTAAATCCTATAAAGCAGAAAAAAAAAAGTATGCAAAATAAAAGAGAAAAAAAAAAAAGTATGTTGTATGAACAACTCAGCAGAGTTTTATTCTTCAAAAATAGAAAGCTGAGGTTATATGTTAGGATCCAGTTAGTAATGGAGTGTACAGGTAGCAAAAAGAAATAGAATAATGTGATGTTTAGATCTAGTAACAGTCCTGGAAACATCCCCTTTTAGCATGTGCATCCCATAATTCAAACTGATCTTATCTCTTGTAGGGAACAAAAAAGGAATAACAAATTACACAAGGTTTTCCTTGAAAAAGCTCAGTTCATTTTCTGAGGCTCTTTTCCCTGAAGACTGGTTGCTCTAGGCTAGAATCCACATGTGTGTTTAGATGAAGGGCCTTGTGACTGAAAATAAGCCCCTGCTTATCTCTATATAATTGGTGCTTCTGCCAGTAATTGAATGCCTGTGGAATAGAGATGCCTTGAAGAAACTCCATGTCTCTCAGGCAGCTCTTTTTCACTATGGATTAGAAACAAAATGGGTATTTTTATAGTTAGTGTATATTGTTAATTAGCAGCATAGTTACCAAAGTAAATGACACGTAGACTAAATTACTTATTTAAAGAAATGACAAAATAATTAAAAACAAGTAACGACTGATAGGAATTCCCCAGGGAAACAGTGAACTGTAAAGAGCTGATACTTGCTTTTTGCTACACTGACATCCCTGCTCCTAATCTTTAATTTTTTTTCAGCCCCTGGCTCCAGCACTGTGCATCACTGCATGACTCGGGGCCATTCAGCATGCCAGCACCTCACTCACTGAAGAACAGCCCCCAAATACCTCTCAGAAATAGTAAAAATACACAAGAGCCTTGTACAAAAGCATGCCAAGGGAAAAAGATCCGTAGCTGCATGTTCAGGCAATGATTTTGTGGTTACCAATATTTAATTTTAAAAACCTAAATGTAGTACCACCGATTACATAAGAATTACTCATGCACATATAATTAAAAGCTTGCAGGACCTAATATTTGTGTGCGGTTTTATATTTGCATACATATTTTGTATCAGGCAACACTTGTGTCCTCATCTTGCTAAACAAACATCTGAAATCACTGCTCTTACAGATACTTAACGGGAAAGCTCGGAGTCTGATCAAGGAAGCTTAGGAAATGGACTTAGCCTAATTTTCAAATCAGAAGGTTAAGTTTTTCTTTTGCAGTTGCTTTTTCTGTGTATAAGCCAGCTGTGTTAATTCAAGTGAGATGTCAGGACAATATGTTAGATTGGGAACCGTTATTCTCAGGACAGTTTGAAAAGCACTGGTGCATTATTGGTGAGTCAATATCTATCCTAGCTGCTCTGCTTCAGGTTTTTTCCTCCTCAAAATGATTTTGTTCTCAAGAGTGACAGAAAAATTCATAAACATCCAGCATCAGCTTTGGAGCAATTTAAAAGGTGCAGAGTTTTACTAGCAAGAACTCCATGCAAGAATGCTATTCTAATATAATTTTGATGTGTATTGGAAAAGTAATGGGGTCAGAGCCTTCTGTGGCACACAGAAAAACAGCTACATTCTATCCATACAGTTTCATATTCTAAAATATGTATTTTTGAAGGGAATATATAAACCACAAAGATCAAATCTTTTGTAAATTGCTTTTGGGATTTGTCCAGAGCAACACTACCACAGCAGCAATGTGGGGCATGCAGCGCCAAGTAGCTTTATGTAACAAATGCAAGCAGTGGAAATCCAGCCTTGCAGAAGGTGCACCTCACATTTGAAATTGGCAACAAATATACTTCAGAGAAATGGCGTGTGATTTTTGGTGTTTGCTGGCTGGGATGCTGCTTACATCTTATTGGGAAGGAGGAGCAGAACGAGCATATCAGCCAGGCTTTGGCTCGAGGCTGCTCTCCAGGCAGCGTGCCACAGCTATGAAATCACTCTGTTATTTTAGACTCACATTAGATGAATAGGGTAATGCAAGCTGTTTGAAACTCAGTTTTGATGTATTTAAATGTTTTGAAATAATGGCTAGCATTTAATATGGAGTTTTGCTAACATTAGCTTTCAGAGTCGCCCGATGAAAACAGCCTTATTTCCTACTGTTTTAAAGGTATTTGTCTAATTAAACACAGATGCTTAAACCATCCGCCTTCACCACAAGAATCCATTGTTCAGACGTTCTGTCATCCATCTTAACGGCTGAAATATGTCCTAAATTTCTAGCTGATTGCTAAGTCCTACATAAGCAGATATGGCTGTGATTTCTTGCTGCCTGCCACAAGTGCCAGGAAGCAAAGGCGGGTAGCAGGAGTGGCACTCCGCTCCTCACACTGTGCGAGATGTCTTTTTCAGTGTCAGATTTGTCTCCAACTTAGTGGCAACAGTTTGGTCACAAATACCTGCATATCTTCTGCTTACAGTGATCGCTGTTAATTCCTAATACGGCGGCCTAGGAGCTGCAGGCTTGCACTGGTGTGTATGGTGATGTTCAAAGCCGAGTTAAGTTCTTTGAGAGTGGTGAGGTGCTGGAACAGGCTGCCCAGAGAGGCTGTGGATGCCCCGTCCCTAGAGGTTTTCAAGGCCAGGTTGGAGCCAGGTTGGATGGGGCCCTGGGCAGCCTGGTCTGGTATTAAATGGTGAGGTTGGTGGCCCTGCATGTGGCGGGGGGGGGGGGGGGGGGTTGGAAATTCATGATCTTTGAGGTTCCTTCCAACCTGGGCCATTCTGTGATTCTGTGATAGTGAGCACAGTTCTGTTCTTGCGAGTGGTTGCTGTTCCTAGTGCAAAATGGAAACCATGGAAGAGCTCACACGTTTTGAGAGCCAATTTTAACCAAGGAGCAGTTCAGCATAATGCTGCCAGGAGCAGAAAGAGAGACAAGTGCCAGACCCTCCTGGCACAGGTGTGTAGCAGCACACAGCGTGCTCAACTTTTATGTTTAAATCAGCCGTCGTTTGGCAGAGATGACATAAACACACCAACCCTTTTCAAATTCTTTACTGCTGCAGCACGTGCCATTTTTTACAAGAAAACGTAGAGGAGAAAAAAAGAAAAGCAAGCTTCGCGCTTTACTACTGACAGAACTATCGGCACCCCCAACCCTGCCAACCGCCAGCCGCCTCTTCCTCCCGCACCTCAGCGCCGCCCCGCTCTCCGGCCGCACACGTCACTTCCCGGGGGCGGCCGCAGCGCCGCGAGCCGCGGGTGTCGGGGCGGCGCTGTGATGGCGGCCGCGGGGCGCCGGGGGGGCTGCGCCGCTCCCGCCTCGGCCTCGGGCCCCCGTGCCGTGGGGGGCAGCCGCGGCGGGCGGTCGGCCTGAGGCGGCGGCGACGGCGGAGGGCGCGGCGCTGCCCAGGGAGCCCCGCCGCGGGGGGTCGCGACCCGCGGCGCCGGGGATGTTGCGGTGGGTCCGGCAGCAGCTGGTAGGTGCCTCATCGCGTGCAGCTAACGGCCGGCCCCGTGCACGGCCCAGGGCTTCCACGCGGGGCCGTCCCGGAGGCGCGGGGCCGGGCTGGGGGGCTGTAGGGCTGCGGGGGGAGGGGGGAGGAACGCTTCTCTCGTTGGGGAGATCCGGGACCCGGCACTCCGGATTTTTTAATCGTTACTTAATTTTTTATTTATCTAACACGTATCCAGCGCTTGGAGCAGTTTTGCTCTGGTATTTTGTGATTTATTCTTTTCTTTAAACCCCGTTGAGAGCGTGAAAAGCGCATTTCCTTGCCCGTGGCCTCCTTGAGCTCCCCATACTTCAGGGAGGACGGCAGGCCTCTCGCCGTGGGCTGACACACCTGGGTTTGCAGGCCTCGCCGCCTACTTCGGAGGCTTTGCACCTGCTGTACGTGTGCGGCACTGCCCTGTGCCTGAGAGCTGCGCTGTGCTTAGGGCTTTGAAAGCGAAACCTAAGGTGAATGTCAGTGCTTTTGGGGGAGACTGCTCGGGAAAGGCTGCCGTAAGGTCTCTGCTTTCCAGCCTGCCGCCTGTGTTATTTCTTTCATTTTCTGAAGCAGTGAAATCAATCTGCTTCAAACTTTTTCCATTGCTTGCAGTTACCTTGCATCCCAGATGTTGCCCAGGTTTGTACGAAAGAAGTACATTAGTTTGGCTTTTTTTTGTATTTATGGCTAAAAGGTTTGTCTCGTGAGTGATTTCTTTTATTTGTTTTATCAGTTTTTGCAAAAGGATAATTCTGTGTTTATTTTTTTTTTATTCTCCTACCTCTTTCCTGTGGACCAAAGCAAAGCCACAAGCTTTAATTAAGTACGTTCAGTGAAAGGTTAAAAATCACCTTAGTCCCCTAACAGCTCTGTGTTTTCTGTGATGGCTTCCATGGCAGCTTGACAGTGCTGACTGGTTTGGTTTAACACCGAGATCTATTGACCTGGAAATTAATTACTCTTTTAGAGCTGTGATTGCACTTCTCTGTTCTGTAACAGGCATGTGTGTATTTTTTTCAGAATAAAGTGTGCTTGGTATAACAGCTATCACTTTTTTTTTCCTGTGAAGGTAGCTTGAGGTTGTTGAACGTGGTTTTTAAGTTGGCTGCTATAGAGCTGTGATTAGAAGACACTGCATCAGTGCTAGGAATCCATATATCAACCATGCCTGCCTTTCTTTCTGTCTGTATGCTGGCCAGCTTTCCAGAAACATGTCTGTCCTTAAGAGAAAGTAAAAAATTTATTGCAAGAGGATGAGCAGTACTCTTGGCAGTAAAAGGGTTTTCTTCTAAAGTAAAACGTTGGTGGGAAAATAAATGCTTGAAACTTGTTGGCTTTCACAGGAGAGTATTAGGATTGTAGAAGAAAGGGATAATAAAATGCTTCAACAGGGAAGAAATGACTGGAAACATACAGGTTTTGGTGTTTTTCTTTCTGTAAACCTCAATGCTTGACGTTAATTTTTGTTTCACAGCTCATTAAGTTGAAACATAGCCTAAGATAGGTATCACACTGTATATTTCTTCAGAGGGACACTCAGCTTATCCCTGTGTATGATCATTCATTTAACATACATCCCACACACTTCTTCATATGGCTGTGATGTTTAGTTTGTATTAAGAAAGAATGTCAGAAAGCTGAGAACCTGGGGAAGGATGTTGAAAAGATAATTGGTGCAAGTGGGAAGAGCGGGGTGACAGAACCAGGGTTGTTTGTAGATGGCTCTGCCATCTAAGGAATACTCAGACTATTTGAATTTAAAAAAAGGCAAAGTCTGTCTGAGATATTTCTGATGAAGGGAAAAGAATGTGTGGGATTGGATTCCTTCAGAGCATGCATTTTTACCTGTGTTCGATGTGGCAAGAGCTTCTGAGAAAGCTATTCTCCTCCGTATATGAGGATTGGAACCAAGCACATATGTGGGAGTCATCACAGTTGGTTGTTGTAGTAATACAAAAGAAAAACGTTGGTGTGAGGAAGTACTGGACTGAGGAAAAAGAGAAGGGACTGGTACTTTGCTGAAGATAGTTGTTAAGTACTCTGTATGAAACCAGTGAATATTTTGCAACTTCTTGTTTAAGAGAACTGTATTTTGTATACTCATTAATGAGATGGTCCTGAATAGATATGTGCTCAAAAACCTGTGATCTCATGTGAGTTGTGAAAGGGGGCAGGGAAAATGAAACAGGTGTTCTTAGAAGCAAGTCACAGGGGAACCTAGTATGCAATTCAGATGGTTTCAGCTGTGTTCCTGAAGTGGTAACTTTGTTCTGTGGACATATGGAAATGACTTCCAGTATGAAAAAAACCCAAAATGGATGACAATAAAACTACTGTTCGGTCTTCATTGCCTATGTAGGAATTTGTTAGAAATTGTCAGGAGTTTTTGGTAACTTGGCTGTTAGTAGGCTTTGTTTCATCAGCAGCAGCTAATAACCCCCCATCTGTCCCAGTCTGATGCTGTCTAATAGTGAATGTACTGCTCGATAAGTCAGTAGCAGCGTGCAGCATTCTAGTCAATATTATAATACCATATTGCAACATGTTTTAGTTATTAAAAAACGTAAACCTAATGGAGTATAATTACTTGTGTTAAAAAATGACTAAAATGCCCTGATGTGTGTGAAAGAGGAGTGCTGAGCAGAAGGATGCCCGAGTTGGGGCTGTGTTACCTCGAGGTTGCAGGCGGTCAGTGGGCATGTGGATTTGCTGCAGATTGCATAACAGCACGGGCACAGCCAGCTCTGCTTGAGAAAAGCAGCTGAGTAAACAAAAGTTGATTGGAAGTATTGTTAATATTGAGGAATGGTACACCTGATTTACATTTCCAAATGTGATACGTTGAACTACGCTGCTGTTCTGTATACGGCTTATGGTAGCTCTCTGGGTGAGGTTTGTGCAGTACTGGTGTGAAGCATAAGCACAAAGCAGTGTTTGTAATGCTCAGTAACTTCCAGTGCCACTTGGTTTGATGCATTTGTGACAGGGTCTGGGCTGTGTTTATGTCCTGATGGTGTGTATGCAGTGTAGGAGCTATTGCAGCATATCAACAAAGTAACGGTGATTGAGTTGTCCAGCAGGGAGGTCTCCAAAGCTGTGGTAGAACAGCTGAGTGCAGGAACCCAGCTGTGCAATTTTGCAATTAGTCCTGCTGAGCAAGCACAGGGCCATGGATTCCTCTCTGAGCTGTTGTTTTGTGGGGTCTGAGCCCACTGATCTGTTAAGCAGCAGTGAGGTGCTGTGTGAGCAACAGGGGAGAGACATGAGCTACCTGCACAGCCTTCTGTGAAGGACAGCCCAAGAGAAGCAGAGTTGGGCTGTACTTGGCAGACTGTTTTCTTCCTACAACAGGATCACAAGGAATGCTTTTGCTTGTTTTGTGTTTGGTTGTGGTTTTTGTTTTCCTCCCAAGGACAGTACCAGTAGGAGGTTTGGTCATCTTTTGCATGAGTTCAAATGAAAACTTTTGCTCTTAATGGAAATATCCTTGCATAGAGTAGCACTACAGGCCTGTATGTCAGGATTTTTTCCCTTTCCCTCCAGGTATTGTGATCTGTTGAGATGTCCTGAGAGGAGCAGATGGCATTCTGTAATAGCTCGCTGCATTCTGAATAAGGACAGCACTCCTTGTTTACATCAATGTGTGTGCTTTTCTAACTTAATCGTTTCAAATAATCGACCCTGTGCAGGTCCTTGGGTGTGGGGTGTGTGTTGTTGTGTATTTGTTTGCAGGTCTATTTTTGCTTAGGAGTTGCTGGGTTTTTGCATACTGAAAATACTGTGAACTATTCCAATGACTGAGAATCCCAGCTTCTGGAATCACTTTGATTTCTGGATGCAATTTTTTTTTTTTTCCCCTCTTTTCTTACCTGCTAGTGTCTGTGCACTCTTTTGGTAAGAAATGAATGGCTGTTAGTCATTGTATACTTAAAAAGGAAATGTGTATTTTCTCAGCAAGAGTTCCCCTGGTTCAGACTGCCCAGCTAAAGCCTTCTGTGCTGTCACCGATGGATCACAGTGAGAAGAGTGTTGGAACAGCCCAGGGGCTGCTTCAGTTTGAGAATCAGAATCATTAATGTTGCAAAAGACCAAACTAGGGGGAGGACTGTGAGGTTGTGATCCGCTTGCTCTTAACGCAGGAGAATGTATGGCCATGGGTTTTAGGCTGTGACCTGTTAGACTAGTCCTACCAGGTTAAAAGGCCCAAATTGCGTTTGGGTCTTTTAACCTTATTTTCTTTCAATATTCTGCAACTGCTGAGTGCTGATGCATTTGCAGCACAGTGTGTTCCAAAGCATGTGGAGCCTGGCCCTGCCTGCTGCCAGCTGGCTGTGCTGGGGGAGGCATCCGCTGTGTCCTGTGTAGAAGTTTTACATCTTATCTCATTTAAAAACAACAACAACGACAAAAAAAAAAAAAAACCTACCTGATAAAACCAATCTTATCTTAACACTGTTGGTTTTTTTTTTAATTGTTTTTAAAAAATAGGAAAATAGGAAAATTTGAGTGATTGGATGTGCTGTGCTGCTGTGAGACTGGAGATTTAACCTGTATCTAATCCTGTTGGGTTTTTTTTGGTTGCTTTTTTCCCTAGCCACGAGCCTTTTTAGCAGCAGATTTTTATTATGTTGGATTTCCAGTTGTCACACACAGCAGCATGACAGTTTCAAGGACTGTTCTCTCTCTACTGTGGAGGTCCTGCTCCATTAGTAGCTGCCTTAATGTCTAGTTATGGTTTTGGGGGTTATCTAAACTCTCCTCAGAAGATAAGCATACAATCTGAGACAAGTCAATCTGTGCTGAATGAAATCATTTACCATCTGTGTTATTCAATTGCTGTTTGATTTTCCTAGTTTTGGATGAATTGACAGCTGTTGTTTTTTCTTACTGTGATGTCCTCTGTTGTCATGACTGCATTTGCCACTGCCTCTCTGAGCACAAGACATCTACAACATCTCTTCTAAAAAAATCCTTTCACTTCTAGCACCGCGTCTCTTTTAAGCCAGCAGATTAAAGCTGTAGAAAGATAGATCTGACAAAACAGCTCTGTTAAAGCCGAGTGATCTGTTCAGCAAAACACAGGTGACATTTGCTGCTAGACTTTTTTTTAGTATAGAAACCCCTTTTCAACTGTGTACTGTTTGAAGAAAAAGAAATAACAACAGGAAAAAAAGACAGGCAGTAGGACCAACAGCCATGCCATCGTTCAGAAGACCTTGCCATTCCTTGGCTTCCCACATCCTGTGCCTTAAGAAGACTTTTTTCTTCTTGTTTGCTCAGAGAGTAAAAGTGGGAGAGGGGAAATAATGATGCAAGCACAAGGAAGCTGTTTGTTTCCATCCTGAAATGTTTTACAAGGGAAAGCTTTACATGTCATAGACCAAAAAGTGTATTTTGCTATGTGTTGTTGCATTTACTTACTCCTTTATTCCCATGCATCTCCCTGTGCTAGTTCTGTGTTGGCTGTGCTGACCTCTGCAGATATTTAAATATCTGGAAAAAGAATTATGACAAAACAGAGGGGGAGTTTATGATTTAGTGAGCTTTAGGGATGAAGATGTATGTAGACATGTCTGAAAGCAGCACGTTAAATTAATGCTTAGGTCCTACATCATGTTTGAAAAGGAATTAAAACCCAGAGTGCTATTTGATAAAAGGAGTAGCCTCAAATCTGTGATGTTTATGGAGCAGACTTCATCAAACCTGTTAGGAGGAGGAGCCAGGCAGCTCTAGCTGTGAACTGAATTCTCTTTCATGAAATTTGCTAAGCAACAACTGTCAGAGCAATTGCCAGTGCAACTTTGACACACACTCTGAAAAAGCCATGAGGTTTATTGTCCAGGGCCTGAGGTGTTTTTGGAAGAATTTTCAAGTTTTTTCATCTTGAAGGGAAACATGAATTGAACTTGCAGTGCAGGAGCTGATAGACACCAGTAACTGTTGCCTATTGGAAGTCATCTGAGTACTGAACACAAGGCTGGTCAGTATTCACGTGGAATAACAGCTGTATGGGTAGCACAGGGCAGGAACCTGCTTGTATGAAAAAGGTTCATTAATGGCTCTTCAAAACGGTGGGCAAAGAGCATTTCATTCTGCATTAACAGTACTTGTAGTTTCCAAGCAAGTGAAGAGATGCATGATTCTTTTGTGTTTGTCCAGTCATGGAACTGACAAATGTAGTTTCTGTCTATGCTGAAATGGCTAGCTGCAAGTTTGACACTGCTTTGTAATTTTTAGTGAAAAACAAAGTTGATGATGTGACACAGACTTGAATGCCTTATTTCATAGCAGATTTTTTTTTCTTTGCCTTTAGCATTAAGTGAATGAATCCAGTAACCATGAATAAAGTATGATTAGATATTTATTTATTTAGACGCTGTGATGATTATTCAAGGCATGTGAAGGAATTCTGTGTTGAATGTTTCATGTACTGTACTGGGTCTGTACCTCTTGGAGTGATTTGGTTGGCTTGGCTGCTGCTATTTCTGTGTGGTGGAGCACTGCAGAATTGTAGCACTTCACATGTTCAAAGTGCTTCATGTATTTTCAGCAAAACTAAGCTTAATATACTTTGTAAGCAAAAGAACAAAGAGTTTGGACTACAGATACTGTTAAGCTTCAACTTGTGATAGACCTCTTTGACCATCATAATTCAGTCGAAGTAGTTAGGAGACCACCAGCGTTTCCATGAGCTTGTGACTTTCTGCTTAAAATCTGAATAGTCACTAAATTCCTTCTAGACTTAAATGCACTTCTGAGAAGTCTTATTTTTTGTCATCTCTGAAGCAGATTGCTTTGCCATGCGTGTGTTTGATTCTTGCCAGAAGTCTCTGCTGCCATTTTCCTCTTGTTTAGTGAGTTCCTCATTCATTTCTTATTACTAGCACATTTGCCCCTCTGCAGCAATATGTTTTGTTTTTTAAACTTGCCATTCTATCTGGATATGCAGGGTGTGTGGTTAGAGGTCATTGATAAAGGTAGATGTGTGCCATCCCACGAGTGCATGCTTTTTGGGGAGGCTGTTACTGACGGAGGAATATTTTATAGGCACTAGGTTAATCAAATAGTTTGAATGCGGGAGCATAAGAATTCTAATAATATTGTGGAAAAAGTGCAAAATTGGAGTTCTGTTGAAGACAGACATTTGTTTTATCTTACGATGTCTGCAGTGGATTCTGGTGCATAAATGCAGCGATTTGGATTGTAGAGGTGTAGGAGGAGGCCTGTTCCTTAGCTGATGTAAAGTTGGATTATTTTAAAATTAAGCAGCGTCCCTTAATTTCTGTTACAATTTTTCACTGCAGCCAGAGCTGAACACGTCATAGGTCTTTGAAACAGCTCAGGTAGAAAGGCCAACTTGTGTTCTCAGCTGGCTTTTCCCATTGGGTTGTATTGGTGTTACGTGATCAGCGTGTTTGGCGTCAGTCAGCTGGGGAGCTGGCACAGGTGGAGGAGGCTGCTTGGGCTCACTTCTTTCTTGTGCAGGTAAACAAGGAGTGGATGGTTGTTTTGTTTTTAAGCAGGGATTTTTTCTAAATTCTTTTTGTGGGCATCTGATGGGCATTCTGACAAAATAAATGAAACTAAGAATGGCTTGAGCTGCATGTGACCAGGCCTTTGTTCCAAGCACCGGTATGACCTCTCTAAACACAGTACTATGTATTCATGTATTGACTTTGTGAAAGGAACCTTTCTTGCTTTCATGATCTCTTGTTTCTTCCAGTGTTTGCCCAAATAGTGTGTTCTGACAGTAGGTGTTTTGGGAAGTTACAAAATGGTTTGTTACCAGCTGTGCTGAGCAACCGCAGCCCTGTGAGCAGGAAGAGGACACTGCCTGAGCAGTGCACAACTTGCAATGCTCTTTTGTGTCTACTGCAGTAGTATTTAAAAGGGCAGGAACAAATTGCACGGCGCTATGTAAACCCCGGGGTACTTCAGCTGATTAACTACTTGTTTAAAATTGTTGTGAGAGGCTGTTTGTTCTTTCATGCTAACCTTTGATATGACAAATTCAGTTTGATAACTGCCCAGCTAGATGACTGAAAGAATTACTGCTTGCTGTTTTGAGTATAATCTTACACAAGCTTCTGAAAATGTGCATGGAGTGTGAATATAGATCATCTTACCTGGCAAAAGGAAAGTTATTCCATGTATATTAAAAAAAAATCCAAAGCAAGAAAGTTAAATTTCCTCAGAACAACTTTAATCAAACCATATATTGGCAGCAGGTAATAGCAGGCTTTGATTTCTGCTGGGAAATGCCTTGGTGTTTCTTTAGCTGTGGTGGGTCAGTCACCTTCCCGGGTAAATAAGTTTCTGGGACAGACTTCAGATACATTTATTAGTGTTGTAAACCAGTATGTGATGTCCAGAGGGTGTTGTGGAGAGCTGCTGCTTTCCTGAGCTGTGCTCAGTGTGATTTCTGGAATGAGGAGGAGTCTCTGCTTGGGCCTTCCTTTTTCCAGTCACTGGATACTGGTTCTGTACCAGGAGTTCTCCTCACAAGTAGGATTTTTCCCTTTTCTTTTTTTTTTTTTTCTATAAAAAATGAGAACGATCAAGAAACACAAGGAGATTGTTAATACACTATTTGTAGGCAGATCTTAAGCAAAAATTGCTTGTCAGATAACTTGTAGCTTTTGATGCATGTGTTACAAAGCTGGAAACAGCAACTGATTTGTTGTGTGCTGGTCTCATGTGTCACTAATCCTAATCCTAGTGGGGAGATCTGCAGATTTCTGCTGTCTCTCCTAACAGTGCTTCAGAGTGCTTGGGGAGGATGTGAGGGGATGCTGTCCTAGGGTAAGCTTTTGTGGTAGTGCTATTAGTGAAGTACATGTTTGCAGTAGATGGAGGAGGGTTTTCCTTTCTTTGTTTCTTCATGTTTGCAGGTGATGGGATGGCCATCTCTTCCTTTGCACAGTTCTTTTTTCGTGGTGCTTCTTCTCATTTGCTTACTTTGCTTGTTTCCACAGTTACCCAATTCCTCGTTCATGCTCCCACTGCTTGGGCAGCAGCAATGCAGAACTTCTCCCGTGCTGCGTGTTTACGTTGTGCTGGCCAAGCAGTTGTGTTGGCCACGTAATTGATGGTTTTAGGGATCTGATCCATTACAAAAAAGCACCAAAACACAACTGGGAGCATGGAGGCTTTTCAGCCAAGTCAGTTTCAAACTCTGCTTTACCGTAGGGCTGTGCAGGCAGTGCCCAGCACGGCGGTGTGCTGGGGGCACGATGTGGGAAGCGGAGGAGAGGTGGCTGTTGGAATCAGTTTCTTCCATCCAAGAAAAAGCACAGAATCACAGTCAGAAGTTTCCCCTCAGTTCCCAAGCATGTTTTCTGTGCTGGTTAAGAGGGCTGAATTTATTACATGGAGGATGTCTTTATCTAACTCAGAACACCGAGGAAATCACTACTGAAGTGTTCAGTAAAAATGCCTTTGCATTTGGCTAGAGTCAGTACCAATTTATATTCTAAAAGCAAACCAAACAGGAATCACCTTATTTTTTTTTTTTTCTCTTTTCCAAAAAATTAGTCTGGCTTTCTGCTTTTAAATCAGCTTGACTCTTGCTGTCTTGTATACAAGTCGTGTTCGTTTCAGCTGTTTTCAAAAAACAAATATGTCAAGTTTATCTGGGTGCAGATTTTCTATTAGGCTGTCGTGTAGTGAAGATGAAATAGGAGAGCTGTATTCCAGTGGTAGATGAGGTCTGGTTTGTGCTTTAAAAAAAAAAAAAAAAAAAGAAAAAGCAAAAAAAAAAGCTGAGTGGCTCAGCTCCAGCCAATAAATCTATATTTAATTTGCAGCATGAAAGGATGAAAACAAGTCAATCTTATGGTTAAAATTGATGTTTATTTACAATGGATTCATGTAATACGCCTGATTAAGAAGTCTTTAACATCAGGTTTTGCAATAAACTCTGCTTTATTTGTTATGAAGTCAATGGGCTGTGACTTAGGTAGAAATCACCTCACTAGGCAGCAGTAGGAAAAGAAACTTCTATTGAGAAGTATCGGTGACAGCTATGATTTTATTTTTTTTCTCAAGAGCCAAAACTTGATGTAGGGATTCCCTACTCACGCTACTTAGCTGCAGAAACTCTTTGAGAATGGCACATTGCTCTAATTCTGCAGCTCAGTTCCATAATGACTATAGAAATTGAGGAAGAAGCTGCTTCCAAGCAAAATTAGGAAGCAGCGTGCTTCCTGCAGCTCTGCTGGTTTGAGTGCAGCTACTGCCCTGTTCCCTCTGGGCAGAGGTTTGGACTACAGGCTGCTGCAGCAGGAGCAGCATCTGTGACAACGGTCACAGTAATAGGAGAATTACAGCAGTTTCTCCTCCTGAACAATTAAATTCTGCACAGAAGTTGAACTTTCTTGGAAGGGAAGCGTAATTAAAATTTCTCTGGAGAAGAATTCTCATTAGATAATTATATGATGACAGAGTTGCTGGGCAATTTTGAAGCATCTCTCATGGTTACAGAAATAAAGATTAGGAGTTGTGTGTTCCTGTCCCAGCTCTGCTGCTCACTCCCTGCTGTGGCTGTGGTCAGCTCACTGGGGCTGTCAGGGGTGCATCCTCTGCCAGCCAGAGCTGCGCAGCTCCAGAGATTTGTGTCTTCAGCCTGCCTGCCTCCTGCACTGTTGCCATGGGTCTGCTGTGTGAGCAGCGTTGGCACTTTGCTGTGGTAGCTCTGAACAAAACAGTTGCAGTTTTAAGCTGTTTTGGTCACACAGCTGCAGCTGTAACCTTTTGTGGCTTGAGATTCTGAGTTAGAAAATACATCCCTTGCTTGTAACCTGTTCGGTCTGGTTGAGCAGAGCTGTTCCCTGCTAAAAATGCTAAGAGTGCTCCTTCAGCCAGGGCTCAGATAGTGACCTAAAAGGAAAATAAAAGTACTGCAGTAAAAAATATCTGTGATTTTGGAGTGACTGACATTTTTCATTGAGTAAGAAGCACAGAGATGGCCATTTACCACCACTGCAAGGCTACTCATTGCTTTCTTTGCTTTTTCACTTTTCCCCCTGCTTTACATTTAGTCATTTTGAAATGGAGAAGTTGAAAGTTGATTTTCCAAAGTGAGAGAATCTGGCATTTCGTGAGTGCCAGACATGTTCTGCGATACATCTGTGCGCCTGCTCTTACTAATTTAGCACAGTGTTTCTCTTATTTGTGGAACAACTATATTGTGGCATCTTCTGGAGTGATTTACAAATAGTATGTCACAAATGCCATCTCCAAACTGCTTCTGCTACAATATTCTTTTTTTTAATTTTATGTCAGCATTCAACAGATATCTTGCTTTCATGTTGATATGCCTTTTCTTGGAGTTGTGAACAGCTCTTTCCTTGTATTTTTGGCATCCTGTATGTACACTGTTCCAGTCCTTTCCAATTTCTACTTTCTCTTATCATTGCACGGCCTTCCACACCATGGTGTGACTGCCGTGGCTTCTGCTGCTCACCGGAGGAGCTCTGTTCTCCATCAGGTCTCTCTCAGAACTCTCCTGTTACTACCCTCCTCTTCCTTCTGCACCTCTTTCTTTCTGAAGTGAAATGTTTCTCTATTAGAGATGAGTAATGCAGTAACCTGCAGGTTTGAAAGGATTTTTTAATTATGTCTTTACTTTAAATGACGCTGTCCTAGATGTGAACATACCTCATGTCTTACATTAGAGAACTTTATGAGTGAGTGAAAATTCTTGCTTGCATCTATCATTTCTTTGTGTAGTTCATTTTGCTCGCTGTTTGTCACCCCTACTATTTATTGGTATGGAAGTCTCTTCTGCTGGAGCTCTCTGAAATACCAGTTCTTATTAGAGATCAACCAAGGTCTGAGCGTGGTTTCACAAGTAGAACAATGCAACTGCAAAGGTGAATTCCTCACTGCCAGTACTGGAACTGGTAATGTCCTTTCTGCCTGTTCTATCAGTTGTCCTTTCTCTTGGCGTCAGAGAACAAGGAGGCCGTATACGACACAAATAATGTTTGTCAGTTCAAAGATAAACGTCTGACTCTCGTGCTGAGATTCATGACTTCCCACACAGTCACTGGTGGGAGCAACTTGACAGTTCCAAGTTTAATTGCTGGTTTGCACCACATGGTAGAGCTTTTTCATTTGTATTTTAGTCATTTTCTTGGACTGTTATCTGAACTTTGTGTCTCTCTTGTTGTCTCTTGCTATCACCTGCTTCTCCAGGTCAGAATACAGGAGCTGGCAAAGGCTCTGTGAGTCATGTAGCCCCAGGAAAGGCTCTAGTAAAGATAGGCGAGAGCGACCTAGTTATAAGCCCTTGTGTTACGGAGACATCACCACCTTCCCACATGACTTGGTTTGGTTTCTGATTATTCCTTGCCATCCAAAATTTGTTTTTCCAGCACCAAAACTAAGTTTCCATTGCTGCAGCTGAAGCCTGCTTCTATTCTTCCTTACCCTTCAGGTTACTTCTCAGTGGAAGCATTCTTTATGCTGGAAGATGTGCTAGCATTTTCTGAGTTTCCTCTGCCTTAGGCTGTCACCTCAATTTGTTTGCTCTTTGCTGGTTATTGTTCAGCCTTGTACTATAACTCATGTTTTCTGTTATGCTACTTTATACATTACGTTTCAGTTTAATACCTGCATTCCATGTTTCAGTTTAATACCTGCATTCCATGTTTCAGTTTAATACCTGCATTCCCCTCTGCTTGCAGAGGCAGCTGATGAAAATCCTGAGCGTTAGACATGAAGCAAGGCTTTGCTTCCAAGGGGCGTCACTCAGATTTGCTGTTTTGGCTGAAAACTATTGCAAAGTGTTTCTGAGTAAAATTTGTGTTTGCTTTCACTGTTGCTATCAATAATGTGTGAATCAATGGTAGAATCAATTTTGAGATGAGCCTACCTGTTCTTGGAGATTGAGTTCGCTGGTGAAAAACTCTGTGATCTAGTCAGGCGTATATGGTTTCATTTTTAAGCTGATGAAAACTTGTACGAAAAACAATTATTACAACATAGTAGTATGACCTATTTGCTTTGTCTTTTCTTTTGATCTAATGAAGTTATCGTGGGCATAGCCATGAATTTTTATTCCATAGTTCACATATTTTCATCTCCATTTCTGCTTCTTTTTTCCTTGAATTTTCATGAGACTTTCTTGAGCCTTACAATTTATTTTTCTTTCATTTTCCAGAATGAGTACACAACTGCAAAAATTGGATTTTTTTTTAATTCAGCTTCTGTAAATTCTCTTGACACAGCAGACTTTAATTTCCAGGTTTATTTTATTTCTGATTCAAAAGCCTGTGTTCTAAATCTGTTCCTTCATAGTTAAGTATCATTTTTGAGCACAATGTTAGCAGATGTATATATTTTTTTAAACAACAGGTAATAAAAGTAGTCTTTCCTGACCATCTTTTTTTTCTCTCATTTTGTGTTCTAGGGTTTTGACCCACCGCATCAAAGCGATACACGAACTATTTATATAGCAAATCGTTTTCCCCAGCATGGCCATTATGTTCCTCAGAAGTTTGCAGACAACAGAATCATATCATCCAAGGTAAGGGGAAATACTTGGTACAGCCCATCACTCTCTCCCCGGAGCCTATGTCTAGAATGATGTTGTTCAGGGCTTCTAAAGTGGCTTTTAAACTAGTTTAGCCCTTGTCTGGATTTAGTAGGAAGGGTGAAGGGTTTTTTTGGTGAAGATTTATAAAATTGCCATATCATAAGCAAGGAATTGTTGCAGGTTCCCTCCCAGTGTGACCTTGGATAGGAATCAACAGAACTGATAGGATGGGGATGGTGTTTTGTCATTGAAGTGTAGGAGAGAAAGGGTATAGCTGCAAGAATAAATCTGTTCTCTGGTAGCCTGGCTGCAAGAAACTAGATTAGTCTGGTTTCTCCTATCCAAATTGGCATGAGAACAGTTAAAATGTCTGTAAAGGCAACACAGTTGCTACTCCTGCTTTCCTTCTAGGTGCCCTTCATGGGCCCATGAGACTGGATACAGCTGTTCTTTTTGGGAGTAGGGCACTGCCAAGACGCAGTTTGGGGAGGGCAGATGGAAAATGGGAATTAAGGGAGTTTGATGGGAGAGAAAATGAATTCTACTGTTCAGCATGTTGTAACTGTTCTTTTTTTTTTTTTTTTTTTGCCTTCAGTATACAGTGTGGAATTTTGTTCCAAAAAACTTATTTGAACAGTTCAGAAGAATAGCCAACTTTTATTTTCTGATAATATTTTTGGTTCAGGTAAGTGAATAATACTCAGTTTAGCCATAGCAATTAAGGTGGTAATTGCCATTTGTGTTGTAGATTCTGCTGCTCACTTCCATTCTATGAATTTATTTAACTTCTCAATTTCCTGTAAAAACAACACATTTCCAGCTTTGCTGGTAAAATTTGAAGTTTGCTTTCATCAAATTGGACAGTGTTGCACATTCTTGTTCTGTATGGGATCTTACTTGTGTAAATCAACACAAGGTTGTCATGCAGTTCTAAATTCCTCAAATTCACATAAAAGGAGCACACAGAATTTACAGCTAGGATTGACAGTTTGTCAGATTTGAAGTTATCAGGGCTGCCAGTAAAGTATGGGTCAAAAATACCACTGTGGCTTTTGTAGCCAGATATTTCTTTTAATTAATAACATCAGCGAGTATATTGAAGGGATAAGACTGTAAATTTACTGTGATATTTGTACCTCCAGCTCTGTAAGTGTACTGAAATTCTCTAGAGATATTGCAGACTTAGATGAAGGATAAGTGAGATAGAGATGGTAGGGAGAGAAAATACCACTTGAAAGATTTGGTTCATATCTAAGACAGAGACAGGATTTTGGGTTACATAAACTGTTCTTTCATTGTGAAGTAAAATAGTTGGCATGTGTACAACCCTCTGTGGTGATTGACCAGTACTTACATTATGCACATGAAAAAGGTGGTGCCTCATGACAAAAACCAGAGTACTGAAGTGCTGGATAGATTCGGCTGTGACTCTGTCATGTGTAAGTAGCACAGCCAGTTGTGCATCTGTTAATCCATTGCCTCTTGTGTCCCATGATCTTTTTCTCTTACATTTAAAAAGAGTAAACTTTCTAATAGACTGAAAATTCTTGTTAGGGATTGCTAGGATCCCTAAAGAAAGTCATATTGTCGTGGCTTCGTTTAACAGGATGTGCTTCCTGTTCTGTTGTCGTAGTTAAGATATTGACTTTGTCTTTCCTGTTGTGGTGTCCCATACTGTTTAGTGGATCATAGCACGAGGAAGATGGGAACATGCCAGAGATGGAACGTAAATGCTACTTACAGTTACCACAAAGTGTTGCTTTTTTCAAGCTTTTGTTTCTTCCTAGTGCAAATTTACTTACATAATTCAATTTCAGTCACTTTTTTTCAAACTATTAGTTTAGACTGAAGTAATATCTAAACGCAATGCCCATGAACCAATGTGAACCTAAAGGCAGAACTGCTATTCAGTGTTATGTTATTCTTCTCTTAATTTACGACTTGAATGAATACCCTAATTTGTATGTCTTGTGTATATGTCTTTGTTCTTGGAAACACAATAGGAATAAAGCTGCAGTCATTTTTGTTCTTCATTGCTGTTTTTCTATTGAACAGAATTTTGTTTTTATTCAAATCTCATCTAGAATTTCATTAATGCATAATACTTTTCTTTTTACAAGGCAAAGATGCCTTTAACATTTGATCACCATGGTATCTTCTCTGTTGTGTGAATCTCGTGTGACCACAATGCAGTGCCTGTCAATGCCACTTTATTCCACTGGGGATGACAGGGCTGGGCGAGTTCTTATTTTGTGTTTATATGTGTAGTGCAATCCGATCCACGCTGTCCACCTCACATATGCATGCCAGAAACATAATGGCAGACTGCATTTTGGTTGCGATGCTCTCACCAGCTGTGAATGGATATGTGTCCACCTCTGTAGCAGGCACTGGTCTGTGGCATTCTGGTGACATAAGAAGAGGAGCAATATGCCATGGTGATTCCGCTGGTAGAAAACTTGCCCCCCTTTAACATGTGAGCCCATCTTGAGAAAGAGGAAGAGATTGCAAATGGCAGAAATGTCATAGTTAGGCTTATCCGGCCATAACTAGAGGCTTCTGGCAGGGGCTGTCTGGGACAGGGTGCTGCCGGGCTGAAATTGTAATGCTGCAGTTGAAGAACACGCGATACTGCGAGCTAGGTCTGATTTTGTTGTTACTTTCTAAGTTGTCTGCATCTCAGTGAAATAAATAAATAGTGCACGTGTTGTAATGTCATAATCTGTGTTCTCTGTGGCTCTTGGCTCTTAATAGAGTAAACTTCACATGTGATTTTCTTTTTCTTCTTTAATGGTTCCCAAAGCAATGCCATAAGTCTCAGGTAAAGTGAATCAAATCAATATCTGTGGTTTTGAATAGCCCTCTTGTGTATATTTTCTTTGCAGCACTTGACCGTGATGTTTTTTCCTGCAGCAGAGAAGAGCCACCAGCATACCACTTCCCCCCCCACACACATTTTAGTGTATACACTGCACTGTGGCATGAAAACAATGATAGCACAAATTGTGAAATGCGCATGTTGGAGGAACCAAAAAGGGGCTGTCTAGGAAAAAGGCTTCTTTAATATCTGAACTGCTGGCAACTGCTGTTTTTAACTTCATTTTCACTTCTGAAGTGTTTGTTGTTATGTTCTGTACTGCTTAAAGCAGTTGATTGTACAGAATACAGAAACTGCATAGCAAAATGTAGATTTGACTTCATAAGGTGAAAATACATATTTTAGCAATGAGTCATAAGATTGGCACGTGCTTACAGGTGTGATTAAGTCTGTTCTGTGGCCTAGCACCTTTGTACCATTATTGACATCTGTTCAGATGTCAGGAACTGACTTTTGTTCAAGACGAAAGGATGTCCAGTAGAATTCCTATGGAACTTGGAAAAACAATTGTCATGGGTTTGTTTATCTTTTAAATTTGTTTTAGTACAATTGTAAAATCAAATTGGGGCTAATTTTTACATTTTCTTCTCTTTTAGCTCATGATAGATACCCCAACCAGTCCTATTACGAGTGGATTGCCATTGTTCTTTGTCATAACTGTGACAGCCATAAAGCAGGTAAAGGGGAAAAAATCCTGTAGCGTGGATCTTGTGGCTTTAAGGTGAAGTTAATTAACAAAGTCTGACCAAGATAATGCTTAGAAACAACAATTAAAAAGTGATGTCTTCAGAAATATTTTGTCTGTTTTATGTTTCTTGTTAGGCACTTCATCATTTTGCTCAGTTGTCAAGCTCTCAATGACTCACCGTAGTACCCTTAAAGTGAATGACTGTCAGACAGCATTTTTGTCTCAGCGTTACATGTCACTTGTTGTAAGACCTTTTCTGAAAGCCCCTCGCTTATTCCTTTGGCACACCTCGCTACGTATTAAAATTAATCCTTCTGTGTAACTGTGAGAAGGGAGCTTGGGTAGGTGATGCAACCCGTGTCTGTCAGTAGTTAAAAGGCAAATTTTGCTCCAAGGGCTATGTTTCATGGCACGAAGTATACATTAACTATAATCCTGTACCAGGTAAAAAATACCATTTGGGAAGCTTCTGCTTTTGGGTTTTTTTTTTGTTTTTTTTTTTCAGTTGCATAAAACATTTTAGAATACTTTGCAGCACTTGGAATAAAATCTTATGAGTTGGGTAGGAATCTTTAAGCACTGGACTGGATCCTGGGAAGACCTACAAACCCTCTAAGGCTAATGTAGAAAGGGAATCTTCTGCTTTCTTCTTACCCTTAAGGTGAGAGGAGAAAGAAACAAGCATTGAAATAAAGCGGTGATGTGGCTAGAAACTATAATTGTTTCTGCAGACAGATAGTTTTCAGGAGCTAGCCCCTTCAGAGGATTTGACAGTGCTGTCTTGAGAAGACATTCAATCATAGCAACTGAAAATTAAGCAGGAGAATTATTTGGAGTTGAAGTTGGAATTTCAATTTGCCTGTTGTGACAGCAAGACACAAAACCACCCTGAAGTAGGGCTAAAATAAAAATAGCTCTGGCTTTCAGTCAGATTGGTGTTTGGGGCAGAGGGGAACTTAATGCTGTAGAAATCTTTGAATTGCCATTTGGTTTATTGCTGTGCAGTTAATATATGCAGAGCCCTAACCCAACTCAGTTGCTACACTGACACCCAAAAAATGTATTCAAGAGCTGTCATTGTAGAGAATATCACTTAAAGCAGATGAAGATGATGTTGAAAGTTGGTTACAAATATTAGGGTGTGTTTTTTTTTTTTGTTTTTTTTTTTTTTTGGAAAAAATGTTAAAGTCCAAAGTAGTCCAAGATGATCTCTTGCCTTCTTGTTTCCCAGTGTCCAGTCTTACATTGGGAAATTTAAATATTTTACCATCACCTGAAAAGAACAGAGATTCTGAAATTCATTCTAGAAAATTCAAATCATGTATGAGTTGTTGAGCATTGAGTTTTTTCTGACCATTTCAGATTTATTTTCAAGGGCTACTGGAACCACTGAATCTGATCTGATGGACTCTTGTCTTTATTCTACCTGCTGCAAAGTGGGCAAGCAATATTCACAAGCTCTTACCTTGGAAAGACAATTCAGTGTACTCTTTCCAACAGACTGCACTTGAACCAGAGGGAAATACAAATCTTCTTTTGGAATGCAGAGGAAAACACCCAGTATGGTCTCCAAACCAGTGCCCATTTTCTCTCCACCAGAAGTGGAATAGGAAGAAGTTTCTAGCAGAACCTCAGGGTACAAATTACGTGGGATAAATGTTTAACTGTAATTCAGAGGTCTTTCCAAAGATAAAAGGGAAATGAGAGGTGTTATCTGTATTTGTGTTTGAGAAGTTCAGCAGCAGATGGAAAAACTCTAACGTGTTTTCATAAGGCCAGTTAACTTGGTATCCCTATCAAAAAGTTCCTTCAGAACTTCACTGTATTTTAATCTCAGCCAAGGAAATGGAACCTTTTCTTATCAGAAGTGCAATTGCACCTAGGTCAGAAGAAGGACATAAAGACTGCAAAATGCTGCAACTCATGCTGTGTCATTTTGTTGAACTTGTTAGTTTGGAACACTTTCCTCCTGCTGCCTCTGAAGATGCTTAGGCAGTCCACAGAAGAATCAAAAATAACAGTCAAGAAAAACAGAACAGATGTTTTATTTTTTTATTTTTATCTTGTACAGATAACATTTTCTAAGGAACTTTAGGGAACTTGGTGCATTTCAGTAAGTTCTTAAGTATTTAGCAAATAAGTTTATTGGACACATGGATGTTTACATGGTTGCCATATGAATGACAAGTAACTGCTTTGCAGAATTTGGTTAAATATACAAGTAAACTGAGAATGAAAACCATGCAGTGCAGTTTGCAGGCCTGCTTTAAATTTATTCTTGACTAAAGTACACAGATGCTCTTTTATTAGCAGGAATTAAAAATATAATCAGTGATTTTTATCTGTTTTCTGTTCATGCAATTAAGCAACTTTAAGAGTGCTCCCGCATCTTTCTTTTGATAGTATTTTTCAATGTTTTCAAGTGAGGATAAGGTACTCCTCAAAAATGCTGCAGTGGGTAAACTTTGGGGGAATTTACACTGGCCGTAGGAAGTTGGCTCTTAAGAATTCCCTGGAGTGAGGTGTCACCATTATGTTGCAGACAGTAGGTGTCAGATGGAGAAAGCGCTGAAATCTGTATTTTCTAAAGAAGGTAAATTCCTGTTCTCTGCCAAATGCCCATATTGCTCAGCTGTTCAGATTTATGAGACAAACACCCCAAGGTTACTTGATCTTCCTCGAGTTCTTGTTTTCTTCTGTCAGTCACCTTTTAACAAGGATCTGTAGGTACTGACTCTTGAAGGTTTTCACACTCACTAGAAAAGAGTCTTAGAGAGTTTCAGGACTCTTAATTTCCCAGTATCACTGTGTGGCTTCTGTTGTGACATATTAATAATTTTTAAGTGTTTAGCATATAAAATAAGTAAATTTTTTCCCTTTTTTGGTAGTTACCTAGGTAGCTTCGTACTTGCTGCTTTCATTTATGCTAGTGACAGTGTGTTTGCATGAAGGTAAAACTGCAGAACTGTGCTTGAGCATGTGGAACTCATCAAATAATTTCCTTTCAAATGCAAGTCAAGGCTCGGAGTTCTCAGCTGCATCTGTGTTAGTAGCCTTTGTGTTAGGACATTTATACAACTTCTTTAGGTTCATAGGAGGATTATGAATGCTGTTTCAGGGGACCCTCTTTTCCTGTTTGCAACTTTCCACGGAAGTTGTTTTTACTCTTCTTCATGTTATTTTATGCATAGAAGCATTCTGGGAAATGTCTCTACTATTGCAAATCAGTCGTGGAAATCTTGCCAGGAGGTATGAGGTGGTGGAGAATTTTTGATCCTCTGTGGTTTTACCAGAAGCTCATGAATTCTGAGGATCCTTAAGAATCATCATTTGCTTCTTAATGCATAATATTTTATGGCAGCACTGTTTTGTTTCATTCTGTGCATTAATGTAAGTTTATGAATCAGCTGCCAGAAAATGTCCTTTCTATATTGAGTAAGCTTTTTTTCTAATTCCTAACTGACATCTTACGTACTCTTCCTGTGAGCCTGCTTTTGTTATTGGAGTTGAATGCATGCATGCATTCATCTCCTGCTTATTTGACTAGGCTTAGTGAGCAAGAAGCAGAACTTAAAGCTATTCAGTAATACTTGCTTAACTTCTTATATATGAGCACTCTTTTTTTTTTTTTTTTCCCAGAAAGATATATTACACCTGAACTGCTTCTGTAGACAGACAGATTTATTGAGCTCACTTGTAGCACTTAGCAGGCAGTACTGAGACTTGTGGGTCCAGGATCATGCTATTTTTCACCGTGCTTTTAGGTTAAGTAAAAAATGTATTAATTTCTTAAGAAAGCAGGAGAGGAAAAGTGCACCTGGATTCACTCTCATGAATGTTTGCACGTGTGCACAGAATAAAGGATGCTTAAAGAGATGTCAAGTGTCTTGTAAAGAAATTCTGCTTAATTTATGTATTAAAAATACATCAGCATAGAATACAAAATAGAGCAGCAGCAACAAAAATCCATTAGAGAGACTAGGAGTGACTGGTCCGTGTTTTGAGGTATATTAATCCATACAGATCTGAGACTGAATGAGTGCTTGTTGATACATCCATACAAAATGTCAGTTTGTTTTATCAAAACACAGGACAGTTGTGTTTCCTCAGCACTTTTTCTACTTGAGTAAAGTAAATGGTTTCTCAGCTCCTTGAGTAACAGCTGTGGATGATGCTGGAGAGAAGTAAGTAACTCCACGTGAGGCTGTACAGCAAGCAGTTTGAAGCATGTTTATTTAAAAGTGGTGATGCTTCATGAGTTTATGCTTGGAAAATAAATGTGTGTTTTCACAGGGTTATGAAGACTGGCTACGACATAAAGCAGACAATGAAGTAAACGGTGCTCCAGTTTATGTTGTTCGAAGTGGTGGCCTTGTAAAAACTAGATCTAAAAACATTCGGGTATGTGCCTAAAGACAGAGTGAAACTGTTTTAAAAAAGAAACAACCCAACAACTGAAGGTCTTGTTTCATTATTAATCTCTGTTTCATGATGATTCATGATGTTCATGATAATTCAAGAACAGTTATAAATTTAAATCTTCTCAAACTTTTTTTTGTATACTTCTCATTCATCTTCATTTCATTAGGTGGGAGACATTGTCAGAGTAGCCAAAGATGAGACTTTTCCTGTTGATCTGGTGCTTTTATCTTCTGATCGAGTGGACGGTTCATGCCATGTTACTACCGCAAGTTTGGATGGCGAAACTAATCTTAAGGTCTGGATTACTGTTATGAAGTAGAATGTAGCTAGTATGTGATGCCATCTGATTTCTTTATCTGAAAGTTAATGGATGGTGTTTTCCAGACACATGTTGCAGTCCCAGAAACAGCAGTGTTACAGTCAGTTGCCAACCTGGACAAACTTGTAGCTGTCATAGAATGTCAGCAGCCAGAGGCAGATCTATACAGGTATAATTAATTTTGACTTTGTTTCAAAATGCTTATTAATGATGTGTTCACTATTAGGAGAGAGATGGGTTTTGCTAGATTTAAAATAGTTTCAAACATCTGTTTGTATCTCAGGATTTAATTATGAGCGTAAGCATTTATGTATGTGATGAGTTGAATCGGAGTATTTCAATACTAAATGAGAAACTATAGTGTACTTACATTTTGAGTTTTAATCATAACACTTATTTATGTACCTTTCTGTTCTAAACAGTAAACTTCTTCCCAAACTATTAAAAATTAAGTGGACAGTGAGTCCAGGCAAGTTGAAGAAAGAAACTTGGATATAATTCCTTC
This sequence comes from Lagopus muta, assembly GCF_023343835.1. Classification (NCBI taxonomy): domain Eukaryota; kingdom Metazoa; phylum Chordata; class Aves; order Galliformes; family Phasianidae; genus Lagopus; species Lagopus muta. Next base: position 7,529,125 of record NC_064441.1, read on the forward strand.
AGGAGATTTCAGTTCAATATAGGACTCCTTGTGAAAGTTATTGCCAATTTTGCCTTTGCCCTATTGTTCTCATTTATTTGCATTGTTAATTAAGACTGATTATTTTGTATTTGAGAAATGTTAATGATCTTTATGTAGATGTGGAATGGCTCAGTGTTTATTTTATTTCACTTTGCCCTTTTGAGATTTTATGTAGATATATCTGACACGTGACCCTGTTTACCCTGTTTTCATAGATTTGTTGGAAGAATAACTATAAGCCAACAAATGGAGGAAATAGTACGGTAAGTAAAATTCTGTCAGATTAATGTTAAGAACATAGTGGTAATTAAACTGACCATCACAAAAAAAAAAAGCTATGGTTGAATAAGCATCAGGGAGGGGTGTTTTAAATTGAATATTTAGCACACAGATTGTTTTCTATTGAGGGCAGCGTGGCTGAGTCTAAAAAACAACCTAACAAAAAAGAGCAGTCAGCCAAACAGCAGAAACACGAGTCAGACAGTTCTCTTCAAAGTGTGATCTTGTGTCATGATGCTAAGTGTGTCGCAGAAATAAGCTGGTGCTGTGATTCTTTCACTCTTTAATGTTTATAAATATTATACTTTTCTAGTAAAACTTCTACATGAATCAAATATGAAAGCAGTATTGATTTCCATTTAAGCTAATGCAGCCATTGGAGTAAAGTATCCAAAATTAACTTTGTATGAACTTTGCCCATAACTGTGCCTTTATTTTCACATTTTGCAGTTAGCTGATCAGATGAATGGATTATGTTGACCTAATAGATGTGAAGAGAAAAAGCACATGTAAAATTTTGTCTTTTTGCTTTAGAAACCAGAATTTGCATGGTTATATTGTCCATCCATCTTTATTTTACCAATTTGAATAATTTCTTTTGAACCTGGCAGAGAATTTCAGTTTGACAGAGGAGTAGAAGTAAGATAAAACAGATAAAACTAAAATAACACCCCAGTTGCACTGTGGACTTGACAGGATTTTGGCATGTTGGCTCTTCACATAACTTGCAGCTCTCTCTGAACCAGACATGTGGAACATTTAGCGCTAGCTGCTAGTGGGAGGATATTGGGGGGGTGACCAAAGGATGAAACTGAAAGCTCTGGAGATGAGAGGGGATTTACAGAACACACTTGGCCTCTTTGCATAGGAAACTGGATGTCATTAGCCCCACAGAGTATGGAACAACTCATTTTTAAATGCTGGTATGTCTATTTCTTTTTAGACCTCTGGGGCCTGAAAGTCTCTTACTTCGTGGAGCAAGATTAAAAAACACAAAAGAAATATTTGGTTTGTAGACTCTTCTTAAAGCATGTTGATGAACTGTGGTTTAACTCTACTTGCAGTGAAGAGACTGTGATAATCTTCCTGGTGGTTACCTGAGGAGATGTGATTGTAGATGAAAGTAATGGTATTACACTAAAGAATCTCTAAGGATACAGAGTTTCAACATCACTTTATGAAAATACTTCAAGTGGTTTGATAAAGGAGTAACTTTAATGGTTAAATGACTGATATTACTGTTACATTGTTCAAGACTTTCTCTTGAGATTCTGATTTCCATAAAATACATATTAAAGAGCAGTAAGAAATAATAATGGACAGTATTTTAGTAGGTGTTAAAATTACTGCAATATTACTGTTTTACCATAGTGAAATATTGCAAATAATTACAAAATACTGTCTCACTGTTGCACTGAAGTAAATACAAAAATAATAGTCACCTCTTGATTTTTAGTCTGTGTCTCTTAAACAAAATGAAAAATGCCACAAATTGCATACATGCAGAGAGCAATATCCTTTCTCCTCTTTATTCCCAGGTGTTGCAGTGTATACAGGTATGGAGACAAAGATGGCATTAAATTACAAGAGTAAATCTCAGAAACGGTCAGCAGTAGAAAAGTATGTTTATTTTCTAATACCTTTCTTGCTTTTAGAATTGTTGTTTAGTCTTTTCTCATTAACTTAAGTAGCCTTGTGATCCCACTGTTAGGTTGTAGGCAAGGGAAGAGAGGACAGTTGGTTTACTTTCCTTCTGTGTAATTATATCCTTTATTGTTTCTTTAAGTAACACACAGACTTGTAATACTCAGGACGTAGGCAGCAGAAGTTAATGTAGGAGCAGGGAACACCTAATGGTAGGTGAAGTGCAGTCTTGAACAAGGTGCTTACAGAAGTATTCTTCATAGCAGTTGTAGCCTCTGCTGTCTCTGCAACATTACTATAAGGCTGCATCGTGTCTTTAAATAGGATGAACTAAAATCTTAATTGCTTGCAGATCTTTGTCCTGACTGCTGGTATCTGATACAACAGGAATATAGTTTTGTTTTGGGTATCTGCATAGGCTTTGTCCTTAAGGATATCTTCTACAGTGAATCTTGTTTCTAACACAAGTTGTAGGCTCAGTTTAAAAAAAATTGTGTTATAAATAGGTGATAAATGTTCCTGTAACAGAGATTTAATATGTTGAACTCACTGAATTATTTTAAAAGAAAAAGGAGTTTTGATGTGTTGCCTTTCTTGTTACAAAAAAAAAAACCAAAAAAAAAAAAACCAAAAAAAAAAAAAACAAAACACAGAGAGTGCATCATCCCATTCTCTTGGAAATGTGAGATTGATTATTCTTCTGCAGTCAGATAGAAACAAATCTGTAGGCTGCACAAGAAAAAATTCTGTCATCAGAGGGGTAGAAGGACATAACAGAATGTTTGAGAAGTCCCCTTCATATAGCATACCTAGAGTTAAATAACTAGATGGACAAGGAAGTGCTCTTTTAATTGAGGAGGAAGGTTCAGCTTTGAATTTCCGGGGTAGTTGTTTCTGCTGCCATCACAGCCTCACTAGATATTTGGGAAAGAAGGGAATGTCTGGAAGAAGGCTGTCAGCCCTCAGAATTCTGGACAACAGGTGTAACACAAGTCAACTGAGAATGTATTCTTGCACCTTAATTGGTCCTCCTATTGACTGTATGTAGAATGCATATTAGCCAGATGTTCATTTTCTTCTCTTTCCTGTTTTGTTTTTTTTTTTGTCACATAGTAACTTTGGGTCCATGTGAAATACAGGTTAAAAAACATCCACTAACTTTTCTGATCAGGTCATATGTACATAGTGTGTCAACAGATTCAGTGAAATAAACTGAAATTGAATCTTTTTTGGCCTTGTTCTAGGTCTATGAATTCCTTTTTGATTATTTATCTAATAATCCTCCTCTTTGAAGCCATTTTGAGTACTATTTTAAAGTATGCCTGGCAAGCTGAAGAAAAATGGGATGAACCTTGGTATAATGATAAAACAGAACATGAAAGGAACAGCAGTAAGGTAATGTGGTTCTACCCAGTAGTTTATCTGAGGAACTTCAACTAGTAGATGTTAAGTGCAATATTTATTGTCTCTCTCTTCTTGGAAATAGATGTAGCTACCACATGATCCATGTGCAAGTATGTGTGTTCTTGGTATTTTTGAAAGAGCTTTAGTCCTTTGTAGCGTGGCCCTGGCGTAGAAAAATTTAATCTCTGAGATTGAAGGGATACTTTGAAGTGTTCCTAAAATCGAACACTTAAAGTTCAGACTTGTAAAATTTTTTTTTTTTTGAGTTTTGTTTTGTAATCATTCTGTATTTTTCTTTTTGATTTCTGATTTCTGTGTGAGTCTGGCATATTCCAAAGCAGTTTAGAAGCTGACTGGAGCTGATTCTAAGAAGTAGAGGGCATTCTTATATCACAGAAGTGTTAGAAGTCCAGTTTCCACACATGACATGGTGCTAGGCATTTAACACTCCTTTTGTCTCCCACAGAGTTGAGAATTGAATCTGCTCACCAGTTGCCTTTTGCATTTAAAGGTTCGAATCCCAAATTAGAAAGCTCTGTTCTGTTTCATAAGCAGAGCAAAAATTAAAGTTAGTACATAACTGTTTGGAGAGGAGAATAGAAAGACTTGGAGAATTTCTTTGATTCTTCCAGGATAGTTAAAAATGTGCCAGCATCCATGAGAGCAGAGAGCTTCCTCAAACGTGTAATGGGAACTATCTTTGTAGTTCAAATGGGAAAATATCTTAATACCAAGTGTTCTTTAAGTGATTAGTTCTGGTTATCAGTACAGCTATCACAAACTTTTCAGTATTCTAAAATGGCCTTATCTACAGGTGTCAGTGTTGAGGAGTAGTAAAGAAATTCACAAATTTTCAAATTGTTGAGTGACTTTTCTTTTTAGTCCCTGCAACCACTTACAGCACTTTCCACTGTTGAAGTGGTCAGTTGATCACAGTAATTTTTTTTTTTTTTAACCTCTTCTTAATGTGAAGTAACTGCTGTATAAATTATAGTAGCCTCTGGAATGTTTTTATATCAGGAGAAAATGGGGTATATGTTTATTCCATTTCATTTAAGCAAGGAATTTGTTCTCCTCTTGCTCTTGCATACATTTTTTTTTCCACACATATTTGGAAAAAAACCCCAAAACTAGTCAGCCATGCTTGACCTGATCACTGCATTAATCTTCATATTTTTTCTTTTCTCTCGTAGATTCTGAGATTTATTTCAGATTTCCTTGCTTTTCTGGTACTTTACAATTTTATTATACCCATTTCACTTTATGTAACTGTTGAGATGCAGAAGTTTCTTGGATCTTTTTTTATTGGCTGGGATCTTGACCTCTATCATGAAGAGACAAATCAGAGAGCTCAAGTAAATACTTCAGACCTCAATGAGGAACTTGGACAGGTAGAAATTCTATTTAACTTCATTTCTACTTCTTTTTTAATAGTCAAGCTTACTATTACAGACTTTTTTATTGATAGTGCTTTGATATCTGATTAGTTGAAAATAAGATTCAAGCTTGTGATTTTATGGTCAAAATTGGAATTATTTCATGATCAAAAAAGGTGGGTAATGAAGTGGGAGAACTAAGTTGAGGGTTTTTATTCATTGTGTTGTTTTGTTTTGTTTTTTCCTCATAAAAAAAAAATAAATGTTACTCCACATCTGTTTTATTTATTTGTTTATTTTTATTTTCCAAAAGGTAGAGTATGTGTTTACAGACAAAACCGGTACGTTAACTGAAAATGAGATGCAGTTTCGGGAGTGCTCCATTAACGGCATAAAGTACCAGGAGGTCAATGGTAAACTGACTCCAGAGGGGTTTTCTGAAGATTCTCCAGATGGAAATAGGCATACTTTGGTAAGACTCCTATTTTTTTTCCCCTCACCATTAGGCATCTTAGGTAGTGTTTATGTTGGGGACAGAAAATCCTTCTGGTATTAGCATTAAATTAAAAAATCTGGATTTCAGAGCAGTTTGAAGCTATTAAGTGTTACTGAACAAAAAATATTTATTAAATAGTTGAGATCATTTTACGTGGAATATTTGACTTCAAAGTATGTACAAAAGTGGGTTGATATCTAAATGTTACAAATCATGGTTGTTCTTTTTTACAGATGAAAGAGGAAGAACTCTTCTTGAAAGCAGTTTGCCTTTGTCATACAGTACAGATCAGTGCAGACCAAACAGATGGTGCCGATGGGCCCTGGCATGCCAATGGAATAGCATCCCCATTGGAGTATTATGCTTCTTCACCAGATGAGAAAGCTTTAGTTGAAGCTGCAAGCCGGTGAGGTTTAAGCCAAATTTACGTGCTGCAGAAATTGCCTTTTAGGGCAAGGAATTTGTATCAAGAACAATCTTAAAATATTTCTCTGAGAAATTTTAAAGCCTGAGGCCTGTTGCCATCAATTTATTATGAAAACATTCAAAAACATAATGCATAGAAGCCTAGGGATGTTGTGATGCAGAATTAGAAATGTTTAGGGAAATCCTTTTGAAATGACAGTGAATGCATTGTGTTGTTTTTGAAGAACTGTATGAAGTGTTTTGGTTTTTTCCATTTAGCATCCAGGAGGCATTACATGTACAGTTCCACAGCATTGAATAAATATCTATTTTCTTCTACTTTTAGGGTTGGAGTAGTATTTATGGGAACTAGTGGGGACAGTATGGAAGTAAAAAGTCTTGGAAAACCAGAAAGGTATTTTCATTTAAAAAAAAAACAAAAACCAACAAACAAATAAAAACCCTTTGTTCTTGTAAGAATGACTTAACATATTCGAGACAGCTTGCATCATAGTCCTTAAGAGTTCAAATTGAGATGCAAGAACTTTGTGTGAGAGTTGTCTGTGTAATTGTATATTGTAATGGTTTGCATCTTTGACCGTTCTTCAAAAGTGAGACTCTAGTAGAGTTACAAATACATAAAGGAATTGGGATGCTTATTCAGTTTCCATGATTTGTGCTTTCAGCTCTAGAAACTCCCGGAATCAGCTCTGCTAGCAAGTCTCACACATGCATAATCCAGTTACATCTTTCCCAAAATTACTGTGTATCTGCAGCATGTCATAACACCTTTCATGTACATAGATATATACAAAGTAATGAAAAACAACTAATTGCAGAAATGCAGATAACAGTGATTGTTGCTCAATGAAATATTGTGAAGTTTCAATATAAAAATGACACTTGGGGATTAGCTCTGGGGATAAGTGTGCATTTGCAGTTGTAAGCAATTGCATTTGGAAATTTATTTCTAAAACTGTGTTCTCTTCTGTTAAAACACAAAATAAAGGTACAAGTTGCTTCATGTTTTGGAGTTTGATCCAAATCGCAGACGAATGAGCGTCATTGTGGAGAGTCCCTCGGGTAAGTGATCAGAAGTTACAATTGAGAACTTCTGAAGTAATAAATATATTCTTAATTTCTATCCTGTTTTCCTTTTTAGGGGAAAAGCTTTTATTCACAAAGGGAGCAGAATCTTCCATTCTTCCTCGTAGTAAGAGTGGAGAAATAGACAAAACAAGGATACATGTTGATGAATTTGCTTTGGTAAGTGTAGTCATCCTGCCCAGCTGATTTTTCTGGTTCTTCTGGTACAGACTCTGTGACTTGAACGAGTTGCAGTTGATGCCTTGTTAGACCAAAATCTAGTCTAGTCTGAATTAGTAGTCTTCTGTTTTCTCATAGAAAGGACTACGAACTCTGTGCGTGGCATACAGAAGGTTCACACCAGAGGAATACCAGGAAATTGGCAAACGCCTTCATGAGGCCAGGACTGCCTTACAACAGCGGGAAGAAAAATTAGCAGATGTATTCAACTTCATAGAAAGGGATCTGGAACTGCTTGGGGCTACTGGAGTAGAAGACAAGTATGTAATTGACGTTTTGCAAGCTATGTTCAGAAACACAGCAAGTTTAGGATCTGTAGCTGTATTATGATGCGTGCCACTGGAAGATGTCCTGCCATTGCCAGAAGTTCTGTGCTATTTTTGTTTAGTTTACCTCCTTTGTGAGTTAAGGAACACTGAAAACATATGTTGTACAAACTGATTTTGGCAATGTAACAGTGACATAGTGAGCTTTATTAGGAGACACTTAATGCAAAATTGGAACAATTAGGAGAAATTTAAAACAAAATTGGAATAGAATCACAGAATCTCAGAACCGCAGAAACACCAAGGTTGGAAAAGACCTGCAGATCATCCAATCCAAGCATCCACCTATCACCAGTAGTTCTCACTAAACTATATCCCTCATATAATTTAGTAAACATTAAACTTGATAGCTAATTCCTTGTGAAAACTTACATATGTAGCTAATATACAGAGCATGCAATATGCAAGCAGAATGTTTGTAAGTTAGAGTGTGTATTATCTGTTAGAATGTACAGATGGAGCACTTCAGATCTTTTCATGCACCACATTGGTTAGTATTTGTGACAAACTGTTTAAAAGCTTTTCAAATGCAGTGATAGTGCTTAATTTAAATTGAGATGTGCTTATTAGGAATTTTTAATTGCCAAGGTGTTATTGAAATTCAGCTTTAACTTCATGAAATCTTTTGCTCATAACTGAATGTCATTACTAAACTGTAGTTCTTGAAAATACGTACTTGAAATGCAGTCTTAAATCATCATGATGTTGCAGAACGTGTTCTTTTTTCTCTGAAGTGTTTGGTTAGCTAAGATTTTCTTGTTTGTAGACTGCAGGAGAAAGTCCAAGAAACTATAGAAGCACTCAGATTGGCTGGTATCAAAGTGTGGGTTCTGACTGGAGATAAGCATGAAACGGCTGTTAGTGTCAGTTTATCATGTGGACACTTTCATAGAACCATGAACATCCTTGAACTTGTACAGCACAAATCAGACAGTACATGCGCAGAGCAGCTGAGGCAGCTAGCCAAGAGGTAAAAATCCATGATGTCATTAACTCAGCAATGTCCTTGATTTTCTTTCATTTTAAAATTTTATGGTTATAATTTTATGTCCCTAATAAATGTTGTTTTTTTTTCTGTTTGTTTCCTTTCCATTCCCCTTCCTCCCTCCCCTTTAACTTGAAAAAGGAGTCTAACAGGTTAACTTCTTTACGTATTGTATGGGCAACTGCATGGTTTGTAACAAAACTCAAAGTTTTCCTTCACATCACTACAAAATCAACATTTTTGTCTCTCAATAGAATAAAAGAAGACCATGTTATCCAGCATGGTCTGGTAGTGGATGGGACCAGCCTCTCTCTTGCACTCAGGGAACATGAAAAACTGTTCATGGAAGTTTGTAAAAGCTGTTCTGCAGTGTTGTGTTGTCGTATGGCACCGCTTCAGAAAGCAAAGGTAAGTATGGATATAGTCAGTATTGTCTTGTAAGTACTTTTATCTTGCTGTCTTAGAGACAGGCATTTCTGGAGGTAGTTTGTTTCTGGTTGTCTTGCCTTTTACATGATTTTTGACTCTTTTCAGTTCAATTGGAGTAGTTTGCTCAGTTCGTACGTGTATTTGTGAAAATTCAGAATTACATTGGGGAAAGGAGTCAAAGTACTGCCACAGTGGGGTCGAATAAAAAAGCTAATCTTTAGTAAGCCTCTCTTGTGTTTTATAAGGTGGTAATTATCTTCATAGCATACATAGTTTTGTGTTGCCTATTTCATTATACCATTCAAAATGGGAAGGCTGAGTGAGGAAGGAAGTTTGTGACAGTTTGTTCTAGCTTTGTGTTGGTTTTCTACCTTAGACATACTTTGTGAAACTTATTCCAGGGCTAAGATGGAATGCAGATTTGTATTTACTTAATCTTTTTCTTTAATTTTACTGCTTGTCAGTATATGGCCCATAGTCTCACTACTCTCGTTTATATTTTTGTATTTTTTTATGTCTCTGATGCCCTTTGAAACATAAAATCATAAAAGCATAGAATGTCTGGGATTGTAAGGGACTTCAAATCACCTAGTTCCAACCCTCTGCCATGGGCAGGGTTGCTGACCGCTAGATCAAGTGGTAGATCTTGTTTCCTGGGGCCCCATACAGCATGGCCTTGAACAGTCCAGGGACGGGGCATCCACAACCTCCTTCGGCAGCCTGTTCCAGCACCTCACACTCTCTCTGTTAGAAACTTCCCCTAACATCTAAACTAAATCTCTCTTTTCTGGAAGGAAAATATGGTACTTTCCATAGATAAGTATGTTTCAAAGAAATCCTCTGGCATCGTCTCATGAGTTCATCAGGTGTTCTGTTGCTCTAGTAAAATCTTTGCATTCTGAGCTCTTACAATTGAATCCATGGAGTTGCATCTCTTTTTATATGTAAGGGATTTTCAACTTGAATGAATGTGGCGTGGTTAAACCCTCTCCGTCCTTGCACCAAGTTTCTTTTTTCTGCTGGTTAATGTACTCTTTGGGCCCTTTTTCTTACTCCTCTCTTACTTGTTTCTTATTCAGTGTAGAATAATGGGGAGCAGAACTATAACCTCCTATTGGTAGTTCATCTGCTCAGGGAAGTAAAACAATGATAATTGAACATTTAAATCCATCAGGTCAGAGTTTCCTTTGTGGCCTTTACTGCTTATAACATTGAAAATTAGAAGAATCTAGCCAGGTCTGATGAAGGGGTTTAAACACTGGATTACTCCCTAAGTTTTCCATTCTAACTTTTGGCTTGATTTGCAAGTTAAAGCAGCAGGCTCCAGGGAGACCTGATAGTGGCCTTTTGGTATCTGAAGGGAGACCATAAGAAGGATGGGGCAGACTCCTTAGCAGGGTCTGTTTTGATAGGACAAGGGGAAATGGTTTTAAACGAAAAGAGGAGAGATTTAGATTGGGTGTGAGGAAGAGGTTTTTTACGGTAAGGGTGGTGGGGCACTGGAACAGGTTGCCCAGATTGATGGTAGAAGCCTCATCCTTGCAGACATTCAGTGTCAGGGTGGACTGTGCTCTGAGCAGCCTGATACAGCTGTGGGTGTCCCTGTTCATTGCAGGGGAGTTTGACTGGGTGACCTTTAAAGGTCCCTTCCAGCTCAATTCTATGAGGAAGCTGTGAAAGAACGGCTAAATGTGGGGGCAGTGCATTATGCAAAATAAGCTAAAGCCAGGTGTAATACTTAAGTAAGACTTGCAGCCAAAAGCGAGCAGCTTTTCTAAAGAGGAAATGAATTAGCCAAAGATGTTTCTTACCCATGTGTGTCCATTCGTAGAATGAGGTAATTACACATACAGGTAAGTAACTATCAAAGATGTGCAGTGCTTACAGCACAGTTTGTAGAAAGACTGTATGGTTCTAAAAGTTACTGCCTTTTTTTTTTCCAGGTAGTGAGACTGTTAAAAACATCTCCGGAAAAACCTATAACATTAGCAATTGGTGATGGTGCTAATGATGTGAGCATGATACAAGAAGCACATGTTGGCATAGGTAAATTACTGCTGTTTAAAGAGATAAAGGCAAACAAGGTGAAAATTTTTAGTAGAATGTTTGATGGTGAATAGTGTTTATGAACAGATAAACTTCTGACACTTCTGCATCTGTGAAGAGTCGAATGTGAACTTGAGTCACCTGTTGTAGCAGAAGTTTGCTGAAATTTGAAATTCCAGGTTGTTTGCTTTTTGAAGTCTTAGGTTTATTGTGAAGTCTATGGATATTCAGAGGTCATGCTAAATAATGTCTTAAGAACAGAGATTCTCTTTAACCGGAATCTCAGAAGTTCTCTGCTTTGTTTATTGGAATTGGATGCCTCTTATTACAGTCATTGCCAATTCCTAAGTTCCTGTGTAAACTTTACATTCAGATCTTTTTTTGCTCAATGCTTCTGCCATTTTCACCATGTCTGTATCATTGCATTAATGCTATTTGTGTCTGGGTTGTCTTTGAGGTAAAGGCTTGCATTGTGTCTCTGGGGAAGTTGTTACTGATTTTTTTTTCAGCAGAATTCTCCATTAACATTGTTTTCTATAATCTGCTTTGAGCCTTCTTTAACCTTTTCTGCCATGTTGTGTAACTCAATATGAAGAAACATGAATATCTGAATTAATACCTATCACAAATTCTGTCTTGGTTTTGTTCATATGTTCTTATTTCTATGTCTTCTCATAAATCTCTTCTTAAATGTAGCATATGTAAATAGCCTCTTTTTTTCTACCTTCTCTTCTTATTGGTTCAGCATTAAGCAAGCATTTTCCCTCAGATGTGTCATGAATAATGCTTTTGTTTTTATGCTTGTTGGAGTCTTAACGTTAAAATGTGAAAGAACATAACAATGGCTTTATATATATGTTAGGTATTGATTAGGTGTATATAGATGTAAGTTGTTGATGTTTTAAATACGTATATCATTTTGATAATGTTTAACCTCTTCCTTGTTTCACAAATATTACAGGAATCATGGGCAAGGAAGGAAGACAGGCTGTAAGAAATAGTGACTATGCAATAGCACGATTTAAATTCCTCTCCAAGTTGCTATTTGTTCACGGGCACTTTTACTATATTAGAATAGCAACCCTTGTACAGTACTTTTTTTATAAGGTAAGTTGTCTGACTGTGTGCCTGTGAAGTTCATAAAAAAAGTGTATCTGTTTCCCAGCAATAAATTTGTTTATTGGAATTGCCTATCTCTTATTACAGTCATTGCCAATTCCTAAGTTCCTGTGTAAACTTTACATTCAGATCTTTTTTTGCTCAATGCTTCCGCCGTTTTCCCCATGTCTGTATCAGTGCATTAATGCTATTTGTGTCTCAGTTGTCTAGATGTAACATTTTTGGGTACAGTTGTAATACCTCTGTTCATGCATGTTTTCACTCATGTATGTTTCTTCAACCAAATATGAGTTTTCAACTTAGCAATTGCTTAAAACCTCTTTCTAGTGGAAGTACTAAGTACCTTGATGAGTTCACCTGGTTTCAGGATTTGATACTGTTTGTCTAGAATTCTTGTGTTAGCCACCAAGGCACATATTTGTTTTCTGGCTGTATTTTTACTAGCTTGCCAAAGTTAGCATTTTCTTTTTGAGATTACAAGGTCTTCTATATTGGAGGATTAATTGTTTGCCTCACTTCTTGTTTTTCAGAATGTGTGCTTTATTACACCACAATTTTTATATCAGTTCTTCTGTTTGTTTTCACAACAGGTAAGTATTGGATGCTACTGGATGTTGTATAGCTAGTTAAAGGTGTACAATAATTGAAGAAATTGGAAGGAAAACAATGAAATAGTCTTTCCCTCTTTGGGAAGAAATACATTTACTGTTTGATTGTTTTTAATATCTGTTTTATTATGCCCAGTGCTTGGGAACTCATATGGAAGAAATTTCACTTGTACAATTTTTTCAAAATGTGACTCTGTAGGAGCTTTTTGTCAAGTCTACTTGCTAATATGACTGTCAAAATAAAGTAGATGGCTACTGTTTCTTCTCCTTTAGAAAAAATCATAAATCAGTAGTGAAGTTTGTTACTTTTGCCTGTATTTTTCAAGCTTGATTGACCAACTGCTGGGTCCATTTCCTGTACTGAAACATAATTATATGGATGATTATATATAACTATTTCTGATGCATGTAACTCTTCTATTCACCTGTTTTCTGAAGGAGTAGAAAAGAGTTCTTTGCTTCACTGTAAACATAAATATTTGGTGCTGTTAATTCTAAAAATCTCCCATATACCATATTGCAACTTCCTTGTAGCCATTCTGCATACTTTGAGAGTACTTCAAGAAGGTTTTAAAGTTTCAAGTCCTTCTGTATGGTTTTCTCATGCTGTTGACAAATTTAATTTCTTCATGGAAAAGATTGATTACAAGGAGCTTCACTGATTCACAGATCTAATACTCAACAAATATCCAGCTTATTTTTTACAGTTTGAGAACTTGATGTTACTAGATTGTTATGTACATATAGCTTGTTTTCCTATTAGTAAATTCATATGAATTAATGATGTTGTGGCTCTTGACTTTTAGTAAATGTGAGCAACTTTTTTCTTCAAATCTCAAAATAACCTTTATTTCCGTTTTCAGACCCTCTATGACAGTGTATACCTGACTTTGTATAATATTTGTTTCACTTCCTTGCCTGTCCTCATCTACAGTCTTTTTGAACAGCATGTGCATCCGCATGTATTGCAGAGTAAACCTGTGCTTTATCGGTACGTACATCCTACACACATTGCAGCAGCAGCACATCATTCACAACAGTGGCATCTGCAGAAGTCTGAACTTGCTACTGTGCATTCCTACAGTATTTCTATCTGTAGTTTATGCCATTTTTGGTAACTGTCCTCAAGGAAGGATAGTTACTTAGCTCATAGTTTTCATCCCAAGTGTTAATTAAAAGTAGTGTTTTAAGAGAAGCGTGTTTTTATGTCAGTTATGTTAAGTCTTGGAGGGACTTGGGTACATGATTGGTAGACTTCTTCTCCACAGTGGTTGAGGAATCACTGCAAAATGCTTTTTTAAGAGGGGAAGCTATTTCCTGTAGAATTAGGTATCCTCCCAGTGGTAGCACGTTGTACTGCATACTGCTTGTGGAGAAGTACATCATTTCTGTGAAAGAGGTGTCACTTAGTTTACTTCTTTAGTTTAGTTGAAGCTCTTCTAAACAGAACAGTGGGCAAGTATTTTTCTAGCAATTCTGTCTCTATGGAGGAGGATTCTGGTGTGTGTTAATTTTGATTTGACTCATAAAACACAATTGCCATTGGTGATCTCTGCATAAGCAAAGGCAGCTCTGAGTTCCTTTTTGCCCATGATTTACTTTTTTTTTTGTAAGTCTGCATTCATTAAACATATCTTGTTGCAGTTGAATGTTACATTTATTCTAGGCAATAATAGTCATGTAGTATAAATAGCTGATGGAGTATATGTGGACAGTCTAACATCCAAAATTTACTCATTTTTGCAGAGACATCAGTAAAAATGCTCATCTTGGGTATAAACCATTTCTTTACTGGACCATCTTGGGCTTCTTGCATGCATTTGTTTTCTTTTATGGTTCGTATCTTCTAATGGGAGAAGACACTTCATTGCTGGGAAATGGCCAGGTAAATTGTCATTAGATTTTTCCATCATTGTATCCTTTGGTGATATTTGGTTTTCTGTTATAGAACTTGTCCATTTGCAGATTTCAGCCTGTGTTAAATCTCCTGAAAATGCATTGTTTAAATGGATTTAAAGTATACATACATGTAGATGGTGTAAGTTGCTATTAAATAATGTTTTTAGTTGAATAAAGACAAGAACTGACTTAATGAAACCAAATTCTAAAATTGATCCCTTTTTTTTTTTTTAATGATATGAAAGTTGAGAGGAAAAGTCATGTTAAAAAACCAAACAACGAACCAAAAGCAAACAAAACGAAACCCAGTAAAACTTTAAATGAAACCATTGTAAATCTGCTGCTTCATTTCTCCAGTTCATTAGCCCAGGCTAGAACAATCAGATTCTGGCTTCTTCGAAATACTGTTAGGAGTAACAATCCAAAAAGATGTTTGTTTTCCTCCTTATGCTGTTCTTACTGCTGAAATGAGTTGTGTGTTCATTCATGTGCAGTCATTGGTAGAACTGCAAGTTATGGCTCTTGGTTTGAAAAGATTATTTTGCTGTCTTTGCTTTGGTCATAGGACTGAGCCTAGAAAGTTTAGCAGGAAGGATAATTTCCATCTGATGATGGACAATGGTCAGAAACTGAGTGACTAAAATTAAGAGGCAGGTAAGGGTGAGAGAATTCTGCATGCTGCTGAAGTGCTTTCTTCAAGAAATCATCACTTCACATGTGTGATAAACTACAGAGTCAGTGCAAGGCAGTAATCCAGCAGCAGCTTCATTTTTTTTTTGTTCTGAATTCCCAATTTGGAGCCAAACACAATGGGAGAGATTGTACATAATTTGCTAATGGTGGTTGTTTGTTAGACTTTCATCAGCACATCTTGCAACAATTTGATCTTTTAGTTCTTTTTTTCTCCCCCCTTTTCCATGCTGTGCATGTCGTCAGATATTGAAACCTAACAGGCAAATGGTAAGAGTTCAGAAGAGGAGGAGATACAAAATATTGTATCTGTTACTTCACAGGATTAAAGGATGCAGCATCCACAGTGTAAAAGTGTTCAAAAATAAAATGGTGGCAAGAATCCGTTCGCAGTTTGCATTTTAACTCTGTGACCTTTTTAGAGCAGTGTCAGCAAAGACACTTTCTTTCACAGGTCATTCAGAAGCAGTAGTCTAATTTTATTTCAAGATTATCGTTGCAACAATTAGTAGCAAGCATGCTGTTAAATGCTTCATATCTACTTTTCACACCAAGGTCTGACTTAACTTTTTCCTGTGTATGAAGTTGGCAAAAGCAGTTATAAGACCTGTGATTAGATTGCTGGGATATATAGATATGCCTTTGTCAGAGCTCTGTAACAAGGACTACAACCGTGCCAATCCTTGTTTCATGATCCTGTGCTGCACTGACCAATCAAATCTGGGAGGATTTTGATTGCCTGTCTGCATGTGGTCCCTGTGTCCTTGCTTGCTTAGGTTGCTGCTGGTATTTACCAATACTGAGGTCGAGAGTTTGTCTGTTTCCAGTGTATCAGTGATAAAAGTAGCTATGAAAAAGCAAACTGTGGATTCAGCCCCAAGACTGCTTGCAAAAGCACAGTAGCTGGTCCTGTGTAGAATGGCAGTGTGCATCTGAGCAGCATGTGGGTAGATGGATGACAAACTCCACATCCCCTGCTTGGTGTCAGAGCTGAGATTTTGTTGTTGTAGAACTTGTTCAGAGTTTTGATGTTTAATGTATGTGGGCAGCAGAATACCAAAGTGACAGCGTCTTAGAATTTTGTGTTCATTAGCCTTGAAACAAAGTGTCTTTATGAAAGTGTCTTTTTCTTTGAAAAAAATAGAATGGCACCATTATTTTTGAATTGTACAAATGTGCTTGGGAAAAATGTGGACTTTCAGGTGATGCTGCATAAAACTGTCTGAAAATGTTTATTTAAATCCAAGTGTTTTGCACTTGTGTTGAAGTGAATACCTGCTACCCAGTATTTGTTCAGATGCTTACATTAAATCAATCAATTTGGTATCTTTATCCTACCATTTCATGTAACTGTTCTGATTTTACTTCATCGTTCATGTAGGCCTTTGGTGATCTGTTTTGAACCAGGAAGGAAGATGATGTGGATTGTTAATTTTGCTCTTATCATAAGCTAATTTTTTGTAGTATTCTGTGTTGCATCCTTCTTAGTTTTTCATAATTAGTAAAATCACAAGCTTTTGTCCATGGTTTTGTTACATAAGTGTAGCTGATTTGAGAAAAATCTAACTTAACCATTGATGCTGTTAGCTCATCTTTTTTCCTTGACTTTTTACCTTGCTGTTTTCTTAGATGTTTGGAAACTGGACATTTGGTACTTTAGTCTTCACCGTTATGGTTATAACCGTTACGATGAAGGTATGTTGCTGTACTCCCTTCTCTTGTATGCGTTAGAAAAATACTTAGTTGTAGCACAAGTATGCTTCGTAGCACATTCAAATGAGTTCAGACCAGCATTTGTCATTTTCTGTAAGGTGGGAGGAATAAGGAAATTAATTGAAGTTCTCATTCTTTCAGATGGCTCTGGAAACTCACTTCTGGACATGGATAAACCATTTTGTTACTTGGGGTTCCATTGTGTTTTATTTCATATTCTCCTTATTTTATGGGGGAATTATCTGGTGAGTGATTTTCTTTTTCCCCTCTAAATACATGATAAGTATAGAATCATAGAATTGCAAGGCTGGAAACGACCTGCAAGATCATCTAGTCCAATCATCCTCCCATTCCCACTACTACAAGCTACTAAACCATATCTCATAGCTCCTCATCCAGGTGCCCCTTGAACGCTGCCAGGGACGGCGACTCCACCACCTCCCTGGGCAGCCATTCCAGTGCCTGACCACCCTCTGAGAGAAAAAGTTTCTCCTAGTGTTCAACCTAAACCTCCTCTGGTACAACTGGCCATTTCCTCGGGTCCTACTATTTGCCTGGGAGAAGAGGCCAGACCCTTTTTCATCACAACCTCCCTTCAGGAAGTTGTGAAGTTGTAAAGTGCAATGAGGTCATGAGTGAAGTCATGAAAGAACATAATACTTTAATGTTCTATTGCGTTGCTCTGAGTTTTATGGTTGGTGTTGAAAAACAAATTTCTAAACCTACAGAGACCAATTACTTTTGGTGATTCTTTTAGAAATGGCAGCCATGCTGCTTAAGCTGTCGGGCTTAGGGAGGGAATTGTCTCTGACAGCCTGTGATTATTAAGGCATTTTTATTTGTAAAAAGCACATAGAATTCCTAAAGGTTCTGTGTAACAGGTGAATGCTTGCAACAAAAGTTAGGGCGCTGATGTTTGAATCAGTGCAGTAATATATTTTTATTATACTTGAATTTTGGGGTCTTGGAGGTCACTTTCCTCCAAAGTTCTATTCCCTCTTTTACCAGTGTTCTTTTGCAGATCAAGTTCAAGAAATTGCTAATCTCTTTGGGCAGTATACAGTTTTAGTTTGTATCTTAAAGACTTACTGCTTGTCCATCTGTACTGTACTTGCTTTCTGGAAGTTCCTTTTAGTAATATCCATTTCTTTTAACTTCTCAGGCCATTTTTACATACCCAGGATATGTACTTTGTATTTGTTCAGCTGTTGTCAAGTGGTTCTGCTTGGTTTGCCATAATACTCATAGTAGTTGCTTGTCTGTTTCTTGATGTTGTGAAGAAAGTGCTGTACAGGCATCTACAACCAACAAGTACTGAAAAAGCTCAGGTAACATTATGCTTTTATATCCAACTTGATCAGCATGTTAAAAAAACACATGTTAAAATCTGTCTTATACGCTCATTGCCTTCCTGTGATATTTTAGTATCCCCTTACATTGCTGTCGTCTTTTAACATACAGGTGAGTGTTCCCGTTTCAGAAGATTAATTTTAATTTAGAATTACTGAACTAAGGACACAGTTTTATGGGAATGAGTTAAAAGCTTAAGTAAGCAATGCATTAACAGTAGCAAACACTTAGGGGTCACTCAGCCTTTTACATGTTGATTTGCAACTGTGTAGGAGGATTAGGAACTTTCTTGCTCAGCTTTAAAGATAACTTATTTTTGTAAACGTATTGGAAGTTCTCTTCAAATGTAATTGATATTGATTAGTTTTTAAGATGTTGATGGAAAGAATAATTTTAAATATTACTTTAGTAGAACTTGTTTTAATGAGTATTTCTCATCATATCATACCATAGATAACACGTATTTTGTTGCTGATTAGAGATAATTACCAATGTGGCATTTTCATAAATTAATCAATGAGGCCTAAAGAGAGTCTGTGATAACAGAATCTTCCTCTTGCCAACACAGGCCATAAAAGCTCCCCAGAATCATTCTGTTAAAGTTAGGCTCTCTTTTAGGTAGAATTCTCATCCATATTTCAGTGTTTTCTTCTGTTTAGTGGCAGTGCAGTTGAAGAAGTCATCTTAACCCATAGTTGTTGTCATAGTTAATCTCTCTGTTTTTATTTTTCAGCATATTCCTTTTGTATTATTTTTATTTTTCAGCATAATCTGAATTTTTCTGATAATCTGAAAGTTCTTCAGTTAATTTTGTTTGTTTATTCACACTTATGTTTGTGATCAAGGTAATTTGCTCTCTGGTATGGATTGATCTTGAATCTTTTTGAGGGGTGAAAAAAACCCAATTTACTTTCCATCACTACATATGTCAGTGCCAAGTATGGAAATGATGAGTCCCTCAGCTGCATTCAGCTTACTAAATGATATATGATAACCTGTTATCTTTGGCATCTTTTTTACTCTTTTCTTCCATGTCATCACTGAGAGGTCAGATAGCATAGGAATCTTACCAAAAAGCATCCTGTTCTGTTCTGGAATCAGTTTTTAGGTTTTAGGCTGTTTAATGTGTGCCATATTGATCATTGTGGAGTCCTATTTGCTTTAATGTAAGTTACATTGAGCTGTGTATCATGGAGCACTTATCACTGCGTTACATCAGCGCTGCTGACTTTAGCATCAAACCTTTAAATTACTTTGATGTAAGTGTATGTTGATTTTCTTAAATTACTTTGCCCTGCTAATTTGTGTTCAGAAACATCCACCTGAGGCATTCTCATGCAGCTAGCCAAATATCCCATTAGTCATTTTTCAGAGCTGGAATACTAGCTGCTTTTTCCACTCAAGGAATTTAATAGCTCAAATCTCAGATAAAGAACCACGATTTTTTTTGAGAACTGCTCAGGTAGACCTGGTAAGACTCTTAGTTGCATGTTTGATTTAGGAGAACATGGCTAATTACATATCTTGCCCCTTGTGTCATCTCCCACCCTTCTCCCCCAAACAAACAACCAGAACTTACAGCAACGTACTGAACACTTGCTGTTTCCTTCCTGTGCGTCAGCTGTTTTTGTTTTTTTTTTTCCCCCCTAACCTTATCCATGTACTTATTTCTGCATTCTCTTACCTTCTGGGTCTATTCTAAAAAAAATTACAGGTTCAGTTTGTTTCCACTGCAGTTATTTTGACTGTGACATAAAGAAATTTAAGTGAACTAAGCCAGAAACATTTGATAAATTTAGTTAAATGCAGTTACTGTTCTGTGTTACAGTGATTTTTAAGAAAAAAATCAGTGCCTCTTGTAGGCTTAGCATGAGTTGACTTCTATAGCAGGATGGGATTCATGAGTTCTGCCTTTCCCAGTGGGCTCAGTTTGATTGTGTGGTCTGTGGGTTTTTGTTCTTTGTTTTGGTTTTTACTGGGGATGTGAGGGGTGGGGATGTTTTTTTACTGTTGATTTGTTTGTTTTAAATGTGTCCCTTTTTTTCTTTTTTTTAAATAACCTTAAAGATAATCCATCATATTATGTTTGACTTTGATATGTTGCCCTTTGGTCTGTTACCCCATTCTGGGTAACATCTGACTACAGTTCTGTTCTTTTCTGACTATAGCAAGTAGGAGGAAGTGGACAGTAAGGACAGTCTGAATCAAAATGTAAATCTTGGGGTAAATGTAAAATCACAGCCCTATTAAGGAGAGAAGGTAATACTGAATAAGGATTCCAGGTAAAGTATAGTCATGTAAGTTTATAGGCTTAGAATGAAAGCTAAGGTGCACTTAAGTACCATCCTCCCAAAAATATCTGGCTGTGATGATTCTGGGAGTTGTCCTCAAGGTACCAGGTGTGTGTTTCTGTATATAACGTGTGTTCCACTTAAATAACAATGTCTTGTCCTGTGTCTTTTTCTTAGAAAATTACTACTGCTACTGACTGACATGTATGTTCCATCCCTTCTCTGTCCAATTGTAGATGTACTCCAACAGAGTTGCTTTAAGTGACGAGTTCATCGCACTGCAGCCATTGTCCAGGGCAAGGAATCAGCTGAGCAAAATTAGGTAGAGTAGGAGGGGCAGTTCCTCATCAACTCTTATGCATGCTGAAGGTGAACTAACAGTGCTGAGAGAGATGGAAAGAGGCATGAATGTTAGTGGGTTGAGAGGGCAGTATATCTATGTAGCGCAGATACATTTGGTATATTTTTTGGCTTTGCTCTGTGTTTTTGAGCCAAATGCTTCTCTTAAGTAGCATGTTGGACGTGCTTTGTTCTTAGGAAAAAAAATCCCTAGCATGATGCTCAACTTTCAGAATACAGACCTAGCTCTTCTTGCATCCATTTTTAAATAATTATAGTTTCTAGCATGTTTACAATGCTTTTAATTTCTTCATGATCAAAATTAACAGTGCTTTTTGCATGTCGGAATAATTTCAGCTTCATAAGCCTGCGACAGAGGCCCATATATCACAAGCAGCAGTTTGGTGCAAGTTGTTTGCCCATTTTAATTTGCTTTCACTTGTATTGAAAGCGCAGAAAATGTTTTCGGTTTGGGTGCCTACATACACTTGTGCAGCTAAGGCTTTTTGTGTTCTGTGCCTCTACAAAGCGAGTGTTGTTTGTTTTCTGTGTGTTACGGGTACGTATTCTCAGACCTTTGTATACAAAATGGTAGGAAATTATTCGAGCAAAGATTAAAGCATATGTGTGTTGCAGAATTCAGATCAAAAAATGATTCTAAGTCTGAAACATCCTGACACACCAGTAATGTCTGAACCTGTTTCTATTACTGACACTTAGCTACGTCTCTATTCTATGCTAAGAAGTAATGCAGAGAACTGGTTTCTTTTACATAGCTTTTAGCTGACTATTGTCTAAAAACATGAAAATGGATGCTAGCAGAATCAGGCACAGGTTTCAGGGCATTCATTCCCATTTGCTTAAATAAGGAAAAGCAGAAGAAATGATGAATGTGTTGTAAGAGTACTTTCAATGGTTAACTGAAACAATGAAAGTCCTTTAAAAGAAGGAGAGGGATAAAAAAGAAAAGCTTTCTATTTCCTCAACGTACTGTGCCTTTTGCTGGGAGAAATGTGGTCATTCTGTTCAAATGGTTTATTAACAGGTTTTAGCTGTTACGTCACACTGCGAAACACAACAGGAATCCTACCATTTAGGTTGCTGAACACCCCAGGGAGGCAGTGTTTTTAAATCTAGCACTTACTAGCTTTAAAGGAGAAGCAAAAACTGCAGTATAAGCACCTGTCCAACATCAGTAAACTTAGTAGTATGTTCTGGAGGTTTCTCTACAAAACCTTTTTTACAGGTCAGCTTCTTAAATTCCTGGTTTACCAGTGTAACATAAATAATCTATATTTTAAAACTTTGGATGAAATATATTTTCAGTAAGCTTGTTTTCTTTCTGGGTTGTTGAAGTAAGTGATGTCTGCATCAAAGGTTTTTCAGCAAAAGATTCTGTTAAACTTTTCAAAACGAAGTACATTTTAAGAGTTAAGCAGCTAAATGGTGAAGGAAAAGTCGAGCTGTCTAGGGATGCAGCACCATAGTTACCATTTAACAATACATGATGTCTTGCTAATATGAGGGCATCTTCTTTGTACTGCCTTAGGGAAGAGTTGAAAAAAAAATTTTTTTCATCCATGAGTACATAAATCCAGATCTCTCGTGTATAAGAACTTTTAAACTGAGTATCTAATATGGGTACCTAAAATACAAGCAGAGTCTTACACTGCCAGGTGGAATTAGAACGTGCGAAAAGAGAGAGAACAGGGACTCGGGTTTCTCTAGTTCTTATTAAAAGTCTCCAGATAAAGTTCAGAAGCTACTCTGTGAATCCTTGCCTAATGGGAAACCCAATTAATAGATAAAAACCACTCACTTCACTAGACTAAGTAAAAACTAATCTGGGATGGAGACGGTGGTTTAGTTTCTGTGGCGTCCCAGGCAGCTCATTTCCAATAGCAGAGGAGCACAGAAAGCAAGGAAAGCTGTAGGAATGGGAAACCAAGCAGCTGCTTGGTGAGTATTGTAGGAAATGGCTGATTGTCACAGCTCAGTTGTGTGTCTGCTCAGTAATTGCAGCCTTTCTAGCTGTAAATTGCACGTGGATTGATAAACAGACTCTGGTAGTTGTGTTGCTTGTTTAAAACCTCAGTATAGTGCCAGGTTTAACTGACTTATGCCTCATTTTGCATATGTGCTTACTGTTGTGGTGATTTACCAACACTACAGTGAAGGTTTACCGATGAAAATTAAGATGTGTGATGCTGTCACCAATTTTTACGTGGATAGGACATTTGGAGAAAAAGTTAGGAGCTTATAAGAACACTCGGGTGTACCCAAAGTTAAATGCTTTTAGCGGGATCTGCTGAGCGTCCGTGTGATTTCTGTAAGTCAGAAATGCAGTCTTGTGCAAGCCTGTGAAACACCTGTGAGCTGTAGTGTTACTGCTGTAGCGTGGGAGGAAGAGGAGATGAGGCAGCACACTCAGGTGCAGGCTTTGTGCTTTAGCAGAGGTTGATGGCCTAGTTCTTCAGCAAAATCCTCTTGCCTCTGTAGCCATCTCTGTTGAAGTTCTAGGAGCATGTGAAATATTGTTTTGGGCTATTAAGTAGGCCCCTTTATATCTCATATCGTTTTTCTCTTCATAAACAAAGTTGATGTGTGAGGATTGTGAATGTATACGTGCAGTGTCTGTGCTTCATAAGAACTGCCGGAAATCTTACGCTACGTGTGAGATGTTGCTCAGATGCATGTTCTAATTCTAATCACCGATGGAATTAATTGTCTTCATTGAGTTTTTACATTCTACATTTCAACAGTAAATGCCAGGGAAATGAAAATCACAGGCAAGGTTTTGATTTTTAGGGAAACCACTGGTGTGTAACATTTTCTCTAGGGCTCTCAAACGCTAGCATTTACTGTAGCACAGCCAAGACTGTTTTTCCCCATCTGCCCTGCTGTGACTCTGTTGTTGCCATGTTTTTCATTCGTTTCTGTATAGATCTGCTTGCTTTGGTTGTCTGTGATGTAACTCCTTGCCCTAGCTTCAGGACCTTCATTTCTTGTCTGGTTTTTTTTTTTCCTCTACTTGCTATTGTGTATTAATTCTCTCCAAATAGCTGTCGTATCTGATCCAGACCAGCTGTGTAGAAATCAGAGCAGGAAGTTTCCTGTTTCTTTATATATTCCTTATAGAAAACACTTATTTTAATTTCCGAGAAGCCTATGCAAGTGCCCACTAGTGAAATATCTCAGAACACATTCATTTGCTGTACTTTGAACAGTCTGTGAGCTTTTCCTTTACAGGTTTGTTAATTGTTAGCATGGGGTGGTGCTGGTCTGTGAGGTAATCCACAGAACTTTTCATAGGAAGAAGGAATGAAAAAGAGGAGATTATTTCTTACTTATCTTCAGTCACATGTATACTTCACATAAAGACACTTTTTTGTAATTCTTTGGATCAAGCAGGCTTACAAATACCAATTTATTGACTTATTTCAAAGAGGTGAAGAGTAGAAAATCTAGGAAAATGTTGAAACCAGAAGTGCCAGTGAAGTTGTTGGATGTCATTACTCATTTTCTCTTAAAATTCTGAAGCTTTCTAATTGTTTGATATTTGGGTACATAATATGTTATGGGTTAAAAACAAACAAAAATAAGAGTGAGCTTTACTATAGAGAACTAAGTTTCAGCTTAATTGTGGAATAGCAGTAGCCACTCCCTGTATCTTCTGCAACATCTGTATGGCATCAAATGTGTTGGGAGCAAGGAGCAGGAAGATAACCTGCAGTGTTCTTACCTTGATGTACAGGGCTAAAGGTATTTCCTGTTAAGTAAGTCCCAACTGCGTATTTCAGAGTGATGAAATGTTTAGTTGAAATGTCTCTTGTGTGGCAAACAGAACAATAAGATGGACAAACTGCAGTGATTGTTGGAAAGGGAAAACATCTAAACCTGAATCTGAAACCCGAATTTGAAAATTTGAAATAGATTTCAGATTTGTTGTGTTTCCCCTTCTGTAGTCTGTGGTGCACAAAAATACCAATTTTTTATAATACTTGTGCACTGATAACCTGTGTTTGAGTTACCAGTTAACTCAAAAACATTTACCTTTTCTGTGTAAATATGCTCTGTTCTCTCAGGAACAGATCTGTAGAATCAAAGTTCCTATATAAATATGGTGACTGTTGTAAAGCGATGCAAGCATGGTTCTTTATAAGATTTGTTGCTTTTCTATCCTTCTAGATGGAAGAAGATAAGGGTTCAGTCAGCTCAGCATGTGACTTTGCTGAAAGCAAGCACAGAGGGGAGGACAATAGGCAACTGCTAGATCCATCTAGCCTACAGGACAGTTCTTACGTTCACTAGGTAGTACTCCCACTCTACCCTACTGTGTGTGTATATTTATTTTTATATATCATTCTGTGGACAGTCACAGAGCCATCTCCAAAATACCCATATTTTTTATATCTACAAGAAAATTTACATCACAATATGTGCGTTTGATTTTCCTTTTCAAATGAAATCTTTCTTTAATTCAGCATTTCAACTTTTTGATTTATTACATGAAACAGTCCATTATCATATAAAGCATTATGTTATTGTGATCTCAAATCTTAATGTATGAAAACACTTTTTTTCCAGCCCAAATGTGAAAAATATCAGGTATTTTTCCAAGTTCTAATTTGGTAAGCTTTGACTCTCCTGCCTTTCATTTCCTCTGGGTGCATTTCAGGTCTTCAGAAATTTATTATGCTCTACTGCCTCACCGTGCCTGGTTTTACTTGGATATAGACCTATGATTGTAACTGTCTGCCATAGAGAGGAAAGTGAGAAAAGAGAGTCTTTACCGTAATATATCTTCCTTCTGTATTGTGGGCATGAATATAAAAATCCATGCTTGCTAGACAATGGTACACAACATACCTACACATAAAATAGAATGTACTTTCATGTGTCCTTAATGCTTGCCCTGTGTTGTTTTAGACTTAGCTGTGAATTTGATAAATGTGTGAAGGCTATATAAGGTCATAGTTGTTATTTTTTTAAAGGATAACAACAGCTTTTCCATAACTCATGGTTCAAGCATGATCCCAGCTTTTAGTTGGTAACTCAGAATTACAGAATGGTTTGGGTTGGAAGGGACCTTTAGGGTCCTCTCTTCCCAACCCCCTGCTGTAGGCAGGGACACCTCCCACTAGACCAGATTGTTCAAAGCTCAGTGTTCGATACTTGAGAAGAGCAAATGAGATTTTACTGAGGAGCTGTGAGCATTTCTCTAAAATCCAGAACTGAAGGCTCACTCCTTGAGAACGAGTTGATTCCAACTCGTGCCCATCTTTTAATGACATCTTGGACCACTCTGTGTCAGGACTTCTGAAATCCTAGGGGAGGGGATGTTGAGAATTTGTTCTGCATTGCAGCATACACAAAGTGCAGATGGCTGTATGTGCAGCAGGAAGCTTGCTTCCTTGCTTCTGCTAGGACTTCCCTCTGCTCTATGTAGTGTAGTGTCGGATGCTCTGTGACTGTGAAATTGCTGTGAAGGTCATTTTTGCTTTCACTGCACTGCTGTAAATTATGCTGTTCCTTATCACGATATCTTCTTTGACAGTATAGTTGTGAATAGATGTGATGGTTGTCAGATAAGGGAATTCAGGGACGTGAGCCCTTCGTTTTATTCTTGTTGTAATCAAAACCCCCTTCAGAACTGTCAGTTGCAATGCTCCTGTCTCCCAGGTGTTTACAGAAGTTCATTGTCTTAGTAAATGTTAACGTGTCCAGAAGACCTCCAGAACGAGTAGGAGTTCTGACTGCAGTCCTTGTCCATGGCATCTGATACACAGCAACTGCATCAAAGGTTTCAGTCTGTAATCCTTGTTGCTTTCTGTAAGTTGATGCAACTGCTGACCTTCCTTCAAGTGTTGAGCATTGTGGCTGGAAGGTTCTGGAAGGATCGTGGGGAATGTAGAGCAGAGCTGAGGAAGGGGCAAGTATAGGAAGCAATGCATGTGGCCCCATTTCTGCTTGTGTGCCCCCCCCAGCATACCTCATGCTAACAGTTGTTTTTTTTTCCCTTGGATTTCCAAAAGCCTTCTCTTTCTTTTGGCTGCTGCTGCTTTCTAAAATAGAAACTGTTACAAAACACTAATCTATCGGTCCCCTGTTTTTTAGGGGGTTAGGAAGGAAGGTGTGTGCTCCTAGCAAAAACTATTATCTGAGATCAAACTGAGGTGCTTTGCTTTCCTCCAGTATTAAGCATGTGCAGGTGGTGTGAAAGAAATTGAGGCTTTGGTTTCCAAAGTCAGACATACAGTGATGTTCTGTCAGACGGTAAAATGTTGGGGAGTGTTCTTAAAAGTGAGCTGTGCTCTGCCATAGACTAAGATGCCTTCTCCCCAGCTCTCCTCATTCACGGGTTTGTGAGAGTGAGGTGTGGGTAACGGATGCTTAAGTTTAGCCTGCATGTTTGGCATTTGATTGACAGGATGCTCTCATGGGGAGCTTTAAGTTAAGTTAGAAAGAATCTCCACATGCTGCTTTTGTATTTCTTTTTGAAAAGAGTAATGCAGTCAGTTTGGGATATTCTCTGCCCAGCAGTGCCAAATTTCAGTTGAATTTTAGTTCTGCTGCAATTGACCGGTGCTCAAGAACAATGAAGTGCACTCATAGATGCACTCCTCTGTAAACTCCTCTGTGTCTGTAATTTCTTTCATTTTGTTTGAGTCTTTTTCTCATGCACTGAGAATAAAAAATAGCATACTATGCTAATGCTGACTAGTTCCTCATAGTAGCATGAGCCTGACTAAGCCTTTTTAACATCAGTCTTACTTGTATTTATGTAGGATATTCACAAAATCAGGAATTTGCTTTTCTTACCAAGCCAAGAGGGTAGCTATGGAACTGCTAGGCTATAAATTATTACTGAAAGTTGCATTCTGCACTTCTTGAGGAATAGTTAACACTTACCATCATGTTGCTGCACTGTTTGCAGCTTTGATCTGAAGCTTTCTCGTGATAGATATTTAAAAAGGAGTAGACCTGAAGTTTGTACAAGTTGTACCTCTACTGAGGCTAATCAAGGCTGGACAGCTCAAAATCCAGAGATTCATTACAGCTATACAGAGAATTGCTAACCAGTTTCTCTTCATTTTAAGCTGAGATGGTGCTAAAGAATTTCGATGTGCTCAGCAAGACTGCATTTGAACATTGGGAAGATCAAATGTTAGCATTTAGGCATTAGGAAGGGAAATGATGAACATGGCTGTAGTACTTCTGTAAGACTGAAAAATTATCAACACTAACTTAATGAAAACCTCCCTTTTCTGAGTGATATCTGATGACATCTTTATTGATAGAATCTGCAAATACTGATATATTTTTTTTCTTTTTATCTTTCCAGCTTACTGAGACAGGTTCAAGTATCAACTGCATGGACTCCATGTGCTGCTTCTCAGATGGGGAAACAGCATGCACATCTATTAGAAGAATGCTGGAACGACTAATGGGAAGATGTAGTCCAACCCGGGTCAACAGGTGTGGAATTTCTCTCAATAGCCTTTGCTGCAGACGATTCTCCTATAAACTGGAACCTGATGAGCCTGCAGCTATAGATGCGTAGCAAACCAGCTGCAGGTTCTCTTTAAGTAGGAAGTGCAACGTTTTATTGTACTTTATTCACCCTAAAAGATAAGTTTCTTGCTTCTCTTTGCGTGTTTTCTTTTGGGATCAGGAGGGGGAAAAACGGTTCTCAACGATTTCTGTTGAACTGTTTAGTTTGACTTTAGTAGAAGTTCTTGAGTTGTATCTGTCTTAATTTCTCTTGATTTTTGTACGTTCTTCTCCTTAGATAATCAAGCCTCGCTGCTGCTTTTCTTCTCCTGTTTTATGATTATTATTTTTTTGCCTTCACGAATCAGGAGTTGTTTGCAAAGTCGAAAGACTTTTCCCCGTGGTTCTTGATGTACAACCTCCAAATATTTACCTTGGAGCTTGCATTACTCCTGAAGATATACTAAAGGCTCACACTCCCCTCCTGAAGTATAACTTTATTGTTACAAGGAAAGTCTTTAAATCTTTCAGCCATTGATTGATATGGAGATTAAATATTTTTGTAGTATAACTTTTATATTCTATTTCTAAAATCGGTAATTAACGGAACAGAACGTCAGGTTCTAATAATTTTAAATGGGTTTTTTTCAGTTCTAGAAGGTGTCAAAGTCATATGTGCCATTCCAAAGTATGTGCTAAACAAATCTTTTCCTTCACAAACCACGTGTGAGACAAACCTCAGTGGGATAGAAGCATTTTAGAGTAATCAAATACTTTAGAGGAACGAGACTGCTCTTGCAGTGAGCAAAGCGGGGGGATAAAAGCTCTCAGTAAACCTGCTTATGTGCCATCTCCCCACTTCAAAATAGAGAGGGCTGTCTAATAAATATGGAAATATTTGGGGGTAGAAATAATTAGTCTCTTGTACATCGTAATCTCTCAATGCCTGAATGATGTCATGGTCTTTCATCGGTCAAAAGGTAAACTTGAAAGAGCTGTGCTTCGTGTGTTTTCAAGGAAACTTATTTTGTGTTTGGCTTTGTCACTTTTAGCTAAAGGTTGTGATATCATTCACTCAGTATGAAATCTCGTGTGGGCAGTTTTCACTGATGAGCTTTGTCCGTTCTGATTTTGCGTCCCTGTTTCCAGCTCTTGCGCTGAGCACTGCCTGCGATTTCAGTTGGTTTCTCATCTGCATTGCTCATGAAATTTATTCAACATTTCTACGCGTCCAGGGAATAATTATGCAACGTTTCATTCTGTATGAAAAATGAACTGTTATGATTAAGTACACTTTTAATTAAAATTTGCTGTATAGAAGGTGAGCATGATGTATAAAATAAACAATTTAGTAGAATTTTTAATCTACAAGATGAGCATTTAATTGATCTGAAAATCAACATTTTAATGGTAATTGCTCTAAGCTCTTGGTTTGTTTGGGTTTTTCTTTTTTTCTATTTCTTTGTAAAACTGTGCTTTCTAAATGAGGAACTTCTCATGCTGCTTTTTAAAATTCATTGTTATCTAATCAGAAGCAGGTTTTTTTGGTTTACATTTCCCTTTAAAGAACTTGTGTAGTTATACAAGGTAGGTATTCTGTTTTATTTCCTGCAATGCATTTTCATCTTTACAATTTTTCTCTTTTTCCACTCAGTATATACTGACTTTCTTCAGGAACTTGCTTAAAACTATATACTGAATATAAATCATATTTGACAGAATATTGGTCAGTTTTGAAGGTAGCTTTTTCTCAGGTTTCTTGTCTGCTTACCACGTCTTTTTCAAACTAAGTTCCAGTTAGCTCTGTAATTTTAGAGTGTTTAATGGTCATGCAGAACTGTCCTGTGCTGCATTGAGGGCCTGAAGCTCTAGCTTTTGTTTCTGCCTGTGGTTGAAATTATTCAGAACTACTTTCTAGTTTCCCTTAATTTTCTGAACAGGAGAACTAGAAAGAATGCTCCTTAAAATGTAATTCTTGCTTGCTTTCTTTGGTGACTTCAGTTCCATCCATACTACGTTATTACTTAAAAGCTAGTCTAACAGTCAGGGTACTGTTAAAAGTCAAGGCTATTTACATTCTTCCCTTACACTTGCCATATAATAAGCATTAGTCTTAGTTTAATTCTGCTGTAATCACATTCAACAGTTACAAACTGAAAAGTGCTGAAGGTGTGCTTAGCAGAGCTGTTTGGCAATTCAGAAGTGTTTGTAAAACTTAAGTCCTAGGCTGCTTTCATTGAACTCAGGAACTGATGTTTTCTGAGGATCCTGTGATCCTGAGCAGTTCAGTCTTGTGCGTACGTGTGCTTCATAAAACAGCTCTGTATTCAGCCAGGAGGAGCTGCAGATTGGCTGTAAGCGTGCTGTGGAATGAAGAGCAGTGTTGAAAACAGTGTTGATGTTATAGGTTGTGTTGTATTTTATGCTCATTATAACCTATCAAGTATGATATTCTGTCAAGTATGAGAACATGAAATCAAATACGGTGTCAAATTTTCCTAGAAACTTTGGATCAAAGTTGTACAAATGCTTGGAGTAGAGGGCTACAGGAATATAGTACTTTATGCTTGTGAAATGCATTTAAGAAGTATTTGCTATAGTTTCATTCACCGGTTAGAATGTGAACTGTGTGCCATGGTAAGAATGCATTTTTGTCTGTCTGTCCCATTCAATTGTCTGTCAGTTTGTCAGTCACTAAAACATTAGGAATTCTGGATCACTTCACGTTCTTGTAAGATTCATTACGAGTTGTTGGCTCTCCCATGAGTGGTACTTGTGTCAAAGCACTGCATGTAAAAGTTCTGAAGAAACAGCAGATTTCTGACAGAGAAGACACATTTGGAGGATAAAGTTCTTATATTCCCTGCCTTCCAATCTTTTATTTTTCAGCTTTTCACATACAGTCCTATAATGCTGTTCAGTGGAGAACCGTGGTTGCTGTGCAGTAGTAGAAACAGTAATGTGTCCTTGAGGGAAAGATGCTGGGAGATCATATCTGAACCAGAAGCCATGTTAGCTTTTCGATGCCTTAAATTTTAACTTAAATTTAACAGTGAGAGTTGGAATAACTTCATGTCTATAGATAAGGTTTTGCCCACGTGTAACTTTAGGCAGCGTTTCACATCAGAACACCCCTGAACTGACATACTGTGGCTGGCTGTGCGTTCTGCAAGGCTGTACTTGAATGTCCTCAGGCAGTTGAACCGCAGTGATCTCAGTGCCTCAGCTTAGGTGTGCAACATTTGTTTTCTTTGCTTGAGGCACGTTACTAAAAATGTAGTCGTAAAGCTGGCCTTTGAGGCCTGTGGTCATTTCAGCTCAAAGCAATGAAAACATCTGATTAACTTTACATTTCTAGCAAATTTGGAATTGTTAACTACAGTTGGATTTACTAATTGCAGTATACTTTCAAGGGTTAAAATGTTGCAAGTGAAATATGAAATAATGGCTAAATCTTTTAAAGGGTTACATGAGCCTAATCTCGTAACATTTTTATCTTTGCTTTCATAGACTTTTTTCCTCGCCTCTAGCTTGTAAGTTCCCAGTCAGCCAAACTTCTTTTTTATTGTTACTTTAGATCATGGAGTTCATCGGATCCCTTCTATGCCAACGACAGAAGCATCTTGACTCTCTCCACAATGGACTCGTCCACTTGTTAACAGGGACATTTGTAAATACCTTGTGGAAGCCAAGTGGTGCTCACGTACCTGTAGTAGGTTCTGAAGCGAGTACAGTTCTACATCCCTGCCCTAGACAGGACTAGTGTGACTTAAAGGCAAACTGGCTGTCCTGTAGCCAAGCATAGCGGTCATCTGGACTGTATTTGCTTCCATTATTTTTTCTAATGATATCCATAAATTGCTAAATTTTTTGGTAAGAAACACTTTCAGCTCTCACCATTAAATCTTTTTTGTTACCATATTAGCAGATTGGAACCTTGTATTTGATATTTGAGATGCTGGTACAACACAGTGCAAAATCTTCTCCCAAATGCAAGCGATCAAATAGAATTTGCACAATGAAACCTAAGTGGATCATAATGAAATTAGATTGCCCTTTACTGCACGTGCACTCAGTTTGAACTGTCTTTTACAGCTGCTATCTTAGTGGGTTGCAGATCAGATTATTGTTCCCATGGACGGTTTCTAAAGCGTTTAAATACTCAGTAATTTTAGAGATAAATATTATTCAAATATTTGTGCTGGTGTATGAATGGCAATTTTATTAGTCATCACTTTGAGAAACAGCATACATCGGTCATTTGGAGTCGTGAGGATTTAACAGGTCACTGTTTTCTTTAAGTGTGATTCAAAGCCAGTCATCTTCTCTAACAAGTGTTTCATTAACCAGTCACAAACTTGATGTGGAAAAATGGGTAAGGAACAGTGGCTCGTGCAGGTGTCTCACTAGCATAAATTTTTGAGTGAGGAATCCTTTTAATGTTGGTGAATCTTTGCATGTTTTATTCTTTTTCATGTATTTATATTTGGCCGCGTTGTACGTTGAAGATGCAATTAATCCTTAATTATCTTCATATATCTGAAGAATCTGAGACATTGGTGGCAGTGTTTTGATACCTAAGTATGTCAATAAAAACAAATTGCACCAATGCAGCTTTGAATGGTACATGATACATCTTGCAGGTACTTCTTTTTTTTCTCATCAGTTTAAATAAATGTGTCTTCATGTTTGGGGAAGGATAACAACATTTGCCTCTTTGTTCTGCCGTGTTGGCCAGAGCTATTAGGGTTCTTTCTTAATATGTGAGAGCTAAATGAAGGTTAGAGCTTTGTCTTAGGTAGTCCTCAGGTGCAGGCCAGGAAAAATGCTGCTGTGTTTGGACACCTGTTTGGGAATCCAGTTTGAAGTCAGTCTCAAGTCCTATCACTATTGAAAGAATCTTCCTGCCAGCCAGCAGAAGGTAAAAAGCAATGTATTAAAATTCTCAGTGAAAGAAACTAGATCCAACAGACTGTAAATAGCTAATAGCTCCTGTAACAACTTCTTAACTGAAGATGCAGTTAAGCTTGAGATTAGTACAAAACCAGCATTGGCTGCTTTCAGCACACCTGCAGGGGTTCCCCCTATTGGCCTGAGTAAGTTGCTTGTCTTAGCAGTTTCTCATTCTGAGACAGTCTATCTGACATCAATATCTAAGATGTTTCTAAAAACTCTAACAGATATCTGCTGTTTTGTCATACCTTTTGTGTGTAAGCCACCATGTTTCACTGTTGAGAAGTGTGTGTTTGTCCGTGTCACCCACAGCACCCAGGCAGAGTGTGTGACTGTTGGGCCTCATTAGCCAGCTCATCTGTGTGTCTGGCTGGTGCACCATGTGTGGAAATAGACACTGTGCTTCACTCTGTCAGAATGTCAGAGGGTTTGATAACCCCACTCCAAGCACTTAGATTGGGTCAGGATCAGTACAGAAATGTTTGTTGGCTTTTACCATACAAGTATGTTGATTATGTGCACAGAAGATGCACAGTCCTGAACTTGAAGAATAATTTACACTGATTATATATGTTTCTTTAAAACCTTCCATCTCCTCTTGTCCCTCTTCCCCTGCTTTCCCTTTTCCCAGTGTTTGTAAGGTTACCGAAGAAACACGCATTTAAACAGTTCAGGAAGAACTTAAGAATCCATCTGTCTGCCAAGGTATATTTTTCTATTTGCAGTACAAGTTAAACCTGTAATTTATCATTTAATGAGTATAGAATCAGTTTGCACATGACCAGATTTTTGGTCTGGCAAACAGTTAGGACCATATGTTTTTGTAAATATGTCACAGATGATTGAGAATTGCTTTTGCTCAAGGAAGAAAGCTGTTGTGTATTTCTCTGACAGCTAAAGTGTATGAAACACTCATGCACTGAGCCTACTGCAAAAGTCAGTCAGTCTTGACAAGGATGACAGCACAAAATACAGCTTACTCCATTTAAAGAAGAATTCTGCTCTCTGATTCAATGGTGAAGGAGACTGTGCCCTAGGAAGGAAGAAAATAACTATGATAGAGCTGGGTCTCAGCCTTGAAGCCCATAACATATGGCAGGAAAGCAAGCAGTCCGTTAAAGCAAGTTACCAGACTTAGGCTTTTTAACCATGCAGCAGAAAAGAGGGAGTGGGAATATGTTCCACTTTGTTCACAAACTGGAATGTGTGTAGATTCTGCTTAAAATATCCTGTGTATTTTTTAAGGCAAGGGAGGAGGGAATTTAAAAAAAAAAAAGCAAAGGAAGAACTCATTCTGAGTTCTTGTTTTCTAGTACAAAACATTATGCAGCTCAACTCAGAGTGCGTATATATTAGGCAACCATAATTTCTTACTGCAACCTTTAGTAATACTTTCCAAACATTCTTTTTTATGACTAGCTTCTATACTGGGGGGGAAAAAGTCTCATTTTCTAGTGTTAGAAGTGTCTCAAAGCTGTTGAATCAGAAGTCTGTATTATTTTTAATAGTTTTGTTTTCTTTGACACTTCCATACTTACTGAAATTTAGTGTCCAAAAGTGCATCATAATGTGTTTGTGAGCCATTTAAGCTGTCCTTCTTTTGCTCTGGAAAATAACTTCCTTAATAGCTATAACCACCAGCACTGCACCTGCTTTGTTCTACTTTTTTTTTTTTTAATGGAGATGCATTCCTAGAGCTGGGTGAACCAGCCATCCTGAAATATGGATTAATTTCAGCCTTCTCTTCTTGTTTCTAAATTATTTCCTACTTAGACTTTTGTTGCAGGCTGTTTCTTTTTTTCTGTGACTCTTGATTGTTGGCTGGTTTGTATGTTCTTTGCTTCTGTTTGCTTCCAGTGGTATGACTTCTCTGGTTTCTGCTTCCTATTTGATTGACTCAATTTACAAACAGGAGGAAAGATGGGATGCTCGTGGCTGCACCACCCAACTCTTGCCCTCGATCAGCTTAAACATGCATTCGCATCGGTATTTGCGAGGCTTCTGCTTCCCTTAGATTGTTCAGCTGCTCATAGAGATGTCAGCACTGGCTCTGCTGCCCACGCTTCTGTGGCTTTCGTTAAAAGGAATGTTCTCATCACGTTGATGTATTTGCCCTGCTCTAGGTGTTGCCATATTACCTCGCTGTTCTGCAATAAGTATATAAAATTGTCATTGTAGATACGACTTCTTTGTTGCTGTTTCTGGTTTGTATAAATGCATGGACATGAATAAAAGCTGATGGGCCGTGGGCCAAAGATCTCTATACGTAATATGAAGTGATAAGAGATGAAAAATACTGCAGATTACAGCAGTGTGACTTGCCTAAAAGAAATCCTACGCTTCACCCGAATGGGATGCAGTGTGTATGTTCCTCAGCACTTTTACATGGAGTAGCAGCAGAGTTCAGTCATTCTCATCTTTTCTGCATTGTGGCAATGAATTTTAAAAAAAATATATACATATATCACTGTTTTCCTCTGTTGCTGGTATGAGTTATAATGGGGTTTGCTTTCAGATACAAAGAGAATGCAAGGAAATGACTTTCTGAATTTCCAGTTATGTTCCTACTGTAGATTTCAGTTCTTATGCACACTTACCATCACTCCTTCCTCCTGGGAGGGGCATCGAGTTCTCCTTGCTCCTTTTTTTTTTTTTTTTTGAGAAAAAAAACCAACATGAATAGGAAAAGCATGTGAGGGTGCCATGTTAACAAAGTCGCTCCTTAATTTTAGGCAATTAAGGATCACAGGCAAGTGGAAACTGTAGCAATAATTAGTACTAAGAATTCTGGACCTGTGACACTGTGGCTGCCTCCTGTTCCTTCTGACGCTGACAGCGCATCTGTGTGCTTGCGCATCGTGCAGCTCGGGCAGTAGAAGTTGCTTTATGGTTTATGGAAATGAATTATATTTATTAAATAAAACTTTCGCTTACAGCTGAGTCATTGTTTTAATTACGGGTCAGAGGAAAAGATACCTGAGAGCACTGAGGCTGCCCCCCCCCTTTATCCCCACCTTCAGTCACAGAGGAGGAGACAGGAACAGTCCAACAGGGCAGCACAGCTCCACAAAGACATGGAACCTGAGGGACTGACAGACAGACAGCTGCATGGACAGATAGAAACAAACGGACAGCTGGACAGATGGACAGGCACATGGACAGACTTTACCTTGCTAACCTCCTTCCACCTCCCTTTCCTCAGCTTTGGTTTCTTTAACAGTGCCCCTGTTCAATATTTTGCCTTCTGCCCTTGAATGCTTTGGGAGAAAGGCTTGACACGTCATACAACGAAGACATTAGAATTAAGCTTAAAAGGGAAACACAAAGTACCAGTTTATTTTGTTATCTACAAGGAGAACTGAAATAACTAGTATGAGGTTATTGGAGGACAAAAATAGTTGGCAGAACATCAGAAGCTACCAGTTAACAAGTACCTGTTCGTATGTCCACCCTTCGGCCATTCTGACTGCAGAGCCCAACTCCTTAGCTGCTCTCACCTGCTGGTTCTCAATCATTCAGCTCAGTACTGCAAAGCAAAAGCCTCTTCCTTAGCCCTAAGATTACAATTTCATCAACTATGTACTGGGCTGTCTGAGCTCTCTAAGAGCAGAGGACTTAAAAACCAAATACAGGCAGCATTACCACACACAAATAAAATCTACAGAGACGTCTGGCACTGTTATTTCAAATAAGTGTGAATGACAAAAGTTTATTAAATGCGTTCTTAAAAAATTATATCTTTCTTAAATAAGGAGTTCTCTGCAAGGAGTTCATTGTAAAACAGTTCTGAAGCAATTCATAAGTTATGCATTAACAGGTTGTTCAATAAAAAAAAGTCACTTTAAACAAATGCACTGTGTGTGGTGTCTTCCACTGCATGGTAGGTAATGGTAATGCAGCACAGCTGGGTAAGGTCAGCTCCATTCTGTACCTGTAAACATTCAGCATAAGCAGTAGGCAAGACTGCATCAGTTCATAGATACTTTCCCCCAAAAAAGACTTACCCGCCCTCAAGTGTGTGTTTTATGCAAAGGACCAATATTCCACTCTTATTTGTGGTTAAAAAAAAACAGTCTAGAAAGGTCTTACAAATAATACACTGAAACAATGCATGAGAAGACTTAGTCATGGCAATTTCATTGGAGCTTTATTGCCTCTGTTGGGAATGCGAGGGATTTAAGAAGTTACATTTGAACTTACAGAGATATGTAAATGATGGTTTCTTACTAAATATAATCTTGACATGAGTGTTTTATATCAGGGCACTTCTAATTTTGTACATATTTAATGTATAAAAACAGATTATAAACGAGATGTTTACCTTTTTTTTTTTTTCTCCTCACATTTGGCAAAATTAAATTGATCCATTAAGGGGAGATGATCAGATTGAGGACATTAGTTAAGAATTAAAGCAATCCAAGGAAGCAACTGTCTGCATTCTTAAAAAAAACAGAACTAAAGGAACAAAAAAACCACATGGCCATATCTGAGCACTTTTCAGTACAAAATATTCTCTCACCAGGCATTCTGTCCTTAGAACAACACCCTGTTAAATCAGTGTTTTTTGAAAAACTCTTTAAGATGCCATCATAGCACAAATAACCTTTTTCTGCAACATAATTACTCAAAGTTTTATGCATTTCTTTATAATTACACAGTAATTATAAGCACATAGTACCAAACTGATGACAACACTATTTTGTTGAAAAGATTTTGCATTCAAAAGGAATATTCTTTAAAACAGCACGGCATTATGCCACTACCCCACGTCAGACTTCTTTTGAGGGACAAGTCTGTCCTGGGACAAAAACAGTTGGTTCTCATCCCAGACACAGCATACGAACAAATCAACCTCAAACTGTACCAGAACCCTCAAGACAGAAAACAGCACGCATAGATACCTTGTAGAGCTTTTTCCACACACACCCCGCCCCTAATCTCAAGTCCCCCGTTTATATTTACACAAAATTTAAAAAGGAAATAGTGAAAGCAGCAAAACACACATTTTTTGGCATAGCCAATTCCAGTAGCTGGAGAAAGTCTGCAATGGTTCTGCGGAACCGGATTCTGGAAATAAATGCACAGATGGGTTTGCAAAGGGCACTGCGAGGAGGGGAGCGAGCCTTGTGGTCAAACCTCACAGAACACAAACATTTTCAGCAATCTTACAGTCTTTTTTTCCCTCTCTTCTTTTTTTTTTTCCCCCTAAAATACTTTTAGCATCCGCACACAAGTGTTCTGCTGCTTACTGCAAGTACCAGTTACTATTTCAGAAGTGCGGCCTTACCGTGGGACTGCTCAGCACATGGACTCTCACCTCTGACCTTAATGGCAACTAAGGCTTCTGCTTTCCTGGAGCTTTGTATTTTCCACCTCGCTTTTACAGAGCAGAACTGATCTCAAGAGAACATCTCTTCCCCAGTAACAACTCGGCAGTAGATCATGTTTAGCACAACAGCAGGGCATGAGCTCTCTTGTAACGTTACAAATAAAGGATTGCATCCGATAACACCTGTTCTGAACAAAAGGAACTTGGTTTAATTAAACGCAGTAAGACAACGAGAAGTAGTGATGAACCAACAAAATAACTTAAGGAAACAAAGCCAGTGTAGTAGTTTATATCTGATCTGTGTCTGGACATGCTTTACACTTCATTTCTATATTTGGCAACCACAGTGAAATGTCCGTTTAAGGAAAGCTCAACAAAATAATTAAAAATCGGCGTCATCCATAGCGGCAGTACCTCTACATGATGAAGATTCAACTTGCTTCTCAGAGTAATGGTTTCAAAACCAGGTTTCATATCAAACTCACCATCTTCTCATTATAACAGGGCCGTTTGCTTCCTCACACCTCAAGCATGAAAGCTCCATGCCTGAATTTGAAATACTGTGTTGTGCTGCAAACGTTAAGACACAAATTCAGCATATTCAAGTTTTAGATTTCCTCAGCAATGAGAAAGCTTTTGTGTGACAGAAGCATTTCAGAGCTGCAACAAAATCCATTTCCTTAGATGACAACCTAAAGAATCTTAGAATCTACCCTTACACACACAGCTCATCTCACCAAAGGCCGTCTGTAACACCCAGCACAGCTGCTGTAAGCACACAGGAGTTGTGTCATACTTCAACTGTTCTCAGGGGCAGCTGATGTACAATCAAGTAATGCAGACAGGCACCCAGACAGCCCAGTATCAACAACCTGAAGCTTTCCTGGTTCTTTTGTAACTCTTATTACCAGACGCTCACACTCACTTAGACGATACCTGCAGTTTTCCAGAAAAGGGAAAAAAAAAAATTTAATTAAAAAAGCAAAATCAGACCCAGTACACTTAAATATATCACTCTTAAAGGAAGTGCTATCAAGACTGTCTTTGCAACTAGCCCCAAGTGTATATTTAAGGATTCCTTTAGAAACTCTTCTGATGTTGAGCTGTATAATTCAGATGCCATACAACAGTCGTGTGGTGATGACCAGCATTGTGCTTTATGCAAAACCAGAAACCTCAAAATCATTATAAAGCTGCTCGGACTTATGGGAGCTGAAACTTGGGCAGTCCAGAAAAAAAAATCATCATCCATGATGAAATCCACAATGTTGGAATTTTAACGGGCAGCAGTGGTCCAGACTAGAAGAAAAGCCCAAACCACCAGTAGAAGGATGAATTACGATATGGTCCATGATGTATCCTTAAAGGTTTGTCTCAACCCTCAGCCACACTGTGAGGATTGATCTTCAGTTCAGTCCAGCCAGCAGAAATTGACTGTGCAATTTTCCATTTCAGGTATTTGTACAGACTATGTACACTCTATAAGGGTCCTTTAGTGCTACACTGTTGTACTTTTTGTCCCAGCAATTTGAGGGCGTGCAAATTCCACAAAGTCATCAATAAGAACTGGCCATGCCCCTAAAAGAAAAAAAAAGAAGAAGAAAAAAGGAGGACCAAAGCATAAGAAATCAGTTTGACACAGGCTTTCTTTCTTTTAAAGCTTTGGATCTGAAGAATTTATTTACATTCCGATCTTAAATAGTTTCAAGCAAAAAAAAAAATATTATTTGGCTTCCTTGCTTGAAATGTAAACGCTGGTTACAGATTTCTGTCTTCCTTAGACCCTGCTGATAGAAATCCCCCTCAAGAGTGATAACTGCCTTCATCCTCCTGGGCAAACTAAAAGTTCCAGCTTAAAACTGTCTGTTGTTGGGACAGTAACTCCAACGTGATGATCCAGGGTGGCAGGAGCTGCTTGCAAACCCCTGGGCACTGTATGGGGCAGCCCATGCTGTAAGCTGCAGCCAGCACATGCAGCTCACCTGTGATTTTGCAGGAATGAAAAGCACACCTGTTAGAATCAGCGCATGGGGCCATATCCAAAGCCAACAAAACGCACTGCGATGGCCTAGAAACTGGTATTACACTGCCATGGCACTACATTTCCATACTCCTTATCATGAGGTAGTTAAAATGCTCATCAACATCTAGCATGTTACAGGTAGTGATGTCTAAAGAGCTGCCACCACCACTCCTGTGCACCACAGTCCCATAAAGGTTAAAGCAAAGGTGGGTGCTTGAGCTCCCGCCCTGGAAATATTTTTACCCCAAATAACTAGAACATGTTTTTCTGCCTTTAGCTTTCCAAAACCACACTGACTTATGGTTGGCAGCAGCCAGTTTGCTTAATGAAAAGGGAATGAGAAGTGTCCAAAGTTATTTAAGTTGTAGAAGTTCGCTCCCCACTGCTCTGAAAGTACAAGAAGTTCAGTTTCCTCCACTCAGTGACTGATCTGCCACCAAGGACTGATGGTAATTAGCAATTTTTGGCTGCAGATGGATTGAAAGAGGAAAGATCAATACAAAAGTTTACAAGAAACACATGGTGCAGGAATAACTTCTGTTCAGTGACTGCTGCATTGCAGCCAGCTTCACATTATTATGTGTGATCTTGACGCAAACCAAAATAATCAAACTTTGAATGTACTCTAGGCTAAGAAATGCATTATCTACAAGGAAATGCACAGCCCACCCAATCCGTTACTTGGTTGAAGAGGCCAAAAAATGCACTGGCAGAGAACCCATGTTTTAAAATGGACAGATGAAGGGCTGTCCGAGAGCAAATGAACATCTGAGCTAAGAAGGAAAACATAAACCAAGTTTAAGAAAACATCAGCATTTCTTTTTTTGAAGCTGCAGTAAACAGATGATAACAACATGCATTAGGCAGCTCTAACTGGACTTTAGATCACCAGTGATCTTCTAATTCTGCTGCTGTTAGACAGCTGTGTCAAAGCAGACACAGAAATAAGTGTAACGTAAGACAGAAGTTAATGAAAGAAAATAGAAATTGTTACCTTCCTCATCGTAGTTTGACATATCATCTGCTATCATTGTACTAAAGTCTAGAAGGAGGTTCCAGGTATCCTTAGGTATTGATCTTTTATGATGCTCCTGTTTGTAGGGATGGAAAATTTACACACACACACAAAAAAAAACACATTAAAAATCTGTACACAGAACCTTTTTTACTCTCCCAGAACATAACTCCCCTGCATGCACTATGAAGCGCAGTAGCTGGGGTCTGTGTCAGAACAGCCCATTGCATCAACAACAGAAACACATTTATCTTCCAGGTTTGGAAATTACTGCAGTCCAGTTTTTGTAAAGGTTTAAACTTACCAACAAAAATTTGTTCCACAAGTCTAGAAATTTAAATCTTCCATTAAGTACTAAATTCCAGTAGGCAATGGCCATTTCTAAATCTGTAATATTAAAATATATTACTCTTAGACATATGCACTTCAATACATCACCTCAACAGGCATCTCAACTAAGATGAACTGCACAGTCATGAAGGTTCAAAGATGAATCTAATGCAAACATACCCATGGATCTTCTATGGAAGAGAGCCATACATGGAATTGTCATACAAATACGGTACAGATTTCAATGCTGCCACTCCAACATAGGACTGAAAACTGCCCACATTTGTGTTTAACACATCCAGAACACAAGGCTATTTCAAACGCTTTTTGCTGCCTGGCTGTACCTTAGGGACAATTCGGTGAAATATCTGTCTCAGAAATTAAATACATGCAGTATTTCAGAGCATGAGTGGGTTTGTTTTACTTACATATAAATACAATCCATGTTCAATTGCCTTTTCATGGTTTCATTTTCAGAGCGTCACCGTTAGCGGTGCTGGCTCTGTAACATGGTTTTATTGAGTGCTCGTTTCTGCAGTCAGATTTCTCTTTGAAAAACTGTTTGAGTATCAAAGTCTCAATTTGTGCATTTCAGCATCCTCTGAAGTTCTCACTGGTTTTGAATCTGTTTCTCAGAGCGACTGAGAAAGCCGACAAGCATTCAGGAACAGCAACAACGCGCTGCCTACCGGGCAACTGCACGCTGCTGCCAGCAGTGGGCGCTGTGAGCGCACAGCACTGAGACGCGCTGCTGCACCTGGCAGGGCTGGGCAGCCTCGCTGGGATTTGCAGAAGGCCAAACTGACACACTGCCCTGTTTGTTAGACACACAGTGATGAGTTAGTTGCTTAAATAAGAAGCGTGACAGCTCCGCAATGCTACCTACCGCGATCTCCTCTACCAGGAATTAATAAGGATATCTGCAGTGTGTAACAAAATGCTGATCTTAACTGCATTCAGTATCCATGTGGTTATTAAAATAACTACAGAATGCTGCCTAAGAGACCCTGCCTGTCACAGGGGCTCTTAGAGCCTTTTGCAGCACATCTTATCTCTTCTAACATAAACAGTCCTCTTGTGGGAGAGGAGAGAAGAGGCACATGAGCAGCTGCACCTCCGGACAAAGCAATAAGCCACAGCTCAATCCAGAAGCAAAACAAAAACCACCTCCTTCTCTCCCGACCCCCAACTGCTTCACAACCAAACACACAAACAGGGAGGCGGACCTCAGAGCTAAAAGCAACAGCAAGCAAAACAGAGAATGAACTCTGCACTGCTGGAGGGCAAACAGAAGGTGTCTGGGAGAGCTCCTGAACTGCTCACATCTTTGATATTAAGAGTTTATGCGTTAAAAGTTAATGTATAACCACATTATAAAGCTTTCTGACCAAAGTAATGAATAAAATCTGCCGAGCATTTTCCATCAGCTGCATGGGGTATGATCCCACACTAAAGGCTTCAGCCATGGGGCTCAAGGAGCAGATACAAATTAAGCAGTAGTCCAAACAGTCACTGAATACATTCTACCCGAGAGTGACAGCACATGAGGCGAGGAATGTCTGCCTTTAGCAGATTTGACTACAAAACCAAGCAATTTAGCCTTCAGTTAAAGCAGGCTGGTCAGGGACATCTTTCATTACAGACAAAAACACATTTACTGCTAAGGAAGAACCTGCTGGGCTCTCAGTACTGTATTTCCTCTCAACAGTACAACACTTCAGGTAAGAAGTTGATGGCCACAGAGCCCAGAAATACTGGTTATAGCCAACACCTCCGCACGTACACAGACGTGCATTCTGGTTGGTTAACATTACTGCTGGAAAGATAATTTTGTCCCTTTCTTTTTGCAGTTTGGAGGAGACAGATTTGCAGTCTGCTCATTTACTCAGGTCAGTGTTGGGCTTTTTCCCCCCAAACGACTTTTACTAAGCAATCTTTCTACTTCACCTCTTATGTAATGAGAAAAACAACGCTGCCTGGTCAGTTCATTCATTGAACGGAGGAAAGGTGGTAGGGCAGCACCAAGGGCACAGCAGCACCAAAGGCACCAAGCCCAGGATGCAGAGATCTACTTGCACTATGCAAATTCTACTTTGCAAAGATATTTGCATGCATTTTGGCATCACAGGAGACTCCACACAAGTGCATTTATATGGAAATCAGTTTTACAGGTTAAGTTTACTCTATAAGTGAAAACTGAATTACTTTGTTTAGTGCTGCAAAATCTAAATGAATGTAATTATGACTTTAATGTGAGATCACACTCCTTTGTGCTGAGAATTCCACATACTCCATGAGAGAATAAACCCTCTCGTATAATTTTGTAGTCTATATTAATTATGCAGATATTTCTACCAGCTCAAAGATCTGACACTGACATCCATCTTTCACATAATGAGCTGCACTTCATCCCAAAGGTGGTTAGCATTCAGCCTCACTGAATCACAGCACTGCTTTCATCAGTCATCCCACATTCCATGCACAAACATTTATGATTAAGAATACATACCTAAACCTTTCTGTCCTGGATTCTTTGCAAAGTTGAAAGTAAACTGATA
Organism: Lagopus muta; assembly: GCF_023343835.1. Classification (NCBI taxonomy): domain Eukaryota; kingdom Metazoa; phylum Chordata; class Aves; order Galliformes; family Phasianidae; genus Lagopus; species Lagopus muta. The sequence continues at coordinate 7,573,573 of NC_064441.1, forward strand.
AAAATCCTTAAATCTTCCCGGCTCTTTTAACTCTTGTTCCATTTTAGGAATCTGAGCCTTTAGTTTTTCTATGCTGTCACACCTGCATTTTAAAAAGCACACTTGTGTATTATTGATTTTGCTATAACATAAGAGATACAATGTTAAGAGTCTTTTATAACATCACTGTGGAATACAGTTATCAAAACAAAAATCAAGCAGCCTGATTTATGTAATCACTGGTCTGTGATTAGAGCACTATTTCATTCCTTTGTTGTTACTTCTTCACACTGCCCACTGCACATGATAATCCACAAGATGTGATAAAGATTACTGCATTCACATCATGCAGAGAAAACTCAGGTATGCTGCACTGCTGGCCAATGCCCTTGCTTTCCCTATGTAAATAACTGTGGCAGCCCATCACACAACCAAGGCAAGGAGCACTCATTAATGCCCCCTTCCTCTCGTGGTCACTAAGCTGCCAGTGCTCAGACACCAGATGCATTTCTACAGAGGCAGACAAGTGATGCCAGACTCTGAAAACCCCTGAAGTCAAAGAGGACAACGTGACTCCGAATGCTTCAGAAGAGGACTGTGCCATCCAGTGTTGGCCCTGGGTCACACTCAGCACCCAACACTGCACACTTACCCTAGCTCAGTCATTCCATCCATGAATTCCAGCTTTGAAAATTCACACTGCGTTGCAGCTCGGAACTTCCATGCAATGATGAGTACAGTAATGCTGGCTGGGTCAAGGGCTAGATCATCACAAAACTGCTGTATACCATCTATACCAATTTTATTTTCATCTTGAGGATCTTCAGGATATAGAAATAAGTGTCAGAAAATACAGAGACTTTTGAAATAGTTCATTTATTCAACAAGGGTCTAAGAAGAGCAAACATTTTCAAGGTTGCCAAGATACGCTCTTAGAAGCAAACATTTTAAAAGCAAGGTTAGTTTCTTATTTTCAACACTGAAGCCTTAACATTTGAGGAAGTTTCAACAATAGAGCTTCCCATACAACGAAGCTCATTTGATTTTATTGAGAGACAAAAGCACCACATACATTTGGTTTCTGCAGATGACACTGACTCATCCCAGAGAGACAACAGCAGTCCTTCCCCACCAGTGCCTCAATCATTGGTGTCTTTGGGAACTATCATAACCAATTCTGCAGCGCCCATTCATAAGCTGTGCTGAAACAATTACCAAACCTCCCCATACTGTACCAAGCATTATGCATCCTCTGGCATCACCACCATGCATGAGATTGGCCAAGGTAACCTCCAAGAGGAGAGTCACACTGCCCCGTTATGACTGCAGGTCAGCCACGCACACTCCTCTGTCCACAAAGGACTCAACATCTGGTCTGGAGGTGAGATGCTCACATTTCAAGTGCACTAACAAAAATCTACTGATGCAAGCTGACAAAGACTTGAGGGAAATTGAGGTGTTTGGATTATGCACACACACGAAAACTGACAGAAAATGTAGCAGCAGTCAGTTATAGCTCCCCTAAGTGTTCCACTGTTTTGAATTCACCTTAATATTTTGGTGGGATACTACCAGCTGAACACTGCCTGTATAACATTTAAAAAAAAAAAAAACCACACTATTTTCTGCTCTGTTTGTAACACTGATAGAAGTCAAAAGCTGATAAAATGTAAAGGTAGAATCTGTCAGTGGTCATTGGTACGCAGCCTTTCTCTATGCCAGGAATGAGACCCGAGCAATACGTGTCCCCAGAAGGAGTAAATCCACGTTAACCATTGCAGGTACTCACTGAACACACAGTTCCAGATGCTCTCCTTGTACACATGGATATACATTTAGGGTACATAAAGCAAATTCATGTCATCTTTGCAAAGCAGGAACCACACGTACTTCCCTTCCAGCTTACACACCACAATTAATAACACACAGTGAGGAATGAGGCACTCACCTTTGTATCTGTTATATAGTTGTTCTAACTTCTTTCTGTCCAATGATCCTTTAACACTCTCTCGTATATAAAGTTCAGGATTTTGGAAGAAGTTGTCTGTTGCAACGTCCAGCTTCCAGTCATTCTGGGACAGACAACTCACTGCTGTCTTTTCACTCGATTGTGTGAAGACCATGAACTGACGCACTTTATCCTTCTGCGATGATTTCAACTTGTTCTAGCAAAAAGAGACAACACAGAAGCTAGAAATGTTTGAACAGGAGAACATCAGTACCATTCATTCACTGCCCATCAGAATTTTGCCCGGCAGTGAGACTGACTGACTGAGAGATTTCATTTCGCATGTGACCAGTTTGCTAAGCATCCCGGTACAGTCAGACTGAAGGATGCGCTGGATCAGCAGCAGGGCTGCGCTCTTACTGCAGTGTGTACAATAGTTCAGGGCACCAAAGCATATTTTTAACAGCATACATTCAGACTTACCTGTCTTCTAGGTAATTTACATTGGAACACATCTGTGTTTAAGCATTATAGAAACCATACTGGCAAAGAAATGAAAGAAGTTAAAGATGGGTGTTCTTCTGCACACCAGGGCACAGCAAACTCCCATCCAGCTGTAAGCAGGGACACGTTTCTGTTTAAACCAATTCATATAAATACACACAGTATTTCCAAGAGGGGAGTTAAACAAAGCCAAGGGCTGATGGTGAGAAAGCAACCTTGCAGCTCTTGCACTAAAGCCAATTTCAGTCCTGAAGTTCACAACACATTCAAAGCAGAAAGACCCCTAATGAGCAAGGTTTGACTTCTCAAGCCAGGACTGCACGTCCTACTCTGCACACACACACAGATCACCTTATGCTCTGTGCAGATTTATATCTTCCTTTCATTATTGTAATTCCCCAATGCAAGACTTCTTCTCAAGAGCAAAGGTTAAAAAAGAGGGAAAAACTGCACCCCAGAAGCTATGAACTCTCAGCCACAGCAGGAGTGCTTCAGGAGAAGAGAGAGCTGGAGCTCAAAGAGCCATCAGCCCCCAATCACACCACCATTGGAAGACATGAACTCCAGCTTGAGAGCATAGATGAGAAGCTCACAATCAAGTGTTTTCTGCCTGATGACAGTGAATAGCAGTGATGCTATTCATTAGTTAAGGCATCAGCTTTAGAGTAAAACTATTGCCAAAAACACCTTTTCTAATAAATAAATGCCCACACAATATGCTAAAAAGACTAATAGGGTCTCCTAAAAAAAAAAAAAAAAAAACACACTAGAAAACACAAGAAATCTGTTCCCAAATCAAAGCATCCCTGTGCCTACAACACTTGTCTGAAGCTCCAGCCCATGTTCTGCACACTGCAACACACCGTCAGACTGCACTCCTTGTGACACCGCAGTGCTTCTTTCTGTCAGTTTCCACGCAGCCCTTTGGGCACACGCTGTGGCTGGAGCTCAGATCCTCAGGCACAGCACTGACCTCACAGCACCCCCTAGTCCACAGCCCAAACTGCACGACCAACACAACGCTGCTGATGAGCCCCACACGATGACTTTTGGGCACGATGAATGAATCCTTAGTCGCAGTATTTAAAATTCAGGCAGGTGAAAATGAACCATGAATACAATCCCAAATGAAGATAAAACCATCTCACGGCCGCTGCCTGTACCAATTAGCAGCTTCCCCACATGAGCTCCACACAGCCAGCCTGCTGCAGCCCTGCACTACTGGCTTCCTTTCTTTTGAGAAAGCTGATGCCTTTAATCACTAGCTTTCTTCCCTTTTCTTTTCCTTTGGATATGCAGACATTACTACAGACAGCACCACTATTCTGTACCACGTGCAGAAAGAAGCTTTGTTCTGCCCCGCTCCTGCAGGGATAAACCAGGGACAACAGAAAGGTTGGAGTTGCTCTGCCAGAGCTCAGCACAAACACCACTCCACAAAGGCCAACATGAGAAGGGAGATTGGATCAAACCTGTTCTGCAGTACTGACCGAAACCTATTTATACACAAAATCTTCCCATGCCCGGGGTTCCCTAAGTGACAGTAACACCACAGAGCTGTTCTAAAAAGAACACGGAATGAACCGAGCAGCTAACAACACAACAGCACACAGCATGTCCTAATATTTTAAGATGCAATAAATCACACTTTGCAGACGTTGCTCTTTTTCTGGAATAGCTATTTTTACAGGCCAAACAGGCGTTGACTTTTGGTGAAGCCCCCAAACCCCTGCCATGTGCTGAGTGCTTCCCCAGCAGCCCACCAGCACGGGTGAGATGTTCACATCCCAGTGACAGGACAGCTCTTGGAAGCCTTCTGCAGGACACCAAGAGATGGAATTACAGCTGAGTTTTTATTACCCCATTACAGCTCTTCTTTCATCACCAAAACCCCACACTTTGGGTGGGAATGTGTCTCCAGCCGCCTGCACCTCTCAGGGCTATTTCCAGAAGCCGAGTTCTGACGGTATGACTGCGTTAAATGAGCAGGACAGAAGCCACAGGCACCGATAACCCTCATTCTGGCAGTCATCAGGAACAAATACCTCACACAGCAGTTGTTCATACTCTAATGCAATGCAATGCACTCAGGATATCTCAACTTTAATACCAATTAAAAGGGAAGACGTTTTCACTTAACAGATATGTTTCTTGCTAAAACAGGCAAGCAAAAGCCAACAGAAAACAAACACAATACATTTCCTATTAAGTCTCACCCCTTGGGGTAAGGCTGGAGGAAGGATTCAGCTTAGCCAGCCTGCCAACACCTTTGTGGTACCATGCTGCTCTGTACAACGAGGATGTCACTGTGACACGAGCTCCCTCCATCCTGGGCAGTCCGTTTGCCCATTCCAGGCAAAATCAAATGCTAGCCCTGATCTGCCAGCCCTGATTACACGGTTCCTTTCCTCGTCTCCAGCACTCTGTTTGCAGACACCTCAGCTGGAGCACACAGAGCACACACCATGAGGGCTCCTGGGAAACAACACCAGCCCATCCCACAGCACTGGGCCCGCAGAGCCCTGGGATTCCCATAAATCGCTCTTCTTGGACTTTGCTCAAAGGCTTCACATGGCTGCCAGACAAGCAGTGCGCAGCCAGGCTGAGGTGTCCCTGCCCCACACCCCAGAAAAGCATTCAGTCCCCATAAGTAACAAGGCCTGCCTCATGCCCCCCGCCCCAGCTGCTGCTGGCAGTGCCTGCCCCTCACTGCTTCTCCCGAGCTGCAGGAATGTGAGTGACGCGACATCTGCGCTTTTGTTTCAGCCTGGACTCAAAGAAAAGCCTGTTAGGTTCTCATGCACGTGACAGGTAAAAGCCTTGTCTAAAATAGCAACAATCTCCACGAAGCCCAGGCTTCTCCCCTAACTGCATTTCAACCCCAGCACTGTGCTGGGCTGTGGGAAGCACCCGAGCACTTTCAGAGGACACCAGCGACGTCGGCTCAAGCAGTGAACAACCTCAGTCCACACCGAGAAGAGCATGTTAGTGCATGCAAGGCCTTGCAGCCAGGGCTGTCACTTCTGGTGTGTCTCGGTGCACTAATGACATTAATGGTCAAGGGAATATTCCTCCATCCTGCATCTGACTCACAGAATCACTCCACACTGCGCTAAATCCATCAAAGGGACACCTGGGATGCCTGCAAATAACCTGTTTACTGCCTGCAAATCCAAGGCTAAAGATTACAAGGCAAAACTGTATTTTAGCTTGTCTGATAAGGAAACAAAGGTTAATTACAACTTATTTCTGCCACAAGACTATGAACACACTGAATTGCACTTTAATCCACCAACTGCAATGACATACGTACACTGCAAAAACACATTAAATCCAAGTTAACAACATAAACAATTAAAGCAAATAGCCACACTTTGCTTAACACGCACAAACGTGGCCATCCATTACATTTTACTGTCTACAGCAGCATGTTCCCACAGAAAGGCCATGGAAAGAAGGCCAGCACGGATCTTTAAGCTGCTATCTCCACACTGATGTGGAATCCACTTGCCTGCAGTGGAACAAAAGCAACCAACACGTACAAGGCCTGTCGGCATATCAAACCCAGGGGGAAAATCACAAGCAGCACAATTAAGTTGCATTTTACACCCTCTGAATTTCTTTTGTGTGGATAAAATAATTGTAGAACTTGCACACAGGCAGAAAGCATTAAACAGAAGAGCAACACAGAGCTATCCAGAAGCACACAGCACTTACAGTAGTGCTTTAAGGTAATTCATGATCGCAGAATGATTGGAAGGGACCTCAGAAGATCCCCTCATTCAATTGCCCTGCCAGAGCACAAACACCTGGATGAGGTCACACAGGATCACGTCCAGGCAGGTTTTGAATGCCTCCAGAGAAGACCTCAGGGCAGCCTGTCCCAGGGCTCTGTTACCCTCAGATAACCTAAAGGTAAAGGAAACACCCCAAATCAGGGCTTTTCCAATGCAATTCTGAAGAGAAAAAAAAAGGCACAAAATACAGCTGTCAGCTGTTCAGCATTCTTAACCCCTGACCAGGTTAGAAGCTCTGTTCAGCCACTAGAAGCTACTTTCATACCTTCTATTGCACTGGTACCACAAAACATGAGTTAAATATCAAGAGCTACGTAATGAATTTCACACCTTGCTCTCAGAGCAGTCCGTATGCCCTTGTAATATTTCCATGGCTCTCGTTAGAAGAGAACCTACACCTAAGTTCAAAGGGATCTCCGTGAGCTGGGAGAGGAAACAAGCTCATGCACCATCTTGTCTGCTGCTCAGTCCTACACACAATGCCAAGAATCCACGAGCTTCACTACAGAACCAAAAGGCAACGTTTCATACCAACAAACTGCTACAGACATGAATATATACCATAAAAAAGAGCCCAGCTGAACAGCTCACCAAGTTAGACACTGCATAGCAATGTGATGAAGTACAACAACATTATAGGAGACAACGTCAGATGTTTAAAATTCCGTATTACAAGAGCTTTGACTTCCTGTCACCTGAAGTTCATAATGAAAAATAAGTATTTAACAAATTATGTATTCATCAGCACAGAACTATTCTTCAGAGAGGGCAAACTGGACCGTACAAAAGACTGTAAAAACTATAGACAGAGTTAAGGCTAGTGCCTGCCTCCAGATAGACATGCAGACACTGATGTGCTTACCTTGTGTGTCATACACAGCTCTAAACCCATTCAAACATTCAGAATAGCAATGTTAGCAGCTCTCCTTAAGGAAGATGGAGAGCACAACAGATGCACTTGCTGCTAGCAGCCCTGTCCTGATCTACAGCTCTTTGCTTGTGACCCGTGAGCTGAAGCAGTAATAAAAGGAGACCACTGCCACCACAGGTGGTGCCCAGCTCAAACTACATGGAGGCAGATTGCTCACAGCCACAGCTGGGGCAGCACACCCGATTGCCACACAGCTGAACACCTCTTCTGAAGTTAACTACCAGGCTGCCATGAGGGCTCTCTTCCACCTAGTGGACAAAGACACCATAATGCCACAAAACTTCTGCCCTGAAAGCAGTGGCTGCAGCACACCAGCAAGGCTCAGGGCCAGGAGCACTGGAGGGCAGTGCTGCCAGATGAGCAGAAGCCACAGGGAGCTGTGCTGCAGAGGGGGCCGTGTTGGATGAGCAGCCCAGCCCCAGAAACTACACTGAGCCACTGGACAGACAAGCCAGAGCAGCAGCGCACAGTGGTGGTAAACTGGGATGTTACACCTTGTGCTTTTGGGAAAGGTTTCAGATGTCTGGGAAGAAGTCTCCCTGCTTTTCCTGTAGCTACCAAGTGTAGGTGCAGAGCCCTACACCTGGGCACTAGACTCAATCTGCACCTCTATTTGCAACTTACAAAAGCTGCTGCCTGTCATTTAACCCCATTGCAGTGTGCAGGTCACCCTTTCACCTGGCTGGAGTCAGCAAGCACAGCACAGGGCGTACCTGTTTGCAATGCCCAACAGCTGTGCTTGGGGCCACAACTGTAGTGCTCAGCTACACGCTGCAGAACAACACCAAACAGACAGGGGATGTCTGATGGGAGTATTCCTGCTGCTGCTTCAAGTAGGCACTTCCAAGGCTACACAGACAGAACTTCTCACTATTTCCCATGAAAATATGTTCTTCAGCAGAACAGGCCTGTTATTATATTGCCATAATGTTTCTGTAACTTTGCCACTTACAACAGCATTGTTCAATTTCTAACCACACAGCCAACCAAGAATAAATGAATACGCAGCTGGAATCCTGTGCATACATTCTGCATGCCTACACTGGGTAATGCCGTCAGCTCTAGCAGATTTTTAGGGGAAAAAAAGTCTTCATGAAAGTAGTGTAACATCACCAGATAAGCGTTATTTGAGACAGTCCCAGGAACTGCAGAACTACCACAGGACACCTTTACAGACTGAACTTTAACCAAACTTCAGTTCCAAGTTCCCATTTAAAAAAAAAAATCTAGATAAAACTTCCAATTAGAAGTTATACTGGTAACACAGCGACAAGTTTATTAGAGGTCTATGTACCACACCACTAATTTAAATCCTGGTCAACCAAGTTTTTATGCCAAGAGAACTCCAACAGCTAGCGGTGTCCCTTTTATTTTTCATTTTTTCTGATTTGCTTTTAAAACAGGAAAACACAAATTGCAGCATCAGGTGCCCTTGTACCAGTAAGTGTGCCCAGAGCTTCTCCCCTCCCTTCCCTAAGACAACGCAGCTCCAATATCTACAAGGAGGTAAGTTGCAGTGCTCCAGCCGTGCAGAAGCAGCTAAAGCCGTACAACCTCTGTACACACAAACGGCCTTAAAGCACAGCCATAATGTCTTCTCTTGGGGCACTACTCTGCACGCGAGAACCAATGCAGACCCGCAGACCTTCTTACTTAGGGATAGGGAACATCATCATCTCTGCTTTAAGCAAACAAATAGACGATTTTTGTTCCAATCGCTGCGGTTTCCCTCCAGAGCAGAAGGGACAAAGTCAGTCCGCGCGTGAGCCTGCAGCAAACCCCGAGCTATCAGGAGAAAAACAATGCGGAGAAAATGCGGGGTAGGTCGGTGCTCGCTCGGGGCGCTCACACGAGCGGGAGCCGCACAAAGCGGGCAGCCCCAAAGTCCGCAACGCGCCCCGGCTCGGCACAGCCGCGCTCCCCCCGCGCCACGCGCCTCTCGCCGCCCCGCTCCCGGCGGAGCCCCGCTCGTCCCGTCCCCCCCGGCCCGCTCCGCTCCCCGCGCCCGGCCCGAGCCGCCGCCCGGCATTCCCGCGGCCCTCCGCCCGCAGGAAGACGCCGGACCCGGCCCGAAAAGCGCGGGCGAGCCGCCCCGGGTCGAGCCGAGACCCGGAGGACCTCGCGGGCCGCCCCCCAGTACCGGCCTCCCGCCTCCCCTGCGCGGTCCCGCCGAGGGCGGCCCGGCCCGGCCCCGCGCAGCTCCCGGGCGGCCGGCCGGCCCGCCACCACCAGGCCCCGGCGGCCCCTACCGCTGCGGCGCGGCCGCGGTCCGCCGGCCCCAAGCCGAGAGGCGGGCTCGGAGGACACTCACCATGGTGAGGGCTGTGCGGGGCTGCTTCCCTCGCCGTTCGGGAGGGCGCTGAGGGCGGCGGCGGCGGTCAACGTCTTCCTCCGGCGGCGGCGGCTCCGGCTCCTCGCGGGCCCTTCCGCCGCCTCGCGCTCATGCGCAGTGCGCTGCATCCCCCGTGCCCGGGGCCGGCGCTGCGGCAAGCGGCCGGGCCGCTTCGGGGATGCCGGGACGGGGCGGAGAGCCGAGACGGCCCGGGGAGAGGGGGAGGGGGGGTTCCGCAGACGGCCGAGAGGCGGGAGCCGCCCCGGGGATGGCGGAAAAGGGAGCAGAGAGCCCCGGGGCTGCGGAGGGCCGGGCTTCCCGCGCGGCGCTGCCCGGTCCGCGCCGCCGTTCTCCCGAGGGGAAGCTCCGGGTTTGCTTAACTGCAGAATTGAAGCACGCCGCGATGTCTCTCCGGTGTCGGCGCCTCTTCTGCTCGTGGCCGTGCCCCGCGGTAGCCCTCACCGTGTGCGCTTTAAATGTAAGAAGAGCTGAGATAGGAAACGCAGCCCAATGCGAGCGGCGCCTTCAACGAGCTCTCGTTGGTAGAAGCGCGGCGGCGATATCACCCGCACGTGGGGAAGGCGACGTCTCGGGGCAGCGGTGTCACAGGTGTTAGGAACGGCCGTAATCCATCACTTCTCCTCGTGCAAGAGCCCTCTGCAAGAAGCTGGGGCTGCTGCATGCTGCTGCACAGTGCTGGCTGTGAGGGCTCAGCTGCTTCTGCAGCAGCACAGGTGTAGGAGCAAAAGCAGGTGCAAGGCTTAAATCAGCTTGTTTCAGTATCCCATATATTGGTAGGGAGTGCTGGGTTGGTTGTTTTTTTTTTTTCCCCCTAAGAAATCTTGTTCTATTCCTTGTAGGCTTCATGTCCAGCAAATCACTTTTCATGTATTTCATTCATTAATGGGGAGCGAAAGTAGTATTTGGAGAACCAGGCCTGTCCTGGGACATCCTATGGTCTGAAACGGTAAAACTAAGGATTGAAATGATAATAGAGATATGAACTGTGTGAATTCAGCTAGCCACAGAGACAATAGTTGCCTGGGTATCTTAAATCCTTCTGAAGAACTTATTTTTAAGAGCAAGAATGGCTACAAAGTGGCCAGTACAAACAAGTCACCACACCCAGTCAAGATCACATCAACTGCAGCTGGAGAAACAAAGGTATTTCAGGAGTTAGCTAACTGCCATCATGCTGTGTAACATGCTGTGACAGCCCTCCTGCAACCCGAAGACAAGTTAGATCTTCTGGAGAGTTACTGCAGTGTGTAACAGGAATTTGAGAGATGAGCTGTGATTACGGTGGGTTCCTCCACACAGAGATGGGATTTCTAACTGCCTTGTTTTTCTTGAGCATCTATTATTACTCTTGCTGGTTTTCATTGTTGCAGGATCTCCTGGTGTCTGGCTGGGGTTGTTTTTTGTGTTTGTTTTTTTCCTTTGGGGGAGATGATACATTTCTTTTTTTCCTCTGAAACTTCAATGCTTTGTAAAAGAAGAGGCACCACAAGCAGTATTTGTATGTATTCAGGATATGTTGTCTAAACCAGGGTTGTTACATACTCTACTTTAGTACAGCTCCATCCAACATGGCACAGGAAGTTAGGGCAGGGATAAACAACTCTGCTGCCTGTAATCATGATGTAAGCATTCAGTGATACAGAATAATAATAAATATTGATTGTGTAATCTGCAAGCAGCACAATCAGTGACCACACTAACACGGTGACTTGTCTAATTCATAGCAAGGTAAAGCTGACTCTATTTTGTAGTAATTCAATGATGTTTTATCTCATATGAACGTGAAAGACAACTGTTCTGTTGGTGTTTTTTTTTTAAATCTCACTGTGCTTGGCTAATGCATAATTCTGAATGTAACACTGTTCTGTTTTACACTGACTGATGTGAACCGTCTTCTTGAGCAGACAGAGAAGTAATTCTCATGTTAAGTCAAAGCAGAACCATTTAGCGTAATCCCTTTGCTGAGAACTTCCACTTACAGCACTCTCTAAAGAATAAGCCCAAAGGTTCATGAAGGATAAAAAAGCACTGGAACAGCCTGGCCTAGAAATGTCCTTCTAACCCCCTCCCCTCCCCCCCCCCCCCCAATTCTTCTCAGCTACTTTATGCTCTAGAAAGTGAAACCACCAATTCTTACACTGGTGGAATAGTCTTCAAGCTATGACTATGGCCCTTTTCCTGCAAATACCAACCATGTTTAACCAAGAGAACAAAGTCCCACAAACTACCTTGCACAAGGAGATTCACTGCTATTCCAAGAATATCCAAAGGTACAGACTCAGCAGACTGTTCAACAGATACATTTGGGATTGATATACTAGCCTATATATAAATATATATATAATATGTATATAAAGAAAACAAGACAACACAAAATAAAGCCTGAATCCTCCCATAGGTGTCTAAGCAATTTAACCTGGAAACTGGCATAGAGCCAGTATCTGAAGATTGTTGTTAATAGGTCACAGGGAAGGGTGTTCACCTTCTATTAAGTTTTTCATCCTTCCTGCATTATGTAAGAGGTTAACAAGTTATTACACATAGTCCAAGGCACTGTTAGGAGCTGGGTTCCACTTGACTGTCTCTGGAAAGAAGCAGGACAGGTTTATGTGGCAAAGGAAGACAAGTCACATTAGTGAGCCCAGAACAGATACTAGACTGTCTGAACATTGCTCATGCGTGCTGCATCAACTACAACTTCACAGCACACCTAACAGGCAACAGATTGCAAGGCCTCTGTGTTTTGTGCAACTCCATAGTAACACTGAGATAAACTGCCTTGATTTTAGAATATGTAAGTAGATTTTAGAATATCTAAGTATCTAAGAAATGAGAAAGCAGTAAGAGGTACAGACATTGTCTTGTTTCAGAAGTTCTGAAACAACAAGATATGATCTCTGTAAGCAGAATGATCTGAAGTTCTCCAAGTTCTAAAGCAGACAGCGCCATGACAGCTATGATTTTAATGATTAAAACCTGTACCTTTTAACTGTCAATAGCCTGCCATCCTGGCTACACATCGGGGATTTCGAAACCAGGAGAATAAGATATATTATTGATTTCTCTATCACAGGGATTTTCTGCAAGTATCACCTTAAACTGTTCATCTTAATAAAAAAAATAATTCTAATTCAGGGCACACATTTTGCTCTTCATATAAGAAACAATAATTAAAGTTTATACGTGGCAGACTGAGCCTTTTGCCTTGAAGTAAGCTGTCTGCAAGAGTAACACAGACATACAAAGCAAGCGTAGAAGATGGCTCTTACCTCCTGTCACACATATTTAGCCTTTTCCACTGTTCATCCTGTCATCATGGCACACTGGTTTTGGGGAAGATGTCTATACAATCCAGCCAAAACTAATTTTCTGGTGTCTAAGTAGCAAATTGTGACCTACTTTCCTGTCACTAGCTACCAATGTCAGTACAGCAGTGCAAACTTCAAGGAAAACATACACTGACACATCTGTATACAAAGGTTCAACTTACAAATTGTTCTCTTTCTAGTTCATGTTATACCTCATCTTAGATCTCTGTTGTCTGACCTATGTCTTAGGCTCCCAGGGTGCTCAGCACAAGACACCAAACATGCACCATTGCCACTGACCACTCCAGTACACACAGTACATTCAGCACTGCTGAGCTTTTTACAAACAGAACAGATAGAGTACAGTCAGTATTTCCTGATCTGACTGAACAAAATAACAGCTGGTAGAAGTGAATATACCTGTGATAACCATTAGTCGAAGTGTCCTTTAAAAGGGGAGTAAGTTGTTTCAATACAAGAATACACTGCTGAGATCAACTTTCTTGCTTCCTGCTGACTGTTAGAGGTCCTGCCAAACACTTCAGTATTCATTTTCTACTCATCTTGAAAGCAGACCCTAAGGTTTCCTGGTCACTACAAGTTAAAACCATAGAATAAAGAAGTCAGTGCATGCTGGAAACTATTTTTAAAATTTATGGCAAAAATATCTATAAAATATATTATTACTTGCAAGGTTATAATCTTAAACTCTAAATCTTACATTGCAACTTTACAAGCAAGTGTGGAAAATTATTTATAAGGCTTTGTGTCCACAAATTTTACAGCATTTTAATTACTGTCATCCTCATTACATAGGAGGAAACAAAGGCAAATGTGCACTAAGTGGTTTGCCTGCAGTCACGGTGAGTCAGGGGCTGAAATAAGAACACAGACCTGCTCTCCTGCTTTGCTCATTACTAATTCAGCGTGAGCTGAGGCCCAGCAGTCCAGACCTATGCTGGCTTTAAGCTATCAGAGCAATAGTGGTTGACAGCAGCTGAGTGTGAGAGCAAAGCTGACTGAGAGATCCGTGCTGGTGCCAACTACAGCTTCGGAGGGCTGTAACTTTGGTATGGTTAACATTCACATTACGAAGCAGGAGGTTATGTGCTTAATAAAAACAAGAAGCTTGCTGACCAATAAGAATAATTTTCTTCCTTTTTCAACCATCACTCGTTCCACAGACAACAGGTCATTACTTTGATGTTACTATCATATGGCTCTTACTCATTCACATCAAAAACACAAGAAAATGTTCCAGAGTTCACCTTCGTCATGAATACTTCATCTTAACATTCTAGATTGGAGGAATAATCTGCTTTTAATAATTCTCTAAGATAAATTAGAGAGCTGCATTGCAGCAGCTATTTCAAGTGTACAAATTCTGACAGTGATTTCTGCAAGAGATTTCCAAATAGATTTCTAAATCCCAAAATAAACCAAACCATCACTATTCGAAAAACCAAAATTCAGTGAAACCCATATTGTGGAAAACTTAATAGCTAATTTTCAGAAGCAAGGGTTCCTAAGAACATGCTGTTGTCCATTGGCTGGGAAAAGCAAGCAGTGCAGGCTGTGTGGACACAGAACATCACGCTGTGAGTTTTGCTTTAGATTCAGCATAGTAAAACAGATCTAGAAATGGAGTAATGTCAAGCAGGAAAGAAAAAAGCAAATCTGTAGCACCCCTTCAGGCCTAAGTTTCCATTTCTGTATGCAGATACAATTTTTATATAAAAACAAATCACTCAACTTACCTGCAGTGGAGCCCATTGTGACCATTCAGATTACTGCTTCCTAAATGTAATCTGTAGGTTGCAGTGTCTCAGATATCAGATGATACACATATAGCTGATTAAAACCCCTTACATAAACATTTGTACACAAACAATCAAAGAAAGAACAAAATGGGGAAAAACTAAAACAAACAATCCAAGTTAAGCTTAATTTTTATTTAGTGGTGAATAAAAATCACTGTGGCAATACTCTACAAGATGATCACTGAATTTTATTTTTTTGTTAGGTGTCATTGGATGAACAGGGATACTGAAAAGCAGTGCTCAATGTTTTTAATATACAGACCACCTAGACCCATTTCATTTCTACAGTTTTTGCCTGCATTGCAGGCAAGGCTGCCAGGTATGGGATCTGAGCAGAAAATTCCCCCAGACACGGTATCTTGACTATGAAATAGGATTTACATCAGCACAAGGATCCACTTGCACAGATCTAACTACAGATTTGGGATCACTGCAGCATTTGTATCTATTCCTTCATGCAACATCAACTCTGCTATCATCCAAAAGCAACGTATCAGAAGTCCATATGACCAGCACAATTTCACCTTAACCAAAATGTGAGAAGATTTTCTAATTCTGTCACAATTAAAACACTCTCTTCTTTCCCTGTTCCTGTATCTTTGAGCTGTTCTTGAAACAAGTAAATATTTGGTAAATTATTTGCATGCTGTCTGAGAAATGTTTGCTTTACAAATTAAAAAAGCCTACAAATTTTCCCTTCTACAACACAACAAATGCAAAAAAGAACATTTTTCCTAGTCATGTTTCATGTTGTTATAAAGACCTTGGTACTTCACACTCCAGCTAATAAATACCACTTTGGAACATCAACAATATGAGAAAAGGAATGAGGATCTTGAAGTTGGTATTTTATTTTGGCACACTTTCCAAGTATTAAAAAAGCTTATCACCTCTCAGTGCTACTACTTCATGTTTAAAGATCAAATGCTGTTTTTGGAAAGCAGTCACATTCCAACTTTGATTAGTGTAGCAAATCCCACCATGTATTCTTAAAGTGTTTTTCATCAGGTATCTCAAAGTATATTAAAATAATATTTGAAATGCAAGTTACCACTATGCCTTGAGGTAAATGGGAAAACAGATGCACCTAAAAAGACAGAGGGATCCTGGGCTATGAACAGTCCTGAATTCCCTGCCGAGGCGAAAAGATAAGGCCATAAGCAGGAATTCTGCATGAGAAATTAATTCATGAAATTATTACAACCTTTCAGGTTTCCTTCATGTCAGTGCTCTCACATCTCAGGGAAAAAAGGCATCTCTGAATGACAAAGTAGGCAGAAGACCCCTCGCTCTCAGCGGCCCTTACTCACCTCTCCTTCCTTTAAGGGAACCCTGTTTCTTCCCACTCTGAGGTCTTTCCACAGGCAAACACAGTCATTGAACAACAACCACGTAGGTCCACAAGTTATATACACAATTACAGCACAGTGATGTTCAGTCAGAATAATTGGCAGCCAACGGAGTGTGTGCAGAGAAAACCAATTCCACAATCCGTGACACAAAACACTTTGATAAAAAGGTGAAGAAACCTCCTGAGAGAGTATCAGAGAAGTAGAAAAAATAAAATGCACCTTCCCTGAGTTTTATTTTGGTTCAGCTGCTTCATCCATGAATTCCACCAGTGGAGCATGTCTGTTGGCCTGGGCACCTTCTTGAAAATTCACCTTTTTAATCACTCCTGCCTTTGGAGCCCTGATGGTATGCTGCGTAGAAACAGACCAACAGTGAATCAGCACAAGGGCTGCCTGCTTTCCCCCTCTCTCTCCAGCAAACACTAACATTACTCTTTGGTGCAATTAGAACACAACCAACTTATTTCCTCAACACTTCTGTATTCATTTTAAGCCTTATTCTAAAATGTTACCCTAGCCCTTTTTCAAGTTTTATTTCCTCATCAGCATTTATTTTGGTAAGTGTACTAGGGACAGAAATGCTATATTAATGTATTTTGCAGTACAAACAGCTGAAAGGTATTTTGCTTCATAATATTTTCTGTTACATTAGATAGCAGGCAGAAATAATGCAGCTTTAGTCTACAATATTAATCGTATAACAGATTTGTTCCCCTAATAGGAATCTGCAGATTTACTACAGGCAGAGAAATATGAACACAGCTGATAGTGACAGTGAAGGAACAGTGTGTTCAATCCTGATCCTCACACTGGTCTACCTGTTAGCTTTCCTTTCAAGCTCTGATTTTAGCAGTTTCCTATGTAGGATGAGCCTAATATTCAAAAGCACATTAAGCAAGGATTCATTTAAATAACGTTTTTGCAGTTTCACACTCTGCAAGGAGAACAGCCCAGCCAGGGGTCTGAGATGTCAGCTGGAGAGACACAAACGTTTGGCATTCGACTGTAAACGGGGTTATTTTCTCAGTGTGCAGAGATGTTGTATTCCATGTTATTTTAGAGTAATTTTTAGAAGGTGCTGTAAGGAAAAAGGGAGTTTTCTCAGCAATATTAATTCTGCTACCTCAAACTAAAGTGTAAAATAAACTAATAAACCCAAACCTGAACAGTTCAGGCTACAAGGACCATAGTTCAAGCAACTTGAGCCATGGCCAAGCAATGTGACAACAGACAATGGCCATGTGGACAACTAAAATAATTTTTAGTGTGCTGTTGGTTTGTCCAAATTGTCCAACAAAATTGTCCTGGGCACATGTGCAGTAACCATGAGCTGAATTTCTGCACAAAGTAACTACAGACATCAGAATCACGGAGAGCAAGAAATATTCCTAGACAGGTCTGTACTAGAAAAATGAAAGGATCATTGCTTCTCAGGGAGGGGAATGAAGGATTGACAAGGGAACCAGATGAATGTTAACACATCTGCAGAGTGCCAGGGATTACATCATCATCATTTGTTAATAATAACAACGAATGTAATCCCCTAAAAGCTCAACAGACACAACGCTTGTTATACAGCATATAAAGCAATAACAACATCTGCAAGCAACAATCTGCACCACTCTTCATTAATGCAATCAAAGCTGATACAAGCATGACCGTAGTTTTTATTTTCTCAGCAACTAGAACTTTTTATATAAAGTCACTCACCTCCATTTTCATGGCTATCATAACCATTAGAGGGTCTCCAATCTCAACCTTATCCCCTGCTTTCACAAACACCTACAATTCAAATGTTGGAAAAAAAAAGTCACGCATGTCTGTGCCATTAAAATACATGAGATAGATGTTGGCTAGGACAATCCACTTAGTAGTGGATTTACAGAACAGCCTCATAATATCTTTATCGTTGCCAAATTGGGTATTCGAGTTCCTTATACAATACTCAAGGGGAGTCAAAGGTTTTACAAAGAGGTCTGATAACAGTCAACAGGTTGACTGGGAAGTCATTTATGTGTCAAAGAGGAAACACTTGAAGAGAAAATGTATTCTGCCCCATCTGGGTTTTAAAAGCTTCTATTTTGAGATATGAAGTCCAGAACCTCTTCCTGGAGCAAGCCATTAAGTTTCTTCTAAAAATAAAGTCCAGAGAGATTTCAGCAGCCACCAATCCTTCCACAGCCCTGATTCAGAGCACTTCTTGAACTTCAGGCAGTGCTCACAGCACCAAGCCTGGTGGGGTTCAGGAAGTAAGTGGACAGTGCCCATAACATACGGTTTAATGTTCACGTTGTCCTGTGTGAAGCCAAGAGTTGGACTCCACAACCCATGCGGGTCCCCTTATAGCCCAGGATATTCTAGGATTCTGGAGTATCACTCAAGAACGTAAGAGATCCACAGTCAGCGTACTGCATCCTACGAAACAGCTCCTGCCCTTTCAGGGTTCATTCCTCTAACTACTAAAATTAACTATCTTGAAGACCTCTGTTATGATGAAGCTTCTCCATCACACAAAAATACAATTTGCTGAGCTAAAGGAAAATAAACAACAGAAAAACAGAAGCAGTAAAAACCAGAGCTAAACAAAAGAGACATTACTGAATGTTCTTTTTGTTTGTTTGTTTTCTCCAGGAACGTCTCATCACATTCTTTGCTCACATGAAATGGGTCAAACAGCCTGTAATGCTTCAAGGAACTTCGGCTTAGAAAGCAATAGAGGTGACAGAAAAAATATTCAAAGAGTAAGATTAGTTATGTATTCATACCTTCCTGACCTCTTGAAAGATCCCAGAAGTCTGAAAACAATCTTGGGCTGCTACAGGAAAATCAAACTAAACAGGACTTTTAGAAAATTGGAAACTGGGAGGAGTTGTGCAGCGATGAAATTTTTGGTCCTAATTCTCTCCTGGTAGTACAGAACCAAACACTGTGCCTGGAAGACTGAATTTTGATATCATTCTGTAGACCTCGTTTTCCCACTCCTGTTATTATACTCACCTTCTCAACAGTGCCTGTCATGGGAGCTACGGCACCACCCTGTGTCCCTGCTGAGCTCACTGCAGATAAGTACTTGGGTACAGGAAGGCCAATCTGAGCACTGCCTTCCTACAGAAAATAAAACCAACAGCAAGAGTTAACAGTAAAATAATAGCATTAGTATGTGTGCTGACATGGGCCAGGACAGACCTAGCTTCATGAAAGGTAAATGCAGCTGTTTCAGCTTGTAGACCACTGGGGCCAGAGCAAAAGGACTGTGGGCACACCAGCTGCTTTGCAATGCTCAAGTCCTTAAGAGCTGTGTCTGCTGCTGCGGAGGGACCAGAAAGGAAGGAACTGTGCCTGTGAAAATGAGGCTCCATGCAGACCTTTGCCCCAAATCCACACCTTCCCCATTCACACTGTAACAGCATAGAAAGTGCTAGAATATTAGAAAAGGCTGTTTGCAGAAGGAGGAGGTAAGCTGCTAAGACACTGCCATCTTCATTGGCAAGCACTGTCAATATGGTGTTTCACAGACCAAAATAATGCCATTACTCACACAGTGTATATAATGTCCTGGTAAATCTTCATTCCTTTTTTTTTTTTTTTTTTTTTTTTTAATATTGGCTGAAATTATCCTTCCTCAGATCAATTCTGATTTGTTATCATTTTATTTTAAAATGAAAATATACAATTATCAGAGTTACAAAGTAAGTAACAGTTTGAAGCAACTGTTCCTGTTCTGTGCAAGATAAGATACTGAACCACTTTAATATTACAGGTCCCTCCCTTCCCCAAACCATCATTTACAGCTCCCCTGATTCCCCTAATCACATTTTATCTTTCTGCAGCTACTTGATCTACCCATTCAGAACCAACTTCTAATTGCAGTTCTAAATCCAGCAAGTATCAAAACATTGGGGACGATATAAAAATTTAAATTATGATTCTGTTCCATGTTCTGTTGCAACTTATGTTGCTTATCCACATGGACAAGACTTTAAACTTTTGATGATAACCAAAAGAACTTTACCAGAGAGAAGAGATGAATGGTGTTGTCCAAAATGACCAGTTTGGACTTGCACATTGTTCCATTAACTGAAGACCTCAGGTAAACTGAATCGCCCTCATTGAAGATCTCTCCAGAAACCAGGAACATTTTGTCTTGAATCTGAAAGTTAAATGCTTCTATAAGGACAAAACCTAACCCTTCAGGAACACTAGAATAATAAAGCAGAAATTAGTATTTCTGGTATACAGTCATAAGCTGTGATTCTTCACAGATAAATTCTGGATATTTTTTTAAAGTCATTTTCATAAATCTGGTATGTATCCTGTATTTTTCAATTGATGTAAGGTATTATAGGTATTATGTATCCAAAGTAGACAGCTCAGATTAACTGATTCACTCCTGCTAGGACAGTTTTTATCATAAGCCATGCAACAGCACTCAGTAAAATTATAAAGGTGTGTAGAACAAAAATAAAAAAAGAAGACTATTCTGTTTAGTGATGTGATCTGTGCCACAGCTTCAGAACGTGAAGATATGAATGTGAACATAGGCGTGCTGCGTTCAATTTGTAGCACTCCCACAGCACTGTCCGCTTCATCATCAGCTCCCAAGGCACACAGCTCTGCTGCTCCACCCCATAACTCCAGATTCTCTCCATTTCCACCTCAATCCCCATTCTTCCTTTCTTCTCAGCAGCCTACATTCTCCCCAGCTGCATTTCATCACCCCTGACTCAACATTCCTTCCAGCCTCTCTTTAGATTTCGCTGACGTTACTTATATGGGTAGACTTAAATTCTAAAAGCTCTCTTACATTACATCAGTAATCAATACACTCAAAATACTCTGCGAATTGTTTGAGCACTGAGGGTTATCTCAATAGTCCTATCCTCAAAAAAAAAAACAAAAAAGAAGAGTTACTGACACATGGATATACATACAATAGTGCAATAATTTTCTCACTACTTTAGAGACAAACACTTAAGAAACAAGTTTATGTATCTGGAGTTGTATTCTGTAGGAGCTATGTACTTTAAAAGTTGGTATGAACAGAAGCCTATGAGAAATTCATTCTATGTTTATTTAATGAAATATCTGAACAAAGTCTAGTTGTACCTGCATGTTGTATGACCCTTCTCGATTGTAAGTTACAGCAACATCCACAACTGCTCAATAAAACAAAACACACGAGTAGGCAGATTTAATAATAAGACCCAAAGAATAATAACAAATAAGCAATATGCAGTCTACTGTTTTGATTTATAAAGAGACTGAAAAAACACTTTAAAAAAAAAAAGTTGTATTTTCAGATTAGCTTAGCAGAACTGAAGTCATGCCCTGGGAATCTGCATTTCAAGTCACCTGGGCAGAGCACAGATTGTATTATGGGAAACGAGTGCTGAATGCTATCACAGCAATGTGAGGCCAAACAAAAGCCAAAAGCTCTTTCAAAATCTCAACCTTATTCATTTAAATGACAAACATTACTACTGTCATTTGAACTTAGTTTATATCTCTTCCAGATCTAAGAGCATGCATTTAATAATTAAACCTGCCACCTTATGAATTGCCTTTCCAGCATCAATTGCTTAGAACTGATACTGCTACTGTTTGCTATTTCTTAACCTGAGTATTCAAGTACCAACTGAAATAACTTGATCCATCAACTATCTCCTCTTCCTTCATTCATGCTTTTTTATTCACTTACTGTTTTCTCCATCCAGTAGAGACAGTTTTCTAGTATATAATATATTTATTCTTCTACCAGTGCTGGATGCAAATGGTGAGAATTTATCTAAAATACAAAATATACAGACATGTTACTTCAGTTAGTTTGGCAAAACACACAACATTTAAAACTTAAACCATTAAAAAAAAAGACTGTCCTGGTATTACTACCTTAATATACTTTCACATTTATTTTGCACATAAAAGGTTGGAGACAATCCCAAACTCAAACTTCAAGAAGAAATAACTGAGGCTGTGTAACCTACAGAAAACAAGACACTAACAGCACTTGCTAACAGGAGGAATATTGACTGTTCTCCATGACCACATCCTTGAAGAGGACAAGAAAGCATCAGAATTCTATGGCTAGATTAAATTTCAGCCAAAGGCTTTACTGTAAGAGTTTGAACTCACAGTAGAGGATTGCCTGGAAAGTCTGAGGGACTTTCAGTTACTTGGTGTTTTTAAGAATTGATCGGATACACCACTATTAAATGCTGCCTGATCAGTTCCTCCTCTCCTAAAGCAAGAATCCCAACCTTCTGTGCTTCCAAAATATTATAAGTGGGGAAGGAAAGTAAAAGAATGAGGTCGTTGGCAGCATACATTAGATTTATACCAAGCTTTTAACGGTAATCACATGTGCCAGTGGTAAAGGCATTAACAGCATCAGAACTCATGAGTTTTTGGCTCCCAGAATCCTTTTCATTCCATTCAACTCTACTGCCCTCCCCAGTCCCAGCCAGTCAGTCCACCTCTGAAGACCTTGAATCAACTGTAGAACCAACAATGAGATAATCAGAGCCTGTGTGCTTAAAGAACAAAAAGGACACACAGTGACACAGATTGAGAACCCCAAGGTCTTTCAGGCAGGCTCCATCTGGAGTGCTTAGGAAAGTAGTCTGTACATTACAGTGTGATATATACAATATCTCTCTCTTATCCAAAGCCACAGTCTGCTGTGTGCGTAAGTAACTGATAAATGCTATCATGCTCAGAACTCTGAGCAGCCATTAAATAAGGCAAAAAGAGACTACACAAAATAATCACACATGCTCACAGCACTGTCTCATCCAGTCACAAGTAAAATAAAGCAAAAGAATGATCCTTACCACTTGACTGATCTCTAAAGGCATCTGATAGCATTTTCTCGTTCAGTATGAGTCCTAGAGCTGCCTGACACACAACTTCAAGTGGGGTTGCCTTTTTGGCTGGAAACAGATCGTCATGGTATTGAGGAATGAAATTAGTGTGCACGTTTCCAGCCTCAAACTGTGGGTGTCCTGACAGGCTCAGTAGGAAATCAATATTAGTGCTTAATCCTACAATCTGTCAAAAAAAAAAAGAAAAAAAAAAAAAAAAAAGAGCAGCATATTGCCAAAGTGAAATGAATTTATGAATGAATACACATCTTTCTGCTCATCTTATGCATTGAAACTGTCTTTACACAGCACCAACAAAACACAGCACCAATGAATTCTGTGAACTGAATTTATTCAACTAGTATGTTTTATTACCTAAGAAATCAATGCTTAAAAAAAAACCAAAAAAACAAAAAAACAAGTGTAGATTTCTCAAAAGCACTCTGCTTCCAAAACATTACCTTTGTCCAGGGCAAAGTCAAAGAAAACTTTCCAGAAATAGTAAGGAGAGGTGATTGTATCTGTACGTTGTTAGCTCAAGGTGTTCAAGAGCCTTGTTCAAGCATGGGAACCACACTGGGTTCCTCTTACTTACATTATACTGACGCAGGCTGTACCGCAACTTTCTCAGCGCTGCCTCACGATCCTCAGCCCACACAACTAACTTTGCAATCATAGGATCGTAATGAACAGAAACTTCATCACCTACAATACATGAAGAAAGTTCTGTAACACTCAAGAATGTACTTCCTGAAAGCACAACACACGCCAGTGAACTCTGATACAAGCTGTGGCCACGTTTCTGTATGCTCTTAAAGAATATTTATCTTTAATGATCTGATCTGGCTTTTCAGTTCCAAGGAAAATCTCAGCACAAAGTTTTGTAGGAGGAAAATTACAATGGCTCGAATGGAGATGAATAAAGAAGTAAATAGAACATCAAACATTTCCCATCTCACCGCTGCCTTCAGCTGTACCTTGTCTGACCCCAGTTTCTATGCGGGTGTCTCTATCAGGCGGTGGGGTGGATAAGTGCACCAAGGGCCCAGCCCCTGGCAGGAAGTTATTGGTAGGGTCTTCAGCATATATTCTAGCTTCAAAGGCATGGCCTTGGAGCAGAATCTCTTCCTGCGTTAGTGGAATCTTCTCTCCTGCAGCAACCTGAAAAAGTTTTTCTTCTTTAATGCAGGATCAATTCTCTGTTGATGTGTGAAAGGTTAAGTCTATCTCTTCCAAACACAAACAACTAGAAAGCGTGTTAAAAAAACCCAAAAAACAACACAAAAAGTGTTAAATTACAAGTAGCAAACTCTGAAATCACTCTTTCCTTTTTTCTGAGATTCACCAGTCAAAGTGTTTTACATTATTAGTTAAATTGACCTCACACAGCTAAAACATGATGAAAACGTTATCATTTTATTTTCCCCTATTGCCAAAAAAATAATTAAACATTTAAGTTAAAGGATGATTGATCAGCTAAGACAAGATTTTATCAGAGAGAAAATGACTCCAACAGCAGATGCTGAAAGAGATTATTAGCAGCCAGCGCTGCTGACCCACACTGCTGATTCTCTCTACTGAGGAATCTGTACATTTAAGTGATTCTTTCTCTATGAAGATTCCTTGTAATTTAAGAATCTTCAATAGGCAAGAAAAGTCCATTTTATTCCTCAAAGACATTTTTATTACAAATACAGGAATGCCAACAAACACAAAAACCACAGAAGTTTGAGACTTAAAAAAAACTCTGTCAAGGACAGAATAATAAGCAGCATGATGCAGCTGAGCAGATAGGAGACCTTTTAGCAGGGAGCTCCACAGTCTCCATCCACACAGGAAATACCAGTTCTTTCTAACAACTCTGAGCAGTATTTAATCTCTCATTATTCAGGGTTTTCTATACTCTGCCTTCTGTCACCAAGCCAGAGCTTCCAGGAGGGACAGCAGGACACCTCTCAGCCCATGATGCTCAGCTTCCATTCCTAGGCCTACAAGCCAAAAGCTCCTCCTTCTTCCAGCAGCATTTGGTATTTTGGTTTAATTTCTGCTTACGTTAAACACTTCACCACCTTACCTACTTAGGCTTAATGTATGCTGCTGTTCTTTTGAACTGACTTAACTGACTTCTGGATTTACCTAAATAAAATTGGTTTCTAATTTCCAGTTCCATAAGGTCCAAAACTTCCTGTCCAAACATGCGAGTAATCTCTCTGCAAGATGTGTGAGGAAATATCTTGTTTTCAGTCCACACAACCACACATTTATTTTAGGAGGATCATACTGGCAAAAATCAGATATTTTTGTAGAGTTTTCCTTCTGCAGTCTGATTTTTGGGGCAGAAATACATTTAAACTAGAGTTTAAGAAGTTGGTTAGAATGCTAGGAGAAAATCAGGACCCCACTCCTCCTACTTTTCACATTCTCTATAATTTCATTAAATACATGAGAAAATGACTTTTCTCTCCACAACTAAATGAAGCAGAAAATTCCACCCGATTGGCTGCATACAACACAAGCACCTGAACATACAGCTGGTCTCCCACAGGCACTATCAAAGAGCACTCACTACTCACCAGACAAACAGGGGCTCTGCATGTAAAATCAATTATCACTTACCCTAAGCTGCCATTCCACCAAATCTGTCCCAGTGATCATCTCTGTAACAGGGTGCTCCACCTGCAGCCTGGTATTCATCTCCATGAAGTAAAAATTCTGCTGGGAGTCCATAATAAACTCCACTGTTCCTGAAGTATTAAAGAAAAGGACATTTTACAAAATGCTCCCAGGATGGACACCTAACACAATCGATTTACTCAGACTCACCTGCTCCCACATAATTCACTGCCTTGGCTGCTTTCACAGCAGCTTCTCCAAGTCTCTTTCGAACTTCAGGATTAATTCCTGGCTGTAAATAATAATAAAATACATAAGATTACAAATTTCAGTGATATTAAACTCCTATGCATGAAGATTTAGAAACCGCAGCACAACCCTTAGATTTCACTTACAGCATTGATCAGTATTTTTCTCTTGAAATCACTTTTCTAAAGACATCATTTTTTTTTCCACTTTGAACATTTTCTACAGCAAAATTAAAACAAGTAAATAGAATTAGAAATTAATTTCTACCCATTAAGTAGAACAGATGGGATTAGCAATGACTTTAAAAATGTTTTATTAAGAAAAGAAATATAAAAAAAAAGGAAAATGTAAGAGCACTCTGCTCACCCCCGGTGCTTCTTCAATGATCTTCTGATGCCTTCTTTGCACACTGCAGTCTCTTTCAAACAAATACACTGCGTTGCCATGCTGGTCACCAAACACTTGGACTTCAACATGCCTGTTTCACAACAGCAAATGTCACAGTGCATTAAACTGAAGCACCAATCCTGCCACTGGCTTCAGCAGTCCTGACTCAAGAACCTTATTTACTTCAACACACCATTTCAGAGACAGCTACCAGGAGGCAGAGCTTTGTTCTATGTACAAAATTAACAGATAATTGTCACCATCCAGACAGTCCTCCAGTGCTAGGCAAACTGCCCAAGAATTTAATGAGATCTTCTCATGCCCAGTGGACAGCACAAGCAAGGCACTGCCTTCTTCCTAATGAACTCTTTCTTTACAGTGATGGTTCAAGAAAGAAGATGTAAAGTACAAGATTACTAAAATACTTCTGTCAAAAGCTTCTAGTAAGTAAAAATAAGCTCAGTGTCACAGGTCAGGTAGGAGCTATAGACTACAACTTCTATTACTAAAACACCTATGTTTATTCAACAGTAAAATAAACATTACCCTGTTTATATTAAGACACCTTTCTCACCTTGGATTATCTACAAATTTTTCAATCAGCATTGCATCATCATTGAAAGACTTCTTTGCTTCTCTCCTTGCTGATTCTAGTTGGTCCAGAAACTCCTTTTCTGAATGAGCAATTCTCATGCCCTTAGTAAACACAAAGATAAAAATTAAACAAAAAACCAACATATCTAAATAGCTAAGAATACAGGAAAAATCCTGGATGCACACCAACAGGTTCATGACTAAACTGCAACTTCACAATAATGCCTAAACATGCATACCAACATGCAGTAGGTCAGCTCTATGGAGTCCTGCTGGAAGCACTGCTGAAAATGCAGTATATAGACATGATCATTCCATTGATAGAGATGACTGCCAAATTCAATTTGATTCTTAAATATCATAGAAACGTTTCAGTAATGGCAGAGAAAAAAAAAACTGATTTTATTAGATACTTCAGAAATAAATTCTCTATCATTCTATTTTCATAGAAAAGTTTTTGAAGTAAAATTCAGATTTAGGCTGGGAATTCATTCTACATTAAAAAGTATCTACATGTAAAAAAAAAATTAAATGTATCTCTAATCATTTTTATGTAACACTTAAAACTGCTAATCAAAGAAGTTAATGAAGCCACTCAGTAACAACTCCTTTCACCCAGATAAACCTATACAACAGTCCACCTGCTTATGTGATTTTCCAGAAATCCAATGAAACCAATAAAAATAAACATGTCCACTCTGCACTCTCTACTTGCTTTTTTTGCCTGACTCAACAATGAAAGGCAGCCAGGTTTCACTGCGCTGTACTGGACATTACTAATACAATCTAACCAAAAATAGCCTGTTTGAAAGTTTGTTTTCATACATTTCTTTTAGAATAATCTACCACTAGAAACTGATGCAAGATAACACTGCATATCACAACTATGATAACCAGATCTGTGTCAGCTTCTTTACCTTTCCTCCACCGCCGCGAACAGCTTTAATCATTACTGGATATCCTATTCTCATGGCATTCTCTTTTAGACACTGGTCTGACTGATCTTCTCCATGATAACCTTCAACAACAGGAACGCCAGCAGCAGACATTATAGCTTTGGAAGTGCTTCGACAGAACAGTTTTACGTTTAGAATGACAAAGACATTTTTCTCTCAAGTTCCAAACCTGCATACATTGCCCTGGTTAATTCTCCTCATGAAAGTGGTTCCACTGATCTCAGTGGACTACTTACATAGATGTGTTACACCAAATTTTACTGTAATTAATTAATCAAATGATTCAAGTGGGGATTTTTTTTTTCTCCAAGATCTCCAGATAAAAGCAGCAGTCAGTTTTCAAGCTTACTGTTCTATTCTACCCTTTGGCCTACTTCATGGAGGCCAAAACCACACATTTCCAAATCACCACATTGCACCTTGCAAGAACTACATTAAAAGTTGTACAAAGATAAAGCTTTTTTCATACAGGATGGCATGAAAGACTCAAGCATAACAACAACTTCCAACAAGCATGCCAAACTAGCTAAATTACAGAGGCAATTCACCCTCATATTAGCAAGTGATAAGAGATTAGCTTTCTGAAAGTATTCACATTTCACGTGTTACTAATAACCTTATTTCCCTATCCCTGACTTAGACTTCACAAACCAAAGAAATGTTGCCAGCACAAGTAACTAAGAATAAGGTCCTCTGATGAATAAAACTTACCATCCCATTTTACACCAGCCACAAGAACCTCTGACGATATGGTTCCAATATGCAAGAGAGACAACCTGACTGCTTAACCTGTATCTATATAACACTGCAAGGTCCCAGTCCTGGAAGACTAGATTCAGCTGGGTACTTAATTATTGAAACCCTAATGACTGAACAATCCTATGTCAACAGCAACTTTGAACTTATTCTTTCAAAAATAGAATAAAAAATATGAACATTAAAATTGGTGGAATAAAATAATTAACAAAATTAGCCTTAGCAAACTATAAATTGCATAACCAAGTAACAAATTAGATACCTTTTAATACCCATATCTCTGATAGCAGATGAAGGCGGACCTATGAAGATGATTCCCTCTTGCTTGCACAGCTCTGCAAATTCTGTGTTTTCTGAGAGGAAACCATAACCTGGATGAATAGCCTAAAATAGAATAAAGTTACCAGCCCATTTTTGCATTAGAAACTAGCCTGAAACTTCAACATATTGCTAGGCAAGCAAAAGATGGAACTATCACGTGTAAACATGAAAAACTAAACATCAGGCATGTATCCAAAGATTTAAGGTTGTGACCAACATACCTGTGCTGCTGAGGTCTTGGCCACCTGTATTATTTTCTCAACGGCCAAATAACTCTGCTGTGAGGGTGCTGGACCAATGCAATATGCTTCATCTGCCTGATACAGCAAAAATAGATATTGCATAGACTATTTATTACAGACAATGAAAAGCAGTATTAGCTTCAGATTTCGGAGCTCATTTTAAAATGACTGCTGCAATGCAACAGTTAAAATTTCTCAAATCTCAGATTACATCTCTCACTTCTGAGAGCAGCTCAACTAGGAGAAACAAATTCTGACCTTCTAAAAATCAAAGGTCATTCTCTAATTCCCAATGGGCACCAAACTTTTCTGCACTTCCTGTAACAGTGTCAGGTGTTAATACTGAGATTAAGCAAACCATTCAATGATTCAAGGGAAACTTGGGAACAACTCCAGAGAAGTGAAAAATCAACCTCACACACCAACTTTCACATTTAGCTTACTCATTAACTACCACTGTAAATGAATGTTAGTCCCACGCTTCAGTGTTTCCAATCATAAACATAATGAATATACTTCACCATTGCTACATGCATGGAATTTCTGTCTGCTTCACTATAAACTGCTACAGACTTCACACCCATCTTCCTTGCCGTTCGCATCACTCTGCACGCAATTTCTCCTCGGTTTGCAATCAGAATCTTTCCTATGCTGTGACTTTCTGTTTAAAAGACCAAAGCACAGTAAGCAATTTCAAAATGAAATGTACCCTTAAAAACACTCCTTGAAATAAAACTATTTATGGTGCTTCTGTACTTCTTTAGTTAAACTGGCACAGTTAAAATTAACCAATAAAATGGTAATGCATCTCAGAATTCTAAAATGTATCCTTTTAAGAAATTTGACAAGAGGGTCAGTTTAGATCACCTTGTTAAACTTTACTATCTCATTTCTAATGTTGCTTAAGTACTGTCATACCTGGCTTTGCCATCTCTGTATCACAAAGGATCACACAGGAAAACATCATGAAAATTAGTAGTTTTCATGTGAGTTGAGTACCACCATGACAGATAAAACTGTCACAAATTAAAGGTGATTTCTGTTAAGTCAGGTACAAACAACTGTTTTCCAAAACTATACAAATACAGAATGTTCATTAAAAAAACAAATACAAGAATTACAGCTAAAACAGTCTAAAACCGTTGTAAAATCACCCATGTAACACAAGCAATGGAGGCTGGTAGCCGAAGGAAACACAGCATACCTGCTGTGGAGGCACGCTTTGCCAACAGCAGTGTAGGACTCCATGGTCTGCAATTACAAACACAGGACTGTTACAGAAGCAGGCAAAGTAATTGCAGCTGAACAACTTCTATTTTCAGGTGAAAGCACAGCACCAGCTCAACTCTGAAGCTGCTGATACTGCTATTTAAACACAGCATAACCAAGCACAACATGGTAAGGTTGTACAGACTTTGCTGTTTCCTTGAAAGGGCTCCCCTTTAGGCACAACGGGAACAACAGATTGCCCTCTTGCTTTCTGAGCAGCGTTCAGATTGGAACAGCGAACGTAAGCAAATTCTTGTCTTTCGGTGGGCACATCAGACACTGGGATTTACTGCAGAGAGAGCAAGTGTGAGGGAAAGGCACGAGCAGCGCAGGAGAGAGCTGTCTGTACAGCGGGGGGGAGCGGAGAAGGGCACCAAACCCCAAACCAGCCTGCAGGGCAACCGTGCTGGAAACCGCCCGTTAGAAGCTGCAGTGCTGGGGGCCGTGGGTGTTTCCGGCTCGTTGATCTCCACAGAAGCGGTCACGCTCCGTATCGCCCGTCCCGCCCCGAGCAGCGGCCCAGCGCCCGCCGCCCCCTCAGCGCACAGCGGCGCGGCTCCTCCGGTCCTCCTCCCGCACACGGCCCCCCGCCGCCCCCCTCCCGGCCCGCACTCACTGACGCTGCAGCGCCCACAGGCAGCGCCGGCACCGCTCGGCCACCAGCGCCAGCGCCATGTTGGCGGGGCGGGGTGTGCGCGGCAGGCGGGCCGTCAGTGGCTGAGGCGGGAGGGCCGGGCTGGGCGGGCGGCTGCGTGGTGAGGCCGGCAAGGGTGGGGGGGAGTGGGTGAGAGTGCGGGCGATTAAATGGCGGACCAAATAAAAGCGAGAAAACCTGGTGCAGCGAAACGTGACGGAGTTGGACGCGTGCCGTGAGGGCGGAACGCCTCGGGTTGCCCCGTGTGGGGGTCGGGAGGTCGGCCGGAGTCACGAGGTGGGGCTCTGCTCTGCGCTCCCCGGTGCGGATGGCAGAGCGTGAGGAGATGGCGCAGAGCCGGAGCAGGGGGTTCCGGCGGACGTGAGCGTTGTGTGTTGTGAGGGTGGTCAAACACTGGAACAGCTTCCTAGTGAGGCGGTCCGTGCCCCAGCCTGGCAGCGGTCAGGAGCCGTTTGGATAATGCCTGCTGTAATGTGCCTGAGAGAGCCCTGAAGTTCGGGCAGTTCAGCCTGATGACCTCTGCAGGTTCCTTCGGACTGAATATTTAAACAGCTTTTCCTCAGAAACACGCGAACTGTCCGCTGCCGTTGTGGCACTATGCAATGCATCTTACGTGTTTTCCATGCTCAGAGGCAGACAGTTTCTTACACAATGAGCACACTTGCTATGCAGGCAACTTCTATTTATTGCCTTTTCTAAAATGCAGTGTGAGAAGAATCTGTCCAACTCCCTGCACTGAACAGGGACACCTGCGGCTCCATCAGAGCCCCTTCCAGCCTGCCCTTGGCTGTCTCCTGGGATGGGGCACCCAGCACATCGCACAGCAGTGCCTGCACACCTGGGCTGGGATGGTCAGAGTAGTTCAACCTGACCCTGGGGCAGCTTTGGAAAATAGCACAGTCGGTTGAATTTGGCTCCAAGAGCTTGCAGGCACGTGCTCTGGAGATGGGATTTTTAAAAGCAGATTATTAAGCAAAGCTATGTCTTTTCCATTATTCATTCCCTTCATTCTTTAGCATAAGTGTCTACACCACAGATCCTATTTATCACAATGTTCAGCATGTTCACTGTGTCTTTAAACACAAGATGGCAGCATTTTGTGTAGCTTGCCATTAAATGCAGAGTAGAACTAAAGATATTTTGCAGTATATCACTCAGAGGTGGAAGACTTTATGCTTTGAACAGTGAAAATCACAAGCTCATTTGTCTTGCAAATCTGCCCTTGGTGAAGGTATCTGTCAGTGTGGTTTTCAGGGCGTGCAAGGTCAAGAGGGAGCACTGAGCTGCACACATAGATGTTGGAAAGGGCAATGTAATAAAACCCAAATCCAGAAAACCATTTTCTGACACCAGTAATGTGCTTAATGTGCACATACATACTAAATGAAGGCACTGTCACGACCTTAGAGCTGTACTAGATAGTTGGGGCTGGTAACATTTGAAATTTGAGCAACAGAGAGTGAGCTCAGTTTGTCTGTTACCCACCCATGTACTCCTTAAGCATCATATGTCATTTTACTAGTGGTGTAACTTCACAGAAATCTTTCTCTACTCACCCTTGTTACTTTCTTTGAATTGATGCCTTTTAAAAGTACTTCCTTTCTCTCCTAGACACTGTGATGCAAAAACACTTCTTCAGCGGACTCTAAAGCTGTGTGCTTCTAGGACAGTCCCTGGTGTGACTGACAGGTTTATTTTTTGCCTTAAAAAGAAAAATTATGGATTATTCCTCTACATGCCATAAATCCCTGTCAAGAAAGAAAAAAAATCTGGGACATCCAGCAGTCATTATTGTGGCATCTTATCACTGAGAGAAGTTGCTTTATTTCTGGTGCCCTTACTGGCACTTCTCCAGCAGGTTCCTGAATCTGCTGCTAGTCGCAGATAGGTTTTCCTCCTCCTATATTTACCACATCTGCTTCCTGCAGTTCTCCTATCTTAGCTTCTGTAGCCACGAATATGAGACTCAAACAGCCCCTTCTGAGCCTTATCCCCACAGGGAAGGTGGGATCCCATTTCCCCATCTCTCTGCCCACCCTCTGAGCCAGCCCAGCCGCATCATGCAGCCTCCCAGCAGTGAGATGCTGCACGAACTGCACCCCCGATGGGGTCTGGCTGCACTCATTAGCCAAGCTTCATTTCATGTTTCATTGTGAAACCTTCGAAGATAAATCTGAAGAACCTGTGTGTGTCCCCTTCTATTGAACAGTTTACCACACGCAGTTGCCTTATGGTTGTTCTATTTTAAGCTGGCTATTGTGTGCTGACGTGAGAAACAGCAAAGTCACAGCAAAGTCAAGTTCCTTCAGAAATTCCTTTGAGTGACATAGAAACTGTTGAATTCTGGAGTTTACTTCTGGAATTTTCCAAGTATTTTCCATTTTCCTGTGTTTTCCATAACTGCACAATAAAGGATGCACTCTCCTCCAAAGAATCTCATCATAATGCCTGAGATTATTATCTGAGAAAGAGGTTTAAGTACAAAGTAACAAACATCCATTACCTCTGCTGTGAGTTATGGTCTGCGTTTATTGGACAAATAGGAAACAGAAGTAGACATAAAGAAACTCAAGGAAGTTGTGGGGAGATGAACAGAAAACCTCATACT
Organism: Lagopus muta; assembly: GCF_023343835.1. Classification (NCBI taxonomy): domain Eukaryota; kingdom Metazoa; phylum Chordata; class Aves; order Galliformes; family Phasianidae; genus Lagopus; species Lagopus muta. The sequence goes on from NC_064441.1 coordinate 7,607,075, forward strand.
ATTTTCACTACTCCTTTTTATCTTTTTTTTTTCCTAAATGCTGATGAAACAAAGATGGAAATGTAAGAGGAAATGCTCAGGCTGGAAAAAAACATCACTGTCAGTTACAGCAAGGACATGAGTATATCTGTGACTGTGGCTTGTGTTGCAAGCCCAAACAATCCTGTCTGATTGCTACAGATGGTGTTTGTATTTTAAAATGTTTAGGTGAAACAGCACTCGAGAGAAAACAACTGCACAGCAATGCACACTTTAATGACTAAATACAATCTTTATTACAGAAACACCAATAATAGAAAAATAAAGGGCATGCATTCCTTTTCATAACAAAGTAATTTTTAGCAACCATCTATTAGAGCAAGCTAAAAGTGATCAACCAAACCAATTCCATACACTTAAGAAGTTAATCTACATCTCCCTGGTTACTGGAACTAACAGCTGTTTTCTAATTTGGACTTTTTTTTGTCTGTCAGAGAACCGCAAAGGACTAAAAAAAATTAAATCTTACTTTATAAACTCGTTGGGTATTTGCCTAAATATGACATCGTATAATGGGATACCCTGAGCTACAGGGATGTGCTCACCTCCTAACTTCTGCTTCACTGTGTTCTTCACTCTTCTTGCAAGTAAATAGCAGCACGTCATGATCATTTCCAATTGTTTTGCCTTTGCCACTTAGCGCAAGCCCAGAGAAGATTATATACAGCTTCCAAAAAACAGCAAACAAATAGTGATATATTGCATAAGAATTAATCAGTTTAACATTAATCTAAACATTGTTCAGTATGAATAGTTTGATTCATTCTAGTGATAAAATGGGGTGAGAGAAAAGCATTAACTCTGCATCACTGGTAAAGCTGCCAGAGGGTGTGACAAGATTAAATACAGAATTATCAATCATCATTAAGAACAATTTTCAAGCCCCATTTTGATAGCAAATGTTAAAAGACTGAATATTAATATAAAGAGCTTTTCCAGTATAGAACATAACAAGAAAATCCTATATTTAATTAAAGTAATAAACCATACAGATAAAACAACCCAAAAATCCAAAGGCCATGTGAAATAGGACTTAGTTTTTAACGGGAAAGATGTCTATTGACCACCACTTGGATTAGCTTAGGGTCAGATCATGTGTGGAGCTGAGCTTTTTAGGTGACAGTTGTTATTCAAATGTCCACATATAACAGCTTGGGACAGCAGCATCAGAACTGCAGGCATGGGCTCATTTTCAATTGGAAGCACTTCCACATATTTACTGTTTCCTGCTGCTTAAACATCACACAGTTTATTAAAAAAAAAAAAAAAAAGTGAGTGCTTTAATATAGTATTAAAAAAAATCCTGCTTTCTACACAAAAACAAATAACTCAGCAATAGCCCACAGCTCCACTTCCTGACCAGGCGGGCAGCAGCAGACGTTTTACTTTGTACCAATGGTTTTCCTGAAAAGAAGCACAAGCAGCAGGCTCACGACTCCCCAGACCTTTCACGGCTGCAGTTCTTACAGACAAGGACTCATTTCCACCACCCAGGTCTCTCATTAACCATCAGATTTTCATGTGGGATGAACCATGAACAGGAAGAACACCCTGAGAGCTAGGGCCTGAACAAGGGCAGTGGGCTGCATGTCCACTAACAGCAGGAAAAGGTGGGAGGGGGAAAATGAGCTTAATAAAGTTTGCTAAGTGATATTATTGCTGCTGGAGCCTTTCACAAAACAACCTTTGAAATAATGGAGCATTCAACTGATCATAACTGCATGCTGCTTTACCTTATGATTATATTCAGCTGCCTCCCTTGTTCACAGCTGGTTTTAAGTTCTGTCTTTGGCTTCTCCAAGTGCAAAAGTGATTCCAAATTGTCTTTATCTTTCTTGGTTATGAGTTCATTGAAACTAAACTGGAACATTGCTGGAAAATGAGGATTACTGCCAGAGCCCCATGTTATGGTGCTATTGAAGGGTGTTGTGTTTCCTGCTTGGCACGGACCAGAATCTTCTAGAAATTCACAGAATGGAGGGATTTAAGTAACTGAACTCTCTTGATGGTTAAACACTGGTAAAATACCAAAAGTGGTTTTAAAAAATACTGCAGGCAAATCAGACTCACAAGGTACTGACATCAGTTTTAGCCAGTGAAAATCCACTGTCATTCATAACTGCTCAGGATTTGGGTCATTACTTAATGGAAATCAAATGATCTTCCAGCATTTATATTATGTTTATTTCCAAATAAAGCTAACAGCAAGACATTTTTGCAGATAGCTTCAGTCTTTCTTTTGTTTAACTGATGCCACTCCTAAGTCCTATCCAGGCAAAATATTTATTGGTAACATTAAGCTACTGCCCTAAACCCCAAGGGGAAAATGAGCTCTTACATAATATTGTTTTCTCTTCAATAAATGTTTTTACATATAAATCTTATCAATTTCATGTAGTTTCCTGCAGTGAGCGGATTTGATGGTGGTGTGTGTACTTGCATATTTGTGCATATGTTTATCTTTGTAACCTTTTATGACAAGGAGATTTTTCTTTTTTCAACAAAGAAAATTAGCTAAACTTAATTACTCTCAATAGCAATTACTGCTTACACGCCTTCACATTTGCTTAGCAGGAAGCAGACTACAAAGTGTTGCAAATACTTTAAAGCAACTCTAGACTGTTTCCATATGAAAATCCAGCTGCTCAGCTGCAAGTGTGGTGGATAGCATTAACTTCTGGGCAGAGTTTATCCAAAGCCTGTGCAGGCTTTCAGTTCCACAGACACCTTAAGCAGACAGCTTCACTGGATTTCCATTTACTCAAGGACCTTGTGCAGGTCTGCTACAGTGCTGGCTACTTCAGTATCTTCCCACATTAAGAGAGACATCACAGTACTGTCATCCCACTGAGGTGACAGTTACCAAGTTCAGTGGTGAACACTACAACAGGTCCATGTCTGTAAAGGAAGCAGGTGATGCATAAGCTCTTGTAAGACTACAAAATAATAGGCTCCGTGAATCTAGCAAGCAGTTTCACCCCAGTCCCTATCTATCACAGCAGCATCCTTAGCACAGGTCCACTTATCACAGTGCTTTCAGAGCCTCAGGTCAGCTTTCTCCACCTCGTGCTGCGAACACATGGCAAAGGGATGCTGCATCTTGAGCACCAATTGGTAAATAGAATGTCTTGGCCTTGTGTGGATGAGTGGAGTTACTGACTCCAAACACCCTCCCAGTTCTGCACAGACATCTCAGCTGCCTGTCATCAGCTGCTGAATGGTGCAGCTAACAGAGTAATAGTGCAGGATAAACTCAGCAGTGTCAGATTGCTCTCATATGCCATGTGTTGTGAGGCTGCAGTTCAAGAATTATTGGCAAGAAGGTCAGACATCATTGCAGAGAGGCTGAGACAGGCAATGATGAGCAGAAATTTTTGCATGCATTGCTCAGGCAGACCCTGTCTGACCCTGCTGAGTCATTTTATCTGCATACAGAGTCACTAGAGGCTAGAAAATTAATAAAAATACTGCCTCCAGAGTGAGAGTAGGGTATTACCACTGTGTCCCTCCAAAAGACTCAGTAGGAAACAGTAAGTTACTAAATGTAAGCCTGGTGTTTAAAAGGACTGAAGGGAATTTGCTTATCCATCAAAGTCATTCTTATACTTGCCCCAAATCTTTAGCAAAAAAACAGTGCTTCTGTAGGACTTGCTCTGATTTAACAGGGTTGCCTGTTGCTGTGGACCTCTGCTCTACTCACCTGAAGGTCGTATTGCGGACTCAACTCTCCTAATAAATATGAATGGCATCTTAAAGAAATTGATTTTTCTTAATGCTTTTTTAGAAAAATCATACAGTTTTTATGGGGGGTAATGATGATAATGATAATGATGCTGCCTGCTTTAAGCTATTTTTAAGCATCTGACTGAGGTGGTCTGAATTGCCTCTTTTTTGATGATACAAAGAATTTAGGCTTCTAACTTTGATCCTCTGGACCCCATCTAAATAAGTTGCTAAGAACAGCCTAAAAATAGACGGTATAAATCATTTCCTTCCCACCTTACAGAAATTGCTTCCAGAAACATGCATTAGCTTTAAACACATGGTGTCATTTCACTTAAAAATACAACTCCAGAGCAGCAAAGCTGCCAGGTAAAAGCAAAAACTCATGTGATTCCCCTTCTTTGGAAGTACAAGAGCACCTCAGATACGTTCGTATCCTCTGTGGGGCTTTTTTCTGGAAATCAGAAACGTGACAAACACAATGACCAACAGTCCCAGGATGCTCAGGCCCACGACGATGGGAACTGCTTTTGTGGTTTTATCAAGAAAACATTCTTCTTCTGAAAATAGAAAAAAGATCAGATAATGCATTAGAGTAGAAAAACGTATTTCTAGACTATGGATCCATATTCTAAAACATCAGCAAATAAAAGCCAGAGGTTCTCAAGACCTTTCTTCTTATTCTAAACTACACTTAACATGATTTTATCTTGATGAATCTTATCCCAAGAAAACAATACTTGGCCTGTGAATAGCTTCATGCTTCTCTGGAGAGTGACTTTTTCATACCCACAGTAATTGTTCTACTGCCAAGATGGGTACATACACAGTAGGAGGCTTTCTTGCTCGTAGCAGATGTGGAGCATGATGCTACAGTGTGCAAGTCTGAAAATAATGAGCAAGACACATCTTGGATGGATAAAAATTACTGCTTTGTGGCTTCTAATTGTTTCTGCCCAGTAAAAAGGAAATAGAGTTCGGAAGACATTTTTACAGCTTCTCAGAGTCAAACAGGCCAAGCTGTTGATGTAATGCTGCTGTAACCTATACAAAATTATAAGGATCTTGAAACCAATGATCATTATTGCTTTCTTTTTCTTCCCCTTATAAGCAAATATAAGGGATAAACAGAAGTCCCAAGAAACCAACAGGGAGGAGGCTGGTGATGTGCTTATTTTATGGAACTATTCCTTTACTGGGAATTTAGTCTTTCAAAATCTTTATACACAGCAGATGTAGGTAACAGCTTCATAACTATTTCATGGCTGCTGGAGAATTATTTCAGGGATGGTATCTGCATTCTCAGCCCTTTTAATTAAGAGCAAAACTAGTTTAATTTTGCACATGGCACTGGCTAGCAGAGGTTAGCCCGTCCCTGAAAACAGAGAGTATTTCTAAGCTGTCTCTGCTAGAGGTGAGGCCACAAGAAGCCATATCTGAACTAATTCATTGTGCACATTCAAATGGGAATGTGGGACCAGATGGGGTTCTATGAGTTGTTCCAGCTCAGCTTTCTTCTGTTAAAAAGTCTTCAGAAGCCTGAGAGCACAGACTGGATTCTCAGTGGGGCTTTTAAGAACCTAAAGAAAGTTTATAAAAAAAAGCTTCCATGTCTTAAAACAGTTCCAGATGTAGCTTCCCATTATATTCCTTCTGGAATAAGAAACCAAAATTTTAAACTAACAATAGAAGAACAAGTCAGATAGAGCCAAACTAAGTCAAAAGACAAATCTAAATTAAGAAGAAAGCAGAAGCTGTATTTTGTAATCATTCAGAAAGTCAGATGGCAGAAGAAGGGAACGTGTTATTAGTGCATGTAGAGGGCTGGACTGCTGATAAAAATCATCTGCCCACATGAGTTCCTGTATGGAAATACCCTGAGCAGAAGTCGCAGAAACGTGATCTGTTTGAAGGAGAACTCAGGGCACCGCTGAGACCATCTCTCTTCTGTGTAGAATTTTTCATGAACCTCCTAAAAGTAAGGCAGTGAACAGAGTACCCATACTGTGAGACGTGGGGATTTCCAAGGTCACCCAACGGTCCTGGACTCCACACCCCATCCAGTTCCCGGCTGCATCCCAACAAGAAACATGGATGGCAATGCCTCATTTCTCTGTAGAAGGAAATTCAGGTGCGGGCATAGGAATGAAGCTGGGAGGATCCCCAGTACATTCTCCCAGCACGGGCAGTGCAGGGATCCTAAAGTCCAGTACTGGTCTTCTCTGTCTTTGCAGCAGGTAGTGCTAAGCTACATGGTTGTGTATACTCAAAACCCAGACATCATATCTTAATTCTGAAACTAAGTGTGACAGTTGTGATCCTCCTCTGGGGCACATTTCATCATTTCTAGATACAGCTGCTCTGCAAGTATCATCCTGCATTGACAAATATCCCTTACTAATTGGCAGTTTCACTGCTGCAGCTGTGGGATGTCATGGGCTGTCGAAAGCTTTTCAAAATTGCTAAAGATATTGAGGGCAGTGACCTTGAACTGATCTGTATTATGTATAAGGGGCTGGGAAAAGCCAATGAAATGGTGGTGAGCACACCTCACCTGGGAAAAAAGAGGGGAGAGAAATAAAATGGAGGCTGTCCAGCTGAATATTTTTAATGAAAATGGGAAATGGAAGTTATTAAATTCAGGAGGGAAAGATGCTTTGCCATGGGTATTAGCACAGTGTTGAAAATTATTGGGAAGAGAGTGAAACTACAGCAGCAGGCAGGATGCAGTATCTGGCAAGAAGTCTGCATGGTTAACATCTAGCAGAAGGAGATACCTCGGCCTACTGGACTGCTGACAATTAGATCTCAGAAGGGTGGAAAATATTTCCACATTACTTACCTTTTCCAAACTGGTTGCCAACAATATCAAAGGCCTGCAGCTGCATGTTAACAATGAATAGCTGGTAGGTTCTCTCCAAGCCAAAGGTTTGCTTGCTGGCACACTTAAAGGAATTCCCCAGCTTTGCTGTAAAATGCTGCTGGCGTATGGCTATGTAATAAAGTATACCTGGAGGTCATAAAGACAGAGATAGTGATAAATGGGCATCCAAAATAATGCTGCACAACCAGAATCTTCCTGAGATAAATGGAGGTTCAGAAGCAGTGTCACAGTTGTTACGAAAGCACAGATGTTTTCCCTGTAATATATCAGTTAATTTTGTTTGTGTTTAAATGAGTGCTTCAATTACCAATGGACGACTCAGCCAAGCTTGGGTCTGAAAAAGATGCAGGGCGTTCATTGCAACAGTGCTGCTTGTGGACAACAGCAACATCTAGCAGAGAGGCAGGAACAACACGCAGTGTCTCTCACCAGCACCACTGTGGAGGACTGACAGTCCATGTGAAAACTTCAAAACTGAAGATCAGGCTGATCAGCTTGTGTTTGCTGCAATTCCATTTAGCAAAACTGGTATTTTGGCATTTTTGATCTTAAATTTTATTCTGAAGGAGTGGTGAAAGCAAAGGGAGAGTTTTTGAAGGTGAAAGGGAAATTAAAAGAAAATAATGAAACTACAGCTTGGTCACCTCTTTTCCACTTTCATGCCATGACATTTAGGTGAATGACACGTTGAAAGCCTAACGAATACATAATTTGCAGCATTCAGAGTTTTAAAATGTGAAAGTCTATCCCACACCCAGAACTGTTTGATAGCAATTTAACACAGTGAACATTAAATATAAAAGCACTGACCTTCAGAAGGTAACTGTAATTCAGCCTCAATTGTACTGACATAGTATGTTGGATCTTTCTGCAAAAGATGATGCATCTTTATTCCTACTACATCCCTATATTTGTAGAAAAAAATAAAGTTCACCACAGCAAAATGCTTGCAAAATAGGTTCTCAAAGAAAAACTTTTCAAAGCATCACCTTGAAGACTTATGAACCAACTTGCCTGGATGTATTGCATTTTCTTTTCCAAATCATTAGTAGACAAGTCGCCAGCATAACGCTGTGATCTCGGATACTTCACCAGTTTTGCTCAGTGCAGTGAAACCAGACATGCAGATGTGCTTTTGCACACATTGCTCAAGCTAGACATTTGTGTGACTTGTGGTAACCAAAAGTAGGAGGGGGTTAAGCAAGTGTTATATATTGCATAAGGCATTTTATTTTTATCCACTGGGTTTGCTTTCATTGAGGGTCCCAGCAATGCTTGCATTGGTAATCCTGCAGTTAATTGATCCCTGCTGACCTGCAGGCTGACTGCTTGCAGAACCCATGGTGACATATTTTAAAGTACCCAGGACTCCAGCACTGCTGTGCAGTTTATGCATCGATGGCCTTTATGTGAGCAAACTGCAGAAAGCAGCCATGCTTCTGTTTATCATTGCTTTGAACCAGAAGAGGGCAGCAACCAGCAGAGACAGGAGCCCTTCACAGACGTACTGCTTGTTTTCTACTTTGTCTACGAACAGAAATCACTACAAATGAGGAAACAGCAACCTTGATTGTCTATATAGGGAAGAAATAACTGTTATGTTCTACCCTGTTGGTGCTGGCTGGCTTTATTTCATACGCCTACAGTCTGCCAACAAGGAAAGCACCTGGTACTACAGCACAAAACAAAATTTCCAGCTGGACTTTGCCCATCCATGCTCCAAAACCCTGGTGCAAACTGAACACTCTCCTGCCCAGGGCAGCCAAAGCATGACAGAAAGCCCCAGGGACTTTTCACTCCTAGCAGCACTGAAGCATGCTGAGAGTCTCTACGTAGCTTCCCTGTTATTGGTTTTAATTCCAGCTCTGAGCACATAGGGATTGGTGACTGCAGCTGGTGGCCAAGTAGTAGCAAACATGAATCTCTTCTGTGCACTCGCATTTAATGTCCTGCAGTTTTAATGCTGGTAGGGTAGATTGTGAAAGAAGTTTAAGAAATAAAATGGTTCTCAGCATTATCCTACTTAAAGACATAAATAGGTCAAATAGCACATTTTTTTGGCAGCAGCATTATCTTCTGTTTGGACAGAGTTATTGACTTTGCTCAGGATGAATGCCTGTTCCTACTTCATGTACTGTGGGTTGGTTATGAAACTTCCCTTTGTCAAGTTCTTTGCCAAAGGCACCTGGCAGCAGTGAATACCGAGCTTCCCACCTCCCTACGGCCACACCACAGCCCCTGGCCCAGCTCCACCTTCACCCCTGCAAATCACAAGTGCCACCTCTATAGCACTCCTGGTTCAAAGTCAGCACTGCAGAAGCTGGAGAGGCCAAACACATCAGTAACAGCAGCAGAACGATTTCTTAATAACTTGCCTTTCAAAGAAAGCTTAAGCCGTGCCCTGCTGCTCTCTTGAGACTTATCTTGGGTGGATTGCATAATGCTGTGCCAGTAACCATCTTTTTCAGGACAAGAGAGGTCAAAAGGTTCCCATCACTCTCCTTAGCTCTGCTGTGAGCTGGTACTTTTATGGGTACTTGAATCACTGGACTTTTTCTAAGGATCTTCATAACACAGAGAACGCCACCCTTGTTGCAGAAAGCACACTTCTAAACCAAACACTCATGGTGTGAACTGATCCTTTGTTCAAAAACAGAACTTTCCTTTGTACGTTTTAGATGTCTTTCAGTCATCAACAAAAATCAAGACAATTACTGATTGAAAGCTTTCCCAAGCATGAATGACCAAGTATTCAGCTGTGATAAAATTTACTGTTGCCTCTTGCAGCATGACTGACCTCTGGCAGTTTTCTCCTGTAGTTTTAATATCAGCAACACTCATGGTAGGTTACGTTGAAGACCTGTCTGCATGCGATGTAGTTTGAGCTGGAAATGTGGTATCAATACACATCCCATCAAAATAAACACTAATTTTCATACTAGGAAAGCATAGGCCTATCTCTTGCTCAAGTTTCTGTGTATATTTGTAAGTTTCCCCGGACTGGTGCATTTTAAGGGCACTTATCTACAAATTTGTTGTTGCAGTTCAGTTGTTTGGAATCTTCTTCTAATCAGAAATTAGAAGAAATTAAGCCCTCTGGGCTCTGGACTGGCTGTGACTTCTGGGTACGTACACCTTCATAGGCTGCCCTCTGGATTTAACAACCACATTCAACTTTTGCCTGGGCAGCATTTATGGGAAGCAAATGACTAATTCCACATACATCCAGGTTGTCTCAGAGATACCATTTCATAAGGACAACGTGACAGCATGACTCAGAGCTTCCAGCACACACACCTTGCTTCTGCACAGTAGCTCCAGCCCAGGCCCAATTCCCTGTCGCACTCCAATGCAAGCAGCAGACGTGGCCTTCCCCCCCCCCAGTTAGATTTTACCTCTGTAAATATGAGGTGCAGTTTTTGCTTAGCACTAATCTATATTTTGTGCTGCTAGTTTGGCAGAACATTTAGGCAAAGGATCCAAGGGCACTGTATTTATCCTTTATTACACGTATGAACCCTTCAAAATTCAGAGTTCCAATAGACAAGATGGGATGAAACACTGAAAGTAGCCCTCCTCTGAGCTGGGGACTGGGCCAGGTGGCCTACAGTCTCTCCTGGACTGAATTAATCGTGGTTCTGTAAATCCAGGCTCTTGGGAAGGACAGGACAACTAGCACCGAGATGGATGAAATGCCCCTTTCCACAGCACGCTGCACATCACTGGTTTGGCTGGAAGTGGATCAGGGGCAGCCTGGGTTCCCGTTCCCCAGACCTAAACCTTGTTCCCACTAAATACAGTTACCTTTACAAAGACGAAGCTTATAAATCCTCCAATGAAAGTGATGTTCAGCACAGACTGCACCATCCCACAGCTTCCAGATATCTGGGTGGCGTTGGGGTTGACGGTCAGGTACTCCATCTGCTTCTGTGGAGAAATGAGGACATTGTGGGGCTATTTATGAAGTGGAGGGGGAAAACTTAATATGAAACATGCAGGTTAATATGTTTGGAGTTTAATTATGTGGTTGGATTAACAGACCAATGCCCAATGGCTATATTAATGGAGGTTACAGAACCATTATTGGGAAGGCCATCATCACAATTTCAGGGTTTTTACATCTTTTGCTGAATCATTCGCCATGGATCAATGCCAAGAGAGGGTAGCAGTTTCCCAGAACCCCTGTACTGATCCAGCTGGCTGACATGATGCTCCCAAAACCTCATTTTTCAGCACTGAGACAACTCATCTCTGAATCCAAACAAGTCTGTGAGCTGATAATTTATTTCTCCCACTGAAACTTGCTATTTTAAACCCTTCACTGATGTCACTTCAGATTTTAACTAATCTCCCATTCTGGGAAAGAGAAGTAACACTGGAGCCAATCTGCCCTCCCAAATATTGCTGCCATGGATATATTGCTGAAATAAGAAAGTATATAACATAATTATACGAACCAAAGTACAGCAGTTGAGATGCTGTGTCACAAAAAAAGGCTTCAGACTCACAACAAACCAGTTATTTTTATCATACAACTTAATTTCTGCAAATTGCTTTTAAAGGAATAGAATACATTCCAGCAAATGAAGTAGTCTTTATAAGGCTTAGCCTCGTAGTGCTTTCACCTCACCTTCTGTGTGCTTAGAGCCATCAGCTGCAAACCCATCACTGCTTTGATGCAGGTCTTGTTGCTGCTGAAAATGGTGTATGTGCCAGTGGGGATGGGAGAAGGCTGTGGTGCCAGAGTGGGTCTCACCATCATTGTAGTAGATGGGATGGTTGTATGAGTCCCCTGATGAGTGGTGGTTGCGTTGGTCATGGCTGTGGCTGTTGGACTTCCAGAAGTTGTGTGATTAATTGAGCTTGTGGTGGGATTTGCAGTACTGTTATCAGTGGCTGTAGTATATATGGCAGCAGTTGTTGTTTGTGTCTTTGATGTTGTACTCTCTATGGTTGTGTTTGTAACTGTGTCCACATGGGTTGTGATTTGGCTGTCTGGGGACACAGTTGTGTTCTTCACAGCTGGTGTAACTGTTTCCATTGCCTGGGTTGTAGCCTGGCCAGATGCAGCTGTGTTTGCTGCAGTTGAGGTTACTGCTGTGGACGATGTCTGGCCATACGCTTTGCTGATATTTGCTCCTGCCTGGGCTGTCATATGAGAGGCTGGTGCTGTTGTTACCCAGCGTTGGTCTGTTGTCTGCAGAGTAGTTGTATGGTTTATGGAGCCTGTGATGTTAGGTTGAACTGCAGTGCTTTGATGGGGTGGTGAACGATAAACAGAAAGTGGCAGAGCAGAAGTGATGGTATGGTGGAAGGACGTGGTTTGTGGAGACAGCTTGACACCCAGGGCCACTTCAGCACAGCAGGAAGAAAATGCTGCAAAGAAATGAAAAGTCAGTAGTCTAAAACCATTGCATTTAACGTTCTTGTTGATATTTGCAACACAACTGCTCCCATTTTGTTATCATGACTTTATTCTTCCTTTGGCTTAATGTCATGATAGGAGAGCACAAGCAGACATAATTTTGCACTGCTTCCCCAGTCTTCACACCTCTGAATATATCCACTGCAGAGGCAGCACGTTGGCTCCTTACTCCCCACATGCTGCACTGACTGCTGAACAAGACAGCGGATGCTATAGAGATGTGAATAGATCTTGCACAATCTCTACACTGTACATGAATTCCCTTGCAGACAACAGTGCAGCAAGATCTGCTGGGAGTAAATTATCAAGGTATAAGGAACAACTTGTTCCACTGTGGGCTGCTGTTAAAATGAAATCCAAGCATAACAAGTGAAGAGGTGGTTGGTTAGTCACAAACAAAGCGTGGGGAAAGGGAACAATTTTTGTATGTGAAAGAAGTGAGGAAACGTAGTGGTCGTATGATGATTCAGAACAGACTGGGAGGCAGAAATTCCAGGAATTTGTTTGTGCTGCTGATGTAGATACGGCAGCCTGACCCCTCAAGTTCTTCCTCATGGGAGATACCCAGGGAAAGATGGGCCCTCTTAGTAATGCTTTTTCGGCAATGAGAAACAAATCTGAGGGTACAGCTTTCAGGGGTTTTTTGAACCGCATCTAAAAATACAGCACAAAAATCACACCGGCATTTTGTAACATTTACAGAAATGTACTCCTTGCAAAATGGAAAAGATGTAGTTCCTATGTGTAAGTAACAAAGGGAGGACACGGGGGATAATGCACACTGTAAAAAGAGATGAAGTTCACAATTGTTCAACTTAAATCTTTGATTGTGAGTATGCAAGAAGGCACTGTAAAGACAAGACCAAGCTAAAAGCCACAAGTCACAGACATAAATGTATTCTTTGATGTACATGAGGCTTTACATGTAGTTAAACGCTTTACTGACTAAATTAGCTGGTGGACAGAGATGAATTCTCCAGTCTGTAGACAGGAAGAATCCAAAAGTCTGATTTTCCCTTAGAAATGACTGTGATAGAGGAGAAGTGGAGGGATGTGCTCCATATTCCTAAACTTGCCTAAACTTGCTTGGTTTCACCTCCGTACTGAACTGCACACACATGACTGCAAATGTAGCTGTTATCATCAGAGAGATACAAGTTTGTGCAATTGAAAAGTCACAAAAATAAGGACAGATCCCTCTGCTATGACATTTTATCAGAAGGAACTGAAAGTGCTGTAATTAGTATCATATTTTAGTTCATTTTCTCTCTTTTTTCTTGCCTTTACCACACCTGCTGTCGAAGTTGAGAAGCAAGTAACTTCTCCTCTGTATGTTCATCTCAATCAGACCAGTGGAAAATCAGAGCAGTTGCTGTGTAACACAATAGAAAAAGAAAGAAGAAGCTGCAATTTTCACTCTTTTTTTTTTAGCCATGTATGTTTGTGAAACAATTCATACTTGAATTTATGTAAGCCTTAAGCAGTCAGCACTTCTCAGTTTTTACTTAATGGATTGGTTTTGGTTATTGACTACGTAACACAAAAATTTATGGGCATGGAAAGAAACATCATTTCCCTTTTCACTTGGATGTTGTCCATAGTTTTGAAATGGAATTTCATTTTCCCCAGAAGGTCATTTCATCAGAAAAATAATCAGCACAATGTGGTCACTGAAACACCTCTTGGATGGCCTTGGCTCGTACCCTCCAGGTGACTTGCCAGTATCCTCCAGCTTAGCTGTCCCCAGCATTTTGGGCCCCCTGTTGGGCCATGCCCATGTTTCCAAACCTGTTGGTTTGGGTCATTTCAAAACACATTTGGCCACTGATCTCAGAAAGTCTTCCCAGGGATGAGTAAAGATTGATCTCTGCCAACCCAGTGGTCTTGGCCATCAAAAGCAGCCACAAAGCAACAGCAAATTGCAGCTCTGCATCCTGCAGTTAGCTTCCATTTCTTTTTTCTCTGAGAAATTTGCCATCCCTAATGGGTCTGGATCCAAAGTCCATGCATTCTGACAGAGTAAGTTTCAGGTTTTCCCTCCATCCAATAGCATCAAGAGGAGGACAAGAAGGATGATGAAGGGTCTAGAGGGAAAGTTATATAAGGTCACTTCGTTCTTTCAGCCCAGAGAAGGGGGCCGAGGGGAGGCCTTGTGATATCCTACAGCTCCTTACAAGGGAGCAGAAGAGCAGTGCTGAGCTCTGCTGACTCTCCAGTGAGAACCAACACCGGCAGAGGCACACAGTTCATCTGTTCAAAGGAACTAAGGTGGAAGGGTCTTGATCTGGCTGTAAAATGTCTCAGCCTGGCAGCCCATGATGCAGAGGATGGAAGAACCTCTTGCTGGGGATTTCTGACCCTTCTCGCCTAACCACACACCCACAGTTTGTTCTGCTTTATGCTGCCCAGAAAAAATGCCTGTTTGGATGACAGATTCTGTGCTAGTTACAGACACAAAAACCTGACCTAGCTCCTACAGAAAAGACTCTTGCCAGTTCTGGCTGCTTTGATTTGAGCTCTCGAGGAACAGGAAAAGCACTAAGATATTCTGAGAGGCTTTGGTTCTCTCTAATATAGTTTACTTCAAACACAAGAGCAGTTTCTTAAACATCCTACCCTTCAGACTCTTCTCCCCTAAACTCTGATTCATTTTAATTCCCTACCTGAGTAGAAAGAGTTTGTGGCATTAATGAAAGATCACAACAAATTACTGAAGGAACTATCAAAAACAAACAAATAGCAACTGAGCAAGAAGTTCATCCTGGCCAAAGACACCCCTGCTGACCACTGAGTTATTTCTCCAAGTCTGCATACATTTTGGGGTCACTTCAGCAGACTGTGGCTATGGGGCAGGTGTCATAAAGTAGAGCAGATGCGGCTGGAGCTCTGTGTGGTAAAGTCCTGCACTGCTCCCCTGCTCACCGTGCTGCCACTGCAGAGCTGGGAGAGGGGCAGGAGTCATTGCTGGTGTGAACTGTGCATGCAGATAGCAAAGCACACCACAGAAACCCAGGACCCCACCAGCAAGCAAAAGTCCTTAGCCATTAAACAGATTAAATTACTCTCTGTCCACCTGGGCCAAGTAGATTTTGTGCAGCTGCAAGTGCAGTGACTTTACATGCTAAGACACATCCTTGACCAGGCTCACTCCACAGATTTTCAGGGACAAGCACTAAGGATCAAATGGTGACTTTGATGTAGGTTGTTGTTAGGTAAGTCCCAGTTTCTCCCAGACTTCCCAGAGCCCCCTGCCTTGCTTTTGCTTTCCTCACACCCTGCATCTTGCAAACAAACAAGCAACGTTTCTTTATGTGTTGTTTTTTTTGCTTATCTCACTCAAGACATTCAGTCAGTTCTGCTGGACATGAAATACAAGTAACACAAATACAAATAAGCCTGCTTCTAATACTATTTTGAGCTGACTCAATCACACAGAGTTCATGTCACCACAGAGTGCAAAATACAAGAGAAAACATTACATTAAGTTTACACCAGCTACAATTAAATTAAATTGTATGTAAATTAAAAAACAGTTAATTCTTTCTGGTGGGGCTTCATTAAAATCACCTTTAATGCTAGCTGCAAGACTGTTTCCAGTTTGCAGTCTATTAGCTCCTCTCATAAGCGCGAAGAAAGAAAAGCAGCAAAATCTGCCTTTTTTTCATAGAGAAAGGATGGAAGACGTGACTCACCGCAGGCAAAGGCTAGCAAGACCAGGTGTGATTTGCTCCTTCCCATGGTCAGTGCAGCTGTGAGGCCAAGAGATGCTGCTTCTCGCTGTGGTGCAGCAGAAAGGAAATAAAGGTTTTCTGGGGACTGCAAAGTTTCACTTGATTCAGGGAGTGCTCAGTCACATGGGTGGAAAGGAGGTGGGGAGGGAGGGGGGAATCCAGCGCTCATCTATAAACTAATGCAAAAAGAAATAGCTGCTGGTTAAGAAGGAAAGTGAAAACAGAAAGAACTGCTGGGTTTGTGCAGCAGAGGACAAGCTCTTACCTACAGTCAAAGCCTGGGGTTCTGTAAGGCCGTGTAGAACTTCGTGCTCTTTTCTCCAGTTTTGGAGACTGCAGCTGCACCCCACTGGAGGGCTAAGACCTGTAAATCAGTACTTTCTCGCATGCTCTTTTGAAAAAAAAAAAAAAGTTTCTTTGGGGTAAATTCCTCCTCTGAAATTAAGGCACAGAAAGGAAAGGCGTTCTCTCTGGCTTTCTCCTCAAAACCTGATAAAAGTGAGACAGGACTAAGCAAAGTCTCAAAGAGGCTCTGGTTCTTCCTGGGGCTGCTAGTAGCCTTTGTTGGATGGTGCAGCCAAGGTGGCTCACCATTAGCATTGAGTCCAAACATATTCCCCAGCAAACAGCAATGACCTACCTGTGTTCCATGAAGGATCCTCTGTGAACTGTGCCAAGCCAGAACAAAAGTTGCACAGGCAGGTCCCACTGTGTGTGGCCACATGCCAGCGATCTGCAGCAGAACATTTCACCTGCATGTTTGTGTGGATGGATTTCCAGCCCCATGTCCTCACCATGAGGCCTGATAAAGCTGGAAGCTTAATGGAAGTAGAAAAGAGATGATAAACTCATAGAATAAGAGGAAAAAATGCAGGGACTCTTGTGGTCCTGATTCTTCTCTCTCTCACACCAGAATTAAAGTGCAGTAACACAGTGAGGCCAATGACTTGAAAACTCAGATGAAGTGAAGTGGATGCTGCCTGAAATTAGCTCCAACTTATTTTGTTCTCTGTGTTTCCATTGTGTTTCCACATTCTCATTTGTACTTCCCTGCCCCCCTACATGATCCACAATACACATTTGTGCCCTCCTCAATAAGCCATTGGTAGCCAAGGGTATGAAGACAATGTGAGGATATTTGCAATAAAATCATCCCATTCCTTGCCTCATGACCCCAAACATCAGCACGCACAACTCTGACCTGTCTTGGTAAATCTCTGCACTCTCCTAACAGTCCCAAAAATTCAGGAACATGAATAAGAGAGAGAGGCTAAGAAAATTTAAAACAACTTTTTTTATGATTCACACATAAAGTTGAGTTGGATAAATGCATGGTTGTTTGCTTTTGCCAGGTGTGTCGATGGGACTTTTCCAATACTCGTTTCTTCTGAATAGAAAGAAATCTCATTTGACTTGTTGCTTCATACAGAGACATCAACCACAATGTTTTGTACTAGTTATAGTTTTTATAAATTTCAAACAAAGTGTGGTTTTACACAGATCAGAATTACAGAAAGCTCATTTGCACACTTTTTTTCTTGTAATAATTTCATACATTCATCTTGACTGGAAAAAAGAACAGGTAATTCTGTGCTCTTTCCCTGTCTGATTATCTCTCATCAGCCACAGTATACAAATACATCATTATCAACACAATGGAAAATATGTAAGAAACAAACTGTACCAATTCTTAGCTGGGGAGAGGAAATGTTGGCAGCTATTTCAGCTCTAGCTGCAAGAACAAACACTGAATTTGGCTCTCTTTTTCTTCTCCTTATTCTTAAATATTTCTAATAATACATATATTAGAAATCAGGCTTTGAGTATTTTTGGAAGGAAAAACAAGGCCTTTTCATACTCAGTCCTGCTTGTAATCTCAGAGACTTAAGAAAACGATGGATAAAAGAATGGCTTTTCATTACGTACACAAACAACGTAAGACCAGGCGTGCAGCTTTGTTGTGACTGGCAACATAAGCCAATGTCCAGACAGGGTTGGGCTGCAGCCACCTATGGCCCAGACAACAACCATTGGTCTGATATTCCATTCGGTGGTGTTAGGCAGTGAAAGAAGGAGAGGATCAAGCCTGGTTACTTTCTGGCCTTGACTGACATCATGGTGATTGCCTGCATACCAATTTGTCACTACCTCCAGTAATGAAGGACTCCATTGCCCAGCTATACCCAAATCAGCAGAGGGAATACTGTCAAGGATGTGAGGTTGCTGAAAATCTCACGTACTGCATACAGCCAGGAGTTATTAGCCATCCTCAGGACATTCATAGTGCAGGAGTGACTTAACCTTTGGTCAAACAGGAAAAAATGTGAAATTTTGGAAAAAAGTAATAATTCAAAATCAAAGTAGGAATGAGAATTGTAATAACAGCCCATACCTTTGCAGTGAGTCAGTGTGCTGGGAGACATGAGACAGCTTTGTAGCGGTCTACTTCCCTGGTTCAGCTCCAGACTACTCCATAGGATGCCACCACTGACACTCTTGTAGGGCACAGTGGGACGTGGGGGTGAATGCTCTGCTTTCCCCTGAAAGGTCTTTAGTTTTTGAATCCACACTAGAGTTCAGCATCAGAATTGGTATGAGGGAAATTCAGTATCTCCCACTTTACTCAAAGATAGCGAGACACCAGGGCTATAGGAATATCTCACTGTCAGTCTGCACACAGCAGAGGTAGGATGAGGATTCACAATACCTGATTTTCCATCTCCAGTTCAAACAAAGAATTCCCACTGCTATTTCACCATTGGAATGAGATTCCTTCACTTGAAACTCCAAAGTGCAAGTTGGGGTCTTTCCATGAGTGTGTAATGTCACAAATACTAGTTTGGGCAGTTTCACATACACAGGGTAACCCTTCCCCATCTCTCTCTCACACACAAATCTTACTATACTTACTTAATGTGCAATCAAAGCTCCCTTCCCCTTTCCTCTCCTGTGCTTAGGGCAAGGGTAGACAGGAGCACTGTTAGCAGGCCGTGCAAAAAATACTGAAAGTAATATAGAAACAAAAATGAAGTCATTTTATGGAGAGGATTAAATGATTGCACTACAAAAAAAATAAAATTATATATATATATATATATGTATCACTGCACATTTCCTTGGGGGGGGGGGGGGGGGACTGAAAGGAATCAGTTCTTCCCTCAAGGTGCTCATAACTTCAACAGACTTTAACAGGAGTCATGTTCCTGGGAGCCTACAGGTCATTTTTAAGGTAAATGACCAGCACAAAATGTACAAGCTCTTATCTCTGTAGGACAACATTGGCTTTGAAAAAGGTACAGAACTCTCAAATCCTTTTGTCATGAATAAAAACCATTAGAAACCACAAAGTTTAGATATTGAGGGTCAGAAGAACATTATTCATGGGAATTCACTACCACAGTGCAACTAATAATTAACTAGTAATCCTTCACAGGCAAATAATAATAATAATCTGAATAAACCTTTATCTACTTACTTTGAGGCTTTTTCTTGAATGGGACTATTTACTTGCTTCACAGCTATCCTGACTCACACACTAAGATATTTGCAATACCAGCCTTCACTGAAACACAAAGAAAAATGTTCAGGTTCCTGCAAAGAGGATAACAGAAATGTTGCAGACTCTTACTATTTTGCCAAGGAGTGATTTTTGGTTTTGCTTCATCTCCATTTTTAGTGTTTTTGTCCCCTTTATTATTTACACAGAGCATCACTACTCTTAGGGTTAAACAGAAAATCTCTAACAGTAAAAGCCAATTCTTGAGCTCCTAGGGTCATTTATTCCTGTCTGATCTTTACTGGCTTGCAGCCCTTTGTCAATTCTAATCTTAACTAAAATACTAGCAGCTTTTGTGGGACCTAAGATCCAATTGCCATCAAAATGCTTTCATGCCTTAACAGATGCTCTAAATGAGCTAATGGCTTGTAAAGGAATAATAAAATCTGTAATCACTTCATATAGTACATTACATCCCTATGTGGCAGAGATTTGGTAGAACCCTATAACCAAACGTCCTGGAAGTAAGTATTTAACACCAACACTTTACCCACTCATTGGAGCACCTAATGCTCGCTGTCTATTTGTGATGCTTAGATATATTCCATATGGGGAATGAAATGTATCTACTCCATAGCCCAGCACAAGAAGAAAGCATGCAGTCTACTCAAACATATGACATTAAATGGCATTCATTTGAATTCTCGGCACCAAACGCAAAGGATTGTGAACCAGCAACCACAGACTGCAGAGGGCGCAGAGGAGTGACTTATGTTGTGAAAAGACTTAGATATGTTCTGTGTCACAGTAGCTGTCACAATGCCTTTTGTTCTTTGCCTCTTGGATAAGAACTGCATCTCCACCTTATATCACGTTGCCATCTGCATTATCTCAAACTAATGCTGAACGCAGCAGCTTGCTCACTGTGCCATTCCTGCATGAAGCCTCTCTGATAGTCCAAGTCAGAAGTTTTCTTTCTACATCCAATCTAAAGTGTGACAGTTTTGGTGATGACCATCAGCAAAAAGGGCACATTTGTGATCTATTAGCTGTAGTTAAGGAGGGTGGGGAAGGCACAGCTACTGAGGCAAGCAAATGGAAAAACCTCCAAGCGACCCATGGTAGAGCAAGAACTCAAAACCCTGTATGTGTCCCTCTGCAGTAACTCGGTGTTCAAGGAAAGTTGCCAAAAGGTGCGTGCATAGTAACTCTTCAGCTCTGCTGTCGACCTAATTTAGGCCACATCTTCTGAAACAGTTTGATAAACAATGCAAGAAGCATTTTTCTCCTCTAATACTGAAGATGGTTCTTGATGTTGTCTGGATGTTTAATGTTCCTCAAGTTTGTTTTTCCTCTCATCTGTCCATGTTAATGAAGTTTCAGAGAATTATGAAGCTCAGAGCTTGTGAGAAAGGCAACTTTGATCCAGTGTCAACCCAAAATAAACAAGGAGATGGAGGGGGTCCTGAGGAAGGCTTGTCCTGCCATTCAGCTGCCAGCCCTCTGTTCTGCTGGGAAGCTTTTAGCCACCTCACTCTCCTTGGTGTCCGACTCAACCGAAGCCGTGCTGCAGGAATCATTGTATGTGTCTGAAAAGGAGGACATGGGCACAGTCACTACAAAACATCTAAAGGAATTCCCATCTACAGTATTGGGACTGATTGTTAAAAGCCTGAAATAAAATAAATACATAAATAAATAAAGTAAAAGAATCACATCTACTGTTCTCCTCTTTCCTCCACTGAAGGCAAAGAAGGCTCCTTTGGCAAGTTAATAACTGTCATTTGTGTGGGCTTGGGTTTGTTGTAAAGCGTCAGATGTGTGAAAGAAATCAGAGCCACAGTTAAGGCACTGAGGCTGCAGACAGAACTGATCCACTGTTGAAGTGGAGGAACACCGACTCCCTTTAAATCACAGAAACTAAAAAAGAAAATAAAAAAGTTTTATCCATTTTAACAAACTGACCAAAAAAAACCCCAACCAACCAACCAGCCAGAACAAAAAGGAAACCAGCACTTTGGAGAAAAATGCTGGTAGCTCTCTCTCATAGGTTGCCAGGAAATGGCTGTGCCAGATTTTGCTTTCTTCTGTTACCAGCAGAAAACTAGAGCAAGTTTTGGTACATTATGTTTATGAATGGGCAGTAGTTTACCTAAAATTTTAAATCTTTGATCTGCAGAATTGCTGATATTCAGCTTTTCCAGTGCAACTTGTTTATTATAGATCAGAGCCAAAGCTGAAGAAAGAGTGACTTTTAGTGCTGGTTTGGGTGAGACCTCACCAGAGCAGCCTTTCCTCCAGCATTTGGAGGCAGCAGTGAAATACCACAAAAGAATGAATGGTTTGTGAGAGTCTAACATTTTCAAACTTGTACCAGAACAACAGCCCTGATGCTGATCTAAATCCAGACACTAACGGTGTTAAGGCACCAAATTTCAAGCCAGCTCAGTGTTGTCACCAGAGCCTGCCCTCAGACCAAGCACTTAATACAGAAAGTCCACTGTTTATCACATCATTTTTGAGCCAACAACAAAAAAAACTCACCCCAAAACAACAACACAGTTTTTAAACACTAGTTAAACATTTACTCTCTTACCTGCATTGCTGTTCTTAATTATGTTGTTAGTGTCCCCCTCTGCTGGCTGCAATATACTGGAAGGAACCCACTCACTTTTCTCTGAGACCAATTTCTTCACTAACCTGAAATTGAGAGAACAGTCATTGCATTTTCCTACATTCTCTTTCCTGAGCTGTATTTCTTAGAAAGGTATGTTGGACAGCTATTTCCCAGCTGCAGGCCACTTGTGAGTTGGGGGTCTGACTGCAACATCACTTCAAGGAGATCAGATCTTCTTCCTCCAAATTTCTCATGGAAAGTGAATTTAGGCACCCTGACAGGTCTGCTCCAAACACTTACTTATCAAACAGAGAGAATAATAACTTTTAAATATGAATTTTATAAAAAGTATGTAGGCTCAAGGTGGCCAGATGAATTCTACTTTATCAATCATCTCTGAGCGTAGTCTTATATCTAAATCTCTGTGTCTAAAATACACACTTTGGTTCACTGCTGGAGCTTGGTGAAAGGCATAGAGATCTTACTGATGTATCCTAGGAAGGGTGCTATCTTTGACAGCCATCCTTCTGGGCTAGGTGTCAAAATCCTTCTGTTTTCCTTCATGCAAACTCCTGTCCTCTCAAACATCATGTCATAAACACTTAGGAGGAAAGCGAACTAGGAAGAATTAAACAAAGCTCCATCCATGTTCCTTCTCCCCACCGATTCTTGCACATAATGGTCAATGGCTTGAATGTATTCAAATAGATGTTGAAGATGCTTTGACGTTCTTCTGAATGTTTCTGTCTTTTCCAGGAGGTTGTACATGTTCTACCTGCTAAATTACATCTCCCTGCTGTACTCACCATTGCCCATTTTCTCCTTCCTGCACAAACTGCACAAGATCTCCATCCTCAAGTGTAAGAGAATCTGGGAAACAGCTGTCAAAACTGCCTTCTACTCGAAAAAGATTGGTCCCCTAAAATGAATGAAATCAGAAATACAGTCATTATGGAGAAAAGAACACTGCAAGAGAGTTTGGTTAAATACCGAATCAGGCGTTTCAAGATGACAGAGATTTCTCCTCCATGTAATTGTGACTCCTTTTATTATTCTTATCATGCTCAGGATAACCATTGTTGAAACTCAGAACTGTGATGAGCATTTAGGCTTTAGAATTAATCAACAAGGCATTATTTTGATTAAGAAACTGGGTTCATCGCATCAACTTATATTACCTGAAAAAGTCTGAAACTGTACTTTTAAAAGGCTCAGTGTTTTTTAGTGTTTTCTCTCACTTTTCTAACAGCTATAAAGATAAAGCTACATCTTATAAGTAAGGGTGGCTGTTAATGGTCCTGATACTGATCAATAAATAGTCTTGAGATAATCCCCTAGTGCTCTAGATCAAACTCACATCGCCTGTCTTCCCATGGATTTAAGACAGATATGAGCCAAATCTTTGCAGGATGAATCCCAATGTTTAGAGAGGAGAAAGCTGCACTGGGAAAGGGCATTTTGAAAAAGGAATTACATTGTTAGGATTGGTTTCTTCCTCCATGTCTGAAGAGTTGGAGAGTTCATCCATGCTGGAAGGAATGGCTTCGAAATCTTCAAACGTGTCTAGAGATGGCATTTGCCTACTGGGCCAACCTTTGAAAAAGAGAACACAAAAAGAGTTAGCTATTGGCCACTGCCATCTTTCAGACTCAGTCTTATAAAAAATAAACGTCGCAGGTTTGCTTCCCGCTATTTCATTTAGTGAATTGCTCACACCATTTTACAGCTTGTTCCCTGATTTTGCCATAAAACACTTTTTGCAGTATTATTCTCTTTCTGCTTGCTTTCATTTGTAGGAGGGCAGACTGTGTTTGTGTATGTGCATCAATACCTTGTCTGTTCAGCATCTCTAAATCTCTTCAGTTCATGAGGTACAAAAAACAAGGGTCAGGAATATTTTTGCAGAGCAAGTGCTGTAGCAAATCATGACTTTGCCAATACAATTTTCACAAAGCTATGCTCATTCAGCTTTTAGTTCATCTCCACATGTTTATGTACAAACTGATGTTCAAAGCCACTGAATTTTGGTTGACTTCTTATCTCCAACACACCTCAAGGTAATGTCACCACCTGAGCAACCTACAAGACTATGCTCTGGAGCAGACTGGAAATGCAGGGAAGGGACAGAATAAAAACAAGGTTCAAAGACAACCAGGCCTTTGGAGGTAGCTTGTTAATAATTATTTACATTTAAGAGACATTTACTTAAAAATAAATTATTTGTTGTTTACCTAAGAATTAAAAAAAAAAGGTAATAATTTAATTCCTCTCCAGGCACATCCTCTCTGCTACAGGCATTGCCTGTGCAACATGTGGCCATGCAGCTCCACAGCCTTTTCTCTTTCCTCATGTTCCTAGGGACTGCAGCTGCCCTGCAGTTCTGTTATAAGAGTGACAGCGACCTTTTCCACCCGACCAACATCCACAGTTTTAACCCTACAGGTGTGGTGGTGTCATCCAGGTGATGCTTTTCAAGCTGTAAACTAGCCTCTCATGTGGCACTCATGTCCTGAGTTGTGATGAAAGAGACAGTTTCAGTTACAGACCATGCAGAATTTACAACTGGACCCCAAATCAGTAGAATCATATCAGCAAAATACAACAAACTGTATGAATGTACAAGAATGTGTTGTAGCTAATTAGCTTTAAACTGCTATAGCAATTTTAGTTTGAACTCAAGGTTGGGCTACAAACAGCAAAATAAAAAAGTAATCCTTCTTCTCACTGAGATAAAGTTGCAGTGATCTTTTGACACTGTCATTCACAGGAAGCATCTGAGGCAGAAACATCAGCAGCAAGGATTCCCTACAAGTACCTGCATCACTTTTCTATTAAAATTGCTAATCACATTTCAGAGACTGAGGAATAGCCTACATAACTTTTACGTACTTCATTCAAGCTATAAAACAACACAGATCAAATTCTGAGCACTATGATATAAATTCCGATAATTATTGTCAACTTTGCCTGTGCAACAGGAAACCTGATTCTGTTTCTGTAACTGCTAGTGATCCAAGCTCGTTCTTTCACTGCTTTCAAGAGAAATTATACTCACCGTAAGAGAGAAATCCCTTTTAGTTAAAGAGAATAATTATTGTCCTAAAGTGATATTACACTCTCAAGCTGGGATGATGATAAATGTTTTAATGATGTTTACCTGTCTGTGAAGCAGATCTAGGTACAGGTCTTGTGGTAGAACCAGTGCTACATTTAGTCTGGGCCAATATGGTGTTCTCAAAAGCATCTGTGGCAGGAAGTACAGTTTTTTGTCTTAAAAGTGAAATAATGACCAGGCAACCAGTACAAAGTGTGTCTGTATCACAGCTGCAACTGGTTGTCTCTTACACAAACAGGTGGATGGGATCCAACAGTTATAAAGAGTCATTTAATGAGCACAAATGAGTCAAAACACAGCAGTATCTCACAGGAAAACCGTCATGTCTGAGAATGACAGAGCGCAGCCAAATGAATCAAATACTGATGTTAAGTAATGAAAACAGTTGCTAGGTGAACAGTGCAGTGCTCTATTTCACTACAGCTTCCTCATTTTTAACATACTTTGCTTGCAGGTTTTCTGATCATTCTGTAGATGATGGTGTATGGTTTTGACACCCATCCACGCAGCAATAAAAACAGGCCAGGGAGGTTCTTCTCAGTGAGAAATGAGTATCACTCTTGATTAATGCAGCTTTGTAGGGGAAGTTTTTATCCAAGTAAATAATATCTTAAACATCATTAACTCTGTCAGAGTTCTAGCAACAGCAGCGATTTCTTCTGATGAAGGGACAACAATGTTCATTGTCTCCCACTTAAATCAACTCAGTTTGGCAAGGGATGTTGTACAGTAGGATCGTGTTCTTTACCCAAGGAAGGTCAGTTCAGCTCTGAAGTTGCACCCTGAAATACCTCCAGCCTCTGCAGCCACATGGTATGCTGAGATGAGAAGTATCTGTGTCTATAATGAGGATCTTATATCTATTAGAGAGCTATAAACATAGGAGATAGTTTTGATACGTTGCCAATCCCATAACTGACCTGGCTACTTGGCAGGGTTTTGTGCAGAGCAACACAATCATAAGGATTCCTCAGCTTACATCTCTCTTCTCCCTCTTTTGCAACAGGGGTACCTGACTGCTTGTGCCTCACATGGCAATGCACTCTGGCAAATCCTTGTGTAAAGGGAAACACTGGCAATGGAAGCTGGTGATCTTTCAGTGGTTGTGAAATCACTTCCCAGTTTAACGTTTTGGTATTGCTTATAAAACAGTAATTGATGAACCTGCTGCAACAAAATAGGTAGAGATTCTGCTTGACTGAAATGAAACACTGCACCTTAAATGGTTATCAATGCAGCCTAGCCTCTTTGTGACCTTCATGCATGTGGCTCCTGCTCCTCTTATTAGGTGTAGACCCTAACAAGGGAAGAGGAATGCAAGTGGCCAGACTGCAGGTGAAGGTGAAGAGTAATGCCTTGGCTCCCTGCTGCTGCCTGAGCTCTCCTCCCTTCCACGAGGTGAGGTAGAAGACAGGCAGAAAATCTAGATCCAGATCATGGTCTATTTACCAAAACAGGCAGAGAATCAGGGTTTTAATTTAAGTCCAACCCTAAGTAAAAGTTGATAAACAGAACATTAGTGCAGGAGACAAGAAAAAAGATGAAAAATTTGATTTATCACAGTTCAACAGATAAACTGACACCAAACCCCGATTGCCTCCAGTGTCATCCACTGACAGTGATGAGATGTGAATTCAGTGAATGATACAAAAAAACTGCTGAACAGGTTTTCATGCAGGATGGAAATACTCATACCTTCAAACCCCAGGGGAGTTGGGTCACTCTTTATTTCATGTCTCTTGACTTTAACTGCAGGAACAAGGGGACCTGTGTGAAGTTTGCAGAGTCACAAGGCTGTAAATATTGTCAAAGTAGAAACTTGCTTTCCCATTACCTGGAACCACAACCTGCATAATACTTTCCACATCACCCAGAAAAATGACTGTCTCTTAAGTTTTAAGTGGTGAAGACAAATACTTCTGTGATGTGAATAGGAAACAGATCTATTTTTGCAAAAGATGTCATAGATGTGTCTGCTCCCAGATTGACGGATGGTTTCTCTCCCACATGTCCAGGAGATGGCACTAATGCAGGCAGCTTCACAGTCAGCTTCCTACACACGAGGATGGCAGGGAAGAGCTGACAAAAGCCAGCACTTAGGTTCCACAGAACAGAAAGACATTCTTCTCAGCTCCACATGCAGTGCTTCTCCTGTGTCCTAACTGCATATGCAGAGGACTTGTGATGTGACAGAGCTGAGCCATTGCAGTGAGGATCAGCACACAACAGTGTGCAGTAGCCTTGAATAAGTCGACCCAAATACCCTATTTAGACCTGCATTTGGCTAATGATTAGACAAGACTCCAGCTCCAGTTCCTTCAGCACCTAAATTATTTACTTAAAGCAGATGTTGTAAATAAAAAACTTAATTGGAGAGCACTGATTTTGTTTTCTAGCTTTTGAAATCAGTACAAAAGTAGTTTTCTCAGCATTCCAAGAAAATTCCAACAGTCTCATGGTGGACAGAACCATACAAGTTTGAATTTCATTAACCTCTTCTCCTGAGCCATGCCTGTAATTTCCATATGGAAATGCTGAAGTATTATCACCTAAAGAAGTTGGCAAAGAAATATTTGTATGTAGAGGTGACATTACATCCTTCCTCTGATTACATCCTTCCCATTTCCTCCATGGTGACACTCTGAAAGCAGATCATTTCAGATACGTGTCACTTCATTCTACAGTTAAGGATATGGTTCAGATCCTTCACAAATATTTGGAAGGCTCTACATCAGGCACAGTGCCACCTCCTGACAAATAAATAGTGAAGACTTTTACACAAATGAGTTCAGCCATCTTTCCTTCTATTTTGGCTTGTGAAACACCCTGAAAATCTGAAACTTGCAAATCAATTGCTTCATTTCATTCCAGACAGCATTAAACCCCAACATAACCAGAATTTGACCATATGTTCTGTTTTCAAAAGCAGTTCCAACATGTAGGCATAAAGCCCTGCTGATTTTCAGCACAAGAAGCTTGCCCGGATGTATGGGTTGCTCCTGAGATTAAATATAGGCACTAGTGCGATGACTTAAAGTAAATTTGGTAAATGTGCTTTTTCTCAGTAGAATTACAGCTCAAAAATAAAATTTTCTTAAGTCCCCACAGGAACTGCATGGAGGTCAGTGCATTCTGGGCATCTACCTTGCTTATGCACTTCTGAAATTTTCCTTGCAAGCATTATTTCTAATGATAACTGCAATTATGCTAAATATGTTTTAAATTGGCACTGATTGCTACTCAATTTTTGTCTTAATTTCAAGCTTTCTTATCTGACTGCTGCTCAAAGAGGAGATCCTGTCTTTCCTACTGAAAGCAACAACCGTAAGCAGTTTCAAGGAAAGAAAATTCTGTTGCATTTCAGTTAACCCAAATCCAGGGAGAAGCTGGAAAACAAACCCTACAACAGCCAAGAATTAATTTGGCTTCCATGAAAACTAGCATCAGTTTTTGAAGCTGAGAAACCTTGATACACATTCAACTACCTTGGCCTGCATTCCTGCAGGTGTTGTACTTGTTCTAACTCTTCTGCTGAAACCTCATGCGTTTGTAAAAACTGAGCTTGATGAAATCACTCTGAGAACAGCATTTGGCAGTAAATTTGTTAGTCAGCAGGAAGGGAGAAGGGTAGCTAAGCAAGCAGCATGACGGTACCTTTGGTCACAGCAGATGCATTAACTGTGGTGCTGATGGAGGAGGCTAGGGAAAAGCGACGGGCAACTTCTCTTTCCTTAGATTCTGGATCTGGGAGAACAGACAGATGCAATGCAGGGCAGGATTAATACGGTTAATAAGCACTGTGGGTAAAAGATGTGCAAAGCAAAGCAGCAGCTGGGGAAGGGTAAATAGAAGGTAGCTTGCTCCCTAGAACAGCCAGGAAGGACGCTCTCTACAAAGTGAAAAGCACAGAAAATAATTTACAGAAATATATTTTCAAAGCAATTCCAATTGCACCAAATCTTAACACTGCAGAAAGGAGACTTATGCCAACTAATATTTTAGCTAGTCTAAGTATAGGTACAAAACACAGAATGATGTGCATGATAGAATGGTGCATGTGTCTGCAGATGAGGTTGGGATTATTTAGAGACACTGAACTGCTTGTTCTGTGATGACTGACCTGAAATACACTGAAAAACAAACACAAATGGTTTAGAGATCACATTATGGAGCACAGGCCCTATGAGGAGCAGCTGATGAAAGTGGAATTCTTCAGTCTGGAGAAGAGGAGGCTCAGAGGAGACCTTATTGCTCTATATAACTAACTGAAGGGAGGTTGCAGTGAGCCTCTTTTCTCATGTAACTAGTGACAGGACAAGAGGGAATGGCCTCAAGTTGCAGCAGGGGAGATTCAGGCTGGATGTTAGGACATTCTGCTTCTCTGAAGGAGTGGTCAGGTGCTGGAATGGGCTGCCCAGGTGGAGTCACTGACCCTGGAGTGTTCAAGGAATGTTTAGACACTGTGCTGAGGGACATATTTTAGTGAGAACTGCTGGTGATAGGTGGACAGTTGGACTGGAAGATCTTGCAGGTCTTTTCCAACCTTGATGACTCTATGATTCAATGATTCATAATTTCCGGAAGTTAAAAGTGTGAATGGTCTTTCCTTACTAGAGCAGTCTGGAAAAATAAAGGCACCAGAGTTTGTTTGTTTGTATATTCCAAATAATCCTTTTCCCAAATTCCATTCAGGAATGAAGACACATCTTTCCAAGATTTCACTGTGGGATGTGAGTAGCGTTTTTGACTCAAAATAGTTAATAAACAGATCAAAGGTGTAAATGGACTAACTGCTAGCCTCAGAGTGCACGTGATGCTAGGAGATGCATTGAAGTCATTAAGGAGCTCTTAGGAGGTTGCATGTACAGCAATACGCTTCTTGCATGTAGCAACTTGCAGCACCACTTGGGAGAAAAAGTTGCATGTTTACAAAAGTTTCAGGATTAACAATTTAGTTTTTTCTGTTGGCCATGTGCTGCATTACTCAAGTGACAATTTTCACTGAGACATGAATAAAGCTATTCATATCCTTTACATCTTGATTTCAGTAAGACAGTTGAACACTTAACTAACCAGGACACAAGTTCAGCTGAAAATGGCATTAGAAAAGGCTTTAAATATTCAGTTGAAGCTTTACAGAGTTGTCAAAAATTATTTGACATGTGATTTTCATGTTTTGATATTTTTTTTTATATAAAAAAAAAACTTTGGTAAAAAATTAAATGATTCTATTATCATTGAAGATTTGCCTGGGATAGATGAAGAGTTGTATCAAACAGTGTTCTTTATAGAACATGGTTATACGCTTTGCTGAATCCTAAGCTAAATGCTCCCAGCCAGTGACTGTGATTCAGAGATTTTTCTATTCCAGTTGCCTCATGTCTCTTAATGTACCTTCTTTTCTCCCTCTCTCTCATTGTTTTCATGGTTAACTGTCAAACAGCACTGGAGGAAAATAAATTTTACGTGATTTTAAACTTCAGGTTTAAATATCCTCTGCAAAACTATATTACTGTGAGGATTTGTTTTTCAGGAATCTTAAAATTCTCTTTCCCACTCATCATCTTTAAATTTGCCTGTTTTAGTGCTCAGTCACACAGCTTTTGTTCCTGCAGCCCTGCCTAGTGAATAACACACTCACTGTTCCCTTCTCACAGCTCTGCTGTAACAGCCAGTAACACAGTTCTGCGTTATCACTGCCTACAGAAATGACCACGGTCTATGAATTTACCAGGCTGTCTTCTGTCTCTAGGCCAGGACCAGATTAGTAACTGAACAGCACAACAAAGTGAAATCAGCAAACATTGGACATTGTGCAGTGGAACAAGCATTTCTCAAGTAACCAGATCCAACAAGTATTGGAGCCAAAACTGCCTACAGCTGAGGGGTATATAATCTTCTAAGGTATACCTTGCTCTCTGGAACATGGAATGACTGAACAAAACACAAGACGTCTCATATGACAAGGCAACTTTAGATAAAAAGAAGAAAGAGACCTAAACCAAAACTGCAGCATTATTCTGCATTCATCACATCAGAATCTTGTCATTGATTTCCCCTGGGCACAGGTCTGAAAACCACCCGCTTTTTTGTTTTCAGAAAGTTATTCTCATCCACTTAATAATACTTCTGTATTTCTATTCTTTCATCTTTTTATTCTTCCATCTCACTTTTTCCTCCTTTGCTGCTCACCTTCTCTATCACTGCATACTAGATCTTTGTCTCACAGAAGAAAAATCATTTATCAGAACAGGAGAAAAGCAATATCATAACAATTAAAAGAGTAATTACAATACATTTTCAAGTAGTAACTGTGAATATAGTCATCTAGTTTCACTTCTATTTACATTTCTTTATTTCCTCTAAAATCTCTTAGTATAGCCATCACAAGAAGATGCAGTGCTCTACACACGGATACTGTCTTCTAAATGCTTAAATGTAATTATATAAATGAATATAATGAAAAGGCAATAAACTCCAGATCTTCTGAATCCCAATTCCCCAGTCTAACCACCATGTCATGGCTAAGCAACATTTGAAAAACCAAAGAGATTCAACCAATGAACATTTTAACATATGAAAGCTTAGTGCACTGCAACACAGAGACGATATTCTTCCCTTCAAGCCAGTAAACTGCTGAAAGAAGTCAGGTTGGTAGCCACTGAGAAAAACAAATGTTATTTGCACTATGCACTATGAAAAGATCCAACCACTCAACTCCAAGGTTGCCTTGCCCACATTGTCATGGGAGCCATTTCTGGTAACAGGATATTTGAGAAGAGAAGCCATGTGTGTGTATCAGACAGGTGCATTTTTGTGGGATGTGGCAGCATTTTAGGAAATAGTGATGGATGACACTATGGGATGGAGAAAGCATTGTGCAGGAGACAGATGGCCAGAGACCAAATGCTGCATGTGGTGATTTTACCTTTGGGTGGAGCTCTGCGGTTGGAAAGACCTTGCAATGTGAATCGCTTTCTAGCAAGCGCTGTGCGCTCAAGGTTAAGGCTGGTGGAAGCATCAACTAGGAGAGAGAGGGAGAGGGAAGAGAAATAAGGAAGGAAGGGTCAGCCATTCAGCTTATGGGAAAGGAAAGGTTAGCACTGGATGACAACGAAAAATAAAGAATTGGTTTTGATTCAGTTCAAGCCTGAGCAAGAGCTAATCAATTAGAAAGGTGATATGAAGTTAGTGATTAAATCAGCTGAGCTAACAAAGCCGCTGGGCTGAGTTTGGCTCACTGAATTTCAATGGAGAAAAATAAACGAACAAGCAAAGACAAACAAAAAAACAACACAAGAAAAACAGGTGAAGGGATGTAGCTCTCATCAAAGGAAAATACAGTTTAGCAGCAAGCTCATTGAAAGGGATCTAGTGCTTTTCGCTATGAAAACACATCACTGTGGTTGGAATAGCAAGGCTGTAGGGAGAAATAAGAGGAGCCTTACAGTGCAGGATGCACACAGACAGCAAGCATTGTGAGCAGAAACACTTCTGCTGTCCAGCACAGCTCAGCAGTTTGCCACGATCAGCCCTGTGGCTGGTGTGCTCTCAGTCTTACCTGCTGAAGTCTTTCTAAAGCTGCCAAAGCTGGCACCTAGTAATGCACTTCACCTGGGACTTGCTGGGACATAAGTATGGCTATGCCATCAAAGCATACATGTCAGTCTCCTATGTGGATAAGCCCACCATGCCACCTGATGATCGCATTTATAAAGATAAGTCATAGGTGGATCAAAGTCCTAAGACTCTGAATTTCAAAGATATTCAGTTAATCACACTGCAGGAAAGAGGTGGACCAGGATCCAACTCCCTGACCCATGCACTCATGTCAAATTATTCCTATCTTTGTGTGGACAGGTAACACAAAGAAGGATTAAGGCAAATGATCAGGAAAAAAACCACGTGCTAGCTGCTTGGTTCCCTGCCTTGGGATTTAACCACTAACTTTCTTCTCCCTTTTATTTCATACACTGTCAAGTCATAATCATTAGGGGCACAAATGAAGACCAGGAATACAAAGGAAACATGGAGAGACTGAATCCAGACTGACAAACACCAGACATACAAGCTCAGCTTCCAAAGGAAAGTGCATCCCATCACTTCCTGATTTGCAGCCAAGATAACCCAGGATCCAAGGTGCCTGCATGCATAGGCAGGTGTGAAATGAACAGGTTTTAACAGCACAGTGTTATGTCAGCATGGTCAGCTCCTTCCATCCTGGGGCCTGATGCCAGTCTTGTGCCTGGCAGGTAAGGAAAGACTACAAGGACAGTGTCAGCTGTGGAGCTGCACACTGGTGCACTGGGATGCATATGGCTTTCAGACTACCTGTTCTGGCCTTCACTCCTTGCTGTGTCTGCTCCCACTGCTAAGCAATGCCTGTAAAGATACTGTGAGCCTGGGACAAGGCCTATCCTGCAGGCTGAATTTTGGATCACACTGGATTAGCTTATAAACAAGAAACTTGTATATGAAGTATATTTCCTTGCCATTTGTGAAGAGCAGGCAAATCCATAGTACTCAGTAACAGCAGTACCACAAGGAAAGTACAGCAGTGCATGTGTGCAGGGGGAATGCTTTTATGCTCATTCTGCTTGTTCTTCAGCCATCGAATTGTATCACTTCACAGAGGGACATTTTAGTAGTTCACAAGTCCCCTCAACTGCACAGCATGTACCAATCACTACAGACTGGTCTCTAGTGACATGATGTCTGTACCAGAGTTCTTTCAAACCTTTTCCTTCATTCTGCAGGTATAAGAAATAATTCTGAATCCCATTTCCAGACATAATAAGATCTAAATCTAGATGTGCAACAGGTTGATCATGAGCCAGCAGTGCACACTTGTGGCAGTGAGGGCCAAGAGCAGCCAGGGCTGCATGAGGAAAAGCCTTGTCAGCAGGTCCAAGGAGGTGATGCTTCACCCCACTCAGCACTGGTGAGACCCATAGGTCCTGTGTTGGGCTCCCAGAACTAGAGAGACATCAGTGCATGTGAGTGAATCCAGTGGGGAGCAATGGGTATGAGTAAGGGATTGCAGTTGCTGAATTATGAAGAGAGCGAGAGATGGAACTGTTCAGACTGTACAGAAAAGGCTGAGAGGGGTCTCATCAATATATACAAATTCCTTATGAGAGTGGGTAAAGATGGAACCAAATGTTTCTTGGTGGAGCCCAGCGACAGAATGAGAGACAATCCGCATCAACTGAAATACAGGAAATTTCACTTAAAAACATGAAAAAATCTTTTTCACTGGGAAGAGTAAAGACTGAGACTGTGTGCACTGGGAAGCTGTGGAGTCTCCATCCTTGAACACGTGCAGCACCTACTGAACACAGTGCAGAGCAACTTGCTCCAGCTGACCTTGCTGTGAGCAGGTTGGTGGGACCAGCTGTACTCCAGTGGTTACAGAAGTTGCTTGGCTTCCATGTAACTTCAAGTCAGTGAATTTACCAATCAGGTCCACACACACAAAAAAAAACTGTGTTATATGTGGACAACACATAATCACATGCACTTACCAATAACAGTGATAAAGCTGATATACCATGCCAACAGTTGCCCCCTCCCCCACCCACCCCACACACTCTGTACTACAGAAAGAAAACAGTATTTGGAAATAATCTGCTTTCATGCTAACTGCAAAGATGTAGGCAGTAATACAGTCGGTAGGTGGCACAAAAGAGACAATTTTAACAGAGCACCAGAATCCATGCTGCGCTTACACTGCAAACGAGCACAACCTCAGAGTCACAGCGTGATTCCTGTGCGCCTTCAAAATTAGGACCCAACTGTGCACCCGTAAAGGGACTGAATTCAGCCCTGCAGAGTCCCAGCTAGAGGCTGTAATGCTTCACAAGGACACAGATTAAAACTGCCGATAAAAGTGGGACATAGAAACTCGATAGCTCTTCCAATGGTTCTGTGCACAGCAGAGCAGGATGCGCACACACACCCTGAATCCCACAGAGAGAAATGAGTCACTGCTTAGCCCCGAGGGAGCAGCCACATACCAGAGCATGAGGTGGCTCTCAGCTGAGCTAGCAGTGAGTAGCAGAGGAATTACAGTGAGAGCCCAGAGAAACTGGTCATGGGAAAGCAGAAGACAGAAGAAGGAAAATCAGCAAATTGTGATCCCACCGCCCACATGCAAGTCGGACCAGTTAAAAATCACCAACTGTTTTCCTGGATATTTTTTAAAATAGAGTTTACAAATTTAAAATGAAATATTGCTTCTCAAGGTTTTTTTGTTTCTGTTTTTGTTTTTTTCATTTTAAAATATTTCACATTTAAACGATATCTATTATTACATAAACATGCTTTTAATTAATAAATTCCATTTTTTCTTGAAGAATCCATGACTTCCTCCCAATAATGAAAACTTATTATGATGAAAAAATGCTAATGAATCACCCACTTTTTTAATCAAAAGCTACTCAATATGCTTGACTATATTAAGAGTTTTTAATCCTCTTATGATTTTGGTTCTTTTTCTATTATTAAAAAGTCTTTGTTTGAAATAGTACCTGACAGAGAAACTGGATGAAATATTTTCTGTTCCTGCTACCACCAGATGAGTTCCACTTTCCTTTTAGAGTTCATTTTAACCTAGCTGTATAGAATTTATCAGTTGTCTTTATGCACTTAAATAATGGAGGGACTTTCTGTGACCACACGTGCATTTATTTACTATGAGCTATCAGGGAGTGTATACATAGAGAAGGTAAAAAGAAACCTGGGACACAAAGCAAGGACATTTGTTAGCAAAATTCATAGGCAACCTTAACATTAAATATGGTTAGAAACGAAGTTATCCAGGATATAGAGGCATACCATACCTCCAAAATTCTATTCCTAAAAGCAGAAGTTACATAAAGAGCATTGTAATGCATCAGAACTTGAACTTGAAAATTCCTAAACTGGCAGTGCTCCTTGGTATTCAAGACGTTTCACAGTGCAGTCACACAGGCTTGTAGCATTGTTTTTTGATGTTAAACATAGAAAACACACATTCTAACTATTCTGATAAGCTCTAGAAATGATTTTGCAAAACAAAACAAAACAAAAACTATTACCCTTTGGAATCAAAAAGCTCTGTCTCAAAAGTCCTACCTCTCTTTTGTCTGGCACTGGGACTGGAATTCCTGTTTTTATTGTTAGATGCTTCCACGTTTGATGTCTCGGATTTGTTTTCATATATGCTTGATGACTTTCTGCTATACCTTTGGACAAAAGAAATACAAAAATAGTTATACTCCTGTTTAAGAGCTAATGGAGCACTGAGCTGTGAGTCGGATACCAGCACTAAGCATTCTTTGTTACCATCAAATGCAGAAGCCTAAAGTTAAGGAGAAAAAGGCAGGTTTTAAAATCAGGTGTGCTATAATAGTCTGCACCTGTGCCACACAAGTATGGTGGAAGAAGCCATTCTGCATCCTTCCTCTTTTTGAAAGCACAACAGATTTGGAAGAAAGAGGGGAGAAACTGGATTACAAAAGAGGGTTGGATCTCAGTTCTCCATTCTTTAAAGCATGACTGTACTTGATTCCAGGAAAGTGAGTGCTGAGTGGCCACACAGAGGTCATAGCACATGTAGACAAGCATATGGATTCCACTGGCTCCTGGACCCCCCAGCTTCTGTTCCTTCTGCTTCCATGAATCCAAGTGGAACACATATTTGTACAACTGAATCACAGACCAGAGGATCCATCTTGTCAGATGTGCACAGGTACACACGTTGCCATTTGTAATGGGGATGCCCCCACTGCCCCAGGTCCATATAGCATTCAAGCTGCAAAGTTTTTGTGTAGTTGTTGCCCTCCTCATTCTGCCTGGCAGCTTAGTTTGGGTGTTTGACTATTATCTTTGGCAGATTGATTTTTCTACCCATTTCATTATATCTACCTACTTGATACACTCTTCTGAAATGCTCATTATTAACACGTCAGCTACTATATTGCTGTTTACAATTAACATATGAACTTTTATACTTAACATACCTGTCTTGCTGTAAGGGAAAGCCCAAATTATCATTAAAATCTTAAAAGCACTTGGACTGCTAGAGATCTGAGAATACTTCTAATAAGTACAAGGCAGCATGAGACGTCTTTATATTTGAATCCTTGACCTGCTTCTGAGAGAACCTTAATGGAGGTCTCTGTTACCTCCTGCACTAGATCTAAATGCAATTTTACAGCCTGATGGTAGATGGGACTCAAAATAAATACGGGAACAAATCCAAAGCACATTCACATTTCTTTATTGTTTTATCTCTGGCCCTTCCCAACCAGGCTGAGATAACTGCAACACGCAGCTGACAGAGTTAAGGATTTTCAGCTGTGAGAAAGATTCCAAGAATCACAGACCCACTTCTCTGAAACAGCATCTGCAGTAGAATTACAAGTATCTGTATATATCTTTGTGCACAGGATGTTTTTACATGGATGTATGACTGAATCAGTCATTTCCAAAAAGGTAGACAATTAAACAATTAAAAAAATAGTCTCTTTAAACTGCATATGTTTCAGTAGATTAGGAAACAATGCTAAGGGATCAGTTCATTATCACTGAAATGCAGCAACCACCCTTTCAGAGAGATATCAGCAGCAACAGATACCACAGGACATCTCATTTTAGGATTAAACAATGAAACTTTCGGGAAGAACCTACAGAGAGAGAATTTACATAGATTGAACAGGATTTGGGGACATTCAACCATCACCTGTATTAAATGCATCAACTGTGAGTGTTTATGTTGCAGACATCTCAGCTCCAGTCCTTAGCTCATGGAATTGCAGCCCTAAGTACTGTGTTGGCTTGCAAACAAGTAAAGGGAACTGTGAATGGATATGGCTTGGGGAGGTGGAGGTTTTCTGCAAACAGATTTCCTCAGAGTCACAGTACAGGTTTGGCAATTCCCAATAAGCAATAATCATTTTACAGAAGGGCAACCCAGGAGAGGGCATTGCAACAGTTAGAAATATCTCAGTAATTAACTTCCAGCTGCTGGCAGAGCACTGATTACTCTGGCTGCTCTTTGGCTAATACTATCTACTCCTGGCTTAATAACAGCATCTTTCACAACTGGGGCTGCTTAGTCATCTCATTCATAAACAGACCGTGCACATGTCACAAAGTCTAACTTCCTCCTCTCACTTCTTGCTGCTGCCCAGCATCCCAAACCTGGCTGCAGGCAGGGCTCCGCAGTCTGAGGAATTCTGGATCCACTGTTTCTCACTGGTCACTGCAGAGGTGTCTCATGCTGCAATTCCTCTGTCCTTGCTCTCTGAGACATATTACAGAGGATCAAAGTGGCCTTGGTTTACAAGAGCCACTGAGAGTCCGTACTTTGTTCCACTTATGAAAGCTCAGTGTCTTGTTCTGTCATGAAGACATACCATATTTTCTTGCCTCCTATAATAACCCAGCATTAAGAGTGGAGGCATCTAAGCTCTCTTCTCTATGGTAGTCAGTAGAGCATGGACAAGCACTAATTTTTTCTTTTGATTTAATCCTTTCTAGGATAAATATATATTCTTTCTTCCTGGAGTTGATTAATTTCCTGCTGTCATATTTTGCCTATAATTTCTGCTTTGAAAATTCTCACTTTAAAAGCTTTGTGAGAAGAATTGATCTGAAATATTTTTGAACAATTATCTCCTTCTGTCTCCAAGGTGGTTTTGCTGAAAGATTTTCACCTTAAACCTCTTCAGCTTAGGCTTTAAACCTGAAATATAACCAATCCAAGAGAAAATACAATGCAGGATTAGCAGCACTACATGTATTTAATTTTTCTTGCATTGAGCTGCATAGCTCTCGAAGGCTGGCTATGTTTACCAGGGATATCTTGGTTTAGTTAGTCCTGCAAACACAAAGAAAACTTTACAGTGGTATGTCGTGCCAACTCACGTAGCAAATTTGCCAGCAATTGCAGCATTACAAAGATGTGCTGACAGCTCCATCTAACATCCAGGAAATGTTCCAGGGAGCACATGGTTCTTTGGAAAATTCAAATGATGATTTTTTAAATGAATTCTGCATTGAGATTCTGAGTTTCCCCATGAGCAAAACTTTTATCTGCATTTACATGGCTTTATACAACAGGCAATTTAATAAGTTCATACTCCAGAAGCTAGACATAGAACACTAAGAATTTATGCACTGAGAAGACTTACCTGGCTATATTGGAGGAATTCATTGGTGCATGGTACACACTTTCAGTGATTCTTTGGTGTAGTTGACTTGCTTCTGTTATAGAAAAAGGAAAAAGAAATTGATCCAAATTGTATAAGCTGCTTCCTGGATTGTGTAAAATATGAGAAAGAAAAAAAGGGAAGGAAGAGATGAGGGGAGATGTGGGGAGGGAAGACAGATGCTGATGAGCTGTTTTTCATGGCCAGGAAAGTCAGACACTGACAAGTGAAGAGTGAATGTAAAGAACTGCCCTCAAAGTCTCAGGTTGCTGAGATACTGAGGCTACTTTGGAAGAAGAAGCTCCTGTCAATGAGATTAAAGTAGAGAAAGGGGAAGAGCAATACTGAAAGATTAATCTTCACAAAATCTTTTGTGGGTGGCAGTGCTGGGAGAAAGGAGAACTTAGGGCAGGAAGTCAGAAGTAGCTATTCCTGGTTTTGGCAACTGATTCACAGCCTCACAACCTCTTGAGCTGCATCCTTAATTCCTTTGCCTGCAGAAGAGCCAATTATATACATGGGGATCTGTGCAGCAAGGTGTTGCCCAAAGCCTTGCTAGCACTCTATCTCACGCAGAACTCTGTAGAGGACACGTACTAAATGTTTGGACACTAATTACCCATATGTTAAATTGTTTATGACATACCTTTGTACACCTCCTTTGCCCTTTGCTCACTTAAATATCTCAGCTGGTTCCTTCCAACATTCCAACCCTCTGTGCAATTCTTAACAACAGTCATTAAAAACAGCTCAGACAAACATTTCCTTCTTCGTTCTTGTTACAGTGCACAGTTGGAAAAATATCCAGTCTTGGATTAAGCAAGGAATTACAGCCTCTTCTTTCATAAGTCATTGGAAATAGAAGCAATTGCTTAATACTACTGGAAAGGGCATTTTCTTCCTGCTCTCAGTATTGGAGTAAGGGCTTTCATCATGTGATAATTTCAGAAAAGGCAAGGCTGCAACAGTACATAAGGTACCATTTCTGCCCTGTGATTGCTGATCTCTTGGATTCACAATGAAGGAAATTTTGACCTTACTTGAAGTAAACTTGGAGGTTCTCAAGACCAGACTGGATGTAATCTTGGGCAACCTGGTTTGACAAATAACTGACTCTGCTTTGGGAAGGATAGTGGAGTGTGATCTCCTGAAATATCTTGAAACCTGAATTATTTTAAGATTCTGTGATCTTGAGACAAAACAGTATAGAATATCAAAATATTTTCTCCATAAAGTATTTTTCTGTTCTGTAGAAGCCCAAGTCAAGTCACCCTTTATACTTCAGAAGTAAATATGAGAAATAACAGTAGACATCAAGAGATCAAGTCCTGAAATAAGGCTGATAAGAATCTTGATTTCTTTCCTCAGCAGTTCTGCTGAACTGACTGCAGTGAAATTCAGAATGAAAAAGAGAAAGGATGACTATAAGGATAGAAACAAAAGATCTGAGTGCAAAGTGTTTATTTATGTGTACATATGTTGTGATGGCTTCCATTACGTTGCTGAAGCTCACATGCATAGTTGTTTCTATCCACTTAAGGAGACTGCAAGAACTTGTCTTTATGAAACAGACAATTAAGATAAAGGTGACCTCTAAAGTTAAAGCACAAGCACAGGTTTCCGCCTAGGACAAAATCTGCTTAGGAATCTTAAGGATGTGGGAGGAGATGCTTTGCTGGCATTGCTTTAAATACTGTGTATGACAGAAGCAGAAAATGACAGGTCAAAGCAAGAAACAATGCTGGGACACAAGAAGAGTCTGTAATGAACACAGCCATGCTTTTTTGTCCTTAGGAGAACATGCAAAATGGATTTTAGGACAAAGTACATTATTGTTCATAAAAACAGTAGTATCTCAGGTGGTTTTCATCACTATGTTCTCTTACTATCTAGAATAACCAAACTGAATTTTGGCTGTCTTAGGCTTAATAGAATGTCTGTCATTGTTCTAGGTACTTACAAGGCCTCAACCATTCACGTGTTGAGCATGTCACCAAACAGCTTTACAGTGACATCTCAGTGAGAGAGGGAAATATCATGAATCACATTTTAGAGGAAGGTCGCTATGATGAGAAGATGGAAGAGATGACTGACAATCACATCTACAGAAGTCAAAACATAACGAACGTGACCAGATTTAAAACTGCCTATCCAACAAAACAAAACAAACAAAAAAACCCCCACAACAATCAACCCAAAACCACGAAGTAAAATAAAGTATGAGACAGAGAAAAGCAGTTGTGTGCACTCATCCGTGTATGGAGAGATCTTTCATGTCAGTCTTGTAAGAAGGCACGGAGCGAAGTCTGGGCCCACATCTCCTCATGTGCTGATAAAAATGAATGTCTCTAGCATTATGCTTGAGAGGGAGGACAGAGGAAAATCACATTCCTCAGACTAATTGTGAATGGAATAATTATTCATGCAATCCAACTCGTCCTCTTGCATAGAAGCTCAGTTCTTGCTGGTTTCATTGCTAGTCATGAATGACATTATAAGTCATCCCAGTTCCATGTTGTCGTACACAGCTGCAGGAAGAACCAACATCATCAGATCACACTGTGTCTTACCTCTACATGCTTCCAGTTGTCCTGTTAGAACTTTGCGTATCTCAGAAATCCAGGTGTTTTTCAGCTCAACAGAAGATGCCTGAGGACACAAGAGGAAAAGGCAAAGCAGATCAAAGCATGCTACCAGCCCCTTGGATATCCTAACATATGTTTGCTCTCAGCTTCACATAAGAATGAAATTCCATGGCTAGATTTTCAGATCAAAAGAAAGGATACTTTTCAAGATGGAAAGGTTACCATGAATCTAAGGTCCAAGTCCTTGCCTTTCTGTCCAATCTTCCAAGTAATTTTCCACTACTTTGCTTTCTTTTCTGCCCAAGTTCACATGATATATTGGCATATACAAAATATACAATGATATATTGGTAATTTTAGAGCCAACACAACAATGAAGATTTCAATTGTTATTTCATGACTGTACAGGACAGTGAAATTCATGAAACTGAAAACTTCGTTAAAAATATTCAATTCAAAGGAAGTATAGTTCTCAGAAATAAAGGATTGTTGTTACCTGGATGATATAGACTTCTTCTCTACCATTATACCAGATCTCAAACTTCTTGTTATCTCCTTTTACATTTTCTGTGATGCCCACTGTGCTCATCTGTTTCAAAATAGAAAATTAGAAGCTGCATTTGGGAAAATGTAAGTAGTCTTTAAGTTCAGTCTCCCCCAAGATGCATTTTTAAAAGGCTGTATTGAGTTGCAAAACTAAGGTTCACATCTGGAGTCACAGCACATATGATTGGGTCTGTCTCCAAACCAAAACTAAAATGGGAGCTTCCATTTACTCAGTGTTGCAAGATAACTCCAGGTCTCCTGTATTGCTGGAACAAAAACTTTATTTCTTCCTCCTTTCCCATGACCACATTTTTTACCTTTAATGAATTTTTAAAGCTGTATGAAGCTGTCTTCTCATGACCATCTGTGTTCTCCTCTCGTTTTTTGCAAAAAAGCAGCATCTTTGTGTAGAGAAAGAGGTGTCGCTGCATTGGTTTGAATCTTGCCAAGTCCTTCACCTTGTTGTGACCCTTCTTGTGGTCAGTCCACACATTGAAGGAACCTTGCATCAACAGCTTACCAAGCTCACTTACGTCCCCCTAGCAGGCAAGGAAAAGAGAGAACAAACATTATGTCCAAACTTGGTTAATCACAGGCACAGAGCCCTCATCTGGGCAGAGGCATTTGCCCAGGCATCCCTTCTATCAGAGGGCAGACATGTTACATCTGCAAGTCCACCTACTCATATCTTGCTAAACCTGTGTGTTATCTTCCTACTATGTTTAACACATTGCTTTCCATGTCCATAATTCCCACTTTGCCTCCCAATTAATAGTTAGAGTCAGTACCATATTTACATCATGTACATTAGCTGTCCCCTCTGATGATCACACAAGCAGCAAGCTTTTCTGACAAGAACTGAGTTTCAGTGCTCCCGACTCCAAGGCATTATGAAAAGCTAGTGAAGGTATGCAAGCAAATTCTTTGGCTCCAAAAGATTCTCTGTTCAGTTTCTTCTCTGCTATGATCTTCTCATGTATTCATCCCTGAGCAGGACCTTGAAAGACACTTAGATGTCTGAAGACACAGACTGGTGCCTAGAGTTATGAGGTGTGTAATTCTCTCCCATTGCAAAACAGCATTTTGTCAATAGCTTCTCAGCTCACCATCTGTAAACTATGCAGTGCTGTACAGCCTTGGGCAAAGAGAGAGCAAATGCACCAGAGATGCATAAAAGTATCTGAGGGAGAATGAATCTAAACAGGAAGCAGACCTTTCTGAGTTAAAGACCTTACGTGAGGACCACTGATGGGCAAATACTTCAATGGAGATAAATGACATTTGGCTCAGATTCCACCAACAAAACATTTACAGCTCAGTTCAGTACTGAAGAGTGTAATAATGTGTGGATATGGTACATATCCAGAGCCAAATTGTCTGGCACTATGAGCTGCACTCACAGTGTATTACAGTGTTACAGAGTGTAGTAACATGTGGATACAGAGGACATGGCTACATCCACCTAGTAATGTGCTTCAGTGAGTAATGATGAGCATAATGATGCTAGTGGCAAGTTTAACTGGCAGTACTTTGCATAATAATTTTAGAGAATAAGCTCAGTTCATTATCAAAAGACATGTTTTCAACATTGCTATGTTCTATCGATTATGAGGGCAGATGATGGCTCTGAGTGGGAATGATTTCTTAAAG
The DNA here is from genome assembly GCF_023343835.1 of Lagopus muta. Classification (NCBI taxonomy): domain Eukaryota; kingdom Metazoa; phylum Chordata; class Aves; order Galliformes; family Phasianidae; genus Lagopus; species Lagopus muta. The sequence continues at coordinate 7,651,081 of NC_064441.1, forward strand.
CACAGATTGCAAATTGGTCTCCTTCTCACTCACTACTCTACCTTAGATCTAACTGCAAAATAAGGGTATGTTTAGGTACTGTTCTACTCCACATAGGCATGTTATTAGGACTCTCATCCATTAGATGGATGGAGATGGCAGTTTGCAGCAAGACTTTGCAGAAGACTTTGAACATCAGCCTAAAACTCCTGGGCTGTGTCTTCAGTGTGGACAGAAGTACAGAAGCACACTATGTCTGATAACTTGTGCTAGTAGACTGTGATAATTTGTCCCAAAGAAAGTTTGTTTAAGGTGAATGATTTTAACCTTATCTCAGATACAATTATTTGCTGTTAGAACAATACATTGGATCTCATGCTTATGAAAGATGGGAGATATGTATGAATGGCTAATGTGCTGCATAGCCAACGGACAAACTATCCAGACCACATTGTATATAAAAGTTAGAATGACTGTAGGAAACATCTCAGAATGTTCCACTTTCCAAGTCCTTTACTCTGCTTTGTTGTGGCTTGGCTAAAAACAAACAAAATAAAAACATTAAAAACAACCAAACAAAAAACAAAACAGCAACGTTAAACACGAGTTCAACTCCTTGAGCCTGTACGTACACAGCTCCATGAAACTAGAATTGCCTATGCAATTAGGAGCATTCATCAGCTGCCACAAAACCTGCCTTTCCACTGGCAGAGTATCTGTCTCTGAAGGTGTTTTTGGCAAGTATTTCTACCATGTCTGCATGAGAAAAAGTCTCAAAAGGGGTGTGGCTTTGTGAGCAATGGGAGGTGCTTATTTGGCCATCGCAGCCGAGCACCAAGGACAGATGGAATGAGGAGAAGAAATGGTGGGTCCATGATACATAGTTAGGCACGCATTTAAATTCATTTATAAAATAATGCTGGCACAACAGGCATAGTTTCCTCAGCTATAAGATGGAGATGCACTTGAAAAGAAAGAGATAAATATAGAAATCAGAACTTCTGAAGCCTTTCCATCATGCAAAATAAAGTTTGCTCTTTCCACTTAGACACAGTGCAGACCCCAGCACTTTTTCTGGAAGTCACATTCTGCACTGTTCTTCTGGTGCTCTAGTTATTTCTCTGATAAAATAATTCTTTGAACCTTACATTTTTTCCTTTTTCACCCTATAGCTATTTCAGAATGGGCAATCGCATCACCCTCAGGCCTCATGTCATCAGACACGCTTCTCCTTTTTACATTAGTCATTTCCACTTCTCACTGAAGGGTTCATGTTCTGTACTAGATCTTGTAAGTCATGTGACTTCAGTGGAGCTTCAGTAGATATATATATACATTCGTGGCCTTATTTGTACTGTAGCTGTTATTTCACATCTCAGATAATAAGTTTGCCAGTCACTGGGGTGGGTTTTATTACCCACTTCAAAGCGAATCCAAATATTCTTCCCTAAGAGCAAAAGATTTGGAGATGCTTGAGTTGCACTGGGGTCGCAGACAGTTTCAGCAGATTTCTTAAGTTACGTCACTCATTTTTGCTGCCTCTCACTTACAAATGAGTTTTGTCTGTGATTACTCAAGGATTGCATTTGTCCCATTTCCTTCCCACATTCACCACCCACACCCATGTATGTTGGCAAGTCTTCTAGATAACTACAACATGCCACTGAAGAGCATCCTTCAAGCATGTGACCTAGGCTCCTTCAAAGTGTACCAGCCATGGGCACAGGGTGATCCGTGATGATAAAGAACATTGTATGAGTCAAGACAACAGTAAGGGCAACAACAAATAATACCTCGTATCCTGTGATTGCGATCTGGTGCATGGAGTCATTTACGGATTTGATGATACCAAGCACTGTGGCCAAGGCCTCTTCCAGTTCAGCAGTACCCTCTGAATTCTTGCTGCATTTCAGCATTTCCTGATGAAACAATGATGAGAAAAGTATTTGAAAATTTCTTATATCAGAAGCCAACACAACCCAGTCTTCTCTGAAATCTGTGCAGCAGAAATACAGGATAAAATAAAAACAGAACATTCACCAGGATTGTCACTGAGGATGAATACTTTGAAATTCTTCACATGTTCAAGTTTTATGGGTTTATTTAAGATGGGATAGGAGCATTTTTACACAATTACAATCATCTTTCATATATCACAAAACTACTTTCTTTTTTTTTTTTAATTTTTTTTTACTTCATACCTGCTAGAAAAGAAACTCAATCTTAGTGTAATGATTTCTGGTATTACAGAATTCACAATTTTCCTGGAGAATTTCTTCCGATTTGTATCCCCACTACTGAAAATATTAATTAATTTCTAGTTTGATCTTGTAAGGCTTGAGGTTCCAATCAAAAGGTCTTAGTAAGCTCTTATCTGATGAATAAAGAAATTCTGCATGGAAAAAACAATCAATTCCTGGATAGATGTTTAGACCACGGTCAGATTATCTCACAAATCTTTCTTCTCTACATTAAGTGAAGATTTTTTGATCTATAAAACAAGTTTTTCAGATGTTAATTTTTTGGGAGGAAGTAAGACAAATTACTACAAATCCTTCCCATCTCTTATTCTCTATGCTTCTCCACTACAGATTACAGATCTGCATTTGCAAATGTGAAAACCTTTTTTAAGGGATAGTCATTTTGAAGAATGATGTTGGTACTTAGCAAATAAAAATTATTAAACATTGAATTCTGCTTGAAATAAGGTCATTCCATCTTCCCATCTCCGCATTAAAAACAAGACACAAAATCCTTGACAAGCATGTGCCCAAAGCAAAGAAACTAAAAAATCAAACTTTTTAAGGGATCAATTGTTGTGATTACTTCATATAGAGAGATCTTATTTAAAGCCCCAAATATTTAAGGCCAACACCTTACTTAGCCCAGTAGAGCTCCTTACAAGGTTCTCTTATTTCTATGTGTGTTATTTGCTTGAAAAGTTCTAGTTCTAATTATTTTCCTTGAACCAACAGTTACAACCTATGCAATTCATGAAAGACACAAAAATCTTCTGTTTTTAAATGGTATAAACTGCCTTGCCTCTTGCACTTCTGCCTGTAGAGAAGCCTAGGATTTCACTCAAATGCACAGATATTTGTTGTTATGTTTTCGGGTTTTTTTACTTTATTTTGTAGAAAGTAGTTCTTGGCAATGAATGTCCACTTGAGATCAGAATCAGACTTTATGCCCTTGCTAAAAGCATCTAGGGGAAAAATGTTTAATAGATACAAATCCACATATAGTTCATACAGTTGTGAGCAGACACGAATCTCAAAGCAGTTGGAAGATCCCAAATGGCAGGATTCTGTCCTCAAACACTGAGGTAACCAGGTCCTAGAGGCTAGAAGCAGGATGCATTCTTATGTTACCTGTTGCACAGTTTCCACTATGGATCCCTGCTCTCTGTATAGTGGGACTGGTGCTTTTTAACATTAGCTATACTGACTTGCAGCCCGCTGGTTTCATAACTGTGACCCAGAATTTAAAACTAGTCTGATCACAGAGCGTCAAGGCACACCACTAAGGCACTTCTTTGTGACCAATTCTTCAGACTCCTGTTTTCCTATACCCGTAAAAACTCCTGCTACCAGAGATACAGTGCACCATCTTCATAGATCTCATAATCCTTGACAAAATAAACGTTCTTGCCAATGTTTTGCCAAGTATAAAACTGGTCTGACCAGCCTCAACCCTAATAGCTGCTACATGTTTTGCTGGAGAATTTTGCTCCTTGATCTTGTTATATTTACAGGCATTTTTCAAATTAAAAATATAATCTGGTTTATTCTTGCTCTTCTGAACACTTTGACATTTTCTCCTCTCTCCCAGAACAGTTTCAAGAAATTGAACCAAATTTATTTCTGGATTAAATTGATACAATTGTACTGGATTCAGTGAAGCTGCATGCTTTTTAACAACCTCCTTCAATTTTTGGTTTCTATAGTTATCCAGTAAGAGGTCACAAAACTACTGCAGAGGTGAATGACCATCCAGATCCTCACATAGCTTAAACTGGCCCAATTTGACCAGAATTTCAAGCACAGACAGTGGTCTTATAGCTCCAACCAATCAAAAGGGAAGCTCCTATACTCATCCTGTAGAAAAATTGTGGACAATTTATTCTTAGTTGGGGCTTTAAATGTAAGAGTGGCTCCTTCTGAAAGGTTTGAGTCACAACTACCATAAGTTGGTTCAGAGAGCTGAAAGAGTTCTGTTAAATGAGGATGGATGCCAGAGATGGGATAGAGAATATCAATTCCTGTTTTTAAACCGTAAAGCCACACTGAGCAAATAAAAACAATTTCAATTTCTGATTAAAGGTAAGTAAAACAATAAAATATTTGCTACATAAAATACTCTATTTTGTTTTCCCCCAGCACTACTTATCCTGAAACAGTAGTCCTTTTTTGACTCTGTTGCTATTTTGCATTAAAAAGTATTTGTTGGTGAAGTAAGAGATGATTTCATAGAATCATAGAATCATAGAATCACAAGGTTGGAAACGACCTATAAGATCATCCAGTCCAACCGTCTCCTCATCACCACTGCCACCACTAGTACTAAACCATATTGCGCAGCACGTCATCCAGACACCTCTTGAACACTGCCAGGGACGGCGACTCCACCACCTCCCTGGGCAGCCACTGCAGTGCCTGACCACCCTTTGAGAGAAAAAGTTCTTCCTTATGTCCAACCTAAACCTCCTCTGATACAACTTGCGGCCATTGCCTGTGTCCTGCTCGACTGACTTTCCAGTCAGTCCTCCAGAAAATAATCCCGATAAGCAATTCTATAAGTAAAACAAGCTATGCATTGGAATCCTTTGCATCATCATGGAAAAGTTACCTTTAATAGCAGCTGGTACTTGGTGATTCTCTGGACCGGCTTTAAAAGATACGCATCTAGCGAGAGCTTATGATCCAATTTACGCTGACATTCCTGCAGGAGACAACAAAGAGGAAAAATATTGTTTCTTGAAACACAGGCAAGACACCAAGATCATTATCATTTGGTAATCTGAAGGTGGTATGTCTCCTAATTGTGAGAGAAATTTGCTCTGTCTGCATAGCATTTTCCAGGTTACTTACGCCACAAAATGAAAATATATCAAAACAGAACTAATCAGAGGTTCAACTTAGTGTTGAAATCTGGCATGCCCTGCTCATGAGAATGTAATCATCTGGGGTTTGCAGAGAAGCCAGAAATTGTTTGGCTTTGCTGCAGCCTGAAGTTCCTCCTGTCCAGGAACTATTCTATCTATCTAATCTCCACAATTCAATGTGCTTAGAGAGCACATTGACACATACTGAGCACCTGCCATCAGTATAAGAAGCACAAGAAAAGTCTGCATTTTTCTGTAAATTTTCTAAAGCAGAGGAAAAAAAAAACAAGTTTTGATGGTCTCCCGCTGCTAGTCTGCAGTGTAATTCCACCTGAAAAAAGATGCTGTCTCCACACTGTCTCCAGAGAGCTTCAGACCTTGGCTTGTTCTGACAGTATTTTTCATATATTTGGAGGTCCTCTTTCTGCAAGAAAAGGAGAGCTTAAAGTAATAAATAATCAATAGAGCATCTGCCATGAATCAGACTTTTTCTTACCTTCCATCCTAACACATAGGAGTAATGAATTCATGGTCATAAGTCTATATGTAAAAATATACTGAAGCTACCAAACCTGCACTTTAATGTTGTGAAGTTACATAAACCAGAAGATGATGTTTTCTCACTTTTTGCACTAATCAAGCAGGCACTAGATTAAAAGACACATAACCTAATTGCAAAACTGTTATCTTTCAGAGAGGGAAGTAGGTTATTTGAAAACAATAAATAAATAAATAAGATTTTTATTAATGCTACTGGCACAGACCAGTAAGTAGTAATTTTGATGCTACAGGCCAGACAGGAAAAACCACTTAAACTCTGTCCTATCCAGATTAGAAGCAGTAGATCCACTTGATCTGTCCTCTGACCACTCTCCAGGTGCTCCCACTTTAGTCCATAACAAAATCTCATTGACCTCAGTGAAGACAAAGGGAATCTCAGTAAAAACCTAAAGAGATTTCAAGGTCTTTAGGCTATATGGTTGGGCAGAGGCAGGTGTTCCTCTGCCAGTTTCTTAGCTCGCTAACCACAAGTCCAGTTGCTCAGAAGTCCTACAGCCATGCCACTGCAGAGCAGTACCATACAGATTCCTTAGCAAGACTGCCTGTGTGTGTGAACAGTTTGGAACCTTTCTGTCTGCACTCACCCAGGTGGACATGACTTTGGTGAGTCAAAGACAGTGCCAAAAACAAAGGAAGGGTATTTCTGGTTCACTCCTCTGTGCTTTCAGCACTGAACAGTGCCTGCCTACTCTTGGTACAGGGAAAACGTTTTCTTTTGGATAGAGCTACTAGAAGAAACTGGTATCTGTCTTCCTCTATAGTCTCATGTTGACGTCACCTTGATGAATCAGACGAAAGCAGGGCTGTGCAACACCTCACTGTGTCAAGGATTATGCAATAAAAAAAGCTCCATTGCTCTCTGTAGAACACGAATGATGCTGTTTCAAAAGGAACATAGAGTTTTATTCATCTAAATAGGATTGTCTGCACATGTTGCCTTGGATGGAATTTAGCAGGGAGTAAAATTCAGAAAAGTAAAATAATCAGAAAGTGTAATCAAGCATTACAATCTGTTCCTGGTGCACAGAAATATCATTGGACTGGGCAAGAACAGAAGCAGTGATGCTCAGAAGGGGGGGCAAAAGATGAGTATCTGTTTAATATAAAGAAAAGATAAAATGATAAACAATTCATGAGTAACTTGCCACAGTGGAACTGTCCTATGTCAACACAGTTCACCACTGCATGTATCAGTGACACCAGCTCAGGCAGATCCAGATTTAATTTTTATAGTGGTGTAAGGACTAGAACGTTCACTTCATGATCATATCCTGACAAGGACAGGCAAAGTGTAAAGGGGGATAAGGGTGTAGTTTCTGGCTCATCTTGCACCTGATTTTGCTGCTGTGTTCCAGAAGAGAAGTCTGAGAGGAGAAGTACACGGGAACTTCACACACTGCTCCTCCCATCCTGAGAGGATGGGGGGACCTGAGAAATAAACCTGGGAATAAGGGTTCATTTATGTGGTGATGGCTGTCCAAGTGGCACTGGTGGAGGTGGGAGGATGTGGGTGGACATGGCAGGGGAATGACAGGCAGGGGATGGAGGAAACTCAGCCAGGCACAAGGGCATCCCACTGCAGCTCTTGGAACACTTTCAAGCAGTTCTGGAAGGTGAAGTGCGATCAGACAGGGTAATATTCTTCAGAAAGTATGAATCTAAAAATCAGTCTATTTCAAAGCATAGGCTCACCATGGTGTTGTGGCAGGAAGGTTACACAAGTACAAGGATGGGGAAACACAGAAATGAATCTGCAACAAAGTGAGTTTCCTCCCAGAACTAAACATCTCCTTGAAGAGCATCTGTTTCAGTTTCCCCCATGCCACAGTAAGCGCAGTCATAACTCACAGGGCAAGCCAGAAGCCTCTGCTCAGTGGGAAGATGCAAAAAGCTGCCAAATCATGGGGAACACAAACACACAACCAGGCTTTTGTTTGTGCCTCCTAAGGCAGTCCAACAGAAATAACAACTTTCTGGAGTTTATGTGGCTTCGTCTAAAAACAGTACATGAGGGAAATTCCTTGAATCAAAGGTGCTACTGTGTGAGCAGAGACATTTCCAGAGACAGGTTTATGCTTTGTTAGCGCGAAATTTGAAATAGTGAAAAAGCTAACACATGATTTAAACTAATACATGGTTTAATTTCTTACTAGATATATTTGGTATTGTTCGACTAGTCCATGGAGGCTGATAAGCAGAGGTGACAAAAGAACTGATTTTCTTTCACTTGACACATGACCCAAAGTTTTACTGCAGCTTATTTTATATTGGTGGAACAATGAGAATTGGCTCAGCAGCTGTTCTAACAGAGTCATAAGCTGCAAAACTGGAACATGGAATTTGACCTTTCTGCAGAATAATAGGATCAATTTTGCATTATGAATTTCTCTCTACCTCCCAAGTCCGGGGATATTTACAATATATAGACTATTCAGCGCTTCCTGGATTTCAATGGCCTGCATTCTTCAGTGACCGTTTATCCTACTTTGCATGATGATTTCACCACAATATTTTCCTGCTCAGCATCTGAATCTTAGGTTAACAACACAGTCCTTGGTAATGCCATTTACTCAGGCGCTAAATACTGGTGGCTAACCAGAGAAGAGTTCAGCTGACTATAATCACATATACACTGGTACGATGACCTTCAGCATAACTTGTTTGTAAACCCTGTTTGTAAAGCCTGTTCTTTGGAAAAATTCACATTTCTCATTGAAATCTTAAAGTTGTGGCAGTGCTCGACACCTCTGAGAACTGGGGCAGGTAGGTTTCATCTAAATTCATCTGTATTTCATACAGTTCCTTGTCAATAAAAATTAAGCAGGAAAGCAGCAGCAACTCATCAAATCAGGTTTTTCTGATTAGTGGGACCTCTGAATGAGTGCCAGACAAACGAACACCTTTTGTTGGGTCACAGGAAACGGGGCTAACAGCCACACTAATGGGAGCATGGATGAGAGCTCTCAGGGGATGGAGCTGCAGAACTTAGGTACTGAAATCCACAGGAAGCAAAGATGCGTGTGTCTGACCAAACCCACCACTCTAAGGCTTTGGGTTTTCTCATATATTGATCTCTCACCACTTCATCCAAGTGAGGAGAATCTCTCTTGGTTTTTAAATAACGTGAAGAAGTAGAAGAATTGGTCTTGGAGTAATGGAGCTGGTAGAGATTCACCACACAAGGAAGGTGGTAGACTCTACTGAATCAGTTTCAGGGAAGTAAGTCTCCTGAATGGTGTAGAGAAAAGAAGACAGAGATAGGCTGTGCTATTTGCACTCAGAGCAATATGCTGTTAGATCATTTCCTGCTTATTTACAGCAGTGTGGTGCCAGGTGTACATCGGGTTCTGGGCATCATATCTTAATCTGATATGAAAGTTGACATTTTGATCTTTTTTTTTTTTTTTTTCCGATCAGAGCTTAAAATACATTTGTAAAACACTGCTAACGGATCTCTTCCCGCCAGTAAGCAGGCTCAGATTTCAAAATACACACTGGGAATATCTGCTAATATGAGTTTCCCTCATTCACATAAGCAATCAGAGTGAAAGGATAAAAGTTAATCTGTAACTGTTGTTGGACAAGAACATGGATATTCACACAAACTTAGAAAAGGATTTGCTTACCCTTTTCAAAAAGCATTGGGCGAGGAGCTCAGGATTTTCAATGCAATTTTCTAACTCTTTAAGGAAAATCCTGTGAAAAACAAAGGAAAGCAAACAATAATGGAACATTCTGTTCACACATGCTAGCTTCCATGTAAATCTAGATTAAAGTCTATGTTCCTGTAGTGAAAGGATTCAATGTGGAACATAACAATTCTGACACACAAAGAAAGATATTATATATATTTAAGAAAACTGGAATGTGGTTCACAGCTGATTGCCTGAAACACCAATATTATCATGTCTTCATCTGCTCACAAGCATTTGATACATCTGGTTCTTCTGGCTGTTCAGATTTATTTTCAATATGTGGCCCAAACACCCACTTCCCATTTGGTTACGAGCATGTTTCAGAACAGCAAGAAAAGACAGAAAAGCTCTGTCAAATGCAGTCGTTTAATCAGCGAGCAGTGAAAATATGGGCTGCATTCCATTTCTGCAGTCACTGGAAGTCAATGCACTAAGCATTGTTTCTTTAGGAAAAGAATTACCAGGTTTGCAAAGGGACATTTATCAGACTATCAAGGGAGAACAAAAAATATTTACCGCTACAAACATTCAAAATTAATAATGCCAAGGGAGATCACTAGTGAATGCACAAAAGGGATAATCTTTCACAAATAGATGACATTGATGATCTCAGAGGTATTCTCCACACATGGGTTTTATAGGACACATACAGAGGCAAAGTGAGGATGACTTTCCCTGCCTGTGTACACATGGGTGTAACAAAGCACCCTGTGAAAAGGCAGTAGAAGAGTCAGCAGCAGCAAGGGCTCAGGACAACCAGCAATTCACACGTGCCTGTTGTGGAATTCATAGATTTCTGGGAGGTTTCCAAATAGAATATCCTTCTTGTTCTGGAGCATTGATGGAATCAGATGTAATAAACTTGGATTGTCCATTTCTGAAGCATAGCCCTGCAGAGGAGAGTGAAAAATAAAACCAGGTTATTTTTACCAGGAAAAAAATAGTGTATCTGAGTCACTAAAAAGCCCCACAGTATGTGTGCTTTTTTTCTCAGCAGAGCATACAACAGCTTCTCCCTGTGCCGGTATCTTTATTGCTTAACGATTTTCTGATGCTTCTCATTTTCTCCAGAGCTATTACACCTGATAGCTGTGCAAACACATTCTTAACCACAAGTGGACAGATTATGGGATCAACAGAAAAGATTAAATCATGTTCCTACTAATCAAAAGGGATGGAAACTACTAAGTTTGATAGACACTTGACTCTGCTACACTGTTTCATTGCAAAAAGGTTTGGATTTATTTGTTAGGCTGTGGTATTTTACATGGTTATTCAGTTGTTTCTCATAGAAGCTCAGTTGTATTTTTTAGATACACATTTTTGAGAGAAAAACATTCTGATTATAGATTTTAAAGTCAGAATAATCAATCATCAGAGCTGTCAGCTCCCACAAATCAAATTGGATGAAGAAGCAACGACATAGTTGCAAAAAGATATCAGTCAGTCCTTCAGATCCCACACAAATACACACAAGACTGAGCCAGTGTTGTGACACTGGCCTACCTTTATCTCAATCATGTTCCAAACATACATTCAGAGAAACTTAGATTGTGACCCCCTGGAAAACAAGGATGCTGTTTCTAAAGTTACTGATGATGTGAAAAGGCCCATTACTAACTATTTATCCGACCATAACTTTGAAAATGATGCAACTTTCATCATTCCGTGGGCTGGAGTAACAGAAAGTGCCTCTGGCCCTGAGGTAGGATGTTCAAAACATCCCTTTATTTTCCATGTCTGAGGCTGAGCAATCTTGTTGACAGAGAACCTGTGTTCTCTGAACACAAAGTGGGAGGTGAGAGTGCTCAGCCCATGAAGGATGTGCAACACCAGTGATGACTTAGAGGTCAAGCGTCAGAAGAATTTACAGATTTTCTTACCTCTATTATGCTTTGAAGTTCTTCCACATAAACACGCTCGGTTTCTATCAGCTCATTGATTATGTGGCTAAAAGAGAAGAAATATAGAGTGCTGTCAAATTGCATCTTGTTGATAAGCTTAGACAGCCTAAGTATCTTTTAGTCTATTACTTTTTCAGTTCATTTTAAACTTCACCTTGTTGTTGGCTGTTATTGCCATTTTTATATCTGTACACCTGAATTAAGATTAAAAATGCTCCACAAAGCAAAAAGGGTTTCCTCTGCTAACAATCAATAATAAGAGTCAATAAAAAAGGATTATGTTTCCCAAGTCTGTTAATTTCCCAAGGCTATGTTCCTTGTATGTTTTGCTTTCTTTTATAAAACAAGATTGCAGATTGGTCCTGCAAAAGCGGCAACCAGTGTCAGAAATCTGACACACAACAGTTAATTAGAGTAAAAATGTTACTATAATCAGGACTTCATAGCAATCTTACCATAATGCTTTAAGTCTAGACAAAACCATAGAGTGCCCAGCAGAGGATAGAGAAATGGATCAGGGCTGTACACTGCCCACACTGGAAACAATTGCTCTCATTTATTTAAACTCCACATTGATCTTAAATTGAGATATTTATGAACAGTAAAGGCACATCTAGCAATAGAGGCAAAAAGTATCACTTAGTGGCTATGTAATATCATTGCACTCCGTGACACCAGCGCAAGGGATGTCTGTTGGTCTCTAATTCATATAAAAGCTCTGTAGATATTTCCCTGAATTTGCATATGCTTTGGGGCTTTGAAATGTGTTTGTGGTATGCTTGAAGTACCACCTTACTCTTCACGAGCTAGATAAATTTGTTGCTCTAATGCCTCTTTCTGAGAAGTGCATAGTTAGTGGTCTAAGGGCCATTTGCTCATAAAACGATTTTGCAAACATTAGCACTTGCTTTTATAACTGACCCAAAACAAATAATACTGTTCTGGTTAAATGTGCCTTTCCTTTTAACAGCTACTGCAGTCCACAGTCCAGATGCAAAGGAGACAAACAGGTTGCTGCTGTTCCAGCATCACTTGAAGGGCTGAGAAGAAATCCTAAGCACAATTCATAATGTGTTTCTAGAGCCAACAACTTTCATTTCACAGAGTGAAAGGATGGCTGTCAAACAGAACTAACATGGGGCTTATTTAGCATTCCAAAAGTGCATTTCCAGAGAGCTACTTTTGTTTTGTCTTTTTTTTTTTTTTTAAGGAACAGGGCAGGTGTAACAAAACCATCAGATAAACTTTCTGTTTTTAAGCTTTAAACTGATATTCAAGTTATTCTTACTGTGGAAAGATGCTTATTTACTTGCAAACAAAGCAGACTTCTGTATGCTATATGTTCTGCTATCGAACAGATTGCACAAGGACTGACTCCAAACCCAACCCAGCATTTAGCTGACAATTATACCTGAAAAAGAAGTGATTGGCCCATAGGCTTCCTGGTGACCAGGTCATAAATAAACAATCGCATGCTTCCTCTCAGCAGTAACCCAGTAAACAAAACAAAGGTCCTAAGACTCCTTTATTGCCCATCTCTCTATGAGTCTTTTCTGATTCCTATTTCAACATAACATATTTCAACAGTTGCGTCTTCTCTCTCCCAACTGTTAGCAGTCTGCTTTTTTTTTAAATTATTTTTACTAACCCTAGTAATATGGGGAAAGAAGTGTCTGCTCAGGACATCATAAAAGCTCACATCTTAAGAATGTTTGATGAGAGGTGGTTCTGTGGAACTCCTACAATATTGCCATAGTAGTTATGGGGTTCTCATAAAAGTTAACATCATTTTTTAAGATTTGATTTTATTAACTTAATTCTATAAGTAGATTTATACTAAGTGAATGCTTAAACTTTTAAAGTGTGATAAAAACTCACTTAACTTATCCTTTCCCTCCTTCTTGAGGTGTTCTCAGCCATTTTATATCCCAACTTCGGTGACATTGAGGCAGAGAAAACCATAATGTATTCTTTAGCAGCTTCTGCTTGGAGCTCATATCTCCAAACTACAAGTCTTCTGTACATAAAAGGTAATCATTTTTTCAATACTTCCCAGCCAAATAGCTGGATCTGCTCCCACAGTGGCTCTCGTTGCTGTTTTATTTTTTCTTTCTCTACAACCGTACTCTCACCCAACCACAGTTTGTATCCATGTTAAAAAAGAGAATATTTACTGTTGGTCTGGGAGTTCCAGTCATCCGTAACATCGTGCTATCCTACACTATTATTCTGAAAGCATTATTCTGTATTTCTCCAGCAGCACTGTCACCAGTCAAACAAGCAATGACAAACTCAGTTTGTGTACCGTAGAGGACTGGGCCCAGGAATGGGTCCCAGTGCAATGACTGGCAATGGGAGAAGCTAAAAACCTAGGGAGGGAGGGTGCTGTAGAGTGGTACACGGACAGGGTTGGTGCAACAGCAGCCTTCAGGAGCACTCAGCAACCATCTGAAAGCAGCCTTGTGTAGCTCCAGTGCTCACAGCAGCACGATTTCATACATGAAATGTTGTTGCACTTAGCTGCAGGAATTGCTCTGTTACCAAACTGCTATCAGTGTACAGCTGTGCATTGAGGGAAGGGACTTCCACAGACCCTGGAACTGCTCTAACACTGTGTAAAATCAGGAAATTAAAGAGCGACACAAGTGAGCTTTGCTGCTGTGGGGGAGAGCATTCATGGGCTATAAATGTGATGCCTTGGCATGCTGACCTGCTAAATGATGAAGTGGAATATGTGCCATGTGGCACAAGGGGCTTAATGGTGCTTGGGATAATTTAGCAGCCTAAAAAACAGGTAGTGACATCCCCTGGCCTTCATCAAGCCAGGAAGGCTGATTTGTGAAATGTTCACTGTCTCTTTCAGGCCATCATGGGACAGCAAGGGTAACTCAGCAAGCACCTGCTGTAGGGGTATCATGTGTAAGGAAAATACGATGCAGCAGCTGACAGGACTATTGTCACACACAGTTCCTTCAGCTCCTTTTTTTCACTGTATGGTCTCAACAAATATGATCAGGTTAGAATTAATTCCTAACCAGCTGTAAATCCTGTATTACATTGTTCAATATTTGAACAAAGCAAATGTAAACACACGCTGTTTCTAGACATACAGGAACAGGCTGCCCAGAGAGGTTGTATTCAAGACTTGTCTGGACACCGACCTGTGCAACCTATTGTAGAGAACCTGCTTTAGCAGGGGGTTGGACTTGATGATCTCTTGAAGTCCCTTCCAACCCCAGCAATTGTATGATTCTGTGATTCTGTAATGCAGGATGCTGAACTGCTGATAAGAAATTAAAGACAAATGCAGCTATTCTATTCTATTGTCTTTCTCACTGATGAGAAAGTGCAGGCACAAGAGTTTACCTCAGTCTCCCTGTCAATAATCAGAAATTAAATGAAAATTAAACTGCTGAAGGAATGAGACAGTACCAAAAAAATGAAGAATACAAGCTAAGCAGTGGCAGATCAGAGGTACAGGCCCGTGCTTTTAAATGTAGCTCTTTCCAAAATCAATGAAAAGCAAAAAGTTTGCCAAAATTTCATTCAGTTTCCTTCCTTTTTTTTTCCCCCTACATTTCAGTACAAATTACATAGCAAAGTTTCATGCAGACTTCTACCAGTTTCCAAGGGCTTTTCTCCAACCTGGTGTTGCCATGTTGCCACACAGAGTTCACATGCCTCAGTCAACAGACCCTTGGAGGCAGCAGCAGATGCAGCATGATATATCCCAGCTGCTTTCGCATTTGCTTTCCCCATCAGAGAGAAACAGAAAAACAGGAGATGGAGCAAGAACAGAACACTTGAAATTGCGTTCTTTGTTCTAAGGGACTCTTTATGGTGTGGTCAGTACGAGAACTTGCATGTGACACAAAGGTTTGCTGCAGCTGGCTGTCTCAAAGGTAATCTCAGAAAGCAGTTAGCAGCCTCAGGACTCAGCTTTGCCATTACAGGTAAGACCCAAACACTCCCCTCATTGACCCAAAGTGGACAAAAACCAGGAGCAACTGGGGCATGTGGGGCGAGGGGTTAAACCTTCCACATCCACTGTTCCTTCATTTCAAAGACAGTCACAAACATGAGGTGCATCAGCCCAAACCCAACAAAACTCTGAGCCGGCCAAAGTTCCTGGGCAGCTCTCAGATAAATTGCTCCTCACCAGAATGCTTCTTAAGTGAACAAGTCATTTGAGCACAGATGGTGAAGGCATTCAATTGGAAAGTCTGAGGTTTGCACGGTCTCAACTGATTTTAGCCAAGGTCATAACTGAACCCTTGAAACTGAGGTAAATGCTGGTATTAGCAGCCCTCACTTCCAGTGGGGCATTTCTGTGTCAGTCTCTGTCTGTGCTGACATTTAGACCAAATGCAGCTATTTATATTGCTCTGGCCAGTGCAAATAGCAACTAGCAACACTACTAACCAAGTATAAACTAATCCTAACCGGCTTCTCCTGCACTGCGCTGCCTTGTTGGAATAGAACTGTGGCAATAGGTGTTGAGCTGGCTCATGGAAACTAAGAGCATATTACTGAGAAGGTCCATGTCACACAGAAGACACACATCAGCCCATCATATATTTGCAACTCCCTTCATTCTTCATTAACATGAAAAGCAAAAGGGAAAGTAATTGACGAGCTCGTCAGGCTCCCTGGGTCTGTCAGGTCACTGGGCAGCTCTGTCTCAGTCCTTCTGGTAAGAGCAGTGTCAGGTGGTGGCTCTGCTGTGTGCTGCATTTAAAAAAAACACTCTAATACGATGAAGCCCTGAGCAGAAATAGCATCTGGAGCCTACCACAATCTATTAATATCTGCTCTGGCAAAACCTCAATGACTTTTTGCTCATACAGTTACTGTTTGTGGATCCTGCTCGCATGGCAGCATAAAACTGGCTCAGGATTTCTGTTTCCATAACCGTGTTTCTTTGCTAACAAAATCACTGGCACACTTTCATTCATAAAACTTACTTCTATGCAAAGATTCGCTATCGCAAGGAGTCTTTTCCCAGAAGTGGAACTGGAGCCATCAAACAGAATTACAGCAGTGAGTTTGTCAGTGGAAAGATCCACAAATCCTCAGTGTCTCTCCACAATTATTATGCAACAGACAATCTGTCTGCGTGGCTGATGTAGAGCCAACAGAAATGGCACCCGTGCACAGGTGTTCCATATCTGTCTTGCAAAAATGCATGGAAAGAAAATGAAAAGCTAATGCATGTCTGCGATGGACTCCAGCAGCTCAAAGTTTTGTATATTTTCTACTGCTGAAACAGCAGAATACCAGAGTCTGTGTATGTAAGAGCAAAGTGTCCAGTAGAATCCAGTAGAACCTGGACAAATTAATGTATCAAATTAATGAAAATAAAATAAACATATTATAAATCTATCTGGTTTATAGAGATCTACTTAAATTGAAAATAGTAGCATTTAAATGTCTATGGGCTCAAAAGTATCAGAAAGGACCAAACGGAAATGCATGCAGTGCCACAGATACATACTCTGAGACCAAACATCAGCATAGGATAGAGCTAGACAGAAGAGAAGTGAGAGCAAAAAATGTCCTGGCTTGCAAAAATAGGCAGAGTGGTAAGGAACATTTTGGCCCAGTACCCTGGCCAGTCTTAATTGTTGTCAGGTTTCTATATTTGAATTTGAATGAAATATAACAAAATCATAATTTTTGGAAATGTATCTATTTGCATGTAATACGTGGGAAAGGTGTCACTGTCACAGTGGAAAGAGAATCAGCAATACCTAGCACTATTAGTTTTCAACTAGAGATTGCTATTAGAAATTCTGACTGATCTAATCTGAAAATATCAAAATGATGTTTGCACAATGGGATCAAAAGAAATCATAGCAAGTAAAGCGATCCATGGAGGAAATTTCCAGTCTACTTTCATAATTGCTTTCAAGAGGGTTTTGTTTTTTTTTTTGATTTCTCATAGTGCTAAATGTACCTTTTCCAGTTGAAAAGTATTTTCAGATGAGATTGTGCAATAGTTCAAGTGAAACTTGAGTGCTGGTCAGTTGCAGCACCCTACCCCCTAAAGTGAAGCAAAAGATTGTTCTGGACGTAAGAACATTTGTTTGAATTGAACCCGTATTTGTTGTTTGATACAGAAACCCTTTCTGATTTCTTTGACACACGCTCTCATCTGACGAGTGACCTTTACTGAAGATATTGTATTTGCCTGCATAGGTGATTCTATTCCAACGCAAGGTGAAGTCAAATGTCTAAGCTGTTAAGGAAGTTGGTCTGAGCAGGAGGACTGCATTTTTGTTAGAAATATACCTTACCTCTGAGGTCACCATTTGTAACACTTTGTTTCTTCTGAAATACTCTGATCTCTTTGCACATAAGAAAGTGTCCCACATTCGTTGTTCCCAAAACAAATGACCTCGGGGAAATATTTTTATATATCTTAATTAGTTGACCTACATTATAGGAACCAGAACACTGTTGTTAACAGAAAGGCAAATTAATTAAATCACCTACAGAAATGAATAGCATGAACAGAGGACTGAAAGTCATACAAGAGCTGTCTCTCATTGCAGCTGTGCACCTACACTGAATGATGCAGCTCTGCACAGAAATAGCTAGCTTTAGGAAATGTGGGTGCTGCAGACTGGTCATTGCTATGGGCCAAAATAACAACCAGCTAATCAGGACAAGCACATACAGTCACAGTTAGTATTTATAAGACAAGACTTCTAAAATGCAGCACTCCAGATCTGGTGAGCCCTTCTGCTGTGGAGATGCACAGAGTCCTATTTCTTGGAAGCCACTTCTTTCACAGTTGCTTTTCCTTACATGTTTGAAACAGAGCAGGCAAGAGAGAGCTGGAAATTGAATGGTTTCTGACTTCTGCAAAAACTATTCAACAGGCTTTGTTTATAGTCAACCTGATGTCTGAAATGGAAACTGTCTACATGCAACATACTTTTTCCATTCCTTTGCAGACAAGATATAGCGATATCCAAATACCAGTCGACCTCTTTAGGTGAGAAATCTGATAAAACTGACAGTGATGTGAACTTTCCCTCACAGAGTGGTAAACTGTGACACTTGGAAAAGGACTGTCTTAACAAAAGCAAAAAGACAGTCATGAACCACAAAACATTCAAATAGATGCAACCAAAAAATAAAGTACAGAAGTAGGTTCAAGGAAGCTTCATGGGAACCATTTACACTGAGAATTCATGTTCACCACTGAAGGGCCTGCTGCTAGATTAAGAGAGCCTCAGTGGTTGTGATATCTCAGCAGAACTGCTCAACAGTTGTTCTGCAACACTTTGGAATGCCATTTAGGTAAATGAGGAATTCGTATTGTTATTAAAATGAATGTGGTTGATTTTACAGACAGTCCTGAATTTATGAAAAAGGCAGACCAGAGCAGTGCACGTTGCACTTGGAATGGAGGTGATGGATTTGATGAAGATTACTAGTTCCTATATACGTTTATATTTCAATCTGAGATGCAATGCTATGCAAATGCCATCTTGCAAAATCTCTCTGGAATAGGACACAGCACTGTGCCAGACTTAAATTCTGTGCCCACAGACCTCCTGGACAGAGAGATATAAGATCTTGGTAAATGTCTTGAATACACCCTGATTTCTAATGTCTTCAAGAATCTGTATTCTGTGCGATTTGGGAGAAATAAACTATGCCTTTGTTACCTGAAAATTAAGAATGAAAGATAGAAGAATCCTGAACAGCTAAAATGGAGTTTATGGGAGCAGCTGGAACATGTATTCCAATTTAGTTAATCTTTTTGGCACATGTACATCAATATGTAAATTGTGATTTGCCATAGCTGAGAAGCAAGCACATCCTTTTTCCGTCCTGTTTTCTCTATGGCAGTAAGTTGGGGCAGAGGCAGGAATCAGAGCAGCTGCAGCTGCCTCACTCCAACCAGCAGCAATAGGGAATCTACCCACCTCTTGAACTCAGCTTGATGAACTGAATGATGACTTAGAGGAAGGAGAGACACTGCCTGTTGGAAGACTTTCGAACTGCTTTGGAGAACTGTGGGATGGATTCACATAGAGAAAGTGGTTGAAAGGGCCGCTTTACAGTCTCACAATTGTAGACTGCATGAAATGGAAGGATGATACCCAGTATTTATCCTGTTTGTTAATTTTTCCTAAGCAGCTGTTAATGACCAATATCCAAGATAAAGCAATGGTAAAGATACGTAAACAGATTCATCCAGGACTGCCATTCTTCTGCGTTTTTCCTGTGGAAGAATGGGAGGCTTGGTTCATCAGAGGTCCTAGGTCTTGCCTACATGAGAAATCTCGAAGTACTCCACCACTTCAGTGTTTGTGGTGAGAACTGAGGCTGAGTACAACTGCAATGGTGATAAGAGCATGCCACACTGGGAAGAGCTGCTATAGAGTTATGAGCTCTCAGTGTCTTCTACCCACACCGTAATTCTGGCCTGGCAGCAGTAGTGGGAATCAGCACGGACCAACTGAACATATGCATTTTAACCAACAAAAGCATGTTTGCTGCCACATTATTCAGCTTTAACTCAAGTCAGCTGCCATCCAGGAAAGATTGCCCACTGGCCAGGGAACAGAATACGAAGACAGGTCTGCAATAACTAGAAATGCAAATGAAACATCAGTGCCTTCAAACGAGAGGTGATGGAGAAAGCAAGAGTGTATCAAATGATCTGCATACACAGGAACATTAGAGAGTTTGCAGAGAATCTGCTTGACAGACAGGTGATACTATATAAAACAATTCCTGTGTAGGCCCATAGGAGGAAAGAAGGCTGTTGTATGAAAAATACATGTGAATTTTCAAACATAAATGTGTCACAAATCTTTGAAACTCGGTTTTTATATTCTCAGTTAATGAGCAGCTCGTTAAGTGCAGGAAGTAAAGTCAGCAGTGATTTACTGAACAGTGCACCCAGTAAATCCCTGCTTCGTTGCATCACCAGCTACACAGTGCTATCTGCTGCTGTTCTGCAAACCAGGCAGTTATTTAGATCAGTGTAGTGTGTGTGCAAGTCATCATCACTGTGATTAGGCGACATGACATATGCTTTGTGCTACCATAAATGACAATGTGAAGTGCTCAGCATGAATGCTCCTTTCTGAGCCTGCTGATATACAGGAGCTGTGTACTGCTAACTTCAGAGCGGTTTAAATTCAATTTCTTAGAACTGATGCGAACACGCAGGGATAGATTGGTGTGCTTTGGCAGATGTGTCTGGAGAATTTAAAAACAACTCTGCCTCCAGCTAATTGTTCCCATGAGAGGTGTGCAACTGAGTTCAGAAACCTCCTCTCCCAGGAAGAGTGAGCCTTGCCACTCTTGAACCTCAAACTAAGTCGCTGCTAACTCCACTGAATCATTGTGTTAAACAGGCTAATTGTAAGTGCTGATGAAGAGCTGCTAAAAATCATATAATCTAGCATTGTAATCTGCAGTAAAAGATTTAATAAACCCATGTTGCTGCTAGAACTAGAGCTGTGTAAAAATCAATCCATGGCACTTCTTCAGACAAGACCCATGCAGCCCTTGGCCACCACAAAGCAGCAGTTATGTGCACACACACTACAAGCCCTGAGATGGATCTGGGATGGAGGACAGTATCTTTGATTCTCCCAGAGTCCTGGATAGGCACAGCAAGCAGCCAGCCAGCAGATGATGCGGACTGCTGTGACGTGGGGCAAGGCAGAAGCTACCTGTGATCCCAGTCTCCCCATGTGCCTGAAATGAACCCAGCATCAGTACGAGCATGTGGCCAGCTGCATTCCGGGAGCCTGCTGGCAGCAGAGTAACTGCACAGAAAACAAGTTGAGGAATTCCTGGAATTTCTGAAGAGTATTAAAATAACCTTAGAACCCAATAGCAAGCGAGTATGGGAGGTAATAGCAGAAGTGGTTGCTTATCTTTCTTTGATAATTGTTTAAGTGCAAATTTTGTAAGAAAGCATGTGAATGTTGAGACTGATTATTCCAGCTTTTCTCTGCCTTCCAGATTCAAGAGCAAGGATGTGAGGACTTCAGAATGCCTCCAGAACATGCCCCTGTCAGTAAGCTCCTGTATTGTAACAACAAGATATTTTTTCCTCCTGTTCATAATAATTTTCCCAGTTCTCAGAAATATTTGGATCTGTGCAAGGAATGTGTCTCCTCTTGCTGTTCTACAGACATTTCTATCAGCAGCAAGATCTCCCTACATGGCAGCACACACTTCACTTCAAAGATCTTCCCAACCCGTTAGGCAGTAATTAGAGTTTAAGTGTTGGAGCCAATCTGCCTGACAGGGAAGCTTCTCTGAAAACAAAGATTTTGTGAAAGTTGCAAGAGATAATGGTGGACAAGCAATGGCTAGTGGCTTCTTGAAATTTCTCCCGCTGACTCCTCTTTCATTAAGCCTGGCTATAGAACACAGTTCGTTGTGCCTAACAAGAAAGTCAAAAGCACCTCTTTTCTCTTTTAAAATTGAAGTTCCAAGCTCCTCCCCTCTACCAGCTGGAAGCTTTCATGAGTCTGGAAATTAGACTGAGAAGAAATGCTGTTGGGGTTCTACGGTTAAGGTGTCACAGTCACTTACCAAGATCTCCTTAGTTAGAATATATGATACTGTGAAATGTGTTACATCATGCACTTAGACACTATGGGATCTTTCTCATCCCATATGAAAGAGGAAACACATTCATCTCTGACTCTTGTAGAGGTCCCACATCAGTAAAATCTTACTTCCTCTTTTCTGCCATATGCAGCTCTAAAGACTACAGCAAGCACTTGAACACCAAAGCTTTTAGCAGCATTCCCTGAGCTATTGCTATCTTTTACATCAGTCCACTCCTAAATTTAGCAATTCCCAGACCTAATGGCCATCCAACTTTGCTATTGCTGGTTTAGAATAGGACTCTGGCACAGTATTCTCATTCTGAAAATAGCTTCTAATTCTTTACTTGGGGCAGAAGCACTGTCTTGTTCTACCAATGCAACCCAACGATTCCATGACACAATTAGCCATTTCCATGTACAGAGTCATGCACACTGATTAATGAAGCTCCCCAGTCCTTGTTAGATCAATAACACTATGAGAGTGCCTGACCCAGATATTATGATACACGGAATTTAAAGAAATCTCAAATTTGAATCATGTTCAAATCTGCAGTTGGAAAAACTGTCATTTGAGGTACAAACACTTTAAGGCAGAGGCCCACAGGTTGCATACTGCAGGGTCTGAGTTCACAAAGGTGCTTGGACAGCTGGCTGCTGACACGCTCCACAGATGCAGGTAAAGCACAATTTATAGGTATGGTCAGAAGATGAACAATGAGTTTGGACTGTGTATGTGCTTGGATACTATTTTGCATGTATGAGCTGCCCCATATACACCTAACAGAGGAGGCTCTCCCAGGTTGCTGTAGTTGATTCTTTTTCATTTAAGTCCTATAAACGCTACCTCAAACTGCAAACCCTACAGCTAGTCATTCACCAAGTTAATTCAGATATCATGCTATTCATGCTTACAGCCTAAGCTCAGAGTCACACAGCCATGAAATCTTAGGTCCAGACTGTACACCGGACTTCACTAGATAACACAGCAGGACACACAGCTGCACTGTGGACACACTAATCCATCCCGTGGAACAGGTCTACATGACAAAGGTGGCAGCAGCTGGACCTGAGGCATGTATCACAACGACCCTGCACAGAACCATGGAGTGGGAGCCTCGATCCCAATCTCCTGCTAAAACTTTTTTAACACGTAAGCAGGCTCCTGTGTTCATTTGTATTTTCTAGATAAGAATGGTCGGAGGGAATTCTTCCCACCTTCCTTGCTCACTGGGAAAGAGCTAAAAGTATATTGTTCAAACCAACAGCAGGAAACAGTAACAGCAGAGCAACACAGATCTGCAGAAATCTCCTACAAGCCCACTAATATCTGTGTTCCTTTAAGTCTTATCAACTCACTATAAATGCTGAAATAGAGGCTGAAGTCTCAACTAGAGCTGATATACATACAAGGAACTGTTCAGTCTAAAATTCTGTTCTGGTAAAGCAGTAAAGGCCTTTGGACTCCAAACACTCATGAAGACTGGAGCTGGTAGCAGTGCATTAATGCAATTAATAAACAAGGTAGGTACTTTCTGGAGAAAAATATCTGTGAAGTGGTTTTTAGACTAACGTTTGATAGCTCTTCCCTACTTCAGCTGTTCACATACGCATCCTGTTATGCATCTCTTTAAGGGATGAGGCCAATATGAACAAGATATGGTGAGGGTGGGATGTCAAAGATTTAATCTGTAATTAAGGGTGATGTTCTTAAAAAAAAACTCCCTTAACAACATTATAGGAGAAAGGGGAGAGGTCAAGCTGCCTGTTAGTGGGGTAATGTGACAAAATAGGAATAAGCAGGAGAGAATGCAAGTACATTTTTGTTAGTGTTATTAGAAAATGAAACTCACACCCCCACTGTAATTTCAGGCCAGAAGCAGGCTGCAGTCTGCTCATTTCACTGACAGAAAGACCTCTTCTGAATTGAAAATTCAGCAAAAACCAAGATGGGAAAATAGTGGGCACAAATAAAATCCTTTGAGTGGATGTCACTTTCCAAGAGAAAAGTGGACATAATTTTAAGACAAACTCAGTCATGGCAAACAAAGTCCATGTATGGTGCTTACTGGAAACATTCTCTTTTGTTCTTTACTTTAAATACCTGACTTTGCTTGCTATAGACCTCATTCTACCAAGCTTGCACTACGTTTGAATCATACTTCCCTATACACACAACTTCAAAGTTATATCTCTACTTTCCCAATTGTAAAAATGTGATTCCTTGAAGCTGTGTTCTCTGAAAACTGTGCTATTGAGACACTGACAATACAGAAATGTTTGGGCCTTGATTTTTAAACGTCTTTGGAACATTTGGCTGTGGAAAAATCTGAGCTGAGTTAGTTTGGCAACCTGACCTCCTGCATATCAAAAAAGTTAAACTAAAAGGGAGTGTTTGTATTTGTTGAAGAACATGTGAATCATGTTTGTTTTTAATTACTAATTGTGGAAGAAAGAATCCAGTGCTTTTTTATTTTTCCCTCTGGTTTACCAAATTCAGCCAAAAATGAAAACAGGAAAGACTGGTAACACCAGCCAAAGAATCGATAACTTAGAGGTTCTTAAACACCTCTCATCTCATTTGGAAAGGGACTGTTTC
Organism: Lagopus muta; assembly: GCF_023343835.1. NCBI lineage: Eukaryota > Metazoa > Chordata > Aves > Galliformes > Phasianidae > Lagopus > Lagopus muta. The sequence continues at coordinate 7,675,518 of NC_064441.1, forward strand.
ATTGCTGAATGTGTGAGAAGGATGACATTTAAAGAGAATAATGAGGGATAAACCTATGAAGTAATGTTTATGAACTAGAGAAAAATTAGCAACTGCTGTTCTGGTAAAAAAAATGAATGATGTTTTGTTTTTAAGGCTATTTGCACTGTTATTCAAACACTGCTCAGACAGCACGCCAAATTTATACAATGATCTACAAACCCTCCCTGCCAGGGCGAACCATCAATTGCAACAATGTTCATTTTGTCTCAGGGCAGAATCCAACAGATGAAGAGAAATCTGCAGAGGGCTACCAAGTGTTTGGTCACACAGAGGCACAGGCCAGGAGAAAGGAAAGGTCAAGTGGGAAGCTCCTCAGGCCTGAAGCTTCCCCAAACAAAACTTGTATTAGAAAGCAACACATCCTTCGTGGGACTGGAAAAAAAGGCTCTGTTTTTTACCCTTTCTGCTTTTGTTGGGTGCCCTTGACAACAGTATTCCTGCCTCCTATTGTCTGTCCCATGTGTAAAAATAAAACAGTTCCTCACCTCACAAAGACGCTGTCAGATTTACGGCTGTATGCTGACAAACACACGCTAATACTCATGATACGCAGCAGTTAAATTTCTGGGAACACAGTGATGAGGTCAGGTATTATTTAAATCAGTCACAGTCAAATCAGAAAACAGAAGCTACACGGTGAGCTTGTGTGCAACATTTATGCTCACTGAGAATCATCTCCTAAAACAGAGCAGTTTCTCAATTTACATTGAATAAGCTTGTTTTAGAGGTAGTTTTTCCTCCTTACAGAGGGTTTGCAAAGGACTTTACAGAAGGCACACTCCTCCCACGCAGCTTCCTGAGGTAAGCACTCACACCTCAGCTGTGGGACTGACTGAAGCACTTCAGTGAAAAGGAACTTTTCGGCCTCTTAAAACCTGAGAAGAGTTTAGAGCAGGGCACCCTCCTTTGGACGATGCAAATAAATCACCAGCGGTCGTGGTAAAGGTGGGGAGAGAAGCTAAAACCCGTCCTGCCCTGAAGGTTTTCCAGCAAAAGCGAGGAATAACGCTTGCTCTGTGCCCTACGAACTAACCAGCCAACAGCGAGCATTACACAGTGCCTCATGGTCTCGCAGCAGCAGCAGGCTAAACTTTTCACCGTGACTCCCAATGGAACCCGTGAGACAGAAGGAACTTTTTAGCACTTAGAATACCTTTGCCAGACACCTCGTAGCGGGCACGCGGAAAGGAAAAGGAACCGAACCCCGCATCCCTCAGCCCTCGGCACGCGGTGTTTATAAGCGGCGGGAGGCGCCGGGCGGGAGCTGCGGGGCTCGGCGCGGGGGGAGGAGGAGGAGCCCATTGGCTCCCGGGCCGTGGGATCCCATATCCTGCGAGTGAATGAGGCAGCCCGAGAGCGGGCCGGGCGATTCCTCTTCCCCAAGGAAGGAAAGAAGAGAAGGCAGCTGCACTTTTGGTGGTGAGACAACGAAATCCGGGCGGGGCTCCTTTCCCTCCTCATTTCTGGGCTTATTGGTTGGTTCGGTTTGGTTGTTTTTGGTTTGTTTTTTTTCGTTTCGCCTATTTGTAAGGTGACGAGTCGGGTAATTAAAATTCGCGACGAGGTGCTGTTTTCCTATCGCTTTTCTCGTTTTCTGTCTTCTGCGGGGGGCTGCGGGAGCCGGGCTGCTCGAGGGGGCGGTCTCGCTTCTCTGCAGCTCTAGAACTGCAGTTCCATACTCCAGGCAAACAAGTTTTCCAGCTGCTTTGTTTAAAAGATTCTGGCCGTGCCCCGTTGCCTTGCTTACCCCTTAAAGAAGGGCTGTGTCTACATCGTGCTGAAATCTCACATTTCAGCGAATTTCTAATACCTTTTTCGTGTAGCGTTGTAGCATTTTCCCCCTCAATCTCTGATCACTGCGTGGCTGTCGGCTGTATATTAAAACAAAGCAGAAAACTCGGAAGGCGGCAGCGGTCCTCGCAGGGCTTTCTTCTCCCCCTGAGCCGCAGGGGGACGCCCGCAGGCTCCGAGCGGTGCGACAGCGCGGCCCATTCAAAGCGGAGCAGCTCCCTCTCGTCCCAGGAGCCCCTCTCGCTTTCTGTTTTTTTCCTCCAATTCATTATTGCTTCTGGAAAAGTTGTTTTGCTTTGGGTTTTTTTTCCCCCTTTTTCCTTGGATTTTCTTTTCTTCCCCCTTTTCCCTCCCAACCGCTCCCACCCAAGAAACTCGTAGATCCGGCTGGGAGTTCCTCCGCTCTGCTCCGCGTTGCAACACGGGGCCGCGGGCGCTGGGACAGCCCTGCCCGCCCGGCCTCGGCAGCGCCCCAAGTGTGTGCCAGAGCTACGCGGCCGCAGCATTCCTCATGCTTCTGGGGGGAATCTGCAGAAGAAATCTTGAGAAAATCAGAAGAAGCCTCGAGAAGATGCTTTAAGCGTAAGCGAGAGATGGTGAACGCGTTCAGAAAGTGCCAGCCTGTGAAGCTCAAAAAGCCTCTTCTGGCTGCGCTCCTGGCCGGGCGGCGGACTCGGGCGGAGGCAGGGCTCCTTTGTTCGCCGGCCGCGTGGCTGGGAGCGGCTCCGCTGTCCCCGGAGCTCCGAGCACTGCGGGGGCTCCGGGCGGGGATGGGTGCTCGGGCTGGAGCGGGGAGGCGGCCGGGGAGGCGGGCTGGACGAAACGGGTGGGTCACGGCGGCTCGCCCTCACTGCGGGAGTCATAGGAGACATCGGGACGTATTGGGAAAAATCTGCTTTGTTAGTTTCTTCTGAGAATGCGGAGTCTCTCTAGAGACACGAGACTGGCTCGAGTCCATCGCGATCAACCACAAGCATAGCAATGATAGAAGCTTAGATCCTATTTTGGCCGCGGGAAGCTCTGAGAAGTTGGAATGTGTTGCTGTTCTGTGCTGGAGCATCCTCCTAGTGTCTGCTGAGATGTATGCTGAGGGTCTCTTAGCAGTAGTGTGAGCAGCAGTTGGAAAGGGAGAAGGTTAGAAAACATAAATGAACTGGGAGGTGGAAAAGAGAAAATGATTGTCTTTAAGGCAGTACAAATGCTAGCTTTCTTCTTTGTTGAACAGAGCAGGAGACATTAAATTGCAGTTGGTAACAGCTATGGAATACTCCAACAGCGTATCCAGAAGGTGGATCACAGAGCAGGTGGTGCTCTGGGGGTTACACGTTGGTTGTTCTGCACAGAACTAGACTCTTGGAAGCTCACTGTCTGATGTACAAAGAACACAGTCTCAATGCAAATGCCAGCTCTTTCACTGGTGAGGTTTTGTGCTTCTTTTTTTCTGCTGTGAAACTTGACAGCAGTATCTGCTCACTATTCTCTTCCATTAAGTGAATCACAACTGTCGCTGCTTTCTTTGGGATCATAAATTGAGAAGCAAAGCAGGAGCTGGGACAGTCCCTGACATCTGGCCAAACTGGAGTAGCAAGTACTGAGACTAGAGATGGTAGTTCACCTACAGACTGGGGAGCAGCATGTGGGAAATCCTGCAAGTCATCACTTATCTGAAATGCTGGTGGCTTATGTATTCTCTGATTCGGTGCTTACACCTTCACGTACAGTGTTGTAGAGTCTAGGATATACTAAGCATTGCCTTGTCTCCCCAGGTTGTCAGTCTATGCGTGAAGAATTGTTTGGGTAATCCTTTAATTTGAAGATGTTACTGGGTGGACACAAGTTCTGAGGGGCTTTTATTGGGAAAGCTGGTTCTGTTGCTGCTGCAGTTGGTCTGTTGGGCCTTGGAAGTGGCAGCGATGGATCAGTGCTGCACTAAGTTGTTCTTCCATATGGCTTGCAGAGTACATTAAGGTACCTTCCTAAAATACTGCGTGTCTGGAGTGAGGCTCTCTGGTTATTCAGCAGACTGCGGTAGTAGTTTACCTTTAAAATCTGCTGTCAAGCAGTGTGATCCACTTCTGTCAGGCTGGCCAGAGGTAACAGGGTTTACCACTAGTACAGGAAACATTGTGTATGTGGAATCTCAGCAACGTTCAGGAAAGCCTGGTTCAGATCTGGATAGAAGGTTTGCTTAAGTAGCCCCAGTCTGTGCATTCTCAAGCCTTCATGTCTAAAATAATACTCATGGGCACTTGGGAGACTTCTCTTCTTTCATAAGTTTCACAAATAGTAATCTCTTCATCTCTTGATGGTGAAGTGGGTATGCTATAGAAGGATCTTTGAAAGGTTACTCTTGACCTAAATTGCACAGACAATGGGGAAACGATCACAACACACAGAAAAAGGATAAAGCAACCTTTCCGCTTTCAAACTGCGTCTTTTTAGAATGAACCTGTACCAGTCCTGAAGTTTAACTGCTGATTGAGTGGTTGTGTAGTATGACCCTCAACATAAACAAAGTTGTGGAGAAGCTGCTGCTAGGTACCCAGGCTGCTTAAGCAGACAGAGGACAGATGGCCTTGAAAGAAAAGAAAGTTGTAAGGAAAAGCAACAAAGTTTGAAGGATTGTTGAAGAAACTGGTCTACATTTTGCTAATGCAGACTGTCGGAGTTTTTAGTTTACAGTGCAGAACAAGTTTTGCTTGCTTTGAATCAACTTTGTGAGTTTGAGCTTGACTATCTGGTATCATCTACATAGCGCCGGATGTAGTTTAAACTTGAACAAAAACTGTTAGGTCACTTAAAACTACCAGGAGTGCTGCCATGCCCTTGAGGTGCACTCTCCCCTTTCAGGTGCAGTAAGTCAGTTTCCCAAACAACTTTTGTCAATACAGATTGCTTTTATTGCTGGGAGGTGTTTTGGGGCATAGCAGCTGAGGAAGGTATTTTAGCTAGTTATCTCTGTTAGAGAATAGTTTAAATACAACTTTAATTGCCTCAGATCACTACTGTGATCAGTCTCTGCTCATTTTTACTGTTGTATCCTTCAACTTTAAAGTTCTTCCATTTGCTTTTCTGGTGAGATCAGAAGTGGTTTGCGCTGAATGAAGTCAGCCTTTTGTCTCAGAGTAGGAAATTTATGGCTTCTCTTGTCTTGCTTTTCTTTCTTTCTTTCTTTCTTTCCTTCTTTCTTTCTTTCTTTTTTAACTGTTACTCATATATTTGGGGTTCCCCTTGCTGTGGTTAGTTCTTTTGTGACCTACTAATGAATGGATGGATTTTTCCTATACTTGAATTGGTTAACTAAAGAAACTCTAGACTTTCACTTTGCACTTGCCACTTAAGCTGGGATATGTAACACTGCATGTCTTACTGCTAAGATGAGACAAAGTGTTTTTGCAACTCTCTTGCAACTTTCTTGACTTTCCAATAAAATATTTGTTCTCGACTCTTCTAATAGAAAACCTTTACAGCGTGTTAGGAATGGGGTACCAAAAGTGTCAAAGTTGTGACTAAGCTTTTCTGAGTGTGTCAGCTTTGCCTGTCTCTGAGCCCTGAGTGAAGTGCTGTGGTTACTGCAGGTACAGACTTTCTATTGCACTGTTCTCAAAGCTCAACTTCTTGGAGTGATCAGACTTCTTCAGTGGATGACCGTTTTTTTTTGTTTTGTTTTGTTTCCTTTTCATTAAATTCCCCCCCGTCTTGTGTGCTTCTCCTCGTGTTTTCTGTTCCCATGTTGAGGTCTGTTTCTGAGACTTTCATTTCAGTTTCCACTTCTCTTTGTTTAGAGACGCTGCTTTCACTTGGCAATTCTTAACCTGGTGCTGTGTGTATTCCAGTATTTTGTGTAGTTCAGTTACCTTCTTGTTCTTATGTTAGTCTTACATGAGGCATATAACTAATTATTTTCTCTGTCTCTAGATGTTATTAAATGGCATGACCTACTATATGTCCTGATCAGAGATGAATGCTGCTGGCCAAATGTGAATGGGGAACTTACCTACATCACGTAACTTAGAAAGACTGTAGCCTTGGGGAAGTCTCACTGCTTAGCAAACTGTTGTTTTTTTTTAAAGCAGTGAGCTTATGATATACAGCAGTGAGCTCCATATACAGTCTTTGGCCTTATTGCATTACAGAAAGCACTGCCTGTATGATTGAAATTCTCTTTGGTTACCACAAAAGTGGGAGAAGATAATGGCATTCATCCCACCCATCTTTCAGGCAGGCTTAAACAAAGCTTTGCACCACTATTATTCCAGCCAATCTGCAGCTCCTTTGTATTGAGATGGTTCTCTATCTGTTCTATCATTAAATCTGAAATGTTTGTTCCTCTCTGGCCTGCTTGAAGCAAGCATGGAGACTCCCAACATGTATATAGGAGTCTTCTGCACTGGATCTGTTTGTTTGATGTGTATCATCATTGGTCTAACCAGAAGAAAAAATAAAACAAACCCAATATTTTTGTCTGACTCTAACCTATGAATTTGATGTCTCACTTGTTTTAATGCTCCTGCCTTGGTGCCTGAACGTTAACATGAGTATTCTTTGCGTTTTGACCCCGAAAATGAAGATGCATTCGGAGTGTGAAGCTGAATTGGAGCACAGAGTAGGGTGTTGCTTGAGGAAGAGAGGATAGACTGGAAAGCAGATGAAAGAATACTTGTTCTGAAGATACATTTAAAACCTGGAATTATTACTGCAAATTCTAGTGTGGTTTAGAAATGGCCATGATAGGAAATCATTAGCCTTCTGCTTCAATGAGCCCTTCATAGTTCTTCAAATTCCCTTTATTTTTAAATATTTTGCCTGGCAATAGTACTTAAAGTGAGGCTGCACAGAAAGATAGCCAGTTATCTCAGTCTTATTAAAACTGAAGGTTAAATTCGGCAGTTGGAAGAGCAAGTTTGCTTCATATCCTTAAGCTTAACCTTTGAATACGGCCTATAGACTGGAATGGATATTATGAAGAAAATAAGCAGGAAATAACATTCCCAGATCTAGCTACAAGTAAGTAGGTGCCATCCTTTCTGCCCCTTGTTTCAAACATTTTTTTAGGTGGGGCTGTGTTGTGGCTCTTAGACTTTCTAATCTACTGCAAAACAGGCATGGGGGGGGGGGGGGGGGGGGGGTGTTTCTTCTGCAAACAACAGTTCTGCCCTTCCTAAAACTAATTTTTTATTTTAAAATAAACGCTTTTGCCTTCCCTGTAACTGTGATTGTCTGTGACTCTCCTGGAGCTGTGTAGCTGTCTCACTATTCTTGCTCGGAAGCTTAGTGGAAGATGGGCCCTTGAAAATTAACAAGGGACCTAAACTTAACCAGCATCTGTTTCAGATTTAGCTGTGTGGAATGCCAGCACAGACAAGTGAGAAAATCCTGCAGCTTGAGAGAATTTCAGATCAGTGCAGGCACTGCTAATTAAATATTCCTCCTTAAACTGAGGCTGCATGAGATATTAAGCTGGAAGATTCTGGGGTAGCCAGTTGAGCAGTACGGCTCTCCATACGGTGTTTTCATCATACCTTCTTTAGATATTTAAACTGACAGAGAAGTTCTGTGAGCAAAAGGAAACGGCTTGATGTGCAGTGGACAGTAATGGGTGCCTGTAGCAGGAGCAATGGAAATACAGTATTTACGTAGACTCTGTGACATTGCTCCTCTTTGTGTAGCATTTAGAATCTCTGTTGATGTGGTACCTATGCAGCAATTATGAGAAGTTAAAAACGCAGTAATAAAAACTTGTTCTGAAAGCTGGGTTCTCCACAGATGATTACTGAGTAATTGGGCACAGGCATGTAGACTAAAACAGGAAAACAAGCTGTGGAAGTGTGATTTTTAACTCTTCATAAAGAAACACTAGGTGTGCTTAATGAGCTGTAATTGCAGTCAGTGAATCATGTAAATAGGGGCTTATAAGCAAAGCAGTATCTTGCTGAACATCACTACAAAGATCTGAGTTCCTTACTCTGTGAGCACAAAAACAATGCACTCGTTTTCACATACACAGTCATCCCATAACTGTTACAGTCAGCCTGACAGCAAGTCTGCTTACAGCATGGCTTGGACTTCAGCTTTAGGCTAAGGTACTTTTTCTTGAAATGTGCCCAGTACTCACAGCTATTAAGCATGTGAAGTGGCAGTTCATGTATTTCCTGTATTTTTTATTGTCTTTCCTTTCTGCTATTTATTTTTTTCTTGGCGAAGAAAACAACAGCCTGTATGCATCTGCTTTTGTGCTTCTTGTAGAATGAAAAGGGGTTTCTTCGTTAATCACAGGAAGTAGCAGCTCTGATCCTCAGTGTATTGGTACTTATCAAAAGCCTTTGCTCTTGTACACTACAGCTGAGAATCCAACTGAATCTGGTTTTTTTGTTTGTTTACTGTACAGATCAGGGATACTTAAACACAGTTCTGCACAAGTTCTTTTGACATTTAAGCCCTGCCATCTACATCCATGGGGAGGTAACGCTATTAACAGCTGCAGCTAATGTGCTCTGCCTGTTTTCTGCTTACTACTGTCTTAGTATGGAGGAGCTGAGAGGAATAGGCACCCATCTGCCACATCATTAAATACCAGTGCTGAAGTGAGTTTACATAAATGCAGACTGCTGCTTAGTGTAGCATTAGAGCTCATCACTGCCGTCTTCCAAAACGCACGTGATGGGTTGTAGACTGTAAGGTGCCATTACAGACTTTGTAGGCACAGCCCATGTCTCAGAAATGTGATTTGCCTTCATAGACATTAAGTATGTACTTGATCAACCTTCTCAGAAAATGAGAGCACATGGCCTCCATTGTGTCACTGTCAGACTCTGAAACTTTAATCAATGGCAACGCAGAGAACCATCTCTCTTCACTCAGTCTGCTGCACAGAAGCATAGAACCTCATGTTGGTACTTGCATATGTTATGCAAAATCCCTTGGACCAAAACATTTGTATTTTGTAGGCTTTTATTCTGGAAGATAGAAGTCCTGTCTAGCTTGTCTGGGGAAGTCTATATTGGCTCTAGCAGGTTAAAGCAACTGAAAACAGTTGAAATCAGTGTAGTCTGGTGCTTGAAAGAAGTGGTCCTATCCTGCTATCTGCATAAGTTCTAGGAAACTTCTGCTGAAAGCCACTGGAGAAGAGGGGCAAAGCTCTAAAACCTCTATCTAGATTCTGGCAGATGCCTCCGCCTAGGTTTGTCTGTAGCAGCTGGGAAGCTTGCTGCTCCACTTTTAAGGAAACAACTAATTCTTATCTTTTCTACCCAGTTTGTGTGGCGAGTGCAAAATGTCTGCAGGCACTAAACCTCTGCTGTTTCCTAGCAGTCCTTGGCATTTACAGCCTGTTCTGCTTCCAACCCTGAAGAAGCTGAAATGTGTTAATCAGCTGCCATCTGATGTTTTTCCATCCTTTGAATTTCTCTGCCAAAGAACACACAAAAACATTAGGTGCCAAGTGAGAAGCACCAAGTGGTTGCAGCTTTCAACGTCTGTCACTTTTCTACATGCTGCCATAGGCTTTTCATGACAAGAAGTTGCCCAAGAGATACTGCTGTAATGTGGTGCCTTTTTTCTAATAGAGGGATCCTTCTTGACTGAGCAACCACAGAATCATTTAAGAAGTTCAAGCTTAGGAAGATGCTGATGCCCACCTTCAGAAAATCAGGCCTGTGTTTGACTTGAGAGAGTCTCAGTGCACACGTCAGCATTTAAGAATGCTGATTCTACTGTGCCGGGAAATTGAAACCCTCACTGCAAACTGCAGGCAAACTGAAATGCGCAGCCAAAGCTTGCATGTGGAATTGCAGGTGATGGATTAAATGGTCTTGAAACCAAGCTTCAGTCATTTCTTCACTTATGTTTCTTATTACACAAAGTTCATCACTTGTCTTTCTATCCTTTTCATACATCTTTCTTGCACTAGACTGATTCTTCTCAACTGTTACCTTGTTGAACTTTTTCCTTAAATGCCTGACTTCCATATCTCATGAGTTTTGTATAGAACAAGGTGTAACTAATTGGTTTTTTGCTGCTTGAAATTTTCATTGCAGAATGTGTGCACGTGCTTTCTTTCAATGCAGGAGGTTATGAGCTATGTAGGAAGGAAGGATCAGCAAGTACCTTCCTGCAGCACTCTGGCTTTTGCCAGCTTTTGTTATACACATTCCTAACGTGCTGGGGAAGTGGTGCTGCAGCTGAGATCCCAGTGACTGAAGAATTCCAGCAGGATGAAGCACCTCTGCAATGGTAAACTAAGATTATCCAGCAAGCTGATCTGAAGTAATTTACATGACAGGGCTGTCCTGCTCAGTCCAAAAGCCTGTCCTAGGGGCTTCTTGTTCTCCATAGTAACGATAAAGCCTGGAAGTAGCCTTAGGTAAAACTGAAAGCTGTAGAAACAATGGATGTGTTACTTAGTTCTGCAAAACAAGTCCCCTGAGCCCTGTTGTAAACTGAAGTTAGCTCCTAGATGCGGCCTGACCTAAATCGACCTCCTGTGATCGCTTTGCACACTCTTGCAATCAGCGTTCCCTCTGGGTCCTCCCTGTGAATGTCTGTGCTTCATGTCTGAGATGCCTGTATCTTTACTTTCTTGTCTCCTCATAGGGCTTTCAAAAACTTGTTTTACTTCTATCCCGAAATTAACTTCATACTGACTTTCTCAAATACTTCTGTGGACACTTCAGGTAGCTCCCTACAGACCTGCTGTCCACAGTGGGCACTCCACAAATCATCATGAAGGCTTCCTATTGCATAACGCTTTCCTGGGATGAAAGCAGAACTAGCATATTAATTAATTGAATGCGAGGTACGGAACTGCAACCCCAGTTGCTACATTCAAATGAACACTTTTATTTATGGTAATGCCAATAGGTTAAATATACAAACCCCTCTGGGAAGAGTAGGATTGCTGCAGGGTGAAAAAAGCTTTTAGTGCCTGCAACTGGGGGAAGAACACACAGAGCTCTGACTTTTTTTTGTTGTTAGAACTATCTGAAGGGAAGGCAGCCCTTCCCACAGGAGCTTTGTGGGAGCTTGGTTCTCCCAGTCTCTCTTCAATCCAAAAGTACATCTAAAAGCTTCCAAGCCACAAGTAAGAAAATGCACACCAAGAAGCAAAAACATCTTAATTATAGTCAGGAAAAAAAAAAAAAAAGACTGCCAAGCATAATTTTATCTGTTCTACTGTTTCCTCTTGCTAGGAAGAAAATTGCTTTTTTTATTGTTGGTTTTCTTCCTTCAGAATTAAGAGAACCCATTGGCAGCAAATAGCTTCTGCGGGGTACAGGTTGAGTCACTTGTTAAGAGGAAGAGGGCATGACTAAGTCCAATGGATGGGTATTGCAAAGGGCTATGAAATTCATGCACTGAATGAGATTCTTTGACATTATCACTTCTACAAGTCTACGGGCTTCTTTTGTTTGTTTCTGAAGATGACGGGCTGTCAGAGGAGGGAAGCCTCTTTAAAAGTTACCAGCACTACTTAACTATAATTGCGTTTGAACTTAATCTGAGGAGGACTCCGAAGAAATTCTCTACTAAATGCTGATTTAATTCCCTTGAACTAGATCAAATGAGACTAGGCTTAAAACTTTTTAGTCAGTTTTTTTTTAAGCCTTGGGTTTGTTTTTTTTCTTGCTTGCTTTTTTTTTTTTCCTTCTCAAGGAAAAACTAATTTTCTATCCAGCTCCCCTGACTGAGAGGATACTAGAGAGCAGGAAGTGCGGTCCATGCTCACCTTGTCCCCTCACATCTGCTCCATAATAAACGCTATTTGCACAGGGATTTCTGTGGGGATTTTATTGCTGTTGGGTCAGTCTCAAGTTAACCCCATTGTTCTGTGCTGTTGACTGTTGTCCTTTTACCAGGGGACACAAGCAATTGTAGATTTCTGCTAAAATATTAGCAAAGTACACTCCATAAAAGCTGTACTTTGTGACTGGCATTATGGTAAGTTTCCAGGAACTTGCCAAGTACAGGTACGTGGCCTTGTGCTGACTAATTGAGAAGTCAGACAGCTGCTATTAAGCTATTCTGATGGCACTAGGCAACCTGACCAGTCAGACTGTCACTCTTTTTTTTTCCCTCCCGTCTGTGCCAATGATAGCATTGCCAAAAGCTTTATGGTGCAACCCTCATTCTTCCATTTCCGTGACATCTGCTGTATAGAAGTCAACAACCTGATGGCACCTTTTGTAAACTTAACTGGTTGAGGCAGTGCTGCAGCATTTGTTAGCTGGCCAATTTCATGCAGTGTGCAGATTTGTGAAGAGGAGCTCAAACAAGCATGCAGGATAGAGGGGAAAACAAAAACTGATCTTCATTTTCAGAAAGTAGTATATACTTTTAGACCTGATCCCCTCCAAAGGTGCTGTCAAATGCTTGGATTTCTGTAGCTTCTTGTCTACATCCCCATGCTTCATCTGAAACAACAATCTTTGCAGTAATGTTCTACTACAGAGTCGCTGAGCTTATAACTCTGGGGTGCATTGTTTAAGATAATGTTTCCAAAAATACAGTGGATTTAAACCAATACTATAAAAAGTGCTGACTGACTGATTGTTACTCTGCAGACTGCCCATACAGCTTTTCTGTTATGCTCTACAGTCTGCAAGCCCCAGTGTACCAATCCATGGCTCCGTTTTTAGCCATCAGCTCTCTACCCTGTGGTGATTACTACAGCACAGAAGTGCACCAAGTTCTGCTATTGCCATCTAATTCCTTGCTTTCTCCTAATGCTGTCTAATCGCAAGACGTCAAGTAGGTAAAATAATCTTTCCAAGTGCTTGTGTTGCATTTTAACTTCTGTTAAAATGCAGAAGCTCCTGTTCTTTGCTTTGGAGGCTGTTTGCCTGCAGTAAGTGCTTAACAAGCAGGGTGCCGTTCCTTGGTGTGTGCTTCTGGCTCTGCTGAACATGGTGCTCTTACAGGGTGGGCAGCTAGCTGCTTCCTTTGGGCTGTTGTGCAGAGAGACAAAGCTCTGGGTACAGGAACAGAATGTTGGGTTTTGCACGGCATGAAGGTTTTGGTGGCTTTGTTTTCGATTCCTCCCCAAAACCTGAGCTGGTGGCAGAGAGGAAGTCCTGCGGGAGCTCTGTGCTGCAAGTGCAACTGTCAAGAGCCTAGCTGAGGGGCTTGCGGCTCCGGCTGGTGCACAGGCAATCCAAGATGGGTGGAGATAGCTTCTGTCAGCACGGTCGGCCAAAAATCACAGGTCCCAAGCTAACCACAGGGCGTCTGTCGGGGGTCAGTGAGGCGTGCCTCTTCTTGGCTCTTTTTAGTCCTTTTGTGGACACAAGAGGGCTGCTTCCCCTCCAGGAGCCTGTCCCAGGGCTCCAGCTGGTTGGAGGCACCCTGCGCCCTGCCCAGGGCCGGCGCTGCGCCTCGCGCCTTCCTGCCCTGCCCTCAGGGCGGCCGCGCGGGGTCGGAGGTGCAGCCCTGCCCTTCTGGGCGGCCGTGAGGGGCGCGGTGGGACTGCGCTGGGGCGGCCCCGTGGCTCTCTCTCTCCGGAGGAAGGAAGGCAGCCCCGGTCGGCTCCAGGAGCCTGGTTGAAAGGGAAGGTGTGAGGGAGAGGGGCCGCCTGGGGGACCCGCGGCGAGGGGGTGAGGGCTGCCCCGCGGCTCTGGCCGTTGGTGGCACGGCCACCCGCGCCTGGGAGCCGTTACGGCGTCTGGGCGGGCTTTGCCCTGTGAGAGGCTGCCGGAGACACCCGGAGCGCTTGGACGGTGTGCAGCTTGCCTTGCGGCTTGAAGGATTTGAACCAAATGTTGTCATCTGTTGGTTAGCAGCAGAGGGTTTTCCTGCCCCAGGCTCTCCTTCACTAACGCCTGCCAGGCTTCAGGCTAACTTCCCTCAGGCTACTACTTTCCTCCCTGACACAATACCCGATGAGGTAACAGCACCTTGCTAACATTTCTTCCCCTTCTTAGGATTTGTCGTGAATGAAATCAGAACGTGAGAAGATCTAATTGGAACTGTAAGTTTACTTGAAGATGCCACAAAGGGAAGAACTCATCTGCAAGTCTTGTCTTTCAGAGCTGTCTGCTCTCTTCCAGTACAAGAAGAATGTTTTTGAGAAAGATGACTTGTGAAAACCGTGCAGGAAGTTGGGTTTGTGATACTGAGTGAGAGACATCATGCCTTACAGCGGACACTTATCCTGAAGGACTGACACTGTGCTCTCAAAGTAAACTGCAAGCACTCTTTATAAACAAAACAGAGAAGACAAAAATAATTCTGATCCTAAACAGGAATAAGAATTACAAGAACTGCATCAGAATGTTTGTTAGTCCTAGAAGAGTCAGAAAATGCCAGTTCTTGCAGATATTTGCCACTTGCTTCATACTGTGTGTCATGATTTTCTGGGGACCATTTGATAATCGCTTTGTAAGCCATATGAAGTCCTATTCATACAGATACCTCATAAACAGCTACAATTTTGTGAATGACAGCCTGTCCATCAGTAGGGATAACATGGACAGAGTAGCAAGCTACCGGTACTTGATGAACCACAGGGAGAAATGTCAACAGCAGGATGTCCTTCTCCTGTTGTTTGTGAAGTCTTCTCCTGAAAACCGTCATCGGAGGGATGCAATTCGACAGACTTGGGGTAATGAGAAATATGTTCGTTCTAAACTTAATGCCAACATTAAAACCCTTTTTGCTTTGGGACAACCAACAGATCATTTGCGGCAAAGAGACCTTTATCTGGAAGACCAGAAATACAGTGATTTGATTCAGCAAGATTTCTTGGATACTTTTCACAACCTTACTACTAAATTACTTCTACAGTTCAGCTGGGTAAATGCCTACTGTCCTCATGCCAGGTTTATTATGTCTGCAGATGATGATATATTTATCCATATGCCAAATCTTGTTGCTTATCTCCAAAGTCTAGCACAAATGGGTGTTCAGGATCTCTGGATTGGCCGTGTCCATCGTGGATCCCCTCCCGTAAGAGATAAGACTAGCAAATACTATGTTCCATATGAAATGTACCAGTGGCCCTCGTATCCTGACTACACAGCAGGAGCTGCGTATGTAATATCAAGTGATGTAGCAGCTAAAGTATATGAGGCTTCATTGACTCTCAATACCAGTCTTTATATAGATGATGTCTTCATGGGCCTCTGTGCCAACAAAATGGGAATTGTACCACAGTATCATGCCTTTTTTTCTGGGGAAGGAAAGGCTCCATATCATCCCTGCATTTACAACAGAATGATGACATCTCATGGACACGTGGATGACCTTCACTATCTCTGGAAGCAGGCTACCGATCCCAAAGTTAAAAAGCTTTCCTCGGGGCTCTGGAGTAGAATATACTGCAGAATAGTTAATATTATGCTTCTCTGTAAGCTGTATTATGAGAACACATACCCTTGTTCAGCTGCATTTTCCTAATACTTGAATATCTGTTGAAGATCCACTGAGCCAAAACAGAGCAACAACTTTTTTTGCTGTTTATTCAAAATATACGTAAATGTGAATAGCTGGGGTGGGCTTGGGAGGGGTGGGATAGGAAATGAAGCAGGGTAGTGGGAGAATGGTGCCAAGTCCTGTTCAGAAACTGTTATTGGAATAGCTCTCCTATTGTACCACAACTTTCTACATTGTAGCCTGCTTTATTACTATTATTTTTTTTACACCCTTCACAGGATGAGAATCTGAATTATATGGTCATTAAATGAACTATAATGGACTTCTAGACTTTGAAATGGTTGGTGAAAATATCACTTATTTTGAATTTGTTAGCAAGTCCTAAGGTGTTTTTTTTTTCTTTTTAAAAAGCTAAGGCATGTGATTTTTTAAAAAAGTCTACTGCATGAAAATGAAGCAGACCTTTCAAAACGAGAGGAAGGAGAACTTGTGACTCAGTTTAGTAGTTCAAGGCAATGTAAATTGGTTACATATATTCAGTATTTTTGAATGCTTTATGGAAAGTATGCCTGGACCTGCACAACTGACAAAGTACAGGAAGTGTAGACCTGCTACAGTCTTTTTCTCAAAGCCCCCTCTATCTCTGAAGTAAGGAAACAGTGTCTGAGTGCCCTTTAACTTGCTTCTTCAAAGCAGCAAATGAGCTCCCTTTAGATCAGAAGTGAACTGGAAAGGATGAAAATCTAGTGTTTATGTCAAAGCTCTGTCTTCTGAAAAGTTAAGCTGTATATTTAAACAATCCAGTCTTTAATAAGACAATAGACTAAGTGCATTTAAGACTGGTCTTCTAACAGTGGTTCTGTTTTCTTTTGTTCATGGTCCTGAAGGTGAAAAGCAAGAGAAAGTCATCGTTGTGTTCCTTGAGAGTGTTATCTATAGCCAATTTGAAGCAGTTAGTGATTTTAAAGAGCAAAGTTTCATGTTTAGCATTTGTTAAATAAGGAGAATGTTTTCTGCACAAAGGTTTGATGTCATGGTGAAAGGTTAGGCAGATGGTGATCCACAGAAACTCAATACACAAAATCACAATCACTAAAACATTTCTCAAGCCTTTTCCTGAAGAGAAAAGACTCTGTACAATGTCATGGTAGTCTCTGTCCCCAAAAGCCTGTCTCTTGAATAGAGCTTACTGTTAATATCACATGCAGGAAGAACCAAATACCTGTGCATTGTAAATCTAGGTAGTGCTGAAATTCTGGGTGTTGAGTTGAATTGTGGTGCCATCTAAATGTTGTTCAAAAAAAAAAAAAAAAAAAAAAAAAAAAGTGGTTCTGAGATGTCTGCAGTCTTTTCTTGTATAACTTACTAATGGTGTCTTTACAGTCTCACAGGACGGCTAACTTGGTTGTGGTAGCTCTTCCTGGAGCAGGCACAGGCTATGCAAAGGGCAGTCAGATATTGCTTGTGAACTGATTCAATACTGGAGCAAGTTAGTGTAGGTAATGTCATTGAAAACTACTTCTGAAAGATTGAATGAGACAAGTTTATCAGCAAGCAGGAACATGCAACCCAAGAACTTCGGGGCACCAGCGATCTGTCACAGTCTTGGGATCTGCTGATAATGTACTGCCTATGGAAGCAATGCTCCTTGCTTTCTGAGATGTCTAAAGCTGGCCTTTTCTCCTCTGCCTGAAGTTTGTTGCTGCTGTGTGGAGCAGTGAAGCATTTAATGTCTTCTAACTTCTCTTTAGAAGAGTTGTGTGTGGCATGGCAGTTTTAAGCTGTAAGTAGTAAATTGTTTAAATCACTGCTGCTGTTCTGTGAGCTGTGCTGCAGTTGTAATGATTTGAATGCTAATGGTATTTGAATGCTAATGGCTAGCACTGATTAAAAAAAAAAAAAGCAGCAGCTTGCTGACAGTTCCTGAAACTGCCATTTCAGATGGATAAGTAGCTACTAGACTGAAGTGAATATGTAACTTCACAATTGGTTTTCCAAGAGGAAAATAATTATCCTAACTGGACAAAATGTTAGGTATGTATAGATCACAAACTCATTTATCAGTATTAAAATAATTGGACTGCAACAGCTGTATTCTAGAAAAACAAACCTAGTTCATGTTCTTCCCTACAAACTGATTGCAACCTGAGCATTTTTTCTTTTTTTTTTTTTTCTTTTTAAGAAAACAAGACAACAAAGCTCGATCTGTAACCTGCTGGCCCTGGGTAGGTGCCGGTGGGGGGAATGCACACAGATGTGTTCAGTACTTGAAGGAAAACTTCTTCATCAGATCTAGGACCTGTTGCAGGCCATTTAACTCAACAAGATGCACAGCAAAATGGCACAACTGGAAATGCCTCCCCATTCACTTCAGGGGAAAGAGGGTCTTGAAATTTATACACAACCAAAGTCTTCTATTAAGACTACAATTTTTCTGGCGTAAGTGTGCATTAGGATTTGTTTTCACTCATACAAGCAAAGTCCAAGTTGTAAGTATCTTAAACTTCTATAGTGACCTAGGTAACATCTAAAACACTACTTAAATATAGCTTGCTGTTATTTGAAACTCACTTTTGACCATTGAAATATGTTGTTTTGTGGCTAATTTAAATTTTGTTTGGGTTGTTTCTTGAAAGGGCCTTGGTGTTTGTAGTTTGCATTTTTGTTTGCTGCAGTGAAAAAAGAAGCTGCTTATGAATAAAAAGAAAACTATGAATGCACTTCTTTAAAAAAAAAAAAAGAAGAAAAACACAACGAAACCCAACTTTCTGGTTCAAAACACCAACTTAACATTTGTACACCTTTAACTAGAACCTCTTGTAATAATCATCTTGGTGCTCCAATGCAGGGCTGTCAGGTTTTACTTCTACAAGCAAAACTGTATCAGCCTGAATGGTCATGCCTCATTAAGAGTTTGACATTGTTGCACAGCGTGTTTAATGCTAAAATTGTTTTTACCTGTTTGTTTGATTTGCATCAATTTCCCTTTGATATTACTAATTTTTATACAAAGTATTCAATATTTATTCTTAAACTTTGCTCTGTACCACAAAAAGACAATTGTTTTGTAAAATCTGATTTGAATAAACAGACTTGTTTCCTTTTTTTAAAAAAAAAAAAAAAAAGAGAAATTTCTTGTTGCTTTCTTTGTATCCCATGTGCTTGGCTCTGATGCTGAGATGCTATTCTGAAGACAATGAGGGACTGTCCTTCCAGGGGACCATGTGGGGATTTTTGTGTTTTCCTTTTGTTGACTGACCTTATGCTAAACCTCCAAACCTTTTAGGGAACAAAAGGTGAAATGGAGGTTCCCAAGAAAGGAGGCAATTTAAGAATTTGTTTAGTGGGTTTATGAATCTGAAATTCTACAAAGTATTAGAAGCTTAGCCAATTCTTAATGTGAACTTACACATTCGTGCCTTCTCTTTAGACAATCATTACCTTACAGATGTGATTTGAAATAGACCTTATTTTGATAGATAACACATTTTGTACCTTCTGAGAACTAGCTGATAGTTTGGTGACCAGTGGTAGTCATAATTGTTATGCCCTATGAAAATACTTTGAGTCTGCTGTAAGTTCAGACAGCAGTAAGTTTCATTTTTGTATGCCTCGGATTTGCATAGCATTACAAGCTCGTGCTCTCGTATCAAACAACTTAAGTGTATACCTGTGTGAAACAGAGGCACAGTGTAAGAAAAGGTTATTTCTGTTACCATGAAGAAAACAAAGGAAATTGAATCGGTAGGGTTTGGTTTGCAGCTTTGCTGCAGGGTTTTTTTTTGTTTCAAATTCTGTTTCTTTGGCCTAGAGACAGTGCATTCAACTAGAACTGTGTTTGCTTGACACTACTTGTAAAACTAAATAACTAAAGTATTGGTATTTTAGATGGCATAATTAATCTTTCCCAAGAGTTACTAGAAAGTGAGACTAGAAGATGATCAGTTAAATTAAATTGAAAAAAAAAGCTTCTCAGAAGCATACAGTCAAGAGTGAGTTTTTTGAACACAGTGAGATGATGTTAATAATTGGATAATGGCATCTGCAAGCCTCAGTCTAATGACTGCCGTCACGCAGTGAGCGCCGTGTGCTGCCTTACCTCCTCCTCGTCGACAGGTTCTCATCGCTTTCACTCATAACCAAGACTCTGCTCGATCCCCCTTGACTCGCTTCGTGCATCACTTCAATCTGAACAAAAAGCACATACGATGCAAAATACTTAGTTGCTCATACTTTTATTTAGAGAATTTTAATTCTTTACAAGCCAATGTAGTACAAAACCAGTGTAGTGGGGTCACTTGATAAGTTAGAATAATTTGCTTAGATGTGCAAGTTATATATAAAAAGTAACTTCTGTCTCTAGTTTTCCAATTCTGTTGGCATTAGGGGTATTCTTAACTCCATGCAAAGTTATTCTTGGGTTCTTTCAGTATAAGAAGTGAATTTATATCCTTAGGTAGATACTCATAGGCATAAAGGCCTGTTCCTTAGGCTCTGAAATACTGTGTTGGTTTTGGCTTTTTTTCTCCTGCCTGAAGCCAACGATGAAGACATTATTTTTAAAGTCTTTTGAACAGTGCCAACCAGAGAAGTCTGGGAAATCTATCTTGTATCTCTGAGAAATCTGTGGTTGTATTGATAATGCTATTATATTATACAGCAAATGCTCAGCACTGTGCTTGTGTGCAAACACTGGCCCTGTATTGTGATGAATTGAAGCTTTGCATACAATTTTAATACATATGAATGTACTTCCTTGTCCAGTCTTACAGAGTTGAAACATTTCAAGGGTGTTCCAGGCAAATTTTAAGCAGGTTTTCCCTCTTTTTGTCTGTAGCTTTAGAGCTAAGTACTATTTGGGCTTCTGCAAAGGCAGAATAGTTTAATTCAGTGAAACAAATCAAGCAGTGAGCTGGTGGATAATCTAAACTCCATTGCAATCTCTTTAAGCATTTGAAGAGCTGCTTGTAGAAGTTAATAGTGCCCTATATTTATTCCATATAAATAAATTATTTACCTATTTTGATGATGATGTAATCCATTAATAAACTATTACAACAATCAACACTACATACGTGAGCAGAAATCTTAATGCTGGCATCAGAGTAACTTTTAAAAGTGCAATATGAAGTGTAAAAAGGGCTCTGCAGAGAATTAACTTGTAAATACATGTTTACATTGCTTTGAATTCTCTTGCAGTTTGGCGTGTCCCGAGAACTTGGAGACTCCTACCTTAATTCCACCTTTGGTCTTCTTAATGCTTTTCTTTTTTGATAACTCTGCCTCAGAGATGGACTTGGGAGGACAAGTGATTTCTGCAGACCTCCTGTTGGTAGCTGAAAGAGTCAAAAAGAAAATAATGTTAGAAGACTTGTGCTAAATGTTGAAATCCTACTTCCAAGTAAAAGCAGTGAGCAGTGCTCCTTTTACTTCACTGACAGCTGGTATGTGACGTAGAGAACAGAATTGCAGTTGCAGTGGTGAAGGAGCAGCTGGCATCAGGGAATGGGCTGTGGTGTTTGGTGCTCCAGTGTGTCTCAGATTGGCTGTAATGTTCAATGCTGTAATGACTGCTGCAGTTTGGCTTCTTCCTGGGCAACCATCCTTAAAGTAGCACAAATAAATTTTAGCCAACTGCATCAGTGGTTGGATAATTTTCACTCTGATAGTTTTTAAGCTCACGGTTTGCTACTTGTTAGATTTTGCAAAGAAAGCACGTTTTTGTTTTGGTAATAGTTTGATAAAGTCAAACTGTTTCTCACAGAGTTTCATAACATGAGTGATCCTGAAAAGAGTAAATATGCAAGAATTCAGCAAGTCACCCTGATCTTGTATGCAGTGACAGTGAATCTGAGGAAATGATTTCAGGCTACGCTGTCGTGTCAGGTTTGTTTGGCCTTGCAGGCTCTGAAAATTTGTTCACAGGAAGTTGTCCAATGCTACTAGAAAATCATCCTTAACAAATGAGCCTCTCATCTGAGACTGCTATCCAAGGAAAAGTGTGAGAATGAACCAGGAGATGGACGATTGTATATTCAAATTGAATAGAAAATAATTTCTCAGTTACAATTTGTATCTTCAGTTGTACTAAATTTATAGTAAGTACACAATGTGTATTATGTAAGCACAAGGCAAATGGGGCTCCCTCCTCTTAGTTGCTGAACTGATACAGGCAAGCATGCGCATAACGGTAAAAACAAATACATCTACCAGGTGAAATGATGAAAGTCACTGGGTCAGGCAGCAAAGAACAAAAACACTGCAGTTCTGAGATGAAGTCTCTTTGGTTTTATTCTCAAAAAACTTTCTAACTCAATACGAACTTTTCCAGAATCAAAAGCTGGTGTTTTCAAATGCATCTAGTAATATTTTGTGCATGAAACTGGGCTATAATTACTTTCACTCTTTCTCTGGGAGAAATTGTGGATTGCTATTAAAAAGAGTGATTAAAAAAAAAAAAAAAAAGATAAAAAGATATTTAAAAAGATGCTCCTTGATCCAGCAAATTGCTCAGGTCAGTAATTAGCTTAGTCATGGCTTCATCAGTATGATACATTTCAGAAGGAAGAATGGAGAAAAAGTCAGATGTAGCCGTTGGTATTTTAGGGGAGGCAATTTGACACAGCAAAGAGTACCCTCTTTTAATTTGACCCAGAAATGAAAACAGGAAGCAATCTGGTTTTGGTTATGCATCAGAGCATGTTTACATCATTGTTCGGTCTACAGCCAGAGAGTGCTTCATGTCATTATATTTAAGTAGTTTTTAGAATAATTTAGAAAGAAACAGCCCAAATAGCAGCCAATTACTATTGCAGTAATTGCTGCAAAACTAGAAATGTTTAATAAGGGAAATGCCCTTCTAAGATTCAGTTCAGTTGGCTGTTTCAAAGTCAGAGAAACATAAAAGAGCACAGTGATCTACAGGAAGAACAGAGGCACAGGAACAAGTGTGCAATCTAAGGTCTACATGTTGGCAAGATGTTTTCATTTTATTGCTTTACTGTACTCCCCTGGACATTAGGTTGAAAATTCTAATTTTGAACTGGGTAATATTTTAAACTGTTTGCTGCTTTAATAGAAAATATTGTTAAGGAGCATTGGACATAGAGTTAAATTTTTGTTGCAAGGCTATTTATAATAATACAGGTTTTAGGTCTATTGCTTTTGTTCATCTGGTGGACTGCTTTGCTTCTCTTGTGGGGCCTTTGATACTGCTTGTTTTTTATGAACAAGTTACATGATAAATATGGAGTTGCTGTTCCTGTTAGAACAAATGCAACTCATCAGGTAGCAAGAGACAAATCATGCAGTCAAGGCTTATGACGTGTAGACAACACTTCTAAGTGTTCAAAGTACTGTGCTTTAAATTCAGGTTGTGTGAATTTCCCAGTCACATGCTTCCCCATCTTTTTCTTCAGTAGAAGAGTTCATGCATTCTCACTGATCACCCACAGCAGAATCAAAATCTTTCAGTAAGAACAGCCATGGAAATGACTGCTCTGCCAAACTGTTCATGGGGGCTTGCAGCGTGTGCTGTTGCATAGAAATGATTTACTATGGTTTTCTATGCTGGTGATGACAAAACAGCATGCTAAGGCAGCTAAAGAATTGCCAGAGCATCTAAGATTCATCATCAAATGGCTTGATACAGAAACTTTTTTCCATTCTTAGGCAATATAATCTCTGCTTCTCTGCTCTAGCAACATTGCTGTTGAGCCTCTTGAAAATCTGCCCATCTAGGAAGCATAGAGCGAGGCAAGTGGAATGTTATTCTGTAAGGAGACAGGCTGCTCAGTTTCCTCAGACTTGGCCCAATGTGATAGCAGCCTTTCAGCCACAAAATGGAAAGCATCTTCTCTTTTATAGAGATATCTTAAACTGTAGAACAGTTTCCCAAGAACCATTAATGAAAGTCACATTCATCATCTTTTCTGAGTCAGCTAATCTCCCTGCTGCTTCATTTCCCCTGTACCCATCCCCAGACTCTTGAAAGATATTCTCCTTTAATCCTCTATCCAGATGTTATTAGTTAGTGAGTGTTACGCATTAGTGACTGTGAGGAATGCTGGAAGGGATCCAATGAGCAGTCACACACATTTAAATGGGGTGGAACCAGTTTAGTTTTTATTATTTGAAAGACTAAAAAGCCTCCAGCTGTGTTCCCTCCATATGAATTTCATGTTCCAATTTGGCCTTCTAATATGCCTGTAAGGGTGAGTCATGGATTTTGCATGTGTGATGTGCTGCTGCAAATGATATTCTTTGCTTAATGAGCTAACAGAAATTTTGACTTCTCTGCTCCTGTACTTAACATTTATGCTGCACACGAGAAATCCCTGGGTGAATATTTTATAGCATTTAGAAGAGATGCCAGAAGTAAAGCAACACATGCAACCCTAATTTTGCCCTTTTTTTGCGAAGGCATCTTGGTCCAACCATTGATGAGTATTTTGCACATATATTATTTTCTCTCTCCCTCCCTAAGGATCCTTGCTTCACTCAGTGTGTAGAACACTGAATTAACGTGCCTCAGTATTCCAGTTTATCTGCATTTCTCAGTGGGGGCCCAGAGCCTTACTGTCCATGCAATATATCAGTCTCTGCTCTGAAAATACATGTGCATATTTTTTAGAATAGTCCTTTTTACAACTCGTATGCTTCACAAATATCCACTAAGTTTTTTTCACAGCATTTCTCAGAGATAACAGACTGTTATCAACTACACTGAGATCTGAGTGCTATGGCTGAAGATCAAAGGAGATCAGACTAATCTGGAAGACCAACTTGACATTTTTAAAATGGAACTTTCACATTATTAAAGATTATGTGTCATTTAATATGTTCAAGAGCAAATCCCCTGCCCAGCAATTCTGATTTCAGTCTGTCACTGTCCTTTCAATAGATCTTTTCATGTAGTGACATTAGTAAAATTTGGTGGTTTTGTTTTTACTAGGCTAACACCCACATGAGTTTTTATCAGGATTGGAACCTTTACATTTACTGCACCAGCTTCTCTCCCTCTCATGTCAGAGAGAGTAAAAGCAGCGGAAAATGGTCACAAATGAAAAAGATCCAACCTACAGTGACAGTTTTCGGTTCTCTGCTTTGCTCCCACTAGGTATGTGACTAAATACACTGTAAGAACTTGCAACAAGAAGTTGCAACAAGATGGTACTCTAAGGAAACAAGCACTGCAGAAGGAAAAGAAACATATTTGATCTTTGAGTGCCATACATTTTGGCTGACAACAAAGGAAATGAGCTGAACTGCAGCAAGTTCATCTGTAATGAGCATGTATGAGCTGAGAAGTTGTTTTTTTTTTCCCAAGTGCATAAAACTCTGCTAAATCCAAAAGAAGGAACAAAATCAACTGACACTGCAGTGTTTCAGCTTTGGCCAAAAGGTAACTAAAATAAAGGAGGTTTTAGCCTTCTTCACTGAGATAGCTGAACCATTTCTATTGCATTTTTCAAGACGAGAAAATGTCAGGCTGAATAAGAGAGGCTTTAGGAAAAATTCATTCCAAAGAATTGAAAATTGGAAGAAGTAAAAATGAATGAAAACAGAGAAATGCTAACTACAGCCAACCCTAATAATTTATATTACAGTTGACCTTAAAGGTCCCTTCCAACCCAAACCACTCTATGATTCGGTGATATATCTTTGATGCTTTGTGGCACATCCCACTGTGCCTGACAACCTACTGGCAGCATTAGTCTGCATGGCGTGACTTTGTGAACCTGTTCCAATTCACTCCCCTAAGGGACTTTGTAAAGAAACGCAGTCCGCAAACAGGTAGCCAAAATGATGCTGTCAGAAAAGCCTTTCTCTGAATGCCACATCTTTCCTTCCAACACAGAAAGGGCCAAGTTTAGCCGTTAGCTGTATTCATGCAGGCTTCCGTTGGTAACGCTCGGACATTTTCTTGAAGTTACATGTCATACATACTGCTAAAAAATTTCAAGGCATTTCATATAAAAGTGTCAGAAGAACTATTTTCTGTCTTTTTTAGGTTGTTCTATGAATAATATTTAAGCATATTCTCATAGATAAAACTAGCACCAAGTCGACCTGGTACAGACTTTTTAAAGTTGCTGAGCGCCTTCATTCCGACACCAGTTTTCCAGTACTGAACAGGTCTGTAAAATTCTCAAGTTCATTTGCAAAATCAAAATGAGAAGAATTTAAAGTTTTGCCTCAGAATTTCCAGACCCATAGAAAAGCACTGGGGGCAATCTGGGTTGAGGGAGAGTTTAGAGTGCAGCTCTGAGCTGCCTTTCTGTGGATCTTCCTTAAGCTAAGACTCTACCAATAGTCACCAGAGAACAGAAGGCTATCATTACAAGAAACTGTCACAGTCATCTCCCTGATAGAAGTCTGCCCTTTTTCTCATATCAGCTCTCCCTGTGTCACCTACACATATGCACAGGTAAAATGAAATGTGCCACAGCTGTATTATCAGACTACTTTAAGCATTCATATCTTTTAAGATTTTTTTCCATCAGTACACTGGACTGGGTTGAATTTTCCCTACCACTCCTTGTTAGGGAAATAGAGAGTCAGCAAGTAAAAACAAAACTAAACTAAACAAAATGTATTCTGGAATGAATACAACTTCTTTCCGTTCACAGACAACTATTGCAGTTCTGCTGTGGCATTGTTATATCTGCTGCCTAGGGACAAAAGCCTCTCTTTCATGCTTTCTATTTCTGTTGACTACATTTTATTGTCTTTGCCTGCCTTTCTATTTATTGAGCCTAGGAGTATGGTTGTTTCCTGTTAGCATATTCTATTTTGCAAGTTTTTAGAGATGTTCAGGCATGTTCCAGATGACAAATAATGAAGAGTTACAATAACTGACTCAAAAAGTTGCTCTTAGCCTCTCATGATGATTCTCTATAAATTCTACCCATACAGAAATGCTGACTCTGTTGCTCCCATGAATGTGAAGAAGAGGCACAGAGGAAATCCCAATGGAGGGTAGCTTCAAGAAGAACAGAATATCACAGCCTCGTTTTCAAGGCTTGGAGTAGGACTCAGTGTCCTCATTTCTATTCTCAGCCACATCTCAGACTCAGGCTGTGAAGCCCCTTGGTGAATCAGTTGCTTTATTTAAGCTTCAATTTTCTTTCTGCAAAAGAGAGGTGAAAATACTTACCAGCTGCACAGAGTTTGCAAAGTGCTTTGGCATTCTAGGGACGGAGCAAATTCAAAGAATGATGCTTTGTAATGGACCATGGGATAAGACCCAAAGGATGCCAGTAAACACTATATGTATACTACTCATGGCACTTAAACTGTCAAATGGTTACTTTACCATGGGGCTTAAAAAGCCATAGACTCTGTGAAGTTATTCTAACCAATCAGTACTCTAGTAGAAGATTCCCTCTTAAAAAGCCCTTGGTTAAAGGCACACGCTAACCTCAAAACAGGAAACTTTCTGTAAGTTCCAAGAAGAAGCAATGTTCTAAAAGCAAATTACTAAAGAACTACATTAGAAAGTGAAAAAATGGTTATGCAGAGGATAAAACAATGTTACTGTATGTTCATTGTAAAAGATATCTTCATGCTTACTTCACATACTTGCAATGAGTTACCTGGTTTGCATTTTCAGTGAAGGATTAGCAATCTATGACAATAAGAAAGTGTACAGAAAAGTGTTCTGTAGACAAGACCTAAGAAGAAGAGCCTGATTTTTATTTTTTTTTTTTTTAAATCATCCTTGTTTGTGTGCTTGCAGTGATAAATTACTTCACATTCATTTTTAAATTCTGAGCCTACAAAGCTGACACTGAACATCAGGTGCAAGTTTTCATTCTGATGAAAAAAGTTAAGCATGACCATGCATAACAAGAGCCCTGACACTGCTGAGTATCTGAATGCAGATATTAATGGCCCACCTACTCCTGCTGGTCTGGTAGTTTTTGGTGATGCTCGTTTCGGGGAAGATTCAGGATGTGGGGCAACAGGTTGTACTGGTCGGGTCTGTTTGGCTGCTAGCTTCTTCAGACTCACTTGCCTCTTGTCAAACATTTCTTGTACATCTTCTAGTTTTTGTAAAATCCTTTGGGCATTGGCCTAGGCAAAGAAAAGATGATTGTAAGTGCTGGACTAAACAAAATAAGATGAGACTTGGGTTAGTCAGACTCGGTGTATTAGAGCTAAAGATAATGCAACCCAGCCCACGTAATTTGCATAGATCTGTTTCACCAAGTAGGGCATCGTGAGTCATGGAATTTTCTGCAACTACCCTGAAGAAGTATGTGTTATTCTAGAACTGCTCATATGAGTAAAACCTCTCGTCCCAAGTGCTCACCTCTGTGCCCTTTTGCTGTGGGGAAAGAGGCACATTTATGCAGACTCATATAGGGCCCAATAGTCTCTCATGAGCAAGACAATCACTGTTTTGTGAGTGCATACACGTTTGAGGTGTTCTACCTTTATTTCGGGTGTGAGAATCGTGTCAAACTGATTGTAGAACTCCTTTGGGTTAGAGAGTTGATGCTCCTTTGCTGTTGCCAAGAACTTCTCTATTTCAACGAGTGCAGTTTCAGCTCCCTCTTGTGACTGGCACTTGTCCACAGCTTGGGAAGCTAAGAGGTAGATTCCAGCTTCACACCATTGGCTTGCCTTTAAAGAAAAATGGGACAGTAGGGACTCCATTGTCACTGAACGCCCATGTTGAGAAGTGCCATTTCTACCACCCCATGGAATACAGATTGGCACTAATGCATCACTAAAGGGAATTAATGTTGCTTCCTCACATGCAGCAGGTCCTGTCCACAACACATCCCACCTAAGAGACATAGAACACTAGCAAATTAAATTTACCTCTCATGGGGTAGATGGTTCAGTAACACAAAATAATATTCTGAGCAATAAGAATGCTACTGTAGTTGCTGCAAATCAAATCTTTCTGCTGTACAACCTCATTTCAGTGTTTAATTACATAATTATCCAAACCCAAAAATAAATATTTAAGCTATATAAAAATTCTCTAAAACTTCACAGGCCCATTAAACTCAGTTAAAAATACTCCAAAGCAGGTTTTCAGAATAATTTCTGGTAATTCCTTTAAGGAATTAGCATGCAGACATTCTCAGAGCACTTAGCTTTCTATTCCAGATGGATTTTATAAACTGAAAAACAAAAGAACAAGCAGTAAGCTATTTATTTTTCAGCATCAGAATGTGTTTGTTTCTCATTTCAAATTTAGCTCTACCTCAATTCTTTTTTAGTTTCATACTTTAGTGATCTTAAGACAATAATTATAGGAAGCATCTGTTATGGTTTTTATAGCAATGGTTTCTGAATGAAATGGAGAGAAAAAAAAAGAGTCAATCTTTGTCCTCTTCATGTAAGTTGCTTATAAAGTAAGTGCTTATAAAGTAAATGCTAAGTTGCTTATAAAAAGATTTATTTTCAGTAGAGCCTTCAGTAGGGCTGTACTCTAAAAAGACTCACTCACCTTATCTAATTGCTTATGCAGCTCAAGAGACTTCCCCAAAATATCGTACTTCTTCTTGGTCTCATTAGTAAAGTCATCACAAATACGCCTGAGTTCAACACACTTTGGTCTAATGGAGTCAACTGCATAATGGTTGTTTTGGATGAGCTGTTCTCCATGGAGAGCTAGAGTCTGGGCTTTCTCCAAAGGTTCCTGTTAAATTAAAGAGAATCAATTCATAGTTACATCTCAAAAGATGTGTAGGTAAAGGCAATGCACCTCTGTAACTCATGCTGTAGCCTGGAGCTAACAGTTTGGGATATTCAAGTAGCTGATGTGTTTTCAAATTTGCACTGAAGACCAATTTAATCATTAGCATTATTTTTCTACTGTTCATTCTGCCTCCACAGTCTGCATTCAGAGATGAGTACCTAAACAGCCTTAAAATCATACAGAGCATACATCTACACAAAAATATTCCATCGCATGCTTAATCCAAGTTGAGAGTTAGTAAAGCAGCACAGTACAGAGGATGAACCAGAGCGAAGTCCTAGGATGAGTCACATTTTGTCAGGCTGTGTGGGCTGGGCTCAGATCTGAAGAGCTTTGGATTACAAATTCTCTGAGGAGCGGGCATCTTCACAGAGGAGCAGAACGTAACAGGCATGTGTGGCAACTTTTTAAACCACAGCTCATAAATGTGAAGTTTCCTAGCCTTTTCAAGGGCAAAGTCAATCAGAATGAGTTTAAACAATTTGTGGTACTGAAATATTTTCTCTCCTCAGCTATTAGTTATCAGCTCCTTGCTGAATACTTTTAAATACAAATGGACTTCTTCCATTTCATAGAAAAAATTCAAACTACATCAGCTATTGTTGGTTATTTGCTTCATCTGAGTACAGTGTTGTTTACAACTACTGGATTTGAACAACCTCGGATTCTGGAAATTAGGATGTGAATTTTGCAATTAGAAATAGTGACCCATGAAAAGAGTGTAAGTGTGATGTAAGGATAGGGACAGAAAAACATCTAGATAATCATGTCTGGATGCTAGAATACTATATTGAACACAAACCTGTCCTTTTTCTTCCAGTTGTTTCTGTTCCCTTAGGAGGTGTTCTACTCGAGTCACACTGTCTCCAACGTCAGAAAAGCCTGCTTGTGCTTCCATGAGATTATCCAATGTTAATTTTACCTAAAACAAAAGTAAAAAAAAAAAAAAGAACAACAAAGCATACACATCACAAGACACTCAAAATTATAACAAATCTATGACTTCTAAACATTCACTTCCATCTTTTACAGGAGTCCACATCTCAAATTTAGTATTTCAATTCCTTTCAAAATGGTACAACTGAAGAATGAAGAACCAAGCAAGTAATTATCTAAAGAGTCGCCCCCATTTTTTAGATTTATTTAGGCCCAAACAGTTCTGAAGATCTATGACTCTGCAATCTGTCTTACTGTATTATTCCATCCTTTGCATTCAGGGCTGGGCTTTCCATTTTTGTTTTCCACTGATTTGGTAGGGTTGTGTGCTTAGCATCACACAAGAAATGATATTTGCTAACATCACACATAAGCACACAATGATTTATCACGAAGTTTGTGTTTCACATCTTGGCTTAAATGGCTGGCACTTTCTCCACTGTGATTTACTGAAATGTTGTAAAAGATTAGATTAATACCAAGAATTTCACTTTTGAGTATGCATTTTATTTTATAATGAATGGCTCCTCTCCCCACCTCTTTTTTAGAATGCCGTTTTACTTGAAGTAAGGGCAAGGTTTGACCATAGTTGCCGAATGCTAGATACGACCAGCCAATGACTTACTTCTCTAAAATCATGTTCAAAGTGTCGAAGCTGCAAGCATTGTTCTAGTTTTAGGTGATGCTTGGTCCAAAACTGATCAAAAGCCTTTTCTGTTTCATCCAACTGAGCCAACAACCTATTAAGAAATTAGAATAAAAGAGTTATTTCCTATGGTTAATTTCTTTGAACTTGCATCAATTGATGTCAAAAAGCACAGTTTGGAGATGGTGGTAAGCCTATACCTATAGAAGATGTAGAACAATGTTTGATGTCAATTTTCCCCTGAGAAAAAGGGAACAAAGACTGAAGTAGAATAGACAAGAGTGTGGTGATGACAGATAACTACATGGATTTACTGTGGCACTTGTAGTCCCTCCTCCTGATCTGCAGCAGGAATATATACCTGCTCCATGTGCTGGCAGCCAGAGACAGCTGTCTCTCCCCAGCTTCCACCTAAACACTCAAAGATAATTAGCTCCAGGCTAATACAGATTGAATACAATGCAATTGTTAATTTATGGAATGCTTAAAGCAGAACTCTACAAGTTGCTTATTTTTTTCACCCATCAGAAGTAGGCAACAAGTGAATCATTTTCCTTGTACATCTCTCCTAAGCACAATGAATTAGAAGCTCATAATGCCTCCCATTGATAGTGTTTTACTTCATGTAAATAATAAAACATTTATTCACAAAGAAATCAGTATCAAGTGAAGTGTCCAACAGCACACTAGTGAGTCATTCTCACAGTCCCTCAATGATCTATTATGTATATTACAAAGTAGAACAGTTTAAATAGCAAGAGAAAAGGGAAAAAATGAAAAAATGAAGAAATATTCTTCTCTGAATATCCTATTTATTAATATCTGGACACCCTTCAGGCAGGCAGGGGACCAGGCAAATGCAGTGAATGCTAGAACCAAGTAATCAGGGCAAATACCAATAGCTGACACTGTTCCTGACACTGTAGTCAGAAACAAGTTCTGTTCTCAATCTATCAACGAAAAATCTCATTCTAATCAAAGCTACCTTTGAATCCAAGATGAATTTACAAATTCCTTCATTAATTAAAGGAACACTGATTAAAGGATTTCAAAGTAGCCAGTAAAAAATATCAGTTTGACATTTGGCAGCTTTGTTCTCATTGAATGCAGACACACTGAAACTAACATGACATTTCTCTATCTACTGCATTACATGGAACAGCAGAAACTTGTAAGCAGTGACTAAAATCTGTAATAACCAGCATTGTAGGAAGGAACAGTAATTACTCTCTTTATAAATCTGCAAAGGTGCATATTTCAGAGTATCATCTACATCTGATCCTCCTCCAGTGTTTCCACAGACATGCACAAGCACATACTCTTTCAGATCACACGGATTCAGATGTCACGTTTTAACTAGGCACAGAAACATGGAAGATGTTATGGGGAAAATAAGTCCCACATCAAACCCTCCATTGGGAAGGTAGTGGGCCAACCAAAAATTACCACGAAATTCAGGACTTGTTTGAACATACTTTTCGAGTTTAATCCAGTAACTTCCTCAAAGTCCTACTTACTCATGTATCCAATAAACCCTGAGTAACTAAACAGTGGGAATTTATAGTATCTATATTCGAATAATTTAAGAAAGGACATAAATGACATTTGCATTTCTTAGGAACAAATTAGCAACTTGTGCAAGGTAGTCAATCTGCACCAACCTTTCCACTGTTGCCACATTTTCCAGTTCATCAGGACTGAGTTTGCTGTTGGCACTTCGGGTGACTGGCTCCCTAATGCACGTCAGTAATGTGGCCCCCTGCTTCACAGCTAGTTTCAGCTCATCCTGAGGAACAACGAACAAACAAATTGTATGCACATATTCTAAGAACGCTCCCATCTCTTAGGTGGACAACACAGTAATGCTAAAGGAGGATACTTCTGTAGGTAGCAGATACTAGGAACAAAAACACACCAGTGCTTACCAATAATGACATGTCTTTCTATGAATGCAGAGAATAAACCTGTTCATTTTGAGCAGTAGATATATTTCTGAGAAAAAGAATATTGCATAATTTCTGAGCATATTGCATTTCTGACCAGGAAACTTTCAGAAGAAAATATTCTAACACAAATTACATGTGCTGTCAATTGTTCAGCCAGCCACATCACACTTCTTAATGGAATTTCTTTAAACAACATTATGAGATGATAAGCCACAGTCTGCCAATTGAAAGGAGACCATGAGAGGAGAAAATAGACAGCAAAGAGCAGATTCATTGATTCTGCAAGTCAGCAAAAAATTCATTTTCTCACAACTGAATCCTTCACACAGATTTTCTATTAACATATTTGCTTCCTCCACATTGCTTTGAGTGGCAAAGCCCCCAAGACACCAGTATAGAAACACTTATCAAAAACTTTCTTCAGGAACCCTTCCTGCTGCTACACAAACCTGCACAGCTCTCCCACTGAGGGAAGATTAACAATGGTGCCTTTTGCCATTGTATTACCTGCACTGTTCTGCCAGCTTTTATGGGAAAGAGTAGCAAAGACATAGCCAAAGAGCTAGGGGATGCTTTATGCAGCAGCTTTAGAGCTGCAGAAGAAGCTTTAGAGCATGAGGAAAGTTACAATAAAAATGTAATCAAAGAGGAAACTGGCATTAAGAGCCAGGCTCCAACATGTGGGAGAAACCATTATCTTTTGACCAAAAGCAATTGAGGCAAGGCAGCTCCTGACTGCCTGAAGAATTCTGAGTATTCTTTCTTTGGTACTGTAAGAGCTTTTCGCAAGTCATGGCAATTCCTTAGGTTCTGAAGGCAATTATTAGAAAGAATCAGAATGGCTGCAAGTCCTGCTGTTTAACACAGCAGTAACACATGGCTGGGACAGAACTGCTACTAAAGGCAACTTCATCGATCATCAAAAAAAGCCATTTAAATGCCATCCCAAACTAAAAAAAAAGTTGTTTACTACCCTTCTTCTATAGGAGGAAAGCTCCAGGCCCTTACTGTTTTTTATGGGTAGAACTCTGTTCTTCATTCCCAATTGAAGCTAATGGTCATTTCTGTACTTGTGCTAAAATAATAAATTTCCTTTTGTGTTTAACCTAATATGTTTATTGACAGCAATAACATTTTCTTTTGAATCTTACTCTGCAAAGCTAAACAGGCACTAGCCTCTTTTTAATGCTTTTAATCCATTCTGTAATATTTTAGTCATCAATTAAACAGACCGCTATCTATTCCTAGATTATCCTTACAGATGTTCTCTACATCTGCTCCAGTATGAGTTCATCCTTTCTGAAGAAAACATCATCAGGAGCCCATGCTGTTCTAGTTGTGATCTCATTATACCCTCCTATATAGCAGCAGTGACACTTCCCTGTTCTATCATTCCTGAACCTGTGGAGTCCTTTTCCATAGCTGCACTGAATCAACTTCCTGAATCCAGTTTTCTTCTCCTATTCAGTAGTTTTGAGATGATAGAATCTCAAATGATGGCAGAAAAACTTGTTGAATTAAAAACCATATATTACACAGATTGAGTTGACACAAGACACCATTCACCTTGAGCTTGCTATGGTGGTCAGTGTGTGCAGATAGAAGCTCCTCTGTGCACTGCACATCATTGGGAAGTTCAGTCTCTGCTAAGTCTGTTCCAAAGGTCTGTAGCATCTGTGCTGTTGTTTTCACTGTCATTGCGAAGTTTTCAATAGCCTGGAATGGTGGAAGAACAGAGTCACAAACTGCTTACTTACCACTAGCATGCTATCTCAGTTCTTCAAACACATTATTGCTGCAGTGCCTGTAAAGCTGGCTATTTGCCTTTTTTCAGTGGATGTGATGGAAGTTACTGGTTGAATCCTGTGCCACAAAGGATCTTTTCACAAGACTACAGGTTTTACCATATCCATGAACCAGATGGGGAACTTCCAGAGCTTAAGAGACATAATGAAACCACAGAGGACATCAGCTTCAAAGCCCAGATGGGAGTTTCAGATCCTTTGCCCATGCTTGCTGGAAGTCTTTGTTGTGTTTAAGGATTTTAATTAAGGCTTTATTTAAGTTAAGGAGATGCCACAAGCACATACACCAAAGCCTTTTTCTTTTATGTTTATACAGCCACTGTTCACTCAGCAGCAATCCATCTCCCTGTAGGCTTCTCAAACTGTGCATCTTTGTTCTGCCTACCTGTATGTGATGCATTCCAGTCACTTCATCCCATCTGGCCCTATTACCACAGCAATACAAGAACTCTCAACAAATATAATTCATTAAATTCATTGGAGCATCATTTCTTTACAGAATCACAGAATGGCCAGGATTGGAAGGGATCTCAAGGATCATGAATCTCCAAACCCCCCTGCCACAGGCAGGGCCACCAACCCCCCCATTTAGTACTAGACCAGGCTGCCCAGGGCCCCACCCAATCTGGCCTTGAACACCTTTAACGTGGGTGCACCAACTTAAATTTTGACAAACTGTGGTTTTATTGCAGAAAGTAAAAGTGAGAAAGGCTTCATAAGAATGCTGCCTTTTCAGAGTAGAATATACTGGTCAGACTTATGAGATGCAACTAAAACCTTTGTATCTTGTAGCAAGAGCTGCACAGGATATTTTTTTGTGATCGTGCCCCAGTTTCTCTAGGATAATCAAAGACTGTACTGTTACACGTAGGTCTTTATTCATTACATTTTTTTATCAGAACAAAACAATGTTCTGAGGCACAAAATAGTACTAAAGATGTTCTTATTCCCAATCAAATGTTACACAGCTATTGCAAGCTGTATTCCCTTTTCTAGCAGTGATGGGAATTCCTAATTTGCAACTACTTCAGTCGAAAATTTGCAGTGTGCTCTGTGAAAAACAAACTGAAGGTAGATTATTATTCAAAAGATGCAGTGATAAAGTACATTCCACTTTATGTGATCATAAAGCATGCCCCAGATGAGGCAATGCTAGGCAAGTTCATAGCCGTCGTCTTTGCCCCTTGAAAATTCATGTCTGTTTTCAGCAGCAGCAGTATAGACTGATGTACAATCTGGCTCAGTTCTTAGCAGCTGTGACATGTTCTCTGCAGTGAAACTACTGCATTAAAGTTGGCTAAGATGCTGCTCTTCTGACTGCAACACAGACAAAGCCATCCATAATCAAGGGCTATTTACTAAGAGACCAGCATACTCTGTGAGCAAGAAAGCTCACAGACTCCTAGCTGTTTAAGATAAGAAAGCAGAAACAAAGAAAAATGTGGTGAGATTGTTGAGTCAATACCATTTAGGAACACTTTAAAAATGTTTTAGATAAAAACATAAAAATATTAAAAAATAAAAGAAGAAAACAGAAAAAAATAATCCACAACCCTGGTAGGCAAGATTTGGCAGACCAAGACCTGAGAACACTAAGATAAGCAGACAGTGTGATGAAGACACTGCACCTGCAAGACTGAAGGTCAGGCTTCCTCAAGCTGCCATACAGGCCAACACTTCCTTGATGGCAATCTCTCACCCAGCAGAGATTCCCTGGCTAACTGATTCCACAAGCACTGTGAGCACATCAGTGTTTCATTTAGTTGCACACATGGCTCCACTCATTCTTGTGTGTTTGAGTAATAAATTGTTTCATATTCCCAAGTTCTGACTGTGGTTTTGTCTTCAAGTCTCTAAGCTTGGTGAAAGTTGTTTAGACTACTTCCAAGCTACCACAGAAAAGCCTTTTCTGAATGTTAGACCTAGCTGCAGGTCAGCAACAATACTTACACCCAAGGCTTCTCAGAACACAGCAAAACATTGGGCCTCCTTAGATGTGAGCTCTAAACATATCAGTTTTGCAAGTGGACCCACAAAGACAGATGGAAACATTGCACACAGCCTCGGGAAAATTTGTTCATCTTCTAGGACACAGCTTTGCACCCCTCCACTTAGATGGAATAGTGGAATAAATAAATAATAATAAAACAAAGGAATAGACAACATTTCAGCAGTTTACATGCCAAAGTCTGGGGTCTGCTTTTTTTTTTAAATATCATAATATGGCTCTTCTGTGAGCCACAATGAAATGTTTGCACTGTTTCGAAGCAGCCACTGAAATATATTAACCAACCCCAAAAGGGAACAAATAAACAAACCTGTAACAAGTTTCTTAAAAGGCAACAGAAGAGAAAGTTTTCCAGCCTTCCTACAATTATTAATTGTTCTTTAGTTATTCAAATATGATTCATCTGGAGTGTATATTTACATTACTCAGAAATGAAAACAAAGGGAAATAAAATCCAGTGTTATGAGTATTTTTCTTCACTTAAAAACATGGATACAATTGCCCACTAACGTGACAGTCTTGACCTTTCATTCCGAACAGTGCTAAAGCATATGTCCAACTGCAGCCATGAACTGAAGACCTAAGAATCTCATCAATTATTCAAAAGCTAAGGATGAGGGAAGTTCAGCTGAGTAATAATAATACAACATTGTAGGACCAAGTCCAGTCAATAGTGAGATATAAATTACTACTTCTACTACAGACTTTGAGGGAATTTTCTCTGTTTGAGTAATGGATCTCCTCTTTCCATGAGCCTCTAGTAAAATCTGTAGGCTGAAGTGCAGCTGCAGAATTTCTACTTAATTGTTGCTTTACATTCATCATCTGGGTACAGGTATAGTCATGTGTGAGAACAGCACCAGCACTCACAGTTCGGTGATGTATCCACTGACTGTGGCCGTACTCCAGGGTTCCTCCCAGCTCCCGGGTCAGCTGACATTTATCAATATAGCCGTGAAGATCAGAGACAGAATTTAGCATGATGATCTGAAACAGACCCAAAAACAATGGACAGAGAGAAATAATGAGTCCTTCAGTCACTGCTCCTAGGATCTGGGTTTGCCTTAAACACACATAACCACGGGGCACTTCCACCATTGTCAGTAATTTCTCATAATGTATTTGTTCATATAATTGCCACAGCTTTTTTTCCTTTAGATTTTGGCTTCTATAAGCAGATGGCCATTCTTGAACTACCCATGATTTGATATCATGTTGCCCCTTGCTAGGCCAAGGAAGCAGCCATTTTCTTTATGCCTGAAAAGCAAAAGCATGGGATGTATAATGCTCACATAAACCTCCATCAAAAGAACTCTTAGTTTTTGCAAGACTGCTCTCTAAGACATACATGGACATACCCAGGTTAGCTCAAAATTCTGAATGTCCAAAAAGACTTCAACCAAAATACGTATCTTGATCTGCATGTAGGAAAGGTAAGTTATTGTTTAACACTTAAAGCAGTGCCTAATCCCTGCCTACCATTAACCTCTGTTCCAACTGTGACAGTTTTAAATAGGATTTGAAATGCAACACCATCATCAGATAGATTGCTAGAAGTACAATCTCTGGTATAACAGTTGCTAAGGTAACACTCCATGGCTTATTTAGTACAGGAACATACATTTTCTAAAGTGCTATAAAATTAGAAGATTTTGTTTTGTAACCAAGCCTAATTTTTACATGAAATTTGCTTTTTTAATAACCAAAAAGCCACCTGTACTGAACTACAGTCAGTGTCACAATTAACATAATTTAGCAGAATGAACTCATGGTTTGTTTTCTGTACTGTTAGTCTGCTGTCTCTTATTACAGTAGAAGCAGGAAGCACAGGAACTTTAAACCTAGGTACTGATAAACATAGCAGCGATTGGAACAGAACCATGGGTCTTTTGTAAAATGATTTAAAGCCACAATTAAAATCCAAAACAATCATATGAAATCACTCCAGTAAAGTCATTGTGGAGTACAGTACAAGTAAGTTCCAGGATGAAATATCATTAACAATCATCATTCAATTGTATTTATAAAACAGTTTGAAACCACAGGCAAACACACAGCTAGGAACAACTCCAAAAAGGGCTCTCATAGAATAATGTCAAACTCTTTCAGGATTTATAGCCTGCTTTAAATCACATTCTCATCAACCTGCAGCATATTAGAAGTACTAAATATCATACTCTTAATCTTGAAGATCATAAAGGCACTAGAAACAAGCAATGCCAGCAGGCACTTAACAGGGCACTATTAAATTATCAGCAGTCCATAGTGCAGAATTTGCCCTTGGCTTACACCGCTCCGAAGTGCGAACCTGTGTTTGCCTGGAGTGAGGAGCTCTACCTTTGCGTCAGGGGAGCAGCTCTACTGAGTTAAAAAGTCACTATGTAAACTGAGTCACATTTTATATCTAGACTGATGTTTCACATGGGAACACATCCATTATAATCCTGTGAGGCATCTACTGGTAATTTACTCTTTGGCATTCCTGCAACTGATTGTAGAAAATTCCACAAAAACAATTTAAAGATACTATTAGTATACATACAAAAAGGTCTGCCCTTTCCAAGGATGTTTCAACCACTGAAATGAAACAAGAAACAACTTATCTGATCCAGGTAAATGTGTCTACGTGCCTCTCAAAGCTTGTTGATCTCGCTGGGGTTTCAGTTTAGGCTTTATTGACCTTATATTTACCACACAGACCCAAGATCACAGTCGCCAGTTGCCACTTGCAATCAAATTATAATTATTCGGTTATGAGAAATTGCTGACATATAAGAGCTGCAGATGTGGAGATAAGGCAAACACATGGACCAAAAAAATCCATGCTTACCGGTACCTTCATTTTAAAGTCATCTCGATAGAGTTTAATGCCAATGTCAGCAATTGCCCTTTGGATAAAGCGTGAGGGACGCAGGACAAACACCAGCTGCAGGTTTCCTGGAAATGCTCCCTGCAAGAAACATAAGATTATTAGAAAGCAAATCTCTGCCTTGAAGAAAGGCCAAGGGAATTTTCAGCCAAGTGTTTCCTAAGGGAGCAAAGTGGGGAAGACACACTGAACCTTGGCCAGTCCAGCTGCTAATGACATCAACTGGTCCATTCAGCACATGTCCAACGTCAGTCTCCAAAGCCAACAGAAACACTGGCCTGGGGATTTTACTGCCCAGTCATATATAGATTTCTGGCAGGGATTTAGTACAGAGCTCTGAAGTTTCTTCACTTGTGCAGCCATACCTGAAGTGCACCAAGGCCCCTTTGCACTACCACACCATGGGTCACGTTTTTTATTTTATTTATTTTTTGGTTCAGCCTTTTGAGGGTAAAATTCACTACTTACAAAAAATGGCTGCCCACATTGGACTTGGTGAAAGAAAAAGGTGGCATAAATGAATTCTTCAGACTGACCTATCTATTCACTCCAAAGAGGATTTTTAATCTTTCTAACCTCACATGTGTTTCTCCCACACACAGGCATTCAA
This sequence comes from Lagopus muta, assembly GCF_023343835.1. NCBI lineage: Eukaryota > Metazoa > Chordata > Aves > Galliformes > Phasianidae > Lagopus > Lagopus muta. Next base: position 7,715,256 of record NC_064441.1, read on the forward strand.
CACATTCATCAGACATGGCCCTGCCTTCAACATCCAGCCTACATATCCCACACACTCCTCCTCTGAGCTCATCAAGCATAAAAAAAGAACAAGAAGAGGGCAGCTAAAAAACAACAGTCATCTCTTGATCCCTAGCCTCTAAGCACCTGCACCTCACACAGTATATGTTCCAGATAATAGATGCTTTAGAACAGCTGCATTTATTACTACTGAAAAACAGTGTCTTAACTCACTTTCATAAATGAGATATAATAAGCTATTGATAGTTTCTAACAGATCACTTACTGCCACATGAACACAGATTTACTGGGATCTGCTCCCTTCACAAGCGGGCTGCAAAGTCACTCCTCACAATGCACAGAAGGGCTCCTCTGTTAGACTCTTCTGGAAACAGCTACAAATTACTAGAATACATACTGCAGTCAATCCAGCACATACAAAATCTGTGCTAATTCAGCAGTAAACAAGACCATGTTTTCTGTTACTGCAGCTTCCTCCTTCTCCTATTTAAAATTCAAAAGCTTTGGGACTGGAGAGAATCTGCATCCACAGCCAAAAAAAAAAAAAAAAGAAAAGGAACTAAAAATGCACACATGGGACTTCATCTTGTCATCTTGTCCTGAAGGTTCAGCAGACAATTTGAATTTCTAGAAGATAAATAACAAAGACAGGCACTTACTGCTATCCGTGTCAGGGATGCCTTGACTGCGCTCCATTTGTCTCGTCGTCTGTCTATGATGATGATGAATCCAATGCTGGCAGCCTCCAGACTGCACAACAGAAGAAATAAATATGCTAGGTTATATGAAGATACTCCCATTTCAATGCAATGTACTGCAGTAAGATTCAGGTCTGTTGGATCATCCTCCAAGTCCATTATAAAAATGCAGTGTACAGTGGAGAGAATATTCGGCAGAAATCCACATGAACACAGAAGCCAGCAAATTTTCTCTTTCCAATGTCAGGCTAGCAGCTTACACCAAATGTGAATATTTTATTCACTAAATCTCTCAGCTGCTATCCACTTTGCTGCCAAGTCTAAATGATAAGAATAGTTCAGGATCACAAATTATACTGTGCTACACTGAAGGCAAAAATCTCAGATCTTGCTTTCTCTCCAAATTAGACATCCCACTACAGCCTTCATTCTCCAATTATGCTGACGTCTGACAGAGGCACTCAGCTCCATGGTGTCAGTATATCCCCACAGCCACCACCTTGCCTTCGCACACGACCCAGGTGTTTTGGTGGACAAAGCAGGATTTGAAGTTTTATATCTCACCCACCTGCAGACTGGTTCTAGGGTTGCAAGTATCACTTCAATGCGTTGGCTAAAATAAGCTACTGCTCCTTCTCAGGACTTTTCAAGGAGGCTCTGTGAGGGACTGATTTCATGCTCCATCCCACGTGTGTAAACCTCAAAAATATCCCCCTCCCCCTCCCTCAGAAATCCCTCTCTGGTGTGCTGGACTCAGGGGTGCTATTCTCTGCTTTCCAGCTGTCCTCAGAGTTGGAGAGAAATCCTGGGAATCTACAAAAACACTAAGAAAAATGTCCAGGAACTTCCTTATAACAATCATATCTATACAAGAAAGAGGCAGGCAAAGAGTGTAAGTGTTGCCATAATCAGAAGACACTACAATTAAATATCTAATTATGGATTAAGGTCAAGATCAGTTATATAAAGCGTTTCCTTTATCCCTTTTCCATCATACATACAAGCTACATACCAAGAACACCATTTTATTGGGTTATTTTGAGCAAACTCATGTCAATAATCCACCAAGGAGCATCAACAATATCAACAGAGCTTCTGCTGCAGATCTGCAGGATCAAAATCAGCAGCCAAGAAGCAAAAGTTCTGTGCAAGTCTGGGATGCCATGCAAGTGCTCCCAGTGGTTCTTAACAGCACTACAAACATTTGCTGAAGTGCACACTGATTTTTCTTACAGAATTCCTCTGGGAACTATAAAATTCAAAGACAATAGATGACCTTTCCTCTCAATCAGTGCAATATGCAGCTCTTTACACAGAGAACAGAAAATGTAGCTGCAGAAGTGCTTCTAAAGCAGAGATGATAATTCAGCAGCTTATTCCTTCTTATATATACAAATATTCTTCAGTAGACAAATCGGAGTTCTAAAGTTTAAAAAAAAAAAAAAGCACAGTGTGATATATATGTGCTTGCTTTAGATTCTTAGACAAAAAAAAAAAGATTCAGAAGGTGGCACCAAAGAAATTTTGTATATTGTAGATTGTTACAGAAAGGGTGTGAGAAACTACTCGCAGCCTGGGAGTTTCCAATGCTACTTAAAAATTGCATTGTTTTTTAACAAACACTGATTGCTTTGGACATCTGGAGGGCATGGAAGGCCCAGGCAAATGACCCTCAGCCCCCAGCCCACCAGGCAGCACCTCTGGACAGGCTTCCCATCTCCCACTGGAGACTTGTAGAAGCTCCGGTGTTTTCCCTCTGCCTCGACCGCTGATGTTGCTGTCTCATAGATAATGTTTCAGGAATTTTGGTTGTAACTCAAAAAATCAGCAAATTCTTTAAGAAGCTGAAAATCAAAAGCCTCAGGCAGAACCAAAGTGGGATGGGATGAACTTCACCCTTTACTAGCCTTTCATATTTTTGATAGCCGTGCCAATCTTTGAGGATCGTGTCAGGGTGAGAAGAACAGAAATTAAGAGGACAATTTCAAATGAATCAATGGATCACCAAAATATGACCTCTACTTTAAAGTAAAAGAGAATGTATTACTGTAATCAGCACCTAATTAAGTCTTCACTGCTCAGACACACAGAATCAATTTGCAACTGCTGAATATCTCTCAGACAGTAATTGGATGTATGAGCCAGGCTCAAATCTGAGGCAATTCCATTAAAGTCAGTGATTTACAGCAAAATGACCAACAAAATAGGCATATTTAGCTGAAGATAACAAAATGCTGATATTGGTCTAAAGAAAAATATTATCCAGCTAAAGCATATTAATAAATACTAGAAAAAGCTGTTTATAAAATTCATAGCTAAGCCACAAGTAACTCTGTCCATATGCACCAATTCACACAAGCTGCCTGCACACAGAAATTGCCCTGTTTTGCCCATCTGCCTGGTTTGAGAGATTGGCTAAGGGCTTTCTAAAAGGAATGTTTGCACACAGAGGGTTGCAGGCCTAGAAGAATTCAGAATCAGACCCTTACAATCACACCTTGGTAAGCAAACTGCAAAGGAAGTGACTGACAAGACAGCATCTGCCAAAGGCAATAACTGTGATTTAAACAAACACAGGAGTATTTGTGCCAAGTAAAACTTGCCTCTGTGTCTCTGAACTAACTCTTAGGTTTCATTTTTAACAGTCCCTCAAACACGTAGAGAATAAATCACTTAGAAGAGAGATGTTTGTCTTTTCTCAAGTACCTTCCCATGATCTAGCAGTTCATTTTTTTGAATGTTCTTCTGCCACAGGGATTTGTAACAGCACAAAAGCATCCAGGCATCAGTTACAATAACAAAAATTAATTTCATAGATAAGAGCTTATGAAATATAGATACAGACAAGAAAATACAAGAGGAGCAGAAAAGGAATTTTCTCATGAAATGAGGCTTGGCAAGAACAGTCATAGGGGAGGGCTGGGGAATAATGAACATATGGGAATAGAAGCACTGCTCACCAGTTGCCACTGCAAATCACACAGCACTGCAGGTCAGTTAAAGAGACAGGCTGAGGAAATAGAAGGTGAAGTAGGTACTGATATACTGGAGTTATTCTTGGATTTAAATACAAGGAAATATCAAAGGAAAGCAGAACTATAACTTGTGTGCATGCAACCCTATCACACGATCTAAAGGAGAGCAGATCACAGAAGAAATGTGAGGGGTTGTCTACATCACCCAGGATCATTCTGGCAGACTGTGTGTTGTAAATCCCAATGGCTACAGGTGGCTGATGCAACATGAAGAAGGTCCTGACAAGAGATGGACCTCTGAACACAAACAAAACTGAAAATGGGCTTGTGAAGCTGGTACACAGCTGGACTTCAGCCTTCTGCAGTGCTTTTTTTGTTGTTTTTTTTTTTTGACTAGACAGGGCTGATTTAAGACCTAAGTTTAGCCAGGGAAACAGAGAGTGTCAGCAAGTGATCTTGTTTCAGTCAGCACACCAAAAAGAAAGGCCATGCCAAGGTCTGAATACTAAGGGATGCACACAAGCAAGTGGCTGAGGGACGGAACCTTGCCAAAATGGCAGCGTCAGTGCAAGCTGATGTCCAGCTGAGACCCCATTCACACACGTATCCAGAAAAAGGCAGTTTGCCTAAAAACACAGACACTGTCAATGATTTCTCAGTGACAGTACTGTAATACACAGCTGGCAAGTAAGGTCCCTTTCCCCGAATGAAATGTTTGTAATTCAGTAAGCTGCTCCATCCCCAGCTCTGAATTCAGGTTAGCCCTTGTACACTGAAGGCCCGAAGGTGCCGAATTTCCTGACCTCTTTGGGAATGAGAGGAGAGCATCTGTTTATCAAAGCAGTCTGCTTTAGTTGAAAGAGAATGGAGTTCTGGCTGTAAAGTGAGCAAAAAAGGGCCTACTACAGATATCTACTATAAGCATCCACATATAGAGACATGTATTTGCATATGCCATACCATCCAATGTTTATGCGTGTGTGTGCATAGGCCCCTTCTGTGGGGCACTCTCATGACCAGGTTTTGAAGTAGAAGGAAAATTAATAAGATTACAAAAGTCTCACGGGGCTGATCTGCCATCCTTGAAAGCAGTTCATATTTTAAAGCCTAGAAATGCTATGTTTGCTTACAGCACACCTCAAAATACTGCATTATGCCACGGCTGAAAAAGCAAACTTACTCAGCAGCTTCAAAGACAAGGTAATGCCTGTGCATCCAAATAACAACACTTGTTATCCACCCTTATCTTTTCAATGTTTTGCCATATGGGCTTTGAACACCAGCCATTCCAGAGGAATTTAGGAAGTTACTAACTCACTGAATGATGTCATTTGTGACCACAGACCTTACCTGAACAATAAATCTTATTCTGCAGGATACAGAGATACAGACACTACAAAAGACAAATATTCTCTCTAGAGCTGTCTGAAAAACTACACCAATTTCTCTGGCTTATGGAGCTATGAACATGGAACTACCTTCTACCCTAAACGAGGGGAACTGCTCTTCAAATGACACTTCATCCTACCTGATTTATGACCATACCCTCTGTAACTCTTCTAGAGTTTGACACTATTCTCTAACCTTTATCCTGTTATTTGGTACTTAAACATCCTCCTGAAGAATAAAACAAAATGTGAAGTACTAGCAGCAAGATCACATGTACCAGAAAGCTGTCACAGTACACATCATACAGTAGCATTGAATAAAGTAACAAATGTAGTCCCTTTGCAGCCTGCTAAGATGAAGGAAGGACTCACTCTGCGCATCTATCAATCAACTGCAGATTCACAAAGCTCTGCTGCACCCAAACAGGTTCACTATTTACGCACACGAAGATTTGAGTTCTTAGAACTATGCCATAAGTCACCCAACCAAAGCTTGCCACTCAGGTTCTTCCTCTTCTAAATTAATACCTTCATCCCTCAATTCTACACAAAAGATGACAAGTTTCAAATAGAAAATAAAGAAATGTACAGTCAATCTTTCTAAATGCACTACAACAAAAACCAGAAAACCCCTTGGATAACTGGTGTGATCCTGACTGTGTGATCTCTGATTGAACCTAAGAGTGAGATCAATGCGCTGTGTTGGTTCACATTCCAGCCTGTCGCTGACGCTACTGGGAATCGCTGTAGCATATCAAATACAAAGAATCAGCAAACTAGCTACTATTGCTGCTTTATTAATCCCTGAAGATGGTGATCCAATTATAAAGCTAGTAAAGAAATAAAAAGAGTTTCTCCTGATAGAACAAAGGACCTACAGAGTTCAGTGAAACAATGAAGCTGTTAAACTCACAGTGTGTGGTTTCTCTCAGCTTGCTTTGGCAACTCCATAGGAGAAACACATGTAGGTGGAGCTGGAAAACTTCTTACCTAAACTTGAAGGAGGCACGTTTTCCCCTCATCATCCTCTAAGCACCTTTATATATGAGACCACAGGAAATAATAAATCCCTGCTGTGCTTCTAACTAGCACAAACAGCCATGGTCCAGAGACAGGATCAGGGGACTGCAAAAATATTAAGCTCTCTTTTTGAATAAACAAAAAGTAATTCAGCAGCCATGCCTTAGCCTGTTTCCTCAGAGTAGTAGAAGTGAGTTTGTTTTAATCACTTGCACAGCTGCAGGCAAACAGCAAAGAAAACATCCTAGAAGAGCAGATTCCCAATAAACAAAGCACCAGAAAGCACAAGGTGCTGCCAGAACCCTGTCAATAAGGCACCCACCTCTCATTCCCACCCTCCTTCAGTGACTTGCTGGCAGTTGTTCCATGAGAGCAGTATCTCTGCTATTTTTCATTCTTTCACTATGATAAGGCTTTCAATATGTCTCCTCCCGAGAACACAACCCACACACAGCCCTCAGCTTGTTTGACATGTCCCTAAGCCAGCCAACCACAAGGTCACAGATTCTCATTCCCAACAACATTTCCCATCTTCTGCAGCCCTGCCTGTATGACACTTGGTAAACTTAGAGCATGGTGCCTGTGCTGTTAACTTTGCTCATCTGCCTATATATCCTATGCAATTCCAAGCCCTGGCTTGTAGGCTGTCATGAAATAAACTGTATGTTTATACAAAGAAAACAAAAACAAAAACCTCTGCACTTCCATTTCCTGGGGCAGAGGGAGAGAGATTCTCATCAGATGCATTTTCACCAACATTCGGTATTAACAATTGTTCAAGTGAAGTTAGCCTGCCCAGTCAGAGCTTGGTATATTCCTTGGGCAATGTCAAGAAATCTCTTCTTTGAAGGACAGAGACATGAGATAGATTAACATTATATGCCTTTCTACAGTGCCTGTTGCTTGAACAAAGGCTCTCCTCTCTTCTCACACAGATACACACAGAACAAACAGTAACAGGCCCTATGTAAGCTTAGCTCTTTCCAGATGCAACCCTTCACTTGTTAAATTTTGTGTCCCCAAGTGTTATCACAAATAGCCCCAATTTTGATCTGCTACTTTTAAGGCTACCTTTCAGATCTTTGCATCCTCTCACCCAGTTAAATCCCTGAACAGAAAACCTGTTTTGTGTGTAGATTTCTTTCCCATGCAAATGATGTAAGTGGTTCCCAAGGCTTCTTGCATACAATCATTTGTATCATCCTGGCTGGATGGATGCAGAATTGCTGGCACATACTGGTAGCACCACTAAGAGTAGAGAGCCATTGAAGAAGCAAAGCTCTCTTGGAAATAAACAGGCACTTATGCTTAGTCTTACCTGGGAATGCTGGTTAGGTACGTGACCACATTCAGAAAATCCTCATCGGGTATTTCACTGAATCCTGCAAACTCTGGGAAGGTAATAATTGGTGCTCCATCCTTCCCTCTTCCTCCTGTGAAAGAAAGATTGTAAATAGATTAGAGAGCAATTTTATATCATGGGACAATCTGGTCAGTAAACATTGGCACATCACTCACTAAAAAACATCCAGATCCTGTATACACAAGATAAAGGAGCTCTAACAATCATCTGGAAGTGTTCAAGGCCAGGCCAGATGAGGTTTTGAGCACCTGATCTGATGGAAGGTGCCCCTGCCCATGGCAGCGGGGTTGGAACCACTTCATCTTTAAAGTCTCCTCCAACTCAAACCGTTCCATAATTCTACGGCCTTCCTATTTGGTACTACAACTCACCATAGCTTTATTACGCCATTTTACTCCACATGAGATTCTAACCTCAAATCCAGCTTTTCCATGAATGTTCTGCATAATTTGATTAATTATTTTCTTCTATTATTTTGTTTTCTATTTCCAAGTAATTTCTTGTGATAACATTACATTTCCCTATATATTTGTACAACATTTTTGACACCTTCTACATATGAAGGAAACAAAGCGAGAGAGCAAACAAACACTGAATACACTTGTATAACTCGTGACACAGGCTGAAAATCAGTCTAGTCTTAGTTTGTTCTTTGTTAAGAACATGCTCAAAGTACTGAGAATATTTAATGAGGACTACTTTCCTTCCTTGTTTCTTTACATCCATCTTCATTACACATGACATGAAAGTCATAGGCAGCAAAGTCAAGAAGAGCTCCTACCTGAAAGACTTCCTGATCCAAACATCTTTATTCAAACATCATGAGACCTAAGTAACCATGGAGCTGAATGCTTTGTAACAGGGCAGTTCTCCTGACCCAATGCTCAGCAATAGGAGATGCTGTAGTACACAGCATAAATCCTGTTTACTCACAGGACCAGTCCTAATTTGATTCTGATATCAAACCTGGGCATCACTTGTGCCACAGCAGAGTTAACAGGACTTTTCTCACCAGCTTGAACTCAAAGCATAGCATAGGCAAATAAGGGAGTAGCACATAATGGAGTACAAATCAATCAACATATATATATATACATATATTTCAAACAAGTGTCTTATGCTGCTCAGACAGGGCATTAAGGACATAATATTGCTTTTCACTGAGTCTTTCTCCACTTGCTGCAATCTCTGAATAAGCCCTTCTGTTTTTCAGCAGGCCAAAGCCTTTCCTAGAAACTCAACAATGAGCGCAGACCTGCAGCACAGAGCTTTCCTAGTCATTTATCACTCATAGTAGTTTTGCCCAAAGAAAGGCCATGCTTTGGGTTTCCCTTTAGCGAAGGACGAGCTGTGAAACTGACACAAAAATAAGTGTGCTTTCTTAAGGAAGTTATTCAGTACATTATCCCATAAGGAGCATAAGGAGGAAGCAGAACCTCATGGAAAACACACAAACCCTCATTGCTTTAAAGTATCCTCCAAATCCCCCAAGTCTGCTTCCACAGACCACTGCTTTTCCCTTTTGTTAACCACAGCTGATGCCACAAACCAGCTCTTCCTGCTCCTGTCTGGTAGCCACTGCAAAGATACGCTCCACTGATTCCCAGCTCTTTCCATGCAGAGTTCCTTACTAGTCCTGATCTCTGCCCAACCCTCCCACTCAGCTGGATTCTTTGTCATCCACCCATGGAGAGCTGGGATGCTGAGGAATATAACGTTTTATAAAATAGGTGCAAAAACTCTGTTTTATTAAATAGCTGGTATGAACACTCTCCATCCTCCTCCACTACACTGCCTACAACAAGCCTTTACCTTTAACTCATTAATCCATACTTTTTTCCTACAGAACCTGGGAAAAAGAAAGTGGATCCTCCGCAGTGCTCCACAGCTTTATATTAGTCATGGATCCTGCTGCTGTTCATTTAATAGAACTAGCTCGATTCTGCCACTGTTGGACAGCCAACCAGCTTTTTCCTTTATTATTAAAACAGCTTTTCTCATTCAGTCCAAGAAAATCTCCTTAAAATTCTGAACAAGGAAACTCTTTTCTTCCTTGACTTCTTGTGAAGTGTTACCTTGTCAGAACAATGCTTTTTGACACCATTTTTCTCTCTGAAAGTCAAATATGACTTTTAGTTACAAGTAAAAATGATTCAGTTATGTTAAATAACCCACAAACTCACCCTGCTAGGGAGAAAACAGGCCTACAGCAGTTCAAGTGGCATTCAGCCAAAACACTGGGAAAAAAACATTACCATTCACACTGCATTGGACCAATTTCAAATTCTGTACAGAGCCACAGTCTCCACATTGATCTGGGATGGGGTAAGTGCTGATGCCTGACTCATCGGCCTCAAGGCACACACGCTGCATGGTCTGCAGTCAGTGTTGATGCAGAATACACTGTCAGGGAAAAATTAGTCAAGAGTTTCCCATAAGTCAGACCGTTTGCAGCAGCCAAGAGATCAGGACCTCCAGCCAGCGCCAGTCAGGTTTGTTACAGATACTTACTGACACCTCCTGGGCACGAACAGTAACCGCCAGAAATACTAAGCAGGACGCTTGGCTGCTCTGACTCTTCTTGCAGAGTTCGGTGCACTCCATGATATTCAACACCTGGTTCCTGGGCACCGTGTTTTGCTATTCATGTATTTCAGAAACGTAAATATGCTCTTAAAATGTGGGAAATGTAATAACCTGAAATATGAAGGCTAAAGCAGAAATACTTGCATCTGGAGTACAAAGTAAAGGTTCCCCTAGATTATCTCCTTCAAGCACCCGATAGTTTTGTTTACCTGCAGTCACACTCACAATTTGTATAAACTACAAGTTTTTCCTGGCACTTATGACACTGCCCACAGAGGTGGTGATGCTCTCTCTGTCCCTGGAGACACTTGAGGTCAGGCTGGATGGGGCTCTGAGTACCTGATGGAGCTGTAGGTGTCCCTGTTCATTGCAGAGGAGCTGAACTATATGGCCTTTAAAGGTTTCTTCCAACTCGAAAGATTCTATGATTCAAATGTCCTTTATGTCCCTTTTATCTTCTTGTTCTTCTTGTTCTTTTACACCCACGTTCACTTCTGAGTTCCTCTAGCCTCTTTTTGCTGAATTAGATAAGAGATGGTGATGAGGCATACTAAGTATGTGGGCATATATTTTTGTCACAGGGTCTTCTCCTATAATAAGCCATCTGCAGCACAACCTTAAGAGTTCTTGGGCCCCCATCTCACTCTCTGAAGTTAAGCTATCGTCTACTGCTACAACTAAAACAGAAGAATGCTCAAAAAGTTCTTTAATATAGCTGTATTTCAAATAAAGATAGGAAGCTCTCAGTTCCTGTTATACTACCATACTACCGAATGAGAGTGAAATTTGAGGGGGATTTGTAATGGAAATCATAGAGAAAAGGCAGGAATGCCCAAAGTGCTGGGGGACAAGTCATAATGCGAATATTAAAAACAGGTCTCTCTCACATCTAAATCTGGAGCATTTGTAGGGAAAACAATCCATATCCAGTTATACAGATGAAGTAGAAGCTACTTGTACATCAAGGGTATCTAAAATGCTCTCTTTTCAATGAGAAGAGTTCCATGCCTTTTTTTTCCCCTGACATCAAACCAAGATTGCTGCAGTATGCAAATTTCTGCAGAACTCGCAAGATGCAGCCCCTTCTTTTTCCCTGAGCCATCATTACTCCTTGTTCTGGGCAGTTGTCAAGAGATTTCTTCCCATTCTTGAAATACTGCTGCTGGCTCTTCAACGCTTTGGCAGGGGACACAAATTAAAAACCAGCAGGGACAGTCTTCACTGAGTTCCACAGCCATTAGGATTGAGCACATGGAATTTGGTCGAAAGGCTCTGTATAGAGTCATTGTTTTTGCCAGGATCGTGTGTAAAACCCATGCTTCTGCACATCACTAGTGAGGAAAAAAACCCTAATTGCTGACCAGAAAATTTTACAATTCATTACTACAGCAGCCAAGGATAGAACAAACTCCAACAGGTCCACTGAAGGGCAAAAGAGAAACTTCTCTCAAAACAAGAAAAAGGAATTTGAAGTAGAAAGTAAAGGCAGAAGGGGGAAAATTGAAAAGAAGCACTGAGCAGAATGAAACATGAAGGCAGCACAAAGCTGAGCAGAATTACACTATGGCTAGCCAGGGCACGTCCATACCATTCAGCAGTGTCTGTGCAACAAAGTAATGGGGCCAAGGACTGCCAGGAGCATTGGAGACTGACAAAAAGCCAAAGCAATGTGAGGCATGAGCTGAGCTCACATGCTGCATGGGAGGAGCAGGCTATAATAGCTTGAGTTTGGTGCAGTCAGAGGAGAAATAAAGATACACTGAACAAAGAGACAGCAGCAAAGCTGGGCCTGGCAGCTGTCTTCAGGCAATGCACAGGCCTCTGTCTTGCCTACCTGCAGCAGCTCCGGGCACCATTAGATGCCACCCTGTAGCTCTCTTGGAGCACTCAGCCTCCTCCAGCGCCTGGCAGCCCCAGACGCTGGCTGCAGGCCAAGGACAGAGGAGCTGGTGACAGTGAAGGGCGCCTCTGCACACAGCAGCAACCAGAGCTGGAGGTTCAGCTGGCAGGAGGAGGGGGAGAGGAGGTTCAGGGCCATCCTCGGGCTGAACTCACGCCAGGTTCACTCCTGACCCCGCCCTGAGGACACCAGGCCCCCACTGGCAGCTGCCCATCACTGCTGCTCAATCACATCCAGGCTGCTGTCAGAGCTGGTCCCAGACTTGTCAGTAAAGACTCACCTATCCCTGAGCACAATACATGCTGCCACTCATCAATTCATCAATTTCCCTCAAGAGGTTCAGCTTCTTTTTGCTCTCTACCTCTGCAGGTAGCCAGAATCCTGCCTCATAGGATTCTCTCCATCTCTTCTCTTCCTGAGCACTTTCCTTATTTTGTTCCCCATCTTGCTCCGTGTTTTTCCTCTTCTCTTGTGGCTTAAGGGCAAAGGGACAGGAAGAACCTGGGTGACAGGACAGAAGTACACAGCAAATGTGGAAGGGAAAAAAGTAGGAGGGATGGCATATAAACTGAATAAAGGGACTGCAAGGCATGGGGTCCAGGGCCCAGGTACACAGCACAGAGTCCCAGTTGCTCCTATTAGATATTTTTCAAGTTCTTAAGACAAATTTGTAAATCACAGGACACAGTAACACCTAAGTGTCAGTGCATCCTGGTTAGCTATTACAACGAACGTGAGGCCAGAATTCAGCTGCAGCAATAAAACAGCTGAAGCATTTTAGAGCAAGAATATGCATGAGGGATAATAGGATGTGGCAGCAAAGTTTAATTTTTTCTTAGCAGTATGAAGGGTGTGATTGACAAATGAGGTGTGAGTGCTGCATTCTGAGAGCTCACACAGCTGGAGTTGCATGTTGGGATGACAGATGTAATAGCAACAAGCAGTTATAATTACAGGCTAAGTTCCCGGACACAGCTGGGGTCCTACGAAGTCAAGCACCCCCCATTTCTGTTTCACCTATGATTTCCAACCAGGCACCAAGCAAAGGAAGGGTTTAGATGCTTATGGGATACATTCAAGTCCCATTCCACATCAAGAAGCTCTTTTTGTAATAGTAACAGCTAGACTCGTGATTTCTAACCATGTATTACCAAGCATTCTGAATCCCTTGGGAAAATAAAACAAAATGGAAAAAAAAAAAATAATACAGGCTATCAGCAGGAAGAGTTTCAAAAGTCTGGCTGCAGTGCACAGCTCCCCAGCCAGCCACAGACACCAACTCATCAGTTAATATTGCAAAGTTTTCTTACAAACTTTGCTGATGTGCAGCCAAACTACTTTCGTTTGCCCACATGCAGAGAGCTCCCTTAGTCATAGCAGAGCTGAGTACAATTCATCTTGTGGTCAGATAGATGAAGGGTTCAGTCATGTCTTGGCTGAATTTTCTCTGCCTAGGTCAGGCTTGCTTTTTCCGTGCTCTGGAATAGCTTTTGTTTTGTTTCTCAGCGTCCATTAAGGGTTGTGAATGCTGAATTTCTCACTGAAGTTGAACCATACTTCCTGGGTTTAGATTTTCAGACAAGCTCCGAATGGTCCTTTCAGCAGGGTCAGGCCAGGTTTTCCAAAAAGCTCAGTTTGAGCAGGAAGCAGATGGCCAAATGCCCTCCAGGCTTTGGAAATAAACTGGCTTTAGAGTCAGTTACCAATCAGCTGGAGTGCACTGATTTAGCAGAACAGAAAGCAAATGAATATCTGCTAACACATTTCATGATAGCTTGTCTAATAAATTTGTGATTTAGCAACATGATCCGTTATTGCTGCAACTGGCAGATTAGGCTCTTAGAGTGATTAGAGATAAGAACAGACTGTGAAGCTGCAGATAAAAAGGAGGTTGATATTAGTTCATAAGAGCAGGTTAGTAGAGTGGGTTATTAGTCCATCAGCAGGACAGGAAGAGTATTTTACCAGAGGGTCTCCATTCTTCAGTAAAAACTGGTTTAGGTCAGGAAAAGAATGACTTCTTAGTACTACCCGGCCCTGTGGTATAGTACCCTTAACAGCTACAGTAACACAAACATTGCTGTTTAGGTGTGCAAAGCACTCCTATGTTGTCACAGCTGTAATCCCATAAGTGAGAGATCAGTTTTCAGGGTAAGGAAAGAGGCAGCAGTGGTTTCAAAACTGGAATTTAACCACAAGAGCCAGCACTCTCACTACATCTCAGAAGCTCAGCAAGGCTAGATCAGCAGATGGAAGAGGTGACCGAAGTAGAGCTACGTGATCAAGGACCTTTTCACACTGCACTACAGCCTTTTCCATGACCATGGCAGTCCTGCAAAGAACACTGGGAGTGTTTCCCTTTTCTTGGCAAGGACAGAACAGTACTAACCAAGATGTCAGTCTGGTAGCTAAAGGACCAGGACACGCAGAATGCTCTCAGTGTCCAATACATTCATTGTAACCAGACAGTGACATAATCAAACATCACATTTATTAGCTAGCTGCATAGTTCCCATCAACTGCTTGACGATAAGACAGCCAGATCCTCTTCTGAGAAGTTTTTACACAGCAGTAGTTGAGGAAAGTACTTCTAAGGAATCATGTCCAGAGGAAAAAAAGAGCCTTTGGTTTAAATCGTTCTACTCTCTTCTCTGCTTTTCTGCACAGGAATATCATGATTTCATTAACCCTGACCTCATCTGCCAGCTGTTAAGAAAAAGCTGATATTAACCAAAAACATTAGCTAGAAAAAAACTCTGTAAAAGTCAACTAGTGATTCTCATTATCACTGGACAGATGGATCTGAGAGCTACAGGACTGGACAGGAGAGCTCAACAGTGCCAGAGGCACAAACTGGACTGGCGCTGCTAACATCACTGAGCTCTGCATGTGCATGCCTGGCAGAGGTATCAGATGCTCTCTGGTGGTTGCAGCCTAAGTCAAAGAAATATCCCCACGTATTCTAAAACATAATAGACCACTTTTCTAAAACTATTCAGTAAAGTTAATGATCCAGTAGCCCAAAACAGTCCACAGGCAATCAGGGAGTGCCTTCCTCCCTGCTGTGATGAGAGTAAAGAGCAGAGAGTTTTATCACAGAATGGCTACTGAGCTGCAATGTGACAGCATGGAAGACCAGGAAATAAGCAACATATCAGGAGATTTTCGGTCTCCATGTAAGAAAGCACTGAAGCACCAAAATGTTTGTGGTTGCTTGTGCCCAATGAAAAGCAGCGTGCTGTGAGGAAAATGAACAGTCACACAACAGAAAAAAAATAAAAGAAGATGAGGTAATTATGTGTGAATTAATTTAGTAAGTGAGGCAGGAGAGCAGCCAGATTTGTTTTCACTCAACAAAAAACAAACAAACAAATCAAAACACCAGAATCTCATTTTGCTGCAAGAAAAAACAGGTAATCCTCAGAGAAATGTGTTTTTAGAAGTATGTCTATTTCTGGCTTTGGCTAAATCTCAGTTTGCAGCAAAGGGACAAAAAGGAGTATTTCTGTTCTTACATTTTTCTCAGCCCACCAGTGGTCAGCAGCCATACGATACTGGGCAAAAGAAACTTCTGAGCAGGTTATGTCCTGCAAAGGGCTGCCGCAGGCATTTCAGAGACTTCAGCAGGGGCACCTGGGTTTCCAAATATAGCTGTAAACTTCTTAATTTCTAAAAAGACTTCAGTCTTAACTGTGCTGCCCTGTTTCTTATCAGGGTATTATTTCTGGACTGTACAGATAAGAATTTAGGTTAACCTAAGAAATCTACAAATAGGATTATTTACGTAGGTGGAATGTGAGAGGCTTTTGGTCTCTGTTACACATATTTGCATGCTGATGAACTGATTTTTTACAAATTCCTCTCAGCCCCTGCCATCCCTGAAAAATTATTTTCAAGAGTGTTGAAGTACCTTAGGATTAAAGAGTTTTATTTAAACCTCTTTCTAACCACTTCTAAGAATAAAAGAAGCAGATCAATGGGAAGAGTTGGATTTGCTGTAATAGCAGATGAGAATACAGGCACTGCTGAGATGATATGTCCATAAGGCTTTTTTCTTTCTTTAATACATATTTACCCCTCGCATTTCTGTGGCATGT
This sequence comes from Lagopus muta, assembly GCF_023343835.1. Taxonomy (NCBI): domain Eukaryota; kingdom Metazoa; phylum Chordata; class Aves; order Galliformes; family Phasianidae; genus Lagopus; species Lagopus muta. Next base: position 7,731,303 of record NC_064441.1, read on the forward strand.
TGAATGTTACTAGCTGGAACTAGAAATGGGTTTTTCTTCCTCGAGTGTGGCACTTTCCACCAGTTGCTCATTCCATGCCAGGCACAGTTTTTATTACTGTTCTTAAATGTTACAAGCTAATGGAGATTAAGAAAAGTGGTCCTCTGTACATTTACCAGATAGACATTGCACATGAGGCACTGAATTCCTAATATGCCATGCTGTTTACACCAATATAAACATTTTCAGACACTTGGGTCTCAGTTAAATCAAAGGCCTTGAAAACAATATTGGTTTGAATAGCTTTGTGTGTTTGGTGAGTGGAAAAAGCAAGCAGAGCATTCTAGAGAGACCCCCTGATAAGTGTTTTCTTGCTTACGACGAGCAGAAAAATAGCCCAGTTGTGATCTGGCTGAAGCCATTATTGAGCCCAAAAAGGAGCTGAACAATGAATGATTAGATCTCCCCGCTTCCTTCCTTGTATTTAGAATACTTTACAGTCAGTTTAACACTAATAAAAGGGATGTGAACAGCATTCCTGATGAAGTTCTTTATGATAACTGGTTTCAAATTTGACAACAGACCCTGCATTTGGAAATTCTCATCTCCCACTCAGTCATTTTTGCAGTGAAGCATAAAGCATAGCATAAAGCGGAAGGTGCTCCCAGCTTTTCCTGAGCTCCTACTCCTTCTGTGACCTTGCATGGGATCTGTGCACTTCACAACAATACCAGCTTACTCGCTATCCTCTACAGCAGAGATGTCCAACCCCTGCCTGCAAATCTGTTCATGTAACATTAGGCCAGGATTTCAGTCGGCAGCTTGGAGTGTCCTTAACAATGCAAGATGCAGCAGGGATTGGGCCTGCTGAGCTGATCATCTGCAGAGCCGTGTCTGTGTACTCTGTACTGTGTACCCAGTGTTCCTCTCCACTAGAGAGGAACAGGCTGTCCAACAATACCTTATGACCATCTGAGTATTTTGTAGAAACTGCTGATAATTTACTGTGTGTCTATGGGGAAGAAGAAAGGCAAATTCTCAGTTTCCTTATTTGCAGAACAGGCAGAGACAAAAGGAGTTGCTAGAGACCCTGAAGTCAGCATTTAAAAAAGTATAAAGAAGCCATTTTAGGACCCAGTTAAGGATTTCTCTTCTGCAGTAGCCAAAGTGTGTTAAATAATTTGGCAGATATTTCAGTATCAGCTATTTCTCTGGGGCAGAAACTGCGTCACTTTGTGTGATTGCAAACTTCAAGCAAACAAAGGAATATGGAATAATCAAATCTTTAAAAGATTAGAACCTTACACTATAGAAATGAATCATTTCTAAAACAAAGGCAAATGAGGAAGAGGGGGAAGGACATGAATAACTCCCTGATAAACCAAAACTTTTCCCACAAACAGCATGCTTGGATATTGTGCAAATTCTTGTACAAAAAGGTTTATTTATTTTCTTACCATTGTGAAAAGCACAGAAAATTAACTTGTCTCAAAAAAAGAGACACAGTAGGCTGGCATTTATCAGTTCTATGCACTGTAAGGGTCTGATTATGACAGGCCTTTTCACTGGCAATATAAAACTGCTATTGTGACTGCTGTGCAGAACTGAATAGTAACAGTCAGTATGACAGATTCCAGCACATTTCCAAGAGAATCCCAGAATGTAATTATGAGAAACTTCTTACCTGACAAGATAGCAAATTGTCTGTGTAGCTGTTCTATTATATCCACTGCAACCAGCGGCCGTATCTCCTGCTGCATGATTTCATCTGCACAGGTGAAAACAGAAATCTTCAGTGAGTTAATGAAACCCTAATGACAACTTCTACATCCTCCAAGAACTCAGCCAAACAAAGACGATACTCAAATGAAAAGAGCCTGGCTCGACTATTCGTGCAGATGTGATATGACCAACATGGAGAAGTTTATGGTACTTACGGTCTCATCCTCAGCCTACTTACTTCTATCTATTGCCTAGCAATTTCTGAGAGCTCTTCATAAACCAGATGTGCCAGAACTTGTCACAGATTTGTTCAAGGTGACAGCTTGCCCCTCTCTAATTCATGTTCCATGTTTATCTACTGAATCTGGGCTCCCATATTAAAGCAGCTTTTCAGTCTTTCAGACACTAAAGTCTACTTCAGATACAGGACCACATTTCTTTCCAAATTCCCTGGTTTCTTCTTAAGGACTCTGTGTAAGCAGCCAACCCAGAACAGTTTCCTTTGTGATGCTTTTTCCGCTACAAGCAATACATAGTGAAAGGAGGAAATAAGGGCTGTGAGGCTTTCTTGTCATGAAAACAAAGCCTGTTCTTTTAAAGTGCACACTGAGAAGTTAAAAATATCTTGATAAGCAGCTGGGGGAAAAACCATCACAATATTTATGCATGTGTAGATTGTGTGACCTATATAGTGACCAGCAACTATAATCTCACATTGAGTTAATGTGATACCTTTCTGCAACAGGCACTAACTAGAACTGGTAATTCCTGCTCTTTATTGCAGTTTAAACCAGCAACATTTCTTTACTGGGGATTATCTACCAGTTTAACTGGCAGGATCCAGGTTTATATTACACAGTACCTATTACAACTGGGCCTTTAGCCATCATGCAGCACAACCAGTCCTGGCTTTGTAGATCTTGTCTCTTTACTAAACTCAGTGTGAACAGCTTAACTAGCAGGTGGAAGGAAGAAGGATCCAGACAGATAGTTCATTGTCTGTATGGTGGAAGCACAGAGATACCAGCTAAGAGTCACCAGCACAATACTCCACATTTTAAGGAAACTGAAACAGGCAAAGCAAACAAATTAACAGTAATCTATTATATTTTCTGTTTTGCTGCAGTTTGCAGTTTCCCTCAGAGATCCCATTCTGGACTTGCTTGCAGCTAAGCAAAGGCAAAACTAAACTATCTAAAATATGCAACGTTACTTAATAGGAAGCCAAGTACACAATAAGCCCAATTTCTCCACTAGTCACTTTAAAAGAGTAAAATGACAGCCCTGTTTAGGGACAGATAAATACTACCTCCAAGGACCCCATAACAAAAGGGCCCTGTGATATATGAATGCAGTTTTCAACAGGTACTGACAAGCATCTCTGTATCTTTGGAGAAAGATTCCTAGCATCCTTTAAACAGTCTACTTGAAATATTCCTGAATCACTCCAGTAGTAATAGATACGACCTTGTCAAACCACAGGTTGGCAGTAAGACAGAGGTGGACATGAGAAAATGGGTGGTTAGACTTAATACCAAAAATATGGAAGTAGGAAAAAAAAATAATTAAAATATGTAAACAGAACATGAAGTCTCAGAACTGAGATAACCTGGAGCATCCAATGAAGAAAGCACTGCTGATTTCCGTGTCTGAAAGATGCAATGATATTGCAGCAACTGTGCAGCCCGGCAGGTAGACAAGTGTGCTCAGGTCGGGGTGAGCATGGCTGAGCTCACACCAGTCACATAAATGGAGCAAAGGTTTCTGCAGTGGTAGAAACTGCCACAAGGAGGCTCAACAGAGAGGGAAAATGAACTAGAGAACATGCTGCCATCTCTAGCCTCTCACAGGCTTGCTCATTGCTTCAGGGTGAGTCAGCCTGTCAGTGCAAGGTTTGCTCTTAATGTTTGCCAACATGAAGGCATCATTGATACCAAATAGCCTTGAGTAGAACAGAATTCCACCCCTCCACCCTACTTCACATTGCTGCTTTAGCAGCTTGTTTTAAAGTAGCTCATTTCTGGTTTCTAAAGATGCTTTTCTACCACAAGAATGTTGTGGTGTAAGGATAAAATGGAGTAATGGAAAGAAGAACTGTAGAGTGCCAGGCAGGTCTCTTCTAATTCCCTGTCTGGGCAAGACATGCTCCAGTGAGCCACACAGGACTGATTTTCCATAAACCCCAAACTCTGCAGGAGCCAGTGAGATGATGAGAAAGGAGATATAAAATACTTTTGCTGACTGAGAATCACACATCCAAAGTAATACCGCATAGCTCACTCACTGACATCAGTGGAGAAGAAGATGCAGCAGAAGAAAAAACTAACAGGAGATTAATGAAGTCTGAAACAATAAAGGAAGGTGTCTTGTGGGTCTCGAAGGCAAATCACATCACATGGTAAGAAATGCCTGCAGCAACAACACAAAGAAATACCTGCCCTCTGGCATCTAGACCAGCGCTTCAGGTATATACTGTCCAATACTGATGATTTTGTAACATCACGACAGCACAGAATTTGCAGTAGAAGTTCCAGTCCTTGGAAACATACCATAGAACCACAGAATGGCTTAGGTTGAAAGGGACCTTAAAGACCACCTAGTTTCAACTCCCCTTCCATGGACAGGGTTGTCTCCCATGATTACCTGGGGCTGATAAAGGAAGTTTTTAATCTTTGACTGGAAAAAATTCTTAAAATCCAACCAAAAACAATCCTGCAAGTCTGAGTTTGTTTTAAAGCCAAGACATTTTGCCTAATGTTGACTAGACTTCATCCCAGGATGCCCTGTGGGCTTCCTGGCCTGTGTACTGCAAGCCACATACATACAAGATTGGAGTTCAGACTCTTGAGCTAAAGCAACACACTCTTTTCCTGTGGGATATGTACCACAGCTGAAAAACGCTGCTTTACCAGCATGACATCAGCATGTCAGCCTAGCAGCTGCAGGTTCATAGCTTCAGAAAAGCTTCTGGACATATTTTTATTCACTACACAGGGCACAAAAGTCAATGAGAAAGTTTAAGAAAGCTGACAAGTCATGGGTTTGGCAACCCCTAGTCACTCCAGAGCAGTCCCCTCCTCCAGCAAAGGTACGTGTAGCTGTGCAACTGGAGACCATATCAAAGCACACACCAGCCAAGGGGCTGGGACACAGTTATCTTGGTCATCTTCATTCAAGCATTTCCTAGCTTCTGTGTGGTTATTTGAAGAGGCTGGCATGCTTAGCTTCTCAAATTTAAAAAAGAACAGTTTAATTGGTCCAATAGTACTATGCAATATACAATGCTAGTACCATACACAGGTCACTGAAGTTCAGTCCTCACACATACAATGCAGATCTTCACTACTTGAGCTAATTAAACTTGCCAGGACAATTAAAATGTAAGTAAAGATGTGATACTACAGGAAAAAAATGAAACAAGTCTGTTCATGTACTCCTTGTTCTCATAAACTACTCTATGTTCAGTTCCTAGCACTTGTTTTGCATGTAAGACCAGTTGCACTGCAGAAGCATTAGGCCTTGCGCAGCTTCCCAAGCTGTTCTACCAAGTGGGAAGGAGAAAAAGAAAAGTGGTCAGTACAGCCATCTGCCCAGCACTGCTACTCCTCCCTCCCACGTCCCTAGGGAAGACAGCTCGCATTGCACTGCCAAATTTTAAGAGGAAAAGCACTCAGTTGCATTCACAATTCCTCACTCAGAAGTGGAATATGCCTGGGTTATCCTCCACACACATTTGCCTATTTTATTCCTCATCACAGCTGTATCCATTCCTGCAGCAGGTCTGGAGCACAGCACACAGACTGCTGCCTTCAGAGCTATGCCAACAGCAGCTGATTAAAGCTACAGTGAATAAAATCTTGTTCCCTCCTCTCTTAGCAGAGAGAATCCAGTTTATATGCTAATGGCAACTAATGGTTTCCAACAGTGTTCAAAAGATGATCTGCTAGAGTGAAAGATTGGATTGTGCCAAGCAGATTGACACAGCAGTGCCTTTTGCTCCATGAAGGACAACCAAAGGCAAGGAGCCATAACAGGGCACTGGGGCTTCTTTGTTATTCAGTGACTGAATGCTACAACTGCTTGCCCTTCTCTTGACAAGGAGGGAGGGGCTTGCTTCAATTCCCCCATCTGAAGTCACTAATTTTGCATTAATGGGTTACAAATTTCCAGAGCAAAGTTAATCTCTTCATAATGCCAGTCTAATACATAGTTCACATTTATATTATACTGTGGGAGAAGTAGGGAACGAAGACAGCTGGGAGAGAAATAAAGTATTTGCTAAATTGCTGCAGTACGTCAGCCCACTTCTACACTGCACGAGTTCAGGCAAGAATGACCCTTGCAGCATTGGAAGCAAAACTGTGGATCTGGGGAAAAAAATCAGACTGCTGATGACAGGAGCCAGACAGGGTTAAGCAAATGGTCAAAGATTTCATTTGAAGAGCATGAAAGGACACTGAATGTTAGGCATTCTTATTCTTCTTTAAAATTACCAAAAGGCATCACAAATCCTGAGCTCAGAAGGTAGTTGTTTACTATCTAACCTACAGGTCAAATAATATCTTCTGGCCATCAGTAACAACCCACACAGTTTGCAAAGTGCACAGCAGAGCTAGGTTAGATTCTAAGAATTAAACACACAAAGGAGAGAGGCAAGCTTGCGTGTCACCACTGAAGAAGGTTCAGGCAGTCTGAAACACTCTGTCCAACCAGAATTTCCCATGCAAGTCCTTAAGTAAAACATCTAAGTAAAACCAAAAAGCAATTCCTAGTTATTACACTAGAGAAAGAAGCTTTATTTCAATCTATCTTTCAAAAATTCTGCTTATTTCTCTTCCTTTTTGTGCCCTTTGTTTGCTTTTTGATAAAGTCTGTTTATTTTTCTAGCCCAGATAGAAAGCTCTAAGATTAGTTACTGATATGAGTTGGCCACAAGTGCTACAGATATTTCGCTGTACTCAGAAGAACTGAAAATCCAGGTAGCAACACAAAGGAAATCCCATCCGTTCTCTTATCCTTCTGCAGTATTGCAGACAGGCACTGTGAAGAATCAGAATTCCCACTCGTGTGCAGGTCAACATTGCTGTTATGTAACACGAAATTTTCTGGTTTATCCTCAGATCACATCAGCTGCTAGCAAACTGCAAGGACTTTTTGAGGACTTGCTTGCAGTGCTTTTCAAGTCACAAGGAGTCCAGTGTGTTCCTTCCTTACATTGGAAATGCAAGCAAACCAAGTTATTTTGGACCCCAACATGAACTTCCCTCCAGACCAGAGGCATCAGATCCACGCTTCCTGGTGGCTGCACACCCTGCAGGCACATGCTTAGGGCAAGGTTCTGCACTGCCGCACTGAAACAAGGAAATGTTTAACGAAACAGCAATCCTAGAACATGTACGTTTAAATATCTTTTTCTAAGATGGCAGAACAGCCAGCAAGTTCAGACACAGAATTAAAACCTGGGCCGAGGGGATCCCGAGACTCAGAAGTAGTGAAGTTGACAGCTCTCAGTCAGGCTTACCTGTACTTTAGAAATCAGTTGTTCAGTTGAGTCAAACAGGTGGGCAGGCTGTCGCCAACCCAAGGGTCCCTGCTGCTATCCTATGCAGTGCTGTTGCTGTTACCATTCACTCTCTAAGGTTTATTTCAGCTTTCTGAGCCAACTTTAAAACATTTTGGTATAGATTTTCCTGACAGAAGAAACTGATTTTGCTGCGTTTTCCAGGTAACCACTTCTTGAAAAAATATCTTTTTGTTCTTGTTTGGCTCTTTGCTGTATACAAATAATTAATGATTGCCACAAAAGTTAAACTTCAAAAACTTATGCAGAATTACAAAAGCATACACTCTCACTGTTTAGTTTAGGTGGCTTTATATCCTATCCTATTATGAAAATCCTCAATGCAGTATTGTTGTAAAATCGTGTACCAGCCATAAACAGCAAAGAACAAAAGAAACACCATTCGAGATCATCTGCACAGCAAAATAATTGTTTTGAGACAGATGATACTTGACGTCACGTAGCACAAAGGTGGGGATATCACATAGGAAATGTTATGTTCAGTGCCCTTACAAAACAATCTTTCCTGATTAAAAGACACTCAAGGCCAAAGTCTAATCTCAGCAACACCTTCAAGGACTGAATCTAGATTTACAGCAGCATAACCCAGCACCTTCTCTAGCCTCTCAGCACTGAACATTTCTTGATAGCTTCTAATTTTTGCCAGAGAAAAGTTACCTTCCCAAAAATCCATGCTTCACAGTTACACTGGATTGCTGGAACACGAATTCCAAACAACAGAATCCAATAGCAGATAGTTTCATATTTTCACACTGTTAAAACCCATCATGAATAACAAAAACCACATGTGGTGATCTGTAAAGCTAAAATACATTCCTTATAATACCTTAATGCTAATACAATCAAGAGATGTGGCAGACTGGCTAGCAGACTTCATTCCTTCCTCCCCAGAGTTTGCCAGCAGACAGTTTCACAGCTGAAATGTTATCTAAGAAAATCTTAGTAACTGAACTGAACAGTTCTGAACTATTGTATTCAGCAAAATCATTTTAGTGACTGCCCACAACATTACATTACAAAGGACCACCCAGGTCAGGAGCTGAAGGACTGTTTTCTTGCTCACTCTTGAACGGAGACCGGTTAACTCAAAAATATTTCCCTGGTTACTGCCATTGGAGACAAACAGTGAGCCACAGCAGCCTTTGCTGCCAGCAGCACTCTGAATACATGGCTCAGCAACGGGGCAGACGGTGCACACAGCCACCCTGTCTGCCTACAGAGACCCAGCCACCCTTCCAGCAGTTTTCTCCAAGCTGTCACCACCACCTCAGTTCAGATGCCCATTAGAAAAAGCAATAGAAGCACTTCAAAGAGCAGCTGCTCCCCTTCAGAACCACAAACGCACTCACAGGCACACGCCCTCCCTGGCGTTGCAGGCTGGCTTCTCCGGAGTCCTGCTGCAGTAATGAGTTGATAGGAGGCAGAGGCGAAGGATGGTGGGGTGGGAGGCAGCCTTCTGAGGAAGCGGTCCTGGATCTAACCAGCAGTGCACCAAACAGCTGACGCTCTCCTGGAGCAGCCTGCACAAATTGCTTAGTAACTGCTTCAACGCAACCCACAGCAGAGACCTCTGACACACACCATACCCAAGCTTTAACCCTCCCCAAGGTGCAGCTGGCTTCTTCCCTCCCAGGCAGCCCTCCTCTCAGATCCTTGGACGCTTTGGAGGCATTTGAAGCTTAGCACGGACAAATAAAAGTACATCCCTACAGAGACAAAACAAATTTGCTTGCCTAAACTAAGGCATAGAAAGCACTCTTATTAAAATAACGTTAAATAGTAGGGTGTTCAGGGCCAAGGGAAACCAACAGTACTGCTGTGGATAGCTATCTTGGAGGACTACCCCAAAGGCACACCCACAAGCCAGAGCACAAGTACTGTTATTTAAAGACAAAGTAAAAGACATGAAATCTGTATGTAACTACAGACAAATGCCCAATCAAAGAAGAGCATCACCATACGAGAGCACCAGACACATATGACAGCTGCAGACATGGTGGATGGAGGTAGACTAGGAGAGCAGCAAGATGCAGAGCATGTTTTTACATTGTGCTTTCCTTCTGCAGCCTCTCCTAAACTGCATGCTAAGCAAATAAATTTACCAGCTGTGGCACATGCTTAATGTTACTCTGCTTCCCACTCTGACACTAATGTTCACATGTAGACGATTTACAATCAAGCTGTCTCCTATTCCAGCTACATTTTGCCCTCGGGAGGGTGAGAGCTTCAGCACAGTGAACGCACAACAGCCCAGCTGCACTCCCGGACCCAGCTCTGCTCTGATGCCAGCCCCGGGAAAGGCAGAGCTGGGTACAGCCAAGGAGTAGCGTAGTGCAGTGCCCTCTCCTGGGCAGCACCCACAGCCTTCCTGCAGAAGCTCGTTTCCTCTGGGAGCAGAGGAGGGTAAAGCTCTCCAAGGGGTCAAGTGATAAATCTTTGCTGGTAAGCATGTCAGATCATTAGATCCCAGTAGAAGTGTTGCAGACTAAGGAGCAGATCCAGCTGTGGAGGCAGAAGGTTAAATGTTACCCTGCAGGGGAATACAAATGGCTAACCTCCCACAGGGCTCCTGGACGGGGAGAGGAATGAATTTGTCTGAAAAGGGACACGAAGAAATTCACCCCTCAATCCACAGGCATGCTCAAATTAAAGTTCATCAAGAAATAAGAACTTTCTCAAGTTCACAGATAAATGTTAAAGCATCAAGTATGTTTCATTTGCATAATCAGTAAATGCAATTTCAGTGTACCTCTGCAGGATGTTATTGCCAGGTTTAGAAGGCTTGCTCCTGCCTCTGTCAGTTGAACAACATTTTGTCCCATCCATATATTGTCCCACCAGATTTGGAATAGAGTATTGATGCTTCAATTTCCAATTACTGGTGACATCTGCAGTACCAACAAAAGTTTTTATAAAAAGCATATACATTCAAGGACCTGATTCTCAGTTCCAGTGTACCACCTGAGCATCCGACTGCATACATCATCCATGTGTTCACAGCTGTAAGTATGGCACTACAAAAGCACGGCAGGGAACGGCTCATGTCCTACCGCCTCTAGCTCATAGATTCTTTCACTGCAGGACCAGAAGGGACCACCATGTTCATTGTGTTTGACTTGTTGAACACACAAGAAGTTCACAGAAATTGGATTAAACCAGCATTTTAGAAAGCTCTTTAATCTCATGTTAAAGGCTGTAGTCAAATGCAAATCCAGTGTTTCCCCTGCAGTTGCCCTGATGTAGAGAAATTGGCTTGTGTTCAAAGCTCTCACTTCAATTTCCAGCCCAATGATTTTTCTGGTTTTGACTAACATAAAAATACAAATTTGTAATTTCTCTCACTTATATCTTTTTACTGGCAGATGGTCTTTCCTGAGTGTAGCTGTAAAGTCAACCTGCACAGGCTGAAGGGAGGATGTGGTAAGAATCCCATTGCTTTACCTCTTCCCATCTCACCTTAGCTCCTCCTAATGCTAGCAGAGCATTATTAATTAATTAGTTAAGCAGATCTTATTAATTAACAGGATCTCAGTTCAATAATCAGATCTTCAGCCATACAGACTGTAGTTCCCTAGAGCGTGCTGCTGTGGAGCCCTCTATCAAGGCAGTGACCGAGATTTAGACAAATAAGTGGAACTCTGCAACCCTGAGTTCAGTGCCTTAGACAGGAAAGGTGTGCAGTCTCTGTGCAGAACAGACTTGCTGAAAAAGGTAAAATAAGAAATGTTTGATCAATACTTTCTGTCTGCTGTAGAAGGCTGGAGGATTCTGTACCCTTGAGAAATGGAATGATGCAAGAGGGACAAAAATGTGTGAAAGAAGACACCTGGCACAGTCTAAATATTCATAGATAGGAAGCTACACTGCTGCAGCAAAACATTCTTTTCTACTTGAGCCCAGTAGTTCCATTAGATAATGTCACATAGGTGAAGGAGAAGAATTTGTGACAAAGAAACCTTATGGAGCAAGCTAATCTCACGAGGGTGAGAGCTGTGCACAGACTCTGACCTCCCTGTACATTCAGCACCGCTTTTCCCTGAAGTCTTCCAAACAAACTGAGCGATCACCTTGCAGTACCAAATTCTGCACGTTAACAAAACATTACAAATTACAGCAATCTGTCTATCCTTGTTTAATGCTTTTCCATTTTTTTCTGAGTTGTTTCTTGTTCTGGTATCCCAGAAGGAATGAGGAAACAAACACCCAGAAGGTCTCTAGTATAACTTGCCCTTTGAGAATTTGTTCTCTTGATCTTCTTCACAGCATTTATTTCTCAGAACTTTTAAATGGAAATCAGACTGCGCCCTCTCTGTTTTCATTACCATTTTCTGGACTCTTTTTGACTAGGTGAGCAGCATTCGGTACTGTTCAATAGCTGCAAAGCAGCTTGCATCTCAGTGGGAAGAGGTGAAGAGAGACAAAAGCATCTCAGATAAGGATCTTCGGTACAGAAATCCCAGTGGAAACCAGAATATTTCAGTTATTTCCTTCACAACGTGAGCTGAGTGGAAGAAAAAAAAAAGAAAGAAAAAAAAAGGAAATATCCCAGTTTCCCTAGGTAGCATTTTATATCAGAGAATAATAAATATAAAATACAAATAAAGCAAAAAAATAAAAATAAAATAAAATTCTTCCCAATGCATGAGGAGACACTGCAACTGGATCTGAATGAGTTTTGAAATACCTTCCCTTTACACTGCACATTTCAGTCTTCATGTGATCCAAGCTCAGTCTCTTTTCCCAGTAATCAGTGCCTTTGAGAAAAAGGCAGCCATGTGGGAAAGGAAGGTGTTTCTCATTTATTTCACTACTGAAAGAAGAGGTGCTCCAAAATGCACAAGAAATTTCAGCCTGGCCTCATTCAGATGGGATTTCATACTTCAGGCAGAGCCAAAGAAGCCATTTTCTGTCTAAATCCTCATCTGCCCTTCAGATTTCCAATATGTCAGTCCCTTTTCCTTCCTGAACAGACAGATCTGAAGAGCTGCTTTTCAATTGCTGCAGTAACAGAGACACAGGAGTGGGACAGAGCAAGTGCCCATGATTGCTGGACAGTCGTAACTGCAATATTCTTCTGTCCTAGGGAAGGACAAAATCAGAAATGTGATGTCAGCACAAGAGACAGGTCTCCAAATTACTGACAAAGAGGATCCTGCCTGTTTTTTGCAACATCTGCAAAATCCTGAATAGTCTCAGTAATGAACTGCGTATTCCTCAGCGTCTGCAGATTCATTGCCCAGTTTTATGAAGCCACCAGCCTCAAGCACAGTTTAAAATCACACATTTATTAAGCTGAAAATAAATAGTCCATGTGGAGCCTCAGGCTTGAGAGCACATAGAAACGTGGCCCAATCAACCAAAGCTCAACATCAAGCCCATTTAGCTTTGTGGTCCCTTGTGAGCTATTGGAGGATTCGAGAAACACAATGCAAGTCAAACAAAGGGCATCTGGGGACAGAGGGGACAATTTTGGCAAGAGATATCCTAATGCATAAAAGATGTTAATCAGCAGCTGGGTGACATGAATAGTCATGTCACTGTTGACAAGACAGGAGCCTCTGTCCGTGAATGATGTATTTCATGATGAGAGGCTATCCTGTGCTTTCAGTTTCAAGATCTCATATGGAGTCAAGAGCACTACAAGAAGGGTCACCTCTGGACTGGAGTCCCTGCCACAGTTCTTGTCTGTCTTTCTGAGGACTCCTTCTCCCTGGTTTTCAGGTATCACACCTGCACACTGCAGACCCACGGAGTCTCTGGGTTACGTACTGAAGCTCACAACAGTGCTTGTTGTTATACCAAATGTGCAAAGGGACTTTAGAACATGAAAGCCAACTCTTACTACAATATCCTGCCCTGGCATGGCTCCTTTTCCCTTTTTCTTACATTGTATGGCAAGCAAGGCAGGACTGAGCACTTATCACTTCCCTTCAGCTGATTTGTCTGTGTTTTTAAAAGCATTCCCTATTTTCACCTCTATACAAACAGGTGACTACAACCATACTTTCAATCACTCATCAAAATAAATCACAATGATTCAAAGGAAGCCTTGAAGTCTCATGATCCAGATACTGAGTTAGCCCAGCCCAGCACTGCCTGCTACTGGCATTGCTGATCAGCTGTATCTGCATCTGCCACAGATATTAAACCCAGAGAACAGCATACATGTAGAGAGCTAAGTACACAGAAGGGATTTAATTCTGGATCCACTAGGATGAATATGGTCTGAAATAAGACATGGCCACAGGAGATTGATCTATTAGTAGTTAATAGATTAGACAGAAAAATAAAATCTACTTTCTCTTCAGCAAATGCCATGGCATCAGAAACTCACAATTATCATTCCAGAGAAATGGTATTACATCCTTCTCATGTGCTCAAGCTGTGGGCAGAAAAAAATGTTCCGACCTTGTAAGGCTCAAGCCAGCAGAACTGAGGCACTCAGCTGTGTCCACAGGAAAGGACTCTGCTGCTGCAGGCCTCACTGCACCCAAGTAGCCTCTGCTTCTGCTGTAGTTGCCTCTGTCTTCCATCTCCTCTCACTGTGATATTTAGTATAATAGATCCAATTACCTGACAGTATTTACAGGACTTCACAGATGTGGATTGTATGTGAAAAATGCTTTGTATTTCAGAATGCCAGAAGTAGTACTGAGTAAGCACCAGCCAATTAGTGCTAGATAACAGCTCAGCTGGATCTCTGCATTTAGAAAGGGCATTTCCAAGTGAGAGTAAGTTAGAACATGCCATGGAGATCTGTTACACTGCATTGTCACTGTGTTCAAACAGAGCCAACCTCAGAAAAAGGCACGTATGCAACCCTAGAGCTTGCAAACAAGGCTTTGCTAGCAGCAGACTAGCAAGACGGGGCAGGCACGGTCAATACATGCAACTGGTTGTCACCAATTTATTTTCACAGCTCACACAGCTCTAATAGATGCAGCTGAAGGCATTCAGTTACTAACAACAACATAACTTCATCCCTTCGTATGGCCCTTGTGGTAGAATTTAAAACAAAGCAGAAAATACTTTTTTCTGCCTCACCAAATGGAAACATGCTCAGACTGAGTTGACTCATAGCCCGTTTCCTAGCAGAAAATAATTTTCCAAAGAATTTCTGCCCATGACACCATGCCAGGTCATCTCTCAACATATTAGGCAGGGAAGGTGTTTCCCTGGGAACAGTAACCATGGCAAAACCAGTGTCTCTCCCTTTCTACTACTTACAGGAGCAGAAAGAACAGCAGATGCCTGCATTCTGCCTCCAGTAGTTGCACACTCCGTAAGCTACCTGGAAAGACCTGATTAACGACTGGAGAGAAAGGCAGAGGAATTCTGTTCATCTGCTTAAATACCAGGCATTTTTGTCATTCTACACTGTAAACTCAGAATATCTCGTTACAAAGAGTGCAACTGGAAACATCAGTGTTAGTGAAAAGTCAGCCAAATACAACAATGTGTAGGTAGGCTCCAAGCCCAAAAATCAGCACGGGTAAATGGCCAACAGAAACAGAGGTACAATGGGATGGCTTTGCAGTTTTCAAACCCTGGCATTGTGCATTAGAGCCCTACTAAAGAAAGCATTTGCAAACCCCAGTTTGCTGTAAGCAGTAGTTGCCTGCAGATCACCTGCTTCTGGCCCATCTATTTTTCTGCAGAATGGTCTCGATTTCTCAGATTGAACACAACTCTCAGATACATGGATTTCCAAACAGTAATGATCAAGGAAGAACTAAAACAGGCTGCAGCTTCAGCCCATGACCATTTTGAAACCAGAGTTTTGCAGAAGAGCTAACTAAATTATAGTAATGCAACAATAATTGAAAGCACAATCACAATGCATGCTTTTGAGGATCTTTTTGTCACACACTGAACATGTTATATACTTCTGGATTCAGGTTTGGGAAGTAGTTATCCAAGTAAATAGAGCAATGATAGCAAAGGGCTCTTTAATGACAACAAACAGAAAAAAAAAAATGCTCAATGATTCAGCAGTCTTAAGAGATGATGAAACAGTCAACAGCATAGATTTAAACTAACGTTATTCCACTTCAGAGTTAACGTGCGATTAACACACACTGCCAGGACACCAGCACTAGGAACTCACTCAGCACACAATACTTCCCTGTGCGCAGTGCAAATCGTACAGGGCACAAGCTGACAGTCTGGCTTTCTGTGCTGGTACAGACTCACAAAGATACGGACCTTCTACACAGTGATTGAGAAGCAGTGTGACAGGGTCAGCTGGCTCATGAGACCCACTGCCACATCTCCTCAAGTGAATTTCAAAGGGGTATTTCACATGCACAACAAATACCTGCTCCAGACACACTACAGAAAACTCAGTGCCTAACACCCAAGTGTTAAATAAACATTTATTCAGAATGAGTTGAGCATTCCTTTTAACCCTCTTTTGCCCAAAATCACTGCAGATATCCCAAACATATCCAGTCAAGCCAAATGATACAGTCATACCAGAGTTAATATCCAGCTCAGCCAGTTGTCTTTGAATTATTCAACACTGGCTTCTAAAAAGAAAAATAAATAAAATAAAATAAATTAGAAAAACAAGCACCTTTTGTAAATCTCCTAGGAATGCAGTGCAGCTACCACTAAGAGAAGATGCTATTACTTTTAAAGATGCTGCACATACCTTTCTTTGCCATACACTCCAGTCTAATGCATCCTCCTATGAAATCATGATAAGATTTCATTTCTCCCTCTGTTATCCGAACAGCAGTGAAAGGTAAATTCCTGGGCACCTGTTGTCCACATTTCTGACACCGGGAAGTCATTGCCAGAGCTCAGGAGACTCTTGTCAGGAATCTGCTCTCTGTTCACTGGAATCCAGCCTGGTTCTTCAGCAGCCAGTCCAGGCTGGTGACTTTATCCCACGTAGTTCATTCAAGGTCACCCTCGCCAGCAGGATGTTCGCCATTGCAATTGGCTAAGACTTTTATAGGCTTACTGACTGTGTTTGTTTCTCCCTCCTTGCTTTCAATATCAGTTTACTTTATTCTCTCATTCAGAATGAAAGCTGTGAACCTCAACACAGCCAGTGCCCTGAATGGCTTCCTTATCATTAATTTAAAGCTATCCTACAAGCTGCGATGAGAAGAAAGGATCTCAGAAGCACGTTGCAGGATCACAGGATGCACCTTAAAAAACACACCAAATTTGTCCAAAATTTTTTCTCTACGAAAATATTTTTCTTCATGACTTTCGCTGTCTTCAAGGCTTTTGATTCTATGATTCCTCATGATTAACACTGGGATTTTTTGACTTCTGTGTTTCAGCTTGGACAGCAAGGAGACTGCTCTGCAGAGCTGCTCAGCCAATTACTCATATGTCTGGCAGTGGTGCTGGGAAGCTGCAACCGTACAGAAAAGCCCTCTGCTGCTGTGCACAGTCCCTGCTCATAAGATCTGATAATCTAAATGCACAGAGTAGCAAATAGAGAACAGAAGAAAAGTATTGCTAGCAGGTATACACTGTTAATTGGACAACCCCCACCCAAACTTTGCTCCTTTAACAGAAGTTTGACACTCATATTTGGAAATTGGGATATATATTTTAAAATCTCTTTGAAGGTGCTGGATATTTGAGATTTTTTCCCCCACTCATAACTATTCCCATCATGAAAACTTACTGATCAGGTAACCTGGTGAAGAAACTAGTAATTGGGAAACTGAGTGCAGAGAGAATGTTCAATCCTGATGTGGCAAAATAAAAAGGAACCTTTGCTGGAGGGGAGGAACTGCATAGGAAATGCACAGATGGGCACAAGACCAGTATTGGTGACAGTGCAAAGAATACAGCAAGAACCTAATAATTCAGGGCCAACCTGCAACCAGAGCTCAAATGCAGGGACCCGAGCACAGAACAAGCTTGCTGCAAGGATCTTATATGCGAAGAGGAGAGGCTTTTTTCTCTGCCTCAGTCACTATCACCTGCTGGCACTTTTCATAGCTACAGCCAGCGTTGTTCAGCTTGTGGCCATCTCAGATCACAGCTGAGTCCTAGAAACAGGAGAAAAGGAGCAAACAAACACAAATCAGAGAATGAAAGAGAGGGGACAAAGATGCACAGGAGAAAAAAAACACAAGCCTTACACGATGCTGCTACTAACATGACAAATAACTACATGGACAAGCAAGAATGCCTGGTGGCTGAAGCACAGAAGTATTAACTCAACCCTACTTCTTTCCTACCAGTTCCAGTGCTTCCCTGCCACAGTGAGCCATTTGAGCTTCCTAACCCTTTCCTTTTGGTGATAGAAAGCTATAAAAGAGATTCCTGCCGTTAAAGACTTGTGCTCCCCCCCATCCCACCCAGGGTTCACTGCATACCATAAATTCGGTTGCCCTTCAATCTGCCAAACCTCTGCCTGCCAAGCATTCAGCTACAGAGCACAAAGGGACCAAGAACAGAGGTGTAAGGGGTAGGATGGATGGACAGAAATACATTTAGTCTCATCTGAGTTTATTTCAAGTATGCTGCACTGTTTCCTAAGACACAAACAATTACCTTCTGCACCAGATGTGTCTGCCCAGGAGCTGCTGTGGTAACCAGGAAAGCTTTTATGTAGCATGTTACCAAACATGTACTCAACATTCATAATTGATGTTTTCAACATTTTCTTTCTTTAGATAAAAAGGTATCAGCCTGACTGAAAGGAACTTATTGCTCTGTAAACACAGAAGAGCACAGTGGAGGGAACAGATACAGAAGAGAAGCAGGAATGTTTCCAGAGATTGTCACAGAATGGAGGGGAGTTACTTCCCTGCTGCTCCAGACAACCACAGCAACGTGGTTGAAAACAATAAGAAAGAGGATATTTTCTGCTCATGAACTGACAGGATTGCTTAGCAACAGTGTCTGGGTTGGGCTAGCAATGAAAAAGCAAGTAAATAGTGTAAGAGTTTCATCAAAAACAGGAAGGAATCCCAGATATATTCAGTTGACATTAGCAGAAAGTCTGAGGAATTGCACTGCTTTCTAGTTTTGTCAGAAATACCCATTCATCTTGGAATTTGAGCCTTTTCTTTTTATAGGGATACAGTAATGACAGCAAACACCTTCACCTTCTTGTGTGTACAAAGGACAGCCAGAAATTTAAAGTAAAATCAGTTAAGTGGGTTTAAATCCCTTGTCTTTTCTAATGAAATAACATGCTTCTGCACCACGAGGCAGCGCTCCAACGGTTGGTAACACTATAACCATGAAACAAGCAACAAATGCAATGGATCTCAATACTGGTGGGTCCCAAAGGACCTCAATTCTTATCTCTTCATGCAAAGTGAGTTTGGGAACTATATTTATGGGCCAGGGAAAGGAAGGATGGAAGTCTGTCTCTGCTATGTGAGGCACTGAGGCAGCCACAGCACACCCTACAAAGTCACCCTACAAAAAAATTCAATCAGCATCGTGATACTTAACTTATTCATGGAGACCAGCAGCTCCCATCATGCATGCACAGTATACTGCAAGGCTGAGAAAGAAAGAATCTAAATCCATTGCTGCCATTTAGATTGATCTGCATGGAAGATAAGAAAAAAAAATCCATATTTCGTTGCCAAAAATCCCTGCTTCAGACTTTCCTGTGATGTTTTATTTGAAGTTTGAACTGTGCTGTTTGTTAGCCACGCTGAAGCACTGTTTGTTTCATGTGTACCTCAGTGGCCTTTCTGCCTTCCTCACCATCCAGATCGTGAATCTGATGAAACCAAAAGTCATTTCAGCAGCCTAAAAACTGATTTTCAGAGTACAAACTCAGTGCAGTTACAGGCAACATCCATTTATCTGTTCAGATAGGAAACTGGTGTTTTCTATTAGTTTCCATTTATTTTATTCCAAATGATAAAAAACTAGAAATCCTTCCTTCCTGTCTTTTTTTTTTTTTAAGGCATTGTTTCAAATCCCAAGGAGTTAACAGAACAAGTGGAAGAAGGATCTCTGCTGGTAGAATTACTTTTAGCACAGAGCACTATTGCAGTGGCAGCACGCAGTGACTGCACGAGGAGGTACTAATTCCAGTGCCATATGGCTTCAGAATCTCATTACACTGATCTGCTTAAAGTGACTTCCTAACTGATGAGGAAAACATTTCTGGTCACCTCAACAGTAGGAAATAAGAACTCTGTCACTGCTGGAGCAAATTTATTCCCATAGAATCATTTGAACTGGAAAGGACCATTAAAGGTCATCTTGCCCAACCTCCTGCAGTGAACAGCAACACCTACAGCTCCATCAAGTACCCAGTGCCTGCTCCAGCCTCACCTTGAGTGTCTCCAGGAATGGGGCATCCACCACATCTCTGGGCAACGTGTGCCAGTGCTTCCCTATCCTTGCCTTAATTTAAACAAACAAACAAACCACAACCAACTTGTCAGTGCCATTGATGGAGATATTAAAGAGCAATGGTACCAGTACTTAACCTTTCACCGCTGATCTCCATCCAGACAGTGCATACCATCCCTGCACAAACTGCCCCACCAGCTACTGCACCAAGCCCTATTTCTGTGCCCTACAGCCGTGCCCTACTGCTGTGCCATACTTTAGTGTCCTACTCTCCCTCCTTGCCCTTCTGACTTCACAGTTTTTGCCATGGTTCTGCCTCTCTGGGAAAGGTCCTCCAGCACGAGCCTCCAATCGATCCAGATCCAGAGCCAATTCCCTCAAAGTCTTCAATGCGAGCTGTCAAACCTGGAGTGGACATAGCTAAGATCGTAAGACAGCCTTGCCAAAAAACTTGGTTGCCATCTTAAAGCTAGACTCACACAGACATCCTAGGTCAGTCAAATTCCCTTTACCATCATATAAGAAACCCAAATCCACAAATAATGCCAAAGCTGTACCCACTGGGTTAACATCCTGGTTTTCTGACCCCGAACATAATGGTCACCTTGCCATCAGTACAGCACACACCATCAGAGTAAATGCACAGGCACAGCCTTTGTGCCATTGCCTTCCAGCAATAGCGAGGATGCTGGAAGAGAAATTCTCTGAGCATTAAGAAAGGAACAAGCTTTTCTCCTCCCTGTACTCTGCCACAGGCACGCTGACTCAGCTCCATTGTGACAGCAACCCTGATTCTTGCCAGCATCCAGAGCACTGCACTGTTCCCCTTTCTTTCCCTCTTCACCTTTTTCCTTCCAAAAGTCAAGAATTGGAGCACCAGCAGTGTAGAACAGCTGCTGGATCCATTCAGCTAAGGCCACCAGGATTGTTTCCTTGCCCGAGGAATAGCTGTGCACGTTCCCTAACTGAAGCAGCACTTTATTTTTTGCTGTTGTAAATCATGACTTAAAGCAGATAAATTGAAACCAAAAAGACACAGATATAAAAATAGGATCTTTAAGAATCACAAGGGCTGTTGATACTGAAGGCTTTTGGACACATGCCAAGCATTAGCTGAAATGAAAGAAACAGCTTCTCACATTACGAAGTACAGTGAAGGAGTGTCCAACGTTTTATTGCTGTCTCTCAAACACTCAACATCAGCAACTACATAGGGTGAGATATTGGACACGAGGGACAATTGACCTTCTCCTGTCTGCATGTGTGTGCACTGAGGTTCACTCAGTTACCTGAGCAGTCCACAGGGAGAAAGGAACTCCTATCTATATCCCGAACACCACGGCTTTGACTGATTGGGTTTTCCCCGCTGGCAGATACACATCAAACACACTCCTTCCACATCCCTAGGGCAATGCTT
Source organism: Lagopus muta (assembly GCF_023343835.1). Classification (NCBI taxonomy): domain Eukaryota; kingdom Metazoa; phylum Chordata; class Aves; order Galliformes; family Phasianidae; genus Lagopus; species Lagopus muta. Next base: position 7,752,302 of record NC_064441.1, read on the forward strand.
GCGTCCTTCAAGGAAACTGAAGATAAATAGATACAAACTGTGTCAGTCAAAACAGTTATTCCCCCTTAGCAACACCAAGAATGGATAACCTGTCAGTATGTGCATTGGTGGCAAGAGCACTCCATTTACCTGCCACGTCCAGAATGCCACACAAAGCACAGAGCACAGCACGAAAGAGATGCTGCTCCATCACATACAACCACACTTCCAGATCTTTTGCCCTGTCTTCTAACCAGCACAAACATTGGTTTTCAGTGCCTTACTTTATCTTGATTCTGTAATGTCTAATAGTAGTGCAAACTAATGAGCTGCCTTCTTACAAGATTTTCACAGCATTTACAAGAACCCAAGAGTATCGATCCTTTGTCAAAACCAGGCAGGGTCTGGGAACCTGATCTGCTAACAGGCAGGTAGGGCTGCGCAGTGCAAAAGAGGTCTAATAGTTTCAGAAGCAGAGCAGCGTACAGCTGCGTGAGATAATTTGTCTTACAAGAGGCAGTGGACAAAGGCCTTTCCCACCAACCCAGCACCATAGTCCTGATAGCAGGACACCACCATTCGCACTCTGGGACATGCTGAAGCCTGCCTGCTCAGGGTTAGACCTTCGCTTAATGTAAATTAAACACAGTGCTTTTGACTTCAACAGCACTATGCACTTAAATTGCCTAAAGCTGAGCAGTGCTGTACTCTGATGAGATAAGAAATGACTGTTTAGTCTGCCAGAAAACCCCACTGCAAATACTTTCTGCTGATCAGCCCAGATTAACTTAATAAAATGTATCTAAATCACACATCTGCTTGTGGACCCAAATCCCAGCAGGCATAAGCCCACTTCATGGGATATGACTTTAGGTAGGGCTCTGTACTTCCCAAGAGATTCTCCACTGAGCCCTTTGGTACCACAGAGAAGTTGCTACTCTCATGAAATGGAACACCTCCCACTTAATTGCCCATACAGCGAGACACCATAAGAACATATGTGTTTTTTCAGATTCATTTAGTAATGCACCTGAGAACCATTTGAAGAAGGCCCGAGGGCAGCAAAAGCAGCAGGAATCATTTTGCCTAAATTTTCACAGCACAAAAGTAAAAATTGAGAGAAGAATGTGCTAAATGTAGATAGGTACATATCTCCCACTTGCTTGAGATCCCTTTGAGTTAGTATATGCTAACAGGGAATCTTTAAATTAAAGAAGTTCTGCATAAAGAAACAGGAACAAAACGGTATGGAAGCAGCTCAAAGCAGTCGGTCCTCTATTAGTAGTATTCTGATGCCAGTGAAATCACTTTTCTTGCTCTTTTGTAGCATAAATTCACATAATTCTGCACAATATTTCCTTGTCTGTCTTTTATTTTAAATATACTTGGTTCAAGAACAGCAATTATCAAAAGTATAAAAAATAAAGCAATATTTTTTTAACTTGTAACAGAAGCATTATAAGAACCCACCAATGAGCTTCAAAATCCCAATACAAATAACAAAGAAAAAAATGTTCAGCTGGGAGCTGAAGCCCAAGGTATTCCTGTGGTCTAAGTTCAATTGCAATTACTGCAGTAAAGCTGGAAGATAAGTGGGGACATAACAGGAAATATTTATCTCTTGGTTGCAACACTGGAGTGTTTTCTGACTTAATTTGATATTATTTGTAGATATCCTCATCTTTTCAACGCTGCATTATAAAATAGCATCTTGCTCATTAAGGCTTTGCAGTTGCTGCTCATGTCAGGCTAATTACTATTACACACTGTTTCAGATGCTGCAGGTCTGATAGCGAAGGAAGCTAAACAAACTGATAAGAATGAGCTAATTCATTGCAATAAAAACAAAACACAAAAGTACTTTAAAATGCAGGCACAATTACTGATCCCACATTCAGCACCTATAGCAGATATGGCAAATATTTTAGAGCTTGTGGGCTATTTTGAGAAAGTATTTTCTAACTGGAAGCAGCATGCAGTCAGAACACTGACTGCACTAACCAGCCTTCAGTGACAGAGCATCCTCACCTGAGGATGTTCGTTGATGTTTATGTCATGTTTATGTTATTATTATGTCATGTTTGTTTATGCTAGGATCGCCCATGTTTGTATTTGGGTTCTTTAATAAGCATCATAACAATCATAACACAAATATAAAGAATGCAAATAAACAATCCTAATATAAACTTTATCAATGCCAGCATAAATGTAAATGATCCCAATGTAAACATAAATAAATCTAAACATAATGTTTACATTGTGGTTTACAATAATGGTTACATTTATGTTTACGTTGGCATTGTTTATAATAGGATTCTTTATGATTATGTTAGGATTATTTGTATTTATGGTATGTTACTATAACAACAAATCAGTACCTTTGCTAAAGAAAAGTAGCCATGAGATTAGTTTCTTACTTATATTTTTTAGAAATTAAAATATGTGCTCACAGTTGAGTTAGAAAATAACTTATATGTAAAATTTCAACTTTGATTGTTAGAAATAATGTTATGCATGTGTAACTTTTAAAAAGAAGCTATATGCTTCTCCAGTCTACTCCAGGTCAGATGAAGTTTAAATAAAGAACCTGTGTACCCCCACTTTCCACACATCTGTGCCAATATCAGCTTTTTTTTTCTTTGAAGACTGGTTCCTCCTTTAAATTTGTGCCATGCAGGTAATCTGGATCTTGATGCTACTGCACCGTGAATAGTGAGATGGCCTTGCTCCTCCAGGGCTTGTGCACAGAGGGATGCGGTCACACTGTGCTGTGCCCTCTAGTGGTCCCTGCACAAAAGAGGCAGCGATGGGGTTCAGCCCATGAATCTCGCAGGTTGGGTCTCTACCAACAGAAAGCAATTCCTGGGTACCAAACCAGCAGTGCCAGTAAATCTGGAGAAGGCTGAGCTGGGCAGAGGTGTTCGGCCTCACTCCTCTGCCAGACTCAATAACACTCTGCCTTTCAGCTGCTCTGAGAAAGGAAGACAAAATTTGACCATGTTCCTTAGGGACTTCTGACAACAGAAGTTGTAGCACAAAATGGCACTGACATACCCTCCCTGCTGCCCTCTCCACTGGGTGTGGACAAGGCTACTCCAGCACAGCTGTCTTTCTGAGATACCCCCCACCACACCTCAGGCAGCAGCCCTGCTGTGGTTCCTCTTGGACAGAGGAGGTGGCAGGGACCACTGGTCCTTTCAACCTTCCCTTCCTATGGCTGGCCTGGAGACCTTGCATGATGGCAGCACACCAGCTCTGAAAGGGGAGCAGGACCAGCAGAGCACGGCCTGTTACAGAACTGGTGTTGGAGAAGCTATGGCAGAATGGGCACTGAAAAACTCTGACAGATTCCTCATAACTCCAGTCCAAACAATCCTGTTCCTCAAAGTGCACTTGGCTGCTTGCTTTTTCTCAATCAAGATGCAACTATGCACATGGCTCTGCTGTATAATCAGAGCATAATTCAACGAGATCCAGGGTGACGATTGCATAGTGCTGAAACTGCATTCTCCCCTATCTGAAAACAAAGCCAGAAGGCAGGATATTTCTGAACTACAAAAATAAGGACCAAAAACTTTACCTCCAACCAAACTGTGAGTCCACTGTGAATCCTCTACTGATCCAGTGTGGAAGGGGACAAGATGCTGAACACTGATAATGGTGTAAATATATGAGACTTCTGAAATGGCAGCTTTGAATCTTAAAAAAATAAATCACACCAGTGCTGAGTGAGCTAATCACCATAATAAGGATGAACCAGTTTTTTTCTGGTAACCTTCCTACACCAATTACTGGCATGTAATTGCTGAGAGCTTTCTGATTAGTTATTCACCGATTTGAGCTCAGGGTCATACTAAGACTCGTAGCTATTTCTGTTTGAAATAATCTTTTATCTGAATATTGCAAGATCAGTAGGATTTCTATGTATGTCATTAGCTTTGGCTTTTATGCTGCAAACACCAGTACTGATCAGCTCAGCAATTAAATGAAGCCTTGGCTTTAGAGATCTCTAAACCAAAAACATAATGGGTAACAGTGAACTTCAAACTCAAAGGAGGGAAATATTTATAGTATCTCCTTTGTTACATGAAGGATTATTGACTGACAACAAGAAGCAAACTCTCCTGACACTAATTCTAGTCACAGCAATCCTTTTAGCACATGGAATCCACACCAGAAGATGGTACCGGAGATACCAGTACCAGCAGGCCAGTAGCAGAGGGATCATCTGCTACATACAAAAATTATACAAGGCCGCTCTGAAAGTAGTGCCTCCGATGTTATTGTGTTGTCCCACAATATCAGAGGTTGGTGTTGGTGCTATGGCAGTAGAGGCTGAACCTTTCCACCAGTATCCCATTACGTGTCATTGCCGTGTGACTGATGGCAGCAGAGGGGCAGTCTGACCAAATGGTGTCTGACACAGAAGAGTATATGAAGCAAAGGTGTGTCACTGAATTACTCCACATGGAAAAAATGGCACCCATTGACATTCATCGACACAAGCAGAATGTTTATGGAGACCAAACAGTGAATGTGAGTACAGTGAGGCAGTGGGTGGTGCATTTTCAGCAGCAGTGACAGCAACGTGAAAGACATGCCACATTCCAGATGGCCATGCAGATTTTTATGAGCAGCGTGTGCAGGCTCATGGCTGGCAAAAAATACATAGGTAATGGTGGTGACTATGTTGAAAAATAGCTGAGAATGTGCTCTGTCAAATAGTATTACAGTGCTCTTTGTATCCGTTAGAGCTTCCATGGAAATAAATGGGAGGCATTACTTTCAGAGCGACCTACTCAATATGACTGGTACCTCAAAGATCCCAGAATTTAAAGGCAATAATCACTCCCCCGAAGTACTGAGACACCACTTGTCATTTCAGATTTTCCTCACCTCTCCATATTCCAGGCATCTTGAATTGATTCTCCAGCATCAACTGGGAGTAACTCCTGTAAAATCTCAGGAGATTGAATCATGCACTGAACAAGGAGAGTCACATCCTGTTAGCAGCTATTGCCAGCAGACCAAAATGCTGTACACTGGCATTCTTTGGCTTACACATATGGATTAGAACTGCAGATAACTGCTTTTATGGCCAGGGCCAGCTGTAGAGAATTCATTGCTTCAGGGAAATTTGAAATCACAGCTCCCAGTCATGTACAGAAAGCAATAGCAAAATGGTTTGCAGCCCCTTCATATCTCGTTGCCATAGGCAACAGCCTGCACTGCAGAAGTGGCAGATCCAGCCTTTCTTGTATGAAGCCTGCAGCAGATGGTGCTAATATATGGATTGATACTATGAATGCCCTCCTGTAGTAATATTGGGGTGTCTACATTATAGATGGAATGGGTGGGTGCACAGACAGACTCAGGATAAGAGCTGCTGGTCTGCATCCAAGATCTTTATGACACAGATGGAGGTAAGCGGAAGCACAGAGATTGTCACCTGCACTCAGGGATGAGGGGCACTCATGATTTTTCCTTAAGATCTTACAGAAATTGACCCAAGATCCCCAGATTAACTCAGGGCGATTCTGACAGTAGGTCATAAGTCTCAGCTACCAAAGCAGTGCCTGCACTGTGCTGCCTCTCAGAGCTGTTTGCAGCATGGACTATAGCTGGGTCAGTCACAGCTGAGTACACTCAGACAAAAATATTTGGTGATCTAGGGTGCTGAGTGCCAGCAGTTCCTCATTCATTCATACAGGAATAAAAAGCTCTTTGCATCTTTTTGGATCAGACATCCTCTGTTGTAATATCGCCGAAAGATCATTTCCCATCAGTTCCTTTCAATGTTTCAGAGGATTTTTTTTTTAACTTCTGCAGCAATTTAACTGTTATTCTTATGCTTGAGTAATCCAGGTCACAGGAATCAGTGACCTTCAAAATTAAAAGCTGGACTAACATCCCCAAAATGACCTATGATTCTTTTTTTAAGCTTCCAGAGAGTCGGCTTGGCATTCTCCATTACAGTCCTGCATTTACTGTAATGGAGTCCTTGGAGAGCTCCACCTCTGGTTCATGCATGTAGCTTGAAAATCAGGGAAGCTCTGCTGGAGTGAGGGAGGGCTGGGCTGGTTCCCTTGAGAAACTGGATAAGAAAAGTCCCAGTGTTCTCATACCAGAAGACCACTAAATAGTACTCCACATATACTAAATCCAAAACAAAGATGCAATCCCTTTTTGAGGCAAGTAGGGTAACAAAATCAATATGAATGGCAGCGCTTCTCCATGAGGGAATGGACAATAAGTGCTTTGGCTGGCCTTGTTCAGCCCCTAACTGCCCAGAGGACTCAGACCTTCATGAGAGCAGTGATTTAAGAGCAGTGCATTTTCAAGAATATTCTAGATACAATGCACAGCAACTGCAAAGCTGTTTTTGAGCTACTGTGTGCATGCTGTGCTGGTGAATACACCAGTTAATTGTTTCACGGCAGCGTGGATTTTTGACTCAGGCAGCCTGTCTTTATTTTGGCCACATTAACTGGGAAATTGTTCTGTGCTGTCAGACCCCTCCAATGCCTGGAAAAGGAGAAGACAGAACACATCAGCTTTGCAGTTGGGTCCACTGCAGTTTGAGACCATCTGTTTCAGTTCAGTGCTTTACTCTTTATTGCACACAATAGAAATCAGGAGAAAGTATTATTCTTTAAAGCTGAATTATTTGTAGGTCTCTTTCCCAGAAAGGCATCAGACTTCTGTAGTGGTGCTCTGCAAATGACAAATATGATGTATTTCACTCCTGAGCAAATGCTGTTGCATCAGATTTATACCAGACTGAGTTCACATACTGGACATGGCTCTCTTCCAGTATGTGAACTCAATCATTCCTCAAAAGCAGCTGAGTCTTTTCATTCTCTTGTTATCTATGTTGTGTTTACATGACAGAGAGACTTGAAGGTACTGTGCAGGGGACATTGGAATGAGCTCATGTCTGTCCACCTGCCAAAGAGGACCTCGCCATCCCTTCCTCTCCTAAACCCACAAGCTTTTCTTCGGATTATTTCTGAACTCAGAGCAGTATCTCCCTCTCTGCCATGATTTACACATCCCTTAAGGTATTTACCAGTGTTGTTTTTCCATCTATGCATGGAAGAGCTGGCAGTTTCTTTACCCTGTCTCCCTCATATTCCTAGGTTTCAATTCTGGCCATGTCTGCTGCACTGGATACTCTAAGTCACCAAAGCTGCATAACTAATAGCGAGCCATGTGCCATGTTATCCCTTTCACATCACTTCCCAGCATTTTTAAAGTGAGTGGGAGCAGACAGCTCTGTAGAGAACTCAGATTTCCCTCAGTCTCTGACCCACTGACCCCCTGGGGAATCAAGACGTTACTATTGCGAACTCTAAAGTTAAGTAGAAGAGGTTCAATCAATGGGCTACATCACATTAGTATTAACAAAAACATTTGTGGCTTATCATAACACAACCCCAGCACTGAAAAACATTTGTGGTTTATCTTAACACAATACCATCACTGAATAACAGGAAAAGATCAACAAAAGGCAGTATGAGGTATCAAACATTGCACTCTCAAAATGAAGTCATCCAAACTTCATCCAGAAAGGTTCATCCTAGCTTGAATGCTGAGTCATTCCTCAGGGGCTAAGAAAGGCTTTCAACATAGTGCAAAAATGGGAGAAGGAAATAACAGCAATGAAACTGCTTAGCTTATTCTTTCTCACTGAGATGGAGTGATGATACAAATACCTTCACGAGTGCTGAACCTGTTCACTCCAGGGAGATGTCCTTTCAGGGGATCTCTTGGATACAGGCACCATATGGAAGGCGAGAAAAGAAATTAAATAAAAGATGAGGCAAGAGATGGAAAAAGACCTTTGTATTTAATAAGCTGCCAGGAATTGTAATTGATGTCAGAGCAGTTTAATTTCCACTGAGGCCATCTGAGCTTCCCTGTGACACAGAAATGGGATCAGGGGCTCCTCTCTCACTCCTTTTGGCTCCATTTGCTTTTTAATCTTGAGACTAAGCAGTGCAAGATGGTCACAACTGCCTGCCCCTCTGGCAAGTGGTAACTTCTGTCAGCACCAGCTGCTTTCATTGTGCCTGACCCGAGACCTCACACAGGAGAAAACCTCTTATGCTTGCTTTCCCCTGGGACGTCTCCCATGCCATCTCCTTCCAGACAGCCCTGATGCTGCAGTATGTCATTTTTCCTCTGCTTGTGACCTAAACTGGATAATTCTTCCTTATTAATATTACTACTATTTTAATTACAGGAAACCACCACACAGAATTTGCTAAGACCTGGTCTGAAAGCGGATAGTTCCTGTTTTCTGCTGTATTAGACTTGCCATAGACAGCTAATGCTGTCCAAAGCACTGCCCTGAGACAGACGTGGGTTTAAGGAAGCCATCAGAAGGGCTCACCTCAACAGCAGACATACAGTTTCGTTTAATAACTTGTTTGAGCCCCAGCCACTTTGCAGGGACCAACAGCCAATTATAGAGCTCAGGAGAGCTTTCTAAGGATGCCACAAACCAAGAGCCTGGCATGCATAGTTGTGGAAAGGATGATGGGCATCACTGTTATTAACAGCAAAATCCAGATTCAGCCATCTGGCTTTCCTTCAAATATTTATTTACGTCAAACACTCCTCAGTACATTCACTCCAAGAACTAAATACATACAAGTCACTGCTGAGGTAGTCTGGAAAAAAAGGAGCAGAAGCAGACTGCTGTAACATTAGATTTAACATCATTAATATGGAGGCATTTGAAATAGACAGTGACCTATAGACTGACAGACTGGATCACACCTCAGTTCCAACCAGCTTACTACTGAACTGTCTCCAACAACTGCCATCAAAAAATGTATACGAAGGTGTGAAAATCCTGCAGCAAGCAGATGGTGGATCGTTGCTACTCATATTTCCTTTTCTCCCCAACATCCTGATCTCTTGCTGGTTTAAGAATAAAAGCTCAGGCTTAAACAGCCAGTTTTGATGAGAATATTGTTGTGGTTTAACCCAGCAGGTGGCTGAGCACTACACACCATTCACTCACTCCCCCGCTTCCCAGTGGGATGGGGAAAGAGAATTGATAAAAACAAAGATAGACTTGTGGATTGAGATGAAACTATTTACTAAGATAGAGGAAAGGAAAAGGATAATAATATAATATGAATGTGTATAACAAGTGATGCACAAGCAATTGCTCACCAACCCACAGCTGATGCCCAGCTAGGCCCTGAGCAGCAGAGGAGAGTGAGATGAACTCCCACCACTTCAGAACTCCTTTCACTCGGTGGCTTATGGTACAGAATATCCCTTTGGCCAGTTAAAGTCAGCTGTCCTAACTCTGTTCCCTCTCAGCTCCTCAGGCCCTTCACTGCAAATGGCCTTGGCTCTGTACAACACTGCTGGCAGGCAACTGTAAACACTGGTGTATTACCAACATCATTTTCCTCCTAGAACCAAAACAAAGCATCATCCCAGACACTCTGAAGAAAACAATTCTGTCCTAGCAGAAACCAAGGCAGATATCAATAAATGAGAAAACAGCTAGGCCTGCAAGCAGCCTTTCAGTTCTGTGAGTTTCTGGTCCACGGCTCTGCTTTCAGCATGCCATGGTAAGAGAAGTAGTGGTAACAAGTCTAAATTACAGGATTTTTCTAACGTCCTCTTGAATTTTGTACTAATGTAGGAGACAGAATGCAGAAAAAGATACATTTTGAGCTGTTCTGCTCTGAAGAGGAGGAAGTCTTAGTGTAGACTTATGTTTCTGTTGGTTCTGGGGAGATCTTTAATCACTTCTTTCTCCATAGACATGAGGTAAAGCTGTCACATGCATATTTTGGCTTGAGACAAAGACTACCAAACCAGTGCTCTGGATCCCCAACTTATAACAACTTATGGTCTTCATTTCTGATTGTGCCTTGGCAAATGAGGTTTGAAAATGATTTTTAAATGAATACTGTAATATTTGACATTTTTGAGAGCTCACCAGACAAATTGCATATTTTTCACAGGTTTCAGTGAATGCTTGATTTCCACTTTCAGGCACAATCCCTGCACTATTAACAAATCTCTTCTGAACACTTCCTTACTAAACAGTTCCCAGTGAAACAGCTGCAGAGAATCGACCATACAAAATGAAACAAAACCAATAACCACAATCTGGGAACAAAAATGTAAACATGCAGCTTTTTTTTTTTTTTTAAGCAGGAAAACTAACAAAGATAATTTGATACCAGTTTTCATTTCCCTCTTTTCACTTTCAGTTTTTACCAACTAAATATTTTATGGCCTTCTTCACTTCAACATATTTTGAAGTGGTCAAAATTTACCAACAGTTCAAAAGCTTCCTTGGGACATAGAGAGAAAGGTGCGGATTATACGATAACCAAAGGTCAATTTTTTAATAGAAGTAGGTTAATGGAAAGGAAAATGTAAAGGAAATACAAATGACTGATTTTCATTAGCATGAAATCCAAAGCAAATTCAGCAAACACATTTCTGCAAGTTTTCTATTGTACTGCTTCATTGCTATGCAGGGAGATGCATATCCCCAGCCTCTCATGTTTGGGTTAAGAAACCCAGTGTGCTGAGCTCAATAGAGGAGACCAGTCACCTGTGCTCACCAGATCATTACAAGTAGGACAGAGCTGCAGAACCAGTGGTTCAGAAATAGTTATTTAAACGCATGAATGCTCTGAGACAAAGGGAAGAATTTTCTGTCTTGGGCAGAGGAATTTCCATGGCCTTGATTTAAACCTTTGAACAGGAGAAACTGAAGGCCTGCCTGATATGCTACCTTGAAAGGTAATTTCTTAAGAAATCTCTTTTGAATGCCCTTCCAGTACACAGACGCAGATCAGAAACAATGCAGTGCTCTATTCAGCTGTGACATATTAGATTATTTGTGGCTTTGTAACATAAAACAGATTATGTGACTTGTGATGCTAAGCCATCAGCCTTGGACGAGTGCCAGCTCCGGGTTATTCCATTCTGCTGACCTAAATTCCTCCCGTGCAGTCAAGTGGATGCAGTGTCATCCTTCCCTTCCTGTTCCGAATTGTAGCAGAGCTTCCCTGCACATACAGAGAGATTCTACATTGCTCCCCAGAGCTGGTGGTAAAGCCAAAATTGGTAGGAATTGATCTATTGTGGATAAAAGACTCCTAAGTTACTGTACAAGTCCTGAGATGTCCATCTTAAAACCAGTTTTGCCACTGGCTTCCCTTTTAGTCTCTAGCAAATTGCTTACATTCATTTTTCGGTTCATAAAATGGGAGACTGGGGGAATGAGATCATGTAAAACCAGATGAAAGCTAACATGAATATATGTTCTTTTTACTATAATGTCATTTGCGTGGTGTACTGCTTTCTGCAAGTTCACAACAGTGCCCCCTCTTCCAGAGATGCTGACAAACAGCTTTTCTGGATACATGTGCAGATGTGAGGAGCTCTCACAATTGATTTGGAAGTTACAAATGGCCTCTAAGAAAATTCTGCCCATGTTGCACTGCAATATTCTCTGCTGGTAACAGTGAGGAGCTCTGTTGTTTCATTTTCAGACAGCGGATGACTGTTCTGTGGGCTCCATCATTTTATAAAATCATTTTAAGAATAAAAATCTGTGGAAAATGGGGCACTGACTGGAAGCGTTTGTGTCGTAGCTGTGCCCAAACATTGCCTGCATGCAAAGGCAGCATCAGGCAGGGAACCAGCTGCCAAGCGCAGATGAGCAGTCAGTGCCCATATATTCTGGTGGGCTTCACAAGCAGGGCAAGTGATACAATTCCTACGTGCAAACACTCCTGCTGTCAGCACCAAGCACTTCACTCAGCAAAGCTTCTTCCCTCCCCATTACAGGAGCTGCCACCTACCCTAGATGACAGGTTTTTCAGAAGCGATCAGCATTTCCCCAACACCTCCCACTAATCAAATTTCATACAAGTAGGTTAAACTGAAAAAAAAAGAATCCTGACGCAGTTTTGTTAACAAGATTGGGTGACATTTTGTGCTACATCTGGGATAACAAGCAGAAAGCCTGCTAGCATTCACAAATCACTCCTGACCTAGACACACGTGCTGGCCTCATTACCTTCCTGCACCAGGGCAATCTGAAGTAATCCCAGACAGTCTGAGGGAGCTCAAGGCTATAAAAGAGATTTTGTTGGTCCTCCGTTGTTTGACACTGTAAAGATGTGCTGCAAGGTGCGTGGCACCAGAAAAGTGTGAAGTTAATATAGCTATTGTAGATAGATAGCTTTAAAGTAGGTAACTATAATGCTTTGATTATAAATAGGGTTAAGCAGGTACCTGTATGTATGGAGCCTCTAGCAGGAGAAGAGGCTCTTTAACAAGCACGTGGACTTCCTAGCAAACACGAGCCAACTAAGGAGGGATCAAAGCCTCTGCTCAGGACATAGAAGTTGAGCCCCGGCAATTAGCTTGGGACAATCTTATTGACACATTACACATAAACTGCTGTGTCAAAAAATGATCCCACAAAGTTTGTATTTAAAATATAAATATGCATCTAGTCTTTCATTTTTAATGATCCCACAAAGATCTTGTTTGTTTGTTTTCTAAATTTTGTGAATAAGTTTTCTCCTTCCTGCCACCAGGTGAGCTGAGAGCTGTGCTCTCATACAAATGTTGGCTACGTTCTAGAGAGACTGAATGCCATCAGTCCAGGAGATAATAAGGGAGTACATGATAGACCCTGTAAAAATAGGAAACTATTTTTATAAACAAATTATATTATTTTAGAAATAAATTATAAAATATTCACAGTAAGGGATCCCCCTGGTTTGCTAAGGATGAGACACCTCACTTTTCTGAGCTTTAAAAATTCCTACTGAACTTCCCAGAGACTCCAACTGCTGCTACAATGTGTGATTTATAAACAAGATGCATCATCAGTGTGCTTGGAAGATTTTTTTTCCTTCAGTCAACAGCAGTTTTTCCATCACTACTTGCTTCCATTTTTGTACAACTGTTTTTTTCTTTTTACGTGATTTGATTAGGAATGAGCACTGTCTACCAAAGGCAGTGTGGTCCTCACAGCTTTCTAGGTTCTGAATGGCTAAGAAGATTGTGAGGTTTATCCTTACTTGTTTGGAGATGGGAAAGTAGGTTCTTGTCTCAGTGTGAAATGGAAAAAATAATTTAAAAAATGTTGAAGATCTGTGGTCTTTGTCCCCCACCTTAGGAGTGAACTGCTTGTTGACCACTAGAAAATCAGATGATATTCTCTAGCCTCAGACACATGACCCAGAAACATCTTCATCTGTCAAGGAACAACTCCCAATTTAATTAAGATGTTTCTAATAGCCAGAATGATTTCCTGCATTGCTAAATATTAAAATAATGCTGTGTTATCTCTAACAAATCCCTTCTGACATGAAGGAGAGTCCTCAGGATGGATGATGGAGATCTGCATTGAGTCTAACAGGAAAAACAGAAGATTTCTGGTTCCACTGAAATACTTTTGTCTAAGAAATAAAAAAATAAAACAAACTACATGTGCCTCCCCTGAATCATAATAATAATCATAAGTCTTCATAATAAAAACATGATTCCATGTGACTTTGTGCCCATTTGAATTTGTGCAATTGCAAAGCAATTCAGGTTGACACCTCTGGGTCAAAGACACTGACACTGAGTTTTCCTGAAAATCACATTGTAATCTCTCCCAGAATCACAGAGTCACAGAATGGCCAGGGTTGGAAGGGACCTCATGGATCATGAATCTCCAACCCCCTGCCACATGCAGGGCCACCAACCTCCACATTTCATACCAGACCAGCACTCCCACACCAAGCACCTGCACAGGTTGTCAGGACCACTAAGACTGATTCGTGTAGTAGAGATTGGAGAAATGGGACCTGGTCTCAAGTATTTTATTCAGTATAAATCTGCTCTTGTGCTATTTCTTTAAGCAAGCTACCATTTGCTTTCTTAAACTTAGTTCAGCTGCTACAGGTAACATCAAACTCAGGATGAATTTTGGTCTGAAATCTGAACTGTATATTCTCTGAAAGCTGCATTTTGGTCACACTCATACATTTCATATAAAGATTATGCGAAGTCAAAGACAAAGACACTTAGGAACCTGTGTAACAGATTTGGTATTCACAGCACACAAGCCATTACAAAAACTGACAGCTATAAAATGTGCTCCCATGCAATTCAATTAAAAATGTTGTCTTTACATGATGCAGTGCAGCTATAATCTGATTTAACTCAATTGTGTACAACAAAGAAAGGTTCCAAAAGCATTCATCAGTTGACATTTTAATCTGCAGCATTTTCTACTGTCTTACTAGCTTCAGGTTATGTGGTTCCTTGTAGTTTGACCACCATTGCTCAGCAGCCAGCTTAGAGGCATAAGAACACCAGTATTGGGCCTTCCTTGTGTTTGCTAGCATTTGAAGGTTATCAAACAGGAAAATTAAGCCCAGCATGAAGAAAAGCTTTTGAAACCCTGTCCTAACACCTTCCTTGAAATAGCAATAGCAATAAAAAGGTTCCTGACAACAGTACACAGAAAGAGAATGGTTTGCTATTCCAACATCACAAGCAAATGCTAAGCACATTAGCACTGCTATTGCTTTAGCATCCTTTCACTTTTTTCTGTAACACCTCCCTGCAAGGACTGTGCTTGGGAATTTTACACAGATCGGATTACTGATAGAACTGCCTGCTCTTACTATTTCTGCATTTCAGAAAGCTGCACTCTTGAATACAAAACAAAGCCATCAGCAACATATAATTGCCCAAATCTATGGGTTTTGCAGTCCATTCCTATTTCACTCACAGGTGTAATACTGTCACACAAAAGCTTCCTGCCTATGCAGAGCATCAGCACCTCCTCAGGGAAAAGAGCCCCCAAATCTACACAAATGTAGTGAGTAGAAAGATAAAGATGCTTACCCACATGGGTGATAACTGTAGTCAGTCGCTGGGTGAGCTCCTGATGAGACATCTCTTCTTCTTTTAACCAAAAAAGCATTTCACACGGGGAACAGCACAGCATCCAAAAAAAGATGCGCCCAGTGTGGGAGGCTGCACACTCACTGCCTCGCTTGCACACAAAGCAGGGACCACTCCCACAGCATGGCCCTTCTAGCTCTCACATCTTCTGCCAGCTGCTCACCTCTTCCAATTCACTGCCCTCCATTCACGTACCTAGAAAAGCTCCTTCCAAAAGGAGATTTTAACCCTCTTAACAACAGGAAGAGAACGGAGGTAGGGGAAATAAAGCAGGAAAAAGAAACAGGCAAGCTGATTGCTTATGGCTTTTTTTCTCCGTTCTCCCACGGATGAGGCAAATGATAAAAAGACAAACCAGTAGGCAGATACCTTCCTCCAGGGAGACTTTTGGATGGTGATGCTGTGAGTCAGGGAAAAATCCTGGAGGTAGGAATGGCATCAGGAGGAGTGGAGCTGGCAGCAGAGCTGTAACAACAGCAGCTGCTCTTCCGCGCTCTCCTCACCAGCGTGCCTGGCGGCTGAGAACCACTCACTCTCAGCTTCTGGTGCTGCCTCTCAGCCCCTCCGGGGGTGAAAGCTGTTCACTGGGCTCTTCAGGGGCGTGGTGGTCAGAGGCTTCGCTGCCTCGCTGTGCGGACGGGATCCCCCGGGATCTCGATGTGACTGAGCCCGAAGGACCCTCTCCAGCCCTCAAAGGACAGGCAAACAAATGACCCCTGGGCATCAGGCAAGTCTCACCTGTTGACATGCCCACGGATCTTTGCCGTGCCCCAGCACAGGCATGAGTGCACATCAGTGGAACAAAACATGTCTGCAGGGAGCAGTTTTGACAGGGGCACAGCTGAGCCTTGTGCTGATGCACAGCTGCCATAGGACAAAAGGCTGCTGAGCTCCTGAAAACCTTTGTTGACCCTCCTGGCTACAAAAAGGGAAAGTGAGGCATGCAAGAAAGTAAGAAAGTCTGGGACACCAAAGACACCAGAGTCTTGCACACCTCCATTTCTTTGCACTTCTTCTTTTGAAGGCTGCCTGAAGCTCCACACAAGATATTTCTGGGAACAGGAATAATTATACACATAAAATGAAGAAATAGAACAGAGAAGCATGCAGCTGCCCACACGATCTGCTCTATTCGTGGAGAATAGATTCAGCTCTAATTCCAGATTTCCCCGTCCACCTAGAGGATTTTGCTTTGGTCCACCTCTCTACACATGCCAAAGAACATGACATCTTTTATGTACAAAGTTGGAGCTGTAAAATATCACTGTGGGCACATCAGATCTTACAGCACAATTGCTGAGTCAGTCCTGGTGTTGCAGAAGGTTTTATCTACCTCTGTGATGGGAAAAATCAATAAGCAGGTGGCTTACCTACAAGGCAGCCCGAGTATTCTTGCTGTCACACTTGTTTCGGGTTGATTGACCAATTGTGCTGAAAGGTATATTCTGTATTTCTGTTGAGTTAGTTAAACAGCAAATCTGCCTTGAAAACAAGTGAAGAGGAGAATGACTTGAGTTAGCTACCCACTTGCCTTCATTCTGATATTAAAGCAAGAGCCACTTGTTCTGAGATCTTCTTTCTAGCAAAGCCCATCTGAGGAGTAAAGTTCATACTGTAGAGATGTTGACTAAGATTAAAAAGATTTCATCAACAAAGGAACAGATGCTATCATCAGGAAATAGTATAAGGGAAGCAGACTGCCACCCATCCATGAACTCTGGAGGAGTATAAAAGACCTGGGATGCTTTCACAGGATCATAGATTGCAGGTAGCAACACAGGACTAGAGAAGTCACGTTTCCAGACTCTTGACGTACTTCTGTTATTTCTTTTCTGCAGGCAGTGACACACTGTATAATCCCATTCATAAATGAATTAAACTCCACTGAAACGTGGTGTAGATGGTTTGCTCTCACTACTCCTACAGGAAGATTGTTTGAGAACATCAAGTATAGCTAGGAACCTTTGTTTCATTTCTAGCTAAATTTATTCTCAGCTATTTTAAGACCATATGCTCCTATACTAACATTGTTACTCATTACCAGTAACTGCAGACATTTGTACACTTGCTACTTCAAGATCATTTTTTCTCTTATTATTTGTTCTTCTGTATTTGTTTGTTTTCCAGTTGTCTGCTATGCTTTCAATAATTTTTGAACCTGCTGGTCAATTTCAGTCCAATTCAGGAGACAGAAACAAGTTCTTGCAGGTTCACTGAAAATGAGCTGGGCGTACAAAGCCCAAAAGGAGAAAAGGACTGAATAATTCCATTTGGTGGCCGTCTTACAGACTGGCTAGTAACGTGTACATACTAGACAGACAGCCATCACATAGCAGCCTACAATCAGCCACTGCTCCTTCCCCAGCTTATGCTGTGTGGTGGGTTATGTATGATTTAATCAGAGCTGAGGGTGCTATGCTATTACATCAATCATAATGAACTAAAGGGGGAAACTGGAGTTGTTTAGTGGGAAGGCCTGGGATGCAAGACACAGCCACAGGGTAGCACACTCCACTAGATTTACAGATCACAGAATGATTTCTTCACACTGGCAAGATCAGTGATACCTGCAAAAATGATACCTGCATTAAAGAAGGCTGCTGCTCATAGTGTGCCACTCCTAAATGGCAGATCCAGAGGGACTCATCCAATTCAGAAGTGCTGCAAAACCACTGGTAATCCACAGTTCAGGGCTCAAGTCGAGTGAGGGAGAAATAGAAACCCAGAATATAGGAATCTCAGAGAGAGGGAAATGAAAGCTGTCTGTCACTCAAGGAAAGGTTCAATTACACTGAAGCAACTCACTCCACCACTGTAATGGTAACCATTTCCAGAGCTCAGTGTACTTATGAAATTGGGCCAGTACTTCCACTACTGAAAATACAGCCTTCCACTCTGTAGCATAAAGTCCTTGCTGATATGTATGAGCTGGAGGCACAGAAGATGACAATTCACATTTCAGGCACCAGACAGCCTCACAAGAAAGCAGCACTGTGGCTGTACAAACACAGCAGTTCCACTAAAATGATGGCAATAGGAAAGAGCTTGATTTCTTCACAGAGTGACAGCCTGAGAAATCAATAGCCATTTATTAGATCCTGAATTGAACAGCTGAGGAAAAAAGCACTGTAAGCAATTTTAATAAACAGAAAATGACACACTGCAAACAAAAAGTATTTACAAGATCCTATGGCCTCAACAGATGGAAGGGGAAATTCTCACTGCAAAAAATCTAATCTTTCTTTTCATCTTGAATAACTGCACACCCCTTTCACGTATCACTAAAAGCCATGTAGCCCTCTGAGACTGAAGGGCTATTAAAAATGAGAGCTTAACCACCTTAGTTCTACTTTCCAAGCCACGCATAGGCCTTACAGGTTCACCCATCTCTTAAGTTTTTCAGCCAAATCCCCTTCCAGAACCACATCACTAATTTCTGATGTTCAGAATTTCTGATGTTCAGAACGCCCTTGAGGACTTGCTCATACCAGAAATAAAGGTAAACAGATAGAATAACAGAAAAGCTTAGAATTCCTTTCCCAACTTTCATTTTTGCAAGCAAGCTACTCTTGTATCATGACATTTTCTCCTTTAACTTTGGTCTATCTGATCCCCATATCAAAGGCCAGGGTTCTATTACTGGCTGGGAAGAACTGGAACACTGTTGGCACAGTCAGGTAAGGTAATTATGCTGTTACCACTTCCAACTGCTTATGGCAATGCTTCAGATGTGCAGTATAATTCAATTAGCAGAAGAAACTGGTAAATGAGTCAGATACTTCTTTGATGCATACCTACAAAGAAGGCACACTGTGTTTCTTTTCTGTAACAAATCATGCAGTAAAAGACAGCATCACCCAATTTTTCTTACTTTTGTTCTTTTTGAAACACTTCAGTGTTCTTGCTTAGCTTCTAAGATGGTCACATTGCTTGTGCTTCACTGACTTTTCTTGGCTTTTCACTGTCTTTTCAGTCAGCTCCTACGACCAATCTGCAGTTCTCTGCTAAAACTTGCATGCACACTTGTTCTCCCACACAGAGTTCACCCAGTAATGCCTGGGTCTCTGCCTTCACGCTTAACCTCTTGATGATACTCCTGCAAAGCCTGACCTGCTTTGCATCAGACGCTGTTTCATATTCAATGCTCTATTTCTTCACAAATCTATCTAGTTATTTTTTGAATCTATCTATAATTTTTGTAGGAACAAGATTTGCAATTTAAAAATGTATTAAAAGAAAAGAAGGCTCTGGGGTGACCTCATTGCAGCCTTTCAATACCTAAGGGAGCCTACAAACAGGAGGAGAATCAACTCTTTGAAAGGGTAGATAACAGCAGGACAAGGGGAAATGGTTTTTATGTTGAGGGAGCGAAGATTTAGGTTGGATGTCAGGGGGATGTTCTTTACAGAGAGAGTGGTGAGGTGCTGGAACAGCTGCCCAGAGAGGTTGTGGCTGCCCCGTCCCTGGAGGTGTTCAAGGCCAGATTGGATGGGGCCCTGGGCAGCCTGGTCTAGCATTAAATGGGGAGGTTGGTGGCCCTGCATGTGGCAGGGGGGTTGGAGATTCACGATCCTTGAGTTCCCTTCCATCCCTGGCCATTCTGTGAGTCTGTGATTCTGTGTTAAAAAAAAAAACAAAACAAAACAAAACCAAAACCTCTTTGGGTTTTAAGTCCAAAGACTTATAGTCAATTTCAGCCCTCTGGTTCCTCATCTTGAGAAGGAATCAAAAATTTCCTATTCACAGACTCCAACTTAGCCATGACTTTGTACATCATGATCATATCGCTCAGTCATTCTTTCTTGAACTGATCCAAATGTTGTCCTGGTTACTGTATCTTTATTAAAAAAAAAAATCCAAAAGCCAATTGAGATCTCTTGTTGTTATTGCCATCCGGCTTTGAACTTGCTTATGTAAGCTAGTCTGCCTGCTCTGTACTGCTTACATAATTTTGTCAGAAGTCTTTGAATGTTGAAAGTCAACAGATAAATGATGAAAGAAAATAAATATATTTATATTTTTAATTACTTATACTGCCTTGGTTTCTTTAAACACTTTCTAACATCTTTCCTTGTTCAAAACAAAACCTGAATTTTGGACAAAGCTGTTGGACAGTGATCCTGATTTTTAGGATCAGATTAATTGCTGAATTTTGTCTTATTATGTAGTTCATTTCAAGGAAACAGTTCTCTACTTTCAGTGTCATGAAAAAAAACCCAGCACTGGGTGAGTGTACACCTGCAAATGTCAGCAAAAGCAGACTAAGAAGGAAAGGGAACAGGCTTCCCATTTAGATCAGTCCAAGGTGCCAAAAAACCGCCCTGCAACCCAAATGCACATTCTTCACCTCCCCACCCACCCCACCACAAGTTCCTACTCCTACCTCCTGTTTGCTGACACAGTGGTGTAATGGAATGGATCGTCGCACTGAGCTGATGGATCTGCTTCAGCTGGAGGGGAAATGAGATGAAGTATTTGGAAGATAGCAGTGTTCAGGTGTGGTTGGATGACCTGGTTAGGATAAGAACAGAGAAGGTTGCTTGTGAACATTATTAGAAATGAGACATCTGCCACTGGGGCATTACAGTTTTTAAATACTAACACACTGCTAACACACTGGGTGTTTTATGCCTTTATAAATTAAAATAGTCTGAAATAGTTTTATTTATGAAGTAAATATGTTATAAATATACTTGAAAAGGAAAAGTGTCAATGCCACCTCAAATAAACCTCCCCCAAACTAATAACTGATCAGGTCTCTCTCTGGATTTCTGATTTAAAAAGTTTAGTCAAATTCCTCAAATATGTTTCTGTCACAACCCAAGAGGAAAAAAACCACAAATATTTGTAATGTTTTTCAGTAACTGTCTGGCACTTTTATGGACACACAGCCAATTATCTTAACGTGCTTTGGAGAACAAATTCATCATGTTCCAAATGATCAGGTTTTGAAGATAAACTAGTTCTCCTGTGCATTAGACTGTAGACATTTACCATGGACCACATTGAGAGACACTAATAGAAAAACTGTCTTTGCCATGGGAAAGCCTGGATAATAGCGTACAAGAGAACACTGTAAATATAAGTTTGGTCTGTTGGACCTTAAGATGGTAAATGAATGCAGAACTGAGCAAGCATAATATTCAGTCTTTGTATTTATTCACTGGAGGGAGAGAAAAACTGTGAGAGACAAAGAAACTGGAGCTTGAGTTCACTTATTTCTTTCTGGAATGTACTACTTTTACTAAGGTGATGAAATGAAGTGTTCTGTTAGGAAGAACATTCATGTTCTTCATGTTAATATATTCAGTCTAGCAGACAGGAGGTTCCTTCGATGGGCTGAACATGAGGCTCAGACAGAGGTGATAAAATGCTCAAATGCCAGGAATATTTGAAGTGGCCCTTTAAGGAGAGGGTAGAAGGGAGACCACAAAATAGAAGGAAGCTTCAAAATATAACAAAGCCTTATACAGCTTCAGGATGAATACTAATCAGTTATATCTGCTTATGCATCCTTACCATTTCCAAGTCACCGTTACTTGGCAGTATCAAATGTAACCAGAGTGAGAAAAAAGCAGCATTGCATTTTCATCAGGAACAGGGCAACTTCAGAAATTATGTGTATGGGCATCTCTTGCTGCCTAGGCATTTTCATGTTTCAATAATAGAACGCCAGATGAAAAGAAACAGCTTATTTAAAATTGCTCGAACACAGATTACAGGCTTGTCTTGCCAACGGAACGATGTATTTCCAGATCAGTTCTTTCCTGCACTCCTTTTCCAAAGACTGCTCATCTGTTGCCATAGAAACCCTTTCCAACTCACTCTTCCCTTTAGCACAGGTTCAGTTCTGGACGATCTCCTCTGCAGCTGCCTGGGCTGCTCTGGCCTTGCATTTGCTCAGGGGCAGCCAAAGGTTGGACTAAATGACTGAGGTTGGATTGACGCTTGATGGTTGGACTAGATGATCTTGCAGGTCGTTTCCAACCTTGCGATTCTATGAAAGGGAAAGCACAACAGCTGCAAGTATACAACGAGCAGTTGCAGGCAGCAGATTTCCTTTACTTTTTATGCAGGAAACTGCCACACAGTGGGAGGATACGATGTGGCTACTTGGTGCATGAAAACACGGGCGGGCACCACGACTGCTGGATCTGCGGGGATGCTTTGTAGTCCTGTAAAGGGGCCCGTCCCATCAACCACATCCTTCATTTTAAATCCTTGTTCTAATTCTGCTTTTGCTTTCATGGGAAGTAACGGAAAATGTAAAGATTCTCCTTTGGTTAACTGGTAACTTTGGCACATATAAGCCTCGCTTTGTACACGTGGGGGAGCTGCTCTCATAGCAGCGAGGGACGGCACAGGTCCGAGCAGCGGCTGCCCTGCAGCGCGATGCCAGCGGGGCAGGGCAGGCAGTGGGGCTTTCGGAGCTCCTCTTCAGAGCTCTCCCCTCAGGGCGCAGTTCAGCCGCCTCAGCTCCCGCATCCTGACAGGAAGGGCCCCTCCACCGCTTGCTTTCAGCGCTGCCCGGTTTTTCTCTTTCTTTGTTTTTAAATCTTTTTGTTGTTGTTGGAGAAACGGCATTTGCTAAGGTCAGCGAGAAGGAGGAGGCGCCAGCCGCCCATCTGGCCCCTGGTACCACCCCGAGGGGCGGTGCCAACATGGCGCTCCTCGCCCTCACCTCACGGTCCTCAGACAGCGGCGCAGTTGCTGCACTGCCGGTGGGCCCGCCCTCTCCGCCGAGTGAGGGCGCTGTGATTGGCTCTCAGCAGGCGGAAGTGGTCCCGCTTCGCCTTGAGTGGCGGCGGCTTGGCGGGAAGCTGTTGCGGGGCGCGCGCGGTGTTGGGATCGCGTGCGTCGTGATGCGCTGGGTTTAACGACCGCGCCGAGCTGAGGGGACGGCGAGGAGCCATGCAGGCCTTCCTCAAAGGCCCGTCCTCCATCAGCAC
This sequence comes from Lagopus muta, assembly GCF_023343835.1. Taxonomy (NCBI): domain Eukaryota; kingdom Metazoa; phylum Chordata; class Aves; order Galliformes; family Phasianidae; genus Lagopus; species Lagopus muta. The sequence goes on from NC_064441.1 coordinate 7,775,200, forward strand.
CAAGCCTCCAGCCGCCAAGGAGAGGAGCGCGGCGGGGAGCAGCGGGGAAGGCAAGAGGCTCAAACCCGTCCCCTGGGTGGAGAAATAGTAAGGGCCTGCCGGGCTGGGGGCTGTGGGGCGGGTCGCGGCTGTAGGTGTCTCCGCTGGGAGACAGTTGCGCTCCAGAAATGAGCGCGGGGCGGTGTTCTATGTTCAGCACAGACGGCTGAACGTAAGCTGAGCTGTCGGGTCACCGCGGGGAGGCAGACCGGAGGCGTCTGGCTGAGTTCCTGTTGGGATTCTGGCCTCGGCTGCGAAATTTACTGTAGCTCTTTGGCATCGACGTCATCAGGAAGGGGAATGTTGTCTTTCTCAATTTCCATTCCCGCAGAAACTGGTAATAAACCGCATTTGATGTCTTTCTCTTTAGTCGCCCCAAAAACGTGGATGAGGTCGCTTTCCAGGATGAAGTTGTTGCTGTGCTGAAGAAGTCCTTGGAAGGCGCTGATGTGAGTGCTGCCGTAACGTCTGCCTGAGCACAGAACGTGTAGGCAGTGGTGGGGACTTCCCTTTTCCAGTTTGGCTATGGCTGATTCTCCAGGCTAACGAAGTGACTTCCAATGGCACGTGGTGAGCAGTGCGGTGTCTCTGCTGCTTCCAGCTCTCAGAGCACTGTGACACATTGGAATTTTTCTGAGAAATCTGAACTGGTAAACTTCCTGTTAATAATTTCAGTGCTGCAGAAGCTTTTGTTTTCTAGATGTTATTCAGCTGATGCTTCTGGCATTTATGACAAAGAGTGGAGGGGAAACTTTTCATCGAACAACTTAGATTGCCAGTTATTGCTAATCAGTTTGAGTGATTTACTAAGAAAAAGCTAAACATGTTTCTTGTTTTTGTGTTGTTTTTTTTTTTTTTTTTTTCCCACTCCTACTCCCCACGTGTGGAAAATCCCTTCCTTACATACATGTTGGCACTTCTTTAGCTCCATATTTCACCTAGAAGGGGTATTCTTGTGCTCCAAAAATGGCTCTGTTTCTGTGGACAGCCAATGCTAGCTGAACTGGTTGGTAAGGTTGTTCCAAAAAGAGCAGTTGTGATGTGGATATCTGCTCACTGAGAGCTATAAAAACTATGTCAGGCTTTTCAGAGAGTTATGGAGGAACCCTTTCACTTATTTGTACTCTGATGTGCAATGTGTATCCATAGTCTTTGGTGTTTGGAACTCTTACATTGAAACAATTCTCATTTTGATTAGCTTGAGACTGTTTATACCTGAAAATATTCATTTAATCAGAACATGCAGAAGCTGAAGTATTTTATATTTGAGTATGGGGGTTAAAATGGAGCTGGGATGACGGAATTGGGAAAGACTTGTGTAACTTATTTAGTCCATGTCTCCAGATTCAGATTATCCTAAGGACATGGCTATGACCTTACTGTGTAACGTTGTATCCTTGAAAATCTAGGTCTCAACAGCAACGCTGCTGTATTTTAGTATTTGTATAGTTGTAGAAATTAGTAAGGCATTGTTAATGGCTGAAGAGAACTGAGTTCTGTCATCTCTTCTATCTGGACACATCAGTCTTGCAGTGTTGCTTAGGTGATGGGTTGTCAAGTTCTATTTTGAGCAGCAGCTATTTAAAACCCTTTGCTTCTGGATCAGCCACGTATCTCCGTCATGAGCCTTGTGCACTTGTGCTGACTTTTTGCCTCCTGAGTTGAAAAAAGGCAAATTATAACTCCTTTCTATGGTGGCTACAGGCTCTGTATTTTACGATAGCTACCCAAGCTCAGCAAGCCATTTGAGAACAAAATTGTGAGTTGTTCAAATATTTGATGCTTTCAAAATTTAGATGGTTTTGATAATTCTTGAAAGAACTCATTCTGTCAAAAAGGCAGAAGTGTAATTTAAACTCTGAGTGGCTGACTCTTGTGTCAGGAGTTCTTACTGAATTTGGAGATCTGATGGGATCAAAGAAACAGCTGTGATGATGTGCTAAGCTTGTGTCATGTGCTTTATTTAAACCTTACTGTTGCAAATGGAAAGTCGTCCTCTGTTGAATTGCTTTTAAGTATTTGTAGGCCCTGGTTTTGTAGTTGCTAAGTAGGGCAGGATTTCTAAAACTGCAGTATATCTCAGTCTAGAATAGCAAGCATCTCTCTTGTTATAAACTGGAAAGATCAGAGTCCAGGTGGTTTTGAGCTAGAGACATTGATTTCTGTTTTTGTTGCTGCTTTTTTTTCAGAGAAACTGACATATGTTATGGTGTTCTTTAATTTTCAATTACTAGATTATATTTTACTGATAGAGAACCTAGAAAAGTAAGAGTAGGGCTGTAATTTTGGTTTACATCCTCACCTGTGAAACTTGTAGACAGGTATTTGAGGCTTCTCCTGCTTGTGGCAATTCCCTTGAGCAGGCGGTGCCTGCAGGTATCCTGCCTTCCCCAGCGGGCCTGGAGCAATGGTTAAACCAGCTCAGGTTACAGTCTGTTAAAATTAGAGCCACAGAAGTTGCATGAAGGATGAGGCTGTGCTGGTTGACAAAGCAGTGTAAATACTGATGATAACCTCAGTGAGAAATGAGCATAAAAGGGGTTGAGCCCAAAGCAGTACTAGCAGCATGGATTTCACAAACTCAGAAACACTGGTTCCTGTTAAAGCTTTTAAGCAGCTAATGCTTGTTTTGAGAATTAGTGTGAATTAGCGAAGAGCCATGGAATCGTGAATCTTGAAAACACAACTCCACAAAATGTCTGCTTGTGCAGTGTGCTGACTAACATGGCTGGGGTGAATTTTCTGTTGTCGTTTAGGAAGCATTTCCTCTCCATGGAGATTTCTTAAAACTATATATAGGGAGACAATGATGCTGTGGGGCTTAATTAGACTTGAAAAACCCTGTGTTTGTCTTGAGTACTGTTTAGTTTTCATTAGCCAGGGAACCAAGCAACAAACGATTGGCAGAAAGAGCAGGGAAAGCTCAATGTGCTTTTTATAATAAAATGATGAAATTCTGCCATCCGTACTTTTCCAGCACATACACAGTTATGTTTGTTCTGTCTTACCTTAGTTTTTAAAATGAAATGCGTGTTGCATAAGAGGTCTGTCTGCTTCATTTTCTGACTGTGGATCATACATCCCTGCATTTCACTCTGCTCTTTAGATGTCTTTGGCTTTTCTGCTCTGATTCTGTCTGCATTGCTTGCTATATTCAGCATAAAATTCTTTAACTTCAGTTGAATCTTTAGAAATAGAACATGAACCAAAAATAAGTCAGGCAGGAGAGGTTTATATTATTGCTGTTCTAAGAATGTGGAACTGGAACATCTACTGTCAAAAGCAGTTGTTTTAAAACACAACGTGATAGTTTATTTGAAGGACTACTTGCAGAGATGCCTAGCTCCAGTGCTGCTTGATTTCATCCAAAATTAAATCATGGCTAACTTACAGACTTTGGTTTTTGCCGGCTTTGTTCTCTCCCTGTTGCTCTGATACATCTATGGGGTCAGTGGATACTTACTCTCCTTTTCCTGGGCAACTCTTAAAAATAAATAAAGGAATTTCTCGTAAAATAAATCCTTCATTCCTTTAATAACATTTTCCAGTTAGAAATTGTCTATGGTTTCCCAGGTAATGTCTTGTTAGCCTTGTGTTAGTTTTACTAATTGTCCATTTGTATGAAAACGTGCATCCTAGGAGCTCTGTGTTACAGTGGTGAGGAGTACAGGAACAGCCCTGTGACAGACAAATGAGGTCAGCTTTTGTTTTATTTCCAGCTTGTGAATTCCAGACATCCAGCAGACATCTGGTGATAAGGAAGTTTTATGTGTTGTGCTCCTAGGTATTATCCTATAAATATTATTGTGGTCTTCCCTGTGCTTCTTTCATCTTCCCATGTCAGTGTGCTTCTTTAGTGCATTCCCGTTTCTCATCCTAATGTCATTAGTGAAAATATTTGAAAGATCTGTTAAGTTAATCTCTTTGAGAAATGACACAGGTTTCTTCCTTTGAAAAATCTTTGGATTCTTTGGGTATTTGCCAATGCTATGCATTCCAGCCAGTTCTTGCAAGCATCTGTGTGATGTTGCCACCAAATAGCTTGTCTGTGTAGTCTTAAAAAGAACAACTGTTTATTTTCCTTCAGAGCACTGCTTGCAAACACCTAAAAGTGAGAGTCTTTGTATTGTTCAGCAGAAGTAGGTAGTTTCTGTCAGGTGCTCAGATTCTCAGTAGATTTTCCTGTTTTGTTTGCTTGTTTGTGTTTGGTTTTTGTTTTGTTTTTTTAAACATGCCTTACTGTTCCAGCTTCCCAATCTGCTGTTCTATGGCCCGCCTGGAACTGGAAAGACCTCCACTATTTTAGCAGCTGCCCGAGAACTCTTTGGGTAAGCTAGAATTGTGTTGCATTGGTATAAGCAACAATCACATGTCTTCTAATTGTGTGTCTCTGGTTGTTGCCTCTTCTTATGTCACTTCTGGAAACTTTCTCATATATTCTTACTCAAGAATGACTTCGTGTTCTGCTTCAGTTCTAACATCAGCTGTCTCTCTCAACCCGGTTAACTCATGCTTACCATCATGGCCAGCAATACATACTTGAGTTTAACAGCCATGGTAACCCTGTGTACCTTTAACCAAGTGTTCATTAGCAGAAAAGAGTATGAAAAGAGATGGTTTGCATGTGCTGTGCTGAACTTTGTAGAAGAACTCCAGTTTTGACAATTTATTCAGTAAGCTGTTAGCTAAACACATCTTCCTTCACAAAATGTCTGTATCTCAGTCTTTCTGCTGCATGCATTGAGTTATGGCAGGAAGTAATCCTGGGGCTCAGGCCAACTTTCAGCATGTTATAGCTCTTGTGAACTCTGCGTACTTTCACTGAGAGAATTATAACATGTTTTGAGAAGTGTTTCAGCCTGATCAATAAGCAAAAAATGCACAAGAATGCTTGTTGGTATAATGGAATCTAATGCTGATTATGGTGGCTCTTTCCCCTCTGTCTTCAGTGTTTGAGAGGATAAATTCTAGACAACTCTTCATTATGTGATCATCTGAATTCCCAGAACTCAAAATCCCCTGTATTCAGTTTTATTTATTTTAAATCAGAGGTGCAGCTGTATGGTAGTGCTGCTAAATTCTGGTGTTTACTGTTCTGGTAGTATTGCAGTGCAGACCACCTCCAGTGACCAGACCTGGAGATTTAACTGTTTCTTCCACACTGCTCACAGCATATAAGTAGGACACACAGTACAGTGCTCTGTGGTTATCAAGACAGCTTCCATTGCTTTTTCCTGGGTAACTGTTGTAATTTTATGCTTCATTGTTTTTGGCAGCCTGGGAGTCAATTTTAAGAACACCTAATTGAGATTCATACAAGGCGTGAATGATTTCATCTTTATTGTGCTGTACCAAAGTAGGTTATAAAGTAATACTAGCAGAAACAATATCTGGTTCCAAAGGGCTGGAAGGATTGTTGGTATTCTTTGTCACACACTGTTACAAGCAATAACAGCTAACGTGCTGCAATAAAAATGTTACAGGCCTGAACTATTCCGACAAAGAGTCCTGGAGTTGAACGCCTCTGATGAGCGTGGGATACAGGTGATCCGCGAGAAAGTGAAGGCTTTTGCTCAGCTCACGGCGTCTGGAAGCCGAGCAGAGTAAGTGCTGAACCTGAGCTGGCTCTGTTTGGTGGACTTTCCTGCTTAGGACAAATCTCATGATTGTTTTTATTCAGGTGAGCTTCATAATTCTCACCCTGCTCTGAAGTGAGCACTGCAGTCGAGCTCGCAGTGCGTGCAGTACTCTGCTAAGCTTTGACTTGATGGAACTTCACATAAAATATGACTTACTGATATTTTAACTTGACTGTGTGTCTCCTGGATAACAGATTTCTTATCTTTCAGTGGTGAAGTTTGTCCTCCTTTTAAGATTGTGATCCTGGATGAAGCAGACTCTATGACCTCAGCAGCCCAGGCAGCCTTAAGACGCACAATGGAAAAAGAATCTAAAACAACACGTTTTTGCCTTATTTGTAACTACATCAGCAGGTGTGGAAGGAATTTGTTGCTTATTTGAACTTGTTACTCTTCTTCCTACTCAGTACTTCTTTTTTTTTGCTTTGCTTAGGTTTCAACTTATATATTATTTTATAGTGTTATGCTTTGTTTCTGTTTGCCTCTGTAGCTTCATCTACATGAATGTGACCAAGTAATCATTTGGCAAGCATTTTTCTTTTTCAGAATAATCGAACCTTTAACATCTCGATGCTCCAAATTCCGTTTCAAACCTTTGTCAGACGAAATCCAGCAACAGAGGCTATTGGGTGTTTCTGAGAAGGAAAATGTGAAAATCACTAGTGAGGTGATTACTGAGTAACATTATTGTTTAATCCGGTGCATAACTGCATTGCAGCACAAGGACCTGAGCCAGCACAGCTTTCCAGACTTCTCAATTGTACTAAATATCATGTTGAAAATAATTTGGATGTTATTCTCACCACACAGATGGGGGTGGAATTTTCAAGGTCGTCTTAAAATCAAACTGTCTACCAGAGTAGATTAGGGGAAAAACTGTTGGGCTTTTTGCTCTATACTGAGTATAACTTACTGAACTTAAATCCATACTTCATTCTGAAATATCCAGCATGTGTTTGCAGTGCTTACAGCTGTATAATTTGTGGTGTACCCAGCGCTTACGCTTTCTGGATTATGCTTGCAGCTACTCAAGATTTGTTAATCACAATGAGATTTTAAGACTGGCAAACACAGGTAGTGGCAAAAGAAATGTTCTGCTAGGTTATGTTTGTTCATTTGTGTTGTTCAAATCTGGTACTTCAGTTCTATTTCTACCTCTTTATACGGGCTGAAGTGCTAGCTGTAATTTACTCCACTGTGTATCACTTTGCCCCTTCTGAATATGTTGCTTCACAAAAGCCACATGAGTAATACAAGTTGCCACAGTTAAAATACAAACACAAGTGTGGGTAAAGCAATGGATCATTGTGTTACTGTGCACTGCTGTCCTGAGTTTCATTTCAGTTACAAGACAAGTAACTTGGGAAAGGCTTGGTGACATTTGCGGCATAAAATCCTGGTTGTGAGATCATCTCTCTGCATTAGGTCTGCAGCAGCATTTATATTAGCAGATAGGTCTGGTCTGGTATTAAACAGGGAGGTTGGAGGCCCTGCATGTGGCAGGGGGTAGGAGATTTGTGATCCCTGAGGTCCCTTCCAACCCTGGCCATTCTGTGATAGGTTGCACTGTAACTTGTGTATTGAGGCTGTCTGTGACCATCTGCTTCAAGTTTGTCTGATGTTCTAAAGTCAATTTGTTGAGGAAGTCTACTGTATCTTAATTAACAGTGAAAATATAACTTGGCATTTTCTCACGTGATCTTTCAGGCAATATCTTACCTTGTTAAAGTGTCAGATGGGGACTTAAGAAAAGCCATTACTTACCTTCAAAGTGCCACTCGCTTGATGGGTGGGAAGGAGATCACAGAGAAGACTGTTACTGAAATTGCTGGGGTAAGCTTTGTTTTACAGCTTCTCCTGTAGTAAGTCTGATATTGTTTGTGTACGAAGTATTCTTCCTATCTCTGCCTTTGGTCAAAGTTCCATTAAGACAATGGTTTTATGTATATTAGCTTTGTCAGTAGGGTTCTGATACAAAGTCCCTCAGGATTTAAAGGGCTGCCTGGTTCTACACAATTATTATAATGCAAGTTAATACCAACTTCTGTATGTAAAGGGAAAATGTAAAACATGCTTAATTTGAACTTGAAGTATTCTCTCTGTGAATGCAAAATATATTGCCTTGTGTAGGACAGTAGGCTGGAATGTCTTAGTACATGTGGGTTTTTTTGTCTGTGTGAGTATGTAGGTTGTCACTGGATGGTTTGGAAATACCATGGAGGAATGTCTTTCAGTAGCAACGTGCTTTCAACTTGATGTCCACAGCAGGAGTGTTTCTCAGGGTATCTGTGCAAATTGGCTTTTTACAGAAACAGCAGAGATTTCATCCAGAGTGATATAGATAATATTGACAGGGGGAGCAGAATTCTGGGAGAAAATAGCTTTTAAAAAGCTGATGTGAAGATGTTTCTATGGCAACGAAACACCCCTAAAGCAAGAAATGTAAGATTAGGACTTGAAAAACTGAAAAAGTGAATTGGCTTTAATGATGGACACCATTCCTTTGAAGGTGTCACTGTAGTGACTGATTGTGGAGGCTGAGAGGAATGGAATGGGAACAGGCAGTGGCTACTGTGTGTGTTTCATAGAACAGTTGTGGCTTTTCTTTTACATTTTCAGTGAACAGTTCACACACAGCATCTGGCTGTATGAAAAGAGCTGGAGTTCACTTACAGGTAAATGTAAGTCATCATTTCTAAGAAGCCTTTTTAGCCTTCTAAGAGTTATGAGGCTTCTTAGAAAGAAAACATAATAGGAAGGAGAAGCATAAAATTCCATTTGACAGCTTATTGAATAGTACTTAGTTCAGCAGAAGGAACACAACTCTGCATCTCCATAAAGACTTTCAAGTTTTTGGTCATACAGGCCTTTCACATGGTGAGGTAATCTTAGGACAGAAAACAAATAAAGAAGCTTTGAAAGCAGACATTCAGCTGACAGGAATGATGATGTGTAGAGGGGAGAATGTCATCAGTACTGCCTGCTCTGAGATAAATAATGGCATCTGTCAACTTTTCTCTTCCAATTTATTGACTGATCTTTTTCTAGGGGCTTTTTTTTTTTTTTTTAATATTGTCCCTATTGCATCATTGGAGAGAAAATTGATTTGCTGTGTTCCTTTGGTGCAGTACGGTACAGAAAGCATTGCCTGATAAATGAAGTCTTGCATTTAGTGCCCCAAATAAATGATTGTTTTGATTTGAAAAATGGCTTTGACAATTCTCTACCTTTATGTAGTTCTTAATATCCCCAACATAGAACAAATAGTAAAGGTGAGCTCTCAGTTGTTTATTTAAAAAAAAAAAAAGTTATCTAGTCTGTCTCAGCAACTTGAGAGTGGTGTGGTGAGTAGAAGAACAAAGTGGTCTCCTTTATGGACAGTTCATGTTTGCTGCTGTAAACATCAGCTTCAGTCCTGGCTGAATTCTGAGTGCACCCAGTTGAAAGTAAGAAATGTAACTTCTTGTTGCAGGTCATCCCAAGAGAAACAATAGATGGACTGCTATCTGCCTGTTGGAGTGGTTCATTTGAGAAACTGGAAACAGCAGCAAAGGTAGAGTCCCTAAGTGCTCCAGCCTGCGTATCTTTCTAGGTCACTGCCCGGTGAATCCATTGCTATGGCTCTGCTGCTGAGAGCCACGTGGCATCACATCAGTCAGGAGGGGTGTTTCAAGAAGCACGGCTTTCACCTGATAGTATGCTGAGCTCTCCCTGCTGAGGAAGTTGTGAAAGCAGCAAAACAAGATTCCCTACCAGTTAACTGTCCTTTTCCTGAACTAAACTGATGGCATGTAGAGCTGTTAGACAAGGTCAGGCACAGCAGGAATTCATAGTGAGATGCTTAGCTCAGAGCTTTAGAATTGCATCTTCAGTGGACAGGAGTAGTCTCTGAACTACTCACCTACATAGCAACACAGAGGCTGTGTTAGATGAGAAGTATCCAAATAAAGCTGTAATAAGCCTTAGGTCTTAAAATAATTCATGTTAATCTTACAGTACAGTAAGTTTGTCTTACCAACTGCAGTGACTTAAAATAGATCTTGCTGGAGAAGGCACAGGCTGCTGGTTTAGGGGGGTGGATTTATTTTCTTTAATACAAGCAGAAGTTCTACTCTGAAGAATGTGAAGTTCCTAATATCATGAGTTCGAGTTTCGATGGTGATGAACTGGATCTTGAATCTAGGAGGAATCCCTGTGAAGCTGAGTGTCCTGTACCATTCCCTGCAACAGTGGGGGCTTTGCTTCAATATCAGCACTTGGTGAACAACTGACACAATTTGAGTGCGTGCTTTTATAAAGCATGGTACTCTGTGTTTTGTACCAGATTGCACTTTTCTATTTTCCTAGACTTCTGTCTGCTTAAATGGCTTAATGGATACTCTTCTCACTATTTACTGCCACATGGCACTACTGGTTTAACAACAACAAAATGGTATCTTCAGTAGCCATAGTTTTTAATTTAAAAGCTTCTGGCCTTACAGTTCTCTATATGTCTGAGGTTACTCACTACCAGATGAAGAAAATAAATCAAAATTGGCTGCACTTCAAAATGCGAAGGCTGTGAAACTCTGTCACATGGTGCTGTGGATGCTGAGCTTTCCTAATTTTAGAGAGAGTTTGGACAGGTTCCTCAGAGGTTGCTCAGAGTGCCTCCAGCTAACAAAATCCTTGATGTGAGTTGTCTGAACCTGGGACAGCGTTTAGGTGAACATTGCACTATGCCTGCTGGGCTCCTTGCTGCTACTTTGGGTGACTGTGAGGCAGGATGCTGGGCTGCACGTAAACTGACTTGTCCTGCACAACATCAAGTTCCACAATAGGTTCCAGTAGTGTCTTCTGGTTCACACAGTTCCTCAGATTGGCCATTTTCCTGTGTTTACTGCTTAATTATTTCCATTTTCTTCTACCCTTACACAGAATCTTATAAACGAGGGCTATGCTGTTGCTCAGCTCATAAGCCAGCTTCATGATCTTGTTGTTGAGAGCGAAGACTTCAGTGACAAGCAGAAATCAATCATTGTCGAGAAGCTTGCAGTAAGTTGGTAGTTTCTCTTTTTAGGGGAAAGAAGTTGTTAGTCCACAGTGCTTAATTTCTCCTTTTTTTTTCTCATGTATTTAGCTCTGATTTATACTTTCCAGTAATTCCTTGTGTAAAGCAGGTAGAGCTGATTAACCCCCGTCAGTTGCAGTGTGAATGGTGCATCTCCCTTACTATTTATGAACTGTGAAGTCTTGGCCTTGAGAAAGCATGTTTTTCCTGGTGTGGGCTGAGAGGGACAGAATGGGTGAGCACTGGAGAAGTTGGAGCCAAACAATTAACCAGTTGCCAACTTAGCCAGGTTGCTCTCCCTTGTAAATAGGGGACAGCTGGCTCGTAACAGTTTGTAAAGGGTTTTAACCTCTCACTTCTGATTGCAGGAAGTGGACAAATGCTTGGCAGATGGTGCTGATGAGTACTTGCAGTTGATAAGTCTGTGTGCCCTTGTGATGCAGCAGCTAACACGAAACACCTAGCTCCTCCAGCAGCAGTTGCCTTGGTGGTTGTAGGATCTGCCTACTTTTGTATTGCTTTTACAATAAAGTAACTGCTCAGTATGGTTTGATTAAAAGAAATGGGAGAGTGACTTTATTAGCTTAATGGAGTGTGGGGCCTTTGGAAAGAGGATTAAAGAAGGAAGCACTTCAGCCACTGGAGCATTTTTTACCAGAGCCTGTGACATTAAATGTAGCAGGAAGCACTTTACAGTAAACAGATTTGATGGGGTGAGTGAAAAAAAGTACACCAGGTCTCATTTCAGTTACAAGTGAATTTTAAAGGCTGTTAGCATTTGCTGTAGCCTTAAATCCATGCTTTCTTTCACAATGCACTACCCACACCTGACCCTGTTCTCAACTGCATGCAGTATGAGAAATAGAGGTTGAGCTCCCCCAGGAAGTGACAGAGCTGCTCACCCATTAGTGAGGCCCAACCATCTTGCAAGAAGACTTACACTGCAAGTGAATATAGAAGTATTTTATTGAACATTCAAACTTCATTAAGACATGTGCAATATGGCAAATTTTACTGGGTTTAACCCTAACTAAGACAATAGTATGATTGCTTGCTTGCTGGGGCTTAGCAACAGGGTCCAGATCACACTTACCACTAATTAAATACTTTATTGAATAAATACATATCAAACAAAAATGCATTTTAATGCTCTTATAAAAGTTTTGAGATTTTGAAAGGCCTTTCCAATTCAATCTGAAGGGTAAGTACATACAATAAAGGAAGGTAGGCTAGTTTAACATAATTGGCTGATTTTATACAGCACTTATATCTTTTAGTCCATAAGTAAATTATTAAATGATAAAGAACATCTAATACAACCACTTCTATGGAACTAGGAAATAAATTTCTAATAAAGAAAAAATTTACAGACCCCATGACTTTCCACCCAACCCCAACAGTCTAACCCTAAAGTGGATAAAGCCAACGGCTTCCCCCACAAGAGCTCACGACAAAAAGTCGCTTCGCTTATCAAAAATCTGTATTTCTGATCCGTTATGAGCATTGAGACAAGATTCAATATATCCCCGAAGAAAGAAGCACAATGCAAGTGAATCGCCTATTCAGCAACAGCGAGCACTGCATTCAAACCATCTCCTCTCCAGGGATTAAATGAGATCAGCCACATTCATTGGCATCTCCTCCACTGTAGTATTGTAGAATGTCTCAATATCACGCAGAATCCTCTTGTCCTCTTCAGTGACAAAGTTTATAGCCACACCCTTCCTGCCAAAGCGACCTCCTCGGCCAATCCTGCACACAACAGAGAAGGCATTTACGCACAGGTTAACTGCTCCGTTCACTTGAAACACTTTAAAAATGAAGAGATCCATTCATTAACTCCTGTTTTTATCTGCCAGTGGCCAGTGTGTGCTGTGCTTACTGGACTAGCTGCTGACCGTCACCTTGGTTAGGAAAAACTAGCAGTTAGTGCCAACAGTATAGCAGTGTCCATCCTATGGAGAGTAGTGGAGCAGAAAAGGTTACGCTTTTGGCTGCAAAGTAAGATCTTCACGTAATGGTCGGTACTGCAGTACAATGCTGACCTCCTTCTCCCTCCTCCCCTCTTTGAGGAATTAGAAGCCCACACCACATGCATCCAGTCTCAAGCACATGGAGTACAGAGATGCTCATCTTTCAAAAATCACAACTTCTTAGGTTCATCCAATAGCATGGAACAGCACAGTCAATTTTGACATTGATGGTTTCCAGTGGGAAAACTTAGGGTTGTTATGAAGACAAAAATGTAAGCTCACTGTTCTAGGAGTCTACGTCACAGTTAATTTAGTTACACCCACCATCAGTTCTACCTTCCTGTGGACTGCCCAGCACAGCACCTCGTCAAAAAGGGCTACACACAGCAATGGCTCACAGAACTTAGGGAATAATCATGACAAAAGAAATATAAATACCGACTCGCTCTTTATTCAAACTGTGCCGCTTACGAATCCACGTCCTAAATTACGTCAACGCCGTTTCTGAGCACCATCTTGTGTCATCAACTGCTGCTATCGACTCCTGTATTTTTTTACATCAAGTAATAAAGCACAGTTTACTTAATTTAGGGACAGTCACTGAAGCAGTTAAACTAAACCTAGGGAAACAAAACTCAAATTGCTACCAGAAGACACACACCACACAGGAGAGAATACCACTGCAGAAGGAGCCACCAAGAGCAAACAAGGCACACAAAACACGAACACAATTAGTCCTCCAGGAGTGAAGACAGATTTAAACCACTAGGTTTGCTACCATTAATGTCTAGTGACTGAGCAGCAGCAGTAAAGCAAGTGAGGATTAGCTAGGACCTAGGATCCAGCTAACAACCTTGCTGGCAAGATGCTGTGCCAATAATGGCACTGTCATCGTCTGCTACAACCTGGAACACGGGGGCAGTTCACACACCTCAACAGCACATGGATCAGCCACTGCTGAACTCAGCATATTTCTAAGTTTTCCCACTGCTTTTTAAAAATTGACTTAAGAGCTCTGCTCCTCCCTCATCTCAGGACTGTGTGCAAATCAGGGCTTTTTCAAGCATAAAAAAGCCAATGCATTTACTTCCTGCTAGTTTTTTTTTTTGCTTTGTTTGCAGTTATTGTATGCATGGATGGGTAACACTCAGTGACAAAAGACTAACAGAAGAGCAGGTGAGGATCTGTGCCAAGTTCTGTGCAGAACATGGCATTCAGTGTAATGCACAAACTAGAGGACAGAGCAAACTAACCTGTGAATGTAATTTTCACGATTGGTCGGCAGGTCATAATTTATAACCAAAGAAACTTGCTGCACATCAATGCCACGAGCCTGGAAAACAAAACAGGACCTTTAATGCAAGTCACAATCTTCAGATTACATTACTTACCACTTGCTTTTGTTGACTACATTGTTAGTGACGAACTACAACTGTGTAGTCCATAGTGGAGCATAGTCTTTTCTCTTCCAAGAAGCTCCAGTAGTTCAGGCTACAAGAACCTTCACTGTATTATGAAGCTTTTGGCACCACATTGAAACAAAAACATGCTCACGTGAGGTAACACTCACCAGCAAGTCAGTAGTGATCAAGACACGGCTTGATCCCGATCTGAACTCTCTCATGATAACATCCCGCTCCTTCTGGTCCATGTCACCATGCTGCAGTTAAGAACGTGACAATTACTATGGGAATTCCAGTACTGCAGACCAGAATACCTTCAGAAGTAAGAGGATGTATGAAGCCCAGCGTCCCTACCTGCTGTGGGAACTAAGCAGGTAGGGATAGAAGGAAACATTTTTCTTTAAGCAGGGGGAACGATAATACAGCACTGCACAGCTATATCATAACTTATCCTGCTTTTGTTAGCGTTGCTTTTCAGTATGTACCTGGCATTTCTGAAGTTGAGTGAGAGGAACAATTCTTACCAGAGCTGAGACTGTGAAGTCCCTGGCATGCATTTTTTCTGTAAGCCAGTCCACTTTTCTTCTTGTATTCAGAAAGATAACGGCCTGAGTAATGGTCAGTGTCTCATACAAATCGCAGAGAGTATCCAGCTTCCACTCCTGAACACACAGCAGAAACAGAAATAAAAACTCTAAAGCCATGATCAATAAACGTACCCTACTGCACACCTATAATTAACGTGACCTGGAAAAAACTAGAACAATACACAAAGTTCCTGCAGCAACTGTTGCACCAGATCTTCAGACACAGGACAACGGACATTAAGAAAGAGGTCCACCCCAGTCATTTTCAATCCAGTGCATCATTTTTCTTCTTCTTGCGTGTACTCTACTAGCATTATTACAGAAACCAAAGCTCAGCCTCAGTTTCTGTAATTTTAGCACAGTGCTTTAACAAGAAGGTAACATTCCTGAACTCTTCCAACAAGAAGCGTAACTGACACCAACCTCTCTTTCAACATTAATGTAGAATTGCTTGATACCCTCCAGAGTCAGTTCTTCCTTCTTCACTAGAATACGTATGGGCTCTCTCATGAACTTTTTGGTCACTTCCAACACATCCATTGGCATTGTAGCTGACAGCAGCACAACCTAGAAAGCATTGCTCTGTGTTAGCACACACCAAAGACATGACATTTCTGCTCTGTCACTCTGTTCAGGAAAACTGGAACCATTAACAACATCAGTGACTGCATTGCCACGTTTATGTCAGAGCACAGACCTGACCTTCTCTGAGGTCAAGGCAGACAGGAAAGCAACTGAGCAGTTATCAGGTACACCTGTAACCAAATCTGCAACCATCAATTCCACCATGTAAGATTCTTACCTGAATGTTAGTGCTTAGTTTCTGGAAGATCTCGTAGATTTGATCCTTAAATCCTCGGCTCAACATTTCATCAGCTTCATCCAGAACAAACATTTTGATCCATTTGGGTGCTATCAACAGAAAGAAAACACTTTGTGAAGTTTCAGGAACATACAATACTTCATTACTGAGTGCTCAGAGAAAAATCCAATCTGTACTTACAAAGGTAGCGTCTGTTCAACATATCAAACACACGGCCTGGAGTTCCAACCACAATGTGTGGAGCTTCAGCCTGAAGTTTCTGCATTTCATTGCGAACATTTGTGCCACCAATGCAAGCATGGCATGTTGCTCCCATGTAATCTCCAAGGGCCAGAATTACCTTTTGAATCTGGAAATAAAACCCTTCTGTGAGTAGCAGCTACTGGCACATTCAGTGCTACATCATTGCTGCTTATGGACTGGGAAGGATTACGTGGCTCTACAGACTACAGTGAAGATCTGCCTCTCATTTTGCCCTTCTGCTCATTATTTAGGTGTTCATTAGAAACTTCAAGTCAGAGGGACAGTTGTGAAGTTACTTTTCACTCTCACTAGTCTTAACTACCTAATGGCAATTCCCAACTACCAGTTAAGTAGAAAAGCAAGGCCTCAAAAAAGAGCTGTTAACATTTGCACATAAAGCTCTTGCAGAAAGCTCTTATGAAAGTGCCCTGCCATCTATGCCAGGCTTTCAAAGCTGCCTCATCTCAACAGTGCCTTCAGACTAAAAAACACAAGACTGAACCTTCATTCAGAGACTCTTCCTCCAGATATTTTTCTCAAGATTTCTTCTCTGTCTCATCTCATACATTTAGTTTTACCTTCAAAAAGAATCTTTACCACAGCACTGGCATCTTGGTATATACTAGTTTTAAAAGCAGAGCAATTTTTATGCAATTGATTTTCTACTCTATTCTGAGCTCTGGTCATCTTAACCTTAAAAAGCCAGCATTACTAGGTTACGTTAATGATAAAAGTTACGTATCCTTTAAGCTCTGTTCAAGCACTCCCACTTACTAAAACAGAACATCAAGCCCTGAGGGTGATGTGGACATGCAGTGTAACAGTAAGAAAACATCACAGCATTACAAAAACAATGAAGTGACCACATGTGCACTGCAGTTTTCATGTTGCACAACTGCACGCAAGTTTCAGAACACTATTTTGGTTCCACTCAGAACACCATACTTGAGTAACACTTTTTTTTTTTTTTTGCTGAAGATGCTCCCTTAGAACTGTGTACAGCAGAGCAGCTGCTTCCTGCAGTCCTGCCCCAGCACACCCTCCAAATGCAGCACAACTCTTCAAGCAGTCAGAGAACTTGTGGGACAGAAGCCAGTTCATTTCCCCCATTACTCAACACAAAAAGGGTTCTGAATGGATATGAGTTACAGCCCCTTAAGTCTCACAGTTGTGAAACCTGAAACCTATGCAACACACAAGCAGCTTTTTTTTTAAACTACACTATCAATACCTGTTGAGCCAGTTCTCTGGTAGGGGCCAATACTAGTGCTTGGGTCTCCTTGAGATCAATCTCCAACTGCTGCAGGATGGAAATAGCAAATGTGGCTGTCTTGCCAGTACCTGACTGAGCTTGAGCAATCACATCATACCCTAAAAAAAGTAGGATACACGTTTACTGTTCCCACACTGGTCATTCACGTTTAGTTTCATTTCATTCCCTTTGAAATAAGTGATCAGCATTACAAGTTCTCTCCATTTCAGGTCAGCCCCGAAAGATGGTGTACCATCACATCACTTGTTCCACAGAGATTAAAAACATGTACAAATGCAGAGATAAAATGAGCGTTATATTCACTTTACATTTTCTTAATCAATGCGTTACTATTGACAGTAAAGGAATTGCTCCCCTACCTTTGATGCATGGAATAATAGCTCTCTGCTGAATAGCTGAAGGCTTTTCAAAACCATAAGCATAAATGCCCCTTAGAAGGGATTCCTTTAAATTCATATCATCAAAATTGTCGACAATCTCATTCCAATTGCTCTGCAATGAAGAAAAACAAACAAGTTTTGACCGAGTTACTCCATCCACAGCCCAGCTCCATGCATCGGGGCGGTTCGGGGACTGCGCTCACCTCAATGACACCATCGGGCTCCATTCCCTCGGGGCCGCCATGGTCTCTGCGGGAGAACAACACCGGCGTTAGCGACGGGCCGTGACGGATCGGCCCAGCAGGTGCTCTGGTTCCGTGCCAGCCGGCCGCCCCGACGCTCTGCCCAAACCCTCGGCCCATCGGACGGACGCCGCGCAGCCCCCGGCCTCCGCCTCCCCTTCCCCCTCCCTCCCCGGTCACCTGCTGCAGGCGGCGGGGAAATGGCGGCCGCTGCGCAGTGCGAGATCCGCCGCAGCGCCGGGCGTCAGCGCGGGAGAGGGGGGAGGAAGGGGGGGGGGGGGGGGGGGGCGGGGGGAGCGGGAGCCGCCGGCCGCGCCGCGTTTCTCCCACCCGTCCGCGTCAGCAAGTCTCGCGAGAGCTCCACCCCTGGGATTGCGCAAATCGGGCACCGAGGGCGGCGAGCGAGGAAGGCGCCGGCACAGCGCCCCGAACATGGCCGCGTCTTCCGCCCAGCCCTCGGAGCCGGAGCGATCGTAGGGAAAGGGGGAAATCGGTGGAGAAAAATAAAAAAGGGGAAATAAAAGCCCGCCAACAAAAACGTTTTATCTCTCTGTTTTATCGCACAGCGCGCAGGGATGGATCAGATCTAAAAACAGCCCTTTTTCAGAGATGGGGGGTTGTAAAGATAGGCAGTACGAACGAGAACCCCGAGGGAAGGGGCTAAAGGGCCGAACGCTGTGGGGACGCGGGATGGAAACGTCTGGAAGCGGGAGGGGCCGGAGGCGCGGGGCCGGGCAGCGCGTTCTGCCGCATCCCGCCCGCTCCGCGCGGAGAAGGGGCCCGGGGCCTCCGCGCCGCGCCATACCTGCTATAATCCGCGGAGCCGCCTGACATGTTCCGATGACCAGCGCTGTCCTCAACTGAAAAGGCAAAGCTTCCGCGGCGGCCGCCTTTTATACCCGCCCGCTGCCGGACTCGTTTCGCTCCGCTCTGCGCATGGATATACGCCTCACACCGCGGCGAAAAAACGCGAATTCCCGCCGATTGAGGCCCCTCCGCCAGCGATCCCTTCCCGCCCGCTCCGTGAGGCGCTCTCGGCGGGTGTTTCTCGGCCCCCGGGGGTCGCGAGGGCAGTGGAGCCTCGGACTACTTTTTCCTCCCCTCGGAGCGCGGAAGGATATTGCACCAGTGGCGGCGTGATGGAAACGCGCTCCTTCCTCTCGCCCCCCCTCCCGCTCCGCACGGGGTTTCCCACCCCGGCCCTGCTGCAGCGCGGGGGAGGGGAGCGCGGGGCGCCGCGCTGAGGGGTCGGTGTGCGACATGTGTGCGTCGTGCAGGCAGAGCGCGTCGGTTGTTTTTGAAGCTTTCCGTGTGTAGTCCGGGGATGGCAGGGCAGAGCGGCTCCCTCGAGTATCGCAGGGCTCGCCCCCCACTCCCCACACACAGAAGTGCCGGCGCCGTGCAGGACGGCTTCCCCGTGTCAGCTCGCGGTGAGGGCGGGAGGGGCCGGCAGAGAGCAGAGGAAAGGAAAGAGCGGCAGCGGGAGCCGCCCGGCCTGCTTTATGCGGGGGAAACGGCGCCCTGAGGTGCAAGGGATGCTGCCCCTTGCTTTCACGTTTTGGAAGATCGTGTTGGTGGTTTTAATGCATCCCTTGGGTTCCACAGTATTGTGTTCATCGATATTTCTTACAGGCAAATAATGCAAGTTGTAAGCCATCGTTGGTGCCCTCTTTAATTGGCATTCGTGAGTCACCTCTGAAACTTGTTTCCATAGTGATTCTATAGGAACAAGTGCAGTGCTTGGAAAACACGACCCTTTGCTTGTCAGGAATGCTGAGAATTGTGCAGAATTGTCTAGAATATCTGCGAGGAGAGGCCGAACGTACCGTGCTGTGGTAGCATCTGCTGGGGAAACACCTCCAGAAGTAACAGCACGTGCCGATGTCCGGGCTGAATCGGACAACCTCTGCTGACCTGCCCTGCTGCTCCCATGCCTGCCCCCGTGGGCTGGGAGGGCTGCGCTTCTGCTTGGGGCTGCCGTTCACAGCAGTGCCTCAGCACACTCCTGAACCACGGCCGTGCACCTCTGATGTTTTGTATTCCGCTTTAGTTTATTTGCAAGAATGTGTGGAAAAGCTTTTTAGGATGTTCAGGAACGTCGGCCAGCATTTTCCAGTCTTTGAAGGCCCCTTTAAAAAACTTATAAGCTGCTATCTGGGAAGCAGGTACAGCATTGAAAGGTCAGACTTGGCCACTGACAACATCTGGGACTTGCTGCATCCTCTGGCTTTGAAGCTTTCTAAGCTTCGTGCAGTCGTCTCCACTGAAAGTCTGCTCAAGGCCCGTGTTTGTGTTATCATCGGGCTGAAGTGATACCAAAAAGATATTCAATAATAGCTTTGTCTGTGCTGCTGTCGTTAGGATCCACAGCTGCACTTTATGTGCACGCTATGCGCTTGGGTAGATGTCTCCCCGAAAGACAATCTTGGTGAATCATGAGATCTTTGGTGGGAATGAACAGAACGACGCATTTATTAATACGGGGTAACAGATGGACCAGCTAGTTTAGCAGCTGGGTTTCCAGTCATTACTCATGCAGATCAAAGTGAAGAATGATATATCTAAAGAAAGCAGTAGGAGTTGACGCCTCCTGAAGCTGAGCTCCAGTTGAGCAATCCCTTGGAAATTTCAGAAAGCTCCTTTTAGAAATCTCCTACCACGACTTGAACATACCATGAAGCTGTCACGGACTTCTTGGAAATCCTGGAAGACCCTGAAATCTCTTTCTGCACTTGTGCACAAGCAGTTCCAGCCTTGTGCTGCAGTTGATATCGTGCATTAAATAATTCCCACAGCTAGCAGGGCAGAGAAACATCGTACACAGTTTATTCAAGGTAGGTCGTGCTGAGGATCAAAATGACTTATTAGGGTGTTGTTAGCAAGAGGTAATGTTTTTCAATTCGTCGTTCCCAAAGGATCCTGCCTAAACAAAAGCATGCTTCCTTGGATGTAGGAGTGGATAGCAAAGATTCTGGAAGGTCTCCAAGGGAGAGAAAAGGTCTGAGTTGCAGAAGCCCCATGCCTGTTACTTAACTAGTCCCAGGGTTTCGTTAATGCTGACTTATCTTGTCATTGCACTGAAACTGCAATCTAGACAAATTAAAGAATACTAGTTTATAAGGTGCAATACTGTTAATGCACTGAGGCTTGTTTTGTATTCTCTAGTACTTTGGTATAATTTGACATCCACAGAATGATGATTTTAGGTTGGATTTGTCATCCTTTTTAAAAGTTATTTCACAACTTTGGTGTTGTTTTTTTTTTTTCCACACATATTTGTGCTCCCTGTAGCTGCAATCAGGCTTTAGTTATGAAGTCTCCATGATGCCATGTCGAGTGAAGTGGAAGAACTTCCAGAGGTGGCATTTTCTCTCTTAGTTGAAGATCTGTCTCAGTGAGTCGTTGTGCTTTAGGCTGATGAGGAACATTGCCCAAAATGCTTAAATGAATGAGGAGCCGAGCGCTGTGCAAAGCCAATGGGATTTGGGCCGCTTTATTTCATTTCCTTGTCCCCTGTGCTCAGTGTGTTCTGGACTTTCAGACTTCGTGCTGAGGCCGTAGGGTGGATGGGGCCTTTTGCTGAGCAGCTGACTCACTTGTGTGCAATGTAGGCACCGTGGTTTGTGGCTGTGCTCCCTCACTGCTCCGAAAGCAGGTCTGCAGCGCTCCTCCTTCACCTCTGTACGGTTGTGTCTCTTAGCCTGAGTCCTCTCATTGCCCGTAATATAACGGATATTCCCAAGGCAAGTACTTGAAGCAGAAGAATATCTTTACTTCTGTCATTTTTTTTTAATCATTAACTCCTCTGTGTATTGTGGAGCTCCATGGTCATACTTTCAGGTCTTGAATGCTCTCCTTGTGGAATGATTGCATTATTTCTGACAGTTGTAGAGGATTGGAACCGCGCCCTGGACACGCCTGCAGCTGAGCTCTGTTCTCTGGTATCTGAAAGACTTTCGATGTGACCACAGCCCTGTCATTCTAGCAGTTAAATCGAATAGGTGATACAAATTAGAAGCTTTCCATTGACTTCTGTTGGGATGAGAAGTTTGCACTTCAGTATTGTTCCTTTGTAAAGTGGGGAAGCGGTACTTTCCTCAGAGGTTACGTGTGGGCTGGTGTTTGAAAAATGTGGAGATATGTAATGGGAAGAGGCTTAGAAAGCATTTGATAGGAGTTGACTGCATGCTTTCAGGATAGAGTTTGTTCTTTCTGTTGCAAAAGCAAAGAAAGAGCGATTAAGCAGGTGGCAGCTGCTGATAACATCCGGGCAGTCCTGGGCTACATTTGTTTTTTAAGTTAATTAGAAGGCTTCTGCACTGCTGTGAGTAGCATGTCATGTATTTCCCTGAGAAAGTCTTCAAATAATGTTTTTTTTCCATTGCTGAGAAAAAGGTAATTTAATTGTATAAAGAAAGTGCTTTTCCCTTTGATATTGGCAAGTCATCTAGGTAAGTTATTTGTTCTCGAGGTTGTTCAATCTGGAATCCCATGAAGATGCCTGAGATTTTTAGTCACTGAGCTGATTTCACTTCAGTTTTGAAAGAGCCGTACTGGCTGAGCTGCAGCTGTATTGAATTTGAAGTACCTTTCCTCATTGATTAAACAAACCTCCAGGAAGCAGAGTGGTGTTTCTGTCCTTTCAAGGCGGACCCAAAGCCTGTGAGCTGCGCCAAGGCAGGAGCCCCGCAGTGCCTCAGCAGCTCTTGGATTGAGCAGGGCTGTATCCACAGCATCACTGGATGTAGTAAAACAAAAAGCCTCAAGAGAGCCAGCCCTGTGTGTGTGCTGAAGTCTCCATCTCCTCCAGCAGAGCGTCTTAACCTGTAAAACGGAGTATTTTGCGTTTAAAGAGCTTGTTCCAACATGTAAATGTTAGCAGTAAAGATGGTTGTTAATAAAATGAGCTGTGTCGGTAGAGGTATTGCCTTGAGGTAAACCTTGGCTTCTAGAAACTGAAAGTTTTCCACAGAGCTTTAATTTTTGTAAGAAATTGGCATCTGTTTCTGTCTGGAGGAAAGCACAGCTCAGATTCCCCCAGTTCTGGTTCTGTCAGCAGTGCTGGCTTAATAGGAGAATGCAGATAAGTACTTTCAGCCTTGTGCCCTCATTTCATCTGCCTGGAAAATTATAATCTCCTATTTTAGAAGTGTCCCTTAGACTGTAAACTGTTGATGGACTGATTGCTTGCTGTGCTCTGCTTCTGTCTGCTTCTGGTCATTCCGGGAGGGGAGCTGAGGTTTCACCTGGGTTTTAAAGAAAAAGTAGCTGAGGTAAACATTGAGGTGTGTTTAATCACTTTTGTTTTGTTAATCCTTGTGAGATTTTTGTTTTGTATGAAAAAATGTAAATATTAGGAGGCTTTCCTCCCTCCCAGCATTCCAGATGCTGTTGCCAGGACTGGGTCTGAAATGTGTGCCTTGAAGCTGCTGAGGAGCTCACTTGTAAGCCTTCTCCTCTTTTGTTTGTGGTTTCTTTTTAGGGTTGTGGAGCACCTGCAGGCCAGCCCTCAGCTCCCATGGTTTGTGCTGTAGCCCACTCAGAATGCTGTTCTGTTTTGTATGCTGAGTGAATGCTACTGGCAGAAATGAACGTGTAAGGTGCAAGACAATGAAAAACTTGTTCTTTTATTTTCAGGTGGTGCAGAACAGAACAGCTGCCCAGGTTCTGCCAGGATGCAGTAATGCAAGCACAGCCAGCACACAGGTAATCACATTATTTTGGCTTGGAACTGCTGCAGCATTGCTTGTGCTAACCCGGGGCTTCATGACACTGCTGTCAGCAGTGACCAGAAATCTTTGTTCTTTACACAGCAGGAAACAGAAATGACAGTTCATGTTGAATTACAGAAATATATTGATTTATTTCATGCAGATCTGGGAAGTACTGAGATGATAATTTACTGGCTTTTTTTTCAATAAATGAAGCAAATGTATGTTCTGCTGTTAAAAGTCATTTTGTCCTGTGCTAGGTACTGCAATAGCGAGACTATGAGCTCTTGTATAACACGATTCCTTTTGTTTTAGCAGGAATTTAACAAAGCACTGATTTAGTTTATTTGTCAGTAATGAGTAAAGACTCAATTACAAACTATTTACAGCTTTCTGGATTTATGTGGATGTGATGTTTTGTGCATCTTGAGCTCAGAGTTTTTCCATTCTCACATTTCTGTATGAAAAAGCTGAGTATCAGGGATTTTACATAGCTCCAATTCATTACACGAAAGGAGTTCTCGAGTTTCCTTTACTATTGTACATTTGCATTGCTAACATTCATCTTCTGGACATGGAAGCTTCCACCTTTGGGAGCACATTTTTTCCTGAAATCACATCAGAACTGCGTTTAATTCTCACTGCATTGGAATTGTCTTTGCTAATTTACTGGGCTAACAAACTGCATGGCTTTCTGCAGAAGGAAAGAGAGAGAAGCGCGAACCGTAAAGAACTGCTGCCTCAGAGCTGCTGTTGCCATAGAGCTTCTAATGAGGAAAAAAACTGCAGCAAGGATTTCTGCTGCTGCTGAAGGTAAGATGAGGGCACGCAAAGGCTGTAAGAGGGGGTGGGGAGGCAGAGGGAGGGAGAAGAGGAAGAAAGTCTGCGTCCTTGCTGCCTAAAAAAGGAAATTCAGTTTCAGTGTACACGAGTAGAATTGCTGGTGCAGAAGAACAAAGCTATCTCGGTTGTTTAGGGTAGCAGGAGTGATGAGCAAGCAATCGCATTCCCATGCTTTCGGGAGGAAATGCTGCAAAGAAGGGAGGAGAAGCAGAGCTGTCGTTTAGAAAATACTGCTGCTTCCAGATACCTGCTTCTTGGCACTGTGCTGGCGTTAGGATTGGTCCCCAGGGCAAAGACAACTGTGAAAAAATCAGACAGATAAGCAGGAAGTAAAATTAGTGCTGAAAATGTTCAGCATACGCTTACAAATTCTGTGGGTCTGTATTAAAATGTGTTACATTCAGCAGTGCAGTGCTGTGAAGCCTTTCAAACTGCAATTGTGGTTGTTTCTTTACAGTGAAGTTGTTATGATAAATGAATCCTTTATCAATCTTTAATGCTGAATACAGAAGTGAGGTCAGACCTGCTTTCTGTGGAATCTCTTGAACAGGAAAAGCTCTGTAGAATAAGACTCTCTAAAATCTCTCCAGTATTATCCACAAAATACTCATCCCAAAAGCTGTTGTCACTGTTTCTACGTCTGTTGTATCACATTTTGCAGCTTTTTGCTATTGCTTCCCTGCTCATTCTCAGTCTCTTATCACTTTCTGAGATGACTTAAGCCCTGCCCAGCAAACCCAGCACACCTGCCATGTTTTCACAGCAGGACCCTTAAGAGAATAAAACAACTTTTAGAGGGTGTACTAAAGGCAGTGATAACACTGAGTGTCTTAGCTACACTGAGAAAAGTGTGTTTATATTGCTCAACCACCTGCTCAATGTACTGAGTATGTTTGGATAGAACAGAATTGTGAATTTCCTTTGCAATTTCTTAATTTGCACTTCATCGCCACTTATCAAATGTTTGACTGTTTCTCCTGGAATTGTGTCTGAAGATTGGCACAGAGTGAGTTTTTCCAGTAGCAGCCTGTTAGATTGATCGAGAATCATCAGTACAGGTTATAAAGAAATGTACATTTGGGATTCTGATTGCTGTCAGCATTACAGTCTCTCACTACGACGTGGTTATTCTGTGAGATGATGGGAGTTGCATGAGCCATTTCTGAGTTGGGAATTGCACTGTGAAAGATCTATTGATTATAACACATCAGTTATTTTCAGAGGTACCTCATGAGGAAGCAAATGTGTAAGTGTACTTCTTGGGAGTTTGACTCATTTTGTGAGTCACACTCACTTTGTCAGTCTCATGCACAGCAGATAGACTATCTGCAGACTTTGGAACCATTCTTACCTACAGCAGCCCTCAGTGAAGCCAGTGGTTGATGACATCCTATTAAGGTTTGCGTGGATCCCTTGAGCTAACACATGAAGGTGAAGTCTTACTCCATGATTGAGGTGACCCTTGATGATACAAGCATTTAGTTCAATGTCAGCAGGAAGTTTAGTGGTTCTCTGCTCCAAAGGGTTACTAGGGTCTTGTGGGAGTGAATAATTACGTATCTGAGTTCCACACTGCATTAGACTGCATTTCGGAGAAGTTCAGTCAGCTTGTGGATCACATTCCTTGGAGTTCTTCAGAAATCCCAAACAATACCTTAGTCAAGTATGACTCTGTATTATAAACACCCCATATGGCAAAAGAAGGTGGTGGAAGCTGCTTTGAGTGGGATACAGGCACTGCAGAGCAATGACAGGTAATAAAGAAAGAAAATTGGCTTTCCACTTTTGCCACCAGAAACAGCTCAAGAGGAATGCAGTCTTTACTCAGCTGCTAACCCTTGAATGAGGATGAGGAGGAGTGGATCCCAGCTCCATCTCTTCCAGTCACTTACATGCACTGCTTGCTCCCTGAGCTCCCTGGTTAGCCATGACTTCTCACCTGGCAATTCCACTCCACTCCTTGTATAGACTGACTGTCCAGGGAGGAATGAATGATCCTTAAGCAGATTAAAGTTTAGTTGCCTAAAATAAGCTCTTGGTGGGAAGTTATTGTTGCACGGTCCTAGATCAACTTAATGTAATTCTACATCTACAAAAAGCAGACAGCTAGAAGCATTCATGTTGCTAATTGACAGATTATTCTCAGATATGGGTAAGTATCTTTTGCATAAAGTACATTTTGTTGCAATTGATGGTGTCCAAGTACATATTTATTCTGAAAAAGTGAAGACCTACTGTAGTGCTAATGCAGAAATGTCTTGGTGTGTGAAATGGAATGCAGATACTTTATGACCTTCAGATCAAAGCTGCTCTGTCTTAGGCTGTGTAAGCTACAACCATCGTGTCTATGAGCTTTTGTGGAAGTTTCAGAGGTGTTTTGATTGTGTTGTGGTGGAAAAGGGACTTTGTCTAAATCTAGCCTAAACGAAGGAGTTGTTTATAAATCTGCTGATCTGTCCGTGTGTTTGTATGGAGCTCCGAAGAAAGAGGAGATGTTGCACTTCATGCTTTTTTTCTTTCTTCTTCAATCTGGGTTATACTGTGGAATTGTTTAAGGAAAGAATGAAGTATGGCAAAACTTTGGCCAGAACACACTAATCTCTGCATTTGGGCCAGGAAAAAAAAAAGAGAGAAAAAGCAATTAAGCCACTGGTGTTGCTGTGATTAATGCCAGGACCTGCACCAGTTCCCAAAACTTAATGTGAGAGTTATTTTAATGGTTCATGTTGCCCATAATCCCATTTTTTTCTGTTTGCTAAGAGGTGCTGCACTGCTCTGTGTCCAGTTCTGTCTCTTTCAAGTAATACAATTCTTCACCACGGGCATTGGCAGTGCCCTAAGGCTTCATTTGTAGAAATGCTGAGTAGCCACCCTGCCGTTCGAAGCTAGTAGCAGCATTTCTCAGCACGGTTTTAGAATCAGGCCTCTATGCTCAAATGAGGTTTTTCAGTTTAGCTGTCCTAAGGCTGTTTAAATGATCACTCTGAATTCACCTGGACACCTCAAGCTGATCTATTTTTTTTCTTTAGGAGGTATTTTGTTAATAATGGGTTGATTTCAGGGAAGCTGGAATCAGTATCCCTTGATTAATATTATTCTCTGTGACTCAGAACTGAAAGAGCAAGATGGGTAGTTCACAATGTGAAAGCAGGAGTTCAATGTCTCATATTCAAGTTGCAAATCAGCAATATTGGAATTCATGGCAGAAGGGGTCAGAAGGCTGGGTTTCTGTCACCTTTGTTATTACGTTCTGAGAAGAGTTATTCCTTTAGAGCTTATGTTCAGGTTTTTGCTGAGCTTCAGATCAAATCAGTTCAGTAGCACCAGAAATTGTAGTACTTGTTGCAAGATGCCTTACCCAATGAGGAAAACTTTCACTGTTTCCTTCTTGAAACAGCCTTCTTCCTGCTTTGGGATGCAATAGAAACATGATTATTAGCTACGTTGTACCAAATCCAATTCGTTTAGTGCTTAAATTGGTGGAAACTGAATTGCAAAAATGGAGTTTGTGAACACAGTGAAATCCTGAGTTGTGTGAGAGTAGCTGGTCGTGGAATTGAAGTGTCAGTTTCAGTTGTTTTTAAGAATATTTGAGGAATCTGGATATTGTATTTTGTATGTCTGTCTAAGTGTGGGAGGCCACATAGTGCTGCCATTTCTAGTTCTGTAGCCACTTAAGCCCATTTTATCCGCAGAGCTGTGATTCTTGAATTGAGAGCAATTATCCTGGTGGCTAATAGACTTCAGGAAACAAGGAAATAAATGGGTTCTTACATCTCATAAAATTCCAGTGTCTGCTGTTTGTTCTCCCTGCTTTCTGTTGTCAGGTGCCTGCAGAGCTCCCTCCATGGCTGGTTACACTTGGGGAACATAGCATTAGATGATGACTGGAATTACAGAGTGTAACTAAAAGGTTGTGTCTGAATTACAACAAGCACCCAGCAGGCGACTCATAGCAAAGCTGAGGAGTTTTTTGCATGTCATTTAAATATGTGTTTTGTCTCATTGCCACATATGGAACAACAGAGAGAAAAGAGCACTTTAAATCCAGACAGTAACAAAATGGCCATCGGGTGGCTCTGGTTCTCAGCAGTATGAGGAACAGAGGTTTGATTCAGACGTATTTTCGTGCCCCAGGCTACCAGTTCCAACTCTGTATGAGCCAGAATGCTATCGGTTTTTTCTTCTGAGGCAGGCTTTGCAATTATTTCTTTACATTCACGTACAGCTTTATTTCTACACCTTGCACAGAAGGAGTAACTGGCAAACTTTTTAAGCTCTGCTGATGGAGGTTAGCATTTCATACAGGTTACACAAGCGTGGTGTTACTGATACAAAAGGCACACGAATTGTTAAGCCTGCTCAACCTTTCGTGGCAATCACGAAACCGTCATTCGGGGATGGTGTTTGGAGACCAGCGGTTTGGCTGCAGCAGGAAATCTGCCATCTGCTGGCCGAGAGGGGAAATTACACGGCAAGAGCGCTCCGGTGGCTCCAACGAGAGGAGAAACTGGCGGCTCTGAGGAGCTTTTCGGCAGCCGGGTGTTTCAGGGCAGCTCGGTAGTTTTCTGACAGCATGTTTTTCCATCAGAAAGTACTGTGCTGTTATAATGAAAGCTTTCTGTGGGAGCACGTCAGTGGGAAACAGGAATGTTCCATTCTGAAAAGGTCAGAACGTACCGTGTCCACATTTTTACACTGCAACACCGGTTTTTAGTAAATAATGTTTGTTTTTTTTAAAGTAGTCATTTTTGTACGCTATAAAAACAAGAAGTCAAAATTAAATGGTCTTCTTTGTACGAAGCACTGCTGAGGCCTTGTGCAATCACTGTGATACATGAGGAGTTCGAGGCAGTGAGAAGTGTGGGAGCTCTGGCTCTCACTGTGCTGCTCTGACCGCTCGCTGCTGTGGCTGTGCAGGTGTGCCCTGCATGGCAGTATGGCAAGGCTCTGTTCGTCTTTTCATTCAGCTGAATCAGGGATGGAAGGATGCTTAGCTTTTCTTGTCTTTGTGTCTTTATTTCTCTTGCTGCAGTTTTTCATTGTTTACTTAAATTGCTATAGTAATTTAAAGAAAAACTGGCCTGAACTTGGACTTGTACCCAAGGAACTCCCAGTTATGCCCAGAATCATACTAGTCAGTATTCAGGGGGGAAAGACAATGAATCAAACAACTAACCATAACTCTTAGGACTTTCCTTTATATAGGTAGGTACGATCAGTACTTGTCATGTGCTAAGAAGAAAATATAGACTTTGCATTTTATCTGCAAGGAAAACAATGAATGAAAAAATTCCAGGATCTGATCAGCAGGAGATCCAAAGGTTCTTATTTTTATACGTGTCCTTAAAGCGGGGCTGTAGCTAAATTTGATTTCTTACGGACTGCTAATGTTGTTTTCAGAAAGGACAATGTTTCTGATTGTGTAACAGCAGTCCTGACAAATAGCGTATATACATCTGTGGGATGGCCACTTAAACTGTGTTACAGAAACGTTTAGATTTGTGTAACCAGGCTGAATTTATATTCAGAGATATTTTTCTAATAATAGATTTCATGGCTTCTTAGATACCAGGCAGAGCTCTTTTGGTCACTGTATGGCTGTGTGATCCAGGGCAGTGCCAGAACAGAGCATGACTGCATCTGTAGAACCCAGCAACGGGAGAAGAGAAGCGTAATGGGGAATGTTTAGGTTCAGAAAGTCTGAGTTCAGTTCAGTTCTGTGATTTGTAGGGCTCTGCTCTCTCATGACTACTGCAGAGGTCTTTTTTACCTTCTGCCCCATCTCCCATTTCTGTCACCCATCCTCTCGTTTGTTGGCAGTGCTGTCACCATCAGTCTCTTGGCCCTTCCCTTCTCTGTTTCCTTCCTTTCTGTTAAGTTACTGCTTGCTTTTCTTTTCTTTACCCCTGTCCATTTTATTGCATCAAAGCTTTACCATTTGATACAGGTAGCACCTGACCTTTTCAGTAACTCCATGTGTGAGCAGGCAGTGGTTCTAGCAGGTGAACCAATTTAGCATTAAATCAGTTATTTATGTATTTATTGTAGAGCATTTTTCCAGCTGAATAAATTTGCAGATCCACACATGGTGAAGCTGTGTTTTCATTTGCCAGAACCACCGGCTTTTTTAGTCAATGTATTCCACCATAAACTCAGGATTTGGTAGAGACACGGAATAGAAAACTCAACCCAGTCTCTGAATTAAACACATTCTTAGAATGGAAGAGAGTAGACAAACCTTGGGTCGCTTAAGTATTTGCTGTCTGTTTGTGCACCTCTGCCCATGCAGATCTCTGTCATCAGAACTCTGCTGTGTAGTTAACATACTGTGCTAAGAGAATAACAGAGCTGCTTTATTGAGCGTTTTCTGAGCTCTCCTTGTTATCTGGCTCAACAGAATAGGCTGCTAATGATAGACTGGTGGCAATGTTATTTGGAGTCAAAAAATTGACAAGTAAAATTGGTTCCTTTATTTTATTTTCTTCTTCGAAAGATTCGCTCCAGGAAATTAGAGAAATATAATTTCAGATATCTAAGAAAGGCATCCTTGCTCTGTAGTGGTTTAATTTTGTGTTGTGCATATTTGGTTGAAATTCTTCATGTAATCTGCAAAATTCTTTGTTTTTTAAACATAATATAGTGAAATTTGATGCAGTAGTTCGCTGTGTGCTCGTAGCAACATGGAGCAGATGTGATGGTTGTGACTGGGACTTTGGAAGCTGAAAGCTGTTGATTTGCCCAGTCCCTTTACTGGACAGCTTCTGAATCACTGGTGCCATGCCTGATGTACGTTTTTGCCAAATGTGCATCAGTTAAGCAGACACGGAGCATTGATGACCAACTTGAGCATTTCAGCTGACTGGATGGGAGCTTTTGCCTCTTAGATCTCATATATTTCAAAAGGCAAATATTCTCTGGTTTTCTGTGTGGGGCTTTTGGAGAGGATCCTGTGATGCTTGAATTATTCTAATGCATCTGCAAGATCAAAGCTCATCCCTTCATTTTGGGGGGGTGGTGGGTTTTCTGTTGTAAGGTCGACGTTTTCTGCAGCGGAAGGCAAGAGATCCTCATTCATGAATTCTCTAGGAAGGCTGGGAGGAATGGGCAGGTCCAGAATTGGTTTCCAAGGTTTTCCAGGACACTTGGGGAGAGGAGATTCTGTGTAATCCTCCGGCATCCCTTTAAATGAAGAGATATCAGGAGAATACACTGGTTCTGTAGGAGTATCGATTTCTGTCCTTACAAACTCTGCACTGAGGAGCTCTAATGCTGTTTCAGCAGCAGATGATGGGAGGGTTTCTTTTGGACTAAAAAACCTTTCACTGGATTCCTCAGAAGAATCAGGTTTATGATGTTTGTGTTTACCATTTTTAATGTGTTTTCTATGTCCACACCTGTGGCCCTTCCTGGGCCCACAGTCAGTTTCCGGCTTGTGCCTTTTGGCAAATTCATGATCCCTTTTCAATCCGTGCCTAAGTTTATGCCTCTGTTTGTGCCCAGGTTCAACTTCGCCATCTGGTCCCTGTCTGTCATCTTGTCTTATTTCTTCATCTGCTCTTTGACTTTCTCCTTCATTTGTATTGGAGGCTGGAGTTCCAACTACCTGTGGTAGTTGAACGAAGCTTCGTAAAGGAGTGAATCCTGGAGGCCTTCTCACCATTGCGGTCTGAAAAACAATGCAGTAATAGCTGTGTTGGTACGTATACGAGAGCAGGGGCTTCAGATTTGGCAAGATCAAAACCTCATTGCAATAGATGGGTCAAAATCAGGTTTTTCAAAGCGATCTTAATAATCTTTTGTGTCTGTAATAAGCATGAAAACAAACGTCCTCTTCAGTAATTCTGGAGTATTTTAGCAGCTGTATATTGAAAGAGCAATTTATCACTGAGATTCTGCCAGTTCACTTGGGAGTGAAACTACAGAGAGGAACATATGTGTTTGTTTTAATTTATGAACAATATGGTTCATTTCTATGACTGATTATCCCTGCTCATGTTAAAGTATAGCATTCTGATATACTGAAGTTTGACACATCTGTGGACAGTTTCAGTGCAGAAGCATACCCTAGATCTGGATTGATTTGTCACATGAAATGTAGCTATTCAATTTTTTATTTCTTCATTTGACATATATATTCCATAGGACTGTTGGAAAAAATACTCAGAGGTTAACGCTGACACTATAAAATGTTTGATTGTTTTTGAGTAATCTCTATTCCCCCATCAGTTCCACTGGAAAATAAAGATTGAGTGGCTGATATACAGTCTTGTGAAAAAAATGTGTGTCATTTCTGTCAACCCGTGCCTGACCCTTATCTAACTGCAAATAGGGGCTCTTCAGGTTGGAGCTAACTTTGGAAGTTGTGGATACAATATTTTAAGGGAGACAAAAAGGGGAGCCATTTATTAGTTGATACATAAAGAATGAATAGATGATTATGAAAGTGCTGCAAGTTGCTTAATGGGAATGCAGGTTAATCAATCACACTTTATTCACTCAATCTTCGTTTCTTGATTGGGGAGCATGGGAATCTCTGGATTTATTAAAAACAGCAACAAAAACAACCCAAACTAACAACCTGCAATCATCAGAATTATAATCGGAACTAAAGAAGTTCTGACAGTAAGAAAAATATATGTTGTGTTCTGAAGCTCTCAAACTGGCCCATGTTCATGGCTAGCTAGTAACGGGATCTTTTGGAATGGATAAAGAAATTAATGTATGCCTTCACTTATGATCAAAGAATGGCTTGGGTTGGAAGGAACCTATAAGATCCTCTAGTTCCATACCTGCTGCTTCAGCCAGGGTTCCCAGCCACTAGATCAGGCTGCCCAGGGCCCCATCCAGCCTGGCCTTGAACACCTCCAGGGAGGGCCAGCCACTGCTTTTCTGGGCAGCCTGTGCCAGTGCCTTACCACCCTCTGAGAGAAAAATTTCCCCCTAACATTTATCTAAGTCTCCTCTTTTTTACTGTAGAATCATAGAATTGTTTGAGTTGGAAGGGATCTTTAAAAGCCATCTGGCCCAACTCCCTGCACTGAACAGGGACACCCACAGCTCCATCAGGTGCTCACAGCCCCATCCAGACTGACCTTGGGTGTCTCCAGGCATGGGGCATCCACCACCTCTCTGGGTTACCTGTGCCAGTGCCTCTCCACCCTTATTGTAAGCATGTTTTTTTTTCTTTTATCCAGTCTGAACCTTCCCTAGTGATGATGGGTAGTGAAGAAAAGCTGTCATACCATTAGCTGATATTGAGAGCAGTTAACCTGAGAGATGATTTTTTTCTCCAATGGGACCACATAAATTTGTGCTTCACAGCGCAGTGGTAGCTGTTGACAAAACATCAAAAACAGCATGTTAAGGCAAGAAAACATCAAACAACATGAATGAGTTGTACACAAAAAAATTTACATTTTAATAATACTTTTAAATACTTGGAGTTTTACTTGAATATAAATGGAATCGGTTTTAATGATGGAGAAGTCTATGCTGGGACAGATTGCTGCTTAGCTTTTTGACCTCTTAGGATGCCTCTGTGAACACTATACTGCAGTTTTGAACTGGATATTGGATTTGTGCCCAACACTGTTCATTCCTAACAAACACTGCTTGTTAATCATACTACCCCTACTAAAGATGGGGAAATTGAGACAGTGAGAGGTATTTCTTATTTTTCTGGGTAATGCCAGCTGCACTAACAGTTTTTAGCTCTTAGAGATAAGCACTGTTCACATGGTGGGAAAAAGGAGTGAAAATGAAGAGCCTTCTCTTTCCCAGCAGGTCCCTCATCAGTGGTTTCTGGCTCTATCAGCATTTCTTTCCAGTGTCTGAAACAGATTTCCCCAGTATCAGCAGCATATACTCCAGAAGCATAATTCCTTTGCACATTGAGAACACTAAAATCTCTCACTTTTCTTTACTGAAAGTGCAACAGATGCAGGAGCATTGACATCGTTTCATATCACAGCCACCTCCTTTCTTTGATTCTTCGTTATCAGAGAAAAGTCCCTTTTGCTTTGCATTGAGCACTGATACCACAGTTGAAGTAACTCAGTTTAAGCTTCCTGTTTTAATGCTGTTGTCACTGGTTTGGGGTTGCAAACTGGAAGTTTTTGTTGTTGAAGCAACAGAAACCAGGATCAAATGTGAGTTTACTTTGTGTATGTTTCAGATTGCAAAGGAATTGCCTGTTAGAAACACTACCATTGGCAACATCATCACTACTTACACTGTCTGTTGTGGCTTCACAGTCCTCATTAAGCTTTTCAAATTCTTTTTTTGAGCAGTTTGTCTTCTGGACAAAAAATACCAGATTGTAGTTTTGTCCTGCAACCACCTAAAAATTAGCAAGAAGACCTTTTGTCATAAAGGCATTTTTATTGAAAAGAGTTCAGAGGCAGAGATGGTTTTCTACAAGCTTATACTACAGGCTCATATGACTTATAGTCTACAAGTCCTGACCCCCTGGGGCAATGTATGTTAAGAACAACATTAAAATGTTTGACAGAAAACCTATCTGCTTCTAATCAACTTACTTATTTATTCCTGTTCCCATTCTCAGAAATTCCAACATAGAAACTGAAGGAGACAGAAAGGTCAGAAAAACAGGTCCACAGTTTTGGCTTTGTTTTATTGGATGCCTGTCATAATTTAATTAATAACAAATGAAATCGTTAGAGACACCACTGTAAGGAGCCAAATATGATGTAAGAAGAGTTGAATGTGAGTAAAATGAAGTGTGTGGTGAGCAGACTCAGTTGAAAATGAGCATATTTGCCAAATATATTAAGGAGGGAAACTGTTTTGGTTGAAGAATGTGCCTGGTACAAGTTCTCTTAGTATTTTTACAGAGCCCAAGATAATGTATCTTGCTTTAGAGACAGAAAAATACATAAAATTCTTTCAGTCTAATTTATAAAAGTGTGTATGCTAATATTAATCATTATGTGAAAAGTGATAAAAATATGTAAAAGATGGAAAAGATGCTTACTGTTAGTGAGTTAACATGAGCTGATCAGAAATTTTTGCCCCAGCGGTGCCCATTATGCTCATGAGAAGTTCCCTACATGGTATTTTCTGAACTACTCCCTTGTTTTATATTCAGTTCTTTCCATTTCTCAGAGCTTACAGCTACTGTAGAGTAGATAACAGCTGAAATAATTCGCAGGGTATTGGTGTGGTAGATCAAGTGGGTAGTTCTGTCTAATAGATCTTCTCTATTTTCAGAAGTCTATGGAATATTACCAAGGCTGATTAAAAAGTGGGGTAGAGATATAGAAATCGGATAGACAATGTTAGCCTTCTTGCCATGCTTCTACAATCCCCTTTTAAGAAAAAAAGAAAAAAGAAAAATCAAGAGGCCAGAGATTTTTAAATCCAAGCCAAAATGGTTAAAATTTCACAAGACAAAGTGCACAGATATCTCAGTTACTGTGTGTATCAATGCGTAGAGAAAAATATTATTTGAAATCCAAATGTTAAGTTTAGACCAGTAACAATGCCGTGTCTGTTCCTCATTTTTGTATTATATGGAGAATTAGATTTAAAAGGAAAAGTAACTCTCAACCTGAACTGTCGCTGATTCTATTTCTGCAGCTTGATAGTAGAAGTCATCATTGGTCTCTAAATTAAACTTTTCCACAGCAACCTTCAGTAGTTCCTTCACTTCTGCACTGTCAGTTGGGATCGTACTTGGACAACCAGCACAAACTTGAGTGGGAGGATTTACCACTTCTTCAGCTGAAAGAAACCGACAGATGTCAGATGTAAGGAGCAAAGGTTTCTGTCTAGATATAGGCAGGGAAAACCAGTTATTTATACACCACTGCCTTCTGGCACACTTCTGATATGAGTCCACCAAATTAAACCAAAATATCTTTGCATTTCATATGATCAGCAATATTGTACCTTGGTTATCTGAAAGAGCCCTGCATCAGCGCCTGGTGTTGCATTGGATAAGTACAGCTCTCTCACACAAACAAGAATTGTATATACTGAATGTGGATAGCTAGCAAGTAAAGGCAGAGAAGACATTTATTGAATAAAAACAAGCAAATGAGTAACAAGTGAGAATGCAGCACTTACTACGTACATGGGGTAATACTGGACTCCCTGTTATAAAGCCCTGAAACTGTCAGAATATGTCTCCAAATAGATAGGTGCAGGAAACATTAAGAAACATAGATAGATAGGAAACATTAATAAGAAATCAATTTGTGGCTTAGATTGTAATGAACTTAGAAATTCTAAGTTGCTTACTTACCAGGAAAAAAATAAGCTTCTAATATATCAAAATGAAGTGTAACTATGCAGTATGAAATAAACAATAGTATTGGTAGCTGAATTACCAATTTTGGCCTTTGTCTCCGTTGCCTTTCAAAAGAACAAAACAGAGCGTATGAAATATTTATAAGAAGTGAAAGAAAACTCTACAGTAAGACTTCATTAAGAGGCAGCACAGCTTTCATCTTAAAATAATTGCTTTATCTTGTTGTTATCAGTTCTCATCTCTTGGATTCTTATCTTACCTATTATTTTATTGTTGTAATAGAAACATCAACGTTGCAGAACGTTCAGAACTGTTAGTGATAATTACATACCTGGAAGGTTGCACTGGCTTGCAATATCTACAATCTCTGCCCGAAGATTTTCATATGCTTTGGCATCACATTTGCCTATACGCTGCAGTCACAACAAAAGAAACAAACAAAACCAGCTGCTTAGTGTGTAGAAACAATGAAGAAGCTCACACTGTTCTTACTAACAGAATGAGTCAACCACACTACTGATAATTTCTTCCTTCAATATGCCAGGAGCAAGAAGCCTTTGCAGAGTTTGCAGAGCCAAAAAATAAGGGTTTCAGAGAGTTACTCAGAGAAAATAAAATTGTGACAGAAAGGCTAAGTGACTTATTTGTATGTATTCATTACAGAAGGAAAGAGAGAAGTTTACAAACCAGAATCCAATTTTTTGCAGAGCTCTGGTATTTGTCTTAAACTCCAAAGATCAAAAGGAAGATTACACATCTAACAAATCAAACATTACCGAGTTTCTGGGCCTGCTTGTATTCACCCAAGTGCTGTAGGGGAGCTGTGGTAGATGATGTGCTTAAGATTGCCTTGCTATTTTAGGCTGAAATAAAAAAAATGTGATCCTGTTCTTTTTTAAATGTTGTGGATCTGTAAGGTTCACATCTGTACTATTCAAATTATTAGAATGTAAAGAAAGAACTAATTGGCACAACTATATCAGAATTGGTTGTAAACGAAAGTTGTATTTTGCAGATTGCTTCAAAAGCATCACAAAAATTGGTAGAGACCTGACGTTGATAAGTAAAGATTCAGAAAGATTTCAATGAAGTCTCTTACTGAGGTCTCTGAAGGAAACAAACTAACTGTAGAATAAGAGGAAAGGCTCCTATGTGGATAAATACTCAGTTAAAATACATGAAATAGCAAAGGATTAATGATTAGTCTCATAGAGAAAGGACTGCAAGAGCTGGATGTTAGATGTTGATCTGGGAGAAGGAAACCAATATAGAGAAATGTAAAGTAATGCACAGGGGAGAAGCCAGTTCTGACTTCACGTTAGGCACTGAGCTGATAGATTCATGATCTTAGGGTTATGATGCACTTGAAAGTGTCATCTATGAAAACATCTGCCTAGCAGTGGTTTAGAAAAATGGGGAAAAAAATAATATCAAGGTTTATTATCTAGGCTAGAGAGAAGGAATGACATTATGGCCCATTACAGCTCTGTGGTTCACATAAACATGTTGATTACAAGCAGCTTTTGTGGAATTTGGTTATTCTAAGGAGTGGAATATTTTGGAACAGCATATTCTAATAGTATCTCTAGATGATCAGTTGCTGATCTTAGTTGCTGTCTTAGTTTCGGCTGCTTATTTATTCCATCGATAAAGATCCAGTCTCACAGACACTCTGTGGTCAAATCAGAATGGAAAGGTGGTAACTCACCTGGATTATGTGAGATGGACAGAAGCCATTATCTCCCAGTGACAGGTTGGACAACTCAGGCTCAAGAAAATAAGTAACTCGCTTAATGTTTTAGGACAAGCATTGCTAACAGCGAATTTTGTTTCATCTAGCCAGATTCTCAGTCTCCTATTATTTACTACAGTGTTGTGACTCTTTCCTTTTTTGTTCAATGCTTTCAGAAATGCAGTGATGTGTTTGAGACCTCTAGGGAGTCATTTACAAGCAGGAATGTAATGTCCAACCGCACACTTCCACAACAGCTGAAACAGATGGGAGTTGGGCTCTTGTGGCTCCTTCCCTCACATTTACCACCGCTGTTCACCATGGCTGTACGTTCCTGCTTTGGCTTTGGCACAAGCACTTGTCTCACTCCTTGGTGAGATGGTCCAGGGAGATTGGTTGAGAGAGCAGCTCTCTTTTTGGTGCAGTTAATTCTGTTCCAGGTCAGAGCAACAAAGGAGGTACTTGGTTTTGTGGCGCTATTGGTCTGGATTACGTGTATTTGTTAATAAGTCTCTTTTGAAGCTCTTACTTGGGCTGTAGTAGAGATAGGTAGCAATTCAGCTACTTACTTAGGAAATGTTCTGTGCTGGGAAAACGGCTAACTGTAACTTTTTGCTTTGTGTCTGAACAGCTCTCTGAATAGGAATTTCTTAAGGGTTTTATTATTAGGATGAGACTTCAGATTCAATGGAGTAATCTGCAAACATTTCATTCTTAGTCACTAATTCAAGAGAGAACTGCATAAATAGATGGTTATCTGTAAGCCTGAATTTTAACATCATTAGCTAAGTTAAGCAAGACTGTAAAATACATGTTTGAGTCAGATCTCAGCCGTTATTTGTTAATATGACATTTTTGTGATAAGTAGGTTGTGAAGATTACTTACACCTTCAGAAGTGGTTTTGCATTCGTGAGTTAAATCTTCAAATTGGTCTTTGGAGCAATTTGTTTCCTTGATTTCATATTTAATTATGTAATTCCATCCAGCTACCACCTGGAACAGATATTTAGGAGATATTTACATTATGTAAACTAATACAAACTTTGAAGTTCCACTACTGAATGCAATCAACGAAGAAAGCAAAACCACCCTTCTAAGCCTCTTCCATCCATCAAATCACATTGCAGTCATTGAGCCATACAGTATTTATGAGCTAACCAAAAAATGTTGTCCTTGCAGTACAGAAAGTAAACTAAGTCAAGTAGTTATTAGAAATGCAGTTTATATTCAGATTCTGCTTCTGGCAAGCCTGTAGCCTTGTAATGCATGGTTTCATGCACTTTCCTCCGAAGTATCTGTTACTTATTACTGCCAGTGACAGGAAGCTGGTCTAGATGGATGACTACACTAATACAGCTTGGCAGTTCCTGTGTTCCTAAGTATGTGACATAGTAAAATAGTATCTGAATAATGTAACTTTACACTGCTGGCATCATTTGTTATTGAGTGTCCTGTGTTTGTCATCTGCTTGTAATTGTGTCTGCTTTGGGCCTTTTCCCCCTCCCCTGCTTTGTCCAGATCTTTGACCTCCCTTCATTTTCTCTGCAGGAAGTAGTTCTGTTTTCCTCACTGCAGCTATTGATTTCATCTATAAAATCTCTCCATGTCACAGGGTTGGATCAGTATTAGATTAAAAAAAGAGAAAGAAAGAATCAAAGATAAACTTTGTATCCCTTTCTATTCTAGATCAGTTAAAGCAGAGGGCTGTGACTAGTCTCCATTAGCCACAAGTGTCACGATAGTTTTCTTTTGAGCTGCTGAATTGCAGTCTCTTTGACATTTGCTTGTAAGACTTAATTGTTGTGTAAGCTTGTCTTTCAGCTAAGAGAATTATTGCCATCAGTAAATGAAGGGCCGTCAGAACTTAATCATGGGTCAAATTGATGTGAGACTCGATGCTTTTTGGCAAAGTAAAAACATACACAAATAAAAGGGTTTGTAGTTGGTGTTGAGTTATATACTGTTTAAAAAGCAAATGGGAAACTTGGCTTTCTAGCAACATCATGCCAATCCATGGGAGAACCTTTCATGGGGAAATAAGCACTGCCTGCAGTACCAGAAATTTCTGCAGCCTGAGCATTCACTTGCAAAGCAGATATTCTTCTGTGCAGAAATCTTTCAGCCAGCAATAAGCTTGCTTTTTTTCTTATGCATGTTTTCTTGTACTGGCTCACCTACCCTGTGGTGTATATCACCTACTGACATACAGGTCCTATTGCACTGCAAACACGTAGGTGCCTTCTGCTGTTTGAGAGGCTGTAGAGTATGAGAGACATCCGCACAAGCTGGCACAAAACCTAGAAGAGATCTGTTCCTGCTGGAGCTTCATGGACAAGCCAAGTGGAACACTCCAGAGCATCTGAGATGACACAAGGTGCTTGTGTCAGCACTGAATAAAAATAAACTGGTGCTGAACACTGGTTAGTTGTAGCTGCAGATAAGGAAAAAAAGCCTTTATAAAATTGATAGCTCTAAAAATCCAGCAACAGTTTTTGATTCTGTGTAAGTGAAGGGAGTTATTTACATGGTCTGTGCTCTATATAAATTCTATATGCTTTTATCATGAAATATCCCTTAACATCACAAACATTTACACAACCAAAATATCTTTTTAAAAATGTAGAGAAAAAAAAATCATATACAGACCTGTCTTTGAGCTTCTGTTATTTCCACAAGTTTGAAAAGGACAGTTTCACCACTGTGCTTGTTGAACTTTACAATGGCTTTTTTCAGAATTTCTAACACTTGTGAATTGTCACTTGGTATCGTATGAAAGCATCCAAGACAGGTTACCTGAGTAGATGGTATCGTTGGTTGAACTGCAAAGGAACAAACCAAAAAAAGGCAGGTTTTCATGTTAAGAAACCTCAGGTTTTAATTTTTCATGTTAAGTCGTGTGAAAAATGGTTCAACATGCCAGAATCTTTTCTGCTTTTAAGCAGAATGATAAGCAAAATCCAGATTTTAGTTTCAGGGCCTGCACAGACCCTCACTGTATTTAGATACAGGCTTCTGTGTGTGCTGGTGGGGGCCATCCGTGAAACCTTTATCCAGCAGCAAATTTAATTCAGAGAAATAAATGAGTTCAGGAGTCACTGAATCCATTAAAAACCTTACAGGTAGTTTTGACACTGCTAAGGAAGGGCCTTCCCCATGCAGTTAGGGAAAAGCAGTGAAGGTCACAGCTAAAGAGATGTTTTTTGGACTCTTGGAAGCTCACCTGCTGGGTGCAGCTGCTCGCTGTCCTCACCATGTTCCAGGAGGGGGACTTTGGCAGGAGCTTTTTGGCTCACCCACGTGAACAGCCCTGACTTAGAGCTCCTCAGGGACTATAGTTGAACTATCATTGCACTGCTGTGTTGTGTGAGCTCTCCCTGCTAGTCACTTCAGCTGCCACCTGCCTCTTGGTGTTACTCTCAGGCATAACTGACTGGATTGGTTGTCGATAGGCAAGTTTGATGGGATGCTCAAACTTCTGTTTCTTACTACTAATCCTATTAACTCTCTTTCCTTTCTAGTAATCATGGATTAGATTTTCATAAATTAATTTTATAGTTCAGTACATAAATTAATTTCATGATTCAGTGAGCTTGGGACAATATGTGGTCTCTGTGGAATTGAAATAAAATTTGTGTGCCTGATCCTCAGCTGACATAAATTGACTTTAATGGCGTTATGCCTGCTTGCATCAGCCAGGGAATCAATCCAGGGTCAGCATGATCAAACAGTTCCACCAAGAAGGCTGAACTCTATGTTCCCTAACATGAAGGGAAAGTCCCTCACCAGTTAGAGTCTATTGCTTAACTCTTTGTGTTTGAATCCTTTGCATTTGATTTGGCTCCTTTGTACATGTGGAATACCTCAGGGTAAGCAATGCTATTTAGTCTTAGATCTCCAAGAGGCACTTGATCAAAATTTAGCCTGCGATGTTTCTAGCATCACTTATTGCCGCTGGCTATTGACTCAGCAATGAACGCCATATATGCACTACACAAAAATTATTACTCCCTGAAAATGGGGTGATATAGGACAGCAGTATGCCCAGTGCCAGAAGGACTGTGGTCTTTACATTCTGCACAAAGATGCATGCTTTTTTCAGAGTTGCTATGTTGTGTAACAAGCTGAACTTCTTAGGCTGAATATGTAATTCTAATTCATGGCAGTTGTTTTTTAGCTTTCTAAATAAAGATTCAGATGCAGATTCCCCATGCTCTCTCTGTGAGATTCACACACATTCAGTTGGCAACTAGATGTCACCATTGCCCCACTAATTGGAAACCCAGTGGCCTCTGCAGTAGCAGAGCATGGAATTTGTCTGTGTTCCTGGAAAGACACTGACTGTAGGTACAACACTACAGCTTTAATCAAGAGAGCTAGGGAACAAATGAAAACAAACCCACGAATATAAGCTGTCTAACAATTAGAAAGTTGTGGTAAATACTTCTGTAGTTAATGTGCACTTGGCTCCATGCTACCAGTTAGATGGATTTTTAAAACCAGCTGAGATTTGTGTTACATGAATGCCAGCCATAGCTACAGAAATATCTCAGTTGTAAAGCTTTCAAACAATGTGACCCATTTCTGATGAAGAGAATTACAATGCAAATGTAAGTTTTATATGAATATTTTATAGGCAAGCAAGGTAAAACTCCAATACTCTCCATTGTTAGGATCTAAGTGATGTTGTAGTTTATCATACATAATTCTATCACTACTGATTATTATTTTTTTTAATTTAAATCTGCTCCCTCCCCATTCGGGAGTCAATTTTTGTTTTGATAAGCTTTAACAGAAATAATGCAGTCATTCTTAGCTTGGAGAAAGTTAATTTCTGGTGCAATTTCATACCTGGTTAATTAAGGACAGAAACTTCAAGTGTGGAAAGGGGTATCTAGTTTCCATGTTATGGATGTGCTTTTGGCCTTAAGCAGATTCATTTCATTTCCCATGTGTAAGGAAACTTACAACACACCCACAAGACACTTAGCTTGTGTGTGCATACCAGTGGAGTGAAACTTTTACCTTTAAAATGCAGTTACTTCTGAAAGATGATTTATGAATGTCTGAATAGAATGTTCTTTTTTTCCCATTCTTATTTTTCTATGTACTTTATGAATGCTGCCCCAAACAATTACTTACCTGCAACAATTTTGCAATCTTGTGAAACATTACTTATTTTTTCAGCGTTATTCATGTGAACTTGAGCTGTGCATTCTCCTGTTTTCTGCAAATACATACAGCAATATTTGACTTAACATTGGTTGATGAAAAAAAATACTGTGCTGTACATTCTTTCAGCTGTTGAACAAAGTTGACAGTTGCAAGTTGAGTTTGGGGAACAAGTTCATATGTTCTTTTGTAATGATGTCAAGTTTGCTGTTTTGTTATTGGAAAAGGAACTGTCTTGTTTGCTAGAAGAGCAGAGAATGAACTGAGCAATTTATTTAGAAGATTGCTTTGTATCATGGTTGATAAGTGTTAATTAACTAAAGATTTTGCTGTCAGAATAAAGGAAATGAACACATTCTCATAAATGAAGTCTAAAGAATTGTGTTCCTCTCTGCTGATACAAGATGTGCACCAGCAATCATGACATTTCATATTGCTTCAAATAATATGATCCCTCTTCAATACTTTTTTTTTTAATGCTTTCTGTACAATATGAAATGACAATGATTTCTGCTGGGGATTTGCAGTGTTCCTGCATGCTGTGTGAGCCTGACTGCACCTCCTCTTTTAAGTGCTTTCTAATAGCACAAGCCAGATGGGCTTTGCACTGCTAAGCACCCTCTGGTAAGTGCTCTGCCACAGCGGCTTCCATGTCAGTGTTTTTATTGGTGCCAATCTGGTTGGTTTGGTTGTGCAACTTCCATTACACACGAGCAATAGGATGTTTGATAGCCCGTTCTTGTTAGAGTACCTTCTGCTGGATTTACTGTGAATCGTCATATTGAAGATTTAAAATGATCCCTTCTGCTGAAATTCAGGTCTGTAGTGGTAAATTCACAAATATGGTAGTTAAGTTCAGGGTTGTAAACTCTTCTATACTTTATTTCTGTAAACTATCAAAAATAGCATAGCTGCAAAAGTTAATTCTCTTCCATGATTTTTTTGTTTTGTTTTGTTTTGTTTTTTTCCCAGGAGAGCAAAGTCCTGGTCGTTATCCTGATGTTTCTGTTCTGGGCAGTTTTAAAGAGGAGAGATACTTACAGCTTCTGCAGATGCTTTGTAATCACAGTCCTTCCACAGTT
Source organism: Lagopus muta (assembly GCF_023343835.1). Classification (NCBI taxonomy): domain Eukaryota; kingdom Metazoa; phylum Chordata; class Aves; order Galliformes; family Phasianidae; genus Lagopus; species Lagopus muta. The sequence continues at coordinate 7,819,664 of NC_064441.1, forward strand.
TGTTTTCCTCAGTGGCACAAGTGGTCTCTCGTACCTGATATTTCACGTGCAATTGTTTGGCAGGACCTACCTGGATAGAAACAATATGCAAGTGTATGGGAACAGTTGAGTCACAACCTGAACCTCTCCTTGATGGCCGGAGGCGAGCACTGGGTCAGCCCCAGGAGCACTCAGGTGAAGGCAATGCAGCTGTGTGACGGAAAGGGTGCAGCCTGGCTGCACCTCTCCTAACCAGCCAGAGGCTGACTGCCACTGAGGAAGGCTCTCTTTGGAGATCTCCTCGTGGAGTTTCTTGCATGCCTACGACACCCCTGAGCACTTTTCATTTCTTTCTGATTATCTTTTCCTATGTGATAATCTTACTAGCCTAACTTCTCTGTATACTTATTGATCATACAATGCTTCACAACATCTGTATAGTTATTTATCTTACAGCAAGTCATCATTTGCATAGTGATAAATCAAGACATCAGTGAAAAGATAAGAACTGTGAAGAGCAAATACTATCCATTGGTTACCTCATGTTTTATACTATGGTTTCAGATTAGCTGCTGGTCTCTGCGAAAGGTCTCCCATGTATCATTCCCTCTCAGAAATTACCTAAGTATATTACTGAGTCTTTACCTGTGAGTACAAATATGGTATGTCCTACTACCTATGCTTTAACTTATTTTATCTAGGACTTTAAGAAACAGACATGAGTGATTAGGTTTTATATTTGCATTCAAGCATATTCCAAATAAGCAAATTAGTCTGCTGCTTGGATAATTAACTACTAGTTTGGACTGTGCTCCTGTTCAATTCCCTCACTCTCACACTTGTTCTCCTCCCAAATCTGTCCATTCTCCTTATGTACCATTCTCCTTATGTACAGCCCTACAGGCCTCCCATAGGTAGCAATAGCCAGCAACTGTGGAGCAGCCTGGTGGTGCCCAAACTGCCTGTGCTCTGTGGTTTGAGGGTAAATAAGCTGCCCTGCATACCTAGGTGAAAAGGGCAGAGGGCTTCTGAGGCAGCCTTTGGCTGCTCCTGCAGTGTTCTTACAGGTGTTAAAGGCTGTGCTGCTCTTGGGGATGGTCTCACAAATCCCCTAAGATTTTCAGGCTATTGAAGTTTGTCATGGCCAGTGCAAGTGCTTCTGATGTTATTAAATAAGGGGGCATTTTCTCCTTGCAATAAACTGAGTAGTAAGCCCTGTACCAACAGGTAACATTAATACACTGCAAGGTTTGTAGCTCATCCTTCAGAGATTATATAATGACAAGTTCTGGTTTACTGCCACTAAAAATGCTCTGTCAGTGTACTTTTTCAAATACAAACACGCACAGTTGCTGTAGGTTAATGTTAATTCTCAGTTGTATCACTTGAGGATAACCAAATGATACTTCTTGTCTTAATGGTATCAAGAAAGAGAAGCTGAGTTAGCATGGGTGGAGTATGCTAAATGTATGCTTGTGTAGGTGAGGACAGAATTATCTTTTGTTCTTTCAATTCCTGTTATACGTTGCTACATCTCTACAGAAAGTAGAAGTATGATGTGATGACTGCAGGCTGTAAGACAGGATGAAAAGATCTCTAAAAATATAATGGACTTAATCCTTAGCAGGTGTAAATTGACATTTATGGAACTGCACCAGGTTGTACTGTCTGGGATGTGGCTTTAAAGAGCCAAACCCTGCTGTCTGTTAACGGTTGTAACCTGGAGTAAAATCAGTTCAGTGAGCAAATGCAACTCATGAGAAAACACATTCTTTCTGTGTGTCATTTGTTGTTGTTTCATGTCGTTATTTTTTATGAACAGTTATGCCTTTAACTGGGGCAGGTTCAGTCTTCCACCAGTCAGCTTTTATGTTTTATTACCTTATCAATAATGAATGTACATGAATATATAATAACCAGCTATTTAATTAATGCATTCAGCGCTGTGAGACTAGCAATGAGTAAAATCTGTGCTCTTTCTGGAAAAAGTCTATAGAATATGAACAACTCTCTCTTGCAGATTCCTTCTGTGTTTTTTTTTGCCTTAGCATCAGTCAGATCAGTGGCTCAAGTAATAATTGATTTTCACCTCAGATCTTTCAAGAAAAGGCACTATATTGAGAGAAAGATGAACAGGAATTGCATTAAATATGTATTCTTAAAAATAGAACATAAGACAAAATACTGAAAATAATATCTATCCTTTGGATAAGGAGTTGTGTAATGGCTCCAATACAAGGAAGCAGAAAGGAAGGTGATCTTACAGCTATGGTATTAAGAAGTTTGCATTTAGCTATTGTTATATTGTCAATAAAGACCATGGGAGTATTAATTTCTATAATTATATGAAGGCTTTGACAAATTTCAGTCTTTGTCTGCTAAAATCTCCCCAGTCTGATAACAGGAAAACCAGAGGGAAGGTGCCAGGAGATGTGGGTGCTGTACTGTAAAGCATTTAGCAATTTGTGTCCCTTTTCCATCCGGGTCAAAGCGTCTTGTGATTCTGGAGAGCAAAATATTCTGTCTGACACTGGGATTCTGATCCAATAGAAAAAAACTGCTGATGTTTTCAAGTAAAGCAATGCTTGTCGTCATTACGGTAATGTTATCTTGGTGTGCGTCTCAGAGGTAAATACTCTGTTAGATTAACTTTGTTTTGTAACTCTGTGCTGAAGGACTGCAGGCAGGAGATCACATTTCATTCTTTATTTCTTCTCTAATTTTAACTGTCACTCTTTGACTAAAATATCACCTAGTGCTTTTATATACATCTGTGACTCAGGACTGGTGTCAATCAAGTAATATTCAGGAACAGTTTTTTCACAGCATTGGGGAATTTTATCAAGTCGTTTTTTTTTAGCATGTGATACTAGCTCTTCTCAAGTCAAAATGTATCCACTTTATAATGTGTGCTTTGCCATCCATCTGAAAAATCTTAATGATGGCAGAAAGGGGTAAAATTTCCAACAGAAAGGAGAAAACTGGATGGACAAATAAGACAAATTGTATTAGTGGTATAAGTTTTCTATTATTTGCTTTTTAGTCCTTGCAATAGTAAGCAGTTCACCAGCACACAGTTCCACTGATAAGAACATAGTATACATCCTTGCTTGTCACAGTGGCAAGTATCTTACTGTGAGCCATTTCTTCAGTTTTTTTTGGTAAATATTTCTGCACGACGCTTTGCTGCCCCACTTGCTATCCCTTGTGAATCAGATGGAGCAAATCTGATTCAGAGTGCATAAACAATTCCAACATGGGTTTTTTTGCAAAGTCTACTTACTGTTCTCTTGGCTTCCATCACCATGTACAGAGCAAATTGATTACTAGTAGTGCTGTCTCCATTGTATTTCTGCAGTGCTGTGTCAACAGCTTCCAAGACATCTGGGTCATCGCAGTCCAAAAATTCAAATGGGAGAGGGGTGGCTCTAGCAGAAAAAAAGCTACAACACAGTGCTACAACAACAAGAAGTTTCATAACTGGACAAAAATAAAAGTCCCCTGCATTAGAAGGCTCTTTAAAAAGCAAAGGGAAAAGGAATGCCTGACAAGGATTTAATCACCTCTTATATTTTACAGGACCAATACCAAAGTAAACAAGTGAGCGGGTTGCTGGGGTTGGTTAGTTCTCATCATATCCTGTTTATACAGCAAATAAACTTCTGAATTCCTCTAAACGGATTTTGTGTGGTCACCAGAATGACACTAAGGTTATTCACCTGTTATCAAGATAACAGGCTAACTGGCTGGAGCTGGAGATCAGCTTACACTGGACAGGATGGCTCCTGAGCAAAGCAGCAAGCAAGACGCTTGCAGATCTCTGGCTTTTTAACATCAAGACTGTTACTCAGAAAGAATTAAATAAGAAGGTCACAGTAGTAAAGAAGTTCTAGTTCTGCACAGAGGCACTGTACATTTTATACATCTGTTTAGACACAGTAGTTCTGAGAAGTCAGAAAATATTTGAAAGAAAAGTCTTCAGTCAGCTTCATGTCATTGAATGCCACAAAACTCTTCAATAGCAGTTGATAACCCTTGTCCTTCATTCTGCAATTGGAGGTGACTATCTCCATGTGAAGACTACCTGTGGACCATGGTTTAGTTGGTCTTCATGATGTATTCTTATCATTACTGATAGGGAAAATGACACCTAAGTAGAGATCAATGTTGCCTTTGTCTAGCACAGGCTGTACTAGGGCTGGCAAGGAACATCTGGGACTGTTGACAGCGATGAGCACCAAACAGATTTACTTTGAATCTGTGAACATGGTGGGATTTACTCAGACCCAGAATTCTACCTCCATCTTGCTCGTTTTGGTTAAAGAAATTGTACTTCAAAGTCTTTGTGGATAAGCTAAGCCATAAACAAGGTTGCTTGAACATTATGATACATTAAAAAAAAAAAAAAAGTAGCCAACCTTTACTTGGGCATGCGAAATGCCATCCTCATTTTGTTTCTTTTTCTTCATTGTATCCCTCATGCTTTGTTTTACTTTGTGCTCTTTAAAAGCTACTTTGAAGACCAAGTAGCTAATTTTTTTTTTTATGTTAACCCCATGTTCTTGCTTATGGGATAACTGACCTGAACTAAGACTGTCTGAGTGGACTTATCTTGATGGGGGCTCCAGTATAAAGAGACTTTAGAGCCCTTTCTTCCTGCTCCTCCCAACTAAGTTGCCAGCAGAAAGATTCTTAGAGTCACAGTATCACAGAATGACTTTGGTTGAAAGAGGCCTTAATAATCATCAAATTCCAACCTCCTGCTGTGGGCAGAGTCGAGCCCACCAGATCAGGCTGTCCAGGGCTCCATCCAATCTGGATTTGGACACCTCCAGGCATGGGGCATCCATGACTTCTCTGGGCACCTGTGCCTCACCACCCTCTGAGTAATATTTTTTCTTAACATCTCACCTAAATCTCCCATCTTTTAGTTGAAAGCCATTCTGCCTTGTCCTATCACTGTCAGAGCACGTAAGCTCCCTTCAAGTACTGGAAATACTGGAAGGCCACAATGAGCTCTCCCTGGAGCCTTCTCTTCTACACAAAACAACCTCAACTCCTTCAACCTCTGTTCATAGTAGAGGTGCTCCAGCCCTTCAGTCATCCTTGTGGCTTTCTTCTAAACTCCCTCCAACAGCTCCACATCCTTCTTGTTCTGGGGGATCGCTAGGCTTGGACACAGTACTCCAGATGAGGCTTCATGAGGGCAGAGTAGAGGAGAACAGTTATCTTCCTTGCCCTATTGGTCACCCTCCTTTTGATGCAACCCACAATACAGCTGGCAAATGCTTTGGTGTTTTTTTTTTGTTGTTGTTATTTTTTTTTTAAATCAATGAACCATTTATCTGAAAGAATGATTACTTGTTTTTGCTTTTCCCTCCCCTGGGAGCAGTTATGAACTATTAGAAAAGGGCTGTACTTGAATGCAGTATTTTTTATGTATCTGCACCAGCATCTGTAGCAATGGAAGCACCTGTACAGGCCACCCTGTTGTGTTACAACACAGCTCATTAACTATACTCAGCCCTTTTCTAGATAACCTGGTAACCCAGCCACTATAAATCAGTTTATGTTAGAGGATGCCTCATGGGTATTGAATGTGCTGCTAAACATCTGTAGTAAGAAAAGACAAAACTTCAGCAACTGTGTCAAGAAAGAAATGATTACATGATTTTATTTTCTTTGGATTTTTATGAAGTGCAATGTAGTGCCATGGATCTTTTTTTTTTTAAGGAAGATGATTATAGTTGCTCAGAGAAGTGCATTACAGTTAAGAACTATGAGAAAATGAAGATTTGTAGTTTTCACTGTTGGGGAATTTTCCTTTTCAGTTGAACTGATTGAGATTTCTACCCAGTCACATTATTTGAGAGACTCAAACTTTTGAATCTTTCTTTCAGTTATAGTGGAGTCTGAGATAGCTGGGATCAAGAAACAATCTGGAATGCTCGCCTTAATCAGTAATGTCGGTGTTTCTCCTCCCTGGAAATTGTATGCTTTTCCCCCTCTACCATATGCTTTTATCATTCACTGTGCATTGGTCATATGCCCTGCAACCCTCAAGTCAGGAATATCTTTCTCAGGGGTCATTCAAGACTTTCTGCCATGGACTTATGTGGAAGTAAAGGCAAAATCTTTGGAAGATCAAGTTTAGGTTTTCCTGGGCATGACTTTGATTGTGAAGGGTGATCTGGAAAATGTGGAGCTTCTGGCATCTCCCTTTGACTTGAGTCAGTGAAGGGAGTATCTTCATCAGTGCCAGCACTTTGAGGGCCAAGAAGTGATAACTCAGGAAATTTTGCACTGGGAGGTGTGAGAGAATCTTGCATATTTAGAACTGGAATGCGATAGACAGATCCAGTTACTTGGAATGGAAAGTAGCTTCCAGATGTGCGTGTCTTGTTGCAATGATGCTTGTGATAGTGATGATAGAGGTAAGGATGGTGTCCGGGAGGGGGAGGGGGAGGAGGAGGGCAGTGTGGCCCATGATGGGGAGGAGGAGGTGGGTGGTGATGTCCATGAGGAGGAGGGCAGTGTGGCCCATGATGAGGAGGAGGAGGTGGGTGGTGATGTCCATGAGGAGGAGGGCAGTGTGGCCCATGATGGGGAGGATGGTGTGGGTGATGATGTCCATGAGGAGGAGGGCAGTGTGGCCCATGATGGGGAGGAGGAGGAGGGCTATTTTGCTCATCATAGGGAGGAGGAGTAAAAGGGCGAAAATCAGATTTCTCTTGAATAAGAGGACCAGAAGAGGGGTTTTCTGGTTCCTCCTGGGGAGGAGGAGGTGGGTGGTGATGTCCATGAGGAGGAGGGCAGTGTGGCCCATGATGGGGAGGAGGAGGTGGGTGGTGATGTCCATGAGGAGGAGGGCAGTGTGGCCCATGATGGGGAGGAGGAGGTGGGTGGTGATGTCCATGAGGAGGAGGGCAGTGTGGCCCATGATGGGGAGGAGGAGGTGGGTGATGATGTCCATGAGGAGGAGGGCAGTGTGGTCCATGATGGGGAGGAGGGGGAGGACTATGTTCTTCATCATAGGGAGGAGTAGAAGGGGGAAAATCAGATTTCTCTTGAATAAGAGGACCAGAAGAGGGGCTTTCTGGTTCCTCCTGGGGAGGAGGAGGTGGATGGTGATGTCTGTGAGGAGGAGGACAGCGTGGCCCATGATGGGGAGGATGGTGTGGGTGGTGATGTCCATGAGGAGGAGGGCAATGTGGCCCATGATGAGGAGGATGGTGTGGGTGATGATGTCCATGAGGAGGAGGGCAGTGTGGCCCATGATGGGGAGGAGGAGGAGGGCTATTTTGCTCATCATAGGGAGGAGGAGTAAAAGGGCGAAAATCAGATTTCTCTTGAATAAGAGGAGGACTGTGTTGTTTGTCATAGAGAGGAGTGGAAGAGGGGTGCTCTGGTTCCTCCTGGGAAGGAGCCAGACCGTGGTGTGGAGGGGGAGGGTGGTGATGTCTACCATGGCAGGGAGGAGGAGCTTCTTCGTGGCTGCCTTGATGATCTTTGTTGAAACCATGGTTATGCTCAGAGTCTTCAGGTTTGAACTGAAAGGTCGGTGGACCTCTATGCCTGTGACGATGTCTGTGATGATGGGGATGCTTGTGTGGCCAACCTGGAGCTGGAGATCTGCATCTTTGTCCATAATAACGTTGCTGTTTATAAAAAAACCAAAACACCAGAGCAAGACATATTAAGTTATATGTTAATAGAACAAACAGAAGAAAATGGTGACAGAGAAAGGTGGGAGTTAATGGGTTTGCATTTATGGCTCCAGTGGTTTGTAAAGGAAAAAAAAAAACCAACAACTATTCTTTTCAAGATAGAAGGGAAGGAGTAGGTGATAAAATGTCAAATTACCAAAAAGCATCTGAAAGTACTGCACTGTGATAAAATGAAATGATGTAACCAACTGAGCACGATTTGTAATGGATCAAAGCGAAATGAAAACCACCCTGGAATCATTGTTGTAATATGAAATGGAATTCCAAACATGATACAGATCATCTTCCCTCTCCTTGCTTTCTAAAATTATCTTTGAACTTGTTTGCCAATCTCTACTCACTTTAACTGAGCAGTGTGATTAAGCAGAGTGGAGACACCTTTGAAGGAGGCAGTGGGGATAGCACAATTCCAATTAATCCTCTGACTATCTTAGTAGTCAAAAGCCAGTCTGTTCTCACATACAGGATCACAGCCAGGGAGTACTAAATAACCTTTCTTCTGTGTTTCTTCTGTGAGAGTGGACTGAAACTGCAGTAACCTGCATAGCCAGAGACATTGCAATAATTGAGTACCTACCCAGGGATGATAGAGTTCACAGTTTATTTCTATTCCATTGGGTTCCTCTGGATCACTAACAGTTCTTGCCTTGCAGAATCCTGTGTGCTAAACAAACAAAACAAAACCCAAAAACTCAACAATGCACATCTGGGTTCTTGTGATGGAGATAATAGAAGCCACTGAAAAGTCAGCATTTAAAAGTTAGGCCATCTCTTTGGATACCTAACTGCGTTTATATAATTTGAACCTGAGCTTTCTGGCCAATCATTCTTGCCCTCTAAATAATGAATAAAATATATTTCATTTTGAGTATTCTTGACTATGAAAACCATTTCTTCATACACATCTAGAGAGCTATTGCTCTCCATCTTACTTCACTTTTGGTGTCTGTAAAAGTTGGTAATCTACCAATGCCTATATTGACTGATTTTTACACGTATTTTTCTGTCTTTGCTTGCCAAATGTCTGTTCAGTTTAGGCTATTCTGAAATTTTGCTTGAAGTCCTCTGAACTTGTTGTGAGACTGCTTTTGAGATGAATCTCAAATCAGAGATTTTTTCCATTTATATTTTTGAGAAGTAATTTGTAGTAATCTTTAACATTACTTCCCTTAGTGTCCTGTTTGCAGGGACTTTTGTCTGCTGTCTAGTACTGTGATAGCTCTCTGTAGATATACCTGAATTATTCAACCCTCTTTTCCCCTGTAGCAGAGAGCAAAAAATAACCCCTGACTCACTGATATGACACAGGATATGTATTTCACTGAAAATCCATGATTCATGTTATTGTAATTGTTTTTATGAAAATAGCATGGAAAATTTACTAGGGAATGGCCACAATTTGAATGAGAAAGCCAGATCCAAACAGAAGAATTGAGCTCTAGATCTGAAGTATGCCAGACTTCTGTTATATATACGTTTGATAGTTTAGACTGGCTCCTTGTAGAGGAAACATAGTAGGATCTGAACTTTGACATGCTGGGTTCTGCATTTTGGGTTTGGGTGCATGCTCCTAAGAAACACTTGGAATCACTGTGGAAAGATCATCCTGGTGCCATCACTTCTTATTCCTAGGCTCTACTTACAGCGTGCCAGTCATCCAGAAATTCACATTCCAGTGGCTCATCTGCTTGTTGCTGTTCTCCTCTGGAACATTTGGTCTCTTTTATGGAGAATCCTAGAATGTGAGCTTCACGGGAGGCAGTCTGGAAAAGACAGGTCAACTAAGAGGTGCCGACTGGGCGTATTTAAATAAACAAAAAGGAAACAACAACAAAAAAGCTGTAATTTTAAAAGCAGCCATGCTTCATGCTGTTATCAACATCTCATATCATTCATACACTATCTGTGCTCTTCAGAAGTTTGCACATGGCTCTGTATTCAGCAGGAAAAGTGGATTAGATAATTTCTGCCTTTGTTCCTCTCTCCTTTATGAGTTTCATAAATAGTTGCTTTAATTTTTGACTGTAATAGTTTATTTCAGGTCTGTTGTAGGTGTCTGTAGCACATGTGCCCATAAGTTTCACTGGTTTAACTGAGCTTTTTGAAGCAGTTGCACACAATCTGCAGGATGTGTTCTAACGAAACTTGATAGTTTCTAAGTTTTATGCAGTCTGTTGAAATCACAGAATCACAGAATCACCCGGGTTGGAAGGGACCCCAAGGATCATGTAGTTCCAACCCCCTTGCCTAGCAGGGCCACCAAACATACATATTCAGATCAGGTTGCCCAGGACCCCGTCCAACCTGGCCTTAAACACGTCCAAGGACGGGGCATCCACAACCTCCCTGGGCAGCCCGTTCCAGGGCCTAACCACTCTCCTAGTAAAGAACTTCCCCCTAACATCCAACCTAAATCTTCTCTCCTTCAATTTGGATCCATTTCCCCTAGTCCTGCTATTGTCAGCCCTTTTGAAGAGTTTACTCCCCTCCTGGTGTGGTGAATTCTGAATTCTCACTGTAGCTGAACATGGAGAAGTGTGAAGATAAAGAAAAAAAAAGTTTTAGGGAGAAATCCTTGAATCCAGGTAATTTGAAATCAGCTGTGGGCTGACTGGGCAGAAGTCCTACATGGAACTACAATATAAAGCATGCTAAATTTCTGAGCAGTATTGCAAGCTACGGAGAGGGGGGTTGGCATGCTGTAATTTAGATGGATTTCAGGAGCAAAATGTGTTATGGAAGAGGTCTTTGCAGAGGTGTCCTGAACTGGAACATGTATTGGCAGAATGATCCTGTGCTTTTTAAGTAAAAATCTCCAGATCTAACAACAAGAAATTGTGGTGATGCGAGAATTATGCTTCTAGTCACCTAAAGGATAATGTTGTCTTCATGTTGACATCACTTAGAGATGGAGAAATCATTTAGCTAAGACAGTAGCTCCTCAAGAGGTACAATGAATTTACAATACAAATTTACCTCCTGTTCTTCAGAGCTCTCAGAGTGCTGCTTTGTTCTACAGCAGCCAAAATGATGCTGAGTCTGCTTGCAGGCTCATGTGCTAAATATTCTAAGAGTAAAAAGTTATCTGGCTTAATTTGACAGGATGTATGACTGTGATAAGGCACAGCTGTACATCTCGACAAACTATGGCTGGTGGGAAATAAACTCTTATATTGTATAATACGGTAGGAAAATAGGCATACAAAATAAAAATATCCACACAAAGGAGGCTGACATTCTGAATGCCGTAGCATTAAGCAGATAAGAAATCCTTTTGCTTTCATGTGCCTAGAATTGATAAGGCTTTGCAGAAGTAGAACCTTCAATTTTAAGCAGGTGATTTATATTGAGAGGTTACACATAGTATTTCTGATCCTAGAAGGATTTGATTTCAGGGCCCGTGGTTTTGGGTCTGCTCCCAGAATGCTGTCATTTCTTGTTAGTAGTTCTAGGACCAAATGCCACTTACCGCCTTTAGAATCTTCTCAACTTTGTTGACTTTGAAGTAGTTTGTGTGGTTACCCTCACGGTTGAATTTTTCCAGGAGCTTTGCAGCAAGATCTTTATGTTCCTCAGTGACTTCTAAGACTTCAACTTTTACAGGACAGTCTTTGCACTCTATTAAATCGGGAGGAACTGTGAAAACAGAGCGGTTACTAATATTGCAATGGATATTAATACTCTTGAGAATAATATCTGTGTATGCAATTTTAATGTGAACTCATATGAAGAAGCTGAAATACCAAATGCTTCCTTGAAGTGAAATGTCTCTCTGCAAATACAGGTCTGTACTGTCATGTGAAAATGAATATTCTTAAAAAACTTCTAGCTTAACTTTGGAATCTAACCGACTCCAATGGGCATTCTTTCAGAGTTTGGGTTTTTTTTTCCTGATACTCATTATCTTGCTTTGGTGGACTGGAGAAGTGATATTTGATATCAATAAAGCCTATCTTAGAGGAGTAGGGTACTCTTAATTTTATTAGTCATTCTTAACGTACCATTTGAATTATCAAAAGTAGGAATGGTAAGCAGATAAGTCAATCTGTCATGGTTACCATCCAATAGCAGTGCACAGACTTGTACTTCATACTAGGACTGGTTTGAGGTTTGAGGTATGTGTTAGCTTACAAGAGTGGCTGTTTTACCTGGACTTAATGTACAATTATATCCATATAATTTAGGTTTCTTCAGCATCGGGCTTGTATATGTGATAATCTTACATTGCCCAAAGTCCTGGAGGAAAAAAAGAGAATATATGACTATCAGGTTATTTTCACTGGATTTAATGAGATGTAGTTGATCATAGACATTGTGCCTCCTTTTAATGTTCAGTATTTGGAAGGATAACAGATGTGGTCATTAACAGAATGTTTGTTCTAGTACCACTCAAAATCTGTGTTCAGATAAGATGGGATCTCCTTCTACAAAAGCCTTTGTTTAATTTTCAGTTTGTAGACTGAGGAGGCAATGGAAAACTAACACAGTGTTCTCAGTCATTGTAGTGCTTATTTACCGTGAGATACTGCTAACTAGCAGGGGAGGCTAGGATGCAAGAGATACTCAAAGGTTATATCAGTCTTTATCAAAGTGTGGATGGACCTTTTCTCACATTCATTTTATCCATCTTAACCTTTTCTTTCTCTCTGCCCATGGCCTCCCTGCTTTGTCCTGTGTGGCAGAGAATCACTGCTCTCCTATTTAAATAAAGTTTTGCACAGGTATTCTCATTCCACACTGCATCATTGTACTGCAACAAATAAGGACAAATACTGCAACATATCGTATGTGTAGTGACGCTAACAGTGTTTTACACTGTCATACCACTAACTCAGCCATGCTCTAAAACTGACAGAATATAACACTGGCCTTTCTGGCTGATATACCAGGAACGTGAGTTAAAAGAAATCATTTCTAGTGCCCTTTAGTTGGTAGCAATTTATTCACAAAACATCAGTTCTGTTAAAAGCAGTGGAAAAGTGGAAAATGTCTTTTGAGATAACTAGCTTAATGAAGCTGTGCTTATTTGATAACCCTTTCCTAAACCTTTAGCTGATGCTTAGCAACTCTAGAAACCAATCAATGTTATTTTTATAGCGAGCCATATTAAAACCTAGCCTTTGCTTAGAGTGCACAGGAATTCCTAGGCAATCAAATTATGTGTTTATTGACATATGATTCTGCCTGGATGCTATCACTTACCATGGAATAGAGATCACCATATTCACAAGTCTCCCAGGGTCTTCCAGATAACACAGAGCATTCAGTTTCCAGCACATCCAAAGTTAAGTAAAGGACTGATGAATTTTCCTGGAAGAAAAGTATGAGTTAAAAAAAAAAAAAAGATTGTTTTTGAGAAACTTGGTCTGAAAGAATTTTATTTTAGAAGTAGATACGTTTAATCGTTCTTGTAGCTTCACCAGTTCCCTAGTAAGGCTCTTCTGGGTTGACAAGCATAGTATCATGGAAGGGTTTAGGCTGGAAGGGAGCTTTCAACGTCATCTTGTGCAGTCGGTTGGTCAAGGCAAAGCTAGGTTTTAAGTTAGATGAAAATTAGATCAGCCTTGTCCAGCTGAGTTGTATACACAACCAAGACAGATACTGCAACTTCTTTGAGCAGCTCCAGCACTTAGTCACTCACTGTAACATTTGTGGCCTTACACCTAGACAGAATTTCCTTTCCTGCAGCATATGGCTGTTGCCTCTCAACTTCTGTTGAGAACCTGTGAGAAGAGTCTGTTGTTAACCCAGCATCTGTCACATAAAGAAAATGGTAATGTTGAAAAGTTGTCATTCCCTCCTGATTTTCACATTAAACACCCTGGTCTATTAGCAAACCTGCTGACAGCTTTTCCAAATTCATCCGTTTCAAATGACCTTAGTGACCAGATGCTGTTTCAGAACTTTGCTTCCTACCCTGTTTATTTGGGGGGTGATGCAATAAAACTGTAATCCCAATACATTTAGAAGCCTTAACTCTGAAATTCTTCTAGTATGTTCTGTTTCCAGAACAAATGGGATGGGGAATCATAATTTGAATATGACTGCCATTGTAATGGAAAGTGGTGTTCAGAATTATCTGTGGTTCACAGAAACAGTATTTTATTTTTCTGTAGGGTAATGAATCTCAATTCACATTTGGAATGCATTACTTAAACTTCGTGCAACCCCTGTATGGACATTAGGAATGAAAACATTTCGTTTTATCATTTGGATAAATTGATGCAAAGCCCCTTTGCTGTGATTGAATGTGTCTTCAGGTTTTAGGAAACTTCATCCATTCAGATTCCTTTGTCAGAGTGTTTCCAAACAGGCAAGACCTCAGGAAAGAATTACCACAGTCTGCTGTAATGTTTTGTTAGTGAGTGCCCCCAGTGTGGTGTTGCCCAGTAGTTTTGCAGTGTCTGTGTCTCAGCATTGTCTGTCTTTTAAAACAACAGGCGAGGTGATCTGGACAAAGACATGCATTATTCTGTGTCAGAATCAGGAAAAGAATATAGCCATCCTGGCAGCCATTCTGCCCATCATGCACACGATTATTCTCCGCTTGGAGATAGTTAGCATTTTTATTGTACTTTATAATTTTTGTTATAAATTCAGGCTGCTAGTCATCATATTAGTAAAATGCAGACAGAGAAGGGAACAAATACAGTGACAAAGACTATTTTTCTCTCATTTGTGTTCATGGAATTGCACTGAATGGGATGGTAAGATGGTCTTTTGTAAAATGTACCATTCACTAGGAGTGAAGCGATTCAATGCATTTACTGTGTCATCAACACTTGTGAAATGCTAAAGAAGGCAATTTATCCCTGGCAAATATTTATTTTCTTCAGTAGGATGCATTTAGATTCTATAAATCCTAAAGCAGAGTTTGGGTTTAATTAGGTGTCTGCATCCTAACACGCAGAAGGAAGTTGCTCTGTTCAGCAGCTCTGTACAAGCCCAGAACTGTTATGGTGAGGTACATGAAGTATCTTATGGCACTACAACTCCCATGTAAACTTAGCAGAGGCACAACTGCTAAGAATTTGTCAGCTTAAGTTTCTTCAGGGGATTGATGTCATAGTTTTGATGCACACTATTGCATGGAAAAATAGATTATCCACTGAATAACATTCCGGTTTTTTGTTTGTTAGTTTTTCAGTGTTGCCTTGTCAGGGCTGCCACCATTACGTTTTGCTCAGCATGGAAGAAACCACTCCCATTAGCTTTTGTTCTAAGAAGGCACAGAGCCCTCGTGGGATTAATGCTTTAGCAGTAGGTTAGATCAGTTCTTATAGACTCTGCATGGCTGTTGATGCTGTGAAGTGCAAAGACAGCAAAATTTATTTACAGCAATTTACTAATGATGAATTTATTAAAATTTACAAAGCAAAGCAGGAACATTCTTCAAGGGCAGGAGACTTGAGGGCTTAAGTCTCTATGCTGAAGACTTAATAATAATATAATAATATCACTCCCTGCATCCATTTCTTTGAAAAACAAGATGTTCTCTTGATATTCTGGAAGCCTACCTGGAGATCTGTAGTAATCTGGACTTTGGGTTTCTTTTTGAGTTTTTTCTTGTCTTAAGGAAGGGGCAGTTTTAAGCATCTCCATCAAAAAACAGTTTGCTTTTTTTTCAGTTGCAATACTGAGATGCGTAATACATCTCCTCAGCAATGCGGATGTGCAGATTTTCATTTACTAAGCGAGCAGCTGAAAGGTAGCCAAGTTCATAGGTAATACTGAGTGTCCTTGGTCTCTGTCATCTAGAAGTTAAAGTAAATGAATTTTGTGTTCTGTTGGCTACAGCTGTTAATTTGCTTTGGCCTCTAGGAAGGCATTCATTGAGAAAGGCTCGTGAATATAGTCTCTAGGAAAAAGAGAGAGAAATATGGAGAAACCTATGAAATGGGAAATGGTCCTCCTATGTACCTATGAAACAGCTCAACGTCGAGCCCTTTCCCTTTTTTGCAGGCTGGTATTTTCATCTCTAGCTTCCTCAACCTTTCCTCTTTCTCTCCAGTTACACAGAGATTTGTGATTAAGATAATAATGAAATACCTATCTTGAACTATACCTTGATCTAATTAATGCTAGACTTTAGCATATTAAAGAAACCCTCTGAGTATAAATTATGAATGTTATTTGAGACCTGACAACAGCCCAGGCAGATTAATTTCTAGTACTTCACAAAGCTATTCAGAGCATCTCTCATGCTACCATCCAGTCGGCCAAGAAAATAGAAGGCATTCAGCATCCCTGGAACATACAGTCAATCATGCACAAGTGAATGCTGTGATGACGTAAATCAGATCTGATTCATTAAATCTTATCAGCATTGCTCTGTTAAAAACAATCATCAGCGGCTTTCAATGAACTGGCTCATTATTTTATCATCATGGTCTTGTATAGATCAGCTATTAAATCAACACTTACCGTGTGTAGTCTGTGTGCATCAGCAACACGGAACAGGCCGAACACGTAGCCGTCCTGGCGATGTCTGTTCACCAGATCCAGCGCCATTCCTGCTTCTGTCTGAATGGCCTCACAGTCTGTAGGTGCAGCAACCTGGCTGGTTTTGGTTTGGGCATTGCAACAATGCAGAAGTGCTAGAAAAAGAGCTGAAGTTACACGCAGCATTTTGTTTGTGGTGTTAAGTCACTTCTGCTCATGCTCTGAGAAAGCCAGTATTCTGCTTTTGAATCAAAGCGGCCCACAGAAGCTTTAAATGAATGCTAAAAAGTCACGGTTTTATATAAATTTAGGTGTTGTGTCACAGGACCATTACCTTGGCCCTGGATTAATGTTTGCAAACTGGAAGTAAATGATTACACTGTGATTTGAACAGATTTTGAAGAAAGTGAGCCCTTAAATAGTCTTTGGACCACCATCAAAGGGGCTGTGTTTGTGGTTCTTTAAGCAGGCATTGTGCAATAGTGTTTTACTATGAAAAATATTTAGCCTCCTACACTATGCTGGTGAGCCTGGCATTAAGAAGTGTGAGTTTGTTTGCAGGTATTATGCAATCTATGCAATCTTGGTTTCCTGTTTGCAATAAAAATTGTTGAAATGAAAACATAAGGAACCTTTGTGGTTGTATTATGGCTTCGTCTGTGTGATTACAGCTCCTTAATGATGAGAGCAAGAATGAGCAAGAATGTCACTCAGATCAGGAGAAGAGATGTAGCTCATGGTACCCTTGCAAGCTGGTGGTCCGTGGCTTCTGTGCAAGTACCTGCCATTCTTGCAGATGGGAGAATTCAGAGCAGACTTCTATCAGCTTCACCTGTTTTCAGAATGGCACACAGAATAGGATTGATTGGCTTAATACCAGCGTAATCAAGTCGTGGCATGGAAGGACATAAACCTACCTTCGTGCTCTCAGTCGGGGTAGTTGTGTGCTCTTTGTCTGCAGTAGTTTCAAAAGACTTTAAAAAAAAAACAGCCCTGATAGTATTTTAGTGTTTATTAAAATAATGCAGTGCATACTAATGTTCATAGCTTTCACAGCTGCCAATGTTTGCATGTTTGACTTTGAGGGCTTTATTGTATTTATTTTTGTAAGAAGCATTAAGAAATATTATGGGTAATCACTCTTAACCCTCATTAAATTAATCTTTATTGAATAAAAACCCGACTTTTAGCTTGTCTGTCATCTGAGAAATCACATTTAAAAATGCCCAGAGCCAAAGCAGAGCCAAAGCATATGAGCCCATTGTGTCCATTTCAGTGTGAGAGTGAGGAACACTTGGCCCTAGTCTGAATTGATTTAAAATGGGAAGAAGTAGTATACCTGTTTGTAAAGTAGTGTACATGTTGCCACAGAGAGATGTGGAGGTGAACACTATCAGTGAGGTCAGAAATGGTTTAAAAAGTTTGCGGACAACAGGTCTTAAAGTGGATGCTAGGACTGAGCAGAGTCGCACTCTTTAATATCCCCAGTACAATAATCCTGGACATTAGAAAAGCACAAGGGATGGATTGCAAAAATGAAGCAGGCCCACATGCTTCTCCTAACCACAATTGTTTTGCCACAGTGAGACATGAATACTGGGCTGGAAGAAACACTCTGGTGATGCAGTCTCACATTTCTTTTGTTGAAGTTTTTTATGGTGTTTCATTATAATAATTCCCAATTTCTTCTGGAAAAAAAAAAAAAAAAAGGTAAAATAAATGCTGTGTAAATAATCAAAGGCATCTGAAACACTTCTCCCCAGTTAGAACTAATATTCGCATCAGTGCTGCGTTTCATATCCCAGCCCCATTCATTACTTACAGCACTGTTTAATTTTTCAAATGGGCAGTCGTACTGAAGAAAGCCATCAAATTAGGTAATGTATAACATAATTCCCTTAGTCATCCATTGTTTGCAGATTGTTTGTTCGTTATTTTTCTTTTTGTTCTCTGCTGTTCGTGGTGACACTGATCATTTTCTTGACAGAGGCTTATGCATTTTTTATGGGTGAAACAGAAACACTGTGAATAAAGAGTATAAAATGTACAGTTCCTGCAAAATTAACCGCAGAAGTAAAAGTAAGGTTCTGTTCCCACTATAGAGTTTTGTCCTCAATTTTTGAGGGAGATGACAAGTTGGTTTAATTATATAAGGTTATACTATATAAGCACAGTGTAATATAATATTAAATAACATTCGTATAAGTGTCATATTATTTAGGTTAATTATATAAGGTTGACCCATAAAGTAATAAGAAAACCCACTAGCTTTTAATGCTAAACAGCATTGACATCCTCTTCTCCATTTATGCACCATGGCACAGAGCATGGCTTAGTAAGGGCCCTGAGAGCATCCCTCTCCCAGCAGTTTGGCTGCCAGGGCTCAGGGCCAGCTCAGCAGCAGCACAGCTGAGGCTGCACCCCTTTCACCTCGATGAGCTTGGGGTGAGAGTGCCACACAGCACTGCACAGCAGCCACAGCCAAGGCTGCCACAGCCCTCTGAGGGCTTTTGCTCTCTGCAGTTACCTTTCTTCCTTGTTCTGATGGGAAGAATTTAAGAATTAAGAGCTGAAGTACCCACTTACATTTCTCTTTGTGATCTGTTCTTGTGTTTTTGTGAAACAGAACTCAAAAGACGAGTGCTTTAATAAGCAGTTTATTTGTTTAGAGATGTTGCACAAATGGGAAGACCACTTTATCTCTGTGGCTATTATTTTGTTGCAGGTAGTTAGGGTGACTGGGTGCTGACTAGACTTTGGCAGGCTTTCCAGTAAGCAAAGGATGTAGGATGGAATCTTTCTGCTTTGCTTCTCCTGGGCATGAGTCTGATAGAGAAAGTTCTGTAGGGAAAGGGAGGATAACTGGTCCAGTGGCTGGTTTGTCTACATGGGTCGTTTCTCCATGGGGGGCCGGTGGAGTAGACATACATTCTGTAGCCTTGGGTGGAATTGGTTTTCTATCTTCCTGCTCATTTTGACTTTCCCTTACTTTATGAAATGAGATGTCCTCAGTTGAAGGAGGGAGAATTTTGACACAGCCCATTGTTTTTCCTAGATGTAAGGAGAAAGGATTGGTTTCTGCAGGGAAAGCTTGTTGATGATTCTGACTGGATTCTTCAGATCCCTGATTAGTTTGTAGTTTTCCTTCTTCAGTGGCAGGATTCTAAAAAAAAAGGCAACAAATATCACATTTATTGAAGCTGTTACAATTTTTTTCTTATGTGAAGAAGATCACCCTTTATCTGCAATCCCAATTTGCAAAGACCAGCTGCAGAACAGAACCATGAGGGTCAGACACATGGAACTTCCTCTTAAGCCAGTGCACGAATCCTGGGTAACTACACTTCGTTTTGTTATTTATCATTATTTCTTTGTAGATCATTTTGAGCACTTCTCTGTGATAGATGCTGTACTCTCTTGCCTTTTTACCCACCTAGCAACAGTCTGCTTTATCACAAGAGAGATTTCTTCCTGATTTGGCCTTATCACTTTCTTGAAGTCCATATCTTTGTGAATTAGAAAATTTGAAAATGGTTGGGCTTTCAGGAGTTCAATTCTTTTTTTATAAAGGAGTGCTACTCTTGCAATATTAAGATTAGATTAAGAAATACCTGTGGGCTGTAGATTTCACAGGATATTGTGACGGTCTCCTTGCGTTCCATGTCACTGTTTACCACAGAGCCTTTGCAGAAACCTGTTTGCTGGAAGAAGAAAATGCAAGTATTATTTTCACAGCGCTGCTGATACTTAGCTCTTATCGTGTAAAATTGGTGATTATGAAAGGCTGAGTTGTTACAGCTTCTACATGTATTTGTAGGGATAAGCAGCTTGGGCAAACTTGTATTTTGGGATTGGCAAGCTTATAAAGGAAGGCAGCATTTTGAAAAAGGCTTTATGTTTACAAAGCAGGGTTAGGTAGCACAAAAATAAGCTGTGTTAAGGTCTGTCTCCAACAGCACACATAAGTTCTGCTGCAGCAGAGTATCCCTATGGAAGCGAGGTGCGTAATAGAGCACAGTGTTGTTTCTCAGACAGAAACAAATTCACATCATACTAATGAAAGAATCCATGACAAGATGTTGCTTCTAACAACTGTGTGTTTACTGGACTGCAGATAGTATGACTTGGATCTCAGTTAAGACGAGACTTGAAATGGAACATCTCAGCAGCATGCTCATTTAATCTTTAGGTTTCCTTTGATATTTTTTTCCTTGGATGTTTTCCCCAACTGATTTAATTGTAGTGTGCGTATATTCTTTGTGCTCTGTTTGCAATTTGTTGTCAGTATCTGCTTATATGGAAAAAGTCCTTAAAAATGTTTTGCTTTTGTAAAGCAATGGCTACCCATTTTTTCTGGACTTACTTTTGTTTGTTTTGGTTTCTTTTGCTCATAGACTTCTAGGAAATAGTTTGGAACTTTTACTGAATTTTTTCCTGTATTTTAAAGTAGTCTGTATACATGCAAGTCAGGGCTACAACCCATAGGAAGACTTCCTTGGGTTTTGCTTCTTGTCTGCAGAGAACTAAAGGATTAGGCCAAATATTCACTGAGGAATCATAGTATCTGCTTGTACTTACAGCTAATTCAGGTGAAAGAGGCTTGCACTTGGAGATGTCAGCAACTGGTTCCCTTCTGGGGCAGGATGTCTCCTGAATCACAAACTCCACAAAATGCGCCGGACCAGTGACCCACTGTTAGTAACAGACCAGTGAGACCCAGTGAGAATCAGCCTATGTGTGGCTGTCAAGGAGGAGAAAAAGTCCTGCAGACCTCAGAATTGTTGTAGAACTCCTTTTAAGTGTGGAAAGAGCAGGTAGTATTTAGATATTGCTACTGAAAGTGATTTTTACCTGTGCTACTTTATTGCCTGATTGTATTTTCACTTCTTACAGATGCACAGTCCTGTTAGCTCATGGATGAGCTGTAGTTCAAACAAATTTTATTTTTCCTGATAGATTAGCATCCATGTAGAACTATAAATCCAACGTCTGCTCATTGTCTCACTGATCAATTCACTACTTTAATGAAGAGGATCATTTTTTCCATTTTTTTGAAAGCACAGGTTTCCTGTGGGTTGGAAACTTGATTAAATATTGCATTGTAGCACTATTTAACAAAGAGCAAAATCCCCCCGCTCTCTATGTGTAATGAATTTTAGAGAGACTGGATATTACTCTCATAAACAGCATTTTGCCAGGAAATCACTAATTCTCTATTATTCTAATATTAGTTTTAAACCAGGATTAAAGTCATTTAGATCTGTGTAAGAAGGGATGACTGTGCTTTATTAAATGTGTTCTAGTAGGAGCCATTAATATACGGTGATGATGGAAGGAAGAGCTCATAGTGAAGCTTTCCTAGATTTTGGAATGTCAATCTTCAGTTTTACAAAGAGTTCTTTTTGTAACTGATGGAGTCAAAATCTTGGATCAATGCAGATCCTTATTTCCCAGGAGAATTCTCCATGGAAGTAACCTCAGTGCTATACATATGCAGCTTCTAAACAAGCTGTAAGATGTAACAAATCATATTTCTTGACAGCTAAAGCAAGTCGTATGAGCCTTGGCTTACCTGCATTGAAGCTCTCGTGACGTTGAGGACAGAAAAATAATGAGTTTGTTCACTCTTTTCATTGAATTTGGCCAGGCTTTTAACAGCAGTCTCCAAATACTTGGGCTCAGTTGGACAGTCATCAACTGGGCAGTCAGGACATACTTCCCAAATATATCTGGATGGAACTTTTTTATTCAAACAAAACAATGCTGTTAGAGAGGAATTCTCAGGACCATAGGAACGTGCTGGCAGTGTAGGTCACTCCAAACGCATCTGTACCCCCAACCCTCCTTAACTCCAGAGCAGCAAGATGGTCATGGTTTCACTCTGCATTTTTGAAAGTGTCATTGGATTCAGAGACACTTCAGAAAAAAGCTCAGGCTGCTGAGAGTGGGCCTGCTGTTCTCACTTGCCCTTCACAAACCCGTAAAGATACTCTTTGGGACACAGGATAAAAGCCCAAATAGGAGCCGTGGGTTTCCCAGATGTGAAAAGAGCTATTCTCTGCATTGCTTTGTGCTGCAGGACTGCTCTGGCCTTACGATCACTGACCTGAGAAAAATAGGTCAGGTGAAAGCTAATGGAGACACTGTGTTGCCATAATTACAACTAAAATGCAAATACTAGATGGCAAGCTACTTTCCCAGTCCTTTTTAAAAGAGGGTGTAATAAATAAAGACATACCTGGCTGCAAATTGCACTCATAAGTATTCAGATGAGCAATTTTTCTTGGCTGATTAATGTAGATAATTGCTTTGCATTGACCATAAACCTAAAACAATGTAAACATGCAGAAACAATTAACCTTTAGCAGCCTTTGCAGTGATAGAGGGTGTGCTGTTAGTTTTCTTCTCACGGCCATGAAATAATTTTCAAGAAGAAAACTGTGTTAATACTGAAATGGGGCCGAAGCACGTTTCTCTTCTGAATATCCCTTTAGAAATAAAAACTCAGATTCCCTTGGTGTCAGTTCTGACAGTTCTGTCAGTTGTTGTGCACTATTTGTCTGCAGGATGGCCTATGGAGGGCCACTCTTCTGTGGGCTGAGAGCTGCCCATGTGTGAGAGAGCGCCTTACCCAGCCTGTACCCTGCAGTCCCTCGTATCCCTGCTTTCTTCTCCCTGCTCTGCTCATAGCAAGGAAGGAGAGTCATATGAATGACCCTAAATGGGTTTTGTGGTACAGTAATAGCACCCTTGCACACCAAGAAACACTGACTTTTGCCAGAATATAAATGCTGACCTATTAATATTCGTTTTACCTTTGTGTTTGAAAGTCAACTTTACGTTCTCAGTGTGCTTCTTAAATACAATCAGGACCTCTAGGACAAATGTTTCTAGACTTCATAGAAGCTGTTCTTTTTTCACATGCAGGGCTTCTTTCTAGCCAGTCTCCATTCCTTAATGTTGCTTTTCACTTGTTTGGAATAATTTTTGTCACTTGTAATAACAGTCATAAATCACTTTGTCTTTGCAGCTTATCTTGCTGGGCTTTCTGTTTTCTCCCCTTTCCAACACAATTTTTTTCAAAATTGTTGAAATAAAAGTGGAATTAAAGCAAACTAAAAATTCCATGTTATATAAAAGCAAATCTCTTTTATTCTTTCTTGACAGTCTGTCTTTAAAACAAACTCTTACAGGGCTAAATAGTGCCCTAGCATAGCTGTTTAGCTATATCTGCTTATTAGTTGTGATCAAAATTTTTCATTCAATTTTCATTTTATAGAATAAACCTTACCTTTCTATAAACTGACTAGAAACTACAGAGGAAATCTGTGAACCTCAAAAATGAGATTTGATTTTTTTAACTAAGACTCTGCTGTCTGCTGAGAATGCACGCATAGGGATTTTGCTGTCTTTAGTAGTACCTGAGTAACACTCATACCTGAGATTCAGTATGAAAATAAAATCCTTACAGTTGTATGAGCTGGTCTGACCCTGCAGTTCTTCCACAGCTGTTTGCTGAGTACGTGGCATTCGGTATCCACTACGTCCAAGATGAGATAGAAAACAGAACCAGTGATCTCCTGAGCACAAGAGAAGAACGGGTCTTATCACACAGATAAAAAAACCTACATGTGTGTTAACTGCACATTTAGACTGAGATTATGTCTTATTGAAGAGGGAGGTAAAACCCAATGAATTGATTCCACTGGTTTATGGAGAAAAGAAACCACTTTATTGGGCTTCTTTATTGGTCTTGTAGAAGTCTGGGGCCGATGTCTGTACCATTTTGACACGGTATTTCTTGTTTCCTGTGTCTCTCTTGTATAATATCAGCTCTACTACTCTGGTTATTATGAGGTGATTATAAAATCTACACATCTTTTTGTCTACCTGCTTCGGTATGCATCATTCTCCTCTGGGGAAAGGATAATTTGGGGTTTATTCAGAGCTCAGCAGATCTCTGAAGGTTTCATTATGCTGCTTTTAATTTTCATAAAAAGACCGCTATGCAAGGCCTTTTGATATCTGCTTGGTACTGAATAAAGGCTCGTAGCTTTTCTGCTCCAACAAAAAGATCCCCTCCTCAATGCTGCTGATGCTAGTACTGCTGTGCCACGTGTGCTGGGAAGCTTGGGAGCCAGAAGAGATTTGGCAGCAGCACAGAACTGATTGCGTCTGTGGCAGGATGTTCTGGTGCGAGGGGAAGGAATGAAATATTTTGGCATGATTTGTCATTTTGGTTAAGTGGCTGTTATTGAAGTTAATCATGAGTATCGTGTATGAAAGAAGGCTCTGTCCTACTTACGTGTAAGTTAATAGCAGATGGCTTATTAGTTTCAATTAGAGCAAAACTGAGCCACAAGTTGCTTAAGGGCAGATTAGAATTTGAAGTCATTTTGAAAATGTTTTTATCGTAAGTACTGGCTAAAAAAGTGGGGGGAAGGAACTTGGGCTGATTAAATATACAGACATATTTCTTGAAAATGTTGAGGTGCATTGAAAGTTGCATAATATCGTTACTGCCAATGATTATCCCTGACATAGCCAACTGCTACTGTGTACTCCATTCCAGCAGCAGCAAGATTGTGACAAAGGGCTCAGATTGCTTGGTGTGTTATTACAGTGTCTCAAAACACCTTATGTGTAGGATGAGCTCATTGGATGCTTACACAAAATAATAGCAGTAAATTAAACTTCTGAAGAAACAAAGAACAAACTGTGCCCTAATTGAATAAGTTAAGATTCTAGGGAATTAAGTGGCAGACCAAATCCCAAGCAAGGTTCAGAATCCCCTTGTGCTGAGGTGGACTCTGCATGGGTGAAGGGAGAAGCAAGGAGACAGAGTGGTTTAGAGCATGTCTGCACCCAGCTTTGGTGACGGGACTGGCACCAGCTCCATGAGCGGCGCTGGGTTCTGGGCCAACCCACAGGTGTCCTATGTGGAAACAGCTCTCAGAAGAGCTGACCCAGTGCTTTATGCATTTGGGCCTGCTGCAATCATTCAAGGTTATTCCTTGCTAGTGCCGGTAGCTTCATCTGTTGTTACACAAAATAGTAATAAATTAAGCATGCACAGGGAAATAAAACATTTGAGGATACGTATTCCCTGTTGTCCCCTGTAATTTTTGCACTTGACCTGTTTTTGGATTTCTTCTGGAGAATGAGTCATCATTTGGAGATGTGTAAAGGAATTTCCTGGTCCCAAGCTGGATGTGTTTCCACCTGTTAGCACTCACATCTTTTGTGCAAAATGCGTGGTGACTTATTAGCTCTTGCACTCCAACTGCTCAAGGCAGTGGGGAGAAGGTGTAATATGAAATTAAATCCAAGTAGTAGTGTTTCATATCAAATTGGAACTGATGCCTGGAGCTATTCCAGGGGCAGGCTGCAGAGAATCATGCCTGAGCTTTGCTCTCTAATTGCCCACAGTGGTGATGAAACTGTTTCTATTCATCTGTGCATAAAGGTGACATGGCCCCTGCAGTCCTGTGAACGTAGATTTACATTTGTCTCAGAATATTTTGTAGTTCAAATCACCATTGGTGGGGAATAGTGATAGATACAGGGCTCTTCGTGAGAGAAACGGATGTAGAACAAGCAGTAAACTTACCTGAGGATGTTCTCTGACACTGAGAATGCGATAGAGGCTGAGGATGTAGCCCTCTGTTCGGTCAGCATTGATGTGGCGGAGGGCCAGGTCTGCAGCCTCCTCCACTGCAGCGTCATGGCAGGTGGGGGAGAGCAGCACACTTGGCAGCTCTCCTGCAGGAGGAGAGGCAGCCCAGGAGCAAAGCGCCTGCGTGCCAAAGAGCACTGAAAGAAGTAAAAGCATTCTGCTTAGAAAAGCAGTGCAGCAGATCAGAATGGCAAGTTGGTACAGAAGAGCTGAGAGCTGTGTGAAATAGCAGGCTTTGTAATGGAACCATGTCTTTATAAACTGGTGTCCTCTCTTTGTTACGTACTGCACATCACCTTTAAACTATAGCTACAATTGCAAACACTAAGTCAATGATTACAAGGTTTTATGTAAGCGTTGTGACTTCCTCTGAGACCAGAGAACACTTTTTCCTTCTGCCTTTACAACTTCAGTTCAGACGTGGTTGGGCAGATTGCATGACTTTGACCTCATCACGAGGCACAAGAATATACAGAGAAAGCTGCTTTCTTAAGGAGCCAGCTGTTCTTAAATAAACCTGCATACAGGACAGCTCTGGCTCCAGCTCTGTTGTGTCAGTGATCCAGATTTTCTCTCAAGTAAAACAATGACTGAGGTCTCACTGATTTGAGTGGAAGTGGGGTAAGAGTCAAGAGGTTGATGGATTTCACACCTGGCAATTCTATTTGTTGAATTCTAATTGTAAACAAATATACTAACTCTTTAAGTTATATGCTGTCAACTTGGAGCTTTGCAGAAACAGAAAGGTCAGTCTGGATTCATTCTCTGAGTATTCCTACTCACTTGGATACCTGCAAATTATTGTTAACCTGTTGCCATGGTCAAGCAAGTGAAATGCAATCCATGTCCAAGCAAGAGGCCTGTGGACAAGTGGCCTGCTCAAGCCATTACATATTTTTGTACGCACATACAACGTGACAGCAAGGTAATGTAAAAAGACTTAACAGTTTCATCACGGTGTCTGCTTTTCACCAGGAATTTCCCTTGTCTTCGTTTGGGACTTAGCAATCGCTGTAATTGCATATGGTAGCAGAGATGTGGTAAGCTGAGATTTGTTCTTGCCCCAAAGGCTTCACTTCTTTTGGTGGAGTGCTCCAAAATGAGCCACATTGAGAGGCTGGAGGAAACAGTAAATGAAGCAGGGCTGCTAAAACATTACTGGGTGAACACTGCATTACAGAATTTGTTCCATTGCAAGGCCTTGACTCCAGCCCACTCATCTTTTGTTGCCTGGAGCTCTCAATTTATTGATACCAGATATTTGATCCACAACTCTGATTTCCCTGAACCTTTCCTGTTTCATTCCATTTTCTCCTGCCATCTGACTTTGTTCTTACTGCCACCTTGAGCAGAACACTTCCTGAACTTGCCATCCTTCCACATTACTGAATGATACTAAATAGCAGGTGCTGTTCTCTTTTTGTCTCCTCTAACCTTAACTTCCAGCTGCTGCTTTCAGCTCCTGCCTGGCTGTCTTTGTAATCCTGTGGGTTCAGAGGCAAGTACAATTGCACGTGGACTCCCTGCCCCAATACACACAAATTTTAAGATACTACTGCATTTCTATTGCCTGAGAACCAAGCTTAGAGATGGAGAACTGTCTGAAGTTATATGCTGAGAGGGGAATTAAAAAAAAAAAAAAAAGACCTGGGGCTGTTATGCTCATCTCAAAGGGGAAAATCTAACAGAATGAAAACCCAAAACTTTTTAGAGAGCGTATAATGTTAACTTCAATTTGAGGAAGAGGAAGAACTTCCATTTGATTTCATGTAACCAGTGCTTTCCTCCTTGTGCCATCTCTCACTCTTTTTCTTTCATCTGTCTTTAAATTATTCTTTTTGTACTTTGAATCAAGAAAAATGTACATCCTGTTGGTTGCCGGTGCACATCATAGCTGCATAGCCCTGCCAGAATTAGTCCAGACAGTTCTCTGTGAACTGCAGCTGTTCATCCTGTAGCTGTGCCTTAGCCAGATGATTTAAGACTTTGCTTTTATGCCTTGTTCAGTGTTACTGTCTTCCTTACACAGTATGGTGAAAATTGGCTCAAGAAGAGTCCTTGCTACTTAATATTTAGCTCCCTGGCTTCTTTCCTCTGACCATTGCTACAGCCTGCTCCAGTTTAAACTGAAGGAAGCCACTGGAGTATCATAAGCCTGTGTCTAGAGGCATGAGGAACAAAGAAAATTGGTCAGCAGTGCCACCATTTTAATTATTTTAGCACTACTCAGTGCTCTGCTTTTATTCCTTTTCAGCAACATTAAATAATACAGTCCTGACGTGACTGAGGGCTGTGACTCGGGGGGAACCCATTCACTGACTTGGTGGCTGCCCCCTAATATTGCACAGCACATGCTCAGCTGTGCAGGCTTATTATTTCCTTTGACTTATCTGCTCACTGCTGAATTTGGAGGTTAATTTGCCAGCTAAGAGGCTGCACTGTGGCCACTATTGATTCTCAAGTGATTTGCTGAGTACAGATGAAAAAGGGTCATGGAAAATTCAGCCTGGAGAGAATTTAGTTTGAAATGACAGTGGTGTGCTATGTGGCTAACCTGCTGGGAGCTCCATGCTTGAGAGGACTGCGAGCTGCTGCACACAGCTCACCTGTTGTCCTGAAGGCCTGGAGAAGGGACAACTACCATCACCTGGAGAGTATCCCAGTACAAGTTAATAGCACTCCAGCGAGAGGCAGTCCTGCGTTATTTCACCTTGGAAGAGTATCAGAAGCAGGGTAACCGTTTCCCTGGTCCTCATCTTCGGTCATGGGAGGCTCTGTGGTCACAGCTATCTGTTGGAAGATACCATTTACCTTTAGCCTTGCATCTATATTGAGTGAGGAAGTAAGAGTGCTAGGGATGCACAAAATTGTCTCTATTTAACACTACTGTAAAGATATTTTGTTTTAAATTTGTAGATTGTTGGTGGTATAAAGAATCTCATGTCATTAGCCCAGCGACATTCCAAATATCTTCCTCAGTAAGTCAGCAGGATCTGTCACAGGGGATGTCTGCAGAAAGGCGAGTGGGATTATACGTACATCCAGGAAGACCTGCAAGAACACTGGGGCTGGAACTCTTCTAAGAAGACTTTGGTTGGTGGCAGAGATGGAAAATTCAGATAGCAGGACCAAAAGGGCACATGGCTGTTGGCTGAGTCACCTCGAATGTCACCATTTGCTTTTCAAACTCAGGGTGAGGGCTAATGTACAGACTGTATCCTGGGGGAAAGGGACACAAGGGATGAGTGTTGAGAAACACTGCTGTAGCCATAGTACAGGAACAGCAGAAGCAGCAATGCGGACGCGCTCACATTGTTCCTTGTGCCTGGGAATGCTTCCCCTGCGGCTAAGGCATAATAACTCATTTTCTTTATCCTTAGAGTGCATGGCATTTCTATGGAGATGGGTGCCAGTTAGTACCGGCTGTGTTGGTGCCTCTTATAATGAGGAATTGTTATGTCCCTGACTCTGTTCTTTGTACTCTTCCTCCCACTGGAAAGGAAAAAATGTCTCCGTTCAAGTAGCTGACCTCGAAACATGGACACAGCTGGGAAATCTGTGCATGTCCAGGCAAAGCAGCACATGAAGTACATATGCTTCAGCAAAACAGTGTTTGAAAACGCTGAAAAGCATTGTCAGTCAGTGAAGCAGACCTGACAAAACTATTCAGCCTGCATTTCAGAAAGGCGAGCATTTGTATTTTATATATTGCCATTTAATAGTCCTCATTGCCCAGAGAATCTATTAGTAAATGCTGAATCTGTTACTAAGATCCAAGGGCATGAATACAGGGCTATCCTGAAGGGAAACAAAGTCACTGCTTCAAAACTGTTATGAAAAATGTGTCCTTAGGAGGACCAGTGTTAAGGGGAGAAATGGTGTGCAGTTACGGGCTGGAATCACAGGAGAGTGCAGAGTGATTCTGCTGTTCTTTTTTATTAATTTTAGGGAAGAAATGAGTAGTTAAACCAGGTATAAGAGAACATCCATGGGACATGGATGCTCTGCTACGTACCCTTGCTTTGTGTGGTTGTAAAATGCAAAGGAAAATGAAGCATTTCTTGAGTTCAGAGATCCTCAGTGGCAGGGATCTCTTTTATAAACTTGCTGTTTCTGCCAATGAAGAATTTCCTGAGTCTGGAAAACACTGTCTCAGTATAACTTAGTGCTGACTCCATTACATACAAGTGATTTTGTTTGGTTTGCTTAAGGCAATTCCTAGTTTTGAAAATCCAAAAGCTATGAAATCTATTTGTTCAGACTAGTTAGAATCCAGGTATTCTGCATCTGAAGTCATAGTAATGAGGATCTGAAGTATACCAGTGCAGACCAAAATAGCAGTCATCTCATTAATCCTCTTCTGTATCTCGTGCAGTGGAGATGGGAAGACAAATCACCTTACCACCTCAGAAATCGTATGCAGCTCAGTACTAGCATGTTTTAAATAAATGCCTGCCTGCTGAACATGAGAGAGTCTTGCAACAGCGTACTTGCAAGAACCCATTCCTGAAAGGTGGAAGCTGCTGCCTCAGAGAGGAGGGCTTGTTGGTAGTATGCTGCCATCAAGTAATCCTGTGGCATACAGAGTCTGGACTGATTCTCCCTTTTTTTTTTCCCCCTCCACATTCCCAGTACGAGTGTATAAGTCTTTACCTTTCCCCATTGACACAGTGGAACAGAGGTTGTATAGCAGCCTGTTGCACTGTCACCAAGAACAAATGTTAGTTGTCTTGCTTACTAAACACAGAAAGGTTGTAACTAGGAGAATAGAATAGATTATTTGAAACAGTTCAAAAATGACATGTGTACTTCAGGTTTTGCTGCCTGCATGGTAATTATCTTGTAGCAATTGCTGTTCCTGGTTAAAGATTCATGACTGTCTTTGAGGCTGATCCCCTGGGCCTTCAGAATTCCAGTTTAGCTGACAGTGAAGATCCTTCTGGCCTCTGTGTCTCATTACTTCTCCTCATAGAATAGATGTTGGCTGTAATAAGTGAGAAATTCAGGAGAGCTTTGGCTGCTAGGACAATGGTAAATTGCCATCACTGTCTGGGTCCTCTTGCATGAGACACTGTAGTATACTTTTATTCCCTGAACTGCTATTCCTCATATACGTGTGGCATACAGTACCCATGATCATATTGCACCTGTGTGCTGCTGGAAGGCAGGAGAGGCGCATGTGCTTGGATGGAAGTACTGATGCTTTCTGCCTGTGCAGCAGTGAGTGTATCCTGATTCTTTGTTCTTTTCACAGGCATCAGTGCTCTTATTATTCCTTATGTCATATCTAGAGTGTTTGAGGTTTTTCTGGTGGATGCTGTAAGTAGGTACATGCTAGGAAACACTACAGGTGGAATGGAAGAAGAGTTTTTTCCTGCCGTTTCTTTAGTGCTATTGGTATATGATCAAAAGAAAGGACTGACCTGATTTTCTGCAGTGCTCAGCACCCACACATCCCAGGGAAGCTGATGAGAAATGCAGAAGCTTACTGTTTTTGAAATCAAGCCCAGAATATGACTCATAATGCCATGAAGGAGATACTTGACAACTAAATGAAAAAATATACAGACAAAAGGTACCAAAGCATTTCTGTTGAACATTTTATTGTGAAGTAGTCTTTTAGGTGGTGTTTCTATCACAGAGCTACAACTGTTGTATATCTTTTACAACAGCTCCATTAAAACAATTTTTGCAGTGTTTTAACTAGAACATCTCTGTACTTGGAGAAAGCAGCTGCTGTACGTTGCAATCTCCTATGTCTTGAAGCAGACCTTTGCAAGATCCTGGGCTCAGCTGTGTTCTCTGAAGGGTGAAAGTCAGTTGGACTGAAAGTCAGGTGTTCTCAGCTATTGGCACTTGATGCTGTACTGTGTGTGTTGATGCTGCTGCTGCATGCTGATCCTTCAGTTAGCTGTCTTGCCATGCCTGTGACACAGCCTAGATCTTGAAATGGCGAAACTTACCAGGGCATGGTGGAGGAGTCGCAAAGCCAACTGGAGAAGGTACTTTATCATGCTGAGCAACCTTTGCAGCTGCTCTCTTTGCTACAGATTTTGCTGATAGTAGGGAAGGAAATTCTGAAGAGCTGGATTCAGATGCAACAGGGTTATTGTGGGAAATTCTGAGGTTATGGTTAATGAAGCCTTGTCCAGCACTGGGTACCAGTCCTGCTGATGTATCTTGACCTGAGTGAGGGTAGGTAACTCCAGGCTGGAAAAGAAAAATGTTTTTTGTGTGTGTATTCACTTGAGATTTATAATATGCATGTCATTGATGACTTAGTATGGACCCTACTCCTACCTAGATATTGTCATCTAACCCAGATACAAAGTGTCTATGACCACTAGGAAAGTTTTGAATTTGGATTTCTACACAAAATCAGGAGCCCAGAAGCACGTTTTTAATATCCATTAAATATCCATTAATATCCATTATAATCATTAGGACAAAATCTGGTGCAGTGTGAACTTTCAGTGCAGCCTACGCAGCACTGAAACACTGAAACCTAGCTGCTGCCCTAATCTGCATTCTTTCTTTCATATCCCTTCTAGGCAGCTAATTACTACTATGCCTCCAAGAGCTCTGCTCTACAAGAAGCACTCAGTGCCCAGCCAGCCCTTCTCGAACTAATTGGAGTCTATGCTACCTGTGCACTCAAGCCCTGTGCATGTAAATTTCCATTCTCTTGCAGTAGCAGTGCAGGCTAGGAGCCCTGAATTTGGTCAGGTCTAAGAACTACTTGTAGCAAAAGCTTCCAGTTGGTGAGACCTACCATAGTAGCTCTTTTATATTTTACATCTAGATGCCTTTCACCTAGCTGAGCAAAATTTAGTTCCCTTTGCCCCACTAGACATATGAAACTCCCATATGGTTAGGAAAACAAACTACGCCAAGCACAGATGGCAGAGGTGATAATTCTGGGCAAAGAAATCCATAGAATAACCTTATCTTGTCGGGTTTTTTAGGATATGAAGTTAAACAGCTAGGTTATCACAGATAGATAATGCAATTTACAGTGAAAAAGGTAAACTCAGGGCATTTGCTTCAAAAAGTGCTAGTAGGATATTCTGGGAAGGAAGGGAGGGCCCCGAGAGCTGGTACCTGATGTCCATACAGCTGGCATTGTGCTGCTAAGTCCTGTGAGGGTTCTGTTACCATTGTTGCTGTGCAGAAACCAAAATTCTGGCAAAGCAGAATATAATGAAGAGAAAATAGTGAGAAAATAGGGAAGACTTGCTTTGCATTTTTTTCAATTTCAGTATGTTTAGAAATAGCTACATCTCATGATTTATCTGAGCAATAAAGTGCTTGCTTTTAGTCTGTTGGACTCAAAAGCCAAGCTGTTTAAATGTGTAACCAGCAAGTAAAGGAAATTCCTGTATTACTCTGGAGTAAGATTGTTTGCCTGGATATGAGGAAGGGAAGGAATATATGGATCCAAGCAAAAGGTTTCCCACTCGTTAAATCTGCCAAGGACACTTTTGGTTTTGTTTCATCAGAAAAGAACTTCAGTGTGATGAAGTGCATAGTTCTCAAGAATTTTCATGCATTTCATATGCATGAAATTAGAGCTCACTGGTTTTGTGTTTGTGTACTGCCCATTCCAAAGGAGCTTGATTTTTCTCAGGTGCACATATTAAGAAAAGTAAATGATAGTATAAAGGCTGTTTATTACAATTATTTTGTGTTAAGGATGCTTTTGTCCTTAATCCTTTTTGAAATATATTTAAATGCATCGAGATTCAACCCAGATACATCAGAGAGAAGGTAAACGGGTAATATAGCTTCAGAAAGTATGCATTGAAAAGGATATCATAGTGGTATCCAACTTTCATTCTCACAAAGATCTATTCCTGTGCAAGTACAAGTGCATCACAGCACGCCTCTGTTCTACCTCTGAGCTGGAGAGATGTGGACTGATGTGCTGGCATACTTACAGACTGATCCTCAGGAAGCAGTTGACAAGCCTCCAGATTATCTTTAGCCTGTTGTGATGTGCAGTTTGTGGCAGCCACAGCAAACTCGACATTGACCATCCGCACTGGGTGATACTGAGAAAACAGGAAAGATGTTTTAACCGACTTTGCACTGTTTGAAATTGCGGAGCTGCTGAGAAAAGATAAAAGGCAAATATTGTGGCTTCTAGCTCTGCATCTCCCACAGAAGTCAAAGAGAGCCCTGTGGCTAAGACGACACAGAACACTAGGAAAATCATGGGCAATTCAGTAGGGCAACTTAAAGCAAGCTCAATCTGACTGTAAACATAACTAGCTAGTGCTGTTCAAGTATTACAGAGAAAATATTCTGTTTACATGGAAGGGTAGACATTGTTCTAGCAGTTACCTGTTTTATGGCTCTTCCAATCTCCAGGAGCCTGAGGTAGGCATCAGGAGTTTTGCTGTTGTAGTCATTGAGGGCAGTGGAAACAGTTGCTAACACATCAGTGTCGTTTAGACTTGCCAGGAGCGGGCAGTCCGGGCAGAGCTCGTGAATATCTTCAGCTGAGTCTGCAGGAGGAACAGATTGTTTTGCTCTGATCGTAAGTTGAAGTACATTGCAGACATAGTCAGTGATGCAAAACACCGTGTTTGTCTGTCTGTCCCAAATTATACTGCAAAAATTTTTTGCAGTGCAAGCTATAGATGGCAGTATTTCATGCAACTTTTGCTATTTGAGTCCTGAAGTCTTCATGCCAGCAAAAATGCTGTGGATTTCAATAGTGTATTTTGCATATTCTTACTCAGGGTTTAATCAGTTTTCTTTCTGGCAAAATATCCCTGACACCAGTGAAAAGATGTCTCAGCTCAAGGTGGTAAATTTAAGATATTTTAGTTCTTTGGAACTGTGTTTGCAATAGTGTGTTTCATTCACCCACCAGTTTTAAAGGCAGTACTGAAAGCATCACATACAGAGCTAAGAGATCTCATGCAGATAGTGCAGAACAGACTGCTTTCTCATGACAATACTGATAATGTTGGGCTCAGTAAATAAGTTGCATCTCGCATGGGGGTTCATTCTGAAGATCAACGAGCTCCTTGCTGGGGGGCTCAGACCAACAAGGAATCAAATCCTTGAGGGAAAGCCTCAGTGCCAGCCATCTCTAGGTCAAACCTGGGCAGTGCTCCTGAAGCAGTCTTATCACATCTTAACTGTTACAATAAAGAGGAGCAAAGAGATGGTGCCAGGTCTGTAGGAAAAGATCACAAAAGATCACAAAAGGACAACTGAATTAAAAAAAAAACAACAGTAATTTCCAGTGTTTTAGAATTAGAAGTGGTAGGGAGCTGTAAGCACTGCTAGATTAATACTCCACCTTTAAATTCAAGTACAAAGAACAACATCTTTACCTGCATGTGAGTGGCATTTACTAGCAAGTACTGAAAACTGTCCATTCAGTTTCTGCAGTTTAACATCACAGTCACCCTCAACTGCCTAGAGAGAGACAGAAATCAAAGGGTTACGTTGTACAGATAAATAGGAATTTCTGAAAAGAGCAACTATTACTAAATTCGAAAGAACAGATCCTGGATTAAGTGTTGCTGAAAAAGCAGCCTGATTGCAAAGGCCTGGGCAGGCTTGTTCTGGTGTCTGTGGTTCTGTAAAGGACTGACCTAGGTGGCAAAACTTGGATCCAAATCTGGATCTCAAGAGTATCAGAACTGCCATGGTATCCTGAGTATAGATATTTAGTTCAGGTTCCTCTCATAAAGAGCAAAGAATGTGAATTCTTATAGATTAAGACCTTGTGCAGAGCTGTTTGATAACGTTCTCCCTATAATCCCAGCTGGTCAGTGGCCATGGTAACAGCAGTGTGCTGCCTTGTGTGAGCTGGTCTGCAGGCAAGAGCCAACAGGGGAGGAAATGTCAGAGGCAAAGGTGGGAAGGGGGAACAGTTAGAATCACCTCCCCCAGTATGGAAAATGGGATCTGAGCCCTGATGAATACAGGGGTGGATTTAGTCACGAGCGCTGTGAATTGGGCCCCATTCTAGAAACAGCAGGCTTAAATTGTCAGTTGCTTGTTCTGCTTTTTGCTTAGGAAGCAAAGCTGCCTGTACTCAGACAACACTTCCAATGCTTTGGTTAGGGAAAGCTTTTCACAGTTGGATCACGCTTGCATAAGAGCAAAATATTTGAGGCCAGTAAATTCCAGTGGAGCATTACTTTGAGGCCAGAGCCCTGTCCAAAGGGAATAGCTCTCTTGCAGTCACTGGTGGCTAGACTTGACGTAATTTCACTACTTCACACGCCACATGCAGCCAAGGGAACGTTGTGTTTGTCCAGGTTCACAGCCTCCTGTCTGCCATATGCAACAGCGCAGTGTTATCTGGGCTGAGCATGGAGACCTGCACCTGGAGAGCCTGAGCAAGGCCCGTGGCATTCATGGCACGTATGAGGGAAGTTATGCTGAGAGTGACCCATCCTCCTCGTGTAACAGGATGTGAAATCCTTCCTGACATGAAGGCAACTAAATCAGCAAGGCAGATACAAGTGACTGGTGCTTATGGGCTGTTACAGTGATGTAACCTTTGCAGGCAAAGCTTAGAATTCTAACTGATTATAAACTGGCCTCTATAACATCAGCATACTGAACTTGCACTCTTGTACCAAGCAAGTCATGTTTCAGATACTCACATGTTGTTCAAATGTCCTTACTGAGCAATTTGCAAGAGGTGTAGGATTAAGAATGTGACATGTGGTCTCTAATAAGTCAAGTTCAAGGAAGAGAATCTCATTATTTTGCCCCTGGAAGAAAAACAAAACAAAACAGAAACAGTAGTACTTCACAAAACATTTTGCTGGGTAGCTTTAATAATCAACAGCTGGTTTTATTGATGAAAAAAATCGATGTTTGTGTAACAAGATACCAAATAAACTCTGTTCACTCATGCTCATGGCCCACCCCATTTACCTCATTGAAATTACACTGAATTGCACCAGCTAAGTTCCAGTATTCCTGTTATTTATGGACTGCAGGATCTTTTCTGGCTGTTCAATTCTAGCATTCGACACATCAATGGGGGGGCAGAAGTGAAGGCCCCTAGCTCTGAAGCTGACTCTGAGTTTTGAGTCATGAATGATTCTTTTTAAACCAATTAAATCATTTTAGTGTAAAAATATTAAAGAGAAAAACAGAATCACCAATGTTTTTGTGCAACTGTAGGAACACTTCTAATCTTATCAATGACTGCTTTATTCTCTTGTAAATGATACTGGTATCCTCTCTCTCATGTCAAGTAGTAAACAGCCCTGCAGTTTCATTTCAATGTTGTGAGAAAATCAAAAGGTCTGAATGTGTGCATATGCTGCATTCATGTCTATTTCCACAGCCTTTCTAGAGGACTATAATGATGTGAATAGATCTCAGTGGAAATGAGAGTATAAGCCACAGTTACTTCCATTCAGCTTCCTTGTCAGCTCAATGGGATATTAGGTAAAATTCATAGCTACTACAAAATCACTAACAGCGTGGAGTTATGATAGGTATGCATTTGGCCAATAAATAGTTATCCACATCATGAGAATTATCCTTGCAGTTTTTCTCCAGATTAGCTACTGGGCTCATGAATCAGCGCTTTGGATGATCTCCCCTAGCAGGCATGCAGCATTTGTAGACTAAGCCCTTTCTAGCTTTGTACAAAAATAACATTTCTCTCTCCCCCTCAGTTCTGTTCTTCGAGATACATTCCAGTGACCTGGATTCTCATCTACTACGTGGTGACATTGCACCATTTCAATCAATAGAGCCATGCTGATTTACTCCAGGTGAGGATACAGCCCTTGGCAGGACTTGTCAGTCGTAGCCAAGCCTTTCCAGCTTAACACAGTGCTCTGCCTGCAAGCTCCTCACTTACCTGAGGCAGCGCGCGGACTTGCTCAATTCTGTTTAAGGCAAACTTGTATCCGTGATGGCTGTGGCCATTAATATAATTCACAGCAAATTCAGCTGCTGCTTCAGATTCTGGGTCATCGCAGCCCAAGGGAGGCGGGGGAGCTGCGGGTGCAGCTCTGTGAATTGGGAGCTGCATAAGCAGTATGAAAGCTACGAGTGCCTTCATGGCACCCAGAGAAAATCTATCCCTTTCCGAGGTGAGGATCTAAGAACACTGTTCGGGTGGTAGCTAGGCAGCTGGAACCAGGGTCTCATTTATATAGTACATACCACAGACTTTGCATGAGCGCATGTCTGATATTTGTCCCAGTTCCAAGAAGGCATTGCAAACAACAAAAGTGAAAAGTAAATGTTAGGACATCAAGCCGACTGATTAATATTGGCCAAAGTAAATTTTATCAGGTAGGACATTGCGAAGTCCGCTAAAAAGAAGAAAACATCAGCAAAAATTTAAGATAATTTTTAGCAACTCCTCTGCCAGCTAGTTACAGTACAGGCTGGAGAAAGATGGTCCCTAGTGTTGAACGTGTAGAGATGCTGCTGCTAATAAAGCTCACTTGTGAACAGGACATGTTCTATCTGGGCTCTAATCTCACCAGACACCAATGCAAACTGGGAGATCAGAACTGTGATAAATCAGAAACTGGAATTTGAACAAGTTCTAAGGACCACATCCAACAGTGAATTTAATTATATAGCAAATTTTATTACTGACTTCATTGGAATAGCAAATGAGATGAGTTTCTAAATCTTTTGATCAGCTCTTTGTTCCTCTGATCGGTCGGATACTTCCAGCAATTCCTGTTCAGTGATTCTGATTTTATGCTGCAAAGCAGGTGTCTTGTAGACATTTTTCTGGAATATACTGTAAATATTTGAGGATTTGATAGAAGATCAGAAAAGGCACAAGTTTGTTTTAAGAAGAAGACCTAGAAGAGGAAGCCAAAATCATCCCCATCCACTTAGGCATCTATTATTATGGTTTTGCATTGCACAGCTGACCTAAACAAAACAAAGTGTGTTTTCCATCTAAGGTTATTTGAGTTCCATGACTGGGTGCTGAAGTGCCTAAATCACCACGCTGTGGTGTGCTGGGTGAGCTCAGAACTGTTAAAACAGTCTCCTAGCAAGCAGGAAATGAGATCCAAACCTCCCACGTCCTGTGTTGTGCCTGGACTTGAAGAACGCCGGTTATCTTTATGTTGGAACAGCCATCTCTGCTGACTTTCAAATATGGGAGTGAAAATGAAAGAATTATTTGTGAAAAGAGGGACTGGAAGACAGAAGTGTGGGGCTGCATTTCAGAGATATTTTGATTCAGTTAGAGAGCATCTAAGGAGGGCTTATGTTTAGTGTCACAATGTTTGTGTTTGTGGAACAACGACTGGATAACAACCACGTTCTGTGTAGCAGAATGTAACTCTTAGGATGTGCTCAGCATTTGAGGTCTTTAATTTAAGCAGAGTGTTTTTCTGTAGATAGATTCTAGCCAGAAAGGCTGTAGCTCAATCAGGAGAACGTTTGTTTTGTTGTTTTTTTTTTCCCCTGGGGATTTCAGTATAGGTTTCTGGCAGTGCTCAGACTGGAGAATTGTGAAGTTGCCCTCTGGCTCTAAAATGTTTGAACCTCTGTTGTCATTTCCTAGAGGTTCAGGAATTAGCTGCAGATTCACAAGGAATAGCAGAACTTTGACATATTTCGAAGTTTTCACTTTAGATAAATATTTCTCAGCTTGCGCGATAGCGTGAGTGGGACTAGAAGGTGGAAGGTGAGTAAAGTTGAGTCATGCCTTTTTCTGCTAGTATCCTGAAATGTGGAATATGCAATGAATAGAAACGGTTCTGTTCAACAAATTAAGTGATGAAGAAGGAGATCTGAGAAAGACTTAAAAAGATGGAATGATTTCCTTCAGCTCTGTGTAGGATGAGGTGAGCTTCGGATATGAGGATTTGCATATTGAAAAGATTGCTGGGGAAAGGAAAGATTTTCTTTCTTTTGAAGGACAAATTACTCTGAGCATGATTCATTTCTTCCCCTTGCTTAATGTCGTGTTGTTTGGCATTTGTTCTATTGTGTGGATGATCATTTGTGTTCCTGACTTGGGCCCAAAACATTTAAAAAGTGAAGGCCTGATGTCCATGAAACACCCTTTGAGTGTTCATTGTGGGTATTTTTTAAATCATAGTAAATTCATCTAGGATATAGTATTTTCCTCAATGTTTTTAAGCCACAGTTCAATTTCTAACCCATGAATCTTTTAATTCTCTTTTTCCTTTTCTCATAGGAAACATCGGGGTAAACCTCAAAATGGTGCAGACTGAAATTGGTTTTCACCCAACTGATATGTAACTACAGCTGGACATGAACCAGTATTTATAAATTAATCGTCATTACTCGGTTTCTTAGGTTACATTTGATCTATTTCAGAGTTGCAAATGCTGCAGGATGTATAACATTTCTGTAATCAAGCTCTAGGTATTCCTAAACGTATTATGTAAACCAGCTCAGTCAACTTCAGGTTCTGTTTTCAAAGGGCAGTATTAAAACCTTAAATAGCGAATGGAATTCAATATCTTGTTTCTTCCCTTTCCCTTGTCACTTACATTCAGCGTTCCATTCACTCAAGCAGGTTAAGAAGGAAAACTTTGGAGTCCACTGTACCTCTTTTCAGTTTCTCTGTAGGCTTACAGAGACCTTCCCCTTCGTGGCACCTCTGTGAACTTTCTTTGCTGCCAGGCCAAGGATCAGAAATGCGCCCACATCACTGCAATGCAGTGTTTGCAGCTGGCATATCTTGCTCAGCTCTTGATGGTGGAGGAAGTGGGTATGTCTTTTCTGTTTGTAAATAAAGATTGAAAGCACAGTCAGATAGTTTGGCTACAGGTTAGTACAGCAGAGGGACATTTTGCTGCTTGCATGCAGACTGACCCAGATCTGCCTAGTTATTCCTTCTGGAAGTGGGGTGGCTGATGTCAGCTCTCCTGCAGGCCTGTGTCCCATCACAGCTGGCCCTTTTTTGGCACCCTCCCTCCAGAGGCAATCGTTGCAGAAATAACTTCTGTTTGAATTCAGTGCAGATCTATTCTCTCTCTTTCATGTCTGGAACATAGTAAAAAGTTGGCCTTTAGTAGTGGCTACGAATAGTTCTCACAGCACAAGAAAGTGAGCTGAATTCTGCAGGCTCCTGGACAGAAGGTCACGTCTCGACCCCGCTGAAGTGAGCAAGTCTTCCATGTCAGTAGTGTTAGACTTTGGCCCTAGTGAAATTAGGTTGCTTGAGAGACTTGACAAGGCTTTGCTGTGATGGAAATAGAACAAGCTGGGATTACTGCCCTTGTTACATAAAATACAGTATTGATTCAATGCTCAAGAATTGAGGCTCCACTGAATCTCAGCTCTTAATAATTCATATAAACCACAGTGGAAAGGTGAGGGGTTTTTTTTGTCTTGTTTTTTTTCTTTTTTTGGTTGGATGCTTAGAAGTAGTGATGGCTGGAGGCTTGCTGCCCCTGCTCAGTCTCATCTGGAAAAAAGACAAAGAATTGCTTCCACAAAATGTCAAATTGACACCTTTCTGGGCTTTAAATTCAAACAAATT
The DNA here is from genome assembly GCF_023343835.1 of Lagopus muta. NCBI lineage: Eukaryota > Metazoa > Chordata > Aves > Galliformes > Phasianidae > Lagopus > Lagopus muta. The sequence continues at coordinate 7,860,978 of NC_064441.1, forward strand.
AAACAAGCAAACAGATGAATATCATCTTTTTAAAGCTTCAGATCAAAGTTAAACACTTGTGGGGATTTTTGAGGCTCTTTTTTGAAATTACTGAAACGTCAGTTTTTTGGTGAAGCAGACAGAATTGGTCCAGTTCTCTGCACCACATCAAAAGACACATTCTGAGCACTCAGGCATTGTACAGTACTCCAAAACTTAATCACCTCTTGCTTTACACTTGATTAAGTACATTACTTTTGGATCATAGAGTTCACGAGATATTGGAACATCAGGGCTGTCTTCTACATAGCCATCACCTGCACAGAAGCCTGCACACTAAGGCAAGAAAATGTCTGCTGGGGAGATGCTGTGCAGTTACAGTCACCAGTCTTGTCAAAGCAGCTTATTGCCTTTTTAAATGATGGTGTATTCAGGATTTAAAAACAAAACAGATGAAAACCTACAGAGATGCAGGGGGGAGGTGGGGGAAGGACAAGTCAGCCTAATTGACTTGTTTAATCTTATTGGCCCCTTTAAGTTACCTGGACAAATCTTCAGCAGATGTAAATTGTCTTAGGTTCATTACAGTTCAAGTCCCCCCAGTGTCCCCATGCCAGAAAAAGGCTGTGAATTCTGAAGAGTTTTGCCATAGCGCCATCATATGTTAATTCTAGAAGTATTTTAAATTTTTCTTCTCTCTCTCATTTTTTGAAATGTAAGAAAATCTTTAAGAGAATGAGGGCTGATAATATACCATAGCATGCTGTTATATTTGCTGTTGAGAAACTTCTCACTGTGAGAAATAAAATGTGCAGAAATAGTATCCAGTTTTTGAATGCCTCGGCTTGGGTATCCAGCTTAGAGATTCCTTTTCACTGAACTTTGCTGATTTTAATCTGTTTATTTTCTTTTCACTGTAAATGGAAATAATGGCTATTTACCATATCACTCCCGTGTTCTGAAATAACTTACTGACTTTAGTAAAATGCTTCAATACTGTTAAGTAGAAGGATCTATTCAAAACATGAGAGGAATTTAAAAGTCAGGCAATCCAGATGGCACTCAGTAAAAGTTTTGGGGTTCCTGGGCTTACTGTGGATTATTTCAAAGCAATTTTTTTTGAAAGAGAATGAAAAGTTGCCAGAATCCTGAAATTTTTACTGGAATGGAAATTCTAATTTTTGACCAACTGTCCCAGACAAAGCCAACCAAACCTATTTCTGTTCTGTTCTGGCTTGCTCTGTTTTGCTCTTCTATTGTCTGTGCCACTGAAATACTTGAGTGCCTTCCAGAAGTACATCAAGTGACATAACTAACGTTTGTTACACGAGAGCTTATTCTCCTTTTCTTCCCAGTGGAAAGCTTATATAAGATGTTTTGTCTTAGCAAAGCTTTTGATTGATTTAAATTTTCCTCTCCATTTCCACATTTTTTCCTGCCATGCGTTTTGATGTTGTAGCCAGTAACAGCAGTTTTCTGAGCTGAGGGTTTGAAGTCCATTGGTATGGCTTTTACCCTGTGTTATGCTGTCCTGATATTTAACACCCCCCCCCTCCCACACACACACACACTCTTAATGTTTATATTTTTTTTACCCTTTTATCAAAGCAAAAGCTATTTATGTTGCCATGCAACTCTCAACAACGGGATATTTTGGCTTCAGTAGGAATGTCATGGTTCTCTCAGTTCCATGCCTGTGCAGTTTGATGGGTGTGGGAAAGCTCTGTTGAAGACGGATAGGAGGCAACTGTGAAATCAGAGATTAGCAGTTACTGAAGTTTTTTGTTTAGCTTTATGTCCTTATGCTAAAGTTCGAGTTTGCAGCTTCTGTGGGCGCTCACCTTGATCACTGCCTCGTATCAGAACCCAGAGCAAATAAAGCAAGATACCTGGGAAGAGACTGCAGAGCTGAACAGCGTGAGCCAAGCATGGATCGTACAGCAGAAACAGAGTATTTCTCAGTGATTAAACAGACACCCTGTGGTCAAAATGCCCTTTTCTTGTCTCGATGATAAGCATGTCGACCTAAGTGAATTTAAACTCCACTTACTAGGCAAATTGAAACATGCCACATTAATTCCTGCCACTTAGAGGAACATTAGAAGATGTAAACTCACAATTGGTCTGGAGACTGTCGTGTCCTATGATGCCGTTAGTCTCCTTGATGGAGAACTCCACATGATAACTCCACATGTTACCTTCTCTTGCTGAGTTAAATCCTGAAATTTAGTAGCAAGTGTTAGGGAAACCTGCTGCGCTCTTGGATTCCCGCATGCTCTGCTGCTATGACATATTTTTGATATGAGAAACCAAGTTGACTCTTGGCATTGTAAGGAGGTGATTTTTGCACTGAGGTTGGTAGAAAAAGCTGTACATTCATTCTTATGCTGTGGCAATCTTTAGCTTGTTGTTTGCTGAATAAAATAGGTCTCCTCGAAGAACATGAAATTGTTGCCTCCCCATAGTGGGCTACTGTTTTGAAAGCAGTGCATGCATCTCTGCATGGAGACTCACTGGCATAAATGACAGGAGAGTCACGCTGTGACAGACACGAGTAGGGAATGGCGAGGTGGGAGGATGGCAGACCAATATGCTTTCTCACCTTGGAACATTCCTTCAGGGGCATGACAAACACAATCAAGATCCCAGTTAAATTTACATAATTCTGACAACCAAGGGAGTTTGCTAAAAATTAAAGTTATTTATTTTTAGTGAGGCAGATGATCAGGAAGGCTGCTTTGTTTTTTTTTTGTTGCTTTTTTTTAACACTGCTAAATGTCCCTAAATCATTAATTTATTCACTCTATCTGCAGCCTCCCAGCCACATGGCTAAAATCTCTAGCTGTGTGGACATTTTAATTTAGTAGCATGGAGGCAATATGTTATAATATATTTGCAATAGGGGAAGTGGATCTTTCCAAGTTACCACAGTTTGAAATAAATTATATAGACATTTTTGCTTAAGGTTTTGAAATGTTACATGTTAGACATAAATTGCAGAAAACTTTGTGACAACAAAGTAGTTCAACTTCCAGCTTTCCTTGCTGAATTTATACATCAGTATCACAGCAGACCTGGACTCCAAGCTGTCAAGAGCAATAAGCTTGAGGGACTCAGAACAGACACGGGTGCCCAGGTGACCTTCCCTTCAGTGTCTAAAAGAAAGGGAAATGTGAATGTAAGCACTGTGGGCTGATTAAAAACAATATCCCATGTCATGTTTGTATAAAGAGGTGAACACTGACACCTTTTTCTTGATAACACTTGTGAATTTGCTAGGTCTTGTAATGTCAAAGGAGAGCTGTATCTTTTACATTCAGCCAGAAATTCTAAACCTGTAAATGGTCTGAAATTCTACCAACTATAAAGCGTACAAGTAACAGCCTAGAGTGGAGCACTCCACTTGTTCTCACCAGCTTGTGAGTAGAACAGATAGAAACAGCTCGCACTGCCACACAGGTGAGGCTACAGTGTTTTTGGCGGACACCTCAGCCTTTGCCTGTGCTGTATCACCACGGTTATTCTGCTGACATCTTTGCTCTCACCTGGTTTCTAATTTTTCCATTCGTTATTTCCACTCTTCCTTGCTGGTGGCAATGCTCTTTCTCTGACACCCAGGTATGTTTCCCGACCTTGGGCCTTTTCGGCTCCTGTCATGTAACTCAATCAATATGAGTCTACATCATAATCTTCCTGCCAAATATGTCTGAAACCTGCGTTTTACTTGTCATTGTAATTCAGAATGTTCATACATGCTGATTTCCATATGACAATCTCCTCAACAGTGCAGATGCTTATCCTGCTCCCAGTTTGGTCTGCCAAGTCTGTCATCATGGCTCTCCATTCAGGAGACCATCAAGCTCAATTTTCTCATCTTGTCTGTAATGTCTTGACCAAGAGCTTCTCATTCAGCCATTTACCCAGATCTCGTCTCATCCCATCTGCCATCACTATTTCTTTGAGCCATTCAGTCACGTCGCTGACAAATATGTCGTTTTCATTCTCTTCAGAAAGACTCTTGGTTCTGAGCTTGTCCTTGAGGCTCTCACCTGTCTGAGATCTCACAGGGACTGAAGAACTTCCCCTTGTCACAACAGCTAAACTAATGTGTTACGTGACCTTTAAACTTCTATTTATTATACAGAGGCCTGCACTAACATTGAAAAGTTGTAGGATCTCACAAGTCAAAGTATCTGGTAACTACCTGAAGCTGTGTCTGCTTCACTTCCATTTTGACAGGTATTTATCTCATCTGCCTTAAAGAGCGTTAATAGCAAAGTCGCCCTAGGGATGGCCTTTCCTTCTTTGCTTACTAAGAGAGGTTTGGTCTAAACCCACTTTGGTAGTCCTATCCTATCTCTTGCCTGCATCTTGGGTTTGTTTAAAGAGGGAGGAAACTGTCCTATAGCCATTGCACAAGACTGGAAATTGAGACTGTCTTTGCCATGACTGGAGGAAGGTCTTTTACCTCTCCATCATTTCACCAACAAATACCATTTCCTTGTTACAAAAAGGGAAGGAAGGTCTAGTTTATACATTTTGAAACCTGTGAGTTCCTAACACAGAAGTTATTAATACTGGTGTCAAACACTGATATTTACCTTCTTATCAGATTCACCTGGAACTCAGTTGCAGGACTGAGGGTGTTATCACTGGAGCATAAGACTTGACTAGATTATGATGTGGCATTTCACAGATGCTTTCTAGAAGGGAACAAGATTTTTTGTTAGCTTTGTTAGACAAAAATATAGAAGAGGCCATTTGTCTCAAGTTTTGTGACAAAACAATTTGCTTCATTGTGTGAAGCTTTTCTTGTGCTACCAGGTAATTATCTGAGCAAAGGACTGAGTTTTTGAGAGAATTGCTGGGTGTTGGTTAGAAATCTTCCAATCCGAAATCTCACTCAATAGATATTTATAATGGAAATTGTTTACTGAACGCACCAGAAGTACTTTTATACAGTACTGTGCAATATTAATTAAGTGTGTATCATAGGAACAGGTAGAGAAAAAGCATCAAAAGGGGATTTTTTTTGCTTGAAATTCTCCGCCACTGTCAGTGTTCATCTCTTATCTTGTGATACAGCCCTGCAAGTTCTTGAGAGTGATGTACTCAGGACAGGCTCAGGGAAATGCCAGTATGGATGGACAGATGCATTAGATGTACTTCAGAGAGCTAAAGCACCGCTGCAAAGAACTGCTGGGGACTCTCTGTACACATAGCACCAAATAATTTGGATTCCCTGTTCTATAATCCAAAAGCCATTCTTGGCTGGGGGAGATCTCTACAACAACATTCTTGCCTCCCCCTGAGAGAATGAAGCCAATGGTTATTCTGTTACCCCTCATTATCATTCAGTGTGGTATAAACTGGCCAGGACTTGAACTCTCAAGTGCCCAGGAGGGCCAGTATATGAATATACCTTGTGTCAGCAGAGGCCATTTCAAATAATACAGATGATGACAGATTGATGTTGGTAGCTCATTAGGCAAAGCAGACCAAGACATCAAATTCCTTTCAGCAAGAGTATGGCTGGACTGTTTGCTGTTGTGCAGTAATGGAGAGACACATTTTTCTTCTTTGATTTCTTTTGCTTCCTTCTTCCCACGTTTGTATCAGACAGTGCTGGCTATCGTATCTGTCATCATGCTTGACTTTCTTAATGCAAACAGCTGTGCCAGAGGAATCTAGGTGTAAAGCTAAACCAAATCTGTAGATACAGTATATATACAGTGCATTTCAACAAAAGACCTGTGTTCACAAGCCTCCTGTGGCATACAGATTTTAATATAACGCTTGGCTTCTAACTCATCCAGATTCAATGGCACAATCTTCCTACTGCAATCTGAAAACATAGAAAACAGATTTCGGATGCGGCACTAGTTGTATTTGGGTTGCCGCCTCCTCAATGTGTTGATTTCTGCACTTGTGGACTGTGCTTTCCCACTTTTGGAGCATGCCTTATCCCACTGTTAAGCTGTTATTGTTAAGCTGGTAGCCTGTGGGCCACAGCTGGCCTTTTGCCCTTCCCCAGAGAAGATGAGCAGTTTTCCAAGCAGTAAACACTGTCACAGTCCTCTGCTTACAAGTCGGAGTCCAGTAGAGCAAGACAGATGATTTCTGTCTGTGATCTGTCTGTGCACCCCAGCAGACAGGGAGGTCCAAAATTCAGTGCAGGCAGGAAACCCCAGACCATTCTTGGTCTTTGTGCCCAGTCAGCTGAAAAACTCTGTGTCTGGGCAAACATGTCTGAGTCTTGCTGGCCATGTGGCTACCACAGAAGGGCTGCTGCTGGTGCCAGAAGACAGGAGTCCACACCTGCTGAAAGAGACCAGAGAGATGAGATGGACACCCAAAGGTAGAAATCAATGCAGGGAAAGGAGTAGGGGAACAAGCAGCAACCAGAAAGATCCTAGGGTGAGAAGAAATGTTAAAATACCTGGGACTGATAGCTGTCTGCTGCAAAGAGCTTACTAGCCCGTGTAAATGCCAGTCTCTTGATCCAGCCTCACTGTACAGCATCATCTCTGGAGGTTCTTTGCAGCTCTGTAGCTTTGCGATTTGATAAATAATCTTACAATACACTGAATACTTTTTCCTCACAGCTGGTATTATACTTAGTGCTTTTCATATCCAAAATGGTTTTAAGAAGAGTATCTGAGTAGTCATCCCTTGGAGGCAGGAAGAGACAAACGTTTCGTTTTAAACAAAATATAATCTTTGAATAAACAGCATTACCATTTTGTATGGTAAATGCCATGAATGGACCTGATTGCTACAGTATAAATATCATCTCTTAATGTGAATATGCATTTTTCCCTATTTGCTGTAATTTTCTCTGCAGTTATGACCTTGGTTCAGGTTTAGTGTAGGGTATACCTGTAAATTGCAAGATGGGTGATGAACTGCTTTTAACGGAGCTAACTTGAAGTAATGTCAATGAGAAATGATGCTGTGGCACAGCAGTCAGGCATTCCCCATGTTTGAGTGTTGTGCAAGGCATCTTAAATGAAGAGATTATTGTTAACATTTTGTCTGATGTTGCTAATCTGATAGTTCACATACCTTTTATTGATTTTGCTTGAATTGAGTTTGTAAGCGTTGATTTGGTCTTAATTTATATAACCAGTGGCTAAATGCACTGTTTTCTCAGTAATTCTTGCATTACAGAGAGCTTGATGCAGTGACAGTAACTGGGTCTGGCAGTCTACCATCTGGGTACACGCTAATAAAATAATCATCTGCATAATTTTGGAAGTCATTGCAGATACTGGGAGGAAAATGTATGGGATTTGATCTCAAATTGCAGGCAGCCCAGTAGAATAATAATGATACAAATAATTTCCCCTAAAATCCTGGAATGGTCTCTTGTGGGATTTGTTTTACATGCATCAGAAAGCTGCCTGTGCTAACTTTGCTTTGATATCAAAGGTAAATAGAGGGTGAATGATTAAATAATTTCTATTCAGTTTTGCTGAAAGTAAAATTCCACTCGATATAAAATGAGTAGTTTTGGATCTTTATGATATAGCAATGAGGGGGGAGGGAAATCTTTTTTCTTGCATCACTAAATAATAAACTAAATTAGGATCTATAGATGTCAGTCACAATTGGGTCCCACTGTTGGAACTGTTTTCTCACCAAGCAATATTTGCTCCTCTGCCTTTTCTGTGTTCTGAAATCAACTGTAACTCACTCTAAAACTGCACCCAGATAAATCCAGAACAAGTGATAATTCCTTAGGAAGTTCATTTTTGTAAGAAGATATGTTTGGCTCCAACATAATAGCACTGTGTGCTTTTCAGGAGTGACTTCCCCTATTCAAGTCCAAGGGCTCTTTCTACAGCTGGAGCTGAACATGGAACTGCTTATTCTGAGGCAGGAGTGCTCACACTTTAGGTTATTTCCTAAGCAGCTGTTTCCATACTCAGTTTCCACTCTGACCCCATCCAGTTTGTCTTTAGGGAAAACACTGCAGAGGGTGCAACAGTGTTTGTAGGAAAGGCATTGGAGCAGTGAGCCAAAGTGCTTGGCATGTGTGGCAGAGCAAGACAGGGCCTGGAGATCTTTGTATTTTTGATCTCGAGCACCACAAGTTGAAACTTCCCTTCAACTTAAGTCTGCTAAAAGAATTGTGGGAGAGGAAATTAATTAAACAGAAGAAGCCCAGGACTTTGGTAAATATTTAAAAAAATACTTTTCTCACTTAGTGCCTGGCTTACCAATCCTGTTCCCTCAGACCAGGGACAGTGTTGGATCGTTAACCCTAAAGACTGCACTCAGGCTGTTTGGATGTATGAAGGAGTTGGGAAACCAGTCTTGACCAAGTATGAAGGAACTACAGAATGGAAGATTACCAAATATAAAACAGAAATCAAGACAGTGTTAAAAAGACTTGCAGAATACTGTGAGAAGCTTATGGTAGGAAGATGGAAGAGCAAACCGGCCCAAAGAAAGATCAAAGAAATCTGACCTGAAATGAAAGAAGAAAGGTGTCCGTGATTTCAAAGAGAGGTTACTAGGGGAAAAGAACCTGAGCCTACAAACAAAAAATGATTTAGGGTCGTTAGGAATTAGAGGAGACACTGTGCATGGGGCTAAGCATGTCATACCTGCAGCCAAGGTCTCTCACACTTAATTTTTAGTGGTTGGTAAGCTATGCAAAATCCATACATGTTGTGTGCCCCAGAGAGGTGTATAATCTAAATTCAGGGGGCTGTATCATCAGTGAGATGGGGAACGTGCAGGAGGAGAATTAAGGAGATGGTGCTAGTAGCAGGTATTTAGCAACGGGCTGAGTGGCTGCCACTGCTGAGTGTTTGGCAGCTCCTGCTCCATGGCTGCGGACTGAATGCCAAGAACCATGCCTAACGCTTCCCATCCACAGCAAGCTCAGGGCAGCCTGGCAGATGTCCATTGGAAGTGTTCAACCATGTCTGTGACGCTGTGACAGGTCGGGGCAGGCGTGGAGCATGGAGCAGGCTCAGTTCCCATGTCTGCCCAAAGGCACGGCTTGACGTTGCCAGTCGGCTGATGTAGCTGCTTGCTGCCGCTGAGAGGGGAGGTTCCAACCCCTGCTCCAGCCGTAGCCTCTCACCCTTCTCTGGCATTCCTCTGTCATTTATCTCACCAAGCGGCGAAGTGATGCAGGGAGCTATGCCAGCAGCAAATGAATCATTCATTATGGTAAGGTTAGCTCTTTGGCAGACTAACCCCATGAGTTAGGCTAACAGAGATCCAATGAGTGGCTGTGCTGGCACTAGGGAAATGACAGCAGCCAACGGGGAACCTGGATAATCTAACCATTGAGTCACTGAGTCATAAAAATTTGTTTGGAAGGGATCTCTGGAGATCATCTGGGCAAAACGCCGACTTAAAGCAAGAATATCACCAGCGTTGCAATGGTGAATGGAAGCACCAGCTGTCTCAACTTCAGTTTATTTGTGTGTGAAATAGGGAAGCTGAGTAACTGTTCAGTGATGTATCTCGAGATCTGTAGGTGAAAAGTATTGCTTTAGTGAGAAGGACTTCTTAGACCATGCGATACTGCTTTGTGCCAAGGGTAGGGTTTTTCCTGGCCTTTGTACAGGCTTTGTGATATATGGACTAAAGTTTTAGGTACGGTGCTAAATTTGTTTGAATATTAAGGTTTCATAAGCAAGGCACATGAAAAAAATACAACAGTATGTCATTGAAGAAGGGATGATGCACAGACCCATCTGTTTCTCAGGAGGCTTAAAGATAGTGGGTTGCCTGGAAGCTGCTCCTGATGTGCACATGGCTGTCATGTTTGTCTACCTAAACACAGTGATGTCAGAACAGAGGCACCTTCATTGCTCCTTTACAGTAGCTGCTTCAGACTGGATCGGTTGTAATCAGTTCCTTTAAAAAATATTTGCTTTTCAACAGAGGTTTATGTAACATGTTCTCCGTGTTTCGGCACAGTTTAAAACATGAGAGATGGAAAAGAAGTTAATGAACAACATTTCAGTCAACAGCAAAGTGCTTTCTTTCTTTAGTAAATACCCATCATGTTATGATGCAATAATAATAAGTTCATGGCCAACCACTTTCAGTTCACTCTTCAGTACATTTTTGGGACCACATACAAAAATCCTGCACTGCCCATGAAAGAGTTAACTGGAGACAGGGAGCATTGGTACATATATATATACTTTAGGACAACCTTGATCTTATTATAGAGGTCTGGGGAAGAATTACATTAGGATATTAAAAATAAGTGAAAATGAGGGAGAGCCTTTGAATCCTCTCTGGAGGAAGAGCCTGGTGACAGTGAGGTTCTTGTGAAAAAGGACTTCCAAGCTGGCAAGAAAGCAGAAGGGGGTGGATAAGCAAGAAATACTAGAAGGCTGAGGATGCTGAGTCCAAACTGGAGCCTGCTGGCTGGTTTGAGGACATCTCAATTGGCTGAGCAGCTGAGTGTGAGTTAACAAGGGGACTGAGTTCAGAAAAGAGCTAGGTTTTCATAGATGTGCACAAGGAGTCTGTGGTCCCTGCAAGGGACAGTCTGTGTCAGCCTGCTTTGAGTGATGCATCTTTTCACTATACCAGAATCTGTAGCCTTGCTTTGACTGCAACAGGAATTAACAGCAAACAGCCTACATTTCCCTTCCCTGAAGAATATGAAAGCTGTTGGCAGAGGTGGAAAAGAGAAATTATCACAGCAAAACCTGGAGAGCTCTGTGCACTTTCATGGGGGGAGCTGGGATTTAGGGGTGAGGTACTTTTGACCCTGAACTCTTAAGAGACTGAACACGTGAAGTTCTTTATCCCAGGCATATCTAAGTAATGAGCAAATGGGATACCACACTGTGATTGGAGAACAGCAAATAAAAATGAGCTATGTTTAAGAGTAGTAACTATGGGGCTGCTCAACTTGTACCAGTAGCATGTAAGGCTTATGAATAAATTTAAGAGGAAAGAATAGTATGAAAGTGGGAGGGAAGGAGAGAGAAGTGAAATGCAACAAATTTTTATCAATGCTGGGTCTTTTCACACTATTATTTTTAAGACTCACCATTTTCCTAGCCAAGGAAAATGTGGCACATCTCCTAGGTTTTATTAATGTATCTGATATCTGCTACATGGGGAACTACTAAAAATGTTACTCACATGTGACAGCTCTGCTGGCTCAATGAAAGACAAAACTGTGTACCATAGAAAGGAAAAATATCAGCTTGCAGGAAAGCTAATAGTGAAGTTTCTCCTACATCTTAGGTTATTCTTAAAACAGATCCTGCTCTAATATATTCATTAATGTCCTCAGCAATCAAGTGGGGATTTCAGCAAGTCACTGGTAACTTTTAGAGGGCACAATAGTAGGGGAGGATTGGAATATTCTACATAATGGGCCAGGTGACCTTGACAAGGAGAGTAACAGAATAAAAACAAAGAAATAAAAAAGCTGAGCCATGTGGCTGGGAGTTGGTGCAGGAAGCTCATCAGAAGCATAAATGACTGGACAGAAAAATCTGAGCATTTGGTCTGGATTCAGGATGGTTGGATTGTCAGCAGAAGGCATCTGAAAAAGAAATTCAGTGTCTGATCGTGTCTTGAGGAGCAGCAGACAGGGAAGTGTCTGTTGGTAGTGAGTTGCAGTTAAGGGGGGTGTAGGGAAAGGCTTCTGAGATGAGCAGAGCCCCTTATACACAGACAGACCAGGGAAATATTTGCTTCTTGCAAAATGAAGGAGGAGCACAAGTAGCAACAAGGAAGGCTTTAAAATGTATGTATACATATGTATCCTTTCAGACATTATTAGTCACTGAAAGCTGGACAGACTGTCTGTCTAAAATGAAGTGGTTCATCCCTACTTCCTCAGCCCATGTTTGCATTGTGCAGTGATGGGGAAGCTGGAGGTGCAGGCCAGTCCCTGCAGGCCCAGCAGCAGCCATCGTTGTAGCAAAGGCAGTTCTGATCAGACCTAGCTTTAAAAAAAATAAAGAAAAACAGCAGAGATAGGGAGCAGCAATGTGATAATTCCATCTCCCCTGTGTGGAAGGCCAGCACACAGTGACTGCAGAGCTATTACAGATTTATCTATGCATCCTTTAAAAAGGAGACTTGGAGGATGCTGATAAAATAGCTTAAACTTGAGATCTATTGCAAAGGCTTGTTCGAGATCTGCCATCACAGATGGAAAAAGCCAATGGATGTAAAGTGATATGAATGTATGCCCTATGCAGACCCTATGGCAAGGCAGTTTGACACAGCTGTGTCTGTACAGTTATGTACCGAAGTCAGATGGAATTGCAGGAGGAAGGCTGGGTTGCAGTCTCCATTTTGCAAATGTGAGTCTGGAGTGGCTGCCGGTGTCAGTGAGGTTACACCAGTTGGCTTCCAGCCCAGCACTTTGGTTTGCTTGACCAACTGTCTTTTCACCTTTGCTCACAAACAGCAGCAGATAAAAGTTGGCCTCCTATGTGCTCTCGTTGGTGACTTAATCCCCAGCACGGGCTCACTTATCAGCCCTCTGTACACAAGGCAGAGTTAATTGGCTCAGATCCACCCGAGCAGAGGTCCCTGGAGCTATGCTGATTTTTACCAGAGAAATGCTGTGACCTCGCCGCTCCACTTCTGTATGTGAAAAGAGCTCGTCAGATTTTTCAGTGAACTTAAATTAGTGATAAAAGATCTTTCCTCTGCTCATCGGTGGGGAACGCATTTGCTGTTCTGAGTACTTGCTGGGGAGGGGAGAAGTTGTTCCCAAGCAGCCCAACACGTTTGCTCCACCTCCCCTGCTCTCAGCCCAGGCTCACACGGTGTGTTCACGTGCAAATTCCTGCGTGTTGATGTCACAGCCTCTGCTTAAGTGGCCTCTATTTGTATTAATCCTGCCCTACAAGGTAAATAAATAATCTGGAAAAATAAATAAGCAGCCCAAAAAGCACGAAAAATTGCTGAAGGTGCAGTACTGACCTACCAACGGTAGATGGTACTAATACATCTCGCTAACATTTTTCTGGTGCATTTTAAAGGGCAAAAGAGGCTTAGGTCTGAATCCGCTAAAAATCCTGGAAGCCAAAGGCTGTAGAATATCATCTCCTCAACATCAGAGGCTGTTTAGCAGCCCAGTCACGGCCATATGTCAGTCTGTTGAGCTTTGCTGAGTTCTCAGCTGAAAAACGACCATTCCGGAGAGTGGCAGGAAGCAGACCGGTTGTTAGGAGACTTTGTGAATTTTAAATCCATTTTCAGGAGTTCATAAAAAATTCTCTCTGGCCTGCACTGGGAAGCACTCTGAAAAATTATTGCAAAGATCTGAAAGGCCAGAGTGGAAGGCTTCTGAGATGCAGCAGCGTAGGTTTTTACTCCTTACTTAAACTCTTCTTACCCTAATGATGTTTCTGTTCTATATCTTAATTATCACTGAAGGAAATCCTAATCTTTCCTTCCTATGCTTATAGGATCCTGCAAATGTCATTATGTCACAATGTTTCGCTGCACTAGGGAGCCCAGGGAGCATTTCTGCCATCCTTATGCGTGTGATTAGCACAGATTTTTGCAATGGGTAGCAGCTCACCTGGGCTGGTTTCCATGGTGCCGTTAAGCTGCAAGTGTGGGATCTGGCACTCATTTGCTAAGAGCTGATGAGGAGTTGAAAGGGATTTTTCCCTTTGACCTCTTCGTTCAATGTCAGTAGTGCTAATCAGTTTCCTTATTGGATTTCAAGCATTCAGGTACTCTTCTTTGATACACCCTCTGCAATTTGCAGTAAGGACTGATTCAAAGGATATAATCAGTTTTGCAATATAATGATTTCTTCCAGCAGCCACTGATACTTGCTAACCTGTATGTAACCACTGCTTCCTTACTGACAAGGTGAGCTGTGTTGTATTCCTACCAGCTAATGATGCTCATGGACAGTATAAATAGAAAGGGTTGAAGATACTACAGCACAGGTTTGGTTTTGGCCAGGAATGGTTTCAGTACAGCTGTTCCAGCCTTTGGGCAGGGACCTTATTTCAGATTCTCTCTTATAGCCTGTTTTATAAGTTTTATAATAACCTTCAACTGTTCATTAAAACATGAGACATGCAAAATCTGCTCATACTTACTGTGGCAGTGATAGGAACAAAAGGCATATTTTGTTAGCCTATCACTGCAGGCTAATAAAGTTCTGCACTGTGAAAAGGTGCCCTGCTCACGTGCACAGTAATTGTCAGAGATATGGTAAAGTCAGTTTGCCAGTGCCTGCTGACTGCTGTTCTGAGCACGTTTTTGTATTGCCCTTCAAGCTGAGATGGCGGAGCACTTACAGCATGGGTTCCTAGCCTAAACACCTGTCCAGGTATGAGTGGCTAAAAGTGTTAGTGCTCTAAATCAAAGCTAGCTATCAATCCAGATCCCAGTGAAACCAACGAATGGTTTCTGTAGATTGTACGAAAGAACAGGTTTGACTTGTACAGTCTGAGCAGATACCATTGAAATCAATGCAAGGATGCTGATCCACTTCAGTGGATGAACACAGTCAGGCTCTGTGTTTTCTCTGTGCATACACCCTCACCTCTGCACCCACATGTATGTACATGCACACACAGAACTACAGAAGACAGATCCCTGAAATCTATTCAAAAAGATTTTTGAGGTTAAGATTCGTCTTCGAGGAGTTTTATTTCCTCCTAGAACAGCCAAAATTAATAAACTTTTTGTCTAAGAACATATACCAGATTTCAGTTTAGAGGTATCTGTCAGAAACAAATGCATTTCATTAGGAATTTGGGTTCTTTTTTTTTTCCAGATCACTGTGAAATAAATAATGTAAATATCCTCACTTCCAGACAGGCAAAACATATTTAAGAAATGGTTAAATATACCCGTGAGAGAGCTACCAATCAACACTTTTTTTACTAGTTTTGTTTTGCATTCTTTTCTGACTAGTGTATTCATGACCAGCTGTTTTTAGAGCTAGTAAAAATTCTCAAGCTCACATTAGGAAGGGTTTCAGTTACATGATCTGTAGCTACAGTTGTTAGAACACTTGGCATGGCATTTAAAAATGGAAAAATTGTTTTTGTTGAGTAAAGCACCAAAGCTCTGAAACAATATTTCAGTGGACTTACAGCAAATGTTTCTGAACTTTGCCACTAATGACCAAGTGACAGGCAATTTGGTAGGCAGGGAGTTTCCAAATGTGACTTGAAGTAATGTCCACTTAATTTTTGTGAGCATTAGAAATTTCAGCGCACTTTCATGGGAAGGACTGGCACCAAATTGCCCTTATCCACATTAACGTGCTGGCTCTTTTCTCCCAAGAGTTGCCTTCATATCGGTGGTCATGCAGCAACAATCTCCTTTGTGTTCGAGGGTCACTTTAAATGGAGAAACTAGAAAAGTTCAGTCAAATTCTACCAATTTTTGCTCTTAAATGTGCACTGGCTAATAATATTTCTTTTTTCTGGGCAGAAAGTACCTATCTTGTGTACCATCAGTCTCTGGCTGGCAGCTTGCACAAACCCCCGTCTCCATTACAGAAGCGAGCACAATAAGAAGCAGGTTTGGACTGCGCTGATAGAGGAACTGGGGCTTATAATGGGGCAGCAGCTTGGTGCTCTCTCAGATTACTTCAGACTCCAGAGGGAAAATAAATACTGAGAGTTAAAAGAATGTATGAAATTCAGAAAGGCTACAGGAAAAACCAGCCTGCCATTCTCAGAGCAGCAAAACTAATGAAATAAGGATGGATGATTGTATCTACCTCTGAAATTCATTAAGCAGGATCACGTCAGGACTCCTGATACAGGATGGAGGACACAACTGCCAGTGTTGTGTGCCACTGTTTCCCTGGGGAGGGGCTGGAAAAGGAGGGAAGGAGGAGGCAGGAGTGACCTTTCCCATTTGAGGGCGAGGATGTGTGGGAAGGCCCTCTGTGCATGCAGCCAAAGCACGCTGCTTGTGCCCACAGCCCTGGTCTTCTGTGCTGCCTGCAGCTACTCTAGCACTGGGACATTCCCACCCTTCAATCCCAGAACTTGCTCCCTGAACTGAACTGCTGGCTGCTCGCAGACCAGGCCCTTCTTGCTGGTGTTCCAATCCCCATCTTCCCATCCTTAGACCCAGCAATCCACAAGCACTAGCAGTTTTTGGAGTGATGCTTGCCCCTGGGTGGGCTGGCGAAGCTCCAGCTGCAGTGCAGCCAAGGGGCTGGGAGACACTGACAGCATGGAGAAGGGCAGCTCTGCAGAGCTGCTGTTTGCTGGCTTGCTGGCCCTGGGATTAAATCTAAGCCCCAATATTTGCTCCTTTAAATGATTCCTGGTTTTATTCTGCAGTCACTGCCTCCATATCAAAATTTAGAAAATAAAGCTGTAGAGCCAAAGCAGATCAGCTTGAGTAGTGTCAAAGAATCTGAATGGAGGTTTTATTTTTAGGGTAGAAGTGGTCATTGCTCTGCACATGAGTGAACAGAGGATGCAAAATCCATAAGGAAACCAAACATTTGGCTTCACATTCAGACATCACACTGTGTCTCTTAAGCAGTATTGCAACTAAAGGCATCGAGGAAGTTAAACACTGGTAGGGCTGGGTGAGATTTTTTTGTGGTTGTGTAATGAGAATTATGGCATATTTCTGCTTTTTTTGAAGGGAGATTGAGCTGGAGTCTAAGTAACATTTGTCATGGTACCACCAGTCAAGTTCAATATGCTGGAGTGGAACTGGGGGTGGGGGTGGGTGGGGAAGCAGGAGGAATAATTCAGTCCTACAGCTATTACTTATGGGCTGGAATCAGGACAGCATGGGGACGTGACAGTTCCCTGACAGTTGCTTTTGTCCTACCCCAGACTGTTGTAACAATTACACTTACACTTAATTACTGCACTTAGATTGTGGTAGGCTAAAGCATTCGGTAGCATAGGAGGTGTAAAGAAGCAGAATGCATTTTAAATTTAGAAAATCCCCTTGAGAAATATCCTTATTTCACACTTATTATTAGTAAAGCCAGCTTTAGAGAGAACATTTTTGCTTCCATGACTGGAACCAGTGTCTTCAGCAAGAAGCAGGTGTACAGAAATCTCTCGTATGGGGACAGCGATGCTCCATCTGTTCTGAAAATCTAGTAGCTGCTGAGTCATCTCCCATGCTGTGTGTATTTGACATATTTTTTAAAGGTTATTAATACTGGGGCACTGAATGCTTAACTGATATGTATGTTTTTTACATTTTGTTTCATTTTCCTGTGAGCCTGAACGTAAATACTTGTCTGATCCTGCCACTGTTACACTCAATGACTGAACTCCTTGTTTGTTCCAGTGGTGGAGATTTAATGTTGCAGGCATATATAATTGAAATAAGTGACCCACAGTGATACAAGGCTCAGGTCCAACAGACAGGGCATTTTCTTCTTAAGCTGTTTATAGGTGTGAATTAAGATGCCTATGAAAAATGCTTTACCATTTCTTCCAGATTCATCCTTGTAGCAGAATACATGCAGAGCAAGCAGAGTTTGCAGGGGGAGGACTGGAGCAAAAAATTACAGTCTGCATCTCGTGCTGCTCACAGCCTTGGTTGGGGCTGTCAGCACCCAGCAATGTCTGTGCTGCTGCTTATGGCCGAGTTGTCAGTTTCCTGTGCTCGTGGTGCACCTTGTGTGCTGGGCGTCTTTGGAAATGTGGGTACTTGTTTTGCTGCCTAATTGGAAGCAGAACTCATTTGAAAATGTATTTCTTTCCCTCCAGGGATGGTACTATACCAAAATACAGAGTATGCTTTGGCTTAATTTAATAAGTCATAATCTCTTCTCATATTTTATTACATTTTAGTGAGAGGTGATTTTTTCCAGAGATGACTCAAAATAATACAAAAGAAACAACCTTGTCCTGTGAACAAAGCATGAATTATGGCTGATAAAATCAAGATAGTTTGAAGGCTTGCCAGCACAAAGAATGAACTCCCTTGGATTCCTAACGTACAGAGTAATGTCAGCAAGCCCAGATTTCCTGAGTAATTTTGAAGTTTAAAGGAACCTTAAGGACACTCAAAGGAAATCAGTAGAAAGAAAAAGTTTCATATTAACACGGAAAAGAATTACTGTGAAATGAGGAAAGGAACGAGCTGATTTCTGCTGTTCTAATGAAGACCCACAGCCTGCAATGCTCTATGACACACTTAGCTGGTGCCTTCTGGATGTGGATGTTGTGCTCATTGTGAACTGCCATCTCGAGGAAGTATGTAATGCTGTGTGTGAAAGGGGCAGCATCAGCAGAACGAGGTGTTCGCTTGCTTTTGTGAGTCTGTTCCACACGGGATATTGGACTGAAGCTCCATTGCCTGTATTATCTCACAGCTCCTTGCCAGGTGCAGTTCAAGACATGAGCTTTGGCTTTTAATGCCATTTATGGGTGGAATACAGCATATTGTACTGGCTCAGACAGGAGGTGTAAATCCAGCAGGTAGCTATAACTGAACCTTCAGAGATTTGCGTTGTGAATCTCATATATTTGGTAACCTGGTGGAGCTGCTGTTTATTTTTATGTTGGAGAGCATCTTTCTGTCAGGCTTTCCTACAAAAGGAAGTGGAACTGATTCAAAGAATGAATATATGGGCTTTTACGATATACTGAGCTCATGTTTAAGGTTCCCAATAAATTCATAAAAATTCATCCTATAAAGACCCATAGAAGAGTCTCTCATCAGCTTCTCTGTAGCAGAACGCAAGAAATCAACTGGCTTCAGTGGAGAGTATATCTTGTATGCTAAAATCAGCCTCAGCTCAGCAAAGAACAAAATAATGTATGTGAACATTTTTACATTGGGGACGTGCTTCCAGGTTTTGGATGCAGGTAGATGTGTGCCTGCATTTTTCTCAGTGAGTGTAGGTATGAAAGAGCTGATTGCACAAAGCATGAGAGACTGTCTCACGTCTCACACTTCAGTGTGGTCTGAGGAACTTTGTCTCTCACTGAATGAGCACATGTGATGTATGGTCTTGGCGTTTCTGGAATGACAAATAATGCAAAAGGCTGCTCTTACAGCATGGCAAATCATTCATTTTCCTACACAAGAGTTTTCAGAAGGCGTCCACCAACTGTGAACCTCAGTGCTGTGTGCACTGTTTGAGATTTGTAATCACAGTGCTTCTCTGCTTCGTGCTTAGGAGTTGTGTTCCTGAATGTTCCCCACCGCTCTGATCTCAGTGGTTTTTGGTTTCATGGTACTTTCTAGAGAAGGACCTCTTCAAAACTGTAATTCTCAGAAATTAGACATGTTATGCCAACGGCGCTATTTAAAAACAATGCCTGAAGATCATATCCCAGGTTTTTCCAATCTTTTTTCAATCCTGGTAAAAGATCTCGTTCTGTGCATCTGTGCATTAAGCTCATCTGGACTGGCATCGGTGTTAGGAAGATAGCAAAGGTTTCTAAAACCTTTACATGGGTTATAATTTGCTTTGCTTGTAAATTGTTACCAATAGATTGATACTTCTTCTATGGCACAGTGAGAACCAAAGCTAGACCTGTGTCTGGGTGTGCTTATCAATGCTGCTTTTGTGATGGAAGTCAGTACCATTTGTTACAGAATACATGGTGTCGACAGGCTAAGTAAAGCTCTGTCTATGTGGGAATTAAACTGATGCACACATTTAAAGATAGATGAAAATTAGTTTGAACATACTTGTTCTGCTGTATGTGAGGAGTTCAGCTTAAAGTGGGATTCAGAGAGACATCATCTCCAGGTATTCTTCCACCCTGCAAAATTACTGAGTTAACTATGCTTTCTCTGCTTACTGTTCCAAAATTGTGGACCTGGTGTGAGGTCCACAAGGGGTGTGCACTTACCTAAGGGCAGTAAGTGCTCTTTTCCTGTCTGAGACTTTGCTTGCCCAATTGACTCCGGCTATCTGCTGTGATAAGCCATGATCAGACACCTGATTCTGAATACAGTTGTGCTGAAAAAGCCCAAGGGTTGTCTCCCAATCCTTCCTCCCCTCGCTGACCCCTCCCAGTGGTTTCTCACTGTCTCCTGCCAGATGTTATCACATCCTCAGATTGTTTGCAGAGATGTTCAGAAGAGTGCCTTTAAGATGCTTCTGCCCAAATCCTCTGGGTTAGTGAAGAGCTATTACTTAAGCCATTTTAAGTAAACCTGTCTTGTTTTGATTGATAGGGATTGGGACTGCTTAAGTGATCCGCTTAAAGGCTGTCCTTTCTGCCTGCTGCTCTGGTGGCAGGGCTGTGACAGGTAACAGGACACAGTGAGCACTCCATGTTTGCAGACCACAGCTGCCCAGCATCCCAAGGAACCCCTCAGCCTCAGTGACACCCACCGTTGTGGAGTCAACCACTCCTGACTGCTGGCACTGCAGCCCAGCACACGGACTGTCTGTGCCTCTGTTCCTGCATGCATTCACAGCCATATTCACGTGAGAGTTCACTGCAGAGCCGTTTGATCTCCTCGGTGCTGGGTTATGGGCAACTCGTGCTACTTCTGCACTTCGTACAAGTTACTTTTTTTTCTTTCTCGTGTCTCAAGTAAATGAGAAGGGAAATTTGTATTCACAATGGGAAGCTATACTTCACTTTGAAGGATGTTGTTTATGCCGATGACTCACTATTGGGATAGCTGCTCTGTTAAGTGGCCCAGCAAGGAATCCTCCTTCTCAGCCCTCCTTAGAACAAGCACACAATTCCCACAAACAATGTGTCAAACTACTTTCTGTCCATACAGAGGGCTAAAATCTGTTGTCTAGGTGTTCTAAGCCTGTAATGTGGTCTAAGTAACTCTTCCAGAGGAACAGTGAGAAGAACTGCTTCTCTGGCTGGAAGGATCCAGAACTGAGCCCTTAAAATGAAAATTAACGGTTCCTTGGCGATGTGGCAGAGGTCAGCGTGCAAAGTGAGTGATCTGGTAATACTGTTAGAGCCCAGGAATTAAAAATCTATTTTAAACCAAGTAGCCTTCCAGAAAATTCTCACTCTTCAAATTATTTTAAGATGCTTTTGGTTCTCTCAGGATGACATGATGGATGGTGAGAAAAGCAAATTAAACATACTGAGTTTAAGCTGGTTTACTGCTTTACTGTGTCCTTCACTGGGTTTACTGTTTTTTATTTTAAGCTGCAAAAGAGTTATTACCATCTTAAAGCTTGGGAGTTGCACTCTCCAAATCCGTATAACATCATGCAAAAGTAAATGGGACAGTTAACTGACAGCCACTGACATGACTTACTGCTGGAAGCTCACACAAGCTTCTGACATGAAAATCCTGCCCGTGAAGGCACAGAACCGAATCCTGTCACCACCTGAGGCAAGCACAGCTCCAGCACAGCAGCTTCGGGTGCAGCTGTGCCCACAGCACCGAGCAGAGGAACAGGGCCTGCCCTTCCCTGCATCCTCATGGAGCTCAGTGGGCTACCAACAGCTGGGATGCCGTGGGCCCAGGGCTGCTTCTTCTCCAGCAGGGTGGAGCCAGGGATGGGAGCCGGGGCAGGGAGGGCAGCACGAGAGGCCTTTCCCTGCTCCTCTTGCTTTTCTGACACATTGCTCCTTGCTCCCTACAAAGGCTCATTTTCTCAGGCTGATTTCAGAAGCAGTGGGAGATGCCGATGTGAAGCCAGTGCTGTAAAAGCGTGCAGAAACCTAGCTTAGACTTGGAGCCTGGCCTAGCCAGATCAGCAGTAAAATTTTCAAAAGAAAAGAGGAAAAAAGCTATTTCCCATCACAGGAGCAGTGGGGTGTTTTCCATGGGAACAATGATGTTCTGGTTAAGTTCTAAGAACTTTTCTAATTATTAGGCCAAACCAATGTGAAAGCTGATGTCAGCAGGAAGAGCTGATGGGAGGAATTATAATTCTGTCTGGGGCCATATGAAAGCATTATACCATGTCTTGCTCCAGACTTTGCATGACTCATTTTCCTCCTGGTCAGGATCTTGTATTGAAGTGCAGACTGGCAGTTCTCTGGATCTTTCCTTGTGCCAAAACTGCTGTGAAGCTGAATTTGTTTTGTTGTTTTCTTTTCCAGTGCCACTGTGAGAAGTACCATCAATAGAATTTCTTTGCTGTGGAGGGAGCATCAAGCAAAGCATCACACTGTGTGGGGCAGTAATTGCAACACTCGCTGCTGATTTATTGTCAGCACATTCTCTTGTGGAAGGAGTCCTTCCTCTGTTCCATCTGTAAAACTCCACTGATTTCAGGAGCAATTATGGCTGTGTGCCGCTTCTCAGTATCTGCCTCTGAGCATTTAGATCTTTATTGTGTGTAGATTTTCTCTAGGAATCTATTTGCTGCTGAGACTCACATTAGATACCGCACTGCACAACTCTTTGAAATTAAACTGTAATCTTCCAGCTGTAAAACAGAGATTTTGCCCCTTGATTAGAAAGCATTTTTCAGAAGCAGGTCCACTGAGTGATCTCTTTCCTCCCCTTTCAGCTCATCCCAGCGCTCACTGCTGTCACTGGAGAAGTACCAGCAGATACAGTTAGACTGGATTCCAAGATACTCTGAGGAGACTGTCTCCACCTTTTTAATGATGCTGTCAGTAGGTGAAGCAGGTTATAGGACTGTAAGCCTATGTTTTGCAGAAAGCAACAAAGCAAGGAATTGCATCATAGAAAATGGGCAAAACCTGAAAATGATCAAGTCTTCAAATCAGAGAGGAAACCTCAGCTGCCTTGAGATCTGTGCCACTTGTGTCCACCTGGTGAATGAAGGCACCGTGCCAGCAGCAGCCACATTCATTCACAGGTGTATGGCACTTCATCCTTGGGCAGTCTTTCTGGTGTGTAACCTGGAAGGCTTTGTTATATGTCAAGCCTGCATAAATGTTCACATGGTTAAAACATTCAAATGCTTCTGTCACACCCAAAGAGCACTGGCAGAGCTTCCCTTCCCTGACCCTCTCCTAGGTGGCTGTGTCAGAGGTGTGACTTCTCAGCCAAGGTGGGCATTCAGTGCCTGCCCTGCCCATCCGTGCTCAGCTCTGCTATGAGGTCTCCATTCACACTTGAGAACAGATTTTCCCAGATTCAGACATGTGGATACTCAGAACTTCTCAGTTTATGCATGTGAGAATAAGTAATTGCACACAATCCACTGGCTTTGCACAGGATTTGAAATACAATTGCTTTTTATTCAGTAGGACAAAAATACAGAGCAACAAACAAAAAAACCCCACACCTACTGTATACCTATGATTCCCACTTCTATTTCTTTACTGCCATGGGTGTTATTCAGAGTCCTGTAAGTTGATCAGGTTTTCTTTGCAATTCATCATATGCCTTTTGAATCTGCAATCTCTTTCTGCTCTGCCATTTGGTTTCTACCTCAGCTAAATCAGAATGTGTACGGTGCAAAAGCATTTCTTTCTTCTTCTTCTTCTCCAAATCTTCTGTGTGCTGCTGCAAGTCTGTTTCTATTTCCCAGAGACTGGTATATCTTGATTTATGTGTTTGGTTTTGATAATTTTTTGTGCTGCAAACAGCAGTCCTCTGCACAAGAGCTGGAAGAAATGACTTCTCCTGCTCCGTCTTATCTTCTCCTGACGATGCCTCCTCAAACAGATAAGCCTCTTTCCATCACTCCTTCCCTGTTTTCTGATGCAAATTCATAAAACTGGAATTAAAATTCATCCTGCTGCAGCATGTGGTGGTTTCCCTCTCGACAGTTTTCTGAGTGAGAGCAGCAAGTGTGAAGGTGTTGAAAAGCAGCCCGCAGTGCGCCGTGTCAGCTGTAGCTCTCTAGCAGGAAACACTGCCGTAGTGAGATCAAAACCTGATATTAGCATGGTGTCCCGGGTAATGCTGCTGTTCTTTTTTGTTCTCTTACAGAGCACGCTATTTTCTTGCTTCACTGCATCTGCAGCACTCTGGCCGTGGCAACTGTCATTATTCAGGGATGGTCTATCATGCTTTTCAGTGGAAAATTGGATTCTTGACAAAATCATTTTACTTAAGTTTTGTCTTTGGTAGGAAATCTTCACTTTTTTATCAACAGCCTTTCAAAAAGGATGTTGCTTTTTGTTGTTGTTGTTGTTTTTTTTACCTGGAACTTCTAGAATTTTTTGTCCTTAATTTATTGTTGTTAATTTTTCTGGAACATAGGGACAGATGTGTTTATATTTTCTGTCTGTTTTTCATGGCTTATAATAGCACTGACTCTTGTGGTTCTTCAGAATTCTGCTTAAGCGCCAAGGAAGGAACAGAGGGCCAGTATCTATTTCACACTTTT
Organism: Lagopus muta; assembly: GCF_023343835.1. NCBI lineage: Eukaryota > Metazoa > Chordata > Aves > Galliformes > Phasianidae > Lagopus > Lagopus muta. The sequence goes on from NC_064441.1 coordinate 7,885,147, forward strand.
AACAGGGTAAATCCACGCTAGCGCCACTGGAGCCGAGGGAGTTTCTCTGTGTATGTGTCAGTCTGTCCACAGGGCTTCTCGACTGATGGTGCAGTGGGTCAGAGCTCCCTGGTGGAGACACAGCTTATATTGGCAGGAGAACAGTAATCTTTCGCCAATAGACTTCAAACTAGTTTCTGGTACTGCATAAACTATGTCTGGATGAAAACTAGTTTCTGCTGACGCTGCTTTTCTTAGAAGAAGTATAATTTCCATCTTCTGATGGGGACGGACAGTCCAAGGAGCAGACGTGAGCTCAGATGCAGTTGCTGGTCCTGCATGTCTCTGGATGGCCCTGCAAAGAGGTTTTTGCTCTTGTTGCTCAGTTGTGGCAAAAGCAGGTAATTCCTTACCTCCCATTGCTCACCCCGGGGGTACTGGGAGGAAAACTGTGAAGGAGAAAGAAGATTTGGTAGGGAAAGCATTTCCTCCTGCTAGCCTAGTGGACGTCTGTGTTCATCGCTGTGACCCATCAACAGTCTGTCCTCTGGGCAATAAGCCACCGGGCCCTGAGGTGCTCCTGGCACCTCCCGAAGGGCAATCTAAGGTACGTGTCAGCACTGATTAAATGGAAGCTTTATAGCAGGCGGTTTGGGCCTTGATTATTTCAGAAGCACCAGTAGTCAGGGAGCTGGATCGCTCGAGCTGTCAGCTGCGTGATTTAGTGCGATTTCTATAGGGAGTAATGAAGGTTGTGATAAACTGCAGTGTAAGAAGCCGGTAAATAACTTTTATGGTAAGAATGTATTTGGAAACACTGAATAATGGTGACCGGTGTCACAGATCTTATTGAAAGGTGCTTTCCAGAGTTATGTATTTAAATGGATACAGTGGGCCTAAGCCATCTCCTGGAGCTCAGCTGAAATCGATAGAATGACTCCAGGGTTGATTTAAAAAAGGAAAATGCCATCTGTAACGTTACGTTTTTATTGATAGCACAAAGCAATTAACTCCATTGGAGAAGTGGAGTACATGTGTTTATATTAATACTGATTTATTACTTTATTACTTCTCTAACACAAAACAAAACTTCCAAACCCTGGCATACACTTGTTTCTCTATCTTGGCCTGTTTATCATTTCTTTTTATCATGAAGCCCACACAGATGAAGAGAGACATTTATTGCGTTCCTTTATTTTGCAGTGCATAATTCAAATCTGGAAACATGGCTTTCCAGAAGAAATGCACATTTATTTTTAATACTTTTCTACATTTGTATTTTCAATGGCTTATTTTAAGAAATGGACACATTTGGGTTTGTATTTTTATTGTTTTTAAATTCAGCAAACTCTGTAAAGCGCAGTGAAAAACTGAATCTCAGGTTCTTGTGCTAGGTGTAATTACATCAATGGATTCTTCCTAAAAATAACACACGAGCCCTTTTATGATTTCAAGTGGCTTCCAGTCAACATTCTTAGCTTTTCTAGCAATATTTTCATGGTAAATAACTGAAGTCACTCTGCAGTGCTATTTGCTTTTGGCATGTTGAGCCATGGATGCCATACATGGGACAGGCGCTGGTATTGACTGCAATTAGAGTTCGGTTTGATGACACTCAAAGCGTCTGCCCATGTGGAGCTGATGTTCTCAGGACTTCTCTGCAAAGGTCACAGTGCTCTTTTCTCTGCTTCCTGTGCTTCAGGCGCTTACAGAGCACAGCAAGCTGGCTTTCTGGTTGGTTGGTACCTGCACTGACTGTGATGTGTGACTCGGGCACACTGACAGATGAAAAATTAGGAAAAATCCTCATCTGTCAAAATTGAAATGATTCATAAAGTGGGATTCTTTTCCACCACTCTCCTAATTCAGCCAGAGCACACAGCTGCTTTTTTGGAATTCACATGACAGGATGTTTTGACATTTTTGAAACAGAAATCTTCATATTTTCACTTCAGTTGAAACTGCTTTCTACTGCGAGGTTTTAGAAAATGGAAACCAGAAGTTTTAAATGAAAGAAATAAAATAAAATAGGAACAAAAAGTTAAACAAAGCAAACCAACAAAGCACCCTGAGTGGCCCAACCTGAATGCTTCTTTCAGCTTTCAGTTTGCTGGATTTCTACGTCTTCTTTCCTTCACTGCAACACAGAATGCAAAGGATTGACAAAGCAGGGTCCTTCGATTAATGCAGAGGCTCCTCTTGCTCTACAGCACACTTGTGAAGCTGTGATGAGGCAAATCACTAGGGCTCAGATTGTCGTCTGGGCTGTGTTCTGACATTTCCAACTGCTCTGTGAAATTGCAAGTTTTTCCTTTCTGTGCCTCCCTTGCAATACTGCAAATTATATCTTTCAATCAAATTAGCAAAAGGCTTTTTATACGTGCACAAAGGGGTTCAGATAGTGATAGTGTATTTATAATGCATGTAAAAAGATAAGAGTTTAAGAGCAGATGAGCAGATTGGCAATCACAGTCCTAATGCTCTTCATCCGTTCCTTCCCTAGGAACTGGCTGAGGACTCCTCTGCCATGTCAGAAGTGCTGGTGCTGCCCATGCAGGCAGCCCCATGCCCGACCAGCTGTGAGTTTCTGAGTTCCTACGTGGCTGAGCTGCCATGAGGAGGGCTGATGTCCTGGCACAAGGACATGCTGCTCTTCCTGGGGTGGATGCAATTGCCAGCCCCAGAAAACCTGTACACAGGTAAGGTAATGCAGCTATCCTCTACCGTGGGTTATGCTGTCATTCTGTATTAAGACAAATTAGTGTACTCGGAAGCAATCAGAAGTAATTACTCTTGAAGAAACAATAGGCATCACTCTGTGGCTTCTGTCTGACAGCTAAAGAACTCAGCTTCCTGTGAAAAACCCATACAGCTTAATCTTCATGTGTCGGATCATATTTCTCTGTCTTCTCTTGGTAAATGTTTACACTGCTGCAGCAAAAGGGGCACTGTGTGATCTTGACTAACAGGGGACTTGTGTGCTTAGAGATAGTAATGGGATCCAGTATCTGCGTGCTATCTCTCCCAAGATGAACACAAAGGTACAAAAGGTACTGATTAGTACCACTGCAGGGACTTGAGGGATCCCACTCAGGACTAAATCCTGGATCCATGAAACCACCTCCTGCTTCTACATGAGCTGACACTACAATAAAACAATGATAGGAAATGAAACAACAATGAATGAGCACAGAGACCTGGCTGTTCTTTTGCTCTTTGGGTAAGAACATGAATGATGTTTCAGCTGGTTCACTTGAGGAGTGTAAATATTTGCACTGAATCCTGCTTCTGCCACCCACCCCCACTGCTGCATTTTCATGCCCATCACCCGCCTGACATTTTTAGATGTTCTCTTAAAGATCAAACCCTTTCTGAAGGCTCCAGTGGAATCTTTGAAATGTTACTGAAATCTGAAGTCAGTGTGTGTGAGTAGAGCCTGTTTTATATTCTCTGGGAGGAAGTATGGGATTCATCTCAATGAAGATTGTGCAAAATAGCAGCAGACTGAGATGCAGGTGAGCTCCATACTTGTAGTGCTTATCAAGCATGTCTCTTTCTCAGGTTGTAGAGAGAATCTAAATTTCAGATCGTGGAAAATCTGTTACCTCTCTACTTCCTTTTAATTTTGTTTTCATCACTGGTGCTGCCCACAGAGGGTTGTTCCAGCCTTTTACAACTTACGTTTGTGCTAGGCTGTGGAAATGGGAGACTAAGTAACAACAAAGTGATCTTGTGTTTAACACAGTCAAGCAGCGTATAGGAAATCTGCGTTCAGTTCCTGGCTTTGTTTCGGATGTCCTGTGTAACTGAATATGCAGTTTCTTTTCACTTCAGTTCTCCTTCCATCATATATTACCATCAGTCTGATTGTGAGGATGTAGTCACTGATGAGAGATTGAAACATTCCACGTTACTGGGTATTTGGAGACAAAATAGCAGTAGGACAGTTAAATACTGTTCTGTAATTGGGTTTTGCTGTATCTGTGAGAGCTGACAATGAGACATGACTGTCAGGATGGGTCTCTTTCATCAGACTACACTTTGGTTGACCTTAGTTAGTCTTCAGGAGATAGTACAACTCTCCATAAACTGTTTTTCTTGTTTTCTTCGTGATGTAGCACTGGAACACCCAGACAGTCTGTGAAAGCTCCATCCGTGGGCATTTTAAAGATGTGGCTGTGCCAAGCCGTGGTTGACCCAACCTGGTGCTGGCAGTAATTCTTCTCTGAAGGGGAGGCTGGGAATCTCTGGAAGTCTCCTCCAAACAGCGGTTCTGGGATCCCGTGATTTCCATAAGATTTGCCTTACATGGAAACATCAAGGTTATTTTAGGAAATATCTGCAGACGTGAGCAGTGAAAGCAAACAAAATAGGAGTTTATTGTCATTTAGTACTCGTATTAAATAAGAATTCTGAAAAAGACAAACACTCAAATAGCCTTGCGTTCTGTTTCTCACAAAGTAATACTAACGATAGGTGTTAGGAAGTCATATCCTCTTTTTATGTTAGATCTACTGGTTACGTGTATCACTTCATACTTAATTTGATAGGTCCATACTTTTGTCACTTCTGTGTAATAATACTGAGACAAAAAATGGCCAGGCATTAACTTTACAATCATGCTGCAAAATGCAGCTCAAGTAAGTCTCTTATGAGGATACTTGAGGCTGAAATATCTTCCTTACCTACCGAAATTCCAAAATAACACATAAATGCTGTTATTATTCCACTAATAGGAGATATTTGCTCTTTCTTATGTTAAATCATTATTCCTTATTTCTGTCTTCAGCTCAAGGTCCAAGTAGTCCTCTCTGTGTAACAGAAGCCAGCAGAACTTCATCAGTCCTCTCAAAACTCCGAGTGCTTTGTGCATAATGCCCTGCAGCTATTAGCACTGAAAGCTCCCATAAAGAACAAAACCTGTACTGTGATAATGACACCAGGTTCTCATTTTATATTTTTGTGTTTACTACTTGTTACTATTTCATGTACACGACGTGATATAAAAAGATAATGTACATGCATATTTACAAGGATGCGCAATATCATGGATTCAAAATGTTCTATTAATGAGATTTTAAATCCTGGTTTTGACTGTGAAGGGAAAGCACTCCATTTTCATCCGTTATGTCGTCCTCATCCATATATGAAAAGAAAATGAATGACAGGAATTAGGGAAATGAAAGACAGAGAAACTCAAAACACCAAGTGGACATTTCTTATTCCTTATTCCTTATGTTATCTTGCAAGTGCTGTATTGTACCCATAGTAACTACCTGAATTTCCCATTAGTACACTTTCTGTCTTGAGAGAGAAAAATAACTGTATTATAGTATAATTATTTTCCTTTGATGTTAATATGTTAATCTCTTGTTCCTTTAAAGCTGCCTTGTTACTCTGCATGTGCGTGTGATGGGAGGAGGTGGAAGGAACATCTCCAGTTCCTCCTGGGTACTGACAGGGGATGTCAGGGCTGGCAGAGAAAAGGAGCAATAACAAGAGCATTTGGGCTGATATTCTGGGAGCTCCAGAGCTGACTGTAGGACCTGCCATAGCATGAGCTCCAGCCCAACACTCTCAAGTGGAACTGCAGTAGATTTGTTTCATCTGTACTCTGGATTAGTAAAGCACACTGCCCAGGGGACCCCATTATCAGCTCTTCCCTCAGCCTCCAGATATTTTGAAATGCAGGCAGTTACACACTGCTGTCCTGTGAGGTACCCAAATTCAGCAGACTGATCCCAGCTTGGAGAGGCAGCAGCAGGGGAAAGTACTGTTCCTGCCAGAGCTGCTTGGGCTGACTCTGGAGTGACACCTGAACATAGAAACCCGTGTTGCTCTGCTCGGTAGAGGTCCTTGCACTGTGCTTTTTGCCACAGCATCCAAAGGCGGTGGTTTCAGCAGCAGAGTTAACAGCTGTCTTCTGTCATTTGCTGTCTTGTTCTCTGCCCAGGCAGGGAGTAGAGCAGCTTGTTTCAGCAGGAATTGTCTGTCTAACTGTGTACTCTGCTTGTGTTTATGTTGGAAAAAGAAAGATCAAAGTGTGCTTTGAGTTAAAAATGGAAGCTGTGTGATTAGGGACTTCATCGTATCACCGTCACATGTGTGTGCACATGTATGTACACGGATGAACCCGATGCTCCCCCATCACTACTGGAACCTGGGGTTGGAGAACGTTCCCTTAGATGGCCATCAGAGGTCAGGGCTGCCACTGAGGGGAAGTGGACTTCGCCTTATCTGTGACTAATTAGTTTTCTGTTTGCAATGAAGAGAGACTCAAGATCAGGTGATGATAGTGATGCTGTTGAGTCAGAACAAAGCCCTGCCCAGCCTGGTGTCCTGCCGCTGAGTGCCACACTGGGAGGATAAGAAAAGAGCATAAAAGAGAACACAAAGACAGGAATTCTTGCTCTGGTGTATATTTCCACCTTCTGGTGCTCTGCATGGAGGCAATTCCTGAGCTCCAGACTGCAGCTGGACTGCTGTATTTAATGGCTGTCAGTGGATTGCCACAAATTTATCTAAATTTTTGAACCCATCTGTTCCTTTGGACTTTGTCCACTTGCACATCAGTGGCCTCCACATTCAGCTACCCATTGGGCAAATAGCCTTTCCTTTTTTAGGCACTCTGATAATTTCATTGACTGTTACAAGGATCAAAGAGTAATTATTCTGTTTCCTTTCTCCGTTCTCTTCCTTGTTAAATATCTCAATTACACCCAAGTTTAGCTGTCTGTTTGATAAATGTTTGAATCCTTGCTGATGACATCTCTTCAGTTACAGAAGTCATTTGGTACCTCTGACATTCTTGCTGCCTCTTTTAACTCTGCTCACCTCTTTGAGATGGCGTGACCAGCATTGCATGCAGCACTCAAGACATGGGGACACCAGGGATTGATAAAATTGCAGAGTGATGTTTTCCATTTTGTCATCTCTTCCTTTCCCATTTGTCCTTAGCATTGTGTGAGCGTTAACAAGCAGCTCTATTGTTAGCAGAGCCCATAGGGAGAGCCTCGCAGGCTCCTCCTGGAGGAAGGATGCGGGTAACAGGACATGATTTATCTGTTTAATTTATGTTGAACTGTTTGATTTTGCAAAATTAACTTCCTCCCTGAAGAAAGATGTCAGATGAGATTTTCAGTTGAAAGGTGCAAGGGGAGGGTGAGAGATTAGTGTTCAGAGCAGTGCAAAGCTGTGTGCTTTGATCCTTCTTCATACTTGCTGCTCTGCTTCACTGTGTCTCTTGCTACAGTAGAAAATTTAGGGGCAGGACTGGGGAGACCACCTTATCCAGAAACTGCCAGCCAGATTGTTTCCCTTGGATCAGGCCCTATCGCAGCAGTTATGTCCTTGGCTTTTCACATACAAAAGAAGCACTTTATTAAAATAAACAGGATACTTCCCAGAGTCTGACAGCTTGCATTTTGAACTATCACCCCTAACAAGGGACCTTAAAACTGACCTCAAGACGTTAATTTAACCATTACAATTCCATTAGTCTAATTTGTCATGAAACATCTTTAACTAATTACCTGCATTTGTAAGTTAGTCCACATGTCATGAGATAAGAAGTCAAGCATAGTCATAGGTCACTGCTCTCAGCTGCCATCACATAACACAGACCCTACATGAAAGGGAATTCAGAGTTGATAGAAGGAATCTAAGTGACAGCTGCTCAGTCAGTACAAGGCACTCAAGGCTGTAGTGCAAAAATTGGACCACTGTTTTAAGAAATAGTGTTTTGGAAAGGAGGGGCATGCCCTCATTAGCAGAATAAAGTCTAGGCATCCCTATAAGTATTTGTCTTGAAGGTGGCAATTTGATAAATACGGATCCCCACTAAAGCCATTTGCTAAATTTGGCAGACAATAGTATCAAATGTTTATGACTGAATTTAAAACCGTCCCTTTTCAAAGAGACCTGATTATGTCCTAAACGTTGCTTTGGAAAGCTCATTTGGGAACTGCTGCAGGTTTTCTTATATGACAAATGCTGAAAAAGAGGGAAAGACCAATTAGGAGTCTGATTAAAGGGTGTTCCAGCCTTTCACTGAGTAGTATGTTTGGATTCAGCTCTCTGTTACTGTTGGAAATCTGCCCGTGAATTTATAGCAGGAGCTGCAACATGCTGCGTGCCACAAACACTTTTCTCTCTTAGATTTAGGCAGCTGTAAACTTCCCTTCATTCCTCAGTTCCCATGGCTGTAACACTCCCCTAGAGACCAGGCGAGGAGAAGGATGCGGTATGTGACTAAAGCAAGACAAAGCATGCCGAAGATTTCCTCTTTCTTGTTTCTGTTTCCTTTTTCACTCGAGAGGAGGTGCAGAGGGAGGTGGCTGACAGGGATTCTCCCCACCAGGGTACTGAGTGTCATCACCACATTTCTGTCTTCGTGTGCCTGGGTGTGAGGGGTAATTAAATCCCTGCCTCCTCCCACCCCTGCCCCTTAGCCCATCCTTACAGGCAGTAAGTGCAATTGAATTCTTTGCTTCCATCACTCATTTGATCAATACAAAGGGCTAGCAATGACACAGCCCTACTGGTCGGGCCAGCCCTACCTTTGTAGTCCCTAAGTACAGGCTCTGTCCAAGCTATAAATCACAGCTTCTCCAAATTACAGAGGCTGCCAACACATCAGAGGGGTGGAGCGGGAGCTCCCAGTGATCACAGCAGGGAGGAGAGGATAAGAAAGGCTCTGACCACGCTGTCTTTGCTGTAGTCAGGAGCTTTATTCAGACAGCAGGGAACAGAGTGGGCCTAGGAGTCCCCGTGCTTCTCTTGCAGGCATAAACCTGCTGCAGTGGCTTAGCAGTCTTTGGGTATTACCTGCTGTCCTCAGGAAAAACTAAAATCCTCTTTCTACAGGCTCTTTGCAGTCACTGAGATTAAGAGGAAACTTCCCCTGCTGGTTTATTACCGCCGACTTCACACCTTCCTACAGATATCCTTTCCTGGCATCCCTGTGGGGAGTGGGGGCTGGCTGGTTTGTGTCTGCTCGCACTGCATGTGCTCAGCCCACAGCGAGGAGCAGCTGCATCCTCAGCCCCTGCCCATGGCAGCAACAGCGTGGTGGTATGAACACTGTGGCACTTCTTTCCTTCCCGTGTGGAAGTTCCCCCGTTGTTTTCCTACCAGTATTCCTCCAAATCTTAAAACAAAAATGAACCTTCAGGCCTTCAGATATGCCTGTGATGGGCATAAGGTATCTACCAGTCTGCAGTGAAAAATCGCAGACAATCCATCCTTTCGATCTCTTGCTTTTATCCCAAGCTGATAAGGGAGGCCCTCCTGCGCTTGTCAGCTTTGCATTCTTGGTGTGTGCTGCATAGCTGTGTATTGCAGATTAAAGGTGAAGAGTTGAACATGGAAAAAAAGCAGGAGTGAAGCAACTGCTTAATGAGATAGAGAGGCTTTCCTCTTGAAAACCGCTTATCTATATCCTGTCTGTTGGTAATTACAGAGAGTATTTTATTTATGAAGCAAGTTAGGGCTGTTTGCACAATTTAATATATTTTACCCTTTTGCGGGATCATCTTTTCACATTGGTAGCATTAAATCATTCTTTACAAAGATTTAAGCTACCCACTATGTGTTTTTTCAGGCTACTTAGTTCTGCCCTGTGCCTCTTTTGTCTTAGATTTACAACAAAGTTCATGTGCACTGAGGAGTCAAAACCTGGATGGTCTCAGCCTGCTCCTGAGTGTGAGCCTGTGCAGCTCCACGCTTGGGAACTCGTTTTCACCCAAGCCTGTCTCAGGCTGTAACATAACATCTAAAGTTACAAATCCAGATATCATGGACCTGACTTATAATACTAGGATGTGCTATGCTGACACAACCAAACCCTGGAAAGATTAGCTTTTTGGCAGTTGTTTTAGCTTTGTCATCTCGCTGTCTTTCTGCTGGAGTTATTTTCATTTTTGCAAACTTCTCCTTGTTCCTTGCTCTGCTTTTAGGTAGATCCTTCTCTTCCCTCAAGTGGGACAACTTCGCCACTGTATCCCACAGCTCCATTCATGTCACCATTTGCTGGAATTCACCTCCAGAAAGAGACCTAAAAGTCCATCATTAAAAAATGTGCATAACTGCATGGGAGCCAGAACATTTAAGTAAGATGACTGGAAAATTGTTAATGTATGTATGCTGTTGCTGCCCATGCTGCTCTCTGTGTTGGTCTCTGGAGAGGTGCTGGGAGAGTGTTGCTGACAGTGAGAAGCAAGAGAAAAGAAAGGATGCATCTGTCAGGAAGAGATGTAGTCATGGCTCTGGCTTAGCATGATAAACAGCATGTGCCGCTCAGAGATCTGACTGCAGACAGGCCAAATTCCCCTGATCTCTCCCCAGCTTCCTTTTGGATTCCTCTGTGATTGATATGAATGAGTGAACATGGTTCTGTGCGTCACCTCCACACAACTGGGATCTGCCTGATTGCAGACCAGCTTTGAAGCAGGGACAGGATTGGGAAGAGACTGGTAAAGATACCGGGTTTGAGATCTGGAACAGAAGAGAGAGAGAATCTGTCTCACAAGGGCTGAAGGAACTTATGAGGGGGATATTCATGCGGGTGTCCCTCTCTCATCCTGTGCGTGAGACATGAAACTGCATGTGACAGTCTCAGTTCTGCTGAGGGAAACATGGCAGCTTTGTTTTCCATCTCACCTTCACCTCCCTGCCTTTTCACTCGTCCGTACAGTATTGCATACCCTATGGCATCATATAGTTAAAATAGATGATTATGCAGATGTGAATGGATCCCTAAAGAAGCCTAGTACATAGACAAAACACCACAGGCAAGATCTAACTGATTATGTAGCTATCAAAAAGTTTCTTCTTTTTAAAATTAAGTGGTTTCTGTTTGTTTGTTTTGTTTTCAATGGTAAAAACTGAACATTTTCCTCTCCAGGTAAAATCTGAAATGGGAGAAAGGGATCTGAGACTGAACACAGAGCACCTTATGGAAGTGCAGGCTGCAGCTTTCTGGGCTCCAGAGAGCACAAAATCTTTCTTCCTATTTGCAAATCCCCTCTCCAGCACAGGCAGGCTCTGTATGTTTGCCTTCCATATCTGTGACACCCATTCTCCTTTTTAACACTGTGAATTTTCTCCCTTTCAAACACAGATTCCATCTCTCCTAACCTCCAAAAACATTTTGGCACTGCAAGTGCCCAGGATTTTTTTATTAACGTGGAAGTTCCTTCTTTCATTCTATTTCTGCACTGGTACCCTCAGTTCATGGTTTCTGTTCCCTTGCTCTCCCTGCTAACACATGCTGTGCCTTGAATGGGGCTGTTTTCTCTGCAGTTTCAATGGAACACAGCTGTGTGCTACTGACACAGATAAGGATGTTGGAGGGACTTCAGCCTTCTTGCAGTACTGTTTATTGTTATGTAGTGAAGAGGTACCAATTCTTCCCTCTCCATCATCAACCTGATTTAATTTAACCTGATTAATTTGCTGTTACCACTGAGTAATGCCAGTACTACCAATGTTACCTTGTCCCAGGGCTTGATGGATACATTCAGTGCCCACATTTCTCCATTCTCTGTAGAACGTCTATGATAATATTGTCTTTCCAAGCCACAGCTGATCTTAGGAGACTTCACACCAGTCAGTTCAGCCTCTTTTGGCTTCTTTCCCAAAGGTGTAGCATTCTAAAAGGGGAAAACTTACTGAGTTGATATTTTCTATTGATATCAGTGGATTCAGATTTTTTTCCTTCCTTATTTACAGGGCTGCCCATTCCTTCTCCAATGCTTTCAGCAGAGAGGGCCAAATTCTGCTTGCAGAATATAACCATCATTTTTAACACAAGTAAGAAAGAAAATGAAGAATCTGAAGCAAATCTCAAAGTACAAATCAGTGGTGCTGCCCTAGCACTTGTGCTGCCAGTTAAAGGGCAGCGTGTTATGTAAAGAGGAATACACAGACTTCTCTAAGATCATCTTGCACTGTAGCATTACCATTGTGTGTGGAAGGACCAAGGATCAACTGATGCCTGAAGCAGAGACTGTGCATACAGCATCTTTGACAGCCTTCCTCAGGGCAGCATCAAGAAATCTGGCAGACCATGGCAGAACTTTTCTGCCTCATTATGTGCTGAAAAGCAACTGGTTTCTACTCATTAGACAGTAATCAAGGTCACCCCTTTGTTGCTGAATGCTCTGCATTCACTACACTGTTGGCAGGAGGGCTTGCTCTGCTCCTGTGTGATCAGCAAAAAAAGCAAACCAAACCAAAACAAAAAACACACAACACAAAACCAAATAAAACAAAAGGACACAAAATCCTTTCGCCAACCATCTGTTGGAGCACAGGCCGTGGGTACAGTGCAGATCCCAACGCCTGGCTGCATTCTGCAGGTGTGCCCTGTGACCCATCTTTCCATGGAGGAATTCAGTGGGAAAACAGATTGCATGAGGCTACTCCTGCAACCGCAGTTAATCGCCTCATTTCTCTATTACTGCTACAGGATTAACACAACCATTGCTCCTTATTTTCAGGCTTATCAAAGGCAGCAGCACATCTCTCTAATCTCCTGTTTCCCTGCTCTCTTTAAAGTATTTAAATGAATGCAGTGCTGATGAGCAGGGATGTGGTGCCAGCCAGCAGGGATGCTGCCATTTAATGCCTCACTATTTATGCCATTTAATGCCTGTGTGGCTTTATGTGTCCTGAGTGACTTGCTAAACATCTGGTACCCTCCACCCTTTCCCAGGACAGACGGAGGTGTACACAGCATCTCTTTGTCTCCAGTCCAGAGAATGACCAGCAACAATAAACTGCAATAACAGTGCAGTTCTGATGTGCCTGTTCCAGCGCAGCCTGCATCTGCTGTCACTGAAGGACGGAGCTTGGAGGCCGAGGCTTGGTGACCCCTGATAGTAGGCAGTTGGGATATGGGTGAACTATGGGCACATAGCTATGTTGAATTGGTTGGCTGCAACCTGGTATGCAACCTGGAGTTTTCTTCCAGCTGTCAGAGGCCTGACAGTATCTGATCTGCAGTAGCACCTGTTTGTGCACAGTTCACTTGTCAAAAGGTTTCAGAGAAGCTGGAATCAGCAGAACTGTGTGCATCGCATCGGCTTGTCCTAAGAGCCCTACAGCTGGATTTGCTGTATCATTGAATTGCAGCCTGAAGCTTTAGCTTTATGACTTCACTAATCACAAATAGTTGGGTTGTGTTCTCCAGTCTGCTAGGAAGTGGGCCGAGATCCACCCTACTGCTTTCACACCACTGTCAGCTGGCATTTGACTTTCAGTCATTTTCTCCTCGGATGCCAGATTGAAATCAGTGACCTAGAAGTAGAAACCCTGCATTTTGTTAGCAGGCAGTCCCTGGAGTTGGGCAGGCTAAGTTGGCATGTTCTCCAGCTAGCTCTTTTGTATGTCTCGCTGTGGTGATTGTACTGTAATTAGCAACAAGCCTCTTTGGTGGCACAATTTATTAATTCCTTTCCACTTTCTCCTATGCACTTCTCCTTGAATCGCAGCGAATTAAGGACTTCCTTCAGTTTTTGAGGAATCACAATCTCCTGCTGTAAAGCATTCATTTCCCAAAATGACATTTTCAAAGATTATATTACAGCTTCAGTGATATTTTGCAAGGAGGGCGCACTGGAATCAGCGTGTTTGGCACTTGCTGCACTGTCTGTCAGCAGTACAGCTGTGGGACCTGACCCTGAAAGTGCTGAAGCCTGTGAGAGTATTCGCAGAAGTAAGGACTAGTCATGTGCAGAGCATTTTCACAATCAGCCTTCATGCCTATGGGATCACTTGTGGACAGTGCTGACAGTCTGCTGGGAGGTGCTGGCTGCCCTTTTCGGTGATATTGCTGAAGGTTCGTTTTATTCAGCATTTTATGGAAGCGCCCAGTTCACAGTGTGGCTTTAATGGAGGCTGTTAATATGAATATCACCGTGGGTTGATTTTTTTGTGCATTGAGATTCAAGGTCAGATCCAGCTAGCCACTTTATGGCAGTACCTAATGAATTGCCAGCATCTCAGGAAGTATACAATTTGAGATTAGAAGCAGCACCACCTTATTACCGTGACAGTCAATTGCGAGTGAAAGTACAGTGGAAATAAGGGCAAGGTAATGTAACATGTGAGTGGAACTGCACTCAATCTGTGTATTATGAAATTGTCATTCCCTGCCACTCGTCAGCGTAAATGGACTAATCTGCAGTTTGAAAATGAGGAGAGCTTGACTGTTAAAGAATAGGTCATTTGGCTTCTGGCAACAGTAGAAGATGCTGTAATATTAGCTCTAAGAACTTGTGCATTCTTGGTAAGGAGATAAAAATGATTAAATTGCACTGCTTGCTTCTCTGTCTTCTGAAGTAATTCATATTTGGTGCTGGATTCATCTAAGCATTTGCATAATTCCTAAGGCCATTCAGACATGCATTTCAACTTGTGCTTAAACTTAAGCAAGTGCTGAAGTTTTGTTCAGTTTCTGGGGTTTAAGTTTTGCTGAACAAGGTCTTGGCCGATACCTTAAAATGTTTCAGTAACTTCTGAGATTGCTGTGCTGTAGCATATGGAAGCTTGCTGCATTTGTTGTATTACGGGCTGGATATTCTTTCATGACTCAGTAAGGTTAACGGTGAACATCCTGGGGCCCTGGGGAGGATCATTTTCAATAGAGTCCTCTGTTAGAAATCCAAGAGCGAGAGAACTGGGGTCATGACTCCCAAGAGTTTCATGGATTGTGCAAAACTGGCAGTCACACTGGCTGCCTTCCTTCCGCTGGGTTCTTCCTCAAAAGGAATGAGCAGAGCCAAGGAGAAGGTTTTTGGGGCTCTTTGGGACATGGAGATCTTCAGGCCAAATTCTGTTCTGAATTATGTTTTATTATTTCAGAGTAACTTAACTTTGGTAGGGCCAAGCCAGGTGGTAGCCATTGTCGACACAAATTGCAGTACTGTTAAATTTTTGTTTGAAAAATTCCAATATTTTCAAAGAATCATAAAATATCCTGAGTTGGAAGGGACTCACAAGGGCCATTGAGCCCAACTCCTGGCTCCATACAGGACTACCCAAAAAGCAGACCATATGTCTGAAAGCATCATCCAAACACTTCTTGAACTCTGGCAAGCTCGGTGCTCTGGAACTTCTCAGGGGAGCTGTTCCAGTGCCCGAAACTGGGGAGAGGATGAGGAGAAGAACATTGATATGCTGATTTTTTTGTCTTGTGTGGGTATGGAAAGTTCAGTACATACTGCCCAGCATTATCGAGCTAGTATGTGTCAGTTGAGTTTAGCATCAGAGCACGTCAGGGATACAGCTCAATTACTTCATGAGGACGTGTGGGAACTGAAAATTTTAAACTAGGGTTGACCCCAATTGAAAATGAAATGTTTGGTTGCAGCTTACAAAAAAAAAATAATACAATGAAACAATTGACTTTTTACTTTTCTGTTGGAAAAAGTCATTTTCTAACATTTGGTAGAAAACCCTCTACAGAATAGACTTATGGCCTGAAGTCTCATTCACAATGAAACTGGTGGGAATTTTGCTGTTAACTTTCACAGAGCCAGGATTTCACTGAGGTTTCTGTTGTAGCAGGAGGGGCTGTGTGGCCCTTCATTTGGAGGTATTAATTGAGCTTCAAAGCCTCTTGGCTCACTTAAGAAATAAAGAGAGTTCTTATGTATCTCATTGATTTGTCAGTGCTTGCTCCACTGAACGTAACAAGGTTTTGTTTCTATTACAGAGAGCTCTGTCTGTATTTGCTAAAAAGGAGACCAGTAACGTGTTCTTCTAACACAGCAGCAGCAGAAGAGAGGGCAGATGTCCAGGCTAGCGCTTCGCTGGGCTGTGTTCAGAACATGGCTGTAAAATGTTCGTTCTCTGAAGGGGAATCACTGCAGGTTCCAGATGTAGGTGTTTTCAGTGGGACCATATTTCTGTTTTCATGTAGTGCTGTGCATCACGCTGTCTCTGTTTGCTTGGTCCCTGTGTGCGAGATGATTCACCTGCTGCAGAGTTTCTCTGTCTGTATAGCTGGTTTTATTAACCCACGGAGAGGCCTATTTGGAAGCTGATTTTTCATGCCAGACTGGGATCCCTCGGTTAATAATGTTTGTGAGTCAGGAGCAGTTCGTGCCATTGCTTTGTTACTTTTTAACCTGAGACAAAGTCTCAGCAGTAGTGAGAGAAGGAAGAGAAAGTACTGGAAGAGTCAGAGAAACGGAGGAAACAAATGTTTCTAAGCAAAAAGGAGTTTATTTTTGTAAGCAATTCTCATTTGGAGATTTGCTAAAATGTGTTTGCAGTGCTTTTTGTAAGCAACATTAAATGAAAGTACAGTTAATGGTTTACTTAATCCGCCCCACTTATCGTTGGATTTAAGGCTCACTCAGAGTAATTTTCCAGTTTTGCACTTCAAACCCATCTCTACCTGTTTTGCCAACAGGTTTCGCTGCACTGAGGACAGACACAGCAGACACAAAAAGCAGTGCTTTTCATGGAAGATGTGGTTCCATGGTTTGAAAAGCACAGTGTTCTAAAGAAGGGCCTAGTTTTTCCAAAGGGCTGAACACCAGGCACTCCTGCTGAGACAGATGGCTGAGTATTTCAAAAGATTGTGCCATAAAAGCTGGCTGGAAATTGTCTATTCTCTTGTTTTTGACAGGAACTTGGGTCTTCTATGAAAAATAATAATAGAGCAGAATGGGCAGATTTCCTTTCAGCCTTCTATTTTTTATACGGTCCTTTGGTCAGAGAAACTCTCACTCCTGTGATACATTACTTTGCAACTTGCTGTGCTAGAAGAGCTGTGTGACAGCAGCCCTGTGGAGAAGGGCTTGGGGATCCCATCCCTGCAAGTCTTCAAGGCCAGGTTGGATGGAGGCCTGTACAGTCTGACCTGGTGGGTGGCTGGCACCACTGAGGGCCGGGAGCGCTCAGCCCTCTGGATGCTGAACTGTGTTAGTATGGAGCTGGGGACACAAAAATGGGTCAAGGAACTTGAGGCTGTTTCACAGAAATGTGTGCATTAAGGTTTCCATGGTTTAACTCTCCCATCTGTAAAGTGAAAGCAATTCTTCCTCTGCAGCAAAGGACTTATAAATCTCAGTGTTTATGCACGCAGTTTTAGAGAAGCAGAAATTAAAAAAAAAAATTCTTCTTTTCCATCTGAATGTCTCAGAGCTCTTTTAAACTGTTAATTAATTGAGCAATCATAATGATGTGCCTGTGGGGATGAAGGGGGAGGAATAATTTACAGGTGGGAGAAATGAGGCATGAATGACTTCCAGCCTTACCTGTGCCATGCTGTTAGTCTGTGTCAGATCCAGACAAATACCTTCTGTCCTGTCTCCTTTTGCATCTGTGATAAGTGGCTGGGAACATCAGCTTCCTCCCCCCTTCCTCCTCTTCTGCAGAGAACTCATTTCCTTACTTGCAATCTGCTGCTTCATTGTACGTGCAAGGAGTCCACGTGGCCCACATCTTCTGGGGAGCAGGCTTGGAAGCTGGGACATTTCTCCAACTCCCAAGTGCCAACCTCTGGGTGGGACAGGGCCAAAGAGTCATTTCTACTGCACAGGAGAAAGGGAGTCAAGAAATGGAGCTCCTGAGTGCTCTTACAACAACCTCCCCTTCTGCTCTGTCTCCCTTCTCCTGACCCTATGTGCAGCTGGGTTATAACCTATCATCCTCCCACAGTAATTTTGGTTTTATATTTGCTGCTCTTTCTATCTTTGCTGAGTTTGTGGGAAGGGTGCGGTAAAATGCTGCTTAGGAAAAGGTCCTCCACAGTTTCACCGTCAGTTTGGCTGGGAATCCTGTTTAAATGTAGTTTTTAAACACAGCTGTGAAACTCATGAAGATGTCACGTTGGTTGCTCACACAGCAACCTTTATGTCCCCCTGGGAAGGCAATAAAAACAGCAATAGTGAGCAGTAACAGGCTGCTTTGCCTCATTCTTCTGGCTGCTCCTTGTCATGCTCCCGCAACTCAAGACATGAAGTTCCTCTAGCCAACCTGATTCCAGACTGTATCTCCCTGTCAGTTATTCTTATGTGTAGAGGAAAAGAAAAATACAGATATAATTTGCTGCTCCTTGGAACACCAGGCTTTTTATCTAAATGACAAGGCTTGCAGTTACCTTCAGCCATAGCTTTTTGAAGCATTTTTGCTGGACAGCAGTGATAAACCCTCCGGGAAAAAACAGTGGTAAGTGTTGGCTCATGATATACGTTTTGTACTCTTCTTTATAGTAGTGTTTGCTATTCCTTTTTATTTTATGTATCTTGTGAAAAATGTCTTGTAAAGCTCCTGCTCCATATGTGGTGAATTTATGAGACACTATTGATAGACATATTAATATGTCTATTGATTTCTAGCTTTCCTAATTGCATTTTACAGACCCCTACCACATCTGGGACCAGTGCTTGAAAAGTCCTTTTTAGTGCAATGGATTGTCTTCCACAGGTCACTGACACGCTATATTCTGCTTCATCTAAGTGAGCCAACCTCCGGTATTCTCTGATCTAATCCCAAAAGTAAAGGGTGTGTTATCTGCAGATGTAATGCTTACACATAAATTTCCCATTGAGCAGTTCCTGGGAAAGGAGATGAAAGCAGGTAGAGCTTGACCCTGCAGTTCAGCACACATGCTGTCAGGGACTCGGTGCCTGCTAACAGCTGGCTTTTGTGCACCTCAGCAGGTGATGGAGTTCCCACCAGTTCAGGAGCCCACTGCCAATGGTTATCGCATGCTGTTGTGAGAATTCCCATCAGTCAAAAGTGTCTCATAAATAATTTAGAGGAAAGCAATTAGCACACACAGCTGTAGCTGTTTGCAAAGTCACAGTCATACCTGCCAGGGCAATCTGGAAATGGAAATTTCAAAACCATTTTTTTAAGCAGCTAGAATAGGCGAGCTGAGAGCGAGGGTTGGTGGGTAGTTGTTGATGAGTAAGGGATAATTGCACTTTCATGTCTTTTTATGAGTAACGAAATCCAGGATAGAGAATTTTAGACTGATTTGCATATTGGGAAAGGAATCAAAGTGATGCATAGTTTGAAAAACTCCATCAGTCAAGGCCTTATCCTTTCAGAGGCTCTGCAACTCACTCAGCTTCAGAGGAAAGAGGATAAGTTTTACTAGAGACTTGAACATGTGTTTTAAAGGCATCATCTGGTTAATGCTAGTTTAGATGTATCGGCTGTCCAGGAAGGATAGGCAGGAGGAAAAGGAAGAAGGTATAGCGTGACATCTCTCATCTGAAATGCTTGCCTTGTCAAATTGATGGGAGTAAATTGTTGAACTTCTGAGTCAGGATAAAAGGGTTGCTCTTGAAGAATCCCAAGCAACTACAAAGAATGTGTGACTGCAAGGTTTGTTTGAGCAGGTGAGCTGCAGGAAGAGGATATCCACATTAAATCTAGAGATAGCAACAGAGTGAGGAGGGAACATGTAAATTTGTGTTTGGATGGGGTTAGAAGTCAAAATCATCATGACAAACTGATCTTTGTAATTCAAAAGGGGCTGGTTGGTAGCAGTCAGAGGAAAACAATAAAAAGCTTTAGAAAACAGGAGTTCCAAAATAAGCTTAGGTTGTTTAGACTGAATAGAAAAGGCCAAAGAATGGTAGAGGTCTTCCACTAGGTGAAAGGTGGCTTCAGGGAGGGTGGGAATAAGTTGTTCTCCAATCTGATTGAACTACGCTAAAGTTAAAGCAGGGGAGATTTATACATTGGTAAAATCTTTCCAATAGAAAGGCTAAGTAGCTCCTGAAGTAGTCTGCCAATGCAGTCTGGGGAATCTCCACTGTTAGGTGGTCAGGAATCTTGTAGGTGTTACTGATCCCACTCTGAGACGAGGAGATGAACCAAATAACACTGCAAGCTCTGCTGATAGCTGTATATTGTCATGTCTTTTCTAGTTGAGGGCCCAGAACATTTTTATTTTTACAGGATCCTGACCTTGGGTAGGGAATTATTATTCCAATTTTACAAAATGGGAACTACGTCACAGGATGTTGCCAAACGAGGATGTCCCAATCCCAGACTCTGAGGTTCCTTCCTCTTCCTAATAGGAACTTTAGCATTGAGATTCCTTCCTCTTCCTAGGAGGAAGTTTGGCAGTGTGTTGTTAAAAATGCATTCAAATGCTTTTTGTTCATTTCATGAATGCTGCAGAACAGTTCAACCCATGCTCAAAGACCAGCTGAATTATAAAAGTTGGGAGTTACAATTTCTAGCAGTGGCACATAGAGAACATTATTTTTCTCTGTGCTTCCCCTGTGCAAAGGTATGCCATAATTCCTGCTGTTTCCTGCACCTCCTCAATCAGGGTGCCAAGACATCCTCAATCAGAGTGCCAAGAAACTGGTATAGAAGCCTGAGGATCTGATTGCAGCTTCCCAGTGATCACGGCCTCCAGTGAAGACCTTCACTGGTGTGGCTCAGACAGTCGCCAGAATCTGTTCACAAACTACGTGCTGGACAAAGAGCCCTGCAGTCAATCCAAAGGCTGCTCCTACAGCTTTTCTCCTCGGTGTTTCAGAGGGAAATAAAACCTCCTGTAAGTGATATTAATTGCAGTCTACCTGGAAATCCCATACAGCAGATTTTGTTAGACTGCAGTGAGAACTTTCTCCAGCATATTATTGAGAACATTATGGCTGTGCACATATCTGAACTACACAATGAGCAGCCATCTCGTCTTTTGTTAAGATACTCAAGTCTTTCATTTTCTTATTTATTTGGTTTACTTATACTAATTAAGTTTTCTGGAACAGCAGATGGATAATTATTCACCTGCCAGAACTACAGTAACTTCAAAAATCTTTACCAAGCAGATATTCAGTCCCCAGGTCACTGGGATATTTGGATTTTGTCTTCTTATTTGTTAATCCAACTTCATTCCAACTTAACATCAACTAGCTGTGATCGGTGTTTGCCTCTTCTTAAGCCAATCCTGACCAAATTAACACATTTTAAAAGATTCTGGATTGCATTATGTGATGGATCACAACAAAGTGTCTGAGAAATGTGAGTCACTTTTACATAAATTACTAGTTTTAGGTAACTGCTTAGCTAAACAAACATCTTTCTGACCTGTCCAGAGATGAGCAGTGAGTGCTAAAGTTAGATCACTATCAGTGGAAGTCCCCAGGAATGTTTACAGTTACCCTTTTTGAGCCCTGATCTTTGTAACATTATTCCAGGTATGGACTGGCAGTACTGCAGTGCACAAATGTCAGAAACAACTCAAAATCCCAACTAGGTCAAATAAGAATGAGTCAAGATTTTGTCTGGAACAATACGCACAGTGTTTTCTTAAGGCAAGAAAATATTTACTGTGCAGGAGAGAAATGAACCTGTGCTCTTGGAAGGGGCTTGTCTGGCTACAAGGCCAGCAGCTGTGCTCAGTGTGAGGGTTAGACATCATCCTTCTGGATCCAGAGGTCTCCACCTGCAGTCTCTTATCACATCCCCCTCCAGGAGCTGTTGCATTAGGGGTCTCTCCATTGTCCTTTACGATATGTTAGTCAAGGAAAAAACTGTTCTTCACTTATTAATTTCTCTCAACTTCTTGGAGCTGCCTGGGTCCGTCTAGTGAATGGAGAAATAACGACTTCTCCATCTACAGATTCCTCTTTAAACTAGATAGGATGCCTTGCCACTGGCGGGGTATGTACTTTACAGTTCACTTCAGAAGTCTGGGCAGCAAGCTTGCTTCCTACATTGCCAGTTTGGTCAGTCCCACAACAAATTTCAGCACAGTAGGATCTCTGATGTTTCTTGATGTAAGTGCAACTCCAGAAATACTGCACAGGTTTTGTTTTGGTCAAGTTTTTGTGTTTCTATGTATGTTCAAAGATACAGTGGAGTCCTTTAAAGAACGCAGTTTTCCATTTCAATGCATTAGCAACAATCTATGCACTTAAACTTTTAACATTTATCAGTTTGAAGTTCAAGTGTTTACAGTCATTAATAATGGGCCAGCCACAATGGATACCTTTCAAATGCCAGCAGCTGATGCTTCAAGCTAATAAGGTTGGTTACTCACCTGGGGCTCAGCCCTGCACAGGAATTTCTCATTTGACATTAGCAATGTGTGAGAATTTACATTTGTTTTGAAGGTACTCATTATACAGAAGGCTTTTCCGTTAAGAGATTTAGCTCCTTTGCAGCGAGATGTGGCTTTTTCTGTAACTTCTCCAGGGACTGGAAGGGATAAGAGGTTGTTCCTGAACACTTTTCCATCCCTCCATGTGGTCAGAATGCTGTCTGCCTGGGTTTGAGAACAGTTGAAGGATACATATGAACTGATGTCTCTGAAGCAGGGAGGATACCAAGTACTGCTCTTCTGCTGTATCTTTTGAAATTCCCAGATCAAACCATGCCCATCTCTGTGACACAGAGGTTCCCAAAGTGGAGCAGCCCCTACTTTGGGCTGAAGTATTTCCCCTTTCACTTGTGACTCCAACTCAGAAAACAGAATAATGTCTCAATAACAAATTCGTCATCTCAAATACTTTCTGTAAGCACCAAGTCTCCTACTAAATTGCCTGCATTTTCTTTCCTTAGAGTAATTTCTGAGTAGAGATAAGTCAGCTATTTTGTTTGTCAGTACTAATTTGAAATGGCAAAGTTCATTATGTTTCAAAAGCCTCAGTTAGAACAGACTGGCTCCAGATGACATTGCGTCAATGTCTTGCTGGTACACTGGGAAAGACTGATATCCTTGCAGATTTCCATTTGAACTCCCTATTTCATCTTATTCTCTCCTAGTTGTTTAAAATTCTTTCAGGCTAAGGAAAATGTATAAACACCATTCCCTTCCGCTGACCTGAAAATATGTAGAAATGCCTCTATAGCATTTTCCTTTCTCTTTGAAGATGATCTCAGTTTCTCCAGCCTCTCCCGATAATGAAGATTTTCACTGATGGAAAGATCCTTATTTCTTTTCTACACTACATGTTCTTCATGGGCAATTCCAGCGCTGCAATGACTGTCGCTATATGCTGCTATACAAAGAGTTTGGCAATTACAATAACAGTCCCATTTGGGAAGGCGATTATCGAGTCTCTGCTGCAGGAGGTTTTTGCCTCTTTTTCTTTCAGCTCTTAACAAATGCAGTGACAGCTTTGTCTTGCTCCTTGTTTATTCCTTATTCCATTTCACTCTTTTGTTCCCGAGGAGACAACCGCTCACAGTCCGATGTAAGTGAAAGGCAACACGGCATCAAAAGGAAGTCCCACGTTTGGCTGCTAAGCAAAAGACAGAATGTTCTAGTAAGATGCTGTGCATCAGCTTCCAGATCCTGCCCTCCGTGTGTCACTGTTTGAGAGAACACAACCAACATGTTTCAGTGAAGAATATTGACAGGTGGCTGGAAGAGACCACATTTATTCTTTCTGTAAAACAATTTGCACTGACGTAATTTCTGCATTTTAAATGGTGGTTGGATTCCTGCCTTACCCCTCCAGCCTTGACCATTTCTACCTGCTCCTGCCCCAGTGGCCCCTGTGCAGCTCCAGAGGAAAACTTTTTGAGTATTGCTGCTTTTTTCCCCCCTTTCTTTCTTTCTTTTTTTTTTCTTTCCATGTAGATCAAGCATTCATTTGCTAGTGAGCTTCACAGTCAGTAGTATTGGCATACCCTGAGGGAAGGCGGAGGAGAGCGGAGAAACAGGAGTGAAAAAGAGTGACTGGAGGCTAGAAATTTCCCCAGCTGGTTCCCTTGCCTAACTAAACACGTGGAAGTGTACATGGAACCAGCTTTTAATTAGCTGGCTGAGCAGCAGCCCTGGTGAGCTGCAGAGCAGTGTAGACACCTGCCTGTTTTCTGTTTCACAAGTGGGCTTTGCCTGGTGCCATGACAACACTGCCCATGGTACCTGGAATAGCAAGTTTAAATAGAGTTTGTACACGGACACAGTGAGCTCTGGTCTGTGCAGTGCAGACATACAGCAAGATACATATTCAGAAGTATTCACATCCAAAGCTAAACGCTGTTAAGGGCACCTTCCTTTCACTGCAGTCCCTTTTACAGTTCAGTATGGGGCCTTTTGACTTCAATCCGCTTGCTTTCAAAACATACCTGCAGGGCAGGGAAGCAGCCCTGTCTGTGTCCTGCAGAGCGAGATCTGAGAAGCACCAGGTGTGGGAACTCATTCCCTCTGTGAGCAGCAAGAAATGTTTGCATCTCGGCTGCTTCCACCTGTTTGAGGGCAGCCATCAGTGGCACAGCTGAGCTCCCAGGCTGTGGTTTGACATCCCTCAGCACAGTGCTGAGCATCTTCACTTCAGCCACTGGTAGAAAAAGCCTAGGCTATTCTGACTTGCATGCTAAGTGGACTGGGAACAGAAATGTTTTCTGCTCTGCAATCTGGAAAAGGATTTTGGAGGGAAGGACAGTTGGTGAAACCCTTATCAGTGTTATAACTCTGATAGTATGGATATTTACAATTTAATTGAGTAAACGTGCAAGCAGGAGTGGTTTTGTACATTAAAAGTTGACCATATTTGTATAATTGGGTCATGATCATAGAGCTGGAAAACTCACTCTGCAGTGATGGAAATAGAGATCCCCATCCAAACCCACACCTCTGCCTGAAGTTCCCTAGAATGAATTGTGCAGGACGCAGAGCACACTCTGAGATTTATGCCAGCTATGACGAGCCTGCTCTGAAAAGTGTTTGTTTTGTTTTCACTTTTTGTTTTTAAACAAGGTCACTGGAGATCCAATGCACAGTTTGCTGCATGTGTTTGTTACATGGCAGCCCTTGAGCTAACCAGGATGCAGTGAGATGAGCAGCTGGAAATTTCACAACCTCTTCAGTGAGGTTTGCAGCTACTGAACAACAACGTAGGATCACAGCTGAAGCCCTCTTGCTGTTTCAGAACTGCTTTGTAATACAGTAAGCCAGTGCAGTACATGACTGTAGTGATATAAGGCTTAATCTGTATCAAGTCTGTTGAATTGAAAGTGTAAGCAGTGCTTTTGTTAACTGAAGATACAAGTCAGCACTTAAATTTTAGGATTCACCTCTGAGATATGATCTTTTTTTTATCAAGAGCTGCTGTGCACTCATCCTTGGCACACAGGGCAGCTGAGCAGGGCAGCACAGGGCAGAACTGCTCTGACCACGCCAGGTTCTCTGCCTCAGCTGGGCAGGGCTGGAGACATGGGGACTGGGTTGTGCTGGGAGAATGCTTCCTCACAGAGCACTCGGGGGTATTTCTGGTGCAGTATTACATCCTTCACACCCCTTATGTTGCCCTGTTCTCAGATCAACCTCATGAAACTTCAGGCTTGCTGAGTACGGCCCGAAGAGTAGCCAACGCTCCGTTGTCCACAGCTGCATTCAGCTTAGAGTTCACTTGGTGTATCTTTTTAAAAGCTTTTTTGCTTCATTGCAATTTAAAACAATCCTTCCAATGTCTTTAGTGGCAAGTATGTGCTGAGATGTACGGATGTTTCTGCCAGTGCAGGCTTTCCATCACTACTCGAAGCTATGGAATGTGCTTTGGAGTAGTCCTTAATTTTATTTCTATTCAGACAGAGAAAAGTAGGCAGTGTCAACAAAGAAAAAAAAACAATTCCTTCTTAAGCCCCACCAGTTTAATAATCTTTTGCTGAGTTTCCTGATGTGGCTGTTTGCGTTCTTTGGTGAATTCAGACCGACTGTGAGCAGCCTCCAAATAAAACATAGTCATATGAAGATTTACCTTGGCTGTACTGGTGCTTGGCTGCACGAGACATGGAGCAGCCAACTGGTTCAGCTCAAGCTGCATGTCCTCTTCCAGCAACTGCTTCCCATCGAGCGCACCGCTGCCTGAATTAGCAGGGCTGTTGCTTCAGCTCACGATTTAGTTCTGGTGTTTGTGTCGATGATCAATGAAGTCAGGAAGCTGCATTTACAGAGTGTTCAAAAGCCCTTTTATTCTGCAAGAATCAAATCCAGGCTTCCGTTAAATGCACTAAAGTCTCCCATCATTAAAACACTGAGGCTGCAAGTTTGGCCACAAAAATGTTACAGCCATGCAGTTGGTATTCAGTCTTTTCTGCCTGCATTGCCAAGTCTGGCTTTTACTTATTTATTAAATTTTACACGTCTCATGTCTTTCGTGCATTCCATAAAGCCTCCGTGCTTACAGGCATCTTATTCACCCGCAAATTTCAGCTTGCAGTTGTTAAGGCCCTGCTACCAGCCCTCCGGACAGAGGAAGCATAAATGTGCAATAAGGCCGATCCCCACAGGCAAAGCCAAAGGCTCGTAAAAAACCACATTTCAAAAGTCAAATCGTGATTTTTTAAGAGGATCTCATGAACTCGGGCTCCCATTTATGCGTCCCAAGTGCCCGGAGCAGACAGCAGCGACGACCGCCTGGGCCAGGCTGTGCTAAGAGCAGAGAGCGCTGCAATGGCACAGGGAGGAGCCCGCCTTCCAGTTACCGCGCTCTGCTGTCGCAGCCCGAGCCCTGCGCCACGCGCCCCATCCACTGCGTGCAGGACTCGTCCTGCTGCCCTGGGAGCGCTCGGCCCCTCTCGGCGTGCAGAAGAGCTCATGGCTGCTTAGGAAAGCACGTGTTTAACGATAGCGCTGGCCTGGACGTTTCTCCAACAAACAAATGAAAGCCAGCGGCTCTGCGTGGCACTGACAGCCCTGCGTTACTGCATCGTCTTTTGTTATTTCCTTGTCACGGCGTTTCACAACAGCGCGATCACCGAGCGCTTCCCCTGGCGCCAAGCTAGAGCAAAACCGACACATCGCGGCCGCTTCCCAACCTTTCTGCTTCGCCGCTCTTTTTTTATTTGGAGGAATTCCCCGCAAGGAAGGGAAGCGCGATCCCCCAACCCCTCCCCCGCTCCCAAGGCTCGGCCGCAGGCACAGCCCGTTCCGTCCCTCAGCAGAGGGCGTGCAGGACGTGGCGGCAGGCCGGCCGGCGGCACGCATCCCGAGCCCCGCGCGGCCCCGCTCGGCCCGGCGCAGGCGCGCTGCCGGTTCCGCTCGCGCCCCCCGCCCCGTCGCAGTTCTGACGCGGCAGCGCCGGCGCGGCGCGCCCGGGCCCAGCGTGTGGCGGCGGCGGCGGCGGAGGAGGCCGGGAGCGGCCGAGGTGAGGCGGAGGGCGGCCGTCCGGGCGCTGCCCCTCGCGTTCCGCCCGCTTCGGGCTGGGGGCGGCGGGGCGGCGGGGTTTCTCGATCGCCGCGCGTTTGTTTGTTCCGCCCCGAGGCTCTCGGCCCTCCTGCCGCCCCCGGGGCTGCGATCTCCGCTCGGCCCTGTCCCGTCCCGGCCGGCTCTCCCTGCCTGTGCTGCCGTGCGGGGAGAGCCGCGTTTGTGCCCTGAGCGGCGGCCTCGAGCCGCTTCTGCTTGCAGGGTGTTTGGAGGCCGGGCGCAGCGCGAGGGGCGCTTCGTAAAGTCAGTCTGAGCTCTGGAAGCTGAAGGGCGCTTATGTCCTCGTGCCCACGGCACTCAAGCAGCTCGGTCTTCTTAATCTCGGCTTTTTCATCACTTCCATCACTCTGACTTTTGGTAGCATTCCTCATTCGCGCTGTTTAATCTGATGCGCTGATCTAGTTTTGCCTAAAGGAGGCTGTTGCCATAGGCAAGTCATTAAAAAAGTGCCAGCGATGAATTGAACAGACGTGCAGCCTGCTGGGTGAGATCGGGGCTGGTTCCTGACAGCAGGAGCAGGGAAGAGGCCCAGCCGAGAGCCTGAAGTTGCTGGTGTGTGCTGTGATAACCTGTGTCAGCGTGGACTTTGGCAGTTTCTGCACGGCCTGGTGTTAATGTGTTGTCAGAATGTATTTCCCCGCAGTTTGTTTCACCTTGGGACAGAGCTGAGTGTTTGTTTGGTGAACGGCTCCCAGAAATGTGCTGAGTGGGTCAGAAAAAAGAGTGGAGGCAGTTCCCAGTGCTTGGGCCTTCTGCGTTACTTCTGCATATGGCAGCTGGGTTGTTTCAGACCTCCTGACCTTATCAGGTTAGTTATGGCCGTGCCGTGGTTTCGAGAGAGACGCCAGCCTGACTTCCTCTTTCCCTTTCTGATTTTGGACTCTGGTGTCAATGTGCAGGGCCTGTCCCAGCCCTGTGCCCTGCCTGTGGCTGAGGCCTGATGGGAACGGCTGGGCTCATTGCCTGTGCGCAGGAGCTGCTGCCTCCCACGGGAGTAGGTGATGTGTGTATTGCTGGTGTCCATGGAAAGCAACACACCCAAGGCTGTTTGTGTTGGTTACCTTACCGATGCTCTTCAATACAAGTGTCATCTACGTTTTTAATAGCAACACCAAAACTTGTGCAGTCTGGGAACGATGCTAGGAGTTAGCAAGCAGCTGTAACTGTGTCTGTCTGGAGGTGCTGACTGCCCAGCTGGGCCCAGCACAGCAGTGGTGGGGTAGGAGGTAGCCGTGCTGCTGTGGAGTCCTGGCAGCACTGGGTGTGCTCAGGGAGTGGGATAGAAGGTGCCCATGCTCAGGTGCTTTGGGTATCAGAAGGCTTTGGCAGTGTATTGTCAGCGGTGTTGCCTTTTCTGTTTGTGTGTTTTAGATCTCTAAAGCTGGTAAAAATTCGTGGGACTGCCAAAGGTGAAGTAGGAGTAGACCCATAGCAGGTTTAAAACTGATGAAAGAAGTGAATACATTATATTTTTTCCAATTTCACTTGAAACTGCAACCATGTATGCTTTCAGGTAAGCTGCAACTACAGGAATTGCAAGCAGAGTGCTGGCAGTTGCTCTTATGAAGTCGCACATGTACCTGCACTGTGTTCATTGCTGACTGCAGGGTCAGGGGCCTTCCATTCCGATTTGTGCAGGCGCTCAGTTTTAGGCTGGTTTGATGCCATGTTGACATGTTGGTGAGTTACAAGAGCTCTTGGGATAATTCTCTGTTTTGGAAATGGAAGTGGTGAGCAGCTCCCAGAGAATACTTTTGTCCAAAGCAAATTGGTAACCAGAGTCCACTATTGGTACAAAGTTGAAATGTTCAGGGCTGTCTTTGTCCAGTGCAAAAGAGATTGTGCCTTTTAATATTGGATTGTTGGCAGGTGGCATGTCAAACATAGCTGGAATGGTGAGGACTAATGATGGTAAATTTCTTTCAGGTGTGATCTGTGGAAGGTATTCAACTGGGGCTTTTCCTAAGATCTTGCTGGCACGACTCCTGGCAGCGTTCATGTGTAGAAAGTGTATGGCTCGTACAAGCCCAGTGATTCCTAGTGGTGAAAACATCCTGACTTCTACAGTTTTCCATCTGTGCTGATGTATTAGGCTGAGAAGTGAGTTTTTCTTCAGGTCCTTAAACTTTGGCTTGCTTTGTTTCTGCATTGTTCATTTCAGTTCCTTTCCTAGCAGCACATGCTTAAGCCACACCTTTGCCTTGCTGATTTATGTTGCCAGGTAAAACCAGTAATACTCCAGTAGAACTGAGGGAAAGTAAGTTCTTCAAGCGGCGTCTTCTAATGAAATATTTGCATATGGATTATCTTTGTCACTTCAAGTAATGCAGCTATTAGAAAGGGAAACTGTTTCAGCTCCTCAGCCTGGCGTTAACTGCTTTCTTGGAGGCCTTTGCTCGAAATAGATCCAGACTTAAAACTGATTGTGTTTGGACAGGGAGAAGGGAGGGCAGGAAAGGTTTGCTTGGATTAAATGGTTTTGTGAGACCTTTTTTCTTCTTTTTAAGCAGAAACTTTCACACAGAAAAACTTCTAGTGTGGAACAGTTAGTGTGCATGCCACGGACAAACATGAAGTAATTTTAGTCATCCAAGTGGTAATGTCTTAATGATCTAATTTATAATGTAAAGCAGGAGAACAAGTGGGCAGAGCAGCTTTACTAATGTCTCCCCTTGCTGCAGCTTAGGCAGCTGGATTTTATGACACCTGTGTACAAATGAGCTCTGTCAATTGCTTTTGCAATCGATTGCTCTGAAACTGTGGCTCTTCTCTTGTTCTCAATTCCAGTTTGCCTCAGGTTGTTTTTGTTGTCAGGACCTTCCTTTGCTAGCCTCTATCTCGGTATTTTTCCCACTGTGACCATTAGTGGGTATAGCTGTGGACATTCCAGCTCCTGTGCAACTTCCAGCTGTTCAGAACAGCGGCAGCTGCTCTGCCTGCTTGGTGTCTGAGGCAGGAGATGCATCATGTTGGGCTCTGCTATGAGAGAGGATAGAAACGAGGACTGGTCAGGGCTGGTCAAGGGCATGTGGGTATGAGACCCTGTTACTGAGAAGTGGTGACACTGACACTTGATGTGCTGTGCTCTTCCTGCAGTGCTGGAGACCAGCAGCAGCCCCGTGTGCACGTGGCTCTGCTGAGAACACAGCAGTTTGCTGGGTTGTTTGTTTTGCTGGATGGAAGCGTGGCTGGAAGACACTGTCCTAGCAGCAGTGTGGTTTGGCTGCTGCTCACTGGGGCCGCTCGAGGAATGTTTTGGAGGTAGCATACATCAACAGACAGACAAGTAGAGGCTGCAGTGTAAGAGCAAGCATAATCTGGAGATAATGCTGTGTAGTACGTAAATGTTAGAGGAGCAAGTATGAGCAAATTGGCTTGAAGAGATGCTGTGACCACACTTCTTATGGTAACTAAGTTGTGCTGTGATCAGCAGAGGGTTACAAAAGATCCAGGCCCCGCTCAGCATTTATACTGTAAAGCTGTATGGTTTTGTGCATCTCTGTTGGTGGAAGTAGCCCAGTTCCATTCTGTGTTGGCTGGTTTGTGTGGTGGGAATACCTTACCCGAGTGCTCGGTGATGTTCTTCATCCTCTCAGCGTTTCTGTTCCCTGTCACCTCCAAAAGACAAAGTCAAAAATTGCCTCCTCTTGTTTGCACGTGAGATTAGCAGTCAAAAATATAGAAGAGCTTCTCAAGTTTGACTTTAAATACCTGGTTCTGTAGGTGCCTAGCATTTTTGTTTGCCTTTAAAGTCAGTTGATAATACTTTTTCAGCTAGATGATGCAGGCCTGTTGTTCTTGAGTTGGATGTGGCCATGAAAAACTTGTGATGTTAGTCTGTAAGTCAGTATCAGCTGGTTAGGAGAGAGGGGGACAGAGTCCATTCTGAACTTGAGACAAATACAAAGCATTCAGAAACACAGTGTGTGCTTGGTTAGGCTAGAACAATTTGCATGAACCATCCTGATGCCTTCCCCTTGTGCTCTGGGTACTTCTGCCTTTGAGCTGATGACTCCATAACTGTGAGCTGTGCCACGAGGATGGATGGATATTGCCATGCAGGCTTTACACTCTTGTGTAGTCTGAGTTATATCCTAGTGCTCGCTTTGAGGTGCAGGTTTTAGAGGGAAAAGGTAGTTTAAGGTGATTAACTGGCGTTCTGCTTTGTCTTTGCTTTGTTAATGCAAAGATAAACACTGATTATAGCAGCTGATGGCTTCGCTTCATGGAGTGAGCTGTTAATGTAAATACAGAGGAACCACTTCACAGAGTAAGTAAGCTGTGTCATGCTTTATAGAGTCAGAACATCAGAATTTCTTCTGTGGCAGTACATTGCTGGTCCCTTAAGGGAAAGATTTGTGTGAGCATGTGAAGCTCCTTTGGAGTGCTGCTAACATTTATTGCCCAGGAATAAGTGTTCTCTTTGTACAGCCGTGGTGGAATCAGGTATGTGCACTCACTTGTTGGCTAACTTGGGCTTCAGAGTCCTGTTCTGAAGAAGCCTTTAGAAGCAAGTTAGTTAACCATCCTTGCTCTGCAGCATGGGTATTGAACAAGGTTTAACCTAAGGCCAGAGAGTCAGAAGTTACGTATATGGAGCGTGGGCTGCATGGGGATTGCCTGTTTGTGGCTGTGCCTCAGGGGGAGGTAAATGAGATGAGCCTGTTTACACACCAAGCCATTGCAACCGTTGCCCTCTCCCCTCCTTCCCCCTTTCTTTTTTTCTTTTGGTGTTTGAGAGCATGTCCTGGGGGATTGTGTTTGGAGGGTAGGTGGAATTTTACATATATTGCCTGGGGAATGTGTGCCTGGGTGTTCTGCTGTTATATCACAGTACAGATAACTCTGAAATCATTTCCTTTATTCTTTCAGCTGATTTGCGAGATCAAGATGAAGCAGAAATATGAAAAAACATAGAAGGGATTTGCGTTTGAAAAGAAGTCAGTTGCTGGCCCTGTCTGGAAGATGGACCGCTGGATTTGGGGAGCTTGGGAAATGCTGCTTCCAAAAGCAGTTCTTCCTAGCTAAGAGGAAAAGACAGCGCTCAGCTCTGCGAGCTTAAATCCCAACAAACTGTTCAGAAGTCTGCAGTGCAGGAGGGCACTTGAGCTCCAGAGCAGGTGGGCTCCTGATGTGCAGCTAAATGCAGAAACTTATCAAAAACCTACTGTTGAACCGTAGAGCTTTCCTTACAAAAATACGGAGGGCAAAAAGTTCCTGTCCCAGTCTCGACGCTGAAAGCCCATCTGGAGAAGCAGTAAGAAAACTCAACAATGAATCCTTTCAGAGTGAAGATCCCTTGGACAAAGAATTAGAAACTGGCGCTCCTCTTAATAGCATCTCTGGCAACGGTCACCGTGTCTCATGTGGTACACAGCATGGTGCTGCGTTACCTGTAAAGAAAGGTGGTTTTGTATATGGTGGGAAGGAGAGCAATAATGGTGTGGGCAACGCAGTCCTGGTAGTTTTAAACAACTATAAAAGGAAATGCTGTTGCAAAAGGAGTGGAATGGAACTTGTGGCCCCTTGACAACTGTAAAGAGGTCCAAATTTAGCCATAATAATGTAAAAAAGAGATCTTTATTTATGATGCATAAGAAACTTTCTATGGTTAAGTTTCGGTATAGAATTATAAAATCCTCAGAACTTCGAGCAAGAGGCAAAACCTGCAAATTCAGAAAAATCAAGCCAAGGTGGGTGCAGAAAGTGACGAGGGACCATCGAGAGACGCTCCGGCGGGATTTGGAAAGTGGATTGTGTAGTTGGTTTTCCTGCTGGAAATCTGAAAGTAACTGTCTTTGGAATCAGTACAGCTTATCAGATATGAACAATAACACACCCAAGTCTTCGGGTGAGGAGAACGAAGTGCCCGCATCTGAGGGTGACCGTGTGCAGGATGCGGTGCTGCGTGCTGAGCTGCTTTCCGAGGAGCCAGGAGCTGGGGGGCAGGAAGGCAGCGCTGGCACCATCCCACCAGAACTGAGAGCTGGAGCTTCTCTGCAGGCAGAGGCTGGGCATGAGGTGGAGATCGGCGAGGCTCCGGCAGAGGATTGCGGCTCTGATGTTCTGATCTGTATGATAGCAAAAGATACTGGGGTTTCGGGTCAAGATGATGCAGAACCGTATGAGGTTATGGGTGTGGATGGAATGGTACTGTTACAATCCTCCTTGCAGGGTTCTGATGTCAGTGATGATTTTGCAAATGGACCTTTATCCATGGAGCTGGCACAAAATGAGGACAGCTCTAACCAAATGGAGGTGGAGGGCTCCTTGAACCTGGACATTTTTAGTGCAAAGCTACTCGATCACCCTTACTGTAAGAGTCCTCTTGAGGAGCCTTCACCAGAAAGCACAGAACTGAAATCAGGAACTCGGAAGGGAGGCAAAAAGAATGGTCAGAAAGCTTCCCGGGTGGCTGACGAGCAGTTGGCAGCGTGGCTTTGTGGTATATCTTTTACACATCTTAGGGCTTGCTTCTGAGAGTTCCTGAAAACTGCTGGATGTATCATGGAGTTTAATGTTGTTTTAATTCCTTTGTTAAAATGGATTCTTGTTTTGAGTTGTAAGAGGTGCTGAGCGTAACGCTTAATGGAATGAGGCTTTAGAGAGGAGAGCTGTGTGAATGAAGGCCAAACTAATGCTCAGCTGGCAAGCTGTTTCGAGGGGTGGTTGAATAGTGCCTCTGATTGTAGAGAATGCAATGTTATTTGATTGGAATCTTTGTGAAAAAATGTTGGTAGACGTTTTAAAAGTCTTTTTTCACACGGTTCTTAAACCCAATGATATGAGGTTAAAATTTCCAATTTTTTAATGGTTGTAAATTATTCCTCCCAACTTGGACTAACTCAGGGTTCTGATACTTCTTTCCAGTCTTATTCACTCATCTTTTGCTCTGTCGTGTACTGGAACTAAATCACGTAATTTCATTACCACAGGTTTTAGATTCATGGAGGTTTTCTCCATGTGAAGGAAGTTTAATGAATCTTCTTCAATCTTCTTCTACGATGGTACTTTAAAAAGGCAGAACCACTCTTTCAGGAGTGCAGGTTTAGCAAAAAGGTTTAGGGATTTTTTTTTAGTCAGTGCTGAGCATGCAGTATCTGATAGCATCTAATGTGGACCATACTAAAAATAGTGATCAGTGTCTCATTTATATATACCAGCATACTACACCCATAATAAGAGTACTGAGTTGGTATGTTATGCTACCTGGTGCCAGTGATAAGATGTCCAGTTCTGGTAACTGAAGTCTTCCTTTGGAGGAATTGGCCTCATGAGTTCCCATAAAGCTGAAGCTGGTGTCAGATAGTGTTAGAGAGATAGTTTGATGTGCTGTCTTTTCTGTCCTGCTTTTTAGCCTCATCTAGATTCTCTCTTGCCTCCTGGAAACTTGCAATTGAATCCCTAAAGCAAAATGTGTAGGACAAGTTGGACCTCAAAAGATGACTTAGCTTTTCATATCTGCAAGTTAATGTGGGATGTGTTTCTCTATGACTGACTTGATGTAATCCAGCAGGAACCAGGCATTGAAATTGAGAGAAACTACTGTACCACAATGAGCAGAGCACTTCTGCAGTGGAGTTTTAAAGCTTGTCCAGCAGAAGAAAAGGGATGTAGTCCTTTTCTAATAGCCAAGGACCAAGATTGGGGCAATAGTTAAAGCTTTGGAGTCTGGTAGGCCATCATGTACCTGTCCTGAACAGCTTCAGAAAAAGAAAAGCCAGTAAATGGACTCAAGTTTTTCACACTTGAGAATTTTAAGGGAGCTCTTGCCTAGCTTCTCAATAAAAGTAGGTGGGACTGCTTTGTGTTTTCCACGTGGCTCAGGGCTCTTGTCTGAGGGCTGATGCCAGGTGTGCTTTACATATACATTCACACTTAGTTCTTAGGAGCTTCGTTAACAATTTCCTGCACCCTTGAAAGATACAGCTGACCTGGCAAGAGTTTTAGGATAGATGCATGAAGGAGATGTGTCAGGATGCTCTTGAGTTTTGAATGTCTGTGTAACAGCTGGCTGTGGATGCTAATGAGCAACGCTATTCACTGCTTTCTGATAGGAGCAGGGCTCTAACTCCTGTCTGTTGTGGTTGTGTGATCTTAAATCAGATCTAAGATACAAGGGATAGAAGTTGTAGGTGAGCACGTGGCAGAGTTGCCAGGAAGGACATCTCCTCAGGAAGGATGCATCCTTGCTGCGGGGTCTCCCTCCACAAGCCTCCCCTCCTTCTGTCTCACTGCTCCTCTTGTCTCTGGGTTTTGTTCTTGTTCTCCCTCCTTTCCTTCTTGTTCTTTGCTTAGTGCTCTTCTCCAGGCACTTCATCCTGTTGGATTTTTCTCATCTTGCTTTTTCCCTCCTGATCTTTGAAAGGTTCCAAACGATGTTGCTAGCTGTTAGATGCCTCATTAAGCAGAGAACTGGGTGTGTATTGCAGTCCAGTGATGCCGTCTCCCATCGCACCCAGGCCTGAGACGAGCGCTGCAGTTAGGGTTAGTGCAGTGGCCCTGGGCTGTGTTCTCAGATCCAGCTTTCCTTCTGTACATAGCACACGTCTTCTGCTGCATTTGAAAATTCGTCTGCAGAAAGCTGGAGAATTTGGTCTTTTTTTTTTTTTCCTGCTCAGTGTTGAAATTGTGTTTTCTATTTTCTTTCACTCTCAGAGTAGTTTTGGATGCTCGGGTGAGATTTGTGCCTCCACTATTCTAGTCTGGGCTCTGAGGAAAAAAATATGTTTACTTGCTAGTTTGGGGTTTGTTTTTTTTTTTAGTTGATTTTTTTTTTTAATTCCTCCACTATTCACCCCTCCATTAATTTCCTGTTAATATCTTTTACTTCTACTGCTGTAGTTGTCTGGTGCTTTCCAAGACAAGGGCAAGCTGACATGGCTGTCTGTGGCCTTAAATGCCATCCCTGGGATACAGGGTAAATGAGTTAACCTTGCTGAGAGACTGGCATTCTTTCCAGTGGCAGTGGAGGAGCTGAACAGACTGCAGACACTGCTGATCAGGGCATGTTCTGCATACCATAAGGAGAAGATACTGGCTTTTCAGTGAAAACTGTTGCATGTAAATGATAGCCTTTCATGTTGTGGTAAAATTACTTAGGATGCTAATCGAAACAGACAGTGGGCTGGATTTTCCTCATGGTGCTGATATAATTAGTTTGATGTAGATATGCATGTATGTGGTGAGAATGGGGTCTGATCTCTTCCTGTAAGGCTGAACGATCAGATTTCTGCCTCTTCATTTTTATCTTCCTCCCCTCACCCCCTCTTTTATTTAATGTTGCCAATTTAGGATTAGGGTTTTTTTTGTATATGAATGCCATGTGTGGTGCTGTGTGTTGGGTGCAGAATGACTGCTGCTCATGCTTGGAAGAAATGACTGTTTTGTTGGGCTCGTGAACTCAGAGGGTTTCTTACATGTTTGCACTTACGTTTTTCTGGTATGTTTAAAGGATTCCTAGATGAAGTTATGAAGAAATATGGCAGTTTAGTTCCACTCTGTGAAAAAGATGTCATGGGAAGATTAAAAGAAGTCTTTAATGAAGATTTCTCCCATAGGTGTGTAGCAGTATCACGTTGTGGACTTTCTAAAGGACACATTGCTCGCATTGCTACCGTGTGCTCCATGTCTTAACACCTAAAGCATTAGAACTTCTTGTGGTGTGACCTTGACATCGACTGACTTTTTTCTGCTTCTTCGATCTTGTTTTAGAAAACCTTTTATCACCAGGGAAATCATGAAGTATCGGGAAAAACATCCAAAAACCTCCACTTGCAATTTCCGAGTCTTCTATAATAAGCACATGCTAGATATGGACGATTTAGCTACACTGGAGGGCCAGAACTGGCTGAATGACCAGGTCAGAGATGCTTGGTGTGTGTGTGGTTCCTTCCCGTTTTTAGCTCTCTTTATGTCAGAGTATCTAACAGCTGCTCACTTTCTGCTGCATTATAGATAGCCTGCCCGTAGTTGAGATGTACGTACGTTGAGTGGCTTCTACAAAGGCAGGTGGAACAGTGGTGGAAGAAAGGAGGAGTCCTGACTGAGCTGCTTCCTTTTGAGGAAGTGGTGTTTTACTGTTTTGAGAAAATAGCAGCTACCCATATATGTTTGAGTGTCTCCTCACGAGCTCAGTGCCAGAAAAGCAGAATACAAGAGCAGCAGAGTGAAACAGCAGGCCTTGGCCCCCAGCCAAGAGCCAGGAAGGCTGCAGAGCCGAGGGCATGCACTGGTACACTTAAATTGAATTAAACTGCATTTCAGATTGGAGCAGGCTTCAAGCAGCCAGTTACACAGCCTCTCTCAGGGCAGGCTGCTATTAGTTCCAGAGTGCTTGTCCTTCAGACTACAGCAAAATGTTTCTGTAATTGCTCACCTCCTTGTTGCTGCTCTAAGTGTGAAAGGTCTTGGTTTTTGGGGAACTTGTGGACTTGAGCCTTACAAAATTATTCTGTACTTATTAAAATATTTGCTAACTCTTGCAGATAATTAACATGTATGGTGAACTCATCATGGATGCAGTCCCTGAAAAGGTGGGAGTCTCTGTTTTCATATGAGCGTACATAATGAGGGATTGAGACAGAGGGGTGTAGCGCTGAATATTTCAGATTCAGCTGTAAGGTTTTGCTCAGTGATGTTCTGCGTGGTTCGATTACAATTTATTGCTGTCTGTTGCTCAAATTTTCCTCCTTTCCTGCACTGAAATATGGTCCTCGGTACTGTTATTTGTTTCAAGAATCTGTTGCATTAGCTCTGCAGGTGGTTTCCGTACTAGCCTGATTTACTGACCTACCTGTGGAAGTTGGCTGCCCTATTTTCTCCCATCCCACAGTCCCTTCTCTCCCAGAGCTTTCTGTCCCCATCCTGTCTGCTTCTAAAGTGCTTTAGCCATGCCCTTGCTCACCAGTCCAGTATTTTAGCTGAAGTTTCCACTGGAGGCGGATTCCTGCTGAGATGGCAGACCATGAATGGCAGCATCTGAACCATGCTCACGTGCTGCTTGTGCTCATTCACCCTGCAGCTGCTCAGAGAGCTTCAGCTGTGTGCCTGCTGAGTGGGAATGGACGCAGCAGTGACTGCAGCACTCTGCTTTGTGCATCCTCAGCACAGTGTTTGCCTCTTTCCAATTGCAGCATGGCACTTATAAAACTAAAAAAAAAATCAAGAAAACAACCCGTGACAAAATTTATAGCAGTGGCAATTATGAGAAGCCATCTGTTTACTGTAGAGCTGAACAATTTCAGGTGAGACCACAAAGGAAGAACCAAACAAAGCCATTTTTAGATGAGCTCTGCAGAACCTCACTCTTAAAATCTTCACGCTCAGAAGAAAGAGCGTTGTTGCTTTGATTGGTGATGATGGTGATTCTTCATTAGTATTCTCTGTACTTCCTGAGCATGTGCTAGGGTTGTGGTGTTGGAGATTGTATCTGTTTGCTTGTGTCTGCTTTTTCTTCATAGTGCATAATTGAAATCCTCATGGGAGACTTTGTGCTGGTACCTCAGAATGTGGTTTTGAAGTCTGCTGGCATAGCTAATGGCTGTTAGCCTGCCTTTTCAGATGCTGAATTTTTTAACTTTAAGTAATAACTCGAGCCATCTACCACCTCTACACTAGCAGAATTATTAAAAACAGATGTTGCAGGTTTGCACTGGTATTATTCTGTTCCTGTAATTGCAAGAAGCTAAGCACAAGGGATAATAGTGTTAACCTGGAGCTAAATAATTGTTTTTAACATAAGTCTGCATTTTTTCCCCCATAAATGCAGGTTTTCAGTTACTCAGAAAACAGATGTGGTATAACTTAGAAATGCTTTTAAATAACAGAATATTTGTTTCTGTGTAAAGTCCGGAGCTGGTCATAGTAGTTGAATACAAATGACTCTTGTTGGATTGCATCTTGTAACTGTTTTGATGAAATTTATTTTGATTCATTTTTTGTGTCTCTGAGCTTCCATCAGCCAGAAGCCAAAGTTACTCCCTCTTGCCCCATCCCTGCTTTGCTAATCCAATGATCTCTTCCTTAATCCCTTTAAAGAATAGCAAAAACCATATCCTGGTGTTTTTCTCCCGGACCCATCCCCTCCAAAAATCTGAACATGATATGCCTGGAGATACCAGAGAGTCAATACAAATGCAGCATTGACTCGCACCATGTATTATGTGGAAAAAGGGCTTGCTTTTTGTTGTTTGCTGAAGAACAGCAATAGTTTAGGCTTGGCAAAGTCTCTGTCCCTTCTGGGGTTCTGTTACAAAAACCTGCATTAAATAACGCCTCGTTATGAGTTGTTCTGTATAAATTATCCTGGAGGCAGAGGAATGACTGTGCATGAGGATTTTGGTGCTCACTTCTCTCTCTCTCTTTTAGGTTCATTTCTTCAACAGCTTTTTTCATAGACAGCTTGTAACCAAAGGATATAACGGGGTGAAGCGGTGGACTAAAAAGGTACTTTTAATCTGTGTTTCCATGCTGTGGTTCTTTGGGGCTGAGTCGAGTCACTAACTTGAAACTGGGTGCAGCGGTTTATCTGCAGAGGGCAGGTTTGCAAAGGAGCTGTACAAAGTGAGCTGTGGTTAGCAAGAGCAGGAGGGTGATGTTATTCAGGTTACCTCGCTTATGTTGCAAAACTGTGCTTTGAGTGGCTTTGCCAGTGGCGGTAGGTTATCTCTGGGTATGTTTGTGCAAGCTCTTCATTTAGCTGCAAGAAACTTCTCTTACTGCTCATGGCTGTGCCAGGTACACTAATCTGTGGGAGAGCAGACTTAATGCTGCTGCTTCCCTTTATCTCCAACTGGGATTGTTTGATGAAATCAAACTGCTGCTCCTGAGGAACACGGGCCAGTGCTAGCGAGCAGAAATTAAGAGTCCAGCAGTTAATAAGCTACACTGTTGTTTTCATGACAAGGACAGAATTCACCTTGCTTTCCAGAACCCGCGTTGCATCGTGGGCTGTGATATTTCCTGGGGTAGCAAGTGCAAAGAACAGCGTTCTGTTTTCAGTGAACATTTGTCCTTTCTAACGTGGTAGATGAGGCAAGACTAATCAAGGGCCACGCTTGGATGTATGATCGTTCTGCAGGAGCTCTTAAATAGCACACATCTGTGAAATGCAAGAGATGAGCTCATTATCCGAATATAAAATCTATTCATATAATTTATTAAAATCTCTTTAAAGAGACCCAGAATATCAGTGCTTGATATTACAGGATTTTAAAAAAGTTTTCTCTGGCAGTCCAAGTTTTGCAAAAACTCAGAAAGAGAAAGTAGGTTCTGAAAGTGCAACCTGTGTTCATGTTGCAGCTGAGGAGGAAACAGATTTTCACTTTGATTTCTGAAGAATCTCTAAAGCGAGGACAAGAGCTAAAGAGCTTCCATTTGGAGGATTCATGTAGACTGCTTCATTCTGCAATAGGCAATTAAGGGCAGCTCATTTCTATTTTTTAAGCACACCGTAGCATTGTGCTCGGTGTTGTAAATGTGCTGTTCAGAGTCCACATGGCTGAAGCCCAGAGGGTTTGCTGCTCAGCCCTGTCCTGCTCTTGTCAGCCCCATGGCTCTGCGCTGTCCTGCTGCTATGAATCCAGATCCCCACCATCTTTGCTGTACATCATCTCTTAATTACAGACTCTTCCAGCTTGTGGCTGCCTTTTCCTACTCTTCTCCAGGTCTGCACACCTGTAGCAATCCCACAGCGAGGGCCACACGAGGGCCCTTGGGTTCGCCAGGCTCTGCTGCTGCTGCTGTACATCGCAGGAGGGGCAGTTCATTTATCTTACTCCTGCTCTCCTTTGCGGGCTGGCCTTGCTGCTGGCTGACATCTCCTTGCTTCTCTGTGAGAATGATGGATCGCTGCGTGCCGAGTGTGCTGTAATCCACTTGGGCAGCGGTTTTTGCAGGAGGGGGGAGGGATTGGAGATGCTCGTGACAGTCAAAATGGTGTTGTGAGCGAGGCGAGGCTGATAGCTGCTGTGAGTGCTCAGACCTTTCTGTGCCTTCAGCTTCCTGCTGATATTCAAAAAACACTTTTCCTTCCGACAAACGACCTGCCTTGTACCAGCAGTGCAGCAATTATGGACTGTTCAAATTGCACAGTACTTTTTTTCTTCTTTTTTTAAAGAAAAAAGCAATGTAGAAATCTTCCCACAGGAGGAGTTCATTTTGTTCAGCATTCTATTTCTTCTCATTTTCTGGACTGTACCACCAAAACCCCAGCAATTAGACAATCCTTTGGAGAGGAGTGAAGATCATGAAAGGCCTGGCTTGACTCTTCCCAAAGCGTAAGGCTCATCTGCCACACAGGCTGCCGGCCTGTTGCATCTCATCAACTTCTTCTGTACTTGGAGACTTTCTCTCTTGTCTGCCTGCCTCTATGGCCACAGTGCATCTGCTGCAGCACAAAGCTCAAGGAAAGAAGCGTACATCTGCATTGCATTCCCCCTTCCCTGCTGGCTGGAGCACCGTGCAGCCCGGCTGCCTTCCATCTTACAGCAGGGGGAGTTGGGCTCCACTGCCTGCTGGCTCTGGAGGCTTTGCCATGGCTGCTCCGTGCATCACCTGCCTGTGACATGGCTCGGGTGGAAGTTAGCAGTGCTCATACTGCAGGAGTAGCACTCCTGAAGAGTCATAGTTAACTCACATTGAGTCTCAGTTGTATTCCCATCGTTACTCAGGAGACCCCTTGGGTGCGGGTGCTGAAGCACAGTGTGGGCAGGCTTTTGCCACAGAGGCTGTGGTGACTAGCTGTGGTGCTGTGTGATGCTCCTTAGCTGCTGTCAGTGCTGTAGATGTACTTTTGTGCCTGCTTGTAAGCTGCGTGTGAGAGGCATGTAAGGAATGTGTTGGAAGAGTGGGGGTGTAAAAGGCCACTTCAATGAGGGGTTTTTGGAGGGGGCACTGGGATATGGTTTAGTCTTATGGTTTTCTGTATATTGTTCCTCTAATCCTCTAATGATTATTGTTCTTGCCAGGTGGACTTGTTCAGAAAGACTCTCTTGTTGATTCCTATTCACCTGGAAGTCCACTGGTCCCTCATTACTGTGAACATCCCCAACCGAATCATTTCGTTTTATGATTCCCAAGGCATTCATTTTAAGTTTTGTGTAGAGGTAAGAGTGACAAGCTTTGAACTGGTTCTTTAAAGAAATAACCCCTCGTCCTGTTTGTCCTTAAGCTTTAAAAAGCAGCGTGTCTGCTGTTGACCTGGAGGGTCCCGGGGTGAACCCACACCAGGAAGCCGAGGTCAGATTGCACGTTCCCTAAATAGTCTGGGTGTGCCTCGGCACACCTCTTCTTGCTCTGCCTTGTCACTGTCACAAAGAGCAGGGGCTCAGAGCCACAGCTGTAGGTAAGAAGATAGTCTGAGAGTGAGAGCAGGTCTTTAAACTGCTACAGGACGTGGCTTCAGGAGCTGACAAATTGCAGTGCTTTGTGGGGAGGTTGCCAAGGTGAGAGAACAGGGCTGAAGGTGCTGTAGTGCTGCCCAGTGGGGTTTATTTGTTACTCTGCTATTAGTAGCATGTTGCTTTTTTCCTCTGCACGAGTATGGAGTGAGCCCCTCCGACTGTAAACCAGCTACCTTCTGAAATTGTTACCTGAACACTGGAGTGAAAATATCAGTCCTTCTTGTGAAGAACAGTCAGGAAGTTTTTGTTGGGACTAGCAAATTGCAGTGACCTCTTACAAAAGCTAATTTTGTCAACTTAATTGCTTGTTTGATGTAGCAGTCCTCTACTTTAAACTGTGCGTAGCTGTTGGCTTACAGCAGAGCAGTAATTACTGTACCCAGGAGGGTTCCCAGCCAGCACTTCTGAATGAAGATAGTGGCTTCCTTCTGGCATTTGCTGAAGGTGAAGCCAGTGTTTGTTCTGGGAGCAAGAGACCTCGTGCTCTCTGGCTTCTGAACCTGCTCCATAAACTAGGGGTCCCTCTGCAGCCCCACAGTCTCTCCTGCAGCTTCCAATGCCTCTTAATTGTCTCATGAACGTAAGGTATTTCTATTTTTGCCCTTTCTTGGGGGGTAGGAGGCCAATACTCAAAAATCTCCTGTGGTCTACCCATTAAGTTGTATGTTAGTGTGCTGAAGTGTGTTTAAATTGTGCTATAAACCACCAGCCTGTTTACAGAGAAGTAGGATTTACTTAACCCAAGACCAGAGGCTCATTTATCTTGCTTCCTTCTCTTGTGTTGGGTTATTTTTTCCTGTATGTCACTAAAATGCTCCCTCGAGCTTTGTTGATTAGCTGCAGTACTCAGTGTTTTTCATTGGAATTCAGGCAGGAAAAGGCTATCATCCTGAATGCCACGGTGTCAGCTGAGTGAGAGCCCAGGTGCTGAAGCTGTGCGGTGTGTCATATGGCTGAGAGCACTGTGACATTGTGTACAAGGGCCACAGTATGCAGTGGGGCTGAGGAGCTTTAGAGCCTCTCTTGATAGACCAAAAGGAGTCCGGGTGGTGTGGAAGGAGTTTGTCTCTACCTGTAGATCTGAGCTCAGCTCCTAATACTTAATGCTTACCTGAAACTTGTCCTTGTCAAAGAGATGTCAGCGAAGATGGCAGTGGCTCTCTCCTGTTCCTTTGCTGGTGAATAATACTGTTTTTGTTTTCTCATCTTTCCTTTTAAAGAACATTCGAAAGTATTTGCTGACTGAAGCAAAAGAGAAGAATCGCCCCGAGTTCCTTCAGGGTTGGCAAACTGCTGTGACAAAGGTAAATGGCAGCCTCCTGCGTCCTGCAGGATGACTTTCTGGCAGATTTTAGGAGGTTGCTTCTAAACCTGTATATTTTTTATAAGCAGTGAACTGTTTCATGCTGACTATGAGGAAAGCAGTAGGAGCTACAGGTGGTTACACGTGGGAATTAAAGCTCTGTCATTCACCCACCCCCCTCCAGGTCTTTAATACTTTCTGCATGTAACTTGGTGACCTGAGCCTGATCTCTGGTCAATTAAATATCCAAGCAGCAAAAGCTGTATCTCATGCCCAGGTTGGCACAAGCTCATGGACAGGGTGAGCTGGGGACTCTGCTTTCTAACTTCTTCCAAAAGGACTCTTCAGAACTGTGCTGGGAGGAGACAGATGAGTGCTGCTGCTGCTGCCTGTATTTTTGTATTTGGGATGGATAGGCAGCTTGAGTCTCTGGGGCTGTTTGTAGCACATCGCATTTGATCACAAGTAAACAAAGTCTGGCAGCAATAAAAGGCAATAACTTGTCTGTAGTGTAAATGAAGGAATAGGAGACTTGTGTAGCCATCCCACAATGGCTC
The DNA here is from genome assembly GCF_023343835.1 of Lagopus muta. Classification (NCBI taxonomy): domain Eukaryota; kingdom Metazoa; phylum Chordata; class Aves; order Galliformes; family Phasianidae; genus Lagopus; species Lagopus muta. The sequence goes on from NC_064441.1 coordinate 7,929,535, forward strand.
CAAAGATTAAAAAACAAAAAACAAAAAAACCAAAACCGAAAACCAGGTCATTGCACTCCAGGCACTTCCAACAAATCCCTCATTGCACAGGATTATTTTTAGATGACACTACAATGGTAGAATGATTCCCTTCCATGCTTATGCACACTGTGCAGTCAGAGTTCATCTTCCTATATTGTGTTAGGTAGGGGATTTGGGAGATGAGAAATAATAATTTTCAAATGCAGCAGATGCAGTGTATCAAAGTATGGAGAAGTAAAAAAGGTTGAAAGTCACCATTTGAGGATGCTTGGTCTGTGCTGCTGCCTGACCACTTGTCACTTTTTGTGTTCCTTCAGAATCTGTGGTGTGGCTGGGAGAGAAAAGCCACTGCTTGTTGCATAGGTGCTGAGAATTATCTTCCTCTAGACCTGAGTGACTTTGCTTATACAGTTTGGTGTTGTGTAAAGCTGATAGTGCTGCACAGACATTTATTTTAACTAATTGAGGAGCTGTTCTGCTTAGATCACTAAAAGAAAATAAACTTGAAAGAAAGATTTGTAATTTGTTTTCAGGCCAATAGTATATATTTTTCTGAATGTAAGGTGCTGTTCTAGCTAGGTGATGAGTGTCGCCTTGTGAAAGTTGGGGTGGGAATATGTAATTGCAACTGCAGTTACTGGTGCTGCAGAACAGTTGTGTCTGGGAACAGGATACCTAATAGTTGTGCAGAATCTGCTTTGGATTTGAAGCAGGACTTCCGGAAAGAAAGAATGGGTAAAATTCTAATGTGTCTCTTCTTGTTTGTTTTCCTTCTAGTGCATTCCACAACAGAAAAATGACAGTGACTGTGGGGTTTTTGTGCTCCAGGTAAGAGCTTTTTACAAGCAATCAGTGGCTTATATTGTCTGTGTTGTAAATGTCCTGTTTCAATTGAGCCTTTTCCTTTTCTTCAGTACTGCAAGTGCCTCGCCTTAGACCAGCCTTTTCAGTTCTCCCAGGAAGATATGCCCCGAGTGAGAAAAAGGATTTACAAGGAGCTGTGTGAACGCCAGCTAATAGACTAATAAAATGCAGCCAACCTAATTTCTCTGGCATTTCTGACAAGTTGCAGCTGGTGTTTGTTTACTTGAATTTCTGAAAACTTCCCGTGAATTTTGAGCAATTCTCAGCTGAGTGGTGTGGCCACTGTTGTTACCTCAATTTTCTGACAAGCTCTGTAACTGGCAGAATATAACAGAGTTGCCGTAAAATATTCCTAATGTCAGTTTGGTTCTCTTTTGTTCTTTCCTGTATTTAATATTTATTATCTCAGCATGCGTATAGGCAAAGCATGCAACTAAAATCATAAAGCTGTAGATTTGGTGCACCTTTGAGATGTAGCTAGAAATGACAAATACAGGTGAATTTGTCTGGAAACAAAAAGATGCATGATATGTTTTCTAATGCAATAATGCTTTGAATGTATCAAAAAAACCCCCCACACAACTCAATGCCATAAAGAGAACAGCTAGAACCTGTTTGATTATTCTGTTGTCCTTGGTGTGGCTGAATAGTACAGAATTGCCACTTGTTAGGGTGGCTAAATTCACCCACAGAGTTCATTTGCGGAGCCCCCTTTTTCAAATAGCTGAAGTTGCTAATCGAGTTTGTTCTGCTAACACTTACCTGGCTGTCATTGGTCAGCCTGTCCCTTAGATAAAAAGCAGCCTTTGCACAGAAAGGAGGTTTCACCATTTGTCTGTGTAATAAAAAGCTCGAAGATGTGCAGTCAGTCAGATTGATGGCGCGTTCCTCCGCTCTGCAGAAGTCTCCATGGTGTGCGTATTAAGGAGGAGAATTGTAAACCTGGCTCTGAAGAGTCACGGTTCAGATCCTAAGATAAAATCCTTGGCTGTAACTGTTTAAATCTCAGATGGCTTTGAGTCGTTTTTCCACAATATGAAATGAAATGAAATGTACCATTTCTGCATCTCTCCCTTCAGCTCTGTCTTTAAATGAATTCCCTTCTAGCTTGTTGTCTTTAACCTCCCATTGGCTTTTGCCTTCATTCAAATATAAATTAACTTGTTTCTGCTGCATCTGCTATTTGATTGTCTCCAAGCATCCCTAGTTTTGTTTGCGTTCAGCAGCACTGATGGGACTGGTTGGGAATAATAGCACTTGTGGTGGGTGCTGTACAAACACAAAAAAATCATGGTTCTGCTCCAGAGGGGCAGGAGGCTGTAAATCCAGCACTAAACTTTGCAGTATTGTACTGAGCAGGGATAAATGAGAGTGGTAGATCTTGAGACTTCAGCTTTTCTGCCTTGATCTCTAAACTGTGATGTGTTTTTTGATCAAGGAAACCAGTTCTGTTTGAAGAGACTGTTGTATGGGACTGCTACAGCAGCAGAAGTCTTTGCTGTATTTTTCTGCCAGTTAGGAGAGTGAGCCCAGAGGAAAACTGTTCTCAGTACTACACATCATCTGTTGCACAGCTTTGCTTTGACTCTGTGTCTGTCCATGGCCCTGACTTGTGACAGAAGAAAACCACTCTGACTTTGCTGTCTTGCAAATTAACTCAGGCTTGAGTCGAGCCAGGTGTAAATCCCTCCTGGATTATCAGAGGGAGCTGGGGGAAAAGAGGGAGTGCCAAGTGCAGTCAGGCTAGGAGATGGAAGCGTGCACATGCTGAGCTGTGCTAGAGGAGGAGGTTCTGCAGTAGCCTGGTGTGTTCCCACTTTGCCTTGTTGGCAGCTGGCAAGGGCTGGCTTAATTAAGCAAGATAAGGAGGGCCTGAAGCACTTGGCTAGATAATTTAAATAGGAAACTTAGTGAATCAAAAAGAACCTTAAGACCCAGAGTGACTGAGCGTAGATTTGCTGGTCATATGGTGCAGAGGACCCCACAGCACATGGCTTTCCTTTGTCTTTCCCAAAAGTATTGCTGACACGAACAGCAGCACCTTGGGGTAAGTGACTGTGAGCAGTGGAGGGTGACTTCCATGGAAACTGAAGCTTGGGGATGCAGTTTCTCAGGGGCTAGGCCAGAGCATTTTAGCTAGTGCCGCCATTCTCATCTCTGCATACTGCTATTGTGTCAACGGCATGAATGCTGATCCTGCCGTGTGGTGAGACCAGTTCAGCTGATGTGGGTTAGAATTAACCCAGCCAGACTGCCACTCTTAACTCAGAGGACGGAGGAGTTCTCACGAAAGCAGTGCCAGCTTTGGATGCATGCAAGTGAAGCCATGTCCTCAGGCAAGACTCCCTGCGAAGGGAATGAAATACAGAAAGGGAACTGTAGAAGCAAGTTGAATTTATATCCAGAACTTAAGATGTTGCTAAGGAAGCTTGGAAGATGTGGTGGTGTACCAGCAGAGGAGATGCTGACTTTTGAAGGAAGATGGTGTGTTTGTGCAGGAACTGAAGCGCAGCTTCCTTTGCCAACCCTTTGGTGCCCACAAGCGATGGGGAGGAATCTGTCTTTTCTGTATGAGAGGCTGGCAGGAGTCTTGAATCCTGATCTCTTTATCGGTGGCGTCAATAAAAGGACAGTATTTGTGTGAACTTTGTGTATAACAGCAACGTCGATGCTTTGAAGCAAGTGCATATGTGCACCAGATCGTGGGAGGGGAGGGGGCTCACGTCTGAGTTGCTGCCTGGTGAGCTGGGGAACAGGGTGGGGAAAGATGCATGTTGGAAAGTACTTCTTGTGTGCTTCCTTGTCATCTAGAGGTTTGCTGACAAGTGTTCCAGTTGGTTATGGGGCAGTACAGAGAAGCTGAACTCAAGTCTCCAACTGTGAGTACAGCAGTGAGAGGCCTCTGAAAAAAAGAAGGGGAAATTGAAAACAGAGCTAATGTAAGCAAAGTCTGTTGGTGCAGGGTGGAAATTAATCACAGGCCGTCAGAATCTCAGACTCTGTAATGTTGTATCTTGTGAAACTGGACTAATTAACTCCTCCTTGGGAATGTCTTTGATGCCTTAAAGGAGATGGACTCCATAATCTGTAGTCGTTTTACCATTTCTTAAACATTTGGGACTACGTAGAGTGTTTTTATTATGAGAGGCACATTTATGTGGCTGTAGTTATGGCTGTTAGCAATTCCATTAATGTGATATTCAGAATTTCATAAATCACTCTGAACAGGTTTGGCTGATGCTTAAATTTCATGACTTGTTCTGAAGAGATTGTCTCGCCATGCTGAATTATACAAATAGGCCCAGAACTGGTAAAGCCCCCGTCTCACGCGTGACGAATTCAAGCTAGCTGAGTTGTGATAAACCTTCGGCACAATTGGAAATAAATGATTAGTTTCCATTTTGTTTGCTTTAATCTGTAGTTCAGAATGACTGTGCAGCTGATCTAAGTGAAAAGAAAAACAACAGAAGTGGTTCTGCAGGGCATAGGAACACCCACTGCCGAGCCCCGAGTGGAGGTGAGGATGGACCTTGGTTCCGTGGTGCCATCGCGCTGTTCTGAGCTGGGTGTGCAGGTGATACCTGCGAGTTTCGGTTGCTGAGGCAGGCTGATGTGAGGAGCTGATGGCTGGTAGCTTCTGCGGTGTGGTGGTGTTTCAGCTGTCCTTACTTTCTCAGAGTTTTGATTGGCATTATCTGCTGTGACGTTTGTTCAAGTGAACACGAAGATTGAAACCCTGGGAAGTGGCGTAGATTTAACTCCACTGAGCAGTAACAGTGCTTTGTGGGTGTGTTCTTGCATCAAACGAAGCTCATATTCCTGTGAAGTAATAAAACGAAGTTTTACCATTAAACCCTATTTTCTTTCAGCAGTTTGGTTTCATTTTAATTTTAAAAGCAACTGATGTGATGGTAGGGGGAATGTTTGTAGCAGCTTGTTCTGGAGCCCGTGTCATTAGGAGAAGCCTCCCCAGCTGATGAGTTCAATACCTCTGAACTGTGCACTAATGATGCTCTCTGTTCCGTAGCATTGCCAGGATAGAGCTCACTGTGGTTTGAGCCGTGACAGCATACAAGATTGGAGGTGTCACACATTGCATAAATAAGGGCGGAAATCTTGCGTTAGACACTTTGTACTAAGGTGGCATTTAAAAAAACACAGATCTGTCAACAGAACAGGTAGGACTTAAATTGCTTCACTAGATCATACCGAACTAATGTCCTTCTGATAGTGCTTGTTGATGTAGCTGTGTAACCAGAGTTAAATCTTGTCTCTGCTGAACTTTGCAAAGCCGTACAGCTTGTGAATTTGTGATAATGGGAGGAATGAAGGCTTGGTGAATGACTCTTTAAGCTATTAATCAGGAGACTGGCAACATCATTGTCTTTATTGCATTCATAATTTAAAAATCCTATCATGGAGGAGGAAACATGGATTCTTGTTAAATATATTATTTCATTGGAAAGTGCTAAGAAATCAGGCCATTAAGGTACAAAATCATAAGAGGTGCTAGAACCTTGCCAGGAACAATAACTACTATTTATGTGTAATAGGCATCTGGAGGGAAAGAGATGGGTCTGGTTTGCTTGAGCCTGAACCTAATGGATTTTACAAGTAACCAACTAGAAGGACTTGGGGATTGAATTTAGTTTTCAGAGCATGTAATGTGACAAACCATGGAACTGAATCTGTTGCAAGCTGAGTAAAATATCTTCAAATAAACTGATTTGTTTTCTCTGCACGCAAGTGAGCGGAATGTGTGCGAAGCAGCTCCTGCCTGACGTTCTGAGGGGTTCTTAGTTGTTGTGTTTGACTTCCGCTTTGCTGGTCACTCGTCTCCCTAACAGTGCTTTGCTGAGGCTCCAAACCTTACCTAATGCTTCCTTCCAGGCAGCTTTGGGGAGAGGCTGGGAGGAAAGGGGATCGAGGACCTGCACTGCGTTGTGTTAAACGTGTCACGGAGTGAAGGGCAGGAGGGAAACTGAGCTTTAAATAAGATGTGTTTAACTGGATAATGTAGGTCAGGTCATGTTTATGGTATATGAGCTTGATACAGACAAGGAGCTGCCTTGTTAATGGAAACCTTTGGGATTAGCAAGAGAGAAACCTGGGGAAGAGATGCTTTCTGCAGGGCTCACTGCCATGCTCCACGCACAGGGGTGTTGTCTTGCTTCAAGTCCATACATTTTAGGTCAACAGAATGCAGGCAGCAACTGCAGCTAAAGAGGAAGCTCCCAGCACAGCATTCAGCTGAGCATCACGTTTGTTCAGGACGGTTGCGGCTTGACGATTTATCCTCAGCATCTCTGACAGCTCCAGCCTATTGAGAAGCAGACAGGCGTGCTCCTGCTCCGCTGCCAGCACTGCCTGCAGGCTCGTACAGACGGTGCTGATTCCAGCTCACCTTTCAGCTGCTGGCTTCCTTGGCTTTTCTGTTTTGTTTGTTGTGAAACAAAGTCTGGGCTGCAGGGAAGTTTCAAAGTGTACCTTCAATGAGCATATTCCTGTCTTGTTCGGGAGCCCTGACTTTGTAGATCTGTTTTCAGTTTTGCATGCTCAAATGCTGCTGCTTCTCACGCAATTAGTATAAGAAGGCAATCTTTAAACGCTGCTATGAAAGGGCAGGGAGCAGGCTTCAGGGCTTCGTTTTTGGCAGAGTTTGGGGTTTTGTCCTCTGCTGGATCGCACTTCAGATGAATGTTTTTTTCCCACTTTAGAGCCTAAATGTAGCTAAAAAGTTTTTTAAAAGCTCTGGGCTAATGAAACGCAACGCCTTGGATTTATGGCCACCTAGCATTCTTTGAGACGCCCCGTTGTCCCTAGCCAGGATGCCTCCACTTCTAGAGGGACGGACTTGGAGAGGATCGCCGCTATTTAGAAAGCAGGGAGCGCACCCCGTCAGCTCCCCGAGCCGCCGTTTGATTACTTTAGCAGATCGTTTTACATCAGAGCGCACGGATCCTGCTGAGGCTCCTGGCGGGGCTGCCGCCTTTTCCTGCAGCCCGGAGGTGCCCGGCTGCGGGCTGGGCCCTCCGCTCGCCCCGGCTGCTGCGCGGCCGCCAGATGTCACGCACGCGCCGTCCCAGCTCCCCGGCCCAGCGCCGTGTCCCCTGCCACGTCGGTTGTGCTCTCGCACGTTTCCCAGCAAAATCTGCACCGCACTCACAGAAGGAATGTGTGCGTTAAACCGAACGCCGCCCTTCCATCCACCCTCCATCAAATCCGCTGAAAATCCTTCTGTATCAAACATGTAAGTGTTTGGCTCCGGCACGATTACTCCGGAGTCCCATCAATTTTACAAATTGACCGAAACATTTTTTGGTAGAGAAGTCTTGCATACCAGAAGTCTTTAGTCTGATCAAACTGCTGCCTCGCTATAGATCATGACTGTTATTTTTATAGCTCTGTATTACCATGGCAAATGCTGGTGGTAGAGGGGGGAGAAACCACATCAGTAGCTACTTCTGTCTGATTTGTGGTCACACGCTCGCAACTTGACATGGTTTTGCAAATAACTAAACAAAACCAGGAATTCGTTTAGGGGGGAAAAAGGGGGAAAAAACGCCCCCAAAACTGCTGCATCAAATATCTTGTGTGGAGAGTCTGACTTGCTCACGGTTTGGATCTTTTAATGGAAAATGGTTCTGAGCAGGAATGGGAAGCAGTTGCCCTCCTTGAGGCTGCGCTGTGGCTGTCGGCCGCTGCTGAGCGCTGTGACAGCCCCCGGGCCATGAATTTTTTGGAGTTCTGATTTAATTGCCAGTGTCTGCTTGGGCTTTAGCCTAAATTTAGTAATGTTCAGGGCTGCTTTTTCTCTATAATACCTTTATAAATTCCTGTATAATCTGATCTCTAATTTTAAAGCCATCTGTCATTTTTGAGCCGTAGAGTTTCTAGCTTTAAAAGATCCTGCTGAAGGAAAATTTAAATTCAAGGCCTACAGAAAACGCATTTTTCTTTAAATTATTTATCAGCAAAAATGTCTTTGGATGTGTGTTTCTGCAGCTGACGAGAGTAGGAGCATGGATGTGTTGGGATTGGATGGCTTGTGTTGGGTTGGGGTGGGATGCCAGGGTTTGTGCTGGCACCAGAGCCCAGGACAGCAGTGGGACCTGGCTGTACTCCTCACCCCACCGTCAGTGGCCCTCCGTGATGTCCCCTGCCTGGCACGTGCCGTCCTGCTCCTCTTCACTAGGTGGCATTGCTTCCTAGTCTAAAAGTTTCCAAATACTTCATTAATTATGCTAATCCACGCAGTGGACAGAAAGTGAACTGCAACGGCTTTGCCCTTGGATCCTTTTTATCCCATCTCCTTCACCAGTGGGATTTCTCAGGTTGACAGAGGTCTGCAGCATCCCAGCTGTGGGAGTTCTGGGTCTGGGGAAGGCTTTGGCTTGGGAGATTTCAGCAGCACGTTGGGACGATGCAGCATGCTCTGGCCTTGCTGTCCATAGCCAGCTCTGCTCTGTGGTCCCAAACACATAGGTTAGTGTTCTCCTGAGTTATTCTTCACTACAAAGCCTGAGAGAACTCGCTGTGGGGTGGCTGCAGAGGGGAAGCCCTGCTGCGCTCAGGCAGGTGTTGGCATGGGGACCCTTTCCAACACTTGGCCAACTGAGGGCAGCAGGAGAGCTGGGCTCAGGGCTGCTGGGTTGGCTGCCTGTTTCCCAGGTAGCCCTGGCGTTCTGCATTCTTCAGCCCTTCCCTGCTCCTTTCTCTCCCTCCTCCTTGCCTTAATGATACATCAGTCAATTAAGGGCTGAAGCACAGTGGATTCAAGATGCCTATCTGTTGCCAGTGGGAATTAATTGGAGCTTTTGGTAGGCTTTAAAGCAAGGAGAGGAATTTTGGCTTCAGGGGCCCATTTTAGTACCAGGAATACTTGGTCTGCCCGTAGAACACATCACAAGGGAACACAGCACGGCCTCTGCAGGGTGGGGATGCCAGCTCCATTCCTTCCACCTGGCCTTACCGGCTGCTTCTCAGCCTGAGATGCTGATGCTCAGATATTGCTCTGCTCTGCTCTGATGGAAAGATGAGACAAAGTAGGTTTGGAACATGACTTCTCATGAATGAGCAAGATAAAAATAAATGTAAATTGAAGATCCTGTTTCTCATGTGTATTTTATTAAAAACTACAGAGTTGTTCATTCTTGCTGTGTAGTATAATTGCTAAAATATGATTTGTAACCAAATATAGCTGCTTGCATTAAATATGGCACTGCTTCGTACTGGGGAGGATGATACGGGAAAGGAATGCTCATTTAAACAATTACATAGCTCCATTCTTTAATTCAAAACCTCCGCTCTTTCACTTTCAAAAAAGTGAATGCAGCATTGAGACGTTCTTTAACCTGAATTTTGTTGAGTGGCAGTTGGATGAAGATTGGCATGCAATTAAAAAACAGAGAATACTTTTGAATCTGTCTAAATACGGAGATGAAGCTTGTCAAAGCGTGTTCTGCATTTCCAAGTGATTGAGGAGAAGGTGATGAGTGTGACGGGTCCTGCTCTCAGCAGGGCACGCTTTGTCGGCTGTCCGGGGACTCCGGAGCTGTGAGGAGGGTTTCCAAAAGATCTCATGGGAGACCAGAGATGTGCATTTACTGGTTTGGTACATGGGGAGTGGTGGTGCAGGGAGATGAGCTTTCTGCATTACAAAGTGTGCAAATGCTTCCGTTAAAGTATATACGTTCATCCTTTGTTCCAGTCCAGAGGCGCTGACTGCAAGCTGTATGTGAAAGTTAAGGATGCTTGCTTGCTTTCTGATTATGCAGCCCATTAAAAACCCCACATCCCTGACACCGTGAAGGCTGAGTGAAGGCAGCATATCTCAGTTTGTGTAGGTAATAGATTACACCTAGGTTCTTGCTTCAGTGCGTTCTGTCGCACTCATAGTTAGAAGCAAGTTATATTAAAAAAAATGACATGCGGATGTTGGGTTGGAATCAGCTCATTATCCTTTTGTTCTGTAGAAGAACTATCTGGTTGGTGGTGACCCGAGAGAAGGCTGCGAGCCGTTGCTGTTGTGCTGTGCATGGCACAATTCCTGAGGTCTCTTTGCTTCTGCCTTAAATATTTGCTGGCTGAAGCTCGATGCTGATTAGAAAGTCAGCGTGTTGTGGCAGTCCTCGAGTGCAGGAAAATGCCTTTTCAAACCTCTGGTGTTTCCCAGGGACTTCAAGAGCGAGTCTCATGTCCGTATCTTTAATTCCTGAGGACCCCTCTTGTGAGCACTAGATATAAGCTGCTGGAGAGATGTGTCTAAAAATCAATAGTCCTGGAAAAGAGTAAACAAGTTCCCTCTGATCTGAGATGAATGTCTTGCAGGGCCCTGGGGAGCCCCATCCAACCGCCCTCAGTGCCGCCCCGGTGCCGCAGCTCTCATCTGGGGGAAGAGAACAATTGCATTTAATTTGGAGCGCTTTGAGGGAACGGTAACTCTTCCATTAGAGCTTTTTGGGTCGTTGGGTACTCTTATATAATTCCAACCTTAGCTAAACAAAAACATTGCCTTTGGTGAGGTGTCTCTGAAGCCGTGCTTCTCAAAGCTCGTTCAACAAAATGTTTAAAGAATTTTATTCCTGTTTCAAAGGTGGAAAAAAAAAATGACTTCAGAGTGTCACAAACGCTGCTGCCTGATGAGCTGAGGTCATGAATCAATGACGGGTGCTGTAACAAGTGTTTGCACTGCTGCCTTTTGAAATACGTGTGCGATGCTCAGGCTGCTGAACAAAGAGCGTGCCGTTTGGAAGTGGAGGAGCAGCAGTGGGAAGCAGGAATCCTCGGGCTGCTCCTCCTCCTTTCTTCCAAAATGGATTTTTGTTGGTTTAGGATCTTGTGGTGTAAATAATGCTAATGAAAAGGAGAAAATTGCTGGGTAGAGTTTATAATCTGATATATATATACATATGGGCTTTGATGGCTTCTTGTAGCAGAGGAGCACGAGGTGTGCTGTGGCTGTGGGATGCTGCCTGGGGCCGGGTCCTGCCCACAGCCCTGCGTAGTTCAGAGGGGCTGCCCATGCCTCCCTCTGGCTCCTAACGCGCTGTCTCCTCCTGACAGCAGCGCTTTTGCCTTCCTGCTCTGTAAACTGGAGGCTGGGCAGCCTCCCATTCCCTTGGCAAAGCTCGTGCTTCATCCTCCCTGTGTTGTTTTCTCAAAAATGTGATCCTGAGAGATGGGGGGGGGTCCATCTCACAGAATGCCCGAGAGCTTCAGGGCTGCCTCAGGGAGGTGGTGGAGTCTCCTTCTCTGGAGATGTTCAAGACCTGCCTGGATGCCTACCTGTGCGACCTGCTGTAGGGAACCTGCTTTGGCAGGGGGTTGGACTCGATGATCTCTGGAGGTCCCTTCCAACCCCTACAGTTCTGTGATTCTGTGATTATGTGCCTCGCACAGCGTTTGCATTTGGCCTTCAGTTCTGTCCGCTCCTTCTTGGGTCAGGAATCCCGCCTGCAGTGCAGCTTTCTGCCAGTGCTGTGTGCAGCCGTGCTCTTGGTGCTCTCAGAGTGATGCCCTGCCCCGACCCTCTGCCCCACCATGCAGGTGCAGCCCGGCGCTGTGTGGGTCACAGAGCCATCCTGGGGCCATCCGTGTGCCACCAGCAGGACAGGAGGCACCTCGGGGCCTGGCTGCCGCAGCAGGAACCTCCGCGGGCTGCAGCGGGCGTTCGAGGGGCCCGTAATGCTTTGCAGACCCATTTTCTCTCTGTTATTGTTTCAAACTCCCCGTTAGCCGTTCCCGCTTCCCAGGTTTCCGTGTGTTTCAAATTATTTTCCCCAGAGGCATCGGCGGCATTTTTCCAAATTGAATCTCATTTATTTTCTACCCAGGTTTCCAATCTCTCTGGGGCCCTTTGTATTATTTTGCAGTCCGCACTGCCACGTACAATATATCCCAATTTAGTGTCGTCTGTGAATTATATTAACGTGCCCTTTAGTTCCTCCTGTATGTAATGAAGATATTTCCAGCATTTAAAAAAAAAAACAAAACCTCTCCAAAATGTGTTTTATTAAAACACAAAGGTGGAGACTTAAAAACTCCTCCTTGGGTTCCCAACGTGAATTGTGCTGGGAAAAAAAAAATAATAATGAAATCTTCGACATATTTTTTTTTAAGGAGAAATTAAAACCTTCAAAACGTGCAAGTTGGGGGTATGGCAGTAATTGGTGTCACAGTGAGCGCTGTGCGGTGAGCCTGCGTGCTGCGGCCCCTGGGGGTGATGGAGGCATCGCCTGTGTTTCTGCAGCACCGCTGCCTTGAGCCCATGGTTGAATTTCTCCATACGTTTGCTCGCTTTCCCTCCATGACCTCTTTGGGTTTCTTTTCTGTGGCTGCTCCAGCAAACATGTACACTGGCAGGAGCGATGCTGAAGCAGCATGTTTTAATGCAAACGGTGCCGGCTTATTCATAGGAAGCGACTTTCAAATTCACGATCATGAATATTTGCACAGTAAGGCTGATTCTGTTGTGAGCTTTTATTTATAAGCTGAGCAGCAGTGCCTGGTGGTGCCTCCGTGTCAGGGAGTGTCCTAGCAGAGCAGCTCCGGTTTCCAACTGTGAAGGGAGAGCAGTGCTGGCAGCAGGCAATTTGCTGGGGATGCGTGTGCTGAAGTATTTGCTGCATAATTTCTAGCAAGGAGAAATTTCGTGGAGGCTATGATCTGCTTGTGAACAGAAATAAGGTGTGAATGGGATCTGTAAATTGTTCTCTGCAAATGGTTTGCGAGCTCAAGAGGACTTTTTGAGAAGCACTGCCGTCTTTCCTCTGTGTGCTGATGCTCAGCTCCTGGGTGCAAATGGACGCTGGGGAGAGCTGCCCCAAGTGTCTTTCTTCCAGCACATGCTGACTGCTGGCCCCTAAACTGAGGGCTTCACCGCCTGTGTCTCTCTGTCCCCTTTCTGTCAGTATAGCCATCTTTCAGCATCACAACATGAGCCTTTTCCCCATCCCTTGGGCTGTGGCATGGGGCTGTGCCAGGGACATCCCTACTGTCTCTCAGGGTGGGTTGGTGACACTGCAGGTGCTGCTGTGCTGGTGTGCAGCAGCTGTAGGAAATCAGAGGAGCCATGGAGCTGTTTTGGGAAACAGCAGGGGAGATGCCTGAGGTTTCCAGACCACAGTCTCCCACAGGCACGGGGTCCAGCAGGAGTGATGCCATTGGGAATACTGGGAGCAGTGATGGGCTCGGTGCTCAGAAACTGCCAGGTAGGTCCTCACTGGTTGCTGCCTGATGGCCGGGTTGGTGGCAGGGCTGTGGGGCATTGCTTACTCCTATGCCTGAGATGCAGCATAGCTGCTGCAATGCCTCGCAGGATTTCTGAAGCACTAAAGATGAAGGCTTGCCCTCTTCAGCATTACTTTGTAGAAACCTGAGGCCTTCAGGACTTGCTCTGTTTCTGGCTTGTGCCCACAGAAAGATGCCTGGCTTATAGAATACTTGCTCCTCCTATGAACGGGGGCACAGTTCCCTTTGGTTTCACCTGAGCAGATGAGAGCCTGATTGCTCGTCCCCAGATGCTGCTTCCCATCCTTCATGGAACTAAAACCTTCCAGAAAGAGTGTCTAAAAGCCATGTCACGTGAAGCAGTAATGTTTGCACTGGGACTCATACATTAGCACATGCAGATGTGCAAAAAGCTGGGCCCAGCAATCAGCTTAGCAATCTCAGGTCTGATGAAGCTGTGCTTCATTTGTTCTACCTGAAGGCTGGATCCACTTCTTGCCACCCAAACCACCTTTCCTTTAGGTCTTTGTCGTGAAGACTCCAACTGTGGAGGTATTGTGTCCTGTGTGCCCCATGGGCCTGCCTGCAGCCACCCAAGCATGGGGTGAATTCCCTGTGCTGCTTTAGCTCGTCCCCCGTTTTGAAGCAGCCCCAGCCCTGGGGGCTCTGTGGGGAGATGTCTCCCTATGAGATGCACAGCCTGCAATCACCACAAGCTGTGGGAAACCACTGGTGTCCTCTGCCCGGTGTGGGTCAGGCCCATCCTCAGGTGTCCCCCGGGGACAGATCTGGAGCTGCGTTGTTCTGCACCGTGGGCCAAATACTGCGTTTTCTGACCCAACGTCCTTCCTCCCCTTTATCAGTAATTTTAATCATTTTAATAACGTCCCCTCGCACGGATAGGATTACAATTAGGGAGTCAGAGCCTTGTTATCATCTAATTAGAGTCACATTTCAGCCAAAGAGAAAGGCAGATCTTCAGGCACTGCTTTGTGCAGTGCAATGGGAAGAACGCAGTGATGCAAACCAGCTGCAGGCCGGGCACTGGGTGCCACTTGCAGCCCTCTGAAGCCATGGGTGCAAAGTGCTCCTGGGCGGCTCTGGCACGGCAAAGAGCTGTGGTGTGTTCCATCACAAACAGTGCCACTGTCCGGCCCCAGCAGCCAAGGGAGTCAGTGAAGCGACACAACCCAAACCAAAATAAACACCGCTATGCGCTGCCAGAATGCCTTTATTGTTCTGTGGGGGAAGAGGGAGACATTTTGGGGCTGGGAGGCAGAGCCATTCCCCTCCATGAGCTGCGATGGGCAGAAATGGAGGAGGAGGAGGAGGAGAAGGAGGAGGAGGGCTGGGCTTCTTTTTTTCCCAGATCAGTGTAATCCAAATGCTTTCCAGAGCTGGGAGAAAGAGAGCAGGGTTTCTTTAATGGAAATGAAAACCATCTCTGATTTCCTTTTAAAGCGCGCTAAAACGTTTCATTCGACCTGATGCGAAGCGTTGCGTTTCATTTTGAGTTTTAATTAATTTTGTGATCCTTTCATTAAGCTAATTTCAAAGGAGAAATGTTTCTCTTAAAACTGGAAGTCAGAGCATTTTGAAGATCATCTCTGCCTCTAAAATGCCGCTTTAAAGCATCGACTGCTTTGCTCTCTGTCTAGAAACCCAGGTTAATTCCCGCCTTTGCAGAGTCTCCAAGTGCTTTGGGAGTTAAAACTAAAGAAAGGGCCACGTTCCTCAGTGAGTGAGTGCTGCTGCCTGTGATCCTGGGAGGAAAGGAGACGGTCTCACCTCAGCCATCCCTGCTGCTGGAAGCACTCGAGTGCTGGGAGGCAGAGAGGCAGCCCCAGGTCAGCACTGGGGTACAGCATGGAGCACAGAGCGGCTTCCTGCTGCAGGGCTGAGAGTGTGGAGAGAGCCGAACGTCTTGTTCAGCTGCTGTGTGCGTTAGCATGAGCACAAGCAGGGAGCTTTGGCTCCTGTCTGCATCTGCATTAAGCACTGCTGGCACCATGGGCACTCGAGACCCTGTGATGATTTCCCAGGTTTTATGCTTTCACGCTTTGCTTTTTTCAGTGAATTAAAAGAAAACAATGATGGGTTTGAAGGTATACAAATGTTTACATGATATTGCGGCCAGTAAATCCCACTTTCTGGTCCCACGGGTTTCCCTGAGCCATCTGGGCACATCTGAGCTCAACGCATTCCTATGGGTAGAGGCAAAACAAAATTGGAAGAAAAGCATTAAAATTTCACCAGGCTGCACCATGGTCTCAGGAGACGGGTGCTTGGCTGCTGCTCTTCTGCTTTCTCTTGGCACCGAGAAATCACTGACACCAGTGTGAAGGGGCCTTCAGCCTTTGCTGAGCCTTAACTGACCTCACGTGTCTGCTGGGGCACAGCAGGAATGCACCACAAGAGCCCCCTGCCCGTGTTGGCAGGCTCCACCAGATCCAACCTCCAGCTCCACGGTGTCCATAGTTCCCAGTTAAAAGGCTGTGGGTGATGGCAAGAAGGTTCTGTGGTGTGCTGGGGAGGAGAGCTGGCTGGCAGTGAACCCATTGGATGAAGCAGGACTGCGTGGGGCTCAAATCATTTTGGAACTTAGCTCCCAGAGTGAAAACTGGCAAGGTAGGCTGTTACTTTTTCTAGATCTCTGGTGCTTTCTGTACACAAAGTTTGGGTTATAACAGAATTGCTGGGTGTCAGTCGAACCATGGGGTCACAGGGAGGCAGTGGGGGAGCGCTGGCACTGTTACACACTGATCTCCTGGGGTATTCCTTTTGCTGACTTCCTCTTCTCCATGCTGAATTTGGGGCTCCATGCTCTGATCTCAGCAAACTGCATCCAGCCTGATGGGCTTTGTTGAGACCTGGCTCAAACTGGAGTGCTGGGCAGACAGCTGCAATTCCTGTCCTGCTGTCCCTGGTTCTTGGGAACTCTGGTGGCAGGCAGGCAGGCAGGCAGGCAGCAATCTCTGTGAGTCATGCTGAAGGAAGCCAGCCCCACTTCAGCCCAGCAGCATCTTTGGACTGGTAAGAGGCTGGCAGGGGAGCTGAGAGGTCCCTGTGCCTGAGCCAGGCTGCATGCTCTGTTTCCCTGCCGCGTCGCTCTCCTGCTTGCTGCCACTGCCTAGGAGTGAACGCACAGTGCTGGGGGCAGCTTGAACCCTGCCTGGGATGGGATGAGGTGAGGGCTGCTCCCAGCCCTGCTCTCCCCATAGGGCTGGACTCGGCCCCAGTCCTTCATAACCCAGCCCCGTGTGGCCCTCATTCTGCTGCACATCAATTTTGTGGCTGGATGCTGGGCTCTCTTTGCCTGGAAATCCACAGCAGTGTGAGCTGGGCACCCAGACACATGGGTGAGGTGGGGAATTGCATCCGCTCACACCTGCATCTGTGCGTACACGCTGCTACGTGCTCAGAAATGCCAGCTTTTATCAGCTGTGCCTACTTCTGGAGCTGCCTGGTTAATTTATCAGCAGAGAGACTCCAAGTCGCTAGAAGTCTCATTTCCATATTCTTTCCAGATGGTCAAGATGCCACTGAGACAGCTGGGAAGTAAATAACTTCTTAGCACAGCCGACCACCGGCCTCTCCAATGGCTGCAGTGCCTGTGCCAGTTGGGGATGCACACGGAGCTGCACGGGTAATGGCAACAGCACAGCCCCTCTGCAAGTGATGGAGGCACGGGGTGAGGCTGTGATGGAGGCACAGGGTGAGGCTCAGCTCCTGCGCAGCGCCGCTCTCTTCCATCACGAGTTCAAACCGAAAGGTTAAAAGCGTCTAATTATGCTGATGCTTTCCCCCCTGGATTAAACAAGAGGATAAATAGAGTACAGCGTGTTTCCTTGGGTTTGATTTTGTCTCTGAACCAGGCGGAGGATCCCTGGCAGCTGTCACGTCCTGTGTTTGATGGTGTCAGCGCTGCTGTTCGGAGGTGTTCCTCTCGCTGCTGTCAGCATTTTCCGGAGGAGGATGAATGCATCCATACAGTCTGTTTGCTGTCCACATATTCACAGTTCATGTGTTACATTTTACATAAAGTAAACTTAGCAAGGGGAAAACTAATTCTGCAATTCTTCAAAGCTAATGCAGAGTAAATATATTCTGACACTGACAGGTATTTCTTATTAAATAGCTCTGAACGGCGGCACTAGGTTTTGCTTAAGTGGCATTATTCTCCCCGAGCAAAGACAGTTCATTTATTAGTCATTCTGAAAACCAAATAACAAATATTATTCTCCAAGCAAACTAAACAAACCATTTAAAAGGGGTCTGTCTGAAATGATTAAAGTACAGTGTCTGAAAAGCAGCTGACATTTCAGTGCCAAAATACCATATGGAGATTCAACCGCTTTATTAGTGTGCTCCGACCCGAGCTGCAAACCCTGCTGACACCTCAAAGTGGCCCTCCCATGCACGGGGCGAAGCTTTCTGCCTCTTCTTAGGATGTCATTTTGGCAGCACGGTGCAGTAATTGCAGGGCTGGATGCGAGCGGAGCTCTCGAGTTCTGCCAGAGATACGCTGTGAAATAATGCAGCGAAGCCAAACGCTTGGGCTTTCCATTTACACCATAAAAAATAAATATATAGTGTTTGCCTTGCCTTCTTACAGCACTCCCCTTCTCCTAACTAAATATTTCCTTTCTTCTGAGCATCAGACGTTATTTCTAGCTTTCAGGCATGCAAAAGAAAGGAGCGCGCACACTTGTCGCTGTTTATTTATGGTCTGTGTGGGGCTGTGCTCCTGTGTCAGTGGATCCCCAGCTCAGCCAGGAGGAGTTCTGTTGTGAACAGAACAGCTCTGTACCACAGGGCTCCCGCTCCTGGAGGATCTGTGGGTGTGGGAGACAAAGCAGGATGGAGCAGGCAGGGTGAGGGGCTGGGGGCCAGCTGGTCCTAGCACGGTTGGTGTGAGCGATGCTGCATCAGCCCTGGGTTCTCCTTCTGCTTTAAACGTTTTCACGATTCATAAAAATTCATCAGATATTGCAAGCAAATAAATAGGTTTTAGCCTGGGGTTTGTTGGAAATGTGTCCACTCTTGCTGTCTCTGAAGCAGGACAGATCCAGTTGGCAAGGATGGATATAACGTAGGAGTGATGCAGGGAATTTAATAAAGGCGAGCAGGTACTGAGCTCCGTGCCTTATTAGCCTGCTTCTCTGGGATTAGGGCTGGGCAAATGAGCAGGGATGGGTCCAGCTCTGCTTCTCTTCTTGTCATCCCAGTGGCAGCAGATTACTTGACACTGGGGATTAGCTGATGCCATTACATCGCCAGGTAATGGTGGATATGCTGATGTCATTCTGGATGTGCAGCTGTGAGCGGGTCGTCCCCTCACCAGTGCCCTACAAGGAGCCCTTCCCTGCCTGCAGCAAGCCCTGGAACTATGGGAAGTGCTCAAAGTGCCTCTCCGGGCAGACGGAGCGGTTCGATGCAATGCTTTAAATAGCTCCTCCTTGGAGAGAGGGTCAGAAGGCGGGTGGGCACTGCGCTCTGCAGTGCTGCCAACAGTGGATGCATTTTGTGCTTTCAAAGGCGCTGCTGAAGGCAGGCAATGTGAAGGCGGGCGCATTGCTACAGCTCGGTTCCTACTGTAACACCCATCCGTGTCCCTGGGGCAGCCGGGGATACGCTGCCACCCCGGGCACGGCTTTGTTTGCCTCCAGCCGGGCAGGAGGACACCGGGGTTGGAGAGGGAACAGCTCCTTTCATCTGACATCCAGACCCAGGGCTGCTAATGAGGAGCCCGGGCTGTGGTTCCTATGGCAACTTGTGTTCCTGAAGATACAAAACAAAAGGCGAGAAGGGCCCATCCTGCTCCCTGCTCCGCTCCTACCTGGTGTGCCATGCTGGGAGTGTGGGATGCAAGGAGAGAAGTGCATAAAACCCATGAGCAGAACTGAAGGCTCGGGGAGTTCTTCCTCTTCAGACTGCTCCCCACAGCCTGATCTGCTCCCAAAAAGCTGCTCCCAGAAAGCTGCCCTCCCCATGCAGCCCAACACATGGCAGAGGCATCACTTTGGCTGCAGCCCCACACCAGCTCATGCAAGTGCAAGTGGCATTCCCTGCTTGCTCCTCGGATAGTGTCTCCAGGGCCAGCCGAGGTCTCTGCAAACTTTTATAGAAAATATAAAATGACATCTGGAAGCCAATGGCAGTGAGGCTTTCATTCCTCCTGTGAGCAGGGAAGAGCATTGCTCTCTCTTAAATTCCCCACAAATGTTATTGTCAAGCTCAATGGAGAGAACAGAATTGGTAATTGGGTAACGGGGCTTCTGGAAGCTCTTCCTGCTCCAGCCCTCAATTGCTGTATGGATTTCAGGAGACCAAACAAACTTGAGCCTGCTCAGCAGCCCCAGAGCTGTTTGCAGCCCCACGTGCAGGTATGGCAGCACTGCTGATGATGTTGATCAACCAAGGCAAGGCAGTGGGGGAAACCTGGGAGGGAACAGAGGTGCTAGACAAGGGAGGGAAGAGAAAAGGCAACTAGTGAAGTGTAGTAAAGCAAGACAGGCAGAAACCTACGCAGCTTTTCAGCTGGAGTGAGGCTTAGAAGGGAGATGTGTTAGCAGCTAAAATGAAAAATACACACCAAGACTGTGATCCAGAACCATTCCCAGAGGCACTGCAGGAAGGAGGCTTGGCGCTGCCACGTTTGTGCTGTGCTCAGGACAGAGGCCATGCTCCATGGGCAGCAGGAGCAGGGAGGGCTGTGGGGTGCAGAGCAACCCGGTCCCCCTCCCCCCAACCCTGCTCCCACCTCTCTGGCAGTTATAAGCTTCAGGAGCCCAGCCCTAGTGGAATGGCTTCAGTTTTCAAGTCTTTTCCAATTTGATGAAGTCAGGGTGTTGGAAGGCCTCGAGGGCTGCCTCAAAGGAAGTGCTAGCTTTATGTGCAGAACAGGGCGAAAATGAATAATCTCATTTCACTCTCTTTAAAGCATGAATGATCCCCTCCTGCTTCTCCTGCCCTCCGTCCCCCTCAGCTGGGGCAGAGAATAAGGCGTCCCACAACGAATTCACAGAGCCTGCAGCCATCCCCTGCTGCTGGGTACCCCTGGGCTCCCCGTTCCCACATGTGCAAGCAAGGTGCCTCTGCTGGGAGAAACACCCCAGCCTGGCTCAGGGCTCCCACTGCACATCGATCCCGAGTGCAGGTTTCACGCAGGCCTCCAGGAGCTGACAGCTCTCAAGTACATCCCAAGGATGAATAAAAAGTGACGGAGCGGGGAGCGATACCCGCAATCAGCCGGAGGCTCTGGGAAGACGGTGGCAAAGCCTTGGCGGCCAGCGGACGGCTGTCACGGCCACTTGACCTGGAGGCAGATGGTTCCTGTCCACCCGACGCGCTGTCTGCAGGGCCTGATAGGCGCTGCTGAAACACAGAAGGACAGAGAACTCGTGGTGGGGGCAGGAGGAGCGCTCGGCAGCGGAATGCCAGGGCCGTGCCATAGGGTCGTGCTGTCTGAGCGTGCGCCCTTTGCTGGGGGCGGCCCCCATCTGCACTGTGCCAGTGCCGGGCAGGGTCAGAGGGGCTGCAGAGCACGGGGAGCATGTCATGGGGTGATGTCACTGCCTGTGATGTCACCGCTGTCTTCTTCACTGGAGCACTTCCAGTGATAGCAGAGGTTCTGCAGTCTGTCTGCCAGCCTGGCACTCTCTGTACAGCGTAATTAAGCAAATGTATTAATAGAATAGAAGTCCGGGCCTGGGTAATGTTCTTCTGTCACAGACAAATGCAGAGACAAAGCAGACACTTTCTTCAGAAGTATGGCAGGATGCTATTAGTGGGCACAAACTCACATCCCATTAGTGCCATCGCTGTTAGGCAAAGCTGAGTCATTTGCATTTTAAACGAAGCTCCCAGACCAGAGTCAGCTCTGGGAGATGTGTGAGGTGTGCATGGGGTAGCCCGGGGGTGCAGCTGCTGCACCACAAAGCTGCCCCGTGGTGCTGGCACCATGCAGTGATCCAGCAGGACCCCGGCTGCAGGAGCAGCTCCTGCACATCGGCACTGCTCATAGGAAGGAGGTGCTCCTGTACCACCCATCAACAGTAAAAGTGCTCTGCAAGCTCTAGAACGGGCAGCTTCCCATCCCTGCCGTCAGTGATGATGCTGAGGAGTCCCCCCGTGCCACAGCCCTCACCTGCACCCAGCCCAGCCCACAGCCTGCTGTTCATGTTAACCCCAAATCCTTAATGAAGCGCTGCTCGGTCTGTCCTAACAAGGGCCTAACGGAGCGGGGGGGCTGAGGCAGCCACACCGACAGCACTGACACTGAACAACAGTTAGAAGAGAATTATTTTAATGAATACATTTCCTTTCAATTGTGCGTGAATAGCGAGATCCCATTAGAATGGGGAAGCAATTAGAGCTAATAAAGATGAACGCGCGGCACCGGGCGCATGTGGAATAACAAACAGTGAACAAAGGATCCAGGAGAGAGCCGACTCTAATCCAAACAAACGAGCGGCGATGAAAGGAGCGCGGCCGGGCTCCCTGACTGCGCGCCACGCGGCCCCACCGCCAGCACTCGTTGTTGGTCCTGGAGACAACGGGACCAACGAGCGGAGCGTGGAGCACAGGGCACGGAGCGTGGGGCAGCGGGCAGGGCTGAGCTGCAGGCGGATCTCGTGGTGACGGCTGGCATTGCCCCTGCCAGGAGGTGCCTCGACGGCAATGGGCACTGAGCAGCCAGAGCGCGCTGCCGGCGCTGCGGCGAGGTGGAACGGGGAGGGAGTAATGCCCTCTTCACAATGGAGTGTTTACACAGTAGGCTCGCGGGAAAATTAGGTAAACCGATAATTACCCGAGGATATTATTGGCTTTGGCAGAGTTAATAACAATTAGTGCTCTTCCTTTTCCAGACTTCTTACAGGAGAGACCTGTTGTAATCCGCAGTGTACAAAAGACCCAAACCACCAAGAACTGCTTCCATGTGTGCCTTGGGGGACAAAGCCAAGCAGCCCCCTGGGCCTCCTGCTGATGGGAGAATCGCCCAAAGACGGCAGGAAGCCGGGCTGAGAAGTGATGAGAGTTGTGCTAGCAACAATAATGTTAAAAATTGGAAGTGCTTAAAAATGCTTGGAAAAACAGTCTGCTGTACTTGCTCCTGCCCTCTCCAGCTTGGCTGGAGTGTGGTGTCAACGTTGGAAGGTTGGGTTGGTTGGGGTGAGGTTGGGTGGAGATGTGCAGGAGGAGTCCCACCTGCGTGGGGGAGAAGGGGACGCGGGGTGCAGCAACCCAACATCTGCACTGCAGCCCCTGATGCTGGGAGGGGGCTGAGGATGGAGCCTGATCTCCTATAGGAGCATGGCACAGCTGCCTGGCTGCCATCCATCTCCGCCCCACATTGTGTCTAAACATCTCCTCGCACACCTCCAACACGCAGCTCTGCCTCTCACCCCCGCGGCACAGGGAGATGCTCCTCCTCTCCTCCTCCTCGTCCCATTCCCGCACACCCACAGCCCCCACCCCGTCATGGAGGCTGTGGCTCTGTCCCGCGATGGACAGCCTTCAAAGGATCCCAACTCACAAGCACCCCCCCCCTCCCCGCCCCAAGCTGGCCCATAAATCACAGCATTGTAAAAATAAAGCAGCTCTGTGCGTGCACGCACATTTCAGGTTGCCTTTTAAAACCTGAACTTGTTTCTCGCACGTTGGCAGAAGAACAGAGGGGAGTCGGAGTCAAAAGGCGAGCTCGAAAAATAAACGCATACTTCTCTCTCGCTGCTTGTGAAGGGCTCCCATAGGAAAACAGCGAGAACCAGGGCAGGAAGAGGCCCCTGAGGGGTCGGTGTGCCCTTCTCCCCAAGCAGCTGCTCCCTGCAGGCGTGCTCGTGCCCATGGCTGCGGGGATGGGGATACCCAGTGGGCACCCAGTGGTCCCTTGTGTCCATTGCCCTCCTGATTTTCCCATTTCTCCCTTTTTGCCATCATTTCTCCATCGAAGGGATGCCGGGCTGCCCCGTCCCTGCCATGTGTGCACCACCCGAGGATGAGGCTGGAAGTTGCACCGTCTTAAGCCACAGTTTAACATAATTAGACATCCTGGCTTGAGGGCAGTAATTACTTTTATAGTCCTTAAACATATTTAAAAAAATAATAATAATTGCCTCCCTATTCAATGCCTTTCAAAAATCCTTTCAAATGGCACAGCCTTCTTCAAACAGAACTCAGCCAACAGTAATTACAATGAATTATTCCATGTTCTTAAGAACATGTATGTAGGAATTAGTCAACGAGCACTAAGAGCCACCCGGCTGTTTACCCCTCTGTGTCAACCAGGTGCTGCCTGGCCCCATGGGTCGTAGGATGGTAGGATCATTGAGATTGAAAAAGACCAACCTCAATGATGGTCTTGTCCAACCGTTGGCCTCCTACCACCACCATGCCCACAGGAGCCGCTCACGGCAGGGCTCCGAGCCGCTGGGTGATGGTGATACAAGCGGGGCCGCTGCGTTTCATCCCCAGCTGGGATAAATGAGGCATAATTCTGCTCCAGTCAAAGGAGAGACCGTGATTCACAGCAGCTGAGGATCTGGCCAACAGTGTCAGCATCACGACAATAGCGTAATGTTTTCATTATGCATTGTTTTTTGTCCAAATGCTTAAAAAATTATCTAGGAATTACTCACACATCCCGTAATAGTTACCAGTCTGGGTGCTCAGGGAAGGCTTTCTGGAGGCAGCGCACAGCTCAGCCGTCGGCGCTCCCGCGCCGTGCACAGCGCCCATCACTTCTGCTCTCCTCCTCCCCACGAACACAGAGCAGTAACCTCTCCCTGACAGTCTCCAGATCCTCAAAAATTGCTCGCTTGGAATTTTGGAGTAAATAGAAAATTGCTTTGCTCCCTTCTCTCAGGACAGCACGGAAAACAGATCCAAATGCAAAAGCAAGCAGCATGGCTCTGGAAGACATAACTAGGGAATGAAATTCTGCTTTCTGCCCTGTTTCAGAGTGAACGACCTTGGAACCAAGGAAAGAACTGGGGCCCACAACCTGGAGAACGGGCACATGGACACACATGGCCCCACCGGTGGGAACAGGACAAAGGGAAGGGGCTCACAGCTCCAGGATGGTGCTAGTGGGCTCTGCCCCAGCTCCCTTCTGCCCTCCACCTGGGGACACGTAACCTGCGGAGAGCCAGGAGTGTGCACATGGGCACAGCGGTGTGCTACAAAGCGCTCTGTCATTAATGAGCTGTGTTTTATTTCCCTGAGAACTGTTCAATCTGAGCTTTGGGGAGCCAGCTTTCCCTGCAAAAAGCAGTGAAATGAGGGGGAAAAAAAAAAAGGAAAAGCAAAGCCCACCTGTTTCCTGTTTTTATTTCCCCCACCCCCTGCCTTGCTTTATTTTTTTAGCATTCCCCAGTTATTTGGTAGCTCCTGCAACTTGTCCAGAAATACCTCTGCTGGCTCAGTGGCCTTTGGGAGCCCAGGAATTTAAGGAGGGCCTAAAAATTCCTAACCCAGCTTTAAACCCATGTGCTATGCGGTGCCCCCATCCCCACTCCCACCAGGGGATGCTGCCCTGGGCTCTCCCTCTCCCATTTGGTGCACACCTGCGACTGCTCCTGCACAAAGCCCCCTCATGCTGGAGGGCTGTGCAGCTGGGAGAGGTGAAGCCGTGGCTGCGTGTGGCTGCAGGACTGGGGGGGGAAGCCGCCAGCTGGGAGATAGAGTTCAACCCAATTTCTGTCGTGCCCTTCAGATGGTGCCTCGGTGCCCATTGCACACTGCCAGCAGCTCTTCTTTTGGAAGGGGAGAAAGAGCCAAAGTTCCCCACTGGAAGGAATCCATGAGAAAGCGGTCACAATGGAAACCCACCCCTCTAAGCTGGCATCACCTTCCTGCCCCGCAGCCCAAAAGATGCTTTGGCGACGCCACGCCGCTCCCTAGGAACCAGCACGCATCTCCGATATGATCTGCACCGCTCTGCCTCACAATAAACCAATACATTTTAACTCTGACCCGCGATGTTGCAAAGGAACCTTTTGAGTGAGGCTCTTTGGTGCAGTACAGATACGTCAGGGCTGATTGTTATTGTACATGTCAGCGCTGCTGAAGCGCGGGATAAAGAAGTCCATTGTGCACCCATGGAGGGACGGGGCGGATGATTAATGACTGCTCCCCCGATGCTCAGAGTAGAGATGGAGGCAGGATAAGGGCTCTGCTTCAGGAGGGGCCGTCACCAGAGGATATCCGCCCCTCACGGCCCCGGCGGGCGCTGGGCACGGTGGGGCACGGCCCCAAGGGCGCGCTGCCGCTCCTGCCTCCGGGCTCCATTCTGATCCTGGCTCTCCCCACGGAGATCCCCCTGTGCCCTCTGTGCCCGGAGGCCAGCAGAGCACGGGTGATTGCCCATTGAATGAGACGAATGGCAGAAAATCAGGGAAATTGCAAATTGATCTTTGCCTAACACACACGGCGACTTTGTTACCTATTTCTTGAGCCTCCACGCAAATACCTCCCAGACTAATTCGAAGGCGTGCCAAAGTAAATTACATTTCGTTTGCCTTAAATAAACAATGACTCTTCCAGGAAAGGTTTGTCTCTTCTGGGCACTTGCATCATTTATCATTGCTCCACTGTTTTGAGTTGGCTGCCCTTTTAGGGTGAGATGTCTCTTGGTTTTAGTGTGTGCGCAACCATAGAAAGGACAAGGTCTTACCCCAAGAAAAATGTACTGAGAAGATGTCATTAAAGCTAATGAGAGTCCAGGCAGCTGCAGCTCATTAGAGATTGCCCGGGGCCAGTTGTAACTGAGACCTTTAAATATACATCATAGTCAAATAAACAACATCATATTCGATCTGCAAAGTCTCTATCAGTTCCTGCACAGCCCTTATCGCTCAGCCTTACTTTTTGCTGAGAAAACGTTCCCTGTTCAATAACAAACTCAGGAGCCAAGGGCCGATCGCACTCAGGAATGATGCGCTGAGGGTGGGAGGGGGATCCCTCTTCTGAAAGCACCATATGAAATTAATTAATTGATCTCAGCGGTGGGAGGCAGCCGGGCTCGAGGGCACTGCCCTGCTCCAAGGACCAAGCAGTGCAAGAGCCTGCAACCATACCCAAAATGGGATTTTTAAGCAGCAATTGAGCAATATTACTGTTGTCGTTCCTCTCTTCACGTTCTGGATGTGACTTGCCACAAAAGAAAATGAGGATTTTCTGACAGCACTTCCCATTTGCTGCCATTACGAAGTGTGTAGTGAGGATCTGGGGATTTATGAGTGCGGGGGATTCCTCCCCCATCACAGAGCTTCC
Organism: Lagopus muta; assembly: GCF_023343835.1. NCBI lineage: Eukaryota > Metazoa > Chordata > Aves > Galliformes > Phasianidae > Lagopus > Lagopus muta. The sequence goes on from NC_064441.1 coordinate 7,955,926, forward strand.
ATCTCTGGGAGCACTTTGGGGTGGGCAGGCAGCATCCCTGCATCCTTGCCCCGACTGCTCAGCGTGTGACTATTGGGCTCTTATCTCCATAAGGAGTCACTGACACCGGGCTGCTTTCCAGGGAACGCTGCTCCCTTAATAGGCCATTATAGCTCTGTAATAAGGGCTAAACTCTTCTGGGGGCATTTAGTCGTAAATTAAGTAAAATAACACCGCTGATCCCTCCCTGCTCTCCATCCCAGCGGGGAGGGGTGGGGGGTGGATTTCTGGTGCTGCCCTCTTCTCTGTCTGCTCCGAGATGACACTGGGATGCTTTGGGCACATCCTGATGCCACCAGGTCTATGCCTGGGCACCCGTAAACAGTGCAGAGCAACAAAACAAATCAGAGAGAGATGAGGCTGGGCTCCTTTCTTCCTGTCTGCGCTCTGGTTCCTGCTTGGCATCTCCCCTAGGCAGGTTGGGGCACCCTAAGCCCAAAACCCCATCCAAGAGCTGGGCACCCCACGTTGCCCTGAGTCCCACCAGCCCTAATTAGGGGCAGCCACAGCTGTGCTGGTGGAGGAGCGGAAGCTGCATGGCCCCAGCTAGATGAAAGCGGACCCAGTGAGTGCAGTGCAAACCCTTCCACCGAGACCCTCCCCGCCACCAAGAGCCAGGTATATTGATTTAATTTGCACCTGTGCGTTTCTTGGCACCAGCCGGCCTGCTGCAAGCCAGGAGTAAACTCACTTAGGAGGCTTCTGGCACAAAGCTGCCCCAGCTGAGCACAACCAGAGTGAAACAAAGAGGGATCCGTGCGCTCGGCTCTGCATGCAGCCCCAGGCTGAGCCATGTCTTCAGCCCTACCTGAACCAGGACAGCAGAAAAGGAGGTGCTTGGGGTGAAGGATGCTGCATGCAATCCGCGACTCCTTTTAGCAACTGTTCCCAAAGCAGGGAATGCCTTGAAGAAGCCCTGGCCCTCTCCTGCCCCCTAGACCCATCATTCAGAGCCCCCAAGCCGTAGGAGCCCCAGCTGTGACCTCCACCCAAATGCTGCGCAGGATACTGGGGTTCCGTGCTCAGTTCCTCTCTGATCCCAATTTTCAATTCTTCGTAACTTATGTCATTAGGGCTGGAATTTTCCAGATGTGAGCTCCCTGCAAAGGTGACTCTTTCCTTTTCTTTTTTTTTTTTTAACCAAATGAAAGCATTCAGCCAAATGGTCTGGCTGTGTCCATTTTCTTCTATGTTTTTCCTTTTTTTTTTAGAGAGTACACATCGAACACAGATTTTTCCCATTACATATTAAATATAGAGAGAGCATCACCTTTCCTGGCTGGGGAGAGGGCTCCTGGCTGAGCACCACAGAGCTGGCAGGGCAGCGGGTGGGGATGGAGATGGGGATGGGGATGGAGTTGGGGTTGGGGGTGACAATGAGAATGGGGATGGAGATGCTCTGCTTCCCCAGTGCTGACACTTTGGTTGCCCAGCAATCTTATCCAGAGCATGGACTGCAATCTCCCAAGCAAGGCAACTTTCCCAAGTGCAGAGCAATCAGCATTTCTCCTTTATTAGTTGTTTTCTTAGCCAAAGTGGAGCAGTAAGGTGGGCTGGATGCTATTGAGATTCAGTTCAGTGTAGGTACAACTTCCAAATCCCTTTTACCAAATTTTGTGCCACCCCCAGCCATGAAGTACCCCCGAATTTCTCTTGCTTCTCCCTTCTGACACCTGATAGGAGCCTGAAGCAGACAGTGGGGTAGGAACATCCAGTCACATTGTCCAGGCGTGGGTTCAGCCCCAGGTGCAGTGCTTTGGCTCCAAAGATGAGCACGGGGCATCAGTGCTGCACCTCACCGCCAGACTCCATCCGGCCTCTGCACTGCCACTGGTAGCTGTGGGGTGGCCCCAAAAAAGCCCCTTCCCACAGCCTTCTCTCCTCCACAGAGAACCACGCACAAAGGAGGATCCTGCATTTCTCCAATTAATGTAATTAAGAGAATTAAACTTTCGGAGAGAGGGAGAGAGAGAGTTTTTCATTTTCTTTTTATTTGATTAGGGAAATTCCCACTGCGTGCTTTGTGCAAATGAAAGCCAGGTTCCTTTCCATTGTTCAGCAGCCCGGGGAGGACGCGTTACCTTTCAATCTCGCACGCTAATGTGTTTAGAGTTAAAATATCCCCTGCCCCGGGCGGCCACAGGAAGGATCCCGAAGCCCTGATTAAAGCACGGCCGCACGTGGAGCCCACGCAGATGGCCGAGACAGCACCGCTGCTGGAGGTGCCCGGCATCCTGGGGCCTCTTCACCTGGGGATGCTCCACAGGGGATGGGGCGCTGGGAAAAGGGAAAGCCCCGGGGTTGGGCAGAGAGCTGAGCTGAGAGCTGCCCCACTGCCCCAGCGATGGGGAGCTCTGCGCAGCCCAGTGCGGATGGTTTGCCCCACGACGCTGGGAAGTAATTATTTCTGTCGGCCTGAATATTAAAATCGTTTCTCCACGAGGCTGGGTTTAGCTATCAAGGTTACTAAAAAATAAAACACGCGGAAAAGCCTTTGTAAAATCCTATCATGAGGCCTCGGGAACTTTACGCCATCCCACAAGCGCTCAGAAATTACGAGCCAGGTCCCTAAAATGAGATAGGCTTAAAAATCAATAAGAATAAAAAATACATTATGACTTTTAATTTTTCTGCCGCTTTCTGAGCTTTCTAGGCACACGGGGGACATGTTACACATTAATGAAAGCCGCTATTCTCATCTAAACACAATTTCAGATGGTGGTAACTTGGAAACCACGGGAGATGTCACTGCGGCGTGAGCAGGGCCCCGTGGCACACACCTCACTGCAGCACAGGGACAGGGGCTGGGGTTTTCCAGTTCATCCCAATGAAGACGGCCAGTCTGGGGGCTGGGAGCTCTGCTGGGAGGTGAGAGAACTGCAGTCAGGGAGCACCGTGGGGTTGGGTTCCCAGCAGGAACTGCTTCCCTCAGCCAGCAGCTCAATGCAAGGATTTAAAACCCATCAGTTCCTGGGCTCACACCTGATTATATCGCTTTTTAATTAGGCAACGTATTTTTCTCTGTTAATCCCTAATTCCTCTGACTTCCCTCAGGGTCACTTGCAGAAAGGAAGCAGTGGGAGGGGACGGGTCGGGCGATGCCACGTCAACATCACCAACATTCCACCAGCACACCGGGGTGCTCCCATGGCCCTTCTGAGCCTAGCATCATGGAAGGGCAAACTTCCCAGTGTAACATCCGCAGCCTCTTCAGTCAGTGGGCTTTAATATTTCACTCAAGTGTTCTAGCCTTAATATATAAAATCTTTTTTAATTCTTGAATCATGCTGTGGAAAGCCCTCCCTGGACCCCTTCCCTCGCTCCCTGAGGTTGCTGCCTGGATCACTTCCCTTGCCCGTGCTCTGCGAGTTGCAGCAGGGGCTGCCCACAGAGGACACAGGGCGGTGCCCAGAGGTCCCAAATTGGGTCTGGAAAGCAAAACTCCATGGGTTTCCTTTGCTGATTGGTTTATTTTTTAAAATGAGCAAGGAGAGGAAAGCATCTTCATAACGAACCCCAAAGTGCTCCCACAGGTGGAGCTTTTTGCTGTATCAGGATGGAGCAAACTGCTCCCACTCAGTGCAAAACTCACTTTCTAACAGGCAGCCCCACATGATGGGCCCTGCAGCCCACATCTGTGTCTCCCCACCCAGTCCCAGCTGTGCCTTTTTAAGGCTCAGGGCTGGACAGGATGGCTTTCCCCAGTGGCAGTGTGAAATGGAGGAGCAATATGGGGTCTGAGCTTTTTGTGCTAGCAGCTTTCAGTCTCAATGCTGCTCAGCTGACTGCGTGGAGATTCTTGAGCAGAGACTTCCAGTTTTGGATGCTTAGCTTCCAGCTGTGCACTGCAGCCCTGTCAATAAACATTCAACTCGAGAACGAGTGTTCCTTCCCTGCAGATCTCCTGGGGAGGCTGAAGGTGATGGATGTCAGTGGCAGACGCACCACAAGTGCTGGTAAGCAGCAGGAGGATGGGGTCAGGGCTCTGTGTGTGCTTGGGCATAGGGATGGATGCTTGGGAAGGGCTGTGCCCACAGCATTGCTCTGGCCTGGCCCTCCCCCCACCTGGCATGTGGGTCCGTGTTAACCTGGTGTCCTCAGTGCCTTCACCTGTGAGGACCCCCAGCTCCTGGGGCCCCGCCAGCCCCACGCGGTGCTTCCCAGTGCCTGTGGTCAGGCTGTGTGTCAGCAGGATTAATGATAAAGGCTTTAGGAGATCTGGCTCTCATTTAAAACCAAAACAACACGTGGAAATTTAGGGGGGGGGGGGGGGGGGGAGTTGTTGTCCCGAGGCGAGGCTGGGATGTGGCTCATCGCAGAGCCTGTCGTGCAGTAACATGTGCCAGGGCCTTCAGAGAAGGTACGAGCAAACACCTGGTACACAGGAAAAACCCAGCCTCCCAGGAGTGCTTTCTTCTTTGTCTTCTGCTATTAGTCATTAGCTCATGCTCCAGAGCACATGGCCTCACCTCCCCTCCAGGCACCTTCTCTTTACCTGCCTTGACTCACCGAGCTGCAGGAACTTTTATTAGCTGCAGAAATGTCGGTTCTTCTTCATAAATCTCCCAAATGTCTCTGCCCTGCTGTATCTTAGGGCAGCGGGTCCCATGCATCCCTCTCATGGTTGCGTAAAAGTGAATTTCTCACCAGTTTTCTGTCTTTGGATTCAGCTTCAGCCCTGAAGTGGGGACAGGAGGTGCCCGCCCCTGCAGGATGTGGGGCCCTCTGGGTGCCAGGATGAGTTCCAGCTCTCCGGTAATGAGCTTAAAGGGGGGACCGGGGCAGCCTGACGGCGATCTGCCTGTTGCGAAAACTTCCTTGCTGGCGGCACTGGGGCTGAAGCGGTCTCCCAGGGCAAAGCTTGGGGTGGTGCCAGGCAGGGAGAGGTGGGGGTTTGGGAACGGGCCCAGCAGAGGGGGGGTGTGGAACAGGGGAGCGTTTGTCTTGATTTAATCTGACACTTCAACTGGAAGGGGTGATTTGTAGCTGCACGCGTTTAAAAACCTCCTCGAGACAGGGAAGTGAAGGCAATAGTAGGCTTGGGTGCCAGATCAGATAAGATGCTGTGGGTAATGCCTCTACCTTCCTCCTTTTTATCCAGCTTTATCTCCTAAAAATTCTGATGGCTCAAAGTTCTCCGCTCCTGGCTCCATCTCCAGCATCCCACATGGAGCAAGGCAACCAAACCCCACGGGATGTGCTTCGCTGCGTCAGGGCTCCCAGCAACGCGCACCCTGTGCCCACGATGAGCATGGAGAGGTGTGTGGTGACACCCCAGTGGGTGACCCATACCCCCACAGGACAAACTGGGGACGTGGGAGGAGCCAGTGTCCTGCAACCGGCCCTTGGTGGGCACTGGGGTGGCCCTGGGGAGGCTCCGGGAAGCGCTGGCTGGAATGAATGTGTTTTGGCACCAGCCCTAATCCTTTCCTGCCAACACGCTGATTGGAATTGAATTTCCAATAGGAACAGTTGTGGGGCTCCTATCTGCAAGCCAGAGGGGAGAGATAGAGATTTTTATCATGCTTCACAGTTATTCCTTTCATTTAAATAGAAAGGAGCAGCCGCTAACAGCACTCCAGCTCTGTGGCTCTGCCCCATGGCCACGTTCTGGATGTGACGGGCTGGAGCTGACGTGAGCATAGTGTGTGTATTTTGGGGGGGGGGGGGGGGGGAGAAGGGGGGTGGTGGTGCTCCCCATCCCCTTCCAGCTCCACACAAAAAGATGTGATGGCTTCAGCCCAGCCCCAACGGCTCCTGGTGGGGCTCTGCTGTACCTCCTCCCCCCTCTGGGTTGGGGGCTTCAGGGCTCTTCACAGCAGAACTGCGATTTTGCTCTGCAGTTCCTCCTGCAGCAGCCCCCCCTCCGTGGGCTGGATGGCCTCTGCAGATGGATGGGGGTTTGCCAGAACCCTGGCACCTCTCCCCACCCTTGGCCATGCTCTCGCTGTTTATTTCCCACCTCCTCTACGTGGCGGTGACCAAATCAGGGCATGTTCCCCACTGAGACCGGCGCTGGGGAGGGTGCTGGAGGCGAGATGCTGTTTTTGTAGCTCAGAACAATGCTCCTTTTTTAATCATTCTTTTTTTTTTTTTTTTTTTTTTCCTGCTGCAGTGCAGTGCTCCTGCCTCCGTTACAGCCCCCAGCCCTGGTCTGCAGACAGCTGCCTTGCCAGCTCTCCCTGCGTTTGTTTAGGCATTTCCCCATCACCCCCAGCGTTCACTGGCTTGAACCTCGTGCACACTCTGTTGAACGCCCTCCCGTTTTTCCTGGCTCCATCTCTGCTTTATCAGGGCCGCTTTGAGCTCCGACCCTGCCTTCCCATGCAGTGGTGGAGCCGCGGCAGCTCTCCCGCAGGTGGGGAGGTGGATTGTGGCCATTCGGAGCTGTGCACAGATTCGGGATGGAGCCGGGGACGCTTGTCCCACTGCCCCTTCCTCTGACGCTTCCCATCCTCAGTCCTTAACAAATTGAGGCAGTTCCACTTGAGGTGAATGCCCAGGGAGTGCCGCTGCTTGAAGATAAAAAGCAGGCAAACAGGGTCGCCAGCGTGCCCAGGGGAAAGAAAACATCCCTGAGAGTCGGGGGGAAGCGGCACGGTGTGGCTCTGCACTGCCCTCCCCCCCGTGCTATTGTTGTTGCCGTTCCCTCTTTTGACCTGAGCAGTTTGCAAATATTTTCAGTCCTGCCGGTTGTTTCCATTAGTAAGAAAAATCAATGACACAGCCACAGAGCTGTCGCAGAGCGGCTCTTCACTAAAAACAGGCAGAGCACCGCTTCCCTGAACGCGGCTCTGCCTGCTCCCAACCCGAAGCTCCTCAAAGCCACCCCAAAATCCCCCTCGTGGAGCTGGTGCTGCGGGCGCCCAGCCTGCCCTGCAGCTCCGACGGCGATCCTCCTCCTTCCCAGCGCCGTGCCCCACAGCTCGCACCCGGCCACGGCTCGGCGCTTCCCGCTAATGGGGAAGGCTGCTATCATTTCATCCAGTCGCCGGATAATTTGCCAGGAATGCCTATTGATTTCCTCCACTCCTCTGCGCGGGCAGGGGGAAATAAGAGCCATTCGTCATTGCATTATGTAACGGTAATTAAAAATTACTAGTTAACCTCAACCAAAAATTGAATAATTTGAAATAAAATTAAATAATTCTAGGTAATCAGTACTGAATGAGACCATTATTTTACTTATCAGTAACTAAAAATTACCCGGCGTTTCTCCTTGTTTGGATGCTCTTCCTCCCCCTCTGTGTCAGTAGAGCCTTTCTAATTTGTTTTAATTGTTAATTTTAATGAGTAGTGTTTTTCTGATAACATTTTACTGTGCTTTTTGTTGTTGTTTCTTTTTGAGATGGCTTTCGCTGCGCTGTGCAAAGCCTGGAGCACCTCAATGTGGGAGCAATTTGGAAGCTAAATTATTATTATTTATTTAAATGAAGCCCTCCAGCCTCTGTAACCATTTGGCTGGTGTTGTAATTGCTGTGCCAGTGTGATGGAAGCGCTCGGTACTCACCTCTCTCAGCCACGGGGCTGACTTAGGAGCGCCTGGATGCTCTTCCTCACCTGGTGTTATCCTGCATGGCGCGTCCTCTGCCACCAGTCCTGGGTTGGTTTTGGATGCAGAGTTGTTCTTTCACCTGGTTTTGTGCTCAAGGTGTGTGGTGATGGCCTGGGGTGCTGTCATTTTGGGTGAGAGCGTTTTGCCCACTTTTGGTGGTGGTGAGCTGGGTGCTGACGTGGTCATGGTGCTGACCTTGCCAAAGCTCAGGAAGCATGTGGACAATTCTCTGAGACGTATGGCCTGATTATTTTGGGTGGTCCTGTGTGGAGCCAGGAATTGGGCTCAGTGATCTGCATGGGTCCCTTGAGATGTTCTGTGATAGGTTATTTTGGAAAGGGAGGTGTTTCTTGGATGGGAACCCACCAAAGTGCTTTGCTAAGTGGTGCCTATGAAGCTCTTCCAACTTCTGCTGCTGTCCTGTTTTTCTCTTTGCTGGTGGGCCCTTGTGGGTTCTCCATGCAGCTCAACCCCACGAGCTACCCCATAGCGGCCAGAGCCTGTGTTTGCTCAACGAGCCTCAAGTGAGCCCAGCGTGCCACGGCCTCTCCTCTTTCCCAGCCCCTCTGTTGCTTCCCACGACACTTTGGGTCATGGCTACCAGCTGGGACAGCAGGCAGGGAGCACCTTCCTTCCCACAGGGAATTGCTGGGATCTGCTTCCCCTCTGCTCTGCACAAGGGTTGTCACCTCCCCGCTCTGTGGCACGGCGCAGTGTGCGCTCAGCCGGGGATGATGCTGAATTCCTTGCTGCTGCTGGATTGCATTACAGCCTCCTGTCTGCAGCAATTTGCTATGCGCCATCGCCCTGGGGGCACAGCGGGCTGCTCTGCTCGCTGGGTTTCTTCTTGGGAGCTGCAGAGATGCCTTCCATCCAAGGGGCAACACATGGAGAAGCCCTGGGGGTGCTAATGGGGCTGGAGCACACTGGGGAGCCTCAAGGCTTCTGCTGGCCCTTTAGAAAGGGATCTGGAAATCTCCTGTCCCTGGTTGTTTCCCATGCCCTGCTGGGTGTCTCTGCAGAAGATGGAGCCTATAAAACGTCCTTACAGCATACACTTAGCAGGGAGCAGCCCTCAGCCTGCAATAGCTCATGCTGCATGAGCTGACCAAATAGGAGAGCAGATGGAACGAGCGAATCATCTGAGGGTTTTTGGTTTTTCTCTCTTTTAATGAGACCCTCTTCTCTTCTTCCCTTCCCCGGAGCTCTGGGAGAGAACAGCCTGGGAAGCTCGGCCGGGTGCCAGAGCTGCCTCCGCACCCGGTGCTGCTCTGCTTAACCCTGGAGCAGCTCCAGTCAGAGGGGCTGGGGTGGGAGCTGGGGGGGCATCCCCAGGATGTACTCAGGCAGCCCAAATACGTAGGGCTAGCTCATTCCTGCAAGCTCCTCTCCTCTCCATGTGCATGATGCCCCAGCTTCCAAAATCCAAGTGTCCCCATAAAACCAGTTTGGTGCTGGGGGGTGATTCTTGGCACAAGCTGCTGTTCACCACCCCCCCCCCCCCGCCCAGACCACCACCTCTTCCACTCTGCCACCCTGATGGCCCCACTCACTGGCTCTGTGGCCAGCCCCTGCCCTCTGCTGCTGAGAGCTGGAATTCCAAGCTGAGGCTAAGCAGCCCCAGATCGTGGGGTGCACACAGAGACATGCCAGGCATTGAGGTTCAGCCGTTGTGGGGCCCGCGTGGCCCCATAAGGCTCCTCCCCACCTCACACCTCTCACGCCCAGCAATGCTTTTGTGTATGCACTTGGCATTCATTTCCCTTTGCTTAATTTCATCCCATTTAGAGCTAGTAAAACTACTCCCTGCAAGCAATTTATTCGACAAATGTAGCTGGCACTTGCTGTTGCTGAGTTGTCCAGGAAGAGACCACAATTTTTAATGATTTTTTTCCATTCAGTGAATGCTCTTTATGACTGTAGCTAAGCTCAGGGTTGTTCATGAATGGCAATGGCAGCACAGTAAAGAAAATATCCAGTGAAGTATTTGAGCTGTGGAGCCTCAGTGCCCAGAGATATGGTGGATGCCCCAACCCTGGAGACACTCAAGGTTAGTTTGTATGGGGCTCTCAGCACCTGATGGAGCTGTAGGTGTCCCTGTTCAGTGCAAGGAGTTGGATCAGATGGCCTGTAAGTGTTCCTTCTGACTTAATGGCTCTGTGGTTCTGTGAACTGCAGCACAAAGCTGGGCACTTCGTAGCACTGTGCATTGCTTCTCTGCCCTCAGTGGAAGGCCTCAACCACCTCCACTTCCACCCAGAACCGAACTCATTCAGACATTCCATAAATGCGTCTGCTTGAAGAAAGGAATCCATGGTTGGCCCTGGGCCATTGACAGCACCCAGCCATGCTCCCAGTCCCTGGAGGTGCCCAAGGACCCCATGCCAATTGCTTGATTCTGAGCACTTTGGCCTTTTCTTGGAAATCAGCCCCTGAGCCCTATAATCCAATGGAGTTTCTCTTTATTCTGATTGTGACAGACGTTTGGGAACACTCCTTGTTGCTTGCTGGGGGAGGGGTTGGCCAAAACCTTCCTCTTCTGGAGCAGTTTTATGGGAAATGCATGATGAGGAAAAGATGGTGAGGGCTCACCGTTCTAATTAGGGTTGGTTCTGTCTTGCAAGAGGGATTGGAGGGCAGTATTTATGAATACGAGTCGGTTCAGAAAAATTCTTAGCGCCATCTGTTTGAGAGAGAACAGGAAGAATTTCAATATGCTTTAGACCTTGAAGAGTGATGTTTGTATAACAGGCTCATAAAATCAATTTCTAATAGTTACAGGTACCCCCTCAGGAATTTAAATAGTCTGTTAACAAAGTTATTCCATCTGCCAAGCAAATGCATTAAATATGCACGCACCGTGCTGTACGGTGGGCTGCGCGCTCCTCTCTCCGCATGCTCCCTGCAGGCACTGTGCTGATAGCCCTGTTTGAATGGGAGCTCCCTCACCTGCCTTTGGCTTAGCAGAAAAATCATTTTTATGGCCACCTCGTCCCTGAGAGCCAAGCACGGAGCTGCTCCATTGCTCCGTGTGCTCAGTGCAGGACTGAGGGCTGCGGGGTGGCAGCAGGGGGTACGCATGGTCAGGCTGTCAACATGTCACCTGCTAATTCGACTCTGCATTGAGTGCTGCCTGTGGAGCTGCACAACACCTCGCCAACGCCGCCAGGATTGCATTCTGCACGCGATCAAGGGTGATTTATAGCAAGGGTTAGGCCGTGCATCCAGAATATCGATGGAGGAGTTTGCTGCCTGTTGTTCTTAATGGCTGTTGCATCGTCGCACCGATTGCTCCCTGTTGGCCCCTGGGAATGGGCTCTGCTGGGGGTTCTGCAGCACAGGGGTGGCCGTGGTGCATGCCCAGGTGGCAGCTCCAGGTGGGCAACCTGCGGTGTGCTGCCCGTGAGTGGCTGGCCCGTGCCTGTGGCATCCCGTGGTAAAGTTTCCTTTATGCTCTCCCAGTGATAATCCCTTTGTGCTGGGCGGTTTCTCTTTCTTTTTTAATTTAAAAATCTGCATTCCCACTTCCACATAGCTCGTTATCTCAGGCCGTGTGATGAGGTGTCCGGGCTCCATCCCGGCAGAGATGATGCAGAACACATTCGCTCCGGCTGTGCGATTGGACCCCCCCCTCCCGTGGGGAGCGGGTGGTTTTCATTTCAGCCTCTTCCATTAGAAGCTCTAAGGGGAGCACCATCTATTAACCAAGAACTGCAGGCCTGTAAATTTTGGCAAGGAAAGGCACTTGGAAGCCAATCATCTGTATTTTCTCAGGCCTGATGTCCCCCTCCCGGCGCACGGCCCCGGCCGGCAGGAGGCAGGTACGGCCGCTCCGCTCCGTGCAGATTGATGGTGTCTGCTCTGGAGCCCGCGCCGTCTTCCCTCTCCCTCCCTCCCTCCCTCCTTCTCTTTCTGTTTTGTTCCTTTCCTTTTGAGCTGTTTCTGCTTCATTTGGGAGACTCCTTCGGCTGCCAAGTCCTGATGTGTATCTGTTCATTTCCTAGGGCAAACACATTGATCTGTGATTTCTGTTATGATACTGCAGATTCTTACTCCCTTTTTTCTTTTTTTCTCTCTTAACTTTATCCTGTCATCCAGGAGGTGGTTTCTGTGCTAAGAAGAGCAGTGTTTCTAGAAAACGCTCGTTTCCCTGACTCATAGCTGTGCCTAATTGTGTACAGAGCCGGCGTCCATCCCTCTTAGTTCCAGTGTAATTGTTTGTGGTGTGCTCCTTTGTGATTGTGTTATTCCAGTAATAACAGGCAGCCTCCTTCCAGATATTTATTCTTTTCATGAACATCAGCATCCTGGCAAAAGGCTGGGCTCTTTTCCATCTCAGCGCTCTACTTCATAGCTCGAATCTGGGATTAATGCTTTGGGGATCTCAGCAAAGACTTTCCTCCTTTCCGCTCCCTCCTTCCAGAAGCGCCGTCTTTCTGTGCTGGGATTTGGGGCTGTTGGACACACGGTGCTGCTGCTGGGGATGCTGCCCGCTGCTCTGCTCACTGTGTTCACTGTGGCGTTCTGCTCTTTCATTTTGTTGTTCTGCCTCTTTGGCAACAGGGCTTAGCGCTGGTAATGCAATGAAGGGTGGATAATTTGGGGGGCAGAGAGCAGCCCCATCCCCTCTAATTCACCACCGCACCTCTAAGCATGAGGCATCAGTCTTGCAAGACCTCATTTTTCATTCTGGGTCAGTTTTACAGCACACCGGTGTGTGCTCAGCAATTTATGACACAGGCAGAAGGATGAGATCCACATGGCTGAATGCGCCCTGTGTTAAATCCTGACAACTTACTGGGGGAACTGGTGGCAGGACCCTGTCCTCTCCATGGCAGACGTCCTCCCGTGCTGGCAGAGTGCACACTGCAGCTCTGTGGCTGTGTCGCAGGTGGCGGTGAGGAGGTTATAAAACCTGTAGCTCCCAGATGCAAACTGCTGAGCTGCGTGGCACCAGGGCTGCTTCCCAGCCTGGTTCAACCACCTGCGAACAAAGGGAAAACATTGGTGGTGGGTGCCCAAAACCTCAGCTGTGCCCCAGCGTGGTTCGGTTTTCCATGCCCTGCTGGTGGATGGCTGGGTTCTGGCAGCATCCTGACCCCAAACCCAGGCAACCTGCCACACTCAGCTCCTGCATCCCTGCCCTGGGGCTGCCCTCCCTCAGCACGGGTCGTGGCAAGCAGGCGATGGGCCCCCCGCTCTGCCACGGCCCCGGGCGCTGCCGTCACCCTCCCTCACTGCGTGGGAATCGCTCCCAGGGTCGGAGCATGCCGAATTTCACTTTTCAAATGGGGCTCCTGGCACCCCGCCAAGCTGCTCTTCGTGTTGTCAAATATTTTGGCAAACTGCGTCTCTGCTTCAGCCTGAAAGTGCCTTTCGCTAGGGAAACCGCGCTGAGGCGAGCAGTGAGCAGAGCCGGGAGGGGAGCGCAATTGGATGGGATGGATGGTTGGCTTGGATTTGGCTGGAATGGGATGGGATGAAATGGATTGGCATGGTACTGGGGACGGGATGGGACGGAGAGTTGGGTTGGATTTGGTTGGGATGAGACGGACAGTTAGGTTGAATGTGGCTGAGGAGAGATGGCATGAGATGGGTTGGCATAGTGATGGGATGATGTGGGATGAGATGGAATGGGATGGGACAGAAGGGTGTCTTGCTGCCAGCTTCATCCTGCACAAGAAGTGCCACCCTGGTGCCACTGCATCCATCCCAGCCAAGGCACAGCCGGGCAGAGTGGCCACAGCCAGCAGGGAAGAGGCCAAAAAGTCTCCCGAGGTGACTGCAGTGATTGGTGCCATCAGGCTGAGCGGGGCAAATTGTATTGACAGGAATAAGGAAACACTAAAAACTGGTTTTCAAGTTGCTCTTTTGGCTTTTTGTTCTGAAATTGCTCTGTATTAAAAAGGGAATGAAAGAAGAGGGGAAAAAAAAGAAAAAACAGGCTCTAAGTAAACTAGAAATAAGGGGACTGTATTTTTTTACCAGCTCATTGGAAAAATGAAACATATTTGTTCTGGGTCAGACCAAAATGAGCAAAGCAATCAGTTATCCACAGCGCCGCAGTGCAGCCTGCCTCCCTTCTGCTCGCTCTCCTGGGCATCTTTGAGTGAATATCCAATACCTTTTTATGATGGCTGAAAGAAAGCATCTCCTGGGAGGAAAAAGCGAGGTGTGATCCCAAAAACTCGGCCGGAGCCGTCCCCTCTTGCCGCTGGCCAAGGCTCCTTCCCATCACGTTGTGCGGTGAGCGCGCACGTACCCGCGGCCCCGACTCCGCGAGAGGTTTTGAAAGCCTGAGAAATCTTCCTGAAGCCTGGTTTCCGGCCAAAAACCCGAGGTTATGCAAACATATGCCGAGCTCGCAACCAGGCTGCGTGTGTTGGATGGAGAGCAGCTTTGCGAGGCAGGTGTGAGATGATGCGGGAAGAGCTGCTTTCGGCAGCTGCGCTGCACGAGGAGTGAGCGTTAGTCTGCAGGACAAACACAGACCTCACCCCATACGCTGCAAACACAGCCCTGGGCCTCCCAGGCTGAGGTTCTGCCCCCCAACCCTTATGGAAGTTGCTCAAAAAAAGGGACTTTGGGAGCACGCTCACCTTTGTGCTCGCTGGAGGTTCCCAAAATGCAGCAAATGGGTGATGGCCAATGCTGGACCAGGGTGGGAGGCTCCGTGGAGATGGAGGCCAGGAGAAGAACGAGCTTTGGGGGATGTTTGGGGACAGCAGCTGGGAGCTGCGTCCCGCATGGGGCAGAGCAGTGGTATTGCTGGCATGCTGAGCACCTTGTTTGTTAGACTGGGGGCATGTCGCAACAGTGCTGCATTGTGCAATGGTGCTTCCCGCTTGCGGGGCTGCATTGCTGGGCTTTGCTTTCTGCTCGAGGTCCTGCTCCTTCCTCCCATTCTCTGTGCTCCCATACGATTTTCCTTTCCCTTCACCTTTACCCAGGATGGGAGGGCACAACCTCAGGCGTGCGCCCGGTTTGAGGAACAGCCCACTCCCCATATCCTCTGAGACCTCAGTGAACAAACACAAGCTCAGCACAGATTTCTCAGAAGCTTAAAACGTTGCACAACTTGGAAGAATTACCGGTGGGAAAATTGCTGCGGCACCCCAGGGAAATGCAGCGCGCTGCCACAAACAGAGGCATCTGAGCTGCTCCTCAAAACGTCTGCAAGAGCTTCTCCATTTGGCTGCCTTCAGTTTCTGCAAATCGGCTGAAATCTGCCCTGCCTGAGTCGTGCCCCCACTGCTCCAGGGGATTTTAGTGTTACATTGGCACAGCTATTAGGAACCAAAGGAAGGATTTTAACATGGAAAACATTGGGCAAGCCCAAATTTTGTGCGAGCGTGCAGCATGGTGAGGAGTGCCCCCCTCGTTGTTGGGGATGGGAGAATGCTCCTGTACCAGAGCACAGCAAACAGAGGGGTGCAGGCACCACAGCCCTCTTCATGGGTTCCTCTGCAGCATCTCAAGCATTGTGTTGCCTCGCATTGCATTGCAATTCATTGCATTTGTTTTCCACTTTGCTGCAATGCACAGGATCCTCATGTGCCCCGGCTGCACCACGTCCCCACGGTGAGGTCCCCTCCATACTTCCCCTGCAGGGAATGCAGTACCTTGGGAGCTGTTGGCCTCTGGAAGCAATTTAGCAGGGGACGTGGCTATTAATTTAAATAGATTACAGAAATTTGAACTAAGCTGCGTATAAATCTTCTGAGCGGCTCTTTAGGCTTCACTCTCAGTTGTTTACACATTTTTGTTTTAAAGAAGCACTTATTGATTTCTGAAGCTCAGAAGCTCTGCTCAGAGCTCACCTCTCCAGGCGCAGTGGCAGCGCTTTGCTCCTGCACACGTATCACCTTTCAGAGCTACTGTGAGCGAGACGCAGATGTTGTTGGGTCTCAGGTAAAGCCATCAAAGGTGGACGCTCAATCAAGTTTGACATCATCTCCAACCTGAAGGCAAACGGCTTGGTTTTGATTAGCAGCCCGCGGGGCCGAGCTGAGCCCGTATCAGCGCTGCTGCTGCTACTCTACCTGAGTTGCAAAACCACAGATGGTAATTATAACGATAAGTGCTTACAGATTTCCTAACAACAAAGATAATTTGTTTGCTCCATGCCTTGTTAGAAGGGGAATTTTGTTCTGGTGGCTGGGTGGTTCGGGGATCAGCCATTGCCCTTTCACCCCTCTGTCCCCGACGTGGCCACTCCCCTCCGCGCGCCGATGAAATGCTGATCCCGTGCGAGGAGTGCCGGCCCCACGTAGAGGGGATGCCCTGAGCAAAGGAGCGCTGCCAAAGCCACAGCTTTCCTCCCACCTGAAGGTGAGCCCACGGGCAGCCCCGCGTGGAATCCGCCCGATGAAGTTCCCGTGGACGGCACAGAACGGGGCACTCAGGACGCAGCCTCACTTTCTGGCTCCCTTTAATGACCCTGGAAGGCCGCGGCTTGTTAAGTGCCCGCTTTGCTTTCCAGAGATCCCTTCCGGCTGCCAAGTGTGCTCGGCAAACAAAAGCATTCCTCTCTGCTCCGGGGCCGCGGCGGCCGCCCGTATGGTGAGCAGACGGAGGCGATTAGCGCACACAAGGGCTGCCCCGCTCCGGTCCTTGTGCACAGCCCGAGACCCCGGGGAGAAACTGCTGCTGCGGTAGGGACCCCTCCTGAAGTGCCCTTGTACCTCCGCACGAGCTCGCATTAGCTCTGCGCAGGCACAGTACCTGTGGGGTCCTGTTCTTGTTTCCCCTCTTTCCCAGCTTGGATCAGATGTTTTTTCTCCAGGCCAGCAGTGCTTGGGGTAACTTGGGAAGGTGATATCGATCTTGTCCGTATTTGTTGCTGTAATGAGTCACAAGTTCTGTCTGTGAGCAGAAATGCTTTGGTGGTGCCGGGCGGCTAACCTGCATGTCTGGAAGTGTAGGAATTCCAACAGAATTGGGGAACCAGTGTTTTCTTGGATTCCTCAAGGAAATTACACTAATTGCATCAAGCCTCGGGTCTCTGCAGGGTGCAGATGCAATAGGATGTCCCCAGGGCTTGTCCCTGGCACGGTGGGGATCCAGCAGACTCAAGCCTTTGTGCTGCTGCAAGACGGAACCATCAGTGCGCTGTCTCATGGCATTGCTATGGGCAGCGAATGGGGCTGAGCAGAGTCCTGAGCTCGTGGCATAGCTGGGACGTGTGCCCTTGACCACAGCAGTCAGATTGTGGCTATGGGCACTGCTTCACTGTTATTATTACTATTATTATTACTATGATTATTTTGAACCGGTTTTAGTATTTGGGCTCTCCCAAGTGCCTACGCCAACATCTGCACGCAGGCGCAGCGTGTGGTGTCACAGCAGAATGAATAGGCCTGCTCCACAGGATAGCCCTAAACAATGGTCCCACGTTAATCAGCTTAATGTTAATCAGCTTTCTGCACTGCTCGGATGTAAGGGAGCTCCAGAGCGGGACGCGCTTCCATGGAACAACGCTGGAAGCAGGACAGCGTGCGGCCTGCGATGCTCCACGATGGGCTTCATTTATCCATTAACTCCCAATTTGCCTCCAGGCTCAGAGCATGGAAAAAATTAGAGCAAAAAAAGAGAATTTTTCCGGAAGCTCTAAGTGAGGAAAGGAAGGTTGTAATAGAAATAGTTTTTAACCTTAATTATGGCTTCTAATGGAAGGAGTTGTGCAGGCTCAGCAGTGGGGCTGGTGAGCAGCTGGGGGTATCAGAGAGCAATGTCGTGACCCCCAGCCCAGCTATGCCAGTTTAAACCATGCGAGTATGCAAGCACTGAGCTGGCATTAGGCAGTGGTGGGAGCGGGAGGGATTAACTGCTGCATGGGAAGCACACTGCCTTCGGGGTCAGGTCAGACCTCCTTGCTCTGGAAACCTGCTCTTGTTATTGCTGCTCTCACCCAGGGATGGGTCACTTGGCACCGCTTGGGAGCAATCGTGTTTGGGGTTAACGTGGTCTGGAAGGCTCCGCTTGGGGCAGGAAGGGATGCTGTCCTTGGGGGAGGGCTGCAGAGCCCTGATTCATACCCTCACCCTGTGCCGTGGGGCTGATGGAAGGCTCACCTCGTGCCACCTTTGTGCCTCCTGCTCTCAGCTCCCAGGAGCATGCAGGAGCCCGACTGCTCTTCTGGGTCCTCAAATGCGCTAGGAAACCCCAGTGCTGCCGGGGGTGGGGCTGCTCGGAAAATTCTGGTTTCCTGCTGGAGATGCAAACACGTTAGTTCCCCTCCATTGCCTGTGCCTCCGTGTAGGCTGCGGAAATACTGCAAATGTTCCACACACAGACACTTAACCCTTTGGAGCTTCCATATATAGCGTTAAATACTGCAAAGAATCAGCCCTTGCATTTTGCCAGTTACTGTTTTAAAGTTCTTATCACATCTATTTCGCCTTATACTAAGGTTTCTGCAGTGTGTGGGGGAGATCCGTCTCCCTCCCTGCCTAGTTTATCTATAATTCAGGACATTTTTACACTTAGGTTATAATTGACTTTTCCACGCTGCAGCGACTCAAACAATAACTATTAATATTCAGCAGTCTACAGCGATAAAGATTTCCATTTACTCTCTTTTACTTAACCGCGTGAGTATACGGCATCCTATCTCGCACGGTTAACACTGAATTCATTCATATTTATCCTTCATTTTCCAGTGTAACAATATTGAAAGAATGAACAGCACGTTGGGCAGCCCCGCGTCCCAGGGATCCTGACCTCAAAAACTGATGTTTGGGGCTGCGGGCAGCGCGTGGGGATGGGGCGCACTCATACATCACTTCGGCACTGGGTTGCCCTCCCCACTCCTTCTTCCTGGCCTGGGACCAGCAGTGCTGCCGGCTATTAGCCCGCCTGCTGCTCGCTGCCCTGGGAGCCATCTCAGGGTGAATGAATGAATAAACACAACGGCATTTAGCAAGATCTGAAAGGAGATGTGATGATAATTTCTTCCCTGCAAATTGTACGCGCTCATGTTTTCAGCGGGCTGAAGGCAATTAGGGCAGAGCGGAGAGCTGGCAAGATGAGGGGCGACGCTGAAGAAGCTGCAACCATGGAGCCATAATAACAATTTAGATTCTATTTAGATACAAGTGGCTACAAGTCGCGTCTCAATATTGACTCAATTGGCACAGACAAATGGCTTAATACTGAGACATTTGTTTGAGGGGAAGGAGAGGGAGCAGCCTTTAGAGACTGCCAGGTGGGGCGGATGGGCAGACGGGTAGAGGGACAGGTGGATGGTTGGATGTATGGGTGGATGAAAGGGCAGGTGGATGGCTGAGTGACTGTATAGAGGGGACAGTGGGTGAACGGATAGGTGGACAGGTGGATGGTGGGTGGCTGGATAGGATGGGTGGTTGGGTGAGCGGTTGGGTGGATGGTTGGATGGATGGATGGGTGGTTGGATAGATGGGACGTTGGGTGGATGGCTGGATAGATGGGATGTACGGACAGATGATTGGATGGGTGGATGTATGAGATGAGCCCTGAGCACTGGGAGGAGCAATCCTACGGGAAACAAATTGCTTTTCTTGCAGCTTTCAGCATTCTGGGATGGCTTACGCTAGGCATCGATTGGAGAGGTATTTTTAGAGGCAGTCTGGTATTTGTTAACCTTCTCATGCAGAGTGGAGCTTTCTTCTCCAAAGCATGTGTGTGCGCACGCGTGTGGAAGGCAGGGAGAGATCCTTCCTGAGATAAGGCGCAAGGAGCCGACCCCAGCGCAGCGCCGCGCGCAGCTGTACAAACACGCGGCTGCCCCGCGCCCTGCCTCCTCCTGGCGAGCGGGATTGGTGACACTGGAGAATGCTTTGCTGTCATTAGCTAATTGAGCTGCTGATGTTAAGAAAAGGTTATGTATTTCTCCTGGTAGTTTTTCTTTGTAAAACTCTGACATGGATCTCTTGCCATAGCAGTAATAATGCCCCAGCTGGGGAGTTGGAGCAAATGTTCCCTTTGGTGGGGATTTTTCTTTTCCCCCCTCTTTTCCTTTTTCCCTTCCAAGCGGGGAGCCCAGAGCCAGACGCTGACCACTGTAAGCGATACCTCCCACTGCTGCCCTGCGTGGGACCACCAGCAAAGCGGCCCCAGGAACCGAGTCCCAACCACTACAAAATGGCCCAAGGGAGGATGCAGCATGTGCAGCCACGGGGAGCTGTTTGCTGTTGTGTGGATGCACACATGCTTTGTGACCACTTGCACTGTGTGTTGCCAGATGCTTATGGGGATGCTACACTACTTCTGCATTGATCCGTTATTACCCAGGTGCTGGTGGCTGCTCAGACATGGGGAAAGACCGAGCCCCACCAGGTGAGTGGCAGCACATTGAGTGTGCAGTGCTTCACCTGCATGTCTCCCATGCTGACACCGTGCCAGTGAAGCACATTTTGCTGTGTTTCTGCTTATCCAGCCACTTCCCGCCTCCTCTATTTGGCATTCCTACTGACTCTGCCTCCCTCCATCTTCTTTTATATTCCCCAGCCTCATTCATTTTTGGCACAGTCGATTCCTTGCAGCCCACAGCACTGTGCCTGCTTGGTGCCAGACATCCCCACAGCACTGCTTGGGGAAAGGCACAGCAGAGTTCCATGGCACCGACCATGATCCTCAGCAGCCACCAGGTCACAACCCAGCTGGTGGTGACCGTGGCCACAGAGGTCAGCGACCCCAGCCAGTCACCCAGCCCCTCTGCCAGCACAGCACACACTGCCTGCTCCTTAATTAATCCCAGGCAAAATTAATCAGCTGACATCCGACAGCTGGGGAGCGGCTGGAGGGCACCGGGGCTGCAGCCAGGGCTGGCCCGGGGGCACGGCATTAGGGCTGTCCACACCAGGACCTCTTTCCGCTCCTTCTGCATGGCTGCAGGTCCCAGGAGCCCCCCGCCTTGCACAGAAGCAAAATGAAAGGACAGTTGTGATGGGTTAAGTCCCTAGCAAAGGTGACAGCGAGATGGCTCCAGCACATCAGGACGGCCCCAGTTGGTGCCATGAGTGGGGCATGAGGCTTAGCCTACCCTTTCCACACCCATCGCACCCTCCTTGTACAGCACGTGGGAGAAGTGTGACACAGCATCTCATCCAGGCAACACGTGGCACTTACCGGGAGTCTCCTCCTGGAGTTCTGCAGGGTGGTGGGCAGTGTTTCCGCCTATACCGCCAATGGGGTTTTTCTCTCAGCATGGCCAGGATACAGATGCCATTCCCCAGGGCTGTCCCTGCTGGCTGTCCCTCACAGCTGAAAGATGCTTTCCTGTATCTGCAGAGCAAATCCATGCTGGGACCGGACCGCAGCACGGCCGTTGTGTTGGCCCTCGGCATGGTGATGGTGCCTTTCTTAACCCTGCTCTCACTGCTCTCCCTCCTGCTGCCTGCTCCCCACTCAGGCTGAGCCTTTAATCCATCCCCGGCAGCGCTGCCGCCTGCAGTGCTGATTGCAGGAGGGGGTGCCGGAGCTAACGATCCGATCCCATCGATCCGTGAATCTGTAATGAGACTCCGGTTCAGATTAATCAGTCATTAGGCCAAAATGCCAGCAGAGTGCCTGGAAACTATTTGTCTTTGCTGCTGCGTTTTATTTATTTCACTCAGTGTGACTCTAAAGGGCTCCATCCTTCCCTCATGGAAAGCACCAGCCTTAGTGCTGGTGACCCCATTCCTGCAGAGGATATTGGAAAGCAGTAATAGGATCGGGAGCGAGCTGAGGTGCACTGGGCTGAGCTGCCAGAACTGCTTACCGTGAGAAATGGAAGGATCCCCATCGGCCGATCAAAGGGGAGGAGACCTGAGCTGCACCGGGGGAAGATATCTGATAGCAGAGGCTCCTCCAGCTCAGCAGGTAAAGCAGGATGCCACAGCTGGAGGTTTCAAAGGGGAGAAAAAATGAATTCAGACTCAAATATGTGGCTGGGAGAGGAGTTAACCACTGCAGCAAGGAGATGCTGCAGGTCTGAGGATGGGGTCCTCCTGGGATGGGCCCCTGATTCTACAGGTGTTGCTTGGGCACTGGGTTAAGCTCTGTTTCCCTGTGGCTGATGGAGGTGGCCATCCCCCACCCTGCGCAAGGCAGTGCTGATGATGCCTAAAGCTTATCTCTACTCTGAGCAATGGATAAAACCAAAGCAGTTGGGGATGGGGTGCATGAGGAGCAGGGTGAAGATACCGATAGAGCAGCCATGTCCCTCCACTCAGAGTGAGAGGTGCTGGGAGCTGGTTGGGGCTCCTCGCTGGAGGAGGGGAGTTTATTGGAAAACACCTGGAATCTATTAGGGCTGGAAGATGGAGTCAAGGTTTTGCCGCCTGCAGGCAGCTAAAGTATAAATAGCGGCAAAGGGTTTGTTTTGACTACTTTAAATTGTGCAGGTTTCGTGCCCTGAGAATTGGGAGTTTGAAGCTGCTCCTAACGTAATAATCCTCTCGCTTCCCCCTCCCGCCTGACTGGCCAGGAATCCGCACCTTGTTCTCTTCTCCTTCTCATTCCTCTCTTTGTTTGACTATTTTCCCCACTTCCCATCTGTTTATCACAAACCTCCCTCTTCCTGGAGCCTTTGGGAGTCTCTGAGCAGGGGAGGGTTGGAGATGTTGTTGCACACAGGGAAGCGGAGGGGAAAGTTTGGAGCTTTACAATGAAAACCAGAGATCTCTGGACAAAAATAATGAGAAAACAAACCCAAATGCTGAGATGCTGGGACAGACCCTGTGTGTGTGATGGGGTGACACCAAGTCCCAGCTGCGGACCAGTGGGGTCTGTTGGTGGGGAGCATCCTCTCCTGCTCCCATGGATGCTGCAGGTGCTAATGCCATGGTAATAGAGCAGTGTGGGGTTCCTAATGGAAATGCTACATCACTGCTGGTGTGGACTGCCCTTGGTTCCAGTGCTAGTGATTATTGCTCCTTTCTAGTGCTGATGCCACCTCCCAAGTGAGTGATGGTTGTGGGTAAAGACAGACACATGCCCTGCTTTGAGGAGGTTCTGCTGCAAATTAGGCCAAAATAGAGGAGGAGGAGAAAGAGAAAGGATGGGAGTGAGCAAGAAGTGAATGTAGCCACCAAACCCCCCAGCCTTCCCTGTGCCCCCCAGCTCTACCTGCCCTGGAGAGTAATGTTTCAGCACTGCTGGGTGCAAACCAAGCTGCCCAAGGATGCAGCATGCTGCAGGGGTGCAGTGCTTGATGCATTGTGGTGGGAAATATGAACCCCAGGGCTGCAGCATGGCCCCAACCCCTTTGCATCAGCACGGCGGGGGGCTGGAGCTGCCCCCTGCAGAGGACAGTGGTTCTTCCCCAACCATCTGTGCTGGAGACCTGCGAGTCAAACCCCGCTGACGAGCCATCTGGGGTGTCCAAACGACTGCACATGGTGCCATTTATTTTCCTATTTTTCCTTTTAATCATTGCTTTATTTCATCTGCCCGGTGAGCAAAAAGCCCTATAAAGCAAAGGGTTGATGAGCTGGAAGGAGGCTACCCCGTGAGTGCAGGTGTTTGCTCCATGTCCTGTGGTGGATAGCTGATGTCATGCCTGGAGGCTGTGGGACAGGAGGCAAGAAGTGCTGTCAGGCAGCCTGCAGACAGCAGCCAAAGGCTCATCCACAGAAATAATCCAGGCTGCAGCCGCCCAGCAGCATCGCATAGCCTGTTAGGGGGGGCTGAACGTGTGCTGGGATCAGTGGGAGTGGGAATGGGGGCTGTCATGGCAAAGTGTCCTGCCATGGGCTCATAGGGGACTTCCCATGCTCCCCCTTGAGTATCCCTTACTGGAGCTATAACTGTGGAGCAGCAATGCCACGCTCCAGCCCAGGCACATCTAGAAGGCGGCTTAGGGGACATGTAGCCAAAGCAGCAGTGTCACTTTGGTGTGACAGTGTCATTTTTTGGTACTGGGGGAGGCTGCCCATGTTGCACAGCTTGGCTTGGGGGCTGTATCCTGTGAAAGGACACAGGGTGTCATCAGCCTCACCATCACCTTGCTCACCCGCCTCTTCCTGAAACAAGAAAAGCTCAGCAGCTCCTCTGAGAGCTGCTCACAAGGACGTGCTTCTGCTCTTCATGCTTTTTTCTTTTAATCCAGTTGAAGGAACAGAAGGGATGAAAGCAGCTTGTCTATCAGCTGCAAGGAGGGATGCTCAGCCTCGGGGCTGGGTGTAGGGCATCTGCCACCATGGGGCCGTGGCTGTGTGTCCCAGTGCTGGCGTGTCCCAGATGTGACCGGGCCACCGCAGAGCGGGGAACGCACGGCGAGCTGATGTCCTGCACCCGCGGTGACTGCACACGTGCTCAATCTTGCCTCCTTTCACGTGGAATGAGAGTGACACAATTAGATGGAGTTATTTACTTAAAAGGAAGGCTGGGGCCGGACGCAGGGTGGTGGCAGCCCAGCGTTTCACACATCATTATGTTCCCCTCGCGGCTTTGAAGTGGCGGGCCGGGGCAGCTCTGGTTCCCCATGGGTCCCCCATGCCTCAGTGCAGGCAGCAGTGGCAGATTGGGAGCAGCACCCACCAACACACACTTGGGTACCCATACGTATGGTGCGTCACTGACACATGGCAGCAGGGAAGGGACCTCCAAGCCTCAGGCTGCCTGATGTCCCTAACCCACTGGGGACCCCCAGCAGGTTCCTCAGCCCGGCCCCAGCCCCACCGGACACGCTGCGGGTTTCCGCCAGCCGCCGCGTCTCAGTTGCTGCTGCCAAAAACTGGGGGAGCGGAGCCAAGTCAGGCAGGCGGGAGATAAATCTGAGTGCTCCTTGGCTGCGCCAGCCTTTGCTCCTTGATTAATTGGAGGCAGCAGTTCTCCTCGGGCTTCGTTCCCCCTCCGAGGGCCGGGCAGGAACCACCTAGGGCAGCATTTGTCCTTATGAGGAGCATCCTCATGTTTGCAGCAGAAGAAAGGTCGGGTGTTGGCTGCTAGTGGAGGCAATGGGGATAAATGCAGGGCTGAGCCTCTGCCCTGTGAGCGGAGCAGCCTCACACAGTGAAATATTCAGAGGCCGTTGCAAGAGGCTGTTAGATCCGACCGCTCGCGGGATTGCTTTCTTCCTTGACAAAAGCCTGGCGTCCACCTCAGGTTAAAGCTAATCTAAACAGTAGGGAAAAATAAACACACAGGATGTGAAAGGGGAATGATAGCTCCAGCACTAAAAGGGCAGGGAAGTGGGAACTGGTGGCTGCTGTTTTATTAGCCGCGAAGCACCAAAAACCTCCTGCGAGATGCACAGTCACAAGGCAGATGTGGGGAAAAATGTCTTCTCAGAAAGAGTGGTGGTGCAGTGGCACCGGCACCATTCAAGCGCCATGGAGATGTGGCGCTGAGGAACGTGGTCAGTGGGCATGGAGGGGATGGGTTGGGGTTGGACTTGGTGATCTTAGAGGTTCTTTCCATCCTTCTGTGATTCCATGAAGACACGGACCCTGAGCAGCAGCAGCCCTGGGGGAAGATGGCACCAAAGGGCTGGCTGTGCCCACTGGCCCATAGGCTCTGACTTCCACCCGGAACAGGGAACTGGGCAGGCAGAATCCACCTTTTGGGCACACTGAACTAATGCCAGGAAAGAAGAAAGAGAGAGATTCAGAGCTATGGTTGTTGTTGGAGAGATTTATTTTTGTTTTGTGATGTCTGTGTCTCTGTTGTAAAACGTATGAGCTGCAAAGGAACGTAAATCTTTATGTTTGCAATATTAACTTCCCATTTCCAGGCTGAAGTAGTTATGGTTCTTTCTAATTCTCTTGGAAATATTCTGTGTGTTTATCCTTTTCCCCAGATGTTTATGTAACTTCCTCTGGAAACTTCACTTTTTAGTTAATTAACTTTGTGTCCAGACGTTTCTGTGCTTGGTTCCCTTGTTAATATCCCATTAATACAGTGAAGCAGCCCCAGTGGTGCTCGACATGGGGATTTCAGAGAGGCTGCAGCAGGACAGAGCAGCGGGTACTGCCTGCTTTTCCCCATCAGACAGGGATCTGGAAGCACGGTAGTATGCATCAATCTGCTGTGAGGACTCAAAGATTACCAGGTCTCAAACAAACCTACCGCAATGTGGCCTGTCCAAATCCCCTCCCAAACCCGTGCAGCCAAGAGGCACTTGTTCACACCTGAAACCTTAATTTGGATGCTGGTCATTCCCTCTCCGAGATAATTAATTGGAGGTCTTAGAAGAGCCCTTCCCAATGCTTTCTGTGACAAGGCTCATAGCCGAACCGATCAGAATTAACTTTTGAAGCACCGTGTCACCAGACGGATGCACTA
Source organism: Lagopus muta (assembly GCF_023343835.1). Lineage (NCBI taxonomy): Eukaryota > Metazoa > Chordata > Aves > Galliformes > Phasianidae > Lagopus > Lagopus muta. Next base: position 7,981,769 of record NC_064441.1, read on the forward strand.
TTGAAGGCTTTGCTAGGAATTGGATCCTCTGGGTTCATTAGGATGCATCCAGCTGCTGCTCCCTCCCTACGAATTCTGCCTTTCAATCCAAAGACAAAATGCCAAAGCAGTCTAAACTGGCAGGTCTGTGGGTTTTAAGCCCCTACAGTGCTGTATTTTGGGGATGCAGTGATGCCTCTTGCATCCCACAGGGGAGATGGATGGCACAGCAACCCGACTTCCATCGCCCTGTGCGTTGCATTTCAATGGAGCCTTCTCTGTCTCCTTAACAAGAATGACACCTCTTTGCTTATTGTCTATTAACTTGAGAGGTGAGCACATCAGCCAGCAGAATCAGAAACATTTACCATGAAAAGTAAAAGCTGAAATCCCATTTTCTACTGCAGCTGGATGGGAAGTGCTCTATCAAGGCCAGGCAGCACCACGGGCAGCTGTGCCTGTGTCAATACATTGCAGCCCACCAGTAGCACTGTCCTCCAGCCCTGGGACAGAACAGCATTTCGGCAGCACTGGAATCAAAGGCCAAAACCCATTTCTTCCCTGGTGGAACGCTGGGAAGGTCCCACCAGCACCCTGGGATGGGGGCACAGGGAGACCCATTCCTGCCCTCCCAGCACGGCCCTTTAGTTCTGGGGATTTGAGTTTCCATTAGTGCCCTTTCTCCTTTACATCAGCATTTCCACGGCTGCTTAACTTCGGTGCATTTCATTAGCACAGAGGTTTCTGTCGATATTAGGAAGTCACTGTAATCATCAGAGGGATTTGCATGGCTGTTAGGTCAGGAGCGTCGCTACTTGGTAGTGATTTTGCAAGTGTTTTTGTACAACTATCTTCAACACACGCCCTGATGGCAGGGACTTTGTACCTCCGTGTCCCCAGGGCACTTCAGCATGGTTCTGGTGGAGCAAAGGCAGCATCAGCCCCACCCTGGAGCTGTCTGTGCCCACCAGGATACCCGTACTCATTGGGATGCTCATGGCCATCAGGATTCCTTTGGCCACCAGCACATCTGTACCCATTAGGATGCCCATGCCCCCAGGATACCTATACCCACTGAGATAACCAAAGCCATTGGGTTACCCATGACCACCAGGCCACCCATACCCATTGGGATGCCCATGCACATCACAGTACCCAAGCCCATTGGGATGCCCGCACCCACCAGCACACTCATGCCCACTGGGATGCCTGTACCCAACAATTGCCACCTGGTAGTGCCATGGAGAGGGCACCCAATCAGTGAGAACAGCTGTCACATCCCTGCCATCGGGCACACAGTGTGCCAACATCTCACTGTCACCTGTCTTCCCCAGCACCCTTCCTCACCCCTACTCGCCCTTTGCTGGCATATCCCATGCAGGAGGGGCAGCAGAGGCAGTACGGGGAGGTTGGGCTATGGAGATGGCTGCCTGCCTCTTCCCACTTCCCCAGCACACTTCAGGGCCAGTGAGCCTTCTGTGGACAGTGCAGTTCTGTTTTGCATCACCGCTTTGAAAAACCCTTGGAGAGAGCAGTGATTTATGAGAGGTTTCTCGTACGAGGGGAAATAAACCTCTGACCAGACCTGACTGAAATCCACACTGCTTAATTTTCTGTGGAATCAGGATTTTACCCCTATCTGAGGATTTTGCTTCTTTCCAAGAAAAACAAGCAGTGCCGCTCTCACAAGCAGCCGCGTTCTCTCCGGCGCGGTGCAGGGCCGGCTGGGCACGGCTCCCTCCTCCGCCCCATCCCAACCCCACGGGTCACAAATCACAGCAGTTCCTACCGGCGCTGAAGCGAGAACATCTGCTAGGAAAGTCAACAGCCATTAATTAGCTTTTAACTGGGAGATAGAGAAGCGGGAGAGAGGCACGGACCCCTTTAATGAGAATAAAAGGTGTTTAAGCTTAGAGGAGCGCAGGAGCACCGTAGTTACTTTGTAATACGAGAAGGGGCTGGGAATTTAAACCAGCAACTGAGGGCTCTGTGAGGGCATTTTGGGTGCAGGAGCACATCCCGTGGCCATGAATCCTGAGAGAGAGCAGTGCTGGATAGCTGCAATGCCTATGGCTGGAGGTGAGAGCAAGGAGAATATATCCCAGGTGTGCCCAGCAGGGAGCTGAGCCAGGTGCTGCTGGGTTAGGGTGGGAGGAGTGAAAAGGTGGTGGCACCCGGGTCAGCATCCCAGCACATGTGGGACAGCTGGTCCCCATCAGAGCAGGTGGGCTGGGAAAGGTGAGCCTATAAAAAAGGCAGAAGGGGAAACCAAGCAACAGGTAGCAAAGGAAAGGGGATGGTGGATGGGTCCTGTGCTTGCACTGCTCTCCCTCTGCAAGCCTGACTGTGGGCAATGTGATTCCGAACAGTGAGAAAGCAGCACTGACAGCCCCAGAGGAAAGGAGGAGGGCTGCTTATTGGAGGGCAATCCACTGACAGCAGCTGTAGGTATATAATTACCACTATGATACGTTAAGAGTTAGTGTGCGTACCCTCTGCAAATGGGTGGCTCTGAATCTGTGAGGGAAGGGCTGGTGTAAGAAGACACTCAGTTAATTAGTTAATTGAGACTCCTTAGGAAATGTTTCTTCAACTGGCTTTTTTTTCCTCTCCTCCTCTATTTCTGTAACCATCAGCTCGGTTTCTGCTCATCCTTAAAGCAAAATCCTACCCTAAATGGATGCGCAGTGTGTGTCTGAGCAGGGGCTGCTCTGCACGAAGCCAAAGCTGGTAACAAATCCCTGCTGAGGGGAGATGATCACCTGGTGGATGCTGATTTCTTTGTATGGCCTGATTTCTGTGGTATGGTGTAAAATGAAGCATGGTGGCTCTCTGTATTTAAACTCTCACCCCCCTCTCTAGGGTTTGTGCTCTCAGCCTTCAGCACTGCCTTGCTAAGGGAGCAGAGGAGAGCATCCCCAGCTCTTTGCATGGGCAAAAAGGTAGAATTGGAGTTGTTTGGATTTAAAAATTGAAATAATTTGGGTTTATCTGGGAAAGTTCACACAATGTCAGTTTCCATTGGATGGATGAGAAGCAGTGGTGCCCAGCTGCAGAGCTCTGACAGCTCTTCTAGATAGCAGCCACCCGTGGGGCTGTTTGAGTTGGAAGGGCCCATTAAAGGACATCTGGTCCAACCACCCTGCAATGAACAGGGACACCTATAGCTCCATCAGCTGCTCAGAGCCCTGTCCAAACTGACCTTGAGCTTCTCCAGGGATGGGGCGTCCGCCACCTCTCTGGGCCACCTGTGCCAGTTGTTCCACCTTTCCCTTAGTCTCCAATTCTTGTGCCATTCTTTGCCTGATGGAGGAGAAGAATTTCCTGGTTACCACACGTCATGTTAATTTTGCTTTGTATTTATTTCCTCTCTTGCAGCCCCCTGAGCCCCCTGTTGATTTGTTCTGCCAGTGCTGAATCAATCCAACTGTGATTTCATTCTGTTGGTGAGTTTTTAAGTGGTGGTGTCTCACAAGTTCGTTAGTGAATTCCCTTAATAACCCGCAGCGTATGCTGCTCTGCCCGGCTGCTTTGCGTGCGCTGGGTTTGCCGAGCGCTCCCCTACGTGCTTTTTATCAGTAAGTGTATTTACAAGGTCTTCATTACTTCCTAATTGACCATGCCTCTTCTCTTTAGTTATCGCCTTAAAGAGCAATTTAAAAAAGCAATTCAGCAACAGCCATTCCAGAGCTCTTCATCCCTCCCAGCCCCTTTCTCATTTATTATCATCCTTCTGTCTCACTAGCATTTCTTTTCCCTCATGTCTATAAGCCATACATATTCCCCAAAATGTTTTATCAGCGCTCCATTCCTACCCTTCGGCTGCCATTGGTCCTGGCAGTCTGCTGGGGCTCTCCTTGCAACCTATGCTAAAAAATGCCAATTTAATCTTTGTGTTTTGGGGTTTATTGCCCCCCGCTCCTCCTGCTGTTGCCCCACACAGCAGACGCTCACTCAGCCACAAGAAGGGCGTTCCAAATCCCTTCCAAATCACTGTCACTGTACCCAGCAGAGAGGGAAACAGCTCTGGGTCTGGTGGGGATCTCAGGGTGCCCCACGGTTTAATGTCTTCCTTCTCCTTCCCCTTTGAAAAACAGCCTTTTTTCCCTGTGTTTTGTCTTCTGTGTCTTATGTTGCTTGACATGTCGGCTGGTTTTGATCTTTTCCTTTCTGCATTACAAAATTGTCAGCTGTGTAACCTAGAAACGGGGCTGGCTGAATGATATGTTTGCAAATAATAATTGTTAGAAGTTTTCCTCCCTCTCTGCCATGAGCCGTGCCTGCCCCATTGGGGGATGTGCCCTCAGGGAGCAGCGGGCTCTGCCATCCTCAGCCCCGTGATGGGGATGGTCCCAGGTGTTCCTGCCGAAGCTGGAGTGCCTCCGCGTCCATCCTCGTTTAATTTAAACACTGACAAATTCTCCCAGCCGCGGCATTCATCCATCTCCTAAGCTGTCCGATCTGCACAGCCACTTCACAACTCTCCTGGCTGTGTGGTTAATGTGTCCCTGGGCTGGCTGAGTTTCAGAGCTGGCTGCTTTTATTTATTTCCTCGCAGCTGGCTCTGGTTTTCCAAGCAGATATCCACCTGTGCCTGCTGCCTCAGAGCAGCCTTTGGCTGCCCCTCTGGGTACGTGGCCAGTTCCTAACCACAACCAGCACCTCAAGGATTTGGACATACTGTGGGCAAGGCAATGTGAGTGGTAGGAACCGGCAGGCTGAGCTATGGCTGCCCTTGGTACAGGGCAGGGCTCCTTGCTGGGGTTCTCCATCAGGGATTTGGAGAGCATGGCGGTGGCAGGTCAGCGGTTGGACTGGAGGATCTTAGTTGCATTTTCCCACCCCAGTGATTCCAAGTGGAGCTACTGCTCCATCACATATCCTGGACTCACTGCGGGGAAACCACTGGTGCTGGTGGTCCCCTTGCATCCGCTCACATGGTTGTGATGCTCCATGGGGTGCATACTCCTACCCCAAACCCTCAGCCCCTCTCTGCATCAGCTTATATGGGCTGCATGGGTAACGCTCACATCTCGGTCAGCACCTCATCCATCAAGTGATCACCCTTCGCTTGTTGGAGCCTGTTCACCTTGGCAATTAGCTCTTGTTCTGCTGCAATTTTCAAGCAAGCTCTACCTTTCCCAAATCCCAGTAAGTCCCCCTCAGAGCATGTTCCTGTGCTGTTACAGCTGCTTGTTCCCCCTTCACCCACCCACCAGGACCAGATGTGGATGGGGGTGTTGCACCTTGCCCCTGACATTACTTTCTGCCCATGCTCTCATGTCCTGTTGGGAAAATGGGAGAAGCGAATGTCTCCTTTATGTCTGCACAGCCTGGAGGCCTGATAAAGATTCAGGGTGAGCTATCACTGGAGTGAGGAGCAGGGAGAAGTCTGAGCTGCATAATTAGGTACTGTGGGGACTGTATCAAAATGTGGCTGACTATAGATTTCCACGTGCTACGTGCTGTTGTCATCTGCTTCTCTCACTGGTGTGTGGGAGGTGGTACAGTCCAGCATGGCCCCGTGGGCTAAGTGTGGTGCTGAGCTCTGGCACCGTGTGGGGTATATGGCCTTGGGAAGCAACATGGATCAGAGGGTTCATGGCAGGGCTGCGTGGGGTTGCCACCCCCCAGCAGGACCAGCTCCCCAAATTGGTTAAAAACACATAAACATTCACACCAGTCAAAAATTGCAGTGTGCTTTCCTTCTCAAATCAAGACTAAGTAGAAATATAGAAGATGTTCACTGAATGGCAACAGCAACAACAAAAAAGATTAAGAAATATCAGGCTCTGCTGTCGATGTTTCTGATGGAAATACTTTGACATTCACGAAGTCAAACGTTTAGTTTGTCAAACCGAAATGGAGCTGTCACACCAAGCCTGGGTGAAGCGTTAATTTTCTGGTTCCAGGGTGATGTGATGCTGCTGGTGGGGATGGCCCTGCTGGTGGCACTGGGTGGGTACAGCCTCTGGGATCTCCTCATAGCAATGCTGCTTGTGGGAACTGGGAGAGCACAGAGTGTTCAGCATTAGGGCACTAATCCAGGAGGTGGGAACCCACCTCCCCATGCGTGCTATGCTACAGAACATGCTGTGAACTCAGGCAAACCACTTGACTGCTGCTCCATGTTCACCCTGTGTAAGCAGGAGGAATAGTCCTTCCCTGCCTCAACCAGCATTTGTGGGCTTAAATCCATTAACGTTTGTGGAGTGCTCGGATGTCAGGGTAGTGGGAGCCCTGTAAGACCCAGAGAGAGCCTCTCTGCCTGTTTGTAGATGGCATCTCACGATACGCAGCAGAGGGCTGAGTGCAGATGGTGCAGCAGTAAAACCTCACGGTGGGAACAGCATCTGAAGCACAGAGCGAAATAAGGAGTGAAAACATGTGGTGTGTTGGGGGCTGCGGGCCTGATCTGGAGCAGCCAACTGGGCACCCTCAGGGTCCTGCCTGTATCCTACTGAGTGCAACTCTGGGGCTCCCAGTTCTTGCATAACGTCAGAGTTAGGTAAAGATGTTGTTATTCACTGAAGTTCTGTGGCTGCTTGGGGGAAAGGTGTAGGAGAAAGGTCTTGGTGTGGAGCACAATCCATGGGAAACCCAGCTAGAGCTGGGACTTGGACACCCCACTGCCACCTCCTAGGTGGTGTCTGACCTTCTGTTATGCTGACTGATGGAGGTATTTGATGGGAAAAAGGCAAAAAAATGTGTTTGAACTGTGAACAGAAACGCCTCTTGGAGAAGAAGTCTGCAGAAGTTCTTTTTGTACAGTGTTTTGTTATTGTGAAAAATTGCCTGTGCTTTTATCTACTCCATGCTGGACTGAAACCTGGAGGTGAGACGTGGTTCACTTCTCAACAAACCTCTCTTACTCTTGCTTTATGGACCGAAACTATGGGACAGCCTCCAGCAAAGCTGTTGCCTCTCTCCTGCCCATACAGAGCAGTACCTCCGCAGTTTCCATTAGCAATGGCTTTCTGCTGCTGGGTTTTCCTCCCTATAATTACTGAGAAATTTGGAACAGTTAAGGCTTCGGATAACAGCAGGGCAGTGACCTCTCCAGCAGCTCCGCTCTGAGCAGAGGTGGCCTGGGATGCTCGGTCCCCATTGCGGTGTGTGGTGTCTCGTGGCTGTTATTAATGCCTCTGCTTTGCTTACCCAAGTGCTTAGCTGGTTCAATACATTTTCAGACCTGTCCTTACACTATTGTTGGGAAAGATTCATTAGGACTTTGGCTGGAAATTATAGTGACAGGTAGAGCAGGGTAATTTATGGCTTTTCTTGAGGATTGCGCAATTATTCAATAAGTGTCTTTCCTTCCTCTACCCCCCGCCAGCCACTTGTTGGAAATAAATATTGGATTTGTATGCGGAAAAGTGGGAAACAGCAGAGCCAGGAGTGGCCAGGGGAGCCCAGCTGGGCTCTTTAGGTAACTCTGCTCATGTTCCTGTGGCACCGATGGGTCCTTTCCCAAGTTCTGCCTCCTTGGCACTGCTACCTTTGTCTCCTGGCTGTGCCATGCTTGGTTTGGCCTTATGGCCTCTGCCCCCTGTCTGTAGCAGAGACTTCCCCTCTGTATCTCAATTCTTTCAAGAATCAAAGCCAAAAGAACTCCATGGGGCTGCTGGCATCTGCCTCAGAGCACCCCCTTCATACCACTGCCCCCAATATCTGCATCCTCCAGGAAGGCACTGAAGATGCTGATAGTTTCCAAAGCATCTGTTAATGCTGACAGAGTGCAGCCCAGCTCTCCCCATCTTGTGCAAGGATCTGGGGAGCAATGCAATCCCTCTATGAGCAGCATACCTCCCAGAGGAGGTGACCCACAGCACAAACCAGTGTGTTCCACTGGGGGTTGGCACTGCCTGGGGCTTCCCAGCCAGCAGCCCAGGGATGGTGAATCCCCAGACAGAGATGTGGGATTCTCAGACCTCAAATCAGGATTTTGCTCTTCAGTGCCACTGGAGGAGATGCTTGGTCTTGGGGACGTTCTCAGTCTTCATAACTGCCCATGCTGGGTCCTTTTCCCATGTTCCTGCTGGGCACAGCAGGGCTCAGTGTAGTGCCATACAAGCAGAGGCTCAAGGCAAAGGAGCTGGGCCGGGCGCAATGTTGGTGGCGGTGGTGGCAGAATGTCAGTCGAGGTATTGGCACTGCAGCATTCCCACTGCTTATCTATCCTGCTCCTTATGCGTTTTCACATTTTGTTTGAATTAGTTGGGATTGTTCCTCGCAGCGTGCATGGCTCTGCATTTGTCTACTTTGGATTTCATCTGCCATTGACTGGCCCATTCATCAAGCTCTCCTCGGTCCTTTTGAAGTTCCCTGTAGTCTTCTCTTGTTCTGAATACTCCATGTAATTTGGGTCCTCTGCCAGATTTTCTCATGACATTTTTCATTCTCCTTTTCCAAATCATTAATGCATCCCTTTAACCAGTGGTTTGAGCACAAAAACTCGGGGAGGCTCCCTTTAGTACCGCAGCCCTCTGGAAGGCGGTCGTTATTAACACAAGTTGTTTTCTCTCTTTGTCTCCAACGCTTCAACTTACTTTTCTCCATTTGCTCTACAAATGTTTAATTTCCTTAATAGCCTCTCGTAAGGGACCTTGTCAAAGGGCTTTGAAACCCCAAACACATTATGTCAAGTAGTTCCCCTTACTTCACTGTTCTGATGATGGGAGAAAGCGTCCTGGTAGATCAGAGGCATGTAGCTCCTTTCAGGAACTGGGGCACATCTCGGTTAATTTACGCTTTTTAGAATCCAGCTTCTCACGAAAACCTTCATCTCCAACTGCCGATCCCATCCTGGCAGCCTCAAAAAGAGCCACGTCCACGCATCTGCTGGAGTGAAAGCAATTTCCATCGCCAGCTCTTTGTTAGCAACCGGGTCGAGAGCTGCCGGAGCTTTGGGTGTTTCCCTTTGAACTCCGGCAGCTTTGTGCTGGGCAGCCCGCTGCCATTTTTACTCTTTTCTTCTTTTTTTTTTGGCATTTTCCTTTGTAGAAACGCTTCGTTGTTATCACCTGGAAACAATGGGGCTCTCTGCTGTCCCTGAGAGCTGCAGCCAGTTGGAAAGCATCCTCAGTGCTCCTATAGCCTGCTGTAGTGTGGGCAGGTCACGTCACGCCACGCGATAAGATCCGAACACAGCCATGCTGTGCAGAACCTGCTCCACCCGCCGGGTGATGGATGCTGCTTCCTGCCCGTGAATCATGCTCATGGTTGTGTAAGGTTTGTGCTGTATTTCTGCGGCCCTTATAAAGTTCTGCACAATTTATACGCACCACTCCTGCGTCAAGCCGTTCATGCTCCTTCTTCGAGGCACTGGGATTTACTCTCCCCGTGCCGCAGCCCAGGGAAATTGCAGTGCTGATGGAATGATCCCGGGGCCGTGGCACTATTTATTGTTATCAAAAACAATCCCACCACGTGGTGACTTCTGACCACAAAAAAAAAAGGGGGAAAACGCTGCGTTATCTCCAACACCAATACCCATGAATCTTTAAAGAGAAGGAAGTGTTTCCCCAACCAGCGAGCACTTGTGAAGACATTTAACTCTAAGAGTATGTGACAGCTCATCAGCAGAGGAAGCAAAATGGGTTTTAGGACACGGAGGAAGCAGCAGGCACTCGAGGAGCCCAGGCAGGGCAATGGGCCGCAAGGCACTATCTCCCATTGGGGTCCCCACCTCCATCGTGGGGTCCCAGCCCCAACACCCTGCACTGTGCCCTGCCCAGGCTGGAGCCTCGCTGGCGACTTGCAGGCAGAGTTCTGGCACCGCGTTACCTGTCTAGCTGGGATCTTATCTCAGCGTTTATCACTGCCGCCTCTCGCTGTCAGCACTGTTTATAGGCAGGGGAACCGAAACCCTATGCTAAGAAATTTCCTCCTCCTCCTCTTTTCTTTCAAATCTGCATCTGTTCCAGACTCCCTTTCATTAGAGACCACATGAAAGCCAAAACAATCCCAGGCTATCAGACACAGAAACCTTCACAAGGTAACCTCCTCTCTGCATGCGCTGGGGTAAATAAGGCGCACCTTGGCCAGGGGGGTTGTTTGGGTCCTGTCCCCCTTGTGTGGATGCCCGTGAGACCTACCTCACCCCCAGGGCAGTGTGCAGGGTCAGGGATGCAGGGTGTGAAGGATCTCGAGGTCACCATCCCGCGTGTCCCATTTGTTGCCTGGATGGTTCCCAACCCTTGGGAGGCTTTGTGACATAGGGTACGTGCTTGGTGCATTTTTACCTGTTGTAAAACATTTGTGGAGTTACTCCATGAAGAGTGGGGAGGGAGGTAAGGGGCTGATAGCGATTAGGCAGGAAATGGCTCAGCGTGGATGGCATCCATATGGGGGAGCTGAGAGATTTGGCGTCTCGCAGGCACCACTTGATGGATCCACTGATAACCTGGCAACAGAACAGACCTGGGCTCTCTGATTCCTTGCCAGCGGCTCCACCAAAGCCGGCTGGGTCGGCCTTCGTTAACACCTTTCTGGGCTGGGAACCCGCTGAGATGCGTAATGATGGCCATAAAGCTGCCTGAGGTTATGGCCCATTCAATGGCCAAAATACTGTCCCCAAAAGCCCCATGGGTTGTTGGCTGGGTTAGATGCAGGGCAAGCTGTGTGCTGCATTGGGCTCGGGTTTGTAATTTCCCTGCGGTTATTTCCAAGATAACTTATTTCAGATTTTTATGATGCTTACAAATTGAGCAACATCTTAAAAACATAATTCAGGCTCCAACGGGTTTTTAACGTGTGTGTTTTTACAGGGAAGCATCAAATATTTTCAAGTGTTGGTAAATTTTGGGGATGGGAGTTGGGAGCAGGAGACAAGGGGGGGATGGTCCTGGCCCCAAAAGGCTTTGAGGGCACTCCTCTCAGATGACTTTTCCCAGTTCCTGCTGGGGCCATCCTATCTCCTCAGGACACCGACATCCCGCACCGTGCAGGAGAGGAGTGCGGGGCCAGAGCTGCTGGCGTGCCATAAGGAAGCGATTGAAGCTTTCACAATCTGTTTAACCAGTGACATATGTTTCCTGCAGGCACGGCGGTGTGCTGCGTGCCGAGGTACGGCCACGCATCCCCACCAGTCCCTGCATGTTGCTTCCGTTGGGCTGCTCAGGGGGAAACACCAAGAAAAGCCCCTGGAGAGGCAAACCTATCTCAGAACATCATGTCCTCACTGGGATGGGGACAGCTGGATACCAGGTGGCTGGAAGCGCTGGGAATGCTGTGAGCTGGGCAGGCTGGATTAAACCCTACAGCAGCAGGGTTTAAGAGCTATTTGGGGTTTGGAAACACTGTAGAGGTGGAGAAGCTCCTCATGGTGCTGTGCAAGGGGAATTGTCAGGTCACTGTTGGAGGCAACAGGAAAGCAGTGCTGCAGCATCCTTCCCCACGTTGGTCATTCCAACCGTGCAGAAGATACAAGACCCAGGGTGAGCAGTGTGGGGGCCCTGAAGGCCACTGGGGCTTCCCCTGCCCCATACAGCTTGGACTCCAGCCAAGATGAGCCCCGGGGTGGTTTGGAGATAGAAGTTGTAAACTTGGTGTGAGAACACAGGGAGGAGAATGGAGTGGAGGTTTTACAGATGAGCCAAAAGCCCAGGACCTCCTCTGTCATTCTGCAGGGCCAGGGTTTCCTTCACACTAGCATCCTGCAAAGCCCACAGGAAAGGGGGAGATGGGAACAGGGCTTCCCGACCTTTAATGGGAATTTTGGCTCTGTGCTCCCAGACAGCTTCCATGCACATGGGGACATGGCAGCACTGGGTCACTAGAGCTTGGTTTGGTGTAACAGATATCCCATTGCTGTGCTCATGAGCAGATAGCCAGGTTTACCATGCCTTACTCCTCTGCTTCTTTCCAGACACAGATCTCCTTTGTGCACTGCAAATCAGCGCTGCTATCTCTGAGGTTTTGGCCTCAGCCAGGTGCCTGGAGCACGTTGCACTGAAGCTGCGCAAGGGGGGAGGCAGTGGGCTGGAGCAGGTGATCATCATCTCCAGAATAAAAGCTCTGGCTCCTGAGCAGGGCAGCAGCAGCTTCCTGTGCACAGAGCTGCACCACTGCCACCTGGAAGGGGTCTGGAGCGGAAGCACCGCCGGGCAGATTTGGCAGTGAGCTGTGCAGATCATTTCCTTTGATATACTTTCTTTTCTTTTTCTCCTTTTTTTTTTTTTTTTTTTTCCCTTTCCATGTCAACTTTCCTGCCTCAGGCTTCATACAAGGTGATGGCCTCCTGTTACCTGGAACTGACTGTGCGGTGACAGCATGATGGGCAGAGGGGCTGGGAGCATGGGTCTCAACTCTGCTCTTTGCTTTCCACCAGGGCAGTGGGAGCAGTCCCTGTGCCTGACCCTATAGGAACCCTGTACCCACAGATGTGACAGGACTTCTGTTTTGCTGTTGTGTCCCCATCTACTTGTCCATCCCTGATGTACTGCGGGGCAGGTGAGGCCAGGACTGACCCTCCATGATTCCAGGTGAGCACTGAGCTTTGGGTGCAATAGGGACAGAAGCTTGTGCCCCAGTGCTGAGCTGCTGCTGGTGCATCCCCAGCAAGCCCTGCTTGTTACTCTATTAAATTTCCATTTTGACGTGAAAACAGCTGGTTTCATGGTACCTCTGACTGTGTTATTTACACAGTCATGCACACAATCCCTGCTGAAAATCGCATTACTCACTGCTTCAGCAGCCCTTTGTCTGCAGGTATCGCCTGGAGGTGACACCGGCCCCTAGGCTGAGCAGTGGCACCCAACCAGAATCAGGCAGAGAGCCACCTACAAAGCTGCTCTCCTTCCCAGGTCCCAGCTGGGTGATCAGGGCTGGCAAACCCATCCTGAAGTGCCCCAGCTCTGGGTGACCCCATCTCCCCCTGCACACCCCACTGCGGAGCCCCCAGGGTGTGGTGGCTGATGCACATCGCAGGGCAGAGGCAACCGTTGGCCACACTCAATGGTGCTTTGTTCTCAGCCCAGGAAGCAATGAAAATCCTCCTGCTTTGAAGCCTGAGGAGGCCTTTTTATTACATCCAGGGCTCCTGGAACAGGGAACCGTGAGTGCTTCCCCATAGCGCAAAGAAAATCTCTCCTGCCTGAGACCACAGCAACTCGTTACACGTGGTGAGGTCAGTGAGCACTGCCATGCACACAGCTGGGATGTGGAAGAGCCATGGTACAATGCTGTTGACCTCGCACCCTCTGTGCCTGCAGAAAACCATCCCATTTTTGGGGCTGAGAAGCTCCTCAGCAGCAAGGCGGCCCTAATAATTCCACTTAATCTTCCCCCATAAATCATCCCTCCCCTCCCCTGCAGTCTATTGGCATCATCTGGAGCCATTAGCTAATTTCAAGCCGAGAGTTCACACGTTGCCTGGTCCCATCCCGTTTCCCTGCAGTACTAAGTATGCACTCCTGGAGGAAGGCTGCCTGAAGACACCCTCCTCATCCTCCTCTGGTGAGGAAGAGGTGACAGCACACCCCCATCAGTCCAGCAGGGCATAGAGCTTTCTGCTCCTCCCTGGTGCCTCATCCTGGGATTTACAGCTCCAGTAGGGATTAACTCTGAAACCTGATGACAACACCTGACGCGTCTGCAGTGCCCGTGTCCCTGCTGCTCACCCCCATTTTGCTCATGAGCTTTGCTCGACGGTGCAAGATTTGTCCTTAAGAGCAACTCTGGGGCATCGAGAGGTAAGTGTTTAAAGATGCAAAGGGGATAACGATGTGTGGTTTTCCCACAGGCGTTCTGAGTGCTTTCCTCAAAGCCCCCAACCCCACTGAGCTGCTGGGGAGTGCAGCCATGGCAGTGGGTCCTCTCCAGCCCCCGAGGACAGGTCCTGATAGGAAGACCAGGACACAGCGATGTCACACTCCGAGGCAGGTTGGGTTTTGTCTGCCATTTTTTTTAAATCATTTTGAGGCAGGACTAATAAATGCTAAAGATGCGCTCGGAATTTGAATATGAATGATAAGAACAGCTGTGTATATCTATTATGAACGAATATAAACAGAAATGTATAAACTGAGATTTTGGGGGCTTTGGGAAGAATTAGTGCCTTTGTTCCTGGATTTTTTTCCTATCAGAGTTTGAACCAAAGCCCATTAGCCCGGACTTTCCCGCAGCCGCCCCAGCCAGGAGCTTCATTTCGCGCTGGCTCCCAGCCATGCTGAATTCTCCTCAACAGCTCAGTGAGCCCTAATCCTAACAAATTTACCCAGAGAAGTGGTTCTCTTATTACACTGCCTAATTTGAATGCTTTCCAAGGTTAATTTCTGCTCCCTCTCCCTCCGAACGCGCCTGCCCCCCCGCTCCCCGTTAGCGCCAGCCCGGGGGGAGCAGCCCCAGACCTTCCCCTCCCGGCCACGATTGGTTTTAAATGAGAAAATAATGCGATGTTCGTCCCCGGGTGCGGGGTCTGCCCGCAGGGTTTCCTAATGCTAAGCCACTTCCTTTGCAAATTAATTGCAACTTTTGCTGGGCAAAAATAGCCCTGGAAGCCCATTCCCCGCGGGCTCTTCTGCGTGTAATACTACTCTGTTCATAATCTGATTGCTGCGACTCTCATTTCTTCTTTTCTCCTCTCCATCCTGGGTGTAACAGAGCCTGCAAGGGCTTTGCAGTATCTGTGGGGTATCCCGGTTGTAGCACTGGGATATCCCCGAGGTATCTCTGGATCACCCCTATGGTATCTATGGGATATCCCAGAGGCACCCTATGGGGCATCCCTATAGTATCTGCCCTTACCTCTACATCATAGGAACGCTGCTGCCACTGGGACTGTCCTCAGCCCTTCTGACAGCCCAGCTCCTCCCCGGCCCTGCCTCCCCCTTCAAAGCAATGTGACTTTTATAGCAATTACTTCTGAACCCTGGCGCTGGGGCCGTGCCAAGGAAAGCAGCAGAAAACAATGTGATGGGCCTCGGCAGGCGCGGAAACTCCACCGGCGGAGACTGGCCCTAAAATAACTTTCATGCAATGGTTATTTATTCTGGGAGAAAGTTGGTTCATTCACAATTCGGAGGGAAGAGACATCATTGCACAGGGGCAGTGCGAGGGTGCTGCGAGCTCACACCCTGCTGCCGTGGCTCTGGGGTTGTTTGAAGGGTACTGGAGTTGCGATGTCCAAAATGAGGAGGAGGAGGTCCTGTGGGGCGGCTTCCTCCCCACAGCCTAGGTTTGGTTGACAGTTCAGTGGGCTCAGAATTTACCAATTGGTGATGTGATGCAGTGACCCTTCATTATTTCCTTTAAAATATACATGCGTAGGTTTGTGTTTTTTGCAGTTATGAATGTCATTCCCCAATCCACTCAGGAGCCAGCAATTTTCTGGCCGAGGTGGGAAGCTGCCGACACCATGTGATACATGGAGAGATTGATTGTATTTACTTACCCTTTAACCTAATAAAGAAAAATAATGTTCCTTCATCTCACTAATTCTCTATAAACTTGAGTGTTGCTTTAAATCAGCTGGAAGAGCAGGCGCTGAACCTTAGCATAGCTGGGGCAGAGGTATAGAGAATCCCGTCTGCCTGGAAGTGCAGCTTGCAGACCTAAAACCCAAGGTACCAAGAAATTTTTTTAAGCTTCCTTATTGAATTTGTTGCCCTAAAGTTCCACTTGCTGCCCACTGCTCCTATGGCAAGGAAGAATGCTGCAGAGGAAGGGGAAGGATGCCCCATTGGACCGAACTTGGGCCCATTCTCTAGCAGTGATACCCAGGTGAACTTGAGCACTGCTCTTGCTGTGGTGAGCCATCAAGAAATGGCTGTCCAGGCTCTCCTGCCGTCTGCTCTCCTCCATCTGGGCTGTGCCATCCTTCATGCCATCCCCTCCATCCTCCCTTCCTGGCTGGCTCCACAGGGATGGCCCTCTCTGGAGGCAAGGGATTAAGCAGACTGAGCGATGTCACTAAAACAGTCACTAAAGCTCGGTTCCCCTCAATTACCTGCCCACCCCTGGGGGAAGCACTGTGCCTGGATTGCTCTTACTCAACACATTGTTCCTCATTCATTCTTGCTGCAGGGCTGCACCGCTCAGCATCACTCTGCAACAGAGTCCCTGTGCTTTTCCAAATGCAGGCAGCCTTTCTCCTCTGCTGCCCTCCCCTCCAACTTTATGGGAAAATCCCTTTCTGCCTAAAATCCTCCAGATGTGCTTTACAGCTTGAGGGGAGTTTGTGGGAAAAACACGCAGTTGGTTGGATGGGACATTTCCTGAGATGCAGGGCCGTGCATTGGTTCCATTTTGCAGCAGACCCACATTGCCCAGCACCGTGATGGTTTAGATAGCCTGGATGGGTTTTATCCTTTAAGAAGAACCTGTAAATGAAGGCTTTTTTCCTTTTGTCTTTAATTCACACTGTGTGTTTGGGAAGGGAAGCACAGTATGTGCTACCCAACACGACACAGCCTGTGGCCCCATGGTTACCCCAACATGGCACAGCCCCAACCCCAGAACACTCCCTGCACCTTTGGGAACAAAACTTAGGGCCAAGCAGTGCCAAGTGCCCCATTGCCACCCAGGAGCAACAAGGTCCTCCCCAAGGACTGAGCCCAGGGCAGCCTCCAAGAAATTAATTAGTTGTTAGTGGCGACGACCCAGTGGTCGGTGCAGGATGCTGGGTAGAGGCTTGATGTAAATCGTAGCAATTTGCTGGCTCTGCCACTCTAAATCCCATCTAATTATACCGAGGGAAGCATCTGACATTAATTTGTTACGGTATTTGTGTGCAGAGCGCTAGACGTTTTGGGGACAAATGGAAGAGCAGCCTTCAGATCTTTGCCCTTGCGAGCTGCAAGCGATGGAACGCAGCCTTCTGCTTACCTGTCCATGTTGGAAAATCACTTATTTTGGAGCCCTACATACTATCATTTCTACGTGCCATCATTTCAGGGCTGCAGATTTAGAGGCTGCACTCAAACTTCTTTGGGGAAAAGGAAAAAAAGAGGGGGGGGTTTGGTCCTGTGTGAAAAATAGGATGGACAGCAGCATCCCAGTGCTGGCAGCAGAGCGTAGGGTCTGGAGGTGCCCGGACCAGGCTGGGCGCAGTGCAGCGTCAGGTGCACAGGCAGCACATCGCAGCTCTTTGAGGATATTGCTGCTTTGCTAGATAAGAGAAATTCAAGGGATGTGCTATACTTAGAGTTTCAAAACACTCTTGGCATCGTCATAGATCAAAGAGGAATGGTGCAGGCAGAATCCCGGAATAGAAGGCAAAAAGAAGGAAAAAGATTTGGAATTTACTGGGGGAAAAAGAAAGAAAGAAAGAAAGAGAAAGGAAGAAAGAAAGAAAATACACTGCAACCAACAGCACAGGGCTGCTGGACTAAAAATAGCAAAGAAGGTATTAGTGTGGCAGTGAGTGCACAGAGCTCTGCGTTTGGGGAGAGCCTCCTGAAAGAGGGGAGATGTGCAGCACGGGGCGTGGAGCACCACCACAAGACCGGGGTGAGGCATTCACACTGCACCTCTGTTCCTATTGCCATGAAGCAGTAAAGGTAACTCGATTGCAGGGAGACCGGAGGGCTTGGAGCCATTCCATGGCACTGCCATTAAAGAGCTCGGAATAGGAGTTATTAAATTACTGCCAGGTACTGTGGGCTTCTCCTAACAGGGAGACTTCAGCTTGGCTCGGAAACTTCAGCTCTGATTCGTTCAGGTTAATTAAAAGAGTGCTGGACATCTTCCAGGGCTGACGGCCCCCTCCCTTCCATGACTGTGCCATGTCACTGTGCCGTGTCACTGGGCACCAGGTGGTGTGCCCCAAATGCCTCGGTCATAAGGGATGGCAGAGCATGGGGACCAGGGCTCGTCCACACAGCGGCGTCTTGAATGTTGCCCACAGTGCTTCTGTGCCATCTGCCACGGGATGCTCTGGCCCAGGGCTCTGACCAGCTGGGAACCCCCTGTCCTAAATACCCACGTGGTGGAAGGCATTTGGGGTCAGCCTCCAAGCAGGATGGGGGGCTGTGCCCAAGATTAAGTGCCACAGCAGGGTCCGGGGGTGCTGTCCCCATGCCCTCCCCCAACGGGGTCTTGGGCCCCATGTGTATAAATACTGCTCGCAGATCCCTTAGTGACTCAACTCCCCAAAACACTTTTTGGACTCGTTTTCCCAGAGAGAGTTTAATGGGGTTTGTCGTGCCAAAACCCCAAGCTATGCCTCACTTTCATCCCCTAATGCAAGCCATATATCAAGAGACACTAAGGGAGCGGGGAGGCTTTCTGACAGGGGGATCCTGGGAACAATCAGCCGATACCCCCCCTCCCACAGCCCCCACCCCTTTCTCTTGCATTCCTGGTAATGTAAATAGAGAGGAGAGCATTCGCAGCCCTCCTCGGACCCAGGAGTGCGTCAGGGGACGGCGCCAGCGGCTCACAGGCAGTCTGCTTTGTTTGAAGTGTCCGAGTGTCAGCGTCCCCACGGCCACCCGTGTCCCCAGAGCATCCCATGCCCATAGCATCGATAGGGGGCAGCAAGCGAGGAGGGGTGGCTTGGATTCTGGCTGTGCACAGCGAGTTTCAGCTCTGCTGGTGTATGCAGGTGATGTAGGGCACCATGCCATCCCTTGGCACTGCTGTCCTTGTCCCCAGGCAACAGGGACAGAGTGCCAGGTGGGTGATGAGGCTGCTCCTCTCCATTGCCCCCAGCAGTGTAAGGCTGGGTGGGGGACATCTAAATTGGGAAGGTTCTTGCTTGCCCCTTCGGTCTCTACTAGGGGTTGAAAGGAGGACTGCAGCATCCCAGTAGAGACCTTTTCCAAGGCTGCAATGCAGAGCAGGGAATGTCACTGAACTAACTTTTCCTGAATGAAATCTGCCTTAGGAAATTCATCCCGGTCCCACACAGGTGATTAGGGGCACTTTATCCCCATGGTCACATCAGCTTTGCGTCAGGACCAACCCCTTGCCACCACGTGGCACTGCCCCAGGTGCCCCATGGGAGGCCCTGCAATGGAGAGGGTGACACTGGGGGCCCTGGAGGACCTTGGGGAGCACACGGAGGCTGAGGGCATCTGTAGGTTTTATGTATTGGGCCCAGCCCCGGGGGTTTACGAGACAGCCAATGCAGCCATAAACCTCACCGGGGGGTCAGAGGTGAGTGCAAGAACTCTTAAGTAGGCGAAAACGGTGGTCTGGGCTGGAAACTGAACTTCTTGTGCCATAATCAGAACCAGTGAGGTTAAATTCCTACGGCTGAAGAGCACGGCTGTAGCCTAAACATCTCTCCTATGCCGCTGGGGCCGCCCCAAACAGGATCCCAGGGATGGAGCACAGGCTGCTGCGCTCAGTGTGGGGCTGAGGCAGACCCACCAAGCAAGCATTCCCTAGGCTGTAGGAAGATTCCATAAAAAATGGCATTAAGGACATGTAGATGTGGCTATGCACCCAGATATCTGCATGCAGACTGCTTTGGTCTGCCCATTCATGTCTGGGTTTGGCATCAATGTGGTTCATTATGCTCATTAATGATGTGGAGAAGGTAGCATTTTAGCAAAACTGTGACATATTTGGGATGGGGAAGGCTGGAAGACCTTGCTGCTGTGGGGATGGATCACACAGAGGTATATGGCATTCACCATAGCCCGTGTGAGATGATGCATCTTGGACTAATCAACATAATTCACAGATATTGTCCTAAATTAATTATAGGCACTCAGTACAAGCCCTGCGTGTCAGTGCAGACAGCTCAATTAAGTGCTCTTATTCAACGTATGCGGATGGTCAAAAGAGCAAAGGGAAGATTACTGTGTGCTGAGTTGGGAACAAGGCAGTGGGGCTGTGGCAGTGCTCAAATCAGTGCAGCACCACAGCATGTGGAGTGGGGAAGGTGGGCACATGGCAGGGAGAGCCACCAGCAGGTCCTGGCCTGGCCCTGTCCTCCTGGGGTCCTGTCCTGTGGCTCTGGGTGCCATGCTCAGTGTGACACGTCTCACTCCGAGCCCAAGGGTTGTGGTGGGAAATCCTCAGGCTGATCTCCCTCCCACAAGACTGCGGCCAGCATCATGCAATCTGTTTTCATTCCTATTTCATGAGATGTGAATAATTGATGAGGAACACAATGCGGGGAGGATAAAATGAATACATATCTATGTATGCACACACAAACACACACAAATAGCATCAGGAAGAACTAAGGCACAGTGCTCAGTGCTGCGGAACACAGAGCAGGGGCACGGCGCTGCCTGTGCTGTGTGTGGGGGCTATAGGGGCTGGGATGGAGGTGCTGGCTCCTATGGAGTGGGCACACGCAGGCTGCGCTGGGGGACCTCAGTTTGTGCCCGTTGGGAAGGGGTGCCCATGGGTGTGGGACTAGCCCGTGCTGCCTTACAGCCATGGGTCAGCTTTTCCCGCTTCCCAGATCTGATTTATCGCTTTTTTAATAAATGGGCCATTTCCCATCCACGTCCCACAGACAATTGCTAAGGGCCCTGGCACCGCGCCACAAACTCCTTTCAACTTCGCAGCGAGTTCATCAAAGGCCTGGGACGCCATTTCCCCAAATAGTAAAAGTGTCAGAGCAGCGGGCGTGTGGGGAAGCCTCGGTGACAGCCAAGTGCTTAATTAGCGGTAATGCAGAGTTTATGGCCCCCACACACACCCACACCCCTGCCTGGTTGCGGGTAGGGCGCAAGAGGTGAGCCAGGTCCTGGTGACCCACAGTGTCCCTGGTGCTGTGATGCTGGAAGGATGGGGACATCCCATGGTGCTGCTGTGGGACAACAAGGAGAAGGCACCCTGTGTGGCAGCAGCTGTCCCCAAGTCCTACTCACATTCCTTTTGGAGACACATCACCCAGAGCTGAGCGTGGTGACTTCAGCACTCAGAGGCAGACCATAGGCACGAATGGAGCTAATATCATTTATTCATTCATTTTTCGCACCGCTCACCCAACACCACCTAAAATCCACTGGGCTTTTTAACCACAGCGATGCACAAAGCAGCTCCCCACTGTCCCTAACCCAAACCCAACAGGTGGGTGCCATATTCCATCATCAGCAGCACCTACGCCAGCAAGGCCAGAATGGAAAACCCAGTGACTGGGAGGCTGCTGGCTTTGTGGCATCTCCACCAGGTGGGATGGTGGGTGGCAGTTAGCACAGCCCCATTGCCACTGGAGCAGGGGACGTGGGGACATGGTGCTCACGGCTGAGCATAGCGGGGCTGCCCCACCTGGCCCCTTGCTTCCTGCGTTCCCCCCGCCACCCTCCTCGGCACGGCTGGGGCCTCGCAGCCCCAACCAGGAAACTATAAAACTTTACAGAGTGCGGCTGGAGAGAAACAGGAATTGCTCCGGTAACTGCCAGAAGGGCCAGCGTTAGATTCACAAGATTTTCCAGGGCTCGGACTCGCCAGGAAGGGATTTATCCACCTACAAGGAGTTGTAAAAACTAAAATTAAATTCTTCATCTTAGAAAGGGAGGGGTGGAGAAAGGAGAACACGGTTGACCTCCCCTCCTGAATGCTCTGCTGGAGGCTGGAGGGGATACAGGGCACCTGCTGCACCGCAGCGTTCTGCCCCATATATCCCAAGTGAGTGCTGTATGTCTGCATGCTGTCCCCTCCAGCCCAGTGTTCACCTTCAGGGCATTGTTTTGGGGCTCTACGCACCAAGTCCCATCCCAACAGCCTCCTACTGGGAAAAAGTCCTGCCCAGCAACTGAGAATCCATAGTACTGCTCCCAGTGTATGGAGGGCCAATGTGCCAGGTTCAATTTGCATTATTTTCCTTTTATCCGAATTTTTTTCCCCCAACTGCCTGGCTGCACTAGGGCACTGCTGAGAGAGTGTGTCCGGGGGAAATGCGCTAGTGTCTCTCATTCTGCTTTCCTTTCTGTTTTTTGTTTTTTTCCCATTAGCACCAGCTCTTAAAATAACTGCCTGCTTTAACCCGTGTCCCTTGCCCTGACCCCGGGCAGCAGGGGAAGGGCCACGGTGAGGGATGCTGGACCCACTCCCCATGGGGATGCGGTGGGAGGGGGATCCCTGCAGCCAGGGGTGCGCCCATCCATGTGCTGCCAGCGGGACGGCCTCCATCGCCCGCAGGGCGCCGGGGCTGGGCCAGAGCCCAGCTTGGAAGTGCGAAGTCGGAGGCTCTTGCCGTGCCCGGGCACGTCTCGGCTTTGTTTATTCCTTTGCCTTATTATTTGGTTCAACTATTTATTCCTGGCTGCCTTTTTCTCACGGTTGCAGTGTTTATTTAGTGCCACTCGCCCGCAGCCCTCTGGGTTCTCGCACTGATGACAAATGCAGCCCTAACCCCGGTGCAGTGCCGCGCTGACATTTCCCCACACTGTGACTTTGTGGGGTGGACAGCATTTCAAAAGGACGTTGGGCTGGGGACAGCAGCACACAAGGCAGTGGCCGTCCGTGCTCTGTGCATACTGCCAGCGTCCACCCACATCCGAGGGCCTTGTCACTTGCCCATGGGGACTCTGCACTGAGTAGAGAAGCCCTTGGAGGAAGGAGAGAAGTTGGAAAAGTGTGAAGGTGACCAGAGTGTGATGCCACCACCCTGATGCTCCCTGGGGACCCCAACCCCGCCAGCCCCCCAAGCACTCACACGGTCACAAAGCCCCTTCCTCCCGAAGTGTCAGCAACACACCAGCATGCCCTCAGCCTGTCCCCAGCTCAACCCTCAGCTCCCAGCCCTGCAGCTCATCCCTCGGTGGTGGTATCCCCTTGGGGACCCCAAACATCAGGTCCTCCCTGCGCTGAGGATGCGCTGCGGCTGGGGGCCGGGGAGCCATGGCAACCCAGCAAGGATGGGGGTTGCCATGGAGACGGGAGGCACAGCATCCTGAGCCGGCTTTGGGTGAGGGATGCTCCAGGTGGGGTGGGAGCAGGATCGGGGTCTCAAGGGGCTGCGGGGGCAACACCTTAACTTAACCTCCTCCCCTCGAGGTTCCCACCCCGGAGCACCAGCACAGCATGGATCGGTCTTTTCCCCACGCAGAAAACGTGGCTGTGAGCAGGTGCCAGCAAACGGAGAGCAATTCCACCCCGCAGATTGCGGCCGGGCTTTATATCCTGAGCCTGCTTCAAACTTTGCGCTGGGAGAGAAGTGATTTGTCTGCAAATGTTATGCGGTTAAAATAAATGCGGAGAATTTTAATCCTGGGAATTTGGAAAGGAGGAGATTTAAAATAACAAAACCCTTTCATATAAGGCACTTGCTCCGAAATTAGCTGGATATTCAGATTTTGTGTCGGGGGGTGACAGTTCCTCATCCATCCTCTGCTTGGTATGGGGTGGTGGCACCTTGGGGTGCTGGATATGGGGTGGGGGCACAGAGCTGGGTGTTGGGGAGCGAGTGCACTCCTCTTTGTTGACATGGAATGGATCTCCCACAGCTACTTAAGGTTTTAATTGCCCTGTGATTAAAGTTTTCATTACTAAGCAATTAGCACCTGAAATTTTAAGTGCTGAAGTGTTTAACTGCATCCTACAGCTTGCCAGAGTGCGGGGCGGTGGATGTGGGTGGGATGGGAGAGGGTTTGGGAGTGGGGATGAAGAGAGATAGGAGCCAGCTTCCTTATAGGGCACTGCCAGCCACCCCATGCAGGGGGTTCAACGAGCATCCTCCCCCAGCCCATGCCCCCAGATCCCTGTTCTAGTTTTTCATTTTTTTCTTAAGTAAATTCCTCATGGCTGAAATGTACCAGGCGTGGCTTGGCTCCAAGGGGAATTCTTGAGGAAAGTTGAAGTCAAATGGGTTCAGCCATTTTTAAGTTACTCAGATGTGAATAAGCAATTTGTGCTCCTCTCGGAAGTCCTGTGACTGGATAACTCAGACCTCTGTGTCCCAGAACAGGAGAGGTTTCTGAATGGAATGGTGCAGATGCAAGCATTTCCCAGGAGCAGCTTTGCAGGTAGGCCAATATCAGCTCCGTGTTTGAGTTTCAGTGGCATGAGGCTGGGGCTGCAGGTGTTTCTGGGGCAGGTTTCTGGGGCAGGGAGTGGAGTGGTGCTGCCTGCAGATGGTTCCAAGCAGCCCAGATGGCTGTGCCACAGGGACAAAGCTGCTTGGAGGGGATGCATCCAGCTGGCACCCTGCATCCAGTAGCTCCATACCATCCTGGGGATTGGAAGCATCAAAATGCCCCCACATCAGGGATTTAGGGGATTTTGCATGTCCTATATCCATCACTGTAGGGGTGTGCCAGCTCCAGCCATGGGGAAAGCAAGAGGATTCTGGTACCCAGGCTGGGGCCCAGGACTGCATGCAGGGGAGCTGGCACCATCACCTACGTGGAAGGTGGGAGTGGGAATTTGGGCATCCCTTTAGGGCTCTCTATGTGTGTGTGCAACTCTGGTTGGGATCCCAGCCTTAGACCTGACACTGGGATGGGAGTCATGGTGTGATGGGGATGGGACTGAGTGGGGACAGAAAGAACTGAGGTGGATCAGAGGATGGGATGGGGAGTGATGGATGCATAGTGGAATGGAAGTACATGAGGCAGGATGGAGCAGGTGGAGTGCAATGGGATGGGACAGGACTGTAGAGGGTGGATGGAATGGAATGGGACAAGGCTGTAGGAAGTGGAATGGAATGCAAGGGAATGGGATGGTAATGCAGAGGATGGGATGGAACTGTAATGGATAAGATGGAATGTAATGGAACGAATGGAACAGAATGGAATGGAGTGGGATGGAGTGAGACAGGACTGTGGGATGGAATGGGACGGAATGGAATGGGAGTGCAGAAGATGGGATGGGATGGGACTGAAAGAACAGGATAGAAAGGAATTGAATGGAATGAGATTGGATGGAATGGGATGGAATAGGAATGTAGAGGATGGGATGGGATAGAACTGGGTGGTATTGAGTGGAATAATGAAGTGGGATGGCAGAGACCGCAGAGAATGGAATGGAGTGAGACAAGATGAGACTGTAGAAGATGGGATGGGAGACACTGGCCATCCTGCGTGGCGCACAGCGGGATTGCATGCCCCCCCTATCACACAACGACCCCCACTGGGGTGGGGGCAGGGCCCGTTGCCGCGCTCCCTCTCGGCTGTCCGGGGCCGCTTCCCCTTTAAGAGCCCAATTCCGCGGGTGACCGCTGGGTGGGGCGCGCTCCCCGCCCTGCACCTCCCGCTCTGAGGGGCGGGGCCTCGGGGGGACGCGCCTCACAGCGCCCGCCCCTTCCAATTCATCTTTCCGCCGAGGCCCCGCCCCTCTCCGTATTGCCGCCCAATGAGCGCCGCGCTCTCCGTCGCCAGGGGCGCCGGGTTGCCAGGGGGCGGAGCTGATTGGCTGTCGGGCCCCGCCCCGCGCGGCTGAGCGGCGGCGGCGGCGGCGGCGGCGCCAGAGCGCGAGCGTGGCGTGGCGGCGAGAGGAGCCGCGCGTGGCGCCGAGCTCGGGACTGCCCGGCGGGGCCGCCCGCACCGCCCCCCGCCATGGCCGCGGCCCGTCCGGGGGCCGCCCCGCCGCCGCCGCCGCTGCTTCCCCTCCTGCTGCTCCTGCTGCTGCCCGGTGGCCGCCGCGCCCTCGAGGGTGAGTACCGGCCGGGCGTGCCCGCCGCACCGAGCCCGGGTACGGGCACACACACGCCCACGGGTGCTGCGTGCTCCGAGTTCGGGAGGGCTGCGGCGTTCGTATCGCTTTCAGGAGGAGTCGGCGCTGCGGGGCCGCCGGAGGAGTGTCCGTGCGCGGTGTCCGGCTCCATCCCTTCCCCGGTGGTTTAACCCCCCCGGTCCCGGCGTGGGGCCACGCGTGCCGCAGCCTCACGATAGGAGGACGGATCCCCCCTCGTTCCT
The DNA here is from genome assembly GCF_023343835.1 of Lagopus muta. Lineage (NCBI taxonomy): Eukaryota > Metazoa > Chordata > Aves > Galliformes > Phasianidae > Lagopus > Lagopus muta. The sequence continues at coordinate 8,007,514 of NC_064441.1, forward strand.
GGTCGATTCTGTTTGTTTCCTTTCGGAGGCTCGTATCTCGCTCGCTACCCGCGGCTTTGCGGCCCCGCTCCGCGGTGTAGGAAGAGGGGCCCGGCTGGGTTTTGTCTCGGCACGAAGTGTGCGCGGCGTCGGGTAAACGGCCCCGCTCCCGGAGGAGGGGAGGCAGAGGGAAACCCCCGGGAAGGAGCGTTCCTCAGCGCCCCGGCAGTGCGCGGCGATCGCTGCCCGGTGGAGGGGCCGCCGCTTTTGTTTGTTCGGAGGCGTCTCTGCGCGTTCGGAGGCTCCGCTGTCCCCGGTGCGGTGTTGGGGCTGCTGGAGCCGGAGCCGTTCGCACTGCGATACTGGAGGGAGCATTTCCCCCTCGTTTATGCTTTCTACAAAGTTTTGGGGGCGACTGTTCGCGGTGTTGCCTCTCCCCCTCCCCTCTCTCTCTGTACCCAGTGGTTTTTTTTTTTCTTCTTCTTTATTTTGGCAGAAGGGTGGGGAAAAAGGAGAGGAAAAAAAAAAATAACAACATCCTCCTTGGTAGGCTGTGGGAAGGCGAGCTGGGATTCGTGGCCTGCTCAGGCTGGGAAGCAGGAGTCGGGGTGAGGAGAAACCAGTCTGTGCCCAGCTTGCCTGGCACGGGGGCTGCAGGCACCAAATGGGCATCTCCGTGCCCCCAGCCCCTCAGACCCCATTTTCTATTGGCGGTTTGGGAATTGGAAGGAGCGGCGTGATGCGAGCATCTCCCAGCGCTGTCTGACCCGCTGGGGCTCAGCCTCTGCCCTGCTGCCTAGGGGAGATGAGTCGGATGGAGGGCGAACAACCAACTCATGCTAATGGGCTCACGGGTCTTCTCTGCTTCCCAAATGTGCAAAAGGGTCAGGGAGCAAATGCACTGCCCCAGGAGGTCAGGGCCTGTCCCAGGTGGACTGCTTTGGGGCCTGGCTGGTACTGCACAGCATTTTTGGGGCTGGCCTTGAGTCCCTTGGGACTTTTTTTTCCCTCCCCCTCTCCCCCCGTATTTTCCTCCTCCTTTTTGCTGCTGTCTGAGCTATAGGGGAAGTTGTCGTGGTTCCCATCCCCGCTGCTCATCTCTGGGTCAGCCAGCTCCAGCACTTTGGCTGCACTGGGGCGTTCCCAGCCGCTCACAACACTGCTTCCTGACGGACACAGAGCTCTGGAGCGTGCACGTTCAGTTGGATATTTTAGTGCTGACCATAAATCTGGCATGGCTGTAAATCTGCACTCATGTCTTCCAGGCGACGGCAGCCCTTGGGTCCTGGCTGTTCTCCCCCAAGAGGTGATGGGCTGCTGCCTGGCCAGGGGAGCATGGTCCCGGCAGTACAGAGCTGGATCTGCTCCATCCTCGGGGGCACAGCATGGCATTGGGTTTCTTTACGAGGCCCCACGGGGGTGGGGGGAGCGGTGCTCGGCTGTGGCTCAGTGAGGGCTTTGTGCTGCTGAGGAGAAAATGGTTTCTCTCCAGATCCCGTAAGTGCGCTGGGTTTGTTTGAAGTCACAATGTGTTTTTCTTCTCCGGTTCAGCAGTCCCTGGGCCGGCTGCAGAAGGAATGCTCTGTCCGGGGGCAACAGCGGATCCTTTCTCCCGTGCGGAGTCTGGAGTTGAGGAGTTGTCTCGGCAGGGCTGCGGGGTGATCGAGGCCATCACCATCCATATAGGTTAAAGCCCTGACAGGAGGGAGCTGGGAGCCATTGGGGTAGCTCTGCCCATCCCCATTGGGATGTGGGTGGACTAGGACCACTTTTGGAGGAACGTACCCCTCCTGCACGAGCCGCCTCTCTGGTCACAGAGCTCCATCTTCACTGAGTTTCTGTGTGCTCTTCCACCAGCCCCAGCACAGAGGCTATGTGCAGCCCGTGGGCTGTAGCAGAACACCCAAACCAGGAGGATTTATGGGCTTTTCCTCCTTTGACCCCATCCCTGCCTTGCTCCTAGGCACCTCACAGGCTGGCCACGCGTCGGGAGCTGGAACCACCAGGTATTTTCTTGGCAGGGACGTTAGCTTTTCCTTTAATTACTTTATCGGTGGGGTGATCCAGGGAAGCCAGCCCCGCTGTTTTATTGATGCTCAGGGTAGGGCTGCGAGAAAAGCAGGTTGCATGGCTCCGTCACACTTGCTGGATTAATTCAATCCCTCGTTCCTCACAAAAAGCTCTGTTTGTGGGAGCTGTGCTCTGAGTCGGGGAGGAGAAGGGCTCTCCTTTGTGTCAAGCAGAGCATGCGGCCAGTCGGGAGAGAGGGAACTCCGCAACCCCGCATTGTCTGCAGCTCTGCCGTGGGCCGGCGCCCGGCTGTGCTCCAGGGCTGTGTCCATCCACCCAGGCTTGGCGACGGGGAATAGCGGCCTCTGGTTTTTAAGGAATGAACCGAAACTCCTTGTTTTGTTGTGATGACTTACTGCCAGAGATATTCGGGGAAACCAGTTGGTTGCATTTTCTTTCCGTGAGCCGTTTGCTGCTGCCTGCTCCAGGAGCAGAGGAGCTTGGTGTTTAATTAAAACAGCCCCAGCAACCTGAATCACAGACTCGCATGTTTTTAAAATTGTAGCTGTTCCTGTTGTGCTGAGTCAAACTGGTTTGTCGGGATCCAGCGTCTCCGCCTGGGAGCTGTGCTGGGGGAGGGTGTGGGGCTGCCAGCCGGGATCCCCCCTCGGTGCATGAGGAAGCGGCAGGATGGGTGCAACATGGGTCACAGGGACCTGTCCCTGTCCCCAGGGCTGTGCTGGAGCTGGTGGCTGCCATGACTCCCCGCTTCTCCAGCGTGGGACCCACGGGGAGCTGGTGTCGTTGTGGAGCAGGCGTCTTCCCAAGCAGAGCGTTTTGGGAAGAGGGGAGCATCCGTGAGGTGACCCCACCGTGGGGATCAGGCCCCGTGCAGGAGCTGGCTGTGGCCCTGGGGATGGGCTGCCATCTTGGAGGCTGCTTGCTGCAGTGCCGTTCCCACCCTGGCGGGTTGGTCCCATTCAAGTTCTCGCTTTGCCTTTTGTTGTTGTTGTTTTATGTATATCACCGTCATTACTGTTGCACAAAATCCAGGCCCGGGCTGGGGCTGGGCTCGCCCCGTGGCGGTGCCAGCCCGTCAGAGCTGGTGTCGGGCGTGGGCCGTCCTCCCTCATCCACAGAGCCCCACAGAGCCCGCCAGCAGCGCGGGGCAGGACGGGAGCCATTTTGTAGGCCTCGAGGCCTCGTGCTCCCTCCCCTGGCTTCCAGCATTGCCCACCCTTGTTGGGGCCTTGTGGGGCTGAGCGCGGGGCCTTCATCCCCTTCCCATCCACAGAGCTGAAGAGCCCGGAGACTGCTTCCCCGGGAGCCTGCTTTCCCCTTGGCAAGGCGGGACGGAGCGCGGCTCCGCATGGCCGCCCCTCTGAGAAGGAAGGGGAGCCATCTTGGGAAGAGGCCGGAGCTGCGCGCCGCAGCCCTGCTCCCCACACGTGTGGCAGCCGGGGGTCCGGGCAGGGGGTTGCTGTGGGACTTTTGTTGTATTTTTTATTTTATTTTATTTGTGCCTGTCGCTAAGCCCTGCACGTCCCAGGCCTGGCGTTTCTCATCCTGTTGACAAACACCTGTTTCCCAGCCCCCTCCCCAGGAATGCTCCGGGCATGGGGGCCCTGCGGGGGTTGCGGTGCCTCTTGGGGGGCCACCGTCCCTGCTGTCCCCCCGTCCCACAGGGCCATCCCAGGAGGGATTTTCCCACCAGCATCAGCTGTGGGGGAGATTTGGGCCTCCCTGTCTCTCTCCAAGGTAGGGCTCGGGGGCCTCCTCAGGACAAACCGTGTCCTGGGGAGGGCATGTGCCCCCCTTCCTCGTCCCCGGGGTGCCCAGCAAGGACTGGGGAGCAGGAGGGACCCCACGGGCCGGGGAGCAGGGAGGGGGCTCGCGGCATGCACGCACACACGGCGTGCGATCCAAGGCCTTTTTTATTAATGAGAAAAATGTGCAGGGCTTGAACGATCGCCAGGAACAGATTTATTCTAGTTCCCCAGAAATTAAACTGAAATGAAGGAGCGAGTCAGCCCGGCCCGGCACCCCCTCCTGACTCTGTGCTTGTTTTAACTCTGGAAGAATCTGACTTCGGGGTGGGGGAGGCGGGGGGGAGGATATTTGGGTTTAAGCAGTTCCAGATGGGCTCGGTGCTCAAGGAAGCGAGCGGAGAGCAGCGTGGAGATTTGGGTAACTGCCCCAGGCAGGAGAGAGGAGGGAAATCTTGGCAGGAACCCCTGCTCCGCGCTGCCTGGATGGGATGCAGCTTGGCAGCCGAGCCGCCCCGTCTGTGGGGCGAACCTTTGTGTGTGCAATGAGTAACCTTTTTTGGGGAGGGGGTGTTTTTTAAATATCATTACTCTTTCCCTGGCTTCTTTCCAGAGGTACAACCTGGAAAAAAAACAGAGCTGGAGGGGGGGGGGGGGAAGGAAGAGAGAGGTATTTCAGATTGCAGCCTGCTCTAACCGATAGAGGCAGAGCCATGGCAGGACTGTGCTGCCTGCTCAAACCCTATGGGATTTTGGAGATCTGCACCAGCCTAGTGGCCCTGTAGGGACACTGCCCCACAGAGCCGTGACCATGCTTCCCTCATCCCAGGGCCTGGAAATGCAGACTGGTTTGCTGCCTACGTCCTGGCTAATGGTATTTGTGCCTTGAACAGGTCTGGCGTCTCCGGATCAGATGAGTTATTTCTGTGGCAGCAGAGGGCGGCTGCATGGCTGCTCCTGCTGGGGACAGCAACCTATAAATCTCTCCTGCATGCAGGTCCACATGGGTACTGCCTGGTGCCACACTGCTGACGTTGTCCTATGGAAGCTGATGGCAGGGATGTGCCCATCCTGAGCAGGTGTCTGTCATTGTAAGGTTGGCGGGGCCTCTGACAAAGCTTGGGGCTTCTCCGTGGAGTACCTCAGCAGAGGGAAGATGGCTTTTCCCAAAGGAGAGGAAAAGCAGTGAGCGCTGGGGCACGTGCACAGTGTGGGCAGGGAAGGCAGCTCGCCCTGGCAAAGCTGACCCCGGCATGGTGCATCGGGCTCTGACATCCGAAATCCCCGCGGTATTAATAGAATAGTAATTGCAGCACAGGGCTGGACTCGGGCAGCTGGCTCGTGGCCTCTCCCAGCGTCAGCACGGCCGTTCAGCGGGACCAGGGGCTGGCAACGGGACCTGGCAGAGCACGGGCTGCACGTGTCCAGGGCACAGCGGAGCGCTCGGCGTGCGGCTGTAGGGCAGGGACCGCCGTCCTGCTACAAAAGCCCTGTGCTTCAGGTACTGTGATTTGCAGGGTTTGCACACAGTGCATGTGGCCCACAGTGCCGCAGCCCAGCTTGGCATGGCTGTGCTTTGCAGTGGTAGAAATCTGCTGTGACTGGCTCGACCCACTGCATGGATGCCTGTCCCTCCCCACATCCCGGGTGCTGCCACTTGATCTGCTTTTCACAGTTGCAGAGCTGGCACCTGTCCTCTCTCACATGCTTCAGTCTGTCTCGCGGCCATCAGGAAACAGCTCCTGGCGAGGAGCACGCGGCCGGAAAACCCTCTTCAGGCAGTCAGCAGGTGGGCGCCGGGCAGGGCTGGATGGAGGCAGCCCCTCTGTCCCTTGTGCTCACAGTCATCCCAGTACTGGCTCTGCCCATGGAGTAGGCGCCAGGTATTGGGGTCAGGGCAGGGGGAGACACAGCCGGATGATGGCTCAGAGCCACGAGGCTGTCTTCCCGGGTGAGTTATTACACCCTGATGCGGGCTGCCCTCACAGGTGTGGGGTTGGGAAATGGAGGGGGAGGATGCATCCTTGTTTGGAGCATCCTTGGGCTCTGCGGGGAGCTGACCATGGGGCTGGGACCAGGCTGCCCTTCCTCAGTGGGGCAGGGACTGCTGCCCGTGTGTGTGTGTGTGTGTGTGTGTGTGTGTGTGTGTTGTGTGTACAAAGGGGCCTTAATCTCAGTTGGGGCCTCTGGGCCCTGTCATAATGCAGAAATAATGAGTCTATTATTAAGTGCCCACAGTACTTCTTCACTCTGGTGGCTCGCCTCCAGCAGCAGGCAGAACCTGCCCCGCTTGAAGTGGATGTGTCATCATTTGCCTCAGCAAATCCAATCCCCTTTGATGATGGGCCAAACGCCCTTGGCACAAAGGGCCACAGCTGTGATACAGGCCCCACTTTTTTTTTCTTCCCTCTCTTCTCTTTGTTCCCAGCTCGTTGGCTCACCCTGGACCTGGGGTGAGCGCGCATTGGTGGGTGTGGGCGGATGCAGCCCTCCATCCCCAGCAGCAGGATGGAGCGCAGGGAGAGGGTCGCTGCAGCACTCCTGGTTTCCCCCACTGCTGGGAGCAGGCTCAGCGCAAGGCTTGTTCCCAGCGTGGGCGGTGATAGGGAGTGCTCCAGCCCTTCCCTGGGGCTGAGCGAGCTGCCCTGGCCCCAGAGATGTGGGTGGGACTCTGTGCAGAGCTGCGTGTCCGAGACCCCAAGCATGCAGGGTGGTGGAAACTGGGGGAGCTGTGGACTGTGCAGTGTCCTGTCAGTGCTGCAAGCACCTTCTCCACACTTCCTGTGCCCAGAGCTTCTGCTGTGGATGCACCCAGGGCTGTCCCTTGCCCAGGAGGAAGAGAAGGGCAGTGGGGTTGGCTGAAACCTTGAGGAGGGGAGAGCAGCGTGCCCTGGGAAAGGCATCGAGGGTCTGACCCCATGCCCGGCACCCTGTGTGGCTCCACTTTTGTGTACACGAAACGCTCGTCAGCGGGAAAAGTGCAACCTCAGGTTCTCTCCCACAGGCAGCTCTTTGTTCCCAGATAAAGGGCCCTGCACCAAAGGCCCTTTGTGCCGCTGCTTAGAACGGTTCTGGGATTAATTGTGCCGATAGGTGCTTGAATGGGGAGTGCACAAGGCCACCCGCTCCTGCCTTCATTATCTCAAAACTGAGGAGGAAATTAAAATGTACGAGAGATGCCCCTTTTGGTGGCTTTTTGACTAGCAGGCAACGACCAGAGCTGCATGCTGATCCTGCTGTCCCCAATCAGCACCTCTGCTCCCAGTGCCCTGATGGAGCCACTGAGGGTGGGATGGGATGGGATGGGATGGGATGGGATGGGATGGGATGGGATGGGATGGGATGGGATGGGATGGCTGCTGGGGTTCGGCTCCTGGGCGCAATGGTGCGCGTGGCTCCCAGGGTGTTGCAGAACAGGTTCCTGTGTTTGCAGCAGGGCTGCATGGGTGTCTTTATTAACTTTCTTCCCTTGCCTTCTTCCAGGATGCTCTGTAGTGTGCTGGCTGCCTTCTCCCCGTTGGGGCAAGGATCTGGCGTCGTACCCTGCTAGCACATCCTGATAAAGGCGGCAGTCCCCACGTTCAAAGGCGAGAGCACTTAAATTGGAGCCGGTTGGTGGAGACGATTGAGTCTTCCCCAGCGGCTTCATCTTGAAAGAATTTTCCCTTCTGGCTCAGGCAGCGCTAAGCACAAAGCTTGCCATCACTGCTGTGCATGTCTGCCGCTGAGCTGCGCAAGCCAGGGGCTCTCAGGGCCCCTTTAGGAGAGCCAGAACATTTTGCTGGCCATGGAGCGTGCATTCCTTAGCCCCTGCTTCATGAGAGTTCCTGGGGTCCAGGTGGGCTCATACCAGGGCTTCATGTGCCCTGCAAGCTGCTGAGGACCCTGTAAAAGAGACACAAGAACTATGTTCTTTGCAGCTTGAGGTGCACAAAGGAGATTTGGCAGGCAGGGAAGAGGCAGCCAGAGCTTATTGCACAGCCCCATCTGAGAAGTGAGGCTCTTTCCCTGCCCTTGGATCTGTCTCTGCCATAGAAATCCTGCTTTGGTGTGGGGGTGGCTGTGGATTGCTATGCTTGCCAAATTCTAGCAGGGATTGTGCTCTCCTGAGCTCCTTGGCCTGGCTGGAGGTAAGCAGAGGACAACTCCCCAGCAGTGATAAAGTGGGCCTGGGGGAGACTTCCCAAAGCTGCAGAAACTGGGAAACAATTTCCCGTTGACTAATGGAACCAGGCACTCCTCAGCATGCAGGATTTGGAAGGCTTTGACTCACAGCTCAGTGGGCCCTGATGCCATTCACATCTCTCCAAAGCACCTGCAGACCTGCCAGGAGCACTCCAGCACCATGTCACGGTGCCCAAATCTCCCTGGATACCCTAGCTCTGTGTGGCAGTGTGTGCCCACTAGGTGAGGGGTGGGTACTCGGCACATCCCAGTACTTGCTGCAGAGGCCACCAGTTCGGTTCTGCTGTGCAGAGAAATCATTGTAGCAGCTTTAAGGGCACAGTGCAGCTCTGGCTGGGCTCAGCAGGCAGCCCTGGGGCCATCCGCTGCAATCTTCATGTGCTGTGGGGCTGCAAGGAGAGGCCGGGGGGGAGAGGGGGGGGGCTGCTGACCCTGTCCAGCCCCGTGGCTGCAGGAAACCCTGCTGCCCTCCATGCTTGGCCTCATTTCCTTTAGTTGCGTTGCCCAGTTGTTTTATTCCTATTATTTTCCTCCCTGTTCTCACCGTGTGGTTTATGTGGCTCTCGTGCCAGTGGGGCCGGCTCAGCCCTGTTGTTTTCTTTCCCCTCCTCTCTGTTCCGAGGGCAGATGCTGCCAAATGAGGATACGGCGTGTCCCAGCCACGCAGGGAAGAGCAGTGCCGGAGGGGACCTTTGGTGCCGTGGGGTGTGGAGGCTGTGCAGGGGTTTCCCACACACTGTGGGTGTATTTGAGAACCAGAGTGCCCACAGGACCCCCGTGCCACGTCCCCATCCTATCGTGGAGCCCTTGGCTGAATGCATCCCACACTCCGTTACAGCCTGGGTCTCCTCTCCAGGACTTGGCAGTCCTGCACTGTCAGCACGCGCTTGGCTCTGCTCCGCCGCCGGCGCTGCGTTCCCGGCCCCCACAGCACTACTGTGCCCTTATTAGGACAGCTGGCGCCCGGGGCCAGGCCTGGGAGCAGTGCGGGTGGCTCTGCTCCCCATCCCCAGTGCAGCACTGGGGCTCCAGGGTGCCTGGGATGGGATGTCTCATCCTTCGCACTGAGCGTGCTGCTCTGTCCCCTGCCCCACTGCCTTGGGGTTGTGTGCTGTTTGCTGGCGCGGCTGTGAATGCCACACTGTGTTGCTGGCTGCCGCCCCCAGGGTGGGACGCAGGAGGAAGGAATCCTCCAGCCAGGATTCATCCCCATAACGTGTGAACACTTCCTTCCTCCTCCGTGCTTCCTCCTCAGCTGGGTCAGCCGGTGCTTTTCCTGAAGTGGAAGAGAAGGTGGAATTGCCCCTTGCTCCTAGGGCTGAGCTGCTGTACTGGGGATGAGCACACTCTGAGCAAGCAATGGCTCTATGCCCTTCGTCTCTATGAGGGATGGACAGATGGCCCTCAGGGAGCTGTGACGAGAGCAGCAGGGCTCATGCCTGCAGCTGGATGGGGGGGAGCGTCCTTTGGGGTTGCTGGCCAGAACCTGCAAGCGCACTGGATTGTGTTGCCCAGCTCTGGGGTTTTACTTCATGCTTGCAGCCCTTTGCCTTCCGGCTCCCCTGGGCAGGAGGAACCCAAGCCTCCAGCGTCCCACCACTATCCCAGCCTAGATGTGGTGGGACATGGAGGGAGTAGCGTCATTCCACATCGTTGCATTTCTCTCCTGGTTTTTGTGTGCAGCAGTGCTCACTCGGAGCTGCAGCTCTGCCTGGGATTAGCGACAGCTGCCTGCAATTGCAGCTCTTCCCAGACAAGCGTCTCGCTCCCCCAAGGCTGGGGCTGGGGCTGTTTGGGGAATGCTGTCGGGGTGGTTTGTCTTGTAGTCTGCTCCAGGAATGTTGGCCAGACGGTCAAATTCTTCTCCCCTCTTGTAAAATGAGTGATGTGGGGCGTCTCTGGGAGAGCAGCCTGCCAGTCCCTCCTTCTCTGGATAAACCTGCCTGGCCCGCACCGCCCTGCCATGGGAACGGGCCCTTTCAACCTCAGCCACAGTAAATACGTGCCCTGCCAAAGCACAGGGGGAGGTGCACAAGGGGCTGGGAGGTGGGGGGCTGGCGGCCGGTGCTGGGGGTGGCAGCGCGTCCCCATGCCACCTGGCCGGCTGCTCCGCAGGGACGCCTCGCTCTTCCTGTTCTGACAGCAGAGCAGAAATCTGGAGTCTGTCTGCGCCGCTCCCCCTCCTCCCACCACGTCTCACCCCCCAAGTTGCTGTTTTCCACAGAAATGTCAGCCTAAGCTCTTTTCTCCCCCACTCCTCCTGTTTTTTTCCCTTGAATCTTGGCCTTCATCTCCAATTACTTCTCTCCTTCCTCCCTCTCTCTCTCTAGAGACCCTGATGGACACGAAGTGGGTGACCTCAGAGCTGGCATGGACAACCCATCCAGAGACGGGGGTAAGTCTGAAGCCGGTCCTGCCCCCAACTGCTACGGGGTCCTTGGGGTCGTGGTCCCTTGCCCACACTTCCCCTTGCCCTCCCCTGCTTCCCTTGCTTTCTGAATTCCATAGCTCCATGCTGACTCCCGGCCGCTGGAGCAGTGGTCCCTTGGTCACCCTGTAGGGCTGGGGCAGGCAGACGTGCTCCCCATTATCTGCTGCCCTACCCGGTGCCTGGGTCTGAGGCGCTGCTTCTCTCTTGCAGTGGGAAGAGGTCAGTGGTTACGACGAGGCTATGAACCCCATCCGCACGTACCAGGTGTGCAACGTGCGGGAGGCCAACCAGAACAACTGGCTTCGCACCAAGTTCATTCAGCGCCAGGACGTTCAGCGTGTCTATGTGGAGCTGAAATTCACCGTGCGAGACTGCAACAGCATCCCCAACATCCCTGGTTCCTGCAAAGAGACCTTCAACCTCTTCTATTATGAGTCGGATACGGATTCTGCATCTGCTAATAGCCCTTTCTGGATGGAGAACCCCTATATCAAAGTGGATACAATTGCTCCGGATGAGAGCTTCTCCAAACTGGAGTCCGGCCGTGTGAACACCAAGGTGCGCAGCTTTGGGCCGCTCTCCAAGAATGGCTTTTACCTGGCTTTCCAGGACCTGGGGGCCTGCATGTCCCTCATCTCCGTCCGGGCTTTCTACAAGAAATGTTCCAACACCATCGCTGGCTTTGCTATCTTCCCGGAGACCCTAACGGGGGCTGAGCCCACGTCGCTGGTCATTGCACCAGGCACCTGCATCCCCAATGCAGTGGAGGTGTCTGTGCCCCTGAAGCTGTACTGCAACGGTGACGGCGAGTGGATGGTGCCTGTGGGAGCTTGCACGTGTGCTGCAGGGTACGAGCCAGCCATGAAGGACACCCAGTGCCAAGGTAAGGGCTTGGTACGGTCTCTCTTGGCTCCTCCATTGCACTGCATGTGTGCGCTCATGCAGAGGAGGTGTTGAGCTAGGTCTCATTTTGGAGGCTCGGGAGCTTAGGTGGCTCCGTAAAGATGGAGCATGTGTGCTGTCTCAGGACTGGTCTGTGCTTCTTGATGTCTGGAAGCTTTAAAGCTTTTGTGGTCCATACCGGCGTAGCTTACCAGTGCCAAGCTGGGGTGCATCTGCTGAGTGCTGAGATATGGGATGTGTCTGCACGGCACGGTCTGCAGCGCCATGTGGCTCAGGGGACGTAGCAAGTCCTCGTGTGTCTCCAACACTTTCCTCTCACCCCGCTGCCGTGACCGATGTCTCTGCCCTCCCTCCTGCAGTGTGTGAAGGTGCAGGTGGTCGGGGTGAGTGCCGGCTCCCGGCGAGTGAGATTTCACGCTGCCTGTGTGGAGGCATTCAGAACGCCGGCGGCGAGCGGGGCCCCACTGAGCTGGCTGTGGGAGGCCCCCTGCCAGAGCCGCAGGCTTGCAGCGAGCCTTCCTTCCTTGGAGGGAAGGAGAAAGCATCCTGCCTGCAGATGAGTGGCACTGGAGAGTTGGTGTTGTTGTTTCACCCCAGGGAGGGAATGCTGATTTGGAAAGATCAGTGTGGATGGGTGTAGTGCTCGCTTTTTGGGGTTATATTGCCTTAGGGAGCTGCCTCCAGCACCAAGCACCCTACCCTAGAGCAGGACCCCGCTGCTCCCTTTGGATGGAGGCACGGACAATGGGGCACCAGGGTGGGTGCCTCGTGCTCGCAGATGATGGGCTGCTTGGCGCCGAGCCCTCGCTCTTGGCAAGGGCAGTGGGATTTGGGATGTCTATGTGACCGTAGCGACTGCTTGCAGGGAGCTTAGTCTCTGAGCACCATTGGTCCCAGAGCATCCACCGGCACCAGGCACCCACTGTTTGGTTTGTTTTGAGGTCCCTGCTCCTGGGAAGCTGGCTCCATGTTGCTTGAGCTGGGAGATCCTACAGCCCCTATGGGGTGTTTGCTGTTCCTCAGCAATGAGAGGGGTGTGGGGTACCACTTCATACCAGCCCTCGTGGCTCCCCATTTGGAGGAGGCAGCAGAGGCAGTGCTGCATACAACATCCCCCCAGGAGAGGCAGGGAGAGGAGCCTCATCCTTCGCCCATCCTGCAGCCCATGGGGCAGTACTTTTGGGTTCTCTTTGCACAGGGAAGCTGCAGGCATGACCCCATCCAGCACCCATCCCCTGCCCTTCGCTGGGTTGAAATGGCGTCCGCACGTTTCTCTGGGAAACTCGGCACCACGCTCGTACGATCACATTTTCCACCATATGACCGTGTGTTTTAAGTGGAAACAGCTGAGGAAGGGCTCGCATAACCCAGCTCCATTTTCTGCTCTTTGTTGGCTGCTTCAAGCGGCATTTCAGCCTTTATTCCACCGTTCTGCAGCTCACAGCTCACTCTGGCATTACCCCTGCGGGTAGCTGATGCATGGAGGCAGCAGGACGGAGCCCCCCGTGCCATGTTGCACCCTGTCCCAGCACCGCTGCCTGGACTGCGGAGCTCAGAGTGCCGTGAGGTGCCAGATGGCATTTTAATAAATAACAATACTGCATTAGTGCTTAGATGGGATAAGCCCTGTTGTAAATCTCCTCCGTTCCCGAGCCTTTCCATGGCCTTTGAAGCTCTCCTCCTCCTCTTTATCTGCACCCAGCGCTGGGATTAGGCTCCTCATTCAGACCTGTGACAATACTCCTTGGATCCCAGTCCCGCGGGATGAGCCCGGCTGAAGGCAGCTCCTTGGGCACGCTTTGTCATGCGAGCTGCGAGGCTGGGATCTGCCGCTCTGCTCAGGAGTTGCCACAGCATTGATTTGGCATCTCATTCTCAGCCTCATTATCTTTATTTAATTAGCACACGGCCCTTCTGGGGGTTGTGCCGCTTCCCACACACTCCGTGCAGAGATGCATGGAGGCAGAGCTCACGGGAGTGGAGCCCGTGGCCGGGGTGGGACCATGGGATGTGTGCCCTCATCCCCTCTCACTCTACAGTGCCCCACATCACTTTGGGGCTTTGCACATGGTGCTTACAGGCCAGCAGTGGGATCTCCCAGGGAGCAGTCGGATCTCAGAGCTTCGTGAGAGCACTGCCAGCAGAGCTCCAACCCTTTCCTTTCGGTCCTCTCCTGCCATACAGGGTGTGCACGGCAGTGCTGCTGCCTATTTGGGTGCTGTCAGCAGGTGATAGCAGGTCAGGCTACGGCCAAAGTGTGGGGTTTGTCAAAATGCATTTTCCTCGCGATCAGTGACTAATGGGAACATCACCACGAATTAAAACAAAAAAAAAAAACAACAACAAAAAACGCCAAGCCAGCATTGCATTCACCAACTGTTTGCAGCTTTGCATTGCAACACGGGGTTGCTGCATGAAAACCAGGAAGTGAAACTGCCTTCTATTAATTGGCCGGGATTACAGATCAAAGGCAGTGCAGGCAGAGCAGCGCTGGCGTGCAGAGCTGGGCAGCTCCACAATGGGCTGCTTGTACCACGGCACGGAGATCTGCCGTCCTGCCTGTGACTGGCTGTGGCTCCGGGGGCACTTTGCTCATTGAAAATTCCTCCTTTTTTTAACACAAAATATCATTTTCCCCACCTCTTACTCAGATGCCACTGCTCAAACCCCAAAGGAATCTTCCCTTCCTCTGACCTTTAAGTTTATTCCATTCATTTCTGGGCTGCACGGGTGTAAAATATTTCTACCTAAAGGGTGTTTTAAAAGAAAAATCAAGTGCCTTTTAAGAGAGACTTAAAACATGAGCCACCGCCTTGCCAGGGGCTGGGCTGCTTGCACGGCTCCCATCCATTTGCAGCTGCTTACAGAAGAGCAAAGGCAGTGATCAGCATAGGTCCATGAAGCACACATGGTCCTGGGAAGAGCTGGTAGCTGCCTGTGGGGGAAGGACAGGGCTGCTGGGCAGAGGGATGCAAGCGGTGTCATTCATCTGCACTCAAGGCTTTCTGCTTCAGTCCTGCAGGGAGGGAAATAGCCAGAATGGGAAAGCAGTGGGATGGGGAAGCAGCTGAGGGGTTACGTTGGGGCAGTTCGGAGCCGCTCCATGCATGGGAGGGGACTGCAGGTTTCGGGGGATGCTCGGTGTGTGGTTCCCCCGTTCCATGCAGTCATCACTGGGCTGAGTCACCGTGCTCTCGATGGTGCTTTTGTTTCGGTGTTTTTCGGCTCCCTCCCTTGGATTTTGCTCACGGGGTGGGGACAACACGGGAGAAGAGTGCAGGAGCAGCACTGCAGGATCCGGCTGTGGGACTGATGTGCACCAAGAGAAGCAGCCTCCTGCACAATTCCCCCCCATTGCTGGGCTGCAGTCTCTGCTGCCATCCAGTAGCCCCTCTGCAGAGCTCTGCTCGCTTCCCTAACCCGTTATCCCGTGGCTGTCAGCAGCTGTCATGTTCTCCCGGGAGGTGACCGCAGCCCAGTGCCGGGAGATGTGATCTGTGTGCAGAGGTTACGGGCTGCTATTTGATTTGAGGATGCTTCAGCGGGAAAAAAAGGGCAGATGCAGAGCTGCGGGTGGAGGCGAGGAGCTCAGCCTGGCGGCTTCGTGCAGGAGGAGATGACACAGATCCGCGGGGACCTGGGATCAGCTTTCAGCTCAGTTACGGCTTCAAACGTGGCTGAGAGCTGTCACGCTGCCACCGAGGTCCTTATGCTCTGATTTATTAAACAGAGTTGAGGCACGGCGGTGCAGCTGGGCCTCGCCTCCCAGCCTGCTTTTCCCCTTCCCAAATGGGTGGCAACGAGGCCAGCACTGCAAAGAGGAGGAGGAGGAGGCAAGGAGGAAGGTCTCTCGGAGAATAGGGGTGGCTGTGGGCTCATCAACCCAGGGCCTGGCTGTGTGCTGGTGCACTCCCAGCCCATGCCTGGTCTTTTAAGCTCCACACAAGCACTGCTCCAGTTTCACCCCTCTATTATTTCAGGGGGGTTTGTCCCCGACAGATCCGGGCTTTTGTCCATAACCAAAGCATGTTTGGCAGCTCTCGAAGCCCAGAGTGTTCCTGTCCAAGAGGTTTCAGTCATCTCTCATTCCTCAGCAATCTGGTTCCTGATGTGTGAAGCTGCATCCACCCAGTTTTAACTGCCTTCAACTGCGGCTGGGCTGGGCCCGTGCGTGCTGGGGCTGCTCCGGCACCTTGGGCTGCTCCCTCCATATTCAGGGGGATGGAGCACTGCTTTCATCCCTTCCTTTGGGATGATTCCTTTTGGGCTGCCCAGAATGGGCTAAACTTGAGTTTCTAAAGGGTGGATGCAGAGATCTAAAGGGTAGACCTCTGTCAGCCCAGTGAGCCAGGCTGTAGGGCCCGTCCTGTTCTCTCTGAAGGGCTCTGGCCATGAAGTTAGGGTGGCTCCAGTCCCTGCAGTGCCCAGGTGCAGTGACCCACAGCACCCCGGTGCCGGAAGGCTTCCATGCAGGGTGTCAGGAGATGGTTCATAGCAGGAAACTTCCGCTCGCCACGGCTCTGTGAAGCAAGTTGAAGCTCCTTGTGTTTAGGGTGATGTCATCAGGAAGGCACGGGGCAGGAGTTTCCACTTCAGGGACTGCCGGAACGGCCGCATGCCTCAGGGCCAGGCAGATAGGGCTGTGGGGGTCTCACTGATGTGGGTATGGGGCAGGAGATGTTGTGGGCCCCGTGCTGGGAAGATTCCACATCCCGATTGTCACAGGGCTGCACTAAATGAGGCTATTTGAAGGCACAGGGTGATTTCCCAGTGCCGTTCTGCTCCTTGGCCTGAGTGCTGCTAATCCCTTCACGTGCCCCTCGTTAGGGCCGAGCGCCCGCGGTGCGAGCGGGGCCAGCTCCAGGGCTCCTCCAGTGTGCATCGGAAACAGGGGCAGGAATGTTGTAATCTGGTTCAGCACACAGAGCTGGAGCCAGAGCGGAGGTGCCGCCGCCACAGGCTGAGAAGTGGTTCAAGTGGCCAGGGTGGGAGATTCGGGGTGGGGTGGGCACTTCAGGGCGACGGGGGCCTCCCGTAGGGAACGGGCTGAGCACATCCTTCCCTGACCAGTGCCTCCAGGAACGGAGCCTGGGGCTGGGTGTGGGCAGGGGGGAGTCGATGGAGCATTGCTGAGTGCCCTTCATTAATGCGGGTTCATTCTCCCTTCCTCCAGCATGCGGCCCGGGAACGTTCAAATCCAAGCAGGGCGAGGGCCCCTGCTCCCCCTGCCCTCCCAACAGCCGCACCACCTCGGGAGCAGCCACGGTCTGCATATGTCGCAGCGGCTTCTTCCGAGCAGACACCGACCCCGCAGACAGCGCCTGCACCAGTGAGTGCCATGAGGGTGGGATGGGAGCCAGGGTGGGAGGAACGCCACAGGGCAGCCCTCCCTGACATCCCCCGTGCCTCTCCAGGTGTGCCCTCAGCCCCACGCAGCGTCATCTCCAACGTGAATGAGACGTCGTTGGTGCTGGAGTGGAGCGAGCCGCAGGACGCGGGCGGGCGGGATGACCTGCTCTACAACGTCATCTGCAAGAAGTGCAGCGTGGAGCGGCGGCTGTGCACGCGCTGCGACGACAACGTGGAGTTCGTGCCGCGCCAGCTGGGCCTCACTGAGCGACGCATCTACATCAGCAACCTGATGGCCCACACCCAGTACACCTTCGAGATCCAGGCGGTGAATGGCATCTCCAGCAAGAGCCCCTACCCTCCCCATTTCGCCTCCGTCAACATCACGACCAACCAGGCAGGTCAGTGCTGTCCCACACCACTATCTCTAATCCCCTGAGTGAATTCTCCTGTCCATTTAAACACACGTCTGGAAGGCATGTGGTCTGAATGCATGCAGGCAGGGAAGGGCAGGCTTGGCAGATGATCTGGTGAGCTCCTAGACCCACCCCGGAGAGATGCTGTGCCTGCTGCAAAAGGAGGAAGAAGGCGATGAGATTTCTCCTCCCCTGGGCCTGGGAAGGCTCAGCACCAGCCCAAAGCTTCTCAGCCAGCTGAGTGCTGCGCCGTTCTCTTCTTCCGCCCCACCTGGCCCAGCTCCAGCGTGCTGGTAATCTCCAGCCACCACACTGATCTGATTTCACAGGTCTCACTGGTGGGGTGGAGAGCAGAGCTCCCTGCAAGAGGAAGAGCACAGGGAACTCTGCTTTGGGTCCAAAGGGTCCTTCCTTGGGCCAGTTTGCAGCTGTGTACAGTGTGAAGTGTCAGCTCAGTGCTCTGAGCAATTCTTTGGTCCCTTGTCATCTTGTCTGCAAGACTGCATCTCCTTCAGAGGCAGTCCCAAGGCTTTTCAGCTTTTTTACTGTGGTTATCTAAGCAGTTCGTGGGTTCTGCAGGGGTCCATCCTGTGTAGGACCTCTGGGGATACACTGTGCACAGCCTGGCACAGCTAAATTTCACCTCTTTCCCACTCCCAGCTCCATCTGCCGTGCCCACCATGCACCTGCACAGCAGCACTGGGAACAGCATGACACTCTCATGGACTCCCCCAGAGAGGCCCAACGGCATCATTCTTGACTATGAAATCAAGTACTCTGAGAAGGTAAAGCAGAGAATCCCTTCCTTCTCCCTGGCCTTTCTGGCCCAGAGCCCCACAGTGACAGGGTGACGCGTCACGAGGTGACACCTGCATGTCTCCCTTGCAGCAAGGCCAGGGCGATGGCATTGCCAACACTGTCACCAGCCAGAAGAACTCGGTGCGGCTGGACGGGCTGAAGGCCAATGCCCGGTACATGGTGCAGGTCCGGGCGCGCACAGTGGCTGGATACGGCCGCTACAGCCTCCCCACCGAGTTCCAGACGACTGCAGAGGACGGTAGGTACCAGCATGGGACTGCCTCCATCCCCCAGCCCTCCTACACGTGCCTCTTCTCCAGCCTGACTTCTCATTCCTGCTTCTCCCTGCACCAGGCTCCACCGGCAAGACTTTCCAGGAGCTGCCTCTCATCGTGGGTTCGGCCACTGCAGGACTGCTGTTTGTCATCGTGGTGGTCATCATCGCTATCGTCTGCTTCAGGTAGTGGCTTTAGGGGAGTGGTGGCTTGCAGTGAGGTGGGGGTCGCTTGCGGGCAGAGTTCCAGCAGCTCCAGTCTGAGAGCAGAGGGCTGGACCTGCTGCTCTGGGGTCCTGCTGCCGGACGAGGAACTCTGGCTTTGGCTGCCTGTAGTGGGATTTGGAAGCTGGCAGTGAATGTCTTTGCCCCATCAGGAAAGGGATGGTTACTGAACAACTCCTCTCGTCTCCTTTGGGCAGGAAGCAGCGCAACAGCACAGATCCTGAGTACACAGAGAAGCTGCAGCAATATGGTGAGTGTGAGGCCAGCACATGTGCTTTCTCCTGAGTCCTGCCCCACGCACAAGCGAAGGTGCAGCCTTTGCTACTTGAGAACCATGCCAGGCAGGTGTGGCATGCCATCCATGTTGTATCCCCCATGGTGATGATTCCTCTGCCCTTGCAGTCACTCCTGGGATGAAGGTCTACATTGACCCCTTCACCTATGAAGACCCCAATGAAGCTGTCCGGGAATTCGCCAAAGAGATTGATATCTCCTGCGTCAAAATCGAGGAGGTCATTGGAGCAGGCAAGTCCCAGGGCTGGGCACAGCATCTGCTGAGAACACAGCCTGTCCCCAGCTGCCTGCTCATCCCCTTCTCCCCCACAGGGGAGTTCGGTGAGGTGTGCCGCGGGCGCCTGAAGCTGCCTGGCCGCCGCGAGATCTTTGTGGCCATCAAGACACTGAAGGTGGGCTACACGGAAAGGCAGCGGCGGGACTTCCTGAGCGAGGCCAGCATCATGGGCCAGTTCGACCACCCCAACATCATCCACCTGGAGGGTGTGGTGACCAAGAGCCGCCCCGTCATGATCATCACAGAGTTCATGGAGAACTGCGCTCTCGACTCCTTCCTCCGGGTGAGCAACCGGTCCCACCTCGAGCTTCTCCATCCCTCTGTATGGTCACACTGACATCCCCAGGGCTAAGATATGCATAGACATCTCTGGGTGGAGGAACCAGGATAGCCCTAGAGTGAAAGAAAGGTGGTAGCACACAGAGATCCCTTCCCTGTCCATTCAGGGTGTTAAAACCCCTCTGATCTCTCTCTTGGCAGCTGAATGATGGGCAGTTCACAGTCATCCAGCTGGTGGGGATGCTGCGAGGCATCGCTGCCGGCATGAAGTACCTCTCAGAGATGAACTACGTGCACCGGGACCTGGCTGCCCGCAACATCCTGGTCAACAGCAACTTGGTCTGCAAAGTGTCAGACTTCGGGCTGTCCCGCTTTTTGGAGGATGATCCGGCCGACCCCACCTACACCAGCTCCCTGGTATGGGATGCTCATGGGGATCTGCAGATCTGGGGACGGGAGGACAAAGCAGGTGTGTCCTCAATAACAGTGCTGTGTATTGTGTATCCCTGCAGGGAGGCAAGATCCCCATCAGGTGGACAGCTCCTGAGGCCATCGCCTACCGCAAATTCACGTCGGCCAGCGACGTGTGGAGCTACGGCATCGTCATGTGGGAAGTGATGTCCTATGGGGAGCGACCCTACTGGGACATGTCCAACCAGGATGTAAGTGTTCACCCAAGAGTGAGGAGCTCGGGATCGCCAGCAGGGACCTAGCACGCTCACAGCCTGCTTCTGTGCGCCTCTCTTACGCAGGTGATCAACGCGGTGGAGCAGGATTACCGCCTGCCACCCCCCATGGACTGCCCCACAGCGCTGCACCAGCTGATGCTGGACTGCTGGGTGCGGGACCGCAACCTGCGGCCCAAGTTTGCACAGATCGTCAACACGCTGGACAAGCTGATCCGCAATGCTGCCAGCCTGAAGGTCATTGCCAGCGTCCAGTCTGGGTCAGTGGCATCCCCAGTCCTTGGGAGTGCAGAGGCATTTAGGGCTGAGGACATAAGACAGCAGGGATAAGGCATCTCCCTGCTTCCATGTGCACCCCTGCACCCCCTGCTCCCTGTGACCCGTGGCTCTCTTGCCTTGCAGTGTCTCCCAGCCGCTCCTGGACCGCACCGTGCCCGATTACACCACCTTCACCACCGTGGGAGACTGGCTGGATGCCATCAAAATGGGACGGTACAAGGAGAACTTCGTCAACGCCGGCTTCGCCTCCTTTGACTTGGTGGCGCAGATGACAGCAGAGTGAGTCCCTGCTTGTGGGACTGGGGCGAGTGGTCTTGGTTGGATTGCGTGTGGGGTTGTCCTATGGGGTTAAGGTCTGTGAGTGAGGATCTGGTGGTAAAGATGGTGTGAGAGGGATGCCGGAGAGCTGCAGTGAAGATGGGATCCCTTGGTGCACCTAGATGGGGCAGGGCCACGTGCCAGTTGGTACAGAGGTGGGCAGATCACCAAATCCATCTTCCTCTCCTTGCAGGGACCTGCTGAGGATAGGAGTGACGCTAGCAGGGCACCAGAAGAAGATCCTGAGCAGCATTCAGGACATGAGACTGCAGATGAACCAGACGCTGCCGGTTCAGGTTTGACCGCAGGGGACTCTGCATTGGAACGGACTGAGGGAACCTGCCAACCAGGTTCTGTTTGCGGTGCAGCCCGGCTTCCCGATTTCCCCTTCCCGTGGCGCTCCTCTGCCTCGGACGCTCGCCGGGGACAGGCTGGGCCGGGCCACCCTTCCCTGGATCGGAGGCAACTCGTGCCAAGAGGGAGCCCAGCTTTTCGTCCCGTGTCCCGCAGCGGCGAGGCAGTGACGCAGTCTTCATATTGAAGATGGATTATGGGACGGAGATGGCGCATCCCGCTTCCCGCCCTGTCTCAGTGCTCATCAGTTTGAAGAGATGTTCTGCTTCTTGGATTTCTTTACACCCCGGTTTTTCCCTCTCAAGTCCTCACTTTCCCCTATCCCTGATGCCACAGACTGTTGACCCGTCCACTGAGTCCGTCAGATGCTCCGAAGCCTTCACCGAGCCCGGTACCCTCGTGGAGACGGCGCAAGGGACAGGGCTAAGGCCCAGACAATCACTCCACCCCTCCGCACAAGGGTCCTCACTGGGACGTGTCTGAAGGGGAAAGGCTCTGCTCCCTTTTTGGCTTTGCACGCCAGAACCCGAACCCCGTGAGATTTACTATGCAGGGAGTTAGGCAAAAAAAAAATAATAATAATAATAGAGAGAGATATATTAAAAAAAAAAAAGAGGGTGCAGAAAGGGGACCCTCTTGGTTCTCGTGGCTGGCTCTGGACTGCAGAGTGAGGCCATCAGCACGTTTGCACAGGGACCCTCCAGCCCCCGAAGCGGGGCCGGGAGCGGGGTCAGGGCCACACGGAGGCCTGGCCTCCCCCAGCCTCCTGTTTTATGCAGAAGGAGCGGGTGCCGCTCCTGCCACACGCTGTGATTGCTGCCAAAAGACTCACTCACCTTCCTCTGACTTCACTGCAGCCCGCTTCCTCCGTGCTGAGGGCGAGACTCCCAGCGTGCGTGAGTGTGCGTGAGTGTGTGCGTGCGTGCGTGAGTGCTGGCCGGCAGGACTGTGCGAGGCAATGGGCAGAATAAAGGCAATAAGAATTTTATCAGCGTTTCCTTTGCTCGATCGCTCTCGCTGCACCAGCACGGGGGCTGCTGCCTCCATCACTGCCCGTGGCTGCAGCTTCCCATGTCCCTGTGTGCCCATAACCCCTGCTGTAACACCGACGCTCTCACGGGGTCCCCATGGATGCCTATGGGCACTGATGTGTGCCAGCAGGGACGTGCCAAGCAGATGGGTGCCAGCCCTGTGCCTTCCCGTGGGGCACTCGGGCTTGGAGTCTCAAGGCACAGCCAGCCCCAAAACTCAATCTGGAGCTGCTGATAGTGCTTTTTCCCATTCCCTCCTCGTGCTGTACTCGACCTGTGGGACTGCAGCCCCATGAGTGCAAACTGAGCGAGGCCAGCCCCGACCCACAGCACATGGGGAGCACAGCACGCCGCAGGGCTTGGCCGCAGCCTGCTTTTCCCACCATGCATGGGAGTGTTGCAACTGCCTCCGTGAGTCACAGATGCCAAACGGGAGCTGCTGAGCCGGGTGCAAACTCACCCGCTGCTGCAAAGTGCATGGCAAGGGAAGGATCCCGGGCTGCTGACATGTGGTCCCCGTGCCCTCGGCCCCTCCAGCATCCTTCCCCAGGGAAGGGGATCCCGCCCTGTGTGCCAGACCCCGCTTGCTCCACCAGCAGTGCAGTGGGCTGAGGCTCCCCACAGGGTGCCCCCCTCCCTGCCAGGCGCCGCACAGCAGGTGCTATTTTTCCCCTTTCCTCAACGCTCACCTGCCCTTGGGTTTCTCATTAACCCCGTCCTCCTCCACAGGGAACAGCAAACAGCGGGAGGGCAGCACGGCTCTGCGCAGCACAGCAACGGCTGAAGGGCTCTGCGCCACCTGCCCGCACTCCTGGAGCTCCACGTGCCCGCTCCATCCCGGCAGTGGGGATCCCAAAGCCCTGTTCCCCACTGCAGCCCCTGCTGCTTGCCCCTCGCTTGGCTTTGCTGCTTTGGGGGGGGTTCAGCTCACGGGGTTTGCTCCCGAGGTATTGCATCCCGTGCTGTGCCCGCCACTTCCCTTCATACAAATGTGTACAGAGAGAAAGGAAGGTGCATTTAACAGGAAAAGAAAGCAAAGGCGACCACCGGCAGCAGTGCGGATCAATGCGAGCGTGCGTTTGTACAAATATTTTTTAACAAAAGGTTAAAAAAAAAAAAAATGACCTTTTTTTTTTTTTTTTCAATTAAATTATTTAAGGAATTTTATGGAGCTTTGTGATGCCCGCGTGGTTCTTGTGGGGTCGGGGTGGTGGGTTGTGAGTCTGTGACGGCCCCGTGGGGATGCTCTGCAGTGCCACTATGGGTGCACTATGGGGGAGGGGGGGCTGTGATGGGGATGGGGTGTCCCTGGAGGGATATACCGGGGGTGAGCCCTGCTTGTGCCCTCCCTGCACTCAGCTCTTCCCTCTCCCAGCCCTTCCAAAGAGCCTTTTGTGCTGCTGGGGTCTTCCCCCCCCCCCCCTCCCCCCTCCCTCCTTTTAATTCCTAACCAGGAGATTAAGGGAAGACAAAGGCTCCGATTGTTCCCCACTCTGAGGAGATCTGGAAAGTTCCAAGAGAGGGGAACCGTCTCTTTCAAGATGCATTGGTGAAAGGGGGGATGCATGGTCCAGGTGGAGGGGTTTGACCGGGGGGGAACACCGGGGTGGCACCAGGGTTGGGTCCCATTGGATGGAAACCAATGCCATCGTGGACGGGATGCAGGCTGCCCCATGAGCGGGACCCTTCCCCTGGCCGTGGGGAACAGCTATGGGGGCACCCAGCCAGGGTGGGAGCACTGAGCCTCTCCCTGCAAGGAGGGAGAGGAGGAGCAGGAGATGGAAGAGGGGAAGAAGAAGGAGGAGGAGGAAGGTTGCGGACGGCTTGGCCGGCTCGCCCGGCTGCTTGGCGTTGTCGCTGCTAACTCTTGGCTGACACCTCAGTGACTTGGCAGGGAGATGCTCCAGCAGCCCCGTCAGCTGCCTGGGGCCGGAGCAGCTGGAAGGGATCACGGCTCGGCACCGCTCAGCCCATGGCAGCCAGCAGCCAGCGGGATGGGGCCATGGGTGCCCATGCGCCCTGACTGTCCCCATCGCACTTCGGCCCCATTGCTGCCCTATGGAAACCTGCATCCATGTGATGGGATGGGATGGAACACGGCAGGACGCCATCCAGGCGGGTCATTGCCCCGTGGACAGAGCCAGGGCAGCATCTCAGCCCGCCTAGGGGGGACAAAGCACAAAGGGAAGGAACCCGGCCGCTTTCCCATGCTCACAGGGAGCAGCAAGACACCCACGAGCGCCCCGGCTCTGCTCCTTCTGTTTCCCGTTAAGATTATTTATTGGTAATTTTTAAGACCACTTACAGGCTCTGTTCATGTGCCAGGACCCTACACAGCCTTTTTTTCCCAGGGCCTTTTTTTTTTTTTTAATTTATTTATTAAAAAAAAAAAAAAAAAAAAAAGGATTGGTTTAATCATTTTCTTCCCACTCTTTCCTTCCCATCCCCTTTGGTTCTGCCACATGGCATGGTGCCCATTCTGCCCGTCCTCCCCACTGTCACACCACAATCCTGTCCCCTCCTCAAGCAGGGCTGAGCATCCCCAAAGAGTGACACTGGGGACACAGTGCCTCCAGCATCCCAGCACCAGGACAGGGAATCTTCCCCAGAAGGGCCTTCCAGCCCCCCGCACCACTCCTCCTTCCGCAGACGGAAGCCCAAAGGGTTCCGATCCCCTTTTATTGCCCTCATTCCGCTTTGATCTCGCGGTATCTCTCCGTGCCCGTCCGGGGGCCGTGGGGCAGTCCTTGTGTCAGACAGGTTCTGCGACACATTGCTGCCTAATGAGAAATTTCCTCTCCCCGCGCTTCGCTGGTTTATTTTAGCACTGGTATCGCTACCCCACCTCTGCTTCTCGTAGGGCTGAGTCACGGGGCGCCTCCCGGCCCCGCGTCCCCACTCTGCCACCCCTCTGCCACCTTCTCTTCTCCTGGGATGGCATCAGAAACCCGATGTCCCAGGGCCACCACGGCGTATGAACGGGTGCCCATTAGCAATACCCCAGGACAGGCCCCAATTCCCTGCTCCGTGCTCAGGGAACCGCAGCTCCAGGCTGCTGCTGGAGTTCAAAGGGACGGGAGAAACCCGCAGTTCCCCCTCTGCGTGAGGGTTTGGGCTCGGCTCCCCGCTCGCAGCCTGCCGATGCTCCGTGCCATTCCTGACTTTCCTCGCTAATGAGGCAGCGTGGGAAGCGGTGGGAGGTGTGGGACCCAAAATTGGGTCAGGATGTGGTATGGCGAGAGGGGCCCCCACCCTTGTCCTACATGGAGACCGTGGGGTCTTGTCTGCTCCTGGGGATCCCCAGCTGCCCCCTGCTCCTAACAGATTCCTGCTGCCCCCAAACCATTCCCCAAGAGCCCTACACCGGCTCTCAGAGGGCTCAGGCTCCATAGCCACAAGTGTATCTATCATACTGTCCCCAGCGTCACCCAGGTGTGGGGCTGAGGCTGTGCCCCAGGAGGACAAAGCTGAAACCATGACCCAACCCGGATGTGGTGAGTCAGGCTGACTGAGGCAGCCTGAGCTGGAAAGCACTAGCCAGTACCATCCCCATCCCCATGTGTGTCCACATCCCTGTCCACACTGCTGTGCCCATCCCCATCCCTCTCTCAATCTCCATCCCCATTTCTGTCCCCATCTCCAGCTGAGCAGCAAGCAGTGGCCAATGGTCAGGGCACATCCCAGCCCCTGTGCCTGGGTGACTCCACCCCTTCTCTCACCCTATAGCTGCTACCACTCACCCAGACCCCGTCCTCACCCAGCTTCTCCTGGGGCAGCAGTGGGGCCGCGGGCCCCCAGCCTTGCCGTGGATTTATGACACAGCCGTGCTCTGGTGTTCAGGGGCCAGGAGAGGCGACGGAGCCTTTATGGCTTTCCTACACCTTTCTGCCAGCGCCGTCTAAATGGCCTCATAAACCGCCCCCCGCTCCCACCCCCGTCAGGAGGAGGTGGTTTATTAGGGCCGTAACTCATCTGCTGGCATTTCATCAGCATCCTTTTAATCTGCACTTGGTTTTTTTTATTCCTGTTTAATGCCGGGAGCTGGATGTATTGTTAGGACCCTACGGAGCGGCTGGGGGCCAGGGCAGCCCCCTCCCCAGCACAGATCCGCAGTGCCATGCGAGGAAACCTTCCCAGCAAACACTGGGATTTCGGGTGCTAATCCTTTGTGTCAGCCTTTCCGCTTTCATCCCATTAACTCCCGCGCCCGGTGCCGCTGCCCTCGCGCTTCTCTGCGGCGGAGATAAGTCCCCGTGCTCGGCGCGGCGCATCCTCCCGGCCGCGGTGCTGCTGGCGGGCAGCTTCCATCCAATTACAGCAGGGTGAAGCTCATTTTAATTGCATGGAGCAGCCGGGATTAGGCAGACTTTATCTCCTAATTCCTTCTTTATCTCCTAACTTCACACTCTCCGCTCACACCAGAGGCACGGTGGCTTGTGCCAGCGCTGGTGATTTTGGAAGAACGCATGCCCACTGCATATCGCCCCATTGCCTGGCTGACATTAGCCCCAGTGCCTCCCCAATGCCTCCAAATGCTCCTAACTGCCACCAAATGTCAGGGCAGGGGCAGGTGGGGATGTCTGCCCCATGGAATGGGGATGAGGCATTGACCACAACCCCTTGGCTGCCACATGGAGTGGTGCAGGACATCCCTGGGGTGGCACCCACTGCAGTCCCCAGCAACACCATGTGTCACTTGGAGCATCCAGGATGGAGACAGACACAACAAAGGGTCTTTTTCCCTTCCCACCCCACTAATCTTGGGTACCCAGCCGGCACTCAGGGGTCTCCATAAGGGAGGATGAAGGTGGCAGCGGTTTGGGCATCCAGTGACACCCACTTGTCTGTGCAGACATCCACCCTGACCCAAGGGAGCACTCGAGATAGCAGAAGAGCTGGGGGCAGTCCAGCAGGGGCTCTTAGGGCTGCCCGATAGCCATCCCCATAGCTCAGCTGGCGACATCACTCCATGCTGCACTGTCCCCTACGATGGCACATGTCTCACCCTTGAGTAAAGCGTGGCTCCATGGCTCAGCCATGCAGGCTCTGCATCAGCACAGCCGCCTGCTAATTAGCCACCATTAGCATCAGCTAATTAATGTAATTCCGGTGACCCACAATTCCGGAGCGTGGGAGCTGCTCCTCGCAATGCCTCTGCCCACAGCCAGCAGCTCCCAGCACCTTCACCCAGGGGGTTTTGCCCCATGGGTGCCCTCATGCTGCATGTTTGCATGTGTGTATGATGCAGATGGGGGGGGTGTCTCTTGCATGCGCACATATGTGCTGGTAGCTTTGCATTTGTGAACACACGTCAGTACCTTTGCATGCGTGCTGATGGCTTTGCACAGATGCATGCACATGTGCAGCCCCATAGGTGCTCCATAGCAGGGGCACAGGGCCCACGGCAGTGAAAGGGTGGCTGCTAATCCTCTAGCAGCTGTGGGGCCCACACTTGCTTGTTCAAGGGATATGGCAGCTCGGTCAACAATCCCCCAGCCCGTTTCGGGGGGATTAGCAGCCCCCCAGGGAGCAAAGGGGCCCGCATGAATATTTGGCGGGTGGGAATGTGGAGAGACAAAGCTGGAGGGGGAGCGATGGGGAGGATCCGCTGTCCCCAGGGTGTCCCCAAGGCAGGGATGGGGTGCAGGGAGCATCCCCATGTGCTCTCACACCGCGCTGTGCTGACAGCAGGGAGCTCTGGTTATCGTCCCACACAGCATCACAGCGATAACCCTAACAGCCCTGGGGCAGAGGGCAGCCCCCAGCGTCACCCCGAGAGGGAGCACCCCAATGCCAGCACTGGGAGCTCAGGTGACCAAAAATCAACGTGTCACTAATTAGTCCTGGGGTACAGCCATGGGTCAGCTTCTCCCCATTGGGGGCAGCTGGGGGCTAACGAGGGCTGCGTTAAGCTGTGTGGGGTATTAGGGCTCTGCCAGGGTGCTCCTGTGTGAAATCAGACCTAGAATCTTACTATACTATGGGGTCAAAACATGAGGTTTCAGCTCGTGTCTTGGCAGTAGGTTGGACCTGGTGGTGAGAGAAGGGAAGTGGCATCAGGTCCTGTTATTTCCCTGCCCAGCTTTGCCTGATATTTGGGATTTCTGCTCAAGGCGCAGCCCCAGGGCCCCCTGGGTTTGCTGAGAACTTCGTGCCACCCCCAGGCTTTGTCTGCCCCTAGGGTTTAGCCATCCGAGGAGCAGAACTCCCATGGACACCTCCCTGCTGGACGGGGTGCGGGTCCCCACAGCCACAAAGCAGCGTACATGGGGGTGACCCTGATGCCAGGGGTGCTCAGGGGATGCCCATGTGCTCAGGAGGGTAGATGCACACGTGGGGCCAGGTGTCCCTATGGGACCCCCACCACCCCATTTCCCGTGGGTGCCGCTTTTCTGCTCCGTTAGCCGCGGCTGTGCCGGCACATAATGACATGGTAATTGCGAGCTGGGTTCGGCCACACGCATGGCCCTGTGCCCCACACCCAGGTTAGCCATGACCCCCTCTCCCTGTTCCCACCCCAGTGCCTCACATCAGCCCTAGAGGTGTGGGTCCTGCCCCAGCCCCAGCACAGGGGCACCCCGGTCACCTCCTCGCCCCAGCGCTGGGAAACCCGTCCTTCCCCTCTGTGTTTACATGGGTAACAGGGGTCCTCTGCCGCTGCACATCGCATTTTCTGCTTGGTCACTTCCATCTGTGTCCCCGCATAATGATTTTTTCTGCTACATTAATTTAACACACTGCGGCGGGCCGAGGCGCTGGGACCCTACGCTCCTTAATTGTGTCAAAGGAAAAGCTCTGCGCTCCCTTTCATCGGGGCCAGGGGGTGCTGCGGGGTGGGTGTCCCACTGGGGGGGCTGTGGGAAGGGGATGTGGGCTCGGGGTGGTCGTGGGGTCTGCAGGGAGGACTTGGGGTGGACTAAGGGTGTCCCCTTGGGGGATATGAAGAGGGCCTTGGAGTGACCCTAAAACACCGCTTCCAGAGATGCCGCCCTGCTGGGGTGTCCCATCCCATTGAGGTCTCGACGGTGGTGGCACATCCCCGTGCCCACTGTGTTGCTCAGTGCCCCACATCCTCCGGAGGGGCCGTTGGGATCCGGAGGGTTAAGTGCAGTGTTTGTCTTGGCTGAATGCGGCGGGATCCTAACAAGGCACGGCGAATGGAGGTGAAGGGCTGTCCAGACGGGAAGTGACAGCCCGATTTCAGGGCTGTCAGCCCCGGCGTGGTGGGCATTGAGTGGGGACATTCCTCCCCGCTTCCCTGGCTCCGCAGCCCACGCTGCCAACAAAGCCACCAGGGCAGCCCCTTACCTATATGGGGGACTATAGGGCAGAGCGGGACCCACAGCTGGGCTGGGGGTGTGGGAGCCCCATTGGCCCTCCCTGCTGGCGGCCCCGCAAGAAGTGGCCTCCGCTATTTGCAAACATTGTGGCGAGGGGCTGGGAAGGTCTCGGCCCACCCCAGCGGGCGCCTTTGTGTCGGGCGGACCCCTGGGGGCTCATTTCCATCCCGCCCGGGCGCTCGCCCTGATCCTTTCAGAGACCGCCTGCGCCTTGCTCTGGCTGCAGACAAAAGCGGTGCCAACCCCACAGCTGTGCCGTGTCCCTGCCTCATCCTCATGCCTCTCCCATGGCACGCTGCACCCCTACACATTGTGTTCCATGTCCAAAACCCACCACGTGTCCCCACAGGCGCCCACCCCACATTACAAACCCAGCGCCCCATGCACAACATGGGGCTCCCAGCAGCCCCCCGTATGCCTGGATACTGGGTCCCCTGGTGCCGGTGGCACTGTGGAGACAAAGCAGGACACAAGGAGTGGGGTGGCACAGCTGGCACTTGGCAGCGCCCTTCCGCTCGCACCGCTGCTTTATGGCCGTGCGTAAAGCCGGTAGATCAATGCACAGCCCGATTTTATTTGCTTTTGGGGTGATAAAGGTGAATTAACCCAGCTGGGTGCTGTAACCGTCCTGCCGGGCACAGCCTGGAGGGCAGAGCGGGAACAGAGCGGGCTCGGTGCTCCCATTGCTGGTGGCCACACTCGTGGCTCGCGGTGCCGCTGGGGTTGCTCTTTTCTCGCGCTTTTTACGGCCGGGAAATCTTCTCTAGGGCCCCCACAAGTGACCTCTTCCTCGGCGCGGCCGCTAAGCCCTTTGTAATGGGATTTTGCGGCAGAAGCGGCGAATGAGGGGAGAAGTGAATGCCTTAAGCTGCCGCGTTCCCTCTGGGTTCCCCCTCCCCAGCCCATGGGCACAAAGGGGACAATCCCCGCTTTTATCCGCGGCCCTAAGAAGTGGGGGCAATGCTGGGCTGTGTCCCCATCCCGAGCTCACGGGGAAGGGCAGGGTTTGGGGGCTGCCCGTGGGGGCAACTGTGTGAAGACGGGGGCGCTGGGAAGCTGAATGCAGGTTGGGGCTGCCCAGAATAGGGGCGATGCTGAGGGATGCTGGCGGAGGACCCGTCTGCTCCTGAGTTAATATTGTTCCAGCACAAGGACTTCATTAACGCCGGCAAACACAAGCTGTAAATACTCATTAATTCCCCACTCGCTGATGGCCTTCAGAGCTGCTAATTCAGCTCCCAGCCCCACAGGACCCCCATCCCTTGGGTTCCCATGGGGCTGCTGGGGTTCCCGTGGGGAGAGAAGAGGGAAGCGTGCCCCCAGAGCACAGCCACCCCATTGGGATGCCCCATCAGGGTACCCCACACAAACCCATGGGCGATGCCCACTCAAAAACCCCCAAATGAGGGCACAGAGGTAACGGTCCCACGGCCAGGGGACACCGTGCTGCCCCCCCACGACCCCCCATAAGGAGCTGATTTATGGCTGTCTCCTAAACGATGCCATTAAGCAAGTGGGGCCAGAGTGGGGAGCACAGCTGCAGGAGCAGATCAGTGCCTGATTAATGTTGGGCAACTTGTTATATTGTCAGATAATTATCCCCAAACTGTATGACTTTTCTGCTAAGTGGCAGCGCTTAATTGCGTTTTTAATTACACCCTGATCACCCTGGCCCCTCCGAGCAGGGATGCCAGGAGAGGGGCATGGCACAGAGCCCGGACCCTGCAAGAGGGCATTTTGGGGTCATCCCATGCAAAACTTCTCCCTGGCACAGCTGCACTCGGCGCAGGGCACACCTGCAGGACCCGAGGCCTGCTATGGGGATGGGCTCTGCCCCCCAGCTCTGCTTTACCCCACGGCACGGGGCTGCCGGATGCGGCACAGCCGGGAGGAAACGCGGGTGTTATCGCCCCGCTGGCTCAGCCCTGCCTCGGCCACGGCCTCTGGCCCCAGATTTCCTGGCGTGGCCATAAAGCAGTACTGCTGTGGGCTTCACCCAGGCCACCAAGCAGGCATGGGATGTAGCTTCCCACTGAGCTATGGGGCTGGGCAAGAAGGGAGGGCATGGAACGGGCCCACATTCTGCTGGAGGATGGGAAAATTGGGGGTTTGCCTCACTCTGCATGGGGTGCCTGGACAGAGGATGAGCATCAGGGTTCAGGGGAATGAATCCCAAATCACAGCCACCCCCAGACAGCCCCTCTTGGTGTCATGGCAGCCAGACGGGGTCCCTCCAAGAAACTGCTCCATCCATTTCAAGGGAAAAAAATGTAAATAAAGGTCCCTGTCCTGCCTGTCCCCGTTATCTCAGGAATCCGGAGCGCGCCGGCACGGCCCCAGCCCCTTCTCGGAGCCATATTTCATCCTGCTGGCTGTGGACCAGCGTGTCGGGATGGGGCTGGAGGGAGGCTGCAGGCACAGCGCTGCGGGGCTGCATGGGGTCTCGGTGCCTCAGCCCCGGGGACACATCCCCCTGCTCCCAGCTCAGCCGCTAATGATGTCTCCCGACCCACCGGCAAAGAAGAGCGTAAATTATTCAGCTCCTCATCAGGGCAATTAAATTAACTCGTCGATGCGGGCCATGAATATTTCACGGGGCAGAAGTGGAGCTGAGCCCCTTTTCACAGCTCTGGAAGGGACGTGCAATGAGTGCGTCCATCCTCAGCCGCGGCAGGAGAGGTCTGTGCCGGGTGCCAGGTGGCTCAGCCCCCCCCCCGGCCCCTGTCTGCCCAGGTTACTTCCAGTGGCTGCTGATGGAGGCCAGGTGCCGGCAGCTCCCCGCACAGCCCCGGCCTCTTTTTGGGGCTGGGGGCACTGCGGGGGGCTGCCTGTAGCCCACAGACCCCTTCCCCCTGCCCTCCCCATGCTGTACCATTTCATGCCCGCCTCCCTCCCGGGATCTCGGTCAGGATTTCTCTTTTCTTTCTTCCTCGCTTCGAACAATTAATAATTTATCCCATAATAAAAGAGGAAACGGTTAATGAGATGAAAACAAGCCAGAAACATCTGCTGGGGCGGCTTTCATCGCCAGCCCTGGGCCGCCCGCGCAGGAAGCGGTGGTGGGAGGGGGACGAGGCTGGGGGGGACATGGCAGCAGGAGGCTGTCCCCCACACCCGGCCTTCCTCCCCTCCTCCTCCTCCTCCTCCTCCTGCTGCTCTGCTGAGACCTGCCACACTCAGCTCACCAATAATGCTGGGAGATGGCACTCCAAAACCGACAGAGCCCTGGTAGCAGCCCCATGCCCCCCTTCACCTCTAATGCCCAGCATCCCTTATGCCCCCTCTCACCCTGTGGCAGTGGTGGCCCTGCTGCCTGCATGGCATGGGAAGAGTAGTGCAAAGGGACATGGCAGGGAAAAGGGGCACGGGGAACGGGGAATGGACAGGAAGGGAAAGGGAAGGGGAAGCACAGCAACGCCCGGAGGCTGCTGACACGTGGCCAAAACCCAGGGCAGAGGGAAGGGACTGCTGTGACCCAGTACTGCAGGGAGAGATGGGGGTGATGGGGACAAGCCGGTGGGTGTTGCAGGACTGTGGCCTGGGGCTGACCGGAGGGACTGGGGCGCTGCCTCTGCTTCCAATTTAGCTGATCCCTGCCCTGACCGCTGCAGCTCTCTAATCTGTTTGTCTTCCAAAGCCATTAAGCTAATTTGGAGCCCTCCGAAATCCCCCAGCTCTCATCCTAACCCAGCTTGGCCGGGTTTGGTTGGTGGGTCTGGGATGGGGGGGGGAATGCACTGGTGAGTTCTGGGGGAAGAACCATGGGACCCAGCACCCCAGAGATCCCCAATACCCCATGTTGGGACACAGAGGGTGGCAGGAAAGGGCACGCAGCCCCCCACCACCATGGGATCGGGGGCCGCAGCCTGCAGCCCAGGGCCACCCGCTGATAAGGGCCATCACGGGGACAGCCCAGCGCGATGACAGCTGTGGGGAGATGGCCCTGTCCCCCCTGCAGCACCGGCTGAGGTGTCACGGAAAAACAGACGTCAGCATCAGCCCGCAGGAATTCGGGGACAGGGACAGGGCTGTGGGGCACGGGCCTTTCCCCAGACCCTGCACACCAGGGGCAGAGGACCAACACTTATCACATATTTTTCCCCCAAAGCTCATTTTTTCCTTCCTTCATCGCCCATCACGGCCTCAGCAGGGAAGGGAAGGGGCTAATCCCTGCCCAGGGCTTTGTCCCTCATTCGGGGTTATGCGGTGCTAATGAGGGGATGATCGGGTGGGCTGCCAGGTTGCCCCATGCCACCTCCATCATCTCCTCCTTACCCACATGGGTAATTGGCAGCCCGGTGACAGACAGACTCATTAACAGCTTAATTTCGGCTCGGTCTCTTCCTGCCCAGCCCCAGCCTTAGGGGGGCCGCTCAGTGGGGGGATGTCACCACTGCACCCCATAGCACCGCAACATGGGGACGGTGCCACCCCAATGCCCAAGCCAACAGGCCCTCCCAGCCTCTCCCCACGTCTGTTTGCTCCATAAGGGCGGTGCTGCGGCTCCTTTGTGCTCACAGATAAGAGGGGCCGCAGCCACCTCTGAAGCACCGCTCCCACCCCGAGCCGGGCAGACTTTGGGGAGAGGGCAGGGATTTGGTGTGCAGGCAGGGATCTGGGGCTGCCCAACCACCCAGGTGCCACCGTGGTCCTGCCACCCGCTGTGCCTTTCTGCTTTGCTTCTGAGGACCATTGAGCACCCCAGGAGGTGCAGAGGACGCACTTCCCATCCCCATCAGCCCCTCATTCCAAAACCACGTCCCCCATCTCCATCACCATCCCCCCCCCATTGGAGATCACTGGAGACTGTGTTGGCCCCCCAACGCCATCCTGCCGGATGGAGGCCTGGCCGCTGTTCAAAGCCACGCTCATGTTGTATAATTTATCAGTGGAAGATAACAGCCCCATGGCTAACCCCCCTCCCCTCTCCACCCCACACACACAGAGCCCAGCACTGTGAGCACTGGGACTTTCAACCTGGGGAGAAGCCACATGGAGGGACCCCCAGCGAGTCCCACTGTGTGCTGGGGTGTTTTGGGGTGCACTAAGGCAGGGACAGAGCTGTGCTCCACCTCCCCCCCCCCAGTATATCTGCCCCCACCATCCCAGAGCACCGGGGACTGCAGAGCACTTGGAGTCGGTCTGTGGGGTCTCCACAGCCTTGGGACCCAGGGGAGGGGGGTGAGGGCTGGTGCTGCGGGCACAGAGCAGCACCAGGTGCCGGAAAGGTTTGTTTGGCTCCAGATAAGGAGGCGACGGCGGGCACCTGGCAGGTGCCTCCGGGCGGGGGCACCGAGCGGCGGCCACCCGCAGCCTCGATTCCTCATCCCCAGCGGTGCGGGGCCGGCAAGCCGCGTCCCTCTGTCCTTTGTGTCATTCTGTCCTTCCGTGTCCCTCTGTACCCGCGCATCCCTCCGCCCACCCAAGCGGCACAGCGCGGCCGCAGCGAGCCGTTCGTGTCACCCATGGAGAGGGGCTGACAGCGGGGGCTGGGTGGCACTGGGGGGGGGGGTGACACGGAGAGAAGGTGACACCGTGAGGGTGTGACACTGGTAGGGTGGGGGGAGACGCGTGAGGGCAGAGGCGTGACGCCGTGTGCCTCCCGGTGCTCGGTGAGCCGCTGCCCCCACCGTCCCGGCAGCGAGAGCCGCACCGTCCCCGGCTGCTCCTGGGGGGCCTTGAACGGCTCGTCGCCGGGGGCAGCCCCCATGCCCCGCTCAGAGCCGGGTCCCGCTGGGAGGTGCCCGCCGGCTCCGCGCTCCCCGCCGCCGTGCCCGGCCCACGCGGTGCGATCCGCGGCCGCGCAGCGCCCCCTGCCGCCCCCCACACGCACCGCAGTGCGCCTCCCCAGCCTGCAGGGGGCGCTGCTGACGGCCCCTCTGCTCCTCTGCCGGTCGCACCGCGCAGGCGTAGGTCTAGCCCCGCCCACCATGAAGCCTCTTCCGCCCCGCTGCCCGCAGCCTGGCGTGTGTCGGATGTGGAAACACGTCATCACCGTGCGCTGTTGCGGGAGCGGGCGCGAGGCGGTTCCGCCATGGCTGGGATACTCTTCGAGGACATCTTCGATGTGAAAGATATCGACCCCGAGGGCAAGAAGTTCGACCGCGGTGAGCTGGAACCCCCCCGTTCCCAACCCTTCTTCCCTGAGCCCTTAACTCTCACTCGGGCCTCCGGGCGGCCCCGGTGCCGGCGTGGGAGGGGGCGGGTGCGGCGGGCCTTCCCTTGTGCCGACCGCCCCGCTCTGCGCAGTGTCTCGCCTGCATTGCGAGAGCGAGTCCTTCAAGATGGACCTCATCCTGGACGTCAACATCCAGATCTACCCCGTGGACCTCGGTACGCCGCCGGGATGGGGAGGAGGGGGGCCGGGGAGGAGGGGGGCCTGGCCTGCTGCTAGAGGAGTGTGCGTGGTACTGCGCTGTCCTTCGTCGCAGGGGTGCGTGGTGCTGGCGGTGCTGGGGCTGAGCTCCGTTCGGGCTCATTGCGCTGTGGGGTTTGTTTAGAATCAGGTCTGACCCATCCCCTAGAGATGCCCCTTAGCGAATCTGTGTTAGCTAATGGCAACCGGGCCTGACGGAGAGCTTTTGAAATGGGTTTCCATGCCTAAATACGTTAACTGAATGGAAAAGTTACCATAAATAAGATGAGGAAGGGGCTGATCTTCCGTACCTGCCCAAGGCAAGCTCAACTTTCCAATGCTCTCCATGCAGTTCCCTTGCTATGTGCCATGAAAACATTAGTTGTGCTGACCTGGTGGCTCTGCAGTGCTGATACATTTCTGTAGGGAGAGATAAGAGTACGCGTCTCCCTCAATTTCTGCTATCCTATTGGAGAATACGCAGGAACCAGGTTCATAATAAACTCACCAGGGCAATTCCTTGCTGCAGTTGTGCTGCAGCTGCCACTGTGACTGCCATTGCTCTGGCTGTGCCTTCACACCGCTCCTTTGCTGTCTCCTCCCAGGTGACAAATTCCGTTTGGTCATTGCCAGCACCCTGTATGAGGATGGCACGTTGGACGATGGGGAGTACAACCCTACAGATGACAGGCCCTCCAGGTGCTGTGGCTCGCAGTGGTGGAGGAGTTGGGGTGCTGAAGGCTTCCAGAGGATGCTCTGCTAGGGGTTGCGGGAAGGAGGGGGGTGACAGTTCTGGCACTTCTTGTGAGTTCCCCTCATCTCATTTCAGGGCAGACCAGTTCGAGTATGTGATGTATGGCAAGGTGTACAGGATTGAGGGGGATGAGACGTCCACAGAAGCAGCCACACGCCTGTGAGTGTCTGTTGCCAGATGAGGATGCATTGCCTGAGGGTGGTGGGGTGGCAGCAGTGTCTTGATTGGGTCTCCTATGAGTTTCCCTGCTCTCACCGCTCCTCTCCTCCTGCCCCAGCTCTGCTTACGTGTCCTACGGGGGGCTGCTCATGCGCCTTCAGGGAGATGCAAACAATCTGCATGGGTTTGAAGTGGACTCCAGAGTTTACCTGCTGATGAAGAAGTTGGCCTTCTAGGAGATGATGCACCTCAGTGGGCTGCTTGCCCCAGAGACATTCTGCTGGCGAGCAAACAGGACACCATCACCCCAAATCCCACCCCAGCACCTTTGCTGCCCAGCTCCTCCAGTGGTGGTGTAGGAGGGGGCATTCCTCCTTTTCATCCCAATCTTTTCTGACTGTTTCCCTTCCACGTAGGGGCTGGTCCCTCATTTTCAGTGGAGACCATGGGTGCTCTGTGGTCCTGTCTGCTGATCTTTTTCTCACCTTCCTGCACTTCAAAAGCAGGCTTAGCCCTAGCTCTGGCCAGGGGCAGCTGGACTGGGACATACACCTGTCTGTGCTAAGGCTGGGCATCATTTTCTAACGTGCTGTTCTGAGACAGGTGTGGCTCCTTAATTAAACTGCTGTGTGTTTTCTAGATGTGGTTGTTGTGGCTGAGAGGCGAGGCTGGCTTCCCGGGAGGCAGGCTGGTAGATGAAGATGGAATGCTCGTGGAGGGTGTTGTGGTAGCAGACAGCAAAGCTACCACATCAGGGACAGTGGCTTGCAGGCTGTGGCTCCTGTAAGGGCTTGTCCTAGCCTGAATGGTGCTGTGTGACCCCAGAACTCAGCACAGTGAGATTGGCAGGTGGATACCAGAAAGCAGGGGATGTTATCATCTCACATCCCTTAGCAGAGCCCAGCTGCCCTGCAGAGATGGCAGCCACCGCAGGAGGGAGCTGGATGCTGTGGGGAGAACAGGAGCATATCCCCCAGCTGCTGCCTCTCCCAGAGGCTGGTGTATGCTTCCCAGTCCAGTGCCACAGCAGTGCTAACAGGAAGACACAAACAATCCTTTAGAAAAATAGGTCTTTAATTGTAAAGCATTCACAGTCTGATAGGAGCAAGGCGTGTGCCTCGTGCTGCACAGGTGTGGCTGTGAGCCATGTGATAGCCAAAGGCTTGTGGAAAAGGAGCCAACCCTTTCCCTGTGGCACCTTCCTGGGCACGCAGAGCACGGCTCATTGTCCTATGGGTTTGCTCTGACCTCTTATCAGTGTTGAATCCTGTGTACAGCTTCATCAGGCCCTGGGCTGGAGGTCCCTGCTTGCCCCAATCTCAGTCACATGAGTCCTTAGCCAAGTTGTGGAAGAAGAAGCGCAGCTTGCCCTGCACCAACTGTCGGTAGGTGAGGAAGATCTCAGTGACTTGAGTCTGCTCAGTGGAGCTGGGGGAGCAGCAGGGCCCTTCCTGAGGGGCAAGAGTGAGATGAGGGGGTCACAAATGCCATCATGCCCAGCTGACACCTGCCCTGAAGGTGTCCTTGCTCACGCGATGAGGCCTCACCTCCCAGCCAAAGGTCTGCAGGAGCAGGAGGAAGGAGTTGGCATGTCGATAGAGCTGTCTCAGCTGATTGGCTCCACATTCCTGGCTCACCTGGCCCTGAGCTTCTGTCACAGCACCCACCAGCAGCACCAGGTTGCACAGGATCTCACGCCACTTGATCTCCTCCTGTGGAGCAGTGTGTGTACTGACCCCACTGGCACAGGGCTGCAGGCCCATCGTTCCCATGCCCACCCTTGATGTGGAGGGATGTCAACCTCATCTCCACACAATGCTCCTGTGCCACCAACTGTTTCTACAAGCCTCTTGTTCAGCTTGTTTGGTGACCACATCCCTCTGCTTACCCAGGGGCTCCTTCTCAACTCCCACAGGCACCCCAGCACCATCCTCCCAGCCCCTCTCACCGATTTGCTTTTCCACTGTCGCATATTGAAGTCCACCAAAGGCAGAACCACAGGGCAGCTGAGTGTGGGTAGTGCCTGGCACTCGCTCTGTTGGGGGAGAAGAGTTGCTGTAGTGAGATGCCGGGAGTTTTTTCCAGCTCTGTCCTGCCAGCCCAGCCTGATACTGGGTTTTGGGAGGCATTGCTTCCTCACCATTCTCTTCTCCATGTCCTTGGCCTCCCCGATGTACTTCTGGATCAGTCTCTTGTCGCAGACCGGCCCCATTGGCCTGGCATGGCCTTCTTTGATGTGCAGGAGAAAAGATGTGAGGAGCAGTAGTCCTGGGAAAGAAGGGGATACCCATGGGCACCTGGCCACCCTCCTCAAAGAGCCCCAGCTCAGGTAACGCCTACAGCAGCAACTGCTGTGCCTGGTCTGGTGGTGTCTGGAATTGCTTTGTAGTAGGACAAGAGGAGGTTTCGGAGGCTGAGAAGGATCTTGTCTCCCTCCTGTTCCTGGGGACATGATTCTGGGCAGAGCTGGGATTTCCCAGCAGTGCAGAAGGGCTGGGGGGAAGTGACAAGCATCAGTGCTGGGTTTTAGGCTCTGCTCCAGCCTGGGAAGCAGGCAGGCAGCTGAGCTGTGTTCCCTGTGCAGGCCTTCCTTTGGGGAGTTTGTGCCAGGAGCAGCTCTGGCTGTCACGTGCATTTCGGGGAATCCCTGCCTGCAACCTCCTGCAGTGCACGTCGACTCCTCGCCACTGCAGCAGCCAAGGGCTCGCCTGTGCGTGGTCTCAGCCAGCACCATGGGCATGCTGCTGCCCTAGGCACCCCTCAGCTGGCTGACTTCTGAGCTCCGTGCTGGTGACTGCCATCTCTGAGAGCCCTTCATCCATCCGCCTGTGTCCCTTGTTACCACCTCAGCATTGCACCTGTCTCCAGAAAGATTGGGCAGAACCTGCTGCCAAGGCTGGACACAGGGAGATGCCAAACTGGCAGTTGGCAGCTCCAACCAAACCAGAGGCACCCTTGGTATTCGCTTCTAACGTGTGGGGTGATGGCTGTGCCTGTGCCTATGCCAGGGAGGTTGGGGCCGTGATTTGGTTTTCCACTGCCACAGCAGTGCCCCTTCCCACTCGTGCCCATCCCCTTTACCCCGCACTCACTGTTCAGCTCCATGCTCTGCTGGGGGCTTCAGCCCTGCATCCTCTGCCCTGGGGCCAGCGGCTGCTCCCCGGCTCCCGTCCCCCTTCCATGGAGGGCAGCTGTGGTGCGGGCCCCCCCCCCGCAAGCTGCCGGGCCGGGATGGAGGACTGGGGGCTGGGAACACCCCTCGGGCAGCACAGCACGGCGCAGCACTCTGGCCCGGCCGCCGTGCCGAGGCAGCGTGATTTCCTGTTGTGTTGCTGCTGACCTTCGAGCAAAAGTGCTCCGGGGGCCCTGGGGACGGCTTCCTGCCTCCAGCCGCTTCCTCCCTTGGCTCCGGGATCGGGAAGGGCGTCCTCGGGCACTCACCTGCCCCTCGCCCTGGGCGTGAGTGATCTGCGAGTGGGATATCGGTGCTGGGAACGGTGGCCGTGCCTATCTGTGGCACAAAGGTGGTCCTGGAACGGCAGGATAGATGGTGTCAGTGGTGCTCTGAGCTGAGAGACAGTGACGGGGCGTGGGGGCCAGGAAGTGGGGTTTTTTGGTGGAGAGAGCTTGGAGAGACCCCCAGGGGCAGGAGTGCACACATGCATGTGTCCACGTGCGCATCTGTGCTCACGTGCACACCCACACCCCCACTTGCACCACAGCCCCACGCATGCGCACTGTGGGTTGCATGCTCACATGGCCCCTATGCATCCCACCATCGTGCAGCCCCCTGCATTCACACCCACACCAACTCAGGAGCCCCCAGACCTCATCCTCCTGCACACTACACACAGCACTGCTCTCACACGCTCCCATCCCGTCCTCGTGGCCAGCGGTTCCCGGCAGCCCCTGGCCAGGTGACAGGAACCGGGGTAAACACCTCGGCTCCCCCGTGCCCATCCCACGTCCCCCTGGCCCCACAGCCATCAACCCACCTTGCAAGCAGCGGGGGGTCCTGGTGGGTTCCGGCAGCCCCATTCTGGCTATGGGGGCAGCGCTGGTGACGCAGTGCAGCACGGTTTGGCGGCAGCTGTGAGCACTGGGGTCAAACACCGCTGGGCTTCCCCGTACGGCCGTGTCCCGGCTCTGCGGACGTGACGGGCTGCAAACGCACCCTGCTGGCACCCTGGGACAGCTCTGTCCTCACTCCCAACTCTGATCCCTTCTCACGGTCCCCAACACTATGCCCTGGTCCCCGTCCCTCTCTGGGCTCATTGCCCTTCACGGTACTGTGTTGGAGTTCTGCAGTGCCCCATAGCCTTCATAATTAGGCGAAAAACTCATCAGGGAAAAGGGGCAGCTGGTACGTGGCAGGATGCCTGCTGGATGCCAAAAGACACCAGAGCACCGCAGGGTGCCCTTCACCCCAAAGTGTTCCTTCCAGCAATGCCAGCAGGCAGCTCGCTGTTTTCCTGCTGGGAATGGCACTGCCGGGATGTGCTGTCCTGGGGGGACATGGAGCTGTGCAGCTGGCCGGATCCCAGTGCTGTGTTTCCCACCTCTGCTTACAGGGTGCAAAGTGCCGGGAATCCTGCTGTGGCGAGCAGCCGTTCACACCCACTCCAACAAGTGCCAAGGGCAGCCGGAGGTGCCAGGCAGTGGGGGAGGACTGGGCAGGTGACACAGCTGCTGTCCCCAAGGGCCACCCAGGTGTCCCCAGTAGGCACCGCCAGGATGTTGCTGCAAAGCAGTGAGACACGGGAAACCAACGTGAGCTCTGCAGGCAGTGGGGGGGGGTGGAGGTGGTGGTTCCGAGCCCCCTTTGAAGCCCCCATAAAAGGGTCCGGCATAAAGGGAAGAGAAAGTCAAAGGAACAAAGAGAGCAGCTAATCCCGGAGTGAGCAAACAGCCCCGTTTGCTCAGGGCCCAGCTGGGCACAAAGAGGCTGGGGAACAAGGGACGGAGCTGGGGGTGCCAGCAGGATGCTGTGAGCAGGCCCTGTGCTCCCCTCACCCCACCACAGGCAAAGATCTCAACCCCCTCCGGTCCTGTTTTACATTTGCAAATTGTCAATAAACATCCGTGGGCAAACAGAGCTCTCCATGCCCCACCATCCCACTCCCAGGAGCAGCCCAGGAAGGTGGTTGTGCTGCAGAGGGCAGCCAGGTGGGGGGCTGGCATGGTTTGCCCATTCTCCATATTCCACAGGCCCTGCACAGGGTTTGTCTAGTAGGGAACTGCCAGGATAAACTGTGCTGTGCCCACAACGACCATCAGCACTGTCACAGGCCTGCCCAGAGCTGCGGCCAACCATCTGCACCAAATGCTGCCCTGCTGCACTCCTTGCCCACTCCGCTGCCCGCATGGGGGGCACCGGGGGGCGCACCTCCCTCCATCCCCTGGGGTGGTGAAGGGGTTAATGCCAGGCGGTCGAGCCGCAGGTGGGCGCAAGAATGAAATTCCTTCTCGCCGTCCCGCGAAGTCTGGGCACAAATATTTGCCTGCATGTCCGGTGTGGGGGGGGGAGAGACCACCATCGATTGCTCTGGGAGCGTGCTAATCCCCATGCCAAACAGGGCCCCCCCCCGTGCCCCACGCGCTCCCTGCCTTCTTCCCATAGGGATGAAGGGGATCTCTGTGGTCTTTGGGTACCCCGTGATGGGCCACTGGGAGTGGGCACAGCCCCGAGCATAGCGCATGAGGATATTTTGGGGTCTCTGCCCACATCCTGGCCCCCCCCCTCCGCCACAAGGCAAGAAGGGACAGAGAGCCCCATCCATCCCCACCGCGCTGAGAACACGCAGTCCCTAATAAACTCCATGTGTCTGGAGACGAAAAGCAGCCGCTCCCCCAGCTGCACCCCCTCACCCCATACCTGCCACCCCCAAATACCCTCCGCCCCCAGACCCCCCTTGCCTTCGTCTGGGGCGGCCCAGCCCTGCGAGCCGCCCGCCAGTTGTGCAAATATTGCCGGAACGGCTGCAATCCCCATGTCCAACGTGAATTATGAGATATTTCCACCCATTACGACAGCACCCCCCTCCCCGCCGTGTATGTGCGAGGCCGGGGGGGGATTAGTCACGGGGCATGGCTTCGTTCTGCACAGAGCTTTGGGGAGGCCATAGTGTGTGAGGTGAGGGGGGCTCTTTTTGGAGAGGGGGGTGTCTCTGTGGCTCCCCAGCTCCGGTTGGGTCTGGCCCCCGTTACTCATGGCACGGGGTGTCAAGGTGCCCGGAGGAGGATGGAGGCTGTGGGAAGGGGTTAGGGCGTGCGGTTTCGCTTCGACCCCATCCCTAGGGAGAAGAGGCTCCTTCCTGCCGCCCTGAGCCCGGCTCATGTTCAAAGCCTGAAGCAGACAGCAGCTAATAGGGACAGACAATAGGGAGCTGCATGGGGCGGCAGTGCTGGCACAGGCACCCCTAAGCCAGGCACGGCACCACTGGGCAGAAAGGGATGAGATGGTGGCCCCTCCGAGTGACCCCTCGTGGCCACATGGCCACAGAGCCCACGCAGCCCACGCAGAGTCCACAGTGGAGCACCATCATCAGTGTGCCCACCCTGATGTGCTCCCGGCACCTACATGCCATGGGGCCGGGCACCTGCTCCGGCTTATGGGGTGGTACAGAGCAGCCGTGGCTGCCTGGCTCTGTCCCCATGCAGCTCCAGCTGCCCGCAGCCGGCAGCCCTGTCCCGCTGGGGCTGTGCCGGCGCCAGGCCCGGCTGCAGGGAGCCTCAGAGCCGCCTTTGTGCCGGGAGCTCCCAGTGCATGTGCGGGCGCCGGGAACCAGCTGGCGGCACCGGGACCCTTTCCCACCCCAAAAGCACGGAGACCCCTGGGGGGGGCACATCCAGGACTTTCAGGACCGCGTGGGGCTGTGTGGTAGGGATGCCCGTGTGCGTCCTATCTCATCCCATGCCAGTTTCCTCCCAACCCATGTGCTCCTGTTGTAGCAGTGACACCTCGCTACCCCCGTGCCCTCCCCATGCCTCAGTCTCTCCCATGCCAAGGCCATGGCTCTCCCAGCTTTCCTTCCTTCCCGGGAAAGGGGAGGGAGCTTCCCCTGTTGCTTCCCCACATCCCCGCAGCCGAGCCAGGAGACTGTGACGAGCTCCGGGTGCGCGGAGCCAGCGGCAGATTCCTGGCACCGGCAGGGCGGCCGGCAGCCATCGCCCGCCTCCTCCTCCCCACTCAGCCCTGCTCGCTCCCCGCCGTTCCCCCCAGGCTGCACCACGGCGGTGGGCACCAGGCGGTGACGCTGGCACGGCCACGCAGCCCCCAGCCCTCCCCTGTCACCGGATCCCAGGCCAACAGAGACAACGGGAGAGAGGAGCAGGGACAGGTCGGTGGCACTGACGGGGTGGGCATGGGAATGGGGTGCCACGCTGCCGGGCACAGCCCATTGCGAGCAGTACGGTGTTGCACATGGAATGTCCGTGGTGTCCCAGCCCTGGAGGTGGCAATGGGATGTCCCGATGGGGAAACCCAGCTACCCCTTGCCGGGGCTTGCTCGTGCCAAGCGGGGTGGAGGAGGGCACAGGGATGGGGCATCTGGCAGCAGGGATATGGTGTATGGGGTTGCAGCCCCCCTAGCCACTCGCTGTGCCGTGGGGAGGCCCAGGAGGAGCCTTCTGGGGAGGTAAGGGCCTGTTGTGCTCCAGCTGCGCCGTGTTTCCCTAGTTACACCGTGCAGCTGGCCGGCTGTTTGCACCGCCCAGAGTTGATTTTGGCAGCCCAGCGCTTCCCCCTCCTCCCCTGCACACCCGCCTGCCTCCCCACTGGTGGGGGGATCTAGCACCTCATTCCCTCCCTGCTGGTGGGGGAGACACGGGTGGCACACACCACTCTCCCCTACTTGTGCCTTGCGCCTCAGTTTCCCCAGCTGGACCGTGCTCTCCCCAGGCCTTCCCATGGTGTCTGCTCCCTGCCCACCACCGCTGCTGCCCTCATCAGCCTGGGCACATGTGGGTGAAGACCAGAATCCGTGCTGGGTGCTGCTCCCATGCCCTCAGCCACAGCACCTCCCTGGGACCCCAGGTCTTGTTCTCATGCTTGTGGGAACGGTCCTGTGGTCCTGCTCTGGGATTGCCCTCTGCACTGGGATTTGGGGATGCCAAAGGCACACGTTGTGGGGTGCGTGAGTCTGACATCACATGGCGCAGCGCAGATTTGGGGGGATGCTGAGGGGAGATGTTTCTTTTGTCCGAAGGGTGACCTTATGGTGTGGGGGAAATGAGGGCTTGCAGGGGCCTTATGTCCTGGGGCAGCGTGGGGAGGGATGTGGATTGGGGTGTACTCATGGTGTCCAGCGCACAGGAATACCCCAAGCCCCACGGAGGGGGGTGTGGTTTGGGTTCTGCATTG
The DNA here is from genome assembly GCF_023343835.1 of Lagopus muta. Lineage (NCBI taxonomy): Eukaryota > Metazoa > Chordata > Aves > Galliformes > Phasianidae > Lagopus > Lagopus muta. Next base: position 8,052,338 of record NC_064441.1, read on the forward strand.
CCCCAGTGAGTGTTGTGTGGATGTGAGGGGGTCCCCTGCATGCCAAGCTTGACGAGGGGCATGTGGGTGAAAGGATCCAGGGTCCAGTGGGAGCTCCATACCCAAGGTACTCCACGTCTGGGAGGGGACCAACGGTTCGGGGGGGGTCCTAGAGATGCTCCATGCCAAGGGGTCCCCATGGTGTTTCACAGACGGGGGTCTCCCTAGCATACCCATGGGCAGAGGTACCTTATTCTCTCAGAGCAGGGGCTCAGTGGCTGAAGGTGTCCCTTCGCCCGGTGGGCCGGGACCTCTTGGGGGGGGGGAGCTCGGATCGCGGCGGGGGCGCGTCCCCCCGGCCGGCCGCTGCCTGCGCCTCATTAGCGGTCCTTTGTTTGCACAGGGCTCGCAGCTCCCGCTTGCCCATGCCGCCGCCTATAAAGCGGGGCCGGGGCCGGCGGCCGGGCAGAGGCGGTGGCAGCGGAGGCGGCAGGCAGCGCCCGGCCCCCCCTCCCCGCCCCCGGCCGCCCGGTTCCCCCGGTTCCCCGGCACCATGCGCACCGCCCTGCTGCTGCTCGCCCTGCTCGCCCTGCCCGCCCGCACCGCCCGCCCCAAGCTCGCCCTGCCCATCCGGCCCGACAGCGAGCCGCTGCCCCCCGGGGGGGCGGCAGGTAGGACCCCCTTCCTGCACCCCTTTCCCTTCGATCCCCCTTTCCATGCACCCCCGCTGCATGCAACCCTTTTTCTTCCAACCCGTGCACCCTCTTTTCCTGCATCCCCGCCGTGCACCCCTTTTATGCCCCCCCAACTCCGTGCCCCCCCCCCCCCCGCCTGCCCGTGCCGCCGTTCGGTCCCAATAACCGGGTCCGTACCCGACGGGGCGGTGCCGGACTCTGTCCGCCCCATCGGGGCTGCGGCAGGGGGGTGCCCGCGGCTCGGAGGTGACTTTTTTCTTGGGGGGGGTGTTCCGATGATGGGGTGGGAATTCATCTGCAGGTTGTGCCTTCGGGGGGCATTTCTATGCGCTGGAGGAGACGTGGCACCCCGACCTGGGGGAGCCCTTCGGGGTGATGCGCTGTGTGATCTGCCATTGCGAGACGGTGAGTGCCCTCCTCCCTCCCCCTGCCAGGAGAGGGGACCCCCCCCCCACATGAGGCCCTGCTGGGGAGGGGGGATCACCCCTTCATTCAGTACCCCCACCCCGAGGGAAAGGGCAGTGGGGATTCCTCCAGCCGGCCCCACACCTGGGTGCCCTCCAGCAGAGCAGGGTTAAAGGCTCATGCTTCCTTCTCCTTCCTCCCCTCTTCGGGGACAGCCCTCTCCCTCCAGCAGCCCCCGGAGGCCGAGACTGGAGGGGCCAAGCACAGCTGGGCAGGGGAGTGGGGGCCGGGATTTGGCTGCCGTACAAACAGCTGGGGGCTGTGCAAGGTGTGCGGGGCCCAGGGGTTGTGCAGATGGGCTGAGGGGATCAGGGCTGTGCCAGGGGAGCACTGGTACCCACCGCTGTGCCATCTGCTGGGGCTGGGTGTTGGGATTAGCCGTATCTGTGGCAGAGTTTGGCACGATTTGGCACGGTTCTCACCACCTCAGCAGAGGAATCGCCGAGGGAAACCAGTGGGGAAAGTGAACTGCAAGAACATGAAGCAGGATTGCCCTGTTCCCACCTGCCCCCATGCCACGCTGTTGCCCGGGCACTGCTGCCACACCTGTCCCAAAGGTGAGCATGGTGCTATCACCCACTGCTGGAATCAGCCTGGGGATACTGGGCACCCCCACGGAGGGGCTCCTTAGTGTCAGGGTTACCTGTGCCACAACCATCTCCCCTCTGTGTCCCCCTTGGCAGCATTGCCAGGACCCCTGGAGAAGAGCTCCGAGCCACCTTTCGACACCTTTGAGTACTTCCAGGACAAGGAGGATGAGATGGACAAGCCGTACAACGACCGCTCCTACCTCAGCTCCGAAGGTTTGGCACGCGACGATGCCCGCACAGGTGAGCCCAGGGAGGGAGAACAGCACAGGGCATCCTCATGCTCCTATAGTAATCACTGCCATCCCCCATAGAATTCGTGGCCCTGCTGACAAGTGGCCCGGAGCCGTGGCACCCCACATCCAGCGCGGTGGCCAAGGCTCGCTTCACCCTGCTGCGCTCCTACCTGCTCTTCTCCATCAGCTACGAGCGGTGAGCACAGCCTGAAACCCTCAAACCTGATGATGCGATGCCTCTTGTGCCTCAGTTTCCCCTCTGCATGCCTTCAGTGCTATTGCAGCATTGTGTGGGTGGGGTGTGATTTTAGGAGGGGGGCTGTGGGTGCAGTGGGATGCAGGCACTGTGCCACCATATGGCCCAGCTCATGGGCACCACCACGGGACTCCAAATCCATGCCTTCCCCGGGTGCCCACTGTCCGTCTCTCTCTCCCTCTCTCCTTCCCGCACGGGTTGCTTCTGCTCTTCCTCACTTCCAGGCCCCTTTGCATAGTAAAGTGGTGACTAATTTCCAGCTCCAACCAGGGGGAGCCAAACAGAGCCGAAAATGCTCCTAATTTACAGCCAGGCCGAGCGCTCAGCTCCCCGCCGTCCTTCCCAAATGTGCACCTCCCCACACACACAGTGCCAACCTGGGGACCCCTGGGTTCCAATGCCAGCTGGCACCCTGCTCCGTGTCCCCCATCCCCCGGGCACTGCGTGGGACCGGTGCCAGGCACGTGGGGAGGGGATCCCTGCTCAACCCCCGATGCCCGCAGGCTGGGCCGGCCGAGCCGGGTGCGTTTCAGCGACCCTGAGGGCACCGTGCTGTTTGAGCACCCAGTACAGAAGAGCGCAGCCCCTGAGGATGGCATGGTGAGAGGAGTGGGGAGGGCAGGGCAGGGGGCACGGCGCACCAATGTTGGCACCCCATGCCCAGCCCTGCTGTACCCACAGCTCTGTGGGATGTGGAGGACGGTGTCCAAAGCCAACATACAACTGCTGCGTGCTGAGCAGCTCCGCGTGTCCCTCATCACCCGTGCGCAGCCCTCTGGAGAGGTGCACGGGCACATCCTCAAGCACCGCGCGCTCTTTGCAGGTAAGATCCCCCTCCAAGTACTTCCCACCCTGAGGGGGGTTCCTTTGGGGTGCCCCTCACGTCCCTCTCCCTGCACAGAGACATTTGGTGCTATCCTGACCTCATCAGACCCCACACATCTTGGGGCTGGGGGCATGGCCATGCTGACGCTGAGCGACACCGAGAACAACCTACACTTCATCCTCATGGCCCGTGGGCTGCTGGAGCCGGGCGCTGGGGGTGAGGACGGGCATGGGCTGCTGCAGGGCATGGCATCACCAGGGGAGGCTCAGGGGGTGCGTGGTGTGCAATGGGCTTGGGATGCGTGGGGTCAGGATGAGCGTGTGCAGGGGAATTTGGTTTGTGCATTTGGAGCAGTGTGTGTGGAGGTACAGTGGACTGGGACTGCATGAGGGTGGGTGGGAGGTTATGGTGTGGGGTTGTGCAAGGATTTGGAGCTGTAGAGGGGTAGGTTTGGGGAGCAGTGGGCACAGCCCCATGCCCAGCCACCCCATGCAGCCCCAACCCCTCTGCCATGCCCAGAGTCCCCCTGGGTACCGCTGCGGGTCCGTATCCTGCACCAAGGCCAGATGCTTCGTGAGGTGCATGCCAACATCACTATGGAGGTACAGCCATCCCCATCCCCATCGCCCTGGGTATTCCAGCATCTCCCTCATCAGTGCCTTTACCCCCAGGACCCCGACTTCGCGGAGGTGCTGAATGACCTGTCCACCCATGAGCTGCAGTGGTTGGCACAGGGGCAGCTCCGCATCGTGGCTGACACCGAGGGTCAGCACCCGCGCCAGCTGGAGGGCACCATTACTGCCCGCCGCAGCTGTGACAGTGAGCAGGGCACAGCGGGGTGTGGGAGTGACATTGCCCCCACCCTGTCCTCACCCTTTTCTCTGCTCTCTGTGCCTGAGTGCAGCCATCCAAAGCGTGCTGTGCGGCGCAGACGCATTGCAGCCCACCAAGACGGGGGCGGTGGGCTCAGCCAAGCTGGCGCTGCATGAGAACGGCACGCTGGAATACCAGGTAATGGGAACAGGCATGGCACCGGGCACAGCACTGCACCCCACTGGTCACCCTATTGCTGCCTGTCCATGCCCTGCCTGCAGGTGCGGGTGGTGGGCACAGCCAGCGAGGTGGTGGGGGTCACACTGGAGACCAAACCGCGGCGGAAGAACAAGAGGAACGTCCTCTTTGACATGACCCCCAGCTATAGGGACGGGCTGGTGAGTGCTGGTGACAGGGCACAAGGTTGGCACAGGCACAAGTGGGCACAACCCCATATGTGTGTTCTCCCTCCTTCATGCCAGGCTCAGGGAGTGTGGCACAGCCCCAGTGCCCGCGATGCGCACATGCTGCTGCAGAACGAGCTCTTCCTCAACGTGGCCACCAAGGATTGGGTAGAGGGTGAGCTGAGGGGCCAGGTCATCTCCCTGCCCTACAGTGGGCTCTTGGCACGCTACACAGGTACATGGGGGGAGGTGGGGGGTGGCAGGGCGCAGCAGTGCAGCCCTTCACCCATCACCTCCCACCGCCCCTCTCTGTGTACAGAGATGCCAGTGCCGTTGGCGGGGCAGCTGGTATCCCCTGCAGTGAGCAGCGGGGCCGGGGGCCATGCATGGCTGTCGCTGGATGAGCACTGCCACCTGCACTACGAGATTGTGGTGGCGGGGCTGGGCCGCCCAGCTGATGGCACAGTCAGCGCCCAGCTGCACGGTGTGGCCGAGCTGGGCGAGATGGGCTCACGGCCACACCTGCACAAGCGGATGCTCAAGGGGTTCTATGGCACTGAGGTGAGGAGGGCTCACAGCAGCTACGCCACAGTGTCACCACAGGTCTCAGGACTGTCCCCACATCCCCTTGTCCCCCTCATCCTACAGGCTCAGGGGGTGGTGAAGGACCTGGACGCTGAGCTGCTGCAGCACCTAGCACAGGGCACTGCGTTCCTGCAAGTCAGCACCAAGGCACACCCACGTGGGGAGATGCGGGGATGGGTATGTGGTCCTGACACATCCCCAGGGGTTGGCACTGGGAAGGGCATAGCATGGGGACACAGATGCCCACAGCTATGTGCTCCACCAGCCATGGTGCCACGGTGCCACCAGCCATGAGCACACCTAAGTGGGATGCCCAGCCGGGTGCCCATGGTCCCAACCTACCGCTGCCCTCCAGGTGCACATCCCCAACCACTGCCAGGCAGGAGGGGCCCGCCTGTCCACCGGGGAGGCTGGGCTCTCAGAGGGCCCCAAAAGCAGGGATGTAGAACAGCTGAAAAAGGACCCCAACTCCTGCTTCTTCGAGGGGCAGCACCGTGCACATGGCACCCGCTGGGCACCTGACTACGACAAGAAGTGCTCCATCTGCAGCTGCCAGGTATGGGGTTATAGGGCTGATCTGGGGGTGGATCCGTTGATGATGGATCCTTCAATGAGCAATGTGCCTGCTATTCCCAGAAGCGCACAGTGATCTGCGATCCCATCCTGTGCCAGCCCCTCAACTGTACCCGCCAGGTGCACCCTGAGGAGCTGTGCTGCCCCGTCTGTGAAGGTGTGGGGGCACAAGGAGCTCCTGGGGGGGGGGGGGGGGCAGAAAGAGGGGGCTGTGGGCAGTATCTCTATGGGTACAAGGTGGGGGTCCCACTCTGGTACCCTGAGCATGCCCTCCCTGATCCCTGTAGAGAAGAAGATGGAGCAGGAGCAGCTGAAGCTGGAACGGGCACGGGACAGCAGTGAGGGTGAGTCCCCTGGGCACAGGCTGAGGGCACCACAGCCATCACATGGACGCCGTGCCCACCTCCTCCACTTTCAGGCTGCTACTTTGATGGGGACAAGACGTGGCGAGGCTCTGGCACCCGCTGGCACCCTGTCGTACCGCCCTTCGGCCTCATCAAATGTGCCATCTGCACCTGCAAGGTGAGTCTTGGGGGTCTCAAAGCAGGGGAGCTCCAGTGCCCCCCTGAGTCCTGTGCACGCTCCCCACAGGGCACCACGGGTGAAGTGCACTGTGAGAAGGTGCAGTGCCCACGCCTCACCTGTGCCAACCCTGTGCGCGTCAGCCCCTCCGACTGCTGCAAGCAGTGCCCAGGTATGTACACCCTGCTTCCCCCTTGTCCACCATTCCTCCCACACCCTGTGGGCATGCAGTCTCCCTGTGCCCTCTCCACAGCCCCTGAGAAGAGTGTCCCTGAGCTGACCGATGGCATGCAGGCAGACGGACCCCGTGCGTGCCGCTTTGGGCGCCGCTGGTACCTCAACAATGAGAGCTGGCACCCCTCGGTGCCACCCTTTGGGGAGATGAAGTGCATCCTGTGCTGGTGTGTGGTGAGTGTGCTGGGAATGCAGAGATGCCCTTTGCCACCCCAAGTGCTTTAGGGACAGGCAGGCACAGAGCTGGGCTGGCAGTGCAGGTACCCCTGTGTCCCAGCCCTGCTTGTGCCCTACAGTCAGGAGAGACGCACTGCCAGCGCCAGGAGTGCCCGCCAGGTGCCTGTGCCAGCCCCAGCAGGAGGGACAACCCCTGCTGTGCCAAGTGTCGTGGTGAGTGAGTGCTGCTGAACTCGGGCAGCCATCAGCACACTGTGCATTTCTGCACCCCTTCGGGGACCATCACACACCTGCACACCCTCCATGCCTTCGTTTCACCCCATTTTCCCCCCACAGCCCTGGATGCGCCCCCAGAAAAGATGCACGAAGCCACAGCAGAGTCATGGAGCCACTGAGCAGTGAGCGCAGCTTGAGAGCGCAGTGATGCCGGATGGCCCTACAGAGCCCCATTGCCCCCCCCCCCCACGGCTGGGCACGGGGCACAGAGGAGCAGGGATGGGGAAGGCACCCCCTCTGGGCACAGCTGCAGTGCTGAGCCACCCTAGTAGCCAGCAGCAGGGCTGGGGGAGCCGGGACACTCTGCACTCCCACTCACGAGTTCCCGGCTGGTGGGTGCAGCAGGCATCGTGCCCGCTTTGTACATAGTGTAAAATCCCTCTCACCCCCGTTTCGCTGTGCCCACCCCAGTTCGTCTGGACTTGGTGTGTAATTTATAGGGACGGGGGTCCCGAATGTATTTATTAAAGACAGAGATATTGCCCACTGCTCTCCTCTGTATCACACATTCATGGGTGCTGGTGCTGCTGGTTTTGGGGACATGCAGGTCATGTGGCTGGGTACATGGGGTCTTGGAGGCATAGGGATTCTACATGGAATGGAGGGCTGCAGGCTGGCACAAGAGGGGTTGGAGCAGGGCTGGGGTGGCCCTAATCAGTGCCCATGGTCAAAGATGTAATGCCAGAGCGGATACAGTGCATCCCCATTATGGCAAAGGTGCCAGGGTTGGGATCTGAGTCAGGGAAAGTAACACCGGGCTCTGCTGGGATGGCACTGGATGTGCTGGCACAATGATGCTGGGCAGCATTAGTATATACTGGGACACTGGGTTGCACCGGTACTTGTCTTGACACCAAGGACTGGCACCAGAGCATTAGGAGGATGGCATGGTGGCATTTAGGGTGGGCATGAAGTCCTTGGTGCCAGCTGAAGTGTCCCAGCCCATATGGTGCTGTGGCCAGCAGGGGGGCAGCGCCAGTGGTGACCTTGCGGCCAGTGGCCCACTGGCAGCAGCACTCGTGTCCTGGCATAGGGCTCCTTCCGGATGCGTGGGGCAGTGCCAGGAGCTGACGCATGAGGAGGGGACTCAGTGCCCAGGGAAACAATAAATGGGGAGTTCACATATCGCCTGCCCGCCGCAAACTGGTTCACGGCCGGCGATGAACCCTCCCAGGGTGGTGCAGGGCAAACCTCAACCCCGTCCCTGGCCATTGTCATCCACCCTTGGGGGTGCCAACGTCAACGCGGAGGGTGGCACCTGGGCAGCACAAACCAGCGCGTTCCTGGTCCCACATCATCAGCCCGGCAGTGCCACAGTTCCATCGTGGCTGAGCGTGTCATGCTGTGCCGCCAGGGAGAGGGCAAGCTCAGTCCTTCCAACTGCCCCAGTAGCTCCAGAGCCCTTTGAGGTGGTGAGATGGAGATGCCGGCGGCTCCAGAGGGAGAGCAGCCACTGTGCCACACTGCAGCGCTTCGCCCCAGGAGTACCAGTGCCAAGCTGTGCTCCTGCATCCCGGCGGAGAGGACTGAGCCTCTGCTACCCGGCAGTGAAGAGCGTGTTCTGGGCACCCATTCTGATGCTGGCAGTGCCACGGTAAGAACGTTCTTCAGGCACCTCCGATGGGTCCTCGCGGTGCTGGGGTGTCCACAACCTGTGTGCATCCCCGGTTCCTGTTTCCTTGCTGGCGGTGCCAAGACATTGGGCTCTCCTCTCCCCAACTCTGACCCTGCGGCTGGGTGTGGGCACGGTGCTTTCTGCTCAAACCCCAAACCCTGCAGTAAAGCTGCTGCCAGACCCCACCAGGTGCCCGTGAACGGAAACACGTGTCCCCAGGGCCACCGCGGCTAGAGGGCTCTGAGCGACCCCCGCCCCGCGTCCCCTCGGTCCGTGCCGGGCTGCCCGGTGCCGGTGCCGGGTGCCGCCGTCCGAGCGGCGGAGGCGGAGCGCGGCCGGGCCCTCCCCCGGGCAATGCCCCGGGTCCGCCCCGCACGGCCCCGGGAGGAGTTGCTGCTGCCGCGGGCACCGGCACCGGCACGGCCAGGAGCACCGGGAGCACCGGGAGCGCCATGGCCTCCGCCGAGAGCGCGGAGCAGCGGGCGCTGCAGTACGAGCAGACCCTGGTGAGTTCGGTCGGGACCGGGCACCGGGAGCACCGGGCACGGCGGGGGGCACCGGGCACTGCAGCACGTCGCGGGGAGAGGGGCGGTTTGGGGTGATACTCCCTCTCCAGGAGCTCTGTGAAGGAGCAGCGCCCATGACGCCTGCTTCATCCCACCACGTCCTCCGAGCCTTGAGGGCTGCCTCCATCTGGGGGCCGCTGGGGGACGCTCGGTGCCGCCCCGCAGCCCCACAGCAACAGGGAAACCCATCGGAGCCCCCAGCCCCGTGGTGGGACCCTCGGGCACACCTTTCCCCAGCAGCGTGCCCTCAGCTGAGAGCGGTGTGACCCCCATAAGTACCCCACACCACCCAGGCACCCTTTACCCTCCATGCTATGCCCGGCCCCAGCTTTCTGTCCCCAAGATAGCATATCTCCCCCGCCTGCAACCTTAGCCCCATGTTTACAACTGTCACCTTCCGGGCCTCCCTGCTCGCATCTCAGTGTGTCCTCCTTGCCCGCTGTGCCCACAGTCCCTCCGTTGCCCACAGCCCTCTGACATTGTGGGCAAAGGTACTTCTTCATGGTCTGTTTGGGCCGGTGCCTGGCGTGGCTCAGTAAACGGGTACTTTGCCCTGGCAAAGGCCATCGGGCAGGGCAGGGAAGGGGCTGAGCACTGCTGGGCACCCACAGCTGTAGGGTTTGCATAGCCTTGAGCAGGGCATGCCCAGCCAGCACATGGCACCAAGGCCCTGTGTGCCGGGTGCCCTCTGCATCTTCTTCCCGAGCACGCTTACCGCAGGAGGGCAGAGGCACAAGGCTGGCATCAGGGCAGCCCTGTGGTGCCAGCAGACTTTGCCCTCCCACCTGCGGTCAGGGAGGTACCCACACCTCAGGGTGCCCATCCCCATGGCCTCGGGGCTCCTGCCGCCCACGTGGGCGAGGCTGGGTATGGGCACCCATCCCGCAGCCTCGTGCTTGGCTTCCAAAAGCCACCCCCGTGCCAAGCAGGAGGGCGGGTGCCCTCCCCAGTGCCACCAGCTCCTGCCAGGCTTGGGCTCTGGCCGCAGTCTGCATGGGACAGGTGCCCGTGGGAACCACCTGGTGCTAAGGGTGCCTGGGGTCCCTGCTACCCCCTGTGCCCCCCATGTGCCAAAGGGCCTCCAGTGAGGAAGATTAAGCTTGACAAACTGCCCTTGTTCACTGTGGAGCCGATTAGATCCCAGCTAAGACGGGCAGCGTGACACAGACCCCCCCCGGCCTCTCCGTCTGCCCAAGAGCTGGGGTCCCTGCTCCCCGTGTTCCCCACCTTTAAAACTCTCCATGAGCACTTTCTGGGGGGATGTCAACTGGCGCCATGAGCCAAGGCTGTGGGCACTGCTGCTAGGGTGCTCAGTGCCCCATCTACCGTGGGATAGGGTGGCTTGGGGACACGGCAGTACCGATGCCAGCAGCCGTACCGCACACCGCATCACCCAGGCACAGCAGGCACCACTGCCTGGCACAGCCCAGGGGCACAGCACGGCAGATCCCAAATACGCAGTCCCAAAATACAGACCTCATCCCGTGCCCACGTCCCTGCTTGCCCCCCGCCAGCCCCCCCGCCCCGTGCCCGCTCCCTGCCTGCCCGGCACTGTGATTGTTCAGCTGCTTCGCGGCGGAGGCCGGAGTCCCGGGGCTGTTTGTGTTTCAAAAGGCCTTTGTGGAAAAATAACCCGAGCAGGAGGAGGAGGAGTAGAAGGAGGAGGAGGAGGAGGAAGGCAGAATGGACTGCTGGCCCTCACTGACAGCTGGGCTCTGCTATGGGGTTTGCAGCACGGTGTGGCACAGCCCCTTTCCTCTTTTTAAGCAGGGTTGGTGCGTTTGGGGGCTAATGGGGTTATAACCCTCCTCCCCCCCCCCCCCCCCCCGCCAGGTTGGATCCCTTCCAGCTATAGGGGCATCCTGCTGGGAACCCATGGGGCAACGTGCCAGCCCCCCAGCAGGGGATACAGGGGACTCTCAGCCTGGGGTGCCCCCATCCTGAACAAGGGGAGCTATAGGGCTGGGGGGAGGCAGGCACTTGGCAGAACAACAGAACTCCTGGGGTGCGGAGCCGTTTGTTCTTCCAGAGGAAACAAGCTTTGCCCGAAGGGAGCCTTTGAACGCCAAGTGCCGTGCAGGGCTGGGGTCCTCCTCTGGCATGCGATGCTGAATGCAGCCCCTGAGGAGGCTGAGCTGCAGCCCCCAGCACATTTCCATCGAGCCGTGCACAAGTTTTGGGGTTGGTGATGCACACGGCTGTGCCCTCCCTCTCCCCTCCCAGGGCCGAACCTAACCCAGGTATCAGACAGCAGAGAATCCACCTGGCGCCACACTGGCTGCATTCTGCTCCTGGCCGGAGGGATCTGGGCAATGCCCCACGAGAAATTCACCTTTATGCCATCCCTGCTTGAGCCAGCACGTGCCAAGCACAATGCCCACCCGTGCCACGGCCCCTCCGCTGGGCACTGTGCCGGGATAGGGGCTGTGGGGCAGCCACGTGCGGCACAGCGGGCGGGCATGCATTGGCATGAGGCTCACGTCGCCCCAACGTGGGAGCTTGGCAAGGGCCCCCGTGGCCCTAAAGCCTCCCTTTGTGCCCAGCCAACCTCTAGCGCTTGGCATTCAGGTCATGGCGGGGGGAGCAAGGCGGAAACCAAGCAACCAAGCCCTTGGCAGTGCCCCCAGTGCGGGACCAGTGCCCCCAGCTCAGCAGGGAGGAAGGGCACAATGAGCACAGGGGGCAGTGCCAGGGGCCAGGACACGTGCCATATGCCACCCGAGTGGCCACAGTGTCCCTGTGTGCCTCACGCCCTAAGTGTCGATGCCCAATTTTTTGTGGGGCTAAGAGTGCGCCCTGCCCTATTCTGCTCTCATGGGCTCAGCTTGGAACATATGTGCCCACCTTGGGGGGATCCCAACCCATGTAACAGCACCAAAAGGAGACACAACTCCCAATATTGGGCCTCAGAGAAGCTCCCTGCCAGCCTGGCTGTGTTCCTGACACCGGATGCCTTCACCGACCCACTGCAGCCCAATCCATGGCTGGAGCACCTGGGCAGGGCCGGGGACTGGTACCAGTGGGGCCAGGCACTGTGCTGGGTGCGTGGGTGAAACAATTGCTATTGATCCCCACCCCGGCGCTGGCACTGTGTCCACCGCTTCCCTGCCTCAGGTTCCCCACCTGCAGCCCAGAAGCCTGTGCCAACCTCCTGATTCCCCTTCCCACTCTCTTTTTCCCCCAGATGTATGGCCGCTACACACAGGACCTGGGCACCTTTGCCAAGGATGAGGCAGCCCGGCTGCGGCTGAAACAGGAGCATGAGGACAGTGGCACCCTACGGCCACGCCGCCCCTCTGAGCTGCTGGAGTACAGCCAGGGACGCTGTGCCCCCTGCTGTGGTAAGGGTGATGGGGACGTATCGGGGGGGACACCGACCCCCTGGCACGGTGGCCAGGCAGCTACATGCTCTTCTGGGCACCACTGCCCGCCCAGCTGCCGCCACTGCGGGTAGGGTTTCTCCTGCTGTCATGGGACACTGGCGCCGAGGACAATGCCACCTGCGGGGACACAATGGCCCAAAATAACCGGACGGCAGCAGTAGGGACGGGGCCCTGTGGCAGCTCAGCTTGGGGCTGTGCCAAGGGACGGCACTCGGGCGTGTTGTGCTGTGCTGCTCTGCCCGTCCCCGGCGCTAAGCCTGTGCTGTGCCTGCAGGCTGTGCCGTGCGGTGCCAGAGGTTCTTCATCGCCAGGGTGGGCGAGGACTGGGTTTTCCTCATCCTCCTGGGGTTGGTCATGGCGCTGGTGAGCTGGGCCATGGACTTTGCCATCGCCACCTGCCTCCAAGGTGAGTGGGCAGTGATGGGTGATGGGCATCCCAGGACAACAGCACATCCCCTGCTGCCCGCAACTCGCTGTGCCCATAGCTCAGAAGTGGATGTATGGGGGCCTGGACACCAATGTGATGCTGCAGTATCTGGCCTGGGTCACCTACCCCACTGTGCTCATCACCTTCTCAGCTGGCTTCACCCAGATCCTCGCTCCACAGGCTGTAGGTAAGTTGCATGCATCCTAATGGGGTCTTCGCTCCCTGGGGCTGTGGGTTGTGCACAATCTGGGTGACCTAGACTGTGGGGCTGGGGTCTTCCAAGATCCAAGGGATGGTCTTTATAAGGTCTCTCAGGGGTGTGGGATTGAGGTCCCTGCAGGGCTATGGGTTGGGGTGTCCCATCATGGTCTGGGGATGTTCCCAGGGGTCCCACCTGCACTGTGAGAAAGGCTTCACGTGGGTCCCTATGACAGTGTATCAGGGAGCACCCCAGGTCTACAGAACCAGGGCTTTCCCCATGGCTGTGGGTCAGGACTATCTCCATGCTGCCAGGCTCAGGGATCCCTGAGATGAAGACTATCCTGCGGGGTGTCATCCTGAAGGAGTATCTCACCTTGAAGACCTTCGTGGCCAAGGTGATTGGGCTGACGTGTGCCCTGGGTAGCGGCATGCCCTTGGGCAAGGAGGTGAGGGCATTTCCCATGGCTGGAGCAGGCAGCATGCTGGGTGGGGGGCACCGACGTCAGCCCCCACTGCTGTCCCCACAGGGTCCCTTTGTCCATATTGCCAGCATGTGTGCAGCCCTGCTCAGCCGCTTCCTCTCCTTCTTTGGGGGCATCTATGAGGTGAGTGAGTATGGATAGCATCTGGGGAACTCCAGCAGTGCTGGGACTGATTCAGCCTATGCTCACCTGCAGAACGAGGCAAGGAACACTGAAATGCTTGCAGCTGCCTGTGCTGTCGGTGTCGGCTGCTGCTTCGCTGCCCCCATTGGAGGTAGGGACCCCCCAGCCCATACCCCTTGCTCTCAGAAAGGTCAGCAGGATCCCACCCAGAGTACTAGGCAGAGGACAGGGACCCACCTGGCTGGGCACAGCAGAGGCAGCACCACTAGTTGGGGTGCCCACAGGGCAGAGGATAAAGGGAGAAGCAGGCACCATCCTCCTAGAGGTGTAACATCTCATCTCATCCTCTCCCCCACTGCACTGCGCTGCACTCCCCACTCTGGCCCCGCTGAGCCCTGCCCATAGGTTTGTGCTGTCTGACTCTCCTTGTCCTGTGTGTGCTGAGCTGCCCCATCCATCCATCTGTCTATCCATATGTGTGTGCCCAGCGCCATCTGTCTCCCCTTACCCATGACTTCCCACATCCCTGCACTGCCCTCTCGCTCGCACAGATAGCTGTGCACTTTGCTGAAGAAGCCCCGAATTGCAGCATGGCCATGGGGCTCTGGGTGGACAGCATGCCAGGCACCTGGGCTCTGCCTGCCTTTCTCCTCTCTTCCCTCTCGTCCTTCCTCCCACTGCCAGGCGTGCTGTTCAGCATTGAGGTCACCTCCACCTTCTTTGCTGTCCGCAACTATTGGCGTGGTTTCTTTGCCGCCACCTTCAGCGCCTTCATCTTCCGCGTGCTGGCTGTCTGGATCAAAGATGAAGGTACCCCCGTGGGGTGGGAGGCTGGGGACACCAGGGTCCCCCCACCCAGCCCCGCTCACACCCACCGTGCCTCCAGAAACCATCACAGCGCTCTTCAAAACCCGCTTCCGCCTCGACTTCCCCTTTGACCTGCAGGAACTGCCTGCCTTTGCCGTCATTGGGTGAGTGTGTCTGCCCCATCCCATGTCTCCATCCCACACCCATGTGGTGGACATGAGCACTCAGCCTCGACCTCTGCCCAGGATCGCCAGCGGTTTCGGTGGTGCTCTCTTTGTCTACCTCAACCGCAAGATTGTGCAGTGCATGCGCCGACAGAAGGCCATCAATCGCTTCTTGATGAAGAAGTAGGTGCCCAGTGGTCCCTATCATCATGGGAGCAACTGTCCCCTCTGGGATGGCAGGGATGGGATTGCACCAGTGTCACCACCTCCATGCCACCCTGCCAGGCGCCTGCTGTTCCCTGCCCTGGTGACACTTCTCATCTCCACATTGACCTTCCCACCCGGCTTTGGGCAGTTCATGGCTGGACAGGTAGCTGTGGTGTGGCTATGGAGCAGTGCACCGGTCCCTTGGGCCACCAGGACCCAAGCTCACTTTTTTGTCCCCAGCTCACTCAGAAGGACACGCTGGTGACGTTGTTCGACAACCGGACGTGGGCCAAGCAGGAGCCCAGTGATGAATTTGAGTACATGGGCATCCTGGAGGCCTGGCGACATCCCCGCTCCAACGTCTTCATCACCCTCGTTGTCTTCATCCTCATGAAGGTGGGTACATCCTCCCGCATGCCACCGGGGAGGTGCTGGATGGGAGCCACCAAGGTGCTCCTGGGAGAAAGTGGGTGGCTGCTCCTGCGGCCACCAACGTGGTGGCTGGGTGCCACGAATATGCTGTCAAGGGGATCTTGGCAGAGAGCAGCGGGGGTGCCACCAGAGAGTGCTGGCAGGGTGCCCCTGGCATGGTGCCGTGCCTGCTTCCTGCTCTAGGGCTGGTGCTGGAGGAGAGCCAGCCCAAGGGGATGGCAATTAACATGTGCTCATATCCCCCATGCAGTTCTGGATGTCAGCCCTGGCTACCACCATCCCTGTGCCCTGTGGGGCTTTCATGCCGGTCTTCGTCATTGGTGAGGGACAGGGTCGCCTGATGTGTCCTGGTGGAGGGACATGGCGCAGGTGTAGGAATGGGGTTGGGACCTGGGAGAGGCCCATGGCCTCCACAGTCTCCCTCTGTGGGCAGGGGCAGCCTTTGGGCGGCTGGTTGGGGAGAGCATGGCAGCCTGGTTCCCTGATGGGATCCACACCGACAGCAACACCTACCGCATCGTGCCAGGGGGCTACGCCGTGGTGGGTAAGCACGGCACCCTTCCCATCCCCATCCCATCCCATCCCCCTCCCAGAGAGCTGCTGGTGTCCCTGAGTGCCTCCCATCAATGGGATTGTCCTAAGGATGTCCCTAGGGTGTGGGACACAGCCCCATGAGACAGCTGCCCATGTCTCCTGGGGCTGGCAGGGGCGGCCGCGCTGTCGGGTGCTGTTACCCACACTGTGTCCACCGCCGTCATCGTCTTCGAGCTGACGGGGCAGATCTCTCACATCCTGCCCGTTATGATTGCTGTCATCCTGGCCAACGCGGTGGCCCAGAGCCTCCAGCCCTCCCTCTACGACAGCATCATCCGCATCAAGAAGCTGCCCTACCTCCCTGAGCTGGGCTGGGGGCACCATGAGTGAGTGTCCCCACATCCCCAACCACAAGCGCTCTGTGGCAACGTGCTGAGGGCATTTCCCCGGGCAGGAAATACAACATGCGGGTGGAGGACATCATGGTGCGGGATGTCCCCTACGTCTCTCTCAACTGCAAGTACCGGGACCTGCAGCATGTGCTGCAGAGCACCAAGATGAAGAGCTTGGCACTGGTGGATTCAGCAGGTAAGAGGCACATGGAAGCTTCTCCATCTTTTCACAATGTCCCTGCAGCGCTGTTCCCTGCAACGTGTCCCCTCTCGGTCACAGAGTCCATGATCCTGCTGGGTTCCATTGAAAGGGCACAGGTGGGGGCCCTGCTGGGCCACCAGCTGCATCCCCAGCGCCGGCTCCAGGCCCTGCGGCAGAAGGCATGGGCGAGCGCTGATGACGGGCGCCGGTTTTCCGAAGCCAGCGTCTGCTTCCATGTGAGGGACCGCCCTCGGGTCCCCCCATCAAGGTGTCTTTGCCTCCCTGACCCCATCCCTTCCCTCCCACAGATCAGCACTGAAGCTTCCTCCTTCACTCCCACACGCAGCGGATCCCGCAAGCCCCTAAAGCCAGCATTGAAGCGGGTGCCCAGCGTCCCTGCTGACAGCCCCCCAGGTGACTCAGCACCCCACAGCCCCCTTGGGAGCCCGCTGCCCCACGCTGACCCCTCTGCTTCCTGCAGCCAGTGCCACCGACAGCTCCAGCATCACCCTCAAGAGCCTCTTCTGTGCCAACAGTGCTGCAGAGCCTGCTGAGGTGAGCACCCATCCCTGCTTGTCCCTGACTACTCCCATCCCATCCCTCTCCATCCCTTCTCCAGGCCCTTCCTGTCCCTATTTAACCCTTACCATCCTGATCACCATCTCTCTCCCCTGCCTGACCCTTCCTGTCCCTTTCCATCCATGGTTGACCCTTTCCATCCCATTCCCATTCTCATTCCCATTCCCATTCCCATTCCCATTCCCTTCCCATTCCCATCCCATTCCCATCCCATCCCATCCCATCCCATCCCATCCCATCCCATCCCATCCCTACTTGACCCTTTCTGTCCCAGTCTCTTCCTCACTTGACCCTGCCTGTCTCTATTTGCCCCTTTCCATCCCATCCCACCCATCCCATCCCACCCATCCCATCCCATCCCATCCCATCCCATCCCATCCCATCCCATCCCATCCCATCCCATCCCTATTTAACTTTTCTCATCCCATCCCATCCCACTCCATCCCATTCCTACTTGACCCTTCCCTTCCATATCCATTCCATCCCTATTTGACCCACCCCATATCCATCCCTATTTGCCCTATCCCATCCCATCCTGTCTCTGCTTGTCCCAGCCTGGCCCCCCTCCATGCCGTGCCCCCTAACACCATCTCTCCCGCATGGTGCCAGGCGCAGGGCCAGGCCCCTCGCAAGGCCAAGCACGTCCGCATTTCTGTAACGGTAAGCTGCAGCCAATGGCAGCCTGGGCAGAGCTGCTCTCAGCCAATTGGAGGCCAGCCTGAATCCTCTCAACCAATCATGGCCTGGCACGATTCCACTTGGCCAACCACATTTGGTCAGTGTCTGTGTAGACAATCTCAGATGCGTCCCGATTTCTGCTTGGCCAATCAGGGCGCGGGAACTTTCAATCCCAAATCTGCTCGGCCAATCTTAGCATGGATCCTCTCAGCCAATCACAGCAATCGAATTTCCCTCACTTTCCTCCACCAATCACAACCCAGGCTGCATTCTCTCCACCAATCACAACCTGGGCATGCCCAATCACATTCTCCCACATCACCCCATTGTGCACGCCGGGCACGGTGTCACCCCACCTCTCCCACAGGAGGACCTGGACCTGGGGGACAGGATGACACCGGCAGAGGTGAGCCCAGGCCGGGGGGTTGCCTCTGGGGCTGTGCCATGGGGCTGAGTCCCACAGCGTGCTCCCTGTGCCTCAGATCCTGGACTGGGAAGAGCAGCAGCTGGAACAGAATGTGGACTTCAGCAGCGCCCAGATTGACCCCGCACCCTTCCAGCTGGTGGAGCGCACCTCTCTGCACAAGGTGGGTCCCTGCTGCATCCCCCCACCCCAATTCCCCACTGCGTACCCCACTGAGCCCCCTGTTTTCCTGCAGACCCACACCATCTTCTCACTACTGGGCTTGGACCACGCGTACGTCACCAGCATCGGGCGCCTGGTGGGCATGGTGTCCCTCAAGGAGGTGAGGATGGGGGGCAGAGCACAGGGACAGGGATACCCCGTTTGCCCACTGATGACACTGGGGTGCCCCACAGCTGCGCAAAGCCATCGAAGGCTCACTGACCGCCAAGGGGGTGAAGGTGTTGCCGCCGCTCGCCAGCTTCCGCCGCAGCAGCACCAGTGCGGGTGAGCTGGACACCACTGACCTGCGCCAGCTTTGGGACCGTCACCAGCACCACCCCATGCCCCGTGAGGCCGGCCCTGATGATGGGGACACCAGCAAGTGACGGTGACACCAAACCCCTACCCTGTGTCGGGGGTGCTGCGGGGGCTCCCTATGGGGGACATGGGCATCCTCCTTTCAGTGCCATGGGGCGGCCAGGTGCCCCCCCAACCTGCCCATGCCCCGAGGCTTCCCCTGTTGCTACCTCTGCCCCCTCCCAGCCCCGTCGCCTCCCAGCATGGCCGCAGCCCCCGTGGGCACTCTAAGCATTTGGACGAGGGACATGGGGACAAGAGAAGTTGTCGCCGCCTTCCCAGTGCCTCAGTGCCAGGAATGGGGACCCTGCAACCCCTCCACTGTGCATCCCCCTGTGTAAATACAGAGATTTTTATATTAATTTAATTAAAGAACTTTATAAACAGCCACCTTGCCAGAGCATGGAGGTGTGCAGGGGACACTGAGCCCCAGGGCACGGTCACCATTACTGTCCCCGTGCTGTCCCTGCATTCAGTGTTGCCTCGCTGCGGTACAGCGGCTGCGGCATCTCACCGGGACGGGCAGCGGCACGGCGCCAGGCGGTGATGACCAGCATGCCGGCGTCGGTCAGGGCACAGCTCACCGACAGCGGGTCCGTGTCCTCAGGCAGCCGGCACTGGTGGGTGAAAGTGTCGCACACCGTGCCGTCCTCTGCCACCTGCACGGCACAGTGGCATCAGATGGTCATGTGTGGTAGGCGGGCAGCAGGCTGCTTCCCAGTTAGCCAGGTACAAATGATGGTATCTGGGGAGGGAGGAAGGGGTCCTCACCTTCTCAGCCCAGATGGCAACGTGGCCGTTGGAGGTGGTCACCACAATGTCAGGAGGATCGAACTGGCTGACGTCGGCCACCACCTGGTAGGTTTCACCCTGCACCTGCACCCATGTGCCCAGAGTGTAGGGGCACACGGTGCCCGGGGAACCTGCAGGGATCAGGAATAGGCACAACATGCAGGGAGTGGGAGGTGAGGGGGAGCTGGGGGGGTTGAGATCACTGGGGGGACTTCAGGGAGAAGTGGGGAAGGGAATATGGGGTGGCCTGAGGACAGGGGGACACATAGGGATGGCCAGAAAAGTCTGGGGAAAGAAGGCTGGGGGGGGGGTGGGTGTTGCTGTGAGGGCTCTGGAAGGGCGAATGGGAGCATCTGGGTCACCTTGAGGATCTGGGTGCACAGGGGCTGGGGGGATGTAAGGGCACCCAGGAAGATTGGGGCTGGGGGAGAAAGAGGCATGGGGGTGTCTGGGGGCACTGAGAGGCTCTGTAAGATTTAGGGAGGGGAGAACAGGGGACGCTGTGAGCCTGGCGACCCTGGGAAGCCCTTGAAGGGACTTACCTGGGGGGGTGGGAGGGGAGATGCAGGACAGTCCGTGGGGAACTCAGGCTGGCAGTGCCTGAGCACAGGGCAGCAGGCTGCATTTTGGGGTCCCCCATCCCAAACCCCATACCTGGGTACCCGAAGGTGTCGTAGTGGTACCGCTCCCCCTCGAAGCGGGGCTCGCCGGCACCCAGCCCCTGGCTGTAGGTGCTGATGTGCTCAGCACGGTACGTAGCAGCTGAGCTGAGCGATGCCATGTCACTGTGCCACTGCCACCGCCCAACCTGTCCCCAATACCCCGCACACGGCAGGGGGATGGCCAGGCGCCTGCTGCCACATGCCCATAATTAGCCCGGTAGCCTGGCCAGGAATGCGAGATAACGGCCGAGGCCTCTCTATCACCCTATGGGGGGACATGCAGGAGACGCTGCTGTCACCGCCATCCTGCCACCCCACCAGGGCCCCTCTCCTGCAAGCAGACGCAGCTGTGCAGCACTCACACCACTGATTTTATTGGAGGGCAGGTGGGATGGAGGCAGGGGCAGGGGCACCCTGGCATGGGGTAGATCCCGGCACCCCATGGAGATGTACCCATGTGCACATACCCCTCAGAGGCGTATGCACACAAATACCCCTTTCTCCCCATCCCACTGTAGGTTTTGGGGCCAGGATCCCTGGGTCCTGCTCTGGGTTGCTGATGTCCCTATACGTGGTGGTGGCACAGGGGTCAGGGGGCAGGGAGCCCCTCACCGTGGCATCAGCCTCCCCCGGCAGCTTGGTCATGCAGAGGTGGGGGTCCTACGACAGGTGGCACAGGGCAGAGTTGGGGGTGTGTGGCAGCATGGGAGCAAAGGGCACTGGGAGGTGCAAGGATGGGGGGGGTGGCAAGGGGTGGCATGCAGTGGGCAAGTGGCCCCACAAGAACAAGTGCCATGCAGGAAGGGAGGGCAAGCGTCAATGAAAATTGGCATTCCTTCCCCCAAACGGTGTGCCCGGACAGCTGGGGGTCCTGTACTGGAGTGTCAGCCCTCCAGATACAACGAGGGGGGGCGACCACCTCCGTGTAGGCACTTGGTTCCCTGCTAGGGGTGAGCAACTTGGGGACAGGGACATCAGTCATGGGTCCTGTCACACCTCCCGGGTTGGCCCACAGCAGACCTGGGGGCCCCCACCATAGGGCTGGTTGGGGATACTCCCATGGGGGGGGTGTCATGCCCATCCCACTCCCACCTGCAGCCTCCCCATGTCAGCCTCCACATGCATACAAAAGCATAGAAACCTCCATCACCGTGGCACATCGGCACCCCCCTGGCCCCCTCCTGAACCCCGTGTCCAAAGGCAGCAGTTCACAGTATAAAATTCATCAGAGAGCAAGAAGAGCCTCTGTGCCCCAACTCCCACCCCCAGCCCTGGTCCAGAGTGGGGGCACTGTGGGCTTAGCCCAGAAAGGTTCAGCTGTGCCAACAGGGTGGGGGGGCTCAGTGCCCACGAAGGGGTGGCGAGGGGATGCATGCGGACAGCCAGCCCCACAGCTTCAGGTCCCGTCAGTCCTGGGGGGCACGGTGCTGGGGCGAGGCAGAGTCCCTGCAGGGCATCACGGCTCTTCAGCCTCCTCCTCCTCCTCATCCTCTTCCTCGTCTTCCTCCTCCAGTGACACCACCCCAGAGGAGGCAACATCAGAGATTTTGCGGCGGAGCGTGAAGTCCTTGCTCAGCACCACCTCGTCCTCGGCAGGCGAGAGGCAGGCCTCAGCATAGGGCATGGGGGACAGCGAGTCCTGGCAGCGGGGCCATACCAGACCCCGCAAGGCACTTTGGCTGCTCGGGGGGGGCAGCTCACCCCCCAGGGAGCCCAGCAGTTTGGCAGTGAGTTCGGAGGGGGACACCATCTCCAGGCTGCAGAGGCTGGAGCAGAGGGTTTCGGGGGACAGTGTGCGCGACGAGTCACTCTCAGGCTCACAGGAGCCGTGCCGTGCTCCCAGCTGGCACAAGTGGCCCCGCAGCAGGTCCCGCAGCAGCGCCGCACCGGGATGATGCTCTGTGGGAACAGCGGTCAGCCCCATAGCCAGGAACCCCAATGACTGCCAGCCCCATGATGGCACCATGGGAAGTCCTGGCAGCAGGACACCGTCCCCAGTCCACAAGTCCCCAGGGTGCTCACCGGCTGGCAGGGAGCTCTCTGAGGATGGCATGAAGTCCTCATCGTAGGACTCGTCGTTGGAGTCATCCCCATCCACTGAGGACCAGGCACGCAGCTTGGCCTCAGCGATGGCAAACTGCTCTGCCACGCCTGGCACAGGACAGTGTGGTCACAGTGGGAGGTGGCACAAACCCCCACACAGCCAGCAGTGAGAATGGGGGGGACATCAGCACAGCAGGGACAGCATGCCTAGGATAGGGCATCTCATCCCATGGGTAGGATGGATGGATGGACAGGAACATGGAGGTGGATGGCAGATGAATGGGAACATGGGGACAGGTGGATGGAGACATGGGAATAGATGGAGGGATGAGAAAGAATGGATGAGTGGGGACAAGAAGAATTATGGGTGTTTGTGTGGGTGGGTGGAAGGAGGGATGGATGAGGGGGTGGGTGAAGACATGGGAGGGATGGATGGAGGATGGATAGAAGATGGATGAGCAGGGGCATGGGGGTGAATGGATGAGTGGGGACATGTGATGGATGGATGGGAGATGGGTGGATGGATGCACGGAGACTCCACGCAGTGCCCACCTGCAGCGAAGCGTGCCTCCTGCTCGCCCTCGCTCAGGTGGCAGTAGGAGTTGAAGGCGCTCTCTAGCGCAGCGGGTGGCTCCACGGGTTTGCACCAGCCCTTCCACTCGATGAGGTGTGCGACGCGGCCCTGCGCCATGGCCGTTGGCTTCGTCACATGTTCCTTCACCACCTGCGAGATGCCTGGAGCAACGCCATATCAGTACCACAGGGACAATGCAGGGACCCCACCGCCCTCCCTCCTGCCCCCGTTTCCCAGGGCAGTTACCATGCAGTGAGGAGCGGGCCAGGGCGGCGATTTCCTGGATGGTCAGCGCACGCCGCGACTTGGGCAGCATCTCGACAGTGTCTTCAACATTGACCTGTGGTGTGGGCAGGGGTGTCACGCTGTGCATGCACTAAGTGCCCACTCCCATCGCTGTGGTGATACACACGTGCACTTGTACTGATGCGCATGCAGCTGTTGTGCCTGTACACTTGCATATATGCACATGTGCTCTGCTCTCTGCAGTTGGTGCGACCGAGCGCGGCTCACGCATCACACACACACATGTGCAAGGTTGTTGGTGCACCCGCTGTGCTGGGGCATCCCTTCCCAATCCCCGTGCCCACGGCCATGGGGAAGTGATGTGGGATTTGGAGGCGCGCAACAACTCGTATTGCCATGGCAACGCGGCGCCGTGGACTGATTTCTCCCAGGATACAGCCCAGCTCAGGGCTGACGTCAGAGCCGGCTGTGAGCCGGTTGTGGGGCCGGGCAGGGCGGGCAGCGGGGCCCCGGTGCGGCGATACCTCGAGGAAGTCCTGGCTGTCGAAGGAGGCCTGGCGCAACAGGCGGGGCAACGGGGCCGGTCGGGCGGCTCGCAGCGGGGACAGTGCTTTCACCTCCTTCCACTCCACGCACAGGGTCGTGTCCACAGCCACTGCAGGGAGAGCTCAGTGCCTCCATCTGCCCAGCTGAGGCCGGGTGCATCTCATTGCACGGAGCGCCGGCGCTGCGGCACTGGGTGACTCACGGCCAGGCAGCTCTTCCGCCTGTGTCAGCGGCACAGGCTGGCACCAGGAGTGGGAACACGGCCTGCCTTGGCCCGGGTTGTGGGAGCTCAGGATGCACGCGCCCAGGAACGGGGATGGGGTGGGAACAGTGCGGGTGGCAGCACTCAGCTGGGTGTCCCTGGGATGGGGCCAAGGCAGGTAGGATGCCAATGGGGTTGGGGTAGAGTTTAGGGTTTGGGGAGCTTGGGACGGGCTGTTATGGGGGGGGGTGCTTCTGCACCAGCTCTACGGCCCTAAACAGGGGGGGTACCCACCCCCCCCCAGCATTGACAGCCCCAGTATCGGTGTTGGGGGGGGTTTCCCAATGCACCACAGCTCCTTACCAGGCAGTGGACCCCAGGGGCTGGGGAGGAGCCTCATTTCCTTGCTCTGAGGCGTATCGGGCTGATGTGAGGTGGCCATGGGGTGGGATATGGAGGGGGCAAAGAGTGCTCCTCAACCCAGTCTGGCTTCAGGGGAAGCTGCTGATCACGACCCCCCCCCCCCCCCATCTGCTATGGGCAGAGGCACCCCTGGGTGACCCCCCCCCAGCATAGCCACCCCCAGGACAGCCCCACCATGCCTGTACCAGCCGCAGCCTGGGGTGACCACTCAGCCCTGCAACCACCCATTTCCTCCACCTCTGTCAGTCCCCATAGCCCCCCCAGAGCCCAAGTAAATCCCACCAACTCTCACAGGTTCCCACACCCCCACAGGCCTCTGAGAAATACCCTAGCCCATAACTCTTGCCCAACCCCTGAACCCCAAACAGCCCATGGCTCCCCCACAGCCCTGCATAGCCTCCCACCTACCCACCATTCCTTCTCTGTCCTCACTCCCTCCCTGAGCCCCTTGACTCCTCTCAAGCAGCATCCCTAAGTCCTCTATGCCCCCTCAAAAACTCCCTTATAGATTCCAAGTCCTCCGCTACCCCCAGATTCTCCATATCCCCCCCAGTGACACCCATTCCTCTATAAATTCCCAAGCCTCCCAGCAACCGTGAGATCCCCATATCCCTCCTGTACTGCATACCTATAACTCTCTGCACCCCTCCCCAGACCCTACAGTCCCCACAACTCTCCACACCCCACAACCACCCCACACTCTCCTCACCGCATCAGCCCCACCCCCAAAGCTTCTAGCATCCCCAAAAGCAGCCTCCCCATAACCCATGCAACCCCCCCACGCCTCCAAGACCCTGTACGTTCCCTATAACCCCCCCTCGGCTCCAAACAGGCCCCCCCCCTCCTCCCCCGCAGACCCATCCCGGCGACGCTCACCCACCGATGGTGGTTTTGGAGCCGATGCAGCCCATGCTCCCGGGGGGGGCCCCGGTGCGGGCACTACCGCCGGCTCCGTGCCGTCCGCATCGCCCCCCGACCGCATGGGCGGCCCCAGGCGGTGCCCGCAGCCCCTCCGGGACGGTGACACCGGGCCCGGAGCCCCGAACGGTGCCGTGAGCCGGGCCGGTACCGGGCACGTCCAGAGACGTCACTGCTGAGGGAGGAAGAGGAGGGAGAGAGGGGAGGCGGGGAGACGGGGAGGAAGAGGAGGAGAGGGAGGAGGAGGAAGGGAGGGAGAGGAAGGCTGAGGAGAAGGAGAGAGGAGCGGAGGGATGAAGGCAGATGGAGGATGGAGGAAGGAGGGGGGGAGGGGGGGCGGAGGAAGAGGAGGAGGGGGAGGGAGGAAGACGAGGAAGAGGAGGAGGAGGATGGGAAGAAGGCCGGACACCGCGGAGAGCGCCGTGCCAGCACCGCGGACAGCGCCCGCCCCAGAGAGCAGCCCGGGCACCCCGGAGAGCCGCAGAGCGCGGGACCCTCCGGCACCGGCGCCCCCGGAGCTGAGCTGGAGGCCGCACTGTACGCCCCAAACCTCGAGCTGCCCGCCGCAGGCAGAGGGCTGCTCACCCTGGAACCTACTGCCGGCACTGCCGGGTGCCGCCCCGGCCCGAGGGACCTCGGACCTCGCCGGCTCCTGGGCAGGGGGAGCCCTACGGCCAAGGCTCCCAGGAGCCCTGCTCAGCCGTTCCCTGCCAAATGTTTCCCAGCATTAAGCGCTGCCAGGGCTGCAGCTCGGCCAGATCAGCTTCTAATCTGGGGAACAGCCTCTGGTTAATTATTCTGGGCCCTCCAGGCTATGGCCAGGGTGACTCAGCAAGCAGCAGCCCAACATAGACAACACCAGCCCCAGATAAAGCCAACTCCACACCAGGGGCCACCTCGACCCCAGGACAACCCACAGTGACCTGCATCCCAGACCCATCATCCAGCCTTGCCTCCATGTCCACTGCAAGACTGCAAAGGGTGCAGAGAGAAAATCCCCCAAGACAGAAAGCGTAGGAGCAGCCTACTGTATCGCTTTCCCTACTGCCACAGAACTGCTCCAAACAGACCCTCCAGCTCCTGCCACCTCCATGCCCACAGGGAGAGGGATACATGGTGCTTGGGAATGGGGAAATTGTCCCCTGTGTGTTAGTGCTAAGGCCCGTTCCCCCCTGCGCCCCATGAACAGCAGGGTCTGGGGACACGGAGGAACATCCAACCCTAGAGTGCTGAGCAGCCCATGCCTCCCTCCCAGCCCCAGGAGGGAGGTACCTACCATCTGCCTTGGGGTGGCTCTCCATGGGGTATCCCCATGCCAACCCAGGGGGCAAGGGACAAAGGACAGGGGGCATAGGGCCAGGCGGCAATAGCGGCACACGGGGCATTATTTAGCAATGTTCTTTTATTTCCAGTTTTAAGGTGAAAAGATGCCTTTATATCTTCAATTAAATACTCCATAAAGAAAAAAAAAAAGAAAAAAAAAAAAAGAAAGCAAAAAAAAAAAAAAAAAATTATTTACAAATTCACGTGACCAGTTATTGAATCCTTGTTTTAATAATTACACGTGCGGCTCGTCACATCCGGTGCTCTATAAATACAGGGGACGCAGATGCGGGGCCGCCCCGTTGCTTTGCCCAATTGTGGCCTTAAACGTTTGGGGTGGGGAGGATGGGGGCTTCAGGGGGAGGACGGGGACTCAGCCTGGCCCAGAGAGAAAGGGTCACACATTTCCCCCCCTCGCCCCCCCCTCCCGCCCCCCGGCACCCTCCCCAGGTGTCATAGCAGGAGCTGGGGGGAATGATTTATATTTAAAATAAAAAACCATAGGGAGGACTCCAGGTGGTGATAGGGGAATAGAGAGAGGACAGGGGAAGGGGAGAAATCACACTCCTGTCCCCAACCCAAATTTAATAAGTTTATATATATATAATCTCTCTATATTTCAGCAAGGAAGCGGGAGGAGGAAGAAGAGGGGGGAGAGGAGGGGTGACATCCCCCCCCCCCCCCCGTCTCACCCCTTCCTCCCCCCCCTTGACGTAAGCCTGGGGGGCTCAGCCCCCACTCCCGGTGACACAGGGTGCTGTGCTGGGAGGGGGGGACAGAAGGGGCCTGGAGCAGACCCACAGCGACAGCCACCTCCATCAGCATCCATTTATTATCATCGTGACAAACTAGTACAGGCCTGGCCAACAGAACGGGAACGAGGGGAGGAGGGAGAGGAGAAATAGAGAGAGGGATGCTGTTGGGGGCACAGCAGATCCCTCGGCCCCGGCATGAGCAAGTCCAGGGGGCCAGGGCTGGGAAGGGATGGAGTCACACCCCACGGTGCCCCATGCTCTCCCCCCTTCCTCCTCCTCCTCCTCCTCACAGCTGCTCAGTTGTTGTCCGACTCATCCTCTGCTTCCCGGAGCCAGGTGAAAAATGCTGTCACTGATTTCAGGGCCACCCCTTTGCCCTGCTGCTCGGCTGGGTCCTTGCTGGACTCCCACTTGTAGAAGGCCTCCTCCTTGATGACGTCCTCATCATAGAGAGCATCGAAGAACATCCGCAGCAGGTCTGCGTGGGATAGAAGGGAAAACCCTGCTACTCCCCAGCCAACAGCCACCTTCTGATGGCAAGGACACACCTGCCCACCCCCCCCTTCTCCCTACATCGCCCATCCCTCTGCATGACACTCACTTGGAGGCTGGTCCAACTTCACCACCAAAGCTTGCAAGGCGTACAGTGCCTGAAGCTCCTTCTGCTCATCTCGCATGTACTTCTGCAGCAGCTTGGCCCGGTTGCGGATGACCAGGGCATCCACACGGTATGGGTTCTCAACTGCAGGAGAGGAGGTGTGAGAGGGGAGCTGCAAGGACACATCAGGCCCCCACCGCCTCCCAGTACTCACAGATGATGGCTGAATGGCACACGGATGTCATCAGGGCCCTGATAAATGTGTTGGATGAGACATGCTGCTCACTTAGGTTGGCCTGAAGGAAAGAAAGAGGGGCTGTGAGATGTTAATTGAGCCAGGAGGATGCCTTGCAGGCATTCTGCCCTCACCCTCACCTCAATCCAGTCATATATTCTTTGGTTGTTCGAGTTCTCCTTCAGCAGTTTGTCCATTTGTTTGCACAGCTCCTCTGAGGTTAGCTCCTTGCAGCTTGGCGTGTCCGAGTTGTCCCCCATTGTGTACTCCAATTTCTGGGGGATGCAAGAGAGGCAAGCTGTTAGGTGCAATACAGGGGAAGGCTGCTCCCAGCAGCAGGATCTGGAGGTCACAGTCCAGCTCTCACCTGCTCTGTGACAAATTTGTTGACATCCTGGTCCTCAGGCAGGAATTCCTTCCAGCTCAGGCCCCCGTCCCGCCACAGCTTGCCCGCGGTCTTCTGGCTCTGCAAGAAAACCTCAAGTCAGCCCTCAGTGCCACTGCTCTCCATCCTGCAGCCAGCTGCCCCGGTTCCCAGATACAGCAATGGGCATTGCCCACCACCATTCTCTCCATGTCCAAAAGGGTTTTGATCCCTTCTATGTGCCAGCCCCAACACATAAGCTGGCAACTATGTGAGCAGCACGCACTTACCATGCCTTTGCACAATAAGCCCAGCACCTCGACCAGCAGTGTGGTGGCTTTCCCAAGGGGCACCAGGGGCTTTGTTATCTCCCTGTAGAGCACAAGCAACGTGGTTGTTTTGCACGCCCCCACCAGGATCCCACAAGCAGCCCTGCAAAGGGGCACAGCCCTCACCTGAACAGCTCCTCCATGGGGATACCTTCCTCTTGCAGGATAGGTGTTATGAGCTCTGCGAGATACAGCCAGATATGTGGGATGTCGATCTCCATGTCTTCCGCAATCTCCAGGATTTCCCGCAGCCTGGAAGGCAGAGAGGAGGGCATTGAGATCCAGTGGTCCTTGCGCCCTCAGCTGGGAGGGACTTCAGGAGGGAGGGACTTGAATTCAAAGGCAGGTCAAACAGCGCTTTGGGAACAAGCTGCCTCAATCCCTCACCCTTTATAGTACTGCTCCTTGGAGAGCGTGCCAGCCTTCACCAGGTGGCACAGCAGGACCCCCATGTGCTCGCGGGAGATCGTACTCCGCTCAAGCGTGGACTCGATGCCATTCCGCACGAAGACATAGAGCAAGGAGGGGCTGCCCAGCTCCTGCACACACTGCAGGGCTTCCTGTGGGGACAGAGGGGTCAGTGCTGCCCCACAGCCAGCCCCTGCTCCCCGCTCCTCATCCTGGCACTGCCAGCAACCTGTCCAACAGCAGTGCTGCCTGGAGAAGCGGATGACATCCTGTGGGTGCCTGGCCACCTCCTCTTCTCACCTTCATATCATTGATGTGCAGATATTCCTCTATGATCGCCTTAGATTTCTTCTCCAGCTCCTCCTCTGACAGCATGGGTTTGGGTGATGCCGCAGGAGGTGCTGGCTCTTGTTTAACTGAGGAGAGTAAAAGCATCAGGCACCGCTTGGGACCGGCAGAGCCTCAGCCCGCAGCCAGATCCCAAGGATCCTCTCCTCCCCAACTCACTCGTCTCTCGGCTCCTGTCCCGTTCCTCTGACATGCTAGCAGTCTTGCGCACAGTCTCAGGGCCACTCTGCTTTTCCCGTTCTCTGCTCCTGTCCTCTGTCTCTTTGCTGAAGCTCCTCTTGGTGACGGCAGACCTGTTCCTCTCTCCCCGCTCTCCCCGATCAGGACGCTCCAGACGGTCACTGCTCTTCTCTGAACGTGACTCCCGGTCCCCTCTGTCCCCAGCCTTTTCTGACCTGTCGCGGCTAGAGCTGCCCCTGGATGGGAAGAGGAAGGACAGTGTGAAGAAGGCCATTGCCACGCTCCTCTGACCCCAAATTCTGCAGAGCTATGCAAGGCAACACTATCCCACTTCAACTCCCAGCCCTCTCTAGTTCCTCCTCTACTACTTGACAACCCTCATGGGTAGAGACTCCCTGTCCCATCACAGGTCCATTGCCATCCTTTGCTCTGACCTTCAGCAATGCTGAGGGCAGTCTGGCTCCATCCTCCCCATACCTTCCCTTGCTGCAGTAGGCTTTTCCTTCTTCTGACCGAACAAATCCAAGTCTCTGGGATCTCTCATTTCAGCTCCAATTATCCCCAATAGTCTTTGTAAGAATCCCTCCAGCCCATTCCTGGATGCCTATTCCGGGTAGCCCGAGGCTGCACACCACACCCAAATGCGATCCTCTGAGTGCCAAGCTACAGCAGAAAGATCTGCCTTCCCATTTCTGGTGGCACCTGGGCTTGTGCAGCTCAGGATGCAGTCTGCCTTTCCCACAAGAATGCAGAGACCCCATACCAAGCCCATGCCCGCAGCCCCATCCTGCCACAGAGAATGACTCCAGTCTAGACATCAGATTCCGTTTACCCACACGCCAACTGACCACTACCCAACGTGGAGAATTTTCCCCAGCCCACCAGAGCAGCACACTCACCTCTGCACCACGCGACGGGACTCCGGGCTCTCGGCAGGGGTGGACTGCTGGAGTGCTGAGAAGCGGTTCAAGGTGCTTGTGGCCGGTCGCCCTGAATCAGATGCTGGGCGTGAAAAGAGGGGAGCCTCAGAGTTCGGCACATCCCCAGTACAGGAAGCGCTGGGAGAAAGGGTTCCCATTCCCACTCAATGGCACCACTGAGCTGGCCCCACACCACCTACCTGAATCTGCAGGCTTTGCGCCAGACCCTCCGCTACTGCCCTTGCCCCAGCTCAGCCGCCCGCCTGGTGCAAAGAGCTGGTTGTTGGAGTCGATCAATCCAGGCTGAAGGCAGAGAACAGTCAGCTCCGGGCCCTGCACCAAGACTGTGGGGCCAGGCAGCCCAACAGCGTTCCTCCCCCCAGCCTCACCTTGGTGATTTTCGTTAGCCGGGTGGTGTCGATAGGCCGATTGCCCTTGCTGATGGGCACAGTGTTCCAGCCGTCATCTGCAACCAGGCTACTGCGTCCACCTGGGCACAAGGAGACAGAGATCAGGCACAGCCCGACCTCAAGCAGTGAGCAGAAAGAGCAACCTGTCTCTGGTGGCCTTAAGTCACTCACCGCTGATAGATGGTCCAGGAGGTCCTCTCCTTTTGTCTTTTGACATGAGCTGCTGCACTTTGATGTGTTCCCGATGCTCCTCCATCTCTGCCTCTTTGTGGATCTGGTCGATGGTTTTGGGTCCCTGATCTCCTCGCCGTGGTACCCAGCTATTCTGCAGAGGGCAGAGGAGCAGGGCAGGGGAACTCAGACAGCTGGAGGACAGAGGCATTCCCCCTTCCTATCTGTCCAGTCCCCAGAGCCCACCCACCTCAGCCACCACAGCTCCCTGCATGCTGTGGCAGCTTTTGGCACAAAAGGGCTCCGTTTCAGGAGCTCCCTGCATTAAACAGCCGCCAGTTACTGTGCGCCCACTACTGCTGCCATGCTAACCAAGGGCTGGGAGCTAGCATGGTGTCTCTGGGGCTGGCCACAGCTTACATACCCACATCTCTGCTCTCAGGGATACACGGGCTGCTGGCACTCAGAGGACAGACCAGCAGCTCCACAAAACAAAGCAGGGGACAGGCCTTACCCGCCTGAGATCAATCACATCCTGCAGCATAAAACGGATTCGGGATGATGTCTTCTTCTCCTTGATGATTTTCTCCATCTGGTTGAAGTACTGGTCCATTCTGGGCTGTAGGGGCACAGGATCATGGTCACACTCCTTCTAAAAGCAGGGCAGAGCAAGATGGGGCAGGGCAAGGAGTACCTTGGCCTTCTCAAAGTCCAAATCCTTGCCAATGGTTGTAAGCAGGCGGCAAAGGCACTCAAGAGACTCCTCGTCATGGTTTTTGAGCAGCTTCACCACGCAGTCATGCATGATGGCCTCTGTCAGCATCTTCAGTTTGAAGAGCTCTCCAATGAACTTGATGTTACCCAGGGACCGCCTTCGGGCTTTGTCCCGCGCCTCCTCCAGCTCGTCCTTCATGCGTGCCTTCTCTTCAGGCTGCAAGGGTCACACCAGCGCAGGTTAGAGCTCTGAGCCACCTGAGGGCATGGTACCAGCCCCCAGCCGAGCTTCCAGCCCAACTCACAGCACTGGCATCGTCCATTTCTTTCTGCCGCTTCTCAAAGATCTCGTCGTCATCCTTGTCCTTCTCAAACTCCTTCTGGCAGCGGTTGAGCAGCAGCTTGCGGAAGTTCACAGTCACTGTGGGCTTGTCTGTCGTGGGCACTTTGAGCTGCAGGGAGAAGTACAGCCCAGAGGAGCGTGAGTTGTGCCTCCCACAAAATCCCCAACACCTGGTTACTGCTTAAAGCAGAGAAAACACATTTTACCTCTTTGCGATGCTGTGCCACAATTCTTTGCTCAGCCTGCCAGCCACACACCCCATTTTTCCTCATATTAGAGGTAAACTACCCACCCCATGCAGAGGCATTGGCACCCTACAGAGCTTGGCCAAAAGTCCTGAACAAATCCCAGGCCCCCAGCCCCTGCTCACCCCCATAAGGCAACGGCACATGTTAGCGTAGGCAACAGAGAAGTTTGGCTCCGAGATGGCTTTCTCGAAGACAAGGTCAATGACACCCTTGAGTCTCTCCTCCGTGTCGATGGACAACTCCATCACCTGCTTCATCAACTGCTGGAACATCTGGGGTGTCAACTTGTTGAGGATACTGCGGACGCGGCGAAGCAGTTCCTGTAGGGACAACGGGGTCAGCAAGAGTCAGGTACATCTCCCCGCCCTCCTCAGTGGGCACCAGGTGCATCACCTGCCTGCCCCCGACTCCTACCTGTGTCTTGATGTTCTCAGGATCCTCCTCCTCAGAGGCACGCTTGCTGCTGGGTTTCCAGGCCTTCTCAGCCTTGTTCAGCTTGACATCCTCATTGAGGGACACAGTGGCAATGATTTTACGGGGTTCCTTCCTCTGAGTCTGCTGCGAGCGGCGAGGACCCAACCCTGAGGGCTGACACAGGAAGAAGGAATTCAACTCTTTGTTCCAGCCCTTCTAGTGGACAGGCCAGGCCAGCAAGCTCCTGTGACATTCCCATCTGCCTGCTCAGATCCTCAGTTCCATCACTGACGTCAGTGGCCCAGACACAGTGGCTCGAAGGCTTGATCATCACAGAGAGGCAGGGGGGTTCAGCACGGCAAAAGGAGGAACAGGCAGATACTCACCAGGCCCCGGTTGCCCATGACAGGCCGCCCAAGGTTGGCAAAGGAGGGGGTGAAGTCAGGGCTGCAGTTCATGCCGCTGAGGCGGATGGGGTCGAGTGCCCGCAATGGGGTCTTGTTGGCCTGCGAAGGTACACAGGGCTGAGGATGCCCGGGGGGGCAGAGGAGGAATGGATCCATCCCCCAGCCTCAACGCCGGGACAACGAACTGGAAAAATGGCCCCAAAGAGCTTCCCATGCCTCTCCCTCTGCTTTGCTCACATCACGAGTGCTGCAGCAGGACCCAGAGCACAGCAGATGGTGCAGAGCAGAGGTGCCCAACCCCCAAACCCCAATTTCCAGGACCGCACCAACCTTGTCCAGGACCACATCTGTGATCTGGGGCAGCCCCTCAGGTTTCTGCATGCTGGCAAAGATGAACTGGAAGCCCAGCAGGAACTCCCGGTCATACCGCTTCTTCTCCTCAGGATTCAATGGCTTCCACTGCTCTGCAGGGGGAGAAAAAAAAAGGACTGCGATGCTGGGGAGCTGGGGCTGAGACAACCACAGAGCTGCCCTGCCCTGGCACCCCACAAACACAACCCTGCTTGCTTAGAGAGCCTGATGCCACCAGCTTCCTGCTCAAGACACAAGTGCCAGAGCCTCTGTCCCCAACACTGTGGAAAGTCTGAGGACAAGACAGGAGGAGCACGTGGTCCTTACGACAGCTGGCCCATGCCACCCAGAGCCTCCCCATCTCTGGAGCCTGAGTTGGTGTTTCCTATCAGAAGCCTCATAGGCCCAGGCAGAGCTCACCTTCCTTGTAGCGGTACTTCTGGTCCCCAGCCTTGCCCTTCTCTGGGGCCAGCTTGTCCTCCTTCTCCTCCCACGTCTCCTCCGACTCCTCCTGGGGACGGGCGGGGGCTGCGTCCTCTGTTTCACGGGCAGGCATGGGAGGGGGAGGCTTGTTTTCCACTTCTGAGGCACTGTCGCTGATCTGAGACTACACCAAGAGAGGGATGTGGAAAACAGTCACACTGAGAGTCCAGCCCTACCCTTCTGTCCTACACCAGGTGTCCTGCCCCCTCAGATCCTCTTTACCATCACAGAGCATCAGTGGCCCAGACACGATGGCACAAAGTAGAATTCATCACAACAAGGGATGGGACACAAAGAGATCCTCAGGTGCCTTGGGACACTCACCTCTTTAAAGGCATCCAGCAAATCGCCTACTGCCTCCTTCTTGTTCAGCTCCTTCATCCTTCGCTTTTTCTTTGGCACCGACACAGCAACTAGCAAAGAGGCAAAGACGTGAGGGCTGGGCACCGACACAGCGTCCACACGACCCAGTGCCAGCTCTGGGATCACTGGTGAGGCCCCAGTAGCACTGAGCAATATGAGGACAGGATCCTTTCACAGCCCATTCCACCCACTATACTGATGCACCGATGGCTCACAAACAGAGCAGCGCACAGGGACTCCGTACCTTTCCCTATCCACACCCCTGCTCACTTTGTGCTATAATGCAGCACAACATTCCACACCACTCCCTAGCCTCGGGGGCTCCCCATCCTCACAGCACTCCTGCCCCTGCGCAGGGTTGTGCACAGAGATGCCCCATCTCCCTTACAGAGACACTGCCATGTGTACCTCTTCTCCCATACACACCACCCCAGGATGCACGAGCATCCAAGCAGTCCTATGTACTACCTCACAGACACGCTTCCCCAAAAACACATCCACCCCATGCCTTCCTAAGAAAACCTGTGCTTCTACAACCCATAATTCTATGGATACGCCCTGTCTCCCCCACCCAACCCAAGGGTGCACGAACCTCCTTTAGCCCCCTTGTTTAATTTCCACGCATCTGCCTGGAGTGCCCCCAAAAAACAAGAATATAGAGCATCTTCCCCCACCACAACCCCAAGGCACGCCATTTTCCTCTCAAGGGTTCCTGTATACTTTTCAATCCTTGTAATTTTACAGTCTCTCAGAAGCACATCTCCATCCATCCACCCATCCCCAGCACACACCCCCAAAAGTCTCAGGACAGCATCAAATACAACCCCAGTACATCCTCCTCACACCAATGCTTAAGGCACCCCATACACATCCACATGTCCCAGTGTCCCCTAGCCCTACGAGACAGGGCACTCTCACACATCTCAAATCGAACCATACCCACATCACATCCCATGGTGATACACCCCAGCCCCCTCTTCTACGCCTTCCCCACATCCCTATACCAAGGACCCCACCCAAATAACCCCCACAGCACCCCAAACCTTGCACAGTCGCCTCCAAGGTCTGCGACGGGGCAGGGGCCGGACTTGAGCTCCGCTCCTGGGCCTCAGCAGGGCCTTCGCTCTCTTCTTCTTCCTCCTCTGCTGGGGGGGAGGTGGGGGTGCCAGGCTGCGCTGGCTCCTCGGGCTCCGAGATGGGGCTGACATCCGACTCAGGCTGCTCCTCGCTTGGCTCCGCTTTGCTGGAGCCCTCCATCCCATTGGGCAAGGGCAGCTCTTCAGGCTGCACAATGGGGGATTCCAGGGTGGGAGCTGGGGCGGGCACTGGGGCAGGCTCCGATACGGGCGCGAGCACCGGCTGGCACACGGGTGCCTCGGGGAGCGGCTCGGGCACCTCCTCTAAGACCCCATTGGCCTCAGCAGCAGGCTCGGCGACAGGCTCAGAGCAGGGCTCTTCCTGGGGTGGCGGGGGGCTGGGAGAGGCGGGTTTGGCGAGTGCTTCAGGGACCGGTGGGACAACGAGCGGCGGCGATGGCGCAGCTGGCACCGGGGGCACGGCTGGCATGAGGGGGGCAGCAGGCACCGATGGCACCTCAGGCAGGGCGGGCGCCTGCAATGTGGGCTCCAGGAGAGGAATCGCAACCTCTTCCTCCTCCTCTGCCACCTCCTCCTCCACCACAGCCGCCGTGTCCATGTCAGGTGGGGGCACGAGGGGCAGCTCCCCAGCCCCTGGCACTGTAGTGATAGCGCTAAACGTCTGGTGCAGGTCGGGCGGCGCCTCGCCCAGCTCCACTTTAGTGTCCGCTTCCACGGGGGGCTCCATTGGCACCAGCGTCACAGTTGACATCACCACGGGCTCCACCTCAGGGATGAGGGGAGGGGGAGGCGACGGGGACGCTGACTTGCTGGGCTCCAGGGAGACGGGTTTGCTCACCACCAGCGCAGGCTTTGGGCGGTCATCTGCAAGAGAGGAGGTGTTAGTGGGGGCTCTGACCCCTGCTGTGCCCTGATCCCCCTAAATCCCAGATCTCCATCAATAGTAGGGGAAGGGACAGATGTGCCAACCCACATTAAGCGGACAAACGGGGAACGGGGATGATGGGGGTCCTCCAGTGCCCAGGGTACAGCCAGGCCAAGCAAAGACAGTCCCCATAAACTCTCCTGGAACCAACAGTGGAAACACTGGTTTCCAGGTACACAGGGAACATGTCCGTCCCCACAAGCTCCAAGTGATCTGTGGGGCTGGCACGGGGCCTGGCACCAGCTGTGCCAGGGAGCGATGTGGCACAGCCAGGCCCCAGTGTGTGCACGTACCTGGCCGGACAATAACTGCTACATGAGGGGTTTCTCCATTGGCCTGGGGTTCCAAACCGCTTCCAGCCTAAGGGGACAAAAAGGGAGTCAAGCAGGACACCATGCATCTCCCAGCACCCCAGCTGGGAAAATGAGGGCCACCGACCTGGGGAGGGGTGGGGGTAGATGAGGTCCTTGCTCCAGACATTATTTCTTCAGTGATGTCTTTGCCACCTTGGTTGGGGTCTCGTATCCGGATCTGTCCGTGGGCCAGAGCAGAGAGAGGGGGATTGTCAGTGAGGTGGGGAACACAGCAGCCAAGGGCCACGCAGCCAGTGGCATGTCCCCTCGCTACAGGGCACAGAACCTCTCAGAGAGGGAGCTGTCCCACTGCCTGGCCAGAAGAGATGGTGCAGGGCAGGGTGCATCTCAGATGCCACCAAGCAGCCAGAGCCAGCAGGGCGTCACTGTGCTCAGAACAGTGCCTGCCTCCAGGCTTGGTGAACCACAGGCAGCACCATGCTGATAAAGGGGCTGTGGGCACCCCACATCCCTACAGTCAGTGTGGGTGCAGCATGAGCTGCAGTGCACCATGGTGGGATGCGTGGGTCCAGTACACAGAGGAGGCACGGCTCTTGCTCACTCATCTACAAGCAGAACCAGCTGCCAGGTCCCAATAAAAGCACAGCCTAAGCAGCACCAATGCCTCTCCATCAGTACTCCTGGAGAAATCCCCCACCCAACAGCACCCCCAGCCCCCCAGCTTGCAGTGCAGTGCGGGGCCAGCAGCTGCTCAGCTCCCCGCTATAAATAGGCCCTACACAAGGCCTCTGAGCACCGGCATCTCCGGGAGCAGACAGCAGTTGGCAGCCGCGGCACACCCGCCCCCCTGGAGCCATGACTCAGCACAACGCTGCCCGCTGGGACAGCCAAGGTCATCAGCACCCACCGAGCCCCCCAACCCAGGTGCACAGCCCCATACCACCCTCAGCTGGTGTGCTGCGCACCGAGCACAGCAGGCAGCCAGGAAAGAGCCGGCACAGGCAGCGTGCCCCATGCTAGGCTTGGCACCATCCCCATCTCCAGCACGCATCTCCCCCACGCCAGAGGCGCACGGCTCTTACCGTCTTGCGCTCTCGTTTTGGGGGGATCGGTGGCTGCTGGCTCACAATCACCTGAGCAGTGGGGACCCCCGCCGGGAACTGCTGCACCCCCTGGGCCGGGTAATAAGCACCCGCTGGAGGAGAGGGGAGAGCGTGAGAGGCGGCAGGTGTCCAGTGTGCATCCACCGAGTCCAGTCCTCCCACTCCCACAGATGCAGGGGGACCGCCAGGAGCTGGGGGAGCTCACACCACGCTACAGAGAACCCCAGTTGCATCTGGCCTGCATCACCCCAACCCACCCGACAGGCCTGACCAAATTCCTTCCCCATGACACGCGGCGTCCCTGCGCCGCCCCCACACCCAGCCGTGCCCACCGGCTCCAGGTCACTGCCAGTCCCTCCGGGAGGCTGAACCATGCTTGGGGACAGGAGCCCTGGCTCCATGGGTGCTGCCTTCCTGCCAGCTCCCTTATCTCCCCTGGGCCAGCAGCAGTTCTAAGGGCGGCTCCACACAGCCCCATCCACGCCCTCCATTCATTCACACCCTTGGGCTCCCTGCTCAGACCCCTGCGAATTGAGTTCATAGCACTGAGCGGTGCTGAGGGCTGGAGGCAGCACCAGGCCCTGATCCAGCCCCCAAAAGGTGCTGTGCTCCTCCCAGGTCACCCATGCAATAGGCATCTTAGGGAGGGCTAGCATCAAGCAGGGCTGCATTGTGCCCCAGGCAGGGAGTGACTGCAACACCAGCACAGGGAGGGACAGGGGCAGCTGCACCCTGGCCTCCTCCCCGCTCTAGCATTTCCCAGCCACACACTGAGCACAGAACTCACTCAGCAACACACTCATGGCCACCTTCCCCCCATTCTGGTGACACACGCGAGAAACAGAGCCAGCCTGGCTGCCCAGGGAAGCAGCACGTGGTTGGGGCCAAATATTGGGGAAACAATGAAGCCACAAAAGAGGATCCCTGTGATGGGCTGGGGGAGCACCAAAAGGGCCTCAAACCCCACAGGTAGTTAAGCAGATGGGGAAGAAAAAGACCCTAAGACTGCAGGCCAGGGGACCAAAACACCCGGGGAGGCAGGGCTCTGGGCCCTATGGAGCAGGAAGGCGTTGGGCTGAGTGCTGGGACTGGGCCCAGCTGGCCACTGCATGGGGCCACCTCCTCCCTCCGAGGGGCTGATGGGACAAAAGGGAGGGAGGAACAAGCACGTACCTGGCTCAGGAGAAACCCCTCTCCATCCCGGTTTGCTTTGCTGCCATACCGGGGACGGGACGGAGGCCTCAGCTCACATTTCTGTGTCTGCCAGGCCTCCCGGACGGACCAAGCCTAAATATAGTCACAGCCCGGGTGGCCGCATACAAGCCGGGGGAAGGAGGGGGGGCTGCTTATACCATCGCTCCCCAGCTCCGGGAGAGGGCAGGCGTGGAGCAGCCACTGCCCAGACCCTGCTCACCCAGGACATGCAGCTGGCTCAGGGAGGGGAGGCAGCACCAAACAGGCTCACCGCCAGCCTGCAAGCCAAGGGGGAGAGGGGATAAAGTCTGCCCTGTCCCTCTGCCTGGGCAGTTAAACATTAATCCATCCCGATTTGGAAAAGGAGGAGGTGGGTGGACACGTGGGACACGATGCATGGCCTTCAGGGCTGCACTGGGAGACACACAGCACCGCCAAAATCCCAAAACAGCACATAGTGGTGTCAGAAGTCACAGAAGGCACCTCACCAAACCCAGAGACGGAGGGATTTTGTGCTCAGCCCATCAATTTGTGGGGTTGCAAGGAGGCCAGAGTCAGGGGAACAAAAGGGATGAAGCGCTGTGGATGGAAGAGCAATGGCAGCAGAGTAATCCCCCCAGTCTGTACCGTAAGTTCCGAACTCTGTGGGGCTGGCTCCAGGGTAAAAACTAGGGGCACCGGGCTGGACCGGGTACTGCTGTGTTGGGACAACGTATGTGGAACGACCCTGAAATGGGGGAGAAAAAAGCTGGTTATATCCCCAGCAGGGCACAGGCACACCCCAAAACTGCGCATGCCCCAAATCAGTGAGCCATTAAGGCAGGGTACAGGACACAAGCCACGCATCACATATCCAGGGTCAGCACACAGAACCCCGTGGGTGCTGCCCCTCCGCAGAGCCAGACAACACTCTGATGGAGTCAGGGACAGCTCAGAAAACCAGGGTAACTCCCTCCACTCCCCAGAACAAATTTGGGCTCCAACCTCAGGCCCACCCCAGCGCCCTCCCACAGAGCCCGGGGCACAGCCCTCACCTGTCCGGGAATGTAATAGGCTCCTTGGGAAGGTGTGTAGGATATCTGGGAGGGTATCATCATCACCTGGGAAGCAGCTGGATACACATGGGCAGGAGGGCCAGGCCGGGCCGTTGTGTTGCTCTGCACGCGGGACGCGCTGGCGGGAGGCTGGGCCCTGTTCTGGTAGAAATGCTTTGGGAGAGACAGGGACGCAGTGAGGCCAGAGCACCAGTACCCCCCTGCCAAAGTGCCAAAGTAACCAAGCCATGTTCCCTCCCTACCCCAGAATTTGGGGGGTGGAAGGTTCACAGCACCCATCACCCCAAAACTCATCCTAGGCACAGAGTGCACCCCTGGGTAGAGATTTAAAGAGGGAAGCCCCCTTCCCCCCCCCCTTTATGGGATGCAGTTCCCCCACACCCCCCTTCCAGGCACCCCACATTGCCCCACGCACCTGCGGGGGGGCCACCTGGCTCCATCCGACCCAGCTCATGCCCAGCACAGCCCACTCCCAGCCCAACAGGGCCGGCAGCGCCAGCGCCCGGAGCCGGCCACGGCTGCACGCAGCTCAGCGGCAGGTCCCGGCGTGCCTTGCAACAGGGGCTGGCACTCGCACTGAATGCTGGGACCTGTAGTCCCACTGTGCCATGCCGCACCGTGCCGGGACAGCCAGGACACGGAGCCAGCAGCTCCCTCCAGCCCCTGCCTCCCTGCCCGCTGCTTTGCTGGGTGGCAGCACCCCAGAGCTGGGGAGCAGAGGCAGCAAGCAAGGAGGTGCCTGCACGCCCGGTGCGTGGGGCAAGGCTGGAGCAAGGAGAAAGCGTTACCTGGAGAGACCTGAATCCTCCCTGATAGCAAGTGCACGCATACAGAGGGAGAGGGGAAAGAGAGAGACAGGAGTTACTGCTGCCGCGCTGAGATGGGACATGGGTATGGGTGGTGGGAGGGGGAACAGGGGTGGTAGTGCAAGCTTGGTGTTGTGGGATGGAGGAGCAGCCGGACTCCCAGCACGATGGCCACATCCCAGATCCACCCATGCTGGGGGACACAGGGAGCTGCCTTCCCCTCTGGAGGTCCCCATGGAGCCAGGGGGACCCGGCACATTGTGGATATCACTAGGTCTGTCCCCAGCTGTGCCTCTGAGCTGATCGAGGCACAGAGCCTTTGCTCACACTCCCAGGGGCCACAAAAGGCAGGAGGGACAGCCATAGTGTTGCAGGCAGGATGCAGGGGGATACATCCAGCTTGCAAGGCACAAAAGCTTTGTCACCTCCTGGGGCTGTCAGGTCCCAGCCCTCCCATAGCTGCAGCCTCCCACAGCCTAAGGGACATGCTGGGTACGCTGTAGAAAGTCACTATCACTCCCAGGGCTCTGCATTAGTCAGGGACAGACCAGCAGCACGGCACAGCTGCTGCCTCAGGAGACCCCCCACCCCAGAGAGAGAGGGAGGAAAAGGATGAAAAGGGCACAGGCAGAAGCAGCGGCCTGGGCCGAGACCAGCACAGGCACAGCCACATGCACTAGACTTCATGCAAGAACAGCCAAGGAACTTGGGGACGCTACAGTGAAACCCCTCCAGCTGATCCCACTGAGCAGGTGTCCCTCTGTCCTCCAGCCTGTTCCCCCCTACGGCTCAATGCAGCTCCCCACGTGCTCCCCAGTATTTCTGTGCAGTGCCGGGTACTGGGGCTGCCCCGGGTGCTCAGCATGCAGGGTAGGGACTGGTTAGTACCTGCTGGTGAATAGCACGAGGCCCTGCTGGAAACTGAGAGAGGAGAGAGCAAGGTTTGGAAAGGGGAGGAAGGAGAGAAGAGCGGTCACTTGGTGGGTGCCCCGCAGGAGCTGTCTGCCCTCACCCCAGAGCTGGGGAGAAGGGACATCATGATGGAGATTTGGGGTAGGTGCACACCAGCCCCATAGGGCAGGATCAGGCTCCTTGCATCCCAGCACTGCTGTGGCCAACCAGGAAGAGCGTGGGCTGCTCAGTCAGGAGGCTGCAGACCCTAACCAGCTCCCCAAAACCTCCTCTTCCCATACTAAACCCCTTACCTGTCGCGGCTGAGAAGGCGTATTCATTTGTGAGGTCGGTGTCGGGTTAAAAATCACAGGTGCCGTCTGACCAGGTGGGAACGCTGACTGCATGGAGGGAACCAGTGGGCACCACAGCCTCTAGCAGCCTCATCCCGAATCAGAGAGGCAGTTGGGCACCTCCCACCCCAAAAGCCATTGGAGGGGCTGTTTGTTACCTGTGGAAGTCCAGGAGAAGGGGCAGGGTGCGGGGCTGTCGGGGCTCCTCCTGTGGGCTGTGGAGCTTTGTTCATTTCATGTGGTTGTGCATAAGGATCCCCTTGCTATCTGCGGGGACAGGCATAAGCTGAATGGCATCGTATTTTTTGCGTTGCAGTCTGCAGTATTCTCCTATCCTGAAACGGGGCAATGCAGCCCCTCTGAGAAGCTCCAGGAGCTGGGGTGGAGTTGGGCAGAAGCTGACGCCGGGGTGCCCTGGCTCCACCCCGGCTGACCTACTAAGCGCTTCCCCTGGCCGGCCAAACCTGTTCCTGCTGGTGGTGCCGGGAGCCCAGCTCATGCCGCAAACGCCTACCGGGGAGGGCAGGGAGCAGCTCCCACGTCCCCCCCTGCCACCACACCACCGCCGCTCCTGCCTTTGGGGACACAGCTGGGTTCCAGGAGGGACTTGGTACCCTGTTCCATACTCCTTGCCCCAGAGCAAAGGGCATCCGAGCAGAAGAGAGGAGGTGCCCCCTGAGCTGTACCCCAGGAGGGGTCCCCACATCCCATGGCAGCATTAGGATGGGGGGGCTCACTGCCAGCCGTACCGCACCATGAGCGGTGCCTGTAACATGATGCCTGGCTGTGTCAGCACTCGTGGCCCTGCCGGCCCCCCAGCCCCTTTGCCAGCCCCCTTGTCCCATGGTAAGCCAGGCATAGGCTATCCCCCTCACTTTTCAGTCACCCCCAGACATGGGGATGGCCAACCTTCAGAAGGACCTCCAGCACCAAACACAGCCATCAGCCCTGATGCCATCCAGGGGCTTGGATGGGACCCGATCCCATATACACTGACAGCCCCGGTTAACGGAAGACCAAAGGGATTTAAGGCACAGCAGGGACAGCAGCTCTTGGGGACAGCCATACCACCAGGCCCACAAAGCCACACCGGGCCACCCGCCACCGGCACAAACCTGGGCCCGGAGGGAGGGACACCGCAACCCGGCCCCCCAGTGCCTGCACAGCACCCCATACTCACCCCCCCGCGGGAAAAACCTGGGCCGACTGAGCGGGCCTGCAGAGACCTTTCATCCGACTGACTGGGACAGCAGGAGGGGAGAGAGGGGGGGGAGAGACACAGTCAGCCCGAGGCCCTGCAAGAGGCCGGGTCAGGCCGCGGGTCCTGCTGCCGGGCCCCCAGACCCACTCAGGCCCAGGGCTGCCCGCCGCCGCCACC
This sequence comes from Lagopus muta, assembly GCF_023343835.1. Classification (NCBI taxonomy): domain Eukaryota; kingdom Metazoa; phylum Chordata; class Aves; order Galliformes; family Phasianidae; genus Lagopus; species Lagopus muta. The sequence goes on from NC_064441.1 coordinate 8,095,626, forward strand.
CCCCGGCGCGGGGCCGACAGCACCCGGCAGGCGGCGGAGGCCCGGCCCTACAGGCCCGAAGCACCGCCCGAAGGGATCCGGGGCCCGCAGCCCACGGGAGCAGCGCAGGCCCCGCGGAGCCCCTCCCGCTGCCGCCTACCGGGTCCGGCCGCCTCCGCCCGGCTCTCCCCGCGGCCGCGCAGCCGCCCGCGTCCCGCCGTGCCCTCCTCCCCCGCCGCGGGGCGATGACGGGGCCGTTCCCCCGGGCCGGGTCGAGCCGCCACGGCGTCTGCCGGGCTCCGGCACCGCCGCCTGACGCGGCCCCGGACCGGCCCGACCGGCTGCGGGTGGGGGGCAGAGCGGGGCGGCGGTGACTCACCCCGGGGCGGGGGGAGGGGAGGGGGGGGGGTAAGGCCGGAGGGGCCGGCTCCATCTTGGCGGCCCCGGCAGGAGGAAGGAGCGGAGCAGGGCACGGCGCAGGGCCCAGGGCGGCACCCGGCGCTCCGCTCCCCCCCGCGGCGGCGCGGCCTCTGCCAAGGACACGTGTCACTGCCGCCCGCCGCCATGGCCCCGCGGCCCTACACCGGGCCCGGGCGGGGCGCTGGGGCGCGCCACGTGCGGCGGCGGCGGCGGCGGGGCCCGGCGGCGGAGCACGTGCGCGACGGCGGCACGTGGGGACGGAACGGCGCTCGGCGCGGCTCCGCCGGAGCGCAGGGCCCGGCGGCAGCGCGGAAAGCGGATAACGGCGGAAAGACCGGCGGCGCCCACGTGGTGGTGGTGGTGGGAGTAGCGGTGGCAGCGCGACGGCGGGGCCCGGCGGCACCGCGAGGCCCCGGGCTTCGCATCACTGCCGCCACCCTGGTGCCGGTGCCCCCCCCCCCTCACCCGGCTCCCCCCCCCCCGCGGCGCGCGCCCGCCCCGCCCCCGCCCGTTACCTTCAGTCTCCTTCAGCGCGCGCGGCCCGACGCAGCCGCAGCGCAGCGCAGCACGACCATTTCCGGAGCCGCGCCGCGCGCAGGGGCGGGGCCGGGCGCGCCGCCGGGGGGAGGGGCGGGGGGCGGGGCGACGTCCGCCGCGCCTGAAGCCGCCTCGGAAGCCGCCTCGGGAGCCGCCCGCGGCACGTGACTCCTATGTCACGTGACGGGAGGGAGCAAAGGGGCGGGGCTCGCCGGGCACGCCCGCTCTGCGCGGGAGCCCCGCCCCCCGCGGGAGCACGCGGTCCAGGTGTCTGCCCGCGCCGCCGCCGCGATCCTCGGACCTTCCCGGGACGGGCACGCCGCTCTCGGTGCCGTCATCCCCAGCCTGGCGCGGACTACCCCCGCCTCAGCCAACTCCCCCCCGTGTCCTCGAGTAGCCTCGCGGCACCCCAGGCCCTGGCAGGGTGCCCGGCTGGCTGGCAGCAGGCACCGGGAGGCGCGGGAACAGCGAGGGCTGGGACGCGGCCAGGGCCCGCTGGGATAGCCAGCGGCGCCCTGCCATCCTCGCGAGCCCCCGGTACCCACTCCACCACGGGGTACCCAGGCCAGGGTAAGTTCTCCAGAACTCCAGAATCCCTTCATGACACCAACCCAGCTGGTTTGGAAGCAGGACAGGGTTTTCCTCTTCCCCAAAATTTTTCCCCGATGCCCCCCCCGCCGTATCCCAGAGCAATTGCAGCACCAGAGCAGCTATGAAACTATCAAAACCCCCAGGGCACTTACAGGGCATTGAGAGCCCTCCACGAGGAAGAGAGGAGCAGAATTCAAGGATAGCACAGCACCATCAGTATATGTATACTTTATTTCCTCATCTTCCCGTAACAAATAAAAAAAAAAAAAAACAATCATCCTTCCCCCCTAGCCCACACTGCCTAGCCCCAGCTCCCAAGCCCCAGTCCCCCTAGCTCAAACATCATAGTTGGGGTTCTTGCGCAGGATGACAAATCCCTCCAAGATGGGTGTCACGGGCACATGCTCTTCGGTGGCCAGCTCTGCCCGCTCACCGTGTGCCAGCAGCACAGGCGTAGTATGTGTTTGGAAGCCGGTGATGGTTTTGGGTTTCCCTGCTTGGCCCACCACATCCACAGCCTGCAGGGGAGAAGCAAAGTGAGAGAGGAGGAGATACGGGGATAGAACCCCAGCTACTCACACTGGGCTCCAGTTGCCTCCTCACCTGTCCAACCCGGACCGACACGGGCAGAGGGCGCAGCTCCTCATCAAAGGTGACCAACATGCGGGGCTGCATGGCCGCAACCAGTCCGTAGAGGACGTAGTGAGACTTGCCCAATATAACTGGAAGGGGATGAAAGCGAGAGTGTGGGTGTGGGATGGAGGGGTGCTGGGGCGGTGGCTAAGCACGCATTACTCACTGTTGCGCACATCCAGGAAGGACACGAGGACGGTCAACAGTCCAGCTACAGCCACCTGGCTCATGAGCTGGCGATCACTGTGGTAGGGGCACAGGGTGAGTGTCCCCTTGCCCAAGTGGGTCAGGCCCTGGTGTGGCACAGAAAGCATGTGAGCGTGTAGTGGGGCAGCACACGGTAGCTCCCCCATCCCACTGCCCCCCTGCCTCTTCCCAACCACAAGCGTGGGATCATCACCTGGGCTAACCGCACCATGAAGAGGTTGTTGGGGTCCTTGGCGTGGTACTGGGCGAGCTGCCGCAGCATAGCAGCCAGCCGAGCGTTATTGGTACCTGGAGAAGGCAGGGAGATTGGGACACAAGCCTTCAGAGATTGGGGCACCAGTCTTCAGGCCATCCCCTTGATTCATAAGCTGCCACCCAGGCTTACCACTGCCCACCATGCCCATGGCAAAGATGGAGTTGTAGGAGACTTCAGGGTCAGCATCATGGGAGAACTTGCTGAGGGTGTCGAGGATGTTGAGTCGGGGGTTAGAGACAGAGATGAGCGCCAGGGCCAGGGGCACAGCACGACGCAGGGTGGGCTCCCCATACCGCAGCTGCATGGAACGGGGGTAGAGAGGGAATTAAACCCCAGATGGGAGCAAGGGCACGGTGGGGCATCCACAACCCAGCTCACCAAGGCCAAGGTGTGAGAGACCTGCCCTCCTCCATCCAGGTCCCTTCCCAGCCCCACACTGTCCCCCACTGTTACTCACCAGGTGACCAAACGTGCGCAGGGCCATCTCGGCGCCGATCTCCTCACCCATGGCAATAAGTGCGATGCCCAACACTGCTACACCCTGCAGGGACACCAGTACTGAGTGCCAAGCAGGGACCACCAACCCCAAACTCAGCCTCTTACAGCCCAGCTGGACTGTAGCTGTATCCTCTGCTCCAGTGAGAGCAGAGGATACCGTCCCCACACAGGGCAGCTCCTACGTCTGGGCTGCAGGTTCCACCCCTGGTTTCCCTACTTGGTGTGCCCCCATGTCAGCAGAGCTTTCTTTCTTCTCTTTCTCCTTTTTGTCCTTCTTGTCCTTGTCCTCCTCTTTCTCCTTGGAGTCAAAGTGCTCACTGCAGATGTGCAGAAGCTGCTGTACTTTCAGGACATTCCCTGAACCTGTGGGGTCAGCAGTGAGCAAGGATGAGCAGAAGGAAGGCCAGGTCCTGCTCTCACCTCCCTCAGCCTTGGTCAGCTCAACTCACCAGCGTAAGCACAGATGTCCACCAACGTGTTGGCAAAGCTGCGGAACGGCTCCGACACAACCTCCAGTGCTGCCAGGATGGCCTCGATGGCTTCTCCCTTGCCTGTGGAGAGGCACAGAGCTCAGGATACCCAAGGTATGCTCACAATCCCAGCTTACAGGACCACCAGTGCCACCCTTCCTTACCCAAGTGGTTCAAGCCCAGGCCAAGTGGCAGCCACCGGGCATAGGTGTCCTTCAGCTCCGTCTCTGACTTCTCCATAATGGTCTGGAGGATGGTGGAGGTGACATCCCCATTGCAAGAGCCCACGGATATCATGCCACAGGCCAGGGCAGTCACACCAGCCACCTGGGGAGGGAGTCACGCTCTCAGGGCACAGTACATCACACGAGGACATGCAGAGCCCAAACCAGCCCCAGCATCTCCAGGAGCTGTCAGGGACTCGTGTGGCACACGCTGCTCTGCTCCCTACCTCCATACTGGACTTGGAGTCCCCCATCACTGGCAGCAGCAAAGTCAGTACATCCTCACGGTTGGAGCCCGCGTAAGCCAGCCCCAGCCTATGGAGAGCCCAGAAGAAAGTCAGGGATGGCTGCATCACCCCACACAGCCAGGGAGGCCAGGGCAGACCCTTACCCAAAAATGGCTCCGATCCGCATGGTGTTGCTGTTGTGGAGGACGTAGTCGGATAGCAGGGCCAGGGCAGGGTCACACTCATTCCTCACTCCTGAGTTGACGATGCCACAGGCCAGGAGGGCACCCGACTACGAGACAAAGGCACCATTATGCACCAGCCACCACATGGAGCTCCCTGCCAGCCAGTGACTCACGTCACCCCATGGGTTACACTTGCTCCCAGGACATGCTGATTGTTACCAAGTAAGCACGGGGCTGAGATCAGCGCCACTGACCTTAATATAATCTTCTGAGGAATAGAGGTATTTGTCGATCTGTGTGAGGCCCCCATCCACATCCCACAGCAGTATAGTGCCCAATGAAGCTGCAGCACTCAACATCCCTTTGGTTCCCAGGGAGAAAAGACCAAGTCAGTGTGACCAGCCTGCTGGCTGGGGACACAGCAGAACTGTACCCAACTGCCTCGCTTTCAGCAGGGCCCAAAAAGGGTCACAACCCCAAGCACGCAGACAGCTGCAGCCCTCACCATGGTCCTTGTTCTTGTATAACCATTTATTGCCATCATCGGTCAGCAGCTTGTCTTGGCCGAATGCAGCATTCACAAAGCCATTCACAAAGGAGGAGGCCAAATTCATCCGAGCTGAGTCCACTTGGGATCCACTGCCCCCAAACCCTGGGGAGGAAGATCAGAGTGAGGCAAGCCAGCCTTTCATTGCACAGGCAGGGGTGAGGCCACAGGGAAGGAGAAGCCAAAGCCCACCACAGACAATGGGGTCTGCTCTATCCAGAGACAGCCAAGGTCAAAACATCAGCTCTTACGATTATTTTCCAGGTGGGTTTTGTAAATATCATCTGGTACTTTAGGCTCCATGATGTCCAGCTACAGAGACAAGGGAAAAGGGGGTTATCTCCCCACAGACACACTACAGCAGCTGGTCTACAAAGACAGCTTCTCCAGGTCTGTCCAAGCTCATAGGGATAAGGGATCTCTCCCCAGGTCTTGCACAGAGCACAAAGCCTGGCAGCCAGAGCAAATCCCAGCCTGGAGCAGCAGAGGGATCTTTCTCCAGCACAGTGCTTACCTCTCTGGCCAAGGCCAGGAAGTTGCTGTTGAGCTGGACGTTGGACATGATCTCAGTCAGGTCCTCATACTCCTCCACATCTTCATTCAGCTCCAGGAAGACCCCATGGCGGCCCAGCATAAAGGCCATCTGCTTCTGGACAACCCTGCAGAGGGAAGAGGCTTTGAAAGCATCCAGCCCCCAAGCAGCCCTAACGCTAGCCAAACAGCAGACATATACCCCAGCCCACCCTGCTCAAGAAGCATACAAGAGCAGCCCAGAGATGACTGGCTCCTGCTCATCTTTATTTTGGGGACAACAGTCTCTGCCCAAGCCCCCAGCCACATCTGACAGTGTGAGGATCTTACTCAGCTCTGCTCCCCCCAGAGCGCAGAGAGTCTCTACTTACACATCTTTGCAGGAGGTGAAGATGTCCTCCACCAGCTCCACGTCGTTGAGCATCAGAGCCAGGCGCAGGGCTTCAGGGTAACGGTTGAACTTGCGGAAAATGCCCAGAGCACAGCGTAGGAGAGCAGAGTTCTCAGGCTCTGGGACATAGCTTACGCAGCTTTGAGGAGGAGATGCATGTGAGGATGAGCGTCATACAATGAAGCTGGGCAGCCTCAGCCCACCAGGGGACAGACAGATGCCCCTACCAGCCCCTCACCTGGTCAGGTAGAGGCACACTTTCGAGTAGGCGTTGTCATCGATGTACTTCTCCAGCATGTCCATCTGCTCAATCTCCATGAGCAGGTCACAAGCCTCATGCTCTGCATTGTGAGCCATGTTGTAAGGGACGATCTCCTTGACCAGGGTGAGGAGCGTGTCCCTCTGCGCCTTGTCAGCTTCATCAATCTCCTGCCACTCCTTGGCTACCTCCCCTGCCAGGTGCCTGCAGGGAGAAGGGGACATCACCACCACAGAAACCAGCCTCACACAGCCCCAGGGATGTGAGGCAGCTGTCCTTGTCCACCCCAAGCCCCATTCCCAGCCAGGCTCACCTGACATATTCATGCCCCCACGATGCCAGCTCCTCCTGAGAGCCCACTAGGCGGTACTTCAGACACTCACGCTCCCCACTCATGGTCATAGCCAGGACAGAAATTATGTCTGCTGCAAAGCGCTGGGGACAGAGAGCCAGAGCTTCAGACTCACAGGGGATTGAGTGCACCCCAGAAAACAGTACCCTCTCTGCCCCACAGGGGGCAAAGGCAGGGATGTGGCAAGTCACAGCCCCACAGGATGGCCGTGCTCACCTTGTTCTCCCCAGGAGCCATGTTCTCATAGATCTCCTTCAGCTTGCCATAGTGTGGTCGGAGGAACTTGAGGGGCTTAGGGACAGAGGTCATGGAGGTGGTTGAGGAACGGATCTGCCTGCGCAGCTCCTCCAGTGCCGGGCGGTAGAGAGATGTGTCCTTCTCCTGCACATGGAAGAGGTCCATCAGGAAGTGCATGAGGTGCTACTTCTGGGCTCAGTGCCCCTCCAAACACAGAACAGGGCAGTCCCCCACCCTGCGGGTCTAAAGTCAGGGCTGTGGCACAGTGAGCAGAAAGCCACCCACCGAGCACAGCTCTGAGTACCCACAGGGCTCTGGCACAGTGGATTTCCCCCCAGTTCTGCAGGTTGAGGGGCACGCACTCACCCCAAGGCGCTCCACCAGCATCTCCAGCTCATCCTGTAGCTGTTTGTCCTCCTCCGACTGCCGGGGGGGGGAAATTCGGTTAGGGGCATCCCAGCGCACGGACACCAGTGTTCCTCCTCTTAATAGCAGAGAGCCACCCGCGGGGCCCCTACCACGATGACAGTGAACGCCGGAACCCCCCAGGCTGTGTCACCACATGACGTCACGGCGGGAGCCCCTCTCCCCGGTGACGTCACGCGGCCGGAGGGAGCCCCGATGACGCCACCGCCCCCCCGTGACTCAGCTCCCCGGGCGACGCTCACCAGTTCCTGCTCCTTCTCGGGCCCCGCGGGCGGATCCCGACGGTCCCGGCCCCACAGCGGCGTGGGCTTCTCATCACCACCCGACCCCGGCCCGCCCTGCACCCGGCTCTGCCCGCCGCCGCCGCCCGCGTCCATGTTCGCTCCGCCGCACACCGGCCGCGCTCTGCGCCTGCGCCCGGCCCGCGCCCGCAGCCAATCGCAGGCCGTCGTCTTCGTGACGTCATCACATCGCGCCCGCCGGGCGTTGCCGTGGGTTGGAGTGGGCGGGGCGACGGGCGGGGCTGAGCGGGCGCTCCCCGTGTGGTGCAGCGCCGAGCGCTGACAGGCGCGGCGTGGGGCGAGGCAGTGGCGGAGATGGGACGGGATGGGGACTTGGGGACACGGGGACGGGGAGCCTAGCGGGGATCACTGCCCGCCAAGCAGTGACACGCGAGGAACCGCTGCCGGACGCGCATGACACACACACAGGCGTGCAGCACTGTGCCCGCCGGTACAGCCACCCGCCCGCTGGAACCCGGGGGTGGCGTAGCCGGGATGCACCGCTTTCCCAACCCGTGCGGCGCTGCCTGAGCCACCACTGCCGTGGGCGGCTGTGGCTGTACGTGACACCGTGCGTGACACCGTGTGGGCGGCCGTGCCGTGCGGCACGGCAGCGGTGCGGCTGTGCGTGTCCCCGGTGATGAACCCAGTGCCAGTCCCTCTGTGCGCATCGCTGTGACCGCACCCGAGCCCGGTGCGGTACCGGTGCCGGGGCTCCGCCCGTGCGCGCGGAGGGCGCTGCCCCTCGCGGTCACCTCGGCGGCGGGGCCGGGCGGAGCGGTGCCCCCGCTCCAGCCACCCCTGGGGGCGCCGGTCCCAACCGTCCCCACCCCGCGGTGCCAACGGGCCGCACCCCGCTGATCCCCAAACCCCGGCCCCTTCCCTCTGCGGCGGCTCCATCCATCCCTGCCCGGCGCCGCTCCAACTCCCGGACCTATTCCCGGTGCCGGTGCCGGGCCATGGCGGAGGCAGGCGGCGCTGCGGCGGCGGCGGGGGCCCGGCGCGGGCCGGGCGGGGAGCGGAGCTAGGCGGGATGGCCAGGATGAACGTGGCCCTGCAGGAGCTCGGACACGCCGTGAGTGTCGGCAGGGAGGGACACAGGGGACAGGATGGGGGGGGGCGCGGGGACAGCCCGCGTGCTGGGGCTGGAGAGCTGCGGGAGATGGGGAGGGCTGCGGGGGGATCCGGGGGGAAGGAGCAGGGGGGAGAAAGGGGATTGAGAGTCCGTAGGATGAGGAGGCTGGGGGAGCTCCTCACGGCGGCAAGGGGAGAGGGACAAAGGGACATCCCCGCTGGGAGAAATGGGGCAGCTCGGGTTGAACCACAGCCCCTCGCTATGCCAGAGCAGGGAGCACACCTGGAGCTTGTGGTTGCTGCCCCACAGCAAGCCCCGGGGCTGGGGGGAGGGGGCATTTCCTCCATGGATGGGGAAGGAGAAGCCCATAGGCTGGGTCCTGCCTCAGCCTCAGTGTGCCAGGAGAGATGGGGCTGGAGGTGACATGGGGCACCGCGGCAGATTGGGGCACCTAGCCTGCCCCAATCCCACATACCAGCCTGTCCAATGCCACCACCCCACAGTGATGGAACCCCCCCTGCTTAGCAACCTCCCTGGGTTCCAGTGATGGGCAGGAGAGCTGGGAGCAGGGAGCAGAGCGCTTATCCTTCCCCCCCACACACACCCCAGCATCTTCATGCCCCTGAGCACTGCAGAGAGCACTGCGCAGATGGAGGCTGAGCCGCAGCCCACCCAGGCGTTAACTCTGAAGCCTAAGGATAGTGCATACCCAGAAACTCTATACCAAAGCACCCTGCTCCTTCCTCCAGTTCAATCCCCCCCATCCCTCCCGCCTAGCTGAGCCCTTTGCAGCCTCCGTGGTAGGGAGAGTGCAAGCAGTAGGGCTGCCCCCCCCCACTCTGATGCAAAAGGGTCCCCGTCTCACCAGTGTCACTGGTCCTTTGCAACCAGCTGATGCCCCGGTGGTACCCCTGTTCCCCTGGATCCCTGCACCCTGCCCTGCATGGGTGGGGGGAAGGGGAGAGGGCTCCCAGATGTTTCAGACTAGTGCACATCTGCATGGAAAGTTCCAGGTGGGGGGGAGGGGCGAGGCAGCAGCACTAAGCAACGGTTGCCAGGAGATAGGGAGTGCATCTCCGTGGTGATATGGCACCTGTCAGCGGGGTGATGCTGCTGTTGCCATGGTGACACGCAGGGATGCTTGGGCCCCCAAGGCCCCCACCAGCATCCCGCATTGCACTCCCCAGGGTGAACCGGGGATGGGGACGGCTTCTGGGGGAGATCCTGTCCCCCCCCATGCACCTGCTGTAGGAGGCAGAGGGGGGAGTGGGGTGCAGCCCCCCAGCCTTCTTTCCCCCCCTCAGATGCCTGACTACAAGCATGCCACGCTGCAGGAGGATGAGGGGCCGGAGCCAGCGGGGGATGGCAGCGCTTCTCCTGACAGCGTGGAGGTGAGCTATGCCCCAGTCCCCCTGTTTTGCTTGGGACCCCTTTCCTGCAGCCCCAGCCTGCAGCAGGAGTGGGGCCAGGAGCCCGGCCAGCCTTGGCTGTCCCTAGATGATGTGCTGGGAGGCAGCCAAAATGCAGCAAAGAGTGTTCCCCTTCCCTGCAGCTCAAGGGGGGGTGCACCAGCATCCACAAATGGCTCATCCGCAAGGGATGCACTGGTTTCAGTGTGGCTGTTTCCAAGCTTAATCCCCATCTGGTCCCCATGCCCCACAGCCAAGCCAGGGCACCGGGGAGCAGTCTGGGGAGTCAGTGTGATTTCAGCCCCTGCCTCCTGCCCAGGTGGGGTTCCGGAAGGGGACGGGGCCGCTGCTGAGCCGCCTGGCCTCACGCTCCCAGCTGGAGCTGGTGCTCTGCACCGTCGCTGTCACACTGGCTCTGCTGCTCGGCATCACCATTGTGGCTCTGGCCATCCAGTACAGCAGAGGTAGGAGACCGCCACGCTGGGGTAGAAATGGCATCACCCCTCCTGGGGACAGCAGGTTGCTGGGTGCTGTACCCACCTCGAGGAGCAGTCCCACTCTGTTCCTCAGTTTCCCTCCCAGCATGTCTTCCCCTACAGATCCCTCCCACACCATGTGCCTGACGGATGCCTGTGTCCGGGTGGCCAGCAAGATCCTGGAGGCCCTGGACACAGACACCGACCCCTGCCAGGACTTCTACCAGTATTCATGTGGGGGCTGGATCAAAAGGAACCCACTGCCCAATGGGCGCTCCAAGTGGAGCACCTTCAACAGCATCTGGGACCAGAACCAGGCCATCATGAAGCACCTCCTTGGTGGGCATGGGGGGGTTGGAGGCTGTCTGAGGGTGCTAGCAGAAGGATTTGGGCTGAGCTGTAGTATCCTGCAGAGAACTCCAGCTTCAACTCCAGCAGCGAGGCAGAGAGGAAGACGCAGCGCTACTACCTGTCCTGCCTCAAGGAGCAGAGAATTGAGGAGCTGGGCTCCCAGCCCCTCATGGAGCTCATTGACAAGGTAAGGGCTCAGCCCTGGGGACAGTCCTGGAGCCTTCCCCACAGCACTGGGTGACAAACACCTCCTGGTGCCATTTGGTGGCAGATCGGCGGATGGAACATCACTGGCTCCTGGAACCAGAGCAGCTTCATGGAGGTGCTGAAGATGGTGTCAGGCACCTACCGAGCAACACCACTCTTCACCGTCTATGTGGGTGCAGACTCCAAGAGCTCCAACAGCAACATCATCCAGGTGGGCACTGGAGGAAGCAGACACTGGGGGCACTGGGACGTATGCGATGCCCATGCTGCCCCTCTGTCCCCAAGGTGGACCAGTCAGGGCTTTTCCTTCCATCTCGGGATTACTACCTGAACAAGACTGCCAATGAGAAGGTGAGTCCAGGAGCGCTGCAAGGAGCTGGGGGCTCAGGGACAGCGGATCCAGGGGGGCAGCAGGTCTGAGCCTTTCAGAGGTGGCATGGGGTGGCCAAACCAGTAACGCATGGGCAGAGGAGAACTGCAGATGTGTCTTGGGCTCTCACCAGGTCCTGACGGCATACCTGGACTACATGGTGGAGCTTGGCATGCTGCTGGGGGGGTCCAAGGAGCCCACCCACCTGCAGATGCAGCAGGTATTGGACTTTGAGACGCAGCTGGCCAACATCACAGTGCCACAGGCTGAGCGGCGGGATGATGAGAAGATCTACCACAAGATGAGCATCGCTGAGCTGCAGGTGGGCATGCACTCCCTGGGTCTGGGACACAAAGGGAGGTTGTGCAGTGTGGGGCCATGCTCTGCACACCCTGGGCAGCCCAGCATGCGGAGGTGCTGCAGTGCGGTGCTCACCCCGCCATCACTGGGATGTGGGGAGCTCTGTGGACATCCCTTGTCCTGCAGCTGTGGAAGCAACAAGGAGCCGCTGTTTGGGGCAGAAAACAGATTTGGAGTGGTGGGGGACATTGGAACTCCCAGGAAGAGCAGTGCAGAACCATGTCCCCATGCCCCTGCAGGTCCTTGCCCCTGCCATCGACTGGCTGGATTACCTTTCCTATGCACTGGCCCCACTGGAGCTGGCTGAGACGGAGCCCGTAGTGGTGTATGGGGACGCCTACCTTCAGCAGGTCTCTGAGCTCATCAACAGCACCGACAGGAGGTAAGCATCCCCAGGGACCCCATTTGGGCATAGGACATCCTGCATACGCTGGTCTCATGGCCACACAAAACATCCCTCTGCCCCACAGCGTCCTGAACAACTACCTGATCTGGAACCTGGTGCAGAAAACAGCCTCCAGCCTGGACCAGCGCTTTGAGACAGCCCAGGAGAGGCTTCTGGAGACACTCTATGGCACCAGGAAGGTAATGGGAGGGGGTCGGGGCCACTCTTCTCTATCCATGGTAGTACAGGGATAGTTGGGATCGTTTCTGCCCTTGGGCACCCCTTGGGATATTAAGCCCCAGATGCTGAAGAAGGATTTGGGGAACAACTTTTGGGATGCAGGATTTTACTGTGGAGCATCTCCCCACTGCCGGGGAGGAGGCAGTGAACAAGGAGGGAGGTCTGTGGCTACACTGGCATCTCCAGGGCTCTGGTCTCACTCCCACAGTCCTGCACGCCTCGCTGGCAGACCTGCATCTCGAACACAGACGACACACTGGGCTTCGCCCTGGGCTCCCTCTTCGTCAAAGCCACCTTTGACCGGGACAGCAAGGCCACTGTGAGGACACATCCCCTTCCCATCCACGAGATCTCCTGTTTTCCCCCAGATCCTGGGTAGTGGTGAAATGGGATCCCCAGTATTGGGGATAGGATGTAGGGCTCACCCATGGCCACCTGCCCAACCCATCCCTGCATGAGTGGCATGGGAAAAGCAGCATCCCCTCCTGTCCTCAGGCAGAGGAGATGATCAGTGAGATCCGGACAGCCTTTGAGGTATCCCTGGAACAGCTGGACTGGATGGATGACAAGACCAGGCAGGCTGCCAAGGAGAAGGTGGGAGATCCCCAGGAGACCCCTCTGGCATCCCCCAGCCCCATCTAACCACCAGGGCTTCTCCTCATGCAGGCAGATGCCATCTATGACATGATCGGCTTCCCAGACTTCATCCTGGACAACAAAGAGCTGGATGATGTTTATGATGGGGTAGGGGTTCACTGGGGAGGAGTCTGACACATTCACACAACCTATGGTGGGATGAAGCAGCAAGAGACAGTCCTTCCTCACCCATCCTCTTCCTCACCAGTATGAAGTCTCAGAGGACTCCTTCTTCCAGAACATGCTCAACTTCTACAACTTCTCTGCCAAAGTGATGGCTGACCAGCTGCGGAAACCTCCCAACCGTGACCAGTAAGTGGGATGGAGGGCTATGGAGTGGAGGATGTGAGCAGAGAGCAGGGGCTGAAGGTGCCCTTCATGGTGTCATGGTGGCAGCAAGTCAGCTAGAGGTGGCTTAGGGGTCGTGGGTCACTTGGACACCCCTTCCCCACAGGTGACCCCACCGTGATGGGAACAAGGGGTAGAGCACTTCAAGAGATGAGGTGGCACAGATAATTGTGGGGACTCTGGCTTTTCCCCAGGATGGATGCAGGGTCCTTTGACCATGGGGTGGGTGCCACTCCCTTGCACGGAGGACCCAAGGAGGGAGACGGCTGAGGAGTGCCCTGTGGATGCTGGGCAGAGCAGACATGTCCCTGTCTCCCATTCCCCAGGTGGAGCATGACCCCACAGACCGTCAATGCCTACTACCTGCCCACCAAGAACGGCATCGTCTTCCCCGCTGGCATCCTGCAGGCACCGTTCTACGCCCGCAACCACCCCAAGTGAGCCCGATATGGAGCTGAGGGGCAGCTCCCGGCTGGGGGGCACTCATGAGCTGGAGGGGCTGCCCAGCTGCACCCCTTTTGTACTCACTCATCTCTTTCCTGCGGGCCCATAGAGCCCTCAATTTTGGTGGTATCGGCGTGGTGATGGGGCACGAGCTGACTCATGCCTTCGATGACCAAGGTGAGAGCAACAGGAGCCTCTGTCGCTTTCCCATCCCCCTCCCAGACTCATCCCCTGGATGTGGGGAGGGGGTGCCGCTTTGCCATTCATTGCATCATGCACGCTCGTGGCCCTGGCCACTCCCCAACCCGGCTGGCTGGCTTCCCCTTCTATGTCCTGTCTCCCCAGGTGGCACCTGCTGATACCTCCCCCCGGCTTCTCTGTGCAGCTTTCGCTCCATCCGCTTGGTGAGGACACGGTGTCTGCAGCTCGGGCCGGCCCGTGGCCCCCCAACCTCATCCTCCTTTTGGGATGGGTCCCCTCTCACATCCGCTCTGCTTTGCACCTTCACCGGAGCCAGTGGGGACGAGCAGGGGCCATGGGGGAATCTGTGGTCACAGGGGATAGCAGGGGGCTCTGGAGGGGGATAAACACACTGCAGAGGCGTTGAGACACCGTGCCTCCAGAGCACACGAACCCAAGTCCCCTGACCCCATGGCGCTCGTTTTGGGGAACCCTGCAGCGAGTTTGGGGTCGCTGCCCCACGGCTCGGTCCCACAGGCCGCGAGTACGACAAGGAAGGCAACCTGCGGCCCTGGTGGCAGAACTCCTCGCTGGAGGCCTTCAAGAACCGCACGGCCTGCATGACGGAGCAGTACAGCCGCTACACACCGTGCACCGCGAGAACGTCAATGGCCGCCAGACGCTGGGAGAGAACATCGCCGACAACGGCGGGCTGAAGGCGGCCTACAACGTGAGCGGGACCGCTGGGGCGGGGGGGCGCAGCCCTCAACCTTCTCACAGTTTCACAGCGGTTTCACGGCATCCATCCCACAGGCGTACAAATCCTGGCTGCAGAAGAACGGAGAGGAGAAGCGGCTCCCGGCCCTGGGGCTCACCAACCACCAGCTCTTCTTCGTGGGCTTTGCGCAAGTACGGCTCCGTGCCCTTCAACCCCCCCCACCCCCCCGTGCAGCGCTTCCGTGCCCACGAGGGGGGGTTTTCCCGTCCCTACAGCCGTTCCCCTCCCCCAGGTGTGGTGCTCGGTGCGGACACCCGAGAGCTCGCACGAAGGGCTGGTGACCGACCCGCACAGCCCCGACAAGTACCCGCGTCATCGGCACCCTCAGCAACTCGCGGGACTTCGTGCAGCACTTCGGCTGCCCGCTGGGCTCGCCCATGAACCCCGGCAAGCACTGTGAGGTGTGGTAGGGACGGGGACCCCCGCTCTGGAGGCGCCCCAGCTCTGCCCCCCGCCCCGCTCGTGCCAGGGACGCGTCCCCGGGCTGTGCGGATGCAGGCCGGGAGCCGCCCGGTCCCGCCGCCCCTGCGCTCCCTCCCGCCCCGGCTTGGCTCCCCCATCCCTGCCCGCCGGGCCCGGCCGCGGGCACTGGTGCCTTCCGCTGCGGGTGGCTCTCGCTGACTTTACTGAACGATTAAATGCAGTTTCCACCTATGCCAACATCTCCGGGTTCTTCGTGGGGGCCGCAACGCGAGGAACCGGGGCGCTAATGCCATGCGCGGACCGCTTCGGCCGCGACGGCAGGGAAAATGGTGGCCGTGGCGCTGAGCACCGGCACGGGCGGCAGCGCGACGCGCAATGCTCGCCGGGACTTGTAGGCACTTGTAGGCCTCGCGGCGAGTGACGCGAGCTCTCGCGGGGGAACGACGGGAGCTGTAGTTTGACGCGAGGGATGATGGGAGGCGTAGTTCCGGACCCCGCCGACCCGGCCGCCGCGCTGCGCTGGCTGCACTACATCTCCCAGCAGGCAGCGCGGCAGGGCCTGGGTCTGGGTTTAGGTTCCTCGAGGGGCGGCGGGGCCGGGTCGGGCCGGGGTGAGCGGCGGCGGCGGCGGCGCTGGACCGGGGGGCTGAGGCCGAGCCGGGGGGCTGGGCTCGGGCTGGGAGCTCCGGGTCTGCCGGGGAGCTCCAGGCATCGGTGAGGCCCTGGGTGCTGGGCCCGGGCCGGGTGCAGGATGAGGAAGGAATGCAGGCCGCGGGCCGAGTGCGGTGCTCAGGCCCCAGCGTTGCGGGTGCTGAGCTGACCCCCGGTCACAGGACGTCCCCAGCGCCGCCCCAGCCACGTGCTCACCTTGCAGAGCTGCTGCCCCAGCCCGTGCCATGGATGCGCCGCCCATCACTCCCGTGGAGCTGCTGTGCCTGGGCTCCAGCCTCGCTTTCTCCGGCCTCTTCTACTACCTGTACAAGAAGAAAGCCCGAGTTGTGGCACGCATACAGGTAGCCTGTCTCACTGTGGCCTCCCCCGCCTGCTGTCCCTGCCCCATTGTCCAGTCCAGACCTGGTGTCCCCTGCTGATGTCTATGCCCTCCATCGGTGTCATGATGCCTTGCACCAGGCAGGTCACATCCTGCCAAATGCCATGCACAAACCCTGCACTGCCAGCCCATCTGCCTGTGCCTGCATTCATGCTCAGACCCTACTCTTCCAGGAGGCCCCAAAGCTCCAGGTTGATGACAGTTTACCAACGCTGGTGTCTGCAGCCAATGGGAGATGCCTGCCTTATGTTGCTCTGGAAGGTAAGGTGTCCCCATGGCCACATGCTGGGGACAGGGAGCAGGTTCTTCTCCTTTGGCAGTGATACATCCATTTGTCCTCAGGCATTGTGCTGCCAGCCAAGGCTGCACTGTCCAGCCATTACCACGGGGGGATGCAGGGTGTGATCCAGAAGTTGCTTCTGAAAGAGCATCGACTGATCTGGAACAGCTTAGCACGGAGCTGGTGAGCAACAGAGGGGACATCGGGGCCAGGCTTGCACCGGCAGGTCCAGACCCCAGCCTCTGGGGACACCTGAGAGGCAGAAAGCAGCTTGCTTGCAGACTCCAGTCCTTACCCCCAGTTCAGCCCTAGCAGCTCAGGTTTCTTTCACGTTCTCCACATCTCAGTGCTGTGCTCTCTGCTTGCAGGACTGAGAGTGAGCGGGTGCTCTCAGAGCAGGTCTACACTGTCCCCTTCTTGCTGGCCTCCCCGGATGCTGAGGCAGTGACACAGGTGAGCGTGGAGAGCCCACTGCGAGCCGTCTGCCTGCCCCTGGAGATGGTGTACGAGCGCTTCCAGCAGCCAGCCCATGGCTTCCGCGACCTGCTGGGCCACTACTTGAGTGGGGAGAAACCCAAAGGCATTCTTGAGACAGAGGAGATGCTGCGGGTGGGGGCCGGGCTGACAGGCATCGGGGAGCTGGCCCTGCACCCTGACGGCTCCCTGCACCTCCAGCCACCAGCGCGGGAGGGCGAGTATTTCTTGTGCCTGGGGGACTGGCAGACGGTGCTGGCCGAGCTGGAGTCAGCCAGAGGGTTCTGGAAGGGGGCAGCTATGTTGTGTGCCATGGTGGGGCTGGCTGTCCTCCTGCACATCCTGTGCCGTGCCATCCGCCACAAACACCAGGACAAGGAGCCAGAGGTGGAGGAGGACAGCGACGAGGGGCTGGAGGACTCCTGTGTGGTTTGCCTTTCCCGGCCCCGTGAGTGTGTCCTCCTGGGCTGTGGCCACATCTGCTGCTGCTTCCGCTGCTTCCAAGCCTTGCCCACTCGTCTCTGCCCCATCTGCCGGGGGCCCATTGACCGCGTTGTGCCCCTGTACCAGGCCTGAGAGCACTGGGGGGAGGGCGGCAGAGCTGTGCCAACCAAGCCTGGCGTGAAGCTTGTAGAAATCTCAGCTGTCCCCTGGCGTGCAGCTGGATGGTTCCTGCTGGGGAGGGAGGGGTCCTGGCTTACCCCTGTCTATTCTGGGGTAGGGCTGAGGGGATTTACAGCCCAGTCATCCTGTTTGCCCCTTTCTCTGCCCAAGTCACACCTCCACCCCTCACATGAGAGCATGGGGTCAGTGTACTCCTAGTGCCTGACACGAGGAGAGGAGGCCCTGCGCCATTCTGGATCTATTGTCTGAGTCCTGAACGCTCCCCCCCTTCCCTCCCCTCCCTGCAGTGTGGCTTTTTTTCCTTATTTTGCTTTTCTGATGTGTGGTTTAGCCTGTGGATAAATGACAGGACAGAAGGGAGATCCCAGGGCTGGTGAGACACAGCTGGGGAAAAGGGGGGGGGGGGTACAGAAACCACCCAGAGCCACCACTGTGTCACACCCTGGCACCAGCATTCCCCTATCATGTGCCTACACAGCAGACCCTGTGGGGGCTGAAAAATTCCCTTGCTTCTCTGGCACCTGGGCAGGGAAATGGGGACAGCATGGGCTGCGGCATCCTGCTGTCCCTCACCACAGCCTCTCCAGAGCTGAAGGACAGCCCCGAGGCAGCCTCCAGCACCCGCTGAGCCCCGTGCACCCGCCCTGGAGCCAGCGCAGGAGTGACGCGTGGTTGTTTGTCATTGATAAAGCTGAGGAGCCAAGCACAGCCTCGCGTTTTCCTTTGCGTCGTTACAGTAGGGCTGGGAAATGCCACCATCCCCTCCCAACCCAGCTGGGCAGGGGACCCCTGACTGTGGTACATCCTTTGGGACAGCCCCAAAAGCTGCAAGGATGGGGAGAAGAAGGGGGGAGGAGGGGTGCTGTTACCAAGGCAACTATGCTCTTCCGGTCTCCATAGCAACTGCTCCCCTGGACCGCTCCCCATCACTGCCTGCTGTTGCCCAGGCAACCCACGGGCTCTCCCAGCTCTTGCAGCTTTGGGGCACCTGGAATTTGGGGTGGGAGTGATGCTGGCAGCCTGACAGCAGTGTGTGAGTATGGAGTTCTGTGCCCCCTTCCCCGGTGCAGCTGTCCCATCACTCCTGGTTTGGAGTCAGGCACTCACTTGGGGCAGAGGCGTTGTCCCCAGGGCCCACTGCCAGCTGCGATGCCCCCAGAACACCCAGCTGAACCTCCAGGGACTGCATGCATCGTTGAAGTGAGGAAGTTTCCTCACCTTTCCCCACATTCTCTCACCCCAGTCTCTCCCCCTCACCAGTATGGCCGCGCTGCAGAGTGAGCAGTGGGGACCGAGTCCCCTGCACCAGCCGGTTGTCCCCCCCGCAGCAGGAGGGATTTCGGGAAGGAGATAAATACCAGATGGGAGAGGGCTGGGCTGCCAGGAACGCGTTCCCCTCGTGCCAAGAGCTGCTGGCGCGAGTGGGTGCGTGGGCTGGGAGGTGTCTGCTCACCCGGAGACTGCTCTCCTCGCTCCTGGGGCTGAGCCAGGGGCGGGCAGAGGGGTCCACAGCCACCCTGGCTGAAGCCCCATAGCACTGAGGGTACAGAAGGAAGGGGACGTGTCCCGCTGCACCCCTGTCCCTGCAGGCACACAGAGAGGTACAGGCACTCTTCCCGCCACCCTGTGCTCCCAGAAAAGCCACCAGCCCCACAGCCACTCAGACCCTGCAGCACAGCCCAGAGCGGTGCCGGGCAGCACCAACGATTCAACCCCTCAGCACCAGCCAGAGCCCAGCAATGCCAACTGCCCTGCGTGGGGCTGCCGTGCCCATGGCCCTGGGTGAACCCACTACACATCCCCACCATCACCCTGGGGATGTTTATTTTGGGGACACATGCAGAGAACACAGTGATGAGCCACATTCCCATCCCACAGCACTCGAGAAGATCAGGGTGTCCCCGCTGCTGCCAACCCCTACACAATGCCCTGTAGGTGCCTGCTGCCCCCACCGTGCCCCCAGGGCTGCCAGCTCGCTGCCACCTGCCTCCTTGTCTGTTGTCATGGTGATGGAGATATGGTGACAGATGAAGGATGGAGCTTGTCACCCCTGCGGGAATGCTGTCTGCACAACAGGGTCGGTCTCCCCTGTATGGGACCCCACGGGACAAAAGGCTTTTCCCATAAGCGCCCCGGCACAGCTCACAGCCCTACCCTACTGCCCCACATGAGGGACAAGGCAGGACGCAGGTGGCACTTGCGGTGACCCTCACTGACCCCACACAGCACGCTGAGGACAGGTGCTCAGGGTGGTGGCAGCGGGGAGATGGCACCCGGCGAGCAGAAGTGCCATTTCACGTTTCTTGGCAGGGCTGGCAGCAAGCAGATGGAGGCACCAGGAGCAGGCTGCAGGCACAGCTCTGCGCCGCCAGCGCCCGACCTGCTGCCTGGGGGGGAGCCAGCCCCCGCTGTGACCCCCACCCACATAGGCCACTTGCCCACCCACGTCCCAAACACCAAGAGCCCAGCCATAAGGGCAAACCAAAGCCCTCTGCCTGCTCACCCATCACCGGCGTGGTGCCCCTGTCCTGACCCAGCCCTGGTGCGCTGCACCCCCCTGCCATCCCCCCCCGCAGCCCATCTGCTCCCCAGCCCAGTGGCTCACCGCTCCCTGCCCATGGGCAGAGGCACGTGGGCCTGGCGATGGGGAAAGCAGGGCACATCTCAGCGTGGGCCTCTCGCCTATTTTCCCAGGCGCTTCTTTTTGTGGGAGCAGAAGCTGCCAGATGAAGGGGTTGGAGCCGGTTCCCCTGCAAAGGCAGTGATAAAGGATTGCCTCTCTGGTGGGGAGGAAGCGCTGCTGCCCCAGCACTGCTCTCAGAGCCCAGCACAAAGAGAACATCATGGCTAAGCCTTCCCGAAATAGCAGCACCTGCCCTCTCGCATGGACCGGCCCCACTGATGTTTTTCTACAGCAGCTTTCCATCTATGATCTCAAAGCACAGGAGGACAGTGGCATTGAGAAATGGGCCCCATCCCCCCCTTCCCCCAAACCTGTGCCTAAATAACACCTCGGTGATGGGGAGGGGTCCCAGGTGGAGCTTTCTCAGGACCACTGATGCCAACGTAGTGCAGCTGTGCTCTTTTAACAGCAGCTGACCCATGGCACATCCCTGTGGGGATGGCTTTATCCCTTCTTGTCCTTACTGCCCCATGGCTCCGTCCTGAGGAAACGGCTGAGCCGAGGGGCAGCAACATCCCATGGGTACCCACGGATCTGTGCCTAAACCACAGCCCCACGGATACACCCAGAGCGCATCCATTTGGATGCACACGTGTGCAGTGACCCACACTGACCCACAGAAAGGGGGGGAGGGGAAGCCCTGCATGAGAGCTGCAGGAGGGGCCGTCAGCGATGGGGATGCAGCGCCACGCTGGGAGCCGACACGGGGGATCTCTGCTTGGGCCACGGGCTCAGTGGGGAGGGGGGGGGGACCCACGCACGCGGTGCTGCGCTGGGGATGGGCGCACCGAGACCGGACGGAACCCGGGACACGGGGACGGGCAGCCGCCCCCGGTCCCCCACGCGTCCCCGTCCCGTCCGCGGAGCTCGGAGCCGCCCCCTCCCGCCCCGCCGGGGTGGGGGGGTCCCCGCTCCCCCCGGATGCATGACTTCATCCTTCCGCCCGGCTTTCCTCCCCGCTGCCGCCGCCGCCGCCGCAGACTGGCTCCCGGCTCGGCGCGGCGCGGCTCGGCCCGCTCGGCCCCGCCATGTCGCAGGTGCTGCCCTACGGCGAGGACAAGGTGGGTCGCTACGGCGCCGAGCCCGAGGCGGGGGAGCTGCCCTTCAGCTGCCGCCTGCAGGACACCAACGCCTTCTTCGGGGGCAACCAGGGCAAGCGGCCCCCCAAGCTGGGACAGATCGGCCGCGCCAAGAGAGGTACGGACCCCCCCGACTCGGCGCCGCGACCCCTCGCCTCCCCCCGGACCCCCAGTTGCGCCCCGCAGCATCCCCGGTACCCCCGGTGCTGCCCCCGGCATCGCACTGCCGCTGCACCTGCGGCTGTGCTCTATAGCAGCGCCGGGAACCCCGGCTGTGCCCTACAGCATCCTTAGCGCTGCCCCATAGCATCCCCGGCTGTGCCCCCCTTTCCCCGAACTGTAGCTGTGCCCCATAGCATCCCCAGTGCCGCATCCCCGCCTCTGCCCCGCACCATCCCCGGCTCTGTCCCCTGGCAATGGGCAGCTCTAGGAATCCCACTCTGCGGCGCAGCCCCAAAGCCGCAGGATGGACCCCACTGCTGCCCCCGGTGTACCCCGGGCATCCCTGGGGCTGCCTCCCCGCAGCTGCTATTAGCGGTTGCAGCACCCCCCCTCACCCCCACCCTCCGGGATGCACCCCCGGCTCCATAGGCAGCCCCTAGCCCCATAGCACCCTCCCTGCCACATCCCCGCCTGCTGCAGAGACCCCACAGCAGCGATGCTCAGCAGCATCACCCCCGCTTTGTGCCCCCCCGGGGCTCCGTAAAGCTGTGTGTACGTTCCCTCCTCCTCTCCTTTCCCCCCCCCTCGCTTCCCTTCATGCCGCAGAGACCCTATAGCAGCTCAATCCGAACCCAAATAAATACTCCCCTCCACCCCCGTCTAAATCCCCATCCATCCATCCTTGGGGAACCCTGAGAGCAGACCCCTCCCCACCTGCTTGGAGGGGATACAGCCAATCCTCCTCTTGAGCAAAAGCCCCCCCCCCACACACACACACTCACACCCCTGAGAGATGATGCACCACTACCCGTGCCCCCCCAACTCATTTTGCAGTGCTGATGGATGGGGGGCAGCAGACCCTCTTAGGGGGGCTGGGGGAGGCCCAGTGGGGGATGCTGGGGGGTCCTGCGCAGTGATGATGCTGATGGAGGGGCTCTGCCCAGCTGGGGGGTCTGTCCGGTGCTGCTCTGCTGATGCCTATTGCTGTGTGTGGGGGGGTCTGTCTGATGAAAGACGACTGGGTGGGAGATTTTCTGATGATGCTGATCGCCAGGGTTAAGGGGGGGGGGGTCCTCACAGCCCCCCCCATAACACCACACTGCAGCGAGCGATGCCGTGGGGGCCCGATGATGCACCCCCCACTGGGTCATTACCCATTCTGCTCCTGTTGCTCTCATCAGCGGTGCCGCAGCGCGGAGGGGGGGGGTCCTTCCCACCCCCATTTCCCCATCCAGCCACCCACACCTGGCTGCCGGGGGGGGGGGGGGGAGGTGGGCACTCCACCGTCCCACATCCCATAGGGTGGGGGTCTCATACCCGAGCCCTCGGAACGGGGCAGCGGTGGAGCTGCAGGGAGGGGAGGGGGAAGGTATGAAGCCACCCCCGCTCGTGTCCCCACACCCACCCACGTTCCCCCGCCCCCCCCTCGCCTGTCCCCGCAGTGGTGATCGAGGATGACCGGATAGACGAGGTGCTCAAGGGCATGACGGAGAAGTCGCCATCGGGGGTATAAACCCGGAGAACCACCACCAGGACCCACGGAGGGGGGGGGGGCCATGCCCACGCCCCCCCCCCACACCCCGGGGAGGGGGTACCGCACGCCGGGGGCCCCCGCTCCATCCCCGCCTTCGGGGCCGCCCCCTCGGGCCATGCACTTTACCCCCCCCTTCCCCTGGGCAGAGGGACCCCCCCCCAAATAAAATATACCTTTAAGGTGGGGGGGGGGGGGGGGGGGGTCGGAGCGGACTCGGAGCGCTGCTGCTGCCCGGAGATATTCTTTGCTCCATCGTTTTCTGCATGAGCTTTGGTGGCCCGAGCGCCGTGTCCTGGTGTCGAGGGTCAGCCCCACTCCGGCACGCTTCTTTTTAACAGGAAAAATCCTCATATTTGTATTTTTATATCTATCGATCCGAATCTTTGTTAAAAACGATCGATCCGCCGACGTCGGTCCGCTGTTGGAGTCTGCAGTGTAAAGGGGTCATATTTTTTTCCATAAGAAAACAACAAAAAGAGAGAAAAAAAATATAAATAAGGGGGGGGGAAGATGGAGGAAGGGAGAAAAAAGGAAATAAAAAGAGAGAAAAGGGGAAAAGAGAGAAAGGAGTGAAAAGGGGGGGGATAAAAAGAGAGAAAGGGAGCAGTAAAGAGTGAAAAGGGGGGAAAAATAAAAAGAGAGTGAAAGGGGGGAAAACAAAAAAAGTGAAAGGGGGAAAAATATTGAAAAGAGAGAAAGGGGGAAAATGGGAAGAAAAGAGAAAATGGGGAAAGGGAAGAAAGGAGAAAAGGCAACGGGGAGAAGGGGGAGAGAAAAGGGGGGAAAGTAAAAAAAAAAGAGAGAGGAAAAGGAGAAAAGAAAGGAGGAAAAAACAGAAAAGGGAAAAAAAAGGGGGGGGGAAAGAGAAAAAGTGGGGGGGGAAGAAAGAAAAAAAAATAGAGAGAGAGAAAGGGGAAAAAGAGAAAAACGCAGCATGGGGGGGGGGACCGCAGCGCCATCATCCATCCGCCCCGCGGCGCCTCTGCCCAGAGGATGTGGCTTGGTGGGGGGCTGTGGGGGAACGGGGCTCCGCTCCTCAGTTGTCGTTTTTAATTTTGTACTTTAATTTAATTTTGTTTTGTAAGAAGCTTCTTTGGGGAGGGCTGGGGGGGGGGGGGGGGGATGAGGGGGGATATGCATGAGAAAAGCCGTCATCCTTTTTTCGGTCGCGTTTATGGGGGACAACAACAACGCCAAAAAACAAAAAAAAAAGGAAAAAAAAAAAGAAAAATAGAAAAAAAAAAGGCAACCACCCAGACACACACAAAATAAATGAGGAAGAGGAGCGATCCGCGCGCCATCGTGTTCTACCAACGGTCCATTGTAACGTCCAACGCCATTTGTCACTGTACGGTGAACAAAACGCGATGAATAAAATACATCCCTGTATCGCTGCCGTCTGCTCCTCCCTCCCTCCCCCCCCCTCACAACACCCCATGGCTCCGGGGGGGCCCTGCTGACCCACTTACACCGCGATGGCAGAGCCCTGGGCCTGGGACACCCCTTTCAGCCACTGTGTCACCTGCCTGCTGTGCCTGATGGCAAGTGTCACCTACCCTGGTCTGTGTGTCACCTCCCCTGGCACAGGGGTGTCCCCAGACCGCAGGGGACAGCATGGCAGGGTCACATCCTCCCCTTACCCCCCCCCCTCAAGGCCTGGCACTGTGTCACAGCAGCACTGAGGGGGTTGGAATTAAACCCGCCGCAGTCTCATTTCCAGCACCCTGGCCGCAATCCGGGGGGGGGGGGGGCACAAAGCATTGGGCAGCACACAGCCCTGCTGCCTCCCCTTCCCATATGGCTGGGATGGGGAGCTGGAGTCCCACACCGAAAAAGAAAGGCACAGAAAGGTGACGCCGCGGGGTCACAGTTCGATGGCGCGGAGGAAGTCTTCATCCTCATCCTCTGCCATGGTGATAGGGGGTGGTGGGGCCGGGGGGGGCCGCCCCAGCTGCCTGCCCAGGGCCAGGTCAGAGGGAGCCAGGGGCTGCCCCTTGCACATGATGTAGACAAAGTAGTGGAAGGCGTCCCCGCAGGCGGCGTGCCGCAAGGACCAGCCAAAGGCCTCCTGTGCGTAGTGAGGGGCGCGGAAATGGGGCTGTGCGAAGGTGATGGAGAGGAAGCGGCCGCCCGGGCGCAGCACACGGCTCACCTGTGTGTGGGGGGAGAAGATGGTGTCAGTTTGTCCCATTCATCAGCCCCAGCCCCCCTCCCAGAGACCCCTCTGTCCCCGTCACCCTCTGCCCTCTCCCTCCCCCCCCCCCTCCCCAGGTGCAGTTGGAATGGGGAAGGACTCGGCCCTTTAATCACCATTTTCTCCTGGCTGGAGCTAAGCCCCCGCTAATAGGATGGAAAAGAACATCAATTTTCTTGCTTGGCTTTATACAATGTCAAAAGGCTCTCGCGGCCGGCGCCCGCGTGCTCTGCATGCCAAGGAGTGCCGGGGTGGCTGCGGCAATGGGATCCCGGCACAGCACCGGGGCTCCATCCCAAAAATCCCCATGACATTATTGGCCAAGGACCACCCCATACTGGGACAGGCCCCCACCCAGTACTGGGCACAGGGACGGGAATGTCCCCAGGGGCGTCCCTAAGTCATCCCCCCCCCCGTCACCACGCAGCGGTGATCCCGTTAGGGGGCTCCCTAAGAGGATTATGGGGCGGGGGCTGCTCGGCCCCCCCTGGGACAGCGGTGGCATAATGGAGGTTTCCAGGTCAGAGGCATCAATGGGATCGGTAAGGGGGGTCCAATGCAGCAAAGGGGTGGGAAAAGCAGTGGGGTGCCCCACCAGGGAGAGGGCTGAGCCCTCTGTGAGGACAGCGGGGACCAAAGGATGGTGCTGTGCCCGGCGGTGCTGGGGGAGGGCAGGGATTGAATGCAGGATTAAAAATGGGAAAAAAAAAAAAGAGAAAAAAAGCCTTAAATCCTTACTGCTTGGCCCAGTGACAAGGACAGGCAGGGATGGGATGCCAGGGTTGGGCTCGTTGCTGGCAGCGTGCAGGGTGCCCCACTCAGCTGGGATGCTATGGGGCACGAGGGGATGGGGGGCAGCCCCAGCCACGGGGGGGCCGTGGTTCTGATGTCAGCCCCTGGGGAGGAGGGCTGGGGGCTGCCAGCACCTCACTGCCCCCCCCCCCCCCCCGTTGCATTCTGCTGCCAATTAATGGGGGCCCCGAGGCATCACCCGTCCCCGTAGCAACGCCACAGCCCTGTTGATGCTGACGGAGGTTTCCATGGCAACACTGAGGTGGGGACTGCAGGACAGGGACCCCGCTAAGGAGATCGAAGCTGAGCTGGTATGGGGGGGGTTAACGGGCTGTCACTGTTCCACTGCTGTCACCTTGCCTGAGGCTGGCAAGGCCACACTGCCCCCTGTGTACCCATAGCCGTGGGGATGGGGCTCAATATGTTGTGTGATGCTCCTGGGGATTTGGGCTACGAGAGTCTGCGGGAGGCACCAAAAGGGCTTGGGGCAGTATATTCCCCTGCCCCTCCAGCCCCATCACTTATCGCTCAGGGACCTGGGGGAGGAAGGGTGAGGGGGCACCGCCCCATCCCTGCCATACCTCTGCCAGCACCCGGCACATCGCAGCGGCACCGCGGGAGGACACATGCCAGGGGTCAGCCTCCTCCACCAACAGCACGTCCAGCGTGCCCTTCTCCAGCACCACGTCGAAGGAAGCGTCAGGGAAGGTCAGGGAGCGCATGTCCATGACGGCCCAGCGCAGCTGGGGGCAGTGGGCATAGCGGGAGCGCATGGCCTCCACGCAGGCGGGTGAGAAGTCGATGCTGGTGACGTCGCGGTATCCCAGCTCGTGCAGCTCATAGCTCAGGGCACTGGTCCCACAGCCTGTGCAGGGATGGGGATGCTCAGTGGGGGGTTGGTCCCAATAGGACTACCAGGCAGGGCCCTGCCTTGCATCACCAGTTCCAATGGGACTCCAATAGGACAATCCCAAGACCCTGAGCTCCCAATTCCAACGGGAGCATACTGGGAATCCCAAATCCTTGTGCTCCCCAACCCATGCTCCCCAGGACCCAAGTGCTATCCCAGGGATGCGTGGCTGGGGACTGACTCAGTGTGACCTCCAGGTGGAATTCCCCCTTGTGTCCCTCAGTCCAATAGGACTCCCAAGCAAGGTCCTGCCTTGTGCCCTGGAACCCTAGTGGCATCCCAGTGAGAACCCCAAGATGCCATATCCCATAATCCTGCCACCATGTCCCCCCAACCCTGTCCGCATCCTCTGTGACCTGAGCAGGGATGTCCTGGGGATGCTCAGCTGGGGGATGTCCCCAGTGACACCCAAAACACTGCATGCCACTCGATCTTGCCCGTATCCCCCAACCCTGCCAATGCACCCCAGGAGCCAAATGCTGTCTCAGGAACATTCAGCTGGGGATAATCTCAATGGGACCCCTAAGTGGGGCCCAGCCTTGTGCCCCTTGGGACCCCAACGGAACCCCTGTGCCCTTCAACCCTGCCCACATCCCCAGGGACCCCAGTAGAAATGTGCTGGGGATACCCAGCCAGGGGCTGATCCTAATGAGACTACCAAGACCTTGTGCTCCCCACAGCAATGGGACCCCCAAGATCTTGTGCCCTCACCCCAATGAGACCCCAATAACCTCGCATCCCCCAACCCAGTCCGTGCCATCCATGAGCCGAGCAGTGTCCCGGGGGCGCTCATCCGGGGGGTGACTCCAACGGGACACCCTAGCGGGCTCCCGCCGAATCTCCCCGGACCCCAGCGGATGGCAGCGCGGTGCCGAGCCGGGCACGGCAGGGCACAGCTCAGCCCCGGGGGTCGCTGTCCACAGCCGCTGAGCCGCTAAAGGGATCAGCGATGACACCGCCTGACGACACCTGCCCGGCTCAGCTCAGTCCGCTAAGCCGCGCGGCTCAGGTGGGATTAGTGCGCACTGACACAGCCCCGCCGCCCCCCCGCCCCGACCCGCACCGCTACAACCGCACCCTCCGAGCCCCGGGGCCACCTCCCACCCTACACCGCGCTCGTACCGAGCACGAGGATGCGGTCTTCGGGACGCAGCTCGGGCTCCAGCAACGCGCGGAACCGCTCGAAGCCGCCCAACCACTCCTGGGGCTCAGCGCCCGCCCGGCGGTACCGCTCCTCCCAGAAGCGGCGCTGCGCGTAGCACCGATTGGCGGCGGCGGGCGGGGGGCGCCGCTCCATGGCGACGGCGGCGAACACGTGCAGCTTCCGGCGTGCATATGCTAAGGACTTCCGGCTGGGAGCGCCGCGCTGCCTACAGATTTCCGGTCTCGTCGTTAAGGACTTCCGGTCCTGCCGCTTAGGGCTTCCGGCTGGAAACGCGTCCTCATCAGTAAAGAGTTCCGTCTGGGGAGGCGGCATGGCGGTGAGGTTGCGCCGGGTCTGTCGGGAGGTGCTGCTGGAGCCCCGCTACACGCCGCTGGTGGCCGCCTGCCTGTGCCTGGCGGAGGGCGGCGTCAACCTGTGGGTGATCCGCAGGGTGCCCTGTGAGTAGCGGGCGGTGCGGGGCGGCGTGAGGGGAGCCCCGAGCCGCCCTCCTCAGCCGCCCACCCGCCCCACAGACACCGAGATCGACTGGCAGGCGTACATGCAGGAGGTGGAGGGCTTCGCCAACGGCACCCGCGACTACACGCAACTGCGGGGCGACACCGGGCCGCTGGTGTGAGTATGGGGCCTGTGAGGTGGGCGGTGTGGGGCGGGATGGGGGGCAACGCGGCCCGCCCGGTGTGTGCCCGCAGTTACCCCGCCGGCTTTGTGTACCTCTTCCTGGGGCTGTACTACGCCACGGGCCGCGGGGGCCGACATCCGCCTGGCGCAGCACATCTTCGCCGGGCTCTACCTGCTCAACCTGCTGCTCGTCTTCCGCATCTACTGCCGCACCTGCAAGGTAGGGGTACCACGCTGAGTGGCGCCGTGTGCCGCCCCGTGTGTGCCAGGCCCCGCACTGAGCCTCTGTCCCGCCAGGTCCCCCCGTACGTCTTCTTCTTCATGTGCTGCGCCTCCTACCGCATCCACTCCATCTTCGTCTTGCGGCTCTTCAACGACCCCGTGGCCATGGCCATCCTCTTCCTCGCTATCAACTTCTTTCTGGAGGACCACTGGTCCTGGGGCTGCCTGCTGTTCAGGTGTGGGGCCGCCGGGGCTGGCCTCAGCGTGAGGCTCTCCCCGTGTAGGCCGTGCTATAACCCCGCTTCCCACCTAGCCTGGCCGTGTCAGTGAAGATGAATATCCTCCTCTTCGCACCCGGGCTGCTCTTTCTCCTCCTACAGCGCTTCGGCCTCTTGGGCTGCATCCCCAAGCTCTGCATCTGTGCCGTGCTCCAGGTTGGTCCCTGCCACTCGCCATTGCCTGCTGTCACCAGAGCATCTTGTAGACCCTTGGGTGGGTGTGCTGCAGCTCCAGCCCCTGTGTTGGCCCCATATAGCTAACAACAGACCCCCAGGGCTCCCAACTTTGGCTGTCCACAATATATGTCTCAGCATGCAGTGGGGGTGATGGAGCCCCAATTATTGGCTGCTGTATCTTGCAGGTGGCCCTAGGGCTGCCCTTCCTGCTGGAGAATCCCGTGGGGTACCTGACACGCTCCTTCGACCTGGGCCGTCAGTTCCAGTTCAAGTGGACAGTGAATTGGCGCTTCCTCCCAGAGGAGGTGTTCCAGCACCGGGCTTTCCATGCCGGGCTGCTCCTGGCCCACCTGGCTGGCTTGGTGCTCTTTGCACTGCACCGATGGCACAGGTGAGAACTGGGTATCCCCATGGGGACTGGTCCCCCATCAGCCATATTCTGTCAGCCCCCAGGGTTGTGGCTCATGGGGGGAAACTGGGATGGGAAAGGCTTGGAGAAGCTGAAACTGATGTTTGTGCTTTCCGAGCAGGTCCAAAGAAAGCATCCTATCTCTGCTGAAGGATCCAGCCGAGAGGAAGCACCCGTCCCCTCCCTTGAGCGTCAACAATATCCTTTGGCAGGGTGGGGGGCAAGGAGAATGGGAAGGGCAGGGCAAGCACTGGAAGGCTGCTCCTGGCGAGCCACAGCGGGGTTGCATTTCCAGTTTCTTGGGTTTGTTACCTCAATGCCTGCTCACAAATCATCTTCATTCTCTTCTCCTCCAACTTTCTGGGCATTTGCTGCAGCCGCTCCCTGCACTACCAGTTCTACGTCTGGTACTTCCACACACTGCCCTACCTGCTGTGGTGCACCCCGACCTCCAAGCTCACTCACATGCCCAAGTATGTGCTGGTAGGGCTCGGTGTTATGTGGCTGCTGAGGTTTTGAGGAGGCTGTTGTACCCCCCTACTAACTCCTGGCTCCCCCCACAGGGTGCTGCTGCTGGGCGTGATCGAGCTCTGCTGGAACACCTACCCCTCCACTGTCTGCAGCTCCCTGTCCCTGCACATCTGTCACGGACTTATCCTGCTCCAGCTGTGGTACGGCACAGCCCTGCCACCAGCCCTACAGCCCCCCCAGCCCAGCAAGAAGTCCGATCCCCTCTCCAGGAAGGCAAAGTGAGAGCGCTGGCTGGACAATGGGAGGGGACTCCAGGTCTGCTCCTCTGCTTGTTCTTCTGCCTGCCTTCCTTCCAGGTTGCTCCTGGCCACCTGAGGAAGGCCACGAGCCCTGGAACTACAAAGGGGGCAGTGTGGAAGCCCGTGCTGGGCAGGACTTCTCCAATAAAGGGGCTTTGGGGGCCCTTCCCTGGCTGCAATGTCCTTGTGCTGTGACAATGCCCAGAGTGCACTCCTTTTGGAGAGTGGTGCCTGAGGGCAGCATGTGGAACAAGGTTAAGTTAGAGCATCTGCAAAACTCTTTGATGCAAGGCTTGAGTGGCTTTGATGCCCCTCCTGCAGCCTGGCTGTTTCCTGACCTCCTGTCTGCTCCCTCCCCCCGGGGGAAGGGTTGATGCTCTCCAGGTCTCTGGGCTGAATGGAAGCACACAGGCAGCACCGAGCCAGGCAGCTTTATTGATGGCCCCTGCGGCCATCACACGTTGTTGGGGTTGTAGCACAGCATGTTCAGTGTGATGTTCTCGTCCCAGTGCCGCAGCAGCAGGAACAAGTGCCGGGCCGCCCCTTTGAGGCAGCTCACATCCAGGCCCTCGGGCAGCTGCTGTGCCTGCAGCCACGCATCTGCCTTGGCTGCTACCAGCTCCCATTCATCGAAGAAGCCGGCACAGCGATGCTCCAGCCATGCCAGGGCCACGGCCGTGGCCCAGCTGGCACTCTCCAGGTCCTCCAGCCCCACGTCCTGCCAGCCCGCTTCTGATGGGGCGGCCGAATGGGGGGCGGTGTCAGACTCGGAGCCATGTCCGCTGTCTGCCTGCGCCCACACGGCTGCACTGGGCACCTCAGAGCAAGTGCTGTGGGACTGGGGTGAGCCAGGCTCCGGGGCTGCAATTTGCTCCTCGCCCTCGGTGCACAGCCCTGCCCCGGGGCTGCTCTTGGCCATAGGGGATGTGGGGCTGAGGCTGGCACGGTGGGAGGCATAGGGCGAGGCACGGCGCAGGCGGTCTAGGGGGATCTGCACCACTTCAGAAAAGGTCTCGGTGAGCTGGAACAGCCCCCGTGCTTGCTGTAACTGCACCTGCAAGGGGGTTAGGAGACTGAGTGGAGCGAGCAGGGACCCAGATTGTCTGCAGTCCCAATACTTGGCATTGCAGGAGGGGACCTGGGCTGCAGGGGCTGCCCAATGCTGTGGATGCAGCAGTGCTCCTCAGAGCCACTGGAAAAGCATCCTCTGCAGCTGCAGCTGGTGATACCAAGCACAGCCTGGAAGGGTCCTTACCAGAGGAAGGTAGTTGTGGCTGGCGGCCGTGCTGGAGCACTCGCTCTCAGGGCTGAGGCACTGTGGTCGCAGCATTAGGCTGGGCCCCCTGCGCCTGGTCAGGCTGAACCTGCGAACAGTGAATGAATAGGGCAAGGTGCCACCTGTCCCTTAGTAAGGGGTAGCAGGACCCCTGCACACTGCTGCAAAGATGGGGCTGGACCACTCACCCTCCCATCCCACCCACACCTGCAGCACTCAAGAGGTGACACTGCCCGACTCCTCCCATTGAGGTGCTTCATCCCCCCCACCTCAGAACCCATGCAGCGCAGCCCCACCTGGAGCCAGCAATGCTCTCTGTGGATTTCCGGGAGGCCATGGAGGAGCCCGAGGGGCTGGTTGGAAGCCCTGCAATGGGAGAAGCAGGCAGTGCAGAGAGGCCACGGTGCACAGGGATGGATTCATCCCCAGGGCCGTGTCCGTACCGTGAGAGCCGTTCTGCTTTTCCCAGCCAGAGGTGGCAGAGGAGGCACTAACCGGAGACCCAGGGACCTCATCCCTCTCTGCAAAACAGCAAAGCACTGAGGTCACTGAGGCCTGGGGACCTGCACAGCCCAGTCCTCGTGACACATTGCTGCTGACCCCGTGCCCAACGTGGAGCAGAGATCAATTCCTCCTGCAGCCTCATTACCACCAACTTGGGCTGGGCACCTGCAGTTCGGGGGACACCCTGCTTGCTCAGGGTCATCAAGGTCCCTGAGGGCTTGGGGTGGGATGTCAGGGTTTGGGTCCATACCTGCACCAATGAGAGCCTCCCGCTCCTCCATATCCCGTTGCCGGCGATGCCGGCTCCCCGCCATGCCTGTGCTGCGTGTGGCTGCAAGGCACCAATGGCAGCTTGGCATATGCCATGCTCAATTTCCCATGCCCACCCCGTCCCCTCAGCCCTACCTGTGCTCCACACCTGCAGGGCTGCGGGCAGCACCACCCGTGTGGCCCCATCCACAGGCACCACGCATGTGTACAGGGAAGGCACGTTGCAGGCTTTGCTGGTTTGCATGGCTTTCAGGCGGAAGCGGCGGGCGAAACCTGCACAGAGCAAGGTGTCAGCAAGCGGTGATGGTGATGGTGACCAGGACAGGGACCAGCACTCACCCTGCTCCAGCTCAGCTTCACGCTGTGCCGCCTTTTCGCTGTCCTGGATGACGGACCGTGCTGCCAAGCCATGCAATGGTTTCTCCCCTGCTGTGGCCACCCGCCGCAGGGGCTCCTCACTGCCCACCCCATCTCGTGGCTGCAGCAGGGCCTCCAGTGAGGCCGTCACCTCCCAGGACACAGGCTGGCCTGCGTGCAGTCCGTGGATCACTACGTGGCAGCGTAGGGGCAGGCAGGGATCACCCTGACCGGGCTCTTTGGCCTCGGGCACCACTGCACTGAAGAGGTAAGAGGGCTCCACCAGCATGTCCCAGTCCAGGTGGGTCGGTGACAGGAGGTTATCTGCGTGGCCCGGGACGCAGGGTCAGTGCAGTGACTCCATGTGACACTGGGATGACCGTTATTCCCAGGGCCAGCACTCACTTGACTCCCCAGTGCTGCGCTGCAGCCGCGGTGTCCTGGGGCCCAGCTGGTCCAGCTGCCCCTCCACAGACTGGTTCCTCTTCTGGGACACCTTCTCCAGGGCACGGCAGAGCCGGCGTGCATCCAGCTCCCCGTGCGGTGAGGAGAAGCTGCGGCCGGCCAGGGCAGCTCGTGCCAGCGCCTTCTGCTGCCGTGCCAGCTCCTCGCTGCTCAGTGACACCGGCACCTGCGGGGAGCTCACGGCAAGCCGGGGCTCAGCGGCACGGAGTGCAGGTCCAGCTCTGCCAACACTCAACCCCCGCAGCCCTATCTGGCACCCTGCCCTGCTGCAGTGTGAGCTGGCACCCAAAATCCATCACCTCCCTCACAGCGGGCTGTGCTCATGCAGTGCTCAGTGCACATGGGAAGGAATGACAGCACCGAGACGTGAGTTTGCAAACATCTGTCTAGGGCTGATGTGGAGACAGGAGGGATGCCCCATCCTTGGAGACACCCAAGGTCAGGCTGGATGGGGCTCTGAGCGCCTGATGGAGCTGTGGGTGTCCCTGTTCAGTGCAGGGACCAGATGGTCTTTAAGGGGCCCTTCCAACTCAAACGGTTCAATGATTCTATGTGTTTTTGGTGATGTTTGCATTTGTGGGGGCTGAGCTCAGCTGCTCCAGACAGGTGGGGGCTGAAAACCCCACACTGCAGCACCCACAGTTAGCAGCAGGAGCGCAGGGATGGTTTACACTGGGGAAATCACTTACGCTTGACATTTCAGCTGCAAAGGCCACCAGCTGTGTGTGCTATTGTGCAGCGGGTTACCTAATGCGTCGGGAGGGAGCAACAGGCAGTGCTGGGCTGGGTGACAGCTGGCCTCACCTGGCCTCAGGGACGCGGCACTGTGCTTAGCAGGGAGCAGCCTCCCCTGGCACAGCGACCAGGCTGGATCCAAACCCAGACACAAAGCAGCAGGGACAAATCCATCGCTAACAGAGCATTCTGCGGCTTTGGCAGAGGGCTGTGACAGCCGGGCAGGAGCCAGACCACCCCCTCCCTGCCTTGGCAGGTTCACTGCCTGACGGCCACATGGTTTCCACTTCATTTCTGCAGCATCAGTGAGGACGTGAGCTGGCTGAGGCTTTCCTTAGCCACACCGTTGCCTACTGGCCTAGGGGTGCTGGCACCTGGGGGACTGGCTCTTTAGTCCCCAGCTCTCTAGTTCCAGCAAGACAAACCCATCTGAGGAGCTTGCTGGCAACACCCAGAGCTGACCCTGGCTAAATGCAGGCCATGGCCCTCCAGCTTCCAACCTAACATCCCCATATCCAGGCTCAGTGGTGTGACAAGGCCCCAGACAGGTAGGGAGAAGCCCTGGTGCGTTCCTTACCTTGATGGCAGCAGGAGCCGAGGGCAGCGGGGCAGATTTGGTGGAGGACTCACAGAGGGACAGGCTCTTCTGGCCTTGCTGGGAGGTAGTGTCGGGGGCTGCAGAGCCGCTGTCAGGGGCCACATCACGGGAACCAGTGGACTCACTGCTGGTGGAGCTGCGGGACAGCAGTCCCTGGCTGCGCTCCGTGCTGACTGAGCAGTGTGTCAGGACGTACTGCTCCTGGATGTAGGAGGGCTGGTAAATACGCTTCCAGATGTCTCCCCCTGAAGTGAGGTCAGCACCTGCAGGGCGAGCACACAGCTGTCAGCTTACAGCCCCTGTGCCACCTCTCAGCTCCTCTCCATGCCCATTCTACTCACTGCACTCCGACTCCTCTGTGCCAATGGCTGAGATCTCCACGGAGGTCTCTCTGGAGCTTCGGGACAGCCGTGTGCCCCCTGGGGTGGGCACCTCCTCCTGCAACGGGACAGCTGAGCCCCGGCGAGCCGCATCCCGGCCCTGCAGAGAGAGTGTCAGCCCCTGTGGCAGCACCGGAGGGGGCCACAAAGGTGGTCACGAGGATCCACAATGGCAGTATTCCCCCAGCCTCACCGCAGGGCGCTGGTCCCGGAACCGGGCGATGCTGTACAGGGTGCAGTAGCTGATGAGTCGGTCCCCGGGGTAGAGTGCTGCGATCTCAGTGGGGGAGAGCAGAGCCTCAGTGCTGTCGGGCACGTACCAGTCGATGGTGATGTCGCTGACGGCCGGCTCCATCGCCTTCTTCAGGGCCTTGATGAGCTGGGGCAGGGACACGAGCTGGTGTCCAGCCCCACCTTAACCTATGTGCCCTCCACCCCACCGTTACCTTAGGCTGCAGCCTCTCAGCCAGGTCCAGGAACTCAGCGCGGCCACGGCTCAGCTTGGCTATGGCTGTCAGCAGCCGCCGGCATGCCCGTGGGCCCATCCCAAAGCTAAAGCACCTGCAGGAGGGACCCGTGCACTAAAACACCTCTGATTTCAGGGACAAGCTTCTGGATTCCATGCCTGACGTCGTACCTGACGGTGCTGGCCTGCCTGCGCACCAGCTGCAGGATGCGGCCCATGTCACCCACTGCCGCCGCCGCGGTGAACAGGAAGAGCTGCCGGGGGTACCCATGGTGCAGGGGCTGTGCCAGCGCCCAACTCAGAGCTGCCAGGAGGTCAGGGCTGCCCGCAGCCACTCGCAGCTCACCCAGGTAGCAGCAGGCCCGCTGCAGCGTCTCCTGCCCACCAGGACAGCCGGCTGGTGGGGACGGCACCAGGCAGCCATCCGCAGCAGGAGCGGGTGGGGAGGATGGAAGGGGACAGGGGGTCCCCCACAGCACTCACATTGCTGCAGAGGCGGCTGGAGGGGAAGAGCGGCTGCAGGTCGGTGCCGAAGGTTGCCATGTTGAGCAGAGTTCCTGGGGGGAGGCTCTTCAGGGCCACCAGAAGCGCTTCCTAGGGATGGGGACAGCCATCAGGACTCCCAGCTCGGTGCGGGGTCCCTGTGCTCACCGCCCTGCCTCACCTTGACCCTGTCAACATCAGGGCCGCTCACGGCTCCACTGCGATCTATGAGGAAGAGGACCTCACGGGTGACACTCTGCAGGGCCCCTGGGGCGGCCTCCACCTCCGGGCAGAAGTTGAGCATCAGCACAGGGTTGTGGAAGATGTCCTTGTGGAAACGCTTCTGCACAAAAGCCACCTGCAAGGGGTGGGGGGCTTCCTCACATCCCTCAGCCTCACAATGCAACCCACGCCAGGGCCTTCCTCACCACCACCACCATCACCACCCTCTTCTTCCTCCCAGCCACAGCCATGCTCGCTCACCTGTCTCTCCCCACTGCCGTCCCTCCTGGCTATCCGCACGTAATCCCGGCGGCTCCGGATGTGTGCCTCATACTCGGGGTACGTCATGGTGCCTTCCTCCATCACCAGGTGGGGCTGGTGGGGCTCTGCAAGTGTTCACATTTGCCCCACGCTTTGGGGGCAAGCCCACCCACCACCCCTGGACCTGCCGCACCCGCAGCCCTTACCACAGGGGTAGAGGATGATCTCCACGTTCCTGTCATAGTGGTGATGCTCGGCCAGGGTGACGCAGGTGGTGGTGGCAGAGCTGGCCCAGGGGTCGGCATCGGCACGCAGCGCGTGGGTTGGGCTCTCCAGGCCTGGAGGGGGCACAGACCCACTTGGACCTGGTCCCGAGGAAGCCACCAGCCAGCACTGATGGGATTCGTGCTGATGGCAGCCAGCAGCACCCTGGCTGCCTGACGTGCCCCTGCAGCCTCCATCCATCACACCCCCTCTGAGGATGCAGGCTGCTGACTCAGAGCCCGGCGGTGCTGCTCAAACAGTGGTAATGCCACATGCAGAGCAATTCTAGGAGCCCCCAGCCCTACCTGCCAGCAGGCACGGGCCCTTCACCAACAGCTCAAAAGCAAACTCGTAAGGAAAGGGGTTGTAGGGCTGTCCCCTGAAGACATCTGTGCTCTCCACAGGTGCTGCGGGTGCAGGCTGGCTCCTTGCCCCAGGTCCCCCAAAACAGCTGGTGGGGCTGCAAGGGGAATGGGGTGAGGGCAGCTCTCACACCTCCCCTGCAAACCCAGCATCTCCCCCCAACCCCAGGACGGCAGAGACTCAGAAAGCCGTGAAAATCACCATAGGGCCAACCTGTCGTCACACAAGCTTCCCGGCTCGCTCTCACGCTCGGGGGCGGTGGCGACACGTGGCACAAGGACGGGGGGCAGGACGAGACGCAGGGCCCCCCCCGGCAGCGTGGGCAGTTCCTGCACTGTGTTTAGGGTCACAGCCAGGCTCTCTGCCGGCCCCACTAAGCCTGTGATGATGACGAAGGTGGAACGCTCGGTGTCCTCATCCAGGACGAGGTGACCTGGGCGAGGGGAGGGACCACACGTGGGCATCGGTAATTGAACTAATTACTCACCAAGGGGACAACAGAGGGGAGCACAAAGGGATGGAAAAGCTGGACAGATAGGAAGAGGATGGGGCTGAAATGGCAGAAAGTTGGGGAGTCATTAGGGAAAGCAGAAATAAGGAAGAGGAGCATCCCTCCAGCTCTCCCGGAGCAGCAAAGGGATTTCATCAGCCCCTCGTGCCACTGTGCTTTGCCCCATGCACTCACCGCTGGCACAGCGGCGCGGCCGCCCTGGGCTGCTGCCACACTGCAGGCAGCAATCCTGTGCCCGGTGCCGGCTCTGCACCTGGAAGGTGACCCGCCGGCTGCCCACCACTGCCTCAAAGCCAGCCACCAGCTCTGACTCCTCCAGCGGGTAAATGAAGACACCTGCAGGTGGGACAGAGTCCAGAGGCAGAGTCCAGAATGGCAATGGGGCTGGAACGGGATACCCCAGCATGGTGTCTATACGGTCCCTGCACCCCAGTAACCGTCCTTACCTTCCACGGGCTCTTCACGTGGGTTGGTGTACAGGAGCTGGGCAGTGATGCTCAGCACGTACCCATTGGCACATGCCTTCACCCTGGAGCTCTTCAGGGGCAGAGCCTCCCAGGAGGAGAGCACGTACAGACCTGGCATGGTCCCTTGGTCCCTCAGCACGGCTGCAGGATGAGAAACTGGGAGGGGTTCTGTAGAGAAGGGGCTCACGCACACCAACAAAGGGACACACACAGACCTGAACCCAAATCTCTGCTCTGGAGCCAAACCTCAGCCCTGTGGAGCCATGAGAGCCCACACGGCCAGAAGCAGACGGCCACACATCCCTGTCTCCTGGCCACACAAAGCAGCTCGGCAGCCCCAGGGCCTCTGCAGCCCATCGCCTGTGCCGGCGGGGAGAGGAGCATCTGCCACTCCTATCTCCATCCACCCACAGAGGTTACCAGGGTAATTTGCTTGGGGGGAAAAAAAAAAAAGATGCACAAGAAGCCCACGGCGTAACTAGGGCACAACAGAGTGCGGTGTTTGCTGGGGGTTTAATAATTAACAACAAGGTCAGTGCTGCACTGATGGGAAGCACAGAGGGGAGGGGGAAGCAGAGGGATGCACGCATGTGGCTACCCCTAACCCTATAACTGACCCTAACCCCATCCTAACCCTAAGACTAATCCTAACTCTAACCTTAAGTCTGACCACATCCTAAAGCTAAACTTAACCCTAACCCCAACACAAATCCTTACTGTAACCCTACCCCTAACAGTAACCCCATTCTAACCCCAACATGGAAAGAGGGGAGCACCCATTCTGGGTCAGCAGTGGGAGCAGCACTCAGACAGGGACAGCCCCAGCCTCACTGCCTGGAGCCATCAGGGATGGGCTCACCCCAAAGCCCTCCCATCAGTTCCCAAGGAGCCTGGCTCAGTGCTCAGCAACGTGCCCGCTATTTGCCTTGCCACGCAGCCTTGTTTACCGGGGCTGCCAGCAGAAGCTGTTCCAGCTGCTTTTTATCACTTCTCTTTGCATTTACACTCGCAGGGTAAACAGGGCCCATCTGGCCCTGTGTGCTGCTCTAAGCCCCGAGGTGATGAATAAAAGCAGAGCTGCTCCTCACCCCGACCTCAGCCCCTGGAACAGCAAATGGTGCCCAGCGCAGAATCACCACCAGGACCCCTCCCCACCTCCAGCACTTTGCAGCCCCCTCCTCGCTCTCCCTGCTATGAGCAGCTGTAAAGTTGTCAGAACTGCACCTGGAAGAGCTCAGTCTGGGCACGGGAGATGGCAGCCCCACAGAGATGATGCCCCATCACAGCCCCAAACCGAGCACACTGCAGCTGGCTCAGCTCAGAGCTCCCTCCAGCTCTGCCTCACACTCCCTCCCACTAAACCCCTAGAAAACCACAGCCCCATGCCAGGGATCTTCCCCTCAGTGCAACCCCAAAAATAAAAGCATCCCAACCCCATGGATCTCTCTCAGCATGGGAACAATCCTAGGGTCCCACCGGTGGCCAGCGGTCATTTTTGGCACAGCCCAAGGACTGATGCCCTGGGGCAGTTACCAGCAGTGCAGGTCCCGCTGGGGCGGTGATCTCAGCACTTGCACGGCTCACCACCTCACCTCACGATCACACAAACCTTGGGCACCGCAACCCAACCCCCCCGGGCCTTACCTGGAGGACGATGACACAGGGATTGGGGGCTCAGCACCGACAAGAGCTGCACCAAGCTTCTGACCGGAGCGATTCTCTCTGCTCTGGTCGGGGTCTGCGCTCACGGATGCCACCGCCCCTCCCGTTGCAGGCTGCCGCTCTGGCACCGGCTCTTCACCGCCGCTCCATCCCTGTGCCAGCGGCACAAGCTTCAAGCCCTGCCTCGTTAAAGGGACACGGCCCCTGCTACGGCAGCCCCAGGGCGGAGGTCAGGCTGCGGTGACGCCGAGCATCCGCCCCAAACCCACCCTCCGTGGGACCCACTGCAGCCCGGCGTACGGGGAAAGCCCTAAAGAAGGGCAGGAGAAAGCAAGGGGGTTGGGGGGAGCTGAGTCTTCGGGCGAAGCGCGTGGCCGCGGAGGGGGCAGGCGGGCAGGGAACGGCGGCACAGCTGGAACGGCTCCGCTGGGAGGGAGATCCCGGTGAGCCCGGCCCGGGAATCCCTCAGCCTGAGCACGGCCGGGCAAAAGCCCAGCAGATGCAGGGCTAATCTAGGCAGCTCCCTCCCCGCGCTATAGATAGGGCCGCGCTGCCGCTGCACTTTTTTTAGAGCACGCACGGGGGAGGCACCGCCGCCGTCCTGCCGCGCTCCGCCAACTCCGCAGCGAGCGCCGAGCGGAGCCGAGCGGTCCGCAGACACTGCGGGACCTCCGCCCGGAGCCGGGCACCGCCTGCGCGGCTCGGCGGACGCGCGGCGCTGCGGCGCTGCCTCCCGACCGGCCGCAACACATCCGCCAGCGGCTCTGCGCGGTCACCGCTTCCCTCCGGCGGCGCCGCGGCCGCGCGGCAACCGTGCCGCAAGGCTGGGAGCGGAGCTGCCCTAACGCGGCGCGGGGCTCGGGGCGCGGCGCATCAAGGCACGGGCGGCGCGGGGCGCGGCGGCGCGGTGCTGCCCCCTAGCGGGCAGTCCGGCGGGACGGGGACGGCGCGGGGGCGGGCGCTGCCGGGAAGCGCGGCCCCGTCGGGGCGAGGCGAGCGCGGGCTCGTGGCGGCGCGGGGCGGGGGAAGAGGAAGCGAGGTCGCGGAGATCGATCCGCTCGTTTTCCTCTCGCCATGGGGAGGCCCAGGAAGGAGCCGGCCGGTCCCTCGTCCCCGCAGCCCGCGACCTCCAAAGCGCCGCCCGCCGCGCCGCCGCCGTCCGCCACGGGCAGCCGGGCGGCACGGAGCGCTCCGACCGCGGGGCGGGGCCGAGAGGCGAAAGGCGGCGGGGATGGGCCTCGACCGGCGGCGTCATCCCGAGGTGCTCGGGGCGACGGCGGGGAGCGGCGCGCGGCCGCCGCCGGGAGCCAGAAGAAGGCAGCGGGAACCAAAGCGGCGCCCAGCCCGGCCGAGGGCAGCGCCGGCCCGCGCCTGCCTGGAGGAACCAAAGCAGCTCCGGCCCAAGACAGCGCGAAGGCCGACGCCAGGGCCGACGCCAAGGCCGACGCCAAGGCCAAGGCCGGCCCGTCCGGGGCCTCACCGCGCTGTCCGCCCGCACTGCAGAGCCCCAACATCCCCTGGGTGGAGGAGCAGACGCGCGGCCAACGCACCAACCCGCAATGGTACGCGTGGCGGGAGAACCGCATCACGGCCTCGCTGGCCCCGCGCATCGCCCGCAGCAGGTTTGCCAACGGGAAGACGGACGAGGTGCCTCAGTCCTACCTGAAGGCGGTGCTGAGCACCGGCCCCTCGGTGCAAACGCCGGCCATGTCGTGGGGTATCCGCAACGAGAAGGAGGCCGTGCGGGCCTACGAGCGGCTCAAGTCGCAGGAGATGGGCCGGCCCGTGCGGGTGGACGAGTGTGGGCTGTTCATCCACAAGGAGAAGACGTGGATCGCCGCCAGCCCCGACGGCATCGTCACCGAGGCCGACACGGGGAAGCGGCTGGGGCTGCTGGAGGTGAAGTGTCCCTACAAGCACCGCAACAGGACGGTGCGGGAGGCCTGCAAGGACAAGGACTTCTGCCTGGAGCTGAACGGGGATTCGTACGCGCTGAAGCGGGATCACGCCTACTTCACCCAGATGCAGTGCCAGCTGGCGGCCACTGGCTTGCAGCACGCTGACTTCGTGGTGCACACCAACAAGGAGACGGCCATGGCACCTGTGGAGTTCGATGCCAAGTTCTGGGGAGAGACGGTGCCCAAGCTGGAGAAGTTCTACACCGAGGCGGTCATTCCCCACCTGGAGCAGCAGGCCGGCAGCTCAGTGTGGGCCAAGGAGGAGTAGAGCCCGCTCGATGCTCTCCTGGATGCTCACTTGGCTTTGGGTTGGCCACACCAACCCTGCTTAGCGAGCCCCTAGCTTAGCTGCACCTGAGTTTTCTGCTGTTCATGTTCCATTTGCAGCTTCTGCCCCGATCAGGATGAAAGAAGTCACACCAGCAGGGCCCTGCAAGGAATGATTTTGTTCTGCCCGATGAGGGAGAAATGTCCTGGAGCCAGCCCAGCACTCAGCCCTGCTGCCACCCCGTGCTCCTTGCCGCCCCCCAGTCCGAACCCTTAGCACTGTATGATGGAAGCCAGCACGTCACATCCATCTGCACTGGAACTCTGGGAAAAACTGGATCCTTCAGCACCGAAACACTTGGCAGGACTAAACTTCAATTCTACTTGAGTGGAAACTGATCAGGACAGATTTATCTGAACCCAAGAGCAAAACATAACTTTGGAGCAAAACCATGATGTGCCTTAGCAGCTGCAGCAGGGTGTGGGGACAGCCCTCCTCCCGAGCCCTCCCACCATGCTCAG
Organism: Lagopus muta; assembly: GCF_023343835.1. Classification (NCBI taxonomy): domain Eukaryota; kingdom Metazoa; phylum Chordata; class Aves; order Galliformes; family Phasianidae; genus Lagopus; species Lagopus muta. Next base: position 8,138,012 of record NC_064441.1, read on the forward strand.
GAACAGCAGAGCAGCACAGGGCAGATGCTGCTTGCCCAGGAGGTGAGGCTCCAGGTTCCTGCAACACTGCAGTGCAGCAGGGAGGTGGGCATCGTCCCTTTGCTGCGTGATTCACTGTCAAATAAAACATCTTTTGAACCACTCCTTGGCTGTTGTGTGTGCAGCCTGGGGGGTACCTGGGTGGGGGGTTCTGGTTGGGGGGTTTGCACGCAGAGATGCTCAGCAGGTCGGCCAGCTCCCACCTGGGAAGAAAGGGAGAAACAGGCCAAAGCCACCACCGTTATGGCAAAAGTACTTTATTATGTACATAGGACTCCAGCCACACTCCACAGGGCAAGGACCAGAATTTGCTATTTTACATATCAATACAAAGTAACTATAAAAAACATAAAGCACTTTTGGGGCCCAGGCTTTCCACAGGAGGAGAGGCACAGGGATGAGCCTGGGATTGCTGGGTGGTGGGGGGCTGCCCCCCACTTCCCCCAGCTGTGGTCCCATAGTAACCAGATGTGCAAGTAGGAGAGAACCCAGCTAAGAGAACCAGTGATGGGATGGTGAGTTGGGGCTGTCCCACACCCTGCTCCAGCAGCAGTGTGCCAGGGCCGGGCCAGGTGGCACCAGGACAGCAGCAGGATCTGTGTTCCCTACCCAGAAAGTGCAGAAGGCACCAGGCCAGGCTCTTTGGAGGGGCAGTGAAGTGGGATTTGGACAGTCAGTGCACATGGAGCCCCAGAGCGCACACACTGCTCACAACCAAGGGCAACGGGGAAAAGCCTTCCGCTTTGAACTGAAAGGTAGGTCTGGTACCTCCAGAGCAGCAGTTGCATAGGAGAAAGGGCTTACGGCCCTTTCCTGACATCAAACTTCACTCTACATATCAAGAAAAAAAAAATACAAAAAAAAACACAGCCAACAAAACAATTTCTCTGCTGGAGGGCACACTTAGAAGCAAAGCCCTCCCAGCACCCAGCTCTGTCCGAGCTCAGGGCTCAGCATCACAGATGCTCCACCTGCAGGCAGGAGATGGCTGCAGGGTTCAAGGTTCAATTGTTTGAAACAAGGAACACAGAAAACCAACCAGAATGCTTCCCACTGCTTGTTCCACACCCTACTCACTCAGGGTAGCTGGGTTTCCTACCACCAACCTCACATCTTTTTCAGACAAGACTTTAGTGCAACCGGAGTATCTGAACCAAGAGGACTCAAAGAACAATTCTTCTAACAATCTACCATAGGATGCCCTTGCTGCACGCTGTTCTTCACCCAACAGGACTACCCTGAGGTCTCAGGCACAGCAGCTGAAACCAGGAGCACCACATGACAGGGACAGGGCCTCCCCCGTGCAGCCTATGGGGAGATGGACACCTGATGCCCAACAAGGAGCAGCCTGGTCTGCTCCAGGGGTGGGCAAGGCCAATATTCATTCCTTCCTCTCATCCTAGAGAGCAGCACACTACACAGAGGAAGCTTGCCTAGGTTGTATCTACATCCTGGAAGATAACTTGAGTCACTGGGGCTTTGCCATCACAGCCCACCTGAAGGTCTCAGGAAAGGACAACGGTAAGGATAAAGGAGGATGGGAGTCACATCTTGGAATAAGTGTAAGCTTCCACCACACCACATAGAAACTATTTGGACTAGATTCTCCTCAGCTGGCCTGGGGGGAAGGCACTGAGCCGGGTTTGTGCAAGGACAGAGATGTTTCTGAGTGACCCAACGCACGGCTCCTCTCCCCCAACACCTCTGGGACAATCGAGCTCCATGGTCAACACGACGCCCAGGGAGGACGCATGGCAGCTTCCAGGAGACGAGGAGCAAGGGGGACAGCCCAGCACCACAGCCCAGCCCTTCCCCTGCCGTTACTGCATTGATTGTCTAGCCAGACTGGGCTACAGCCTGAGGTGTAAAGAGGGCCCCCCCAGACCCCTGCTCAGTCACAGAAGCGCTTGCGGGGCACCGTCCGCGCTCTGTTGGAGCGGCGAATCTCCTGCTTGGCATCACGACACCGCTGGCAGATGAAAATCTCAGGCACGTTGGATTTGCGGATCTTGGCACAAGAGAGGTGGATCCAGGTAGCACACTCGTTACATTCAATCATGGGCCTCCCTGCGAAGGGCTTCAGGCAGAAGCAGGTGATCAGATCCCAGGCGTCATCGTCTGGTCAGGGAGAGACAGACGTGGGTCAGAAATTGCCCCACTGCTGTGGACTGTCCCCCGCCATGGGGCACAGCACCACCTCTGAAGCCACAGCCAGTCCCGCTGGGAGAACCCCCCCACTCACCTTCTGCTTTGGTGTTAGGAGCTGCTGCAAATTCATCCACTGGAGTTGCAAGAGGGGAAAGAGAAAGTGCAAAAGTAAAGACCAGATCAGCAAGGCGCCCTTACAACCACCTCCCTGACAGCTTTCCACACTGCACTGTGCCCTCTACACAGGAAAATCTCTAAGGAGCGGGTCAGCTCCTGGTCCTCTGCTCTCCACTTCTCCCGAGCCCCTCACAGGAAGAAACCAGGACTATGTGCAAGTACAGGTGGCCCTGGCCAAGGGACGATCGGTGTTTGGCACCCATCACAGCATGGCTTCATTCTTTCAGACACTCACCGCTGAGCTGAGAGCTCCCTCTGCTTGCGTCTTCCCCTTCGCTTTGGTCCAACGTACTACAAGAACCGGGGCTTTTCCTTCCTCCAGAGCACTGCTCCTGCTCCTTTAGCTGCGGATCATCTCCTGCCGGCTTCCCTGCTCCCTGTGCTCCATGCACCCAGTCCTTCTCGTCCTTCATCAGCTCCTCCAGGAGGGCGTGAGGCTGTGGGTCCCCGGCCAGGTTGAGGGGGGGCTCCAAGAACTCTTCTTTCCCAGGTGGCACCCGTCCCTCCATTGCAGCCAGCTCCGTCCCCCGCTCCTGCTCTAGCCCAAAGCTTTTCCCAGCACTCAGCTTCTCCACCTCCTGCTCCAAGATCAGTTTCTTCACCGGTGGCTTCTTCCGTTTCATCTGCTGGGGCCGGACATCATAGAAGCCGGTGGGGAAGGCAGAGCAGCCCAGAAGCAGGTTGCTCTCCACAGCCCCCCTGGCCATGTTCCGGCTGCTCCTGTCATCAGCCAGGAGATGGATATCAGAGGAGTGGGAGGAGGCCCAGCTATCGCTGTCCTGCGTGCTCCCTGTGCTGTTCTGGGGGCTCATGCTGCCACCGTGGCTCCAGGGCTCATTCTGCAAGAGGGGAAAACAGCAATGGTGTGAGATAGCAGCAGGGATGCTGGGGGACAGCATGAGACCACAGCACAGACCTCAAGTAAGTCCCCAGGGGATGCAAACAGAAGGAGCCTTTGGGGAGGGGCTCACCTCATCGGGGTAGGGGATGTATCCGGCGTAGGCCAACACGAAGGTGCAGAACTGGTTGAAGTCCTCCACGGTTCTCTGCCGCTTCTGTAAGGGCTGCAACAAACGGCACGTGTGGGTCAGACCCTGCCCACACAGTGGGTCCCAGCGCCGGACAGACAGACAGACAGACGGATGGGGTCCCCGAGCGGCCGCTCCCCCCCCCCCTCCCCGCCGTGTGACACACGCAGCCCGGTCCCTTCGCCCCCCACCGCGCGGCACGCCCAGCAGCGCACGAACCGTGAGTCAGTGCCGGGGGAGCCCCGGGATCCCGGGGGCGGGCAGGGGAACAAAGTCTGGGGGACGGCGCTCCGGGAGACGGGCCCCCACCCCCAACACGGCACGGGGCTGGGAGCGGCGCGGGGGGACGGCAGCGGGGACGGCACCCACCGCACCCCCCCGCCCCACCCCAACCCCAACCCCCCGCACCGCCCCGGCCCGGCCGGTCCCCGCCGACACCTGATCGCTCCCAAGATGGCGCCCGCGCTCCCGGGCTGCCCCCGGCCCCCCTCAGCCCTCCTCCCCCCGCGGGGCTCCGCTCCCCCCGCACCGGAGGCGCACGCAGAGCTGCGGGATACGGGCACTCATGGGTGGGTTGGAGGGGGGGAGAGGAGTGACGATCTTCCCACCCCCCGCGGACATCGCAGCCAACAGCCCCCCATCCCAGCACGGCACCGCCGCGCCACCGAACCCCCCCCCCTCCCAGCACAGAGCCCTCCCAACCCCCACCTCCCTCCAGGGCCTCACGCATACACACGCACAGCCCCCCCCCCCACCACCTCCCAACTCATAAAGACCCCCCATACACACACAGAGCCCCCCCAACTCACACAGAGCTCCCATACACACACAACCCTCCTCAGTCCTCCCCCCGGCACTCACACAGAGCCCCAATACACACACAGAGCCCGACCCCCCCCCAGAGACCCCTCCCACACACACACACACACACAGCCCCCTCCCCCAGGGCCCCGCACACACACTCGCACTCACACACAGCCTCCACCCCCCCCCCGGCCACGCCGGAGCCGCGCACACGCACACGCACGCGCTCCCCCCGCCCCAAGAGCTGCCGCTCAGCCGCCCCCCGCCCCAACTACTCTCACCCCGCACACAACCAGTCCCCCCCCCGCAACCAGGACCCCTCTTCCCCCCCCCTCCCCTCCCCCCGGACCCCGCTCACCTCCTCGCCCCCCGGGGAGCCGGGGCTGGGCACGGGGCTGCTACCCGCCGATCGCGGCCCTCCGTCCCCACCGGTGCTCATCGCCGCCCGGCCCTGCAGCAGCAGCAGCAGCAGCGGTGCGGTGCGGTCGGTCCGTTGGTGTCCGCCGCCGGTCGGAGCGCGGCCGCCAGCACCGCCCCGGCCGCAGGGGCGGGCCCACCTGGTGGCGGGGAGGGCGGCGGGGCGGTGCCTGGCGCGGGCCGGGCCCCCCCTACCGCCCCCGGGACCCGCACACCGGCCCAGACCCATCCCCGAGCCCCGCGGTGCCCTAAGCTTGGTGCTTGGTGACCCCCTCCCTCCCCCCTCCACGTAACCCTTCACAGACACGAGAGCAGCGCGCCCGTAGCGTTACGGTTTTATTTACACCGCAGGCTCCTCCGTGCCCGCAGGCACCCCGAGGGCCCCGCCGGGGGTACGGAGCCCCAGGGGCGGGTAGGGGAAAAGGCAAAGCGCGCCCCAACCCCCGCGCGTCCAGGGGGCGGGGAGAGGTGGGGGCACTTGTAGCAGCAAAAGGCCTCGCTTTGTGCTGGGGGGGGCGGGGAGAGGAACGCCACTGATAGGGAAGGGGGGTGAGCAGAGAAAGAGCAGGGCTGCCCCCTAACCCCCCCACAGCGTGGGGCACGGCGGCGGGGGGGCGCGCTGCCTTCCCTCATCCGAGCACAGAGCAGCACCCGCAGCCCCGCACCGGCTCACACCGCACGGGCCGAGGGCACAGAGAGCAGCGCAGCCAGGGGCCACCGCGGCATCCGCCCCCCTCCCCCCCTACTCCGGCCCTATAGGAATCCCTCTTTGCGGAACTGCTCCTTCAGGATGTCCCTGTACTGGTCGAAGCCGCCCTCGATTCGGGTGACGGTGGCGTTCTCGCAGACCCACAGCTCGTGGCACACCAGGCGGATGAAGCACTCATCGTGGGACACCAGGATGATGCCGCCCTGCCAACATGCCACGATGGAGAAGGGACTGAGCACAGCTGGCATTAGGGGGGCTCTGGCTGAGACACCCCAGCTGGAAGCTGCAGGGAGCTTTAGGAAAACGACGGGGGTGTCGCCTTACCCGGAACTTATTCAGCGCCTTCGCCAGCGCCTCGATGGTCTCCATGTCCAGGTGGTTGGTCGGCTCATCCAGGATGTAAAAGTTGGGACTGGAAGAGAGGGCGGCACTGGGAGTGCTACGCTGGGAGCATGGGATGCACCCCACGAGCTCGAAGCAGCAGCAGAGAGCCACTGCTTCCTTCCGCCCTGTGTCCACAAAGGCCCAAAAGTGAGGCTTCATCTGCAGGGCAGCAGCAGGTCTCCAGCTGCCCACCTTCCTCACGGTGAAGCAAGCTCTAGGGATGCAGCCAGACAAAAACTAAGGGCATCTAGGAGAGAATTACCAGGACATGGTCATCTGGGCAAAGGCCACCCGGCTCTTCTGGCCCCCGGACAGGCTGGCCACAGGGCGCACGGCCAGCTCCCCTGACACACCGTATCTCCCCAGCTGGTGCCTGTACTCCTCCTCCGTCTTCCCTGCAGAGCACAGCACAACGTGGCTATAGCACGTGGGCACCCAGTGCCTCGGGATGGGGCGGCTGCACGGAGGCAGTGCCCAAGAGGAAGTTCTGAGGGGGAAAACCTGACTGGAACATGAGGGAAGGAGCTGAGGAGACGGCCCAGATCTCTCTACATCTCCGAAACCTACCTGGGAACTTCCTGGCCAGCAACTCTACAGCACTGATGTTCAAGTCCAGCTGATCCACGTGGTGCTGGCTGAAATAGCCAATTTTTAGGTTTCTGCAGAATGAGAAGAAATGCGGAAGTGGCACCTGGCCCTGTAACCACAGTGCTCCCAGCCCCATCTGCAGGAAAGGGGCACAAGAGTGGGTGAGCAGCCACCACTCCTTCCCCCCCCCAGCTCTTCCTACCAGGTACCTGTGAGCATGTCTGATCCCTCTGACTGGTGCCAGCTCCCCCATTAAGATCTTTAGCATGGTCGACTTGCCAGCTCCGTTTTCCCCAACCTAGAGAAGCAGCAGCAGCATTGGAGAGCATGAAACCCACAGAGCTACCTCGGGGATGGGGCAGTGCTTAGGGAATTTCAGCCCTCTCGGATGATCACACAGCACTGCTGGAACACGTTCCCCAGTCCCTGAGCTTAAGGACTAGCCGGCCCAGCCCCCATTTGCAAGCACACAGCTTGAGGACAAGGACCCCTGACATTGAAGTTGGCCTTGCTCTGAGCAGGGACTTGGAGAGGAGAGCCCAGAGGTCACTGTCACTCTGCAATCCCGCGTACCACGCAGATGCGGGACTCCAGGTCAGCGGAGACAGACAGGGAACGGAATATGTAGTGAGTTGGGTCGTAGCAGAAGTCTACTTCATCCAGCTGCAGGATAGGAGGGGAGAACTTCTCAAAGCCATCGGGGAACCTGGGAAGGCAGGAGGAGGTGAGAGATGGCCAGGAACTTCAGAACTCTGCTCAGAAGGGAAGCTGGGTCCCATCCAAGCAAGGCTCAGGCGACACTTACTTCATCATCACCTCAGACTCCTTGTCCACGGGTTTCAGCTCTGGCCTGCAAATAGCAAAGCCACAGTGTAACTAAGGCGCCTTGCTCTGAACCCCACACCAGAAGCCCACAAACTTCAGCTCTGCAGAGCCTCATCCTGGCCAAAGCCTCCAGACCAGACACGGCACCCAAAGCCTGAACCACCCCATCCCTGCAGACACAGTGTCCTCCAGATTCGCCTGGGAACATTGTTTTCTTCCCATCAGCACTGCCCCCTCCCCACCTCTGCAGAGCAGCAGGACACTCACAGCTTCTCCAGCAGCTTGAGCTTGCTCTGAACTTGGGACGCCCGGTTTGCGTTGTAGCGAAAGCGGTCGATGAAAACCTACAAATGACAAAACCCCATTCAGCCACAGCCACCCCAGCGCTGCTAAGCCTTCTGCAACAACAGAGCCACAGCCACAGATCACTGCAGGACTAAGCAGCAATGAATACGGGAAGCTTGGGATGCTTGCTAGGAGCAAGGAGAAAGGGGCAAGGCTGGGAGAAATGCCCCAGGCCTACTGGTTTCTCCCAGTACCTGGATATGCTCGCGGTACTGCTGCTGCGCCTCGTACTCCCGCTGCTGGTTCTTCAGCCGCTCCTCCTTGGTCTTCATGAAGTTCTCAAAGTCCCCACGGTACGTGTCCAGGCGCTGCGAGTGCAGGTGGATGATGTCCGTGGCCACCGTGTTCAGGAAGTTCCTGTCGTGGGACACCACGAGGATGGTCGACTGCCAGGTCTGGAGGAGACAAGGGAGAGGGAGAGCTGAGGGAGCCCGAGTGCCACCACCCAGCAAGGCAGGACACCAACCAGCCTGGGAGGATGTCCCCGTTCCCTGCTGCACGTCCAGCACACCTCTAACCCTGTTCCCACCCCTACCTGCAGGTAGTTCTCCAGCCACAGGATGGCCCTCACGTCCAGCATGTTTGTCGGCTCTGAGGGAAGAGAAAAAAGGCACCGAGGTCAGGTCAGGAGGGACTGGGATGTCTGGATGATGCTTTTTTACAAGGGAAAGACCAGTGACCAGCCCAAGTGGCTGCCCAAGCATGTTTCCCGGGTGAGGATGGCTCCACGCCACTGCTGGGGAGCGCTGACAGCCCTGTCACTCAAGCTATTTTGAGCAGGCAGCTAAAGGCCACGCTGCCTTCCCAAAGCAGCAAGGGCACGGGCAGGCCCAGCAGCAGGGTTAGAGGGACCTGTGGTATTAACTTACCGTCCAGCAGAAGGAGGTCTGGCCTAGGGAAACCAAGACATGGGCATCAGAAGCAAAAAGAGCACAGGGTGAAGGCAGAGCACGTTTCACCACACACAGAGCTGCAATGCCTCAAAAGCTCCCCACCCTGACAGTCTGAGAAGACCCCCAGGCAGTCCCCCAGCCCCCTGCAGCACAGATAGCAAGGAAGGTGAACCAACAGAGTGAAAGCCTAGACACCAACCTGGCAAACAGGGCTCTGGCTAAGGCCAGTCTCATTCTCCAGCCTCCAGAAAACTCTCTGAGAAGAGCAGAGATTGCAGAGAAAGGTTACAATTTAATCAGAATAACTCAAGTCCATTCAAATTTCGATACCCAGAGCCTGGAGACTTACTTGGTTGTCTGTTGCTGCATCTTTGCATTAAAGCCCAGCCCAGCGAGAATGACAGACGCCCTGGGGAAAAGCAGAGAGAACTGGAACACAGATACACCATCTGTCTGCAGAGCTCAGTCTGAGCTCCCAGACCCATGGTCACCACAGGCACTCTGCTATGTAGTTTACGGCCACCGTGGTGCAGGAAAACTTCCCTGCAGGCCCAAGAGCAGCATTTGGCTGCAAAACGCAGCCCAGGAAGACACAGCATCCACACTCAGTCCCAGGAGACTGACAAGAAGCTTTCAGCTCACTATCACCAGTATTCCAGAGCTACTCCCTAGACAGCAGGAATCTGGGGAGGTCTGAGTGGAGCAGCAGTAACAATGCCATTTGGGAGGAAAAAAAGCAACAACGAAACCTCCAGCTTCTGGGGAAGCTCAACTATCTCTAACACAGAAGAACTATGACAGAAGTAGAGAACAGAAGCAGGGAGAGTCCCCATCCCCACACACAGGATTGCAGGGCCACAGCATGGCCCTTCTGTGATCCAAACCACATCTGGCCATGCCAACAGACAGCAGTGCCACAGGGCAGTCTCACCTCGCCGGGGCTTTGTCCGCCTCAATCTCCTCCAGCTTGGCATAGATCTCCGATAGCCTGGCACCTTCCGTCCCTTCTCCCCTGGAGCAGAGCAGAGCAGAGACAACAAGAGGTCAGGATTTGAGTGCTGAGGAGGCTGATCACCCCAAGCAGGACAAAGGCAGGCAAGACCTCATGGACAAAAGGCTGCGGAAGGGCTGGAAACCTAGCGATGAGCATCTCACCTGCCAGCATTCACTTTGGCCGTCAGCTCCTTCTCCTCCCTCAGCAGGCTCTCACGAGTGGTGTCACACTCCAGCACGCTCTGCAGGGCTGGCGTCTCATCACCTGCCACCTCCTGCTCCACGTGGAGGATGCTGATGTGTGAGGGAATGCGCAGGCTCCGACTGGCAATCATCTTCAGCAGCGTGGTCTTCCCCAGCCCATTCCTGCCCACCAGCCCGTAGCGCCGTCCAAACGCCAGGTTCAGGTCTGCCCCTGCCAGCAGGACCCTAGAGCAGGGAACAGGCAGGTACCTGCTCAGACTGCCCCACGGAGAGAGAGGCAACCAGCGGCCACCTGCCCCAGCACCTTTCAGGCTGTGCTGAGGTGGGCCACGTGGCCTGCTGATCTTTCCAGTCATTCCCCACCACTCTCAAATGTGGACCTCACCTTGGTCTGAAGCCCCAGCCAGGGTCCATCCCACCTCCCCACCTGCACTCACCGCTCACCAAAGGAGACATCGAAGTTCTCGATGCGTACATCGTACGACTTGTTCTTGCCTGATGACTCCATGCGGGTCTCCTTCTTGCTGGCAGCTTGGCTGGCAGTCGCCTCCTCGAGGACTCTGCAGTAGGCAGAACGCACAGAAGGGGCTCAATGGGAAAGCTCTGTGTGCTCACATCCCAGCCAGAGCAGCCTGGGGGTGCTGGAGGCACCGCTGTACTCACGGAGGGCCGGATGACTTCACAGAATCCCGCTCCATCCTCTTGTCTTGCTTGGCCTTCAGTTTGGCTTCTGCCTTCTCCAGTTTCTTGGCGTTCACCATCTGGGGCAAAAGGAAGTGTGAAAGCACATGTTCAGCAAAAGCCCCAAAAACCCAACTCCAAGTGAAAAGAGAGCTGTCAGTCCCTCGTTCCTGGAAGGAATGGAAGGCAGAAGGGAGCTAGGACTGGGGAACTGGGACAGACTCAAGGAAGCAAACAGGGCCATTACAGCACTTGAGGAATGCAGTCCTAAACCAACAGCTTGTATGCAACGGTCCGACCTCAGCAAGCAGTTGGCTGACCCCAACCTGTATGGCTCTTCCTCATGACCCATTTCTCTGGTTTCAGGGACCTGAGTCAGCCAAGGCACTTCAACAACACCAACGTGCCTGAGGGTTGGACTAGATGATCTCCAGAGTTCATTTCCAACCCCCACGATTCTGCGATCCTGAGCTATCCCAGCACCTCCTTCACTCACCATACACCCACCGCAGCCAGCACCACTAAGTGGCGTTTCCCCTCCCCTGTTAAACTTTACCCAGTTTGGAATTAACTCAGGTTATGCAGTGGATCAGTCGTGGCAAAGCCAAAAAACATTTAATTAAACCCAGAGGCAAGAAGCAGCCCAGTGTTTTAACCTGGCCTGCGATCTTGGCCAGGCTCTCAACTCACTCCTGCATCCAGTCACATAGCTGTGGCTGACCAAGAGCACTCCCAGGTATTTCTAGGCAGCTCCCAGCCACAGGAGCACACTACAGACCTGCATGCTTGGCTGAGAGCATCTTGTTACTGCGGCTGTAGCCCAGTACCTACAGACACACTGAGTCACTCTGTAAGCAGTACAGAGCTCCTCAAATCTCCCAAGCAGGACGTGTCCTCCAATACCTGGGAGGCCTCCCAAGGCCTCCTCTGAATCTTTCCTAATTTCTCTGAAGATTATCTTTGAGTTGCAGACACGAGAACCAGACAGCGAGCTTGGGAGCGGCAGTCCCAGTGCCAACAGCAGCAGCAGTCGCCAGCTCCCCCCAAAGGCTCCCATTCACACGCACAGATATCGCATTAGATCTCATCCTCCACACGAGGAGCTCCACGTGTGCCCCAGGGAGGGAGAGCACCACAACGCACCGCACACAGCTGCCGCTGTCCTGGCTTTGTGTCTGCACAACTGTCTCCATAGTTAAGCCTGGGGGCACCCAATGCAGAGCACAACCTGCCTCACATCTAATCGCTGCATGGGGTTCAGCTCTCACTGAGCAGGACAAGAAGCACTCCTGTACAAGAAGCACTCCTGTGTAGCCACTCAATCAAAGCTGTACTGAAGAAGCCAAAGTCCTTCCCAAAGTTAGAGGCGCTGCACTCCGAGCGTTACTGCCTGACTGACCATGCTTTGAAACTCATTAAGATAGAGGAAAATAGAGCTCACCAAGTTAATGACCTGTTAGCTCCCTCTGAACCTTTCCACAATCAAGGCCAAGAGCTTCACCAATGATGCCAAGGCACAGCTCCCCTGTACCTCCATGCTCCACTGCTACCTTTGGTTCTGGCCAACCCCAGCACGTAAGGGGTCCAAAGCAGGCCACAGAGGTGCAGCCCCATGCAAGGGTTACCCCAGCAGCCCACCCACAGGCTGCAGCCCCTGCTTACCGACGTCTGTCCTCTCTTCAGCAGCAACCCTGGCAGCAGGTCCGTGTTGGCATCTGTGAGGGGATGGGGGGGTGAGTGGTGGGGTCCCCTCTTCTGGGGAACTGGGGGGGGGTTAAAGGATGGGGGGAACGAAGGATGGGAGATACGGAGGACTGAAGGACAGAGGATTGAACGACAGGGGACCGAAGGCCAGGAGAACCCAGGGACGAAGGGACTGAAGGACAGCTTCCATGCATCCCAGCAGTTCAGCCCCAGGACAAGGCAGAGGGGTGCGGGGTTTGGGAGCCAGGGTCGGGGCTGAGCTGCCCCATCGACCCCCCCGAGCCCTGCAGAGGAGCCTCAACCCACCGCCACCCCCCGGCCGCCGCTCACCGTATCCGTCGGTGATCTGAGAGAGCTGGATAGGAGCGTCCAGAAGCACCTGGCTGCAGCGCTGCGCCCGGGCTTCGTCCCTGCGGGAGAGAGGAGGGTCGGGAGGCCCCGGAGCCGCGGTCGGGCGGGTCGGGGGGCGGCCGGGCGCTGCTTACAGCTGGAGGCAGTTGAAGAGGCGCTGGCACACCTCGCGGATGGCCCGCTCGTCCTTGCCGTCCCGCGACACCTCCTGCAGCAGTTCGCCCACCGCCTCCACCAGCTCGTCCACCGACTCGAAGTCCGCGCCGCTGCTGTGCAGGATCCCTGCGGGCACGCGGCGCTATGCCTATCGCGACACTATTCCTATCGCGCTACAACCCACGGGCGGCCCCCCTCCCCCGAGAGGCTCTGTCGCGACTCCTCCGAGACGGGGCGGCGCTCACCCGTCACGTAAGCGAACACCTCGCCGTCCAGCTCCGGGAACTCGCTGCGGAGAATGTCGGAACACGACGCCATAGCGCGGCGGGAGCGGGGCCCGGCCCCAGTGCTGCCGCACGGAGCCCGGCCCCGCGGCACAGGCGGAAGGAGCGGCGGCGGCGGCGAGGCGCGGGGGCTGCCGGGAGAGCGGCGCCATGTTCGCGGGGGCTGCTGGGAAATGGAGTCCTAAGAGCGCGCGTGCGCGGTGCGGGGCACGGGAGCGCGCTGCCACGTGGGGCGCTGGGCACCGAGCGCCGGTGGAGCGGCGATGGAGTTTCGCAGCGCAGCCGCTGGTATTTTATTTCTGTTGTTGTTTTCGTTTTTACAGACGTGCTCCGGCAGCAGGCTCACAGAAAAGACGGAGCTGCCCTCCTCGTTCTGCGGCGCTGTGTCCGTGCTCAAGCACTCCAAGCACAGCACTTCCCCACAGCTGCCGAAAAGCACAGGGGAAAAAGCAAAACCTTGGATTCTTCCAGCTGCTAATACGTGCAGGCAGCCGGAAGCGCATTGATCAGGCAGTAAGAAATGCAGGTTCAGCCCCACTGTAGCTTTCAGGAAGCTAGGAGCCTCCCAGCATATACCAGGCTGCTATGGAAGCCACTGCGGGAACTGAGCACCAGCAACGTTGGAAATAAGCCCTGGGAATGCTAGGAATACAGGCACTCCTCCTTCGTTTTACTTATCTACCCCTACAGCAGCCCAGAGCTGGGCAAGCTACAGAAGCACGGCCCCAGAGCACAGCCCACCTCTTGTACCACCACTCCTCCCACAGAGCAGCACAGGCAGCCTTCTCCGTTCTACATACTTTATTAGATTCAGAGCTGGACAAATCACAAAGTGTACAAAATGGAGACCACACTACCAGAAGCGGGACTGTGGGTAGCAGCAGCATTCCTATGGCCCAGAAGCATTTGGTAGAAGTGCGGAGAGGGCAGGCTGGGGCAGGGGGCTCTTAGTGCCAGTTGCATTTTAGATTCCAGAGGACAGACCCTGTTCACATCCTGACAGAGCTCAGCTGACCCACACCCCCCGGGATGGAGGTGGCCTTATTTCCAATTCATTTGGAAAGGAACAACTGGCTCGAGCCAGCAGTGGGTTGGGGTAAGTGCTCTATGGACCTGAAATGCTGTGCCACCCACATACACACCAGCAAGAGTCTAAACCCTCATCCTTGTTTGGTCACAAACCTTCCCAAAGCAGGACTCTATACTGAAGACTTTGCAAGAAATAAGAAGGCGGTAAGATCCAGGGAGCCCACCGCCTCCTGTGGCAGAAGCCCAACAAACTCACCACCTCAGGCATCCCAGACTGGCCAGCAACATCTACCACAACAGCAATAGCTAGTACAGAAGCCAGGGTAACTTCAACTCAGATTTGTCCAGTCTATGTTTAGGTCTATTCTACGAGTACATATGCACAAGAACTTCAAAAATACTAGGATATGATGCAAGTAGTGAGACACCAACAGAAGAGTAGTTTAATGGTGGACGTTCTCTAGAAAGATCACAAGAGGATGGGAGTTAGACTAGCCCTTCCCCACCCTGGGACAGGGAGCAGGAGGCTGACTGCACCCCTGCACACAACCTGATCCTGAACTTCAGTTGCAGCGCGGGTGGAAACTGAGCACAGGCAGGAGAGTCTGCTCCCAGGTGAGCCACGGGGTCAGCCGATCTGCGTAGAGGGGCCAGGCAGATGTTCTCTGAATGTACTTGAAGACTGAGGAGACGTGGAGGATGGCTTGGAGAAGAGGGAGCCTGCCAGCCCGCTGGGGCTAGCACCTGGTCTCATAGATGCCACTCCTGCCAATGTACCTCACCCATTTTATCACATCGTGGTCACTGTAGTTCAGCTTTGGCTCAAAGACTTTCAGATAACGCACCTTCAGCCCAGAGGGCGCAAATGGGACCTAATGAACAAAGGAAAGGCAGCAAATCAAGTTGGAACACGGCGATAAGATACTCTCCATACACAGCCACTGAGGACCTCTAGGCTAAGCATCCAGAAACTCAGAGCCTCAAAAACTCAGAACTCAAAGAGCCGCCCCTCCCCACACGCATGGTGACAGACCCCAGTGGCTATAAGGACAATATTCTTCCACTAGCTTTGACACCTGGCTGACCTCACGCTAGGCAGAGCTGCACAACGGCTGGGGACAGGGAGCACTCAGAGCTGTGCAGTTCCCAGGAGGCCAAAAGGGGCTGGGCTGACAAAGCCTCTCTAAGGTTAGCAGCACCTTGGAAGGAAACAGGGACTCACCTCAAAGTTCATGGAGATGGGGGGCCGAGCCCACTTCTTCTTGTCATTGGTGGGCAGCAGCTCAATCTCCGCACTGATCTGGGATTCCTTCATTCCAGCCATTCGTTTTATCCTACCAGAGAAAGCACAGAAGTGACAAGGTGCCCAAGGTAGTTCTCCATGACACGTGCTCGCTGCAGATGAAGACTGAGCAGACTGAACAGACTGCCTTCCCAGACCCTCCCCACACAGCACCCTGACCAGCATGCTCACTTACTTCCACACAATGGCATTCTCACTAGCCTTGTACTTTGCCTTCCCTTTCATGCAGATAACCTGCACTCCACTCGTATTGAGGGGTGTTGGGATCCGGACCTGGAAGGCAGAGGATAGAGAACAGAAATCATACTGTAGCACTGGCACTCTCTTCTTCCACAGCACAGCAGCACCACCACACATCCGTAAGCACTCAGTTCACTTCAGTCCTGTGCAAGTATGAAAACTCTTTTGTGAGGACAACACAGCAGGGGACAACAAGCAGAGAGACAGAATAGGCCCACAGCTTACCTCTATCTTCTGGGCCAGCAACGAAGGTTTGAAATTTGATTTGATCACCACCTTCACTTCCAGTTTGGTCCGACCCACCTCCCGCACCAGGGGGATCACACGGAAAGGCAGGATGATGTCCTTAGTGGTTCGGTATCTGCAGGTACAAAAGGAGGAGTCAAACTCCCTCAAGCTCTCAAATTATACCAACTTCCTAAAAAGACAGCCTCTGCACGCTGAGCATGCTAAGAAGCAAACAAAGAAAACCACACAGCTATGTTTCTACCGCATCTGTAAGATTAGAACTTACAGAACAATCTACAGATTGCACTTGGCGAAGAGAGAAGGCAAGCGTAGCATGGTCTAGTGCTCGAGGACTGCAAGTCTGCCCAAGAACAGCACCACTGCAGCAGCAAGCTGCCAATGCCAGCCTGGCCATCCCCCACACCGTACCTCATGAGCTCAAACTCTCCATCCGGTGGAATGAAGCTGATGCTCCTCTCAGAATCAAACTTGCTGAGCCTCACACACTGGTGGAAAGTGCAGTCATCGATGGCGATCGACTGTTTGCCACTAAAACACAAAACAGAGTTAAACAGCTGCAAGCTACAGCCCCTGTACCTTGGCACAGCTGAAGTTTGCTCAGGCAGAAACTATTCTACAGAGCGTGTTGCCATTGCAGGTGTCCAGGAAATGGGGAGGCAGGGAGAGATTTAGGGGACAGCAGCCTCCTGGCTCAGACTTCCCTTGCTTTACCACTAAAGTCATATTTCAAGGCAATTGCTTGAAACAATTCTCCCCCTCCTCTCCCCAAAGCTGAGACACTTCTGTTGCAGCCAGAGGAACACGATGCTCAGGTCTGCCTGCCAGCAGCACCTCGGTGCTGCAAGGGAACTCTGCTAGCCCAAGTCTTCTTGCAGCACAGTAACAAGAAAACACTTTCCTGTCCACAAAGCTATCCCACTGCCACAAGCTAGGAGATGCAAAGTTTAGGCTCTTCTTGTTTGGAAATCTCTGCAGAGCTGTTGATTTCTACACTACTAGCAAGTGATCTGATTCCAGAGGGAAGCCCTTGTTCTCAGGCCAGCACAATAATCAACTTGCTGAGGACTGTAACCTGTGCTATAGTATCTAATCTACCCAGCTATCATCTATGCATTTAGGTTCGCTAGTTTAGCCTGACAGCACTCAGCTTGTGTTGAATTCCAGTAGCTAGGAAGATATTCTCAGGGCTAGGTTCTACAATTAGCTAAGAGCTCATTTCATCTACTAAAAGGGACCATAAAAATGAGAATTTAGCTGGCAGCAGAAGAGGCAGAAGTACAGAGAAGTGCTGCAACACGGTGCTGTGATATCTAGGCTGCCTCAACTGCTACAAGCAACAGGGTGACTGTGCCAGTGTGCAGCCAGTATACATAACAGGCAGGTTCCTAAGAGCCACCATTACCTGCACAAGTGGGAAGCAGACGTACCCCAGGCTGACTGTCTGATCAGTTTACACAAGCCATTGGTGTAGCTTGTGCCTCACAAGTGGGAGTCAGTCGTTCCTGCTCTGTTGCCCAGTCAGCATCAGCAGACAAGTTCCTTGGTTTCTACAGAACACTGTAGGGAAAGCCACACTGCCTACTAGTGCCCAGGTCTCAGGCAGCATTAGTTGGGATGTGACACAGCCACATACCACAAGCCAGAAAGCAACTGGCAGCAGCTGCTCCTTTGGGTCACCTCTGCTAAATACTTCTAGACAGTGACATCTCCTGCCTGTTGCCTGCTGGAGGACCACGACTGGGCAGAACCACCCAGCAAGAATCCCTGCCTGTTCTGCTTCTGTAACTGAAGAAATTAGCACACTTATACGTGAAAGCACTCACAGCACAGGAACTCTAGGCAGTGCTGCTGACTCTTCAGAGGCCTACACAGGTATTTTACCTGGGGTATTCCCCCACCCACTTGAGGCTCATTCATTTTATTAGCTAGATTCAGTTACAAGAAAGACAGCTTAAAAGTGACAGTGAAGTGATAGCTCTTGGTTTGGTTCTGAGATAAAAGGCAAATAGCAGCTCAGCTGTTTATGGGAACCATCTAGGAAAGTGTCTGAGGTCTGAATTACATGCACAAGTCACACAAAGCAAGAGACAGGGAGAAGAGCAGAGTGCACACAGTTGAAGCAGATTATCTACCTTCCCAATTCACTGGGGGGGTCAGCAAAAAAACAAACAAACAAAAACAAAAAACAACAAACAAAATGACAAAAGAAACAGCTCAGTCAAAAATGGTTAGTGGGAGAAAAGTGAGTCCCTTTGCTTCCCCCTCTTTCCCTGCCCTCCTGTTCGAGAAGAAGGCATAAGACCCATCTTCAGCTCTAAGGTGCATGCTGACTGAGGCATATTTGGAAGGAAGGCAGCTGGGCTCCCAGAAGTGCTGAGTCTCCAGCCCATACAGCCTCCCATGTGACAGCAGCAGGCGCTTGCATATTATCTTGTCCACCATTCTGATTTATGAAAACAATCCGGGTGGAACAGGCTATTGTCAGAGTGGCTCCTTCGCTGTTCCTTGGGAAGGCTGGCTACAACCTATTAGAGGATTCTGTACTGACTACAGCTGCTAAAGACCAGCTCTGGGTTAATCCACCTTGAGAGAACATTTCCAGGTACAAAGAGCCCACACTTATCATTACGCTTGAATTTTAAAGATGACAGCCCAGAGCTGCTGTTGTACAGGCACGAAGTCAGTCACCCAAGACATGGAAGTCATTCCACATTCTCACACGAGTCCTGCTATACAAAAACCTTCTGATCTGGGCCCCTAAGTTCAGTAGCTCACATAGCAACAGACCTACTCACAGAAAAATCAGCAGTGATAGCTGAAGGGAAAAAAGGTAAGTTGCTTCTGTCAGATCAGATATGCTACCAAGCATTGCCCTCTTGAAAGAGTCCCAGGTGGCAAATACCTTTCACCACATGCCTCTCACCTTTTCCCCGTTTCATCCGCAGTCCCTTTGCCCTGTTTTTCAATGACAATCTTGTCATTCATGCCAAACTTGCACTCTGGCATCCCACTCAGGTAACTCTTCATCACCACTCTGCCAGAGACGTGGGCACTCAAAACCTGACCTGGAGTAGAAAAGAACACAGTTCAGGATACTTAAGCACTCAACAATTCCTCAAACCAGGAAAAAAAGACAGCTTAATAGCTCCCACTTACCTTGGGGGGACATCAAGAGGTTCACACTCTCCAGCACATCAAGGAAGAGTTCATTGCGACGATATTTGATCCCTTCACGTCTCCACCCAATCTGTCCAGTCACCTGGCTGGTGATCTGGGACTGCTCTTCCTTAGTCTGAAGGGAAAGAATCACACCTTAAGACTCTAGATAAACTGAAGGACTAAGAAAGCTTGCCATAAACCAAAAAGAAAGCACTTGCCATTTACAGTACACAAATACTTTTGGTAATAAAGATTTTAAGTGTAGTGACACACCTGACAGCATCACAAAAGCATTCCTCCCTCGGCACAGGAATCCTACACCAAACTAAACATTAGTCAGAGACAGCAGGAAAGCTGCTTCCATTGTTAGCTGCACGTTAGGCCACATTTCGGTGTGAGGAGTACTGGGCTAAACTGATGACATTCAAACCACACCTGACACATCAATCTATAAGTAAGAGAGACAGGGCAGTTTGCACCCTTACCCAACGTAAGACCCAAGGGCCATGAGGCAGCTGGTACCAATGACTGCAGCCATTATCATGCCATTTGGGACAACAGTTGTGCTCCAGCACTAGCCTAACACACACCTGACAGCATCTGTGCTCTAAGCCTCCTACGAGCATTAAGGAGTGTGCTGAGAGGCACCAGCAGGTTTCCTACCTGATGCTATAGGCGGGGTCCAATCACACGCAGAAAGTGAAGAAGTAGATGTAGAGCAGCAAGTGTGGTGTACACAGGGTTAGACAGGCAAGCAGGTCAATAGCAAGAGAAGGAGGAAGGGAGAAAGAGGCAGGTTAGGCTTAAGGCTACCTCAGGGCAGGAACAAAGCAGGCAAGCTCATTGCTAATTAGGTAGCAAGTCAGCACAAACAAGACAAGGAGCTTTAACCTCTAGCTCAGAAAGCACAGCAACCTTCCTAGCAGTGAAAAGTCTTTTCAGACACAGCCCATGACATACCACCCCAGTGCAAAGTAGGACAGAGGGAACGAGCCAAATACCACTCCCAGCAGTGGACTCCACTCCTAAAGCAAGCTGTGGATGTTTACCACGGCACAGATGCCTGATGTCAGGACATGGTACCCAGGGCTGCAGGCATCTTAATAAAACCCAGTTCTGTAAGAAGTTGTGTCCTTGTCGATCCGGCCTCTTCCACCAGAGTGGCAAGGTGGGTTCTTCCCCAGCAGCCTTGCACCGGGCCCACAGGGTGGCAGTACACAACCACAGTTTAAAGCCAGTGGTGGCTTTGTTCTCGCCAGGGTCGGTCACTCCTTGAGCAAACAGAGCCATTATCAGAACACTGACAAGGGAGAGTGTTCTGTACTCCACTGGGAGCTGCCTAGGCAAGTATTCAATGCAGTACGAAATACTTCTCCCCAGACCACCAGCTCTGGAAAGACCACTGTAACCACAAAACGTGGAGTATTCAATTCTTCACTGAAAAGGAAAAAAGCTGAGTTTAGAAATTCTGCCACAAATGCAGATTTTGTTCCTTTAAGTCAGCGGGCCAAGGAAAACATCATCATGAACTAAGCAGAGATAAAAGAGCACGGATAACAGATGACCTGGTCCCAGATTTTAGCCTGACCTATCTGTCAGAAATTGGCTGTATGTGAAAGAGGAATTTGAGGCTTGATGTGCCAGAGTAAATAGCAGACATGGAAACATGGAAAATTCCATTTCCATTGCTCCCCCTGAAATACTACGTCTGGAAAGGATTGCTTCTGCTCTTTTTGAGCTGGGATGCACAGAACTCCAACAGAGCAGATAGCTGCGGGCTGTGATTTATCAACAGCCATAGATCAGAACTCCTCTCTAAAGGGAAAACACCAAGCCTATTGTTGAGCAAGGTAAGGTGCCCTGGTAGTAATGTGCAAACAAAGGGCTTATAACAAAAACAGACAACAGCAAAATAAATAGGGAAGGAAGTGAGGGTGGTAGAGCTTTGCTAGGAACAGGAGCTGACTCAGCTGCCTTGAGTGCTGACCATCCAAAATGTCAGACTGCAAAAGGCCAAACAGATTTATGCTAGGGTTCTGAATAGGAGACTGGGACCGGATGCACTCACATCTGGCTACTGATACACACGTGCCCTCTTGCAAAACACTGCTCTTCTAGCAGAATATATGCTGCTCAGAGGCAGCTCCTCTCTCTTCCCCTCAGTTTCTTGAGATACTGAGTCTTACTTAGAAGACTAAAAGGAGTTCTTAGGAAGTCAGTGCTAATAAAATAAGCTAAAACAGAGCCTACAGAGTCTTTGACCTCTGCTTATCCTCAGTCACCAGGCAGCCTCCTGTTGAACACTTCATTTCTGCTTACACCTTGGGGCTGAAATTTCATACAGATCTACTTTGCAGACAGCTTCAGACTGACTTCCAGCTTCTCCTTGACTCACTTACTAAATAGATGATAGAACTGAGTATTAGGTTAAGTCCTCATTATGAGTCGCATGGCTCTGTCAGAAGAACAAACAAGCAATGTGCCCCAGGAGCACACGAAACAGTAACTACAGCAGTCCTTTTGTTTCACAGATGTTGAACATGAGTTGGGATGAGAAACCTAGTTTTGAGGAGTAATCTGCAGCAATAAGAGCTAGTTTGAAAAACATTCCCTCAACAGTCCAACTTGTGTCTTTTTCTCCTCAGGAGCAATTTATCTTCTAGCCTCGTGTAAGCTTTGCTGCAAGAATTACTATCGTAACAGATGTGCAGTGGAGAATCTCACCTCTAACACGAGAGATCCCAGACTGTAAGGATGCATCTTCAGCAACAGAGTAACATCACCTTCCTGACTGCCAGCAAGATCCAGAAGGCTGAAGAATGCTTCATTTCAAAGACAGGCACGAAAGCCTGATAGCTAAAAGCAGCAAAGACTTGCAGAGAACAGGCCTGCTCAGTGAGAGCCATGCACAGGACAGCTATTTCTAGTTCAGCAGGCAGATGTGTTTATCCTGTGTCAGAAGGTGACACAGATCAGTACTTGAAGGCAGTCATCATTTACAAGCGAGGGACTGTCACCACTCTAACACAGGGCCCTTCCTCTCACATCTCATCAGGTGTCAGCGTGGTGTTTCTCAAGTGACTCTGGCACCTGCACCCAGCACAGGTCAAACAGCTGGGTAGTTAGCTGCACTTTCTTGAACAAGTTTACAGAAGATTAGCCAGCAGAGCAATGCTGTACCCCAAAATCCCTCTGGTTACCTGACTCTTGATGCCTTGCTGAGTGATGAAGGTCTTCAGGGCCCCTGTTTCAGAGTTCTGAGGATAGCCAAAATCCAGGATTTCTACAAGAGAGTAAAAGACAATTAGCTCAGAGCAACCAGCCAGAAGCGCAAGAGACACGCCAACAACATCAACAACCGCAGTAAGGAAAGGGTTACAGAAGAACCAAGTGCAAAATCATACAGCAAGCTGAAGGGAAACATCTCACCGTCCAGCAGCTCATAGATCAGCACGAAGTTGTTCTTTATGTTTTCTTCACTGATCTTTCCGAAGTAAGCAGTCATCACGTCACACATCTTGTACAGAAACTCAAACACCATGGCAGCGTTGACGTTCTGCTTGGTGACAGCAGCCAGCCAGATGTTGGAGCGTTTGACGTGGAAGAAACTCGTGCGGGCGATGTTGGTGACCGGCGAGCGGACCTGCTGCCGCGCGTGGATGACATTGACGCGGAAGGCGTCCACGGCATTGCGCCTACGAGGCCAAAGACAAGTCACCACCACGTGCACAGAAACAGGCAGCTGCACAGCTCTGCGTACGTGAATACAGTCAGACATCGAGCTAACGCACCCAGCTTACTCTGGATAAGTCCTGGGGATGTCACAGCCGACAGGGACAAACGAAGGCTCTGAGCAGAGTTGGATGTTAAAACTCTGTATGGACTCGAGGAAATAAAGCTAGTGGTCTCTGCAGTTTTGTATGACAATTCTAATTGCAGGCAGAAAGAGAAGCTAACCCCATCTGGAGTTAGATGGCAGAGAAAACCTTCCTTCTGCTTATTTTGCTGATCAATTACCATAGCCAAGAATGAACACTAAAAAAGGCTGTGGCTCAAAGAAGAGTCTGGTTTTGACCGGGCTACTTAGTATCTAATCTGCACGCCTAGGCCTTCACACTCTTGCCCCAAAACAAAGCTGCAGTCTCCCCTGATAGGACAGTTCCCCCAGATACACCTCTGAGTTCAAAAAACCAGGATAGCTGCCCAGGTCACCCAATAGATGTCAGTGCCTGCACACACCACAAAGGGCAATTTTAATTCTCAGATTCATCTCACCTCCACATCCCAGGTACCATGGAGGGCAGGCTGAAAGCAGCAAGCAGGATTAGGAACGTTTCTGACTTCCCAGTTACGTGTCCTTTCTAGCCTGCTATGCCTCAGAGCAGGTCTCTTGCAGACAGCAGCAGCACTGCATTATGTGCACTGGAAGATCCAGTACTTGTGATGGGAAGGAGCCCAGCACAGTGCAGAAAAGGTGCTGTGCAAGTTTCCCCCAGCCACTAACATTGTTAATCTGAGCTAGCTTCACTATACACCACCGACAGGGAACAAATCAGTCCCAGCTAAACATGGATGTCTGCATGATACTCTGGATGTCAGCTTTCCCACACTATAGAGTTTTTTCATCCTGTAGCTACAAGTCAGGATAAGCTCCCCAAACTAAGTCAAAATCCACTAATTTTAAGAACATTGGAAGGAAGTCTGAGGGCTTCATGTAACAGGACAGACTTAAAAGCAGTAGTCCACATACCAAGCCAAGACACATCTAGTGCTTTATTACTCATATCCTTCCTTTAGATTACGTAGTACAACAGGGGCTCTCCTCACTGCAGTGTCAAGGGCATGGTACCAATTACCCACACCATGTTTGAGAGCAGACAGCAGTAACACCCTTGCAAGCAAGGCTGCACGCAAATGCTCATCACAGTCCAGCAGGCAGTTCCAACTTTGAAAACAAAGGATATTCAGAAGAACATACATTATCATAGTAGGTATTCTTTCCTAGCAGAAGCCTCTTCAGTAAACACTCTCCCTTGTATGCAAAATTCTGGTGTTCAAATATCTCCCAGGCTTTACAGCTCCAGAAGGCTTGTAAATTTGATTTAAATTAGTATCTGCTTCCCTCCCCTCCCTTACCCCCCCACAAGAAAGTAGTTAACCTACTGTAGAACAAGATCTAGAAGTCCCATTCCTCCCCTCCAGTAAGCTTTTCAAGGAAAGTTCTGCTTTCTCTGAGTGGCAGCCCTCCCAGCCTCAGGTCCTAGCCCACTAGCATTAGTGCCAGAACCAGCAGTCAGACTGGTGTGTGCTACAGGAGAAGCCTCGGGTCAATGAAGCTTCTCTAGCACACTGACTGCCCACTGCAATGCCAGTCATGGCCTACCACGCGTCTCTTACCTATTGCTACAGCAGCCAATGAGATGGGATGGACAGAAATGGCGCCAGCGGAGAAAGGAGGAGTGACAGCAACAAGAGAAAGGGTTAGAAACACACACACAAGGCACAATGAATCCAAAGAGATAAGGAGAGACCAAACAGCACCCCCTCCCCCTGGGCACAGAAGGCCTAGGAAGTACTGGCTGGGAAGTAACAAGCTGTGGCAGCAACAAAGCCCTCGCATGGCACAACACAGACATGCCATGGTCAGACTGCCAGTGTCACAGACTGGCGTTTGGTTGGATTTCAGGACTAATGGGGCCTTTAGTCCACGTCACATCTCAGATATCTAGGCTGCTCTGCTACCATGGGGCATGCCTCAGTAGGAAAAAAAGGAGAAAAAAAAAGAAGTGAACCCTCAGTGTGAGGCACAGCCTAGAGATCACAGAGTCCCAGGTTTCCTTTTTCTGGTGTGCCTCATAACAGCTGCAGTCTGAGCGGGCATTGCTATGGCAGTGCTCTCATTGGAAGCTGTTTGGGTTGATGCCTCCTGGGTTGGTCCAGCCACCAGGAAACACAGTGAGTTAGACAGAGCTTGGAGCACATCTGGAGAGATACAGCTCAGATTCAGACACTGCTCCATCCAGCTTGCACTTTTTCCTTAAGGATCAAGAGCCATGAAGCAGAAATGATGTATTAGAAGCTCAGAAACCAAATTCCTGTTTAAAGTGCATGCAGTTTGTCATGTAAGCTGCTCAATTTCAAATGGCTTTTTTTTTTTTTTTAAATCAAATAGCTGCATTTTTAAAAGCAGGTGAGTTCTCCCAGAGACAATGTCACTGAGAATCAAGACGTTTATGGTCACAATAGAGCCCTCCATGGTATCCTGAATTAAATGCATGGCACTTTGCTCATATTTTTAAGAGGCTGTTCATGCATGCAACTAGCTGCTGCACAGATAGATGCACTACATGCACTGAAGCCATTCTCCTAAGCTGCAAGCAAAGAAAGCCCAAATTCTGTGGGGACTGTTTTCTGCCTATATCAAAGTCAAGGGAAGGACTTCTTTGACTGCCACTTTGCTCATTTGAGCTAGAATGTGCTTATTTAGACCCTTTAACTACGCAATGGGAGATGCTCTCATTACCATGGATAGCTTTTCATCTCTCCCAGCACACAGGCTGAGGCTTCAGAACATCAAAGGCAAGTGCCAAGACCAGGGAGTCTTACAGGTCACTCACTCCGTACCCCTATGAAGATGACAGCAGCTCTGCCTATGTCCCATTCAACCTACCTCCCTGCAAGCCAGATGGGCTCAACTCCCTGCAATTCAGATCCATCAATTAAGAATTAAAAGACTGAAGCATTGTAGAAATCTATCAGATGCTTGCCTTAGAGACAAACTTCCACAGAGGAGAGCATAAGCTCTCCCTCTGAAGGTGAGGTAGGGCACTTAAAAGCTTCCAAGTATGCCTGGTACTGATGTTCACATTCAGAAGAGGAAATAGTGGATATCCAACTTCACTTGCTTGTTGTAGAGCTCTGATACTGTTACTTGGTAGCAAAGTAAGACAAGTGATAATTGTTCTAAGAGCACTTGCTTTTATAAGGTTATGAACCTAAAAGTCACAAACTGGGTTTGAAGGCCAGTTTCAGGAGTCCAACACCTGAAGGAATAAGCTCAGTTAACAGCCAGCTCCATCTCCACCTGAGTCACAAGACTGACACTAAGACACTTCCACAAAAATTGAATGAAAGATTCACTGAAAGCAACACTAACTCCTAAAGTTCTAGAGAACATTCGGATCTTTTGGGCACCTATAACTGAAAGAAAAAGATAAGACTGGGTCAGGTAGGAAATCCAATTTTCTAGTTTTGCCCCACCAGATATGTAATAAAGTACTTCTTATTAAGTCACTCCAGAGGGAGAACAAGCCAAGACAAAAGTTGTGGAAGATCACTACATTGAAATATTTAACTCTTCAGCTTAAACTTAGAGGGACAGGATGCCTTTTAAATTAAAAGTGTCAGTTCAAGTACAGAGCAATCAAAGTGCTTTAAGTTTGCAAGCCACAGAAAACCCAAGACCTCACTGCCAGGAACTGCAGCAACAGTGCCTCTAGCCCCACATACAGCACATTCTCAAAATTCATCAATAATCCAACCTACCTTCATTCAGTCACCAAAATACCCATTAATTAGGGGAACCTCACAGATCTGGTACAGGAATTGCTCTGAGGAGCTTCAGCCAACAGACTGGCAACAGACTGTTAGAGTTAACACAGCAGAGACAGAAGCTCCATAGCCAGCAGTTCTCTGCTTCAGCAGTACCAACGTTCCTTGGCTCAGCTCTGTGGAAGATTTGAGGTAGTTTGGCCATATTTTGAACTGCTACCTTGCTCTGCTTCAGTCAGCTTAGAACAAGTCAAGAGATGCTTAAAGCTCACTAGGTGAAGCCTTATTACAGATACCACTGACCACTACTGTCCCATCAGTGAAACTACAGAACCCTTCAGGAGCTACTTTTACTCAGCTTTAACCTCCACTAGACAATTCATACCCTGAAAGGAACCTAAGTGAGCAATGTCAGCCCTTACGTGAAGCGCAGTGACGTATCTACGCTTACTGAAGTGTTTCAGAGCTTCCCACAGCTTTAGTTACCTGATGCACACCAGGCTGGCATAGAATTGGGGCACAGAACATTAGAGCACAAGGGTGGCTACTATGAAACTGCTGATAGCATCAAAGTGCCAAAGACCAGAGGCAGTCTTCTGCCTGCACTCAGTACTGGACACCTGAGCTGGAAACTCACTCAGAGCCCTGGTTACAGCGCATGGCAGACAGTTCCCACATTGCTCCTCCCTTAATGTTTTAACAACTACAGTGAGGCGGGCAGACTCCTGCAATGGCAGCCTATGTTGTTGAAGCACTTGGACTAACAGCCACGTCTCTAAATACAGAAAGAAGTCCTAGCTTTGCCTGCAGGTTATCCTTTACTGCCATTGGCAGGTGATCTGGGCTTAGTAAGCTCAGCTATTTCAGAACTAGGCCTAGAGCAGCAAGTTGAGTTGCAGTCTTACATGCATGCACAGCTAATGCAGAACAAAGCAGCTCTAGGTTGTTGTCTTCACCAAAGTTAGACAGAAGTGCAAAGAGCAAGGATGCAATGGAAGCACTTACCCAATGTCATCCCGGTAGACTCGAGAGATTAAAACCTCTCCTTTATGATTATAGATGAATAAGCCTCCAATCATGATGGAACTTTAATCTTCTCTTCCCATGTTGGTTAAACCTGGAGCAAGAGAGCACACATGTTAGGTTGCACGATGACAAACAGCAGGGTCTGGAACCACAAGCAAGCCAGACTCTTTATTTCTACTACAAAGCATGCATCCCTGCAGTGGAGATACAAATTACATCACTGTACAGCAGGGAGATCTTCGCAGCAAGTACACATTGGTTTAATCATTGCTTGCCCAGGAAGACTGCTTAACTTTGAAGAGATAACAGATTCCACAGCAGCAGCCACTGATCTCGTTGCTCCAGTTGCAGGACAAGACGCAATCAAGCTCCTAGAAAGATTTTTCTAACCGTTCAGTTTTGCAGATTATTTAAGCAGCATCCTGACCAAGTTCCACACACCCCTGCTTGGGATCACAGCTGCCCCATAGGATAGGCTGTCTTAGTACCTACAAAAAAGCTAGCAGTTGTCTAAAAAGCTTACCTGGCTAATGACAATGGCTTGTTCAGAGTCTTGCTTATCCATAAGCTAGCAACACTGCACATCAAGACCGTAAGTAGTATGCTACTTCAATAAAGCAAAAGGTGATAGGGAACTGTCACAATGCACGTGGAGTCTATGTGCTGCTCCAACTGCTTTCACAGCTTAGAATTGGTATCTTGAGCTTGGGTTCTTGGACTTAATTTCTAAAAGCATCAGCAACTTGCCCTCAAGATAGACAGATGCAGTACAAACTATGATGAGCAGAGGAGTCACTCAAACTAAGCTACAGAATACTATGATTTAGCAGTGTTACAGCCTTTCCTGCACCTTAGCAGCAGTGCTGAATAACATCTGTGAGTTTTGCTTCAGAGTCAAAACATAGTCTGCACAACAAGCCATGAGAGCAGATCTCAGTCACGAGACACTTCAAGCAGGGGTGGTGCCTGAAGTGACCCTCTCAAACTGCTAACCTTCTCTTTCTGTAGATTGCTTTAAGGAGATCTGCATAGCCAGTACACCCAACAAAAGCAAACAGCCTCTTTTTCTTCCTCTCCAAAGCGCAGTTACTTTACCAGAGCCATTCCTGTAGTCATACACACTCCCACTTCACCTCAGCCCCAGGCACAATGCCCACTCACACACGTGGCTGCTTTGCTCAGCCCAGGGAAGAGCACTGCACACGTGACAGGGCAGGTCATGTAACCAGGCCTTGGGACAATCACCTAGAACAGGAGATAACCAACCATGCCCACACTGCTGTTTGGGAGATTAGCCTCCACCCACTTGTCTGGGGTGGGTGGAAAGGATAGGGAGGGTGAGCCTAGAAACAGATGCTGAGGGCAAACTGATACTGTTTGTTCAGGAACAGCAAAAATGAAGTCAAAATGACCTTGTCTCAGATAGTCTCAAAGGTCAGAGAAACAGAACACAAAAGCAATGAACACATCAAACTAGAAGGGCCTCCAGTGCAAAAGCCTGCAGTATTAAGAGGATCTTCTAACTCTTACATTTAAGAAAATAAAGGAGCTACTTGATGGGACTGTAGCTGCGAGTTCTGTCCTAAAACAAGATATATATATATATAATAGTGAATAACTACTTCTACTTTCAGAAAGAAATGCTTGAACTTCAACACTTTCAGCACCCCAATTAGCTCTCAGAGAGCCATACTACACGTACTTTTCCACTATTGGTGTTCAGCTTCACAAGGAAAGAAAATATTTTTTAAATTACCTCTCAAATCAAAACAGTGAGAAAGACAGAAGAGCTCTCAAGGCTCACACATGGCTTTTACTCAACACACCCTGCTGGCTGCATCCCTGGCTACTAAGACTGCCTCCTGCCACTTGTCAGTGGCTTCATGTGGCACTGACATCAACATTCATTCCAGATAAGAGACAATGATCTCCTTTCAGGCTGCTGCAGCGCTGACTTCCACTCTGGGTATGTATCATTGCTCCCAAAAGTGATGCAGAGTTCTCACATCCTCTTTCAGACCTGTACAGAAGAGTCTCCTAGAAGCTTATGCAACTGGTCAAAGCTGGATCATATGAATCCTACAAACCCTTTCCAGAAGATTCCTAGAAAGCACATCCTAGTCTTAAATATAATCTCCCTCTTGGGCTTTAATGCTGCTTAAGTTATTTGTTCCACTATTTTTAGCAGAAAGGAAACATCTGCTTTGATGAGCAACAGGATCAGCACATACAAGACAATGCATCTTGCTAGCATGGCAAGCCAAGTACTTTCTGAAAAAAAGTATGAATGTTCACTACTGTGCTAAGAACACACAGGAGATCGCTGATGAAGCTTCCTGTTGGAAACCAGAAGCCTTCTCTTGGGGAAATCTAGGTGTTTTAGATGTTTACTGAGATAAGGAGGCCATCCCTTCTCCTACGTTAGATGAGAACACACTCTGCAATAGTTTCACTTAAGTTATGAAGTTAAACATCAGCATTTTTAACTGCACTGCAGTCCCAGGCAGCGGAGTCAACTGCTTGCCTGTACTTAGAATAGGCGCCTTAGAGGACGAGCAGATACAGTGTTACACAAACATTCTCAGTCTTTAAAAATCCCTCCAAGCCATTCCCGACTTTGCAGATCTTCTCCACTGCCTTCAATCAACTCTTTCCCAGAAAGCCATTTTCCTACCTAACTCAGTTCCTCTTGACAAGGAAGCTGCTCCATGCTTTGGTCTTTCTCAGCGCTTCCCTCTGAATGTTTTCCTTCTGGAAGGAAACTCAAAACCACAGAAGTTATTCAGGATGTCAGCAAACCATGGCACAGACAATATCATCACTCTGCTTTGATCTGTTTTCTTGGTGGTTCATAGAGTTTGGCTTCCTAAAACAAACAAAAAGCAAACACCCAGCAGATCACACCAAATTCAGTCTTCAGGATGGTGGATCACACTGCAGGTAAAGCTAGAAGTACCTCAACTCCCTAACCTTCCTACTTCCTCTATGTATCATTATACCTTTTATAAAGTGGAACACTAAATTCAGGGTGCAAGTCCCACCACTGCCTGTCATCCTCACCTACTTCACTCTTCCTTCTCCAAATAGCTTCACATCTGCACACTGTACTTTTTGAAAGAAAACAGGATCACTCTTACTGCAAATCCTCACTTGCTATCAAAGAGGAGCACGCAGAGAGATTTGTTCCCAATCAGCTGATGCACATTAGCTGTGCTATACAGGCAACACGACCAGGCATTGAAGAATTCTGTGCTGTGAATCCCTGGCTAATGTTTCACTTACTACAGGTGCAGCCAAAGAATCAGGACTGCTCTGCCAGGAGGCTTGCTATTTTTCTTTCATTTTGGTGCAATGGAGCCGTTCCTTCACAGTGTGCTCACGGTGGAAGCTCAGAAGCACTGAGCACACCCCAGCACCACCACTTTTCCTGGTCAGATCGGTGCCCATACTCCCTCTCCACTACAACGACTTCCATCAGCTCAGATCTGCACAGCTGGGAAACTCAAGAGGTGGAATGACTGGCCCAAGGACATATGAACAGATGAGAAGCAAGCGACACAAAGAGCACCATGCAAGAGAAGTTGCTTAAAGCCTAACAAAGAGAACGGCTCTTAAAGACTACAATGGCCCTCCTTGAAGCAGTTGCAGTGAAAATAAGCTCGCTTTGTTTTGATCCTCTCCTTTGAGCTTCAGAACAAGCTTCCGAGATACTTGTTTCAACTGTTTCAAGGTTACTGTAACGAAGGAGTTTAGCGCTGCACTTCTGACCCACGAAGATCTTCCACCCCTTCTTAAATAATGAGCAAGTTTCATTTCCAAAGCTGATGTGAAAAGCAGCAGCCTGCCACGGTTAAGAACTGCAGGGAACAGCACTCAGATTAATTTGTAACTGACATTCAGTGACTCAGGGCTGTTGAAATCAGAACGCCCCAGAACAAGAAATCCACCACTGGAGATGGGTTCATTGGCTCGCAGTGCTTGGCAACGTGACTCAGAAAGCTCCCAGTAACTGCATTGCTCAATCGGCTCCAGTGACTCATTCTGCCCCTCTCCACAGCCAGCCCTTCGGAGGGAGGTTGTGCTGCATTGTTTTTGAGTTTCCTCGGGCTAACAGCTCATTGCAAGGCAGCTGAAGAGCAAAGCCCAGCGCTTCTTTGACTGTTTCCAAGTGCCTGCAAGCCAAGGCGACTAGCTGAAGCCTCTGGCTTAACGGTCTGTCAACCACATTTTCAGAGCCACGTTCCTTCTGTTTCACAAGCTTGAACATACGGCAACCCACTCCACACTGCTAGTTACCACGTTATTTTTCTGGTTATAACATAGACGGGTTTATTTTGGTCAAGGTGCAGAGGAGATCCATCTGAATACTGAATTTGCACCAGCTGGTGACTAATCAGATGGA
Source organism: Lagopus muta (assembly GCF_023343835.1). Lineage (NCBI taxonomy): Eukaryota > Metazoa > Chordata > Aves > Galliformes > Phasianidae > Lagopus > Lagopus muta. The sequence goes on from NC_064441.1 coordinate 8,169,701, forward strand.
TTTAGAACAACAGTCCTCTTCCAACAGAGCCCTGTTTCTCCAAGCAGCTAACGGCTGGGGCTGGAGATCTGACTGAATGCTGTTCCTACAAATACCTACGGCCAGTTTGCTTCCTGCCCTGCTGCCAAGTGCTCACATTCCAATACGTTTCTATTCCAGACCATAAATAGAAGGCTGAAGCATCCTGAAGAGCATCAGAGCCGGACCACATACTTACATGCACTTACAAACCCACCGGAGTCAAGGCTGTGTGGAAATGCCTTAAGGGAACCTTAGTAGCAAAGTTACCATCTTAAAAGCCTGCTACAAAAAGCAGTAAGTACAAAAGCAGACCGCTGGGATGTGGATTTAAATGCATGTCAGACCTATGCCAGGAGTTCCTTTAAAAGCCAGACGTTGCCCTTTCACACCTACATTGTGCCACACACCTGGAATGCAGCTCGGTGCAGCAGCATCCTGATGCCAGGCTGTCAGTAGCTTCAATTCTGAGGTGCAACACGTGGCCGGCCTGGGAGCTGCCCATGGACACGAGGCACTAACTGCAGCTTCCGCACCAGAAGAAAAACACCTTTCTGCAGCTGCCCGTTCTTTAGGGAAGGAAAGACAAAGCTGAATTTCAGCCTGAACCCTGGATGCACACAGACATTCAAACGAGTGATTTTCTCCAAAACTGATGTCCCATAGCCTGAAGTCTTCCACGCGACACCATTTAGAACAGCACCAGCTTCAGCCAACAGGACAGACGTCACAACGTTGTCACCTGACTTCTGAAAGTGCGTGCACAGAACTGAGCACAAAAAAAGCTGACCTGCTCAAACTCATTGCTCAGGAAAAACAACAAACTGCTACTCAGTTTCCTACAGCAGGATATTTCTCCCAGGTAAGAGGTGCTTGTTCTAGCCCTAAAAGAACAAGGCACTGCCTGGAAGAAACCTATCAACAGCAATGTGCCAACATTACGAGTGGTGGAACAAACATAAAAACTGAGAATATAAGCAATTTTCATTCAGGAAAAGATGTGGTTGTCTATAAGCCTCCAAAACAGCTTCTCAGAGCCCCCCCAGCACAGTCAGCAATCTGCTGCTGCAGCGTAGGTCTGTGCAGCAAAACCCTTAAGTGCCCTCTGAAAAGGCACAGAGCTAACGGCAGCCAAAGAGTAAGTGCTCAGGAGCAGCCTGACAGTAGGACAGCTCTCATACTGCAGCTACAGTTTCTCACTACCAGCCAAGCACCAGCAGCCTCAGAATTTGGAAAGCTCGGTAGCTCTGTGATCACACGAGTGTGTTCATCCACTGATTTTAAAAGACAGCTTTAGGAACTGCTGTATTTCACTAAGTCAGCTGTGAATTTGCCACTCTTGCTACAGTGAGATATCTCCGGAAAAAAAGAGGCTTAGCACTACAGGTATGAAAATGAGCTTGCTACATGGCCTGCTTAATTACCTTCCACTCAGCCACTGACAGAGCAAACCACTGAAGCCTGACCAACAGATCTATGTGGACTTCTGCACACCTGCAGACAAGCCCACGTCTTGGAGCAGGGCTGTGGCTGATAAGCTGTGAGCATCATGAAGGTTCCTGCGTCATCAAGGACAGTGGATGAATAGCGTGAAACAATCAGCAGCAAGCTCAGGAACCAGCTACTCTGGGATCATCACTGCTATTAAAGGGCTAGGAGTTTCCTCGCAGCACTGACATCACCTTGAATGAAAAGAGGAGTGTTCATTACGTACAGAGTCCATCTTGGAAGCAGCAACCACAGATCCGTCAATAAGCTGGCAGAGAGCAACCAACCCATTTAGTAGTCTATTAAAAGAAAGTTTGGGTTCTGACTTAACAGTAAGTAAGACTTCTGTGCATTAATGAGCTTATCCAGCTAAGCAGTTCGAGGTACATTAGCCGCTGGAGCTCTCATCCAGGAAGAAGCCAGGAGAGGTACTGCAGCTCTCACAGGACCAAGGGCAAACCCACTGTAACGGTTTCTGCATTCCAGCAGTCGCTATGATCTTGGACAAATGACAGCAGTAGAAGCAGGAGGCAGATTAGTCAGGCTGCTCTGGCAAACAAGCTATTTAGGAAACTAGTCTTTTCAAGCTAGCACTAGCTGTTATCAAACCCAAAGGCTTAAGGCTTACCTCAATGTCATCACGCACCAGCTAATCCGAGAACCTAAGCTTTGCTTAGAGTGATGCATTAGCCACTGTCCAGGAGGCCATGGGCCACACCTGGTTTTAAAGAAGAGTAGCTGCAATCCTGGGGAAGACAGGCTTCGTAATTTAATTAAGACACACATCGTGAGCTAAAGAGCTCCAGAGATAAGCCCGTCGGTTTCAGAGGAGCCGTTCCTATTTTAAACCCAATCCCATAAATCCCCACAGCCAGTGGGCAGGAAGAGAAGCACGTTGAACTCTTAGCAGGCTCCCCTCCTACAGCCTGTCTCTGCGTGCCGTGCTGCACGCCACCAGCCTAGGGGGGAACGAGAGCAGTCCTGATGCAGGGAAACACGACAGGCTCCATTATTCAAGCACCATGCACCCCCTCCACCTTAAAACACATTCACAGCTTTTAACTGTACAAGCTCAGGAAACTGATGCAAGACACCGCGCTGCACTAGATAGCTTCATCTTACCTCTGCACCAAGAAGTAATGAAGCCAAGAAAAGTTTAACCAGGGTCACGTGAAGTGACGAATAAAGGCTTTGCTCTCCATCAAAAAACAAACAAAAAGGACACACAAACCCTGAGATACTGTCAAGCCCCAGAAAGAATCTGCTGTTCTCTCTGCTTCAAAAAACTGCAGGTATAATCCTTTGAACCCTCAAGACTCAACTGTTCAAAGACTAGGAATGTGCTGTCTTAAAAGAGGGGAGAAGCCAGCCACAATATCCTTCAGAGACATCACAAATGGCTGGAAGAAAATATGGCCCATCTTCAGCCCAAAGAATGCCGGGTATCTTTGTCACTAGATGTCAGTAACATGGCACTGCCTACAGAAGAGGAACGATGTCCCTGCTCTGACAGGGAAAATATGGAAGTAGGCAGCTTGGCAGCGCCTCATCAGACTGGAGATTGTCCCTGCGAGCAACTCACTGGAACAAGTCTAGCTTTTACAACAAAAAAGCAGTTACTGCAGTTCTGATGGCATTCATGCTAATGCTGCCCAACAAGACTCACACACCCGCATAAGCCTAAGCGTGGACACAAATCTAACACAACCAGGCTCTGAGCCACTGAAGCCACTCAGATGTGCTTATCTAGGAAAGTTCCAGGCTCAGATTCTGGAAGCCTTAGGCTAAATCTTCATGGTAGCTTTGTCATCCTGGAGTGGGGAGAAAGCAGATCTTGAGACCACACAGCCGACAGGCAGAGTCGTTTCCCAGTGGGGACAGCAGTCAGCTGCACCGAGCAACAAACAAGGCTGCGTTTCCTGCAGCTCTGCAGGATCCAAAGCCCGGCCCGGGGAAGGAAGGAAGAGGAAACGCATCCATAGGAGCTGCTGGATAGGGGCCCACTTTATGCTTCGGCACAGCATCAGCAGAGCCGCTCTGCGTCTCAGCAGGTTTCCCATAGGGGAAGCCGAAGCTGACAAGCCGCAGCCAAGCTAACTTACGTCCCAGCAGCGGCGCAGATGAACGATTCCCGGGAAGTTCCTGCCGATCCGATTAGAGGACCTTTGCTCGGGCTGACCCGGCACGTAGCCGGAGCCCTTCCCCACGCTCCGCGTGCCACAACGATCCCACCCGAGGCCCCGCGGCCACCGCTTCGGCCCCGCCGCTAAAACAAACGGCCGAGCCCGGAGCGCATCGCACCCCGTCCGCAGGGCCGAGAAAAGCCCTGCCGCATAGCCCGGCTCGCAGCCCTGCCGTTCCGCGCGGCGCGGCCCGCCGTCACCCCTAGCGCTGAGGGGAGGCGGCCCGGCGCTGTCACAGCCGCACCGCGGAGGGCCGCGGACCCCCGGCCCCGAGGTAACCGACGCCCAGCCGAGCCCCGGCCGGCCCCCAACCCAGCGCGGGGACGCAGTCCCACCACTGCGCGGGGAGGAAAAGCGGGCCACCCGGCCCCGGCGCGGAACGCCTCACCTGCCGCCGCCCGCCGCCGCTCGCCGCCCAGCGCCCAAGATGGCGGCTGCCGCCCCCCCTTCCCTCAGCGCCCCCCCTATCACTGCAGAGCCGCCGCCGCGCATGCCCCGCCCACGCCCCGCTGGCAGTGCGCAAGCGTCAAGAGCGGAGGAGGGGCTTGGCGGCTGGGGCGCGGGAAGGGCTGAGCCGCGCGGTGCATGCTGGGAGCTGTAGTCCTGCGGCGCGGGAAACCGCTGGGAGTTGTAGTTCGGGGGGGGAGGGGGAAGGTTGCAGATAGCCGTTAGGCCTGTGCGTGGGGCTGTAGGACGGTGAAGGGGAGACCGCCCTCCACCCTGCGGGCCTGAAGCCCCGCTGGTTCTCACTGCCCTCTATGGGGCTGGCACCCATGCACGGGCACCCACAGACCACCAGGCCCAAGCCTGCTTCCAGCCCAATGGAGAACGGCCTGAGCACCCCTACCCAGAGGGATGTGGCTGCAGAGCGAGGGGCAGAAAGGAGAGCGGGAAGGAGGAGGCTGGTACAAAACAAAACACAAGGCAGCAGTCCAATAAAACTATGTTTATAAATAAAAACAAGGAGATTGGTTCTGTTTTTATAAAACCCAGCGGGCAGGGCAGGGTGAGGCAAGGCAGCGAGCGGGACCGGGGGGTGCAGGGGGCAGCGGGGCAGTGCCACCACACTGCGTCCCATGGGCACGGGGACAGGCGTGAGGGCGCGGGGGGGGGAACATGGGGCAGGAGGGCACAAGGCAGAGCCTAGGAGCAAAATACATTTCATCTCTGGAGTATAAAAGAACCGCAAACAGAAAGAGTGAAGGAGATGACGGGAGGGCACTGAGGATGCAGGCAGCCATGGCCACACTCCTCCTTCCCACAACCCAGCAGGAGCGGAGAGGAGCGGCTCTGAGCACCCATGAGAGAAGGAAGAAGGATGAGGAGGGTTGGAGCAACTGTGTGGCCCAGCAGAGCTGCAGCCCCTGCCCACAAAGCTCACATCCCTCCCAGGCATCATACACAGGGAATGGAGCAGGGTAAGGCCAGCGTTGTCCCTCTCTGCAGACAAACACAGGGGACCTCTGTGCTCCCCCAGGTGTGCCTTCCCTCACTCATTGGCTGCATTCTCAGCTCTCAAAGAGGTCTGACTGCTGTGCGGCAAGGCGATGGTGGTGCCACAGCTGCCCCAAGGACCGCCCCTGCAAGCGACTGGGGGCAAAGAGCAGGGCAGAGGCCCCCTGTAGGCTTCTTCAGGTGAAGCGAGCACTCGCCCCATGGCCCCATGTCCCACAAGTCCCATAAGGCAGGGGGCATGGCCCCAGTGCCAAGGACAGGGCAGGGGGAAGGACGGCTCTGCCCCAGGCAAGCCTGGCCCAAGGCTGGGGCACAAAGGGGAAGCAAAGGGCAGCATCTCCCCATTCCCCACAGGCACTGAAGCCCTGGAACATTCAAGCATTGGCTGAAAGGCAACTACAAAGGGATTTAAAATTCATGTAAGGCTGGGCCCGGCTCCCCTCTCAGGGTGTCTTCCGCTAGGGGGAGAAAAGCAGCCATCTTCAGCGCCATGCGCGCCCAGCGCCCTTGGAGCTCCGTGTCCTCCTGTCGGGCCACGCCACGCTCCAGCTCTCCCCCCTGTGGGCGGCAGGCTCAGAGAAAGTCAAACACCCCGTAATTCTTTGCTGCTTGATAGAAGAAACACAAAAGGGTGAAAAGAAAGAAGAGATGTTTAGGGCGGAAGGAGTGAGGCAGCAGCGACACACGGGCAAGCAGCACAGGGTGCTGGGATGGATGCGGATTAATGGGGTTAGAGAGGATGGCAGGAGGGAATTACCATCAGAGGGAATAACCATCAGCAATACATGAGTCTGGTGGCGGGATGGGCTGGTGGTACGCAGCAGGCCTGCCAGGACTGTCCACCCCACTTAAGGAGGGATTAGAATCAAGGTTTAGTTCCATTTATTTTTTTTTTCCCTTTTTTTTTTTTTCTTTTAGTTATCAAGACAAAAAAAAAAAAAAAAAAAAAAAAAAAATCCCAAAAAACAAGGGGTGAAGCCAGGGCTGGTCCTAGGAGACAAACGATGGGGATGGAGGGGGAAAGGAGGGGCAGCAGACAGACAGGGGACGGGCGCTTCACATTACATCCACAAAGAACTCACTGGGGTTGCCCATGGCCATTCGGAAGGACTGTCTACTGGCTGTCAGTTCGGGGGGCACAGAGGCCAGGTCACGGCCTGGTGGCGCCCCAGGGGGCCCCATGGCTGACGGCGGTGGAGGCATCAGCAACATGGGGGGGCTGAAGAGAGGGGGGAGGCCGGGCGGGCCGTACGACTGCTGGCTGTGGTGGCTGCGGATGCTGTGAGCCAGAGAGTGCTGGCTACGCTGGCTGTGCTGGCTGGCAGGCACCGAGCGCTCGCTGGCCGCACGCTCACGCCGCATGCTGCTCCTCGTGGTGTGGTCTGACTCGCTCCCGCTGCCGCCGGACTTGGACTCCCCGGTCTTCTCTCTCTCCTTCCTCCTCTCACTGCCACTGCGATTGGAACCACTGCTCCGGCTCCCTGCAAAGTACACATGGCGACGTTAGGAATTGGCGGGGACAAGCCAGGAAGAAAGGATGCTCCTCTATCCAAGAGAGGACTTGAGCACACTGCAGCACTGCCATCTGTCTGCACACTCCATGCTCTCAGTCTCTCAATGCTGAGTCACATAACCCTTCTGGACTGCACCAAAATTAAGGCTTTTACCCTTGCTTCCCCCAAACATAAGGTGCTGCCTAAAGGAGCAGCCTTCTCCTGCTGCATCTGCCCACACAGGCACATTTTGATATTTTCCACTCACCTTCACTGTGCTGGCTGCCTGCACTGCCCCCTCCGTAGCTGTAGCTTGGGTCAGGGAAGCCGGGATGGGGGTTGTATGGGTGAGGTGGTGGATACTGATATGGGAAAGCCATGGGCCAGGGTGCAGCTCCTGGGTGTGGGAGAGGAGCCAAAGTGTCCTGATCTGAAGCACCGCTGGAGCCATCATGATCGTGAAGGGACAGGTTAGCCATGTCTGCAAGAAACAGAGAAGAGAGGCTAAGCCAAATGGAAAGACAGCTGCACGTGATGCTGAAACTCTATGTCCACCCTCACAGGTGATAATGATGGGGCATGAAAGGGGATTAAAGAACTTGGCACTCTCCCTGCCATGAAATACAAGTATTTGCGCTTCCTGGCTGGAAAACAGTTTGATCAAAACAGAATTGTCACATCAGAAAGGAACACATCACAGCTATCTTCTACCTCACCAATTAACTCCCCCTACCCATCTCGTTTAAGTAGATCTCAGCTGTCTGAGCACCAGCCCTTCCCAACCCTGGCAATACAGGGCCTTGCAACAGAGTAGGAAAAGACTAAGATTATGGAGGTGAAATGATCACAAAGCACATGACACTGTCAATGCTGCCTCCAACCTCACAAATTGAGCTAGCTATTCTTCATCCCACCCTACCAGAGTCTGCAGAACAAGGAGCTCAGTCTGGTGGTAATAACTGTAGGTGTGCTCTCATGTTGTTAGCAGAGCCCTGCAGGGCTTTGTCCCCCTTCATCTTTTCCCTCCCACCCAGGCCAAAAGTCAAGTATCATACTTCCACAGAGGTCCCCGAAGATATAATAGCACTGCTCAGAGAAGGTGATCTTGTTCACGGTGTGTCGGATGTAGCCAGCCTTCAGCAGATTGCTGGCATATTTGCGGGACTCACGGCGGTCCGTAAAGCCTTCCACGTGGTGATACAGCCAGTCCACCACATCCGAACCTGCCACCAAATGTCAGAGTTAAATACGAGAAAGAGGAAGGCAGTGGCCCTTGAAGCAGATGGCCACAAAGTTGGTTAAAAGCATAAAGAAGGGACTTCACAGCCAATGGTTCAACCTGTGACAATGGCTTTGTTAAGTCAGTTTACACTGAAGAGATGCTCCCTTCATTCATGTTTTCTTGGGAGACAGACAACCCACCCCCCATCTCCCTGCCTCTGCTGGAAGCAGCACAGTCTCTTACCAATGAAGGCATTGGGGATGGTGATCTTCAGCCACATGCGATCACGCACCTCCAAGCCTGACTCTGGTGAAGCCATGGCTTTTACAATGGTGGCCATGTCACTGTGGATGGACAGGTGAAAGTCATCGAGGCCTGTGACAAAGGGAAGGGAAGCAGAGATGAGAAAAGACAGAGAAGACAACAGCGCCAAATGGAAGAATCACACACATGGAAGGAATGGGCCAGGGAACAATACATCATAGACAGCCCTGTGGTGCATACCAACATAACCCCCTTCCAGTTTTCACATGTTATCCTTCACAAATCAGTCATTTCTTAACGTGCAAAAAAAGTCTCCTTCCTTCCAGCCAGTCCCAAGCAGCTAAGATCAGCTAAGATCCCAAGCAACTGCCAACAGAGCCCAGCATGGGAATTCAATGCTCCTCATAAACTTAAACTTCTGTCTTTTTGGCCCAGTTGAGCTCTTTAGACCCCTGCTTCAGGGCTCTGCAGACTAGAATTACCCAAAAATCTTGAGAAAGCAACCAAAACAGCCCTGTATTCTGCAGGTCCCTCCCACACTACAAGACTGTCCTGCCCTATTTGCCCTCTGGGAGGGCCTTGCTCCAGTGACAAGGTTAATCCCTCAGGCCTCACACTGCCAGGTGGAAGGCCCCAAATGCTCCTCTGTGCTTCTGCCACAGCTCCTGGATTGCATCCATGATCTTCTACTCTCCTTAAGCAGAAGACTGAAGAACGTGGTTTAAATTCACCCAGCCAGATCTCCCATTGATCCAAGCACCTCCCTGATGAGAGCCATCTCCCACCCTCTTCCTTGGCAGCGCAGACCGTGCCCAGCCCAGCTGTCCCCAGGCAGATGTATTGCTCCCCTCAGAGCACAGTGAAGGTGTGGAAGCCGTGCAGCGGGAGGAGCACGGAGGCACAAGGACTTACGTTCGGTCTCTGGGATGGAGCTGGTGATGGAGGAGCTGGTGGAAGTGATTGTGCTCATGGATGGACTCATACCGTACGCTGGGTAGGTGCCAGTCATCGCTGCCGTGTGAGACACCCAGGCTGCTGGGTCAATGGGCCGGATAGGCTCACCTGCAGCGAAGAAGTCAGTTAGCAACTATAAGAAATTATCTCCTTATTCATTCAACCTCACGGGAGGGACAGGGACTCAGCACAGCCCATTCCATCCCCAGTATCTGCCGGGACTCACCCGGATCGGAGCATGGAGAGTCTGGCCCAGCCCAGATCCGCTGGGGAGCAACTGGGAGAGAAAGAAGAGAGGGAGGGTCAGCAGGAGAGGTGCAGAGGGAGAGATCCCCCTATGGCTCAGGGAGGGGTTTCTCTTTCCTCTGGCGCTCCAAGCAAGTGACCTCCCTGACCCAGTGAAACGCGTCCCCAGCGTGATGTGGGAATGAGGGCTGGGCCTGTGGGCATTTTGGAGTGGGAAATGCATAGCAGCCTCCCTACAGGAGAGCTGAAACCCCATCAAAACCCAATTCAGTGTCATATGGAGCCACGCACACACACACAGGAGGAACAAGACAACAACCAAGTAAGTGCTTAAGGCAGGGCTCTCACATGAGCTGGGCACCAGCGTTAAGGGTGAGTCAGCTATCCACTTACTCCTGGGTAACGAGAAGCAGCCCCGGGGGCTGGGGTCCCAGCACTTGGCCACCGTCAGGGTGATGGGCCTGCAGCAAAAAAGGCATAAGTTAGAACAAGAGCCTGGTGGCACAAACCTCTGTGTGATCCATGGCATTTGCTGTATGCTGGCTCTCTACTGACAGACAGAGAGAAATTGCCCGCTCAGTGCCCTTGCTTCCTTCCCTCCCTCCTGCTCCCTCCACTTTGGCTACAGGTTTCCTTAACAGCACGGACAGAACAACGTGGCAGCAATAATCCCACTGCTAGTCAGCCAAAGCAAAAAGACAACACAGTATACCCAGAAAAAGGGACACACACCACCACTGTGATGGCTCCAATTCCTTCTCTGGGCATGAAAACCCAGAAAGCAAAGCAACACCCAAATCTTAAGTTCTGAGTTCCTGCCAACCTGCTGGCAGAGGTGGCTGGAAGACGTGATTCACACACACCCCAAGCACACACTGTGCATCCGCTCATGGATGTGAGGAGCAACCTGAGTACCTACCCCGGCTTGTGCACGATTTCCCTCAGCACCCGCACAGCATCGTCATTGCTCATGTTCTCAAAGTTGATGTCATTCACCTGCAAACAACACAAAGGGGCGAATCTCAGAGATGTGACCAGAGGCTGAGCTCGTCACTCTGCTCAGCAGTGATTCAGCTTCCCTCTTCCAAGAGCAGCTTCCTGAGTTTAGCTTGCTTAAGTGCACAGGGAGGCTTCTGGGTCTTTTCTTACTACTATTCTAGTCTCAAAGATGGAGGTATGTGGGTGTGAAGTACCTGCAAGAGCATGTCTCCTGGCTCAATCCTGCCATCAGCTGCCACAGCACCGCCCTTCATGATGGAGCCAATGTAAATGCCTCCATCACCACGCTCATTGCTCTGTCCCACAATGGAAATGCCCAGAAAGTTATATTTCTCTGTGGAGATGGAAAAAGAAAGAAGTAAAACACAGTGAAGCAGCAGGCATGAGACAAACCACGTGCTAATAGTCACTTCCACCCCACTCTCCTAAAATCCTGGAATGCAGAAAAACTCTTGAGATACCCAAATGCTCCAAGACGTGCTATTTTCCTAAGGAATCCATCCCCTCACACTTACTCCTGCGTGTTCTCTTTGCCCCCTTCCCAGTTCCCTCTCCACCACCCATCTTGTGCTGCAAAGACTGCAAGTTCCAGGCACACCTCCTACTCACCCATGTTTAGCGTGACAGTGATGATGTTCAAGGACATGGTAGAGTCTGTGATGCTGCTGAAGGATGATGACTGCAACATAAAGAAAACATGAGATATCACCTGGTGCCTCGCTACCATTCCCAGACCCAACTCCATTCACCTGTACTCCTTTCATGCCCCCACGACACCACAATCACAACCCACAACCCCAGTCTCATGCTGATAGCTTTGTAGAGCCAGAGAGCATCAGGCACAGCCCTTACGACCACTCCACTGCCAGGAGGTCTGTGGTCCCATCTCTTTGTGCTACACTGGCTCCACTGAAGGGTTTACAGCGCCGTATGAAATCTCACTGCTTGCATTCAACCTGCTCAAGGTGGTGCCCAAAGCAAATGCAGCTGAATCCCTGATCAGCCCCGAAGAACTAAGAGAAGAGATCCAGTAGGCAGCCCACTTTGCCCTGCATTTCCCTCCCCAGGACAGCCAGCCCCTGCGTACCCGCTCAATGCGTGGAGCCTTCTGTTTCCGCCTGCGTCGCTTGTGCCTCCTCATTAGACGGGAAGCACTGCTTTGCTCTGTCGAACTGCTAAACCTAGAGGCAAAAGTATGAGTCAGCTCTTCTGCTGCTGGGATGATGGCACTGGCAGCAAGAGTCACAGAAAAGGGTATGTGGAATAGAAGATTGCATGTATGGAGAAGAGAATGTATGTGGGAGACAGACAACAGCACAGGGACTTGCTGGTCGAGTCAAGACAGCAGCAGGTCTGTGCAAGGACACTGGCACCCAGGATTACTATGCCCTACAGTGGCATCTCAGTGCTGAGAGGTGGTTGGAAGCCCGTGTTCTGCCAGGAACTTATTTCTCATACCTGCTGGTGGAGTCATCTTCATCCGAATCGAAGAAGCTGGTGGTCTCCAGCTCACTGCTCATGAGCGTGGAGGAGCTCTCGTACCCGCCCAGGTCTCGGCGCCGCTCTCCCTTCACTGTCCCGTTCACTCTGGGTGCTATGAAACAATGAGACTCAGCATGCTTAAGACAAGAACAGGGTAACAGCCCCATCCCCTCTGCAGGGCTCATGGCAACATTCTCAAAATGAATCCTCCTCAAAATCCCATCTCATACAGGCCAGCTCTGAGCACACACAAGGATCAGGTTCATTCGCTGTGGGATACCTCTTCCACTGCACTAGAGAATGAGGAAAAAGCTGATGGGCCACTAAGAACAAGGCTACTAAAATTGCATAAAACCACTCTTCTTTGGTAGACTATGGACCAGCACAAAGTGACAAGGCTACAGCACAGTCTGCTTTTCAACTCAGGAGTGAGGTACTGCTGTCTCTCTCTCGCTTCTGGAGCACTTCTTACAGGAGATGTCTCTTTTACCCAAAAGATTTTATCACCAAGCTCTGATGCAGCACGGCTATTGCTTCAGACCACTGAATAGCCCTTCTGTGCTGAGAAGGTCCTAAATAACAGGCAGACCCACCCCATATATGCAGCTGGTGCCCCCAGCTATGCCCAGCAAAGCTCCTGCCATGTTGTTAGCACTCACCATGCTCGGGTCCATCTTTCCGACGAGGTCGTTCCCTTTGTGACGACACCACCGAGTCTGTCTCTGTCTCATTGTCCAAGTTTTCCCGACTGCCCCCAGTATTAGGGCTGCAATGAAATAAAGGGACATATAGGTCCAGAAATAGCCCAAGAAGGCTCTCTCTACCACTTAGCATAAGCTTGTACTCATCAACTGTTTCCCTCCTCAGACGGGCAGGAGCAAAGGTAGTGGAGAGCAATCACAGCACATCTAGGAGTAAAGCGCAAGGGACTGTGGGAGGATGTCAGCTCTTTGCCAACTTCCCTGCACTACTTTCAGCCTGCTTTTGCTTATTGAATAACACAGCCCCACTTTGAATCTGCTCCCAGTCCCACCATCCTGCCCTATGGCTGGCTGTGATTCCTGCCCATTTGGATAGGAGTGTCCCAAATCTTGCTCTTCCCACCCTGACTTACAGCAAAGCCACCACAGGTCCCTCAGAAACCAGGTAACTTACTGGAAAGAGGGGGGCCTGGAGTCTCCAATTCCTCCCGTGCGTTCCATGGAGGGCGGCAGCTCTGTTTGGTTATCGGCACAGACTGACCCAGCATCTGAATGGGAACCCTCTGCAGATACCAGCTGGAGGAGATGAGAGACAGAGGATGAAGTGGCTGAGGGAGCAGGAGAACACTTGCAAGAGCAGCCAAACAAGTAGGCTAAAAGCCTGTCTGGCCCAGGATCGGGTATGGAATAGGCCAAGCATGTAGCAATGTTCCTCTCAACGCCCTCCCAGACGCTGGCTATTTGTGTCTCACGAATTCCTGACCCAGCAGGGTAGCCTGGATGGCCAGCTTAGAGACTGACATCACCTCCACACTCACACTGCACAGTTTTTAAGCTCAGGTAACCTTAACATCCTGCAGGAAAGAGTGGATTCCCCTTAGTTATTCTTATGTCAGAAGAAGGCAGCTACCAGTCACTCCTTCCCTCTGTTTTAACCAGCCTCTACAGCTTGGCCTTCAGGCTGTGGGACCCAGCAGGAGTTTCACATCCCCCACTAATGGGAGGTGGGGGTACCAGAGCTCAGGGATGAGGTGTCAAAATTTCTGCATTTTCCCTAGACAGAGTCAAAACCCAGGAACTATTCATACTAACTATGCTTTGAGGCAGAACAAGCACAGCTACTGCTCTGCCTCTGGATCTAAGATAAATCACCAATTTCAGGCTCAGGGAATGAGATGGAGCTTCTCCTGGGGAATGACATGGCCAATGGGTGAGAAATCAAATGAAATCAATGAGCCCGGCTGAGCTCAAAGGAAAGTGGTTTCCTCAAAATCATTCCCTATGCAGGTTTGCCCTCTCCCCACCTCTGAGCTGCACTGTGCTGGGTTAATTCCAACTGGGCAGTAAAGCAACAAATAGCCTTCTCCTTGCAAGATACATTCTGGGACCTTCAAAGCAGAGATGAGAGAGGATCCAGGGAATGAGTTCCTGGGGAAAGGCTAAAGCTTGCCAGCAAGGGAAGATCAATTTCCATCTTTAAGAGCTTTCCAACACCTCTTCTTTCTTGTATTTGTGTGCACCATGATGTTCCCTGCACAGCAGAGGCAAGCAGTGGGATGACTCTCTACCAGTACTGGGGGGCAGCAGGGCTCTGCACTCTGATCTGCTCCTGTCTGGGTCAGGACAGAAGGATCATCAAATGGGCTGGAAAGGAACTGACAGCTGCTATCTGAACTGTAACACTCAGTGCAAACCATCCCTCTGAGGACTTGGGATGTCATGACAAAGACCCCGCAGCACATCATCAGAGCAGGGAGAGAACAGTCTGCTGCCAGGGAGGCACTGGGAACAAAGAAAGGGATGCCAAGACAGAGCACCCCGAAAACCCTCAGCCAAGGGAGCAGACAGGGCAGAGAACACCCTGGGGTGCCAGAAGCTGCAGAGCTCGTCCTACAGGCCCCGGGACAAGCCCAACAGCTCCTGCCCTCACAAGTGTCTAACCAGCTCTTCTCTCACACCCAGCTCAGCCCTCCCTGCCTCCAGCATGCCCCAGGCACACACCCAGAGCCCAGCTCTGCTCCTGGCCCCTTCTTATCTTCCCAGGACACATCCCACTGCCTGAGGGCTGCATCCCTGCTCCGGCTGCCACCACCTGGAAGCACATGGGAGAAGAGATGCTACAAGTGGTCAACACTGCCTAGGGAAAACTGATAGTGTTCTGTGCTTGAAGGCCTCGAGTCAAGACCAGGCAAATAAATGTGGACAGAAGGAGCCAGCTGCAGGCAGCTGTCAAACAGCCCTGAGGGGAGGGGGTGTTTGGGAGCAGGGGGAATGCTGCTGCCTTACTCCTGAGGCTGGGATTTCCTGCAGGGAAGGTACTGAAAACCACCCTACACTTTTCCTGCCTTCTTCACTGTCAGGAAATATTCACTCAGATCCCAGTCCCTATCTTTTCTTCTAGCTAAAATTAGTACCAAGTTCCTAAAATAGCCTCATTCCAGTCTGTCTAGCACAAGCAGCAAAGCAAATGCTCTCCCAGTCCCAAACCACTCAGTAAGACTCAATAAGGAGAGAAAAAGTCTTCATCAGATGTGCACAGAGGTCTCCAAGATCACTGTTACCCTCTGTGCAGGAGTGCTGGTGGAGGTGCTGACCCCGGGCACCATGCCTACGAACAGCCAACATTTCAGAGGCTGCAGCAGCACAGCATTCCAGCAAGATGAGAGCTCATGCTAATGCTCCATGGGCAGCTGAGACCCATCAGTCCCCTTGAGAGCCACTGCAAGGAAAGCCTGCGGCTGCACAGAAATATGAAGCACAACAGAAGGCACAACGGGTTAAAAAAAAACAAACATAAGCGATGGAAAGGGCTCAGAACCTCTGGGTTACCCTGGCAGGGCACGTGAAAACAAAAGGCCGCTGGAAATGGAGGAGTGGGGCGATGTCTGGGGCTTGGGCAGCCACTAGAGGGAGGGCAGCACAGCCTAGCTGCTCTGTGTGGGAGCCTGAGCCCCCTGTCCTGCAGCTTGCAGGCAGCTCAGCACTCCTTGGTGCCACCACTGTGCCTCGCTGGTTGATGCAGGTATAAGAATTTAGGTCTTATCCAGCCCGATTTGCAAGAGCCTGGATATCTTCCACTGTTAATGGACTATTTGTCAGCACCTGGGTCTTGGTTCTATTTCTGGAGTGGATTCACACAACCCAATCAGCACAAACTGCAGCTCAGCAGAGGGGAAAAAGGGATGATGACCTGTGGAGACCAAATACCCTCTTCCCCCCTGCAAACAGAGGGTCCCCCGTGGGGCACAGGCAGGCATGCGGACAGGGGGCAGAGCATGTGCATGGCACGGCACGAGAAGCTTGTTCTGCAGCTGCCCAGGCAGTACCTTTAGTCTTCAGGGCAGCCCAATCCAGTCGGCTTCACCAGCACTAGAGTCACTTAAGCCCTTTGTCACCGGAGCAGGACTTTCCTTGGAAAGCTGACCCTGCCATAGGGGCACATGGGTTACAGGCTGGGACCACCACCTCTGCCAAGCAACCCTTACAGCCAGCTCTTGGCAGAGGTATCCCACATCTTGCCTGGCACAGGAGACCCAGCACCACACAGCGCAGCCTCCAGCAGAGTCTGGAGCACAGTAATCCAGTTATCAGCTTCATGAGCAGTTAGCACTTTGACAGTACAGAGCAGTCCCCATGATTTAGTTGGTGCTATGCAATCAAATGGTGGCTTTCAGAGAGAGAAGGCAGCAGCAAGATAACGAAGGGACATGCTTACCCACGACACCACCCGGCCATTGAAACAGGGAAGCTTGGCATTGTCATCTGAGATTTCCTCTTTCACCACCCTGTGAAGGAGAGCAGACTGTTAGAATGGGACCCAGAACCTCAGGGAAAAGGCGACCTTCCTTGTGGGGAGCATGCAGCCAACAGCCCAGGCTTTGGGAGGGGACAGAGAGGGGCTGTGTGATCCCCTCTGTGTCACAGCCACCACAGCCAGGCTGGAGGGGAGAAGACCAAGGCAGAACAGACTCCCTTTGGGCACATCCAGCTGTCTTGCTCTGGATTCAGTTAAAAAAAAAAGTAAAACAAAACAAACTAATAAAAAAAAAAAACCACCCAGATACACGTTTCCGCTTACTTCTCAAGAAATGCATAATTTAAACCTCTTTTAAAAAGATCTGAAATCATCACAGCCCGTGCCAGAATCATCTAACAGATGAAAGCGAAATACATGAAACACAGCCTCCCAAATGTTACTGTTGCTTTTTAATTACATACACAATATTTCAACACGGCATCAAGCTCTGTAGCTGTGCCGGGATGTCATCTTCCTGCATTACACAAGCAGCTGCACTGCTATCACTCTTCACACTGATTTCTTTTCCCCCCAACAGTGCAAACATCCGTTTTCTTCTCTGTTAAATATCTCTGGGCACCTAAAGCTTTTCTCCAGTCAGAACCAACTTGTAGTATTAGTTAAACACAGTGAATCCATCTTTGATAAATACACTGAGGTGTAGACATTCCCGCTCATTGCAGGGGAGTTGGACTAGATAGCCTTTAAAGGTCCTTTCTAACTCAAATGATTCGATGATTTAACAGCAAAACAGTCTTCAACAAGCTGATTTCCCTCTATGCTCCATGACAATGAGGATACAAGTGTGGGACAGCCCCCTGGGCACACAGGCCAACCCATGCGAGCTGCCTCTCCCTGCTCCCGGTGCGCACGCACCCGGCCTGGCCGCGCTCGCATCCATTCATGCTGTCGCCAGTAGCCTGGAGCCCATCCAATTCCTAGAGAGAGCTCCAAGCAGAGCCAACTTCCAGCACTGCACGCTGCGTGCTCGGGGACACAGAGTCTGGTCTGTGGCTGCAGGGACGGGGCGATATATTTGCGGGGTCAAGGTGACCAACCGCTGGGTGCAAATGAACTGTTCCTCTTTCAGCAGGGCAGAACAAGCAGCCTCTGTCTGAGCGCTCAGCGCTTCGTCACCTCGCTCCAGCCCCAGACACCCTGGGGTCAGCACTCCCTGCCCACCTCCACAGAGCACCCCTCTCCCAGCCCCGTTCCTTACTGTCACCACAGCAAGGTGAATTATACACTTAAGACTACGCAGAGCAAAAGCTGACAGTGGAGGACAGGGCACAGGGATCTCCCTGCAGCTCTGCTCCTGTCTGTCAATCCTCAAACCAACCCCAGCTATTGGGATGCCGTACTCCAAACCCTGAGCTGCACAGCTGTACTTCTGCCTGCGTTCTCAGCACCACAGCCGGCCAAGCAGCCTCTGGGGGAGCTGTGTGCGGTGCCACGTCTCTCCTTGGCGGCCATGCGGGGAAACCTCCCCATGGATCGGCCCTGAACTGCAGGGTCTTTTGGGAATCCCCAGAGGGCAAACCCGGGTGGTGTTCCAGCTCTCTCATTCAGGAGCCTGGGGAAAACATCTGCTCCATGCTGATGGCAGAGGGACTGCTTTATTTTTACCATCAGGACAGCCCAATTTGGGATTTTCCCAGGTTTGCAGCCCCGCTGGGGGTGTGTGCAACACAGCAGGGAGTGAGGGATGGCGAAAGCTCCCTGCTGGAAGGCTGCAGCCCAGGCGAGCCTGTGTCTGACCTCCCCTGGGCGACAAAAGCTTCGCTCCACACCAATGTGCCGTGGACAAACCATGCACTGGGCGCCCGGCCCAGCGTTCCCAAGTGCTCATCTGCATTGAATTTTCCAACAAAGAGACCTGCAGGAGGGAGGGAGGGAAAGAAGGAGGGACAGAAGGAGGCAGGGTGACGGGGAGGCAGGCGGAGTGGGCGGATGATTCAGCCTCCATCCCCAGCGACACGGGGGCGGCTGTGCGGGGCCAGGCCGAGGGGGAGGAGGGGACGAGGCTCTGGTTGCTGCAGGAGTTGGGCTCGGGTTTTGCAGAGGAGAGTGGAGCCTGCCAAGGCTGACACAAGCAGCACATCTGCTCCCATGCAGCTGGGGGAAGGGTGAAAAGGGAGGGGAGAAAGCCCAGCTTCGGCCCTCACCCCATCCCCATGCTCTGGATAAAGCCAGCAGATTGTCTCTCCGCTGGCTGGGAAGGTGCCATGCTCCCAGCTTCTCTCCTGCTCTGCTGGCAGCCAGCAATGAGGACACGGGGACGGGCAGGCAGACGCTGCCTTCTCTGGGGACTCCCAGAGCAGCTCAGGAAATTAGAGGGTATTTTATACCACACAGTCATGTCCTAGGAATGAAGGGAAGGTGGGGAAAGAGAGAGAGTGAGCACAGGAGAGGAGGAGGCAGTAAAAGCCGTCTCACAGAGCACTGCACTAGGAGCCGCGCTGAGGTTACCAGCACACAGCTGCTGAGCTCCATCCAGTCTTCCACCTCCCTCTCTCCCCTCCCTTCGGTGGCCTCCAGCCCAGCCCGGGCTGCGGATGCAAGGCAGTTTCTAGCTGCAGCCAGCGCAGGTCTCTCCTGAGCAGGGCCCGCCAACCACAGTGGGTCTGACGGAGAGCTAAGATGGAGTAGCACCAGCTGACTGCCTGGGGAGAGAAGGAAGCCCGGAGGCACAAACCAAGGCACGGCCGGGAGGGTTTGAGCCTCAGCCTTGCACGCTCAGCAGCAGTCACTGCTCCTCTCCAGCAGCTCTGTCCCCCAGTTTGCCAACCTAAGGGCAGGGTGCTCAGATAACAGCAATCACAGGACCTAGCAGTGATCAGAAAAGCTGCATTTCGGTCAGCACCAAAAAGAGACGTGAGAGAAGAGAACCCCTCACCATGTCAGACAGCTCGACGGTGAGGATGAAAAGGAGTTTTGTCACTAGGGGAGGTGCAGGCATTGGGAACACAATTAAGTGCTGACAATTGCACGTTAAAAAGAAGATGTAAAACCAATAGAGCAGAGGAAAAAAGATCTGTTCCTTTGTTTAGCTCAATTATTGAAAGCCCTTCACTGAACAGTGATATTTCTTCCAAGATCATAAAGACAAGAAATAAAATGCTGACATTAATCCCCTCTTGTAACTCCCCAGAAGTGCAGTCTAGGCAGGTCGCACCTCTGACCTTGCCAGCCCCCATCTCCTGCAGAACCACAGGAAAAAAAATTAAGTCAGGAGACGTTCCTATCTAATAGCACAAGCTTCAGACATTTGCACACCAAAAAATGCAATCTCATTTTCAAGTCCTGTAGTACACACACGCCTTAGGGCAGGGATGTCTTGTCTCCAAACGATTCTATAGATTAATGATGCTGAACAGCACAAGGAAACACCTTCATGTGTTAGTATCCAAATGCAAGCATTGCTGAGTTGTGGAGCAAAATCCTCCCTTCTCCAGGATCAAGCACTGGGGCCGTGAGGATGAGCTCTGCAGTCCTATTGCCAGAAGAAAAAATTGGACAGGGCAATTCTCCAACCGAGTTGAGATGTCGGACGGAAACTCTTCGCCTGTTAGGTTGAGCCCAGACACAGCACATGTGCTTCCTGCAGGGATACAATCCCTCCAGGGCTGCAGGTCCTACCCAGGAATACGTAAGTGGAGCAGTGAGACCTTGGGCTTCACAGCAAGCAGCGTGCATCAAACAGGATTAGAGGATTGGAGGTGTCTGTCTCCATAAGCTGGGGAATTCTTTGGGTCTTCCTCACTGTATTTTTATCTCTCGTGCAGGTGTGGTACACTGGGGTGAGAAGGTCTTTCTCTGTAAACAAAGACCAACATTCCCCATTTCAACCCCCCCGACACAGTATTTTCCACTGTGCCTCTATGTCATAGCAGCAGAGGGTGAAAAGGGATTGCAGATGGGTGAGTCTTTGAGCTCCATCAGACCCCCTCCCAGGGAGCTGCTGTTTTCCTCCTGTCAATTAACAGCCCCTGCCCCGTGTGCCAGGACAAAACCCCTCACAGCACTGTCTGTACGTGGGCTCCTGTTCAAAAACACAACACACAGCTCTGCATGGAGCAGGAGAAGCCATCTCTGCTCTCCTTGTAAACACAGGTCAGTTTACAAGGATTCCTCAGGCGGCACATCACCTCATTTCAAGCTACTGCCTGCACACAGGAGCAGAGACATGGTGCCTAAGAGCAAAAACACGTGAACAACTTCTTCCATCTTCAGCGTCCCTCAGCCACACCCCCAAAGCATCCCCATGTGATCCCCTCGATAGTCTGAGCAGTCCCTGCCCCAGTGACATCTGAAATGGCAACTGTTTTCCCCAAGAACTCCTACCAACACACTTACAGTCCACTCTTACAGTCCACTGGACATACACCAGGAAATGCTTGGCTCCAGCAGGACTTGTGCTCACTCACCAGATGGCAGATGACAGGCTTAGTGCTCACCTAGCCCAAAGACTGGAAAAGGAAGGGCATTTGAGAATAAGCTGCCTGACCTTGCAGGCCTGCCCTGGAGCACTCCTTATCAAAGAGAAGTTAAAGCCTTGGATTTCAAAGCGAGCCGACAAGCCCCTCCTGCTCTGCCCATCTGGCTGCAACCAGGCCGACAGGACAGCCTTCACTGACCTGGGGGAAGCTGTGTGGGGCTGCAGGAGGCACCTCCACTAATTCATCCTGCCCAGCGAGCTCTCAATCCCAGAAGGATGCTGGGAGCCGCCATCAAAGGAAGCATTCTGCAGGGCCCTGAAGCTTGGGTGACACTCTCAGCCCTTTGAATTGGAAATCAGGACAAACGGACCTGCCTGCAGAAGCCCAGCCAGACTCTTCCTTCTGATTTCAGCTCCCCAGGAACTCCAAGAGCTGTCTGCACAGTCCAGCACGAGGGTCGCCTACACCCCTTGCTTTGCTCTCAAATGTTGGGTGGGCTGTTCCTCACCTTCCTTGCAGAGAACAGGAGCCCCAGGCTGGGTGCTGGGGCAGGGAATGGTTCAGGGGAAACTCAGCCCGCACCGCGAGGAAGGTGGGACTGGGCCTTCCTTCCTATCCTGGCCCTTGGCGGAGGGACGCCAAGTCAGTCCTGCTTTTTCTTAACAGCAGGCAAAGCTCCTGCCAAAAAAGTGCTGCTGCTGTGGAATGTGCTGGGCTAGCAGTACAGCTCATTCCTGGAAAAGCATCAACTCAGTGGGAGAGCAAGGAGAGGAGAAGAGGGGAAAAAAGGGAAGAGGGGGAGGGTGGGAAACAAGGTCTGAACACCCAGACCTCCCCACCTGGAAGGCTGGGAGCTGCCCCCATGACAACCTGCATGCCAGCCCTCCCTGGTCCCAGGTCCCACACAGCAGCCCTGCCAAGCTCCTGGAGCACCTTTCTGCTGGCCAAAGTTGGGCTGGGAAGGCACAGACCTCAGCAGACCTCTGTGGGGAACAGCAAGGTTCATTTCTCCTGGTGTGCTAACAATTATTTTGTATTTAATAACGCATTTTCCCTAAGAGGTGACAAATCAGCCTCTATTCACATCCCTCCCTCAAGGGCTGACCAGCTCACACCTACCCTCTCCTGGCACAAACAGCTTTGGGTGCGTCCCAAGGAGACCTGTCCAACCTCCCAGCTGGTGGGAGAAGGCACTGAGAAGAATAATGGATAATGATGCTCCTACTCTGCCTACCCAGTTGGGATACCTGCAGCAACAGCTCTGCTGACTGGGTCTACCACACAGACAACCCCTATAAAAACAACAGAGTTAAAGCTCCAAACTTGACATCCTATCACAAGGCTTTTGCCAAATACAATGAAAAAGATTCATGCAAAGAAGAGCCTTTCAAAGCTGTGGCAGATGCATAGTAGCAAAGACAGAACGCTGTCGCTGATCACAGGTTATTGCAGCACCATGAAGAAAGGGCAAGCAGTGACACTACATCCCCATGGTCATGAAATGCTGAAGGAAGGAGAGAGTGTGAAGGGGCCTGAATGGTCAGAACCACTTCTGACCATCACTAGGTCAGGGACACGCATCCTTTTCTTTCACCTCCAGAACTTGAATAACTTTGGCAAAACACAAAATATTAACTCTCAGGAAGTTGTCAGCAGGCCAGAAAGAGCTTGGAGGAAAGCAGAACATAAAAATCACACTTTAAAGGCTCAGCCTACTGGTACACGACACCATTTCAAGGCAGAGGAAGGCTGGCTGCTTCACCTGACCTCCTGCCTTTGATGGAAGGAATGGTACAAGTATTCCCTGTACAACCAGAGTGCAACTGGAAAGTACTTAAGCAGCCTTCCATACACATCATCTCTTTTAGCTAATACCAACCACCTTCCCCTGAAGATACAGG
This sequence comes from Lagopus muta, assembly GCF_023343835.1. Lineage (NCBI taxonomy): Eukaryota > Metazoa > Chordata > Aves > Galliformes > Phasianidae > Lagopus > Lagopus muta. Next base: position 8,192,342 of record NC_064441.1, read on the forward strand.
GATGAGCAACACACTGAGCAGAGCAATCTCCTACCAAGCTCCATTTCCCCAGCCAGCCGAGCTCGTCCTGCAGTCAGCACCCAGCAAACAGGCACATTCTGTTCAACTGCTGGAAGGAAAAGATGAGATGCTCCCGTCCCAGTCTAACCAAGCGTGTGCTGGCACACAATCCTCAGCTCAAGATCCAGAAATCGGGTGACAGCTAGTTGTAAAGCAGGAGCCAATCAATTACTGTAAATTGAAAGGAATCTGATTAGCCAAGAAGCAGGGAAAATGCGAGCTGTCTCCACCCTGCTGCTGGTTTATTCTCCGCAGTGGAAATTCCCACTTCTCTTTCTAGTCTTTATGAAAGCCCAGAGGATTCCTCTTGACATTGGATGGATGTTCTGCTGGATAAAGCACTCTCCAGGCAGCCAGGAGATGGTTGTTTGCCAAAGACTCCTCCAAAGGAGCTGCAGAGCATTCCTGGCACAGGATGCAGGGACAATCTGGAAGGAAGGCGTTCCTGCGAGCAGCACAGCTTGTGCCATTCAGCCGCCTGTCTAAGTGATGGCTGGCATTAGTCAGTACTCTGAGCAAGGTGTCACCGACAGAAGTCAGCCTGGAGCCTGCTGGGACTTGCCTCCCCACCAAGAAGCCTCTTCAACAGGAGGAAAGGTTTCCCTGTGATTTAGAAGCAACATACCCCACCTCCGAGGGAAGAAACACAACTCAGAGCTGCTTTTCTCTGACTGCACATTCCCGAGCCTGACCTGACCCTGCTGCACAACACTGCAAACCTTCCCACCTGCCACCCCAACAGCTGCACCGCAGGCTGGAGAGTGGCCAGCGGCCTCCAGGACTCACTGCCACACGTGATGCAAAACACTGCTCTTCCAGAGAATCTCAGAGCCAAGGCTGCCAGCAACCAGGTCCTGCAAGGATGGAGAAGCGTAACAGAAGGCAGCACAATCTGTTTGCAGTTACAAATATCCTGTGAGCTCAGTAGCAGCCATTAACTGGTCACTGTACACAGTCACCTTCACCACGCATCATTACTGCAAATAGGGCCATTTCCTGGGTCGGTGGATCTGCTGATAAATCAAGTTACAAGACCTTGGTTTTGAGCTTACTGATTTCTGTGATATCGATACCAGATTTCCACAAAGCATTTCTCCTTCACTCACATGTGAAGTCACCAAAAGCACTCCATGTCAGCCAACAGGGAGCTCGCACAGCCTGCAGGTGACACAAGCAGTCCCCACCTCCAGAAAACACACCTACCACACAGCTCCCTGTACCAGAGCACAGGCACTGACTGCACCAAAGGCAATGCTGTAAGAAGAGACCAAAAGATTTGGAAGCATACCAGGCTGGCAATACCAGCCCATCCAAGAAGACCGCTGCAGCAGGATCCCAGACTCACGCATGGGGAACATGCAGTGGTTCTGAGCCAGCTTGGCACATGGGACTCAGTACACAGCCCCATATGGATACTACATACCTGTGCAGTACGTACCTGAGCTGCCCCAAGGAAACCCAGCGAGAGCGTACCTTAGGCTGAAGCAGGTGCTGCCTCCTGAACTTCCTCTGTCCCTTCCAGGATCCCTGGGCAGGGAATAACTGGATTTATGTAACCTAAAGAGTTTCATGTCATTCCACAGCTCACTCTGGAAGGAAAATTATCTCACACGAGCCCCTTCAGGTGCATCTACCAGCTCCCTAAGACAACAGGGAGGCCTGTCACAGGGCCATGCAGCTCCTCAGAGCCACAGGAGTCATTAAGAATACATTCAAATGACCCAACGCAGTGCAGTGGCAAAGCTTCCTGCACAGGTTCCCAGCACAGCACAGCCCCAGCCAGGCCCATGGGCAAGTCTGTATAAATGGCCAAAAATACTGGCTGGGCTGGGCAGGACTGAATGAACTGGGACAACTTGTTAGCTGCATGCAAACAGCAGGATGGAGTTTGCATATCCATCACAGCTTCTGGAAAAGAAAAAAAAAAAAAAAGCTTCAGTGTAAGAAGCTGCTGCACCCTGAAGCCAATATAGCAACCAACCATCAGTACAGCAGCCTTCACCCTGCCCAGCCTGCCACCAGGAAATGAGGAGCACCCCAGCCTCCTTTAGCCAAACCCTAAGCTCCAAGGCTATCACAGAAACAGCTGCCAACCACCAGAGGGGCCACGCAGCACACCAGTTCCTCTCTAGACATTGAGGGCAGGTCACAAACAGAGGAAAGCCTTTCAGCACAGCAGTTGGTGCCAGTTCTTCAGAGGCAAACCTCTCCTTCTCTCACAGCTCCTGTCCTCAGCCAGGACTGGGCTCCCACTGCAGTGATTTGGTCACTGCTTGCGGCATCTTCTTGTCGTCCAGTTCTATCGAGAGAGCCACATGCAGACAAGCCAGGAGATAACCAACAGAATACTCAGTGGGGCAAGGTACCAACCACTGCTTCTGCTGCCTTCAGTAGTCAGCCTGGGGAAACAATGCCTCTGGCACATCTTCAATAAACAACCAATACAGCAACGACAGCCCAACCCTGCCCCGCGATACAGGACTGCACAACAGGAAGGTCAGCATCAGGCATCTCTGCCTGCCAAACCCTCCAGAGAATTTCGACCATTGCCAGATGGGCTCAATGTTATTGCTACCAAAAAAAACCCCAACAAAAGCAGTGATGGAAACAAGTGGTACTGAGAGCTTCAGATCAGAGGCTCAGGGAGATACTTGCACGGCAGCTGTGTGAGATTTCTAGTGCAGCTCTTTGCAGACAGCAGTACTGCACAAAAGCTCACATGCACCCTATACTCTTAGAGCATACAAAGTTAGGGCTCACTCTGCTGTGTAACAGCTGGGACAAACAGCGACACAGCCACGTGGTGCCACATCCCCTCCTGGAAAACCACTGGGGTCACAGGGCAGGCTCCAAACAACAAACAGGGGATGGCTGGAGGAGGAAATCCATAGGAAACACCAGAGAAACACAGCCCTCACTGCTGCCTCATCAGCTGTGCGGTGTGATGCAAAACTGTGTGACAACATGAAGGCGATTTCCTGCAGGCATAGCTCTCCGTGGGCTTTCACACAAATAACCCAAACCACAACACTGTTGTATCTACTTGGATGCAGCCAAGGGTGGAGGAGCAGCAGTTCATTATGGCAGAGACCCTCAGAATCCAATTTTCTCTGTCAATACTCAGTTCCTTTTTCCACAAGTTGGCCAAGAACAAAAGTAAGAAACATTTCAATCAAAAACATAACTGAAAACAATACCTCTCCAAGTAAAATGCTGGTTCAGTATAACACCATATTTTGGTAAAAATGCATTCAATTAAAAAACAAAAAAAATCCTGACCAGCTCTGCCTGCAAACAAGTTCAATAGCTGCTGTAAAGCTCCATTGTTTGCGTAGTACAGACAAGGCCTTAGGGAAATTGGTCTGCAGCCCAATTTGGCTAACTTGGCTCTCAGAACACCACCCTTGGGCAGAGAAACCAGGCTGTGACATCCAACGTGGCCTTCACGAGCACAGCCCCAACCACAACAGACGGAGCCGGGCACCTCCACCTCCAGAGCCCAGCTGGGTCTGAGCAGGGACAGAAAGAGCAGATCATAAAATCACCGAATCGCAGAATGGTTGGGCTGGAAGGGGCCTTAAAGCCCACATCCCCACCCCCTGCTGTGGGCTGGTTGCCCCCAGCAGCTCAAGCTGCCCAGGGCCCATCCAACCTTGCCTTGGGCACCAGCAGAGATGGGGACTCACAGCTCTGGGCAGCCTGTGCCTCACCGCCCTCTGAGCCATTCTTTCCTAGTGTTTCATCTAAATCTCCCTTCTTTTCAGTTTAAAGCTTCAGTTACCCCCTTGTCCTATCACCATCAGACCACGCAAAAAGTCTGTCCTCTTCCTGCTTGTAAGCTCCCCTTACCAGCCCAGGAGACAGACGCATGGGTTGCATTAACCTCATACAAATGGCCCCAAACCATCTCCAGAAGAGCCTTGCTTATGGGGTCAGAGCCCTTTCCATGAGCAGGCAGGGAACCGTGTTCCTCTGAAGCAGAAAAGAGGAAAACTGCTGTGGCTGCTCATGTGCCTTAGTGCTGCTCTACAGCAGCTTCACTGGTCTGATCTCCAGGCTACCTTTCAATCCAAGGAAGGAAACGTGCAGGGTATGAAGCCACTTCCACCCGCTGTGCCCCAGAAGGCAAGTCACTGTGGGCACAGACCTGAGAGCTGAGTCTTTCATAATTCCAAACAGACAGAAGGAGCAGCCAGCACAGGTTCAGGAGCACAGGTCACCCCATCTCCCCCTGAAGTAGCATGGGAATGTTTCTCATCATCTCTGGATCCAGGAGAACACAGGTGTTTTGATGCAGTCTTAAGTCCTTTGAAGGGCTCAGGTTCGAATTGCTGTCCCACCATGCACAGAACTGAGGACTGGCTGGGTGCTGAGATGCAATGGCCACAGCGCAGTGGGGCAGTGCTGCTGCTGACAGAAGCACTGAGCATACAGAAGAGCCACGCACAGTTCTGGAGGAGCTTCAGCTCACTTACAATCTCAGCACAGACTTCTTGCCATCCCCTCCCCGTGTGATACCCACACTGACATGGAATCACCATGGGAGCATGGGACAGGCAAAGGTCTTCTGCACACAGTAAAGTTTCCAATTCAAAAAAAAACAAAGTAAAAATGAAGCAACTCCCCCAGGCTTGCACTACAAAGACCTGGCAGGAAGGCGGGGGCACCGTGCCAGCAGGCTTCGGGACTGACACTGCTTATTGAGCTCAGGATCCCTTCCCCAGCTCCCAACGATTCCAGCCAGAAGGACAGTCACTCCTGGCATCGATCTCAAAAAAAGATCCTGCAATAAAAATAAATCACTCAGCCCTTCAGTGAGCGTCAATGCGTTTCCCCATGCACATGTGGTGAGGTCGCCAAATACCAACGGCATCTGACCCCTGTGCTGGGAATTCCAGCAGCGCCCGCTTTGTTCTGCCTCCAGAACGCTGCCCTAATCACTGCTTCATACCCGGCTTCGCAGGGCAGGTGATAATTAAGCAGGTCTGGATTAGACACCGGGCTAGAGATTAGTTCAATACCAATTTCCACTTGACAGCTGAGACCTCAAATCATGGCAGCTCTGAAGCTCAAATTGCAATTGAGTCCTGCAGAGAAGAGGGAGAAGGCAGCAGCAGAGCAGCACCGCCCCACACTGTGCCCCAAAGCTCCAGGTCCTCCCAGCAACGCACGGCTGAGATCCCCATGCAGGAGGAGTGGCCCTTCAGCTCAGCCTGACCAGGCACAGAGAAGCAAAGCCATCACAAAGGATGCTTTCCCAAGCGCTTTCTCCACACAGTGGAGAAATTCAGGCTTTCAGACGCTCTGGGGTTTATGGACAAGGAGACAGAACTTAAAGCCACGTACTGAGAACTTACCTGGATGCATAAATCACACTGCTTTAACTGAAACTGCTTTGAAAAGTTTAACTTCAGCGTGCCCCTATGGAAACCCCTTTATTGACAGCACTGAGTAGCATCAGTTACAAGAAAAAAAACAATCCATGGGATATCACCATTCAATCAGCATAAGAATATCTTCAGCTGTAGCAGCCAACACTCTGAGATCCATACAGACATTCTCGTGCCCACAGAACTCACAGCACCAGCCACACGATCACTGCAAGCACATCCGCAGCATGGATCAGGAACAAAGAAATCAAACAGCTTCTTCAGAGGTCCCTGAAAGGCTGCGGGTGGAGAACAGAGCTGACCAGTGGGCAGAGCACGGCACTGCCCTCTCTCCTGCTGACCAGCACACAGATCTTACCTGGAAAGCACAGGATGAAAAGACTTAAACCAGAGAGACAAAACCTTCCTTGTCTGAGCAGGGCAAAGGATACTCTCCTATTTCACAGCAAAGCACACGCACACGAAGTAGCTCAGGTCCAAGAAGAATACACCACATCTACGCGCTGCTGAGCTTCCACCATCGGTGCTCAGCTCTTCCTGCTGTCTCCAGTTCTTGGATTAGCTAAACATGAAGTCAGCATGGCTGTACAAGTGTCCACACCTGAAATCACTGCTCCGCACAGCTGGGCTCAGGCTGTGTTCTCTGTGCTGAGGCAAAGAAGCACTGCAGCTTTCCTACTGCTCTCCCCTCAATTAGATGAATTCTTGTTTCTCCTCTTTCCCACCTGGGCATGGCACCATTCTTAACTTGGGGCTGACCAGGATGAGCCCCTGGCACAGCCACCCTGGAAAGCCTCCCATTTCCAAGGAGATGTAAACAATGAAGCTGCTCCATCACTGCCCTGATTCTCAGGGCAAACAAATATTAACAAGATAAACAAAAGAACAAAAAATCCCACACACCAAGACTGCAGCTGAAACGCTGCCCTGGGGATGGGCAAGCTGCAGGGAATGCTGGGCTAGAGATGCACAACCTCCAAAGAGGAGGAAGAGGGAGAAACCTATTCAATCTGAGCACCAGAGGCGAGAGGAAACATTGAATTAAGCCTTGCAAGGTCCATTCCAACCAAGCAGCCACGCTGTGATTCCATGAAAGGGGCTGAGGGATGAACGCATGGCCCTGCAATGCCTTTCTTTGGCACACAGCTGCTGAGCACAGCCAGCATTCATCTCTTGCTGGTTTTCACTAATGGCTCCAATATTTACAGGCCTATATGGACGTTCCTCCTGCCCTTCTGTCCTGCCTGTCCCTGCAGACCAACTGATTGCTTTCTCCCGGACACCAATTAGCAGGGATCCCAAAATATTTCCAGTGCCTCCTGGGGCTCCACAGCATCTTGGAGACAATGCTGCAGCTGGACTGCTCCAACCCTTCTCTGGCTTCCTTGGGCTGTCTGGAAAGGAGGAAAGACCCAAACAGCTCTACTCTGATGGGGCAGCCCTCACCAAGAGAGGTTTCTGCCCTCCATTCCATGCAGTGCTTTGGCACAATGGGGCACGACCTCACCTACATCCCAACGGATCTCTTCCAGCTGCAGAACCACCTTCACTTCTCAAAGTCACTTCTTCCCAGAGGAACTAGCTGAAATCATCCTCATCTCCCACATTCCTGCGCATCTGACCTCACCGGGTCTTCCTGAGCCATTCTTCCTTCTCCCTCCTCGTACCCTATGTGCTTTATCTTCAACTTTCATTAACCCACCATCTGCCTCCTCTCACGGAGCCTTAAAGACACAGAGGAGGATGAAAAGGCACAAGGCAGAACACTGCTGCCACCAGACCCCTCTTCCCAACTCAAGACACTGCTATTTATTACTAAACTTTGTTTATAGCTGCGCAGACACTCTCCCACCCACATGGCAGTATTTCATTCAAGACAAGTTTGAATTCACTTCAAGAACATTTCAAAGGATCCCCAAGCATTTGTTTACAAACAGCGTGCGCTGAGAATGGAGAATTCACTTCTCCCACCACTGAGTCACGGTCCCCTCAGAGCCGAGGAGAGACAGCTGTTCCGTAGCACCCAACAGCTGAGGGACAGGAAACCATCGGCCAACAACTGATAGCACAGGGGAGATTTATGGAAAATGAGGGCTGAGGACTTCTATTTGGATGGAGGGAAGGGGGAAGCTGTCGAGGGCTGCAGCTCTCTGCTGGGCCTGGAGGAATGCAGGGAGGCGAAGCGTCCCAGACTGTGGTCATAGGAGTGACTCCAACTTCCAAGCCTCATCTGAAAGCTGGCACCACCCGAGCTAACGGGAACCTGGGCACTAGGATGGCTTGGCTGCAGAGGGGAGAGCACCCCCTGCTGAGGCAGCCACACGGCTTTCCATCCAAGCCCCAAACAGGCCCAGCCCTGTGTAACTTACGGCAGGAGCCAAAATCGCAGCCCAGGGAGGCATTTTGGCACAGCACGAAGACACTGGGAAGGCTATAAAACTGAAAGCTCTCTGCAGTCCCAGCCTCCATCCACAAGACCTACTGTAAACACTCAATCTTCAGAGGAGGAAAAAATGCAAAGGGAAGGAGATCACGCAACTCTTTCAAACGGCAAAGCGCTAGGGATGGTGACGGGTCACGTGCTGTGGAGGCCAAGAGAAGCTGTGAAGGGAAGGGAGCTCCACAACAAAGCCAGAGGTGTCACCAAGAAATGAGGACCAAACAAAGGGTCTCACTGAGATCTGATCTCACGGGGCTCCCCAAGTCAGTCAACGACCTCAGGGAGATAGGAGGCAGCAGCTCCAGAGCAGATCAGTCAACACAACTGTCCGTGGTAGCACTGACTGCCTCGCATCCAAACAACCACACGTGATGGAAAGAGCAAGGAAGAAACCATGAAAACACAGGTGCTGGAGGAGAGCTGCACCAACAGGGGACACAACAACACAACAAAGCAGGGCTGCTCCCCTCTCCCACACAGACCCTGGACTCTGTGCGTTCACTGGAGTCACCAGAGATTAGAGATGGAGCAGGGGACATCTCGTATGCTTTGCCCAGAGCTGGGCAGCACATGGAGAGCTCTCAATCCCCCTGCACGAAGGCGGGAGACGGCTGGTCCCATTCCCCATCCCAGAGCCGGGGGAGGGGAGAAGGGACTGCCAAAATGGACGGTGCTCCCCAAAATGGATGGGAGGAGAGCCACGCCGTCCCGGGCAGGGGCCGCGCAGGGAGCGATGCCCTCGCACCCTCCCCAGGTGCACACAAAGGAAGGCCCCCGGCCTTCGGGGAAAGGAACGGCGACGTTCGGGGGCCGCCACCACCGCTCTCAGCGCGGGGCCGTGGCGGCCAGCCGGGTACCGCCGAGGCCGGGGGGGCTCCAGGGTACCGCACCACGCGACGCGAGCGGGGATGCGCACGGCGGGGACTCCGGCGCCCCGTCCCACCCCCACGCTGCGGGGCGCAGCGGAGCCGGCTGAGCCCCAGCCCTGCGGAGGGCCCGGCCCGGGGCCGCGCTCACCCGAAGTCGTCGTCCATGGACTTGAAGTAGAACTTGTAGTTGGGGCGGTTGAGGAGGCCCTTGAAGTCGCCGAGGGTGACGCGCTCGGCCGGGATCGGCAGCTTCACCAGGTACGGCGTCTCCTGCTCGTCCAGGTGGTAGATGATCTTCGTCTCGGCCGCCGCCATGGCGCCCCTGCCCGGCCGCCGGGCCCACCGCTCCTCCGCCCTCGGCCCGGCCCGGCCCGAGACCCCCGGCCGCCTTCCGGCCGCCTCCCGCCGCGGTCTCGCTCGGCCCGGCCCGGCCCCCTCCCGCTTCGGCCCGGCCCGGCTGCGGCCTGCCCGCGCCGCTCCCCCCTCGCCCCTTGTTCTGCGGGTCCCAGCGCCGCCCGGACGCACCGCGCACGCTCCGATCCCGCGGCCCCGCCCCCCGCCCGCCGCCCCGGCCCCACCGGAAGCGGAACCGGCGCCCCACGGGGCCGCGCTGCGGCCCGGGACCCCGCGAGCCCCCGGTCGCTTCACGGCGCGGCCCCGTCCCGCGGCGCCCGGCGAAGGATCGGCGCTCCGCGCGCACCCCCAGGCGCAGAGTCTCCAACCGCCCGCCCCCCTTTCGGCTTTGTTCCCCCCGACCCCCACGGCGGTGTTTCACGCCTAGGGACATCCCCGCTCCCCACGGGCTCTGCGCTCCCCCACGCCACCATTGTGCCGCAACTCTGCGCCCTTCCCGTGCTCCTCGCACCCTCTTTCTGCACCTTACGGAACACGGGACGTATTCTGCTCTTCGTGATGCTGCACGTACCCCATCTCTCTGCTGCCCCCATACCGCAGGGCAGCTGCGCCGATCCCCTCTGTGCCTCACAGGCTCCCTGACAGCCATGCATGGGTCCCAGCATCAGCCCTATTCTCCACTTAAGATAAGCAGCAGGGAACTATTTTCTCGTTCTAAGCTGTGTGCTATTGTTAGCTGAAACACCGGGAGAAACGCATCCATCACACAAGATGAGTGCTGTGGCCTTAATGCTCACACAGCTCAAAGTAACACAGCAACTCTGCAGCAAAGCCTGATCTCAAAGGCATTTCTGACCTTCCAACCAAACACAAGCTTTGACAGGAAGCACTAGAAACCATCAAGCTGCCCCCTTGATTAAGCAATTAATGCTTCTGTAAAAAAGTATGCACTCACCTGCCCATAGGGATGCTGAATTATGCCAGAACTCCATGCTGGAGAACCTCAAGTCCTTTTTGCTGTTCTACTGGCACCTCCAATACAATCCACTGCACTCCACTATCAGGAGGGCATGGCACAGTACATACCCAATATTCACACTAGCTCTCCTCACAGCAAAGAAAAAGCAGATTTCATAGGATTTCCGTAAGCCCGCACAGAACTAAACCTCATTCACGTCAGGATTCTAAGTTCAGCAGTTGTGACAAACTGTTCTCTGCTTTCAAATAACGAGGTCACGAGCAATCATTGAGCCTTTATACCAGTTCAGAGTGCTGACATCTTTACCTGCTTAACATGTGCTTGAAATCTGTTGAGCTAAAGTAGCAATGTGTTACCTAGCTTACCTGTAAGCCTTGCTCAACTGTACAACAAAGACGCATGCAAACAAACCAAGCAGGCCAGTATCACCAGCATAGTTTTTATTTGCTCCCTGAATTAAATAACGGCAGATACAGAAAACTCAGATACCATTTCCCCAACATTTACAAGGCTGAGTTTGCACTGTAGAAAACAAGCAGTTATGCACAATCCTGGCAACTGGTAGTGTGAGTGCACAAGATGGCCCTGCAGCATCAGTTTGGAAGAGGCAGCACCCCCAGCCTCCAGCATCCACTGCTGTCCCCTCACTGACGTTTGTGGCACCATGGAACGGCCAAGTAAAGATCCTGAGCGGGCAGCTCCAGTGCTTATTTCCCCTCTCTCTCACGGGGTTTATTCCATGCTCCTCCTGAAGGGGCAGAGGCAAGGTCAGAATACCCAATTTATAATCCACCTAATGAACAGAAGCTGCCCCTGAAAGCAGCTGGTTCAGTCAGTGCCCACAGAGCAAAACACAGGCGTAGCTGTGCAGCAGGAGGAGCTAGGCATCTCTGCTCCCTTTTTGTTAAAAAGTAAACCAACAAAGAAACAGACACTGCTAAAACAACGTGTCTGCTCAGCTGGGGACGCGCAGAAGGCAGATCGCACCTAAGATGTAGTAAACTGTACAGCATTTCACTGAGCAGCGTGCATCTGCTGTTAGCCAACCCCTGTTAGGGGAGCTGAGTTTACACCATCCCCTGTTCTAAAGAAAGGGGACACACATGATATTACCAACTCTGCTGTGCAACCCTTCTTTAGATACTGGCACAGCAGATGGCAAGAGGTTCTCCCTTTTGTAAAGATCACAAACGCCTTCTGGACTGCAAAGTGCCCTGGGCATCCTAAAACAACTAACTGCATCTTCTCAAGGCACAGGAACTCTTGAATCCCAGTCCCTCACTCCTGATCCTAATCCACATGCTTCTACTTACCAACCTTGCCAGTGTCTCTTCAGCAGGAGTCCTCTTAGCTCCAGAAGCAATGACTCCCAATAACTGGGCTGTATGACCACTCTTCCACGACCCAAATGGTTTGATTTACAAGGATGTTGTATGCATTTGCATTTATTTGCTCCCTTTGCATTAGTAACAAGGAGTTCCCGAAAGATAGCTTACAGTGCACTGTATCCAGGCCCCACAGGGATTCTAGATGTCATTGCCTCCTGCTTTTCCCATATTGTTTTTACACTGTGCTGCAACCATCCAACGTAACGTGCCACTAGGCAAGCAAGGGTGGCAGGGAGGGAGGGAAGTGGCAAAGTTGGGAATGCACAACACAATTAGTGATGGGATTGTCAGTCACTTTGATGTCAGGCCCCACAACTACACACCATGCACTGGCACTGATCTTGCCCTGCCCACTCAGCCCAGAAAGGCAGTGAGTGCCTCTTCTCATGCCAAGTCACCACGTCAGTCTTGGTCGCCATCAGACGACTCTTCTTCTGCCTCCTCCAGCCACTGGATGAACTTCTGAAGCTGCAGACAGAATGAAATGTAACTGGGTCACAAACGACAAACAGGTGCTGGAAACACTCAAAAACTATATTGTGCTGTTGTAAGTACTACTGCTGCACATAAGAACAGGTTCATTGGGTTCCTCCAACCAGTACCCACAACATTCTGTCAGATGACAAAAGCATGAGAGTTTTCCAGAGCTCAAGGGAGGAGAGATGACAGCAGTGCCTTAGCTGGAAGCTCTGCCAGGAGAAACCTGCTCCCTTATAGAACGCTATAAAAAGGCAGCCTGCTTTTACCTTGAATCACCAGCTGAAAGCATTGCTGACCTATACCACGAGTTGACTTTGCAAAGACTTTAAACAAAGCTGCAGTTTCTCAGAGACTGCTTTCTTCCCTTCCTCCTCTTACCATCCATGGATGAGGACTGGAACAAGGCTCAGCCAAACTGCAGCATTAAATTCTGTCTGATGGAGGGGGGAAGTTATGTGCTCCTTCACAGTGTAAGCCAAATGAAACCACTCACTACTGCAGATGCTTAGAAATATATGCAAAGGGGCTGGTGAGCCAAGAATGAAAGCTTCAAAGGGATTGCATGGGACCAGCAAACGGGGCACTGGCCTAAGGCCCATTTCAGATAGGTGCTGACTTAGTGAAACTGTGCTGCTGCTCCAGAAAGCACGGGCCTCATGCTACAGAACCCACTAAAAACCATGCTCCTCTTCTCCCACCTCCATTCTTCATCAAACAGGATGATTACAGCAGAATGCACACAAACATCCATTTTGGACAGCAAAGTTGCACTGTTCAGCATTGAATACACTGGTGCACTACTGGCCTACTGTGCAATGGCTGCTCCACAGAAGGTGACAGTGGCACTGAACTCAGCTCTGCAATTCCTTCTAGCAGCTGTTGGAACACACACACACACACACAATAGACTCCACACTTCTGGGACTTACCCTCTGGTTTTTACGAAGCTGCTTCCCCTTATCAGATGTGTCCTGCAGAGAGAACCAGTTGAGAATTACATCTTCTTCCAGAATCTCCAGCTGGTAAAACGTCATCAACACCTGCATTGATTAGAAAAGCACAACAAGGCTCTTTATAAACTCTTTTGGGATGAGCTCATGTCCAAGCTCCAAGCCTGCATGTAATTTATGGCTCCTAGCTCCATCCTTAACAGAACACAATCTCTTTGTTTCAATTTGATTTTGATGTTAAAAATAACTGTTTTTCCCTGTTAAGCTTTATGCTCCCGATAGCTGGATGCTATGACATGTGATGAGTCAAAGCTCAAGTCCCATCAGCTTCAGCTCTGTGGTTGCCCACAGCTCTCGAGCATACCCTGCAACAAGAGGCCACAGAGGGTGTCATCAGTTCAAGATGTTGCTTTGGCTGTCTTTTTAAAGCACCGAAAAACCCATCCAACAAAGCTGGTCAGACCTGCCCCAGGCTCCCTCTTCCTGACAGTTCTCTCTTAAAAGTGCCTTATGGCAGGTGTCAAAGCAATTGCTCGTTTGACAGCTCAAACTCCTGCCCAGTGCAGCGAGGGTAAGATGCAACCATTCTTTCTCAGGGTGCCTTTGTGCTCTGGCAGCACAGGCACTTTGCAGTTGATCTCCTTGCGGCAGAGCGCTGACAAAGCTGGCTGCCAGCTCCAAACATAAAGTGTCACTTCAATTCTCAGCCTCCAGGGAAACCCAGGCTCCTAGAACAATGGACACATGCCAAATAATTGCTCTAATTCAATGACATTTTGGCTCACCAAACCTCAGGGCTTTGGCTCTGATCCATGCTAAGCGCTTTGCCATTTGCCAGAAACCCTGGCAGCTGAAGTTAGGATTACTTTTTTTTTGGGAAACCAGGAGTTAAGCAAACCTTATATAGACAGGGAATAGACAGGAGCTACCTGAGACACTGGGATGGGGAAAAGCTTTCCATCTAAATCAAATACTCTCAGTTTGAAAGGGCAGAAAGAATGCATGGACAAAGTATTTGTAGGTAGGAATATACTGAACATTCTTACAACAGGGAGACAGGTAATAAGCCACATGTCAGCTCCTCTTTATTTCCAGTTTCACAACTTGGTTGGCCACAATAATAAATTCTTTTCTTATTCCTAGCATTGCTTGTTTTGCACTCTACAGTAGCATAAATCATTTGCAGTCAGATCTCAGGCCCACAAATAAAGAGGTGTGGAGAGTCGAGGCCATTCACAGCACCACACAAGGACACCTAGGTTAGAAGCTGCAAAGTAACAGCTCACTTCAGGCTTCATGCCAGTATTTAATAATTACCCTCAGCTGTGCTCAGAGTCATATGCAGACAAAAAAAAAAGCAATTGTTACAGCTAGATTTTCTATACACACTCTCAATTGAGACCCCAATTTTCCCTCCTCTGAAGCAGACAAGCTGATGATGTGAACAAGATGGATTTCATCACAACTGCAGCAAAAACAAGTCCTCAGAGCTGGGAGTGGATACTCACTTTAGCTATTGATGTGCAAAGACTGTCGTGTTCCAGGAAGAATTCCTCAATGGCAAATAAGGCATTCAAGTGATCTGACGAACGTTTTATGTAGTTCTTAAACAACGGGGTCCAGTTCTTCAACAGCTGCAGGGAGAAAGCACAGAAGGGTTCCTGAGCTGTGAGACAGATGTGTGTGCTCAGCCCCACTTCTCAGCTGTGCTGCACTCAGAAACTGACCCAGAACAGCATTTCACAAAACTCTTCAGCTGACCAGTTAATGTACTTGCCCTCCTCTGTCCATTAAACAGATGTCTGCACACATGAGATATAATAACAAGACCTGCTTTTACCAAACAACCTTGAGAACATGTTAGTGTTTTTGGTGTTGATTCCTTACTGGAACACTGGATTATCACAATAAATGTGTTTAACAGAGCCTTCACATCACTTTGCAGCAGACTGACACACTGGGGTATGTACATGCTCTCAAACTTTCCACCCAAAAGCAGCTAACATTTTAGTGGAACTTCCTTTTGAAGCAGAAGAGCAAATAACAACAAAGAGAAAAAGAGAGTGCCAAGAAAATTACCAGTTTCCAGTCAGCAAAGATCCCTTTGTTCCCTGAATGCACAACCCCACGTTGGGTGCTCTTGCATGATATTACAGAGAGCAAGGATCCCTACCAGAAACCCGAAGAGACGCACCACAGATGCCAGCTGCTGGGCAGTAGTGCAAACACTAGCCAGCTTAGCAATTACTAATACTTAGATTAGAGAAGCACAAGCACTAGCTTGATGAATTGCTAAAATTGCCTCCCTGAGATCTTTTTAGACACCCTCACCTACATAGCTTTGTTTGATACTGCTTTGGTAACAACAGAAACGCAGCAACTTCAGCCACATCCACCCAAGGTGTGCCTACAGTCTGGGAAGGGTTGTGTTTTCTGTACCACCTCTGCTTCACAACTTGTACAAGAGCCAAACAAGACAACTGGCATACTTCAAATCGGATAACTCTTTCTCAGACCTCTACATCTCATCTGAAAAATACCCACAGGCATATCCCTTTACAGATGGCCATTTCTTAAGTTGCTGCAACACTTAGGAGCTTCACGTTCAGGAGCCAGCACTTCAGAACACACACTGTGGTTTCAAGTCAAATCATACATCATAACTATGGCATTTCCACAGTTTCCCCATCTGAGCTGTCTGAGACTGCTCCACTGGTGCTCTTGCACAAACAACCCACCTTCCTTCAGCATCTCCTCACCAGAACTGAGCTACAAGGAGGTTAAGAAATGTGATACACATCTCCAAAGTTCAGCAGGCTTCCAACATTCAAGACTCTCAAAATTCAAGTATTCCCATCCCATACAAAATCACTTTGCCATATGTAAGCTGTTATAAGCAGATCTCAGCCTGACACAACTATTGACTGAGGCCATTTTAGCTGCACAGCTACGAACTTCAGCTACATTTTTATTACGCACTGCTCTAAGAAACTTGGTGGCTGTTTTTTGAACAGGAGCATTTGGAGACTGAGCCTCGTGTCTATGCTAGGAAGATTATGCAGCATATCCTCCTGGAAGAGATTAAGGAGCATGTGAGATGTGGAGGTGCTCAGAGGCACCCAGCACAGCATCACCAAGGACTGATACGCCTGACCAGTCTGGTGGCCTCTCATGATGGAGTGATGGCATTAATGGACAAAAGAAGGGCAACTGATGTCATATATTCGGACTTATGCAAGGCCTTTGACATGGTCCCACACTACTTCCTTACTTCTGATTTTTCCAGTGCGTTGGAAAAGATCCCATTGGGAGAGGAGAGCTCCCTGCTGCCCCAAGGATAGGACTTACAATGGATTGGAATCAGGTTCCTGGAACGCAGGCCCATAAAGACAACTCTATCAGTCCTTTTCTGATCTCTTCTACAAGTTATACGTTCAACTACCACACAGAAAACAGGCAACAACCAGAGGTACTGAAGTAGAGCTCCCCGTGCTTGCAGTCTGAGCAGAGTTCCATCGAGCAGGTACAAAAATTTCAGCTCATTTTTACTTCTTTAGAAGACAGAAAGGCTCACAAACTCAAGGAGTTCAAGTGGCTTCAGGCTTAAGAAAAAAAGACTTAGCAACCAGGAAGTACCTCAGGCAGACTCCTACACACCAGAAGACAAGCCCCAAGTAGAGTCAAATGGAGCAGCACTCACAGGAAGTAATGCTGAGAAATAGTTCTGGGAGTCCAGGTTTGCATCCAGCTGCTGTAATGGGAACTCCAGAATCACTTTACTGAGCACCTGCATCATCTCATTCAGACTGATGTTATACGCATACCTGCAAAGAGAAAGGCACAAAAAATTAAACAAACATTTCACAGAATCTCATCTGTGCGGATTGTGGTTCCTCACAGAGATACAGTGGAAGAATAGATCAAATCTGCTATTTTTCTTTTTTCTCTTCACTCCCCCCTCACGTTCACATAATGTACAGCTTGCATTAACCCTGTGTAAGACCAGAAGTCCTGAAAGTCTGCTATCACAGAGGAACAAGCTGTTGCAGGGACAGCACCCTGACGTTTACTAGAGTGCTGCATGAATACTGTTGCGCAAAAGAAGGAAAACAGGTTTGCATTTAAGAAACATTAGGTAAAAGGCACTCTGATTACATGTTCCAGACTTGCTGCTGTATAAAGACAGCAGACAAGCCATACCACAGCACAGTTTCAGCTGCAGGCAGCTGGTTGAGCTCTCCAATGCAAAGAGCTGCAGTTCCTGCACAGGCTTACAAGAAATTGGTGCTAAGAACTGGCTTGCTCTCTTTCGGTCCTTAGTTACTTCACGTAATTCCACCTTCTGTTACAGAATTAGGGCTACTAAAGCTTAATGATTGAGGAAGCTATAGGTGTGTTAACACCTATCCACATTCAGTCGTAACCTCTGATCTACATTTCTCCTGCAATACTGGCAAAATTAATACGTAACAATCAAATACAGTTATCTACGCGAGTTCTCTTTCTCAATCCACTGCAAAACACAACTGTTCAAGATAACATACAGTATCTTCACAAGGGGAAACTCACTTGAGAGAGTTGATTTCCAGGACCAAGTTGTCACAGGAAATGTTTTCTTCTTCACCCCTCTGTAATGTACCCAGAACCTCATTCTGGAAAACTAATAGAAGAAAGGACAGGTAGTTTGACAGGTCAAGGAAGAACAGATTCTTCACAGTTCCAAAGAAACCATGGTCTCAACAAAGGAAGCCTTCTGGGAACCTATTTGCTCACCATGAGTTTGCACAAATCCACATAAAGTATACTTTAAAATAGTGGTAGAATTCAAATAAAGGAAAAGATCTGACGGATAGCATTGATCTAACCATGCAAATCAGTACAAATCTGTTTATCTTTGCAATCTTTCAGAGCAGTTTCTATTGTACTTCCACAATCAATTCCTTCCTGTTCAGAGAAACCTTATATTTCCTTACCTAAAGATATGAATTAAGAGCTAGAATTCATTACTTTCCTTTGGTCAGATTTCTTCAGGTGAAAAAGATGAGTTTTTCTTTCCCCATTTTGTCTGAACCCATTTCAAACCCACGTTAACTTCACAAAACAAAAAATAAAGCATCTCTGCCAAAAGAGGCAGCTACTACAAGAAAGTTATGGAGTACAGCAGCAGTAAGCTTGTTCTCAGCAGCCCCATCTCTCACCTTTGATGTCGTCTAGCTGAGGGGACGCTGCCCGACTGTCTGGCTCCTCAGAGCCCATGCTCAGGTCGCTGTCTGACTCACTCTCTTCTTCTGAAAGCATAGCTGGGCCTGATGAAGAGAAGACAGTGTTCAGTTCAGTGCTCAAAAGCTGCAGTTGTCACATGTGTAAAAAACCAGATGTTGCAGAGAATTCACAATTGAGTCAGCAACTATCTGTCCTTGCATGGAATATTTTACTTACAGGTCCAGATGGTTCGAATTGCTGCAGAGGAAACACTACAGCTGGCACTGGGACAAGGGGACTTGTATTTGAGTCTGCAGGCACACAGCAAGGGACAGGGACAGAAGCAAATGCATCTCATGCAGACTGCTGACTCATTACAGAGCAGTGTCAGCACTCTCACTAGCTGGAAGAAGACCAGAACCCAGGGCAGAGAAAGCCCATTCCCTCTACAGGAAGATCTGGTAGCCCATGGTGTGCCCTTCAGAGAACAGACAGCTGTGTGCATTCATGCAGGTGAACCATCTTTCATAGAGCACAGGAAGAGAGAACCCGGCCCTTCACCTTCTATGTAACCTCTCATATCCACACACAAATCCATTATCTGGAAGCCAGACTGCTTCATGGAGCCCAAGCCTTATTCTGGGAACTATAATCAGTGTTCCACTCAGTAACTTTGCTTGACACTAAAAGTCTGTCTGTCCATCCCCAGGTTAATCACACTAAATTCCTTCTCACCCCATAGACTCTGTCTCTGCTCTTCATCATCTTCATTTTTGTCATCTGCTTTCCAGAGATAGCCTCTGCCTTCTGAGCCCACATCCTTTTTGTTGTAGCCTGAAAAAGCAATTAGAAGGTTTACCCATAAGCAGGTCCAATACCAGTGTATTCAAGATACACTAGTAAAATTTGCATTCTACTGCTCCTAAACACCCCACATCAAGACACTGGTAGGAACAGTATCTCACAAAGTCCTCGGACACAGTCCAGGTACAAGGATATACGTCTTACACCTTCCTTGAATGGAACATTGTTTTCAATTTCAGCTTAACTTCAGGAAAAATGGAAAACAGACAAGTCCACACAGATTTCAGTGCTGGGATACAAGGCAGAACACCCCACAGTCCAACTTCCACCAAATATCCTTGCTTGACTTGCTGAAAGCACACGGTCCAAGCTGAATGCAGCGTTAAGTTCCTGCCTGCAACTGCAGACTATAGAACAAGGAAAAGACTCCCAAAAGATGAAGGATAAAGTCCTTCATGCAGTATGGAGCCAGAAATACTCGTACCTTTCAGCTTCACTTTGCTCTCCTCCTTGTTCACACCAGAATCATCACTGAACTGATCGTCATCCTCCTCCTCCTCATCTGGTGGGTGTAGAGAGATCACTGTGCCCTCTGAAAGAGTGATGTCAGGACCAACCACCACCTGAAAAATACATGCAACGTGTCTCAGTAAAGTAATACCCTGACTGCTCCTTTATCCCTCCATCAGAAGGGAGGATAGCAGCTCCAGAAAGGCTATTGCAAGGGAGGGTCAGACAAACATAAATGAAGACAGCACTGCTAGACCACATATCAAGCTACCCTAGCCAATATGTGCTTGAAGGAAGAAGAAGTGGGAGCAGCAACATACCACCACCTCTGAGAAAATGCCTGTATTCTGAAATGGCCAAGGAAAGTAGAAAGAAAACCAGAAACATACTTACCTGTGAGGAGAGGACACAGTGAGGTTTTAGCTTTACTTTCTCCTTCACTTCAGCTTCATCACAGATAACGGAATGCTGGATCTGCACATTATCTGCTATGTGTACTCCATCCCAAAGAAAAGCTCCATCCAACGTGACTTCATTACCTGTTACACATCAACAAGTGCAAACACTTTGAGCAAGACAGACTGCTGTTCTCCTACAGTATCGAGTTCACTGGTAAGCATCTTACTGAATCTAGGACTGAATGCCCTTGATGCATAATGGACGTTGGATGAAAATAAAAAAAAAAGCAGCCTTACAGGCCCACATCCACTTCTTATCCAAAGCTAAAAGATCAGTTAGATCTCTGTGGAGAGCAGACAAGTTGACAATACCAACTGACGTCTTTGTTTTGTACAATCACAGCCAACTCACACACAGAAAAATAGATCCAGAACATGAAAGCAGGAGTACCGTGTACCTTACAAAAACAGGGACAGATATCCTTTATTTGTAGCATTTGGGCAGGTAATAATTCTACATTATTAAACACACTCTACTGCATTAAGCATTCTCTACTGCTAAAAAAACCTATTCACACGCAGTGCCTTTCACCTTTCAGCATCACTACCATACCCTGAAATCTGTCCTCCACGAGAAAACAAAGCTTTTCTCCTTTCTTCCCATTGGAAGTCCTTCAGTATCCAGCATCCTTCCCCAGAGCCACATGCACTTGAAAAACAAAATCCCAGCAACTTGTGCCCTGCTCTGGCATGCCATGCACACCCCCCAGTCTCGTACTCACCTATCCTACAGTTCTGCCCAATAACACTGTTCATTATTGAGCAGTTGCTGCCAATGACTGTTCCCTGCCCAATGAGCACGTTCTCTTTCAGCATGCTGCCATGACCAAGGCTAACGTCCACTCCCCGGTAAACGTTGTGTTTAGAATGGGTATAACTCTGATTCTTGTCATCAGTGAAGTTCATCTCTGGAGTCAAAGGATAAACCCAGCGCCTGATGATGTCAGAGCACACAGCTTCATACATTAGTAGGTTGCATATGTGAGCACCATACTCTTCTGTCGTTACATGCATATGGATTTGGTTCCCCAGGATCTGGAAACAGGATATGTCAGAGGATTCTCTAGTCCAAGGCAACGGGATCTCCCTTGTAACATTCCTCTCCTTACCTCCTCGTTCACTAACAGACCACGCACAAAGTCATCCCGTGTCTGGTAGTCAAAATTGTCTGTGAAAAGCTCAGCCACCTGTCAGGAGTAAAATGTAAGGAACTAATGTAGTTACAGAAACAGTGGCCAGGGAAGTCAGTTAATTGATGGCTATTCAGTGGTTCTCAGAGAGATGACCTATGTGTTACAGGATAGTAATGCTCTTGCCCTGAATAAAGCTTTGATTCTTGCTGGTAGGAGTGCTGACCTTCCCATCTCTTCCTCCTATCTTAGGATATGAACAAATTCTGGTTTTTAGAATAGGGAAAAAATATTTTTAGCACCTCCAAGCTGTCCACCTAGCCTTGTAGTTTTACTTCTAAAGCAAGCCTTGAGATCAGCCTTCTAAGATTTGGAGGAAACACTACCACGCCTAATCTGGAATAACCCTGACTCTTAGCCTAACACGGTACCAGCTTTCAAGTAAACTCTTTCACAGCATAGCCATCAACTCTGCTCCATACTTGACTTCACCCCAAGTGAAACTGCTTTCTTTCCAGCACGTTTTCATTTTGTGCACAGTTGCCACCTACTGATGCACGTATGGTTAGCTCGCCTTGAGTGCGGAATGGCACTCCTGCAGTCAGCACAGCAGTTCCACAAGATCCTGGCTCACTCATTGAGCATGGCTGGCAGTTCTGGTTTCCAAATTCAGTACGACAAAGGCACCCCCCACCTATCAGCAGAGCCAAGGAAGCAATGCCCATTGAATTCTGATTCTCTGATGGGCAGAACTCACCTGTGGAGAACAGATGCTGATGTGACAATCCAGCAAATCGTGGCGCACCTCAACGTTCTCAATAGAGTTCTGAAACAGACTCTGTAAGAGGAAAAAATTCAGAAGATCTGAGTGTCTCACTCAGTACTGAACCCCAGAGGTCTTCTACAGGCCAGAGGTATCACAGTGATTGAATTCTTCAATAAGTTGCTGTTCTGGAGATCAAACAAGTCTACAATCAACACTGAGACACAAGCTCAGCAAGCACAGCCTGGTGCACACAGCTGTGCATCAGTCAGCAGGGACTGCGCTCAGCCTTACACAGTGCACTTCTCCAAGAAACAGCTTGTGCAACAAACAACCCCTTTTCTTTCGGGAGGCTCCTTATCTTCAGTTGCTAAAAACTATAAACAAAGAACACTAATAAATCAAAATGCAGTATTCATAGCTTTCATACCTGCTGTAGATTTTCACAGCTTTTTTTTTTCCCTTTTTCATTTCAGGCAATGATTTGTTCATTTCAAGGTAAAAAAAACAGTCTACTGATCACTGACTTGAGTTTGAAAGTGCCATATTTGCATAGTCTTAATTCTGAGTTGAAAAACATCTATTTATCTCACTGGGGAAAATACCTCCACTGGTATGTTGATGTTAACTGAGATGTTAGCTGAGCACTTAGCTACATTACTAGCAGAGCCCATAAGCTTTCTAAAGAAACAGCACAGATAGAAGAGGTGAGTAGTACTACAGCTTGCATCTCCTGTAATTCCACCCTGTGTCAGGCTCAGTATCACTTAAAATGAATTATGTATGGCAGTAGCATAGGAGCTCCATATACTACTGTCATAAACAAATCATCTGTCAACACAGATCATCCACCTCCTTCGTTCCACATAGCAGAAAGGATTCAAACTGAATTTTGAGAAATGTCTGCCCCATCTCCAAATGCTGAAATGAGTTCCAGCACTATTTCACCAAGCCTTAAATAATGTTAAAGGAAAAAAAGCCAGTTTACCAAGAGTTACTTCCTATCATCTGCTCCTCCAAAAGAAGCAGCAAGAACAGTTTCCCAGCCCTCACTCAAGGAGGATTTCCTTGGGGTGGGCTGCTTCGCTACTGCAGCCCTTTTCCACCCATCGGCTTCCAGACGCACCATAGGAAAGCGGAAGCGTTTCAGCCCCTGGGTTCTCTGATAGTGAAGGACACGGTTTGTGGCACTATCCATAGCAATAACAATGTCATCCTCTTTGCACCTGGCATGGTGACCAGGTGAGGACTCCTTGAAAATCATCGTCATCACAGAAACATTCTTTTCCATCTTGCGACGCAACCTGAGGAAAAACAAAAAACGAGGACAATTTTAAAATCACTCTTCAGACAGCCAGAGGCCAGACAAGCATGAGCTTCTTCCAGCACCTACCTGTGCTCTTCCAAGGCTCTGGATACATTGAGGTTGGACACCACATCGCCAGTGACAAGAATGAAGTCAGAACGAACAAGGGACTTGGCATCAACATCTCGCAGCACGTCACCAAGGGAGCGGTACAGGTCCGAGGTCACAAAGCGCACTGCGTTGGGAGACGTGTGGCGGCACCACTTGGACCTTCTGAAGGACAGAAATACATCAAAAAGGCATTAAAATGTTATTTCCCATAGACAACACAGTAGGACACAGAGTTCCAGAGCACGGCACATCCGTAAGTGAATGTACAGAGAATCCCATGGCAGTGAGCCCTCCATCCACACGCTTAGGCACGTCCGTTTGTGTGCAGCAGATGAACTGAAGGACATCAGACCAAGACTGAAGCTTATGGGAATTTAAGAAACTGGACTTTGCTAAAAAACAAGTTTGACAATGGAGAAATGAAGAACGTTACACAGCCCAATGTTTTTTTCTCTGAAAACAGTGCAGAAAAGACCACATGCAAAGCTGCAGAAAGCAAAGACAAAGGTGCTGTCAGACACACCTGCTTCCATAAACTTCATTACACATCAAAACAAGGCATAATGAAAGGGCTGCTACTGCAATTTACACAGCTAGCCAGGCAACTCCTGCGTTTAAATGCGTCCCCAAACACTCAACCATTTTAAAACACTGAGCAACTACACCAAGAATGGTCTTTTTTGAAATGTGTCAGGAGGCACTGCTTGAAAGGCAATCTGTAGCACGTGGTTTTTAGCAGAAGAATTAGTATAATATAAAGCCTTTGAGATTTGTTGGAGGATAAGAAGAATATGTTCCACGATAAAGCTAAAAAGAAAATGAGATTCTTACTGTAAATGCTCTTTTATCTCAGCTGACTTCCAACAGCAGAAAACAAAGGTTTCTTCTACTCCAGTTGCTGTTAAGAACTCCAAGGTGTAATCGATCATGGCCACATTTGCCATAGGTAAAAGAGCCTGAGAAAAAGAGACATGCAGAGAACTGAACACTGTACCTCAGCAGAAGAAAGTACCTCCCAGCTTCAGGACATAAGACCATCAGCAGTGTCAAAAAGAATAAAAAAAATCCCTGAATAACTGCACCATCTCCTTTCAACCAAAATATTCAGAGTGGGCCTAAGCAGTGAGAACTGGTTTCGATGTTCTGTTGGGTCAGATCCTCACTTCACAATGGAAGGCATGAACAAGGTAAAGTTATCACATACAAAGCTCTTTAAGAGGATTTGAATGAGACTAGAAAAAGAAAAAATCCCAGCATGCCAATTCCCTGACTCAGGCTTCAACTGTTACAAGAAAAACCTGTCAGATGTGAGTGATGAAGCCACAGGACTATGCGTATGCAGAATACAAAACAGTAGGAAAAAGAAAAAAGACCCAGTCTGATGCAAAGTAAGTATTCCCTTGTCTTGAGACTCAGTTCATGCCTTTAAACCAAGTCACTCATTTACAACTGAATGCTGTCTTAATACACTTTAACTCTCTTCATGATGTTTTGTTCGAGGCTTGACACTATGAGAATAATTATGACTACCACAAACGTTTAATTAGCAAATTAAGGGTACTGAGCTAAGGGTATTGTTCAGACCTAAGCTCTCTGGAAGCCCCCTTTCCTTCAACACACGGCTTTCTGATCCAGGTAACTAAAGTGCTTTCCCCATCCATTTTGCTGTCCGTGTCATTCCACCCACGACGAATACTTCGCTTATTTCTTTGACATCGCTACACGACCCGCCTCTCCCTGACATACGGCAAAGCCATCACCGCCAGCGCAGCGCAGCCTCCTGAATGTGGCCGCTGTCCCTTCAGAAAGAAGAGAACTGCCGGAGGCTTCTGGGCCCGACAGCAGCCCGAGTCCCACCGGGTACCGCGCACCCTCCCGGCAGGGCAGCGGGCGGAGAGGAGGAGAGGGTTTCCTCACCCGCGGACGGTCTTTGGAGATGGGGAAGAAACGGCGGTTGAAGCTGTCGGCGACCAGCACGGCCTGGAGCGGCGGCGGTGGCTCCTCCTGCGGCTCGGAGCCGCGGGCCGCACCAGCACCTGCCCCACGCTTCGCAGAGCCGCGGGCCGCCATCTCCTCACGCTACCACCACTCCGCCTTCCGCTTCCGGTCCTGCGCCGGAAGTAGCGACGGGAGCTCAGCGGGCTCAGAACTCGAGAGGTACGGGCGGGCGGCACATGCGCACTGCTCGCATCTCAGCACGGCAGGAAATGGTGGGGCTGTATTTGCTGTATGCGGGCACTTCGCAGGCGGCCAGCAGGTCGAAGGACGCGATCCTGCCTCTGCTCTGTGCTGGTGAGACCTCACCTGCAGTAGCACGTCCAGATGTGGAGGCCTCGGTACAGCAGAGGCTTGGAGCACGTCCAGAGGAGGCCCACAAAAACGATCCGAGGGACGGAACGCCTCCACGGGGACAGGCTGAGGGCTGGGGCTGATCAGCCTGGAGAAGGGAAGGCTCCGGGGAGATCTGAGAGCAGCCTTTCAGTATCTAACGGAGAGGCTATAGGAAAGTTAGGGGCAGACATTTTAGCAGGGTCTCTTGTGATAGGACAAGGGGAAATGGGCTCAAACTAAAAGAGGAGAGATTTAAACTGGATATAAAGGAAGAAAATTAAAATAAGTGTGATGAGGCACTGGCATGGGTTGCCCAGAGAGGTGGTGGATTCCCCACCCCTGGAGACACCCAAGGTCAGTCTGCACGGGGCTTTGAGCACCTGATGGAGCTGTAGATGCCCCTGTTCAGTGCAGGGAGTTGGATTAGATGGCCTTTAAGGGTCCCTTCCAACTCCAGAGGATCTATAGTTCTATGAAGTCCTTTCTAAAGTGCTTCAGCATCAGCCTCATGCTCAGAAGTGAATTGCTGCATACAGCACTTAGGGTGGAAAGCACACCCTCAGCTGAATTCGTTCTCTTCCACGTCTGTCTGCTGCCCACTTACAGCACTTCTGTCCCTCTTGCCAGCACTGGAAGCTGCAGGACCTCACGCTTGCTGTCCTGCACTTGTGCTGCTCTCCCAGGGTGGACATTCAGCTCCTCCTGTTCTTCCTTGCCAGCCTTTCCTGGCTTCTGGTTCTCTCACTTGCTATAACCCACTCTGATGAGCTGCCTGCTCTGCTCCTTGCTGCTCTCATCTGACAGCATCTCTGCACCCACCCACTTACTGACCAGCAGAAACCAGTCTGCTCAGGACACTTGCACCCACTCCCTCTGAGATAGGGCCCCTCTCCAGGGTGAAACACAGCACGCACTTATCAGCCCATGCACAGTGTGCTCTGCCCATTCTGCTGATGAGAAAGGAATGGAGTCACAACTCAGAGTAACACCGCTGTCCCTGTGTTATCATCAGCCTGAGCAACACCTGTGTCTGAGCAGTTTTCACTGGGCTGTGAATGGGAAAAGATAGTAATAAATAAAGCATCTCTTTCCACCAGTTGAATTGAATATCATGGACTGATTTAATAGAAAACAGCTCTTCTCTATCTCCCAAAGGACTCTGCAGTATTGGATATCCCCTGCATTTCCCTTAGCTGTTAAAATGTGGTGCCATCTGCCCCCAGGTACTTGTGACTGAGCCCCTGCTGTGCCTTATGTACCTTGTGACTGCGTTACTTGGCCTTAGACAATGGTTTAAAATGAAGCGGCAAGGATGGACACAGCAAGAAAATAAAAATGAGCTGCCCCGGAGAAATAAATTGTTCCCATTCTTTTCAAAAATAGGTGTCTGCATCCCCTTGGGAATTCTGTTGCCACAGCAAAGAAGCTAACCCCCGAAAAAATAATAACAAAAAAAAGCTCTCAGATTGTTACAGCTTGAGGAATTAACAAAGATGTGGATTTGTCATTGCCTGAGGGCAGGACAGCATTTTCCTTCTTGCCTTTGTAGCATTAAAGGTATAAACAGCACCAGAAATCAGGTCTGATCCAGCCTGCACAGCCACTGCCGATGTCAAGACTGGGCACACAGAACTCGATGGGACAATCAGCAGATTATCTGTATAATTGCATCCCGTTCTCTGCAAATGAGGGAAATTTCCAAAACATTGCCCTGGTAAATTGGCAGGAGCAAAGGAAGGCAAACCAATGTAATTGCTAATGAACTGAACTCAAAATCAGCCTGATAAATATTCCTCAGGCTTTGCAGAAACATTTCCAGTCGGTTTCCATGAGGACCTGCAGGCCAGTAGCCCTCACATGAAACACTTTTTGAAAGCAATGTAATTGCAGGGGAGCTTTTAAAATTGAAAATAGCTCATGGAATCTGAGATGAGGCTGCACTGGGTTAGACTGAACATCCACCAAGCCCAATATGCTGCAATGGTTGGGCAGGATGTGGAAGAAGCCATGAACTGCAGGGATTTTTTCTACTCCTTCACCCCTTAGAGCAACAAGGAGCAGCATCCAGCAGCTCTGGGAATAATGAATGGTGGGGATGCCCTGCCTTCTGGTGATCCTCCTCCCAGCCTGTGCCCTTACATAGGCAACTCTTTTTCTCCTCCTCTCTGATCACTTGGTATCTCCTTGGCTTTTCTCTCTGCATAGAGGATGCTCTACAATGTATTGCTAAGCCTTGTCAGGCAGCTCCAGATCTGGTCCTATTTTAGACATCTTAGAGGCTCCACATCTAGAGATGGAGCTGCGTCAGGGATTCCCAAGGATGGTGAGACTCACAGTGAGGATGACAGGAGGTCTGCATGGAGGAACCATGTCTGTAGCACTGGATAAATTTCCCCTCACTAGATGGCACATTCTGCCTGGTGGCCAGTGCGTGTCAGAGGTGACATGGGGCACTTGGTACAGGATGTCTGACACCAGGGCCAACCTGGGCTTACTCACAGTGGCTGATACTTGCTCACCAGGTATAGAGAGGGGTCCACCTACCTGAGCTGCCCAGAGCCGCTCCTACCCCTTCAGTAACGAGCAGGTGATCACAGAATTGCCAAGGTTGTAAAAGACCTTCAGGATCATCCAGTCCAACCATGAACCCATCACCAATAGTACTCATTAAACCACGTCCCTCAACGCAAAATCCAAACGTGATGGGACATGCATCCAGCCCTCCTGTGTGCCTGAGCAGCTCTGTTCCTGGCCTCAGGATTTGCATGAGCACCAAACCAAGTCTTGCAGGTAAAAAGAGACCTGCAGACCACAAGTAGGTCAGCAGAGGTGAAGCCCAGACTGACTCTGCTCTGCATCCCCATCCTCCCACGTCCTGGGCTCCAGCCAGGCTGGCAGCAGGAACATTGACTCACAGGCTGTGTCTTGTTCTTTGCTCTTTTGTCCCCTCTCTTCTGTTTCTCACATGCAGGTTTCTGCCAGATGAACTGCTGGGCTTCATCCACTCTTAGCATCCTGCTGCTGCTTTGTTCACAGCCTTGAAAAGTGGACAGAAAGACCACAGGCCACCCAGTCAGCACCTCCTGGGGTTATCACATGCCATAGGACTGCAGAACTGCTTGGTAGCTTTTTCCACTAGCAAGATGCTGGGCATCATACACTACCAATGGGCAAGATGCACTACTGCTGCCACAGCTCCCTGCACCTCAGTTGCCCTACTTTGGCTGGGCTGTAGGGTACATTGCCCTGCAAATCTGCATATTTTAGCTGAGTTTCCAATCCTTCACAAGCATTGCTCCAAACCTTACAGCATTCTTGCTTTCTCCACATAGTCCCAGCTGACAACAAACTCCTAACGTGGCTCTTGAGCAAAGTGATGGGATGCCCTGCCTCATCCCACAGGATGTTGCTTCCATCAACCCTCACCAGCTGCTTTCCCAAGAAGCACCAGCTTTGGGTGACAGTGCTCACATCCAGCTGACAGACTCATGCTCTACCTGGTGTTCTTCTGGTACTGCTGCTTGTACTTTGGCTCCATCCTTTGCTGATTCACCTTGCTGGTCACTCAGAGACCGATGGCGTTCCAGGCACAGAAGGCAAAGGCTCCTCCTCACTTCTCAGTGAGGACACCCTGTCTGGGGAAAATGAGTCAGCAGCCATCTGGCTTGGCACGTGCTCCTGGAGGCAGCCACCCTGTGTGACCCCAGAGGCTGCTCAAGGCTGAAGATGAGATGGGTTTCCCATCAGGGGACACAGCTGGAGCCATCATGGGAACCAGTGCTCCCAGTCACAGGGAGGAGGACTTTGCACAACACCAGGAGATCTCGTGGGGAAGTGGTCAGGCCACATGAGTTGAAGGCTTCCTCCAGCTTTTATGGGGCACTGGAGCAGAGCTGCCTCCTGTTTTCTCAACTAACCCTTCTCTAGCTCTGACCCATGCAGATTCCTAAAGCAGAATAGCTCTTCCCAAGCAAGTGTGTGAAGTCAGCTCAGAGAGGCTCACCCTTTGTAACTACAGCAAAGGCTGGTAGGAAGCAACCTGGGGGCTGAGCCAGGGAGAAAAAAGGCATTTTCTTTGGAGCTACAGTAGGAAAGATTGAATGGTGGAAGTACAATACAAGAGTGTAACAATAAAAGAACTGGCACAGACGGAATGGTGCTACAAAGCAAAAGTGCCCACTCATCTCCAAAGATCTAGGCTTAGAGGAAAGGCACTACAAAGGAGGGATCTTCAACCAGAGATCTTTCCCCAGAGGCAGTCAGCCCTTAAATGAGATCTAAGAGAGGTGCAGCCAGACTCCACCCCTTCAGGCTGCACAGATGAATTGCCTTCACAGCCCCAGGTGCTCAATCAGTGGTTCAGGCCAGGACTTAACAGTTACCATGCATTTGGAAATCCAATGGGCCAAACAAGACATGGAGCTTGGCAACCATAGCCTTGGGAATGGGGAGGTTGGCAGGGAAATGTCAGGGTGTTATGGAGGCAGGGTCTGGTGTCACTTGCATTATGAGAGAGGAATTTTTGGTGCTAAGTCAGAGCTGCAGGGACACAGAGGAAATTCCCTGGATTTAAAGAGACAAGATGGTTGAGGATAACATAGGACTTCACTTGAAGAGCTGCTTGGCTGGCTCCAGCTCCCTCCCACCCTACACCATGTGCAGATGTTGCTCTGTTCTTGCTGTCTTGCTCAGAGCTGGGGCTGCTTCCCATCTCCTGTGCAGAGGGCAAGGTGTTTCCTCATTTCTCACCTCCTCCAGCGGAGGAAAAAGGCCCCTGTAGCATCCCCTTGGAGTTCAGCCCTGGCTCTACTTGGAGGGGGTGCCAGGGGAGAAGAAATCCCTCTGCTGCTTGCTGCAGCCCCAGATGCATCGCTTTGGGAAGGAGGCAGCCCCACTTCCCAGGCAGCTCTCTGCCAGAAGCCTTTGATCAAGGCACAGCTCCCTGTGTGCTGCTCAGAGCAGAGCCCACGTTTCCTGTAACCCTTCCTTCCCTGCACAGCTGGTTCTCTGCAGGAAAGGCGTATGTATCAGAGCCCCCCATCCAAGGGCTTCGTGTTTCCATTCCGCTGCTCATTTTGTTTTAGAAAAGCTTTGTGTTGGGGCTGCCTTAAGATCCAGTGAAGGCGAAGGGGAACTTTCTCAGGGAGAGCT
Source organism: Lagopus muta (assembly GCF_023343835.1). Taxonomy (NCBI): domain Eukaryota; kingdom Metazoa; phylum Chordata; class Aves; order Galliformes; family Phasianidae; genus Lagopus; species Lagopus muta. Next base: position 8,223,018 of record NC_064441.1, read on the forward strand.
GTGCAGCCTGCTTCCATCACATCAAAGCCAGCCAGGGGTCACATTATCTTGACAGATGTTGTACACTACAGATCTGGTTACTGTACTGATGTTTCCCATGGAATCACTCCAACACTTCTTTTTGTTTGTCGGGGATATATTTCAAAATATAACATTGCAGAAAAGCAGAAGGAAGCAGCAGATTGATGACCTTTTCCTGGTAGTGCAGAAGTGCTGGCTCAAATTGCAGTAGTACCAAAGAAAACAGAATATATGGAAACCAGAAAGAAATCAAATCTCTTGGATTGTCCCTGGGAGCAGCTTCTCCATCTCCACAGCTGCAGCGCTACTTCACATGCTGGCTTTGATTCCCTAAAAAGATGCACAGTTTCTATGTCCTTTCACCCTTTGAACATGGCGTGAAGCACTGGTCACATCACCAATCATAACACTTGATTCCTGTGCCTGGAAGTTATCAAACTTGCTTCTGGCTTGACGCTGTCACCTGAGAGGAGATGAGCTCCACAGGGCAGGAACATGATACTGCATGCTTGGCCACAGCCAGTGCTGTAGGTATGGAAATAAGATGAGCCCAAAGGCACTGCAACTGAGCTGACTCAAGTCTGATGCAAGAAGAGCCCAGATCCTGGATCCCTGCATGCACAGGCACAACTCAGATCTGCTACAGCTGGTAGCAGACAGAGCCTCTTACCCACAGGTGAGGCTGGAGTTCAGCCAGAAACTTTATCTGAACTTTGGCTCGTCCATGTGTGTCTGCTCACAAGCAAAATGTGCTTTAAACCAACTCTGCTTTCCTCTGTGTAAAATGCTGCAAAGGTATGGAGAAATGGAGCAGGCCTTGGCTTTTTGTACAGACAGAAGCAATGGCACCAGGATTCACAAGGCAGCACTTGGAGTCATTCTTCCCCTTGTAGGAAGAACTGCTGTTATTTCAGAGCAGGAGCAGATGGTGGCTGATGTTACCTCCCTCAGACAATGAGGTCTGATTGCTTGAAAATGCCAACAGGTTATTTTCCTTTATTTCAGTTTTCCATTGGTTCAGTCTTCTGCCTTTAAGAGGAAGCCTGGTGCTGCTCACTGATGGGGAAGGTTTTTCTTCACAGCAGTGGTTTGGGACTTTGCTCTACTTTTTATATGCAGCAACTCTCCTTTGCCTCTCTCACATGTTTCCAGCAGTCGTGTTTTTTAGATGAGAAACTGAGCCACGGGATTAAGGTGTGATACACATGGGATGATGGAACAAGCTGGTGGCTGAGCACCATCCTATCCAGGAACAACGCAGTGGAGAACGTGGTGCTGGTGCTTCTCATTCTTACGTCCCTCAGTGCTGTGCTCTCAGTCCTGGGACCACAGCTGGGCCAGTCTGTAGTTGTCAGCATTAAGCTGGGCTTATTATCCTGAGCATTGCCACTCCTTGAGCACCATCCCAATCCTTGTCCTGCAGCACGTGGCAGCACAGTGCTTTGTTTCCAGCTGACCTGACGAAGCCCTGATCACATGGAGCAATTTTCCTTTCGGAGGCTGCAAAACGCCTGGGGACTGCCTGTATGCAGAACGTGGGATGGGCATGTGACACTGCTCCATTTGGCAAAGCAAACCTGCTGCAGACATATGTTTCCCCATTCTGGGATTTCTATAGCTTTAACAAACAGCCCCAAGGTTTCAGACTGCTCAGGGGTTCCTGTTCCTGCAAGCCTCACCTCGCCTGACCCATGCTGAGGCCCAGGATTTGTTCCAAACCTCTGGGTGTCCCACAGCCCAGCTGATGGTGGGCTCTTTGTTCTCCTAGTGATGGTAGCGGTGGTGCCTGCCTGCAATTGGTGACACGCTCTGACTGCATCCTGGGAGCCAAAGGGAAGGTCACACTGACCACATTCTGGTCACCATCGCTGCTGCATAGCCCTGGCATCTCCAGAATTAACATTCTGATCTGATCTCAGTGTTCTGAGGGGCCACGTCCTCCCCTCTGGGGCCAATGCTGCACCTCTCCGGTGAGAGGAGTTCCCATTCCTACTGCTGCGGAGCAACCAAAGCTGCTGCTCCATATCTGCAGAGCATGGATGGCTAGCAGCAGAGTATGGGTACAGATCCCAAAGCTGAGTGCTGGAGCCCCAGTCTCCAATGTTCATCCAGACACTGCTCCAGCCTTTTACTGTTGAGCTGTTTGGCCTTTCCACTGACTTCGTCAAGTAAGCAGCCACATAACCAGCCCAGGCTCGAGCCTGGCTTTTCCTCACCACACCAGCAAGCGCACACAGGCTCTGCCTCAACCTATGCTGCAACGCATGCTGCTGATTTCCATCGATTACTCATTAACTGTGGGAGTGGAGCAAGCTATAGGAGCCACACAACTTGCTAGCGTGCATAGGTCTGCCTCAACTTCTGCTCTCTGGGCAATGCTTTGCCCTTGGATTGATCTTGCCCTCTGAATCACCAGGTTTGTGGAAGAAAGATCAATCAGCATAGATACGAACTGCCCTGAACTGATTTTCTGTGCTGGATTATGCTTTAAATGTTGCAACAGCTTTGAAAGCTTCTCCCTGTAAGAAAAAAAAAGCAGGTTTATGTTGGTTGCTGCTGAGCATTATTTCTATTTTACTCTCCTAAAGCCCAAAATAAACAGCATATGAAACAAGATGGTGAACTTTTTCTGTGCTCTCTCCCGACCCAAATGATGAATTACAGCCCAAATTTAATCCATGTGGCGCAGCACTGCACCTCTCCTGCACTCTGACAAGCAGAAACGCTGCAAAAATAGGGCAGGACGATCAACACCTACAAAGCGTAGCACTGAAAGGCATTTGTTGCAGAGGCATGGCTATTTGGAGAAGGTGTTGAGATGAGGGAAGCGGTGTCAGCTGGGCTGTGAAGGCTCAGCGCCAAGCTGGGCTGCAGGGGAGGGAAGGAGGGGCACAGCTTTTTCTCCCAAACGCTGTTCACAGCAACAGTAATGTGAAGGCAGGATGGGTCACTGCCAGTCCCTGACTCAAGGTCAGGCTGGACCAGGCTCAGGACAACCAGATCGAGCTGTGTGTGTCCCTGTGCATGGCAGGGGAGCTGGACTAGACGGCCTTTAAAGATCCCTTCTAGCTCAATTCTGTGACTCAATGATCCTATGATTTATGAACTCCTGCCTCAAGCAGGTCAGAAGAGAGGAGGATTAATCTTTTCTTTGGTCCGAGCCCATCACGTCTGCTCTCCCTGCGGAGAACGGCAGTGCTGAGCCTGCAGGAAACCTCTGTGACTTCTTGTTCCTGTGTGAACCACGGCAGAACCCATCAGATCCATAACCCCTCTTATGTGAAACACGACCAAACCCATTTATTCTTAAAATCAGCCTATCGCTAATTATGCAACGAAATTATTGCTGATTATCCACGCCTTTGTTTGCAGGAAGCTGGACTGTGCTTTCCAGGAGACAAACCCAGCTCACCGCTGTCCTGCAATCGCTGGGGGACGGCGGGCACGGAGCGGGGACAGCACACAGCCTGCGGCCGCCCGGCATCGCACCCTCAATGGCCGCTGGAGCGTTGGGCAGCTCTCGGGAAATACGGCCCTGAGAGATCGAACCAGCGCTCCGCAGCACGGGACGCCTCCGTCCGACTCATTTCTGCGAGCTCCGAGCGGTGGGAGTGGAAAAGCACCGCTCGTGAGGAGGGGCCGAGCCCCGGGCGCGGTTACATAAAGCCTTTCGGCCGAGCGGAGAAACGCGACTGCAGGCGGGGCGGTGTCACACGAGGACAGGGGGTGTGAGCGCACAGCCAACGCCGCCGCCACTGCTGCTGCGGGGGGGGGGGGGGGTTGATTTACAGCCTTTCGGCGGGGAACTTTCCCTTCGCGCAGCTGAAAGGCTGTAAATCACCCCCGAACCAGCAGCCTCTGACAAAGCCAAGAGCGAGGCACGGCCGTTCAGTGGCACCGGGCTCGGCATGGTGCGGGATGCGCCGTGCCGCCCTGCATCGCCCCGCCTCGCATCGCACCGCGCCCGCTGCAGCCCCGCTGCGCGCGCCCCCCACGCGCGCTCTCCCCGGCCCGCGGCGAACGTTCCAGACCCCCCACGCTGCGGCAGGACCAGGGCGGGGCGCGGGAAGGGGGGAGCGAGACGGCCGTCGTACTCTCGAGGGATTCTGGGAAATGTAGTTCGTAGCGCGCGGCGCACCTGGCAGAAGCGCGCGAGGGGAGGACTACATTTCCCGTGAGGCGCCGCGCGGGAGCGGCCGCCGCGGCCCCGCCCTTCTCTCCGCGCGTGCGCCGTGGGGGCGCCGGAACCGCTATAAGGGATGTTGTTTGGCTGCGCGGCTGCTGAGTGGAAAAGCCGCAGTGGGGGCAGTCGGCGGGTGGAGGTGAGCGGGGCCGCCCCGCTCGTTGCCGGCGGCGGGACGGAGCGCTCGGTGCGGGTGAGGGGGCCGCTCCCTGCCCTGCGAGGAGGGGGTCGGGCCCCTCGTCCCTGTGAGGGGAACCGCGGCGCCCGCAGTGCGGGCCGTGCCCGTGGCGGGGGCTGAGCGCGGCGCTGCGGGGAGGGGCGGTTGGTTGGTGTGGGACTTCGATCCTCTTCGGCCTCGCACTGGGGCCCGTAGTGAGGCAGCGCTCAGGGGTGGTCCTGTGCATAATGGTGGCTCAGGCCTCTGGAGCGAGCAAGTGGTTTTATAGGGAAGGAGTGTATTCTGCAGAATGCGTAGGATGACTCATCTTAGTGTGCAATATGTGTCTGCAGGGGGATGCGTTATTCTGGACTTGGTGCTGTGCGCTGTGGGGTTTGAGCCATTATCGGCGTTAATGAAGGACTTCAGGGCAGGTTTGAGCTGAGCATAGTTTCTGAAGGTTTTAACACCACGCTGCCGTTATTTAACCTGTCAGACCGCATAATGGTAGTTCTCAGGGGGGGCTGTGACTGTATTCCAGTGCACTGAGAGCCTCTGTGCCATTTATAGGCACCTCAGGGTTTGTTTGAACTAGTTCAGAAGAAGCTGGGATTATGGGACTTCACAGTCAGTTATTGCAGCCTTATTGTCACAAAACTGCTCTGCAGTTGCTTTCTTTACTTCTAATTACTTTGCCTCAACTATTTTTAAGGTGCTGGGTGTGACATCTAACAAAGTGGAATTTGATTCTTTCCAGACTGCTGAGGTGCAAACACAGCTGTAAACCCTGGCGTTTACAGAAGATGAAAGACATCGACATCGGAAAAGAATACATCATACCCAGTCCTGGGTACAGGAGTGTGAGGGAGAGGGCTGACTCAGTGCAGCATGATGAGCAGGAGGGGTCGAGGTTTCAGCATGCTAAACACCAGGTAGGTTTATTTTCCTCCTTGTTTGTTTTGCTGTCTTTGCTTATTAAACGACATGCAGCAACCTTTCTGCTGTGCCAGCTCTGCCATAGGTTTACTACCTTGAAGGTCGATGAATGTTCTGTGTGGAAGAGGTCATTTCAAGGAGTACTGTAGTTATCTTTATAAGAAATGTGAGTTCTTAGTAAGCATTTTTAACTTAAATGTCACTGACTATAAACAGAATAACTTTTTTTTCTAGCATTGAGATCTTGATGTGAATCCAAGCTTTTGTACTTGAGAGAGTCATCACAACCAAGTAAGAACAGTGAAGAGCTCAGCTTAAATCATGCACCATTTAGTGCTGGCAGTGGAAGAGAAAACCTTAATCATGGCATGTTTTCCTCAAGGATTACTTTTCTGAAGCAGATGTCAAGCATTAATAACATGGTTCTTTCTTATTCAGTATGACTTACTTCCAGCCAGATGGAAAACTGTTCCTTATGCATCTGTACACTTAATGTGGTGCAGTCATAATTACTTCTAATTTAAATAGAGAAGTGAGTCTTGAAATAACCACCGGCTCAAAGCTTGTATGTTGGTGTTTTAAACATGTAGCGTGGAGCTTGATGAGAGTGTATGTCCTGCTACCCCAGTGCTGAAGGGCAGATGTCCATTTCATTGAAATGAAAACTCCACTTTGGTGGAAAATATGGTCTGGAACTAATTAACTGATGACACTTGAAAATTAATGATATTAATTGGTTTAAATATAGAAATATTTTCTTGCATACACTGTTCCTAACCTTTCAAAAAACACTAATGCTAATGTATATATGACTGAAGCTGAGGTTAATGTTACCTATGTGTAGATTTTCACAAGGACAGGATGTTTGTGAATGTGTTTCTAGGTGTTTCATACAGGCTACCTGTGAGTGTTCTAGTCTGCAAGGGTTGGAAATGGGAAGACTTAACGTATTTGTATGGAAGAACTGTGAAGATTGCTTTTTTTTAAAGGCTGAAATTTTGCTGCACTGTCCAGGACACTGAGATGCAGTCTGTTTCAGACTAGAATTACCTTATTTTGTCCAGGCTTAAAGCTTTTGGGCAGGTGTTTTGAATGCAGGCTAGTAGTGCTGCACTGCTGCTGTTGAGATGGGAGTGATTTGCTCTGCAGCAAAGCAGAGCGCGGCTGTTTGTCGTCGCAGGCCCTGCAGCTCCCGGTGTCCCTACAGGCTCTATGACTCAGCAGACTCTTGCTGCTGATGTACAGAGGAAGGTGGAGTGATTGCATTAAAGCAGGCAGTGATGCAGAACTGGGAGCCCTCTGGAGTCACAGCGCGGCTTCTTAACTGCGCTCATTATGTTAATGTCATTGGCTTGCCATCCAGCGAGCAGCATCCAGTAGCAAATCTGCTCTGTCAAATTAATGATGACAACGGTGATGCTGTTGGTGGCAGCTTTATTTCCCAGGCAGGGGAGGAGGGTTAAGCAGTAATTGTGTGGTGTTTCTCCCTGTTGGTCTGCACCAGCTAATTGTTTCCTGGTTTAACTTCTACGGACAGAATCCTGAGAGCTGGCAAATGTGTTTGAATTGTTTTTTTTTGTTGTTTTTTTTTTTTAAGATGAGTGAAATAAAATCAGCATTTTTATTTTTTGAGAGTTGAGAAAGAGCAAGTCCTACATACATGCACAGTGTGGCATTAACATTTCTGATTAGGAGGTCCTTCTGATCAGCTTAACTCGATTGCTGTGGTCTTGTTAGTTTTTTTTTTTTTTTTTACCTCTACAGACTTGGTGCCTATAATAGCAGGGTGACAGCTTCAGGTAACTGATTGTAAAACAAGGATTCTGTACCATTTGTGATTAGTAATGCAAGAAAATAGCTGATTTCTTACCTGGAGCTTTTTTTTCTGGGGTAGAAGAATGAACATAGTTATCTTACTAATGTAAGTTCTTACAAATGGGTCTGTTACTTCACTTGCTAGTTGGTTTGATGTTGTCAAGTATTGAATTAACTTTGAGCTGCAACTTTTGTTCTCTTCTGCTAGCTTGTAGCTTGGATGTTTATAATCAATAAACACAAACAGTGCTGAATTTGTTGCTGAATGTCAGTGAGACTAAATCCTGCTTACTTGCAAAATACTGAGGTTAAGGCTGAGGAGCTGTTGTCGTAACACAGCATCCAAATCACATGTTTGCATTAGCACACACCACGCTTCTTCCTTTCACATTGAAATAAGTTCTAGTTCCTGCATTCTTAGCCTTACCACTTTTTAGGGTGCTTCATAGTTCCTTATCAAAGGTAAGCAGACTGAATTCTTTGTAGGATTGACCTCTGCCTGTGCAGTCAGCCCAGGTGTGTAACAAAGGGTACATGCTGTAGCTTGTCAGTGTCCGACACTTTGGCTTGCATGGGCTGCATTGAGTGAAGAGGAATTGTCTGTATAAACTGTATATTGTAAGTAAGTAACAGCTTCTGTTTATTTTGAGACATTAAAAAAAGAGGGCAGCACACATAAAGCTAGTGGGTTGGACATGTACGTGGCGTAGCTCTTACTAAGCAAACCAGTGCTTCAGGGGGAAAATGGGTGTCCTCCAGTCCTTGATCCCTTATGAGCCTGGGACTGGGTCAGCTTAAGCTGGCTTATTGGGCACATGTTGGTTACGTGCTGTTCTCAGAACCCTCTGGAGAGCAGATGAGAAGGAGGGGTAGGACCACAGCAGGGCAGATGGAGGGCTTAAGCTGTGGTGGAACTCCGTCATCGGGGCAGCTGAGTCCAGCACACCATGTAAAGAGCTCTTAATATTCTTAATTTACTTGTAGAAATTCTAGAGTAGGCTTTTTTTTTTTTTTAACTACCTTGGCCTGAAGATGACAAACCATAAGCTTGACTTGTGTAGCAATAACAAGCTGATGCTGCAAGAAGTCTAAGGCAGTTACTTCACCACTACCTTAAAATCTGATGCGAAGGTTTGGGGCTACTTTGCAGTATCATAGTGCGTAAGATAGAGTTCTTACTAACATGTTGCATATGTGTCTCATAGCAGGAGGTAGAGCTGCATGATACCCTGTGAAGTAGACACAGGGCCGTGCTCAGGAAGCACTGGTTAATGGCCCCTGCAGGTGACCACCTCTCATGGGGTACAAGAAGGATAAAATGACTTTGCTTTCCTGTTGTTGCCTGTATTGCAGCATTTCTGTGCAGACCTGACTACAAGTGAACAAGATGTGTTGATTCTCTGAAAAAACTTTGGTAGGTGAAAGGCTGATTTGACTACCAAGCCAAGGTGCTGAGGCCCCTTCGTGTATCTTGCTCTTTATCTTAATAAAGCTGAAGACAACTTATGTAAGGTCTTTCTGTCTTGACACGTGTGGTGTTCAGGTTTCCTGCTGAAGGAAGACTATTAGTGGGTGTTCATGACTGTAATGGAAGAGAACTTCTAATTCACTTCTTAGAAGCTCAACTGCTGTTCAGTCACAACTGTAAAGATCGCTTCTTTGAAAGGCAGGAGCTTTTCAAGCAGGCTTCCTGGAATAATTGAAATTATGCTGCAGTATAAGTAGATCTCCCATTTCCTGGTGCTTAATGAGGATGTTGCTATAGAAATGTGGGCCTCTGAAATAGTTAGGCACTCTGGAACTGAAATTCAAAAAACCCAGTTCTAATTCCTGAATAAGCATCTGCAGTGTGCTCTTAACAGTTGATTTTTAGGTCTTTGTTGGAGACTTTAATGTAGCTTATAAAATGGGGTGTTAACTACATGTTCCCAATTCATAATACCGTACTAATTGGGTTTATTTTATCTTTGGGGCATTCTTTGGAATGAAGATAACTTCTAGGTTTGCTTGCTGCCTAGCACTGTAATCAGTAGGCATCACTTGTAAGATGCTATTATCCTACCAGTGAATGGCAATCAAGGGATGCTTTCACATAATGATTTCTTCTTATACCTTTAGGACTCCTTGTTCCCAAACACTTTTGTGCTCTTTTGTTGTATCTGAAATAATTGCAGCTCTTCTAACAGAAGTAGTGTGCCCTGAGGAGCAGGATGAGACCTCATTGTGTCCATAAAATATAGTATAAAATGACAGATAAGGAAGGGAAATAATTTCTTCTGAGAGTAGTTTTGCAGTAGCTAGTTTCAAATGGAGGCTTCTGTGCATGTTTTTGATGGAATAGCAGGCAAGTGAGTACTTTGTTCCCCTACCCATCACATTTGGAGCAACAGAAGAGGATGAGAAATATGTTCTCACGAAGCACAGTACTTAAGAACTCAATTCTTGAAACTCTAGTCTGTGTTAATCTTAGGACACTAATGTAAAACGTGTGCTCAAAGCTGATACTGAATTTGACTGTGTTCTGGATTAGCTTTTGCTGTTGAGGCATAATAACTTCATCTAGAGCATCTGTGGCAAGCCTGAAGTTCAAATTCCTAACAAAATTTGATAGGACTGAATAGTGTTGTACTGCAGAGACTCTTGAAACATGCAGGAAAAAAACATATTGCAGTTTTAACTTGGAGAAACCCTACTAATGTTCCTGTCCTCATCTTGGTCTCTTGTTTTTCAGGTTTGTCCTTGATAGCTTTTTCCAGACAGCAGAATGCGATCAGAACTTGCTGGAGTTGATGTAAATCCTTCAAGCACTAGTAGCCTTGAAGTGATTTATCACTGTTGGGCTGTGCAATAGTCAAATCATCTCTCACTTTCAACCTCTGCAATGTCTGGAGTGTCTGAACAGCTCTGAACATGTTCAGAAATAGGGCTGTGAATGTAGCCTGGGTCCTTGTGCCTTGGCTCTCCATGCTTGGAGAAGGCCTTCTGGGCAGCTTAATTGTAAGCTTTCAGTTGCAGGGACAATCAACAGCTAGGGCTACATCTTCTGGAGGACTTCATATTTTCATGATGTAATAAACACAGAACTAAGAATTGCTGCCTGATTTGGCTTCTGTGGGCTGAAGGCTCTCATGGTCTCTGCGCAAGAAGGCACTGCTGTATGACTGACTCACAGGTTGCAGTTAAAACTGCAGCAGCTTCGGCTGTTCCAGTGTTCACTGCATGAAAAGGTGAAGCTATTTGACTGCTGAATCAAGCTGGCAAAATGTTGGACTTGTCCGTGTCACTGGTGTTGGGCTGTAGGCACATATAAAAGCAGAGCAGATCTGGATGTGCTTATTTCTGAAACTTATAATAGCTGACATTATACTGTGTATACTTGAAGATCTCTTAACTGTTAATAGCAGCCCCCACACCAGTGCAGTATTGGATGCCTTATTTTCTCAGATTATAACTATGTAGAAGGTCATAAAGCTGAGTTAATGTTGCCACAAAGCATTTAAAGCAATAAACCTGAGACAGATACAGATGTGTAATGAGATCTGAGGCACTGATAAAGTGATTCCTAATGACTAACTAGGAGATGCACCAGACCTGATACAGCCTTCTCAGTAGTGCTGTAGCTGAGCAACTGATGTAGCAGGGAATGTAGGTAGCTTTGAATAGATGAGTTTTGTGGACTGTGCCTGCAAAAAGTGCTGGACAGCTGTAAACCCAGCAAGGGTGAAGTTTTAAATGGAGAGTCTAGGGTATATGCTGTCAGTAAGGTGTGATGGAGAATCAGTAACTCATACACTGGAGTTCTACAGTGCATTTTATGTGGTATCTGACCAAATGCAGCATGGTGTGTGGAAACATTCTGTGAATAGGTCTCTAAAATGGTGGTGGAGTGCTAGGCATAGCCCTGTGGCTGTCATGGAGACTCATTAATATGGATCTGTGAGAGTTGCCAGGATGATCTAATGGACCTGGAGAACCTAACTTGAAATGAGTCAAACCTCTTCTGCGAGGAGTTCTGGTACTTTCAGATACTGAGGTGGTTGTCAGTGCTCATATCCTGGGGTTAAGGCGAGTTGAGGTCTGGACTGCACGCTTGTTTCACAAGCAGTCTGTATTTCAGTCTGATTTGAGACTAAGATAAAGGATGTCAGAGTCACTTATGTTAGGAGCCCTGAGGTATTTCTGAGCTTACTGGTTCATTTGCCAGTTGAGCAGGGTGCCCTTGAGTTTGGAAGCATGTATTGGTACAGAAAGGATTGTAGAGTAAAGGCTGTATAAGGCCTGGTAAGCGCCCTGGTGTCAGGGCTTGTGCTGTCATTCCCTGCTGGTTTCACTGCACAGCATGTTGAGTTTAAGACTCAATGACTATTCCTGACTTGATACATGCGTATCTTCTGTTGTGACCCAGCTCAGGTGTGTCCTGACTGAAGACATTAGTCTAAGAACATCTCAGCAGCTGAGCAAGTCAGGAGCCAAATGTTCAGGTTGTGCTGGTGTGGTTGCTCACTGAGAAGCTGGCTGCCCAGCTTTGTGCTCAGAGCACACTTGAGGTGCTAGTTCTGTAAAGCAACTCACAGTTCAGGCAGATCAATATTTTTTCCTTCAACAGGATCTGCTATTGCTCAGCTGTTGATGTATGCAGCTCCAGTACTGGGTAAGAAATACACAGGCTCAGATCCAAGTGGATCCCATGTCATTTGTTTACAGGATCGTGAGTGCTCTTCTGAATGTGAAACACCACATGGATTCATGTACACTAGAAACCTAAACAGGGGCACAGCTGCTAATCAGATGCATACACAGCAGCTGCTGTTTAAAAAAAAACTGAAATGAATGTCATATGATCAACCATGTATTTCCTGGACTGTTAAAATAAGTGGGTTTTCCAAGGCAGAGGTTAGACTGTATTGCCTCAGTGCTAATTGAGGATTCAAGGGCAAGGTCAAATAAATAATGTTCTTGGAATAAACTGATGTATTTGTCCTCAGCTAGGGCTCTGTGCAAGGAAACACTCACTATTCAGACTCACCATAACCATACCTACCATGACCTTGTTTGGCTATAGTCTAGGTACTGAGAGACTGCTGCTCTAACTGGAGGATTTATAAGCTCAAGACTGGCTTTGAAATCCTGACTCAAGTACTAGTGCAGCTTCTGCTCATTAAAAAAAAACAAACACAACTGTGGAGCTCTTGTATAATGTCACATTGCAGTGTTAGAGTGTATGACTGGATTTTAAGCTCTTGAATCACTATGCTTTTGTAGGAAGTCAGAACATAACAGTTCTTGTTTTCTTAAGGAAAAGACAGCACAGCTGCTCTTCTAGGTGTGGATATATGGCCAGTGCTATGAGGTGTTCTTCCCTATGGCAGAAGCTGAGAAGCAGGCAGAGACCTCTGCTTGTCAGGAGGCAGAAGAATAGAGACCCTCATTTCTTGCCTTGGTTCACTGCAGCAATCTTGGAAGCAGTAACTAGACTTTCTAGGCACTGGAAGCTCTCTGATGGCTCCCTCCTGTTGGTGCTGTGTGAATTCTGCTGCTGCCTGTGCTGTGTGATCAGTGCATGCAGATGTCTGAAGGATCAGTGGCTCTTTTCTCACACCCATTGCCTATTGCTGTTTCTTCTCCCAGGAGATGCCATGGATGAATGATGCACCAAACTAGTCTTGAAAAGCTCATGTTCTCATCGGGCAGCGTATTATATAGCATTATACTTAGAGTAGGCTGGGAATCTAATGCTGCAAATCCTCTTAATTCTGTAGATCATACACTGCGTCAGATCCAGTGAAAGGAGAAGAGGGCAATTGCAGTAATGGAATACAAAGTCAAAAGAGCACTTGCTGCTTTACCAGACAAAAGCAAATGTTTTGCAGTCCCACGCACTGACACTAATACCTCACTTCCAAATGCTCTTAGTTCTGGTGATGAAAGCAACAGTACTTCAGCAATGGCTTGTGCAGCCTGTAAAAGTGGTGTATTAAAACCTTGTAGAGCTTTCCTCCCTGGGATGTTAAAACCTCGTGTTGTGGGTGGCATCCCTGTGTGTGGCAGGGGGTTGGGGCTGGGTGATCCCTTCCAACCCAAGCCATTCTGTTATTCTGTGATATGCTTGGAGAGAGTCAGAAGAACTGCTGGGAAGGACACGCTTCAGAGTGTTGCTTCCTAGGCTCTTACTTCAGTTCTTAAGCTAACTGGGATCAATTGGCCCTATTCTTCCCAATCCCATGGAAAGTAGTGACTAATCTTGCTTTGAAACAACGATCCTTTAATGCAGGTTCTTAAATATGAAGCTTTTGTTCAGCCCAGAGTCCTAATACAGAGAATGTTCTAAGCATCACTGAACAGGGCTGGTAATCACTGGATTCAGCACTTCTGGGTGTGCTGGCCTAGTCCTGAGCTGCACTGTGCTTGGCTTCCCACTTGCCTCATCTTACTGGGAATTTGAATGTAGGAGTGAGGAGGCCTGCTGAGCTTTGCCTTGTAAATAGGAGGGGTGGGAGTTGCTGTTCTGCTGTATTGCCAACTTGGTTCTTTACTGCTTGAATAAACCAATTTTAACTGTACTGTTAAATTAGCCACAGTAGCTTTAATATTCAGTGTCAGCTGCAAGCACTAATGAATAAAACTTTGTGTCTCTAGTTTGCCAGAAGATCTCTAGGTAAAAGAAGAGATTTTCTTCCTTCTCTGTAGTGATCTGAACCCTGGAAGGTCTGCCTTGCGGAAGATGAGATGGTGATTGTCTGACTGGTGGGATTTGATTTGCATGTTGACTGCAAACAAATCCAGTTCTTTCTGCAAGAAAAGTAATGGGTGGAAAATCTGCTTTCTCTGGCCTTTAAACGTGTCTGGTTTTGCTGTCGTCATCTGATGCTACAATTGACAAACCAATAAATTGCCACAGCCTCTGCTAAATGTGAGATTGCCTGTGTGAAGGGCTGTGACCTTGCTGGGTTTTTTTTTTCATATCTGCAGCACAGCTGCCTCCTTTTTCTTCACCTGCTTCATCAGCCCTGCCAAAATAAATGCCCTTGTTCCCTGCTTAGGAGGATATGTCTATAAAAGCTGCTATTTCTGGCTCAGCCTTGCATCACTGTGTGTGCTTCCCATCACTGTGAGCAGTTTGTTGACCTTGTACAAGGAAATGATGATTACATCTGCTGGTAGGGTTTTGTTGCCTGTCGTTTGCATGCAGTCAGAGGGGGGCAGGTGTGTAGCGATGCTGCCCCAGAGTGTTCTCAGCAGCATGCAGCAGGGGGATTATAAGCTGAATGGGTTCCTCATTTGATTTTCTTCACTGTCTGTTGAATTGTATTAGCATGCCCCCAGGTGTGGCACGGCTTCATCAGATGCCAAGCACAGAGCCATTTCTTCTGTTAGAAGCTGCCTGTGCTTTCAGGGATTTTATGTGCAGACCACCAACTGTTAATAAGGTATTGGGCAGAGTTCTCTGTTGCCCTCTGTTGTCGTGTATTTAGAGAGCCATGATGTACTTCTGTGAGTTCAGTTCTCCCATTTGTAGTCCGTTTATACACGTGCCTTGTGTGGAAAGCTTTACTTTCTCCAAGAGTCCTGGCTCTTCTGTGGTCATTCTGTAGTTCTCTTTGTGCCACTCATGACTTTATGGACCTCTCATATACCTGATTCTGCAGGCCTTTGTCAGGCAGTGCCCTGGTCTTCTATTAGTTTATTTTTCCTGCTTTTGCTGAGACAGCTCTGTTGAGCAGCTTCAGAGTGAGTGCTCAATAATTAATTTTTTAGTGAGCATTTAAGAATACTAAAAAAAAAATGCAGTCTTGCAACTGTGCTTTCCTATTGAAAGCTGTTCTTGTGTGTAAGTGCTGAAAAACATTACATTTATCCTGGCAAATAGTCTGTATTTGATTTTGGGAGCCTTGTTTTGGACTCATCGGTCCTTCTTGTGTGCTGTGAAAAACAAATAGCTGCGACGTAGCATACAGTCAGCAAAATAGGATGCTTGGGCAGAGCTGCCTGGGGCTTTTGCAGATGGGTGGTGTGGCAAAGTGGCTGTGAATTTCTCTGCAGTATTGAAGGTATTGGTGCAGAACTTTCCTCTGCTGCAGAGTCCTTGAAGACATCTGTGGCAGATCCCATATTAATGCTGGTTAGGGTGGATTTGGTAAGAGGTGGGTCGGTAGTTTGGTAAGAATTGAGAAGCCTTTCATTGTGGGGCACTATGGATTTTGGATTATTCCATGTGTCGGGGTGTTGTAACATTCTTTTGTTTTCTCATTCTGTTGTCTGTTTTTGTAATCACAGCTCTAGATTTGGATTGCTTTTTGAGGCCGGGACCATGGGCTGCTGACACCACGCTTAGGCAGCATTTAAGCACTTGGTTAAATAAACGAAGGGCAGATTTATGCTGTCATTATCAATTTCCTGTTCTCGTCCTTCATGCGAATGGGAGCTAATTGTGTTAATTTGTTACATGCTTAGGTGTTAATATAATACAGTCAGGCTCACTTAAAGGAGTAGCACTTCCAGCACAAATCATGTAACACAAGGTTAGGAATCAAATGCTTGCTAATGATGGCCATTTAAGGCTTCGGGGGTATTGTGTTTTTAGGAGGCTGCAAGGCAGTTTCAAAGGAATAAAATAACTGCCCTGGCAAGGCACCAGATAAGGGTAAACGTGGTACCTTCAGAGGGCTGGGGGGAGGACTGGCTGGTCTGTAAAGGTCCTTTCCAACCTGAATGTAACAATTTTCTGGTATCTGTGTTTGCAAGACACACAGGAAGATTTCTACCAGAGTCCACAGGATATCTAAATTTCAAAGAACCAGAAAGCACACAGATAACATGGCTCTGCAATAAATGGTCCATTAAGTCATCAGATCCAGTAGTGAGCCCTTTGCAAGTGAAGATAGCAAGCTTATCTTCTACTTTTGCCACATGTAACTTCAAAATATTTGTTTGAACTCTGCAAAGTTTTGACTTCTCCATATCTCTGCTGCTTACTTTCTCCTGTAAGATTAGATTTTAAAGGCTGCATTTTTCTGAGGCTGTGGGAAGACTCTCCTGAGATAAATCTTGTGTTATAAGTGCTTGTTAATCAAGTTGCTGAGCCGTGGAGAAGCATGGTTGGGAGCAGATAGAATTACTATCTTTGTTCCCTTTAGTTCAGAGAGAATGAGAAAAAATGGGGCGTGTGATAAAGTATGTGCTATTCTGCATAATGTGTCTTTTTCGTTGATCCAACCTAAGGTGTTTTTGAGGAGAGTTTAATAGGAGTCTGAAAGTAGTCTGACTTTTCTGAGGGTAGAAATATCCAAACTGTACTAAGAGGGGGCAAGTTCATTAAGAATGTATGTCTTAACCTCACTGCAGAAGCCAGTCACTGGTTCCTTGAATTTACAGAGAACTGATGTAATAACTGATTCTGCAATTTCTTTCATCATGTTTCCTTTCCTTAAAACTTCTGATCCTGTGACAGTATTCAAGATTAATCTCTCCATTTATCCTTTGAATACACAGACACGGACTGATGCTAAATTATTATACGAATGCAGCAGTCCATTGCAGATCTGAGATGTATGTGCCTCCTGTGACTTTCAAATCTGTCCTCTACGACATTTTAGTAGCACTGGAGGATGTTGCAGTGACCTATAGAAGAAAGAGGCGCACAGTTGCAGGATTCAGGAGTTGTGGACTTCAAACACAGCTTTGACTCTTCTGTCTTTCTTGTGAGAGCAGATTGAATGCCAGGATGCCTTGGAAGCAGCTGCTCGCGCAGAGGGGCTTCCACTGGATACCTCCGTGCATTCCCAGCTGAGAATGCTGGACGAAGAGCATCACAAGGGCAAATACCACCATGGCCTGAATGCGCTGAAACCCATACGGACCACTTCCAAGTAAGTCCTGAGGCTGCAGGAGAGCTGATGCAGCATTTGCTTCTCAGACCTTGTACAAAGTGGGATTGCAGCTGTGGGTCTGGTACTGAGAATGTTACATTGCGTTCAGCCAGTGTGACCTGCATGGGCTGTTTGGAACTCTGAGTGCTTTGAATAGGAGGCTCTGTTTTTCTCAGGGCTTTACAATTCTTCTTCCTTTTTGTAGAATCATAGAATCCTTGGAGTTGGAAGGGACGTTTAAAGGTCATCTAGTCCAGCTCCTCTGCAGTGAACAGGGCTATCCATGACTGGATCAGGTTGCCCAGAGCCTTTTCATTTGTTTCTGATTTTTTTCTTTTAGACACCAGCACCCTGTTGATAATGCTGGGCTTTTCTCCTGCATGACCTTCTCCTGGCTCACTCCTTTGGCCCGCAGAGCATACAAGAAAGGGGAGTTGTTCATGGATGATGTATGGTCTTTGTCAAGGCATGAGTCTTCAGATGTCAACTGTAGAAGGTAGAAACATCTTCTCTGTGTTGTTTTTTCTGTTTGTTTGTTTCATTTTTTGTAAGTTTACAGGCATTGGATGAAAAATGTGCTGGCAAAAAAAAAGAAAGCATAGAAAGCATTGATGCATTGCTTTTTGTCCCTCTCTTTAGGACTGTTTGTTCTAACTATAGGTATCTCAAGATGCAGAGATTTCCCCGTACCTCACAGAATATACCCTGCATTTATTTAACTTGAAATTATTACTGAATTATTGTTGGTGTGAGCTAGAAAGCATTTGGAGTTTTCACAAAGAAGTACCTGTGAGCTTGAACCTGCCTTCGTGGCAAAAGGTTGGTAGCATAAGACCCCTGTTTCTATTAGGCTGGAGAGGTTGTGGCAGGAAGAGCTGAAAGAAAGCGGGCCCGACGATGCTTCTCTGCGGAGGGTTGTGTGGATTTTCTGCCGCACCAGGCTCATCATCTCCATCGTGTGTCTGATGATCACGCAGCTCGCGGGTTTCAGTGGACCAGTAAGTAATATCCATCCTTTCTTTAACCACCCCGGAGGGCTCCATCTCATGGCCAAGTGCAAAATGTGAAGGTTTCATTGCGGAGTCATTTAAATGTTTGGACTAGCTAGAAATTTCGGGGTGAAATTCCGGAGCGTTACGATAATCCGAGATAGGTTTCCTACAGCTGTGGATCAGTTGCTGAATACCGAGGCCAAGTTCTTGGAAAAGGGAGGGGACTTTTAGATACCTTGGAGGAAATGCACACCTGTTTGTTCTCTTTTTTTTCTTTCAGTGTAGTTTAAAGTTATTCCTTAACTGACACGTGATCTCTTTGCATAAAATTCTTATGTGCAGGTCTTTTGTGTTGTGTTGCTTTTTCCTTTTGTTTTGAAATTCTGTAAATTTATCTTGCAATGAAACACTGATTTTAGATTATTGGCATTAATAGCACAGTCTTCGAGAAGTGGAACCAAGCAATTTTGTTAGAGCACTACTTAAAAAATAATTAAGCAGGTCTGGTCAGACAGGTTTCGTGTAGAGTTTATGTTAGAGTATATTATTGCCTCTAGGAGCTGCTGCAGTTTGTTGTTATGGGTCGTAATGAAGATAACAACATATGGGAGTTGGCATTCACAACATCTTTGTCACCTGTTTGTTGCACGTGCTGTGCAGATTTGCAGTTGAAATTTTGACTAAATTTATTCTCTACACATTTCCCTTGAGGAGTAGGAGCAGTATTACTGCTAGTAGTACACGTTTCAGTGTGCTGGTAAGCTGAAGGTTCATTTCTGGGGTAAGTACACCTGGGTGCACTGTTAGGTGGAATGTCTTTTTTAAAATGTTTTCCAGCTTTTAATGTCTTATCAAAATGTTCTTCTGCTTTTTATCCCTTTTTAAAGTTTGCCTTCTCTTATGTAAAATGAATGACAAATGTTTCTGTGGTCTTGTTTTCATGGTAATAATTTGTCTCACGTTAGTTATAAAATGTACAAACATACTGTGGTAATTAACAATATATCATGATTAAGATTTTCACAGCACTAGCTTTCCCCAAGAAGAGCTTCTGTCACTGTTTCACTGCAGGGCTTTTGCAGCTGCTTTTATGCTTAGTAACAAACTTGCAGCAGGGTTTTCCCTAATTTCTGTAGTGTCATCTCAATTTCTCTCAGCCAAACTGTGGAATGAAAGTGGGAAGGGAAAGGGAAAAACAAACCAACTTGACAAGGCTGGGAGCTGCGACTGCAATTGATGTTCAATTTGGATAATTTAAAATCATCTGGGGACATTGCCTGTTTGCAGACAACCTTATTCATTTCTCTGAATAAGGAGCAATATCCTCTTACTTCTAACATTTGGCATGAAAAATGAGTCTTTACCATCCCTCCTCCCTGTTTTTTTTAGTGGCATGCCTCATGGATATGCCTGTGCTGTCTCCTCTGGTACATTAGTGCTTTCTGGTGTTGTTATGCCCTTTCAGTCACCTGAAGGTGAAAAGGGAGATCAGGAAAAGCACTTGACTTCATATATTGGTGAAAACTGGCAAAATGGAGTTAAACAACCATATTAAACTTCAAAAACTTGGGGTGTCTGTGACCTTGAAATGCCAGCCAACAGCTGTGGCTTCGCTAATGAGCATTGTGATGGTTATAACCAGAAAGGCCTCTGTCTTCTTCAGCTGATACCAGATCCTTCAAGGGTCTCGCTTTTATTTTATTTCGTTCATCCGACACAGTACCTAAATCTGTAAGATGCTCAGATAGCTGCACGTGTCAGACTGCCTCGTCATAACCATCGCAATGTATGAGTACGGGTGAGATGCTTTTATCTCCCAGAAACATTCGCTGCCATTTAATCAGCTGCCAGCACTTCACGTTGAGATGAAGGAGCAGAGAAGTTTTGTTTATGACCGAACATAGTTTAACTCCGGGTCTGAACGTTGCACCCATTTGCAACTGTTCAGAGCTATTCTTCCTGTCTGGGAGATGGGGAAACTTGCCATCTTAGTGGAGTACAGCTTGACAGTTTGGTCAGTTATTGGAGGGGGGAGTGGTAAGCTGGTGGAGGTAAGTTTCCCGTTTCCCAGTTGGCTCCAGCTGCAGCCCGCCCCGCTGCCCGCCGGCTGCGGTGGGATGGCCGCGCTGCAGTGGGACCAGTGACAGAAGCTGTTCTTTAGAATTTTCAGGATGGCTGTTTTCTGCGTCAGGATGAGGCAGTCCTGCTGGGCAGAGCCAACGCCAAGAGCGAAGGTAAGGTAATGTTTATTCAATGAGAATGCTTAGACAGCCGAGCAGCTAGTAGCATCTGCTACAGTAATAGTCGCAGGAATTCCTTGTTTCCATTAGATCGTTTTAAGTTTGTACTACAGCTTTCTTGTTTTGTAAATAACTTTGTGCTGGATTCTTTTCATTAAATTAGCTTGAATTCAAGTAGTATGTGCTTGTATGTAAATGTGAATTCCGTGTGACTTCTTTCCTTTCCCTTTTCAAAATTCTTTAATCTGCTCTTTCCTCTTTCTTTCTTCTGGGGAAAAAAAAAAAAAAAAAAAAGGGGTTTAATGTCTGGTCTCTATTTCATCATGGGAGATGCTGATTCTATAAAACAGTGCTGAAAAAAATGCACTAAAAAGTTTTGGGAGGAATGAGACCCCAGGAAACATCTGCTATCTTTATACATCCTCTCTTGGAGACCTTCAGCAATGCTGTGGTGTGCGAGAAAAGGCTTGCAGTCTGCGACCATGCTGAGTTACAGCTCGTGAGGAAAAGGGGGATTTTCACCCCAGTGCTCAGTGACTCGGTTGCATATGTTGGATTGAATACTGGAAAAAAAGAAGTCAGTAATCTTCTTAGTAACTGCAAACCAACTGTATGCAGTTGTCGTCCAAACAGTGGATGTAAAACTAAATCCGAGTAAGGAGAAAGTTGGAGTGCGATAGGTCTGTGAATGTGAGCTCCTCACATTTGTGCAGGGATCGATATGTAAATTTTCTCAGTTGCCATTCTAGAAACCAATGGACATCTGGCTTTAATTCACACCTGTGAAAACGAAAGAGCAAAATTATTTCCAGCATGTTTCCTTGGTTCTGACACGCAGAATTATTTTCCTCAGAACAGATGAGTTTGATCTCCATTTTTTCCCTGTTATTTGGTGCTGGGCTATAGCTTTCAATACCTTTGCTGAAATAGTGGGGTTTTGTTTTTTCCATCTCTCTTCAAACTATAAAACTATGCAGAACTCTTATTTACAAAACGTGATTTAGTCAAGAGGACTTCAAAGGACTGTGATGAAAAAGGCTTCTCACATATTTTCTTTGGTCTAAAATTTTTTTGGGTTGCTTTCCATTGTGGGCAAAGGTAATTCTGCTCTGTAGTAGCAAATCAAAAGCACCAGTATCTTAAAGCATCTTGCTGAAAAGCTGTCTAGGAAAGCTCATTTTGTTACCCACGAAGCCTTACAGTAGCATACATTTTAAAGCAGATTTCAGAATTTGTGCAGCCTCGGAAGCCTCTCCTGTTGGCACCTGCAAATTTGACTTCCTTTGGACTTCATGAAAACACGCTGTGCTGTTCTTGTATTTTATAATTGTGTATAGTTTCAATTATAGTTTATGTTAGAGGCTAAAACTGTTAAATATTAACCCTTCATAATTACCTTGTATGTGCAGATTGTATATTTATACAATTCTCTACCTGTTGTACCGTGTTTGTGAGATGTTACCGTTTAAGATGATGCTTTATTTCAAATAAAAACCTGTTGTTTCTCAGTCAGTAGTATTTAATATTGCTGATGACTGTGAGTTGTATGATGTTACATTGTGCCGTTGGACCACAGAGAGCTCGAGGTGGGAATTGGTGGTTCTGGGGGCTGCGTTCTTTCTGCAGGTCATATTTGCAATGTGATTCCTGAGGTAAAGTGTTCATGTTTTGGGGGGGAAAGGGTACGGGGAGGGATTGAGTGGTTAATTTGTTTTCTTTTCCTTTTTTATTTTCCCTGCCCCAATGATTTGTGGCGTTGCGTACCTTGTGCTTTCTGCTTGTTTTTTTCTTTACGATTAAACTGCTGATGTTTATTTCCAGGAATGTTTTGCAAATGTCCTTCTCACTCTTCCCCTCCACAACTGTAGGTACATTGTTCCTTTTTATCAAATAAGCACGTTTGAAGCAGACCAAAGATAAAGTAAAAAGGTCTTAATGTCACGTAAAGGAATGTTTTTATTAATGTGCTCAGATGTATAAGTAGTGACTATATTTTAAAACTCCTCTATGTGACGATGCATTGCTTTCAGCTAACTGACAGATTTATGTTAAGTTAGAAGACACGGGATTAGAAGCGTGCTGCAAGGAATGTGGTGCCAATTGAACTCTCTTAATAAATTTGGCTCGGCACTCGGCTCTCAGCAGGGCTGTGTTACAGTGCTCCTTGTTTGTCATCTTTTAGTTCTCGAAAGAAGACGCTTTCTATTTCAGATGGCTCTTGTGAAAGCAAAGTAGCCTACTTATTTCTAACTTAACATAAAGTTGTTGCCTGGTGGTCCTCTGGGA
This sequence comes from Lagopus muta, assembly GCF_023343835.1. Taxonomy (NCBI): domain Eukaryota; kingdom Metazoa; phylum Chordata; class Aves; order Galliformes; family Phasianidae; genus Lagopus; species Lagopus muta. The sequence goes on from NC_064441.1 coordinate 8,245,514, forward strand.
TGATGGGGTGTTCACGCAAGCTTGCATTTCTTCCTGTAGGCGTTCGTTGTGAAACATCTTTTGGAGTACACCCAACAGAGTGAGTCCAACCTGCAGTACAGCTTGTTTTTAGTTTTTGGCATCTTTATGACGGAAGTAGTGCGGTCTTGGTCCCTCGCGCTAACGTGGGCCTTGAACTACCGCACGGGGGTGAGACTGCGAGGAGCTGTCCTGACCATGGCGTTTAAGAAGATCCTCAAGCTGAAGAACATCAAGGAGAAGTCTCTTGGCGAGGTGAGCTGCCGTGTCGTTTGAGACACAGCTGGGCAGAAAGGGGAGTGCAGTGTATTCCTTCGAGAATGGACTGCGCCTGAAACACGCATCGTCTGTCACGTGTGTTTTTCAGCTCATTAATGTGTGTTCCAATGACGGCCAAAGGATGTTTGAAGCTGCAGCAGTTGGCAGTTTGTTGGCTGGGGGCCCTATCGTGGCCATCTTAGGAATGGTTTACAATGTAATTATTCTGGGCCCAACTGGCTTCTTGGGCTCTGCCGTCTTCATCCTTTTCTACCCAGCAATGGTAAGTTGAAAAGTTAAGATCTGCTTCATTCAGGCCGGACATGTGCGTGGTTCTGAACAGAAAGTGTTGAAATGTGTGAAGTTAAGGCTGTTTTTGGCACTGCGTGTTACTGAAGGTGTTCCTAAAGATGATGTGAGAAACAGAAATTTGGAAACAGGAAACTCAAGATCATAGAAAAAAAAAAAAAAAAGACACCACAAAAATAGGAAAGCTGATAGATTGGATTTCCAGGTAAGTATTTGTAGCTAAATTAAACTGCAGTGTTCAGGCAGAGGTTGGACATCTTGTGTATGGGGACTGAACTTTACGTGCTTCAGCCTAGAGCGTACCGCTGTTGAGCTCAGTGAAAGGTGTTGAGAAGTGCTGCACCTGGAGGAGTGTGCACTCGCTTGTTCCTGCTTCCAGTTCTGCTCAGCTGTCAAATAACCTCTTTCTGAGTTTTACTAATAGTGTACCATGTTACTTTTTGTTTCAGATGTTTGTATCACGCCTCACTGCTTATTTCAGAAGAAAATGTGTATCAACAACAGATGAACGTGTACAGAAGATGAACGAAGTTCTTAATTACATAAAGTTCATTAAAATGTATGCCTGGGTCAAACCATTTTCTCAGAATGTTCAAAGTGAGTTCACACAACTTATTAACGTGTCCTGTTGTGCTGATGTCCCATTGCTGAGTACCTCGGTGTATCACCCTGGCATAGAACCATAGGTGGTGATATACACTTGCATGTTGTGTATGTGCTCCTCTGAAAAATACTCCAAACTCAGTTCCCCTATTTATATTTCTAGAAATTCGTGAGGAAGAACGTAAAATCTTGGAGCGTGCGGGCTACTTCCAGAGCATCACTGTGGGAGTGGCTCCCATAGTTGTAGTCATTGCCAGCGTGGTGACCTTTTCTGTCCATATGATACTTGGCTATGATCTTACAGCAGCTCAGGTAGGTGGTTAGTTAACTGCAGTGTTGAGTTCCTTATTGTACTGCTACCGTAACTTTTCTGTGAAACCATTTCTCTTCAGCCAGTTCTCTGCTGTGTGCCAGTGTGGCCGACAGAAGTGAGCGTCCGGTGGATGCAGCAGCAGCAGATGTAGTCTTGTATTTTGCACAGAAAATGTTCCATGCTGTTTCAGCCCTGACCTTCCTCGTGCTGGTGTTAAGATGGGTGTGAATCAACACTCCTTTCCACTATCTGGATACAACCTTGGGATGACTGGGTGTTTCCATTTCACAATGTGCTTGTATGCAACCAGCACAGATCTGCTCCCTTGTGACTTAAGACAGAATTTGAACATTGCTCTTCACAAGTAACGACGCAGACTTTGCCATCTGCTTTGTTCTGTGGACCTACAAATGTTGATGTCTTGATTTGTTACAAAGCTCTGTTCTCTACCATTCCAGAGCATGTTCAATCTTTAAAGGGTTATTTGTGGTCTGCAGGTCGTTCCTATGGCTATAACTTTATGCTATGGCAGTGCAACCTTTAGAGGGTTGCAATTGTTTGTTGAGTGCATTACATCCAAATGTGATTCTTACTTGTTTTGTTTCCAGGCGTTCACAGTGGTCACTGTCTTTAATTCGATGACTTTTGCTCTAAAAGTAACACCTTTCTCAGTGAAGTCTCTATCTGAGGCATCTGTTTCTGTTGACAGATTTAAGGTAAGCAGGCCTTTAGCTTTGCAGTTTTAACTGGAAGTGTGGAGTGTTGTATGTGTACAATGGATGCTAAGAGAACGCTTTGAAGGCAATGCTGTTTTGCTATATGAGGAGTTTTTTTCTGTATACTTAGCATTCCAGGTTATTATTATTCTGCAGAAGGGATAGAAACCCAGTCAGGAGGTATTAGAGCCTAGAGACAGTACTGTTGTGGGAAGCAAAATAGACTTATTTAATGATTTCAGGATTTTGACGTTGGTCACCATTAAAGATGGAATATGGAGATAGATGGTTCACAGGATAATAATTCTTGCAGTCTCTTTTAAGGCCATCTATGTGAAAAGGCAGTGCAACTTGTCTGTAGTGAAACTGTTTTTGGAAGAGTCACGTGGTCCATCAGCACGCTTTGCACAAGTGATTAGAGTTTTATTTGTAGTCATGAAAACCAGATTTTGTATTTCCAGAGCAAATTGTGACTGAAAAAACAGTTCCATTATAGGAATAAATGTAGTTGTGACCTGACTAAAACAAATCTATGGCAGAAAATTAAACCCAGATAACAGAAACAATCTGATCTCATCCTTCAACCCCTGTGAATGCACCATGTAGTTCAGTATGAGCTCAGAGGACAAGCCTTTATTGTGCCTTCTTGTAGACACAGTAATATTGCACATTGCAGAAATTTCCATACAGGCTTCCAAAAATATTAAAAGATGATATACAGCTTATAGTGTAATGCATTCATGGAACAAATTTAGTTGTGAAAATTATAGTCATGAAAGAGTGGAATCCACAGAATGGCTGAGAGATCCCATTACTTCTGAGCATTTGTTGTTTAATCTTCTAATTGATTTATCCCAAATCAAGTTTTCCTAAGTAGAGTTGTACTGAAGGGAATTTTGGGGGGAAGAGGAGAAGAGAGGAAGCTTAACTTGTGTAAGGAGTGTAACACAAGGTAGGGATACTGTCATAGCACGTTGAAATGTAAGTGATGTTGTGGCTCTGTAAGTAGTATGGGCTTTCTAATAACGTGTGATTTGGGCAGAGCAGCCTCAAAAGTAAAGAAGTGTGGCAGTTGAGAAATCTAATCACTAGGGCTTCTTAGTTCAGAACGGAAGTCATATCAGATAAAATGATTTTCATTTTTAACTAAACTGTGTAAAAAAAATCTTTTTCATCTGTGTTGATTGTAAGTACTGATGGATGTGGTGGAAGGCATGATGCAATGGACTTAATGACTTGCTGTCAAGCAGCCAAGCATAGATCAGCTAAATTTGTGAGCGATGACATTCTCCCAGCAGAAGAGATGAAGGATAAAGGCTGAAGAGAAAAGTAATTCCACCTCCTTTTGTCATGAACTGGTGTTCAGGACAAGTCAGTCATTTTCTGTCATGGTCCTCTCCTCTTCAACCTATGCATTCTATTTGTTTTGTATCTGGAAATTACAGAGCTGCAGTAGTGAGCAGTCTGAGTAGAATTAGACTGTCTCATAAGGCGCCCAGATCATTGTGATTCTCTGGAAGTCTTAGTGTACCTGAGCCCTTCCACCACATCCAGGAATGCCCCAGCCACTTAGCACGCCTGGAGTTAGTTTACACTAATGAGCCACCTTTTGCTCTTCAGCTTTCTCCCACTATATAGCCTGATGTGTTTTGCTGCGTGAGTGTGCCGTAGGCTTGTCTCCCAGTCTTGATCAGGTGTCTCATCTTTACACCTCTCTCACAACTCCTATCAGAGTTTATTTCTAATGGAAGAGGTTCATATGATAAAGAAAAAACCAGCCAATCCTCACACCGCGATAGAGGTGAAAAATGCTACCTTGGCTTGGGACTTCTCCCACGCCAGCGTCCAGAGCTCACCAAAGTTGACCCCCAAAGTGAAAAAAGACAAGAAAGTAACCAAGGGCAAGAAAGAGAAAATGAAGCTGCAGAATGAGGGACAGCAAGCTGTGCTGGCAGAACAGAAGGGCCATCTTCTAGTGGACAGTGATGACCATCCTAGCCCCGAGGAGGAGAACAGAATCATCCACCTGGTTAACCTTCGGCTTCAGAGGACTCTGTACAACATTGACTTGGAGATAGAAAAGGTAAGAGAAGAAAGGAGAAAATGTGAGCTCTCAGAAGGCCTCATATTTAGCTGTCCTTTGGAATAAAGAGTGTGGAATGAAGCATATTGCTTTTGAGCACTGCTTTCAAATCCATGGCAGCTGTAGTATCTAGGATGCAGCGTCTGATCTAGATATAAACAGCTGTACATTTTAGCAAACTGGATCTTTGCAAACAGCCTATGGGACGCTGCAGGATATGCAGTCTTCATATCGTGGTTTTGCTACCTGTAGCTTTCAGTATCTGAGCTATTGAGCTTAAAGAATCAGCAGAGAAATGTAGGTGAGCTATTGGTGGATGGTTAATTCCAGCAGCCATCTGACAATTTCATAGCATCTCAGCTATATTCTGGCTAAACGTTTTAGTTGATTAAGTGTTCCAATAGAATATAAAGGTGGATTTTAATTGAAGAATGCACAACTAATTCACTGAGAATTTGAATGTGGTAGAAGGACAAAGAAAGATTTTCAAGAAACAATTGGAGTCCTCATTCCAAGACAGGTAAAAGCATGTATAAACTCAAAGAGAATCTTCCAAGTAATACATGGTATCTTTTACAAATGTAAAAGCAGCTGTGTACCCTTTTTGCCCACTTTAACATTTTTTTAATGGAAGGAAGAAGAACAGTTTTTCTGAATGTATTCCTTGTTAGATGTGGATAGCAGCCCATCCATTTTATTGCAGATAACTGCTTCAGAGTGACTGGATTCCAGCTTTTTCTTGGTCTGTGGTTTTTAGCAAATTGTATCTTACAGTCTGAGATTTCTAATGGATGTGTGTTTCTGAAAATCTGCTGTTTGTTCAGTCCTCCCCTCTTTGTTTTTTCTTATCACACTGACCAGGTGTTGTAAATCAGTTGTGTGAAACCTGTCATTGATCTGTGGATTTTTTTCTTTTCACAGCACTCATGTGCTTTTTTATTTGCTGGCTAAGATACAGATTCTTTTTCTCTTAATCTGGTCTGAAAACAGCAAAAGGACTTTGGAAACCAGGCTCTCAGGAGCATCTTGGTGTATTCTGTTCAGGCAGACCTTGGATCTTTGGCTGAATGCAGTATTCTGTGGGCTTGGGCTTCTGTCAGGCGCAGTCAGAAGGAAACTGATCTTAAGATAGATTCCTTTTCACCTGTGGAGTCTCTCTGGTTTTAGTCCACAGTGGAAAAGTATTCAGTGTTTATTTTTGGAGAATTAGAACATTGTCTCACTTGCATTTCTATTTTGTCCTTTTTCAGTTGTCATTACTGTCTGGTTTTAATCTCTGAGATAAAAGGGTAGTCCTGAAAGGGATGGGAGAATGTAATTAATGAATGTAATGACTACCATACGTATGTTGTTTTTCTGTCTAGGGAAGACTTGTTGGAATCTGTGGCAGTGTGGGGAGTGGAAAAACTTCACTTATTTCAGCAATTTTAGGGCAGGTGAGATGTTCTCTTTTGACTTCTGCTCTTCTTTCTTATCTCCCATTTTGCTTATTTACCCTGTGTAGGAGACTGTCTATAGATATGGCCTGGCATAATTTCATGGTTTTGAATTCCAGATGACCCTTTTGGAGGGTAGCATTGCAGTAAGTGGAACATTTGCATATGTGGCCCAGCAGGCCTGGATTCTCAATGCCACGCTTCGGGACAACATCCTGTTTGGCAGAGAGTACGATGAAGAAAGGTTTGTCAGAAATGTTTGCTCATTTCCACGAAAGCTTAGGAATTCCTGGCCCAAGTGAAGGAAAACTTAATGCAGAGTGTGCTGCAGTTAAAACCTACCCCTGCTTTTGGAGATCTGTCTGTCAGACTCCTTTAAGATTCATTTAAGAGTCTGAATCTCTTGTGTGTGGTCGCTGTGGCTGATGGCTGTCACTGCTCCTCTGCGGTGAGGGCTGCACCTCATGCTTAAGTGCCATCTGACCTCTGCTTGTAGCAGCTGCTGTGGAGCAGCACTGAAATGACATTTGCTCTTGCTGTCCTGGCCCTGCCCTCTGAGTACAATAACTCCCTTTGCTATGTTTGGGCACATTATGTGACCTTCTTCTAGTGGAGGCCACCCCTGGGACCTATGCTAGCAGTCCTTGAAAATAAATTGCCTCGTCGCCTTTCCAGGACATGAGAAGTTGATAATAAATTATTATCCAAACTTTTCTCTTGGGAATCGAAGGCAGATCATTTGCTTAACACTGATGGAATGTCTGCTATTAGTGTAGAAAGTGAAATAATGCTGTGCTAGTTAGATACTTTGGGAAAGAAAAGTGTTCTTATTACTTATCTAATCCATGTTCTTTAGATATAATACTGTGTTGAATGGTTGCTGTCTAAGACCTGACCTAGCCATCCTTCCAAATGGGGACCTGACAGAGGTATAAACTTTGCTTCTAATAAACTACTTAGTAGTTGCAAAAAAAAAAAGTAGAATTTTAATTTGCTGAACTGGGGTGAGGGGGAACACCATAATAATGCTGTGCAAATAAGCCGAGCTGCTGGATTCGCCTTGAGCACCAAAGCTATTGAGGGTAGTCCATGTTTTTGGCTTAGAGGTTACCATTATGGGAGTTTTTCCACTGTGTAGTAAATTTTGCTGCCTAAACAGGAGCTGTTTGAACTTGATTTAAAATAGCTGAGCAAAAAAGTGCTGCAACACTTGAAGCATGTTAACCTTGAGTTAGACTGCATAATGCATTTCAGAAAGGTGTAGACACCTGAACTATAGAATGTGTAATGCTGTGGTGTCCAGCTGTGTGTGGTTTATGTAGAGGCAAAATACTGCAGTCTGCTTCATTCCGGTCATCTCTTGAGTTCTGAATACCTGCACCACAGTGCCATAGAAATAAAGTAACAAGCTTTTGTCTGCACAGATCGGGGAACGAGGGGCGAATCTGAGCGGAGGACAGCGTCAGAGAATCAGTCTGGCCCGAGCCCTGTACAGTGACAGGGACATCTACATCCTTGATGATCCCCTTAGTGCCTTAGATGCTCATGTTGGAAATCACATTTTTAACAGTGCAATAAGGAAGCACTTGAAGTCAAAGACTGTCCTTTTCATCACTCATCAGCTTCAGGTACTAACTACATCTCTCATGCTTGCTTTCTTGGACTCCCCTGTAATGCTGCTGTCTGGTCAGTTACCTTTGGACTGCAGACTGCTGTGCCCCAACTTGTTACAGCAAAGCTCTGTCTCTATACAATGTGTAGTTGAGCTTTATAAACTAGCTTTCTGTGTGTGTGCAGAGCGTGATCTAATTCTTTATTAGGCACAGGGATAAAGACTTGTTCTTGCTGTTGTTCTCTGCAGTATCTTGTTGACTGTGATGAAGTGATCTTCATGAAAGAAGGTTGCATTACTGAACGAGGAAGTCATGAGGAATTAATGAATTTAAGTGGGGACTATGCAACCATTTTTAATAACCTACAACTGGGAGAAACACCACATATTGAGGTACTTGTTTGTCCATTCTAAAGCATTCTGATTTTTCCAATGAAATGGAAAAGTGAAAAATAGCTTTGCGTGTTGGTCTGACCAGTATGCTTGTGGTGGAATCATCTGTGCTTTATCACATTGTATTTGCAATCACAGTTCTTAGTTGGAGAAATGCATAATAGAAAGGACTCTACCAGTGAGCCCATGTGTTGAAGATGTAAGAAACTGTTTTCTCTGGTGGTGCTCTCGTCTCCATTCAGTAGGATATACGTTTAAATTTTCAGTTACTTGATTTTTCCCACTTTTGTCCTGTTTGTTTCTGGAAGTTATTCTTTGGAGTAAGAAACACAAGGTATCAGCAGCCTATTGTTTCAATTGATGAAAGAATCCTTACTCATAAGTTTCAGGATTAAAAAAAAAAAGGAATTACTGAGTCAATCTTTGAGGCCCCTTCCAACCCCTGCAGTTCTGTGAGAAGTTAGCATTGTGGTAAGTGAACAGATAGAAGGTGCTCGGTGGAATGTTAGTGAAAGAAGCAAAGGAATGTCACATACTACTCTGCATATCCATTGTGAGACTTGAAGATTATAGGACTGCTGTTTCAAGATGAATGTAATGACAGTTAACATGAGATTCTCCAGCCTGCATGCTTGGCTGACCTTCAATGTCTCTCTATAAACACTAGCTCACAGAGAGAGCACTGATTTGCATTCCTTGCAGGATAAGAGGAAAGGGAATGGAGTTGGATTCTCTGTGGTTTGATGTGTGCCAGGTGTCTCTTGTCACTTACGGTGCAGGGAGGTGGCTGATGTTCCTGAAGATGTGTAGGGAGTTTCAGTTAAACTGAGCTGCCTCTGACCAGACAGTCATTTCCATTTTGTGGGAATGTGGCCAGGTTTAGAACAGCAGTTGTGTGAGCAGTTTAGTGTTTGGACATCTGATTTCTGGAAGCCTGACTTGGTCCTTAGAGATGTTTCACGAAGAGCTCTCCTGGGAGAAAGGCTAGAGGGAGCATCTGGGGAAAACAAAGCCTCTTAATAACGTTGAGTTGTTATTCTAAGGGACATGGGAGATTGTATCTCGCTGTAGTAGAAGTATAGTTCTACTAAGTATGCATATATTTCCAAAATGGCTTAAAACTAAACCTTGCACACCACCAGTGCAGATTTGTAGCAGTTCAGGTCAATAGAGAAGAAGAATTGAATCCATCAGAGTTGGCAATCATCCATAATAACAGCGAAATTCATATCTCCCCTGAAATCAGTGCTATGCTTTTGAAAGCTTTTATGTTTAGGAGGCAGCTTATTAAGAAGAACTTTTGGTTCAGCTGTGAAAATGTAAAGGAAAATTATTCCTGTATGTTTTGTGTCACTGTTTTCCCACAGATTAACATAAAGAAGAACACAAACAGTTCACTGAAAAGACCCCAGGATAAAGGCACCAAGGCGGGCTCTGTGAAGAAGGAGAAGGTTGTGAAGAAGGAAGAGGGTAACTATGTGGTTGAGTTTTGTACTGCAGTTATTCATACACTGATAAGCTCAAAATGTTTGCTTTCAAACTTCATTATGAATGCACCCCTTAGGTTTGGAAAGCTCTCTCAAGTCCTGGCGGTTCATTGCGGTCGATGGGACTCAGGCAGCAGGCAGAGAGCATTCAGGAATTCATTCAGTGTTGGTGCCAGCACAGTGATGAGAAGTTTGGTCAGTCTGCCACGGATCAGATGCCACTGGTGCGAAGGAGTTCACAGTGCTCTGTCTCCAGCACCACCTCTCCTCTTATCTGAAGAAGGCAGTGTGTGTGGCTTGGCACTTGCACATTCCTAGGCAGGACTTGATGTTTATGTATGAGGAATCTGAAGGTCTGACCTTTGTTGTGGGGTTATCTGTTTAATGTTAACTTTGACCTTTGGCAGGATTTTAGAAGCCTTGGTGAGACTCGTAGTATTGAAGTCTGTGCTGATTAAGCTTCTTCAGACTTGAATGATTCTGCAGGAGTTGTGACTTTTTGAAAAACAACCATTATTTTCCACATATTAAATAATGAGCGTTTCTGAAAGCATTCTGTACAGAGTGGAAGCCACTTTTTGTTTTGTGTATGCTCACAAACTCACAAAAGAGCAACTTTCCTCACTCCTCCCTCCTCTTGTTTCACAGGCCAACTGGTTCAGTTGGAAGAGAAAGGCAAAGGCTCTGTCCCCTGGTCTGTTTATGGCATCTACATTCAGGCAGCCGGAGGCCCCTTTGCATTCCTTGTGATAATGGCACTGTTTGTGCTGAATGTGGGCAGCACGGCTTTTAGCAACTGGTGGCTGAGTTTCTGGATCAAGCAAGGCAGCGGAGTAAGATAAACAGCATTTCTATTCTCTTTTGCTTAATGAGCAGGGGAGTTGCTCTCAGACTCATCCCAAGCAGTCCCAGGAGAACAAACAGGGCTTCCTAACTGAAGTTGTAAGGCTTCCCAAGAGGTGATCTTGCTGGAGAGTTCCATCTCAAGAATGAGAACTCCAGTAATGAAAAAGATGTAATAGCTCATGGGGTTTTATACTGCCCTCTTGTTCCTTGCCTTGGTTTGTCAAAGAGAAGGAAGTGAAAATGTGAAAGAGGCCCCAGCAAGCTGCAGGAAGAATTGCTGGTTTTAGTGCTGCCTTTTGTTTGAATGTGACCTTACCTCTAGCAGGAAACTCTTGTTATGGTTTATGGCTTTAAGTCAAATGACTCCTGGAGCCGCTTTGAAGGATATAATGACTGAAGATTGCTTGGGCCTTTTCCACTCTAGGGGCTTTGATTGCAAGTCTTATTGCCTTCAGAAATTCAAATATGACTGTTGGGTTTGTGGGTTGTTTTTTTTTGGTTATGCTTTAAACATCCTGGTCTCTGAGAATAGATACTGAAGTGCACATTGCCAGCAGTACTAAAATAAACAATGAGATCTGACGTATACCTTAAAAAAAATGTATGACAGTGTATTATTAAAGCAGTTCTGCATCCTGGCAGAAAATAGCTCTGCTTAAGGAGACAATGAACACGCATCCAAGGTGAATAGTTCTGTGTAATAGCACTGGTGATGTACAAGTATCTGACGTTCTGCAGAGCACAAGAAACAATAGATATGAATGGGAGATTAGGAATCAAATGAAGCAACCTTTTAGGGAGTTTCTGATGCTACAGAAATAGCACATACCACCTACCACTTTCTGAAGTATCCAAAGATTACTGAAGTACTTTCTTCAGAATAGAAGTGTCAAAAACAATCAGTGATGGGGGTCAGTTAAATTCTACCATGTGGAATAAGTATGTGCTTAATCCTTATCTTAACTATTCACTGAAACCTTGAATTTCCTGCAGAACACCACTGTGACTTTGGGAAATGACACCGTCATAAGTAACAGCATGAAAGATAACCCCCACATGCACTACTATGCGGGCATCTATGCACTGTCTATGGCAGTGATGTTGATTCTGAAAGCTGTTCGTGGTGTTGTTTTTGTGAAGGTAAGTGTCCGTGCTGCCTGATGCTTTTCTCATGCATCCCTACCCCTCCATCCCTGCTTTGGCACGTTGCTGTCTCTGGGATTTTGGTGACTTTGAGAGGCACTTTGGAGCCAGATAAAGTCAGATCATGGATTGTAAGATCTCTGTTGTGTCATCTCTTGGCGGTGTATCATGCTTTCCCTTAAATTTTTGCTTGAATTAATTCCTTTCACTGATTGAAAGTGCAAAGTGTGTGGGGAAAAAAACTATATTTAAAATTGAAGAGGGAAAATTGGCAGAATTTTTTTTCATGCCTGGAGAGAGAGATCATGTCAGTTACAGACAGACAGACATCTTTTCGTAACGCTCTAACATCTGCTGCACTGTCAGGGCACTCTCAGAGCATCCTCAAGGCTCCATGATGAGCTCTTCAGGCGGATTCTGCGTAGCCCCATGAAGTTCTTCGACACTACGCCTACTGGACGGATTCTCAACAGGTTTTCCAAAGACATGGATGAAGGTATGTCAGTGTAGATTCCACCCCTGTCTCTCTTGTCAGTTGCAATAGACTCAGCAGGAGTTGGGACATAGCAGGGTTCTGCTTGTAGGAGGCAGCTGATATCTCAGGTCTGTCTGTTCACTTATAAGTAAATGCATAGCTGCTTTTGCACCTGCAGTCTGCATGTGACAGTCTTAGCAGTTAATGCAGGAGAACCTGGAGTATCAGTGAAGTTCATGAGCAGAAAAGGTGGCAATTCGGTCAGAGCTGCATCAGTGCTATTTCTGTTAGTGGGAATAATTGGAAGAACAACTAGCATTTAAGAAGATAAAAGTGCCTCTAATGATGACACATTTTGCATTCAAAAAAAGCCATGAGAAACCACTGTTCCTGTCAGTGATGATGCACAGCTGGACTGAATTGCTTTATATGGGTTGTTTTAGCCTCCTGTACTCAAAATTTTTTCCCTTGTTCTTTTCCAGTGGATGTTCGTTTGCCATTTCAAGCAGAAATGTTCATCCAGAACGTTATCCTTGTGTTCTTCTGTGTGGGGGTGATTTCTGGGGTATTCCCTTGGTTCCTGGTGGCAGTGGGTCCCCTCATCGTCCTGTTCATGGTTCTGCATGCTGTGTCTAGGTAAGTGCTTCAGCTGCTGTGACTAAAAGTAGAGATACTTGGACCTGTTAGTAGGGAAACGGGGATCTTTAAATATATATGCATCAGTACAGTGGTTGTACATGGCACTTAAAAGTGCTTCTTTCTTTCCAGAGTCTTTATTCGAGAGCTCAAGCGTCTGGATAACATCACGCAGTCTCCGTTCCTGTCTCACATTACATCCAGCATACAGGGGCTCTCCACGATCCATGCATACCACAAAGGACAGGAATTCCTGCACAGGTCAGTCTGAATACCTAGCTGAGAGTGATGGAGCAAAAAGCAGAGTGTGACAGCTTAACATTCAGAAGGACTTTACTGGTGTTTAGCTGGTGACATACATTGGGTGTAACAGTGAAAATTAATTCTTTGGGAGGAAAAATGAGGAAGGGCAAGAAGGAGAATGGGAAGGAAAAACAGTCTGGTAGCCAACTGGGAAGAACAGTGCTGGAGTCCCAGATGAGTGCCCCCTTCTGGGCTTCTCTGCAGCAGGTGGCAATGATAATGGTGAGGGCAATTTTTTGGCATGTTAACTAATCCCCTGTGTGCCTATTGGTGAGCTGTGCACCTGTATACCTAGACAACATTTATCAAGTATTTGAGTGACTATTATCCACTTTGTCATGGACTACGTTTGGTTTTCTCTGGTGTCAACTAAAACTGCAGAATAACTGATAGTGAGGGAAAGTGAGACCTCTCTCCTGTGAGTGGTATTTGCTTCCATGAGAACCTGCTGTAACGATGTCAGATACTGCAGGTGCAAGGTGTCATGAGACCAGCAGTGTGGGAGCAAGAGAAAATTGTCCCAGAGGTTTTGGGAAGACAGTGCTTAGATAGCAGCTTAGATGAAATGGAGCAGGAAAGCACTCTGCTGTGCAGCTGTGATTGGTGTGAAACTGAATTGCAAGATCAGATAGCAGAATGCTAGGTTTTCTGTAGCACTGCGAGCTCAGGAAGGTATACTAACATCTTATTTCTGTATTTCAGGTATCAGGAGCTCCTTGATGACAATCAGGCACCATTTTACCTGTTCAGCTGTGCAATGCGCTGGCTGGCTGTACGGCTGGACATTATCAGCATTGCTCTTATCACAACCACTGGCCTTATGATTGTTCTGATGCATGGCCAGATTCCTCCAGCCTACGCTGGACTGGCTATCTCATATGCTGTGCAAGTGAGTGTGTCTGCATGACTTACTCCCTTATTGAATGTACCTCACAGTAATAAGTGAGAGTAACAGACCAGTGAATGCTTCCTAAATATACAAGAATGGGAAAAGATGGGGGGAAGTCAACTGGGGGTCAGCATCACAGCTCAGAATGGTTACTGGTTCTGTTGTTTGCGCTGTTCTGCCTCCTGGTGGTAATAACACAACATTACAGAATTCAGATGGCTAACACTTAAGGCTGTTGCTTGTGGGAAACCTTCCTAAGCTTCTGGCTTTTGAAGCAATTCATAAATGAAGGTTATCTTGAAGTTAAATGTAAGGGGTCCAAGACAAGAGTACTTGTGGCAAGTATCCTTTAGCTTAGTTATTAAATCAATTAAAAGATACATTTCTCTCTGTTTCCTCCCATCATCCAGTTAACAGGGTTATTCCAGTTTACAGTCAGACTTGCTTCAGAAACAGAAGCTCGCTTCACGTCGGTGGAGAGGATCGATCACTACATCAAGGTAGGGCAGCAGCACATCCAGCTGAATTTCTTGTTTGTCACGAGGGTAGGAGAAGAGGAAGCCAGCCATGGTCCACCTTAGTATGAAATGTGTACCACAGAGCAGTGTGCCAGGTACTGCCTGATCCCTCTCACTGCACTAAGTAAAATGGTTTATCACTCCTGGCCTTCAGTGACAAAGCCTGTAGTCGTAGGCTACAGTTACAAGTTTTATAAGCTATCATTTGAGATCCCAAATAAGTTATGCTTTTTGAAATTATCTTTGTCTTGCTCATCTCTCCAGACAGACATTTTATTATGAAACTCTGAAACTACTGTGAAGCTAAAGTGGAAGGTTGGGTGTCTTACCAAATTTGAGGCTTGGCTTCTTTCAGTGTAAGCACTGAGGTTGTTTTTTGAGCACCAAACTCAGAGAGAGCCTGTTCTTTGGTAGAAGACCATTGTTTTTCTCAAACCCTTGAGGGTGCAATTAATCTGCCTCTGGCTTAGGTTACTGCAGGTGTCCACAACTGACAAAGTCCTCGTGGGATCTCTCTATAGGCAGTGTAAGAAAAAGGGTCTCTCCACAGGCCAATTATTAACCATTCTGAATGTTTTTAATTAAAATGCAGAGAAATCACACTGTAGAAATATTGACTTCTTTGTAGTTACCATGAAGGAGTTGATGGGTTGTGATTCAGTGGAGATGTTTGCATTTAGGTGCTTAAAGCTGTGTGACATTTATCTCCTGGCAGGATTTCTGCCATTCTCTGAGGCTGGTTGTGCAACTATGAGAAAGTGATCTTCATTTTAAACATGTTAAATATCCTTTTGATTTTGAAGTTCTGCTTTTCATAAGGTGTGAACTGCTTAAATGAGGCACTGTTGCTGAGGGCTGTAACAGTGAAAGTGAGCTGGAAGGGGCCTGACTGGCTCAATGATTTAACAAAACAGGAAAGAATGAGGAATAGGAGAATAATATTTGTACAATATTTCATGTAGGTGTTTACTTCTGTGTCAGAATCAACAGAGGAGACCCTGGCACAGCACAGCCAAAGAGACACAAAAATATAGCAGATGTCACATCTAATTTTTGGAAGATCAGAAAACTCAATAAGATTGTGGACATAAAAAATAGGCCTAAAATACATCTTTAATTCTATTGATGAAAAACACTGTTGGGAAGAAGGTCCAATGTCATTATTGAGGCAGCAGCAGGGAATTCTAGTGTGGCAGTGAGAGACTGAGAAACTGCTTCTGAGAACTGGTCCTGTATCCAGCCACACCGTTCATCTGAAAGCTGCTGCACACCGATGTGGGCTGAGTCTGCAGAGAGCTACTGAAAGCTGCAGCTTTCCTTTTTAGTGCTTTGTTTACTGGAAACTGAACTTTCCTTTTCTTTTTAAAGACTCTTTCCCTGGAAGCTCCTGCTCGAATTAAGAACAAAGCTCCCCCTCTGGATTGGCCGCAGGAAGGTGAAGTTGTTTTTGAAAATGCAGAGATGCGGTACCGAGAAAATCTCCCTCTGGTGCTTAAAAAAGTGTCCTTTACCATCAGACCCAAGGAAAAGATTGGCATTGTGGGAAGGACGGGCTCGGGTAAGGAGGAACACCAGGCAGAGCTAACATACTGCAGCTACAGGACGGTTGGTGGGTCTGGTTTCTGTGTTTGAATAAGTGGATTGCCTAAGAGTGGTCCAGTAAGCTGCCATCTGTTCACACACACACGTGAGAGGGATCCCTAAACAATAAAAACAAGCTTCCTTTTAAAACAGAGGCGTATCCTACTGTGCCTGAGCCCCAATATGCTTATAGTGTTTAACACTCCAAGCCACTGAGCAGCACAGGATGCTGCCTGCAAATGCTCATCGTGGCTTATTTGAGTGGCATGGAAGATGTTTGTGCTGGTGCTGCAGGTAGATTTGGCTCTACGCTGTCTCAGGAGTTTGATTGCAAGACATTTTACACCAGCTCCAAAATGGGATTTTTAAATATGCAGTTGTTACTGCTTACAAGTTTAAATGCTGAACCTCAGCACTTACACCATTGTTTACTTCAGGTTATTTTAAATCACCACTCCTACTAAAGGACAAGTTTTGAAATGCTGTCTCGTCTCAAATCTGCTGTGATTCTGATACTAGTTTCTACACTGGTATGTTTTCCTGTCTCGTTTTTAGGGAAGTCTTCCCTTGGAATGGCACTCTTTCGTTTGGTTGAACTGTCTGGAGGCTGCATTAAAATTGATGGAGTGAAAATAAACGACATTGGTTTGGCAGATCTTCGCAGCAAACTCTCAATAATCCCTCAGGAACCGGTGCTGTTCAGTGGCACTGTAAGGTCAGTGCACCATAATAAGTCAGGAAGGACAAGGCAGCTGCCAGCTCACACTGAATGAGATGGTTGTGACTAGAACAAAGGCATCCTGGCTTCTGTTCTGTTTTTACAACAGAGCAAAAAGCACAGGTAAATGGACTTGGAGTCACCCATGTGGAATCATCTCAGTGATCATCCTTTGTGGATCTCTTGCTTCTCCTTTAGATTTGCTTGAAATTTTTGCATCTTGGTCTTCTGTTTTTACTCTGTAATTTCTTGGCTACTTATATAGTGGGAACATCTGATTTCCTTGGCAAGGAAATTCTCTCAGTGGATGTTAGATGGGAATTGTCCATCTGGACAGATTACTGCACTGCTGTTTTGCCATTCATTGCTGAAAAACAAATTCTGATTACGCTTTCTGCTTCCCCCTCCAGATCAAACTTGGATCCTTTCAATCAATACAGTGAGGAGCAAATCTGGGTTGCTTTGGAGAGGACTCACATGAAGGAGTGTGTAAGTATTATGGTGTCTATGGGATATCTGTTTGTGTTTTGGCTTTCCAAGCTATGCATTCTACTAGTGGCTAATCCAGAGACCCTCCTGTAGAGGTATTTCTCTGCAGTTTTTTCCCTTTGCAATGCTTTATTTCTAAAGATGAGATGGAATGTTTGGAGAATGCCACCTTTCAAAAGCTACTCTTTAGTACATAGCACAGCAGAGCATTGCTCCATCACAGAGACTCTTCAGGATCTACAGAATTTCAAAAGTGATGCTGTTCTGTGTGCCTTAGGTAGATGTGCATTCTGCATTTACATTTTTAAGTGTAAATGTCACACATGCATATTCATACAGCAGTTAAAATCTGTCCTTTGTGAGGCTTTCTGCAGCAAGTCTCCATGCTGTGGCACTCGTGCCTTAGAGACACAAAAGGCTTGTTCAGCTCTGAGGCTTTTTTCTCTCTCCTTTCCCACGCAGGTTGCCCAGCTGCCTATGAAACTCGACTCAGAAGTAATGGAAAATGGGGAAAACTTTTCAGTTGGAGAGAGGCAGTTACTGTGCATAGCTCGAGCTCTGCTGCGTCGCTGCAAGGTGAGCTTATTGATGGGAGAAAGCTGGTGATATCAGATTGGTAGCATTGAGAGATGGCTTTCTTTTTCATTCAGATTTATTCAAGCTGGTACAGGGGTTGCACCAACAGATACTGGTGTAGGGTGAAATGTGCCTGTCAAAACTGCCTTTGTGACCACAACTCTGTAAAGATTGCTGTGACCAGGAGTTGCCACAGCTGGCAATTCAGCCCGTTCTGCATATTTCGATATTCAGAAAGGGACAGAGTCACTGTGAAGTAACAGCCAGGATTATGCACTGCTTTCAGATTTTGATACTGGATGAAGCAACAGCTGCTATGGACACAGAGACTGACTTGCTGATTCAGGAGACCATCAGAGAGGCATTTGCAGACTGCACGATGTTAACAATTGCTCATCGCCTGCATACGGTACTGGGTTCGGATCGGATCATGGTGCTAACACAAGGACAGGTGAGCAGAAAGACTTCTGTGGCTTCAGTTCCTGCTGCAGTCTGGTGGTGCCACGTGTATGGGCTGAACTGAAGGAACAGCTGGCATTGCTGTAGAAAATCCTGTGTGTTCCTTCATGTCCTTGGTTGTAATTCTCCAACGACGTCACTAATTGCCTCAACATGACAAGATCAAAGATGGAAAAATCTCTTTTACATTCCAAGAAAATACCACAGGGTAACAAACTCCTTAAAGTGTTTTTAATTGTCCTATGTAGGTTTAATTTTGGTGTGGGTAACGATGTAAGCACCTCTGCTGGAGCTCAGCAGCAGTTTGCAAAGCATTCTGATACCGAACTGACATGTGACAGATAAGCACTTTTTAGGCTATAAACACTTAAAGGGAAACGTAGGAACACTTGAGAACACTCTTGAATGTAAAGAAATAAAAACCAGAGCATCTGCCTCAGTTTGCTTGCCAGAGCCACCAGAGGTTGCTGCCTGCTGGGTTCTCCCAGCATCTGTGTAGTGTAGTTTAAACATCCCTGGTTGTAGCGTCAGAGCATGAAGGCAGAGGCTTTCACTGTCTGTTGTCTCACCTAAAGGCTGCCAAGTTTTGTCTTCCTCACTGCCGTGTGACAGATCCAAGGGGGCGTGGGTGGGAATCCATCTTCTGCTGCTCCTCCTGACGTGCTTTACCTGCCTTGTTTGTTTTTAGGTGGTGGAATTCGACACGCCGTCTGCCCTCCTGGCCAATGAGAACTCGCGCTTCTATGCTATGTTTGCTGCTGCAGAGAACAAGGTCGCTGTCAAGGGCTAAAATTCAGGGCAAAGTCACTTTAATTTGGGAGAGCTACACTCCCTGCCTGTGGCAGGCCAGCTCTCCCTCCTCCTCCAAGCAGATTATTGCCTTTTCATCTTTTATTTTTTAGCACAGTATGTCAAGCCAGAGAGTTTTTAAACCCGTGTCAGAAGAATTCTTCATGTTTTTATTATTGTATTTATTCCATAATCATATTACTAATTTTTTGGTTATTAAATGCACTCTACGAATGGCTCAGGGAGCCATAGTTATAAATGTATCAGAGGCCTATAATGAAGCTTTATACATGTAGCTATATCTATACATAATTCTGTATATAGCCTATATTTACAGTGGAAATGTAAGCTGTTTATTTTATATTAAAATAAGCACTGTATTAATAACAGTGCATATTCTTTTCTATCATTTTTGTACAGTTTATGGTACCCGAGATCTGGCTTTGTTATCAGGCTGTATCAGACACCATTTTGTCTCCTACGGCGTCTTTTCCTAGTGCCAGATTTTCTGCGTGTCTGAGTGGAAGTGAAGCTTTGCAATAGTGTCCTTTATTGTCACATTGTTGTCTAGCACAGGGGAGAAGAGCACTGTGGTGTAACTCTATAGCATTGTAATTTATCAAAGCTGTTTGGAGCATCGCTCATGTTCACACGGCAGCGGCTGCTGCTTGCCATAATGCTTTCCCAAAGCAGGGTTTTTAGTGATCTCCTGACTGGAGAACCACTCCTGGGTCACGTTAAGGCCTCATTTTCTCAGTGTCTCGATGCAGTATTTCTGACTGTGTCAGCAGGGTTTATGCTCTTTCTGCTTCGCTGATCTAACACAACCAGAATGTAACTGTTTATGGAATGATGTGTAACAAATTAATCGTAAGGTTCAAACCATTACCCTGTATGCTGGCAGGAAAGCCTTTTCCAAGTTGCTCCAACTGACTGACTCCTTTATCTTGAAGCTGCTAACACCCCTCAGAGGTTTAGGTTGGCTTTCACTGGCATGAGTAACACTAACTCTTTGTTCCGCTCACGTATACTAAGGTCAAACAACACCAATGTTTCCTGTTTCTTTATTGCACACTTGTTAAGGAAACAGTCCCCCACTCCACGTCTCCGGGAACTTCCGACGGGTTCCTGCTGATCAGGATGTAACACTGGTGTAGGATGTTGTTTTCTTACTGTGAAGAGACCTACCTCAGGTTACTAGGTCCTGTGTAGTGCGTTGCCATGATCACTGTACGCCATCCCTGTCCGACGGGACCTGCGGCCCGCTGGGCACGGTCGCTCCTCTAATAGCCGTGACTTATGGAATGGTCAGCGTTGCATGTCTTTGTCAACTTGGGCATTTTGTAGCCTTAGCATGTTTGCAGAATGTCTCGCCGAGGCAAAAATCTGAAAAGTGAATAAAACTATTTTGGGTTTTGTAAATTGTATTGGCTTCAGCCGTTTGTTTTGAGCGTGTAAATCACTTCTCACCTTTCTGAGCCCTGTGTCGGTTGTTGCAGCCTGGCTTTCTTCTCCTCTCTGCACCACGGCCTCATTTTTTTTCCTTCAGAGTGGGGTTTTTTTCTTCAAGCAAATGCAGTGGGTAACTTGTGCCCTGCAGTGTGGAGGAGGCTGGCAGTGCGTGTCTGTGCTGAGCAGGACAGAGAGTAATGCTTTATAATGCTAGTGCTCAAGTCATAGCAATGGGGAGGCCAGGTGGAATACAGAAAATCTTTTAGGCTGGGACATTTTCATGTTCTTTACCTACGTGTGTTACTGTTCATAAAGTAACACAACTGCAGGGTCACAGCAGTGAGCATTCTGACCACTACGGCAGGTAAACCATACCGTTCACAGGGCTTAGACTGTGGCCTGAAGGCAGCAGCACATAAAGCATCATTGGTTGAAGTCTGAATACTTTTTAAGGGAGAGAGAGAACATGAAGTGGCCTAAGGCTGCCACTGACCTTGTCCTCCTTCTTCTTCCAGGCTGGGAGTTCCTTCAGCTTTCCCGATGCCAGCCCTGGCTCTTGCCGGCAGTGACCCAGAAAGCTAACTTGCAGAAAGTCCACCCTCCAAAATCAGAATGCTGTACAGAGGAGACAGGAAGGCACACCTGAGGGGAGGCAGAGTGAGACTGCTCTTTTCAGTAGGTGCTAACACTAGCATAGCTGTGAGAGGGAGCTGCGCTCAGGATTCATTACACCAGTCGTGCTCTTCTGAATTGGTGAACGTGGTCCAAGAGCAACAGATGCACAATTTGAGAGGAATGTACCTAAGATAGCTTTCAGGTGTGCTGTATGGACCTTGGGAATTTCATCCATTCTGGGCACCGAGTGCAACAGGTCCTGATTGTCCTAAGGTTGGAAATTCTAAGGACGTGTTCCTGCTTGTCTGCTCTTGTCTGGTTGGTGCAGCATTACTGCTCGCTTGGGACACCAAACAAAATGGAGGCTGGAGGCTTCTAAAACCACCCAGTGACATTGCTCTGCAGTGTGATGGGCATAATGACATCTGAGGTCGGGCCCTGAAGCTGTGCCAGTCTGAGTGCCTGTGGGGACGTCGCTGGTACCTCTGGTGAAGATTGATTGATATGTGGACAGATGCAGAGCGCTGGGGCTGTGCTCTGCTGCTCAGCCCTCCAGGAAACCCAGAGGGAGAGTGGGCAGCCTTAGAACAGTGCTAGAAACATAAACTGAGAAAGGACATTTATTTCTAGAGGTGAATGGGATGACTGAGACACGGGGAAAGGTATTGGGAGGAAAGGATGGGTGCAGTAAATGAAGCTTACAAGAAGAATGCGTAGAGAAAAATGAGGGGAGGACAAAAAGTTCCTCTGAGTTAGAATGGAGTGAGGACAGAATTGCTTCCTGAAGATGCGTCCAAAGAATACAATGAGAAAGTGCCGGGAAGCTGCAGTACCCGTGGCAGGCAAGCAGCTTTCCTGAACGTTGTTTTGTGCTGGGGCCGCATGGCGTTTGGCTATGAGCAGTCACCCCAGGTGCTGCGGGCGGCCGCAGCGTCAGGCCGGGCCGGGCTCACTCTGCGGTGCGGGCCGTTCGGCGCTGCCTGCAGCTGAGCCTGCCGTGCCGCGCCGTGCCGCCCGGGCGCGTCGGTGCGATGGCAAACGATGCGACTCCGCTGTCAGAGGTGTGAGCTTTGGGGGCCCTTGGGAACGTACGCTGTGGATTCGTCAAACCCACAGCCACATCATAAACATTCGCGTGTCACTTAGGAGCTGCCTTGGCGACCCAACGACTGGCACGGCGGCTGTGCCGGGGCTCGGAGCGTCTGCGCGCGCAGGCGGCGGGCGGCGCAGAGCGGGGCGGGGCAGCCCAGCCCAACCCACGCAGCCCCTTCCCCCCCCGGCCTGTTCCGGGCCGGGCCCCGCGCTCCCTTCGGCCCCTTCTCCTCCCCGCCCCGGCCGCTCCGGCCGCCGGGGCCTCCCTCCTCCCCGCCCGCCCATGGATTTCACATAGCGGCCGCCTCCTCTCCTCCTCCGCCGCTCCATGGCGGCTCCGGCCCCGCGGCCGCCCGGCCTGTGCTGCTGCCGCAAGGGCTCCGCGGGCGGCCCGGAGGCTCCGCCGGTCCCTCCGCCTCCTCCTCCCGATCCACCGCCGCCTCCGGACGTGGCGTCGGCCTCCAGCTCGCAGCTCTTCGCCCTCCGCCACCTGCACCTGGGGCTGGAGCTGCGGCCCGAGGCGCGGGCGCTGGCGGGCTGCCTGGTGCTGGAACTGTGCGCGCTGCGCCCGCAGCCCTGCGCTTTGGTGCTGGACGTGCACCCGGCTCTGCGCGTCCTCTCGGCCGCCTACCGCCGCGCCCCGCCGGGGGAAGCCCCCTGCTCCTTCGCCTTCTCCCCCGCCGAAGCCGCCGCCTCCTCCTCCTCCTCTTCCTCCTCCTCTGCCGCCCCGGACCCGCCGCCCCCTCCGCCCCCGCCGCCGCCCTGCGCTCCTCCGCCGCCGCCGTGCTCCGCCGCCGCCGCGCCCTCCACCGCCACCTTCCTCTCGGCTCCCTGCATCGCCGCGCCTCCCGCGGAGCCGCCCGCCGGGCCCCCGCCGCTGGCGGAGCCGCCGCTGCCGCTGTTCGCCCGGCCGCCCGCCGCCTCCTGCCCGCTGGGCTTCCGCGTGGACCCCTTCACCGACTACGGCTCGGCCCTGACGCTGTCGCTGCCCGCCGCCCTGCAGCCGCACCAGCCCTTCCAGGTCATCGTCCGCTACACCACGGCCGACGGCCCCGCCGTGAGTACGGGGATCCCCCGCGGGGAGGCAGCGCTCCGGTCGGGGCAAAAGGAGTGGTTTGCGGGAGCCCCGCAGCCTGGGGCAGAGGGGCTCAAGTTGCGCCGGGGCGAGTTCGGCTTGGATGTCAGCAACAGTTTCTTCTCCGTAAGAGCGGTGCTGCACTGGCAGGGGCTGCCCAGGGGCGCGGAGGGGAGGGGGTCGCTGTCTCTGTTGTAGAGCGGTGGAGATGTGGCACTGAGGGCCGCGGTCAGTGGGGAAGGGTCGATGGTCTTTGAAACCCTGAAAGTTTCATGAAGGAACCGGTGTATTTTGTCTGCCGGGCGCTTTATTTATGGCAGGAAGGCTTTGAAGCTCATTGGCTGTTGCCGTGCTCTGTAATCGCTCTCAGCCTGGCCGAGCCGCAGCTCCCTCAGTGCGCGATAACGCTCTTTGCTCCTCTTGAACGAGTGGCTTTATTTTGGGCTCCTGCAGGGATTCCCCAGCGCTGATGCCAGGCGGCGGCCTGCCCTGCTGTGCGCAGAGGGAGTCCTGCCACTGCCTCACCATCCGTCCTATGCACGTGTATGTGAGGATGCTGGGAGCTGAGCCCTTTTTCCATTCCTACAGTTCACCTCGCTGCTCTTTGATCCATTGCGAGCCGATCTTCATTCTTTCCTGCGTCTTTACTGTAGCTTTCATAGCACATAGTGCTTGGCTGAAACAAAGCTCCAAGGCCTGCTGGTGGAATTGTTGCTGGTTATGGAGCAGGGCCACACGCTGCCCTTTCTGAGTGGTGCTGGGAAGCAGGAGCAGGCACGCTCCGACATAGGACTGCATCTCACAGCCTGCCCAGGACTGCAGGTTTTGGCTGGCAGAATACTTGTCCCTGCACCTGCTCCAGCCCTTCATGCTGCTCGGGGCTTGCTGGGCTATCTTTTGAGCTCCAGGGTCATGCGCTGCTATTGTCATGCTGCCTGCCAGCGCCCTTCCAGCCTGGCACTGTGTTAACAGCGATGAGTAACCCCAAATGTGGGACGGTGACCTCATGCATACGCCTGACCTCCGTGTTTCTGTGCGGTCCCTTTTCTCTCTGTGGGTGAAGCAACTTCACGGTGTCACGCCTCTCTTACAAAACTTCTGTTCCTCGTTCCTATGGAGTGAGGAGCTGATGGTTTTGGTTGTGTGATGGATCCCGGGAGACAGAGGGAAGCTTAAACCTGCCTTCTGCAGAGGGTTTGGGCTGCCCGCGTGCAGGGAACCATGCATTCATGCATGGCATCCTCTGTTCAGGAGCGAGGCTTTACTGAGCGTTGTGCATCCCATGGTGCAGGTGTGAAGGGAAAGCAGCAGCTGCCCCTCACGCTGACCTCTTGGCCCTGCAGAGGCTCTTTCACAGTATTTTTGCTCTCCTGTCCCGGAGGGAAAAATGCACACCCGTTTCTGACCCGCTTTGCTGCACCTCCAATTTGGCAGCACTCATCTCCACGCAGTGCTGTTTTCTTTCCATGACAGCCTTCAGTGCAAACCCTCCTGCTGTAAAAGTGAGAGAACTTCCTTGTCCCTATGATTTAGCAAAAAGGTCAGAGCTGGGAACTTCCCTGGCAATTCATTTGAGTTTTCCCAGTCCCTTGTGACTTGCAGTTGGGCTCCTTGCCCCATCACATCCCCCACGTCCCGCCTGCACAGCGCACTCTGTGGGCAGTCACTGCTAGCCACTGGAACCGCCACTGTGGCACCGCTGCTCTCCTCCATCAATAATGCAGGTGGAGACATGGAAAGACTTTAAACTTGGAAGAGGTTCAGCTGTTTACTTTTGTCACTTGCCAGATTGCGATGCTGTCACACGTGTTTCCTCAGCGGAGCACGGTTGGGATCTGGTGATGCACCCATGTGCTGCTCTGCCCCATAGTGGCCCAGCTCCCTGCCCCCACAGGCTGCTGACTGCACTCCTTTCTGGGCTGCAGCCTCTGCTCCTCATCCCCGGCCCTGTCCAGCAGCATGGCCGCTCTATTTATATTGCAGATCTATTTATATTGTTTCAGGATAACTTTAATCATTGTTCCAAGTGCATCTGGAAAGAGAGGCGGAGGATTGCAGCATAGCTGCAGACATTGGGAAACAGGGGAAAAAAATACTTCACTCTCTGCAGACTTTTTCCTTTTGGCCTGTGAGGCCTCTGCTTCATTTAACCTCAACCAAATGTCACAGAAGGGGAAGCACGTTGAAGAGAAAGTGTCGTAAATTCTTGGAGCTTCTTGTAAGCAGGCATTCGTTTCTTAGCTCTCCTTTGCTTCCTGCTTATGTTTTCTTCCTGTGCTGGTCAGGGTGCTTCCCCTTATCTCTCTGCTCTGCAGACGTTGCTGTCAACCTTTTTTCCACCCTATTCTGGGGTTGTGGCTTAGTTCTGGCGATGTTTTATCTCCCTGTGCACTTTGTTGGCCTTAATGTTGCTCAGAAAATGAAGGGAATGGGGCTTTCTGAAGGTGAGTCTCTGCTCCACGGCTGACGTGACAGGTTGTTGGTCCCACCTGTGCTACCAGCGCAGAGCGCTGCCGGGAGGAGTGCTTTTCAATGTTGACACTGGGGCACATCCTGAAGGAGTCACTTCCTGGGCCTCCTTCCTGGGTGGTTAGAATGCTGTTACCTGGGTGAAAGCACAGCACTTGTGTATTTATGTGAATGTGTGTTCTGGTGAGAAGCTTTGTCTTCAAACCGAGTTTTAATGAGGCATTTGTCCCTAATTCCCTTCAGAAGCAGCTGTATGTTTCCTTTCTGTCCCTTGCCCCCATCCCCAGGGGTTCTGCTGAAGTGGGTGCTGTGGGAGAGGAACGCATTGGCATCAGAGGAGAAGGGTCTAAAGGCAAGGCAAGAAGGTAAAGAGTAACCTTACAGGGCAAAGGGAGAAAGGGGAAGCTTTGCCTTCCAGAACACAGAGAGACTAGTAGGAAGTAGAACTGTAATATGCCATTAAAATAAGAGCAGAGATAGTACCCTGGCTTCTCTCTGTAAGCTCTTCATGTCTTTCTCTTGAGTGCGAGCACTAACTGCTATTCCCCAAGTTCAGATTTATTGGCTGCTTTGATCTGAGAAGGCAATGGACTCAGAAGCTTTATTCTGTGTGCCCGACTGTTCCCAGGACTTCAGGCGGTTCTGACTTTATTGCAAATTTTGCAATGCTTGGTATTTTCTGTACAAGTTCAGCCCAAGAACTCTAGGATTACAAGAAAATACTTCTTTGAAATTGTTTCTGCGATTTGAGATTGTTTCTGTGCTTCAAAGTTAGAGGCAGGGAGCGTTTGAAAGCATAAACATGGCACTCGGAACGGGGAAAACCCAACAGGCAAATAACTGCCCTTCTTCCTATGATTCCTAGTGAGTTCTGATGATCTGCTGAGGCTCTGACTCACGATTTATTTACTGCTTGATACTGAAAGTTGACACACTCAGTGCTGTGGGTTTTTCTGTGACCACTCAGAACCTCCTTATCTGCTCCATACGAAGCAGCCTTGGTGCCACTGACCAGAGATATCCTGACATACGCTGACTCATTTTGTGTAGTGTCAGAATCGCTGGTGCTGCAGCTGGGAGGGCAGAGTCAGGGTCGGAGATAACAGTGTGTACACTGTTCAGCCTGCGTTTGTTTTGCGTTGGTTTTTGCTTGCGCTCCGTGACCCCTGCTATTCCTGTTCACATTGGATCCTCTTGATGTTGGGGTTCTGATCTCTGACGGTTCAAACTCGATCCTTTTCCCTCGCTTCTTCTCTCGATGCTTCAACAGATCTGGTGGCTGGACCCGGAGCTGACGTACGGCAACGCCAAGCCGTTTGTCTTCACGCAGGGCCACTCAGTGTGTAACCGCTCCTTCTTCCCCTGCTTTGACACACCAGCGGTGAAATGCACCTATTCAGCCACCGTCAAGGTCAGTGACAAATGGTGTGGGCATGGAGAGCTCAGCTTAATTGTGAAAGCGTGGCTACGTTGTCTGTGTGTAGTTATATTTAATATAAAGCGTTCCTTAGGATATTTAGCAGTATAAAAAACTACATGCATTACCATACGTCAGAACAGATCTGTGCTGTAGCCCTTCAGCCTTGCTCATCCCATCAGCTGGTGTTCTGATGTCGCTCTTCCAGGCTCCAGCAGGCATGCAGGTGTTGATGAGCGCCACTCAAAGCACCTTCTTAGAAGACAAAGGAGTGTATCAGTTCTACATGGAATATCCAGTTCCTGCCTACCTCGTGGCCCTGGTGGCAGGAGACCTTATACATGCAGACATAGGTCCAAGGTAAGGTTTGCAGCTTGGCCTAAAGAAGGCAGAAGCCTGATGCCAGACCTTTTAGTGCTGTGACCATTTGCGGCCACGTGCTGAGGAAGCAGGCTGTTAATTTGGAGAGATAACTGCGTTTGTTGAAGTATCACCTGATGCTTTCTGCTTTCTGACAGGAGCAGAGTGTGGGCAGAGCCTTGCCTGCTGCCAACCGCCATCAGCAAGCTTTCTGGCATGGTCGAGCGCTGGCTGACTGCTGCAGAGAGCCTGTATGGCCCATATATCTGGGGAAGGTGAGTTTCATAAGTCTCCTAGGAACGTGTGATGGGAACAAAATAAAGAGAACGAGGAGCATGGGAGCATGGAGGTATCTTGCTGCTATGGTAAGCAGCACTGTGGGTTCTGAACAGTTGGCCTTCCCTGAGAATCAGAAGTGCTGTCTTGTTTTACTGCATTATGCCTGAAAATGCTAAAATGATTCATTATGGACTTAGTGTTGGTGCTAAGATTCTAATAGTTTCTGTAGTTAAGCTTGACTGTGTCCTAAAAGAGAATGCTTTTGAAAGTATTTTCATTCTTCAAATTGGAGCAAATGTTTGCAAAGGCTTCCCACACTTATTTGCTAAAGGTAAGCAGAAAAAGTGTGGCTGTTACCCTTTTAATGTTGTTTGAAATGCTCTGAGAACGAGGCCTGGTACGAAGTGCCAGTGCTGATCATTGGTGGAGAAATTCAGAAAACCAAAGAAATAGTACAGTCATGTTCCAGTGCCATTTTGCTGACACTACAGGCACCAATTCATTCCCTCCTTGCTTCCCGGCCTCTGTTTCCTGGGGGCCTGATCTGCATGTGTGTGTGGGCAGTGTATGTAAAGTTCGTGGTTCTGGTGGTCAGATACACAACTTGTGGTGAGTTTGCATGTGTGAACAGAGTGTGATGCTTCTGGGAAGGGCAGGGCATGCTACAGCTGAAGGCTTCCAGCCTTATGTGCAAACATGAGCAGCAATTTGGCCAAGGGAACAAACTGTAGTTCCCAACCAGTGGTCTAGAAAGTTGTTCCTGAAGTTTCAAGAACTCCTAGAAGAACTTTCTGAAAGGAGGAAAAATACACCTGTATTTCTATGTAGGTCTTTTGAAGTAGGTGTAATTTACCACTGTACTCTTTCTCTCCCTTTAATTTTAGATACGACATTGTTTTTCTTCCTCCATCCTTCCCTATTGTTGCCATGGAAAACCCATGCCTGACTTTCATCATTTCTTCCATTCTGGAGAGCGATGAGTTTTTAATCATTGACGTCATTCATGAAGTTGCCCACAGCTGGTTTGGAAACGCGGTCACCAACGCCACGTGGGAGGAGATGTGGCTGAGCGAGGGGCTGGCCACGTACGCGCAGCGCCGCATCACCACTGAGACCTATGGTAAGAGAGGGTTTTCCTTCTGATGTGTCCAACCAGCAGCTGAGAGCTGCTTCTCCAACAGTGGAGAGCTGTGTTGGGAGCTGTGTTGTTGTTGTTGTCGTTGTTCTGGAATGTGAGCAGTCCCAAACTCTGCTTTGAACATCGGGGATGCTTGCAGTTTGTCTACACCTGGGCACTTGATAGCTGCTGTGGGAAGGAATGCTGGTAATAGCCATCAGATGCAATATACACAACTACGTGTCTGTCTGCTGAGCTACCAGAGGCTTCTTGTAGAATTGTAGAGCTCTGCTTTAGCTGTTTGCATCAGTGAAATTAATAGGTCAACTGTATGGGCACCATCTATAGCAACTAGAAGGAGTAAATCATTCCTATTGCTTTTTGTTTTTTTAATTGAGGTGAATGATAGAAATGCTTGTTTCTCTAGTTTGTCCCATGATGTTCTTAAAAGCTCGCGCTGTGTATTTTCATGTGTCCTGTGTCAATGATTTTGTTCTATTTCATCTTCTGGGAAACGCTGGCAGCAAGCATGCTTAGGAGAGTGTGTTACTTCTTAGTCATGTACGTTGTTTTTGGAGATCACAGAATCACCCGGGTTGGAAGGGACCCCAAGGATCATGTAGTTCCAACCCCCCTGCCTAGCAGGGCCACCAAACATACACATTCAGATCAGGTTGCCCAGGACCCCGTCCAACCTGGCCTTAAACACGTCCAAGGACGGGGCATCCACAACCTCCCTGGGCAGCCCGTTCCAGGGCCTAACCACTCTCCTAGTAAAGAACTTCCCCCTAACATCCAACCTAAATCTTCCCTCCTTCAACTTGGATCCATTTCCCCTAGTCCTGCTGTTGTCAGCCCTTTTGAAGAGTTTACTCCCCTCCTGGGTGTAGGTTCCCTTCAGGTATTGATAGGCTGCAATGAGGTCACCCCGCAGCCTTCTCTTCTCCAGGCTGAACAAGCCCAACTCCCTCAGCCTGTCCTCATAGGGGAGGTGCTCCAGCCCCCTGAATATGAATAGTTCAGAAGATTCTGAACTGTTTTCTGTCCCATCTCAGGCCGCGTATCTGACATAAGGCAAGGAAGGTCCTCATCTGTGTCCTCTTGGAATTCAGGACTGGCTGTTTCACTTCAGGAAGCTAAGCAGTGCTTTTCTCCATGCCATTCTCTAACAAGCTCTTTTTGCATTCAGTTTTGTTCCAAGGACAAACTTCTGATCTAAATCTTGCCATTTCTGACATCATTTCTGGCATATCTTCTGCAGTTAATAAAAAGGCATTTTTGTAATGACATTGTTTACAGAAATTGGAGCCCAGTGACCACTGCACCTCTTGGATCTTGCTTAATCCTCTTCCCTGCTCACAGCTTGAAGTAATTGCCCTAAGCACTAGTTATTCTGCAGTGTTCTTGTTTTCTTTTTGTTTCATCTACCCATTTTTCTGCCAGTACAGATTCTTCTACCTTCCAGATGTGTCCTGGTTCTTAATTCTCATTCAGTTTGTATCAGATTCCTCTGTATACAGTAAGACTCTGTGCTTGTATCAATGTAACAAGCATTATTCTTGAAGACTTGCTGAAGAAAACCAAAACCATAACGATCCTAGATACTTACCTGCTGCATCTGGGAATGTCTTTTCCACAGTGTAACACATCTGCAAAGGCACAGGAAAGACGACTTGACTTGCCAGTGTAGTGCAGCTAGTTTGGCATGAAGCACAGACAGTTCTGCATTGCAGTTAGAAGAGCAGCACACCCAGCTGCAGCTGTAAGAGAGCTCCTACTGAGTGGAGGTGAAACCTGTGAGATGCACTGTCATGAACTGCAAGGAGTTGCAAGGAACTTGTACTCAAATTGTGATGACAGTACATTACTGAGATTCTCTCTGTCTCTCACAACTACCATGTTTTCCTTGGGCAGGGGCTGCTTTCACGTGCTTGGAGACGGCGTTCCGCCTCGATGCTCTCCACAGACAGATGAAGCTCCTTGGAGAGGACAACCCGGTCAGCAAGCTTCAGGTTAAACTGGAGCCAGGTATTTCTTTCGGCTGAAGCCGTTGTACAAAATGTCTGCACATCACTGTTGGATTGCAGACTGCAATGATGTAATTTAAAATGTCCTTTATAAAATAAGGAAAAACAAAATACTTGTGTGTAAACTAGTCTAATAGTAGGCAAGGAAACTGGCACTGAATTTCTCTTCAAAATGGTCTAACTATGAATACATGTACAGATGTGTACGTGGTCTCCCCTTGAGTGAGCTGCGTGCTGGTGAAGGCTGCTTGATTGTCCCTTGAGCGAGATACGGGACTGATGGTTCTCTAGTTTTGTCATCACCACTGGAGGTGTGAAGCAGTCTTCAGTCTAGATGATGTATAAACCCCAAATGCATGTGAAGATATTGAAGCAGGATGGAAGACTGTTGGAGGTCTCAGAAAAGGAGCATAGTATTGCTTGCTTGCTGTTCTTATATTTGAAAACGTGCAGTGTGAGTTTGATGCTTAGGTTGCTCCTGTTTACTGCAGTAAATTACATGTACTGACACAGGCTTGTTCTGTTTTTAAGTCACTGCATCTTGACATCTGAGATCTCTAGGGTGTCTTTGCAATTAGACTGGTTGGAAATCAGTGTTCTTGTTGCACAGTGTCTTATAACATTATCTTTTCCTTCCAGGTGTAAATCCTAGTAATTTAATGAACCTCTTCACCTATGAGAAAGGCTACTGCTTTGTTTACTACCTGTCTCAGCTGTGTGGTGACCCAGGACGCTTTGACTCCTTCCTCAGAGTTA
This sequence comes from Lagopus muta, assembly GCF_023343835.1. Classification (NCBI taxonomy): domain Eukaryota; kingdom Metazoa; phylum Chordata; class Aves; order Galliformes; family Phasianidae; genus Lagopus; species Lagopus muta. Next base: position 8,276,823 of record NC_064441.1, read on the forward strand.
GTGTGCATACACATACGTTCTGCTGGAGATTGAGAGTTGTCACTTTCCTTATTTGAGAGGGAGGAGGAGAATATTTTTCTTGATTTATTGTTTTTTATATATAAATATATATATATTTTTAAACTGTCTTTCACCTTTCTGAGTACTGGTCCTCACTTTTCCATCTCTATTTTTTAATTGTACGTATGGTTCTTCATCAAAAAGAAGCCACCTTCCTCCTAACTGTCATTTATCCCTTTCACTGTTTCAGGCCTATATTGAGAAGTACAAATTTACCAGTGTTGTGGCTCAGGATCTTCTGGATTCCTTCCTGAATTTTTTTCCAGATTTGAAAGAGCAATGTGTTGAGAGCAAAGCAGGTAAGATGCAGTTTACTTAGTTAGCTGTCAGAACTAGGAAGTCTGGCTGATAAATTTTGTACTTGGCTTAGGAGATGCATAAGCAAATCCTAAGGTCGAGGGAAACAAAACACTTTGGCAACAGCCATACATCCATGGTACAAATGGTTTTCTTATCTTACTGTTACCCCCTCTGTCGGGGAGAATGAGAACGTTGTAAGTTGCTGACCGTTTTGGCATTGATCATCTGAGTGGCCCTTGGTTAACTCTCATTAGCTCACCTTTCACACTGCAGAGTGATCACTGTATTTGGAAACCAAATCCTGCTAAAGCTTGTCTTGGGTTTAGTTACCAGTTCTATAAACACATGAATGACGATGGGTTTAGGCAGTCCTCTCACCTCTTTTTTATTTCTATTGGGGAAAACACGCTTCACGTTTTCCAGTGTTCCTCAAAATTCAACAAAAGAGAAATGTGCCAAATCTGATATTAGAACCTGATTTGATCATAGATACCTTTTAGCTGGTCTGCCCAATGAGCACGTGTGTTTTTCTTCATTTACTCACTGTAATGCTGAGCTCCAGAAGAATCATGGTTAAATTTGGCAGAGATGTTGCTGTCCCTGTTCCAGATGGAGCGCAGGCTTGATGAAACTAACACTGTTGTATCACTGTAACTATGGGTTGGTCTGATTTGCTACCGTTAGAACCTCTCTTAACTGTGCTAGAAGCAGTCCCGAACCTTGAGACAGCCAAGCCTTCTGCAGAGACTCCTGCTCGACATTTTTGGTGCTCCTCATTCCAGGACTGGAGTTTGAACGTTGGCTCAATGCTACAGGACCTCCATTAGCTGAGCCAGATTTATCTCAGGGATCCAGCCTGACCGGACCGGTGGAGACGCTCTTCAAACTCTGGACCGCTGAGCCTCTGGATTTTGATGCTGCTGCCAGCAGTGCTGACCTCACTAAATGGAGAACGTTCCAAACCGTGCTCTTCTTGGACAGGTTGCTGGATGGGTCACCGCTGCGCCATGGTGAGTGCTCTGTAAGGAGAGTAGAAAAGTATTCCTGGAATGGCAGATTGAATTCTAAATAGCCCTGCTCAGCCTTGGTGCTATCGCTCATTTTCTGATGACCTCCAAACTTGACAAAACAGGTCACACTTGTGTTTTGTTTTGTTTTTCCCTCTGTGTATACGCTCTTTTCAGAGGTGATAAAAAGGCTTTCGGAATGTTACTCCTCTCAGCTGGACTCCATGAACGCAGAAATCCGCATCCGCTGGTTGCAGATTGTAGTCCGCAATGACTACTACCCAGACCTTTACAAAGTCCGTCGCTTCTTGGAAAACCAGGTACTAACTGCTGGATTAAAATCACTGCACCTCTCAGTGCATGAGACATGTGCATGAGACATGCGACGTGAAAGACCTTGGAACTTCTGCTTCCTGGCCAAGTGTAGACCAGGTGTGTAGCGAAGGGGCCGAGCACGGCTCACCTGCTAGCGGTGGGGAGGAATGGGCAGATGGAATTTGAAATGCCTACAGACAGTCTGTGCTTTTCCAGCCTAACTCCATGTCCTTGTCCCAGCTCTGCCCAGTGCGTTTTTGCATTGCTTTATGGCAGCCCCGGCGTTTCCAGAGAAGAGTTTGTTACGATACTAAATGATGTGATTGTTGGAATATGCACCCTTCAGACAAAGCTAGCGCTCAAGAGATTCCTTTCAGTGTTTTTTATTATGCGGGAGCAAAAGGTTAATGCATGTGTTCTCTGTGGCCTCTTCTCCCTGGCCTTGTAAATAGCTCTGTTATTTGTGGGGAAGTAGCTCAGTCGTAGAGAGCAAGTGGGTTTTGATTATCATTCACATGAAACTTTGCATTAAACTTAGTTAGAGGCTTCTCATCTATTGAAGAAGTGTGTTGCTTGGATTCATTGAGGTCTCTTGGAATGTACTTACAGGAGAGCTGAACCTCTTGGCTTTTACTGGAGTGATATTATTCCGTTTTCCTTCTTTGCAGATGTCTCGGATGTACACAATTCCACTTTATGAGGACCTTTGCACTGGCACGCTCAAGTCTTTTGCCTTAGAAATTTTTTACCAGACCCAAAACCAGCTGCACCCCAACTTGAGGAAAACCATCCAACAGATTTTATCACAGGGCTTAAATCCACTTCCTGCCATAGACACTACAGCAGGCACTGCAGACACACCAGCAATGGTGCTTGAGGACAAAGTCTCAGAGGCCACAAACGGTGCCATTTCACTCAGGGATGTTAACGTGTCTGCTTAGATCACCAGCTCACACCAGCCACAGAGCTTGAACGCGGGGACAGGATCAGAGATGCCAAGTGTCGCCTCCTTTCCCTCAGCCCTGCAGCTGCAGTGTGTTGTTGTAACTGGATTTCTCTTCCAAAACACATAGGAAATGTGCCTTCAAGTATCCAGTGTGTGACGCTGCCAGGCTTCAGAGATCTTCAGCTGTGGGATGGATATTTGGATTCGGTTTGTGCCGCGCGTGGACTCCTGGGCAGCTGCCTTTGCAGGGAATGTGGGTAGTTCTCTTTCCTGAGGCTCTTCTGGTTGGTTTCTCCGAGGTTCCTTGTTTGTTTTCTTTCCATCTGCACTCACTGAGGCATGTCCTACTTGCTGTGTGTACGTTGCTGAGGAGTGTGTGCTCAATCTGCCGTTATCCTGATAGTTGGGCTGAAATTTTGCAGACTCGGAATTCTCAGTGGCAGCAGACATGTTTTCATGTCATGCTCTTACTGTGTCATAGGTATCATCACGTGGGAAGCAGGGTCTGATGCTCAGATAACTACGAAATGAAATAGCTCCTGTTTCCCTCATCCCCCTACTCCAGGTGGCTTAAGAATAATAATGCTTTATATATATATATATATGCCTTTATATATATACACAGAAGAGCAGGGAAACCTTAAGATGGATTTGAAATCCTTCTGTGGTTAACCCCTCGCTTTTCCCTTTGCACTCAATGGGACAAGCAATAAAGAAAAGTTTAGGCTCGAATTTTCACAAAGTTAAATTAGGTGCCCAAATGCCATCCATTCTGGTACAAACTGGATGCCTAAACCTTTTAAACTGTTTTGACAAGCCTAACTGCAAGCTTTGGTAGTGTCTTAGCGTGTGCGTTCATCAGATACACTGTGTTTTCTCTGTTCTGTCCTTTTCGGAAGAATTAACAGGACCTTTAATTGTTTTAAAAGATCCCTGGCATATGGTGGGCCTGTAAGTCAGCCCCAGAGATACCCACGCTCAAATTCTACTGCCTTGAAAATAATAACTGCCTCTAAAAGTTGCCCCATCATGCGATAATCCAAGGGAAGCACTGTTTCTTGATATGAAGCCCCACTTGACTTGAGTCTGTTTTCTGACTCGTGGTGGTGGCAAGGTGCCATTTTGTTTACACAGCGCGCCGTTTCTCTTGATCGCTGCCCAGGCACTCAGGATGGAGAGCAGCTCTTGTCTGCACCATCTGGCCCCCGAAGCTGAGGGCGGAGGGGGGCTGGGTATTGCTGTTACACAGAGCAGGTGATGATTCTTAGACTCTGTGCAAGGTCCTTTAGATGTGGCCAACCGTGCTCCTCTTGGTGAGCTCCTGGTGAACTTCTCTGAGCTGATGTGTCAGCAGGGTAGTGGATGAGTGTGAATGCAGAATGAAACGCTCTGCAGGTGCTCAGCTAAAGGAGACGTGACAGAGAATCTGTTATATAAATTCTAGCACTGCTATGGGGATCTGCATAGCACAGGGAGAGGGGAAATTTGGGAGACTTCTTTTCACCAAAAGAATCTGTTTACACCCATGTGTGGATGGGGACTTAGGTGCTGTTACTGGATCTGCGTTCTCTGGCTTTAAGTTAATTTGGACTTCACCATAGGCCTTAGCCTGGGCTGAACTGGGACGAAGCAATAACGAACTCAGGCCTCCATAGTGCTTCATTAGTTTTCAGAACGGGCCATCAGCATGGCTGGGCTTCTGAACTCCGAGCTCTCCTCTATGCTTGGTAAATGGCTCACCTTTTTCGTTCTTGTTCTCCCAGAAGGGACAGAGAATGACGTTTTCTGTACAGATCTCTTTCCTGCTTTTGTTTGTTGCTCTCTTGAAAGAAATTTGTGCGAGCTGACTTTCCAGTTCCTGAGTTGCACTGCTGGTGCTGTGTTTCCTGCAGCCCCTGTGGGTAGTGGCAGCCTGGCCCAGGCAGTGGGCAGTGCACAAGCATCCTCTGGAATCCCAGGCCTCTTGTTTTAGCACGTTTTGTTTTGTGGGAGAATGTATGTGACCCTGGTGGGAATGTTTAATTTACATGGATGCCTTACGATGACTGTCGAATTAAACTACGCTTTGTGACAAGCTTAAGCCTTTTGGGGCTGTTTTTCAGTGTCACTGTTAGAGACACGTGGAAGAACTGACTTGGTATGTTGTCTTTGTTTTGTCCTGTTCTGGAGTACAGCGGTCACGGGGTTGGGAGGCTATTGAAAAGCTGCACGGCACAAAGCTGGAGAGGTGGCAAAAATAAAAGGGAGTATTACCTATTGTTACTGCAGCTGACATCAGATCAGCTGTGTGTTTGTGTATGCATGCATCAAAGCAGGGAAGTGCTGTCTGGACCTAAATGACTGTTTTGTGACTGAAGAATATGAGATTTAAGTTAGCGTTTCTGCTCCCATCCCTTGAGAACACATCAGAGGGCTATTTTCATACAACTTGTTCTCTGAAACACAGAGAAGTGCAGGGTTTGTTGAGTATTAAATATTCTGTTTGTCTTACTTCAGGTACTTTTGCTTCTCCCGTGAGCTGGGAGTGTATTTTTATTTGGAAGAGAAAAGAATTGGAAGCAAGTTTTTGGAGATAAGCCTTCCTTTTGTTGACATAAAATAAATTAATGCTTCAAACAACTTTTATTTTGATGTGTAATAGACTTGAGTTGAATGGCAAATTAGGCTGAGATTAAATAGAAACTATTACTGCCTTATCTATGCTGGGCTCATTTCTTATCTCTTAAAGTAAAATTAGTACAGCAAAACAGTTCTATTTAATCAGATGCCAGGAGATAGGGCTATTCTCCTTATTTTTAAAAATGAAAACTATTACTGTACCTTACAGCCTTGAGCAGAGTGAAGTGGGGTCTGGCAGTATGAGGTGTGGGAGAACTCTGCATAGCCAAGTGCTTTAATAAAATGGGTTATTGCTGACCTTCTTTTAGCATTTCATTGCCACATGGGTTAATGGAAGTATAATTCCTGTTAGCAGCACATATTACTCTGTTAAGCTTATAGAATTTTGTTGCTATGGATTATTACAGGATCCCAGCTGTGCACTCCATTAACCAAGAACAACATCCCAAATGTTCTCATTTAACCAAAGTTTTCTCATGGTCTCACACAAAGTGACCTTGGCCGTTGCCCTTTCTGGGTAGCACAGGACTTTGTTTGCCTATACTAAGCTCACTTACTGCGCAGTTCAGTTTCGATCAAGTGCACGTGTTCAGTCTGATCTCCCTGCTTGGATCTGTCCAGAAAGAATGTCATACATTCAGTAGTTATCACATGACATTTGCTTTCACACATTTTGTTACAGATTGTTGACAGCTTAAAGTTGTTACGACCAAAACATCAGACTTGGTGTACTAAAAGCACAGTATGAGATTTACCAAACCACAACCTTCTGATATAAGATTTGTTTTTCTCTTGGGACCCAATTTAAAAGACATTGAATTGTTGAAGATCTGGGAAGATTGTCCTAGATCTTAAGTATATGCACTTCTAATGATGCATAGGGAAGCATCAGCTTCTTGCTTAGTTTTAACTCTGGCACCTTGTGCTGTCCTGCCGTGTGCAGTGGTAGCCAGCACGGAAGTTTGGAGCTGTGCTCTGTCTCCTCTGCCCTGCTGTCTTTATGGAAAAAGACTGAGCCTGTCTTCCCAGTACCGAAGAGAGCAGTGTGCTACCAGTCTTGTGCGGTATGGAAGAAGGCTCTGAGTATAAAACCCAAATCTTCTCTCCAAAATCTCCCTTAAGCAGCAGTAGGACATTCTGCACCGTGGCTCTGACACAGCAGCAGCCACTGTCAGCTTAGTAGCATTGCAGTGACTAAGCCTGTGCCTTCCTAAGCCTGCTATCAGGAACCAAAGAACTGGAAGAGTTCCTCTCTGTAATTTAGAGGGCTTGTGTGCGTCTCAGTTTCCAAACCACACATACACTCAGATCCTTTTTAGTGGTCTCCCTGACCTTGAACTGCCTGCACTTGAAAATGAATGGCAGAGGTGGACAAGAAATTGATTCAATTCCAAAACTGGGGGAAAAAAATCATGAAAATACCATGTCAAAGGATAGCCTTTCTTTGCATGGAAACGAGCTGGCTGTTTCACTGGATGCAAATCCCTCTTAACTCTGAATTTCCATAGCAACTGGACTCGGCCTATTGGCATCTGCTTTTCTGAGGGAAGTATAAAGCACCTGCATCAAGTACTCTGAGAAGCAGGCTGACAAAAAGGTAAGTGTCGTGTTGTCTTACAACATTCTAAGATTGTTATCTAGATAGACCCGTGTTTCTGCCTTCAGGAATAGTTTAATCCAGCAGGATTGCCAAGAGGCAACACAGAAAATGGCTGCTTTTCTCCCAGAGGGCTTTGGTCAATAAGGCATCACATTGCCAGCTGTATAATGGATCCATTTGACTGCCTGCTGCCAATGTTGCAGCCACAGCAAGGGAAGCACGTCAGATGTTTCGCAGACCAACATAACTTTTAGGAGATGGAGACAACAGCATGATAAATACAGACCTATGTTTAGCTAGCTCCACGTTGCAGGTAGCATTCACACCATTACAGAAAGCGGTGTGAGCTGTAATTTAACTACATTTATGCAGTTCTGTGATTGCTGTAGCTAAAGAAAGCAGGAAGGGTGAAGTCACAGGGCTGAGATCCTCTCTGTTCCTCAAACAGAGGCCCATTTTCCCCAGCAGAGCCCTGTCCGTGTCCGTGCCTTGCAGCTGGGAGCCGCAGACAAGGGGCCCTTATTGCCTGCCGTTGTGCTGGTGCCCGAAGGGACACAGCTCTTTGTAGATGACGTTCTTACAGCCCTGTGTCTGCAGCAGGAACGTTTCTGGGTCAGCCCATCCCCGGGCTCGTGGGGCTGAGTGACGACTTGTGCTCATTTCTGACAGAAACGAACCACAGCAGCGTGCTTTGCGGCTCTCCGGCCGCCTGTGTCCTCAGGTAGGTTGGTGTCACCAGCGGACTGGCACAGCGCTGCTTTTTGGTCAGCGCCGCATCCCCGCGCTGGCTCAGCAGCCTGTTTACATGTCTTTTTCGGCTCACACAAGGACGGAAAGCCCGTGACCACAGACAGCAGTGAGGGCCTGCCCCGTGCCCTGAGGCGACGGGCAGCAGGGCAGCGCAGCCCGCACCTCTTACCGCCGCGCTTCCCTCAGCGCCGCGAGGCGCGCTGGGAACCACCCTGTCCCTCAGGGGCAGGAGGCTGCGGATTGGAGGAGCCGGCGTCACGTGCCCTCTTTCCGCCTTCTCATTGGTCCTCGCCTCAATCCGTTACCTCTGGGCTGAGAGGAGAGGGCGGAGGTGTCCGGCGTTGCTCAGGAAACGGCCGCTCCGGGCATGGCGGCGGGGCCTGCCCTGCGGTGAGGGGGCGGGGAGGGCCGTGGGGGCGGGGTTGGGGTTGGGGTTGGAGGGGGGGGAGTGGGCCGAGCTGGGGTGAGGGGCGGCCGTGGGGGCTGCGTGGGGGAGTTGAGGCCTCTTGTTGCCCGTCAGATCGGGGAGCCCCGGGAGCGGCAGCCGGCGCTGAAAGAAAGCGGCGATGGCGTGGCTCGGAGAGCTCGGTGGGAACAGTGAGAGAGCCTTTCCCTTCCTGGGCGCTAACGCTTGTGTTTCTTCGTGGTTTCTTGGTTACGACGCTCGTTTGCGTTCTAGGGTGATGCTCGGAAACAGAGCCTTGGGAACAGCCGGCAGAACCGCCTGGGGTTGCGTTGAAAATGCTGGGAGAGACAAAGCAGCTGACAGCGAGGAGAGAGCTGTACACAGACCCTGCCTTCCCTGCCAGCGACGCCTCCATATTCTTTGATTCCTGCACACCGCTCGCCCAGTTCAGGGGTGAGATATCGTGGTTGAGACCTCAGGTGAGATAGAAAAGCCTGTGCTTTTATGTAATTGCGATTCCGGATTCCTGCTGCAACTTTAGCATTTATGGTACCGGTAGAATTTGGAGTATTCTGTTGTAAAAGGAGGGAGAACGGCTGTTTACAAGGGTGGATAGTGATAGGACGAGGGGGGAATGGTTTTAAACTGAGACAGGTGAGGTTTAGGTCAGATATTAGGAGGAAGTTTTCCCACAGAGGGTGGTGAGGCACTGGATCAGGTTGCCCAAGGAGGCTGTGGATGCCCCATCCCTGGAGGCTGCTCTGGGCAGCCTGGTCTGGTGGTTGGCAGCCCTGCACATAGCAGGGGGGTTGAAACTGGATGAGCATTGTGGTCCTTTTCAACCCAGGCCATTCTATGATTCTGTGAAATACACTTCCTTATACAAATTATGCACATATCAAGTTGAACATCCACATCATTCTCGTTTCTTCAAAATGTTGTTTAATTGTCTTGAAGACAACTAGATTGTAGTGTTTGTATTGATCCCTTTGCTGTTGTTTGAGGAAAAATTGTGCTTTTGCTAACAAGAAAGAAAACTTTTTTTGTTGTTATTTTATTTTAATTATTATTGTTTTTATTTTTAGGCTGTTTTTGCCATATTGCCTTTTAACTAATAACTGGGCTTTGGAGTAACCCAAGTGCAACCTAAAAAGCGTAGGATCCATTTCCATAATACCTTCAATGTAAATAAAATATTTATGATCCCCTTTCAGTACCTGAAGGGAGGCTGTAAGAAAGAAGGGGAACGGTCTCTTTGGTAGCATCTGTTGTGATAGGATAAGGGGAAGTGGCTTGAAATTAAAAAAGGGGACGTTTACATTGGGAATAAGAAAAAAGTTGTTTGTGATAAGGGTGATGAGGCAGTGGCACAGATTGCACAGAGCTGGTGGTGCTCCATCCCTGGAGATGCCCAAGGTCAGGGTGTCTCCAACGGGGCTCTGAGCACCTGATGGAGCTGTAGGTGTCCCTGTTCAGTGCAGGAGGTTGGACCAGATGCCTTTAAGGATCCCATCCAGCATCCAAATGGTTCTGAGTATGGAAAAGAATAAGGCTATAAAAACGTAATGAAATGAATTTGCTGCCCTGCATCCGGGCTGGTTGTAGAACAGAGATGGAGCTTTTGTTATCAGATACAATTAACGAAGAAAAGATTTTGCAGAGCCCTGTGAGCAGCTTTGTTTTGGATTCCTACTGAGGGCTGATCAGTTGATTCCCAGTGCTGGCAGGTGAGAGAAGAACCAGTTTAAAATCTCACTTTCAGCTCAGATTGATTCGTTCAAGACCCTGCATTTGTAGTAATCTCTTCCACTAGCAAGCAATCCGTATTTATTTGCCCTAGAAAAGGTTTTCCTATTGTACAAGTTTGGAGATGCTTGGAAATTGGAGTGTGCAGTGCGGAGTGAATGGCATCTGTTCCATCCCAGTTGGTCGAATATCTTGCAAGGAACTGGTGAATTCAGTTGTCTTTCACTTATTGGTGCTTCTGATGAGGTTGCACTCAGTGATGGTATTTGTGCCATAAAATCTAGATGGGAACAAGTTTTTCCTCACATAAACTACCTGTAAAAAGCTACGAGATGGTTGTTGTTATTGCCTGGTTGGGCTGAGAAGAAATGTAAAAGTGAAAAGCTCCGTTGTTTTGAGAGAGGCCTCTGTGCCCTGCAGTTCTCCAAATCATAGACTTCCTTAGTCTGTTGTGCAAGGTTCAACTTCAGTTTCCCTTCTTTTAATTGCAGGACATTTGCTCTACTCCTCGGTTATTTTCAAACAATCCACAGGATGTGCAGGTGAAGCAAGGAATCCTGGGAGACTGTTGGTTCCTTTGTGCCTGTGTAGCTTTGCAGAAGAGTAAATACCTGCTGAATAAGGTATAGAGAACTTGTTTCGTATTCCAGGATTTTTTTCCTGATTTACATATGTATATTGCTTTGTTTTAATCCCAAGCCCCTATGTGAATGTCACTTCTGTTACGCTTAGTTTTACTGCACTGTGTCTTTCTTTTTGCATTTATTACAAGGGGTTGATATTCAGCCTAATTTAAACTAGTTTTCTCTATTGAAACAATAACCATTCATGACTTGTCTTGATTGGAGCTTTTTGTCCTCCAGGTGTTCCCTCCAGGGCAGCCCAGCTGGGCAGATGAGTTGTATCAAGGCCGTTTCACCTGCCACGTCTGGCAGTTTGGACACTGGGTGGAAGTAACCATTGATGATCGTTTGCCTTGCCTTGGTGGGAAACTCTGTTTCTCCCAGTGTCAAACAGAAGATTTGTTTTGGCTTCCACTATTGGAAAAAGCCTATGCAAAGTATGTGAGCCCTGTTACTGAGGGAAATGAAGGGAGGTGGAATATTCTGTCTTCCCTTTTGCTTGCTTCAACGTCTGACTTGGCATAGTCATAATTGTGGGCATAGATCTCTATGTAAATCGATGCAAAGGATAATGGTTGCCAGTTTTTCCTATATGTGGGGAAATGTAGGAAAACATTCTGATGTCAAAACATACCAAAGAACCTGGAGAGAGGATGGTGTGACTGCCAGCAGAGGGCAGAAAAAGCCTTTAAGTGTGGTTTCTTCACACCTTGTGCAGAGTGAACGAAATCAAATCATTTTAATCCTCTTCCTAGAGGAGGAAGAGGAACAAACGTTAATATGCAGTAAGCAGTTATAACACTGTGAAAGCTGATGTGCAAATAAGGTACAAACATCAAGGTAGAAGCAGTTTCTATATAGGAAGGAATGAATTGTAACCTATCAGATTGTTTGATGGGTTGGTTAGTTGTTCTTTAGATTATTTGTTCTGAAAAGTAAATTGCTGATTTTCTCTTGCTTACCAGGGGATGGGCAGGATAGGAAGGACACAGGAGCTTTGTTTCCTTTGTTCTGCTGTTTGTAGGAACATTTTCTGTGTGTGTTTTCCCATAGAGTGCATGGATCTTACGAGCAGCTGTGGGCAGGACAGGTGGCAGATGCTTTGGTGGATCTGACCGGAGGCATTGCTGAAAGATGGGCCTTGAAAGACCCTGCAAGAAACACAGGGAAAGAGAAGTCTGGCATGGTTTTGAAGAAAGAAGTGTTTAGGAGATTAATGGTTTTGAAAGAGCAGTGTGTGATAAGCTGCTCAGTCCTCAATTCCAGACAAGGTAACAGTAGAGTTCATTTAAAACAAATGGTGATTGGGTGTTGCTCTGAGCACGAGGCAGCCAACCATTGCATACTGCTGACTGCTGTGTTGTGTGAGCTGCGTGGTGTGATTTTGTGTAACCTTGGGTAAAGAAGGATTTAAAGATGCTGGTAGGTTCAGGATGGAGGGGCTTTTTGGGAGGTGCTTTTGATGTTAGATGTGTGGGAAGCTGGAGGGTTCATTCTCAGAGCAAATAACAGAAAAATCACCCAAAGCCAACCCCCAAAGTAGTTAGAAAGAATCACTGAGGGTTTGTAGATACTTGAGATGAACAGGGAGTTAGTATGCTTTAAAGTTTTTATTTATGTTATTTCTATGTGATTGCACATTTTTTTTAATGCTGATTTAATACTGATCCAATAAACAGTTCCCTTGTTTTGCTCTCTCACGGAATGATTTAAAGTCTGTCTTTGTGAAATGATGGTCTGGATTCTTGTATATGCATTCTAATTCTAGGTTGTTGTTATTATCTCTCCTATCCAGGTGCAAGTGAGCTAGGAGAATTTCATGCTTTTATAGTGACAGACATGTTGAATCTTTCTGAAGTGTCAGGCAAGGAAATCATCCTCCTACGAATACGAAATCCCTGGGGAAGGCGGTGCTGGAGAGGTCCCTGGTGTGAGGGGTGAGTAGGTTTGTTCTGCTTGTCTGCTTTTTCTATTTATGCAGGTTAACACGAATAGGAGAAACTAGAATTGATGCCAAGTAGGTACAAAGAGAGATGTTTTAAAGGAAGTGCAGAATTATCGTTAATAATTCAGATGGCAAAATAGCTTGCACGTAGTTAGGAGGAAAGGACAGGCCCTAGGAGCTTATCTTGACAAGTGTTAGAATATTCAGACTGCTGTTTGTTTGTGCACTTGGAAGTGTTATGACTTGCACTTTGATGATGCATCTCACTGCCCAGCAGTGTATCCAGGAAGCATTCTTGGCAAGTCTTTGACACTAAAATGAAGAAACCTCCTTCTGTTGTCCTGCTGTGCAAATCTGCTACAAAGAACAAAAGATTGTTATGGAATTTTTATTGTGTGAAGAGCCGTGTTTTGACTCTTGTCTTATGTGTAGTGGTGAAGGATGGAGCCAGCTGGATCCGATGGTTGCCTCTGAACTCCTCTCACAGATCCAAGAGGGAGAATTCTGGGTTGATGAAGAGGAATTTTTCAGAGAATTTGATGAGATTACTGTGGGCTTTCCAGTGAATGAGGAAGGACAACTGCAGAGCCTCTATACAGGTGTGGTACGAAAAAACATCTTTCTTGTATGGATAATATTAAATCAATGGGAAGGAGTGATTTGAATGGCAAATAGCTGCAAGTAGACTGTAATTTCTCTGTATCAGTCTTTCCCTCTCTTCTATACTGTAGGCTTTTTCTGTCTCTGCTTCTCGGAAGGATAGAGGGGTGAGTGAGAGGAAACTGAAGATCTTTAGAGGAGGCTCTGATACTCTTCTGAACTCTAGATACCTACTAGTTTGTTGAGAGATGAGCATTCTCTAGATGGCTGTTGTTCTGCAGAGCTTTGAGGTTCTTTTTTTCTTAGTAAGATACAAACATCAGATTCCTGAAAGCAGTTTTTTGTTACTTGTAGAAGTCATGTCAGTCTGCCATTACCACTCATGACATTCATTTCCATTTTTCTCAAAACCTGGTTCGTAAGCGTCTGCGGAGAGAAAGCATCAAGGCTACCACACCATGTTTTTTGGGGCTGGGAAATCTCTGCCATATATTGGATAAAATAAATGACCTCTGGTGTCTGAAGTTTGCACCGTGTTTTTCTTTCTTTGTTAGAGAAAGTGCTGTATCACTCTCGGAATCTTTTTGGATCCTGGGTGAGAGGCCAGACTGCAGGTGGCTGCCGAAACAACAGCAGCTTCCCCACCAACCCTAAATTCTGGCTGAGAGTCTGTGAGAAGAGCGAGGTGTGCATTGCTCTGCTGCAGAAACACAGAAAATACGGCGCTGACTGGGCTGGAAGAATTAAAAATCTGACTCGCTTAGTAGATGAAAATCTGTCTTTGACTGAAGGCATTCAGGAGAAGAAATATCAGGCTGTGGGACTGCATGTCTGGAAGGTAATTTGGAAGCCACATATTTCTCTTGCAAGTAGAAGTCTTACGGCACTATTGAAACGTCTGACTAAAATAATTCATTTCTTACAACAGTGATATAATTCCACTGATTAAACGTTTTCCACCTCTGATTCATGTCCTGAAATGTCACAAAGTTACAGTCTGTACAGCCTAGGTATGAACCAGCACTTGATTCTACTCTGTGAGTGCCATACAGTGGCACACTGGGGATTATTCCAAAGTAGTGAATGACGTTTCAGGCTGATCACTTAATGGCTATTCCAAATTTTACTTCTGAATATTAATGCTTTCTGTTCCTCTTTGATAATCAGCTCGCCTGCTGATGCTCTCTTCCTTGTTTCATTCTGTAAATGCAGGTGTGTCTAAACAGTATTTGATTGCTTTTATTACAAGCTGCTCATTTTTCCTAAACCACCGTGCACCGTTATGCATCTGTTCTAGGTGGAGAAGAAACGATTTAACCTTCCAAAGACCCTCTCTGCTCCTCCAGTTGTAGGTACCGTCTGCCATTCCTATGACAGAGAAGTGCATGTGTGCTGCGACCTTTCTCCTGGGTACTATCTTGTTGTTCCCAGCACTTTCCTGAAAGATGCTGTAGGGCATTTCTTGCTACGTGTATTTTCTACAGGAAGAATCTCTCTCAGGTATGTTCAAAAAGAAGGAGAAAACTTCTTGTGGGTACGAAGAGATGCATGGAGATATGTTTGCACAGTATGAAAATGTTCAAAGTGTTTCTGAACAGTTGTGCACGATACCAAATTATAGTATAGTTTTCTTTGTTTTTTGGATGAAAAAACATTCTTCCATCTCCTTGTTTTTTGGATGAAGCAGCTCTTATGTGTTATGACTAATTGTTTAAAGTATCACACATCAGAAGTAATGAGATGAGCAGTGTCCTGATCTTTGTTAATGTTGGGAAAAATGCAGGTGTTCCACAGAAGTTCTCTTACCACAGTGGATGATGGAAAAGAGCTGTATGTTCTCATGTATACTGGAAAAGATGTTGGCACACATACTGACAGATTGCCAGGTGTACAGCACCTTTCAGAGTGAGCAATACAGTTCCAAATGCAAGTGTAGAGTCTGCAGTGGACTCAGGTGACATCGTACTTGTAGCTCATCTTTGCGAGGCCAGGTGTGAAAAACAGCACTGACATCAGTGCTGACTTGCTTGGTTGAATGAAGGGTTGTGTCTTGAGTCAAGGCATTCAACCCAGACAGCACTGTGGAGTCTGCAAAAATACTTGTAATCATGATTCCATGTTGTGTCCTATTTGATCTTCCCTCATAGCTTGTGATAGAAATTAAGTCTTTTGTAATGAACTTGAAAAAGCATTTTTTTCTGTATAACGGTGCTTGCTGATCCAATGTGAGACATCAGCAACATCAGTTCACTAGCTTTAGATCACTTACATACTTTTCCCTTAGCTGTAGCAGATATCTCAACACTTTAAAGTCAGTTATTCACGAGCAAGTCTGCCTTGGTGCCCACACACCTAAAATAAATGCATGTGGAGGCATGACGATTGAGTCGTGTGGTGTCAGCAAAGTTGTATCTTCTTCCAGTAAACCTGAAAAAATATGGGCATGTCTAATTGCTCGTGCCTGATAAGCATGGAGGCAGAATGTACCACTGACAAGGTGTTTAAAAGCTATTCATGTTGTTTTTGATACTCTGTGCACTAACAGCTCCTATGCTCTTGGACAGAAGCTGGCGAGTCACGCTGTGAAGTCAGATCATTTACTCTGTAGAATTTGGAGACAAAATGTCATCAAGGGTTAGGCTGAATAAAGGCCTGCAAAACAGTGAGGCTAATTTTTGGGAGTAAGACATGGGCTTGTGTTGGCAATGTATTTTTCTGAATGAACAGCACCTGCAGAGCACTGCAGGACAAATGTTGTCCTCTCATCTACTGCTGCTAAGTCTGAAAGAGGCATTAGATGTGAGTTGAAATGACAATCATAGAATATCAGAACAGCTGTTGTGTTCTTAAGTGAATGGAGGACTGGGGATAACTTCAACTATGCCATCTGTCCTTATGCTGAAATATTGCTTTGGATGCTGTGGGGCTGGTGATGATAATAAATGCCAAGTGATGCTGGGCTAGATTGAAATAGGTATTAATGCTGCAGTGACCAGGTCAGCAGGTGAATGGTAGGTTCTGACTGAAGATGTGGTAGATTACAAGCAGACAACGCAGTGCATGCTTTGGACTCTGTTCCTGTGAGTTTACGCAATACTGATTTGTTTCTGTGAGCTGGTTTTCTAGTTTTGTGAAATCATACATGTTCTGTTGCGTTTTGTTTTCTTTCTTGTGTTTGACAGTGAGATAAAACCACCACCCCCAGATGCTGCTCTCACTGAAGAACTCCCAGTAGGTGAATGGGAAACGCTGCAGCTGGAAGGATGCTGGAAAAATGGGCAAAGTGCTGGAGGCAGCAGGAACTTCCCCTCCTTCCATATCAATCCCTGCTTTCCCCTTTCCATTCCTGCAGGACCAGGAAAAAGCAGTGTGAAAATCACCCTCCGTCAGCACTGCCAAGACAGCAAGTGTCGTCCAATAGGTTTTCATATCTTCCAGGTGAGACTTGTTTGCCAGGTGCAGGCTTAGGAGAGTGAACTTGGAGAGTCAGTGACACAGATGAAAAATTGGTGTGTGAAACAGATGAAGTGTGCTCTTTCATTTTTGTTCTACAGCACTCAGCTGGCTTTATTCTCAGAGAATGTTTCCTCTATAGTTCTGTGCATAAGAGGGAGCATTTGGAGCAGAATACATGCAGAACACATCTTACTGTGCTGCATCAGGTACACCTGTGTTTGAAGATCATTCTTTTTTTGTCTTTGTAGGTACCTAACAGCAGTTGGAAGCCAAACACTTCCTCTTTTCTGCACTTGGAGCCACTGGTGAGCTGTGTACCTCACTGCTATTCACAGGAAGTTAGCAGACTGTGCAGGCTTCCTGCTGGAAGTTATGTAATTATCCCATCTACGTACCTGCCCAACACAGAAGGCAGTTTTACAGTGATCATAGCAACCAAAATAGACAGGTAAAAATTCACTGCTTTCTGTTTGGGTCTGCAGTAATTTTTAGTATGCGTATTGCAGAATGTTCAGAAACTGTAACTGTAGGTACTGTCACTTCTGGTAGAGGAATCTTCCCTTTTCCTTTTGTCTTTGTAGCAAGCACTGCTTACCATCTCTGGCCATGTTGTAAGAACGACTGAGGTGGCAGTGTGGTTGTTAATCTTCTTGTATCAGTTGCTGAACAACAGATGTCTAGGTTCAGAGAATATGTGCTGACGTGACTCCTTGTCACCTATCTGCAGCTGCTTGGATTTATGCTGAAAGCTTAGTAAGCTTTCTAACAAACAACATTTGTTTGTGGGTGAGAAGCTGCAGCGAGTTCTTACATCTTGCTGAGTGATAGCAGGTCTGACTCAAAGTTTGTAGATTTGATAAGATTGTGGTAAAGATGCCAGTGGATAAGGATGTGGAGCCATGCCTGGTGTAACAGTTGATGGTTACAAACCCCCCCTGTGCTTTGTGCAGAAGTGTAAATGTACTTTTGGTTTTCAACAGGAAACGCATTCACAGCAGAGAGACGCTTGGACAAGTACTGCAAGAAGTAGGTGATCCAATTTTAATTTGTCCTAATGGGGACACAGGCATAATCAAAGTTTATGTATTAGATAATATTTGAGAGCCACACATCAGTGGACTGGACTTTGAATGTTCTCATTTACTTGCTGCAAACTGAGAATCAAATCAAGCAGTTACTCTTCTCTTTGTTTCTCTAGCAGAGTAGCAGTAGTTAGCAGCTTTATCTCTGCTTTCTGCTCAGATATGTGGAAGTTTATGTATGACTGTTTTATAAAGCTATTATTTACTCCTTGAAGGCCTTCCCCAGTGTGCACCTGTGCCACGGTGTCTGTGAGAAACAGGGCTGTCAGTGAGGAGTAACTGGTTGGATTTGACCTTTGCATTTGCTTTCACAAGTGTAATCACTTGTAATGCATTTTCATGTAATTTGTTTCTTTGTGTTACCATAGATCTACTCAATTTAATTAAATATCATCATCTTCCTCCACCTTGTTGGCTTTGATACTAATACTAATACCTTGGATGCCCAATTCAGAAATTCTAATGGTAGCATATTATTGGAAAAACTAGAGAAAATACAGCAAGAAGGACAAGGGGCAGCCCAGAGATTACCTTGCACCACAGGAGTTTAATTCCTTATTGGTTTCCTCACAGCCTGCATGTCCCTTCTTGGCATGCAGACTTCTCTATTAAGAACTAATACCACATATTTAACATTTTGATGACTGTATTTTGCTTAATTAGGTACGTATATATTATTCTTGAAGGAGTGGATGCAAGTGCTGAGTTCCTACTGCGTACAGAGTTTTAACTGAGTGAGAGAAGAACTTTGAGTGTGTTTTTTTTTAACCAACTCTTCAATTTATCTGATGTGTTTGGTGGATCAGAGCGTGCTCTGGACAATACTCTGCTTATTTCTTGAGATCACAACCATCTAGATACTCATTCTATTTCTCTGTGAAGCTTTGATTAAAAAGAAGTCTTAGGAAAAACTCCTGGCTTGCTAGTTCTCTTGAATTAGGTCATGCTGACCAGTGGTTACATTTTGTCCTCAAAACCACACAAACAGTATGGATTTTTGTGCTTCACTGCAGTAAAGGTCAGCATGTACTTTCCTCTTGGCAATTGCTAAGTTAATATCTAGGAGGTGAAGTATGTGCTGAAGTTCTTCATTACTGTTGTTTTGGGTAAACAAGATTGCGAGGCCACTGTTACAGAGGGGATGTATTTCAAGATGTGTTTTTTGGGTATTCCTTGAAAATGGAGGGACTTAGGCAAAGAGTGCTCCCAGCACCAAGGGAGCTAAGAGTGTAGATTCTTCAGGGCTTCAAGACGTTAAAAAATGGGATATAAGTGGCAGCTGTAGTTTCCTCAGCAGTGGTAGAAGTGAAATGTCCGAATCCAAGATCCTCCAAGAGCTTTTTCTAAAGCCTGGATTTTAAATCCCGTGGTTTTTTCAGAGCTGTCACCTCTGTAGGATGTGGGCAGTCTGCCTTACTGAGAACTTGGGCTGCTGATTCCTGTGGTGCGTCAGAACAGAGCTGAATGTTGGTGTATTTCTTGTGTTTGTGTGATTTCTGATTACTGACATTACGGGATTTACAAGTTCTTAGTTTATTAAGATGGTTCACAGTCAGAACCAGCTCTTAGTCCTGGTTTTAAATCTGTGTTTTCTGTTTTACTTCAGTTCCTTACGACTTTCCTTTTTCATTTAAGAACTTTTTTTTTCTGCCTTGATCATTTTCTTGTAGGTTTCATTTACAACTGTGATGAAAATGTGATCTGGAACCCTCGTGCTGACATTTTGAGACTCATGGGAAAGCTGAGGAACACTCAGTTCTTGCTGGTTTTGGTTTGGAACAGGGTAAAGAGAAGAAATTTATAGCCCAGTTGTTTTTCCACTGGTAACAACTGTCAGGTCTGCAGCAACTTTTCTGTACAAATACCTCCTTTATGGTGTGCACTGTAAGCATATGTTCTTCCCACGTGTTTTAGAACCAGCACTGTACAATGGATCTTCATCATGTACCTCAGTTCCTCACAAATACAGGTGAAGAATATGTGCATGTTTTCATTTGAGGTGCATTTTTAGAAGAAAACCAGGAAATTCAAGTGCATACTGGAATAATATTGTGGGGAAAAAAACTCAATCAGGACACCAAAGGGTGAACACAGCAGAAGTAAACTGGAATCTTTTTCTCACGTAGGACATACCTCAAGAACCATCAGAATAAACTGGAATAGAGCAAGTCCAAGCTTATATCCTACACTGCCAGTCATACTGCAGAGCACTTTTCTGTGGGCCCTTGGCTGCACCGTGCGAGTGGTAGGGTGAAAAGAGATTTTTGTTGTGAGTTTTCCTTTGATGAATCCCACAGAAGGTGGAGATAAGACTTGAAAACTTCTATGAACTGCCATGTCAGAGTGCTTTCATAAATCTGTGAGAATGCGTTTTGTGCCAGGTACCCCCTGCCCTCACTGCAAGAAATCTGAAGGTTGAGAGATTTTTTTTTTCTTCTTGATTTCTGTTAGAAAGTATTTGTAAATCAAGGAGGATTTTTTTAGATGTTATATTTTCCTCAATAAAATTGGAGTAATGTTTAAGAGTTTTCAATGTCTTTTATTAAAAAGGTAGAAAGTATCTGCGGATGTCAAGTCTTCATTTGTTCTGCAGTAGCAAACCTTACAGCATGTTAAAGCCCTGGGGTTCTCACCAAGTGGGTGGTGGTCATTGGAAATGTTAGAGAGGAGAATGAAGTTTTCCTTTAGTTTTGTTTCTGTGAAATAAGTGACTTTCCACTTTTGCTTTTGATGACATCCCAGCATAACTTATGTTTGTCCCTGTTGAACTTGGAAAACTGAGCATTTAGGATGATCACAGTTGAATTTTAAGTGGTCCAAACTTTCCACGTCTGTTGTGGAAGTGTGGGACAACAAGAGAAGGCTGTAGGTAACAGATCTCTACTGTGTTGGCTTTGACAAATACTGGTATCTTTTCTTGAAAGGCTGTTATTTTCTTCGAAGAGCAAATTATTGGGTGCTGTAATGGTGATATTAAGCAGAAGGAAAGTTCTTGGTAACACCTGCATCTGAGAGCAGTGATAAAATAGAGATCAGATATAGGAAGTGGGATAGAATTAGGTGTGGGTATTTCCAGATGGAATGTGACTGTAAGAGCAGCATTGATGCATATGTGAAGCTGACAGCTACATGAAGTGTTTCCAGGGAGCGGGAAAGGAAGAGGAGTCAAAACAGGGGTTGTGTGCCCTGGAACCTTCTGCAGGAGGAAGCAAGGAAACACCTGTGAACAGAGAGGAGTAACTGCTGAAGCAAATGGTGTTTGCAGGCATCCTTGCTGTGTTGGACCAGTTGTGCCATTTCACACGTGGTACGTCACTGAGTGCACGTGCAGGCAGCTCTCCTTACAGATCACTTCTGTGAAATGCTACATCTGATTAATTGTTACTGTGTGTGTAAATATGTTTCTGGTAGCACTTTGAATAATTGTTTGTACCTACAGCGAAAATATCTGATAAATGCAATTTTCTAGTTTCAGAAAGCTCATCTGTGTGAGGTCAGCCTTCCTGAATGGAAATACTTCTACGTTAATTCTCTACACTGAGCTATGTGAATTTGAATGCAGATAGGATAGTGATATTTGTTCTGCAGTTATTGGGGGGTCCCTCTGCTTCGTGGTATGTTGCAGATTAACGTGGAACAGCACAGATTTCATAGGGATGTGGCTGCAGTATTGCACCCAAAATGTACTCTGGGTTGATTTCCTTTACTCCTTCAGGGAGCTGAAATGTGAATGCCCGAAGCAGATTAGTGAAAAAGATGAACAGTTCAACTCGTGCCATCTGTTCCCCCAAACACACGCGGTGCCCTGCAGGGAAAAAGGAAAGAAATTAGAAGTGTGAAGCTAAATTCTACGAAAAACAAATAGAACAAGACCAAATCTGTGGGCTTTACAGGAAAATGTGCGACTTTAAATCTTTGGGCCAAATATATTTTTATCAAAACGTTTCTTGATGTTCTAGAATGTTTCTAGAATGTTTGTTGTTGTGCTGCAAGACAAAATGAAGAGAGGTGCTGAAATGTTTGGGCATTACCTGCTGAGAAGGGTAAGAATGCCTCTTTGTGCACAAAGTTGCCATCCAAATCGAGGAAATGGTTTGGGTTGAACTTCCAAGGGGTCGCCCAGTGGTCACTGTCGTACACCACAGAGTGCAGATTTGGCAGCACAAGTGTGCCCTGCAAGAAGAAACAGAGGTGATATTTCCTACGTGTTGATTCTTCTCTGGCTCGTCTCTCTAGTAGATAACTGTGCTATCCTGTGTGTGCAGCCAGGTGCTTGGACTCAGCTTGCCCTTCTCCTGCATGCATCTAGGCATTATCAACCCTTCTGTCCTCTTTTTTGTCATAAGGTGTTACGTGTAGGCTCTCATTTGGAGCACTCAGCTTTGTTTCATGTCTGTGACGTGCTGTCATGTATTCTCTGTGCCAAGCCAGGAACTGTAGGAGCTGATGTGCTCGACATAGTCAACATTAACTATCCAAAGCTTGGAGACGTGCATACTCCATACCTTTTTAATGTGGAAGCCCAGCAAAGTTGTATTCCTCACACACAGTCGAGGGACCCCCACAGAAGTGATGTTGCTGTACCGCAAAGTCTCATGAATCACAGCGTTTGTGTAGGGCAGTCTTTTGCGGTCTTCATAGCTGATGATGTGGGAAGGTTCCAGAACAGCCTCCATCTCCCTTTGAACTCTCTCTGCAGTGCAATAACAATGTTTTAACCTTTTTTCCCTGTTTCCAGCCCCAAGGTACAGGGAGAAAAGAGACTGTGCTACTCTGAAATGCCTTGGGATGTGTTGTAGCATCTGTGTTGGTTTGAGCTGGTTGAGAAAATGCATATTCCCAAAGCACAGGATGATCTCTGTGGGGGTGATGTGGTTCTGTGTTCTTAAAGTTTTCCTGTTCTGAAGGTTGTAAAAGTTCTGGCTGCATGCGTAGTCGTGACCTGAGCAAGGTATTGGTTGTTTTATCTCACTGGAAGGGGGTGGCAGTGCTTTTTACTAATTAAAATGATCTTAATGAGCTGGTGGAGAAGGCACAAGGTTTTTGTTTTGGTTGTTAAGCTTTCATTTTTAGATCTCAATTACTGAGATCTGCCTCTTGTATTCATTGTTAACATTTATTTGGATCTGTTGCACGTGATGGAGCGACTACTTACGTTGTAACGGCGTTCACTGCGACGTAATGGTGAGTGCAGCTCTCTGCTAGGGCTTTTACTCACCTTGTATTTCTGGGTATTGTACCATATAGAGCAGTGCCCAGAGGAGGGTGGTGCTTGTTGTTTCGGTCCCTCCCAGCAAGAGATCAACCACGGTCTGAACCATATTGTCTTTATTGAACGTAGAGGTGGGGTCGTCTTTGGTCTGTAGGATACATTCACACAAAGGCTGTGAAGTGGATTGTTTCATACGTACAATTGCTCAGGTAGCAGTGGGGGTAACCTTGTGATAATGGTGAGCAATCCATCAGTGCACAACTCTTAAGTGTCAAACAAAGCATGTGTATTGAAATTCTATTATTGTCACTTGAAGTGCAAGTGTTTGTAGTGGACACTGAGGCCAAGGAGGGGCTGTGGTGATAAATAGATACTTACTTTTGCTATTTGGGTTAGGTAGAAGTCAATGAGATCCTGTGGGTCACCTGCCTTCTCTCTCTCATGCATCTGGACCTCATTCATAACTAAACTGTGCATGAAGTCATTGTATGCAAACACTTTCTGATGCGGTCCTGGGAAGCGGTGCATAAGCCATGGGAAAGCATCGTACATCTGTGATTGTAAATGAATAAGAAGAAATAGGAGCATTTTTCAGTGGAGAGCCCAATTCCGATTTCCTGATAACTGTAAAAGCACTGCAAGAGTCGTTTCAGTTAGGATGAGAGGCAGTACACGAGTTGGAACATGGGCAATTCTGATGAAATATACAGGTTCTTACCCTGCCCCAGATGGTAGCTTGAAAGTAGATCACAAAATAAATAGCTTTGATAAGCTTGCTGAAAGATTCATCCTCGCTGGAGAAGCGATGGCCAAAAACGACAGCACAGATGATATTGGCGATGGCTTGGACGATGGAAGTGCGGGGGTCGAAAGGCTTGCCTGCAGGTACAGGAGCTACTGGTGAGTATTTCTGGACAGGTGGCAGTGAGCAAAATTAAGGAAGAGGAACATTTCTTTTAAAAGCAAAAATAATAGTAGTTCAGAGTGTGGGAAACTTAGTCTGAAAGGAGTCTGATCTTCTGCAAGTGAGCTCCAGTGTAATGCGAATCTCTGTCATTGCAGGGAATCTTTATTTCCAATTTGCTTTAAATTATTGAAAAATAGGGTAATGTTTGTCTTTGAGAAGATGGATGCTAGGTCTCTCTTCCCCCACCTCTCTGAGTTGTGATCTGGGTGTTGTGGCTGGATTACACGCCTTCAAATCTGCAGGCAGATATTTTAACTCGGGGGGGTGGGGGTGAAGGTAACAAACCAGAAAGGAAAGATTTTGAAGTCTTAATATCTTAGTCACGTTGAAATGTCTACTCCCTGGTTTGTTTTCAAGTGCAGCATAACAGCTGGCTATATATAATATATGTATGTATTTATTTCTCCACAGGCTGTGAAGGCAAAACTTTTGTAATTCTTATCACAGAATCTCGAAGGTTGGAAAAGACCATTAAGATCATCTGGGCCAACCATCGACCCATCACCACCGTGCCCACCAGCCCACGTTCCTTATTTTACAGGATGGAACACAGCTCTTGTTAAAAAGGGTTGAAGTCCACAGAAAGGTGAAATCTAGAAAGATAATCGAGTACACGTGCTGAAGGTGAGGACAACCTTCAAACTGGCTGAAGGAAAATGGTCCCCTATGCATTTCTGACTTCAGTCCAACACTCTTTCTGCTTCTTTGAAGCAGTAAATGCAACGGCTGGGTTTAATATGGGGTAGAATTGCATGGAAGTAAAGATTTGGGCTGTACCAAGGCCTCGTACCAGCTGGTGTGCTCCTATCTTTTGTATCCACTGGCCTTAGAAACGTTGCTCTCAGAAGTCAGTATGGCCCTTTTGCTATATCTAAGGTTAAATGAGTTGGTGACAGACCTTGGGAAACCTCTCTGTGCTTTCATGTCGCTATGAAACATGATGTGGGTGAGGGATTTGGCTGTGCAGAATATTTATATTTGGGTGCTTTGTTTTGGCATATTCTTAAAATTTTACCAGTTTCTATTTCGTTACATCGTTATTTCGTTATATCCTACAAAGGAATTTTGTTGGACAACAGAACAATGTGCTTTTTGTGCTGGGCTTTTTTCTCTGCCAAATGGTAGAGGTTTGCTGCCCAGCAGGTCACAAATTCTGTTCCTTATGGAGGAAAACATGCAGGTTTTCTATCCTCCTTGAATGTAAAAATTGTTACCAGCTGTCCCTGAGACGATGTTGATAATAAACATTTTCTACTATCCTTATTAAAAAAAAAAGCTTCATATTGTGAGCTGTGCAGACAAAACATTTTTTTCAAGAATGCAATTAAAAAGCCAGTAGAAGTCCCACTAATAGGAAAAATATCTTTACAGCTTGTGAAAAAACGTGTTGTGAAACTTCAGTTCCCCTAATCCGCTGTATTTCAGAAAGCGCTCCGAGTCTTATTTTTCTATGGAATTTACCTTCCGTGTTTGCAAAGATTCCCAGGAGATGGGAGGCCTCTGTTTGAATTCGATGCTCCAGGTTGTTCTTCCCAAATCCTAGGCTCCGTATGATGGTCATCCCAAAGCGTCTCTGTTGCTTCCAGGTGTGCCCGCTTGTCAGAAAAATGCCTAAAGAACACAGGAGCATTTATTTCGGTGCTGGGCAGGGAAATCCTTTCCCTGCAGGAGGCAAAATTGGGTTTGGATAGGGTTATATAGCACTAGCAAAAAAAGATACACGTATTTCGGTATTGTAACACCTTTTTCGCCCATCATGTCTCTGTAGAACGGCGTGAGAGGTCTTCCAGAAGTCTCCTCTGAATGGGTGATGATGCCATCTTTTACTGCTTTGTACCCATTCAGCACCACCATGGGTGTCTGTCCCATCCACACTGTGTAGATGTTGCCATAGATGTTGGTTAACTGAAGAGTTAATAACAGTGCATCAGTGAGTAGGAAACACAATGTGTTCACAGAAGTATTCGTTTTAAGAATCACAGAGCAAATGAACACGTGCAAAATGCCAAAGATTTTCTGTTTTCTTTCATGAATGAAAATTGACAATGATCCTTTTTTCCTCCAACTTCAAAAAAAAGAAGATAAATGCTTTTGCATTCTTTCCTGTTGCTTTCCCACTATTGTTCATATTTGCTTCTATTGTCTTTCCTCAGATAATGCTTGTATTTTTCCTTAATCTGATGCAAATCTTGAGTTTTAATTGGCTTATTAAGATCTTGTGCTATGAGCAGAACAAGAATTCGTTCTTTCCCCGCTTCATTTTAGCCTTGCTGACTTTTGGTTATACAAATATGAAAAGAAGGGTCCATTTAGAGTGTATGTTTGATCTGCTAATGGAGATTGGACCATCGTGGCCTGCAGGTGTTCCAGCAACATTAGTGTCAGCCAAAGGAAATTCAGCTAAAGATGGTTTATAAGGTGAGAGTTACCAGTGCAAAGACAGAAAACAAATCCTGTAATGAAACATGATGCTTAGTGGTATTTAAATGTAAGTTAAAATAGATTCAGACAGCTTTTCAGCCGCAGATCACAGAATCGTTGGAAAAGATCTCCAAGATGGTTCAGTCCAGCTGCCCACCTGCCACCACTATTTCCCCACTGAACCACGTGCAAGAGATAAGACAGAACGAAATACCTTAGCGAGAGTTTCTCGGCGAAGTTTGAAGTCCAGCAGCCACAAGTTCCCAATGATGGGGAGAGGAACTGGTCCTGGAGGGAGCTGGCTGCGCATCCACTGCAGCTTCAGGAACTGCAAGGTCAGGAGGGAGGCTCCCAGGGCTACAAACAGCTCAGCGATCCCCAACATGATGGAAATCTCTGCTCGCTGCTCTTGTGTGTGGCTTCCTCTGCAAATCTGGTGCTGTGCAGATGAACGAGTGCTTCTACTGAAATCCAGCTCTCTCTAAGGAACCTATGCCTCCTTTGACCATCTGTCTGTCCCTCCCTCTCGATCTACAGTTTGCCTAGGCTGAAGTCTTCAGAAAACTTGGAAATATGTGATCCCTCGCTAGCCAAGCCACACCTACTCTCTTTTATGATCTGTAATTGTGATCTGTCACAATTTTTTGACACAACTAGAATTTTGTTTCTTTTTTTGTGTGTGTTGATATTGGGCTTTGCAGTCATTGTTGAGCAGTTATCCAAGAATACCAAATGTCTTGCATAACGGTAACACCTCCTGAAGTTTCTTGTAGTCAAATGCTGAGAATGTGTTACTTATTACCTTTCTGAAACACTGCAATTTTTATGCGGTTTCTTTTATAGAAGTGGAAATGTGTGCACAACAGGATACAGTCTCTGAGCAGAAAAACAATTGAATTCAAGCAACAGAAGGCTAAACTGAAGTCTTAACTGCCTTTCTTTTCTTAGTTGCTATTCACTGACTTTCTCTGAAGTAGATTGCCTTAAAAGTGCCCAGAATCTCCACAGCTGAAAAGCATCTCCCATCTTGTCTATTTCTGTTGGGACGGTGTTGTTAATTGTTATAATAATTATATAGAATAATAGTTATATAATTATTACAAGCGTTATAATACCAGGGCTTAGATGTTGAGTTGCGGGTTGCAAAGGTGGATTTAGTGTGTGTTGGAAAGCAGTGTGAGGCTCTGGGCCGTGCAGGGATTGCCTGGCCCAGCAGCGTGTGCAGGGCTTGTGCAGGGAGGTGCTGCTCACACAGAATGGAGACATGGAGCAATGCAAATGGATTGCCCCCAGAATGACCTCTTTCCAAAGTCCTCCCTGTGACGTCCTCCTCTACCTGCTTGGTCCCACCGTTGTGTTATTGCCTTCTTGGTCCTCTGATGCACGTTGATTTATTTAATGGGATGGAAGAGATGCTGAATGCCTTAGGTTCAGCCACAGTACATCTAGTACTGCTCGCAGTAAGGCATCACTAAGAAGCAATCCCTGTTGTGCAGACGGTGTTCATTTTGGCATTTCCTAGTGTTTGAGTATTTGCTTCAGCATTTTTGAAGTATTTAGTAGCCTAAATATTGGACTTGGAATGCTAATGGTCACGGTCAGAACAGAATGTTTCAGATAAGAGAAAGCTGAAAGGGGTATTAACATTCTGTTTCTTCCTGAGAAGAACTCTGAGTTCTACCATGGTAGCTGAGAAATGCTCAGCTGTTGCACATTTAGCTTTTGGGACTGGGAAGAACATAAATACACTTGATGCCGCTCTCATTCAGAAAGGAACATGGGCTGAAACACTGAAGGGTTTTGGATTGCTCAGGATTGAGAAAGGTAGAATCTATTTTTCAACAGCGTGGCAACACCCAGAGAAACCAGCAGGCAGATGGATTTTTATGCAGGGGTGTGAAATGTGGAGGTTGGGGGCCCTGCATGCAGCAGGGGGTTGGAGATTCATGATCCTTGAGCTCCCTTCCAACCCTGGCCGTTCTGTGATTCTGTGAGCTCAATTAGGAGTGACTGAAAGGAAAGGCCCAATGATGTGCTATTATTTGTTTTTGTTTTTATTTTTATCTTAGGACATGCTTTGTGCTGAATGTTTTTTCTCCCACCTTTCTTCTGTGTGTCACTGAGCGCAGTGTGTGGTCAGCAGTAGCTGCAGAAATTCTGAAGAACCTTCAGTGTAGAAACCTACCAAACGAGAAGCCCCAATGTGGACAAAAAATACAGAAAGATTACAATTATTTGGAACAGTTGTCTTGCAAATATCCTGTTCAAACCTCATAAAATGAAACAAATTGAATATCTTAATTTTTTTTCCTTTCCCCTTCTGTGTGACTACTTGCAGCCTACCCTGACTGCATCACCTCTGTGCAGAGTACCTTTCACATCAGCTCTGCCAGCAGAATATACGCAGTTGAAATGCACAAAGCAATTGCCTGTTACCCAACACAGCAGCAAGCAATGGTCAACCTGCTACTTAATGCTTACTGCTGTCCTTGAGACACCACATGAGTGTTTGCTTAGCAGACAGCAGTTGGATGGGGACATATCGCCACGACTCTTCTTGCATCCAGCTGATTTCCACTGTTGTCTCCCAGTTCTTAGCTTTTTTTTTGTTCTTTTCCCATCAGTTTCTCTTATCATTTGGGCAAATAACCTGAAAAATTCGCCTGTTGCTTGCTAAGGTAGGGCATGATGTAACTGTGTGTTATTCTTCCTTGCATGGTGAAGACGGAGTGGGAGTAAGCAGGTGAGGATCTGGGTTTTGTAGCAGATTACAAACTGAAACATGAGTCAATATTTCAGAGTCATTAGAAAATGCTCATCTTTTTTAAAGGTGAAAGTTTTCCTTTAAAACTTTTTTAATCCTGAGAACTAATTTTCATGACACTGGCTGCTTGTCTCATGTCCTGATTGACCTAAGGGCTGACGCTGGCAATGTACTGAGAAGAAGTAATTCAGTTGTCTCATTCCTCTCCGTTTGGGTTTGTAGGAAGGAGTGACCATGAATCCTTCAGTTACAACAACCAACCAAATAAAAGCCCTTAAGCAGCTCACTCACGTCACAGTGACATGATGGTTGATGGTGATGGGTTAATGGTTGGACACCATGATCTTAGTGTCCTTTCCAACCTCAATGATCCTATGTTTTCTGTCTATCTCTGGACAGAAACATGGGGAAGTAACCACCTGAAAGCACAGGTGTAGGAAATGCCTATGAAATTTCCATGAACTGAACTATGGGGCCGAAGTATGCAAAGCCATAGCTGTGTTTACACAAGGGGAAACCTGAACAGAACAAGAAGCTATTTGATAGAAAGCTGGGAGTGATTTCAGACAAGACGTGTACTAAACATTTTCTGAATGGATTTGTAACAAAATGTATGTTTTTGTGATATACTGAACCAGTAGCAATCAGCTGTCTCTTTATGTTTTATTTTTCTCCCAGAGGCAGTGTGGGCTCGTGAGGCACCAGTGGCTTCCTGACAAGAAGTCACACTCTGTTCCTGTTTCTTTTTTAGCTCTTCCTCTGGGATCAGTCCTACTTTTCACGATCAGAAGCAGCTGGCATATAAACCTCAGAGTGATCAAGAGACCTTGAAAGTTCTATGTTTGTGTTGCGAGACAATTCATTTGTCAATGAGTAACGCCACTGAAAACATTGGAATTGTAGGACAGGTGAGAAATGTGATGCAGATCAGGGTGAATGGACGCGGATGGAAGTTCTTCTCTGAAAGAGTGGTGATGCAGTGGCACAGGATGCCCAAGGAGGTGGTGGAGTCACTGTCCATGCAGGCATTCAAGAGACGTTTAGATGTTGCACTAAGGGACATAGTGGGGAAACAGCAGTAGTACGTGGATGGTTGGACTGAGTGATCTGAGAGGTCTCTTGGTGGTTCTGTGACAGAGTACCTTTTTCAAGCAGGATTAGAATCTTAGAATCGTTAAGGTTGGAAAAGACCTCCAAGATCATCCGGTCCAACCATCAACCCATCCCCAGCGCACTCATGATACAGATTTATTCTGGGAAAAAGAATGTTTTCACCTGTCAGAAGGACTTGAGGAGGACGGTGGAAGAGGAAGTTGTGTGTTTGGAAGATGTGCACGTGGATGTTGCAGAGGCTTTGTACTGAGAAACTGAGCACAGATATTTTCAGAACTAGTTGACATTTGACAGCAGGGAAATCTATAAGCTCTCAACAACTAAATGTCTTTTTTTTTCTTTTAAAAACATGCACAAATATGGAAAAACAAACAAAAGCAACAAACTGCACACAGGCAGGCACGCCAAAATCTCCAGTTTAGTATCCCAGCTCTCAGCTTGCACATAGCCAGTGCTGTGAGTGACACCTCCAACCAAACCAATTGCTCAATGGGACGTTTCTGAATATCAGATGCAAGTCAGAATGAAGTGCCTGCCTTCTGGCATTGGTTGGATGTCAATGTGATGGCAGCTATTAGCATATTGCAGCATAGCAATGTATTAAGTATGCTCAGAGGTGGAAACGCTCTTCATTTTGTTGGAGAAATGTGGTAGGGAAGAAGGTTTGGATGTGACACAATTGATTCTCTTTGGGAAGAGTTACGTAGAACAACAGAGTCAGTTTAACAGATTAATAACAGCTTTCTCGGTGACAGACCAGTTTGGAGGTGTGAAATGGTGACTGTGATGCTATTATCCCTGGTTTTGTTTCTGCTGGGTTTGCAGTTCCTGAGGCTGCAATGGAGAAGTCGCCGGTTTCCTCCTGGCCCGATCCCGTTTCCCATCATTGGAAGCCTGTGGTGGGTAAATTTTAGAGCTGACCATGGGAGCCTGAAAAAGGTACGTGTTTGTGGATGGGAGAGAAGGAGCAAAAGCTGTAACCAATGATGATGGCTGTTGATAGGCCGGTATTTGGTTATGAGAACTTCAAGTGGAGGAAAGAGGGTCATGGAAGTTAAATGTAGTGCCTCAAGGAGTCAAATAAAATCTACAGGCTCCTGATATAAATGAATGTTGGGATATGATGTCTTCAGGTTAAAGACAAATGGAGGATTTCAGCATGTTTGAACCTGTTTTTCCAACGTTCTGTATGTAAATGTGTAATTTCGAGTAGTTCTAGTTTTTTTGGCTGAGGAAATGAAATGAGTTGAAAAATGTAACTGACATTGGACAGCTGAACTTTCATATGAAACCTAATGTGAGCTGTAAATACCCAGCCAGGAGCATTTCCACAGTCATTATTATCCCAAAGACAACCCTATGTGTTAAAAAGAGCAAGAGCAGCTGTTCTTTTGACCGTTCACATCGCTGTGAATAGTGGGATCCCAGAGCAGTGCCACAGCTTTACTCTCATGAATGTTCCCATCAGAGAACAAAAGCATTTTCCCCTCTTCATTTCCTGAACCCCAGGGTAGCATCAAGTGGGAAGAGAAGACCCCATTGTGTGTGCAGTTTGGTTGATGTTTCTCCAATAGTTTTTTGGTTTGTTTGTTTTGTTTTGCATCAACTAATGTGCAGCTAGCAAAAACCTATGGGAACATCTGTACCCTGTGGCTGGGCCACAAACCCGTCGTGGTGCTGTATGGTTTCAAAGCGGTGAAAGATGGTCTCACCACCAACTCAGAGGATGTTTCTGGGCGGCTACAGACCCACTTGTTCAACAGATTTTCTTCTGGAAAAGGTGAGATGCATACATCTGCTGAAGGACTTTGTCTGCTAACAAGCTCTTAGTTCCCTGTTTACCCATTCCATTTGCTCATGAGAAACAAAATAAAACAATTCTGCAGCATTCCTCAGTTGTCTCCTCCACCCCACTATCACACGTGTGTTCCAGAATCTTACCAAAGCAGCAGTGTTTGTACTTGCTAATCTAATTTATCCATTATTGGTGTCTAAGTTCGTGCCTTGCTTTGAAATAATCCATCTGATGCCTTTCAATCCTTCATCTGGAGCTTGAGGAGCAGAGGCTGAAGTAATTTTTGAAGCTCTCAGTTGCTTGTTTACACAATGGCTGCAATGGAGAAAGCATGCACTGAGCTGTTGAACAAGAAGTGGCCCTTGGGGATGTCCCACAGCACTGGAGTTTTAGATGCATTAGTGAGACTGCAGGTGCAATGTGTCCTTGTTTAGAAGTTTTTATTGTGCTATTGTTTACATCAGGCACTGATGAATTTTGGTGGACGGAGGATAGAGTTCTGTATTTGAAACAGGAGTGGCTAAACTGGTTTCCACCAGCCTCGTATCCGTGCAAGCATAGGAGAACGAGAACAGGAAACCTGCAGACCTCTCCAATGGGCTCCTCAGAAAGGTCTCCAGGCTTTGAGCAGCTTAGTGCGAGGGACCATCGTATTTCCAGGTGGTAGAAAACTGAACGTACTGTCGGCTGAGGAAAGCTCTCTGCCACTCCTGCAGTGGTGACACAACATCTGTAGGGAGACAAGACTATGTTGGCAAACATAGCTTGCAAGCAAGTATCAACGTTACATGAATACTAACATGGCATCCAATTGGTTCTTGATGGCTGAAGGTATCCTGGTTTCAAATGGTCTCATCTGGAAAGATCAGAGACGTTTTGGAATTGCGACTCTCCGGAAACTGGGAATGGGGAATAAAGGGATGGAACGTGGGATACAAACCGAGGCCCGGCACTTGGTGGAGTTCTTCAGGAGCACAGATGGTACGGCACC
Source organism: Lagopus muta (assembly GCF_023343835.1). Taxonomy (NCBI): domain Eukaryota; kingdom Metazoa; phylum Chordata; class Aves; order Galliformes; family Phasianidae; genus Lagopus; species Lagopus muta. The sequence continues at coordinate 8,309,541 of NC_064441.1, forward strand.
GAGGTGGTCGGGAGCGCGGTCGTGGTTTTGACACGGCGTGTAGTTTGTGTAACACAGAGGGGAAAGGTTATTTTTGCTCCAGAAATAAATAGCACAGGGGATATCTGTGACAAAACCTCACTGTGAGCTTGCTTTCAGAATAGCAAAGCAGCTGGTGTTTTTGTCACCAACGCTTCTCTGTGTTTGCAGGAAGAGCTGTTGACCCTTCCTTCCCCATCGTTCACGCGGTCTCCAATGTGATCTGTGCTGTGGTGTTTGGGCATCATTTCTCCCTGCAGGATGAGACTTTCCGCCAGCTGATGGAAGCATACAATGAGATTGTGGCTTTTGGGAACAGCTACGTTTACTACGTGAGAAAATGGCTCATTTAACATGCAAATTATTTAACTATTGAACACGATATTTATTGCGCTATGGGGTAATAGTAATTAGACAATTTTTATGCCATAATAATTATATCATTATATATTGTCGGAGTTATTGCAGTATTTAGTGCACATTAAATGCTGATTTTACAAAAATTACCGACCATGAATATGAATTGGATTTGAAGTGCTTTGGACGTGGCATTGTTCAACCGTTATATTAATAATTTTTATTAGAATTTCCCAGGAAAGGAAAGTGCTTGGGATGTTGAAATTTCTGAATTCTGAAACTGCTATTAGAAAGTTGAAAAGTGATATTCATTGTACTGGAGTAAAAGAGATTGTTTTTTTTTTCTTATATATCGAGGTAATATATATTAATATTGACTGTATCACCGTTAATGCATGCAAAACAGACCTATCTGCAAAACGGGATTCTTCTGTTGATGAATTAACAGGGCAGATACGAATTGAGTTATGCAGCAAAGGTAGGAATCCAAGGTTGAAACTGACTCAGTAACTCATCACCAAAAATGTCTGCACTGTATTTCTGTATGGCCTTGCTTGTGTTGTATAACTTACAGCAGCTGTGTTGAATGCTTGCTCCACAGATATTTGAAATTCTCCCATGGCCTTTAGGGCACCTCCCAGGACCCATACGAAAAATAGAATCTTGCTGTAATTTTATTCGTTCTTTCATAAGGCAGGAGATCAAAAGTCATAGGGAGAGATGCAGAGTGGATGAACCAAATGATTTCATTGACTTTTACCTGGATCAGATGGAGAAAGTGAGTAATTTGTGCTGGAGTTGATGCAGATGCTATTCTTAAGGAATTCAAATATGAACCTTGAATAGCCAATAACCTGTTTCAGAAGTGTAAAATAGTACACTTGTTATTTTTGTACTCTGGGATCCTGAGGGCAGGGTGTGCAATGGGTGATTTTAAAGATGTAGATATTTAGCTGGATTCTGTGCTATTATTTCACCTTTCTCATTGACACCCGTAGACTAAAAACATCCCAAATTCTACCTATGATGAAGAAAACATGTTGCAGTCTGTTTTTGATCTCTTCCTGGGTGGCTCAGAGACCACCGCCACCACTCTACGTTGGGCACTGCTCTACATGGTGGCTTATCCACACATCCAAGGTGAGTCAGAGACACGGACATGGAGATGCGTGGATGTGGTACGGAGGGACATGGTTTAGTGGGGAATACTGGTGAGAGGCGGATGGTTGGATGGATGATCTTGGAGGCCTTTTCCAGCCTTGGTGATTCTGTGATTCTATCTTTCAAGAAGATCAATTGTCTGTTCTACATAGTTATTTTATTTATTTTCTTTACGATCACCTTTTCAAGCTAGTCTAGAACCAAGCTTGAGTTTAACCTATTGCTCAGAAATTCTTGTTTAATTAATTTGCTCCCCTTCCTTTAACTATGAAGATCAATATATCTATTGAGCTTGATGATCTAACCACAGAACTTAAAATTTGGGAAATATCAGACTGTAGTTGAGTAGCACCTAAATAGTTGTATTTACATTTTAGGATATAAGAAGTATAATTTATTTACGTATTTTATTTTTTTCTGTTTCTGCTAATAATCTGAAACTGAAAAGGCAGCCATTTCATGCAAAATTCTACATATACAGTTGTTGTGTTGGTTTTTTTTTTTTTCCTTCCTAGAGAAAGTCCAAAAGGAGCTGGATGCTGTTCTGGGTTCTTCCCACCAAATCGACTACGAGGATCGGAAGAAACTGCCTTACACAAATGCTGTGATTCATGAGATCATCCGCTTTAGCAGCATTATTTTAATCACCATTCCTAGACAAGCAGTGAAGGATACAACCCTGTTGGGTTATCAGGTTCCGAAGGTATCCTGTCTGTCATCTTTGGCCACATCTTCCTGCACAGCACTGCTCTGTGCTCTCCCTTTGCCTTGACAATTAGGAGTTAAAATGTGCTGCTCGGATTGCAGGGGGCACTGTTTTTCATTTCTAAATCTATCAAAGCTTGTCAGAATTGGGAAAATCATTTTGCTCGGTTTAGGATAAGAAGGTGAATAACCTCATACCCTTCATTCTGTTGCATTTGCTAACAGAATGGAAAAGGAGGCATGAAGGGAATAAAGCAGGGAAATGTCTGAAGCTGATATATGGAGGTTTCTTCATTTTTTGAAGAAACAAACACACAAAAAAACACTATAAAAGCCTCAACAAAATAGGACTTAGTTTGTGACTAAGCATTTTTTCCCGATAAAAAACTTGTTCTATTCTAACCATGTGCCCAGCAGTGCCACAGACTCTATGTGGAATTCATTTGTGCCCTTTTGTTCTTGATGTTTGAGAAATCCAGAGGCAGAACTGAGCCTACAGCATTTTCCTTGCAGGGTACCATCATCATGGCAAACATAGACTCAACTCTTTTTGACCCTGAGTATTGGGAGACCCCTCACCAGTTCAACCCTGGTCATTTCTTGGACAAGGATGGGAATTTTGTGATCCGAGAGGCGTTCCTAGCCTTCTCAGCAGGTAGGTGTGCTGATAACCAACCGAGTTAGACTCTGAGTGTGAAGCAGTAATATTTTCCTTGTGGAAGAAAAGCAAAACAAAGGGAGTGTAATGACAGAAAGTGTAAGGTTCCAGCCTGGTCCGGGGACTGACTGCATTTCCCCTTCCCCTGCAGGTCATCGTGTGTGCCTGGGAGAGGTGATGGCCAAGATGGAGCTTTTCATCATCTTCTGCAGCCTGCTGCAGACATTCAAGTTCACCCCACCAGAAGGAGATAAGGAGATCAACCTGAGCTTTGTCTTTGGGAGCACGATGAAACCTCACCCATATAAACTCTGTGCAGTTCTTCGCTAGGTTGCAGCATATGGTAGATTTGGGGAAGAGGAACTCCCAGGGGTTTGCAAGTGTACTGACCTTTTCTGTACCTTTTGTATTCCGCATTTCTAGACCAAGTTCAGCGTGAATCTGAACTGTTGTGTCACGTTTTTAGGAAGCTGGACCTGAAAAATATTCTGGTTTTCCTTTTCTTGGCATATGGAAAATCTATGTAAACTTTTTCTTATATATTAGAAATGAAATAAACACAGAAAATTATTAGTGTCTGGTCTTACTTCAAGGCTCAATAGGAATCCTAATGCGGGAAAACAAACGTTAAAGCTAGGTCCTGAGGGATGCCTCCCATCATTCCCATGCATTTCTATGCATTCATGCATATTTTCAAACTAAAAGAGAGGAGATTTAGACTGGATAGAAGAAAAAAAATGACAGTGAAGGTGATGAGGCACTGGCACAGGTTGCCCAGAGAGGTGGTGGCCACCCAAGGTCAGGCTGGATGGGGCTCTGAGCACCTGATGGAGCTGTGGGTGTCCCTGTTCAGAGCAGGGGGTTGGAGCACATGGCATGTAAGGGTCTCTTCCAACTCTAACGGTCCTCTGATTCTCAATTCCAGAGTGGGATACAGAAACGTTTCCCAAAGGTGGTGGCTCTGAGCCCCTAGGATGGTTTCATGGAGGAAGAGTTGTCCAGGAATCTCTGAATGAGCTGTGCTCCAGCTGCTGTGTCTACACAGGGCAGGGAATATTGCTGTTGTTTCTCAAGAGGCAAACTTCTTTTCATGAGCACAGAGGCTTGGAGCAGAACTCAGCACAGCACACGGCTTTCCAGTAGCTGAGCTAATGGCTATAAGCCAGAAGAGGGGAGATTTAGGTTGGATGTTAGGAAGAAACTGTTTACTCAGAGAGTGGTGAGGCTCTGCACAGGTTGCGGAGGTGTTCAAGGTCAGTTCAGGCAGCTTGATGTGGTGGGCAGCAACCAGCCTGCAGCAAAGGCTTGGAACTGGATGACCCAACTATTCTATGAAAAGGAGGAAGCCAAAACTCCAGTGGGCAAAAGGAAATGCGCTAGATAAAGATCAAGCAGTAAGCTTGCTGGCACTGGAGGAATCTTTCACTTAGCAGTAATTTGTGCAATTTAATTTTGTGTTTTTAAATAGATCCTGAACCTGTGGTGGTTGCTGTTTTGCAACAAACTTGAGTAAGGAATATTTTGTGCTTGCATGTTTCTCAGCTGCTGCATGTGATATATTAGGCAGTTTGTTCCTAATTTCCATCCCAAGTGCTATGGAGGTTTCATATCATTGTTAAAATACCCAGTACTTTTCTCCGCTGATACCCAGACTTGTGGTTCCCAAACTGTGGCTGTAGTATCTGTCATTCTTACTGCAGAAGCAGGTCAGCACTGCAGTTTGATCCCATTGTGAGAGCTCATAACAAATCTTCCTGCCGCTTCTGTCCTGTCCAGGATCTTCCTCAACTGTGTGGTCTTCTGTCAACATGATGGTACCACGTCCCCCAAATCATGAACAAATGGATCTCAGTCAGCATGATTCTGTCTACAGAAGTGATTGCAACAATGCACCAAGGTCAGCATGGAAGCAAAAGTCTTTCTCACCCTAAACCAACAGAACGAAGCCAAAACTTTTAAGCGTGTTCTTGACTTGTGCAAATCAGTGTCCAAACAATTGTGACAACCTGAAGCACATGGGAACAGTCTTAACTTTACGAAAGTACATAGTGGCAAGTATCAAATGGCTTTCATAAACATTTAATCTCAGTATTTCAAAAAGGCTTACAGGCAGCTTTGAGCTGGTCAGCAAACAAATCTATTTTTTTATGTATGTTCTACCCACCCACCCTGGTATTTTCAGTAACACCATAATCTTTAATAATGACTAGTTTGGCATTTTTATTTTGCTTGTATTCTTACTGTATTATTATGATATTTCTCAATTTACCAATTTGAATTTCTCAATTTCATTTGTTGATGAAGGCTAATGCTTCCAAAGGAAAGTTGTGCTTGGCCAATGGGATGAATCTCTGCAGTGAAACGATCAGCGTGATGGACAGGGAGACAGCAGTGAATGTGGCACCTCAGTAAGGACACTGATGCTGTCCCATATAAGATTGCCATTGATAAATTGTCGAGCTACAGGTTGGATGGGCAGACAGAGGAGTGAACAGAGAACTGGTTCAATGATGGGGCTCAGGGGGTGATGCTCAGTGATGTGAGGTCTGGGTGGGGGCCAGTGACTAGCAAAGTCCCACAAGGGTCACAGTGTTGCCAGCAGGTCAAGGTAAGTGATCCTTCCCTACTGTTCAGCACTGGTGAGGCCATGCCTGGAGCCCTGAGTCCAGTTCTGCTCAAAGGCCAGAGCAATGCAGAGTCAGCGACACCCAGGAAATTGCACGCTGTGTTCCTTGCAGAGAAAACTGGCGAAGGACAGCGGTTCTGTTTGGGGTGTCCTCCCAGCACAGCTGCTTCCATCACGACTTCCTCCACATGAGAAGACTTTGGGTAATGCTGCTTTTAGAGGTGGGAGTCGTTTGAGACAGAGAAAATGACAATGCCACAAGAAAGGAACTCCAAGTTGTCTCTGAAGTGGATAAGGTTGGCAAGTGTGCAGCTAAGCCATCTGGGTGACCTCCCAGAGTGCCACGTGCCCCAGCTGGAGCCAGGTGAGCTTGACTTTAAGCTGATGCTGCTCCTGGGAGAATGCCAAAGCAGCACCGGAGCTGCACTGTCCTTGTGGCCTCCTCTGCATGAAGGAGCAGCAAAGCACAGCTCCCCAGTGGAGCTGCTTGATTGCAGGAGTGCACTTGTGAAAGAGGCTCGTGAAGATGTCATCTTTATTTCTGCTGGAGGCAGTGGCTGAAGAAATTCCTTGTTCTGCTTGATCATCACAACCTCACAGCCTCACCTACCTGTGCAGCACCCCCAGAAAGCTCTGTTGGTTTTCTCTGCTCTTGTAAGAGGTCCCTGATGAAACCAGCAGCTTTAGCAGGGATTTTTGTTACGTGGTCTCAGTGTGTAATTAGCTGCATTTGGTATCCCTTGAAGGACCAACACTTGCTGGATTTGTGGCTGTAATGTAATGGAGCAATGCCACGTGCATGAAAGCAACATGTTATTCTCTGGGATCAGAAGGTAAAGGAAAGTGATAAAGAAGGAAGAACGGAAGTCTGCACATTTTCTTCTTGGGGAGGTACCAGCAGAACAAGATAAATGGATCTGCCCTCTCTTTACGTAGCAGTTTTTCAGAGACAAGCTCACCGTGTAAATCAGAAGGGAAATGTTAACAGTGAGTGTAGTGCTTGTATGTTTGGCAGCCTCTCTTCTGCTCATGCAGTTCCTGGGAATGCAACGGAAGCGAAGACAGCTTCCTCCTGGACCAGCTCCACTCCCCCTCTTTGGGAATCTGCTGCAGATGAAGTTCCAAATTCACCATGACTTCCTTAACCAGGTATGTATGTTCAGGCAGCACATTGGTGGACTCATCAGCTGGCTGAAGAATGAAGGCAAGTTTTTGTTTTCTTCTCAATGCTGGAGAGAGATTTATTCTCAACTGTATGAATGTGCAAATCAGTGGGGACCAGTTAAATGTAGAATCATGAAGTCATAGAACCGTTTGAGTTGGAAGGGATGCTTAAAGTCCAACCTGTCCAACTCCCTGCAATGAACAGGGACACCCACAGCTCCATCAGGTGATCAGGGCCCCGTCCAGCCTGACCTTGCTGGATTTTAGTATGCCAGTTCTCACTTGTGTTGTTGTGACACTCTTTTGTTCTACAGATGGCCAGCACGTATGGCAAGATTTTCACCTTATGGCTTACAAGCGTACCTGTAGTTGTTCTACAAGGGTACCAGGCAGTGAAGGAGGGGATGACTGCCCATGCTGAAGAGGTTGCTGGGAGGCCGTTAAGCAGAGCCTTCAAGTTTTTGACAAATGGAAATGGTAACTATTATCTTCACAGACCTTTCTGATAAATTCTAACTGTGGTTTTGGAAACAGTGCCTAATGTACATGGAATACAGGTTAATATTTCCACGAGGTTTTATGAAACGCCTCTGTTTGGGTTCTCTTGTAACAACAATGGCAGAATGCAGCTGTGGCAGGAGTTTCTATATGGGATATAAATGGCAAGACTGGAAGGAAGGAGGAAGGAAAGGGAAAGAGGAATGCTACAGATCTGCTGGCAAAAACTGAGAAAGATTAGCATGACGGGGAAACATCTTTGAAACATGAACAGTTTCAATTCATTCATCCATAAAGCATTAACTCATTATGCTCCTAGGTGTTATGTTCTCTAATGGTCATCTCTGGAAGCAACAGCGGCGCTTTGGGCTCCTAACAATGAGGAAATTAGGAGTAGGGAAACAAAGCCAGGAGTGTCAAATCCAGGAGGAAGCCCGTCACCTGGTTCAGTACCTGCGGAACACCAAAGGTACGTGCCTCTATCCTTTTTTACTACCAATTATTGCCAAACAGGATGCCAAGGCTCTCTGAAAGGGGTATGTTTTCCTTATTACCACTATAAATTCCATTTCCTCTGTCCATCTCGCTGTTTTATTTAATCAACAGCAATGTTTTGGCTGTCTGAAGTTATTTTTACTCATATATTTTGCTGACAAATTGCAATTTTCCATCTTATAATGTAACAGCATGAAGTGGATTTGGTAAAATGTTATTTGGAGTTCAAGAACCGTGGAGATGTGGCACTGAGGGCATGGTGGGGATGGGTTGGGGTTGGACTTGGTGATCTTGGAGGTCTTTTCCAACCCTAATGACTCAATGGTTGTATCTCTCCAGCTTTCTGCTCAGTGGGAAAAAGCAGAATTGGTGTTAATGGTGAAACTGCTCGCTGTGTTCACAGGAAAACCTGTGGACCCCACTGTGCCTGTTACTCATGCTGTCTCCAATGTAATTTCTGCTCTGATTTTGGGACACCGCTTCTCCATAGAAGACAAAAGATTTCTCCGCTTGGTTGAAGCTGTGGACGATATTTCAGCATTTGCAAACAGCATCTCATTTTATGTGAGGATAATGATTTTTTATATTATTTTATACACAGATAATGCAAAGGCACCTGGCTGGTTTTGTGACAAAAATGAGTGCTGGTGCACCTAGAGGTACTGAAGCACACATTGGAATGTACTTCCAGACGGCCCGTTCCAAACTGATGTTTGCCCCACTGATGGCAGCAGCTCCCACTGTAACATCTGGTTCAGTGGACAGAACAATTTGCTGTTGTGATTCTGCGTGAAGTCGTGACTCCAGCTGCGAAAGCAGTGGGACAGACAGCCTGAAACCAGGGCAGTTGTACCATTAACCATTTACAGATGGGACCCACAACGCTGAATATGGGCAAGAAGTCATGTTACCAATGTACATGGCTGGAACTTGGCAGGCTTTGCACCTTGCATGATTTTTCACTATCTCTCACTAACTGAAAGCAACCATAACTCAGTTCTTAGCTAATCTGAGGATCAATTTGGTACTTTTGGTTAAAAATAAATGAGAAATTAAAAATCCTTATGTTTTTTTATCCCAAAATAAGGACTAAGAAAACCTTTAATACGTTACCAGGTAGGCAATATCCTTTTGAGGCAGTGATGAAGATACAGTCATTGGAGTCTTTCATTCCCTTCTTCCGCTACCTACAGTCCTATATTAGGATTCGAATTTAGTATGCTGATGTCAGTAACACCACATATCTAAATTACCTCTTCTACAGGTCCACGATCGACTTCCCTGGATTGCAACCTGTTTTCTAACACGGTGTAAGAAGGCTTTGGCCAGTATACGTACTATGAGGGCTCTATTAGAAGAGGAAATTGAAAGCCACAAAGGAAAAACAGATGGAAATCAAGATTTTATTGGTTACTATTTGGATCAGATGGCTAAAGTGAGTGTCTAGCAGCTTCTCTTAGGCTCCACTGACAAATGGGGATTTTAAGTATTCCTTTAATTATTATGGTGTTTAATAGCAGTTAAGGAAATATAAAATCTCTGCCTAGAAAAGCTTACAGTTGGATGAAATAGAGAAAAAAAAACCCAAAAGCTGAAACTGTGGGATGGGAGGAGGAGGATGAAGTAGTAATGTGAGTAGGTTTGCAGGTAGATTTCTTGTAAGCACAGTAATAGAGCTGCTATTAAGCTCTGTAGCTCTGTTATTCTCTAGGTTAAGAACACAAACTGTAGAGGGATTTGCAGCAAGAGTGGAAAGCATGAGTGAATGCATAAATTTGTCATGGTTGGCAAACAGCATGAGCACAGAGGCAGGATAAATTTGCAAATACACTGGGGAATATTAGAAAATGTCTTCGTATTATTCAATAAGGTTTTTTTTTTCCTAGCCCTTCAGGTTTTTGTTTCATTTTTTGCCACTTTGGGTAGTATGAGCGAACATTTCTGTGATACAAGAAGGTGCTTTGCTTCTCTTTTTGTACCTTAACTTGCTCTTTGCCTTTCATGTATGCAGTCCAAAGAAGATGCTGGTGCTACATATGACAAGGCCAATTTGACACAGAATGTTTTTGACCTTTTCCTGGCTGGCACAGAAACAACAGCCACCACTTTGCGTTGGGCATTGCTTTACATGGTGGCTTATCCTGATGTTCAAGGTAAGCATACACAGTTTTGCTGCTTCTTAGAAATCATACACACGTTCAAATAGTAGAGGAGCCAATTAAAGAACAGCAGAGAAGCAAATGTGTAGAGCGTGAATCAGGTGAACTGCATGCATCTGTTTCTTCATACACAGAATCATTAAGGTTGGGAAACATTACTAAGGCCATCTAGGCTGACTGTCACCACCATGCCCACTAACCCATGTCCCTCAGTGCCACAGTTTTCACAAAGAATCCTTTCAGGCTTCATTTCTAGGAGATCTTCTCAGAATTCAGGGTGCGATCCATCTGATCCGCTCTAGGATGAGGTTTTTTGCCCCCTGCCCCTCCACTTACGATTGGTCAGACCTTCCATGAGCACTTGATGGGTCTTTGATTTGTGGCTCCTGCTGTTCCATTTGCTCCTGAGTACTTTCCAGCAAAAGGAGACTGGCGGGAGAAAACAGAGGTAATAAAGAGAAGGGACTTCCCACAGTCGTTAACTCATGGCCCTTCAAAAGACCTAAATTTGAGACTGCAGTGCATGTGCTGAATGCTCACAACCAGGTCTGTCAGCCTCTCTGAGTTTCCTGATGCACAGAATCAATCAAATTCCAATAATCAAGGCTGTGGTATTAATCAGGCCATTTCAGCGCAGAAATTGCCTTTTCAATTCATTCCTGTATGATTCTGAGTGAAGACTGAACCTTGCCCAGTTTCTAAACCAGTCTCTTTATAAGGGATTATTATTTCATTTAGCTGATCCACGTGGGAAGTTGATTTTTTTTCCTTTTTGATATGTTTTTCACCTTACTGGATATAATCATAACTGTAAAAAAAACCCAATGGGTATAATTATAACCACAAAAAAAGAGGAGAAAGGGTGACTGTAGGGTTTACAGATTATTGTGCATTTAAAGCTGACTGTTTCATTCCAGAGAAAGTCCATCAGGAGCTGGATGCAGTCCTGGGCAGTTCCCGTTTAATTTGCTACACAGACAGAAAAAACTTGCCGTACACAAATGCTGTAATTCATGAAATCCAACGATACAGTAATATTGTCTTAATTGCACTTCCCAGATATACTGTGAAGGACACGGAGCTGCTGGGATTTCCCATTCCAAAGGTACTCAACAAGCACGCTGCACGTTTTCTACTTGAAAACCTTGGAAATACGAAATTATTTTCACACTGCAAGATTCTAAATGCAGTGTCTTCATAATCTGAATCTGAAACATTTTCAAGCTCTGTAGCCATAAGTTGCATTAGGGCTGGCTCTAGACGTTCTCCCTTCAGTTCCTTTCCTTTGGTTGCATTTTCATCCCTTCTTTATGGATCTGCTCAAAGCAACGACGGCACTGCAGAAATGACAGCGTAACAAAGAGGAAAATTGAGCTGTTACTCATTCCGTTGCTGAAAAGCCAAGAATGCAATAGCAATAGGAAAAGTAAAACCAATGCACTTTAACAGATGAACTCTTTTTTTCAGGACACCATCGTTCTGGTCAATATTGACTCTGTTCTGTCCGATCCTGAAAAATGGGAAACACCTGATCAGTTCAACCCGGGACACTTCCTTGATAAAGATGGAAACTTTGTACACAGAGAAGCATTCTTACCATTCTCAATAGGTAAATGCACTGAGCAGGGACTGACTGATGTGACAGTAACTAAAGATCCGCTCGCTCCTCTGTGTGAACTGTGGAGGCACCTACAAAGAGGTATAGAAATACATTCCAATGTCTTTAACATCTCCAGGAGGAGAAAAGCCCAATTGCAACTGGGAAAGATTGAAAGAGAAGGGATGGGAGGCCTTTTCCTTGGAAAAGATCTGGCTTCTCTTGTAGCAGAGACCCAGTTATCACAACAATAGCAGAAAGATTCATAATGCTAATAAGCCCAGAGCTTGAAAGATAGATAGAAGGTTTTGATAGAAATCCTTTGCCTTCTCTCTCTTATCCCAGGGCACCGTGCATGCATGGGGGAACTGCTGGCAAGGCTGGAGCTTTTCATCATCTTCTGCACCCTGATGCAGGCGTTCACCTTCACCCTGCCAGATGGAGTGAAAGAAGTCAACACCAAGTTTGTTTTTTCCACTACAATGAAGCCACCTCCACACCAGCTCTGTGCCATTCCTCGATAGGAAACGGTGCCATACAGATTCAGTCTGCGTGATTCTGCATGTGGATTCCACTTACTGTGTCTTAAGATTTTTGCCTTCCTTTTGATTTGGTCAATTATTACACTGAAAAATGCTTTTTGGACAGTTGCATCCTGTAAAGTCAGTACTTTGTTCTTGTTGTCAACACTTGGTGTATTTGTCCCAGTGTGTAGTGAATAAAGATACAAAGGGAAGAATCAGAATTAGGTCTTACTTATTAGAACAGCGTCAAGAGAGAAAGAACTTGAATGAGGTCTATAAATTAGAAGTATTGTGGTCAAATATCTGTGTGTTCTTTCTCATAAACCACAGTTGTACTTGTGGTGATGGGTGTAGAGGTCTTTTAGTCTGTCCCCAGATATTGGTGAATGGAGGAGTCAGAAGATCTTGGGGGACACTTTCTGAAGAGGCCGATGATGTGTCTGAGATAACAAGTACGTTGTTGTAACAGGAGGGATGGAGTTCAAGAACCAAGGAGATGTGGCACAAAGGGACATGGGTTAATGGGCAGCACTGGTGATGGGGCACAAAGGGACACGGGTTAATGGGCAGCACTGGTGATGGGGCACAAAGGGACATGGGTTAACGGGCAGCACTGGTGATGGGGCACAAAGGGACGTGGGTTAATGGGCAGCACTGGTGATGGGGCACAAAGGGACACGGGTTAATGGGCAGCACTGGTGATGGGGCACAAAGGGACACGGGTTAATGGGCAGCACTGGTGATGGGGCACAAAGGGACATGGGTTAACGGGCAGCACTGGTGATGGGGCACAAAGGGACGTGGGTTAATGGGCAGCACTGGTGATGGGGCACAAAGGGACACGGGTTAATGGGCAGCACTGGTGATGGGGCACAAAGAGACATGGGTTAATGGGCAGCACTGGTGATGGGGCACAAAGGGACGTGGGTTAATGGGCAGCACTGGTGATGGGGCACAAAGAGATATAGGTTATTGGGCAGTACTGGTGATGGGATAGATGATCTTGGAGATCTTTTCCATGCTAATGATTCTATGATTTCCTTATCACAGAATCCTATGATCAGGTCAGCTGTTGTGCAACCAGTTGTCAAGAGAGTTGAGCATTTCACTTGCTAAAGCAGGAGTAATTCTACCCAATGGGATAGAAGTAGAGTAATGGAGTAATGGGTTCATCAGCCAGGTGTGGAAACTTTTCATAGGCCAGGAGCAGGGACTGGAAGATGAGCAGCAGCAAGCAGACACTAAGTGTTGACAAATCATTTTGCTTTTATGAACACAGTGGTTGGCAGCAACATGAGAACATGTATTTTTCGTGATCAGTAGTCATCTGGTGCTGCTCACTCCAGATCCTTCAATTATTTATTCAGCTTCATTTATTCTTTTCAGTTCTTTAATGGATTCTTTATCACAGTTAGCTGACTTGACATCTATCAGCACAAATTAGCATATCACTGCCAATAGAAGATTTGCCACTGCTTAAGACTTCTTGAAGCTCTTTCTGATCATTGTACTTAAGTACTTGGTAAATATATATATTCAGATTTTTGCTCAGCTATTGACATTTAACGAGGGATTTTTTTAGAGAGGATTGGAAGTGTTTTTTCTAGTGGGACATAGAAGGTGGTTACTGTATGCCAGCATATGAGGGGTGAGTTCTATACACCGGATAGCAGATAGTGCCATTTGCAGTCCATGCAACCTTCCCCAGTTTCTCATTTATCCCTTTTTTTTTTTTTTGCTCTTTGTTTTTGTGCTTGAGTGTCAAGCTGTCCCTTGGCTGTTCTTCAACCAGAAGGCGGTAGAAAGAACAAGCTCACTCCCACTGTTCTAGAAGGGCTACTACAAAGGGCTAAAAGCATAGCCTTGAGCCCAGCCTCCAGGCAAATTGTTAGGGGTCATGAGAGAATTGGACTCGATGAACCTGTGGGTTCCTTCCAACTTCAGACGTTCTGTGAATCTATGAGAATTAATGAGGTTTTCTTTTCCTATTCCCTTCAGCATGCCTAGGATGTTTGAGCCTTATGGATGTGAGTAGATTACAAAATATTCCTATGTAAGCTGGAAGGTAATCCTGCAGAGCTACCTGATATGAGATAAAAACATATCTGCATTCTCTTACACTGTAGTAATCCATGGTAAGTGCCTACTTAGGCTCTCTAAGGGAAAATATTTCAGAGTGTGAAATTCAGCTTTGAATATGCTTGCTATGCAAGCTGTGCGTTGTGCCTACAAAGGAAATCCTGTTTTTTTCTGTCTCCTAATGCAGCTGCCTACCAGTTCAGGCCTTTTCCATCCAATCTGCTTTCTTACAGCCATGTTTTCAACTCTTTTGCACACACCTCCATTAATTTTCTTCCACACACACTGCCCTCCATCTCCAGTAAGCTTTTCTTTGGATGCCTTCCAACCCTCTGCTGTCTGATATTCTCTCTTCACTGAAATCTTTTCCCTTATCTCTCTCCCATCTGTTGGATGGATATATTTGTCTTTGTATATTCCTCCTTCTGGTGTCTTCTATATTTCTGCTTGTCCCATATCCTCTTTCTGCTTTTACTGCCTTCCTACCTTACGGAGTTATTTGTCTTGCCATATTCTTATACAGTTCCTTAAATTACCTGCAGAGTAGCTGTAGTTATGTTCCCTAACAACAGAGCTTTGTCTGCATTAAGCCAAAGACTAAATAATGGCAGCATGAATTGCAGCCTCCTCACTCCCACAAGCAGAAGTGACAGAGGAATAATAACAGTGTTGGAGAAAGCAGCCTGGGGCTTTCTCTTGGAGCAGCAAAACAATACCACTTTGAGAAAGGAGTGGTTGTCTAAGAGCCTAGGGGAAAAAAAGCAAATAACAAACTGATAATGTGGATATCAGCATGGGTAAATGCCAGCTTTTCCTTTCTCTCTCCCTATGCTTGCTGAAGCCTTGGCAGGAAAGAGGTGATAGACGTGGGGCTCCTATTGTGACCCATAGAGTTTATGTACGAACATTCCCAAATTCTTTCTTGTGAAAATACATTTAGTTTTGGAGAATGCAATCAGCATCAGAGCTTCACCGTTCTTGCACACAAAGCAGAAATTACACAACCCTTGTTTATTTCTTCCTGAATCCTTACCCATGTTCCCAGGATCTTCCATGTCCTGGTGTTGGATCAAGGCCCTACAGCTACTCTTCATCGCTGAGATCATTGAGGAGATCGGTGGTGCCAGGAGGGTTTTGGCTGCCATGCCTGGATTCCTCTGAAAGGCTTCTAAAAGTTGGATTGGGCACCGCTTGACCTATGAGCACTGATCATAGAATCCCAGAGTTGTTAAGGTTGGAAAAGACCTCTAATATCACCGAGTCCAACCATCCACCTACCACCAGTATTGCCCACTAAACCATGCAGTTTTTACTGATGATTTTTATTGTTTGATGCCCGCAGCCTAAGGAGCTGGATCATCCTAGTGGAATACATTTCCTAATGTTTCAGAGATTCACAGTGGAAAATCCCAAGATGCTGAAACAGAGGTAGTCCTTGAGCATGGAGTAAAAAGTATGCTTGAGAGAGTTAAATTAGAAACGAGTGCCTTGCAAAATAAGCTTGTTATTACAAACAAATAAAGCTTTTGTAGAAGCACAGAAACAGCCCTTCCTTGGTTAATACGCATTCCTACATTATGCTTTAATACTAATGAAGCAATGTGGTTGGAAGCTAACTGATGCAGAAGTCTGGGAATTGTGGACTGGCAGCCTCCAGGCCATTTGTTCTGGGTACGCCCATTGCATGTCCCAGAGCCACAAATCCCATGATGCCAATTTTATCCCAAAGAAAATGCTGCTGTAAGGAGCAAGCTGAAGCACAAGTCTTGCAGTTTCATGGTGGGATTGCAAGCCTATAAAGCCCTCCTGGAAACAGCTTTATACTTCCTGCGTATGTTGAGTCTTGGCAAAGGACTTTGCTTCACACAGCCTTTATTCTCCACTTGCCAAGTGTGGCACATGCGTGTTCCAACTGGTTCTCAAAGAGAGGCTTTTAGCTCTGGTTGTAGCTCAAGATTCCTAATGAGTTAACTATGCATGTTGAGCATAAGGTGCCAGTATACTGGTATCTCTATTTTATGACAGATGTGGGCTTTTAACTTTTATCAGCCTTGCCATTACCCTTAATCAGTTGCTCCCCTGAATGTAGGTATAAATAAAACACATACAAAACATTTCAGAAACTCCAAGATTTAGTATCCACTTACATCTGCATGCTTAATTTGTTTGTACGGTTATTGCTTTCCTAAAAGCATTCATGAAGTATTTGTAGGAGCACACGCATCCACAACTGACTCAGAAGATTAGCTGGAGAGCTTGCATATGGAGATGTGTATTTAGAGTGCCTGGAGAATCTTGGCCATGGGTTACGAATCTCGGACACAGCTAAGTTCCTACAAAACCCATGATCCGTATTTGATAACTGAAATCTGAATGAAGAGGAGAAGGACATGCACCTAAACACGCTTCATCATGAAAATGTGATGGGTGGGTCAGGAACAGAGTGGTTGATAATGAGGAGGGAGGGTTAGGGGCGTGGAATAAATAGTTATTATGTGAAATTTAAACTCTTACGAAAAAAAACAACTGGTTGAGCAACCAGCCTTCATAGCTTCAATAGGCTGTTTTCAATAACGAGAATCCAGTAAAAGCAGCAGCAATGTTGTCCATAAATCAAGTTATGATAGCACTGGTGGTCTTCCTTTTGGTTATGCAGTTTTTAAAGTTGCAACGAGCACGGAGATGCCTTCCTCCTGGACCGATCCCTCTCCCCGTTCTTGGCACCTTGCTGCAGCTGAACTTCCAGATCAATCGTGACTGCCTCATGAAGGTATTTACTTTCAGCTAATCCTAACATCTTAGAAGTCTTTGTAATTTGCTGTTTCTCATGTTATGTGTGTGTGAAAATCGATGCTTCAACCTCTCCCCTTTTAACCCTGAGTTTGACAAACTCATGTGAAACTTAATATCCTTTAGGATAAACACCTTTGGGGAGAACATATAAGATTTGAAGTCAGGGAACAGAAATGCACTTTAAAGAGTGACTTTCACAGCACGAGGTTTTCGCTCTCTGAGCATTGTTCTCTAACTTCACCGGTAAACAGACACTGAAGATGTGCCGTGTGTGCATGTGCTCGTGGTATCGATGGGATCCACAAAGAGCCTCAAAGCTTCTGTTAATGGAGGAATCCCTCTTGATATACATTCTGGAAAATGTCTTCTGGATGGGAAATATCCTCTATCATGTGAACAGCAGACGATGAGACTCCCGTGAACTGAGCCTTGGTTTGTATACAAATAAAATCCACTTGATGTCTGTTGGCATAAACCTGTGGCTCTGAATAGCTGGCAGACTCAGCTGTTTCCAGAAATGAATGCTGGAAAAGACATTCATACCTTCTCACTGATAATTGTAGTATCATGGAGAAGATGCAGAACATCATTCCAGGTTAGGGCTGGTCCTGTAATTAGCATAAAAACAGGTTCATCTTCTGTTTGTTTGTGGTGCGTGGGATTTCAGCTGTGCTTTGCTGGCTTCTCTCCCATCTACAGTTGGCAAAAACTTATGGCAACGTGTTCACCTTGTGGTTTGGATGGGCCCCAGTGATCGTGCTGAATGGATTCCAAGCAGTGAAGGATGGTATGACCACACATCCCGAAGATGTGTCTGGGAGGCTGGTGTCTCCTTTCTTCAGAGCTATGGCCAAAGGAAAAGGTGTGATGATTTTTTGCACAGAAACTTTTTATTATCTTTACAATTGCAACTCTTTTGTAGCTGGCACCCACCCCTAACAGCACCACCATGGCAGGGTTTATCTACGAGGGATGACACCCTCCAACCTCACTAGAGGTTCCACGCTCCCCAACCCAAGCTCCTGATTTTCTTCTTCCCATCATTATTATCTCAGGCCTGAAGCTAGCCTGGCTAAGCAATCTGAGTTTGATTCAGCATCGATGAAGTTTGTAGTTAAGCCACTTCACAGCTCTATGTTTTTCTTATTTGGCACAAAAAATGCATTATAGGTGTATGTCTGTAAATTTGTTTAGGGCTTTGCCTATCGTAATCGTAATACATTGAGGTCTCAAACAGCTGCAATCGTCTTGCAAAAAAAGGCTTCTACATCTCCACTTGCAGCAACACTGATATTTAGGAATGGGAGTGTTCTTTCAGGTGAAAGAATGCCTTAGTCTGTAGTAGATGTTAGCATGATAAAGAATTCTTTCTTTCACGGCCTCAGGGATTATGTTGGCCACCGGTCACACATGGAAGCAGCAGAGGAGGTTTGCACTGAAGACTCTCCGCAACCTGGGCCTGGGGAAGAGAGGTCTGGAACAACGAGTGCAAGAAGAGGCCCAGCACCTGCTGGAATTCTTTGCAAATTTGAAAGGTATCCCTGTGACAAATACCAATTCATTTCTGTCATTGGTCTGATGTCTTTAGTGTATCACACAAAATCTTCTGTTCCGTGAGTCGTACTGCATCGATGTAGAATGGATTGGAAACACAAAGAACACAGTGCTGTGCTTTTTCAGACCCAGTGGGAGGCTCAGAATTAAACACTGCAGCACAATTTGCATGCACTCTGTGAGGCAGTTAGTACAATTTTGTTTTCATTACAACATTTTATCCTGATCAACCCAGTTAGCAGCTTTTGTGTTGAATTTCCCAATACTGATCATTATGCAAAGCACAGTAAACCAGGACATGCTGTGGCTAGCATTGTGTCAATTAGAAGTAATTAAATCCAACCCAGTCTCTTGACTTAAGAACTAGGAAAGATGGAGTTGTGGCCACGTGCAAGAAAAGAAGATGACTCCTGAAGCTCAGAACAATAAGTGCCTTGGATGTTGGGCAGCTGCATCAGTACAGGCATAAATACATTTGTTCACACTCTTTTTTCTGAAGCTGTGAAATTATTTTCTTATTAATTTTCTTACTGATTGCACCTTGGCTGTAGAAAATCAGTAGGATACGGATGGCAGCTTTTTAGTATGTAAAAAGGGCTATGAGAAAGAGGGGGATGGACACTCCAGCAAGGTCTGCTGTGATAGGGTGAGGCAAAATGGTTTCAAACCAAAAGAGGAGAGTTTCAGGCTGGCTATAAGGAAGTTTTTTACAATAAGGTGATGAGGCACTGTTACAGGTTGCCCTGAGAGGTGGTATCTCTGGAGACCCAAGGTCAGGCTGAATGGGGCTCTGAGCCCCTGATGGAGTTGTAGCTGTCCCTGTTCAGTGCAGGGACTTGGGCCAGGTGGCCTTTAGGGTCTCTTCCAACTTAAGTGATGATGATTACAATTTTGTAAAAGGGTTGCTAATTGTGAAATGCAGTGCTTGCTTGAAAGTTCTTTAGGTAACTTATGAAGCAAAATACGAGACATTCAGGGTGATGTTTATTGTTGTGGTTGCAGAGAAACCTCTGGATCCTTATTACCCTCTCATTCATTCCGTCTCCAATGTAATTTGTGCTGTTGTTTACGGACATCGCTTCTCCAGAGAGGATGAAACCTTCCATGAACTGATCAGAGCCACAGAGCATATCTTCAAATTTGGAGGCAGCCTTCTTCACCATGTGAGTAAATGATGTGTTGTCTTTGGCTGAATAACACAGAAAGTGGGAAATGCAGATTTGAGAGGTGGCTGCTGGGCATAACAGTTTTAAATGGGTGAGCAATGTCCCACGCAGCTCTACTGGGCACCACACTGTCTTCAGATGGGATGGTAATGCACTACATACCAGTCTTCATCGCTTGTGCTCATTGCCTCACAATAAGTAGTTTACTCTTAGGTCTTTGCAGCAAGGCATGAGCTGATGGAATGCTCCTGGGTTGTGTTTGGTACTCAGTTGCTGAACAAACGGCCTGCATAGGGCATCGGGATAAATGCTGAATGTCAGGTCTGAAAATGCGATTCACCACCCCAAATATAGACACAATCTCTCTAATTTAGTCTCGCTAATTTAGTGTAGTCTCTCTAATTTAGCCAGGGGTAATTAGCAGAATACAAGATGAGCTCAGTAAGAGGAAGACAGAGAAATCTGTGTAGAAGTTGTTTCAGGTTTTATTGAGGACTCTTTCAGAGGTCTTTCAGTACAGAGTGCTTTGAGGAGCTGCCCAGTTTGTACACCAGCCTTTTCTAGGTGGCCTTTTTGGGGGGTTCACCAACTGCCTTTACCCCCCTGGTGAGGACAGTTTGCAATGCCTTTGCTTCTTCGTTTCCTGGCATTCTCCACTGGAGGGCAGGGTCTAGCTTTTAAAATGCCCGAGTACAGTTCATTCTAACTGAAGACAGGTTGAATAATTGACTAAATGGCTACAGTTCTTTCTAATGATAATCGCTCTAATTTGGATTTTGACTGAGCTTGAAGGTCCGAGCAACTCTGAGTCTCACCATTAACGCAGCTGGAAATTATGCTGTATACCGTTTCACAGCTCGAAAACATGAATGTACTCATCCCCAGAATACTTTATTAATTATGAAAAAAATCTCCATGTGCTAATATTGATATTAACTTCTTTTTAAAGTAGGTCTAAGTGCATTTCATAGTGATGGAGACTTTGTGGTACCTCTTGTATATCACTCCCGCAGCTGTATGAAATCTTCCCCTGGCTGATGTGCCGTCTCCCTGGTCCTCATAAGAAAGCATTGTCTTGCTATGACATTCTGAGCTCTTTTACAAGGAGGGAGATCAGAAAGCACAAGGAGAGAGAGATACCAGATGAACCGCAGGATTTCATTGACTTTTATCTAGCTCACATTGAAAAAGTAAGTGTGTGTTCTGCTTGGTCATACACTAATGGGTTGTTAAGTGAAAGATGTTAAATCATCCATTCTTTTGCCTTTTTATCACCATTTCTTACCCATCACGGACATCTCATTGTGAATCCAGTAACCTGAGACTAAATCCTAGAATCCTAGAACATTGAGGTTGGAAAAAGCCTCCAAGATCACCAAGTCCAACCAGCAGCCCATCCCCGCCATGCCCACCAAACCCTGTTCTCAAGTGCCACAACTCCACGGTTCCTGAACGCCTTATTGATATGCCACACGGTCTTGCAATTCTTTCATTAAAGAGCAGTTAATGTGCTGCAATTTTTCTCAGTTAAGGACTTATTTGTGGCCTAAGTGAAAGAAAGCTGAATTTAGAAGACCACAAGAGAGCTGGAAAGGGATTGGAGAGTCAGAGTGCAATGTTCTATATATTCGTATATATAGTCCAGGATGGATGTCAGCCTAACATTTAGTTCCTTGGATCCTCTTGCTTTATTTTCACACCTTTAACACATCTGGCCTTCCAAAACATTTAAGTATTTCTTAAGTCTTTCAGTACTGTTTTAAGATTTATGAAAACCTGAACACTGGTGGACCAGAAATTGTTTTAGTGAGCTCCTCTGGGATGCTGCTGGGTGGAAATCATCCAAGTTTGCTTATTAAAAAAAATAGAGCTGTCTGTAGTAGACATGTAGGGGGAATATAAAAAGATATGATATTGCAATAGAGAAAAATATCCTTCCCACTTTCCATACTGCTCCACTGGCAAAAGAAGGTATATCCTCCCTAAATGTTGGTAATGAATTCTCCAAAAACGTAACAATGTTCCTTCATGATTTTGGCATATACACAATAAACCTCTATTTTTTTTCTTTTTGCAGTCTGGAAATGAGCCCAAGTCTACATACAATGAAGAAAACATGGTTTATTCTATAAATGACCTCTTCTTGGGTGGATCAGAGACAACAAGCACTACTTTGAACTGGGGCCTGCTCTGTATGGTGGCCTATCCAGATGTCCAAGGTAAGAGGAAGTGGATCACATATATCTCTGATGCAATAGAACAGCACAGACGTCACGTTTTAATGGATCTTGACTTGGGTTCTGTCTTAGAGAGCAGTAAACGTGACTGATGGCTGAAAATAATACACCATAAAGTGATGTGTGATAGCAGGGATGCCACTTTTTGGGAATCTCAGTTTGGTTTTGTGTTGATCCAGTAGGAGTGCTGGGGGCTATAGGGAGCGCTGCTCTTGTGTGTGCTCTGTGGGTCAGAGCAGTAAAGCTAACCAGCTGAAGGGCAATTGGCAGCTTCTATTTTTTGTCTGTTCGTCCATTTCTCAGCCCAAGGTATCAGAGTGTCAATTTAATCTGAGGTTAAACTAACTCTATGGTGCACTTGAGTTTCTTGCAGCAAACATTATTCCAGTTGGGAGGAGAATTTGATGGTTTATCTGCTATGTCTATGTACATTATAGTAGTTTATTTTTAAGTCTATCTTTTAAATATCAGCCACTGACACAGAGCACTAAATGAAAAACAGAGAATCCTTTCTTATGCTGGATAACAGAGAAGCCATTGTTAGATAGCAGAACATGTGCAAATACCCAGAGAAGAAGAGAAATTTAAATGGATGAAAGAGATGAAGATAAGAAAAAATTGCTTAGCGTGTAGCTGTCAGACAATAAGGTCTACTTAATCTCGTGTTACTGCATGGTTATTATCACCCTGTAATTAAGGTTACGAAAGCTCTGACTCACCTAAATAATTTTTCTTATCTAAATATAACACCCTGCACATACTTGGGAAAGCAGGGTGTGTGCAGGATGATCCATGCCCAGCTTCTTGAGTCATATGTTTCATCCAGACTCTTGTAATGAACAGACACCAGTATGTCTGTCCCCAGCAATTGGTGTCTTTTCTTTTTTGGAAGAAGCTGGCATTACTTCATTTAACACGTCCTGCATAAGACCCATGTTCTTTTAATAGGAACTAGGCTTGTCATGTACAGATTCACCCCGCTTGAGTTCCAGACAGCTCTGACCGTATTGGTTGTAAATGGCTGTAAGTGCCCACAGCACCTCGCCAAAAGAAAACACAATGATAAATCAGTTTGCTTGTATTGAAGCATAAGGCAGTGCTTAGTTCTAAAATTCTGAGCAGCAAATGTCTTTTCCTAATTTAGCATCAAATAGTGTCAGACCCAGTAGAATTCCTACACGTTTAAACTGTTGGAACACCTCACTGATTCCCTTCATAAAATTGGCCTATATTTTTGTTTTAGTTTTGTTGCTGTCATAGTAGTTCTAAATGGAAAACGTCTTTGAATATGGTGATGTATTTTCCCACCTGAAATGATGAATATTTCTCCATAGAGAAAGTGCAGAAGGAGCTGGATGCTGTTTTGGGTCCTTCCCAGACCATCTGCTATGAGCATCGGAGAGAACTGCCCTATACCAACGCTGTGATTCATGAGATCCAGCGCTTCAGCAACATTATCTCCATTGGCATGCCCAGGGTGTGTGTGAGGAACACAACATTGCTGGGATTTCCCCTCAAAAAGGTACCGTTTTTCACAGCTGCTACAGGCCTTTCCTCTATCAGTAGAACAAACTGTGGATTCAAATCTACTTGCACCGAGGCTTTCTCCTCAACAGAACTGGGGTTGGGTACCTCTAGGTCAGAGTTTCAATAAGAAAGAGGACAAGGAACCATTTCTGTGGTTGTGATGAGTGATGCAGCTCTTGGAAGAGGGTCATCAGTAGTGGAAGATGCCAAAGGGTGGAAGATGAGATTTTAGCCAAAAACAAAATCTTGGAGATTGATCCTGTGGGATACCATGATTGATTTCCTGTTGATGCAGCAGTAGGATGAATTTGAACGGAATTTTTGTCCACGAGAAGACTGAAAAATATCAAGGGAAAAGCAGTAAGGTTTGCAACTTGCTTTTGTCAAAGACACTGAATGACAGAAGCTTTTAATGTGAGAAGTGAAAATGGTACAAATAATGTTAGTTTCTATTGACACGGCAGCTTCTATTCTCAGGCTTGAACTGCTGTTTTAAATCAAAGCCACAATCCATTCCTCCTAGCTCTTCACTTCCTGCTGGGGAAACAAACTTACCAAGCCATAATGCTGAACACTGAAATCAAGCAATGTCCAACACTGGTCTCACCTCTCAGCTTCTGGCTGCTAAGAGAAGATGATCAGCCAGAATTAATGTTTCTCTCCTTTCAGGGCAGCATTGTTCTTCCAAATATTGCTTCTTCTTTGTACGACCCAGAGCACTGGGAAACACCTCGACAGTTCAACCCTGGCCATTTCTTGGATAAGGATGGAAACTTCGTGAGCCAAGAAGCCTTCTTGCCATTCTCAATAGGTAAATTTACTGACTCCACAAACGTCAGTGGGTTGGGCTGGGGCTGTAGAAGTAAGACATCTCTTAAAGACCTACTGGTCATCTATTTTAATCCTCTCTGTGAAAAACAGTGATAAAATTAAAATTATTTCTGGTAACATTTCCCAATCCAATTGTAAGCATCTGTTCTACTGAACAAATAATAGCTGGAAAATCAGAGGCATACTGGCAAATGTATACATAAAGCTTGCCCTATTTTCGGAAGGAAATTCTCTGCTAATGATGATGGTTGTTCATTTGTGGCAACATTTCAACTCCAGGCATACATTTGAAAAGCACTTTCAAACACTTACGCTGATGCTTAATGCACAGAAAACTGGAGCATGATATCTTCCGGGAAGAACAATTCTTTATTCTTCACTTATATGATTAAACAAATTCATTTCAAGTTGTCGGTCAGATAAAAGTAAGATCTTTGATGTAAGTAAAGCAAAATTCAAAGCAGAAGGGGTGCTCAATGGCCCACAGCTGGAGAGAGGCTTCTTTATGAAGGCAGAACTACAGAACATTTTGTGTCATTGTTTGGCTGAAGTCCTACAGAAATTCTAGATTTAGCAAAAATACTCTGGTTTTATGCAAGCATTGAGGTTGCAAAAGACCACAAAGATCATCAGGTCCAACCACCAGCCAATCCCCACCATGCAACTAACGGTGTCCCACAGTGGTTACGCTCAATTACGCGACAATGAATTTATCTGCTTCCGAGGTCAGAGTGATGCACTCACCATCATCGCCCTCTTCCTCCCGCAGGGCACCGCGTGTGTCTGGGGGAGCATCTGGCAAGGACTGAGCTCTTCATTTTCTTTGCCAACCTGCTACGGGCATTCACCTTCCGGCTCCCTGAGGGAGTGACGACCATCAACACGGAGCCCATTTTTGGGGGCACGCTGCAGCCCCACCCCTACAAGGTTTGTGCCATCCCACGCTAGGCCACGGCCATCACAGACCACCTGCACAGCCATCTTACTGTTTCGAACATATGGTCTCGAGACCATCTATACCAACCACATGGTCTCGTGACCATATTACTTTTTCCCCTGCTGCTCAGAAAGTCCCTTCTGTCTATATTAGAGGATTTTTTTTTTTCAAACCCTGTTACATGCTCTTGAAGGTGATCTCAGTTTCTGAACTTACTCTTTGGATCTGGAGCCCATCATCGTACTCAGCCATGAAGACATCATGCAGATGCTTTCTAGCCTGGCAGATTTAGAGACAATATCTGCTGAACAAATGATAACATTGACTGCAATCTTCAAAACTTAAGTCATTATTGCTGAGCCATTCTACTGTCAAAAGCAATATAGTTTGGAAAACCACGAGTGAGAAATTCTGCCTCTTTATATTATTGCCATCACTCATGTTTCAGTCAACTTTTTGTTGGTGATAATAAAAGACATGAAGGAGGAATATTAGCAATTCTTTTCGTTTACGGTTTATTTACAGTTCACTGTGAATTTCTAAATTTAGAAATTAGAGCTGATGGTAAACTGAAAATAATATATGCAAAAAAACAAAAGTGCTTTGTAATTGCCTCAGAAGTTCAGTGATGCACCTGAAGCTACAGAAGCCTGCTACAGACACAAAAGACGAGTCAAGTCTGAATGAAGAGTTCGTAGTAATAGCAGAAAAGGAGAAAAAAAATTGTTGAGTACAAATTTCACAGAATCATAGGTTGGAAAAGGCCATCTGGTCCATCCAGTTCATCCTCAACCCACCCCACCGTGCCTACTAACCATGTCCCTCAGTGCCACGACTCCACATATCTTGAAAAGCCCGGTTTTGTTTATATTGTCTGAAAAAGACTTGCAAATGAACCTGCCCTTTCTTAATCTTACTTCAGTGTGGGAGGATAGAGCAGGGAACAGATGACCACGTGCTGAATCAGTCATCACTAGACGCCGTCACTGCATGTTGGAAATGAGTTTAGGCAGTCTACCGTGCATCACAAATTAAGATCTGTCTCATTATTTCTTGTTCAGTTGCTGACAGGACATCGCATCAAAATAGAAAGGCACTTTCTAACAGCACTTGATATTTAGCTGTTATTAAATTAAGTGGCAGAATAACACTGGTGAAATATGGAAGACCACATTCTGACATTTCATATGACCGAAATCTGTGTGCCCTGTTAAAAACTGATGTCAAAGTCTCTATGGATTTGCATCCATGTCTGTGTGGATAGATAAGGCAAAGAAGAAAACGCTGTGATCTAGGGGCACTGGGGCTGTCATTGCTTCTTTAAAATGAGGCATAAAACAGCAATAGCATTGTGAGCATTCATGTCAGTGCTGTGCGATGCTGTCACTGCTGATGGCCATGCGCTCCCCCAGATTTGCTTTCAAAAGAGAAATTTCAGAAATAGGCTGAGATGGACATGAAATGGCACAGCCCAAAGCAACGGGCACAGCTACTGCTTGGCTGGGCACAGGGCATTCCAGAGTGTGTGAGTGGGGTGTCTGCACGTAGCTGTGCTGTGCTGTCTGGGGCAGGAGGCGCTCACCGGGCATTACAGCTCCTTAGTGCACAGGTGCCCAGGAGAGGGCACTCAACATCAGACAAACCACTTTCTCAGAGGTAAGAGGTTGAGAAAAATGGGTCACTGCAGAGATGTTGCAGTCCTCTTTTTACCAGTGAGGGTGAGAAAATAGGAATTCTAAGGAAAGGAGAAAGGGGAGGAAAAAAATTAAAGCCTTTCTGGGAAGAGAGCATTAGAATTAGTACAATCATTTTTTTTTCCCCATTATCAGTTGGAAGACTGATAAAGCAGCAAGGAGATGGGAGGAGTGAGTATATCTTTAGTAACTGCAGTTATTTCTTTTCTAGTTGTCTGCCTGTTAAACTTGCCATGGAGCAGTGCTTGCTTCCTTCTGGATCAACTGCAAAATGTGACAATGAATGAAGACCAAAGAAAGTGGTGGTCCCTTAGAACTGTAGGATATCGTGAAGGCTTTGGGAGATGGACAATTTAATACCTCTGTATTTTTTTTTTCTTCACTAATGAAAATGGTAGTGTTGATCCAGAGGCAAATACATTTAACGTCAGGGACGTTCACGGAAGATTTCTGTCTAGATTAGGGAGAAGAAGTTAGAAAATAACGGGATTGATGTGATGTTTTCACATTGGTGAGGCTGATTCATCCCAGGGCACTGAGGGAGCAGTACCAACCTCAGAGCAATTAGCAACTCTCTGTGAGAACCTGTGGAGGATGGGAAAAGGTCAAACGTTTGTTTGTCTTCGGGAGGTAGGAGAAGTTGCAGAGGTATAAATCAGCCTGATGGCACCCCTCAGAATGTCCTGGCAAAAAGAATCGTATGGTAAGACTGGGAGGGAAACAGAAAAATCTGTGATCACCAAATAACGCTGACTTAATGTGATATGGTGTTTATTTAACGTTTTCACTGATGGTGTGGCTAGAGGCCTGGTTTTAGGAGAAAAGGCATTAATGTAGTGTACTGCTCTTTAACGTGGCTGTGACACAATCTCAGAAAGAATCTAGGGAAAAGTGAGGAGACTGAAGCTTTGCAAAACTTAATGGAAAACTGGGAATACTGGGAATGGATGGCACACTGTCAAATGGAAAGGATAAACTGAGTGGGATTTATTTCTATATGTAGTTCTATTCAGCATTTAATCAAAGACCTTGGTAGTTAGCACAAACCCCAAGCCTCGTGCAGCCCAATTTCTTGAAGCTATCAGATCCCAAATTGTTGCATGCAGCAAGGTGAGAAACATTCCCAAACTCGTTGTGGTTCATGGAAGCCTAAAAGTAACACCTTTTTATTTGGATTTATTACTTTCATGCTTGTGTGAAAGCTGTGATAACACTGGTATTTCTCCTTATTTCTTTTAATGTCAGATAGTTAGAGAGGTGAGGGTGACCCTGTTCCAACACTTGTCCATCAGGATTGCTAGTTTTCTCTGTGGAGTTTCTGTGGAGATCTTTCTTGAGCATCACAGTTCTCACAGATCAGTAAATTGCAGCAGAGAAATGCTTTCTCATCTATGGAGCATTTTGCAGAGCTTTGAGTTGCTGAAAAGCCAGAGCATTCCAATTTGATGTCCAGAGCTAAAATATTTTATTCAGATTTTCTTGAATAAAAGATGTAGCAGGAAAAAGCAGAAATATTTCATTGAGAAAATTCTGAGGTGTTATTTGAAATCCTGAAAAAAAAGTCTGATTTTAATATTTTGACAGCGCATCCTCTGAGGAGCCAGGCAGAGGGCAGCAAAGGTCCCTTGCACAGAGCAGTGCCTGCTTTGCTGGAACCAGTTTGGCAAGAGCTAGCTGTAAAGGTACAAGTTTCACTCGGGTGCACTGTAGCTCATTATGTGTTCATCTGCCATCAACATGAGTCTGGTTCAGGATGGGAAGGAGCTGCTGCACACAAATGCACAGATTCAGATGCTGTGATATGATGCATTCAACAGGTTTCTTGGAGATTTTGGTATAACAGAGCACTGGTGAATCATAGAACACAATCACAGCATCATTAAGGTTAGAAAAGACCACTAAGATCACCAAGTCCAACCCCAACCCACCCCCACCACACCACTAACTGTGTCCCTCAGTGCCACGTCTCCATGGTTCTGGAGCACCTCCAGGGATGGTGACTCCACCACTTCCCTGGGCAGCCTGTGCCAATGCATCACCACGCTTTCTTGATTACTGGGTACGGTGCTGTAATTCACTGTGACCACGTTCCTCTGATCGAGATAAGAGGTCCATATTCACTCTGTATTTATGGTCTCCCACATACAGGAATGCAATGCACTGAGGAAGCTCGCAAACAAACATATCTCCTATATACCCTCATTTTCGCTAGGTGAGACACTGGCATTACACCAGGCCCAGATGCTGGAAAAACAAAGTAATTATTTGTAAAGTGGGAATTGCAACAGCAAGGCTTAGGAGCACAACATTGTTCCTTTTACCCTTTGTCCTTTCATAGAATCATAAAATAGAATCATTGAGGCTGGAAAAGACCTCTAAGATCACCAAGTCCAACCCCAACCCATCCCCACCACACCTCTAACCACGTCCTTCAGTGCTGCATCTCCACTGCTCCTGGACACCTCCAGGAATGGTGACTCCACCACCAACCTTGCAGCCTGTGCCAGTGCATCACCACTCTTTTGGAGAAGAAGTTCTTCCCAATATTCTTTCCTTGCTGTTAAGTACTGCCAAGAGAGAAAAACTCTGCTATAATTCAAAACAAACAAAAGCAAACCAGAAATTATTAAATAGAATAATTTTAGCTATTTTCCATCGTTTTCATTATTTCATTCAGTTATGTTTCTGCAGGAGAGAAAATGGGACTGAGAATTTCTGGGTTCTTTAGGCTGAGTTTGACAAGAAGATGAAGACAGAGCTGGTCAAAATGATTCCCCTTGAACACTGGATCAAAGAAATCTCTGTACTCCATGCATCTGAGCAGCAGAAAATATCTCCACAGCCCAACTTGAAATGCTTAGTGAACAAAGGTAGAGGACTCACCTTTCTGCTTGCCTTCCTGTCCTGAAAGGTGGGTTGTGCTGCAAGTGCAGATGTTGAAAAGATGACTGCCATGTTACTAACAGGCTGCAATGAGTGTCTGCATGTAGCAAACTGCCTTGCTACCCACTGGCAATTGTCAGATTGCGTGTGTGTTAAACAGGCTGCTCAGAGGGCTGTGGGTGCCCCATCCCTGGAGACATCAAGGTTGGATGGGGCCCTGGGCAGCCTGATGTGGTGGGGGGGGCAAAAAGTCCATGGCAGGGGTTGGGGTTGGGTGGACTTTGAAGCCACTCAGTGATTCTACGAATACCAGCTTGCATATATTGGAATTTTCAGGCTTTTAGGAAATTGTGTATTATTTCATGGTTTTAAGTTGGTCCCTCTGGAGCCTTCATTATGGGGCATGCTAAAATTTCACTGTTTGATCACACATTGTGTTATTCACAGGGTACCCATGGGGCAGGACGGACGTTCCTGATGGTACAGGTCACATTTGGTATCTCAACACCCTTATCACCCAGTGGGTGCATTCAGCCTTACTTCATCCTCAACATTTACACTGAAGCGAATACTGCATGTATACACAGCATTTCCTGGGAATGGCCTCAGGCTGTGCAAGAGGAGGGTCAGGTTGGGTATTTGGAAAAGGATTTTCTCCAAAAGAGTGGTGAGAAAAGTGGCTGGAATAAGCACCTCACTACCAGAGAGGTAGTGGAATCACCATTCCTGGAGGTGCTCAGGAAATGTTCAGATGTGGCACTAAGGGACGTTATATTGAGGTTATATTGGTAGTAGGTGGACAGTTAGGATGATTTTGGAGGTCTTTTCCAACCTTGGTGATTCTGTAATTCTATGATTCTATATCAAAACACCAAAGTAATATAAAAAGAAGCATTTGTTTTCAAATCACAACTGCAGTTCCTACAAGTTGCGAGTAAACTGTGCTTCTCCAGACCTGAACTTCGTTGTCTGAAGATAGACATCCATTAAGTGAACATACAATTAGCAGTTGGCTACATCTGAAGGGACTGCGACTTGCCAAGCATTACACAGGCATTCAGGGTGAGAAGCCAGCTCGAAAAAGTAGTTTTCTGTTGATGTGGCCCGATTTTCTTGCTCTTCCCTGACTCCTCATGACAGCATCAGAATCCTGCAGCAGAGGGATGAAGGCCTGAAGCAACAGACAAAGCCTTCTGTCATCTCAATTTGTTCACGGAGCAAGGCACTGACGCAATGCTGCCGATAGGATGTGGCACATCATTAAAGACTTTATGCACACAAGGGTCTGAACAGAGCTCTGACATGGGAACAGCAATCTGAGTAGAGATTCAAGTGGAACTGCGTGGCATAGTTATCTTGCAATTACAATATGCAGAGATGTTACCTCCTTTCATGTGCATCCTCTTATTACTGCAGTCCTGGGAGTGACTTCCTCAGCCACTGACTGAAGTACACTGTCCGTTTGTGGTTTCATTTGGTCATGTAGCTCTTTTTGGCATCCATAAACTGAACATCACAGGGATCTCTGGGGACAAAAAGTCTATTCATTAAAGAAATTATTATCATATGATTGTGACTGCCTTGTCTAGAAGAATGTTCTCCTTCTGAAGGTGTACTGGAAGTACCAAGAATAAAGAAAGACGAAATTATCCTACTGTTTTTGTAAGTATTTGACAAGAAAGATAAGGAAAGTAACAAAGCATATAAGGCCCATTGGTCAGCAAAGAAATCTTCCCATTTACTCATGGGTATTTTATTAACTGGAATCACTCTGGGCACTGATCGAGGTGAAACTGGTTGTAAATGTGGGAAACAGCATCACTTTGGAGAGGTCTCCATGGCCGAAGGCTGAGCTGAGTCACCTGGCTACAGCCCCCCAAAGCTGCCATGTGCGGGAGCTGTGCCTATTTCTGCAAAGCCCTACAAAAGGAAAAGGTCAGATCGTCTTGCCTGGAAATTCCCAGCTATCTTTTTATTGGGACAGTAAATAAAAATTAGGTCACGTTTCCTTTTTTTTTTTTCCTTTCCTTTGCTTAAGTGTGGGGATGTGTCCATGTGCTGCAGTTGCTTCATGTGCAATCGGTTGAGAAACTTAGGGCCAAAGGACTGCGTTTTCCGTGCCAGTGTTGACTGCTAATCTCTTGCATATTTGTTTGTTCTATAGCATCTGTGGCTGCCACCCAACGTTACCTCTGATCTGTAAATAATTGGTAAATGCTGAAAGCTGCTGAGTGTGCTTTCCATCCTTCTTGAAAGCCGCGTGAGCAGAGGTGCTGTAGATGCTGGAAGGCAGCTGCATGGCAGAGCCGTATGTGACGCTGTCTGAGAGCTTTCTTCCACAGGAGGTTTAGATAAACAAGGTCATTGATTAAATGTGTCCCTCCCTCCTGCAGGGAACTGGCAGAAAATCAGCAAAGAAACAGCATGGCGGCAGCTGCTGGGAGGGAGGGCAGATTAGCAGGGCTTGTCAGGGCACAGTTCTTCTGTAAGATCAATTTTAAAGGGAATTTCTTGCCACACATGGTGTGCAACTCTCCTGTTCTCTTTGTATGAACACCTCACAGTGCTTGTCCCCATCGTCCTTGGAAGCAAGGAGGAAAACTCCCTGAGCAGGCAAGAAAGGTGTGAGTCAGCTTCTGGCCATTTACATGGCCCACTGTCGCATTGCTGCTTTAGCAAAACAGATTTCTTCTTTTAGCAGCTTAATGTGGTTAGTGCTTCACTTTGTAAGGCTGCTGGCTGCCATCGAGCTGGAGATTTAGGAGTGTGGATGTGATGGGAGGTTATTGAGCTTCTGTGCTATTAACTCATTTTTTTCCCCTTTAAGAGATACAAAATTAAATACAGAAATCTCACTAAATCTTTCTCCAAAGTATTTGGGAGGCTTATTTATGATCCTGAGTCAAGCTGTAAAACCCGGGATGTCATAGAAAGCAACCCAGTCCGAGATAAAGTCTGCAAGGGGAGAAGCAGGAATGGCAGTGTGATTAATTGAAGGCTCAGAACTGTCACCACTTCAGGTTTGGTCGGAGGATGTGATGTCTTCCCACAGTTACATGCCAGTCTGAAATCCTCTGCGATGCCCACTGGGCCACTTCTGTCTCAGCCCTCCCCTGTATTGTACCTCCTGTTGCTTTTCTTTTGTTTGCCACACACTGATTAACGACTCTGGGGAGTTGTGAATACCTGACTGCAAAGGACTTACAATGAGAGGTGTAAACTGAAGGCAGGCAGTGGGAGTTGGTACAGCTCCACTTGTACTAATCTGGGATAATGTATTGCTACAAGTGGAGTGTAGTAATTATATTATTGAGTTGGGCTGATTCTGCCTTTCATGTTTCACAGCTGACTATAATTTAAGTTCATGCTGTGCAAATGTAGGGGTATTAATACTTGTCTGATTAGCAAGTCAGCTCCGTTACAAATTTTAAATATAAATAATCCTGTAGGGGTTATAGGAATAGATATCTTTTCTTTGACATATCCTAAGTGTGGTTCATAATGATAAACCACCCTGAGCTGCTTGATAGATTGGGGAACTAGAGAAATGAAATCATTCCTTATTGTTAGTACTGTATAAAGTGAACTGAAGTTACAGATCCATCCTTAAGTCTTGTGTGGGTTGGTGGTTCTTTGTTTCTTTTTTGGTTTTCTTTTGGAAAAACTGCTCAGAAAGAATGGTGGTGCATTGGCACAGGCTGCCCAGGGAGGTGATGGAGTCAATCCCCACAGGTGTTCCAGAACCACTGAGGGATGTGGGCAATACTGTTGGTAGGTGGATGGTTGGACTAGATGCTCCCAGAGGTCATTTCCAACCTTAATGATTCTATAAACTCCTGGACATCCTGGTTTTGAGCACATGGACTGTTTAAAGGTAGTGATGGGACCCGGGCCACGCTGGTCCTGCAAATAAATGTTGCTGATTGTGTGTCTGGAAGAGGAGGCATGAGTCTATTTATTAGCTTTGCATAGATAAGGTCATAAAAAATGACTTTTCTATTCTGTCTTCCCTGTACAGTGCAGGCATAAAGGTATGTACGATAGCTGCAGCGTTGGGCAAAGTGAAGGAGACAGAATGATATCACTGAGTCACTTATTTCCCTAATTTGCCAGGTTTGCAAAATACTGCACGTATGTGGGAGGACAGGGCAGTTTCTTGTTCAGGCTTGTGCTTCATTTTTCAATAAAGACGCTTTCTCTTTCCAATGCAAGATAAGATCCCCTGATAATTGACACTATGCTTTCCCCCTTCTGTGTTGTGCAGTAGGTGTGAATCCCTTTGTTAGCAGATGATGGATTTTTGACGTGTTCTGTAAACTTACTGACAACTGGTCATCACAGCCAGGACTCTGAAACTGTGATTGAAACTGTAGAAAATAAACCAAGGGTAACAAAACCCTTAACAGAAGGGATGTACTAAAAAATAGGAATTAATAGCAATTAGAAATTTATATTTAATTGCTAGATACAGCGTAATTTTTATGTTTTGACATTGTGATGTATGTTTGTGAACATTATCTTTGTGTCATTAATCCTCACTTGAGGAAAATGCTATTTGTACTGGCAGGCAAATCCAAATTTGCAACTACATGTAAAGATAAATAACATTTGAGACTAAAACACCAGTGAAGTTTAACCTACTATTTACATTCTGGCATGTAACTCTCATCATCTGAATTCAGTAACTAGGAGATGAACAACTACATATGTTTTAAGGTTTCCAAGGCTTCAGCAGAAGTCATTCCATGTTTTCAGGTTCTGGCTACCTACAGACAGGTTGGTATGGCTCTGGTCAGTGATCAGTCTGATCTATCTGAGTAATGGGAATAGATGGGGTGCCAGAAAAGGGTAGGCAGTGATAAAGAGGGAGGGACAGAGGGAGGGAAAGAACTGAGACTCTATAGGACTCAGTCTGCAAAAACTGGCGTAACGAGGAGGAAGATCACCTTTCCCAAGCTCCAGTACTCTAAGCTGAAAAATCAGCTTTGAAATGCTGACAATTAGTCAAGCTTTAGTCATTTTGGTAATTTTTTTATTAAGTGTTCAGTTTCTCAAACTGCAAAAGGCACGCCAGCAATTCCCTCCTGGACCAACTCCTCTCCCATTGCTTGGAAACTTGTTGCACTTGAACTTTCAGTTTCATCGGGATCTTCTGATGGAGGTATTTATTTTCAGATACTCCTAATTGGTTAATTTTTGTCACAACTTAAAGCTGATACATTAGCAACCAAATGACATTTGTAACTCTTAGGAGAGGGGCAGATAAAGTGTGAATCATAGAATATCTTGAGTTGCAAGGGACCCCACAGGGATCATTGACTCCAACTCATCTTTATATATATGTATGAAGATGAACTTGATTCCTATATTCAGGTTATGTGAAATGAACTGGCTTCACAATAAGCTCAGTCCTCTGTGATTCTTAAGAACCAAACAAAGTTGTGGATAGGGTTTCTGACTCATTATTTAGCTAGGAGAATACTGAGTTAAAAAGATGCTTCTTCACTGCTGATAACTCAGCAGGGAGGTGTCACTGCCTATAGCAGGGGAGCTGAAACTAGATGATCTTAAATGTGCCCTTCCAATCCAAACCATTCTGTGATTCCATGATTCTAACTCCAAATGTGTTACTTGAGGAGAAATAAGTGACTGCTGTGACCAAGTGGATGTAATTCTGGTGGTGCTTTACACAGAGTCTACCATCTTTTCTGTATCACTGTGGGAGTCCCATTCTTGCATGAAGCTCTTTTTCCATTATTAACTGAATTTCTTCTGTCATACTCTTGTCTCTGCTTGGGGGTTTCTACTGTCTCCAATGGTCAGTGCTCTTTGTATTGTGACTTAGCTGCAACACACTGCAGAGCTGTTGACTAATTTGTTGTTCCACCTTCTCTCCTGGAGCACACAGAGGAAGCAGGTTTAATCAGTTGGCTTCCTCTTGCAACAGAAGGGTTACCTGGAGGCACAGAACCCCTGAGATGTGCACAGTGTGGCTGTTCTATTAGCTAGTACAAACTTTGGGACTGGATATGACACAACCTAAAATGCGAAGTTTGCTTTGTTTTGGTGCCATGTTGCTGCAGCCTGTGCTTTGAAAGGAAAGTCACTTCCTCAGGGTCATTACAATTAGCTACTGGAAGCCTCAGAAAAGCAAGTCTGCTTCTAGCTGTAATTCTATTCATAGGTATGATGTACACAGCATGAAACTGGCCAGTGAATAAATTTGGCCAGTGAATACCAAGTGTGGTATCTACTGGAGGTGTATGGAGCTTCACGTGTTCTCTTCTGGCAACTCTCCCATCTACAGCTGGCAAAAACTTATGGCAACATATATACCTTGTGGTTTGGGTGGACCCCGGTGATCATACTGAATGGATTTCAAGCAGTGAAGGATGGCATGACGACACACCCTGAAGATGTTGCTGGGAGAATGGTATCTCCTTTCCTCAAAGCAATGGCCAAAGGAAAAGGTGAGATTTTTCTTCACAAGGATAAATAATGCAGAGTAATGTTGACTTTAAACACTTCCGCCTCAGCCTTGTCAAACCCTCTACCCTCCCATTCAGAATGCTCTCCCAATGGATGCTGCCCAAATCCCCTATCAGCCCTCATGCATCGCCTGTTATTTGTTGTGATGCCTTTTATCCTGAGCTTTCCCAAGCCTGGGAAACACTCCAAATCAGGTTATTTCTAGGTGACTTTTTTCTCTGTGTTCAAGATGTGTGCAATCTTAGCTCAGGACTCTGCAATCTTGCTCTCTTCATGGAATAATCTATCCTGCTGCAAGGGATTTTGCTGCACGTTCCATGAACACAAAGCATCCTGGTAGGTTTGGCAACTACGTGTAATACATGTGGCTGCCAAACACCTTCCATGTAGTTTGGATATATTGGGCTATGATTTGTGATTACTGAAATTTGACCACCTAAAGATACTTCTATCACAGTGTGCTCCCTGATTTACTCCATATATTTCACAATATACTATTTCTGAATGAATCATTTGTGTCTATGGTGAATGTTAATATGCCAGGGAATGCTCTCAGGTATTTTACTGGCAAGTGGTCGCTCGTGGAAGCAGCAGAGACGCTTTGGTATAATGACTCTACGCAACCTGGGAATGGGGAAAAAAGGCCTGGAGTACCAAGTGCAAGAGGAGGCTGCTCACCTGGTGGAGCTCTTTAGGAACCTGAAAGGTATCTATCTGCTGTGAAATTATACATTTTCAGTCCTGGATCCATACCTTCAGCATGAAAGCTTACCCTCTTTCTAGGGTCAGAGTGGGTACAGAATGGGATATCCAATTCTGAAGCCTGAAGAGCAGACTCAGTCTGTTATTATAAGTGGGAATTTCTTAAAAAGCTCTTTCTAAACTTACTGAAGTAGCAAACTTCTGAAATCCCTCTTCCTTGGGTTTATCATTTATATATCATTTACTGAATGAAAAATAACATGGTGTCATTGGTGTCATGACAATTACGTGGCAAAGTCAATCATGACTTTTCCACAGAAGGTAGCTAAAGAGTATTGCAGAGATGAGTCCTTTTTCTAAATCCCAACGATGCCAAGTGCCATGACATAAATTGGGGATTTTAGTGTCTGTCTGGCTAAATGACTATTGGCAATAGACCCAAAAGCAGGAGGTGAGAGGGGAACTTCAGCAGATGATCTGGCTCGGTGTAGCATCCAAGCCAGGATCACTTCCATCCAAAACATTTTTGACAGATGTCTGTCTCATATCTTTAAAAAAAATCATCAGAAATAACTACAGTTTCAGATGTGGAGAGTATGCAAACATTTTGTTCGCAGTTTCTATCCATCTATTCTGCCTCTTTAGCCTTCCCTAGCACAGGAAGGGCTATGAGATTGTTTTAGAGCTATGCTCCAAGACTATGTATTATTTTTGTGAATACACATTTAT
This sequence comes from Lagopus muta, assembly GCF_023343835.1. Lineage (NCBI taxonomy): Eukaryota > Metazoa > Chordata > Aves > Galliformes > Phasianidae > Lagopus > Lagopus muta. The sequence goes on from NC_064441.1 coordinate 8,347,124, forward strand.
GCCACATCTGTCCCCATTCATGCCCCAGCTCAGTAAATGGAGAATTTTATGCAATCTCTATTATTTTCTTGTTCTGTTTGTGTAAGGAACAGCTGAAGAAAGCACTGAAAGTGAACTCTAGTTACTGTGTTTGCAGGAAGACCTATGGACCCTTCTTTTCCTCTTTTCCACTCTATTTCAAATGTAATCTGTGCTGTGGTTTTTGGATATCACTTTTCTGATGAGGACAAAACCTTCCACGAGCTGATCAGTGCCACAGAGAAGATATTTAGTTTTGCAGGCAGCTTCATTTATCAGGTGCGTAAATAACGGGTTGTTTTTTTCTGAACTAGGTCAGAAATGAAAGGGCTGTTACAAAAATAGGCCTTCAGTACATGAAGAACTTTTTGCAACAGCACAAAAACAACGTATACGTTCTCTGACAGTCCCAAGATTCAAGTTTTGTCTGAGATTTTTTGTTAGGTAGCCCCCACAATGAAGGCCAACTTTGCATCCAAATTTTCTCCATGAGTTACATTTTGATGTTTGCATCAGTGAATAAACTGGGTAATGGGGATTTTCAATGGCATGACAAATTCCACTGATATTTGAGTTTTGTAGGACAAAGGAAACCAAAATGTTGATGAGGGAGTAAACCTTCAACAAATCTATCATGTGATAGTAATGCTATTCAGGTCACCTGTAGTAAAGCTGCTATTTAAGCAGATAGAAGGAATGTCTCTTTAGTCCTGCCTCAGTAATATGGAAGGCTTCAGACAAGGTTCAGGATACTCTCTAAAACCGCACAGTGCAAAGACAAATTATAAACTGTGTCAGGAAGTAATGAGACAAATGTCTGCTACAAGCTTATAACATTAGTGTAATTAATTAGGGAAAAGAGACTGGTGTAAACTAACAGATAACAGGATGAAAAAGGCAACGGGACCCTTGAGTGTTTCCAGCAATACCTTCCCTTAGATCCAGAGAAGTGTCTTACTGGGTTCTGGTGTGTAACCACTGCTGGTGTGTCACTCCTGCAGCTGTATGAAATCCTCCCCTGGCTGATGTGCCGTCTCCCCGGTCCTCATAAGAGAGTGTTGTCTTGCTATGATGTCCTGAGTTCTTTTTCAAGGATGGAGGTCAGAAGACATGTGGAGAGAGGGACACCAGATGAACCGCGGGATTTCATTGACTTCTATCTGGCTGAGATAGAGAAAGTAAGTGTTCATTCTGCCTGGTCGCACACTGATGGAGTATGTAGGGCCAAACAGACAAGGAAATCAGCCATTCTGAAGCCTTATTGTAGTCTGTTGTATTTCATAGGCTTGTTTACACAAACAATGCCATAATAAGCCTGCTTCTCTTCCTCCCTGCCCAGGTTATTCATTTCTCTAGCAGGAAGTGTCCCATGAGCTAAAGAAGCTCTGTTAAGGACACAGTGTTTTCTGATTCAAACTTTGTCATTTTGGAATACCTTTGGAAGCTAAGAAGCAACTTGAGGTACCTAAGAAATATCTCCTGGAGGTGATGATGTATATGTAGCTACTACCTCTGGTCATCATCTTTCAGCTATTCAGGCTGCCATGCTCTCAATGTTGGCACATGGGCTCGGGAAGAAGGCCATACATCCTTTTTACAATAGATATGAGTGTCTCCTACAAGATTTACTAAAATAAACACTTTAGAGGCAAAGATGCATCTTTTCACCTGAATTTTCTCTAATGGTTTTCTCTTTTACTCATTATAAGAAAAAATACTTGGATACCTTTTTTCCACCACTTGACATCTATCCTAAACTAAGAGAGGACACGATCCTCATCATCTCTTGTTAAGATTCTTTTGTTCAGATGCTTTATTCTTTCTTATTTACTGCCCTGTTTGATACCTTACTGTGGAGACCAAGGCACAGGGAGTGACACATTGTGGGCCACGTGTTTAGAAGTGCACTCTGGGCAAACTGTAAAAGCTGCTGCTACTTTTTGCATAGAATCCTAGAATTGTTAAGTTTGAAAAAGACCTCTAAGATCACCAAGTCCAACCATCCATGTATTGCCCAATATTGCCCAATAAACCTCATCCCTTAGTCAATAGGCGTAAGCCTGCCTGTTTCTTTTCCCTTTTACAATGAAATAATATTTCATCTCATGAAAAAGAGCAATGCAGACTTACAATGTACATTTGAGAAATGGTTCATTTCTTAGTACCTCATAGTCAAAAACTGTAACTCTGAATATTCTTTGTGCATGTTTCTCAGCTGCTTCTCAGGCAGAAGACATGAAGGATGATCTAACTTTTATGGTTTAACTTCAACTTTTTATCATAATCTACAGTCTAAAGATGAGGACAAGCCCAAGTATGATGAAGACAACTTGGTGCATGTTATAAATGATCTTTTCCTCGGTGGATCAGAGACCTCAAGCACAACCCTGTACTGGGGACTGCTCTATATGGTAGTTTATCCAGATATCCAAGGTGAGAGAGATTTTTCTGTGAGATACTGTGAGTACAACTAGTGTTAATGGCGGAATGTGAAGAGTTGAATGCAGAAAAGCCATTAGATGAGCTTGGCTCTGACCCTCTGAGAACACTAAAGCCAACTTGCTAAAATTACAGCAGCAGAAGAAAACAGAGCCCTGTCCTCTGAGCTGACCAAACCAGGTGGCTGAATGGTTCTCTTCCATTTCTGGCACAGCACAGTGCAAAGCACACCAATACTCCTAACATGCCACCGGATTCCATGATCTCTTACTGGCCAAACTAGTTGGTCAAACCTTGGCAAGTTTTAAAGGGCTGCCAGCTGCCCTGAGGAAGGCCTGTGGTTCTGACAGAGTCAGCTGCCTCTTCCTGTAGGGTTAGACTGATTCTAGTGGTGTTTGTTCAGCATTGCCATACTAGGATCAACTCTGCTTAACTCCTCTCATGCACTGAGAGTATCCAAGATGTTTATGTACATTTTGAAAGAAAGATTTAGATTTTGAGAAAAAGGAAACCAAGCAATCCCTAAATACCTTCAAAGTCTGAAGCTGAGTGGCACGTCCTACACTAACCAAAGATGCAGAGAGGGAAACATCAGAGCTGGGATAAGTGTGGTCCTTGGTTATGATTCTGGGCCACACAGTTTTTGTTGTTGTTTTGTTTTTCTCTTGAGTTTTACTTTCACATATTAAATTGAGATATTGTATGTTAAAGACTTAATATACTATGCTGAGATACTGAATGTTCCTATTTCTCTAAGAAAAAGAAAGCTATTGAAACATTTGGTGCATTTTTCCCATTTCAAATGGTGAATATTTTTCTCCATAGAGAAAGTGCAGAAGGAGCTGGATGCTGTTTTGGATCCTTCCCAGACCATCTGCTACGAGCACCGGAAAAAGCTGCCCTATACGAATGCTGTGATCCATGAGATCCAGCGCTTCAGCAACATTGTCTTTGTTGGTCTGCCCAGGGTGTGTGTGAGGAACACAACATTGCTGGGTTACCCTGTCAAAAAGGTACGGATGTTTCAATTTAACATCACCTCTTCTGCCTATAAGCTGTTCTCCACATAACCCAGGAGTATGGCCCCTGGTTACCTGCTGTGGGTTACCACTAGAAGTGTCATTAAAACTAGCATTAGAAGTGGTCACCATCATGCCGTTGTACCAAAATCAATACTATTAATTCCCATTGACATGGCTGCAGGGCTGGAACTGATAATTCCCAATAGAAATTGACAAACAGCTCCCATTTTCTAGGAGGATAATCCTCTAACCACGTGATATCCGCTCACTGAAAAGAAATGGCAACGAGGCAGTAGTAACTGATAGGTGAAGTGAGCCAACAGAACTGTATCAGTCGTTTCTTCCTTGCAGGGCACCATCGTTATTCCAAACATAGCATCTGTTCTCTATGATCCCGAGCAATGGGAGACACCTCGACAGTTCAACCCTGACCACTTCCTGGATAAAGAAGGAAGCTTTGTAAATCGAGACGCCTTCTTACCGTTCTCGGTAGGTAAGTACACCAGCACTTTGAGTGCCCCAGTAGATTAGACGAAGGATACAGAAGAGTGAGTATTGCTTCAGACAGCACCTTATATCTCCACTATTTGCTGCTTTTAAAGGATAGTACTGACTCGGTATCTGCTGACAATTCTGTGCTGTCAGGCCCCACAGTGCTCTTAGGACACTGCAGTGGGAATGCCACTTGAACTTCCTAGGTTTGCAGCATGTTGCAGTCATCCATTGGTGCTGATTTATTTTTCCTGTATTATTCTTCAGATGTATTTTTTCCCTGATAAGCAATGTGTCTCCTGTGTGCTGGAATTGCTTGCAATCCCTTCCAAAGGAACAAGCTGAAAGAAAAAACAGAAATTCATCCTCATATACAAAGTTTCTCGTTACAGAACCAAAAATCCAGTTGCAAAATAAGGGAAGCAAGATAAAAGCACAGTTTGGGATCACATTCAGCAGTTAAGTTCCTACTCTGACAGTCTGGTTCTAGTACCTCTGCTGACATAGCAAGGTAGTCACTTAAATACCTTTCCAGGAGTAGTTTCTTAGTGCAAATGGAATAGCTGGCTTTTGTTTTTCCTCTATCTGTCTGCTGATCTGGAAACGTGAATGTATTGTTCACTTGTTTACTTTATATGGTTTCTGTGCCATTCATACCTGCTGGTTCCAGGAAGGAACACTTGTCAATTAACAGTAGGCCTCTTGCTTTGCCTGCACATGACCAAGTTTTGTTCAGCTGCAAACGCCGTTGCTAGGTAATTTTGACCCACTGACTTTAAGTCACTAAGAAAGCACGTACGAACTACTAGCAGACTGTTTGGGACTGACCATGAAGCTCAAAATATCCTATAAGAGGAAAGTCATTTTCGGCCACATTGAGAAAGAAATGACGGTGATACCTCAGGGCTTTTTGTTTGATGATGCATTTTGTTCCTGACAGTGGAAGGGAACTTTTTGAGAAAGAATTCAGGAAGTTTTAGTTCTGTGGCTTTCAGGAACCTGGCCGCGAACAAAACAGTTCCCTTTGCTTACAGCAAGAATGAAAGAAGTGACTGTCAAATAAGTTCCTAGATCTCACTGTCCTTGCCTTCTTCCTCCCGCAGGGCACCGCGTGTGTCTGGGGGAGCATCTGGCAAGGACCGAGCTCTTCATTTTCTTTGCCAACCTGCTACGGGCATTCACCTTCCGGCTCCCTGAGGGAGTGACGACCATCAACACGGAGCCCATTTTTGGGGGCACGCTGCAGCCCCACCCCTACAAGGTTTGTGCCATCCCACGCTAGGCTGCAGCCATCACAGACCACCTGCACCTCAGTGAACTTCCTCTCAGACATATAAATGTTCTTTGATCAACCAGTATATTGACACTAGTCTATCGCAGCACTATTCAGAAAGTGGAGACAAGCCAAGATCCAGACCACCAGTACTTCTGGTATGGTCCTTGTGAAGGTCCCAGGCATTCTTGCAAGGATCTATTATTTTTTTTCACTTTTGGAGAGCATCCGAAGAAAGACACCATGGCTCCCAGTTGTGAAGATTGCATTCTGTGCCTGCCTGTCCTAGCCAAGTAGGATTGCCATGGAGCTCACTATTGAGCAAATGTCAGTGTGACTAAACAGAAGACCTCAGCAAGAGCTGAGCAGGCATCATTTCTATGAGTAGTCTGACCTCAAGGCATTTGACACTGGAAAGTGCACATTTAAAGGCCTACTTTGGTTTTACTATCATGAGACACTTTAATTTGTTGGCAGGTTGGAAATAAAAGAAAATAAAATGGGAACACATTGGAATATGAGTACATTAATGTCTGAGTTTGAGGTAAGCATCTCCCATGGATAAGACAAAAAGAGTCAGTGTGAATTCAAGTGAAATTTCACAATTACTAACAGTGTGAATGTGCAACTCAGCAGTGTAATCGTTGTTATAATGTATTGCCAGTTTGTTTTGTCATTTTTAAAAATTTGTTTTTTATGATGTAGAATCATGCTGACTTTGTCTGGGTTACTAAAAGGTTGGGACCTTCAGCTCTGTAATCAGACCTTCACTCATTGAATGAACACAGTAACTGGCAGTAGAAGACCTTTATCAACCCTGCTTGGAAGAGGCATAAATGCAGGGTGAGATACTCGCTTTGCCAGTGGATTTCACTGCTAACTGTTCATAGCAGAGGAATGCAGAGATTTTGGAAGACAACATCTGGAGCCTTTCTGAACACGCAGATGTTTCCCATCTTTCTGGGCCCTTCTCTTCATTATAACCTGTACTGCACTTCCAGTCCTCCATTCAATCTCATTGCAATCTCTCCCTCACAATTTTCAGTTCCTGCTCCCATCTACTCCTTATCCACATAAACTCTATTTCAGGATTTGCCTTCTCTTTTGGTTTCCCACCACTTACATACCCTTTCATCACACCAAGGTTCTGTGCCCTCTTACACTTTTCTGCACAAGTATTATCGACACATCAGTGATGAGCTGAAAACCACAACCAGTGAGTTATAGGTGGCGTTTGGAAGATATCCTTTTTCCTTCTTTGTGGTTCTACACCATAAAAAGGACACCATAGTAACTACAGAGGCACTGGAGGTAGCTCAGAGTAAGAAAATATAAATGAAGATTTGATGCAGGAATTCTGAAAGATCTTTTTTCTAACGTAGTTGCTTATAGGCACTGATCCTATTCAAGACAGTTTAAGCATGGAGGTGACAGCCAAGTTCATCTGTAGCTATGACAAGGCAAATTGCTAGTGTTCTTGAGTCCAAATCACTTTTGAAAAGGATTCAAATCTTGGAGTTCAGTAGAGCTATAATCCCCGCTATAAACTTAGCATTAAACTCGTATGAGGACCACAAGTGTTTTTATACTGGGGTATAAATTATTTGGAATTAAATCACTGTGGTACATACGAACTTCCTAAGTTTAAAATGGAGAAGAATGTTACTAAAAAGAAGTGATAGCTACTGAAAGTCATGCTGAGATGGACCAGATCCTGGCACTGCTCCACTGCAACCCAGTATCAGCAGGCTGGAAAGGAACTCAGAACAGTAGTGGGTTTCACAATAGCAATAACTGCCATGAATAATCCAGCCTGCTGACTACATGCTGTATGAATTGCATCTCTTGCTGCCTTTGCCCACTCTTCTTGTCATCTTGCTACTCACTGAAGAGGCTTAATGAGAAGAGATGTTCTCATGGTCTGGAACATTATGTCCTCTGACACTCTCTTAGAGAACAGCTCTGCTTTCCCTCCCAGTGATCATTTTCTCTGTACTTGTCCAGAGTTGCAGACACCCAGCTCCTAGATTGGCTGAGAGATGTGCAGAATATGAGGACACAGCTGAAGTCATTCCAACCCAGGTGCTGGAGAGATAGAATAGCAGTGAGTGGTGGGACCATGGAAGAAACCACTGCTTCCACGTTGTGCTGAGGGTTTTTAGCCGTGTTATTTTCAGGCATCCCTGGTTACTACTGTCCTTTAGCACTTTGTTGGTGGCTCCTAGAGGTGGACTCCATGTGCCCCAGTATGGTGAGCCATGAGAGCTTTGTGCCTGGCTGTGCTTGGCACAAAAAAAACCCACAAACCAATCTGAAGGAAACTGAGTTGGCTCAATTGGATTCCCTCATCCCCTGCCCACAGCCCTTCCCATTCCCCTCCTGCCTCTTCAAGTGCTGCATTATTTCCTGATCCCCTTGTCATCGCTGGTTACAGACCCTAGGCACACACCTGCATTACACCATCAGAGACCTGCCAGGTAGGAAGGCATACACCCTGGTGCCGATGACTGGGGTGGTGTAACATTTAAGTGAAGTGACTAACCCTCCACCCCATCTATTTTTTAATATTATCAATGTCAACCACAGCCTCAAGTCTCCGAGTTGTGGTAGCTTTGTCATCCTTAATAACATGGTTTAGAAGAGTTTGAAACCAGTTTGCAGGCATTTATTCAAGTGAAAGATCCCCAGCTGGATCTATTGTTTTCTAAACCACTACAATTCCTTTGGGAAAAAGCCAGATCATGTCATAGAACCAAGGAGGTGGCTGCTCTGCTTAATATCTGCAGGACAGCAGGAGTCTGAAAGCAGAAGCCTACAGGATTTATACTGCTGGACATGAGAGGAGAGAGCTGCCCAACTTTATATGGTGCCTAGTACTGCAAAAGTTCCAGTTAAGGACAACATTGCCAAGTTGTCTGATACTGACATCCTCTACTAATTATTTTTTTTTCTTCTGTTTTTGTTTCATGGGAGGGTTTTCCAAGACACCAATATTTCAGGCTGGATATTTGCAAAAATTTATTCTCAGAAAGAGTGGTGGTGCATTGGTACGGGCTGCCCCAGGAGGTGGAGAGGGGGGGGTCACTCTGCTTGTGACCCAGAACCATGGACATGTGGCACTGAGGGATGTGGTCTAGAGCAGTCACATACATGGGCTGATGGCTGGATTAGATGATCTTATTGGTCTTTCCAACCTAAATGATTCTATGATTAGCCTAACAACCATATGGCAGGTGGTGTGTTGAACTTCAGGGCAAACTATTTATCCTGGCAAAAGGAGAAAGCAGCAAGTAGAGACGAAAAGAACCTTGTATAAAAGCTTGGTAGAGTTTGCATCCCTCCAAAGATTAAAACCAAATGTTTTCTCTTCTGTTCAACAAGCTGTTTAGGAAAATGGTGCGTGTCAAAGGCTCAGGTGTGTTGTCCCTGTTGATGCTCCTGCGTATGAAATTGTGAATCGATTTCTTGTAGTGGGGGAAACTGACGTTGATGGGATTCCACTTTGAAAAATCCTTCTGTTGTACAACCATAGCACATTGGGGAAATTTTTTCTGTAGTTTTGAGGCCTAAAAAATTCTGTGCGCACAGAAGCCAACAGAAGGAGAAACATTCACCATGTCTCCAATGGAAGGTATCAAATGCAACACAGACGGAGATGGCTTAAAAGAACCAGAAGGAGCGGCACAGCATGTCTTGTTGGTAAGCTGTTTAACTCCTCACTGCACTCACTCCTCACTTGCTTCTGTTCAAATTTAATCAGATGAATTTTCAGCAGGAAAATTCCCTTTGGGCTGTTTCACACCGACGCAGTGCTTCTCATTTGTCCCGTTCTAACAACCTTTCTTAATGCCTATTGTGTGCTGTCAAAATGGAGCACTGACTAGTGGAACTATCACCTGGCACAGAATGGCTGTGCTTATGCTTTCTGCCATTCACTCCACATTAAAATGGTTCAATATATCACATTTCAATCTGTTGCCATAATCTTCTATTTTCCGTTTGAAAATCTTACTTCCAAGCAAAACCTTGACCACGTGCCTGCTGAAACATAGCTGAGACTGGAAAGAGATGGTCATTCAACTGGGAACCCTGAAGCATGAGCTGAAATGCACTTAATGTTATCCACTTCCCTCTGAGTGAAAGTCTTGCTGCTGGCTCTTTTCAAAGCTTAATTTATTCATTTGCTAGATGTCTTCAGGTGATAAAAAAACATTGTGAATGGCAAATCAGATTTTCTTCGGTGAAATTTCTGGTCAAAACAAGAGATAATGCGCTGATCGAATCGGGGCTGCACGCATTTCCTGTAATGCTTTGTTAAGAAGCCACGAATCATCAGATGTGAGATCTGCATTCAAGCTCATGCTGTCAGAGCAGCCTGAACTGGGAACTGAGGATAACCCAAGATGAGGAAATTCCTCCCCATAAAATTAATATGCTGTAAATGTCATTGTCTGCCCGCCTCTTCTTTCTACATTATGCCCATTGTTTCTTACTGTTGTGAAATATCATGTTAATACCATTTGCAGCTGACTTAAATTTCAGGAAACAACCTGCTTCAGTGTCATTAAAGAACTAGTTAATGGAGAGCTGGAGATAGGTCAAGTGTTAAAATATTTCAGTTCCAACTTGGGAAAAATGCAGTTAATATACCTGCAAAAATCACACTGAGCTCAAATGCTCAATGGAAAAAAGAGGTTTATAGCTGCATGTGCAGAAATGCACTGAGGAATAAAGCAAAGGCACCTGTTTGAGAGTATGACTGTGTAGGGAATATAACTTCTGTGTGTCTGTAACAGCTCATACTATAGAGCAGACAGATCAGCTAAGCCATATGATGTAGGGATTGGAGGATAAAAGATGGTCTGAAGAATGGCTCTGCCAAATTAACTCAAAGCACTGCAACCAACACAGCTGGGTATGTAAGCCAAATGGATGCAGGTCTGGGTGCTATGATTTGTGACAGTGAGTCACTTTGTGAGATCAGATTTGTGGATCAAAACCATACCTAAAAGTATCAGTTCTTTAACCTTTTTCTGACGTACAGTGAGTTTCATTTCATCCTTACACCCAAGAATTTTGAGATGTCTCTCTAGCTTTAAATCACACCGTTAGAAGTTGTTCTCATTTATTAAGGTAAATTACATAACTATGCCCTTTTTCTCCTTAATGGTAACTCAGCACAGGAGGTCAATGCACTGTGAAGTGCATCTGATCAGCTGTATCGTGAGGATGCCCTCTCTGAGATCAAATCTTACAGAGGCAACAGGTTTTGCTTGCTTTTTTTTTTGTAGCTCGGGTGAGTACAATCCAGTTCACAGAAATGGTTTACAAAAGAACATTGAGGGATGAGTTTATGATTCCATAGGAGTTCAGAGAGCACAGAGCCAATGCACAAGAAGGCAGTGTGTGGAGACAGGAGTTGGACTTGATGATCCTTGTGGGTCCCTTCCAACTCGGTGAGTTCTATGAGCATATGAGCTGAGAGGACGATTCCTTGGTATTCTTGCCCATGCCTGCCACTAAAATCCAAGCTGCAATGGGGACAAATGCTGTGAAATATATGGAGCAGAATGGAGAATTCAGATGCCCTTAGGAGATTCAAGGGGCTGTCAGGTATTGTCATCAGAGCCATGGAGACTCAGAATGGGGTCTGGTCTGAGGTAGGACCTGCCATTCTTGCCTGATAGATAAGGCAATGAAGAGAAGACCCAGAGGAGACCTGGAATCAGACTGCACAAGGCATCTACTTCACTTGTTTTCTCCACCTTCATGATTTCTGTGATCATTTCTAACACTGCAATCACCAGAATTCAGCATTTTTCTTTTAATCCTGAGCTTTGCTAACTGCTGTGTATTCAGGTGAATCAGAGATGTCTCTATAGGGACAAATCCACACCAGGTAACATTAAATATCAGCCCTGTGGGATGCCAGTAGGCCAATTTGGGCATCCATGAGGCCCCACTAGTTTGCAAGGAGTTTTCAGGGCTTTATGATCAAGTACCAGGTAAGACTTGAGAAGCTTACCCACCTGCAGTGTTGTTGAGTGTGAATAGGTTGGTGAACCAGGGAACAGCCCATACTGCCATGTATCAGCACTCAATTCCCGCAGAGGGGGCTCTTGTAGGTAGTTTCTTCTGAAATGCTGATGTGTAGCAGAGCATGCAGAGTTGATCATATCACTACAGAGGAATGAGGAAATAAACCTTCTTGAAAATACTGATTGAAATGATACAGCAAGATTATTTGGAGGAAAAAAAAGAAAAAGATAAAAGACGCAGCTTCACCCCTGCTTTAGAAAGCTTTGTTTCTATTTCTTTGTGATTTGTGTTTCAGACAGAGGATTACCTATCCTCTTATCACCCAAACTGCCATTTCTGCATGCTTTCACTAGATTTGGGTTTCTTCGTCTGTTATCACTCTCAAAAGAAGCATTGGTATGGCCTTACATAGCAGAGTCTGGAAAATACTGATTACTCAGACTTTTTCTCGCCCTCAAAGCAGTTATTTCCCTATGAGCAACATGTGGAGAACACAACTCAGAGGAAGAATGAATGATGTGCTTAATTTGGGTACTATTTCCCAGTCTCCTGTAAGCACCTTTGGTTGTATGCAGCTCTTTGCAGGAGAACCAAGGAAGAAACTGCTTGAAGATTGTATCCTGCAGATGTAAAAAGCCTAATACAAAAGAGTCCTCCAAGGGACAGAAAATTAAAAATATAAACACCACAAATGCAATATGGTCAATAGAAAATACAAAGAATCCAGGAATGAGCCACAGGACAAAACATGAAAGCAGAAAAGGCTGCAAGCCAGCTACAGCAGCAATTAGATCCCAGCTGACTGGATGGCACTGTAGCAGAAGTCTCTACAGACAGCCTGCCAGTGGTCAAGAGGCTCAAGAGACTCAAAGGGTTCTTTCGTTTGCAGTCTTTCAGGTTAGATCTTTCAGACATTTTGGAAAAAACACAGATTCTGTGAACCACAGCTTGAAGTCATCTGGATGATGGCTGCACATGCTGTCACGTCTGCTGTACTCATCTCACCCCTTTCTTGCTTGAAGATTAAAGGCAACCCCAGTTCTGTGACTTGATGAAGACAATCTGGTTTGGGTTCTCCATGACCTCTTTTTGGCAGCAAGATGAACTACACTGGCTACTTTGCAGTGGGCACGGCTCCATATTTTGTCTCAGCCAAGAGAAAAGGAGAAACTAACAAGTCCCATGTAAAACCATCTGGATGGTGCTCTCTCAAAGAGCACGCCAAGGTCAGCACAAAGACATTACGAATGAAGTGCAAAGGTAAACATTTGTAAAACTGCATCCACATGGAAATTCGTACCCTTGACGAGTAGACAAACACATCTTTGGTTTGCTGGGAATCACAGATGCATCCAGGCTTGTTAGCTTCATCTTGTTGCACTGTACCCTTGCACAAAGTATTCACTTTTTTCCACTCTTTGAGAGTCAGAAGGAAGGCCAAGAAAGGTGGCACGTAACAGGACTGTGAGAGGACACTCTCAATTCAGAAACAGTCACAGTCAAAGTGGCATAAGTGCTGCTTTCAACAGCTGTCACAGAGGTCCTTCTCTACTGACGAGTGGTCTATTTCATTGAATATTATTGGAAAAAGATGCATCTCTTACAAAAGAGGAGGGATTTTTCCCATCCATGACTAAAGTGCCCCATGTGGGTGCTAGTGCAGGGACAGCCCACAGGAGAAAACTTCCTGCTGATCACAGGAAGGGTTACATGTCAGTGGTTAAATCTGCAGAAAGGATGGAGTTTTAATTTTCCATTTGAAGGTGAGCATCTGCAGAAAGTGAGCTAGGAATGCATGACAGCATTGGTGCCCAAAGGTCGAGCCCTGACTCCCACCCATCATGGGGATGCTGACCAAACTTACATCCATCCTTATGCTATTTGGCAGTTAAGTGAGAGGCAATTAGCTGAGAATGTTTCAGTGCATTATTAAGAAACCGTCACCAAAGTGCTTAATATAATTTCTGTTCAGAGTAGTTCTCTGCTTCTGGTCACCAAAGCATTTAACTGAGAATGCGTTCATAAGAAAAATACAAGTAGGAAGGACTGTGAGGAGTAAGGAATTCCAATAAAGATTCATGCTGCAGCTAAAACCATCAACCAGGGTGTGCCAAAAGGGGTGGTTCTGCTAACTTTGTCCTTGACTGTGTTCTCACTCTGCTTCTGCTGCAGTAGTGAGACAGCAGCCAGGAGGTGAGCGTGTTCAGACTGCTGAGCTAGCAGAAACCCATTCCTGCCACCAATAACAAAGGACTTTCCCTTAGATCAGCTGGATGAAGTCACCCAGTTTATGGCTCTCTGGTCGCAAGATGCAACCCTGGTGAAAGAGAAACAAGGGGATGGGACCATTTGTTTTCAAGGCATCTTGCTTCTAGGTAGATTGCAGATTGATTATAAAATGAAATCACATGAAGCAGCTTGCCCAGAATCACACGAGATTTGTATGTAGCTCAGCAGGGAACAGAACTAGTTTTCTAATGTTCAGAGCAAGATATCAGTCTTATCCTCACTGTGATACCTCTTCCATTCTTCCTGCTCACTCTGTGCATTGTCCAAGGGGTGCATTCTTTTGCAGCCCATCTGTTTGCTTGGAACTGGACATTGTTCACTTGCACGTACTGTCCAAGTGCTCCGATTGGCCTAAGGGAGCAGATCTGGGAGCAAAGGGCTGTGGAATAGCAGGTCACAGCTGGGTGAGGAGGGAGAGAACAGCAATGTTTTCTGGAAGTCGAATTTTTGTGGGTGTTGTCATCTTGTCTGGATTTCTTTGACATTTTTAAACATCCAGGTGGCCTCCAGAATCAACACCTCCCCCTTTCACTGGTATTCTGTGGACACTGGACTGCCAAACTCATGAATTGTTCCTAATATAATCTTGGCTCAAAGGCAAAAGTATCTTTCTGCTCTTCCCCAGCTTCAGTTTGAACACTGACCTTTCCAATTAGAACTTCCAACCATGTGTCTCCCAGTGGGACTTTAGAAAGGATTAGCATTGAATGGAAAGAGATTGTAGTAATAGTAGCAAATGCTGCAATTCACTGGACAGTCACCCAGTCAAAGACAGTGCCTGGGGAAGCCTGTAACTACAGTACAAGCTACAAGGTGGAAGGGAAGGAAACAGGAAGAATAAGCAAAACTCATTAAAGAGAGGCAGCAAAGTTTATTTGCTTGATGGCTGAATCTTTGCTGTAGTCCTTATTTTGGTGAGACTGCCATCAGCTGATTATGTCTTGGCACACTGAGGCTCTGGAAGGTTTCCTTAGAGGCCTGGCCATTGTAGGTGCAGCAAAGCGAGAGAAACTGCAGCATGCTGGAGCTCTTCCTGCTCCAGGTCCATCCTTGCTGTTAGGAATAGGAATGAATTACATTGCTTTTAGTGGATAGGACAAAGAAAAGCTTTGTTACCAGTGGTATTAAGATTTTAAAGGCTGGGCTGAGACAACAGTTCTCTTCCATAGAATTCTGCTGATCTGAGGAGGGCATTGCAAGTGTCACTTATTATTTAAGCTGATACATGCTGTGAAACAATGAAGTGGATAGTTTAGAATCTAAATGTCTAAATAAGTAAGGAGCTGCACAGAACTGGGTTAGGTGACATTTCATGTACTACAGTGTGAGATCATCATCATCAAGGCTCCCTATTTTCCTGCATATACAAAAAAAACACAGATTCTGCAGTTCTTTGGGTACTAGATAGAATCCAATTCATGGATTCAAGCACTTGTTGTTTGTTTGTTTGTTTTTTCCACCTTATTTGGGCTATTAATTAAGGTAAAAGCATAGACTTCCAAATGCTGTGAAAGCCATTCTTCAAATTACTCTCGCCTACAGAAAGCAGCCATTGGCCAAATCAAGTGACAGCAACCAGGCACCTGATCATATTTGCATGAGTTGTCAGTATGGTCAGCATATTTCACAATGCCTGGGAACATCTTTGTTTCCAACAATTGCAAAGGAGGAGGCCTGCACCTACCTCCAGAGTGACGCAGCCCTGCCTACAGATGTTCCTGAGACGTGGGTTCAGCAGCGCAACACTGACAGTGGATTCCTGAGAACAAATTGCAGAAGCCAGTGCACATGTGGAGACTGTGCCTAGCCAAACTCTTCACAGCTTTATAGACAGTCCGTCTTCACCAGTTCCCTGGAAATCACATATGCAGAAAGATGCCTCTTCATCTTTTGAGAGTTCATCACACAAAGTGCTACAACAGCTTAGAAAAAAAAAGATCACATATTCTGTGTAAACAGTTACATACGTTACGTATATAGTTACATAAGTTTTGGTATCAAGTATACATTTAGAAGATCAAAAACCACGTGCAAACATCTTTATTCGTCCCTGGAACAGATGTTCAGAAATTCTTACCTCCTTCTCCATAGAGTCACAAGCTCTAACTGATGCTGTTGCTATCTGAAATCCTAATCCTTTGTGCAAGACACCACCACATTTTCTTCCCTCCCTCCTTGTAATTAAGTCTTTCTCAACTACCCAGGGTTGAAGAGTTCAAAACTGATCTCTGATTTATGGGTGCAGAATTATGAAGAACCCAAACTCTAGCAGCTATCAGTAGTATGTGAGTACTTTGAAGGCCACTCGTGATGCTCTACCCACGTCAAATGAGATACCCCAGGCAGTGCCTATTCTTTGTCTCAACTGCCTCACTGAGTGAGACTTGGCAAGCATAATACTCAGCGTAATGGTGAGCAAACATTACCATCTAATGGCTGCTAGTGTTAATTGCAACTATAATTTCTATTTTAACAATGAAGGCACTTCCTTGTGTGAGTAATGATATGCTGAAAAAGGCAGCTGAACAATTGGAAAACAAACACAGGAAAGTAATAAAAGCAATGTTTATGATTTTGTTGTTTACATCAATATAGGAAATGTCATTTTGGGCAAGGCTTCACTTAGAAAACAAGAAGAATTGTATCCAAGGGTATTTAAATGCCACACATTTCAAACTTAGTACAGGAGAGCAAGTGATCTGAGAACTACCTGTATACTAATGGTCATCCTTCACGGGTCTTGCCTCCAAAATAAATTAAAAAAATTATGTGGGCATTTATTTCCTATAGCCAGATAAGTAATATAACTGGGTCATAGACGTGGTTAGACATAGCTCAGCTGTGACAATTCAGGCTCTAAATGAAGCTATAAAGACAACACGTCATTGTGCTGCTCGTGCTTGTATTTCCACATGCAGCTCTAACAAACCTTTCCACCACCGTCGAAGTATTCCAGCCTGTGTTAATGAGTCTGCTGTTGGCACTAACACACTTGCAGGATCTGCAAACACTTATTAAGGGTGAGACCAGGAACCACCAGAAGAGCTGGGCGCCAGGAGAGTCATGGATCCTCAATGATGCATACTTTGCTCAGGAAATTAAAGGTAATGAGTATTTGTCTCTTGTGCAGCTGCAGCATATTTAAAATATTTGTAGTTCAGATGTTTTCCAGTTGTCTTCTCACATCCTCTTCCTCTTTCTTCTGAGAAATTGTTGTTTATCTATTTTAATTGCACTTCAAAAGCCCTGTACTTTGTCTAGTACTTATTGGTGTTCATTGACAGTCACTACATAGAAACACTGTTTCACCCTAAACTGGAACAAAGCTGGATTTATGTTCCTCAGTCAGTAATATTATTTTTCTAGTAGAGCTACATAGCTGCTGTCTTTCCAACTTCACCAACTCAGTATGGATTATGTGGATTTGCACGTATGGATAAATCTCACTTGCTGGAAATCTGTTACAGCATTAAAAGATTCTTAAAGCTCATCACCTCTCATATCTGCAGGCAAAGGATGACCCACTATCTATTTTCAGACACCAACACGTTCCAAGTGACCACAGATTTCTTCATAACAGGCTCAGATGCTACAACTAGCGCTTTATGATGGCCTCCCCTCCACATGATGGTGCATCTGGAAGTGAAGGGTGAGAAATGCACGCATCTGCACTTGTACGTGCCACTGTCCTTACTCGGGCACTGTAATAGGCAAAATGCAGTTGACTCAGCAGCCCCCATCCTGCAGTGCAAGCTGTCTCGGGTACTACGAGTTCCTAAATGAAAGTCTACGTAATTTGCCTTCTTGAATACTCAATTCTGTGCTGCAGAACGGGTCCAAGAGCTGCAAGACGTCACTACCCCACCCCACGCAATTGAATGAAGTGATCAAGATGGCGGCCGGAAGTGTCGTTCTTCCACTTCCGCCGCGCTCCGCCCCCACGATGCCGGGGCGGGGAGCATGGCGTCGCTGTCGCCGCAGGAAGTGGCGGAAGGCTTTGGAGAGCGGACTCGGCGAAGCGGAAGTCGCTGAGGTGGACGGGGGTGGCGGCAGCGAGCGACGATGAACAACAAATTCGACGCGTGAGTCGGCGGTGTGGCTCAGGCTCTGCCTGCGGCTTCCATCCGCGATGAGTCACGGCGCCGCGCGCAGCCCCTTTCCCATTCCCGGCCCGGCGCCCTGGCGGAAGGCATCGCCGTGGGACGGGCCGGCCTTCTGGCCACGGTTCTCGCTCGGCTTTTCCTGCCCTCGGCAGGGAGTGGGGCAGGCCGGGAGCCCTGAGGCGTGCAGGGGGTGATGGCTGCCGCGCCTGGCTCGGGCTGTGGAGAGCCAGGGAAAGGGTCAGAAAGCTTCGGTGGGGTCTCTGTGGCTGCTGACTGCAGATCTGGGGGTCCACGCGGTGGGGTTTTTTTTTGCATTGGGTCTATGGTCCGGTACAGAGTGCTTGAATTCGTTTGCATGTGCCTGAGGAGTCTGTGTGTGCTGTCAAGTGTAGATTTCTAACCACCGGTGGCACTGCTAGCGGGAGGAGTGTATAAATAGAGGCTGCTGCTGCTTGGTTTGAAACTAATCAGCTCCAAGAAATAATGCTCACTGCCACTGTTCTTTTTCATTACCAGATTGAAAGATGATGATAGTGGAGACCATGACCAGAACGAGGAGAATAACACACAGAAAGACAGTGAGAAGGAAAAGAATGATCGAGAGAAACCACAGAGTACCACCAAGAGGAAGGTAAGGTGCTGATGGCTGTGTTCCCTCACCAGGGCATGAGCTGAGAGTTCTAGAGCTCTCAGTTTAAGGATAAAGAAAATGTCTTGGAGGACTGTGGTCGTGTTATGTTTTGTTATTGTGGTGAAGATGGCAGAAGAACTGTGTTACTCTGGTTTTGAAGTTTCAGCTTGGAACGAAGGTGCGTAATCTGGGTGGGGAGTGCTTCCTTCACAATTGTATCTAAGTGCAGCCAGGCTTTTGCTTAGATTAGAAAAAATGAATCTTTATTTTCCTGATCCCTGAAAACAAAATTTGGAAGAGGATGTGGGGAAAGGAGTAATTGACAGAGGAGTGGTGGCCTTCAGCTGGCTTACAAGCTGTGTTTGTCCTGTTATTGACATTACTCTTAAGATCTCAGTGAGTGCAGTGTTCCTGTGTTGAGAAGGTGGATATGATTCTATGTTCATATGATTCTATGCTTATTTGTTGTTTTTTTGTTTTTTTGTTTTTTTAAATCTTGTGCTTATACTACTGTGTCTGAAGTAATGCAGTCATTGTAAATTTACCATAGACAATAATAGAATAGAGATTTAAGCTCTTTACTCCTGCAGCAATACCAAGTGGGAAAAAAAGCCCCAAAGCCCTCATCTTGTGTCATGTCAGTTTTGACTCCTGGATAATAAGTTCTTGTTAACCTCTTTTCACACTCATTAGAAGACAGAATAATCCTCCCTGAGTGTTGGGGGTGTCGGTTGCTTAAGAGAGCTGCAGTCATCAATGAGTTGTAGTTGCTTTTGAATCATGGTTTAGTATAAATGAGTTTTATTCTTTGTAGTGAAGAATGACATTTTTTCTTCATTTGGAAAAAGATATTGCCATTTTTAGTTTGTCATTTTCTTTCGAGATGGTCACAGTACGGAATTAAAAGGTAAACTTAATAATGCTGTTTTTGATTGTTACGTGGCTTGTTTTTATGTGACAATTCTTAGAGCTTAAGTTGTTATTTCCTTGACCATCCCCACTCAGCAAATTTCTAGTACTCTTTGAAATAACCAGCTGCTGTTAGCCTAATGGTCCATGTCAGACAACTAGCAGCAATGGCATTTTTCGGTGAAAATTACAGTTTGTTGTTTGTTTTACACTCTCTTAGGATGGGAACATGTGCATTTCTGATGCTGTGAATATATTTTTTTCCATTCTTGCTGTAGAGGAGCACATTAGAGATAAGCAATGTTTTTTGTTCTGCAGGCAGTTGTCCCGGGACCAGCTGAGCATCCCTTGCAGTATAATTACACTTTCTGGTACTCCAGACGAACACCTGGGAGGCCTACCAGCTCACAGAGTTATGAACAGAACATCAAACAGATTGGCACCTTTGCCTCGGTGAGTATATCTCTGTTGTGCTTGTATCATTTGGGCATGATGTAGTCACTGTGGCTGGCTTACTTTCTGTGCATTGACTGTATACAC
Organism: Lagopus muta; assembly: GCF_023343835.1. Lineage (NCBI taxonomy): Eukaryota > Metazoa > Chordata > Aves > Galliformes > Phasianidae > Lagopus > Lagopus muta. The sequence goes on from NC_064441.1 coordinate 8,366,879, forward strand.
ATGCATGCTGCACTTCTGCTGTTGAAAGCAGAGGACTTACAGGTGAGTTCTTGAACTGCCTACAGCAAATGGCACGTCCTAAGCAGTTCTCTTTTGCCCCATGCTAGACAGCTTGAATAATAATGGAAGAATGGTGAGAACTCTTGTAACTGTAACCTGCTAGGTGCAACGTAACTTGAGCAAGAGAAACAGGTGAGCAAGAGAAGAAAGGAAGAGCTGTGAAGCAGTGATTGTACAGCTATTTCCCCCTACCCCCCAATATTTGCACCACAAAGAGTGTTTCAAGAACATTTATCTGGTATGCTTGGTGTGTGAGCAGCTGTTGGCCTGGTGTCTACTGTTGCTGTGGAAGTGATAACTGAGGTGCAGTTAGGTGTTGCAGTGAAGTTGGTTGGAAGGCAAACTGCTCTTCCTTTACCTTTTTGCTGTTTGTGGTTGTTTATTCCTAGAATGAAGTAAGTACTAGAAGGGCAGCGTTGGGTTGTTTTATGGTACTGATAATGTAAAACCATTTGAAGATCTTGAGGTACACAAGAAAAATTGATTGATATTGTAGGCTGGAAATGCTAGAATTCAGGTAGGATGGAAGGAGGTTGGTCAGAAGATTTGTTTCCAAATTCTGTTAAAGAAGAAGGGAGAATAAGCTCTAGGAAGGACTGTCTGATGTGAAGCCTGGGTTCACTTTGTCCTTTGCTTTTTCAACAGAAAGCTCTAACTCAAAGCTTTTAAATGCTAACCACTAGAGGGCAGGTGCACTCATTGTGAGAACTTACATCCAAATGCAGTATAGAAATTATCTTGCAGAAATAGATTTTCTGACCCCATCTCAGCCTTGATTCATAATTATATTGGCTATAAAAGCAAATTCCTGTGTGGATGGCAGAGATCAGAGTTTGAAGCAGAATTCCAAGTGCTGACCAAGTCGTCGAGGTCTCTGATGAGTACTTGGGATGGTGGCTAACCCCTCCAGCTTCACTGCTGATCTGATTAATAGCTGTGGTCTTACTGAGTGGAGTCCTCTTAAAATGTGGTAATTACTATAATCAATTCCAATGCCTTCTTTTAAAGATCCAGCCTCTCTAAAATCCTTTTTCATCTAGAGAATCTAAAAGAATAGATGTTTTATTTTTAAAAATTAAAAGTTCTGGCCAGGCTATCTGAAGTAGACACGGGGTGGCATGATGGAAAATGGTATTTTTCTAGTGGCCAGAATGTCATAGCAGGCTGTAAAGGGAAATAAGAGGGATTTAAACAAAAGCTCTGAGTGGCACCTAAAGATTTTAAAACAGCACCAGAATGTTTCTGTTGTCTTACAATCTGGATATAGTAAAAATCAATCCAAGATATATCAGATTTGGAGGCTTCTGCAGTCTCCTTTAGTGCTGAGAACAGTGGTTGGTGCAGGAATGAGTTCTCTTGTAGTGCAAGGAGGCTTGGCTGTAGCTGTTGCACTTGATATATGTTACTAATTTAAAGTTTGAGCATTAGAATCTGGCAACTGTTCTCTAGAGCAGAAGCTGTCTTAGCACAGACTGCACCAAATAATTTTTGCAGGCACTTGTTGAATGTTCCAGGTGGTCACTTGCTGATAGAGCCAATGAGAAGTAGGCACCCAAACTCTGATCCTATTGCTATCCTAATAAACACCCTCGTGACAAGAAATAAAGAGAAGAGGGGAAGGTGTGTCTGCCTAGCTGTTGTAGAAAGGGCTCTTAACAGTTTGAGCAGCCTCACTGTGTGGTTCATGTCATTGCAGGTGGAGCAGTTCTGGAGGTTTTACAGTCACATGGTACGTCCTGGGGACCTGACAGGCCATAGTGACTTCCATCTTTTCAAAGAGGGCATCAAACCCATGTGGGAGGTGAGTTGGGACTCTCATGTGTGCCTTGATACTTCCCCAGAGAATGATGGAGGAAACCTTCTGCGAAGAAGAGACTCTTGTTGCTTAAGGCACTCTTGGATTCAGCCTTTTCTTCTGAATTTGCTGTAAACTTATTCTCCAAACTCTGTTTTGTGGAACCTGATGGCTCTGTGATGTTCTGGCAGGGGAGAGGGCAGATGAAGGGAGTTTCTAGCTGTGCTTGCTGTGGGTCCAGAAGATACCTCTGGGCAGTGTTGCCTGCAGCTCAGTAAAAAGGGTAGCCCAGATAAGCTCTGTGCTCACTGCATACTAACTTTTACCCCTTATTATTCCTTTGTCCTATGGTGGCAGCGTGGAGCTTTCCTCTAAAAGGGACTGAACCTATCAATAAGGGAAGAACTAAGAAAATAAGAGGCAAGGAGATGCACATGCTTAAAAGCCTACAGCTGTACACAGAACAGGAAATGGAAAGAATACTTAGCCTCTTGTTCACCTTTTTTCTTTATGAAGCACTTGGTTTGCATTTGTTCATTTCTGTCCAAATCTGTATAAAGAGAGGAAAAAAAACCATCTTTGCCCAACAAATCATTCTTCCAGTTCCTGGCTGGCTTCCAGCAATGACCAATACCATTTGCAATATGAGAATTTTATGTGTTGCTCTGCAGTACCTAATTATGCTGCTTGGTCCTGAGAAATTTATATGTGACCCTGGTTGGCAATTATTTTAAGCAAGGTGTTTTATAGCCAGTTACTGCAAATACAATTTATATAAAACACTTAACCCTCTTTGGACTTCCAGTCAGCTCTCGATCAGCTGCACTGATAATGTGTCCACCAGAGAGCCCACAAGTTAATGATAGCAGAATTTCTGTAGAGAATTTCCCTGTAGCCATTTCAAGATGAGGACGGAGAGGCTCTTTTTATTTCTGCTCGGGTTGCCTCCTTGTACTTGTGGAAAAAGGCCCTTGTTGCTTCCCTTCTCTTTGCTACTCTTTTTAGGGCTTTTTGTTCCTTCCTCTTTGAAAGTAAGCTTAGTTACTGTAATTTCTGTGAGCATGTATACATATATGTAGTTCTGATCTCTTTTAGTATCCATCTGTGCCTTTTCTGGGTAAAGTCATAGCAGTAAGCATAATGTTCCCATGTGATTTTCTGGGCCGTGGATCATTATTATTCCGGTAAAGGGAAATGAAATGCTTGACTGAACCAAAGCTTGTTTAACCTGAAAGAAAACTAACAATAACCATAAAACACACAGTACAGCATCTGCTTCCCAATGACCATTCTCTCTCTAGCCTGGAACCTTCCTAAACAATGTTTAAGGTGTTTTGAGCTATACCAATTTATTTTCTTCCTGCTGTAAGTCAGTGTGGAATGTTTGAGGAGTTAAATCCAGCATCCAAAGGCTGAACTCTGGGCAACTTAATTCTTGGAGTGGGGTGTCCACAGCTTGGAAAACAAGGATGCTGAATCAGAAAGCGCTTTGCATTTCATGGGAATGTACCACATTCCTAGAACTACTGCTGATTGGCTTCTTCATCTTGCACGTGGCTGCTCTCATGCTTTGAGGTTTGTTCAGAGCTCACACCTTCCCCTTGCAGTATGGGTTCTAACACTTACATGAAGACTGGGGGTCTGGTGAATGCTGCTCTTGTGCTGACATTTTCCTGTTTGCTCAGGATTGCTTCACTGGCATTTGCTTTCTCTGAGAGCACACAGATGCTTAGTTTTTCTAAGTTCTAAGGAAGCTTTATAGCTTCCTTTAGCTTTATAGCTAAAATAAAGTTAATTTTGTTCCATTAAGATGGATTGGGCTGTCTCGCCTAGCACCTTTGAAGTGTAACTTAGGTTGGCAAAGGGGATTGCTAATTATTTGGCCAGGGATGTTCTGTGTAATACACTTCTCTACGAACTCTCTTTTCTTCTCTGTTTCTGTCCTCGACCTCTGTTCATTCCCTTCCTAACCGCCACCTCCTCTTAGACTTATTCCTACTTCTCAGTTGTGGGCTTTGGATGGAGTTTGTTTCCCTTTAAGAGTTTCCAGCTACAAGGAAATGCCACAGTGAGAATTCTGCACAAAGGAAGAGCTGCTGTTTGATGTGCTTGTGTGTTCTGTGAAGCAGGGCAGTCCGTAGCAGTTTTCAGTTCAACATACAGAATTGCAGTTTTGAGGTGATGGGTTGGGCACTTAGCATAAATTTTTCCTCTCCTTTCTCCCAATTTTTGTGTATTTCCTTGGCTCAGCACAGTTCATCTGTATCTGTGATAATGACAGTGGCTTTCAGAGAAAGGGCATTTTGTGTTAACTTGCTATGTGAGCTCATTCCTGGAAATGCTGAAGGAAAGTGTGTTCCTACTTTCCCCTTACTTTTAAACATGATTTTTTCAAACTGTTTCCCTGCCTTCCATGTTCTGTGATAAGGGATTTTTCCTCTTCTAACGAGGAGAGCTACGTATACAAGGGATTAAACAAAGGTGGAATTAGGCTAGAGTTTGGAATAATTTTAGGGTTCTTGCCTCCGATTCTGTGTGCAGATGGATAGGTTGTTGTAGGCGTCACTAGTGGGATCAAAATACTGAAGGTTCAAGCCTTCAGTGTATAGTGTCCTCTGGAATGTTGAGAGTCATTGTTTCAAATACTTGGTATTCAAAGTAAGTGGCATTCCTCTTTCTCCACTTGTATGGGGGAGCAGAGAAATGCTTTTGCTTTGAAATACCTCCAGATATCCTGGTGCTCCACCCCATCAATATCTGCTACTGTCTGTGGCTTCGCTGTCTTGTGGGAAGCAGAAAAATTACTAGAAGAAAACAAATTGATTTCTTGCACATCTTCCTAGGATGATGCCAACAAAAATGGTGGTAAATGGATTATCCGTCTGCGAAAGGGCTTAGCGTCACGATGTTGGGAGAATCTCATTCTGGCCATGCTTGGAGAACAGTTTATGGTGGGCGAAGAAATCTGTGGGGCAGTCGTCTCTGTCCGATTCCAGGTAAGCCGTTCTGAGAGCTGGCATATGCTCCCATTTGGCAGGGCTGCAGAAAATGCCATCTGCTTACCCCTTCCTTACATGCAATTCTGTAGGAGGACATTATCTCGATATGGAACAAGACAGCCAGCGACCAGGCCACGACAGCCCGGATACGCGACACGTTACGAAGGGTGCTCAACCTACCTCCCAACACCATCATGGAATATAAAACACACACCGATAGCATCAAGTACGTATGGTGGCAGGGGGAGGGACTGCTGCAGGTGGCATGCGTGCTCGAGCAATTTAATGCAGATCACAGGAATGGAGAGAACTGCTCGTGTGCATCGGGGCTGTTCGGTGCGAACAGTAAGACAAACAGCGGCGATTGTTGCCAGTGTGCTTTGAAAGCTAAATGTCTGTGTCATTATTGTGCTGTTATTAGGTTCGTTCTGTTCTAATAGTGTTCTTTTTGAAGTGTATAGTCCTGGGCTTTGTTAGCAATCCACCCAGCCTGTCACTTGGGAGATGGCTGCCCAGAGTGGGACTGTGGCTTCATATATTCAGACACAAGATTGCAGTGTAGGGGGGGGATGTGAGATCATTAGAATAAATAGAGATTCAAGGGAATAAAGTGCGGAAGCTAACAGGGATTTATAGTGCCATTAGACTTATAAATGTTCTTGGGAAAGAGCTGTGTGAATTTACAGTGCTGTACAAATGATTTCTAATCATAATAAACGTCGTATATTAAGTCTTCCAGGCCCTGGTGACAGAGGGTCTTTAACAAGACTAGAAGATCATGGTACACAGAGAGGACAACTGTATTTTTAAATAAACCTATTATAGCTTACCATACCAGGCCATTCAGGGTGACTTTTATTTCCCATAGTGTGACAGAGAATTGCATGTGCAAGTATTGGTTATAGTGAATCACTTAGCTTTTTTTTCTTTTCCTGACATATGTTATGAACCAATACACCAATTAGATCATATTGATTAAATTAACACTTGGAAGAAGTGAAACAAATTAATAAGATAATGAGCTTTTTTCTAGTCCAAACCTTAATCAGGGTCCAAGTACCTTTCATGACTTATTTTCATTGTGCTGGCTTGTCCTTTCTGCATAAACACCATCTCTTTGGTGTGCTGGCAGAGAATTTGGTGAGCTCAGTCCTGCTTTTAGGAGAAATATAGCTACTAGTAGCACCTGATTTGGGGTGTGAGTCACTAGCAATAATACATGAGTCTGTTTAAACTGCCTTTAGGCATCTAGTGCTCCACATGGCCCTCCTGCCTGTGTGTGTGGGAAGGAGAAGGAGAAGGGAAATTATTGTTCTTAAACCCTGTCTTTTTCCGGTAAGCTTTGGTGTTTTTGAAAGTTCCTACTTACGTTGAAATCTTGTGATTTTTGCCAGTAACATTTCTCATGTGCTTCTTGCCAGGAGAGGGCACTATCAACTCTCTACCTGTGTTATGAGGTAGCAAAGTGCTCATGTGGACATTTTCCAGGATATTTTGCTTGTGTTCTGCAGTAGAAGGCTGCAAGCTGGTACTGCGGCTTTCTGATGTGAGGAAGGAGATTGTTCTGTTCTCCCAGACTCTGTAAGGAAAGCTGTATCCCAAGCCTGTGTTGCAGCTGTGATATTTGTTTGTGTAGCAAGTTGAGACAGGAAGTGATGTGGCTTTTCCTTTATAAGCTATCCCCATCAGCACTTCCTAGGTCACAGTGCTGCTGTTGCAATGTTTGTGTCTGGTTTTGCTCAGGCAGGCATCAGTCCTGGAGTGATGGTGCATCCGGTGTCACGGTCTTATTTCCCTACTGTAGTCTGTCAGACCGTGTTGGCTGTCCTCTCTTTCTCTGTAGCATAGGTTTCATTTTATTCTTCTGATGTATGGTGCAAGAGGAGCTTGTCCAAGAATAACAGGTGTTTGAGGAATCAAATTTAGTGGTTCAGATTACAGTTGGGAGCAGTTGTTAAATAGAACCAGGCTGGCTTGTCTCCCGCATACCCTTCTGTGGGTAGGAGTGGTTGTCAGAAGTTGGTTTGGTGTCCTAGTGGAGTAGGTCTGAGCAATTAACCTTCCATCATGTAGGGTGTCATGAAACTTTTTTTCCATTGCTTTGCTTGAGCTGCAGCACTCTGCTTTTAGTGCAGTCCAACATTTCCTTCTAATGGTGCTGGTGTAAATTCAGACCAGAGCTGCTTGTCATTGGAGTTTCTGTGTAGTGGTGCGTGGACTGACTTATTGTGCTTTTCTTGCTCAGTATCAGTGCTAGCACGGAGGAGTTGCAGGCAGCAAGCTGCAGGGAGGCAACGGTGCCTGCTTTGTTGACAGAGAAGAGCAGGACAGCCCCAGCTTTCAGGCTGACTCCGCTTGGCTAAGCTTCATGTCATTAAGGATTTCTCACTAATGAAGAATCTCTTGTGTAACTAGTTCTATCCTCCATAAAGTCTGGCTCCTTTTCCTCGGCCATCTATCAAGCCCTGTTGAAATACTGTCCGTCATGAATAAACTCCACTTATGCTGTGCATGTACCATGTGATTTATGGCTCGAGAGGGCTTTCTAGCCAGCGCTCAGTATTCACACTCTGGCTGTGTTTTATGAAAGGCTCTAATGGAAGAGCCATGCTGTAGGCTTTGTCAGGACTGCCTTTCTAGGGGAGCTTGTGGCATTTTTCATTTGTATGGGCTGCATCTCTCCTCTAGAGCTCTGCTCGTGTGCAGGGTTTGATTGGCATTGATTGTGCTTTGGGAAAGGGAGCATGCTTAGCAAGAAAAGAACAGGCGTTTCTCAAAACCTTGACTTTCAGGTAGTGAATTGACCTGGATTAGCCTTTGACACACTGTAAATGAACACTTTGGTAGAAATTGGTAGTGTGCCCCTCACTGTGGAAGCTGAGCACTGTGTTTCAGGTTTTATATATTCCCTTTGTGGTATTGCACTTCATATTAACTTGTTTTTAGACACCATTTTTCATGAGTTGTCAGTGAGGCTGCAGCCTCCTTTGTTTCAGAAGGTGGTGGCACTGCCAGGCTGCTTTTGAAAAGTATCTGTTGCTTCACAGTTATTCCAAACAGCTCTTCTGCATTCTGTCCCTTCAGCTCACAGTGGTGGGACTTGTGCATTTAGCTAGATAAGCAGATCTTTCATTGCAGTATTCACATATTCATCCTTTCTCTTGCTTGCTATATTGACAAGCTGCCTAAATCCCTGCAAGTGGAAGGGTCGGCCTAGTCTGTATTAATTACCAATCTTACTGGAAGAGCTCGAGCATTCTCTTGTACTCTTCTTAATTCCAGAGGATTTATAGTACCTTAGACGTTATAGTGCTCACTCAGTACCTGAGAACACCACATTTTGTGGGCTGCCTTCTTTCAGTAGCTGGAAAGAGGTTGCTTCTCTTTGTTCCTTCCCAGAGGTGCACTCACCTGAAGCGGACAGTGTAAAAGGTTCTGTCATCAGTGTTCTTACCTTGGAAGTGACATGGCTCAGCACTGACATTGGGTTATGGGCAGCAGCACTCTGTGTGGTTTGGAATTAAGGAAAAACAAATCTTTTTAGAATGTATGCTCTGTGGTTTGTGGTGTGTTTTCTTGCGCGTTGTTTTTTGTTTTGTTTTTGAAAAGCCCTGTCTGGGGTTTTCAGCCTTACTTTTCTTTGCTGATAACCTGTGTGGTCAATGACTATCTCCTGTGCTGAGAGCTCCCACCCACAGCACCATCCAGGATGCCCACGAGAGCTGAACAGCATTGCTTCATGTGACAGGAGAGACCAGGCATTCGCTGTGCAGCTGTACTGTGAGCTTCCACTGAGCTGAGTGGTCTGGAAATATTTTGGTTGCTGTGTGACTTTATGGATCGTCCTGTCAGCTCAAAAGCAAGGCTACTTTTTTTTTTTTTTCTGAAAACAAAGCTTCAGTTATTTGTAAGTGCCTGCTGCAGTGAGAGCTGAGCAGGGTATAAAACTCTCTGTTCCTTTCAAAGTCACTACTGATAACTAATGGGATGGCTCGAGTAAATGAGAAGAATAGTTGATCTTAATAGGGCTGGCACTGGGTTCATTTCACTGCAGGCAGTTGGAGGAAATGGCCTTGGACAATATTTTAGTTAGGAAGCAAGCAGATAATCCTAGGGAGGGAATAAGAGTAAGAAGAATGCAGGAACAAGGTTATTGTGTTTTAAAGATTAAAAAAAAAAAAAAAAAAAAAAGGAAATAAAGTGGGGGTGCAGTGAGTGGGCAGTGCAGTCTTGAATTCGAGGGAGATGTGACAGAAGAAATCCTCAGGGGAAGTGGTAGATGTGTGGCCAGATGAGTGTTTCTGAAGCAGTAAGATGGTGATGGTGTGCTGGTGAGAAGTCTCCTTGTTATGTAAACTTGACTTTTTTGTAGCACTAGGTTCCATTTGCTTGCTAATTTCCAGGAACATTAGGAGTTGATACTCTTCAGTGGTGCTGTCCTATTTGTGTCATCTTTGTCTTCAGCTGTACCTTGTCTGAAGTTGCTCAGTTTGCAAATGGGCCCCATGCACACTGGGTTGTCTTGGATCTTGCCAGCTCTAGAGGGCTGTGTTGCTTCACTCTCGTTCCATCAAGTCAAAGAACAGGAATAAAAGACAAAAAAGAGCGGTGAGGTTCCAGATCTGATAGCTGTCCTCTTCTCCTGAGGCTCTGCAGTGCTGGCTTAATCCATTTATCACTCCATTCTCCAATTCCAGTAACCTTTCTTGGTGCTGCAAGTTAAGAGCACTTCCGTAGACTCAGGCTTTGAAGTGATGGATTCACTGCCTTTTCGTTTTTAATTCTTCAGAAGCATCTGTGACTGTGTAAAAGGCTCCCATATCTTGGTGGCCTGTCTCTTAGCAAAGAAGCTGCTGTAATCCACTTCATGTTTCTTTTCAAGAAGGTCAGTTCAGATATGTTGTCCATAGTTGTGATGGCTTCCCCACTGGCCTTAGCTGTGGATACTGCCTCTTAAACGAAAGGATTATTTCAAGCTACAAGAATATCCTGGATATTTATTTTTTTTAAAGCTGTTGGCCTGTGGGCTTGTCACAGAGTTCCTGGTTGGCTTTGGATAAATCCTTTAAGCACTTTGCTAGAGTGTGGGGAGCACCAGAAGAGTCAGTGCTGCTCTTGGCACCATGTATGCAGTGTGCAGTGAGCGGTGGCCGTGCTGGCAGGTTGCATGCAGACTGGTGGAAGGGACAGACCTCGGTGAGTGCTGTGAGAGCAGCATGTGCTGTGAGCTCTCTATCTCCTTTTTTTATTTTATCTGGGGAAGGAGATGGGAGGGAAGCAGAGCCATGTTGAAAAATACCGAAGGGGAACTGCTGGGATTTTGAGAAAACAACTGGTGCTGCTTTCACAGTTTAGATTTAGAAAGTCCCTTGAAGCAGCTGTGGTTGTTCTTCCCGTTTTTGATGAAGTCTGTGATGGTGGCTTCTTTTTGCATTTGTTTTTTTTTCCTTCAACTTGAAAGGGAGCTCTGCTTGCATCCTGACCCTGGGAGTGAGGGAGACAGTGGGAAACTTCAACAGTTGTGGGTCAGGAATGAGTGTGGAGGAGCAGCTCTGGCTGGCTTTATTTAGCCTGCTAATGTTTCCATTTCCCATCTGTTCAGTGGGAATAACCTAAGTGTTGGGGATCAATTCACTGAGTATCTGATTGTCACACAGACAGTATAGCACTAAGGTACTAAAAATGTCTATACATAAAAATAACCTCTTAGACTCTCTGGCACTGTGCCCTTGGCACATCACAGGTCATAAAGATTCTGCCAGACAAAATTAACTGGCAGCCTCGTTCAGTACGAAATGGAGAGCAGTTTGCTCTGCTAGCACAGTTTAGGTACATTAGAGCAGACACATCTTGGTGGATTTTTTCAGTCAAGTCAGCAGATAGTTGGATTAATTAGCAGTATAATATGTATGAGGGTCTTTGCTTAAAAATTCTTGGCTGGAAGATCCTTTTCTCAGTGTGTGAGGAGGGCTTGGCAGCTGGAGGACTGTGTGTGTGATGTTATGAGATGTTGGAACTGAGAACTCCTTGGTTTGGAAGGGTAGTACATTACTGATTATGTAGGCAGATAATCTGCCCTCGTGTCCCTTCTGCGGAGAGGACAGAAGCTGTGGGTTTGAGGGGGACTGCAGGAGAGCAAGGAGATGTAATTATTGGTAGTAGGAATGTGGTAGGAGTAGAAGGAATGGGAAATTGAAGGGAGGATACGAAGGTAGAGACTGGAATGAGGCTGGAGATGTGGGTAGCTTTCCAACTTGTATTCAGTAGTTGGGAAAGATTGTGGCTGCAAGTTTGTCTTCACCCGACTTTCTTCTGGAGAGTACCTGCAGCCTCTGGTGCTGTGCACTGGCTGGGTAACAGGCAATTTTCTGTGGCCTTTCAGGGCACTCTGTGTTGGCTTTATCAGGGGAGACTTGGAGGAAATGCACCCATTTAGGAGCCTGTGCTGGTGCCTTGTTTAGAATGAGCCACCGGTGGGTTTGTCTCTGACAAAGCTGTGTGTCAAGCTGGATTGCAGATCTGACCTCAGCAATCATCTGTGGCAATCATCTGTGAGAACCCTTAGCAAGACCTTGTGCTAACTTACCCTTTATTCTGCCTAGCACTTTCCCAGCTGAGTGCTGAGGGAAGACTGATGTGCTAGTGAACCCCAGCTGTCTGGAGAGCTGTCCTTGCAGCATTTATAGCACCTTTGCTGTCTGCTTTTTCTCTTCATGTTTTCTTTGCTTTAAAATGTCTGAGTGTCAGCTCAGAGATTAGATGTAGCTCTGGGACTCCTGTGGATGACTGTTACTTGTCCATCCTAGTCATGATCAGGAAGATTTTTGTGCTCCTGGGGATTCTCAAAAGGTGAATTCTGATCCCTTTCAAAGAGGGATTTGCCATCCTGCTTTACAGGAGGGTAGTGTCACAAATTCCAAGGTAGACATCGTGGTAACAAGCTTCTTGCTCATGCCCTGTTTGCTGTGTCCCCAGCAAGCCTGCCTGCCTGTGATGTAGTCTTTCATAGTACCCATGACATTCACTCTGCTGGTACATTCTGTTTATTTGGGCCTTTGCTGGGAAAGAGCATGTGACAGCTGAGCTGCTTTTGCAAATGCTGATGAGGAGCTTGACTGTGAGGCACAGGTAGGAGCCAGGCTGAGGGTCCATTTCAGGCACAGATGCTAACTGCTGTGGAATTTCCATCTCTGTACTCTCCTGTCTGTTGCAGTGGCCTGATGAGGCAGTGCAGGAAACAGGATGTGAGGTGTGGCTGGCACTTAGCAGCTAAACTCAGCAAGACCGCCTGGGTTTATGGCTGACCTGCGTTCCCTTTAGGGTCCCTCTGGCTCTGTGGAACTTTGGATTGGTGAATGGCTTGGCATGTGCTGTAGCCTCCAGCACTGTTCAGCTGCGTATGAAAAACGATGAGGTCCTTTGATGTCTCTGATCCTGGAAGATAGTAGTCATGCTCACATTAACCTCAGCATCATTTCTTTATTTCCCTGAGAGGGGCTTTCAGAATGGTGCCTTTGTAAAACAGACAGCAATTTTTCAGTCTGCTAACTTTGTACGTCAGTAACATTCTCCACCAGGGAATGCAGCGCTAGGCCTGTCCCTCCAACTTGTTTGAAAACGTTTTCATTTCTGATAGCTCTGGCTTTTTTACTGGGCTGTTATTAACGGTGCAGGTTTACAATAGGAAGTGAGATTTTCTGTAAACAATTGGATTCTGCTGCCTGACTGAGGACTGGCCTATTAACTGAGCCATACAGCATTAAAAGAAGACCCTATTGTAGGGATTACTGCAGAGATGTGGTGAAGCACGAGGCCAGAAGCTAGCTGAGTTTAACCTGCCAAGGAATGTGATAATCCTCCAGAAATACAAAACACTGGCTATTTTATTAGCGATAGGAAATGGATATTCCATTTGTGACTGGGAAGGTCATACCTGTCTCTGGGTATTAATGTGCCTATATCGCCAGCAGCCAGTGGGAACGCTTCGTGTCTGTGCAGAACGTAAAAGCTGCCTTGCGCTGTCAGATGTTTGGCTGGGTTTTAAGGATGCTTCTATCCACTAGGGCTATCAGAGAATATTGCCTTGCTCTCTGAAGACGAGTGCCTTTCAAACGCCATTGAATGTTTCTGCTCTTGTTAAAAGTTAAGAAGCCTTTGATCTGAAGTGCTGTTTTTTTGTTTTTTTGTTTCATTTTTTTTTTCCCTCTGGCTTGCCAGGGCCTGGGAGGAGTTTCATGGCCTGGTGAACAGCAGTGGCCGCTGATCGAACGCTCCCCCCCCTCTGTCACACCCAGGGTAGGGCCTCATCTTTCTTCCTATGTGACTTCATGGCATACCTCTCAGCTTCCATCCCTCTTCCCACGGTCTGGCACGTTTTCCTCTTGCCTTGTAGGCCAGGTGGTGGTTCCACCGCTGGCTTTTTCCCAAAGATCAAAAAGCTGTGGTTGTTTGTTGTTGTGGTGTGTTTTTTGTGACCAAAGGCATCAACATTCACAGTGGTCTGCATTCACTCAGCACTTTCTGTTGCAGTGCTGTGTGCTGCTTTGTTAATGTGTCCTTCCACCGTGCAAGCCGGTTGTATCCCAGACCTGGTCCTAGGAGGCTGAGAGGTATGTCTTCAGCTTGGGTCTGCTGCCTAGGGTTGTCTGTTAGCAGCTATGAAGTGGTAAATGAGTGCTGAGCACATCCGTGCAATGGATGCTGAGAGAGGTGCCTAGAGCTTGGCATACATGCCTTTGCTCTTGTCAGTAGGCTGGGGCAGAATAAATTAGCCTGTCAATAAAAGCTTGTTCAGGAAGGACACAGTAGCAACTGTATTTAGAAATAAGAATAATGCTGTGGCCCAAGGGATGAAACTGCCTGCTACTTCTGGTAATGGCAACCAGCCATGTGCAGAGAAAATAGGCAAGGTGAGCTCAGTGCTGTTGTGATTGTTTTTTCCCCTCTAGGGCCCAGTTTCCTGACAGCAGGCACTTTCTGTAAAAAGGGCTTGCATGAGGCCTTGTGATGGGGGCTGTGTTCGGTTGTAGCCAAATAGGGTTGCTGTGTTGCCAAGCGCCAGGGCAGAGGAACCCACTGAGAGAAGCAAATCTATTGTCTGAATCCCACCTTGTGATGGGATATAGCTGCTCCAACACAGCTGAGCTCTGGAGAGCTGCTGGGAGTCCCGCTGCTCCCAAAGCACCTTCCACAGTTTTGGACAAGCAGTGCTTTCATAGTTTGCTCTGAAGTCTTTCCTTCCTCACAGATCTGGGCTTTTGTGAGGATCAATGTTTACAAAATATTTCACAAGCACTTAGCAGTATTTTTATTGTTAGAGGACGTTCAGGTGACCTTCCAGAAGAGAAAACCACCTCACTTTGTTAAATACCAGTCTCAGAAGGCAATATGTGTGCCAAGTGGATAGAAAGACAGTGACAGATTTGATTTAGTTCTCCACTATATTGAGTTACCTGTGCTAACCAGGGAGAGCAGTGGTGAGCAGAGGGATGGGGGCATTGTGATAATGGTGAGAAAACAAAAGATGGAAAAACTGTTCAAGAGCTAACCAGAGTGTGCCATCCTCCTGGGTAGGTGGCACAGGTGAAAGTACACTGTGGGATGAAAAGTCATACTGCTATTGCAAATTAACTGGAGTCCAGTTAATGAATTCTGAATCGTGTTCCCAGATGGCAGCACAGCCTGCTTTGTTTGCAAGTACAAAGGTGAACCCCAGTCTTCTACAGATAGCCTCCAGCATGGTTTTTGCTGTCAAGAAAAAGTAGAATAACTTGGTTAACTCTCCTGAAGAGTATTTTTGACTTCCTTCTGCTCCTCCAGCTTGCTTCCTGGAGCTGCTCCAGCATGCACTGTGATGTTACAGCTGCCACGTGGCTCTTAGCAGTGCACAAACCTAGCTCAAGGCTTTAAACAGGGTTTTACAGTCCTGCAAAGCACCTTGCTTCTGAAGCTATGAGCTGCCTTCACTCTTCAGCAAAGCTGTGCCAGTTTGGTGCAATGTGTGCTCAGGCATCCTTGGGTGGTCGGTTTGGGCAACTTAGTGTCCTGCCCTGGTTAGGGGAAGGCACCAAACCCATTCTCCCAAAATAATTATCATCTCCTTTCATTCCATTTGGATAAGAAAGGAAACAAACTAAAACAAACCAATACCTTTCTGTTGATGAGTAAATATGCTTTGCCTATTGCTGCTGCTCACAGGCTAGCAGTAAGCAGATACAAATTTCTGTAATCTGCCCCATCTTCAATCACTGCTGTGTCCTGCAAGACTACACAAATGAAGGTGGTGGACCAGCACTCCTTTGTTGGTAGCCCCATGGCTGTACTCATATGAGTAAAAGCTGCTGAGGAGACTCTCCTATTTAAATTTAGGGGAACTGTCATTTTCAGATTAAATAGTCCTTTGGTCTCTCCTGCCTTAAAAGAGTGAACTTATTGATAATGAGAACAAAATATACTGGACCTGGAGGTCCATGAGGATAAATATTTGAGAAGAAAGAGATCTTGCAATTTAAATCCCAGAAGCTGTCAGGGAGATGTGCAGTGCCTACTGTATGCTTTGACAACAAGAGGTAATACCTTTTTCTTCCCAATGAGTGATGATGAAGCAAGATCTCCTTGTGTTCTGGAGCAGCAGGTTGGCTCAGGTGGAAAGTCTCTAGTTAGGAAGCAGATCCGCTAAGGAGATTTAACAAGCGTTGATTTGGGTGACAGGCTGGGTTGGCAACACTGATAGCCATGGTGGGTGGGATCATGGGGTGCTGGGATCTGAACAGTGCACATATTTAACCTCTTTCTTTCCTCTGTTTTCCAGGGATAATTCAAGCTTTCGAAACACAAAAATCACATTGTGAGAACAAGAGTTGGCACTAAGCTCCTCTCTCCGTGTTGACAGCACTGAGAGGTTTCCACCAGTGCTCTCTGACCTCTGAAGGGACTCATGGGCCACTCTCGCACTCCTTCTTGGAGGAAGGATCCATCTGAAGCCCTCCAGCAGTGGTGATGATAGAGGCTGGTTTTGTCATACACAAACTTTTTTAGCAGTGGGGCGGGAGGCCAACCTTTCGATTAGCAGTGTGCCCTTGGGGCCGCATCTTGCAGCACTTTCCTCTCTTTCTGTACGTGGCATGCAGGATCTCTGGGATTCTGCCTTGATGTCAGAGCCTTTCGCTGAGGGATACCAGTATTATAAATCTCTCTGCAGCTGGGAGGAGCTTCCCAGTTGAGAGTCAGCCCCATGGTTTTCAAATGCCCACTTTCAGCTCTGCCAATAAATTATTGGGTCTCTTTGTTTCTTTCAGTCTTTTTTTCTTCTGCTTTGTCTAAAATAGTACTTCTCTAGCCTGCAGTGAAGCCCTAGGGCTGTTTCTGATAGCTCCATCTTTCCCTCAGCTACCCACATCCGTGACCCTTAGCCCTGCAGCAGCAAAGCACTCCTAATGCCAGGGTGGTCAAACTTCATTGTACTGGGGGAGTTATGTGGACATGCAGTAGTGCAGTGGTTCATTTGAAGAATTAGATGATTACTTTGTCTTTGCTTCTTCTTCATATTCCTTGGTTAGCAGTGCCTTGCACCCAGCCTTCCATGTTTGGGCTGCAAGCTGCCTATAAACTAGGACAAAGAGGTATTTGGTGTCACTTGATTGCTGTACTCCAGCCATCTCACTGGAGAACCATCAGGAGAGGGTGAATGTGGGGCTGTGCATGCTTCTGTAGGCAGCTGGGCTGGGGTGTGCTGTTGTTTGTGAATCTCCAGCCATCTGCGAAATGGACTCCAGTGGCTGTAGTGAAAGAGGGTGATGGCCTGGACTGCTGCTTGGAGCTGCATGGAAGCTGTGACCCCCTGTCTCCTGTGCTCTGGGGTAAGGCTGGACTGATGTGTTGCTGCTTGGGAAGCCAGCATGGCTGCAATTCAGATGCCACGGAAACAATAGGAGCTAATTATTTCCTCTGATTCTGCTTGACTACAACACTAATTGTACTCATTAACAGCTTTAGCCTTTCCCCTCTTCCTTAGGGAATCGCACAATTGCCTTTCATTTTTAATAGAGCCTTTGCATGGGCCTGAGGGGGAGGCTGTGGCCGGAGCTGGGGCGCACCTCCTGCCCTATGCTCTCTGCACAATCCCCCAGGAGAAGGGGCTGCTGGGACCTATTTGGGAGTGACTGCAGAACCAGCAACCTGTGTCTGGGACAAGTTCTGGCCTTTGGGCCCGGGAGACCTTCAGCCTCATGTCTTCAAATTGCAAATTCCATGTTATTATTGAAGTCTAGACTGAAAGCAGCCAGGACCAGCAGAGAAGACAGCCTGAAATAATTCAATCTTCTGAAGGGCTTGTTTTCCGCATTGAGGGTTTCGGTCCCAGGCGGTCTCTGGAAGCATTCAATGCAGTGACAGCGATGACTAACTGCCCCCTGCGGCCACCTCCCCACGGCCATGCAGCTTGTACCTCCTGGCATCTGCCTGGGCAGGGGGGAGAGGCCATTTCCCTGACTGTGGCATCGCTCTTCGTGTTTCTTAAGACCCCACAGCCCTGTTTCTGTTCTTGCCACTCGTTTTCCACCAGCTTTCAACCAAATGATCTTTCACAGGCGCAGTTTGTTTTCCCCACTGTGATCAGGTACTACTACAGCTGCTACTTAAAATTCCTTTTAAATACAGCTCTCCCCTGCTGCTCTCTGGTATTTGTTAGGGGGATTTAGTTGTAATTACATTTTAGCAATCTAAGCAAAAATAGCCTTGCAAGGCAAGGCTGAAATACTAGCTGCAGGCTCCTTTCATCCACAGTGCATTTAGCTCCTTGCAGATGACATCACTTAGAGCTTTAGTCCTGTTGTTTTGCCCAGCTGCGCGTCGTGTCCACCTCTGCTATTTCATGTACTCGCCCACTTCTTGCCTCTGATACCCTGTGTCTAAGCTGGGCTGATGAGTGCAGGCTTGCTATTAAATCTGAAAACGCTGCAGTCCTGCTGTGCTCGCCCTTAAATAATCATTGCAAGGAAAATGCAGAAGAGCCCTTCCCTGGGGCTGTTCTTTCCTTCCTGCTGTCACTGTGGTGGAGGTTTGGAGGAACCCAGGCACTGGTTCCTGTTAGTTGAGGAGTGAGCTGAGTCCTGCTAGTGTGAGTGGTGAAAAGATGGTCATAATTTGTTTGGGAGGGGAAGGAACCTGTCGTGCTCGAGTAAAGGTTTCACATGTTCATTCAGGAAGCAAGCCTGTGTAGGAGCCCCAGATCTGTGCTGAGTCATGACCTTCCCTGCTCACATCCTCAAGGCTTTGTCCACCCTTAAGCTTGCCCAGATCTCTGTGCAGCAGCCTTTGAGTAAACCACCAGTGCCTGGAACTCCTTCAAGCCATGGAGTCATTGCCAGGTCTTTGCTTTCCCTGGGCAGGGGATGCTGGGCTGTGCCAGGCTGTGAACTTTGGCTGTCTGGGTACAGGTAGTCACGTGGGGGCTGATGGCTGAGTTGGGGGTTCAGAGAATAATGGTGGGAGCTTATGGGGTGTTTCCAATCTGGAACCACGGAGGAAAACTGCTTCCTGACTCAGAAAGAGGTGAAAAGAGTCCCCGATTTTGGAGGTGGAGCAGGTGAGTAGTGGTAGGCAGGGGGAGATGTTGCCCTTATTAGTGCTTCTTGATGGGGCACATGCACCTGGGGTTGGTGCTGGGCTGGAGGAGATTTTTCCCTTTTGCAGCACATGCTGTGCAAGCTCTGGGCAGGGTGACCTGCAAAGTGTTCCTCCACCAGAGCTCATCAATGCTGCACCTCCTTAGGGAGAGAAAGCCCAGGGGCTGGGATGTGCCTAGTGCTATGGCTTAGGCAGCTGAGATCAGCTCCTGTCCCTCGTAGGGCTGGCGGCATTTGGCCAGGGCACTCCTATCCTTCCAGCCACCCTGGGCCTGGTGATAGGACATCAATGTGCATGGCTATGGGGGCACAGGGGCAAAATGAGGCCACGTTGCTGTGCCTCTCTGCTGGTGACACATACTGCCTGCCAGCGTTCCCAAGCTGGCTCCCGCACCCCCCCTGCCAGCAGGGACAAAGCTGCAGGTCCCAGGGGTCAGGGAGGAGCGGGGGGAGAGGGGACGTGACACTGTGGGGGCAGGGGGAAAGGACTGTGCTCAGTACATGAGATGAGGCACTGAAGTGCTGCTTGTAATAGCACCATCCCCAAAGAATATTTGGGTGCTCTGTTCTTTTCACTCAAAGCCAAAGCCACTTGCTGGAGCTTGCCAGGGAGCAACGGCAGCTGAATTGCTGTGGCTGGCATAGAAGTGGAAGGAGGAATTGCCTGTTCTCACCTGCAGCCCCATTGCTGCCCCATTGCCACCACGGCTGTGGGGATATGAGGGCCTGCGTTTGCCCACAGCGTTGAGGCTGTGGATTTGCAGGGGGCAATGTGAATCTCACTGCTGGCAGATCTTGCAGTGCATGGCCCATCAGATGCCCAACTCTGCTCTGGTTCCCCCTTCTCCCACCCCTCAGTGCCTCCATGGAGTGCTGCGTGGCTTAAAGGTCTGTATCACCGTCCCTGTCCCCAGTTAAGTGCGACCCTCAGGGTCATGCCAGGGCTGTCCAATGAGAGTAACCACACCAATGGGTACAAAGATGGTCAGGAGCTCATGAGACCACCACGGGCTTTACTTCTGCTTTCAGCACTACCACAGCCACCCCATGCTCCAGTCACCACTCTTGGCATTGGGAGATAGGTCTGGGGACCCCCGGATCCTGCCATTTGGACCTGTCACGGGGGCAGGTACGTCTTGGGGTCCCCAGGGAAGGGCAGGGCAGGCGCCTTGTTGAAGTGAGCCATGAGGAAAATGCCAATGGTGCCGCACACAAAGAGCGAAGCCATGATGAGGAAGCAGACGCGGTCGATCACTCTCCCCACCAGGATCCATTCCTCGTTCTCCTGTTGGCTCATACCAAGGTGATGATGAGGGCCTATCCCACCGCCCTCAGCCCTTCTGTGCCACGTGCCCCCAACTCACGCTGCTGAAGTCATTCTGCTCTCGCGTGGCATTGGCAATGTGGTTGCAGGCCTCAACGCACGCCCGGATCTCAGGGCTCGCCTCCTCCAGGCTCTGGCAGAAGTCCTGCGCACAGTTGTTCTCCAGGCCACGTCCTGCATGACCCAGCATCACTCAGTGCATTGGTAAGTGCCTCACATCCCTGCCCAGGTGCTACTCACTCACCAATCTTCTCCAGCACGGTTTTCATCAGTCCATCTCTCTCCTTCTGCTTCTCAAAGAGAAGCTCAGTCCGGGCTTTCCATAGCATGTACTCGTCGGCTTTCACCATCAGCCCCAGGGAACTGCGTCGCCGGGTGGCTGGCGGCGGCCCTGGGGCCTCCTCTGGCATGTGCATGCCCAGGTAGCGGGGCAGGAGGTGCAGCCACACCTGGGAACATGGACATGACCCCCCCCAAATTGCCCAGGTGCGATTATGTTCCCCCCGCTGGGGAGCATCCCATTAGGGTACACTCGTGCCCATGGGCAACTACTGCTCCCCAGTGTTCAGTAGCTTGGTGGTTCTGTATGGTCCCCTGGGGACGTGTAGGGGTCCCCAGTCTGCAGGGGGGACCAGAGATACTGACCCTATTTCCCAGGGGGCAGGAGAATGGAGACAGTTACCTGGCGCACCCTCTGCGACATGGTGTGAGTGTTGGGTGTTCTCAGTGAGACGTTGAGGACGATGACAGCATTCACCACAATCACCACTGTCACTACCATGAGGAAGGTCAGGTACCTGGGGAGGGAACATGGGGCCTCAGCAGGCAGTGCAACCACTGGATTACAAGCTGTGATAAGTCCATTTTGATACCAAAAGAAACTGGAGATTAGCAGGGGCACATGGACATGTGACAGCCCTATGCCAGCCCTGCACATGGAGGGATGGGATGTGGCTGTCTGTGAGCCCTGGTTCCCTCTCCCCTGTCTGCCTAGAGTATGGGCAGACTGGAGGTGGTTTCCACTTGCCCGTGGCACCTGGAGACCTGCTGGCGTGGTGCTCCCCATCCCCTTGCATCACTTACTTCCCGATGAGTGGCACTGCCTGGGAGGTCTCGGGCACCTTCTGGGCAATGAGGAAGAGAAAGACAGTCTGGGCCAGAAGGACATTGATGGACACGGTGCACTTCTGCCCCCCCGCTGAAAAGCAAAGGGTAAGATTGGTGGGGGACAATGGTGCAGGCATAACACTGCTTTGCCAAAGGGCTGCCATGCCCCAGCACTGACCCAACCAAGTTCTACAAGAGAGCTTAACTCTAAGGTGCCCAGAAATCCACCTCAAATCCCAAGTATAATACAATCATTAAGGCTGGAAAAGACCACAAAGACCATTGAATTCAGCTGTTGACCCATCACCACCATGCCCACTAACCCACATTCCTATTACTGCACTCTGTGCCCATCAGCTAGAGTACCTTTGGCAGGCAGAAAGTAGACCAGCACAGCCATGGAAGAAATGAGGACGCAGGGCACGATGATGTTGATGATGTAGAAGAGTGGCTTGCGTTGGATGATGAGGTAAAAGATCACCTGCTGGTACTGGATGTCATCTGGGGTGAAGCGCCCCGAGTTGATGATCTTCCGTGCAGGGCGGTGCTTGATGGCCCATTCTCCATTCTCTGCCATGCAGCAATGCCACCATTTGAGTCCCCACGTTGAAGTGGCACCAGGTGGGAGGAAAGGGCCATAGCCACCATAGAGAGCTGAGCACCCAAGGGTGCTCCAAAATTCCCCTGGGATCTGTAGGAGGGGATACCTGCAGCCCTTTGGGGATGAGTTATGTGCAGGGCTGGGAGTCCCCCATCTCCCTGCCACCAGGCAGCCGTGGGGAAGCCGAGCGTGACGCTTTATTAAGGCACGTTGTTTTCCCCCGCTGTCTGCAGGAGCGATAGATTTTTCCCAATCAAGATCGCAGCTTGGGCCGGTAATGAAAAAATAAATCTCGCTGCCCAAAAAGCATTTTGTTCCTTCAATATGCAATTAAAATGTGATGGAAAACGTCATCGTTTGGCCGTGACAGATACGTTCCCAGCATCAATCAAACTGCCAGGAGCAGCTCTCCGGGAGGGACTGCCAAGTGGTGAGTGCTGCGAGCCGGGGGGGCTGGTAAAACAAATCTCTCCCCCCCTGCTTCCTCTTCCACTAATAACTTAAGTGCCCGTGTAATGGCAAGGGCTGCTAACAGCCCCCGCCCTCTGACTCTGCCTGATTTCAGCAGCTACTGGCATTGGTGCAAGCTGTGGGCCATCATAGAGTGGGATGCCTGTCCTTGGAATGTTTGTCCTTGGGATGCCATGGGGAGATCGTGGGGTTACCTGTGAAGGCTTCAGGGTCAATGAAGATCCACTCTATAGTCTGGCCTTCCTCCACTGTCAGCAGCAGGTTGATTTCGTTCGCGCTGTAGGTCTGGGACCTGGGGAGGGGCAGAGGGATGGCACCAGTGAGAAAGTAGCAGTTGGAGGTTGCCCGCAGCAGAGGTGTTAGAACTCAACAGTCTTTGAGATCCATTCCCCTCTAAGCTGTTCTATGAAAGTGACACTGTATCATGCCGGTCACTCTTGTCCCTGTTGTATGGGAGTTTAACTGGGCAAACATGTCTCTTGTCACCCATGGTTAGCCAGGTGCCAGGTCAATGGCACTCACCCATTCTAGGACTCATTGAAAGATGCCCACTGTGGAGCAAATTGGGATATCTCACATCTGTCCCTATGGGACCACCCCCAACGCCACAAGCTGTGCTCACTGGAAGACCATGGTGCAGTTCTGCCAGTCAAAGGGGAAGTAAGTGACGTGGATGGAGCAGGAGCTGCGGTAGATGGCGGGGGGCAGCCAGTAGATGCTGCCATCAGGGTACACCAGCACGTTGGTGTAGAGTGTGATCTCGAATGTCCCATCGATGCTGGGGGGAAAAGAGCAGGTTCAACTCCAAAGTGAGGCCAACCACTGGTGGGAAAGTGTCCCTGCTGTACCCTAGCATGGCCTCACTTGTTCTCCAAGA
This sequence comes from Lagopus muta, assembly GCF_023343835.1. NCBI lineage: Eukaryota > Metazoa > Chordata > Aves > Galliformes > Phasianidae > Lagopus > Lagopus muta. Next base: position 8,389,738 of record NC_064441.1, read on the forward strand.
CAATGTCGGGCAGCCAAACCATGGTGGAGGGCACCCGCAGCTGCTGGATGTCATCGTATTTATCAGGGTCCCACCGCAGGCGATAGTCAGACCATTGCTGGAGAAGGGGAGCAAAGTGTGGGAGTCATGATGCTCCCTGGGGCTGCCCCAAAAGGAGCATCCACAACAAGGAGTGTAGGTTATGGTGCCAGCCCACCACAAATTGCCATCAGGGGTGATCAGGGGGTGTCCTGCCTGAGATCTCACCATCTCGATCCAGACATTGGTGGTGAGGGTCTCCTCCCGCTCATTCTGACAGGGAAGGAAGGAGGGAGGCACCTTTAGCTCCACCATCCCATCCCACCAGTGCCACCCAGCTCCAGCAGCATCACCCCAGCACCCCAAATCCATAGTGCTGAGGGAGTCTCACCAGGGAGATGAGGTTGGTGAGGGTGAGTTTGAGGGTGACGTCAATGACCTGGTCCCCACGCAACGCTGGGCGCAGGTGGCGATTGTAGTTGGTCATCAGGTCCTGGAGCAACTTCTCCTCCTGATTCCTGCAGCTTATGCCTTAGGGTGAGGGCACCCCAGGAGGGGACGGGAAGCTTAGTTCTGCCCTTGGGGCAGTACTGATATGGCTGGGGGCGTGCATGGGGAGGGGGTGAATGTAAAGCCTCGGTGGTGTGCAAGCAGGGCATGGGGACAGCACACATGGGACAGCACACAATGCTGTGCACCCACGGGTGACAAAACCCCGGGGAAAAGGTGGTGGAAGGGGACACCAGGGACTCTTCAGCCTCCCCTCTCCCCGGAGCTGCCCCTCTCCCTGGGGTGGGCACACCTTACCTGGCAGGGCACAGAGGACGAGGAGGAGGAGATCGGAGCAGCGCATGTTGGAGCTGCAGGCGCAGGGCTGGGGCTCTGCTCAGTCGCCTGCGCACCAGCGTTCTGGGCCTGGCGCCCACTGGGATGGGACAGCTGTCCCTGATCCCATCAGCTGTTCTCAGCAGCAATGAGGGATAAGGGAGGGGTGAGTGACAACCCACGTCTCCCCTTCTGTGCTGGTGGGGTGATAGCAGTGTGCTGGGAAGAAGGGCTGGATTTGGGGTTGGGGACCAAAGGAGCTCCATGCCTCAGTTTCCCCATATCCCCTGCAGTGATGTGTATAGTTTCATAGCAGAAATCTGCAGCTATGTGTGCACTCTTGCAACCACCCCCAGCCAGTGCTTTGTGTCCCCCTTAGTGGCCACTAGTGGTCCCCAGGGTGGGGAAGTCCCCAGCTCGGTCTGGGGAGCAATGCCTATCCCAAGGCTATGAGTCCCATCCAGCCCCATGTCAGTGCATTCCTGGCTTAGAGGAGAGGATGTGACAGCTGTCCTGGGCCCCCACCGGTATGGGGACATCAGCTGCGTCCCTTGAAACCGGAGCTGTGCAGGGAAGGAGGCACCCTCTGGGAGCCAGTGGGGCACTGAGCGATGGGACACTTGTGGGTCTGAATGGGGGTTCTGAGTCCCATTTAACCACCAGTTCTGCACCCCATATTGTGAAGCACCCAGCTTTATTTCTCCTAGCCGCAGCAGGTAGGCAGGAAGGAGTGGAGGGGCTGCCATAAAGGACCCTACCCCCACTCTCAGGGCTGCCCTATATGTAGCGCTTGTTCTCCTCCCGGTAGTCGAAGGGGTCTCCAGAGAAGGGCAGTGGTGGTGGGTGGTTGTAGATGCCCATGAGGAAGATCCAGAGAGTGCCCACCACTAGCATGGGGGTGATGAGGAACAGGCAGAGGCGGTCCAGGGTGCGTGCCACACGGTTCCAGTTGTCCTTCTCCTGGGGAAGGAGCCAGGAGCAGAGCATGGGGAGCCTAGGGATCCCACTCTGCCCCATCATTCCCCACTGTGCCCATGGTCCCCACCTCATTGTAGCTGTTTTTCTCCCGCATATGCTTGACAATGAAATTGGCCTCATCCAGGGTAGGTTTCAGGTGATCATAGAGCTGCTCCTCGCTTGTGGCTGCTGGTGCAAAGCCTGGGGACGGGATGACCCTGAGCTCCCAAGGACAGCAGCCACCCACCCCATATCCCCACATTCCCACAGGGGGGCTGAGGCTCACGGGCAGGGGTGACACGGCTGGACAGCCCATGCCTCTCTGACTGCTTCTCAAACATCAGCTCGCTGCGGGACTTGACGCTGTAGTACTCCTCTGCCTTGGCAATGTACCCGGCCGAGCTGCAGCGTCGGATGCATGGGGCACCTGCTGGGCTCTCAGCTGGGTGTGACATGTGCAGCAAGCGGGGCAGGATCTCCAGGAACACCTGGCATAGGACATGCCACCGTGTCCCCACTTTCTGTCCTCAACTAAGCATACAGCTGCCTGCAGTAGTACAGATCGGACACCCCGGTGCCATGACGCACAGTGGCTGCCCTCCCTTGCCCATCACCCCTTCACCTCTTTGACCCAATCAGACATGATGTGAGTGCTGGGGGTGCGGAAATGGAAGTTGAGGACCACGACGCAGATCACCACCACGGCCGTCACCAACAGCATGATGAACAGAAGGTACCTGTGGGGGTGGAGAACACAGATCTGGGGCTGGTATAGTTGCAGGGGTCTGGGGAGATGCAGAGCCATTCTCTGCCACCCTGGGACTGTGAGATGTGCCCCAAAACTCACTTGCCAATGAGGGGGATGGCATGGGAGGTGGCAGGCAGGCGCTGGGAGACCAGCAGAAGGAAGACAGACTGGGCCAGGAGCACCGAGATCACCAGAGTCATCTTCTCACCACCTGGAGAGCAGAGGGTGCCGTCCCATGTCCCCCTTCCCAGTGTCCCACCCTATATTGCTGCATATAGGGCTTTATGCTCCAGGGGTAGCCTAGGGTCCCATTTGGGTTATCCCATGCCCTGCCCAGGGGTGGTTGGATGGTGTCCTGCACAGAGTTGTCATAGTGCTGTGTTGGACATTAGGGTATCCACATGTTCCAGGATAGGTATGGGACTTGGGTGTCCCCATGCCTAGTGTAGGTGCCACTCACTGTCAGCAGGCAGGTAGAAGACAAGGATGGCCATGAAGGCAATGAGGACACAGGGTGTGACGATGTTGATGACGTAGAAGAGTGGCTTGCGCTTGATGATGAGGTAGAAGGTGATGTCCTGGTGCTCGCTGCTCTCAGTGGGGTAGCTGGGGTGGATGTTCTTGCGGGCCGGGCGGTGGATGATTTCCCATTCGCCATTTTCTGTTGGGACACATGGGACAGCATGGGGGATCCTGAGCCCCGTACAGGATGTCCCACTGACCCAGGACTCAGCAAGGAGCACCAGCGCTACCTGTGAAGCCTTCAGGGTCGATGATGATCCACTCCACCCGGTAATACTTTTCGGTCTCCGGGTCACTCTCTTCCTTCAGGTGCATGCTGATCTCCTGCGCATTGTATGCCAGTGAGCTGAAATGTGGTAGGATACAGGCGGTGAGGGTCTGTGCCTACCACTTTGTCCTCTCTTCCCATCCGCTGGCACAACGATTGGGAATGTGCCAGACCCCACACCTGAATTTGAGGGTGCAGTTCTGCCAATCAAAGGGGAAGAAGTTGACGTTGATGGGGCAGGCGCTGCGGAAGATGGCGGGGGGCAGCCAGTAGACATAGCCGGTGTTGTAGACCAGCACGTTGCAGTAGTAGGCGACTTCAAAGAGCCCGTCATTGCTGCATGAGAGAAACTGAGGTGATGGCAAGGCAAGGGAGAGCCCTGGGCACTGAGCACAGCTCTGGCTGAAGATGCTTGCCCAGGGAAATTGGGGAGGTGAACCAAGCTCTGCTCACTTGTTCTCCAGGACTATCTCAGGGAGCCACAGCATCTCTGGCAGCAGGCGGAGCACGTCGACACCCCCGAATTCAGATGTGTTCCACTGCAGACGGTAATCAGTCCAGCTCTGGTAGGAGACACGCTTGGGTCACCTCACCATGACCACGCCAATGGCACCCCTTGCCCATGGGTTTGGCATGGGGATGACGGTACTGAGAGGGAAGAGGGGTCTGGGCAGGACTTTGTCAGTGACGGCCCCAGTCCCCTCAACCCCTCCTGTCCCTACTCACTTGTTCGACCCATACGTTGGTGGTGAGTGTCTCGTCCACCTCTTTCTGCAATAACGTGGAGGACACTGAGATGCCATGGCCATACCCCCTGACCAAACCAAGACCTTCAACCCAAGGCAGCCCTTGGAGTACAACTGCCCACTGGGGCTCACCAGTGAGATGAGGTTGGAGAGGGTGAGGGCCAGGTAGACATCCACAACCTCGTCGGCAGAGGCAACGGGGCGCACCTCCTTGTTGTAGCCTCTCTCCTCAAAGAGGTAATGGATGAGCCGCTCCTCCTGGTTAACACAGAGCCCACCTGGGGGGCTCGAGGTCAGGCAGAGGGGTTGGGCAGAGGCAGACAGAGGGTATGGGTGCACAGTGTGTCAATGCCATGCAAGGACAGGGAGATGGGCACCCAGATGTGGTGCGTGTGCACAGGAATGGCACACTTATGAGGACACATACACATGCACGGACACAAACACAGGGATATAAAAACACATGGATATAGAGCCATGTAGGGACAAACTAGTACAAGATGCCAGTGCAGAAGCCATGGCATTGGGCATGGGGGTAGGTGCACACATGGACATAGACTAGGACATATAAGGATACGCGTGTGCTCATATGGGACACAGACACCACCACCCCAGCCCCAACCTCACTGCAGTGACCCAGGAACCCCCAGCATCCTTGTACCCAAACCCCACGGCTCCGCTCACCCGACAGCACCAGTGCCCCAAACAAGGCCAGCAGCACTGCCATGTCCCCCATGCGGTGCCTGCGGTGCCTTCGTGCCGTGCCAGCTTCTCGCCACCTCCCTGCTTGGCCTGCCTGAGCGGATGTCCGGCCGCAGAGATGGATGGTGCCAGGTGCTGGGGGGAAGGCTGCCGGCTCCGGATACCCACTCTGGCCCCCCTGCTTCCGGCACCCCCACGCCCAGAGAAGGGAGACAGGCAGGAACAGCTGGGCTCACCACCCCTCAGTGCCATCTTGTCACCTGAGTGCTTGGAGGAGCAGTCCCTTCACTGCTCAGCAGATGCTACTGGGAGACGTGGAGGTGCTGGCACCTAATCAGTGCCTATGGCACATGTGGTCTGACACTGGTGTGAGTTTTGGTGAGGGTCCTCACTGGGGTGGCACAGGGTGCTGTTCTCTGGGGTGAAGAGTGCTGTGAGTGGTGAGTACACAACCTTCCCCCCCCCCTCCCCCCCCCCCCCCCAGTGCCAGGGGAAGGACCTGAGGATGGGGGATGTTTCTTGGGGGTGGGAAGTGATGGGGGGTAACACGGGTGTCACATCCTGCTGATGCCCACCTCACTGGCACCGCTCGGCATGTCACTTGTTTCATCCTCACCAGCTACCAGAAAATAGAGCCTTTCTTTATTGAAAAATAAACCTTTCTCTGTACAAATAAATAAGAGGTGTGCATGGGGAACAGGAGTCATTCCTCATCCCCTGCCAGCACCCCTAGGTTTTCAGAGCCTCAAGTGCCAAGGCCACAAGGCCAGGCATGCTGCGTGCCAGCGAGTCACTCTCCAGCCCCACCAGCCCAGCAAAAGCCGTGGGCCGGCCGCCCACCGTGGCCCGCACCTGCGCCCGGTACAACCCCTTGGTGTTTTTGGAGCTCAGGTCCACCAGGATCTGTAGGAGGAGGAAAACGCTGTTAGCCCCACAGCTGGGGAGATATTGCCATGCTGCCAATAGCACTGCTCGCACCTCCTGGAAGGTCATGGCCAGATCTGGCTCTGGCACCTGCAGCACCCAGGCGTAGAGCTCCTGCACCACGCCAACCCGCAGTGCAGAAGCATTGAGGCCGGGGCAAGCTGCAACTGGGGGGAAATAGGAGAGAGATGGAAGGGGGGTGTCAGGGGTTGTGCGAGGGCACTGTGCTGCAGCCAGCCTCAGGCTGGGGTGCAGTGCTGGGGTTGGATTTGTCACCATCCCCATAGCATCACATAGCACAGGTGCTGCAGGGTGCTTACCTCTGCCTGTGCCTGCCTCCTCCCCCTCTTCCTCCAGCCCTGGCATTGTGGGCACCAGCTCTCGTTTCTCTCTGTGCACTGCCCCTGCATGAAAACATAATTGGTGATACTCTCAGTTGGCACTGCCTGGGCATGGAGCTCAGTGCTGGATATCCCCACGCTCCACCAATCCCATATCTAACCAGCCCCGTACCCTACCAAACCTCCCCCCCAGGGCTCACAGTTCTGCACAAGGTTCCCAACTGGCTCTCCAGTTGGCTCTCTGAGTGCCTGCATGGCCTCCAACGGTGTGTCAAGGTCCATCTCTGCCCGGAGCTGAGTGAGGAAGGCTCTGCCCTGTCCCACCAGCTCCTCCACCAGCTCCTCACCCTGCTACAGGGAAGGGGAGGGGGACAGTGCAGACAGTGGGGCACCCATGGGGTGCTGCAGGGGTATGGTCCCTGCTGGCACCATCATGGGGGCAGTGCTCCACTCAGCCCATTTCTCTGCAAGTACCTGTAAGAAGAGCCATGTCTCCTCAGGGAGCTGCTCCCCATCTGGGGTGGGTGTCAGAGTGCTGCCCCCCACTGTGGCCCTCAGAGCCTGCACCCAGTCCTGCAGCCGCGGCCCCACAGACCCAAAAAACTCCCTGAAGGTGGGCAGCTGCCTGCAAGCACAGGAGGGTGAGCTCAGGTGGGTGCCTGGTGCCACCCATCCCCTGGGCACTGCCACCTCGCATGCACCCCTGGTGGGTCTAGGGAAGAGCAAGACTCTGCTGTTGAATGCAAGAAGCCATATCAGTGCTGACCTCCTCAAAACCTGTCCCCTCTTCTGCCACAACCCATGATGCCCACACATCCCCCTTTACCTGTGGGTTGGTCTCAGGGGTCCCTCAGATGTGGGGTGCTCGACCATCACTGGGTCTGCAGAGACAAGCAGGAGGGACAGGGTGTCAGGCGGACCAGAGCAGGGTGTTGGTCTTCCAGCCATCAGCACAGGGGTGGCACATCCCCAAAGGGAGGCACAGCCCATGTGGGTACCTGGGGCACCTCTACGGATGCGGACAGGGAAGAGATGGCCATAGATCTTGCCCAGGAGCTGGGGCAGGGTGCGGGTGAGGAAAGAGAAGTCAAGCTGGTTTCGGATAAAATCCCCAGCACGGCGCAGGAGACCCACCAGGGTCTGGGCGTAGGAATGCAGCTCTGTGGGTTCAGCAAGAGAGCTGTGTCCCCAGCCCCATGCCAACCCAGCTCAGTCCCCCAACCCTGTGCTATCACTTCATCTCACCGCATCGCCTCATCCGGGCACGGCACGTCTCATTGGCAAGGTGGGTGCAGCTGGCTTGGCCTGGGGCAGCCCGGCAAGACCCCGCATAGAAGGAGCAGAGACGGGTGTGCTCGAGGGGCTGCTGCTCAGGGGGCAGCTGGGACATGGCCAGCAGGTCAAAGCAGCTTGGCTCCCAGCTGCCAGGAACAGCTGCAAGGGCACAGTGCTGCTGTGAGATGCTGAGCCCCCTGGGATGTTACCCCGTGCCCCACACTGGCACTCACGGTCCATCTGCAGGCTGAGCCAGTCGGCAAAGGCAGCCACGCGAGTGTAGACACCTGGCTTACCCCGCTCACCACAGCCATCACCCCACGAGGTGATGCCATACAGGACAAAGCGGTGCGAGGAGGGGTCCTGACACACCAGTGGACCACCCGAGTCACCCTGGGGGGGGGACAGCTGCACATCAGGCCAAGCAGGACAGGCTGTGTGCTCACCCCATGCCCAGGGCACTGCCATGTTGTGGGTTGGCATTACCTGGCAGGAATCGATGCCCCCAGACAGATATCCGGCACAGAACATGGCGCTGGTGAGCAGCTCTCTGCCCAGAGCTGCCCGACACGTCTCCTGGCTGAGCAGGGGCACCTGTGCCTCCATCACCACCTCGGCCGATGGCCCCTCTGCCAGGCAAGGTGCCCATTACGGGGTATCCCATGCTTGGAATGCCCACCTTTGGCTTGGTGGCTCAGCACCGAGCGCAGACCCCATGGGTGCTGGGTGGCGCCTACCTTCATACAGGGACCCCCAGCCTGCAATGTGACAGGGGGTGCCGGGGCTGGGCTCGGTGGTACCGCTGGGCAGGCACACGGGGCTCACGGTGCCTGATGGTGCCAGTGGCTCCGCCAGCTCCAGCAGCGCCAGGTCCCCATGAAACGTCTTGGGATTGAACTGAGGGAGGTGAAGGGAGTGTAAGTGAGGAGTTATGGGGAGCGTAGGAATGATCTGGAAGTGCCCACCTCCACCAACCTTGGGGTGAGGCACGATGCGTCGCACAGGCACTGCCCGCTCCCCAGGGTCCGCCTTGCCCAGCTCGTGATCACCCACCACCACCGTCCATGCCAGCTCATTCTGGTTCCTGGCACAAGGATGGAGAGCAGCGATTTAGGCTGGTGAGACAGCAGCGCCGCCCCACACCCCCATCCCCACACCATACCCGTTGAAGCAGTGGGCAGCAGTGAGGGCCCACGTGTGGCTCACCAACACCCCACCGCACACCAGCTCCCCGTGCAGCCGCACCGACACCAGCCATGGCCAAGCCCCGCGCCGGGCTGCGCTGCCGCCCATGATGCGTCCTCGTGGGGCTGTGCTGTTGGTGGAGGGGTCCGCCCGGCTCCCGCAGAGCTCTGAGGGGATAAAGCTGTGAGGAGTGTGGCCATGGAGGGAGGGGGCAGCGGGGGTAGGACGCGCTGTCACGCCTCATCGTGCTCACGGAGGCGAGCGGGCGGTGGGCCGGGGGCACCCCGCGGGCCGGCAGCTGCCGACGCTAACCTCTGCCCCCGGCACAGCGTGGGGCTGGGGGCTGTGGGGGTGGCGGGGGCTGCTGTCCCCGGCTCACCTGGCATCGTTGCTGCTATGCTGGGATTTGGGGCTGCCTTCGCCAGCACTGTGGAATGAGTTGGTGTGGTGGGTGGGGGCCATGTGTCCGCTGCCCTCAGTGTCGCACGATGTCCTTGTTGTCCCCAATGGCTCTGTGTCCCCAGTCTGTACCCCCAGTGTCCTGTCCCATTCCAGATCCTCCACCCCTCAGTGTGTCTGTGCCCTCGATCTCTCCATTCCACCCCATATTGCCCTGTTCCACTTCGATCCCTCTGTGATCCTTCCAGTGCTCCATCCCACTTCTGAACTCTCATTTCTCATCCCACCTCCTCCCCTGTATCATCTCCAATGCCCCATCCCCATTTCCCCATCCCTCCCAAAACCTCCATCCCACAGATCTCATCTGGGCCCCAGATCCCTCCTTCATCCCCAGCTCTTTTCCTCCTAATCCCACTCATGTTCCCAATCACCCCTCAATGCCTCCACTCCCATTTTCCCATCCTAATGCTTCCAGCCCACAAATCTCACTCCACATTCCTCTTTCATTCCCAGTTCTTCTTTCCCTCATTTCACCACACAATACTCCATCCTCCAACCTCCCTCTCCCCTCTCACCCCATCACCCCCCCAGCCTCCCCCTCCCATCCCATCCCACCCTCACTGCCCCATATGCCCTCCAGGCAATCTGATGCCTCATTTGTTATTGTAGGGTCTCCCCTTTCCAGGAGATGCCCACTCACGGCACTCCTGGAGGCGGTGCTGGCAGCGCTGGGCACTGAGCAGGGTGCAGGCAGGCTGAGTGCCCTGGGGGGGGCACAGGCGCAGGTAGGAGGCACACGCCTGGCTCAAAGCCCAGTGGCGTTGGGGCAGTTCGGGCAGATCCTGGGCATCCAGCAGGGCCTGGCAGCTGGGGGGCACGGCAGGGGGCATGGCAGGGGCTGTGGGGACAGTGAGGTTGTGGGCATCCCCACGTCCTCATTGCCCCCTGCCCCCCCCTGCCTGGGTCATCCCAGGGTGGGTGGGGATGAGGCATGGTGGGGCTGTTCTGTTTTGGTAGGGTCTCCTGAGTGGGGTAGGATCTCAGGGTATGTTCTGGGGGAGTATTTGGGGTGGGAATAAAGGGTCTGGCAGTGTTTTGGGTAGGGCTTCAGTTTGGGTAGGATCTCAAGAGGATGGGGATCTGCTTGGGTAGGGTCTCCGGGCAGTGTTTCAGTAGGGTCTCTAGCAGAAAGGGCACTGTTTTGGTAAAGCCTATAGGGCTGGCAGCTATGGGGGATATTGTCTGGGTAGGATCTATAAGGGATGGGGTAGGGCTGCGGGGAGATGAGACTCACGTGGGCAGCTTTGGGTGATGTTGGCACAGGGAGGGAAGAGGCAGGGAGCACAGAGCCCACAGGCACCCCGTTGCTTCTGCTGCTCAGCCAGTGCCTGCTCCAGTGCCAGCAGCGCGCTCCTCAGTGCCGCTTCCAACACCAGCGTCCCCCGGCTCGACAGTGCTGCAGGGGGCTCACTCAGAACACTGTGACGCCCTCCCCCCCCCAAAAGCCCCCAGCCTACCACCCATGCCCCAGTATCTCCATGATAGGCATTAAGTGGGCAAAGGCTCTGGCAGTCCCATTGGCATTGCTTGGGGTGATGTCACCTCCCCATGGGGTTGGCACAGGAGTGGGTGGAGGTGGCATGGATGTGATGGGGAGCTGAGCATCCTCTTTGTGCCACCCCCTAAAATAAAATAATAATCCCAGCTCCTACAGCTTCCCCCTAAAAACCCTGCCCAAATGATGCCCACCGCTGGCACTGACCTTGCAGGACGCTAGCTGGCATGGGGTACAGCCCCTGGCCCATGGGAGCACCCCCAGCCAGCTGTAGGAGCAGCAGCATCACGGGGGAGGACAGGTGGACCATGGGGACAGCACCCCACATCCTCTTCCCTCCTTGCTCGATCCCAGCCAGGCAAAGGTTTTAGGGTGTGAGCCCTAAAGTGCCCGAGGCGGGCGAGGAGGCGCGGATATATACAGTGCCCCCCGGGTGGTGGGAGGAGAGAGGGGCCAGGGGAGCACAAACAGGCGAGTTCATTAATGTCGCGCCAAGATGCCAGCCCAGAGGGGGGGTCCGGGCTTGGGGACGCAGCTCGGGGCCTCAATGCTGCCTTTGTTCGACGGGGCCTCTGGGCGGGCAGCATCAGACGGGCGCTGCGCTCCGGCGCTGCCCGCGGCCCTTGATCATTTTCACGCCAATCTCGGCCCCGCCACCCTCCTTCCTCCCCAACGGTGCCCCCCGAACTCGGCCCCGGGCCCCGGGGAAGGGGCAGCTGGGAGCGAGGAAGAGGAGGGGGGGGGGGGGGGGGTTCCGCGGGCGGGTGGGAACGCGACGGCATTGGCGGCGGTGGCGGGTGCTTCAAAGGTGGTTGGCGGGCACCGAGATGAGGAGATGGGGGGCCCATGGAGCTGGGGGTGGCTTTGTGTCCCCGCAGCCCACGATGCTGGACAGACCCTTCCCCCCAGTGCCCGCAGCTCCACACTTTTGGAGGTGCCTCCTTTGCCACCCTCCCCATGTTCCATGGCCACATCACCCACTTGGGGTGCCTGTGTCCCCAAACCCACTGGGGTCTGGCAATACTAACATCCCTATCTCTGCCCACGTCTCTCTCTCGGTCCCCATTAGAGGAAGGGGTGTCCCTGTTCCTGTGCCCCTATCCCCATTAGAAGAAGGGGTGCCCATGTCCCCATGCCCACTTAGGGGTGCCCGCAACTCATTCCCATCCCCACTAAGGACAGGGGTGCCCCCGTGCCCACAGCCGTGTTGCACTCCCCTCCCACCCCCACCCTCCACCCCCGGTCCTAATTGTGCCAGCGGGGCGCTGACAATGCCGCTTCAGTGGCACATCAAAGGAGCGGCACTGGCGGCGTGCGAGGGCACCGCTGGCACCGGGACAGCCCCACGTGAAAGCTCCCACCTCGGCCCCCCTCTCTGCCTGCCTGGCATGGGGACACCGAAAGGACACGCTCCGGGGGGACACAGTGTCACCCCGCCACTGGGAGCGTCCCCACCCCCCATCCTGCACGGCCATGCCCGTATTGTCCCCATTCGCCCCTGGGTGATATGAGGTCATGCAATGGGGTCAGCATTTGGTACCCACAGAGGTGCTGCTCACCGGTCCCACGGCACCACTGTGCCCCCCCGCTCTCCCCCCCCCCCAGCCTCGGTGCCGGTGCCAACCCCATTAACCTAATTGGCGCAGGCAGTGGCAGTGGGACCCCAGAGCGGGTGGGACGTTGCCCCCGAGGCCCCCAATTGTCCGATAATTGGCGTGAGCAGCCGAGCCCGGCCGCCACCATGGCGACATGCCCTGGCCGGGGTGGGGGGGACACCGCGGGACATCCTCTGGGGTGCCCACCTGGATGTGGGGGTGGCGATGATGGGGGGTCCTTTGTGGGCTGGCAAGGTGGTGGGAGACGAAGGGTCAGTCCACGGTGTGGAGTCCGGGGGCTGGAGGGGGCAGCTGCGGGGTGACTGCGGGTCTAAAGGGGGGTATTTGGGGCTGGAGGATCGCCTTCGGGACTGGGGAAAAGCCAGCAGCAAAAGCCTGGCGCGGAATGGGGGCGTGGTCACGACGGGGGGGCGTGGCCAGTGATGGGATGGACAGGGGCGTGGTTTAATGGGAGATCGGTGGGCGTGGTCATCAAGGGGGGCGTGGCCAGGAAGAGGGCGGGGCGGCGGGCGGGGCGCGGGGGTCGGTGCAGGGGCGGCGGGCGGGGCGGCGCGGCCCGGGCCGGGGAGCGGGCGCGTTTGGGTCCGCTGCGGGCCTGGTGCAGCCGGGCCCGGTTAGGTTAGGTTAGGGGCCATGGCGAGCTCGGAGCGCAGCGCGCTGCTCACCTACCGCCTGTGCGGCGGCTCCGGCGAAGACGAGCGGGGTCGGGAACGTGGCCGGGCCGCCGCCGCCGCCACCCCTCGCAAGCTGCCCACGTTCCTGGGCGTCGTGGTGCCCACGCTGCTTTCTATGTTCAGCGTCGTCCTCTTCCTGCGCCTCGGTGAGTATCTCCTGGACTCCCCGGTCCCGGGTCCTCCTTGGGCATCCCCTCTCTGCAGCCTCAGTGCCCACCCCGAGCTCCCCCTGCTGCGGACCCTTTGCTCCCCCTGGTCTGGGTCCCAGTGCCGCCCTGTGCTCCCCACTTAGCTCCCTATGTCTTCCCGGTGCCCTCCCATGAGCATCCCAGTCTGGAATCTCAGTGCTTTCCACCAGGCCTCCTGTTTAGGGGCTCCCAGCACCTTCTGCATCCTGCAACCCCAAGCTGAAGTTCCTGTACTCCATCCAGGTCTCTCCTAGTCTGGAGTCCCAGTGCTTTATGCTCCTCAACCACACACCCCTTCAGTCTCAGGGCTCCAGTAGTACCCTCAGGGCAGGAACCCAGCACCCCTAATCTGAAGGCCCCTGTCCCTGGGACAGGATCCCTCTGCCCCCCCAAATCCCTTCTGTAATTCAGATCCCAATGCCTTTGTGTCCCCACACGCCACAGTACCGGGATCCTACTGCTCTGAGCATCCCTCAGTGCTGCACCCCAGTGCCCTCTGTGTTCTCTGTGGTGTTCCCAGGGCTGCACCCATCTGTCATGCCCCAGAATTGGACCTCTCTCCCACACTGTTGGGAAGACACACATTGGCTCCCAGTGTGGTCCCAGTTTGAGCTATAACCCTGGTGCTGGGCAGTATGGAGGACCTTGGAGGGGCATGCAGGCTGGGCCCAACCAGGGGCAGGCAGCAGCCCTTTGGAGGTACCCCGGTGTTGGGATGCCCTGGTCCATCTTAGGCAGAGGCCCAAACAGGAACAGGGAAGGCTTTTCTTCTTTTGCTTTCTGCCCGTGGGAAGCCTTGGGCGGGAGTTGGCTGTTTGCCAGGGGGCCTGGAGGGGGCCCTGAGCCACTTCCTGCGGCTATGGGATATCCCAGCTGCGAGATGGGAGGCACAGCCCCATCCCTCATCCTTTCCCACCCCACAAACTTTGCCCTCTAAGGCACTTCCAGCCCCATACTGAGCCCAGACCCTCACAGGAGTGGTGTTACCTATGGGAAGGGCATAGGGGAAGTTGGGGTTGGTGGGAGGGGAGCTGCCGGGAAGAGGAACTCCCACTTCGGGGGGGTCCAGGCAGCTGCCCTCCCCCTTTCCTGCACGAATCAAACATACCTCTGTGTCTCCATGACCTGGAGACCCCCAGCCCCTCCTGGCTGCACCCACTTTGTTCTCTTGTCACCTCTTATCTCTACCCCCAGCTTTTAACACTGGAATGGAGGGAGAAAACCCAGGAGGGCTCCCTGCTGCTCCCCCCACTTCCCCAAGCCCTCCCCTTGGCATCTCTGTGGCCAATCTCATGGCTGAGATAGGGCATCTCCCACTGCTGCTGTGGGCAACCCCTTCCTGCCCACAGTCCCTCTCACTGTCTGCAGCCTAACCGTGCCTTGGGCAGGGACTTGCAGGAGTCCAAGTGTCCCACTGAACCCCCAGGGGCTGCTGGAGCTGGGCTTGGTGCCTGGCTGACAGGGACACCCTCCCTGGGCTGCTTTTGCTTCCTGGTTTGCAGTGGGCCACCCTGCTGTCTCCTCCCTCCCTGTTTGTTTGCTCTCTGGGTGTGTGGCTCTGTGGACACAGCAGGAGGATGCCCTGAGGCTGGGGGCAGTGGCTGGGCTGGCATGCATGGGGATAGGGCAGCTCTGTGGGGTTGTTCATGACCAGTTAACTGTAGGTTGACCTTGACAGGGTTCGTGGTGGGCCATGCTGGCTTGTACCAAGCTCTGGCCATGTTTGCGGTGGCCTACTTCATCATTGGCATGACGGTGCTGTCGGTGTGTGCCATTGCCACCAACGGTGCACTGGATGCTGGAGGAGCCTATTGTATCCTTTGCTGTGTGCAGGAAATCCTGGGGGGTGCTCAGTGGCACCTGGGTGCCACAACGGGGCCGTGGGTGTGATGGGCATTAGTTTGGGTTGCTGACACATTCCCTTGACTCCACCAAGACATGATCAGTCGTGCCCTGGGCCCGGAGTTTGGGGGCAGCATTGGGATCATGTTTTTCCTGGCCAACGTGTGTGGCAGTGCCCTCTACGTGCTGGGGCTGGTGGAGGCGGTGGTGGACAGCTTTGGGATCCCGCCAGGTAAGTTACCCCACAGCAGGGGATGTCGGGCATCCCTTCCCCAAGCAGCCCTAGCACTGTGCCTAGCACTGTGCCTGGCACGGCTTGGCCAACCCCTGGTGCCTGCACTGAGCCCTACTGATCCCCGTGTGTCTCTGCCCAGGGCAGAAAGTGGGTTCAGGCATCCACGTCCTCCCCCAGAGCTATTGGTATGAGTTGCTCTACGGCACCATCCTGCTGGCCCTGTGTCTCGTCGTGTGCCTGGTGGGTGCCTCCATCTATGCCAAAGCCACCTTCCTCATCTTCCTCATCGTGGCGGGTGTGCTGGGCACCATCCTTGTCAGCTTCTTCGCCACGCGGCCCCTCGGTGTGCCCATCCGCATGCCGCACCTCAACAGCTCGGAGACTGAGAACGGCAGCTTCACTGGCTTCTCGCTTGCCACTCTGCGAGAAAACCTGGGCGGTGAGGACACTGAGGGCTTCCCATGGTCCCCATCATGGTCTTATACCTGCTGGGATGGGAGGGGTGGGATGGGGAGGGGTGGCACCTGCCTCTGCATCAGCATGGGCTCAATGGAGGGTATGGGGGGCTCGTGGGCTTGTGGGCTCGTGGGCTCGTGGGGTGGTTTGTCCCACAGTGGTCCTCCTTTGGGGACAGGGGTGTTAAGGAGAGGGCACGTGGCAGATCTGTGCCACCCCAAGCAGCCCGTCACAGCCTGTGCCTCTGTGTCCTGCAGGTGGGTATGGAGTGGACTACACCACGGGGCAGATGATGAGTTTCAGCACTGTTTTCGCAGTGATGTTCAATGGCTGCACCGGCATCATGGCAGGCTCCAACATGTCAGGTAGGGAGCAGGGTGGCACTGGGATGGAGCTGGATGGTGCAGGGAGTGCTGCACCTACAGGCTGGTTACACTGCTGCTCTGCCTGCAGGGGACCTGAAGCGCCCGAGCTACTCCATCCCGCGGGGCACCATCTCTGCTGTGCTCTTCACCTACCTCGTCTACAACCTGCTGGCTTTCCTCATGTGTGCCACCTGCAACAGGTACAGCCACCGTTCCTTTCTGGAGTTATTGGTGTTGACATGAGCCAAGGTGAGTGCTACCGTGTGTGTGTCCCTCTCCAGGACCCTCCTGCAGAAAGATTACGGCTTCCTGCGTGACATCAGCATCTTCCCACCTCTGGTGACGGTGGGCATCTATGCTGCCACGCTCTCTGCAGCCATGAGCAACCTCATTGGGGCATCCCGCATCCTCTATGCTCTGGCACGGGATGATCTCTTTGGTGAGTGCCTGGAGTGTGCTGGCATCAGCCTGAACCCAAATGGTGCCAGGGCTGTTCCCACAAAATGAACTCCCCTTGTGGTCGGGGTGATGATGCTTTGTGAATCTGTGTGGACTTGGGGTGTTGAGGCTCCTTTTCTGTTCTGCTCAGCAATACCCACTCCAACCTGGGGTTGGCAGTGCACCTGCAGATGATGTGGGGTCTATAGAGCATACCGTAGTTCTGCCAGGTTAGGGACGTGCCTGCACACCAGTCTGCCTGTAGGGATGCCAACACTTGAGTCCCCCCTGTGCCCTGGCACTTGCCCCAACCCCAGCACTCAGGATGGAGGCAGGGCTCATTGCCAAACTAGTTGGTGGCCTTTGGGCTGCCTCCTGCCTTGTGCCTGTCCAACCTGCCTGTTCTGCCTGCAGGCCGGGCGCTGGCGCTTGCCAAGAAGACATCTGCAAGCGGGAACCCCATCATGGCAGTCATCCTCTCCTGGCTGGTGGTGCAGGTGAGTTTGCTGGTGATGCTTCTGTCCCTGTCACTGGGCTTTGTGCCCATGTTGTGTGTCCCTTTATGGGACTTCCCTGGTTTGTTTACTTGCTGTGACCTGTGTGCTCTGCCTGCAGCTGGTGCTCTTCTCTGGGAAGCTCAACACCATTGCAGGGGTTGTCACTACCTTCTTTCTTTTGGTTTATGCCACTGTCAACCTGGCCTGCCTGGCACTGGAGTGGGCATCGGCCCCCAACTTCAGGTATCTGCTGTCTGCTCTGGGATGGACTGTCCACCCACTTGTCTGTCCATCTATCTGCCATCTGTCCATCCTCTGACCACCTTGAGCATTAGGAGGGCAGAGACCACTCAGGAAGCAGAAGGGGACAATCCCCTCGCCCTGGCACTGTGCTACTGAGCGGGCACAGATAAATGCAGCACCATTGGGTCCCCTCTCTGTAGGCTTTCCAGAGGTAATTTATAGGCTGTGCCGCCCGGCATCCCCCGGGCAGCTTGCCAAGCAGTGATGGAGCCCACTTTCCATTAGCGCTAATTAAACTAACAAGGAAAGGGGGAGGATGGGGGATCGTGTCTAAGGGGGGAGGAGAAGATCTTCCAGGAAGGACAGTGTGTGACAGGCAGCTGCGGCGTGGGGCGGTGGGTGTGGGGCTGCCCTAAGCTGGGGGGATCAAGGCAGGGTAGTTGGGGGACTTGGGTTGGGTACAGCCACCCCCCAGCTTGGCCCACGTTCCCCCTCCCTGTGTCTGAGGATGTGGGGCACAGACGGGCATGGACTGGTGCCTGTGGGGAGGCTGTGGAACTGGGTGGCAAAGGATCCCTTGCTCATCTCACGCTTCAGTGCTCCCCCCCCCTGCCCGTTGAGGTCTCCCATCAAGCGCAGCGGAAAAGGATTTTAATTACCTTTCAGCAAAAACAACAATTAGAGAAAATAACAGCATCTCGCCTTCCTGCCTCCGCTTCCCTGTGCTGGGATGAGTGGGTGCTGTATTCATTTGTTAGTGCTGCTGTGTGCCCCCCAGCTCTGCCCACCCTCAGGCCATCCCTGCTGCTTCAGGTCATCCCTGTTTGCCAGGGGCAGGCAGTGTGGGTCTGCCCAGTACCCTGTGTGGTGCCATCTCCCCTCCATTTATGAAGTATATGCCTTACAACAGAGGAGTGCCCTGTCCCCCTCTGTGCCACTACTCTCTGTGTCACCAAATCCGTCACAGGGGGAGATAGTTGTCTGGAGTGGCTTTTCCTGGGTGCCATTTCCAGGCTGTCCTTCCCTCAAGCCTTGAAAGGGGCTGATGGGGATGGAAATTGCCATTTCTGTGCTCAGCCCTGATGTAGGTTGTGGTTGTCCCCAGCGTAATTAGTTCATGATCCCCTTGACAGCCTGGTGCATAACTGTTGCCTCTCATTGGGGGTTTTCCTGGGTCAGCTGAGCACAGCTGAGTGCCAGGGACTATATGGTGTCACTGATAAGGACAGAGGTAATGCCAACTTGCCTGTGCCTGATGTGGGTTGCCCATAGCCAGTCTACATGACTGATGTGAAGCGAGTGGCACAAAACCACAGGCCAAGCTTCTTTTGGGCTGACCCCCCTGCTGCAAGGAGTCCATAAGCCACACTGGCTAATTTAGATGTCCCTTTCTTCCTGCTCCAGGCCCACCTTTCGCTACTTTACCTGGCACACGTGCCTGCTGGGCATCGCCGGCTGCTGCGTCATGATGTTCCTCATCAGCCCCGTGTCAGCCTCTGCAAGCCTGGGCTTCCTCCTCATCCTCCTCCTTGCCCTCCACTACCTCTCACCCAGCAGCACCTGGGGCTATATCAGCCAGGCTCTCATATTCCACCAGGTGAGTCCTGTTCTTCTCACCCATTGTGGGCTGGAGAGCTGATGTCCCTGGGGCTGGCATCCCTGTAGCAGTCCTGTCCCAGCTGCAAGTCCTCAGGGCTGGCATCCCCGTGGGATGGCACATTGAAGGAATCCTTAGCTGCCTCCTTCCCTGCCCCCAGGTGCGGAAGTACCTGCTGATGCTGGATGTGCGGAAGGACCACGTCAAGTTCTGGCGCCCGCAGATGCTGCTGATGGTGCAGAACCCGCGGGGCAGCGCCCGCCTCATTGACTTTGTCAACGACCTCAAAAAGAGTGGCCTTTATGTCCTGGGCCACGTGGAGCTACAAGACTTGGGTGAGGATCTGCCCTGTCCCAGCACTGGTGGCCTCTGTCCCTTTCTGTGATGCTGTGGCCCTCAGCATTGCTCCTTGGCTGGGGTGACACCACCTCCCAGCTGGGCATGTTGGATCCAGGGAGGGAGATAACAGCATTTTGGACGTATCCACAGCTTGGCGTAATGTAAGGGGTGTAGGTGACTTATCTCTGTCCCATAATTTGTGTGCACACGTGTATCCTACTCACGTCTTTGCACATCTACATGGAGCTCCTGCATGTTGCTACAGGCACGCAACCATGGCATGTGCCACCCCAACTCCACTGGTCTTATGCACACCCAGCAAGTGTGGGCATTTTGTGCACTCTTGGCACAGCCTTGCACACCTTTGTTCCTGTGTCCATCCACATGGTTCAGATGTGTTTCCATGTTCATTTGCACGTGCTCCTTCACACACGTGCTCACCCTGCCATGGCCATCCCCACCCCCAGCGGATGCATGGGCTCTGCTCTCCCCCTCCCCGCTCCTGTCACTGTTGCCGTGGTGACTAATGGCCTGAAATTGGGGAGGGGGATGGGGCTAAGTATTTTTTATATATTTATGTATAATTTCATATCTCTGGATGGAAGCACCTGCTTATGCCTTCCTTATGCTCATGTGTGCTGAGGTGATGGGGCTGCTCAGGGGGAAGATGGTGCTAGGAGTGCTCAGTGCCGTGCTGAGGAGCTGTGAAGACATCAGAGAGACCCCCAGCACAGGGAACCCCGTGACTCATGCTGTCCTTGTCCTCCCACCCAGACACACTGCCCTCAGACCCACTGCAGCCCCAGCAGGACTCGTGGCTGAGCTTGGTGGACAAGCTCAATGTCAAGGCCTTCATCAGCCTCACCCTTGCACCCTCGGTGCGGCACGGCGTCCGGCAGCTCCTCTTCACCTCTGGCCTTGGTGAGTGTCACTGGGCTGGGCACTGATGGGAGTCCACCCTGCCTTCTCTGCAGAGTGAGCGGTGCTGAGGGCTGGGGAGACACTCCCCCAAAGCCAGGTTGGAGCTTGGAGGCACCTTTGTGCGTGCAGTGCAAAAGCCAAGCTGGGACTTGCAGACATAGGTGGGTGATGTCCACACCAGGTGTTTTTAACGCACTTGGCAATGCCAAAGTTAGGTTGGGTCATAGAGGTATCTAGGCTGGGTCATACTGAAGGGTTTGGAGGCACTTGGATGGGCAATACTAAAGCCAAACTGAGTCTTGGAGGCATCTAGGATGGGTCATGCTGCGGGGTTTGAAGGCACCTGGATGGGCAGTACCAAAGTAACTGCTATGGGCTAGGGTGGGACTTGGTGGTACCTGGATGAGCAATGTCAAAGCCTAGCTAGGGCTTGGGGCTACCTGAGTGGCCGGTAGGGTCCTATCCTTCGCTCCTACTCCACACCTTTGTGGTCTTTCCTCAGGCGGCATGCGCCCCAACACGCTGGTGCTGGGCTTCTATGATGACGCAGCACCGCAGGACAGCCTGGCCCAGCACCCTGCCTTCACCAGCACCCGTGAGGAGCTGCCCTTGGGCTTCCCCCCGCTGCGGGCCGCCGCCGCCCCCAAGCTGCTGTCTCCACGCGAGTATGTCGGCATCGTGGCTGACGCCCTGAAGATGCTCCGCAACGTCCTGCTGGTCCGACACCTGGAGAGCCTGGACAAGGTGTGGGAGCTGCGCCGGGCCGCCAGCCCTCCGCCTTCCATCCACGTTTGGCCCGTCAACCTGCTGCGGCCCGACAGCGCCCGCTACGCCGACACGTGCAGCCTCTTCCTGCTGCAGATGGCCTGCGTGCTCAACATGGCGCGGGCCTGGCGCCGGGCCCGCCTGCGCCTCTTCCTGTGCGTGGAGGCAGGCGCCATGCCCCACGCGCAGGAGGACAAGCTGCGCCAGCTCCTCAAGGACCTGCGCATCCAGGCCCAGATCCAGCTGGTGCCGTGGGATGGGGTGGTCCGCCTGCACTGGCAGGCTCCACGGGGACCCCCGGGCGGCCCGGCGCCCACTGAGGAGGAAGAGGCGGCAGTGAACTTCCCCCCCAACACCACCCAAGTGTCGGATGAATACGTCTGTGCCGCCAACAAGATGGTGCTGGAGCAGGGCCCGGCGCCTGCTGTCCGCTTCCTCTATCTGCCACGGCCCCCAGCTGACACTGGGCTGTACCCGCTGTACCTGCGGCAGCTGGAGCTGCTCACCCGCGACCTTGGCCCTACTGTGCTGGTGCACGGGGTGAGCGCTGTCACCAGCACCCAGCTGTAGGATTGTCCCCGTGTCCCCAACCCTCCTGCAGTCAGTGCCTTACAGCCCCGGGCTGGGTACGGCTTGGGGGGAGCTGGCCCCGGCCGTGATTTCCATTTGCAGGCCTTGTTCTAGGGGCTGTGCTGGAAGGAGAGTAGGGGGTTTTGGTTTTGGGGGGGAGGCACAGCATTTAAAGCTGCCCTGGCGGGATCCGGGCACTTAATGCATTCACTGTGCCTTTTCTCTGGGGTCCTCAGGACTGTCCCGTTTTGCTTCTGGGAGCCCTTTGCCTGCAGCCCTCTCCCCCGTGCTCTCCTCCACAGGCTCCTCCGGGCACCCAGCCAGCAGTGGGGATTGATTAAAGGCAGCCTCGACCTTGGTGCCCCAGCTCCCTGCCATCCTCCGTGCCTTTCATTAGGGAAAATTAAGTGGGAAGGGGGTGGGGGATGGGAGTCCGTGCGGCTGAGTTCCCTGCTTCAGGCTGGGGAAGGAGGAGGCAGCCCTTCGTGGATGTGTGACCCTGTGGGATGAGGGTCCTGCTGCCCCCAGAGAGGGGGAGATGAAGGGTTGCCCGGGTGGGGCATTGTAGCCCCAAGCCTATAGGGAGCAGTGGCAGAGTGGCATTGCCCTGATACCCAGCTCCCCATGATCCTCCCCCTTCCATCCCCTTACCCAACTGTATTGACTGGGGGAGGGCAGGAAATTGCCTGGGTGATGGCGATAAATCTATTGGGTGCCTGGCAGGTGGGCTGTGTGCCTGGGTGCTGCCTGATGAATTGCTTCCTATTAGCCACAATGGGTGTGGAGGCTGCTTAGGGCCAGGGGCTGGGGGGGGGGGAGAGGTGATGGGGTCAGACTGCCTCCCACTCCCATCGCCACCAAGGTGCTATTAGGCAACTGTGCTCAGCCAGAGGGCCGGATAGCTGGGTGCTCTCTGGGGAGATAGAGGGGAGCAGTCTTGCTCCCCACTTCTTGCAGGGGGTTGTGCCTCCCCCCCCTCCCTCCCAGAAGGACTTAGGGCTGGCTCTGCTGCTGTGGGTGGGAGGTTGGTCCCTCAGCGTGGGCACCACACAGCTCCGTCTGCCCACTGCATTTATTTACAGTCAGGAGCTGGCATA
This sequence comes from Lagopus muta, assembly GCF_023343835.1. NCBI lineage: Eukaryota > Metazoa > Chordata > Aves > Galliformes > Phasianidae > Lagopus > Lagopus muta. The sequence goes on from NC_064441.1 coordinate 8,412,046, forward strand.
GGGCAGCCGGGCACCAGCGGGACCCGGCAGCCTATAATGTTAATTATCACCACGTAATTAAAAGCCCATAAAAAAGCCTCACACTTCATTAAATTAAAGCTTCGCCGTGCCACGCCGCCGGGCTCTGGCAGAGTTAACCTTGGCCATGCCAGGCCCTGGCACCAGGGAGGTGGGGACCCCCAGTGGGCTTTGTATTAGGGTGCAGCGTTTGGGGTTTATGCCTTATCCACATAACACCATTCATCACATGTGGGACGGTGCACACGTGCTGGGAGCGTGCACCCCTATATCCAGCATGACACGTGAGCGTATCGCACGGCCACATGTGACCCTGCACACCTTGCACATGCACCAGGACGTGGCCGGGGTGCTGATGCAGTCCCACACGCACACTCCAAGACATGCACACACACACACACACACACACAGCTTGCTGCAAAGCCAGCACAACGCCCACTCGATGCACACCTACACAAACAGCATCCTTTCCTCCCTCCTCATGCACGCACCCTCTGCACCCCCACAGCTGCCCATGTTCCTGGTGCCCAGGGCTGTTCCCAGTCCCAGCGCCCTCTGTCCCTGCTCTAGGCATCTCCAGCCTTTGGCTTACCCTGGGTGCTCCTCAGGTGCTGAATGTGGGACGGTGCCAAGCATTGGGGTGGGGGGCACCCAGCAGCACCGGGGCAAGGGTTGGGGTGAAAGCACCCATCCGTGCCTCAGTTTCTCCAATAGCTGGGCTGTGCCGAGTGAGGGGGGTGCACGGAGGGACCCTTATCAGGACCCTCCCCCCCAGAGCACAATGGGAGCCTTGTCTGCAGCTATGGGAGGGCTAGGTGTGACGTTAAAGGCATGTGCATTGGTGTGCACATAGATGTGTGAGCACACACATGGGCTGTGCACACGCGTGTGCACGGTGCTGGCGCTGGATGGGGCCGTGGCTGCGGGGTGCCCGCGGGGGTGGGCAGGCAATGGGGCCTCAGCTATTTCTTGGAAATTTCGCAGCATTCATTTCAGAGCAAATAAAAGCTGTCATTGCCGGAGAAATGATACTGATCGGGGTCTGAAAAGACAGCAAATTACCCGCCTGAAAATGCACCGCTGGAAAAAAAAATGCATATTAAACACACAAAAAGGCACTTTGCCATCAGCCGCGCTTCCCCCGCCGCTCCAGAATAACCACACTTTACATAATTCTCCCTCTCCACCTCCGAATTAATTTCACAAACAGAGGCAGAGGCAACCCTGTAACAATAGCGGAGGGGGGGACGCAGGGATGGGGCTGCGGGGCTTTGTTCAACCTGGGAGGTGTGGGATAATAGGGCCCAGGGCTGGGCCTGGAGGGAACGCAAGGGTCTGGGGGAGGGAAACAGGTTTTTGGGATGGAGGGATTTGGGTAACTAGTGTTGGGTAGATGTGCTCAGCTCTGGGGTGAGGGTCCACTGAGTTCCTCCACTCAGAACTGGGATGGGGGTCACTTGGGATAGGTATGTTGGGCAGTGCTCGCCCCGAGGGCCACATGCTTCCTATGGGGGGCAAACCCTCATGCTGCTATCACTTGTGAGAGCCTGGCACCCCTGTCAGGGTGCAACGACCCAGCTGACGGAGACCCCCAGCAGCCACCCCCCCTTGTCACTCTCCCACCCAAAGGGCTCAACACCCACCTGGCCTGACACAGCCAAACAATCCCCTTCCTAAGACCTCTCAAGGATCTTTCTGCACCAGTCATGAGGGCACACACACCCAGCTGGGAGCGAATGGCGTTTTGGGGTCCCAGCGGCAGCGGGCGATGTCTTCAGCCATGTGGGCCCTGAGGGACGGGCGGAGGGGAGGGTGAGCGATGGAGGTTGGCACTGTGCTGCTTTGCATTTTCAATGACAGACCCATGCCGGGTGCTCGGGAGAGTGGAAAAATCTTATTTGTCACCTGCTGGCGGTGCGCAGGGGCTCCCGCGCCGCAGCTAATCTCAGGGAAAATGAGGATGCTGGCGGGGTGGCCCGTGGGGCTGGTGGGGAGGGGGAGTCAGAGCTGGGGGCTGCAGGACCCCCAGTCCCACCAGGTTGGGCCAAATCAGGGTGCATGGCACAGGGCCACTGCTACCGTTCTTAAGGCTGGGGTGGGTGTGTAGGCTGTGGGTACCCCATGCCTGTCACCAGCCAATGCAACCCCTTTTCCCTCTAGCCCTGCTTTAGGAGCAGACTATTGCTCTGCAGCACCAGCTCCACAGGTTGGCACTGCCCATGGTGTTTTTTGCTGGAGCATCACACTTTGCAGCAGGGATGGGTGCTGCCGGAGCCCCAGGATCTATCCACATGCAGTGCCCATCCCATGGTTGCTGTACCCCATTCTCTGGAGCTGCCACCCCCCAGGGGACGCCGCAGTGCTCTGCGGCCGGCTCAGATTTATCCATTCTTTTATATCCACACGCCTTTAATTTTTACGGCCCTGTTGGAGCAATACCCACGGCTGTTAATAACATCGCCCCCCCTTTTCCTGCATGCATCTGTCATGTTCCCACCAAGGTGCCAAGCAGGTCTGGGACCCTTCATCCTCCCCTGGTGAACAGCAGGGCTGGGCATCCCCTGCCCACCTATGGGTCTGGGTGCCGGATTCAGATGCTGCTGTGCCCTGTTGGGATTGGTGATGCCCAGTTGGAAGCATCTGATGGGATTCATGGAGCATGGTGTGAGGCCAAGAAAAACGTCACTGTGTCACCAAGAGGTGGTGTGAGTGTACATGAGTGTGTCCCATGGCTGAGCCACCAGTCCCCATGCCAAGCAGTGTTCCCATGCCGCACAGCACAGCACAGCACCTACCCCAGCACTAGAAGACCCAATGCTCACCCAAAGCACCCAGAACTGAGTGGGATGGGGGTATCATGGTACCCAGAAGGATGTTTGAGTGGGGCTGGGGGTCTGCAGCTGCTGTTTGGGCCATGCAATGGATGGGCCATAAATCTCTCTGCTGCCCCCCCCCCCCCCAGTGGCAGAGCAGCTCACGATATTTATGTTGGGGATTTATCTGCAATGCAGTTTAATATTCCTGGACCTTTGCGTGTGTGTGCGTGTGTATGAGTGAGCATATCCCCCCTCCCTGTGCTACCCCTATGCCCACTCTCTCTCACCTGGAGCCTCCCAAGCTCCATCTGTTGCCCATCCCATTGCATCCCCCCTGGGAAGACCGGACGGGCACCCGGGGGTGATCAGGCACCGCATGGGGGGGGGGGGGGGTCCGACAGTCGCGATGTGCCTAAGGGCAGTGCCCACCCTATGTGCCAGACTGTCGGATGTGGCACAGGCGTCCCCACACAGCGGTGCCAGCCTTGGTGGTACTGCCAACCCTACGCCAGTCCCCCGGGGGTGGGGGTCCGGGCATCCCCCCGCCCTCCCCTTGCCCTGCCTCCCCGCCGCCGGGGATGAGGTAAGGCAGGCGGGTGGCACAGGGCTGCTCTATTTGCATAATAATCTCGTTAATGGAGCCTGGCCTGCGGGAGAGCCGGGCTGGAGACGCCACCCCCTCCCCGCCCCGCTGCCTCCCTCCCTCCGGCCCCGCAGCTCCGTTCAGCTCGGCACGGGGCGCACAGCCGGACGAGCACCGCCGGACCGACCCGACAGCAGCGCCGGGGCAGCCTGCAGACATCTCCCGGCACGGCGGTGAGCACCTCCCAGGCACCCCCGGGCACCCCCCGAGCATCCCGGGCAGCACCTCAAGAGCATCCCCAGCAGCATCCCCTGAGCACAGCCCGGAGCAGCCACCGAGTGCCGCGGTGAGCAAGAGGGACGCGCCCCCGAGCACCCCCGGATATCCCGGCGAGCATCTCCCGAGCAGCCCCGAGCACCCTCCCGCAACCTACCGGTGAGCATCCCCCGAATATGCCGGGGAGCATTTCCCGAGCATCCCTCGAGCATCCCTTGAGCACCGCGGCGAGCACCTCCCGAGCATCCTGGGCAGCATCCCCGAAGCATCCTGAGCAGCATTCACTGGGCACTCCCGAGCATCCCATGAGCAGCCCCCGAGCATTTGGTTGAGCATCTCTCCAGCATGCCGGGGACCATCCCAGGGTCCATTCATTCCTTGCAGCCCTTCCAGCCCACCTCCCCCCCCCCCAATTCTGTGCTCACCGCTCACCCCACAAACTTTCCGGTGGCAGCAGCAGCCACACAACCTTTCCCCAGCACAGGGCTGTGATGCCCAGGCACAACTTCACCTAAGTTGATGAGAGGGAGCAGAGGCAGTGGGGCTTTGGGGGCGCTGAGGGGGTCCTGCTGCAGCAATATGGTCCACACCCCCACTGAGCAGCCCTTTGTCTCCAGCATGTCCTGCCCACACCTGCAAATCTGGTGTCAGTGTGCACTGAGCAAGGACTGGGGTCTCCTTTTGAAGTCCTCCCCACCCTCTATCCCTCTTCTCCCCATGAGCAGAGCCCCCCCATCTCCAGAACAGAGACGACGGGACACCGGGTGGCGGAGAGGGATTTTTGGGGGTTGTGGGGGATGCAGGGACCCCTCCAGACAGGAGCTAACTTCGCACACACGCAATGTGCTGCATGCAACACAATCGGGCACAACGCACTGCAACGCAGAGCGCCGTGACCCACCCCAACCCAATGCAACACGGCACGACGCAACACGACGCAGTGCAAGGCTATGGAACCCGGTGTGCAACCACCCAACCCAACCCTGTGCTGTGTCCTCCTCCCCCAGAATCTCCCCAGAGCACTTCTTACCCTTCTGCAACCCCACCTGGAGTGGCTGGCAGCCCACTAACCCCCTCAATCCATGGTGTGTGGTGTGATGCTGAGCTCTCTGGATCACTGGATTTGCACTTGGAGCGCTGTCTCCAGATGGGTGGGATGGAGCTGAGCCATGGGCTGGGTGCAGGTGGAACCTTGCCAGAGCACTAGATAAGGACAAAGGGGACGGAGGGGACAGCAGCAGGGTTGGGATGCCTCTGAGCTCGTGGCATTATGGTCACCAATGCCATGAGCATGTTGCACTGCTGGGGACAATGACATGGGAGATGATGACAGCAAGAAACATCCCCCGTCTTGCTTCTCTCTACACCAATCCTTTGCCTTTTCCAGGAGCATCTTACCTACCTGGACATCTCTAGCATGAACTGGGATCCATGAGCCCCCCTTGCAGCCCCCAACATGGAGAAGACATACTCACTGACTGCCCACTACGACGAATTCCAGGAGGTGAAGTACGTGAGCCGCTATCAGAGCGGCACGCTGCCCAATGGCTTTGCTCTCCAGTTGGGTGCTGGGGCCAAGAAGCGCAGTGGCGGTGGGGGGCTGCCGCGCTGGAGCCGCAGGGAGATCTGCCTGCTCTCAGGGCTGGTGTTTGCTGCCGGGCTCTGTATCATCTTGACATGCATGCTGGTGCTCAAGTACCTGGCGGCTGAAGGGGACAGCTACTGCCTGGAGGGCTGCCAGGAGAAGAAGGCTTTCCTACGGGCGTCACGCTTCCTTAGTGCCAACATGGATGCCACCATCGACCCCTGCCAGGATTTCTATTCCTTTGCCTGTGGAGGATGGCTGCGTCGGCACGGCATCCCTGAGGACAAACTGGTGTACGGCACCATTGGGGCCATCGCCGAGCAGAATGAGGCCAAGCTGCGGGCACTGCTGAGCCGCCCGGTGCGCCGCCGTGCCGCCACATCAGCCGAGAAGAAGGTGAAGGAGTTCTTCCGCTCATGCCTCAATCGGGCTGAGATTGACCGCCTGGGGCCGCGGCCCATGTTAGAGGTGATTGGGGAGTGTGGTGGATGGGATGCATCGCCGGGTAGTGGAGACCTCAATGAGCTGCTCTACAAGACGCAGGGGGTCTACAGTGCTGCCGTGCTGTTCTCGCTCACTGTCAGCCTGGACGACAGGAACACCTCTCGCTACGTCATCCGGGTGAGGACACCTTCCCATCTTCATCCCAGGGGCACTGCTGTGACAGCAGCCCCATTCCTGCCACCCACGTCCCTCACCCTAGTGTGCTATCAGGGCATGGGTGGGTTCTGTCCAAGTGGCCAAGCCCCAAACATCTTCAGTGGGCGCAGCTGGGACATGGCAGTGGCATGGTGGGGACATCACGGTGGGCATGATGATGACATGGTTGTGGGGCACAGCAATGGAACGAACAGTGGTTTGGCATGTGGGAACATAAGGGTGGACACCAAGGGGGCATGGTGGGGATGATGATGGCATGGTAGGGATGGAGATGGCATGGTGGAGTTGGAGATGGCATGTTGGGGATGGAGATGGCATGGTGAGGATGGGGACGGCATGGTGGAGACAAGATGATGAGCATGGCAGTGGTAGTGGTGGGCATGAAGTCTCTCTGATCCCCTTGCCTGGTGGTGCTGCGGATGAGGGATGCGACTGTGTAGGCGTGTGTGTGACTGTGTGTGAGGCAGGGGACGGGAAGGAGAGTGGCTGTGCTGAAGGAGTGTGTGTGTACACTAGAGGGAGCATGTGTCACAAGGAAAGGCTTTGGGTCTGTGTGATGGGGAAGATGCAGGCGCGCGATGCGTTTGGTTGTGCAGCACTGCCCATCCCTGTGCTCCCCATGGGGCATCCTGCACAAAGGAGTGAGGACACTATTCGGGGGGTCAGGGAGTGCCCTGCCACCAGTGCAGCTCCCCACTCACCCTGGAGATCTACTTACCCCCTGCCCCCATCTCTCCACAGATTGACCAGGATGGGCTGACACTGCCTGAGCGCACCCTGTACCTGGGGCAGGATGAGGAGAGTGAGAAGGTGAGGAGTGGGGGATAAAGGGGGAGAGGGGGCAGCACGGGTGGCACACACATCCCTTTCATTGGCACAGATCCTGGCTGCTTACCGTGTCTTCATGGAGAGGCTGCTCACACTCCTGGGGGCTGAGCACGTGGAGCAAAAGGCGCAGGAAATCCTCCAGCTGGAGCAGCATCTCGCCAATGTGAGTGGGGGTCCTGGGTTTGGGGTGCCCCTGCCCTGCCCTTGAGGACTCCATCCCCTTGGACATCTGGCACTCTAAGGCCTTGGAGACCTTCATGTCTTGTCTATGGGACTCCCAGGGGCTCCAGCCTCACCATGTTGGGAACTCCCAGTTTCACTCTAGGGGAGCTCCATTCCCCATCCTTGGGAACCCACTCAAGGCCCTTAAGTACCCCATGCCCATATCTTAGGGGACCTCAGTCTCAACCTTCAGGGACCTCCATGCCCAGTCCTTGGGTGCCCCAGCTCCTTGCTGGCCCCATGCCCTTATCTTGGGGAACACAAATTGCAGCTTTGAGGGAACTTGTGTCAGCCCTTGGGACTCCCATTGGGCAGCGAGACATGGTGGATATGGGCCCACAGCCCTTCTTGCCCCAGAGCTGTGCCTATCCCTATGCCAATTCACCTGGATGGGAAGTGGGGAGGTGACAACTGTACCCACCCATGCAGATCACGGTGTCTGAGTACGACGATGTGCGGAGGGACATCAGCAGCATGTACCACAAAGTCACTCTGGGCGAGTTGCAGCGCATCACCCCCACGGTGCGTTCCCCCCCACCAGCACCCTGCTACCCACATATCCTGCCTGCCCTGTGCCCCTGCTTGTCCCTGCCCTTTTGCTCCATCACTCTCCTTGCTGCCACTCCCATGTCCCCTGGTGAGAAGAACCCTGTGCTGCAATGACCTTATGTCCCTAGGAATATTCTGCACTGCTCCCCCAAATCAATGCACTCTGGATGGTGATGAGTGCATCCTGCACTTCCCTGGGTGCTGGGTGCAGTGTCAGGACCAGACTTGGTCCCATGGGAAGGGGTGGTGAAGGCTGAAAGCCCAGTGACACGAATGGGGTCCCCACCCTGATGTGCTCTTTGCTGCCAGCTCAAGTGGAAGCGCTTGCTGGACCGCATCTTCCATGACAACTTCTCAGAGGATGAAGAGGTGGTGCTGCTGGCCACGGACTACATGCACAAGGTGTCTGACCTCATTCGTGTGACACCCAGCAGGTGAGGGGGTGATAAGGCACAGTGGGGTGGGCACAAGGGGAGCTGTGGATGGACCCTCAAAACCTTGGTGGAGGGCAGCATCATGAGTCCCCACCAGAACCTCCCCATCGTGGTTGCCAACAAAGCCATCACCCTGCACCATGCTGTGAACACTGCCAGGATATCAACAGAGCCATCTCATCCATGGGTGCCATGGGTCATGGGTACTCCATGCTGGGATGTCCCCTCTCTGGTACATGCCCAAAAAGGACCTGATCCCATCCCATTTCCTCAGGATCCTTCACAACTACATGCTGTGGCGCATTGTGGTGGTGCTGAGTGAGCACCTCTCCACTCCTTTCCGTGATGCCATCCATGAGCTCTCCAAAGAGATGGAGGGCAATGAGAAGCAGCTGGAGCTGGGCAAGGTTTGCCTGAGCCAAGCCAACAAGCACTTTGGCATGGCCCTAGGTGCTCTCTTTGTTGAGGAGTACTTCTCAAGTGCCAGCAAGGCCAAGGTAGGTGCCCTCCTGTCCCTTCGTCAAGGTGCCATCCTGCAAATGGATGGTTGGAACATTGTCCCACCACCTGTGGTGACCCACTGTAGGTGCAGCAGCTGGTGGAGGACATCAAATATATCCTGGACCAGCGCCTGGATGAGCTGGATTGGATGGACGAGGAGACACGGAGAGCTGCCAGGGCCAAGGTGGCAATCCCCAGCATGTTCCCCTGTTTTTGTCCCCATGGGGAGATGTTGGACAGGGGCCCTGACCCCTCCGCCTGCATTGCCCACAGCTCCAGTACATGATGGTGATGATTGGGTACCCCGACTTCTTGCTGAAGCCAGAAGCCATCGACAAGGAGTACGAGGCAAGGGGCACACAGGGGCACCCAGTGTGGGAGATGGGCCCTACATCTGGCTAGTTTGAGGTGCAGGCAGACCAGGATGGGAAGATACTACCTCAATACAACTCCCGGTAGATCACTTGCATGACCACAGCCACATAGGTGCAGCCATTCCCCACACTGCACACCATTCTTGGCAGGACTGAAGATGTCCCTACCCCTGATCACCTAGGAACTCCAGGGAGGTGATGAGGACACAGTAGCACTTGTACCCCATCCAGCGCAACACCACAACTCTACATTTTCTGTCCCCAAGGCTCATGGGGTGGGAGGACACCTTAGCTCTGTTCCCCACAGAACACAGAACACAGGGCTGGACTTTGGGGCTGGAGTCCCCTCTGATATGGCCATGTCCCCCACAGTTTGAGGTGGATGAAAAGACCTACTTCAAGAACATCCTCAACAGCATCGCCTTCAGCATCAGGCTCTCAGTGAAGAAGATCCGTCAGGAGGTGGACAAGTCTGCGTGGGTATCACTCTATCTGGGAGAGGGGCCATGAGACATCCCAGCTGTGCGAGGGGGTGGCATTTCCCTGTCCCTCCATGTCCCCACAGCCTCCATCTCTCCTTGCAGGTGGCTCCTGCCCCCCCAGGCCCTCAATGCCTACTACCTGCCCAACAAGAACCAGATGGGTGAGGCATCACCCAGCATTGGATGGGGGCACAATGTGGGGTCCCCTGGCACCAGGGGATGCTGCGGGGTAAGAAAGGGTTGTCCCCACCCTGCAATGTTGTCCTCTGTTCCCAGTGTTCCCTGCTGGCATCCTGCAACCAACCCTCTATGATCCTGAGTTCCCGCAGTGAGTGTGGGGCTGGGGAGGGGGCCAGGGCAGGGCTCTGGGTGGGGGCAGCTCCGGGGGTGACCATTGCTCCCTTTGACAGGTCGCTGAACTATGGTGGGATCGGCACTATCATCGGGCATGAGCTGACCCATGGCTACGATGATTGGGGTGAGAGACCTCCACCCTGCTGGGGTAGGGGAGGGGGTCCTGGGGCCACCCAGCTCCCTCAGCATGACAAGTAGTGGTGCCTGCAGGGGGACAGTATGACCGACATGGGAACCTGGTGCATTGGTGGACAGAGACGTCCTACAGCAAGTTCCTAAAGAAGGCGCAGTGCATTGTCAACCTCTATGACAACTTCACTGTCTACAACCAGAGGGTGAGACCTCACCACAGCGATGTTCAGGGACCCCACCACCTAGCACACCTCCGCTGAGAACACCCTCAGAGCCCTGAGGGGGAAACTGAGGCACTGCCTTCATGCCATCATAGGGACAGAGGACATCTCTGCTCAACCCATGTTGCCCCTCTCTTGGCAGGTGAATGGCAAACACACGCTGGGGGAGAACATCGCTGACATGGGGGGACTCAAGCTCGCCTACTATGTGAGTGTCCCCCACCCTGGGGTGTCACAGCCCTGGCAGGGTCACGGCACTCCTGCTTTCTGGGGGTTCTGTGGCAAAGTTTGGCACTTCTTATTCTCCAGGCTTACCAGAAGTGGGTGCGGGAGCATGGCCCCGAGCACCCCCTGCACCACCTGAAGTACACCCACGACCAGCTATTCTTCATCGCCTTTGCCCAGGTGAGGTGGTATCTGTAGCTATGAGCAGCTCCTGGGCTCTGCAGATACCCCCACTATCCACCAGACCACCTGCACAGCCTGTGTGCTCTTGGGGACCCTACAATAACAACCACATTCCCCCATCTCTGCCAGAGACACCCCCCCCCCCCACAACAACTTCACATGAACCTGGAGGACCCCACAGTTGCACATACGACAGCCCCAAGAGACCCTGCAGTAACAAACAAACATGACCCTACAACAAACATTCCACAATGCTCCCAACCCATCTGAACCACGTTTGTAGGCTCCTGGCAGACCCTTCAATAACAAACACAGCATTGTTGCCCTCACCCCCCAGCAACCAGAAGGGCCAATCCCGGTGGGGATCAGGCCCTTGGGGATCCTGATGGGTGTCAAAATCTGGAGTTCCTGCCTGTTTCACCCATGGGACCTTGTTCCCCCAGAACTGGTGCATCAAGAGGCGATCCCAATCCATCTACCTTCAGGTGCTGACAGACAAGCATGCCCCGGAGCACTACAGGTAGAAATGGGGGCATGGGTGGGATGCGGTGCCATTGGGGTGGGCAGGGGTGAGGGGCAGGGTCTTAGGGACAGCTCTGAGCTTCTCCCCCTGCCCACAGGGTCCTGGGCAGCGTCTCACAGTTTGAGGAGTTTGGCCGGGTTTTCCACTGCCCCAAGAACTCGCCCATGAACCCGGTGCACAAGTGCTCGGTGTGGTGAAGTTGCTGTCCCTGCAGGCTGGCACCCCATCCCTGCACCAGTGCTGCTCTCTGCCCACTCCCCATCTGCCCTACAGGCAAAGGGTGCACCCCAAAATAGGCAACCACTTGGGGTGGGGTGTGTCAAGGCAGAGGGGACACACTGGGGTTATGAGCTCTCTCCCAGTGGCACCCTCTTGTCCACACTACCCCAAAGCTCCCAGCTCCCCACATCCAGCTGCTCAGGGCAGGGAGGTGACCTGGAGGCACCGGGTGTACCAAGAGTACCAATCCCTGTGCCAGCCCAATCCTTTTTCCATCAGTCACTGGGGGCTGGGGTGATGCCGGCCTGTCTGGAAGTGCACACAAACGTGCTGTATTTTTTGCTGCTCTTTCTGGTCAATAAAGCATTGGATATGCCAGATGTGCCAGAGTATGGCATGGGGACAGGTGGCTGCAGGCAGCACAGTCATGGGCAGACTCATGGGGCAGGAGCATCCTTCCCATCCCACACACCAAGTGCCACACGTGCTAGCATCACACCAAGGTTTATTGAACAACGAGTACCCTGTGCAGGCAGCAAGGAGCAGTCCATGCCTGGGATTTGGTGCACCACATCCAAAGCAAGGATACTCCAAAGAGCCCCGTCCATGGGTGTGCACCGTGGGATGGGGATGGAAGCTGTGGGGTCAGTGGAAGAGGGATAAGAGCAAAGCAGGCAGAAGCAAGGCCAGCAGGGTGAGGTGGGCTGAGGGTGCAGCACTGCTGCGCTGGCGGCAGTTTTCATAGGGCTCGAGGCAGGCGGCGTAGGCCATGGCGTGGGCGATGTAGTTCTGCTCCTGCACCCCGTGGAAGAGGTAGGCCATAGGACCTTTGGCCAGGATGGCCACATCCTCACCCCCGTGGGTCTCCGAGCTGAGGGGGACGGCCGCCTGCTGCATGTAACTGAATTCCTCTTTGGGGGAGAGAAGCCTGTGAGTCGGGAGGTGGCCCCCAGCCCCATCCTACCACCGCACTGTTGCCCTGTGCCCTCACCAGCGATGCTGCTGTTCACATCAGGTCGGGTGGCGCCTGGGTAGCCTGGCCCGTTCCCATAGAGGATGGAGGTGTAGCCTTTCTGGTCGGTGGCTTGTTCAGGGGCCAAGCCTGGGGAGGAAATAATGAGGGGGGATCAGCCAAGAAGACCCACACCACAATCTGAGAGGGGGGCAGCACCCAGCGTGGGGCCATTCACTGCTCCGAGCCCTACCGAAGATGGAGGTGCCACGCAGGGTGTAGCCACCAAAGGAGAAGACGTGTGAATGGTCGGCAGTGACCACGGTCAGCGTGTCTGCCTCGTCCAGCAGCTCGCCTGCCCGCTCAATGGCCGTGTCAAACTCCACCGCCTCCATCAGTGCCCGCTGTGCCATGCCCTCGTGGTGGCCGTGGTCGATCCTTGCACCTGCAGGCAGGTAACCACAGTGGGAAACCATGGCAGTGACCTGTAATGCAGAGCCCATCACCTCTCTCTCGCCCACCCTTGAGACCTCAGCCCTGAATTACCTTCCACAAAGAGGTAGAAGCCATTGGGGTTCCTGCTCAGTATATTGATGGCTGCCTCTGTCATCTCAGTGAGAGAGGGATCCAGGGTGGAATTGTGCACCATTTCATACTTCATGTCCTTGGGCTCAAAGAGACCTGGCAGAGGGACACAGTGAGCACAGCCTCAGTGTCTGCAGGCATCCCCGGAGTGCCACGTGCCGGCGTATGGGGCATTTGTTACCCATCAGATAAGTCACACTGGGGTCTGCAGCAGCAGCCAGCATCTCTGTCTTGTTCCAGACATAGCGGGCACCCTGTGGGTAGATCCCCATGGGATCAGTGATGCCTGGCCCCATGCACAAGGGGTGGTGGACAGAGGGCTGTCTTCTCTTTGTCACCCACCTGCCGTTCTGACAGCCACTTGTCAATGAGGTTCTGCCCATCATTCCGTATCCCATTCTCGGAGCTGTATTCAGGATACTCAGGATCTGGTGTCCCAGCGGGGGTCATGTATATCCGACCGCCTCCCATGATCACCTGGAGGGGATGAGATGGGCACAGAGTGCGTGGATGTCTGGGTCAGCAGGGGCTGCCCCCCCATGGACAGGCACTCACATTGATGTCCACATTGTGCACCAGCTGCCAGGCAATGTCCTTGCAGCCCTGTGCTATGGCTTCAGGCGGCATGCTGGCGTCCGCGTACCAGTTGCGATCCACCACGTGCGCGTAGGTCCCCGAGGGCGATGCGTGCTGCACCCGCGAGGTCGTCACGATGCCCACTGCCTTCCCTGCCCCAACACACCCCACCATGGTGGGCAGCCCCAGTGGTGTGAAGCCCCTGCTCCGTATCACCCCATGCCCTGCACAGTACCAGCATTACGGGCTCGCTCCAGCACCGAGATCACCTCGTTGCCCTCTGTGGTGTTGCACTGGCCAGAGCGTGCGGCCGCGCTCAGCCCCACCGTCTTGTAGTTGCCCTTCACCCCACACAGGTAGGCAGTGGCTGTGCCTGCGCTGTCGGGAACCACCCGGTCCACATTGTACGTCTGCCAAGGACATGCACAGGGCACACTGGCACCTCTTGCCATATGTCTGCCCCCACAGCCCCACGGCCTGCAGCATGGTCCCAAGTGCAGTACTGGGGGAAATTACCTTGGAGAGAGCCACATAGGGGAAAGAATCCAGAGCAAGGGGGGTCTCGGGTCCCAGGTTCCCCTTCAACTGCCCCTTCAGTATCCGAGTGGCTGTGATGCTGGGGACCCCAAATCCTGGACAAGGAGTGAGGGTTCAGGTCACCCCCAGCCCAGATGCCCTCCCCATCCACATTTCATGGTACACTGGACCAGAGGGACTCACCATCTCCGAGGAAGATGATGAGGTTTTTGGCTTCAGTAGTCCTCTGCTCGATCTTGAGGGTGGCATCGAGGGCAGCAGCTGCCTTCCTGTTCCAGAAAGTTGGATCCTCCTCCTCCACTGGGAAGGGGCATTGCCCACATCAGCTCACGGCACCCACTCCCCCAGGACACCCAATGGTGGACACCCCTAACTAAGGACATCGCTGGGCTCCCACTCATGGGATAATTCCACAGGGGGGAATACAGATGAATCCACAGGTTTGGGATGAGGGGAGGACACAGAGATGTACACCCTGACAGGAAGGGCGTGTGCAGCAAGAAGGGATGCAGTGGGAGAAACCAGCTGCCAAGTGGGATAGGGACAAATGCATGGAGGTAGAGGAGCTATAGGCACATCACACACCCCCTCCCGACTCAAACAAAAGCAGGACCGCAATCCCACAGGGCAACACCAGCCCACCAGCAGACACAAAGCCCCATCCCAATGCTCCCTGATATTCCTGCTCCCTCCTGAGCCGTGCCCTGTGAACAGCCAGGCCAGCACTACACTGGTACCAGGGGTGTCTGCCCCCATCCCCATCCTTGTTTCTACCTGGGATGACGGCAGCGCCAAGCTCTGCCCAGAGGCCAAGGCAGAGGATGAGGGGTACCAGCAGCCGCATGATGGAACTGGAGCAGCTGTCACCAGCTCCAGCTGTGCCTGCCTCTTTTGCAGACTTCAGAGGGGGGGACTTTGGACCAGGATCTGCCCTTGAGGGGTTTGGCATTTCACAGATAGTGTGGCATCCTGTTGGGCCATCGGCTCAAAGGCCGTGGGGCTGGGCTGTTGGCACCTCATTGCTAGGTGCTGCGGAGGGGAGGGAACATGGGGTGCAGAAGGAGGGACTTGGGGTGCTCCTGGTGGCTCCACCCAGCACTTCCTGGAGCGATAAAGGCACTGATGGGGACTAAATGTCAGGACCAGCTCTTGTACCAGGCTGTGCACAGCACCTCAAAGCTGCGCAAACTCCTCTATACTGTGGGCTCCCAGTAACCCAGGGATGGAGCTGTGGGTACATGGCCACCCCTCACCACTGTCTCTTCTGCTTCACACCAGTGCAGGCCCCAGTTAGGAGTCACAACCTGGGGAAATTGAGGCACAACTGCTGCTACAAATCATCCCATGGCACACGAACCCAGACAGCCCACATTTTATTGCATCCTGTGACCCTGCCTGCAACAGGGGGCTGAAGCAGCGTTCAGTGGGGTCTCTCAGCCCACCACCATGAAGGCAGACATGCAGAGGGCCAGGAGAGCGAGTAGAGGCTGTGGGGAGCATTGGCTGCTGCCAGAGGCTCTACGGGGTGCAGCACAGCGGGGTCTGGCATCATAAGGCTTGAGGCACGCAGCATAAGCAATGGCATGGGCAATGTAGTGCTGCTCCTGCACCCCGTGGAAGAGGTGGGCCATGGGACCCTGAGCCAGCACCACCACATCCTCCCCACTGTGGGTCTCCAAGTCAAGGGGCACAGCTGCTTGCTGCCTGTAGTCCTTGTCCTCTGTGGAGAGAGTAGGAGAAATGGTGCTGGGAGCAGCTCTTCTGCCCTTTGCATGAAGCAGCTCCCACCACCCTGGTGTTGGGGCAGTTCCTGCCCCAGTGAACCCCAGAAAGGCACCACCCCATTCCTTCTCTTCCAGTAGAATCCTACCCACAGCTGGAAGGCTGACGGCTGGGCGGCCCCCATCACGAATGCTGTATCCCGGTCCATTGCCATAGAGGATGCTGGTATAGGCTCGCTTGTCCTTCGCTTTCTTAGGGGCCAGCCCTGACATGGAGAAGTGTACTGTCACCCCCTGCACCAGTCAGCAGCCTCCCCAGAGCTCCCATGGCCTCTCATGGAGGCACAGCACAGGGTGGGAGCAGGGATGCTCATCTCTCCCTGAGTCCCACCGAAGATGGAGGCTCCTCGCAGCGTGTTGCCCCCGAAGGTGAAGACATGTGAGTGATCAGCCGTCACCACGGTCAGTGTGTCAGAGGGCTCCGTCAGCTCGCCTGCCCGTGCCACTGCCCGGTCCAGCATGATGGCCTCCGTCAGTGCCTGCTTGGCCCGGCCGCTGTGGTGTCCGTGGTCAATCCTTCCACCTGCACAGGGAATGGGGCCATCACCACCTTGATCCCACCTGGCTGCCAGGACCCATGTCCCAGCCCGGGGCCCTGCACTCATCTTCCACAAAGAGGAAGAAGCCGTTGGGGTTCCTGCGCAGGATGCGGATGGCCTTCTCTGTCATTTCCACAATGGAGGGGTCCGTGGTGGCATTGCGGTTCAGCTCATACCTCATGTCCTTGGGCTCAAAGAGGCCTGGGGGAGAGGGGTTAGGGCTGCTTTGTGCCATCCAGAGTGGAATGGCACTGCTGACATAAAGCCAGCGATGCTCTTACCCATGAGGTGGCTCACAGAGGTGTCATCAACCGCATCCAGGCCCTTCTTGTCCCAGACGTAGCGCGCGCCCTGACAGCGAGGACACAGCGGTGGCAGTGGCACACACACCGTGCCCAGCGCTGTGTCCCCTCTGCTCTACCTCCCTGGTGCTGAGCCATTCGGCCACCAGGTCCCGCCCGTCCCTCCTGGTGCCATTCTGCGCCGGGTCATCCGGGTACTCAGGGTCTGGGGTCCACCTGGGGGACATGTAGGCCCTCCCACCACCCAGGATCACCTGCAAGGAGGGGGAGAGGGCTGTCACCGGCACAGGGACACAGCACCCAGGGATGCAGCCACCACGATGTGCCCGGCTCACGTTGATGTCGGTGTTGTGCACCAGCTGGTAGGCGATGTCCTTGCAGCCGTCCCGCAGGGTCTCCGGAGGCATGTTGGCATCGGCGTACCAGCTGCGGCTGGCCGAGTGTGCATAGGCAGCAGCAGGGGATGCATGTTGCACCCGTGTGGTGGTCACAATGCCCACCGACTTACCTGCAGCACGGCACAGGGTCTGCGGGGAGCCCACCTGTGCCAAGCTGGCCTCTGCAATGAGCGTACCCACCCCATTACCTGCCAGCCGGGCCCGGTGCAGGATGGAGTCCACTTCATTGCCGAATGCTGTGCGGCATTTGCCATAGACGGCCGCCCCGCTCAGCCCCAGCGTCTTGGCATTGGCCTTGACCCCACACAGGTAGGCCGTGCCCGTGCCAGCGCTGTCGGGCACCTGCCGGTCGATGGTGTAGGTCTATGGGCGAGCAAGGGTCAGGGGGGCTGGGGGCAGCACTGTGCCCCCTCAGCACTGCCCTGCTCACCTTGGCCAGGGCCACGTGGGGAAACGTCTCCATGGCCAAGACGCTCTCCTCACCCGAGCTGCCGGCCAGTTGCCCCTTGTAGATCCGGGCTGCTGACACCGTGGGCAGCCCCATGCCTGCGGCGAGGGGTGACAAAGAGCTGTGACTGGGGATGGTCCTGCCCTCCCTTTCCAGGGCCATGCTACCAGGGGAAGAGGGATCCAGCAGCTGCTGGAGGACAACTTTGTACCCAGCGTGCTGAAATCAGTGACATGGGAAATGGCAGCACCCATGGAGCACTCACCATCACCCATGAAGAGGATGATGTTTTTGGCTCGCTGTGCCACTGGCTGCAAGGCCAGGGCTGCCTCCAGCCTCCTCCTGGCCCCTTCGTTCCAGTAGTGTGGGGTCTTCTCAGCATCTGGATATGAAAGCAGAGCTGGGGGTGTGCAGGGCCCCAGAGCAGCCCCAGAGCTCCCACCCCACCACACCTCCCATTGAGCTCTCACCTGAGGTCGCAATGGCAGTAAGCGGGACGAGGAAAAGAAGGAGGAAGCAGATCCTGGAAGAGAGCAGCCATCCCATGCTGCCCAGCCCACGTTCCTTCCTGATGGCCGCCTGTGTGCGGGGCTGGGGGGGACACAGCCCTTTATGCCCTGCCCTGTCCAGCCAGAGGGCTGAGCCCCTGCTGCGGGTGAGACGATGGGCTGATAACATTCAGGGACATCTTCTGGCCCTGCCCTCCCGGTGTCCCCAGCCCTCCCCAGGGCCATCCCTTCCCCCTCAAGGTGAGGTAGGACTTCCAGCCTATTCCTGGGGAGTGGGGTTGCCCTGAGGCACTCAGTGTCCCTGAGGCTGTACCTGAGGGTCCACAGCTCCACACCTGCAGAGACCCCAGAACAGGTGAGGAGTATGTAGGTCAAAGGGCTGTTTTTGCAGACATGCTGGGCTGGGCTGGATTGAGCTTGTTTCTCCAGTGAAAAAACACAAGAAGAATATGCTGGAATGAGGGGTAGGGGAGGACAGCTTGCTGTTGTGTCAGTGTCCTCAGGTAACCTCTCCCAAGGGACAGGGTGATACAGTGCCTTCTGTGTCCATGAGGCAGGAGAGAGATGGAAACCCACAGAGGAATGGGCTGCTGTGTCCACAGTCAGAGAGAAGTGACATCCCACATGAGTGGAGGGCAGGGCCATGGCACACGGATGCAACTGGAAGGATGCCACCAGCCCATCCTTTGGGGACTGCAGGGGACTGCAACACCTCCCAGCTCTCGGCGTGCATGTAGCACCCAGCTCTGACCCATCCCAGGGCCCAACCCCTGGTGCTGAGCCAGGCAGCCCAGGCACAGCCAGGTCCCTGTTGCAATGCATGGCAGTTGTGTTCATGCCAGGGCCACAGCTGTCACCACTGACAACACAGAGCAAAGCACAGTGCTCTCCCTCCCTGCATGCCAGCACAATGGCATTCCCTCTTGCCAGAAGCCTATCCCAGCTGTATAAAGGTGATGACACGGATGCTGCCAGAGCACCGTAGGAACAGTGGAGCAGACAGATGAAACACTCTGTGAAGGACTGAGGCTGGGTGCTTCTCTCCACATAGAAGAGAGAAGTGAGGACATGCCCCATGCTCCTCAGTGTTGGGTGGGCACAGAGCCAGGGACAGTCCTGTCTGTGGCTGAAGGGTCCTGGTGTGGGGTTAGGCTGGAGGCTGGGGCAGACACCCAGTGCTTGTCAGTGGTGGCTCAGACTGAGGGATTAGCGGAAGCAGCACAGGTTGGGAGCACGTGCATCCTCCTGACCCCCACCTTCTGCTGAGCAAACAGAGAGGCTGGGATTGCACAAGGCCCTGGGAGACACAGGGCAGCCTGAGAGATGAGTTATGGTCAGATTCCTGCCCGGGTAACAAGGCAAAATGAAACCTACGCGCAGTCCCCATCACGGCTGCTGACCTGCTTTATTTCACGACACGTGGCCCAGCTGGGAGCCCTTCTGAGAGGCCCGGTCAGCCCACCCAGCCTAAAGCAGCCCCTCTGCTTTCAGGGACATCAGCCTCCATGTAGCCCCCACCACAGGCACCCCCAGTGGCAAGGGACGGGCACCCACAGTCTCATAAAGGAAAAAAAAACAAACCATAAAGCTAAAAATATCTGCCAGTAGAAATTGCCCCATCTGGGGCAACCCCGATCCCTGGGTTAAAATCCAAACCAGAAATAAAATGACGTCAATTTCAAAATTCAAATCCCCAAACTCCTGGCGGGTCCCCTCTGTCCCCATGGGTGCTGGTGCGGCGCTGGTGACAAAGTGTCAGAGCTGTGGCTGGGCGCGCTCACTTCTCAGTGCTGGGCCTCTTGAGCAGAGCGCTGTATTTCAGGGGAACCCCGTCCGACTTCAGCACCACCTCCACCAGTGTGAAAATGGTGATCTCCTGCAGCAAGGACACAGAGGGGAGAGGGGATTTGCAGCGGGTTGCCATCACGGCAGGGTTTAGGTTGAGTCGCATTTTCTCAGCATCCTTTAATGAGGGAATGACCGCTGGTGCTCGCACAGCGAAAGGAGACCTGAGAAGGGATTGGATAAGGGATACGCAAGGGAATAGAGACTGCAGAAAATCAATGTCTGCTGCTCAGGAATGCACGCTGCCTGCCGGCCCCCAGATCAATCACTTCGTGCAATGGTGCAGTTTAGGGACATAAATCATCCATCAACTCTGCAACCAATACAGGATAACAAGATGGCCAGGACAGCTGCAATGGACACGTGTGGTGCTGGGGATCATGCCCTGGTGTGTGCCCTCAGCCCCTTCTCACTGTCCCCACGGTCTGGCTTTTAGGGAGGAGGCAGAAAGCCTCTCGGAATAACCCAGTCCAACCCTGCTTGCTCCTCCCACACCTGCTGCTCCAGATTCATCACTTCGAGCAGGAAAATTTCACCGAGATTTAAATGCATCAAAGCCCTCATTGAGGAGCAAAGCAGAGGGAAGCCTTTCTGCAGCCATCCTGTACTCAGCTCTGTGCTCCAGGCTCTGGGATGTGCTTGAGGAGAGCTCAGAGCTGCTCCCAGGGGGAGGGCTCTCATGTTTTCTTAGGAGGTGTGGAGGAGTTTCCTCCATTGCTGAGTGTTTGCTTAACCAAAACGTGCTCTGCTCATGCTGGGGGCTTCATTTTTCAATGCAGGTTCCTGCTAGGGTGTAAGTGATACCCACTCCTGCAAGGAAGGAGGAACCGAGGCCACTTCAGGATGCATGCAGAGGCTTCTGTGAGCCAAGCACAGCTCAAGAGGAGAAAGCCTGCAGCAGCCCCGGGGAGCTCTGCTCTGACCCTCCTGAGTTGAGCAACATTTCCCTGGGCAGGAAGGGATCTTCCAGGTCAGCTCTATCAGGAGTAATGCTCTCCCAGAACAGAGCTCTCAGTGCGAGGACAGGATTGGATTGAGCCCTCCCATCCCCGCCCAGGCACCAGGCAGGGATCACAGCAATCAACACAGCTGTGATTTTACAGCCACGCCAGATAAACGTTGGCAGAGAGGCACCACTTAATCAAGCCAGACAAATGCGATTGCTCCCTCTGATTGAGTTACCAAGTTAATAGATGACAGGGACACAAGAGAGAGATTTCTAGATGCTGTTAAACCATTTGACGCTGCATCTCAGGAAGTCTGATTTAAAAAAAAAATCCTTCTAAATGGGTCTCAGCCCTGTCACATGGATGGAAACCTGATGGCAGGGCTGTGTCAGCAAGAGGGACAAGAAATACCAGAATGGGGGGGAAGGGGCTAAGCAGGAGCTGCCTTAGGCCTGTTCTTACTTAACATCTTAATTGATGATCTGGAAGAAGGAAGTAAACAGCAAGTTAATTAAATTCAGGAGGAAACTGGATTGGGAGGCAGTACACATAGCGGGCAGGGCAGAGTCTGAAGGCAGTGGTGGGGTCAGGCGTGGGGGCAGCGATGGGATAGAGTAAGGCTGGGTGCTGGGAGAAAAGGGGGTGCATCGTGCCTCCCAGATCCATCCCTGTGTAGATCACGGGATGGATCCATGTGGTTATGAGTCCAACCTGTGCTTGGGGTCTTACCTGAGACACAGATTCCTGCTCTGGGCTCTCTGGCTCCCACATGAGCGTCAGCTCTGGCTTCCTCCCCACCTTCTGGAAGTGGAAGCCCAGCAAGGGCAGTGCCTGCAGGCAAGGAGATGTTGGGAGCAGCCTGTGGCCCCTGGCACCCCCAGCCCCACTCCCTGCTTTGACTGCGGATGACGATGACACTGCTTTTGCACAGAGCCCTCTGCAGCCCTGTAGCAACCAGGTTGCAGCAGCCCATGTGTCTGAGCTAAGTAAGTAAATCAGGGGCGGCTGCTATACACAAACAGCCCATAGATCATGCTATATGTTCTGCTTAAAAATGTCAGTGCCAGCCATATAACCCGGTTATTATGAGAAGCTGTTGTCACTAACTGCAGGTGCTGGCCTATGGCAGTGCTGTCACAGCCCCAGATACACCACGTGATTAAATGAAATGGAAGCCAGCTCCTTTCTGTTTCCTTGCTTCAGCCCCATGTTGATCTCTGTCCCCACAAATCTGCCTTCATTTCCTTTTAAGGAGACAAATTACCCACAGCGTGCAGTGGGGAGAGTTGGGCTGCTCTGGGCCCCCAAGCCCCTCCAGGTTGCTGAGGGACACCCAGTGTTCAGTGTGCTGAGGCAGCAAGTGCACTGGCAGTGTTGGGAACTTACGTTGCAGTAGATTCGCTTCTGGACTCCAAACTTCAGCACCAGGACATCAAAGGCCTCGTTCAGGACACCCATCACCATGGCCTCAGACTCCAGAGGACCGCTCTCCTGTTAGGAGACAATGCACTCAGACATATGGTCTCATTTTTGAGTCATCCTGTGCAGAGCCAGGAGTTGGACTCCATGATCCTTATGGGGTCCCTTCCAACTTGGGATATTCAATCACTTCTGATCCTACACTAGCATGCCCAAGGGGATCCCTGTCTCACTGTGCTGGTGACCAGGTCCCGAAGCTTGGGGATGGTCACAGAGTGTTCCCTTCTCTACCCCAGACTGAGCACTCATGGGGAAATCCGAGAAACCCCTCAAGAGAACACATCACTGCTCCTACCCTGACAAAGACGGCAAAGAAGAGGTCGGTGCTGAGCTCCTGCACCCTCTTGGAAGCCATCTTCCTGTCATTGCAGTGCTCTGCTTGTCGCTGGATGGCCTCCTTCTCCATCTTGATGGGAGAGCTGATACCTGGGAAGGAGATGAGTGACAACAACGGGTTCACATTCTCTCTTGCTCCAGAGACACTCCACAGCAGCCCGATGCCCAGCACCCCCTGTGCACACTGAGGACACCCACGTGCCAAAGAGCTGCCTGGTGGGATACGGATCCCAAGCACTCAAGGCAGGAACCCAGGAGCCCCACCTGCATGGGACTCACAGCACCCACCGAGCGACGCGGAGAGCAGCCGGTGCACAACGACGTCTGCGTAGCGACGGATGGGCGAAGTGAAGTGTGTGTAGAAGGGCACGTTGAGGGCGTAGTGGCGGAAGAGGGTCTCGTCCTTCAGGACGCCGGTGCAGAAGTACAGAGCCATCTGAAAAGCGGTGAGAAGCAAGGGGAGGGTGTGAGAAAGGACGACAGTGCAGGACCATGAGGCTGAAGGGATCTCAGCCAGCAAGACGGAGCCTCTGGGTTCTGGGTCTGGCTGCAGGCTCTGCCGCCCCTGTTCTCATCATCATGCTCTCACATGTTACAGCTTTTATTTTTACATCTGTGAAACAGCAGCCCTCGGGGCTGGGAAAACAACACAGCCCGAGCCCAGGCGGGGAGGGGAGGCTGCGGGGTCAGGGGGTGGCAGCAGGGTCACAGCACGGTGGCGATTGAATGAACCCGTTTAAAAATAAGAGCAAGTGATTTAAAACAAACAGGAGTAGGCAGCTCTGATTACAGAGCTGTCGTGGGAGCCACGGTTTGGGCAGCTGCATCTTCCACTCTCCAGCACGGCGCAGCCAGCTCCCGCTGAGCAGCAACGCACTGATCCGGGCAAGTAAATAGTGCAGGTTAAAAAAAGCAGCGTCGGTCCCGGCCTTATTATGAGACCCAAGAGCTGGGCTAGGAGCTGCCAATTTCCACAACCCAGAACTAAATTGTTTCTGATGGACTCCACGAAGTATGGTCTCCACTCAATTAGTTCAGCTCCCACTGAACGTGGCTCTGCGCGGTCGGGCAGGGAGACATGCTCAGAGAAGTCAGAGAGATGCTGCCTGCTGTTATCCAGGGCATTTCCTGATGGATGTGCCAAGCCCAGCTGCTGCTGGTCCAGTTTTCAACACCGTGATGGCAAGTGATGACCCTTGCTGAGGCTGGGAACAGCTCGATGTCACAGCAAAACCTCAGAATCATAAAATCTTACAATGGTGTGGGTTGGGGGCAGACCTTAAAGCCCACCCAACCCCAAATCCCCACTATGGGCAGGCTGCCCCCCAGCAACCTGGCCTCGGTGCCTCCAGGGATGGGAGATGGGATGGAATGCTCCTTTGGGCCGTGGTAGGGTTACACACTGGCACTTGCCTGCTACCTGTCCTCACTACCACAACAGCACTCCACAATAATACCAGCCTGATGTAGAGCAGATGTTTTCTCATTAGCAGATTTGACTAGCAAGTGGTCCCAAAGCCCCAGGGTCCGACTGCCACAATCCCAGGAGAACAATAAGGAGCCTGGAAATAAATCAGCCCCAGCCAACCCAGCCTGGCTCTGCTCTTGCGGACAGATTGAATCCCCGAGTGACTGAGCCCCTGAAAAATGATATGTCACTGCTCTTTCATCTGTTACGAGCTCCTGGTGCAGCAATCCAGGCAGACACACGCGTTACCCACTGCTTGCCTCCTTCCATGAGGCTGATGGCCACCAGCATGCAGCCAAGACGGACGGCACAGAGTGCCATCAGCATGGGATCAACCCGCTTTTGTTACAGCTGGCTGAATGTGGCCTTGTCCCCGAGACACCCGCTCCATCACCTGGGACATGGGGCCTCTCTGCACCATCTGTCAGAGCCACGGCCCAGCCCTGTGTCATCCCGCTCTGCAGCTGCCAGCTCAGAGCTGTGCTCTCCTCCATTACAGGCTGTGGGGATGGGTGAACGGGGCTCATTTTCCCATCTGCTCCAGTAGCAGGGGTAGGTAGCGAAAAGTCCTCTTCCCACTTGGAAACTGCCCTTTCTGAGGGGCACTGAGACGGCCCTGCACTGCCAATCCTCTGCTCCTAGAACAGGAACAACAGTGGGAATCTCAATTGCTCAGGGTGTGAGGGAGCTGGTCCAGCCAACGGCATGTGTGAGGAGGAAATATGGAGTGCAGAGGGCAACAGTGGTATCTTTCGCCCCAGCAGCTCCACAGCCCTTCCTTATGGACGGGAGATCATAAGGATACACCACAGTGTATCCAATTGCACAAGCTCACCCCAGACCAAGAGGGATTTCTGCATCTCCTGGCACCTGCAGAGCTAATGAGCTCAGCTGTAAGCTGGGTTTTGTCTCTTATGTGAGATGCTAGGCAGTCGGTCTGCCAGGAGAGAGTGGGCTGCACTGTACACCTGAGCACAAGGACACCTTCACCTTCTGAGGATAGTGCAAGTTGAGTTCCTGCCAAAATCCTGTATCTCATGGAATATCTCTTCTGAAAGCTCCTCTTCTTCTCTGAACTGCCTGCTATTTGCTCCTCAGAAGATTTCATCCTCCAACAAAGTCTGGGCTTGCACCAAAGCACGACAGGAGAGGGACCCCAGGGAATGCACACCACCTGCTGGTGCCTCCCACCAGAAAAGGAAGACATGACAGAAAGGACCAGGACAAACCAGAGCAGAACATGGGACTGAGAAGAACACAGCCAGCTCCAGAGGCACTCCCTGCACTTTAGAAAGCAGCACTCCTGAGCTGAAAACATATGCAAGCAGGTGATTTACTAAATGGTTTTGGTCCCCAATTCCGCTTGCAAGCATTAAGTCACTAAAGTACAGCAGGACTTCAGGCAACTGCTAATGAGTAAATGGAGCAAATGAGCTAATTAGAAGAGTGACAGTCAAATGAGCAATGTAGGAAAGATGATTCATTCCTGCAGCGTTTGGCAGACCACGGCAGAGAGACCATTCCAGCAACATGCTCCTTTCCCTATGGGGTAGGACTTCCCTCAGAAGAGGCTGTTCTATGCCCAGCAGCAAATGTAGAAAGACAGATGCCTCATAAAAAGGTTTCTGATGGTGATAAGCACCCAAGTAATGTCCTGAGCTGCAGATGCATCAAACATGACAATCACTGTAAGGAGCACAACGAGCCTCCAATGCACAGGCATTGACAGGAGGTCTCAGTCCAGAAGGTGACCAAAGGGTTTCCAGAGTTTCCCTGCTTCTAAGAGGATGTGCCTGAGTACCACACTGTGATATGTGGCCAGATATGTGGTTTAGTGGGCGTGGGTGATGGGCTGATGGTTGGACTAGATGACCTTCGTGGTCTTTTCCACTGTTAGCGATTCTGATTCCCATAACCCTGCATTGCCCTGATACCTGATTTCTTCTTGGACAAGAAACCAGTTTAGATACCATGACATGAGGTGGCATGAATATGAACCACAGAGCTTGTCACCAGTTCTTCATGGAGCAGGCTGGGTTCTTGTGAGTCTGCTGGCATCCTGCACATCACCTCTGCTGTGATATATCCCAATACCATAGGGGCACTGCAGAGTGCAAGGACAGGCTCAGCCTGACCCTGCTGACCTTACAGCATCATCCCCTGCATCCAATCACTCTTTCCCTATGTAGTGACCTGCTTAGGTAACGCAGATGGAGTCAGAGATGGAAATGGGGCCCTGGAAAAGAGCTACAGATGTCTGGGTCTTACCTGCATGGGCCTGGAGAACATGTTGGTCAGCACTTCTTTCCTGGCTTCGGAGTATTTGTCAGCTCCAAATGTTTCATTTAAGCTTTTCTGAAGGAGAAGAGAGACAGTTTTCAGGCTGACAAACAGTGCTCAGAACCCCTCCCCTGATCTGTGCCCAGGCCCCATCCACACCAAGAGCTTCAATGTGTACACTGATGGGACTCCAGAGGGACATGGGGATGGGTGGTCACTGCCTAGAGCTGGCGGTAAAGAAAGGTTGGAAGAAGAGTTCAAGATATAGTGGAGAAGCTGAGTGAACAGCCCTGCAGTGCTGGCATAACTCTGGTGTGGCTAGAGAGTAGGGAGAGTGGCATGCAGGAGACCAGAGGGGATGGGATTAACAGCGGATTATCCACAGTGCGGTTGCAGTGAGGAAGGAAAATCCTGGAAGCTGCACTGTGCTGTTCAGCTGGAGCTCAGCCTCAGGACACACTCAGCAGAGGATCACTCCATGCTTCCTGTGCTTTGTACATCTGACCTTTCCCAGCACTGCTCTCCGGTCCTTGCCAGTTCCCAATCCGCACCCTTCCCTCCTTGACTTGCCCAGAATCTCCCAAGAAAACTAAGAAAGGAAATCTGGGTGTCCTCACTCTCTGGTGCACTCACATGCAGGCTGCCCGCGCTGCTGAAGTCGATCTCGAGGCCAACTTGGTGGCAGAACTCCATCAAGTCGTTCAGCAACTTGCTCTGGGGCGGTGGGTGGCGGCGAAGCAGCGCCTGCTCGGGGAAGGAGCGGTAGATCTGATGGGCCACGGCCATGTTCGCCAGCAGCATGAACTCCTCTACCAGCCTGTAGGGCAAGAAACACAACTCCGAGTTGAGAAGGGTTAGGAAAGATGATGCTAACAGGACTGAGGGAACCAAGGGAGGGAAGATTTAGGTTGCATGTCAGGGGAATGTTCTTTACAGAGAAAGTGGTGAGGTGCTGGAACAGGCTGCCCAGAGAGGTTGTGGCTGCCCCGTCCCTGGAGGTGTTCAACGCCAGATTGGATGGGGCCCTGAGCAGCCTGGTCTAGCATTAAATGGGGAGGTTGGTGGCCCTGCATGTGGCAGGGGGGTTGGAGATTCATGATCCTTGAGTTCCCTTCCAACCCTGGCCATTCTGTGAGTCTGTGAACCAGGGAGTTATAAAATGAAGACTGGATTTGGACTGTGGGGTGCTGTGCCACCCTTGGGCTCAATGAACTGGGCTCTCTAGGGCTCTGATCCCAGTGCCACCAACTGTGGTTTCCTCCCATCCAAGGGGCTGCGCCACCAGAGACTTGTTTATCTGGGCTCAGATAAGCAACAAGATGTGCTTAATTGGGCCTCCAGTTATTTGCTGCTTGTATTCTCCAGGCTCCTAATTGATCTTAATTGCCACAAAAGATAATAGATTTACAGTAGTAACGTCACACTCCACGCAGTGCCCAAGAGAGCTACTACCAATCAGGGTAGCTCAGCCCTCCTGCACGCAGGGCAGCAATTCTGCAGGGCTGGCTGCAAGACGTGGGGCAGGGTCCTGAATCCTGCAAATCCCTGTGCCCCAGGAGCATGGGTGTGATGTGCAGGGTATGCACGCTCCAGCTGCAATGTGCTCCCAGTCAGGGAGGACTTGACAAGGGCTCGGAAGAGAAAAGAAATAATTAAAGACGAGCCCAGAGGAGGACGTGCACGTGCTGCTTGTAGTAAGCAGTGGAAATATTCATCTTTAACAAGAAGGAGATCCCTTAACAAGATCTTTGTGGGCTCTGCCAAGGCTGGGAAGCATACTGCTGCGGAGAGGTCAACAGGAGGGCAGGAGGGAGACCCTATGGCACAGCAGCACAGCACAAGTGTGAAGGGGCCGCCAGTCCCCTAACACTGAATGGCAACATCCAGCAGGCCAAGGGATGAGGCAGTTGGGTGGACAGTGCACCCACAGCCTGATGTAAGAGGGCTAGGTGCTGTGGACGTGGTGGTGGCATCCACAGCCACTTGTTTGAGCGGCTTCCAAGAAGGCTGAGCAAAACCTTGCTGCTCCTGTACAGCTAAGCCACCAGATGGCAACATCAGTCCCTCTACGGTCACCAGTGCCTGGGGGCTGTGGGACAGCATGGCCCCAGGGTGCTGGGCACCCAACCCAGGGCTGGCCAGCTTGCAGCATCCCCATCTTCTACATGCACTTCAGCCACCATGCCTGCAGACAGATTGTAGGGACAAGGAGACCAACAGGGCTGCACCAGAGGCAGAAGGCAGCGCCTTTTACACCTGAAGGAGAACAAGCAGCAAGTTTTGTTCCATCAAATCCCTTCTTCCGTCTATTCCACACCTTCACACCTGGAGCATGAGCTCCCAGACAGCATCAAAGACAGCCACTGAAGGCTGCTGGTGGCACTGGGGACAACACTGCCACCCAACAGCCAGGAGATCAAGAAGGAGGTCAATGACAAGAAGGTGTTCTTTCTGTCTGTCTTATTTTTGCCCCTTTTTTCTTAAGACAGCTGAGCCCGGAGCTTGGCTCAATGCAGCTGGCAGACAGGAGTGCAAAGAAAAATATTTCATGGCTAAAAAAAATGGAGACAGAAAGACGGGTCCGTCTGAACGCGCGCTGATTGCATCCCATGTGAAATGCAGCCTAACGCCATCGCTACAGTTTCCTCTGGATTAGCTGAGCTATCCTTGGCTCCTGCTTCCATAAAATCCCATAAACAAACTGATCTGAACTTTTGCCCTTTCCGAGCTCATGCAAGGTTTCCTCTGCTGCCCTGTGGTGTGGGCAGGCAAGTGGCTGTCCCCATGTGGGTGCCTGCAGGTACCACCAGCCCCATATGCCTGCACTGAGGTGGGGAGTGCTTCCAAAGCTGTTCAACGCATCATTTAGTACGTGCATGTGGGAGAGGGAGGAGAGCCTGGTAAAGTATGTAAGCATCCTCTGCCGGCTCTTTCAATACCTGGATTTTGCTTATGAGTTATGGGCTCAGTGCAGGAGTTAGTGGGTGAAACTCTATACCTTGACTTATGTAAGAGGTCAGATCAAGTGTACAGTTTTCAAAAGAATTCGCCTTCGAGTTTCACACGTGAGTGAGGCACGCCGGCTCCTACAGCTCACTGAGATTCCGGGCTTCTGAGATGCTCTCAAACACAGACAGAATCACAGACCATCGTGCTTTTCTGGTTGGATATTAGAAAAAAATTCTTCCCAGAAAAAGTAGTGGTGCACTGGCACAGGCTGCTCAGGCAGTGCTGGGGTCACCATCCCTGGAGGTGTTTGAGAACCGTGGAGATGTGGCACTGAGGGATGTGGTCAGTGAGCTTGGCAGGGATGGGTTGGACTTGGTGATTTTGGAGGTCTTTTCCAATCCTAATGATTCTATGAACCTCTGAGTCCAGCTGGGCAGGACTATGACACCAGCCAGCAACCCCAAAGCCAGGCTGCTGAGCTGGAACTCCTCTTGCACAGCCGCTGTCAGCACCAAACATCCATGTGGCATGGGAAGAAGAGCTGCACACCTACTCCCTGGAACTGTGGTAGCAGCAAGGTTATTATTTGCTCTGATCCTCTCCAATCTCTTGACATCAACCTTGAAAAACTACTCGCATCCTCAGTGAGCTGTTTTGTTGATGGCAAATAAAATATTGGTTTCTCGTGCCAAATCTCCTCAGAGTGAAGCAGGGCAAGCAAAATGCCTGTTTGGCTGCTTGTTTCCATAGCAATGTGGCCAGGCTACACAGCAGCCATAGAAGTGCCCACTCTCCCTGATTAACTTGACAAATGACATTAGCAAAGCAAGGTTTGCTGCAAAGGAGAGAGACAAGGATTTTGTTTGCAATCCACTAAAGTGCATGAATGAGGCAGGGAACTGAACAGTGCCATGGGAAGCTAGTGCTCAAAATAGAGAGCCTCAGCCTGTCTGCGTGTACCTGAAAGGTCTCCAGAGACACAGATGGATATACTTGCTGAGGGCAGTGCATCACTGAGAGCCCACACTCTCCGCTGGCTGAAAGGGGATTATCGCTGCAATGCAATCTCATAACAAACAGATCTACAGCCACCTCCTGGGAGTGGGACTCTAAATCCTGCTGTGCTCACCAGGAGAAAGTCACCTTCCACGAAAGGCTGCAAACAGAGCGGTGCACATCCAACAGCAGCAGCAGTTGTTGAGGGAAAACAGCAAAGGAACAGCACAGTTCAGCCAGCACATGCTCTCCAAAGCTGTAAGTCCAAAGACACCGAACATGTGATGACTTTTTCTTCTTTTCTTTAAATCATGTACATTTATTTTTGATTACAACTCTTCCATGAAGAAAAGGAAATTGAAAGCAACATTAGCTAAGCCCTCATCTCCTGAGAGTGCAGCCAACGACAGAACTGTGCTCTGTAACCAGCAGGCAGAGTGGAGCCTGCAATGGCCCTTTTCTATTCGAAATCCTACAAGAACAGTCCGCTGTCCTCCTGTGACACTGCCCAATGGAGAGGAGCATCTTCAGCCATGCACTGCTGCTTGATGAGTTTTGAACATGGCATCTCCTGTTGTCCAAAAGCTGGATTGCTGCATCATACACAATGCTTGCAATGCCGGTGTGAATCTTCCTTTGCCAAAGACAACTGCCAAAAGACCATAAGCCCTACATTTTTTGAAAGAAAAAGCAGCAACAGGCAAGAAGGCTGGTGGTTCCTGGCCCGATGAAAGTCATTTGTGCTCCTTTAACAGCTGGCAGTAGCCTTGAACAAAGCTGAGCTGAATAATGGAATTACTCCACTTTCTGAGATTGCTCAATTAGCTCTTGGTTAAAACTGTTAACACTGAAACTTGATGAGAATAGCAGCTCTGAGGCAGTTTCACATTCATTTCTTACGAAGCTAGAATGGCTTTTCCCTCTAATGAACTCCTTTTCCGGGGCATAATGAATGTCCTTTTTATTAGCTACGGTGCCTTTTTGGTAATAGATGCCTAGAACACAAATGCATGGGAGGGTTTTCTGAATACAAATGTCCCTCACTGGCCACTCTCACACCTTCAGGCTGGGAATGCCATGACACCGCTCACTTCACTTTATCCAAATTAAGTGCGGTACAGTGGAAAACCGTTTAAGCTCCCAATCCTAAAGCTGGGCTACTGGAGGCACTGGGTGCGATTAGGAATTAATTGCTTAAAGCCTGATGCACTGGGTTTGCACGCAGGGATTTAGACCGCCAGACCCATTTGCCTAAGTTCCTTTGAAATTATTGACATTTTGCAGTGTTACATAAAAAGCTGACTTCATCCGGCAGCCCCACGTCGCGATGGACGTTGGAGTGCTGCAGACAGCACCGGTGGCCATGGGACGCCCAGCATCCACTGATGCTCAGCTGAGTAGAAGGGAAATGCCTTGGTGTGGAGCTCCTCAGCCTCATCTGTGGGTTTGGTGATGGCCCCACATCCCACCTTGGGCTGAGCGTGGAAGGAAACAGTGCTGAAGTGAAGAGAGACTTGCAGAGGACACGGCGCCTGCGGGCTGCGCCTCCTCATTAAAAGTTAATATGACTGCAGTCTGCTCCTTCTCATGCAAATTGGTGACAACCTTCAGGCTCCTTGCATGGAACTGATGTGTCCTCCTGTGCAAGACTGCATCTTGAGCTGCCAGGGTTCCTGTACCAGGTGCACAGAGCCACTGGCTCATGGAGCTCTCAAGTCTCCAAGGAGCTGCAAAAGGATGATCAGAGCCCTGCAGAGCTGCAGGGAGGGACAACCAGGGACCACAAACACATACCACTAAATGCTGCGTTCAGCCAATGGGTCTAATGGGGAGCAATCACCACCTGGGCTGGAAAAGCTCACTGCTGGAAATGCATTAGGATGCTCCTGAGCTGAGGTGGTGCCCAGCAAAACAACCCAGAGCTGGGCCAGGTCTGGGACAGAGCTCAGGAGAGGGGAAACACCCTACAGACCGGATCCCGACGGAGGACTGAGGACTGGCGGCCCACATTCCTGAAACTTACGGCCTGATAGAGGACTGGCTCTGAAAGCAGAGCTTATGACACGAATCCTCTCATAGACACATAATATTAATGTCATCCAGAGTCCGACCAAGAGGGGAATGGAAAGAATTCCTGAAGAAATGCAGACAGCCCCTCTCCTGACGTGAGAGCCTCCAGCCCCACGCATCAGCCCAGCACGGCCTGTTATCAGGCTGTGTTTCCTACTGAAATGAGGAAGCAGGAATGAAAGGCACTTTTCCTCACAGTTAAAAGTTTATGGCAATGATTTATGGGTCAGAAAAATTAGCAAGTCTGCTGCTGAGTGCTCCGTACAGCAGCATGTGTTACATGGCTGCTGACCAGAAATGCCAAGACCCATTAGGGGGAAGCAAAGGGCAGCACGATGGAAAGTTAAAGATGCTTTTTGCCCATTTAATTAATTAGTTGGGTCTTTTTTCCATCCCCTGCAGCCTTCATTAATGTAACGCTGAAGTGAAGGAATATTAACAATTCAGACAACACATTAATATTAACACAACACCTGCAAAATGCAAATGTAAGTCCATTAGGTAAACAGATGATCTTGAGCCATTGAGGCAGAAATAACACTCTGACATTTCCAAGCAGGAGCACACTGTCCATCACTGATGCTCCATTATAAAGCCACAGCCCCTGTATGCAGGGGGCTCCTGATCTGTTACTGGGCCCTGGAAGGATGAGAAAACTTGCATTTCTATGAAGATATTTGCCATATGGCACGTGTCTTACTAACGCCGTGTCATGAACCAGAAAGATCAAAAGCGACTTTTAAAGGGATTTTATCTCTGTGCTAGCAAGGGATGGAGATAAAACCTGAAGCTAAGAGCTTGTAAATATTAACCTTCTCTTGGGATTGCTCCAGAAAGTGAGCTTTCTATTATTGTGGTTTAAGCTGAGACAAATTTTCAGTACGGGGAAAAACACCTTCAGAACAGACAGTGCAACAGGGAGTCACTTGGAACTGCCACCAATGCCCTCCTATTCCACATCCCCATCAGTTAATGCTCTACAGCCCCTGCAGCTAAGAAGACGTAGACCTTACGTGCATCTCTCCCTTGAGCCTTTGGCTATGCTTTTTCCCAGCTTACTTGACACTGAAGAGTTGATTACTTCCAAAGAACAAGACAAACTCACAGGCAAAGGGAAAATAAAACAGATGTGTTAGGCATCCCAGACTGGTAGCATACCCTGAGATGGGCAGTGTCTGGGTCGGGCATTCAACCTGGACGTGACCCAGGGACAAACAAGCAGGAGAGTGAGAAAGTTCATGAGGAGATGAACAAGAACAGCAAGCTAAAAAAAAAAAGTTTTAAAAGACCAAAATCATGCAGAGTAATCTAAATAATCTGGCAGCCAAAGGCAGCAGTGGAACAACAACCCAACACGTGCCCCTTGATGCTGATGAAGCCAGGCAGTGACTTGCCAAGTGAGCCCCTCTCCTGTTCAGCGCAGGATAACTTCAAAGCTGGACCAGGTTGGCCTTTTGCAGCTGAGTTCTAGCAATCTCCAAGGATAACTATCCCACAGCCCCTCTGGGTCTCTGATCCAGTTCCTAACCACGCTTGTAAGTGTTGTTCGAGCTTATAGGAAAACAAGCACGGAGCAGGGCTCCCAGCGCTGCCCATCGCCGCTCTGTTTCAACCTCAGAGCTGCCGTTGTAGCACTGAGTGTGGGCAGGTTAAGGGGAACAGTTGTATCAATACAGAGCGAGGGATCCAGCTGGCCTCGCAGCTGTTATTCTTGGTCTGCAGCAATGGTGAAGCACAACAAATGAACGCTCTGGTTACAGAGGCTTTCAAAGACATGGAAACCCTAGGGGGAGGGGAGCAAGGTACGTGGGACACGGACACCACATCGGGTTAAAACAACCCGTAACAGTTGGCCAGAGGATGAAAGGGAAACGGGCGACGCGGGATTTGGGGGTGCTGTTTTCTAAGTAGGGACTACTGGAGTACTTTGGATAACTTCTGCTTTCAGGCAACCTCTTGGCAGATGTAAACATCCCAGAAGGTTTTACATCCAGCTCCTACAATCTTAAACTAAATATTAGGTGAGAAAAACATGCTTCTGAAGAAAAGTCAGGCATAGCTCTGAGTGAAAAACAATGAGCAGGAAAATGAATGTTATCGGCTTTGCTGAATATACAACCAACAACTGTTTTCTTTCCTAAAAATAAAGCCAAGGGAATGAAATGCAAAGAAATGAGTGGGATGGAAAAGCAGCAGGAAATGGAGGCCATCCCCCCCCCACCCCACATTTCCCCTGCCTGGCCCCAGTGGTCAGGCTCAGAGCTGTAAATCCCTGACAGTGCCTTACCTCCCTTTATAGCAGGACAGGGTTGGGGTACAGTAGGTCTTTTCCATCTGTAACTTCTCTCTCTTGACATTTATGTGCCTTCATTTGATTTATTGGCACAGGGCTGTGAAGAGCCTGGCTTGGTCTGAGGACAGCCTGAAGTTAACTTGGTGTAAGGACAGGCTGAGATTAAAGGCAGCAATGCAGCATCACCACCCCATCCATTACCAGAAAATATTCAGGCTTGAATTTATAGTCACGTTCCAGCAAGCCCACACATCGCAGCAGGCTGAAATTAGCCTTGTTTACACAGTGGGATAGTGAAGAAGCAGCTAAACATCCTACTGATGTTGGGCACGGAACTGAGAGCGCCCAGCAGCACAAGAACAGAGATGTACAGAGGGGGGGGCATGGCTGTAGCACCTCCAGCTGACAAAGGACACAGGTGTGATGAAGGAGAGCCCTTGCAATGCTACCTTCCAGGCTACAACCAGAGTTCAACAGCACAGATCAAACTTGTGAAAAAATCTACCATCACCGAAAAGCAGACACGCAGATCTGTCAGCACATTTGTGAGTCTGAAATCAACAGATCTCAGCACTGGATCACGATAAGATTTGCAACACAGGCATCTTGCAGAGCCTTGGCAGTGTCTTTTAATCCTTGGAAAAGGAGCACTTCAGGCATCGATTCTTGCCTTTGCATTGAGTGTTGCAAAGCCAGAACAACAAGCTCTTTTGGAGCATGGGGCATATCCTAAGATGCCCCAGAGCCCTCTTGTCCTACAGACACTGAATAGTAATCTCCACATGACAAAACAGAAATAAAGCCATATATCCCCACGTCTTGGCAAGCCTCCAGTCCAGGCCTGACAGATACCTGGCCCAGAGTGCTGCATCTCTCCAGCAGCTTAACCCTCGAACGAACAGTTCAGAAAGAAGCACAATATTAAATCTGCTTTTTGTTTCTACATCGCCATCCTGCATTGGAGGGCAATGCCCTCCTCTTCCTCAGTGCCTGGATCTGATGCTCCACATTGGGAAACCACCATGGAAAGTCAACTGCAAAGACCCTGCTATTGGAAGTGCAAGAGTGTTTCCAGCCCTGGCCTCGCATGTCCTCAGTACTACAGATGGAGTGACTCAGGCTCCCGTGGTGGCTGGATCCCAACCAGCCATATTCCTTCCTGGCAGCCCAGCTCAGCCTTCATAGCACTGCTCAGCAATGGGAATGACTCTGGCCACCAGCTCTATCCACTTGGCTAACCATCTGCAAATCTGAGTAGCGCCAACCTGAAACTGCCCATGTGCACAGAGTGCACTGCATCCTCCAACATCAGGTTGGACAGTGAGGTCCCTTATCATTCCCAAGTTCTGAAAATACTGTGGGATGGGGAAAAAACAAGGGTGCACAATGCCTGCTGCCTCCCTGCAGGTCCCTGATGTTCTGATCACACACATGTGAACACACTGAGATCTGGGGAAGCCAAACACAGTGCCATGTCCTTTCTGGAATCTGACCCCAGAAGATCCCCAACTCTCCATCAAGAACTGTTCAACAACTGAGTGTGCCCCTCTGCCACAGAGGTGGCACCAATCCCATTTTGGCCTGAGCTTGCTCCATAACACACCAAGATACACCTCATACTGAAAGGAAGCTCTTCAGAACTGATGCACAAACAGGCTGAACGTCAAAGCATGGGAAATGCAGCTCATGGTACGTGCAGCCCAGGCACACCATGCCCTCTGTTAGAGCCACTCTCCCATTGTTATTTAACATCCTGTAAGTTTCAGCCAGCAATGCAGTCTCCCATCCGTGCCCCGAACTGGCCTGGGAATGGCTGGGAAGAAGAAAGGGAGCTTGAAATGAACTGTGGAAAGATTTAAGTGCTCTCTCTGCTGCTTTCCAATACAATTTTCCACTTGGGGCAAGGGAAGGGAAGGAGGAGAGCCTGACAGCAGTTTAGAGCCAGTCACAGTTGTGACAGGTTCTTCTTTTCCATTTCCAACCAGCTCACAGACAGAAGGAGGACTTTAACCTCCATTAATTATCACTGCCTTATTCCAGGGTTTCAGAGAAGCAATGGCAAACTCTTAGGACCAGTTACGAGCAGGTTTTGCCTCAAACTGTGCTATTCAGCTTAACACAGTACAACTCCATCATTCATAAAAGAGCCAGCACAACTCTCCTTACAGCAACCCTGCAGCTGAGAGCCACTGCATACCAATACTGCCAGAGAAGAGGATTTCACAAACAATTCTTTGCACTCTAGGCTGAGAACAGGTTAACACCCATTTAGCAAACATCTCTGTTGTACATCCAGAATGGAGCTTGACAGGAACACATCCCTCCTGCTTGCTCTCTGCTTACCAGGGACTGCTACTGCAACGCTACCACCACGTGGAGTTTATTGTGCTTATCAGCACTGATCACTGCATCTGTAGCTTAAAAGCATGAATGCGTTGTCTAGGGAGATAAGAGCAGCTTGCATGCATTCAGCCCTCATGCAGTTGGGTCCAGACTGTGAAACATTGCTACGTGCTTTCTCCCACTGTTGGGCTCCATACAAATTATCAAAGATCACTATAAAAAAATCAGCCGTACCAAGATGTGCCTGCACAGGCACTCAGTGTGCCCCACCTCAGCCACTCTGTGCTCCTGGACTTGGCACCCACTGAGTTTGTGCCTTGCTGCCAGTGGGGCTGAGCCATCCACCTCCAGCTGATCTCTGACCTCTGCTGCTACTGTTCGTGCTTGGTGGTGATGACATGCATCATCTCCTCTTCACACAGTGACACAAGACCTTTGCAGAGCTGTCCTCTTGGCTCACAGGTATTTTTAGGATTACCTTTTTTGATAATGAAAGCAGAGATGCAGATGCTGCTGCAAGGATGCAGCCACAGTGCAGATGCAGTGAGCAGCCAGGTCCTGGTTCAGGCACTTTGCAGCAGTGTGCTCCCATAGTCGCTGCCAGCCCCAACCATGATGGATGTACCAGCACAGAGCAGGAAGGGAGAAAGGCAGTGTGACTGTGTGTGTGCACAGCCACACAATGAAGCAGGGAGCAGGATGGGCTGCGGATCCAGATGTGCAGTGATTTGAACAGATTGTGCCGGGATGCTGACATTCATGCAGCTCAGTGTTCAGCTCTGAGTCACACAGGATCCAGCTCAGGGAGCAGTGACTGCTGTACAAATGCTCCTGAACTGCAAAGAAAGAATGGAGAGGCGTTCCGGGCTTCCTGTGTGTGGATGTTCACTGTGCAGAGGCTCAGGACCCATCCCCTGCTCCCCAACCCCAAATAACTCAGAGAGGAGGAAATCCCTCAACCACAACTGCTCTGAGAACCAGGTGTGCAGCACTAAACAACTGCCCCACACACTACTCTAGGACTGAAAGGTGAAAAATAAAGACAAGTGCACTCCTGGACTTTCATTCTCCATGTGCTGACAGTCTCTCTTTATTCCTATTTCTCACACTTAAGGTGTTAATGGGAACCTTGATGCATTTCAGAGGAAATGCATGCAGACAGAAGATAGATGCTTCAGTCTGAAGCTCTGCTCCCAGATCCCACATCAAGTGCTGGATTTATTTATATCCATATGATACAATCTCCATAAAAGCAATCAACCTCCACCAAAAGGAGATGTTTCAATATCTGCACAGCCTTCACGCAGAACAGACATTAGGTTTGCCTTTACGATGCAGAAAAATATAATGGATTTCTTCCACAAGTTCCCAAATGCTGTTATTAAGTATTGCTTCTCTAATAAAATATGCTGCAACATACAGCAGTACATGATGTGGCATTTACACGAGTTCTTTCTCTATACAGGACTTGCTGGCTTTTAAACAAATCTGTCTCTTCCACACACTACAAAAGCACAAGATGAGTAATTATGTTCTCTGCTTAATAATGTTTTTGCACTGGCCAATTTAACAGCTAATCTCCACAAACCTCTGAGATAGTCCCCCAGCCGCTACATTTGCATGTTGTAATCAAGTCCCACTATTAAATCATACTTTGCAACAATAACTGAGCTGTCAAGTACAAGCAGTGGCACCGTGCAGATGAAAGCCCTAGATGAGCACACTCAAAGCAATGCCCCTCTGCCCCCCTTTTGCACTCTTAGGAGCTCAGGGATAGCTGCACCCACTGTGGATCTTGTGACCAGCACCTCTTGGCTCCGTTCTTCAAAGCAGCCAGGCAGCTTGCAGGTTGCTCGTCCTGTTCTCCCCTCCCAAATGCGCATCCCCAAAGGGACCCACAGACACAAGCTGAGCCCAGTACCATGCTCCTCCTCTTGTGTATTTGCTAAAGCAATGCATGCCTTCTCTCCTTTCTCATTACCTCTGTTGTGCCTTGACTGGGGCAAGGACCACACAGACCTGAGTGACCCAAGAACACCTATCAGGCAGGACGTGGAGCTGTAGGTGTCCCTGCTCATTGGACCAGATGGCCTCTGAAGGTCCCTTCCAACTCAAATAGGTCTATGATTCCACAGTTTTGTAGCTGCACCAGGAGGCATTTCCTACAGCAGGCATCACTATGCTGCTGCCAAGAACCAGTTCTTACTCTGAACCAAACTCTGTGTCTCTGCACTCCCTGCAACAAGCAAACAGCAGAAACCTTGCTGAGATCTGCCTTCTGCAGTGGCTATTCCGCAGGGCACAATATTCAGCACAGAGATGCAGGTCAGCTGCAGCCTGGCCATATCAATGTCTTTCTGTCCTAATGATCCTTCCTACGCATTAGTACAGCATTTATTTCCTTCTTGCCCTGTACTTGCCATTTATCTATCATATGACAGTAACGTGCAGGCAGAGGAAAAGGAGAATTTCTGGCTGGTATTGGCTCACCCTGCACAGACAGATCAATGCAGATCCATCTGACTCACTAACTGCTGGGAATTGGGACCCCCACAGGGGACATCACACAACAGAGCATTTCCAAGGAGGGCAAAGGTGGAAAAACAAAGACACCTTGGTCAATAATGGTACTGCTCATTTAAGAGCGCTTCTGCTCATCAGCCCCATTTTAGATGAGGCAGGTGAAGGACATAAAACTTAAGATGTTTGAAGCTGATTTGAAGAATTTAGTACCATTTCCCATTAAAATTAACGGAAACATTAATGCAAAACATGCTCCAATCACCAAGAGGGTTTCTTTCACAGAACTGTAGGGGTTGGAAGGGACCTCCAGAGATCATCAAGACCAACTCCCCTGCCAAAGCAGCTCCCCTACACCAGGTTGCACAGGTAGGCGTCCAGGCAAGACTTGAACATCTCCAGAGAAGGAGACTCCACAACCCCCCTGGGCAGCCTGTTCCAGTGCTCCGTCACCTCACCGTAAAGAAGTTCTTGCACACATTTGTGCAGAACTTCCTATGCTGCAGTTTCCAGCTGTTTCCCCTTGTCCTGTCTCCACGTACCACTGAAAAGAGACTGGCCTCACCACTCTGTCTCCCACACCTCAGATATTTATAGACCTGGATCAGGTCCCCTCTTAGTCACGTTTTCTCAATGCTACATAGACCCAGTTCACTCAGCCTTTCTTCATAGGAGAGATGCTCCAGGCCCTTCACCATCTTCGTGGCCCTCCGCTGGACTCTTTCCAAGAGATCCCTGTCTTTTTTGTACTGGGGAGCCCAGAACTGGACGCAGTACTCCAGATGAGGCCTCACCAGGGCAGAGTAGAGGGGGAGGATCACCTCCTTTGACCTGCTGGCCACGCTCTTTTTAATGCACCCCAGGATGCCGTTGGCCCTCTTGGCCACAAGGGCACACTGCTGCTCATGGCCAACCTGTCATCCACCAGGACACCCAGGTCCCTCTCCGCAGAGCTCCTCTCCAGCAGGTCATCTCCCAGCCTGTACTGGTGCATGCAATTATTCCTCCCTAGGTGTAAGACTCTACACTTGCTTTTGTAGAACCTCATCCAGTTTCTGACTGCCCAGCTCTCCAGCCTGTCCAGGTCTTGCTGAATGGTAACACAGCCTTCAGGCGTATCAGCCAATCCTCCCAACTTCGTACCATCAGCAAACTTACTGAGGGTGGCCACCATCCCCTCCTCAAGGTCATTGATGAAGATGTTGAACAAGACCGGACCCAGCACCGACCCCTGAGGAACACCGCTGGTTACAGGCTCCAACCGGACTCTGCACCACCAACAACGACCCTCTGTGCTCTGCCAGTCAGCCAGTTCTCAAGCCACCTCACTGTCCACTCATCTATCCCACACTTCCTCAGTTTTGTTATAAGAATGTCGTGGGAGACAGTATCAAACGCTTTCTAAAATCAAGATAGACTACATCTACCGCTCTCCCCCCATCCACCCAGCATGTGACAACATCATAGAAGGCCACCAGGTTGGTCGAGCACGACCTCCCCTTGGTGAACCCATGCTGACTACTCCTGATAACCTCCTTTTCTCCCAGTTGTCTGGAGATGACATCCAGCACA
Organism: Lagopus muta; assembly: GCF_023343835.1. Taxonomy (NCBI): domain Eukaryota; kingdom Metazoa; phylum Chordata; class Aves; order Galliformes; family Phasianidae; genus Lagopus; species Lagopus muta. The sequence continues at coordinate 8,452,956 of NC_064441.1, forward strand.
AGCTGTTCCATCACCTTTCCAGGGACAGAGGGGAGGCTGACAGGCCTATAATTACCCGGGTCTTCCTTCTTGCCCTTTTTGAAGACCGGAGTGACATTGGCTATCCTCCAGTCTTCAGGGACCTCCCCTGTCATCCAAGACCTCTCAAAAATGATGGAGAGCGGTTCGGCAATGACCTCCACCAGCTCCCTCAGTACACGTGGATGCACCCCATCAGGTCCCATGGACTTGTGGACCTTAGTACTGCCAAGCAAGATCTTTCAAGCAAGATCTTCCCATTATCTTGAAAGGAAGTTGTGACCAAATCCTCTTACATTGCTGTGACCACCTCCAACGGTACAGGTAAAGCCAGGTAACAAACCCATTTGGCTCCAGAATGCCTAACACATGACAAATTGAAAGAGGTGAAAGTACTAAGCTGTAATGAGAACCTCATTTAGGGTGACCGTGATAACCTGAGGAAATAAGCACACAAAACATAGTGGTGATATGAAGCTCCTTCTTTCAATGCAGAAGCAGGGAACAGAGGGAACAGAGTCCATCACCAGATTGATTTAGCTGCACTGAACTTTGAAAAAAAATACATACAGTTGAAAAGGCAGCAGGACCCAAAGAGCAAAGCATGGCATCTATGGAGAAAGGAAAACCACTCACCCTTGCTGCCCAAGAGTAAGTAAGGAGAAGTGCTTCCTCTCCCACCCTCTGATTTCCAAGAACACCTCACGGAAGTGCACTCTTGTCCTTGAAAGAGGGAGAACTCGCTGGTGTTCTCCTGGGATACTTTACCCAGCGGCTAATCTCTCTCACCTTTGAAATGTGTGCTTTATTCCTAGATAGATCACTTCAGCCGTGAGCTCTTCAAGAGCAAACAACCCCACCTGGCTGACGATCCACCCACTTACTCCAACTTACACTGCTGATCTGCTGATCCCCAGAGGAGCAGCAGTACTTAGTGCTGAACACCCTGTACAACAGCCCATGGCAAACCCAAAGCTCAAACAGCAGGCAGCAGCACGAAGGTGTCTCTGAGCAGAGCCTCTTTTGGCACTGCCAGCACAACATGTGCTCTGGGTCCCCAGCATCCCCTTTGTTGCCTTTGGTCTTCCTCTACTGCCTGATGCTGCATGCAGCTTTCCACTGCTTGGTTGCATCTCAAGCACATCCTAACAAAGTGATGGAAAGCACACACCTTTGCTTGCTGGTCCCAGTGCTCCCAGCTTGTAATGTCATGAAGTGGACAACACAACCTAGATTCACCAGAGAAGTCACTGCAACATGGTTGCACATTCAAGGATGTGGAGAACAAGCCAAAACAAAGGCTTCTTTTCCATATTTAATATGAAAAACTATGCCTAGAAATCCCACTGGGAGAGGGATGGCTGGGGGTCTGACGATCCTCAGCACAGGGTCTTCCTGGACACAAAGTCAATCCAGCAACTTGGTTTTTAGGTAAAAGTGAGAGAGGCTTCATCTAGAATCATAGCACAGCGGGGCTCAGAAGAGACCTTAAGGATCATCCAGTTCAAAACCTCTGACAGGGGCAGGGCGGTCACCCACTCAATCAGGTGTCCATCTAACTTGCCCTTGAACACGTGGAAGGATTCTTTGTTCTTCCCCACGTCAAACTTGCACCCCATGTACCTAAGGGCTAATCAGAGACTTGTGTGATTCAGCACTACTGAAAATATCCAGACCCACAGGTTAACGATTCTAACTCAGATATAGCTCAGTGCCTTGGGCATTACACAGATATATATAGGCCAGGGAAATGATGCTGAAATGCTACCAAAGCTTCCAAACAGACTGTTAAGCGAATGGATACGTAAACAGATCTCCAGGGATGACACATGGAGACAGCATCTCTGACTCAGTTACCATTGCAGCTGATTTTCCCACCTATTTGACTGTCACTGAACACCCAGGTATCCAGCACTGACGAGGAGGTTTAACAGCTCCTCACCAAGTGAAAACACTGAAATAGGCCAAACAACAAACTCAGGATTGAAATCTAGGAGAGCAGGGCTCACACACCCCTCTGGAGGGTGGCTGACCTGGTACTTCATGGGGTTTTAGAGAGAGATCTACTCGTGCACATGGGATTTGTGTACGACATCAAGGAAAGCCTCAAATTTTCATCTGTAAGGAATCAGATCATCAAATCCTATTGGCTCACAATGGGGAAGAGCAGGTTTCCTTGGTCTCCTTTTCCATCGGCAGTCCCCACATGACAATGGCACTCCAAGGAGCTGAGAGTTACTATTTGTACAGCACTGGAGGACTGGCAACCTGTCACTGAAGTAGCTGGGTGGCAGAAAGAGGAGGAGACAGGTCCATGTTGAGAAGAGCACATAAGCAGTACCCAGGGCAAAGCCCTTCGTAAGAACCCTTCTTCCCACTTGGAAATGGCCAGGGGTCCCTTCTATAAGAAAGAACAACTTCACACTGCCCAAGGTCTCGGGTGGCAAAGGCTATTTTGCAGCATACATCCCAGCAGCCTTTGTGATGTTCTGTGCCTATCTTAAGGCAGAAAGCATTACATATCTTCTGGAGTCTTAAAGGTCAATGTGCACTCTTAGTCTCCTGGACAATTTCACCTACACTGAGCACATGCTAAACCAGGACTGGTTTATCTCCACATTTGGTGACAGAACAGTTCACCTGCACTGCTTGGCCAACTCCAATGCTTACTCTTCGGCAGGTGAAGGACATGCATCACCTGCAGACTTGGATAAAGTTCAGGACCAAAAAGTCAAACAAAAGACAAGATATGGTATCAAAAGAAAAACTCCAAACTCCATCCTGCTTTGTCAGCTCTGCGATATTGCTTTTATGGCCTGGCTTGCCCTGTGCTTCCAGTCTTGTTCTCATCCACACAGACATCTTCCACCAAATCTTGCTAGTGCCCTGAGCCCAAGGGAGGCTTATGTAGCCTCAAATCCAGTGGCTGCTTACAACCAAAGTGTTATTTTTATTCCTTAATTTATTCCTTACAACCAAAGTGTTATTTTCCAAAGAAAATACAAGCTTTCTTAGCCCAACAGCTTCAAATGCCCTCCAACAATACCTAAGCCCTACTACAGCTCACCAGGAAAGAGTGACAGGGCAGCTCAGCTGTCTGCAATCCAATAAGACTTCAGAAATGCTTGCAAAACATTATGTGATGTGTAGAGTTGAGCCTGGGGCTACAGAACAGTAGGATGTGCCCTGTGCCAACTAAGCCAATGTGTCCAACAGGGCACCCTGAAGCGAAAATCCCACTCTGGAGAATTTGACATTAGCTGGTAGATCCAGTTCTGCAAATGGAATTGATTTTATTTTTGATCTGAAATCTAAACAAGGCATTTTATAAGCTTCAGGTGAATAACTGCTATTGGACGGCACTCATCCAAGTTGAGATGCCAAGGGACCACATGTATACGGACTTCCCCCATGAAATCCATGCCTGCAACACAAGGCAAACAAGATGGCACCTTCAGCAACTGCTCTGAGCCATGCAGCTCAGAGCAGGCAGGGTATGTATTTGCTGATCACTAGCAAGAAAATTAGGTACCATCAGGTATCTCAAGGCAAAAGCCTTGAGCTGCACCGGGAGAGGTTCAGGTTGGATATTAGGAAAAAAAAGGCTTCTCAAAGGTGACGATGCACTGGCACAGGCTGACCAGGGAGGTGGTGGGATCACCATCCCTGAAGGTGTTCAAGAACCAAGGAGATGTGGCACTAAGGGATGTGGTCAGTGAGCACAGTGGGGGTAGGCTGGGGTTGGACTTGGTGATCTCAGAAGTCCTTTCCAATCTTAAGGATTCTCTGATTACCCCAAGACAAACAGTGCTGCTTTGAGCAAAGATGCACGCCTTGAAACAACCACATAATAAGGTAGTTCTTAGCACAAAGAAGACTTGGTTCCTCAAAACAAACAGACAAAAGACCCCAAAACATACAGTGGAGAACCTTCTGGCTCACTCCAAAGCCACCAAGTCCACGCCAAAGTCCAAGCTGAGCCGTACACCTGAGAGCTGTCTTCAAAAACAAAGGAGTCACGCTGAGTCAGCTGGTTCAGATATTTTGTTCCTATCACTGCCAATGAACAGCCATTCCAGAAAACAGGAAGAAACCCAAGGAAATTCTGCTTTGCTGCATTAAAAAAAAAAAAATCAAATGACCAAAACCTCCACCTAAGCTCTGTTTACACCAAGTTTGCTGCAGCCCTGAGTGGTAGCAATAAATGGAGTGAGCTAATGTGCAAATGACAAATAACCCATTCCAACAATTCAAGCATAATTATAGGCTGGCTCTCCTGATGCAATGTTGAGTACATCACTGCAGATATTATATTCACCTTATGAAAAGCTTGCACAAAGGAGCTCAGTTGCTAACCCAAACAACATCATAAATCACTAACCTGTCATCAGAAGGAGTGCATGCACCCTGGCATTTGAAGTCCTAGTGTTTTAAAAGATAATCCAATGTACCAGGCATCGTTGATCTTCATATAAAAGGGGGCACCACTTCTCCTTTCAACTGGAGCTATTTTTCACTCTTCATCCTGAAGAGCTGTGTGGTGCTGCCCGCAAGTGGCTACCCTGAACAGCAGTGGTACCTGTAATGTTCTGTGTCCCTGGAGGGCAGAGATGGTCCAGACTCCAACGCTGCCTTTGTGAGAGGTCTCTAAGTGCTTCCATGTGAGATGCTGCTCCTTTGGGTTTAGAAATTGCTCCAAAAAGAACGTGAAAGCCCACACCGCAAATTCATAATCCTGACACAAAACCCAGCTGCAGCGAGGAATTAGAATGCAACTCAATGGCACAATGCAAGCTGGTGTATCAGCCATGGCAGCACCCCTGATGACCTGAGAAAGAGAGCAGTACCTGGAGGCTAAGGGAGCAGGGGAGCTGTGCTAGAGGAGAGCCAGCTGGGGACAAGGTAGCACTACAGCACCTGCAAATATGGCCTGCGAAACAGCAAAAATCTTGCCTAGAATTTACAGCTCGTCGCTGTGTGGGATGGTGGGGACCATGAAGAAATCCACATCTGAGAATGGAGGCAGTAATAAAAGTCCTTGGGGAAAGACCTACGCATGTGAAGGTTCAGGTTTGCTGGGGGCAGGTAAGTAGAGCGGGGGAGTGTCTGGATGGTGACAACGAACGCAGAGAACAGACAGGATCTTCCATTTCTTGGATGCAGCCAGAAGAATTCCAGGGGACGTCCCAAGATGGCTTCAGTTCCTCCTGTACTTGGGCTGAAAGGCTTCCATAATTACCCACAACCTTTTCAGCTCCATCCCTCCCGTTGCCTGGCAGTTTGCAAGGGTAGGAGCAGTGCTTGCATTTTAGGCACTTCTTCAGCACAACTGGTCTTGTATTCCTATGTTGGGGACCAGTGGGTCAAAAGACAAGATTCATGGGCCATGGTGGATATGATTGGCCTTGCTGGCCTGTACTGCCTGTCTGGGTTCTGCCACTGGATCCTGCACATGGAAACTCAGCTTAGGAAGGAGGGAGCAGCCAAGCACCAGACATGCTGCATTCACACTGCAGGAAGGATGGCAAGGCTCTCCTTTCCTGGATGTGACTGTGCTGGGGCAACATGAGGCTGACAATATTCTCCTGCTCAGAATGTCACTGTGCACACATAATCAGGCTGTCCCCATGTCACAGCTGGGAACTGCCTTCCTAAAGCAGTCAGGTACAGCAGCCTGTCCTCTGCACACTGTACTGACTGATCTCTGTTAAGGAGAATTTAAGTGCCATGGCTTAAAAATGAGAAAGCAAACGGCTTTCATCTATGTGAGGTCAAGCAATTTCCTGTAGAGCCAGGAAGGCTCAAAGGGCTGGCAGCCAAAGGGAGGGAAGTGTCTGAGTCTGAGCAGGAACAAGGGGAGAAGTGATGTCCCTGGTCCCCCCTGTGGCTGCACTGACAGCCTGCTTGGAGCACAGCACCTTGAGCTCTGCAGGGACTATTAAGTGCCATCAAATAGCAATACACCATAGCAGAGGACCAAGGGCAGACCAGCTGGATGCTCAGCATTATTTCTGCTCTCAGTCCAAGGCTCCCAAAGACCAAAAGTTCGCCCAAACCTGGAGTTTACACAGAGCTCCACAGAAGAAGGTGCAGAGTTCCATGTGCTGAGTGATGCTGGGGAGGTGGCATCACTGATCCCAGTCTTCCCTAAGTACCTGTTCCCAGTAAGCACAGTGCCAACCAGCACTGCTGGAGCACAACAGGCAGGCAGGGAGCAAAAAGCTGCCAGAAGCATAAATTCCTTGGTAAGGTTTTATCATTTTAAAGAGAACAAACTCCAATTGATTGCCCTTGTAGGAGCCTGCACGGTACTTGCACTGCTAGCCTAAGCAATAGAAATTTTAATTGCTTTGGTAATTACACTTGCAGCAGCACTCAGCCCTTTGTTCTGCGAGCGGAGGCCAGCATATGCTGTGCTCCGGTGGCCCCGTCTGGCTGCAGCCTGGAACAGCATTTGCCACCTGGAGAGAAGGGACACTACCCTGGTGGCATAGAGCCTCGCCAGGCAGGGATGCACAGCATCTCATGGCATTTCTTCTCTGGGCTGCACACAGCTCCAAAGCATGGTGTGGACACAGGGATTGGGTTGCAGCAATACACAGCTGTACCACAGACCTCCACGCTCCACTCCATCAGACAAGTGGGCTCAGGGCATGCGGTGCAGGGGGTGAGTGCATGCCCAAACCTCGCTGGGCTCTCCCCGGGAACAGCTATCCTCCTCCCCAGCCCCAGGTCTGCTCAAGACAGCTGTAAAACATAAAGCAGAGGGCCTCGTGGGGAGATGCCATTGTAGCCTGGATTTGTCAGATGTGCACAGGTCTCAGTGTGCCTGCAATTCCACTCCTCCTGCCTGCACCATGTTTCATAAATGCACAATCCTGGCTGACATTGCTCTGGGTGTCTCAGTTCTCATGGTTGCCAGAAATGCAGGTCACAGCCATACATCTCTAACAGCAACAGCTGCCAACATGCTGCAGTGACTTTGTCTCCTGTTGGATGGCTCACGGCTAAAAGCGATGTTTGCAACTATGCTGCTATTGGCCTCAGCACTTGCACCAAACAGCTCCACTCCCATCCCAGGAGTTTCTTCCAACAATGGAGGGCTATAGGAGAGGAGGATCAGTGCAGAAAACACGTCTGCTGACTCTGGAGATACATCCCCACAATTAGAAACATGGGATCTACACACATCTGTAACAAAACCCAACAAGCCTGGGGGTTTTCCTCACTGCCCATTGTGCGCAGCTGCCTTTCAAACAGAAATTTCTCAGCGCAGAAAGGGGTAGGTGCTGTTTGCAGATTTATTTCTTCCTTGTCAGGGCTGCTCCTCTCAGCGTTTCAAAGCAGATCTAATTACAGGGTGTTGCACTCATTGACAATTTCACATACCTTGCTATTTTAGGCCAACCTTCAATAACTGGCAAGAAGCAGAGCTCTAAGGGTGGAGGTAACAGGCTATGGATTTATGACACACTGGTATTCACGCAAAGCAACTTAGCGCGAGCACAGAAATATCCTCAACTGTGCTGCTGCCATCAATTTGATAATGAGAACACGATTTGAAATAAAAACATCTTGGGGACCAATTCACTAGGCAGCTAGCAAAGCCAGGCAGGGCATCTAGAAATGGAGGACTGTGCTCCAAAACTTGAGTATCACAAGGGACTTCATAAAAACAGAGAGAATGGCTGCATTTGGGTTACGGTACCTACAAATGAAAAGCTGTTTAGTGAAGCTCAAGCAGAGAGAACATGGTGCTGCAGCTCTGTGTAGGTAGGCAGAGGGGATGCTTATCCCAGCCCACTCTCCCACACAGAAGAGAAGGATGTCAGCTGCAAACAGCCCAGGACAGAGCCTGGCTGAGTACCACAGTACCCAAGGGTTGGCCTTTCAGGGAGCTATGGAACAAACAGGCTGCAGGGCCTCGTGCATGTTAAAGGAGCTGGTTTTGCAGGAGCTGTTCCCAGGTTCAGGTCAAGCCTGAAGCCTCTTCAACCTACTTTTAAGTGGTACAAGCAGCCGTGCTCCCTGTGCCTGACACAGTGCAGTCCCCCTCTTCCAGGGGAAGGGTGCACCTTCCCTTATCTGCTGTGTGCAACACCCATGGGACTTACTTGTTGCTGTCCCGGTACTGATAGATATAGCAGCCTTGAGGCATCCCACTCTCCTGGTCCAAGGTAAACGAGAGCTTCAGCTGCAGAGAAGAGATGGGGGGGGGGATGAGAAGGGAGAGACAAAAAAGAAAGCAACGTTTTAGGCTGCATTCTCAGTCATCACAGCAACTCCAAGCAGCTCACCGAGCCTAACACGCAAACACCGTGGCCTGGAACATAGCGCGGGGTTCCAAACCTCAGGGAAAAGTCACATGCGTTGCAGAAAGGCTCTCGCTTTTTCCACCCTTTGTTACTATAAAGTGTTTGTGGTTGCTCTGCAATGCATGGGTCAGAGCGGCTCACCCCTCCAAACCCACCCACACACACCGCCCTTCACCAAAGCGATTGCGGTTCCCCTCAGACACCAAAGAGAGGAGCGCTCGCTGCAGTTCCCACGAGCCTTTCTCTGAAAGCCTTCCCGGCTCCATCCCATTCCCCCAGCGCGTTAGAGCGGAGGAGAAACCGCAGAAGGAAAGGTGACAGATTTTTCCTTCTGCGCGGAGTTATTAAAGAGCTGTTAGGAGGGTTTGCAGTTTGGATCGGCGTCCGGCAGGAGGCTGCGATGGGACCTGGAAGCTGCTTTCCTTGCTGCTCCAAGGAGGCACTCAACGAGGGCTGGCGGCTTGCAGACACTGCTCTGCTCCATTTATTTAAGGGGGAAAAGCTAATCCTCTTTCACAGAGCAGTTCTGAAAGGAGACTTTATTTCTGGTGAAAACGTCTCCGGTGATTTGATATGCCAAACAGCCCTGAAAAAGGGCTGAGCTGAGCCCCTTTCCCCAGGGAAGGCTGGTGGGGCCATGTGTGTGCCCCACGGGCAGCTCTGTGCCCTGCAGGAGGGCTGCAGCCCCTCACCAGGACCGGGTGGCAGAGGCCACATCCTTCAGAGGGGGTGGCTGAGAGCAGTAGGACAAGCGGTTTAAGTTGTGCCACGTTCAGGTTGGACATCAGGAAAAAAAAATAAAATTCTCAGAAAGAGTGGTGGTGCACTGGCACAGCTACACAGAGAGGTGGGGGGGTCATCATCCCTGCAGGTGTTCAAGAACCATGGAGATGTGGCACTGAGTGATGTGCTCAACACTGCAGTGGGGATGGGTTGGGGTTGGACTTGGTGATCTTAGTGGTATTTTGCAACCTTAATGATTCTGCTATCATTCAGGACTTGAAATGGGCCTGGAAGGCCACAGTGAAGGCTGAGATGTTAGCAACACTCAGCCTGACCTTGCTGAGCAGGGAGAGGAGGAGAGTGGTGCTGAGCCGCTCCATTTGATCACACTCTCTCCTCTGGGCTCTGAGGAAATTGCTAACTCAAATTGATGGCCTATTCAGGAGTAAATAGTGAATTAAAGCATCTTTCTCCCATAGGCTGTTAAGAAACTCTATGTGCTGAATCACTGCACGGAGCACCAATATTCCCTTCCTTACGGAGGAGCAAAGTCTGACACCGTGCTCTCAATGACCCAAATAAAAACGAGTACCATGAAATCATGGAAAACTTCACCATCTTGGACACTGAGTCCAGAACCAGGAGCAACGCTGAGGCCAAACCCAACCAATCTCCTGTGACTTCCACACCCCAACCCTGTAAGCCCTTCCGAAACACACTCCTACAGCAGCATGCAGCACATGTGTCCATGCTGTGTGCGTGTGTTCGAGGCAGAGGTACAGCAATTCACACTGCGGTCCAATTGGCAACCTGCACATGGCTGTTCCCAACTGCACCTGCCCTGTGAGCTCTGACCTGCTGCAGCCCACAGTATCGCTCAGACCCACCTCTGGGAGCAGGAGGAGCTGGGAACTCCCCAAAGCCATTTTCCCAGGTCAGGTTATCCTAAGCTTTCCTGCTGGGATATCAGAAAGCACTGCTGAGCCAAAAGGGACAGCGGTTATCGCAGCCCCACACGCCCTGCGCTTTGAGGGGAGGGACCACATTGCAGGGAAGGAAAACAAAAGAAAGAACAAAATTGGGTATGTGTGGCTTTGGCTGCTTGTAACAACAGCTCTGATCGGGGCACAGTGAGGATGGCTTGAGCCTCCCATTGCCAGCTCATGGCTCAGTGGCCTTTGGGCTTGCACCTTTAGTTACAGCTCACCTGGGCTCTGCAGGAGGGGTGAGTCCAGGGCATGGGAAGGAAGGAAAAAGCCTGTGAGGGAAACCAGCTGTGTTTGGACAGGCTGCAGGGGACAGCTATCAGGTAGGGCAGGGTGTCTCTCTGGGGGATGGGGTCCCACAGATCCTGCCTACCCAGAAAGCAAAGATGACAGCTCCCTGAGATACCACAGCTGCAATTTTCGTTATTTTAACCCTTCTTTCTCTGGATCTGGTATCCAGACAAACAAAACACACCATGCTGGGCAGGCTCAGCCATCTCTGCATATCCACAGCGCCAGTCTTAAGAGGACTGTACTGCTATGCAGCAGCTGTCCTTTCCTTTTACCTTCATTCACTAAGCACCAAACATCTGCTTCCTTCCGAATTAAAGGTTGCTGGGGATAGGAGAGATGCCAGCAGCTGAACCACTTTATCATCCCCTCCTATTTGACTTCTGCTACAGCAATGTCACGAGACATCCCAAGCCTCCAGGTACATGCAGACCTACAAAACAAACAGGCTTCTGCAATACCCCCTCTGGCACAGCTCTAACTCTGAACCAACTTGACAACATTGCTCCAACACCGCACGCTGCTTTGAAGCTCCTTTTTTGTGCTCCTCATCAGAATGCAAAGAGTTGCCAGAAAGCCAGCAAACAAATATCCAGACAAAGCAAAGGCCACTGCTCTTCAAAATACAGGACTGTATGTCTGTAGGGGCAGCGGGGGGCTGGTTTCCTACACAAATGAAAGTGCAGGGTGACCCTGTCACAAGGAAGGCTCATCAGCTCAAGCAATCTTCAGCATTAAACATACGAGATCATTTCATCTTACAAGACACTGCTGGGCTTCACAGGGAGAGGAGGGGGAGATTTCCCAGCGCTGAGCCGTGCGATTTGGCTTGCACTGCCCTCTTCAGTAGCACAGCCCCAAAGCTCACATGCTAATAAAGATCCCTTTCCACTTCAATAGCTTTGCACATAAAGAAACGCTTGGTGCGGTGCGTGCATGAACTCAATGGGAAAGGGAGCTGGAACACAGCCATGCTGCAAACAGAGCGCAGCTTACCAGGAGAGCCCCATCAATAATTGAGATGTCAGAGGCACAGGGAGGTGCACGGATAAGAGCTGTCAAAAGGAGTAATTGGGATCTGTGCGCGTACAGTGATGGATAGGCTCACTCGCTGCCAGATGCAATTGCAGTACACCCAAACAGAAGAATTATAGAATCATTAAGGTTGGAAAAAACTTCGAAGATCATCTAGTCTAAGAGTCCACCTACCACCAGTATCGCCCACTAAACCATGTCCCTAAGTACATCAATTACTCTTTACTTATGCAACTCCAAGGACGGTGACTCCACCGCTTCCCTGGGCAGCTCACAGGGTTGGGCTTTGACTCCGCAGTAAAGGAGAGCATTGCACACATGGTACCCGGCAGAGGTGGGCTCATGATCTGGCCACTGGTGGGGGGTGGAAGAGAATGTACTTACAGTACATGGCTGACCACTGGTTATGTCGGATGGCGCATGATGGAAGCTTGAGCTGAAGGCAACGCCACCTTCCTGAGGGATGCTGTTGCGGACCTCAAGGCTTGCCTGGGCTTTGGTGCAGCCAGCAGCAGCCCTCATTCTAAAGCAAGTTTTAGGCCTGCAGCAATTAGGAGCCCGGTCATGTGACAGTCTGGTAGCTCCAACAAGGAGAGAGCACAAGCAGGTGAGAATCCTTCTGGCTGCTAAAACACTGCCAGTACTGATACTGACTTGACTGGGCAAATTCTACGTGCCCCTTGAGTAAATGGTTTGGCTTGAATCCCCCTTTGGCTCTGAGTATCAAACCTCTGTCATCACACAGAAAGTTTTCTCTACACATGCACTGGTCCGGAGAGATATTATCAGTTCAGCTGAGCAACCAGGTCAAAGGTTTCAGATGTTCCCATTTTGGGTCAACGTAAAGGCATGCTTCTGCCAGCCTTGATTATGCTGTTCAAGGTAAATCCACCAATGCACTGGCGTACAAGCAGAAAGAGACCACTCACAGCAAGGAGAAGCAGAACATAAGCCTGCGTTACAAAACCTAGGGAACTGGATCTAAAGATTACTCTGAAAACAATCTCCTAAAGGACAGGGGGACTCTGCTACCTGTGGCACTCACTCAATTACAATCCCTCCTACATGGAGGTCCAAAAAGACTGCTTACAGATGAAGGTTTCCTTCTCTAGCAAGCTCTAGAAAGCTTTTTAAGAATAAACTTAGTCATCAAGCAGGTTTTTATGCCCCTCCCAAACTTTGGTTTTGACCCACACACGCACACACACACACAAAAAAAAAGCCCTGAAGTCCTGACACTCACTTTTAAAACCACAAAAAACGAGCCGTGCTCCAGTAACGTAATCACATAGTTTTCTGGCACCTCGTCCCTTAAAAATACATCCATCTGCCTGCACACAGGCCATCAAACTCAATCTTGTTCACAATGGATTTCCCAATTCCTGCGTGCTGGAAGGGCTGCAGCATTGCTGGCTGTGCTGACTGGATGAGCCCTTACAGAAGCACAGCCTGCAAACCTCACAGCTGTGTTTTCACTTAAAGAAGCTGTTCTTGAGCCCAAAGCACTTCTTCCAGAGAGCTTTTCTACTTGTGCTGCAGTTCAGAATTGCTGGAGAAAGGTAGAGGCTGCACTTCTTCCTGGTTGCCCCTTTCTTTAGAAGAGAATGTAGTAAGGATAGGATGGAGTAACAACAAAGAGAGGAAAAGTCCTACAGCAGAAAAAGAGGAAAGACATGGAAGCTTGTTGCCATCAAAACTCATTACCTGTTGCACTGGGTTGGGGTGGTCCTTCTGTTTGGCTTTGCAGTCAGCAAATGTTTGGCCAACCTCAGCACCTGGTCATGGGACTGCTCCTGCTACTGGTTGGAAATCCCAAACTGGTCCCGTCTCATGGCGACAGTAGCATGTTTGACAGAAATTTGGTCCAGGCTAATTTTATGGCCTGGCTTTTGGGTGGTTCTGTGTGGAGCCAGGAGTTGGACTTGATGATGCTTATGGTCCCCTTCCAACGTGGGATATTCTATCATTCCATGTTGCTTCCCATCCACCAGATAGAAAAGGGCAGAAGAACAACTGGGTGCAAACAGACAACACAGCAAAGGGGCTCTTGTTTGGTGGGATGGAAACTCCATCCAACCGTGCTTTCCAGTCTCAAGGCCCCCTGAGCAGACAGGTTCTCTCTTACTTGCTGTGCAATGACATCACCGCGGGCTTTACTCATTCTGCACCACCCAAGCAGCACAGCTCTGTCATGCCTTTTCCTTCTTGTGACATTAGCCACAATGCTAACCCTGTTATTAAGCTGCAAGACTCATGCATGGGGCTAAAACCCAATCTAGTCTATTCTAGTCTATGAAAAGGAGCTGAAGCTCATTGGGGCATTACTTCTGTCCTGAATCCCACTGCCCATTTCTATTTTACAATCCCACTGTTCCACTCACGTTATTCCTCTGCTACTGCCTGCAATTCACCCAAGAACAATATAAAATACACAAAAAGCCAGCAAATAATTAGCAAACAGAAAAACAGAAGCCAGCAGTTTTCATGCTTTTCCCCCATTGACCTTCTTGATGAGAGACTCTGAGCCTGGGACCTAAAGCCACTATAAGTTATTACTAAATGATTCCTAAGGCTGCAGCAGGGCTTTCTCTCCAATAATCCACCCTGGGGCATAGCAAGGATCCTAGGGTTTTCCCATCATGGGATCAGAACAACCAAGTCATGCTCCCCAGCACACAGAAGGGCTGCTCCATGGTCTCATGGCAACATGTCCTCTGCTACAAATCAGGTAATACAGCAAAACCAGAGAGAAGCATGGCATCTACTGCATCCTTTGCAAAGAGACGCAGATGCGGTCACCAGAACAGCAAGCTGATGTCGTACCCTTGACTTCTATTTCACAACTGCAACTGACAGCTGAGGAAATTTTCTGGGAAGACAAGGCACTTGGCAAAAATATAAACTTCCAATGAGTTCATTTTTAAGCATTCACACTTGCCTGCATTAGAAGTTTAGAACACAGAAAACGGAACCAGATTTATTTAGAAAGAAGAGTTGAACATTTCTGCTCGCTTTCTTTATAATTTATAAACTGGATGATTCATTCTTTAGATGCATGATTAAGAAACCACAGGGCTAAAATAAAGATTATACAATTGCAAAGAGTTTATGTTGGTAGATTAAAAATATCTTCTTCAGAAACTAACGAATTCTGACACAGCACCGTATGCTCTAGACCACTAGGGAACTGTCAATGAACTTAAAATATTTGCTACACATACATCAATTTTAAAATAAAAGCAAAACATCCCTAGGAAACGCCGCATAAAAAAATAGTGACACCAAGATTTGTGCCAAATTTCACTGCCTGGCTGTTTCATGTTACTCCCAGCCTTCCCTTAAAGCACTCCTGGCTCCTGTTGATCTCCCAGCGCTTCTCCCAGCTCTTCTGGTGCTCTACAAACAACGAAAGACAACTTGACCCTGTTGTGTGAAGAATGCCTCATTCACAACTGGGCTTTGCCAGCCTTAATAGAGAGGAGTTTGGGGGCTACAGAAAGCTCTTGCATTTTGAAGACCAATGCTGACCTCCTGGTTCTACTCAGTCAGAAGGTAAGAGGCAGGGTATCACCCAACCCAACTGGCCAACTCTTCCCCACGTGAGCTATGGAAATTCACTTGGAAAAGCAGGAATTTGAGAGAGAAGGATGACCACGAGTAAGAGGCTTGAGTGTCATCAGGAATTTGAAAGAAGCCTACAGTGAGCTAGGAGATGATATCAATCATTCTCTAAGCCACATGTGTCATTTTGGCCTGACGAAGCACAACCTGACCAGAAGGGCATCACTAAGGCATTTCTGTCCCAAAAGACAATACGAATGTGAGTCCTGAAAAACTAAAGGAAAGCCATTGGTATTTTCTCTATTTGCTTTAGATGAAAAGTGACACAACCAAGTGGAAAACCTCCCTAACCCCACTGCTCGGTATGCTGTTACCAGTGGATGCTGCAGGCAGCCCATCATTATCACCAGCTGCTCTGTTTCATCCACCTGACAGTCATCTCTAAAAACAGGTCTCAATTTACTGGCCCTAAGCTCAAGCAGCCTGCAGCTTATTTTTAGACTCAGCACTGCTAGCTTGGGAGAGTCCAAAGCCAGGAGAGAACAACATTGCAGAAGGGAGCAGTTCTCAAAGCAGCAGCAGATCTGGACGCTGACTGATAGCCAGATCTGCTCAGGAACATAACACAAGTGAGACATGGCACATGGCTTGTTTCAGGGAAAACAACAAGAAAGCCAGCTACACTAAAAGTTCCAGATCAAAGAAAGGAAATACATGCATTCAACAAAGAGCAACAGGACAGAGTGCCCATCACAAAGTGCCTGGTCTGCACTGGTTTCCAAGGGCTGCTGCGACCTGAGTGAAGCAGGCAGGAGAATGGGACACAGCACTGCCTTTACATGGCTCAGGCCACATGGAATCAAGGTAAGAGCTGTGGGTGCAGATGTCTCTGGGCACATGGCAGGAGGAGAAGTGATTCCACGTTTCTTATAGTGCCTGACTCTACAGCTCAACCTTTTTTCCCTTTGGGGAATGTTGATGCGCAGTTTGCAAATCAGACCCAGATTTTGGGTCCTCCTGTAACATGCCCAGTCTCTGTCATTGCTGCTGGGAGGATACAAGGAGCTGAGGGCAGATCGAACACAGCAAATCTTATTTTCTTAAGTTTGTTAATGCTTGCTGCTTCCCTTGCTAAGCCCCTAATGGAGCTGTGAGAACCCAGGAGCAGAGATTAATTTAGTGCCCAGGTACTATCTCATGCCTGGAGGGATTTCCGTAGAGCTGCACGAGAAAACAGATGTAAGCTTGTAATAATCTCCAAACAAGAGACAAACTCATTAAAATATGAACAGCCCTTGTGCTGAGATGATAAGGGCTCTGCCAGGTAAAGAGAGAGATCACAACAGTATTTCTAGGTTTAGTTCTTTTTGCAAGCAGTTAAACTGGAGCTGGGATTGGGAAGATGCAGAATGCCTTGATCACATCATGTGGATGAGTTGGATATTAGGAAATACTTAGTCTCAGGAAGAGCGGTGATGCACTGGCACAGGCTGCCCAGGGAGGTGGGGGAGTCACTGACTTGGAGGTGTTCAAGAATCATGAGGGACGTGGTCAGTGGGGAGGCATTGGTGTTTGGACTTGGTGATCTTAGAAGTCCTTTCCAACCTTAATAATTCTGTGATCTCAGCTGAAAAGCCACGTTCTTCTGCCTCATCCTTCAAGGTGCTGCTGCAAAATACCAGGCAGCCCTAAAGCCCAGCCGCAATCTTGCTGCTTTGAGCTCTCTCAAAGTAGTAGATTCCAAGCTTTTCAAGGACGCTCCTGCCCCTTCCATGGCCGACGAGAGCGGGCTGCTGCTGGGCTCTCCCAGGAACGGGCTGGCTGTGGCTCGCTGGAATTCCTCTGGCAGTGACCTGTTCCCGCTCGCTCTTTCCTAGGTACCTCACAGCTCCTCTGTCACAGCCTGTGAAAAGGCAGAAGCGGGGATGGACAGGGGCCAGGTGACTTGTCCCAGCCAGGTGCCAAGAGCCCGCTGGCAGCTGGGTGGGCACCCTGCCCTCCCGCTTCCCTTGCAGCGGCTCCGGTCCAGCGGAGAGGCGAGTTCCGTGTGCACACGCTTCGGAAAGGGCTCTGGCAAGGTTTGCTCTGAAAAGGTGCAGTATAAAATGTAAAGTCGCGTTGTCAGCCAAGTCGAAGTCAGAGCCTGTGATGTTGCTGTTGATTGCTGGGGGCAAATCAGTGATCTTCTTCCAGCACTAGTGAGCAGCAGGCTGTTTATAACCCTCCATTCCGCACTGTTATTTAACATATGTAAGGGCCTGACATGGTTTATATTCGGTAGTTGTGGTTTCCAAGCAGTATTGCATTTCTTCAAAATGAAGATACATAATATTTTAAAACTATTTTTAAAACCGGTCACAAATCTGCAATCTTTTACGTCATTCCTCCTTCCTCCTATCAAGCCTAAACCATAACACGCGGTCGCAGAAGATCAGCAAATCCACGCACGCAAGCTCAGCTGCAAGAAAGCCTGCATGCTAACACAGAGGAAAGCTCAAAGCTGCAATTCAGTCAGATCGGTACGAGCCATGTTTAAGGTTTCAAAGACATCCGGGATGTATTCCGCTGTTTGGAGTTGTGGGTACCAGAGCACTGCAGGCAGGGAAGGAGAATCTAAGAACTGAGCCGCACCATGAGCTATTTATTCAACAATCTGCCTCGGCAAGTGTAACAAAACGAAAAGGCTTCCTGCCTCTGGGAGTCCAGCACAGCAGCAACCTGATCATGTATCATCCTAAAATCTCATCACTGCCTTCCCCTGCCAGGGCTGAGCCCGTCCGCTCCTAAAGCGAGTCACAAGACAACTGGATCTCTCGTCCCAATTTTTAACCTATACCTCCACACTGCAGCGTCAGCTGGGGCAGGGAAAAGCTTTAGAAATCATCCTGCAAGCCGCTCCCTAGAAACGTCTGGCTTCTGTGAACCATGTCAGCTCTCACAGAGCTCTATTCTCTCCCTTGTGCAGCAGTTTTGCATAAATCAGACTTTCCAGTTTCCCAGCGTGATGGACTCGTGGCTTTGCTGGGTTAATCGTGTCCAGTTCAGTGCTGGAATTGGAGCTGTCCGTACCAAAGCAGTAAGTTTTAAAGGCAGAAACCAACACCATATTTTACAGAGACAGTAAAGTTCTCAAAATTAGTTATTTATTCCAACAATATTAAAAGGAGACGCACAACTTTCTCAGTCATTTTTCCATTCGTATTGTTTTGTCTTGTACTTTTTTAAACCCATGAGCCCAATCCTTAATATCTCTATGGAAAAGATGGAGGAAGAAGAGGGCAGGGATAAGGATGAGCCTCCAGAGCACCCACCACACCACTCACCCTCTGCAGAGCTTACTGGGTTTGTTGCTGGGATGCCTTTTTTAAATAGATTCTGGAAGTAAATAAAAATATCTGCAGGAGTCTGTATCGGCTTGTGAAGGAGACCCAGACAATGCACAAAGAGCCAGTAAATTCTAAGAGTGTAGAACAGGAGAAGGGATTAAGCCTGGTGATTAAATTAGGTGACGCATGAATACGTTCCAATGCACAACATCACTCAAGCACTGGACAAAACATATGGCAACAATGGAAAGCACTGCCCACGAGGTCACCTTTAATATGATTAGCCATGGACGCTCGGAATGAGCTCTCTGAGTACCAGCGCGCTAACCCTGAAAGCCTTTGAGGCTGCAAGCCCTGTGCCGACGGCTGCTGTGTGCTAAGCCATGTGCCCAAGGCCATTGAAAGGGGACAAAACCCAGGAGCCCGGCAGGAGGGGAGCGCGCTGAGAGCGGCTTTGTTCCCGTCCCGCACGGCACCAGTGGGAGCCGTCCCCAGGGTGCCCGTGTGGCAGCTGGGTCACCTCGTGGGCTCCCCTGTTCCGCTTGGACTTTTCAACTCGGCTGGCCTGCATTCACCGGCACGGCTCGTCTCTTTGAAGAGGGAGAAAGCGCCTCATCCATCACTGACACCAAGGGAGTTAATTCACTTCTTTACAACTGGAAAGGCTTTTGCTGCGAGCAGGAGGGAGCGCAGGAAGAGTAATGAAATCCAAAAGGGAGCCAAATGATGCTTTCCTCTGAGAGAAGCCAGCGCTGGCAGCACTTGCTGCTGGCACGGCCGGCGGTGGGTGAAAGGAGACTCTTTTGTGGTATGCCATTAGTTACTTCCAAGGCCTCGGTTCATGTTTACCACAGCCACTGTGTTACTTCACTTGGTATTTTTTTCCAGTCCTGTTGATTGTACTGCAGAATTGACTAAAAGTTCATTTGGAAGCCTCGCTCACAGAAAGCAGAAACAAATTGCTTTTCGAATGGACTAATTTTTTTCTTCCCTAAATCAAGCCTCACACTTCTTTCCATCAACCCAACCTAGGGCTGAAATCCCTACTTACAGCTGAAGGGCAGAGACCCCTGTCTGGCTGTGACCACAGCAGCTGGGTGAAAAAAAAACACAGTTGCCACCACAACAGAACAAGAGATGACGGTCCTGCTCCACGGCAGGTTCAGGTTGGATATTAGGAGAAATGTCTTCTCGGAAAGAGTGGTGGTGCACTGGTATAGGCTGCCCAGGGAGATGGAGCAGTGACCATCCCAATCACCACTCAAGAACCATGGAGATGTGGGCATGGTGGGGATGGGTTGGGGTTGGACTTGGTAATCTTAGAGATCTTTTCCAACCTTAACGATTCTGTGATTCTAATTATCTGTGGGGAGCTCAAGGTGACTTGCTTGGCCTGCATAAAAGAGCATCTCACACCCCAGCATTCCCCAGCACAGTGCAGCACTGCAGCTAGGTGCAGTAACACATATTACAACAGCCAGCAGGTTGTCTTGTTGACCGCAGTGAACATAAATGTTGGACGAGATTCAAGATAACCTCGTGTGAGTCACCCTGCTTGATGAGTGGGCTAAAGTCAGGTGAGCCCTGCAGACTGCTGAACTCTTCCCCAGGGGACCTTGGCTCATTAAGTGTCTGCAGGCCTTTGGTGTTTCAGATTCCAGGCAATGACTAATCAGGGACACGTGAGAGAAGGGTCCAGGGGCAAATTTCTTCCATGTCTCTTGTAGATGACTGCATGGCTGAAAGTCATGGACATATCTCCTGAAGGAAACACCTCCTACAGGCCCCAGCAGCTACAAAGCAATGACAAATGTGGCTCAGGACCGTTGCCAGCTGAGCTCCTCCTGTCACCAAGGAAAGGAAAGAATCTTCTCCTAAAGCTCTTTCCAGATTTACATTTCCAGGATGCCATAGCTGCAGGCATCGGCATCCAGGCATAGCACATTCCAGGCATCGGCACACAGTCACAGCTGACATTCAGCAAGCTGTGAAATGTCTGTCCTCTCATAGATCTCTCTAAGAGATCTAACAGAGGAGGATCACATGGACTTTGACAAGACCTGTCAGCGCTGAAGATCAAACCTCCTCCCTGTCAGACAAAGTAGACTGCGCACAACACTGTAGGGAACCAGCTTTAGTGGGGGGTTGGACTTGATGATCCCCAGAGGTCCCTTCCAATCCCTACAGATCTGTGATTCATATGTTAGTGCTCAAAAATATCTGGGGTAGCACTTCCATAAAGGAGGGCAAAGTTTTTCTTTTGCGCAAACAAAAAATGCCCTCCTCTAACATAAAGCAACAAGTGAAGTATTAATGATGGTTGGGTGATATACCTGTGGCAGCACCCGTTTCATGGCACTTTTTATCAAGCCTTCCCCCTTGGAGTTGTATTTTGTACCCATCACTATGTTACCAGTATTGCAAATATTACTCTAGAAAACACTGCTTCTCAGTGCTCAGTCCAAAGCAAGCTACAAACAGCAAGAGCAAGGATAAACCAGGCCCAACAGCATACCAAGCCAAAACTGTGCAAAAAAATCCAAAACCACTAAACCAAATAATTTGGTTGTAAGAGCTGCCTTTTCTTCAACAATTTTCCTGAAGGGCTGAAGCCCAGATGGTGTTACTGAGTCCAGATGGTGTTAGTGTGCCCAGTCACTTGGGGGCTGGGTAAGTCCCCTCTTTGCTGCAATGCCCAGCTGCAGCTGGGAGCCTTCAGCTCAAGGGAAGGAAGGTTATCCGGCAGCTTCCTTGGTGGAGCAGCCATTTCTCCCTACAAAACAAGCAGAGCAGGGAAGGTTTAACACAACTCCACCTGCTGAATTTCTTCACCCCAAGAAGCCTGTACATCATGGGAGCACACCACATGGACATCAACCGTTTTTGTGCTGCATCCAATCTGGGGAGACTCCATTCAGACACCAGATTTCCATCTGGCCTCTCTCAGCATTCAATGCCTTCGAGATGTTCAAGATACTGAAGACTACCAAGTTTTCACAAAGCGTGGAAGACATTATAGTGGCAGAAACCACTCTTCCCTGCGATGGTCCTGTGTCAGTCGGATGTTCATCCCACAGGTTCCATGCTGTTTTGCATTCTTTGAACAGAAGACTCATCTGTCTGCTGCCTCAACAAGCTGCAATACCATCATGCTTATGACCCTTAAACCGATTTCAAGGAACCTTTACAAATGCTTGAGAATCTGAAGAGATGACCATAATGTACAAAGAATCCAATGTTGGTCCTCTGAGTAAAAGCAGTCTGACAGCAGAACTACTTGCCACCATGGACTACAGATCCATCATGGTGGCTACCTCTCGCTCTCACCATTAACTCTCCACCTTAGTTAAACACCTATCTGTTGCCTATTGACTCACTTTAAAAAAGAAACAAAAAAACACCAACAACAAAAGCCCTAAAGAGCAAGGCAATGTGAGCACAGTTTAAAGACTATCAACCATCACTTTCAGTAATGTTTGAAAATAATAAAAAACAGAGAGTTGAAGTGAAAATTCAAAACCTCAAAGTAATTTCAACCATACCATACACGAGAAGGGAAAAGTTTATACATGATGCAACAGAAAAAATGACTCACTTTTCTAAATGCCAAAGCCTGGTTTAGTTCATTCTCTCTTCTATACCTGCTAAACACATCACTGAGAGAAACCATTTAATAAATGGCATCTTTTTAAATCCCATTTTAGCCACTTAAGCATTTTATTTCCTAGTATTGTGGGTGAGCTCCTACCCTAACATGCTAATTAAAAGCAAAGCGCTAGCTGCATCAATGGAGCTCTCTCAGAAAAGAAAGGAGAGTCTTGAGATTAAAACAGAGACCTTGAAATTGAGGTGAAACTGCAGCCATCAAGCTAATGCAAAACCTCCTGTTGATGCATGGGAGTGAGAATGTCTCTGTCAGAGGGCTGATCCCACCACTGCCACAGGACACCCAATAAGCTGCAGCTCTGCAGTCCCCAAGAAAAGCCAGATCAGAGGGATCAAATCCCATGATGCAAATAGTTTATTTCAATTGTCAAGGAAGGCACAAATCACAGTTTGTTTCACTCAGGCTAGGCTGGCTTTTAAAACAAACAAACAAACGTGACTGCTTGGTAAGTCTGTACTTCTGAGACAGGAACAAGTTTTTCAATTCTAGTTAAAGGAGTCACCCACAAAAACCTTTCATGGTGATTTTGCATGGTTGGTTTCTTCCAGATGTCTGAAGTCTGTCAAACCACTCTAGCCTAGCAAACCCCTGAGACTACTTCCTGAGACTACTTCCTCGCCACCACTTCATTTTCAAGTGACCATCAATTTAACAGAAACCCATCACGGACCGGCAATGGACTGCAACTGATTCTGTTGGTAATAAATTGGCACAAAATTGGCAATAAATCTGCTACCATCCCAGATCCAAACCAGAAAATACCTTCAGAGGGCATAGTTTAATACTACCATCAAGTTTTCAGATGTTGACAATGCAACTTATGAATATGTATATCTGGGGAGGAATCAATAGCTGTGTCTGGAGATGGGAACAGGCAGCACCAAGGCATCACGCTGCCTCTTTTACAACCCAGCAAAGCACCACACAAAGGAGTGCATGCAGGAAAGAGGTCTTTACAAAATATGAAGTACTGATAAATCTCAAAAACAAAGTGCAAAGTGGACAAACAATCTTAACTAGGAAGTTATGTTTCACTGTCCCATTTTACACAATTACATATCCAGGGGAAAACTACACTCTGAATTGCACTCATATGCTAGAAGAACTTCCTTATTACCACGGGAAGATGCAGAGAAGTGCAAGATAAATGATCTAGATTACTAAAGACAGATTCTCAGTCACTTGCTTTCAAAACAAAAGCAATGGGTTGCTCAACAAAATGCACTCCCAATGAATCACTGCAAACTTTAGCAGGGCATATCATTCCAGGAGACATGGGCTTGGACTTGGAAAGTTTAAAGACAAACCCAAAAATGGACTTGAGCAGCACTGGCTTCTTCAAATCAGGCAAAATGGGCTCCATTCTCAGCTCTGCTGCTGGGATTTTGCCTAAAACTCTTGTAGTCTCATTTCAGAGGGCCCTGGAAAGCACAGGTGCTCTCTGAGCTTCTTTGTATTTCAGCATTCGTATGTTACATGAGAAAAGATAAAGTGTCCCAGAGCTCAGGAGAAATGATCATGCCCACAGACGCTTGATAAAGTGAGCTGTGGTCATGGAAACAAAGAATTCTTCCCCCCCCCACTCTCACTTGGGAACTGAAATGAGGAATCACAGAACTGCAACGTCTGAATCTTTCAACTCCTTCCAAACGTTGTCTTTTGTCATTATACAATTAGCCTTTCTTCCATTTACTGCAAGGTGGAACAGAACTGGCTCTGACAAAGAGCTGCTACATCTTCACCTACGGCAGACTGATCACATTTGAACTTATATCACTCAACACACACTGACTCCATCTAAACAGAATGATGGATTAGCCATGCAGTCAGCAATAATTAATACCTGAAAAAAAAAAACCCTTGTCAAGTTCAAATATGTGACAAATGCAATCTGAAGCAACAGAGGACTTTCTGATGACGTCTGTTCATCTCTGGGTAAGAAGAACACCAACAATCAACTGGAAAGCAAGACACACCGAGAGCAAGGACTGCTTCCTCAATAAGAAATGCAAAATCAGAATTTTGTTCTAACACTCAGCACACATGCAGCACTACACAAACATTTAGAACCAGTCTGCCTGTTCTGAACCTCTTGAAGTACAACCAGCAGAAGCCTCTTCTCTTCCCACTAACCTGAAAAATAGCACTGAGAGCTAGATGAAGCACCGAATCCTCTGCTCACCCCTAGCTAACAGCTTCATGTCTGAGCCATATCCCTTCACACCAAGGCAGCACCTACAACAGATGCCCTCTCCCTCATCTACAGACACTCAGCGCTGTCTGAAGTCCCCAAGAGCGACTCACCCCAGGCTGCTGACCCACCTGTGACTGGACAGACCAGGAACACAAGTGGTGTCTCCATATGCAAACTTTGCAGGGGCTTCTGGTACATGGTAGATTTAATACAGCTAGGAGGTCAAGATGTGTTTATTACAAAAAACCACTTGCACACGACCAGAGAATGTGAATACGTCAGTTAGCAGCTGGAATACTCCAACAAGAATAGCAAAAGTTGTAACGCGCTCTAGCTCCACAAGTGGTGAATCAGTGCTGGAGCACCGCTGTGTGGGGAGCTCTTTCCTGGATGTGTTTGCCCGGACATCTGGCTGCAGTGGCTCCCAGCACAACGCTCTACAGCCCAGTCCTACACTCCAGTGTCCCGCTCCCTGCTCCTGCTGGAGCCAACTTGGCCACTTCACCACCTGCTCTTGCTGTGACACAGCTGCTCAGCTCCAGAAGAACGATCAGGGAACGGCAGGACATGTGTGAGGACATCAATCCTACTCACACTCCTGGGTGCATTATGTTAAAATCCCGGGGTAAAAGACCCTCCATGATTAGATTCTGAAGGCTTTCTACTCAAAATCCCAACTTCAACAAAATATTGGAAATGCAAACTTCTCCACGCACACAGAAAGCTGCTCAGCCCACACAGACCCAGCTCCATAACATGACCTCACAGTGCCTCCAGTGTGTGTGCAAACTGCCTGACCTGAGCTGCTGGCTGCTCCTGACAGCGATGGCATTTCCTACTGGCCTGCAAAGGACCACTTTCCCTGTGGTATCGTAGGAAAGGCATTTTGAAAATCCTTCCTACTTCACTAACTCACCTTTGCAAATGCATTTTGATTACTCCTGCAGGGAAGAGCAGCAGCTCCCAGAAGACAGCTATGGCCTTCGATGCTCATTTTGATGTATTAACTGGGGCTATGCAAAAGACTATTAAAATCCCCAAAGGAAATTAATCTCCAAATACATCCAACATCCCCCCAGCTGCCTAATGTATCACACAGTATAAGCAACTGTCCATAATGATCGCACAGCACCTGCTGTCCCCATTCTGGGTATCAGCAACGTCTCTTTAACCAGACATCAAAGAAAAGCATTAGACAATGGCAGAATTGTGATAGGAAGTGAATAGTGAAAGCCCCTTGTCAGTCTGCATTTCCATTTATCTCACAGCACTGTACGTACAGCCCATCCTGCCTCACACACCATTGCTGTAGCAGCATCTTTAGGAGGCATCATGGCAATTCCTGAGATTTTATAAATGAGCCTTTTGCTTTTTCTCCCAAGGCAACCCATGTGGCTGTGTACACACCTCAGCCTATCCCGGGGAAACTGAACACGAGAGGAATTTGGTACCCACTGTCCAATGTTCCACCAGAACCAAGCACAGTCTCAAGCCAAAGCACCTCCTGTTCTTATACAGATACTCTGCACTCAGTGCACAATGGCTGCTTAACTGGCTGTCCTCGTAGAAACATTTACTACCTCCACGCAGCAAAAACACTACATGATCTGAATGCTTACCTTACAAACACAAAGCAGAAAATGCAACAAAATGTCTAATGATTATTTCTAGCAACTACTCATATTGGAATAGTTCAGTGGTGATGGTAATCAATCCCTGACTTTTGAGACTTCCAAGCTAACAGCATTTAGCAGCAGTTAACTCTTTAAAAATCTGTTTCTGTCCCATCCCAGCAGCCACAAAATCCCAATTTCCCAACATACAAGATCACATCCTGCACATACAATGTGCCTCCTCCTCACCTTCTATGTGTTTGGCTTCTCAGAACTGTTTGAATCAAGCAGAATCTATTCTGAGAGGTTCAAAAGCTATACAGATGTGGTGAGTCGATGCAGTACAGAACACAACTAGGAGCCTTGGTGCTGGCATGCTGCTAGCACACATTCCTGTACTGGGGGTCACACATTTCCTGCAGCAGCAACACTTCTATGTTGGAAGTCACACCAATTCTAATTAAACAATTCTTCAAGATCACCTATTTTCTTATCCCCAGCAACCACTGCATAGAACATTAGCAAGGTCTCCAGCATGGTGCAGAGGTACACCACCACAATTTTTACTGTTACCCAAAACAATAAGAAACCCATAGGGAAAAGCAATGCTTGCTCAGATGAGGTGACACTGACCCAGCACACAGCCCAGAACAAGCAGAAGCCAGACCACTTCACTACCAATTCAGTCCTTGCATTTGCATAACAGTCTCATATTTGCCATCTTTATCCTTCTTTCTTTCTTTTTTCACATTCACTTGCAAAGCTGAACACCTTTGTGCAGAAAACAAGGAGAAAAGCTATTCTATCAAACAACTGAAAGCCACCAACAAAATAATGTGCAATGCAAATGTGCTTTGGGTTCTTCACACAATGAACTTTGGTCAAAGCCAACATTTTGAGCACACAGGTCGAAGTGCATTGGCAAAAGCAGAATCACCGGCACAACCACCTCTCACAGCTCGCACAGTTGTCATAGAGACAGATCAGCATCTCGGGGCATTCTCATTTTAAATACGCACTGAAATCCCTTTGAACCTGTCTCTTTGTGGGCATCTGTCCTTGTGATTCATTTATAAACTGCCGAAGCCAAAAAGAGAACCATTTATCAGCAGGTCTCCTCTAGGCAGGCTTGAGCTAAGGAGCTTTTCTATAAACTTGATGGTTCTTTTTTAACAGCAAGTTTCTATCTGATTCTCTGGCTAGCGTTTCTAAAAGCTGTGGTTTGGGGAAGTGATCCAGCTTGAAAGTAACGCGGCCAGGAAAAAAAGAAAAGTTGTGAGGAGTGCTCACTTTGGTTTTTAAACCAGGTCAAATCCCTGCTCCACTTTTATAGCACGAGCGCACTGAGAGCTGCAAGAGGACAGCAGAGGGGTGGCACTTTGTGCTTTGGGGCAGGAGGGAGGCAAGGAGCAGACGATGCCATAAATACCCAAATACTTTGGCTCAAAGCCACAGCGTAAAGCAAGTCCTGCCTTTACACCTCAAAGCTGCAGCTCCAAAGGAGAAAGAAAAGAAATACCTTCATCTCTGCTTGCGTGGACAAAGTTTTGTAAGCTCCTTAGCTGCTGAAGATGCAAAGACTTTAAACCTTTAAAAATCAGTGCTCAGCTGCCTTCTGGAGCTAGCAAGCCAGCATATACACTATATAACTATATGCTAGGGAAAAAGCCCCAGAAGACGACTACGGGAACAGCACGATCCCATAGAGCATCAGATATGTGGCTCAGGTTGCACAGAAGGTCCTCAGACTCAAGGTCCAATGGAGGTGAACTCCCTTCTTAAAGACTTTTGAAAGGAAATAAGGGGAAAAAAAAAAAAAAAAAAAGAGTGGCAGGTCTGCAGGTTGCCATGACCAGGACCAAACTGGAGCAGGAATTCAAAATTTCACAACCCTATAGTGATACTGCATTGACAAATCCTTAGCTTTCAAGACTGCATCTGTAATGTTTCTCGAGGTTTGCTGAGTGATTCAGATGTGCTATTCCCACATTATCCAAAAAAATGTTCTTCAACTGTTGAGCTACAGAGATTCCTGCTTCTAAAATTACTGCTGAAGGAGAGCTATGGGCAAGCAAATGCTGCTCTCACATTAGGTCACAAAAATGCGGTAGCAATGTTCAGACAGGAAACTTTCCCCTCGTCACAACATGAAATCATTAAGGTTGGAAAATACCACAAAGATCACAAAGTCCAAATGTCAACCCATCCCCATCGTGCCCACTGACCACGTGCCTCAGCGCCACAACTCCTCAGCCCTTCAACTCCTCCAGGGATGGTGATTCCCCCATCTCCCTGGGCAGCCTGGGATGAAACTTTTCCTAATACCCAACGTGAATTGCTTCAAAAGAGAGATGTTCCCAGTTTTGGGGAATTGATCCTAAATTATATGGATGCTACAGGGGAAATAAATATCATCGCTAAAGGGAAACTGAGGCAGGCAGGGAGAGCACCAGCCCAAGGCCACCACGGCCAATGGCAAAGCAGGAAGGGAGACTCTTCTCCTAATGATTTTCCTCATACTAACAGGAAGCACAAGAGCACGTCACGCTGAAAAATGGCAGGGTGGGAGTTAGGAAAAAAGCTCATCACTGTTCAGTAGGGAGTGACCCCCAGGCAGAACTCAAACATAACGCAATGTATAGGAAGAGGGCTCACATCCCTTGGAAAGAAAAAAAGCGCAGGAGTCACCCATGCCCAGCCACCCCCTCCCTTAATACTATGGGACGATCATTTCCTTTCCTCACATATTTATTTGGAATCAGATAATTCATTGCCCCCAGTTTCCTGCTGGAGTTTGTCTTCCATTGTTCAGGATTTACATTACTCAACAGGAAATCAGTGAGAGGTCCAGAGATTAGAAAGGTGCGTTTCCCATTCGGGCCCACCCCTGAGGCTGGAAGTCAGACCCAGATCAGAGCAGCATCCATGGGAACTCAAAGTGGGGAAACAAAGGGAGACGGACTAATCTCATTCTACTCCTGGTTACAGACTGCTTTGTCCCACCACCATACACTGGATGTGTCCACATACACACCCCTCAAATACTGCTTTTATTCAGGCCTTACATTAACAGCTTTTCCCATGCGTTGAGCAGGACGTAGTTTATCAAATGTAGCTACCATGGCAGCACTTGAAAAGGGTAAGTACAGTGAGAGTATTCCTTGAACTAGAATACACTCCTTCTCAAGGACCATTACTTTCACCCTGACATTCTTGCCAGGGGAGACAGATTCTGTACAGTGTAAAATGCCTCTTGTGAAGTATAATTCAGTTCATCACACCACCTAGGAAGCAGGCTGACTGGGAATGAGCCCCTTTAGAAGTGGCTTTTAACCCAAATCTCACAAGTGATGCTTCAACACTTCCTCTTTCATGGCTCCTCCACAACAGCACAGAGCAAAACAAAACACTGCCAATCTGTTATGGGGTATCACTGGAACAGGATGCTTCCCTGGCCAAATCCTCCCATTTAAAATATCACAAGTGTTTTAAAACATATCCTGAGGTTAGTTTGATAACAGGTACTAAAGTCAAGCACATAGGGTGTCTGTTCAGCACACTAAGCTTGTGTAATGACTTGTATAATGCAAACTGCATTTTTCTAGCACTCAGCGTGCTTGGAAACAAAAGCCCAGCTTATTAGCCACTGCATGATAAATATCAATGATATTTATTCCTATCTGTTCCTAAAAAGTTTTAAACAATCTCCGCATGATTTCAAAATGAGAGTCTGATTTCCAAAAACAGTTTAGGAACAGACTGCTTCTTTCAAGCAAAGGAGGACCCTGACCAAAAGCTCTTGTCTCCAGGCCTACTTGTGAGCTTCTAACCAGTCCTTAAGGACCTTCAATGCATGCAGGCAAAACAGCCCTGGCCACCACAACTCTTACACCAGAACATTCATCTTAAAGTATAACCCCCATCTCTGAAATTCAAAACACAGATGTCTCATCCTGTCTGTCCTGGAATGGTGACACTGCATTGCCTCCTCTTTACAGCAGCTCCACCAGATTAAGCCATAAGCTCTGCCAAGGAAGTTCACCGATTACAGACACTGGCTGCTCTCCCTCCCTACAATCAGACCATGCTTTCTCACAACTGGAGACAATACTACAGCCCTGAATAAAATGGAAGAATTGCAACATACCTCTTACATACAATAGTCCTGTTTATACGTCTCGGTATGCTAGCTTCTTTCTCAGCAATACAATTATGTTGACTCATGCTCCTTTTGCAATATGAAACAATAGAGCTTCCTTATATCAAGAGATGACTTTGTTTCCTGGTCGGGAAGGCCACTGGGTTCTATAAATTACAGGAATCTCCTATCCACAAAACCTGTCCACAGCCACCTCAGAGCAGCAGAACCTCAAATGCAGAGTATTTTTGCTGTGATAATCTAAAATAACTGGATCTACTTGTTGTGTGTGTCATTTCTATTTTACAACCAATACAAGGCTACTCAAATTGTCCCAGACACAAAACCTCCTCACTCACATTTCTTCCCTCTGAACCACACTCACTTATAAACATTAGCTTAGATAACATTCTAGTCATTTTCCCTCTCAGAGAACTGCTATGAAAGAGTGGAAAACACAAGTACTGCAAGCACCACAATAAATGAGGAGGATAACTGTTCACAGTGTGATGTGCACTATGGATATCCAAACGACACTGCTGAGATTGGTTTTGCTGCACCAGTTACTTACCAAGTTTGCTATAGTTTCAGGTTTCTGAATAATACTGGAAGATGGACCACTCCTCAAAACACAGCTTTTTATTTGTTTCCTTTCATCCTACCTGGTGCTTTTGGTGCATGTTTTTATATTTTGACACCATTTTGATACCATTCTCCAGACACCATTAGCACACCACCTCACCTTCCTGTTCCAGCCTACCTTTCCCTTGGAGTTGTTATTCTATCAGGAAATTCTAAAGGAATACAACAGCAAATCCCACCTGGTCGAGGCGCAGAGCACCGTCGATGAAGCGCTGCTTGCGGAGGTGCTGGGCGATGCGATGCAGATTCAGCACAGCTTGCTGGATCTCGGCTACTGAGTGCTGAGGGGAGATAGGGGGCAGTTCTTCAGGTGAGAACACCTTCGTGGGGTTTTCTATCATGCTCTGTGCGTGGTCGTAGCTCAGCTTTGCACAGGAGCAGATGACTGTCCGCCCAAACCATTCGTCAAGGATCTGCAACACAGGAAAGTACAGGCAGGTCTAAAGGCTTCCACTGCACAAAAGCTTGAGAGGTTGTACCAACAGTGAAAAGAATGACAACAGACCTCACCACTAATTTTCATTGCTGAGTAAAGCTTCTCATACTGAAGCAACCAGAAGGCTCTTTAGATTCTCTAGCAATGTGTATAGGCATGATAGTCTTTCTCTCACACTGGAAATGGCCCCAGTCTTCTCCCCCTACCTGGATTCCCTCTTTGATAAAGAACTACACCAGAAACCAGCTAGCAGACTCAAAGCTCAATAAATGCAGGGGTGGCAACAGACAGACATACCTGCACATGCAAAAAAGGATCTCTTATCTGAAAACAGAAGATTGCTTGGAGATTGGGTACGAGGGGCTGGCCCTAAAGGACTGCTGTGTGGTCACATTCACACAAAGCTACAGGGACTGTAGCGTCTGCCTGGCACTTGTGAAAGTGCATGAATAGGATTTTGGTGGGTCTGGAGGAAAGATGGACTGTCACTGATCCCTTAGTTCTCCTAATAAGCTTATGGTGTGAGACCAAACTCAAGCCAGGAAGTGTTTTAAGCTCCCAAAATAATTTCAGAATCTAGAGGAAAATCATGGAAAAATCACTTACAAAATTTTAAGCAGAAGTCACTCCCATTTTAAGCTCCATACGAGAAAACCAGTGTGAAAGAAGCGATTCAGAATTATTCCTTAGTGCAGAAGGGATATATAAGAACTCAAAAGCTCATCTAACCAGCGAGAAGGTGCAGAGGAACAAAGGGCTGAATGCTCTTCAGAAAAGTCAAGAGCACTGGCAGGGCTCTGGAGAGGGATGCAGCCTGTGATCAACCATTCAAAGCACAAGCACTCAGCCAATGAGTGGAGAATTGTAATTCTGTGTTAGGTACAAGTACCACCTTACCACTTCATCAGCACAAGAGAATAAGGTAAATCCTGCAAGTGACAGTGTCTGTGAAGCACAGCCATCTGTAAAACAGACTCTTCAAGGACATTGCTTTTTCTCTTAAAAAGAAAGGACTGAATCCCCAAGACATCTCTGCTGTCTCCCTCCCCATGCCCCCTACCGTAAGTACAGTACAGCTCAGATCTCTGAAAGTCTCAGGACATTTAAGCTCATTTTCAATAAGAAAGTGTCCTGATGGACAGGATGCAGCAAGTGGTACCTTGTGATATGAAGTGCTCAGATCCTCAGCTCATGGTTATTGCGTGTGTGACCCCTACCTACACACAACGACAAACAAAGGAAGATAAAGGCACCAAGCTGGTCAGAAAGGTGCTGCAAAATTCCTGGCAGCACCTGCTCCATGCTCTGTTGCATCCCATTCAGTGTGGTTAGGCTTCTTGCAGTGATGAGGGATCCATATCTGGAAGGTCAGCAACATCAGATGACATCTGCCAGATACCCAAAATCTCCTGCTATTAAACAACCAAGGGCTGTGATATGGAAGAAGCTGATCTGCACTTTGAGACTGACTTTTCAAATTATTAGTTAGCTGGTAACAGTTACTTCAGACTTACAGTGCAGGGATGGTAGTCAGGCACCAAGAAGGTTCCTTGCTGAGAAAGGCTGAGCAGCCTTCACTTGAGCTGAGCACTTCTACAGAACCTCCAATTGCAATAGGCAACACTTTTCAACTTGCTGTTCAAACGCTTTCAGATGCTGCTCCTATTTCCTGTCAGCTGCTCCATCTCCTGCTATTAACTTCTGCACTTCCAGCTATTAACTTCTGCACCAAATGGCACTATCAGCTCACGTGTGCCAAACTCTCTGAGAAGGAGCACTTTCTCCAGTCCCTGGGCTAGCAGTGCGAGCCAGGTCTGAAGATACACGGTGCTTTTGGTCATTGATTTCCAAGAACTTGCTCTGTTCCTAGCAGGAGGCAATGAACCGGATTTCCACTTTGCTGCCTGAACTTGAAGCTTTCAACAAAATCTTATTTTTCTGCTTGCTCAGAGGAGGCCAAATATTTCAGAGCTCCACTCACTTCCTTGTAAGATGAGAGATGCAGCATATTGAGCCCCAGGAACAGAACAAGAATGTCAGATCTCAGGCTACATTCAGATTGTGCTTCAAAACATCAGCAGACAGTAACAAAAAGAAGAGTTCCATCGTTTGTTTGTAATATAATATATAAAGAAAGATGTAATATCTTTCTGTTGACTGCAAACAGGTTCCAAACAGGAACGTGCCACGCTGTTCCTAAAAACGCCCAGCTCTGCATCTGAACCACAGCACAGGCTCAGCAATACAGCTAATGCCTTTGCCCTTGGAAAGTCATCCCAGACACATCACGCCACACTGTCCCACTGGAGTCCATGGAGCTACATGGAGTACTGCTCAGGCAAAATTTTGTTACACTCCTGGTGTTACACTCCTGATGACAACTCCAGAATGTAAAAGCTGAGCCTGGCATTACTTTTCTATAAGAAACAATAAACAAAAATTCTACCAACTTAACAGCTGCATTCAGGAGAGGAACCTGCTGTCTTTTCCCTGGGAGATGCACAGGCTCTGGACGTACTTGCTTTGGAGCACTGACAGTGGGAGCTCAGAGGGGAAACGCAGGAGAACTATTCTGTCCCACCTCAGAGACAAGCTCCTCTTTGCATCAACTGACTTCAGCCAAGGCTGCCATCCCTGCAAAGCCTCCAAGGAGAAACCCGGCTGCTCAGACACCTGCATGCAGTCTGCTTCCCCAGGTCGTGTCCCAGAGCACTGCTTCTGCTGGGATCAGTCACCTCCATAGGCAAAGCTTGGTGCTGCGGTCCTCCTACCTCCTTACTGGCCATACAGGGTCAGTACAAATGCTATTTGAAAAGCAAACAGTGGGTACATTGCAGGGAATAAGAGACAGAATTTAATTGAAAGCTTATTTTAATTAAGACTTGACTATTAGCTGTCCAAAGAGCACTCAGAGTCAATAAAAGCCCCACCAAGTAGCAACAATTAGAAGGTCCCAGGAGTAATCATGCTGCCGCTACAGGAAGCGGAATCTTTTTCACGGTGAACAAATAAAATCCACTTCAGTGCCAGAGCTGGAGAGACACAGATACAGGACTGAAACCACATTTTGTTAAAGCATAAAAGAAGATTCAGTATCCATTAGGGCAGCATGGACCCAACGATCACCACAGAGGAGATTGCCGGGCTGTTACTAAGATTGTAGGAAAGGGAGAGAAATTAAGAGAGTTGAAGGCAGCTTGCTGCACAGCTGATCTCCAGGAATAATACAGCATGTAGAGGATGGAGCTGTGCCTTTGCTGAAAAGCTATCACACTCTACATGTATCAATGTAATTTGCAGCACAGATGAGGAATAAAAGACTCTGTTTACCAGGGAGACCACAGAGGGATCCTTATCCACCACAGAGCACAACTGCCTGCAAGCACAATGCAGGGTTGGATTCAGGGAGAAACATCTTGTCCCAGACTACTAGCTGTGCCTGACTGCTGGAAACATGATATTAACTGTATGAGTGACCTGGCATGGAGCTGGAAATCCTCCATTTCTAACATTCATACAAATGTTCTTCCTTTTCCTACCACGTTGTGAGATTTTTGCAGTCATCAGTAAGACAAGATATAGGGACAGTCCTACATCCTCTGTTACTGCTCTCCAATAAGTCCCTTGCTATCCAGCTGGCAGTTATGGGGTGGCATTTTTACCACTCTGTTTGCAAGGTTAGGTTCTGGCCACTGAGGCAGGACTGATGAGCAGGATGCCTGCTTTGCTGCTTGACTTACCTTGCCTTTTGGAGTCACCTTCCACATCACAGAGAACGTCAGCCGGTCTCGCATGGGATTGAGACTGCACAGCTCCTCACAGAGCAGCTTGGGAAGCATTGGGATCACCTAGAAGAGAAGAGGAAACTCAGTGCTGAAGAAGCATCGTGGTGTCAGTAAGAACCTGAAGAGCTTGGATTTGGGAACTGCACCTTTTGCTTTGCCACTAATGACTGCACCAGGCAAGTAATGCAAGTCTGAGGCTGCTTTCTGCAAAGCGTAAATGAAATTTCTGCCATGCATCACAGGAGCGTGCACGGCTCTAATAAGGATTGAGCTGTGCTTTGCAGCACAGACAGGAATGCATAGATGTTGGGGAGATAAACAAAAGCACCTGTTCTGTGACTACTGAACACGGTGTTTGCAAACAGAAGGAGAACAATTACTATTTTCCTGTGTTAAGCTCTGCTTGAACAGAATGTCAGCCAACAGAAATTCCTGGCAGAGATGTTTTCGCTTGCGCTCTAATTCCTTACAACCAATCAATATTGCAGCTGTTGATCACTGAATTTCCAAACTACGTATTACTCACACGACTGCAGCAGCAAAGCAAAAGTGCAGAATGTACAATCATGGAAAATAAGGTTGGAAAAGACCTCTAAGATGGTCAACTCCAACCCCAGCCCATCCCCACCATGCCCGTAACCACGTCCCTCAGTGCCACATCTCCACATTTCCTGAACAGCCCCAGGGATGGTGACTCCTTCACCTCCATGGCAGCCTGTGCCAGTGCCTCATCACATATTCACACTATAGCAAAGCTGAGGAGCTCCAAGTCTTTCTGCCTTCCCTGAGTTATTTCCCAGGTGAAGCCAGAAGTAAAGCCAATATTTAGAAGCAGTTTAATGAAGCAAACCTAATTATTTATAGCTCAACATTCTCATTTCTCTTCTCATTATTTACCTTTATAAGGAAGCAGTAAGTGCCCTCAAAGAAGAAGTACCTGCTTCTTGGTTCTACTCTGGGTGGTAAGGTGGGCTGGTACTTTCCAGACAAGCACGGAGAGAAATGCTCTGCACAAGTTTGCCACAAAGATATTTCAGCTATTTAATTCACCTTACTTTTGACTGCTCTACTGTGCGCCACACAGCACAGGAACAGCAGCAACCCCAGCTCTTCCAAACTCTGTCTCACGGATCTGGTGATTTCACAGACAACGCTTTACATCTGGGTGTGAAGGAAACAACTGCTCTTTAACACAGAAGAAGAAAAAAAAGTCTCAGACGCCCATTTTCTCCTTAAGTGCACACAGTTGATATTTACCTTTTGCTTTGAAGGAAAGACTCCTAAAATATTTAATCACATTTGTGGTTTGGCACCGGGTGATGGCCATAAATCCATTCTAATTGCACTGTATATTAATGCCAAGAGGTTAACTGTACGGTCTCCAACTATCAAGGAGTCCCTTTCAACATGAATCAGCAGCGCCGGTTCAGCTGGGAGGTCACAGGGCACACATTATGATAAGCTGTTTCCCGCAACACAAAGGCTGTCAGCTCTGTTATTCCAGTTGTGCAAAGCACATTAACAATACTCATACATTCATAACTGACAGATTTGGTACGTGAGGGCTGCCATGCTGCCTGGAAGGGCCCATGCCATGGGGTTATAAATGTAGCCCAAGCGATGCCAGCCCGTAGCAGAAAGGAGAGAAAATAGCTTTCTAGACTATCGGAAATCCCTGCCTGTCTAGGATTGCCCATGACCTCCATGAGACCCCGAAGCTCAGGTCACAGTGAACAACGTGCTGGCAATTTAATAAAAGCTCCCAACCCTTTCCCATCCAAATTAAGGATGCTGTTACAAGCATCTGCCTCCATCTCTCCCCATTTGCCTTATGATTAATTTTTTGGCTCCCAGAGATGATGTTCTGTACTTACTGAATATCTTCATGCCTTTGCACATCCTCTCCCTTCACTTCTCCTGAGGCAATAACAGTCTGCTAGCAAAACGCCGACATGAAACATGAAAGCCCGTCCACAAAGAACAGCCCGAGTGAAACAACAGGATGCGTGTTTTAAGTGTACTTGAGCAGGATTAATATCCAATTCAAGAGGCTATAATTCTACAGAAGGGCTTTCAATGATGTGAAACACAAGCAAAGCTTTAACTCAGATCATAATTACAGTGCTAAGTGCTCACCGAGAAATTAGCTATAACAAACCTACTGTTAAAAGGAGAAGCTCCAACCCACGTCACCCTTGTTTTGCAGGGGAGAAACTTCAGTCAAAGCAACTTAACCCAGGCAAGAAGTCTCCAAAGACAGCAAGAATTTCCTCTTCTGGCCTGATCCTCAGTGTGATTCAGTCACAGTCAAAAAGGATTCTTAGTAGTTGCAAGCCCAGCATTTAATGTACAAAGACATCACAATTGTGTCAAATTCAGAGAGTGAGATGTTATCCCAGGGGCTGCCCCGAAGGAACTGCTGCAATAGGATTATTTTCATCTCTTTCTGAAAGAGACGCAGGATGAGAGGAGATTTCCTTAAGCATGCCTGTAACGCCCATGGAAGTTTTACAAGATAGCAGGGTTGCATGGCATCACCTCAAAAAAGCTGGGAGCAGGGGGTGCGTAAAAGTAGCTGGACCTAGAAGTGCAGTTAGAGCAGTCCAGAAGGGCTAGGGAAAAAACTTTCACCATGGAAATAAAGGACCTGCAGCCCTCGGAAATCCTTTTTACTGAACATATCCTAGAATCAAGGGCTGTAGAAAGGCTTGTGCTGTCTGGTTTCCAAGCCCATCTCTCACTCAGACCAATAAAAGACATCATCTCTTCCCACCAGCCTAGCAGGACCCAAGGGATACGAAATGGGCACTTCTTCCAGCAAAAGGCTGATATCCACCAGGCTCACAGTTGCAAGTCTGCATTTCAAATCAGACCACATTTCTCTCTGTGTGAAATCTCCTTAGGCCCACTGCTGCTGTACCTGGCCGGAGCAGCAGAGCTCCAGCCCTGCCAGCCCCTCGCACAGCCAGGCAGGGGAAAAGCCAAAGTTGGACAAGGCACTGCAGGGGGTTTCCTACAGCACCGTCACCCTGGGCTTATAAAACACCTGGCCTTCTTACCATGGCCTGCAATGTACTTAACAGTTAGACCTCAGATGGAGGAGTCATTTCAGGCACAGAAACATCTATCCAACCTCCTGCTTGCAAGAGCCCTTTGGGCTGTTTTTTTTTTTTTTTTGCTTTGCCTCTTAGGCTAGCAAAGCATTTCCAGCATCCAAGTGCGAATTTCCAGCCTTAGATTTGTTCCTTGGGAGCATAAATACCGGGGTGATAAAACTTCACACTGCCTCTGAAATCAGAACCATCTGCTGCAGCCACGACACTCACTGGCCAAGTGCAGAGCCCAGTAGCCAGGGCGGCTCTGCTCACTGGACTTGTGGAGCAGTTTTGCAAGGAACAGAGGAGGAAAAAATCAATCAGACCAGCAGGGAAAAGAGAACAAACTCCTCATTTTCAAAAGCCACACAGACAGTTTTGCTCGTCTCAAATAATCCCATTCTGCAACTGCCCTGCTGGTTGGTACAACCACTGCTGACTCCTGGGGTGACCTCATCTCTCCCATGGATCCTATGGGGAGGGACTGCATCAACCAGGAGCGCCCACCCCAGCACCAGGAGGAGGGTGCCAAGGTCTAACAATGGGGCGGGCTCAGCAAGCCTATTGCTTACACACTAACAGACACTCAGAGGAAATAGGCAATTTGTTTATGAGCCAAGATTTCTGCTTAAGAGTTATATCAACACTTCCATGAATTCAGATTTTGAGCAACTCTTTGTTACTCAGCCTGAGATTATCAAAATATCAACACCCCGACAACCTGCTGGTGTCAGAAGTGAATGTCTCGAAGCCCTGGGACTCAGCACGGAGATAGACTTACAGATCACATCTTTGATCTCGAGTATAAAATAGTACCAATAAAATATTACACAGATTTATGGCTGACCTCTCATTCGAGCTGCTTCACACCTAAAATAACACTAAGGGATGTGCCAGAAAAGAGGAAACTGTTTAGGTTTTCTCGCTTCTTAAAATTTGATACACTCTTATTTCAAAAACTTTTGACTTTTATTAAATAGACCGCTAGCAATTACACAATAACTCCCCTTCTGGATACATGTCTCAGGAAAATTAAATATGTGGCTTACTTAACTTCTTTGGGAGGATTAGCATGGTGCTAACCTCTAGCAGAATCACAGCTGTCTTAGGAAACAATTCCATCAAAGGAAAGCATATTTTCTACAAGAGTCACACTACCATCTTGTTTTCAGACTGCTGGCTGCTTTCCTTTGCCCATCCTCTTGCTCCTTTTCACCTACTGCAATTAAAATAGTGACCAACGTTGTGCTTTAACAATCTAACCTGGTTTGTACTCTTAAAATGCATTCTCTGCAAGGCAGTAGAGGGGGCAAAACACTATCCCTGGCTGAGAGGCCAAGGTAGGTGAAAAGCAATTGGAGATAATGGATGTGAAAAGGTAACATATAACTTATTGTAGGCATCACACACACAGGCTTGGGGAAAAAAAGCACTTAGAAGGAACAATTAACTTTTGAATTTAGCTACATTTTCATCAAAAATGCTTATTAAAAAAAAATCCTTCTTTCCAAAAAACTACATGCCTTCAAGCACGAGTGACATGGTGAGCGACAGCTATGGAATCACCCCTACCAGAGGTGGAAGCAGAGCATCACAGAGCCAAAGGCTTATTGACAGAGAGACTGCAGGGCTGGGAAGACTGTGGTGCAAGAACTGCTGTTTCTGTGAGATACACACTGCTCCCCACTCCTGGAGAAGTCAATCTCTGGCAAGGTGATCATTCAGTGAGGTCACTCCTTGGTCTCAACTATGACCAATCCAGCTCAGACACTTCTGCGCTGCTCTCATGGCTGCTCCACACAACCCAGCAATTAGGATGTGCTTGTTTATATCAACAAAGATGCCCCAACATCTAGGAAGGGTTGCACTGGTAAGGTCTTCTACTACCTGAAGCCAAGAGCCAAGCTTCCTGGCTTCAATTCATACACAGTACCTGCAATAGTTCGTGAGCTAGAAAAGGTTTCTGCATGTTCACCTAAAAATGAGACAAAAATAATCATCCATGGATGAAACACGGATGTTTCCTCTGCTCTAATATTATGCTCAAACTTGAACTTTTTTACGGTTTACAAGTCAACTTCAAAAGTGAGTTTAATATTTGCTTCTGTTGTACTAAAATCTCGACAATTAAAAAAAAATCTTTTCAGTACATGGTGAGAAAGCATCACTCCTCCATATGTGGGATACCAAGATGAAAGAAAACTGAAATACTGTGGTTCCTCAAGAAGTGAGATGACAAAACTCTCCATCACTACCACTATCTCCATCGCTATCGCTATTCAGGTTGGATGTTAGGAAACATTTCTTCTCAGAAATAGTGGTGGTACATCTGCACAGGCTGCCCAGGGAGGTGGTGGAGTCATTGTCATTGGAAACATTCAAGAGCCGTGGAGATGTGGCACTGAGGGATGTGGTCAGTGGGCATGGATGGGGGTCAGCTGGGGTTGGACTTGGTGACCTTGGCCCTTTTCCAACCTTAATAATTATATTATCCTATGATCTGCAAATTTTGAGCCTGCAACAGCAATGCAGAGAAACCAAGTAGGGCCGTGTCAAGGTTATCTCCAGCTTGTGATGATATAAACATAGCTTTAAAGCTATGGGACCTGAACTAGCTCCAGGTCCGCAGAGCCCTCCCAGTTAAGCTGCTCCTAAGCTACCAAGCTCTGGCATACCTGAGTTTCTACCCATGGATTGCTGCTTCACGCACTGCTGTTTTCATGAGCTCTGAGCCAGTGCATAGCATTAAGTCTTGTGTTTGACTACACCAGTTCATCAATTTTTGTAGTTTTCTTGCAATAGTAACCAGACTTTGATTGATGACATCTGAAAACAAACTTGCAAAGGTAAAAGGAAAAAACAGTGCTCAGAAGAAAAGAAGAAAAGTTGTTCCTACCTTTTGCACTAAATAGACACTCGTTGCCCTCTCGCTCGCCACTCTATCCAGTGCTGTTTCTTCCAGTACAAAGTAGCTTACATCCGCAATGTGAACACCCACTTCAAAGTTCCCTGAAATCGTACAAGGAAGTCAGTAGGCTGCAGGTAGAAATTCAGGCATTGAGGGAACTGGGGAATAGGGAATAATTCAATCCAGAAGTTACTTTTCCGAGGAAAAGAAAATTATTAAAAAATAAAAACAAACAGTTTTATGATCACAGCATTTTCTGCTGGATCACTTCTGGGAGACATTTCTTGTGATGTGTGAGTCCTGTACCAGCTGTACCACCAGGGCTAGGGAGACAGTAAAGAAAAGGAAAGGAGAATGACAATGTGATTTTCACAAATCTGTTTATCATTCTGACAAGTCTGAATGCTTTCGCATTTTGATCTCTCTGTATTATTCTATGTAAATACTCTGACTCCCCTTCTCCCCCGTATGCTATGCCTATAGCTCACAAAAATGGTATTTCCATCCATCTCTTCCCATCTGAGATGAAAACTATGGTTTCTCAGAACTACCAAATTCACCACCACTGTGACCACAGCTTACCTCATCCCACATCCATATATGAGCGCTCAGGCAGTGGTGGATGCGTGCAAGCCTTTAAAAACCATGTGGCTAAGTATTCACAGCCAAGAGCTTATAATAGTGAGCTCTGCTGCCAGATATGGGATGTGGGACCCCACCTTGCAACCCCCCAGGCAGTACAGGACACAAGTTTTGAGCCTGCCTTGGGATCTCAGAGCTGTACTTGCTTCCAATTCTCTCTGGGTCAAGTGCAAATTGTTGCTGATGTCCACAGAAGTCTTAAATAATTTAGTATCAGGCTATGCAGAAATGCAGCCTTCCACAAGAATATTCTCCCTGTTATCCTGCTTTATCCTCAGATTAGGCTCTTTGTCCTGCAACTACAGTCTACTCTAAAAGTATCTTAATTCAAAAGTTAGGCTAGAGAGGAGCATTACTGAGTTTATTGTGAGGTTTCAGCAATAATTTGACTTTGGAAGTAGCGATCATCCTCAGCCTTGGAAGTAATTAGTACTTCAGTCCAAAAAATTCTGGTCTGCTAATCCTCAAAGGAGCCCATTGACCTTTGTTTTCTCTGGAAGAACGAGACTAGATTTGAGGTGCTTATTTGTAGAATAGTTCTAAGTGTGGCGGGTTCCTAATTATAACATTCAGTTCTTTAGAGGAATTCACTAACTTTGTGGTATCTATAAATATTTTTTCTTTCTTCTATTTTTCCCAAAAAGACAGCATAATAAGATACCATCCTGGTTCTAATCCTGTTTGTTTATACACCTTGCGAAGGATATTATCAAAGCCTTTCTCTCAAGTGTCACATTTTTGAAGGACAAATTGTTAATAGCTGATGTCACTATGCAGTGTATCTGCCTCGGTGCGCACCCAATGGGTAACAGTGCTGGATTTCAGCAGAGCAGGAATGGGAAGAGGTGAATCATAGGGTCATTACGCTTGGAAAAGACCTCTAAGATCACAAGTCCAACCCCAACCCATCCCCACTGGACCCAGTGACCACGTCCCTCAGTGCCGCACCTCCAAGGTTCTTGAGCACCTCCAAGGACAGTGATTCTACCACTTTCCCAGACAACCTGCAACAGCTCCTCCAGTCAGTTTTATTAAGCTGTGTTTACATACACAAAGTACTCTCTGAAGTATTTTCTTGCTGCTTTCGTACCCTTGATAGAGCAGAAAATCACATGGAAGATGGGAGCACTGGGGTTTAGGTTTTTCCACATAACCTATAGTTGCTGGAAAGTCCTGCAGAGAGTAAATATCATGGCAGCAGGAGGAGAGGGCAATAATCCCACTGCACACCAAGGGACAAATTCCACCACTCAGAAAGCTGGGAGAAAAGGCTGCAGATTAAATGGTTCACCTCAGAAAGCTGCCTACAGCTGTGTTGTGATATTATCAGATGCCCTGAAAGCTGTTCTACGTGGATTAGGCATCCAAGCCTGAAACTACTTAAACAGTAAGTCTTAGACTAACAGTTCAACCGACAGGTCTAATATTACACACTCTTGAAGCCAACACACTCAGAAGGTAAAAAAATATTGAACACTTTGAAGTCAATATTGTAATGTATTGACCCTGCAGGCAAATATTGACCAAAGGAAAGGAGAGGGGGTCATTACATCATGCCTTTAATCGCACTTTAATTCAATATGTGCGCTGTTACATACATGAACTTTTTGTCCTCGGTAGAAAATTGACAAACCAAAAAAGATCTCATTGCATGAGATAATAAAACATGGAGTTGGCCAACAAAAACACGTCGTGCGGAGTTGAATTTCACTCAGGTTTCCCACCAGAGGTTCTAAAAGCTGGGGTCAGCACGAGCCCCCTGCTTTTGAACTTTTAATGGAAATTCTATCTAAATATTTTGTTACATACATTGACATAATGCAAACTGGCAGCTCTTGGGTTTGCCTTGCTCAAGTATGAATCACCCCATTTCCCTCATCCCCCAACAAACTCAGACCAAGAAAAACTGAAGATACAGACAGCGATCAACTAATCTGATTTCCCCTGGATGTGCTGCAGAAAATACCGGCCTAAGCCTGCACAGAAATACCTGC
The DNA here is from genome assembly GCF_023343835.1 of Lagopus muta. Lineage (NCBI taxonomy): Eukaryota > Metazoa > Chordata > Aves > Galliformes > Phasianidae > Lagopus > Lagopus muta. Next base: position 8,496,325 of record NC_064441.1, read on the forward strand.
TCTCTACTGCTCTCCTGGTTTATTTGCCAATTAAAATGAATAGTATTTCTCCATCTACAAAGTTCTTCCACTAGGATTCTCTTTGAGGTCCACAAACAGTTTTTCTAGTCTCGTTAATTTTTATGACAAACACAGAAGGAGCATTTCACATTGTAAGTCCTATGCTATTTCCCAAGGAAAAAAGAATATGTGCCTTGAATGAAAGGAAAAGAGAGTTAAACCCTCCCACACTTAAAAAGTCTTGCCACAGAGAGGAAAGGGTCGGCAATGCATGGACCAGACACTACACACTGCTATACTGCCTACTCCATACGCATTTTGATGACAAAATCTACTTCTCTAGCAAACATAGGCTTCGTATCTTGGCATGTAGTTCTCCATGCCATCTCCATTTCAATCTAAATTTCTCACAGAATGGTGTATGTTACAAACCACACATTTGTCTGACCCAATTTACAATTCTACAATGAACCTAAAGCTGCACAACAAGCCCTAAAACTAGATACACACTACTAATTTAATGACCTTTTTAATTTCTTAGAGCTTCTACTTAAGAATATGTGGGGGATTAAGCCTGACACTTCATATAGCTGATACACTTAAGCAAGAGCAAAAGAGAGCATCTATTGTAACAAGGTGCTCGGAAGGCTTCTTTCATTCAGGATCTCATAATTTCATTCATTTAAAATCATTTCATTTGAAGGTGGGTGCAGAACTCCATCACTATGAATCTAAAGAGTGGGAGACAATTAGCAATAGACAATGCAGTTTAGAATTGAGCAACATGTGGTATATTGGCCAACTGCAACCTATTTGCCTAGTTTGCACAGGCAGACCAGGCAGCAGAGATGGATAGCAGAGGGGAATATTATTTTAAAGGAGGTCTGCAAGTATGAAGAGGGAAATAGCTGGCCAAATCGCTGACCAAAGAAACTCCCAGGCCAAAACTCTCTGCAAAAGGGATGGATGGCATTTGTGGTGACACTACATGCAGAGACGACCATTTCCTTTTTTGCTGACCACAGCATGAGTGGCTGGAATGGCAGAATGAAACGGACCTGAAATTCTCCAAGTTTCTTGAAGCCTGGATCTCCTCCGGATGCTTACCAAATGGCAAAGCTGCACCCCCAGCACAATGCTGTGCTTCTTTAGAGAAGGTTCAGCTCCTTGATCTGAGAATCCGGTTTGTTTGAACTCACTCCAAAACCCTGTGTGCGTAACACTGATACGATGCTAAAAATCAAAGGACAATGGTTCAAGTGTGGCACCTAACAGAAGAACAAAGAACAAGCTGTTTCTTTTTTCTTCACTGATGATCTCAAGTACTACAGCAAAAGAGTTCAAAGACCTTTCTTCTTTTTTGTACAAAAGACAACTCTAAACAAAAAGGATTACCAAGAAGGAACTGGAAGAAAGGAGAAAGACCTTTGAGTCTGTAAACGCTCCATAAAAACCGTCAACCCAGCAAGCTGTATCAAGAACTTGCTCCAGGAATCAGAAAGTTGGGTTGAATATATCAGAACAGCAGTGAGTTAACACGACGGCAGCAAACCCTTCTCCATCTTCAGCACCCTGGTCACAAACACAGAGGGGAAGGCCAAGCACATTCATTTCGTACTCTGGCACATGTAAATTTTTGGACCACGGAATTTAAAAATGCTACTCCTTGAGGATAAGACAGCAACAGGTAATTAATTCTCCAGCACATGGATACACACTCCTTTATTTCCATCTCACCTTCACTCATCACCCTTCTCAGGAGAGAATACAATCAACCAGAGTGTTACGTCAACTTCAAATCCAACACCAAGTTTCTTGTGCTAACAACTATTTCTGGAGACGTCTGTTACCTCTCAGTTAGGGAGATACAGGAAAGTTCAAAGCAGGTTGCAAAGAATTTGCTCCAGACAGAAAACAACCAGCTGCTTCCAGCAATTAAAGGCAGTTGACTTTTCTGAGGTTAGGCCAAACTCCTGCAGCAAATAATTACAGCTCTCCCTCATTCTCTGCCCTGGGGGTAGCTGGTGCTGCTCACTTATTTGCAAAGCAGTGCTTAGCATCTAGCAGAAGTAGGAAAAAGCTGCTGGAAGTAGCTAAGGATCATTGCAGATCATCAGCATGTGCTTTTAAATGAAAGATCTGACCCATGCACAAGCATCTGTTTCTCTTCAGGACATGCATGTACTACATGGGTACATCGATGGTCCAGGCATGGCAGCGTTCAGGTTGGGACAGGGGCAGAGAGAATGACAGCAAAGAAGGAAAAAGAAAAAAAGAAAAAGAAAAAAAAAGAAAAAAAAAGAGCAATATGGAGAAGAGGAGAAGAGATTAACACAAAACTTACAAGTGGAACTGTGGGAACAGCAAGTTATTTGTCTGCTCGGGAGTCTGAAGATACAGGTGGGTGGCTTTAATTCTCAGCTGAGGTTACTCTTCAAGCACAGGAAGCCAAGCTATTGTTCAGAAAATCAGTGTGCTTTATTTCAGTTATTTTAAAATAACAAAGAGAGTGCTTAAATTTTACTTGTGTGCCCCAGGGCCATTTTGCTTTTTCAAAGCACAGCGCAACTGAGCATAAATGCATTATCTTGTTTACCAGGAAACTAAAGTTTCTAAATTATCATATGATGCTGCTCCAGCCAACGAAATACAACTAATTACACTTTTTTAAAAGCAGTTCATATCTTCTTCTTTCTCAAAAGGTCTCTTCTTCAACATAACCTTATAAAAAGTCTCTGGCAAAAGGAATCAGAATTCCGTACCTCAAAGAGAGCAGGACAAGTCCCCAGGGCACCGAGCAGCAGTTTTCCAACCAGCCACGAATATGACTTCAGGAAAGTTGCAATGACTTGAAAAGAGGAAAAACTCTCTATCCAAACAATAAGCACCTCTAAAGAGTCATGATCTACAAAACACTACACACCACCAGGCACCACTGCCAGCCTGGCCTCTAGGATATACCCCTATTGAGCCCCTCTGGTTTACGTGAGAAACAACCCATAGGAACAACTGCCAGTGATCACCAGCCACAAAGAGACTTTGAGAGCATCTCAGCATCTTATGGATTTCTGAGAAACCATTGATACAAATGGCAGTGCTGGAAACTGATGCCCTCAGCGATCCCAAGAGAACCTGAAAACATTCACAGCTCAACTCTTAAAAACAGATGGCAGTGGGTTTTCTGTGCGTTTTTTTTTTCCTTCTTCCTCTTTAAGTCAAAAGGTCAAAGCAAGATTTTAATGAGTCTAAAATCCAGAATAATTCCTATCTGCTTGTAGTGACTTTTAAAGTGCTGTTCTACTCAATTCTCACAGTCACTCTGACCTTTGGTACTTAAGTCTCTGGCATTGACTGAATGTTACGGAGATGATCATGCTTTTACAAACAAATTTGGGATTGGCTCCAGGTAAGGTACAAAACAGAACTCGTGTTCATTAAGTGCCTTTAGCAATGATGGACAAGTGAAGATGTGAAACAGAGAAATCTACTAGGAAAGGAGTAGTTCATAGCAGAATATTTTTTTTCCCATGACCAACAAACAAATCTTTAAACACTTTCAGAATATGAGGAGATTTTATTACTAAATTAAATTCTGGGAGCAGCTCTTCCATGTGAATTGCATAGCTTTCTATCCGTAGCAGCTAATAAATTCAGAAACTTCCTAAACTCACTTCCTAATAGAATGTAAAAGCTACCTTTTATACTGAAAAAACAAAGCCAGAATGCTGACATAACAAGGCACTTCACACATCATGCATTACGAAGCCCTGAGCTTTATACACAAAACAGCATAACCCAAATCACTTCAGCACTTAAATATTTTGACTAAGGCTAGCATTTAAATCCTCCACAAGCAACACACCACCCAACCTGCCCAACACTGAGGAGTAAGTTCAGAGATGGCAAAATATCATCACAAACTATCCCCAAATTCCTAGGAGTGTGGGAGTCAGTCCTATCATGGGAACACAGAGGAGATGCTGGAAGCATCTCAGCTGGTGATGATCAGAAGTCAGATCTCCAGATCTCACAGAATATACTTTTGTACAAAGGCAGAGAAATCCATAAGCAAGTGTCCTGTCCTCTGGATTGTCAGCAAACCCATGTCAGTTCTTCACCTTGTGATGGGAGATGCTGCCATCCGGACCACAGCTACTGCCTCTGTTGTTCATGAAAATTGCCTTCCAACCAGATGCAATAACTTAGGAGGAGAACAGAAGAGCTCTTCTGTGCAAATGTTACCACTGCACCGTTAAGTCAGATACTTTAACAAAGAAGGAATTATTCTGGGGGAAAAGCACTAAATACTCAGAAGGACAGAATTTACGCAGCATGTACAAGATAAAATATTTAATTGCAGTCTGAAGGACACAGGGAATGATATCCAACAGAGCAAGTGCACAGGATAAGGATTTGTTCACACTGCAGAACAAGAATCACACCGAAAAATACAGATGGAAGTAAGGCAGAAGTACTTTAATAGAAAACATTAAGGCAGGACACAGGACAGTTAGGAACAGCAAAGATAACGATGGAAAATAAAGAGAACATGCCATTTCTTTCATATATCAAATTTGGCCAACGCTGGAGGAGTGTGACCAGATACAACCGCTTCTTATGCAGTGATGTCTACGTCCTACCTTCTGCTCACAAACGTTTCCTCCCTATTCCTGTGCTGATGCCTGACGTACGCTGCAAAAGGTAACAAGTCAGCTGATTTCCTCCATGTCTGCACAAAGATCTAGCAGACTGTGAGGTGCCAAAACAGCAAGTTCCACTGAGAAGTTTTAAAAATTGTATTAATTTACTTGCAAGATTCAAGTGTAACGAGTGAAGAGGATAAGAACCTCAGATACATTAACTTCTCCACTGGGTGACAGTGCTTGCCACATGGCCATCTCTGGGAGAACCTCCAGATGACTGCTCGTGACTTATGCTCAATATGAATCTTTGCTACTCAGTCTAAACCAACCACTCCACAGACAGATGTTCAACCTTTTCCCAAGACAAGTTGTCAAGCAGGTCACCAAGGTGAACTCAGATTTACAGCTCAGAAAGCACTTCTCGCCAGTAGACAGAAGTTGCCAAGGGAGTCTGTGCTTAGCTCTATCAAGCATCCTCTTAGCAGCTATGTTTCCACAGTGACAAAATCAGAAGGACAATTTCTGGCATTCACGTCACAATTTGTTGTTATCACTATTCCAAGAGGTTAACTCTATCAGGAAATCAACAGTCGTTGAATATGAAGAAAAGGGAAGTGGCACCCAGAAGCTTTCAAGATGGATCACAATCTTTTGGGAGTGTAGGATGTCATCTTCTTCCTGAAATGAAGGTTTGGAGTGGGAAGGGACCTGCCTCTCTCCTAAGTCAATCTTTTGTGATATCTCTGCTGAACACAGAAATCCAAGGCTGCTCCTGGGCAGTCAACGAGACCTTGGAATTCAGTGCTAGGCCAAACACATACAAATTACTTCCCCACTGAGCAGCCTTGACATTTCAGCTTCGTTGAGAAGAGAAGGCCGTTGCTGAGATTTCACTCTCAGCCATCCAACTTTTTGTTCATGTTCAGAAACGTTTCCAAAACATTTCCATCTGTGCCCTGTTTTACACTTTGAGTAACCAACGCAATAGTCAACAATCAAGAAGTACTGTAGCGAGCTGCACTGTAAGAAGACATTCCTCCTGTTCAGTTAGGTTCTTAAAATCCATACACAGCAATAAATTATTAGTTACAACAATAGCTCAGTGATTCTGAGGGATCCTGTCATTTTGAAAAGCTGACAACAAACATATACAGCAACAGTACCTTTACTGCCTGCATGAAACAGAACATATGACCGAAGTCAACTGTGTGGCAACTTATTCCTAGCTATTTGTACCCTTTTTGTATCCTCAATTATCTTTGGATTCCTATCTGCTGAATTTGCTGGGAAATCCTGTTTTCTCTAGCTCTAGTTTGGTCATCATCTACCTTTTGTGGTTCTCTATCAACCCTCCTCATCTCTGAGTCCTCTTCAGTGAAAATAAATCCTAGAGAGAGTGCTTTTGAATCAGGAATTTCTGATCCTCTCCTCATTACCCAACTCCTTACATGAATTCTGAACTTTTGTAGGGTTTTTCTTCAGTACAAAGTTGGGCATTACCATTTCTAAGTTAGTATCTAAACTAGGGATATCTGTTGACCCAGGAAAACCCACGCCTCTAAATCCTTGGGGAATTGTCCCAGGTCCTGAATTTATGAACGATTCAAAAGGAGATTTTGCCTGCAGCACCTCTCTTCACTTCAGGAAAATACATGCACTTTAAACAGTAATTCTTCTACTTGTGTTTGTGTGTCCGATCACATGTGCTGCAGCCGATCTTTATTAGATTAGCCCTTTATAGGCAACCTACCTTCCATATTGCTTAAACCCTAACATCCTTTTCCTCTATGAATTTGTTTATGTACTGTCTCAATTTGATCTCTGTTTTCCAAATACAAGGCTTTTGGAATAGAGGTGGAATCTTTATAAAATTTCTATACTTAATACAAAAATCCAGTGCAACAGATACGAATTACCAACAACTAATTCTGCCCAAGTTTTGTGGGGGGAAAAAAAAATCAAAACAAAAAACCCACAATCTTCCCACAAGTAGCTTTCACACAGATGCAAGAAATGCTTTAAAAAAATTATGTTCCAGCAATCAATGCTCAAACCAAATCCAAACTTTCTTGTTCTGCATCCCAGAGCTTTATTATTTTAGTGCACTTGTTCAGGAATTAGGCTTACTCTATTACCCTTTCAATCACCATCTGCTCTATTTCCAGTCAAGCTAAAGAGAGCATGACACTGTTTAGCTCTCTCATTGATTTCAAAAGAGATGAAATTGGTAGGGGAAGGGTGACGCAATTCAACCCTCTGATTCCATTCAACTCTGGCCTTGGAAATTGGAAGTGATGTGTGTTTCCGCAGACACAACCCCATGTTATTTTAAAATAAGAGGTAAAATATACTGTACATGCTGCAATTCCACCAGCAATGCATGGGACCACAGTGTGGGACACAACATTGATCTGGATTTGGCAGAGACCCGACTGTATTTTGCGTATTTCAAAGAATCTGCAACCACAAGTTCTTGATGGGAAAAAAAAGAAAAGGAAAAATGTACCTGCTTCTAATCACTGCAATCTGTCATTTCCACTTCTCTACTGACAAAACGTAGATCCTTAACAAAAAGGCACCAGACTAATCAGCAAGTAAAAGTAGAGCTCAGCTAATTATGTACAGTAGCAAAGGAAAAACCAACCAAATACTACACACAATCCCATTCCTTGTATGTATTCTTTATTTTTCCCACACTTGACTCCTGCTATAAATTTAAGGAAATTACAGTTCATGGTCATTTTGTATTTGACTCATACAGTGACGTGGGTTTTCTGCCATTTTCTCTCTAAACCATGTCTGGTAGCTATTCATCTTACACACTTACCTTACAGAGAAGAAAGCATACTAATCCATAATATAACTTTTGATTCAACACTAGTCCACTCTTCAGTGTTTATCTTCAGCAAATCAGCTCACAAGACTCTAATTACAAATTCTTCCTATAGCCTATGCTGCAGAAACCAAACAGCTTAGCTGAAAGGTTCTGCATCAAGTGTTGCTGCAGCAAATTTCATCCTACAGTACTTATGTGGCTAGAGGGACAAAACTAAATAAGAGGGATTATCTACAACTTAAAACAATAAGTGCGCATAACTTTGCAAAACAAAACCAACTTGGTTCTCACATGTTTGTAATTTGCTTTGGGAAAGAACAAGGATGGAAGGAAAGGAAAAGCAAGTGTTCACCTGAAATGGCAGAGAACATCTTGGGGCTACCAGGGCTCTACAGGCCTATTTCAGTGCAAGATGCTGGAGCTCATGCAGTAGGGATGTCTTAATGTGTCCACAAGGTCCATGGAAAGCAAGCTTTTCCTTTGGGCTTGCAGTAAAAAAGGGGTAACTTTACCATCATACATGGAAAATATTCCTTGAACAGAGATGTGAGTCACACATCTCACTCTCAGATGTCTGCTAAGGACAAAGGTCATGATGCACTTTTCCCAGATTTGGGTCACTAAGTGAATCTCTCCTCTTTGCCCAGATCCCATTTTCATGATACTCGAAAAAACACAGTGTCTTTGCATTCCCCTTAGGTTTATTTGATTTGAATTCACCAACAGGGCGAATGAATTTAAAGGGAAGGGAAAAAACAGGGAGCAGCATATTGCAGAAAGCTCATTTGCTTAGGTCCTCAGGTAAAAATATGAATTCAATGAACGTATCTGTATCTGACCTCACTCCAAAATACAGAAGACCAACGTCACTACAGATAAAAGAAGTCAAACAAACAACCTGCAAAATGTATTTCTATTCTGCAGTACAACGATTCCTCCCACAGTGAGATTTAAATTACTTAAAACTGGAATTACTCTCTGAAAGATGGTAAGCATACAGGAATGAAAGAAAGGCAAGGACCACATTAGTCATCAATAAACACACAAAAAGATGTACCAAGATGCTGCCAGTGCTTCTTTGAAATCAGCACTGGAAGATGCGCTCGTAGGTGAGACAACTCCTCTGAAATGCACCCAATAATTCCAGGTAACTCCTTTCCTATCATGGCCTGAAATTTCAATAGATGGAATTTGGAATTGGCTGACTTTAAATTTGTCAAATTTCACCTCTGTTTCTACTGGTTAGAAGCTTTCAAGCACAATATGACTGCATCAGTCGTGTGTGTTACCAGAAATACATCAAATGACACCTACAAGTAATTCCCAGGAGAAGTTTGGCAAGTGTATGGAACTTGCCTGCTTCCACTGGGACATGCAGGTCACATGGCGTGCTCTTACACGATAAGATCAGCATAAATCTTCAAACTTCTGCACTCCAGAGGAAAGCACTCAGGCTCCAAAGCCATACATTTGCTTTCTGTGAACGCTCCACAGCCGTTGTTCAAACTGAGAGCTGCTCTGTGGCGCGCTCCTGGCTGCAGTCATTCACTAGAATACGTGCAGAAAGGATCACAAAGGAGCAGTGACTGAAATGAACTTGCTTAAAACCTCAGGCTATCCTGAAACAACTCTACAAATGCTGCAGAAACTTGCTGCCGTCCAGATCCATCTCCTACTCCAAGATTATGCTGAGTCATCTAAATGGAGTACAGCTCGTTCATATTTCTAAAGCTGTTACATAAATAACCCTATTTTCATTCTTTATTGGAGCTGATCTCTTAAAATATACACTCACAAGTGCAAACAGCAAGCGTACCTCCCTACTCCTATCATTAAACAATAACGAGGAGCACGACAGTTAATCAAAAGCAGACTTCAATATAAAATCCTCTCAAAACCAGATTGGCCCACTTATGACATATATCCCTGTAAAGTTTCCAACTGCTGCAGTATCTTACTATGAGCTCCATTAAAAATAAAGCTCTTCCCACAGTCATCCCATGCTTCCTTTGCTACTGGGTAGTACTTTATGACAGACTTATGGACTACTTTTGCAAAAAAAGCTTCATCTTTTACTGAATATGTAACATAGGGAAGTCCTCCATCCAGTGACCAGAACAGATAACTGTTACACTGAAAAGTTTTAAAACTAAGAAAAGGTGCACAAATAGACCCACATCTCTGCTTCAGGGCAAAGAAACTGCCACAATATTGAATAAATCAGTAATTAATGTTTGAGGACAATTTCATTCTTCCAAATCAGCCAAAATGCATTCATTTTGGTGCTTGGTAGGGAAAGTGTGAGTAAAGTCTTTTGCTTGCATTTATTTTGGGTCATTTGGGGCATTTTCTGAATCGGGTACTGCGTTTTCTGTTGATTTCTGGAGATCTCCTGACATCATGAGGATGCCAGATATGCGGTTTGTTCATGCTGGCTCTCTCTTTTTTTCTTTTTTCTTTTTTTTTTTTTAATTTTTTTTTTAAGTGTTTAACATATGGGCAAAAAAGATGGAAAAAATAATAATTTCTTGTAACCAGATTTACGTTTGGAATAAAAGCTCTGTTAACTCTTAACACAACTTTGTCCTCATGAGACATGAAAGCTTGCCAGCCCTGGATGAGCTCTTAACCTCTAAAACAACTCTTTGTCATAATAATTGCAGCTAGTATAACAACTTTTAAAGCCAGAAATCCTCCAAAATGCATCAAGAAGCTCCAGTATGCACAAGATTAAGATTCCCAGAAGAGCTCTCCTTAACACAAGGGCTGCAAACAGAATGAGCTTTGTAAGAAAGTGAACCCAAAGGACCTCCAGCACTAGTTTTGAACTAGTTTTGATCCTCCAGAGGGCTCTTAATCACATCTGATGAGTTGTGGAAAACAATATGTGGGTCTTAACAGAGGGCCTATGGGCTGGGACTGCCTCTGCTGGGGGATGCACTTGTCTGCTCTTGAATTTACTTATCTGCCTCTCGTATTTACTCATCTGAGGCTCACGTGCAGGAAAGGGGAATGTGCACAGTGCTCCTGGAAGGGATGCAAACTTTCACTGGATCACAGATTCATTGAGGTTGGAAGGGTCGCTAACATCATCTAGTCCAACCACCAACCCATCACCGCCATAGCACCAAGCCACGTCACTCAGTGCAGGATTCCCACTCCATAGATTTTAGATACAAGCCACACAAACCTTCAGTTTTACTCTCAGAAAGTCAGCTATGCCCTGCCCCTGATTTCTCCAGGCTTTCTTCAGGTCTCTTCAAAAAGGAAGTATGATCTTTGTCCGCAACCTCTGTCCTCTACAGATAAACACATCAGAGATGACCTCTGAAATAACAAGGCCAATGAAGACTTGGGTGGGTGTTCTCTCTCTCTCTTTTAATCCCTTTTTTTTTCTCCCTTGGTTTGATTCCATGAGATGCACTTGTTCCAAAGAGGTTCCATAGATGAAGCCATGTGTGGCAGCACTGCTGACAAATTACTCAGCCTCACAGGGGGATTTTTTTGCAATCAAGAACACATGGGCAATAGCCCAATCATGTCTAGATGCCCCTTGGACATTGCAAGTGGCGATGATCCCTAATGCACTGGCACCAAGTCCCAGGCACGAGCAACGCAGTCTCTGGAAAGGAAGAATTCCTGCCTGAACAGCTATTTTCCCTGAACATGTTCTCCAAAGGATGAGATAAGGATGGATAAGGGAAAAACACAGGTGTATGCACCACAAAAAAGCTGAATGAACGTTCTCATGCTGCACCTAAAACCCATGCAGGTGTGATTGGTAGAGTCTCAGATGTCAGGGTTTCAGTGTCTTTGTTCTGAGTGACTGCAGGATCACTAACGTAGTCATAGATCTATGGATAATTGAGATGATAAAATGCAAAGAGGAAGGGCAGAGTTAAGTTTAGGAACTCTCAGTGAGACTGTATAAACTTTCAGTGAGATAGAACAACAATTTTTCCTTAAACTGGCCTCAAAATTGATTATCATACAATACAATTAGGAATAATTTTATTAGCCTCAAATTTTCTTTCAACTGTTTTTTTGTTTGTTTGTTTGTTTTAATCATCTCTATAGCCCTGTAATGCTATTCTGTAACAAGCTCTAAATGACATGAATATTCATTGGCCACATTACACAGAATGAAAGCAATCAAAACCAGAGAGCCATGTCTGATATCATCATATCATGATCACTAATAACAAGTAAAACCAAACACATAAAAAAGTCACTTTATCTTCTTCATTATTTGTAGATGTGTTAATCAAACCGTGCACTATTTCTAAACCAAGCCTGTTACTGGATCTCATCAAACTAAATGAGCAGAATTGGATAGCAATGTAAGCTTACACGAGTGAAGTTCCTTCAGTTGGAATCATCAAGACTTGGCTTCTGAAGCTTTACTTTCTGTTCTGCTGGCTTATGACATAGTAAAAGCACAAATAAGGCAGTACAGAAAACTTAAAAGGCAACGAGAAGAAGAGCACAACTTGTAAGGCACACTCTGCTCATCTGACTATTCTCAGCATCCCATAAACAAACACTGAGAAGCAATGCAGCCCCAGTGACCTTCAAAAACAAGGTTCCTTTATTCGGGGACTATGCACTCCAGGTCAAACTTCTCCTAGGCTTCAGTATGCAGGAGTGGCATATGAGCTATTCTGCTATAAGCCCAGGATTGATAGGAGGCAGCTGAGATCTGCTCAAATTAAATCACAGCTTCGATTATGCAAAATACTGTGGTTTCTGCATTTCCTGACATCAATGTTACTGCAGACTGCAGTTTGAAGAGATCTGCTCTACAATTTCTGAAAACAGACAGTTAAAACAATAGGAGAAGACCAGTTTAACATTTACTCATATTTGGTAAAGAATACTTCATGACAAATTACATATATGAGTGTGTCAGCTGCTGAATATAAACACTGAGCAGTATTTTGTAAAATATATCTCATACCGTCAGGGAGTTGTTTACAGGACAAAGCATCATCAAGATCTTTGGCAGTTGATGGGTCGATGGTGAAAATGCATTCTTTCCTATCCAAGAAAAAAAAAAAAAGGAAAATTTATCTTCCAGTCATGAAGAAGGCATCAAAACACACAGCCCAGAGACATCCAGACAACAATAACGTTTTCAGAAGACTCAGACTGCTGAAACACCTTCAAACTAATCTGAAAGCCTAGATCTAATCTAACATAAGGTTTTGGAGAAGTGATACTCCTTGATGTTGTGGGTTTTTTGGTTGCTGATTTTAATTTTTATTTTTGGCAGAACTGTTTGCTTGTAACAGCTTTCATCTCATTACCGATTTTCCTCCACAAAAAGTAAACAACTGATCCCATCAAGTTCTCTCTAAAGAAACAAGCAAGAAAAAGTCTTTGTGCCTTGCAGCTAGCGGAAGAATAGATGTTTCCCAGTTGCAAAGCTAAATTAAACACAAATAACCCACACTGCCATGCATAAGAGCACATTCTGGGACATCAGTAACTCCACGAGCACTGCTAGCATGGAGCAAGTGACACAATTACTAAGTGACCTGCACAGGAACAAGTGAGAGCATGTAAAGACACTCAAGGGTTGCAGTACTTTATAACACCTATGTTGCATGTCATATCTCAAGGCAGAAAGTCATGGCTCGGGGTGGCAACTCCCTTCGGGAGAGGTACAAAGAGAACACATCTCCTTCTCTGATTGCATGGCCACCAACAGACTCAGAGGGTAGGAGAGGTGGGAGCAAAAACTGCAGCAAACTTTTAAAGGAGCAAGTGTCACAAGGCATTATCAGGTCTTCACCTCTGCGCGTGGCTGCTCGCACGGTGACAGCAATGCCTACCTTTGCAGCCCTGTCACTTCGGTGCTTACCTGCCCTGGGTGGGATCTATTGGCATCAGACAGCTAGCAGTGTGTATTTACGAAATTCCACCAGGGAAACTAAACAGAGATTTTCAAAGACATAAAAATCACTAAAGCACTTCACTCCCTTCTGAGACTTTGAAAATCTTTCAGGATATGCTAGCTAGAATGAGTAGCAAAGCTGCTTTAATCCCCAGATGCACGTTACTTTCTGATCCTTCTCATGCATCCAAACAAATTAGAGATTGTGATGCTGAAAGATATAAAATCTTTTCAACTACACTGGGACTTTGATCTGTTGTTGCTTCGCTATCCAGCAGCGGAAATCAACTGATTTTTAAAGGCTTGCAAGCGCCCTCGCTTCCGTAAATATTTCACAGCCTCATAGAACCCAACTCTCTGCACTGAACAGGGACACCCACAGCTCCATCACATCCCCATCCAGCCTGACCTCAGGTGTCTCCAGGGATGGGGCACCCACCCCCTCTGTGCAACCTGTGCCAGTGCCTCACTACCCTTAGTGTAAAAAAACCCTTCTTACATCCGGTCTATAGCTCCCCTCTTTTAGTTTCAAATCGTTTCCCTTTGTCCTGTCACAGCAGACCCCGCTATAGACTCTGTCCTCTTCTTTCTTACAGCCCCCTTAGGCACTGAAAGGCTGCTATCAAAGTCACTTAAGGTTGGAATTTCAGGATACCTTTTCCATAAAGTACTGCTTTCTCCAGGGACGTAAGTCTGCAGGCAGATACAAAGACAGACACATAGAAGAAGTAGTTTGCAGGCCCATACGTGCCAGCATGCATGTGCCCATGCTCTAGGTCCCACCAACTCCAGGTATAAATGCAACAGCAACCTGTCAGTGACACATCTAGTAAATTTTCCTTTAAGTTACCCAATCTAGAAAAGCAGACAGCACTGAGCAGAAACTAATGGCTTGCTTTACACTGACAAGTGATCAAGAAAAAGGTTAAAGAACTTCTTCAAAGAGCATGTGTTCCTGTGTCAGTGGAATAGATAGCTTATCCCAGATGTTCAGGCCTGTAACCACAAGCGCCTGCCACCCATTGAGAATTGCAGCTCCAGGCAGTTTAAAGATTAGCAGATTGGTTTCAACAAAGCGCATATTTGCAGTCTGCCCTGGAAAGAAGTGAGCATAAATCTGCGGGTGCCAAATTCTGAACACATTCATACAATGGTAGCAAGGAACGGGCTGCTTCACTGAGCTGTGTTTGGCCAAGGAAGCCCGCTGCAGAGGATGGTGGTGGCTCATTCAGAATGCATGAAGTGGGCTGGGGGGCACCTGGCCACCCCACAAAGCACCCAGGGCATGGTTTGCTGTGTTTGGGACACACTGGCCCTGCTCCCAGCTGCATAGCACACAGGCACAGCCACAGCTCTCAGCCGGAGATACTTAAGCTCACAGATGCAGAATAGAAGTGGGGTCCAGACAAATCCTGATGTAGCATTTCTCACCAGCACTTCTGCTCACTGCACAGCTGGGATACGCTTTAGCACCAGGCACAGTTCCCTTCCTCCTTTAAAACTGCTCAAGGGACTTGAACTTGTAGCTTGTCACAGGCAGTTTGTTCTGGGCACAGACTGCAGAAAGTGAGGTAAGAAAGTCACCAAGCAAGTAACACAGGGAATGATACTCCTTGGCATGAGGACTGCAGAAATACTGCAGAGCCAACGTCCAGGTAGCGGGACAAGTGAAGCTGATTTGCAAACAGAGCTCAAAATTCACAGCAGTGAGATAATTCTGGCACAAAGCTGTACACCTGACTAAAGTCTTCTAAGTGAAGTCTGCTTACCAGTAATTGCATTATTAAGTGTGATGAGTTATATTTCTGGTTTTCAGATTTTATGGCTGGAGAGATTTCAGATGGCTATAGGAACTGGCATGTGGGAAAGAAAACAATCTGCCGAGCGATGGGAGCACAGCGCTGGGCACGAGTGCAGCAGCCCTGCATGTGCTCCTCCCAGAGGAAGGCATATACTCTGCTATCGGCTCTTGCTTTTCCTGCAGCCCTACCAGTATCGCCTGTTATCTCCAACAGCTTCAGACCCACCTCTGGTCCCAGGGCGCGTGAGGGGCAGGCTGGGAGGAAAGGCTGGGTGTGGGCAGTGCAAATCATACAAAGTTTTAGGTTGGAGGGGACCTTGAAGATCAAGCAGTTCCAAGCCCCTGCTGTGGGCAGCACTGCCAACCACCAATTCAGGCTGCCCAAGGATCTCAACCAACCTGGCCTTGAACGCCTCCAGGGATGTCCCTGCACCACAAAACGTCCCCTTCCCTTGGCACCTGCTGCAGTGCAGAGCATCTGGAGCCATTGGGCTGAAGAAATAGCACTGCTCCCAGCTATGTGGCCCTGTGAAGGGGAAGGAGCCATTCAAATTCCTCCACTGGCCACACAATACCCCCAAGGCTGCAGCCCAAAGATCAGACCACATTTCTGAGCGTAACCAATAACAAACCCAACCTGCCGTGATTGTGTGACCAAACCTCAAGGCAACAGAACTTTTTATGCACCTGCTAACAAAGACGTTGCTTAAGCATAAGCAAATATCATGGCTGCACGCATGCATATTTGCATTGACCACAGGTAAATATGAATTGGCAGCTGTCCCCAGCTCCTGGAGGGCTGCCAAGGTGACTGTGTGGATTAAGAAGTTTCATCGTTCCTCCCTCCCCCTTCTTTGAAAGCCCTGAAGGAGCCATCTCTCATTGTCATTGCACCTCATAAAAAATCTGTTTTACTCATTTCAAATTGTCAAAACATACTTTGTAAAAGTAATGAGATGTTCCAAGTCTGTTCGTTCCAACATACACACAACTTGGTTAGTTAGAGGAAACTGGTTGAGGAGATAGAGACACACACAGAGTTAAGAGATTTTCTAGCCTTCGCGCTGAAAAGGGCTCAAGATAAATACGTCTCTCTGAGAAACCCCAGCCTCCACAGATTGATTGAACACAAACACTCCAAGGTGGAAACTTCCACTTTTTATGGGAGATGTTGGGTCCAAAACATATGTTTAATGCAGGCCTGCAGAGGTGGACTTGCACTGGCATGGAGTTTCTGCCAATGGAAGAAAAAATTAAATCTTTTCCCCTCCTCCCCATGGTCAGAGGTTTGTGTACTGGAAGTGGGCCATGCCTACAAGAGTTTAGTAGGACCAGGGTGGACCCACACCCTGTAAAGCCCTTTAAACACTGCTGAAGGCAAAGCTCGCGCTCTGGCTCCATCTGCCATCTTGCATATCAACCATCTGGGGAAAAAAAATCTGCAGAACAGAGTGCTCCATTTATTGGACAGTAATGACAGCATGCACATAGGCTGGAATATCAATCCTAATTTCAGGTTAGCTAATTAAGTGCAGTTTCTCTTTGTACAGCTTAAGGAAGACTAATTAAAGCAGACAAGCATATCTGCAGAGCAGTTAGTCTTTTTACCTTTAAAAGAACATAAAATAAATGGCTATTGCAGGAGTAGAGGTAAGATAAACAGCCTGTTAGTGAGCTAGAATTACCATCATCGTAATTAAAATGTTCACCGATCATGGGGCTGCAAGAGCAGTTTGTTTTTCTGTGTGTAAATAAATACATCTGTGCAAAGGTATTCATGAGAATTAGTGGAGAGAACAGCATACAGCTGGTGCTGCAGAGCTGGGTACAATACACCAACATCAGCTTTTTACCAGCTAGAAGAGTTCAACACATTGGTTGGACATAAAACATAAGCACCCAAACACAAGAAGATGAGCTGGCACAGCTGCCCAGAGAAGCTGTGGCGCCCCATCCCTGGAGGCGCTCAAGGCCAGGCTGGATGGGACCATGGGCAGCCTGAGCTGGTGGGGGGCTGCCCTGCCATGGGATTAGGGCTGGATGAACCTGAAGATCCCGTCCAATCTAAGCTATTCTATAATGCTGTGACAATCCCAGTGGTCAGTGCTCCAGCACTCAAGTGGAAGTCTACCTGGACCAAGATGAAGCATTGTATTTGCAAGCCGCGGCCTCAGGCTGCGCTAGGACCAGGGTTCCTGGCATGGGCAGCAGCTCGGCAAAGTTTGGGCATTATCAAGATGGTTTCTGCAAAAGTAGCCTGATGAGAAGCTCGACGGAAACCAAATCAGCCACACAAACCCTCCAGGCACAACTGGATGGCCTTCCCACCAGCAGCCCATCAGCAGAGACACAGAGCCCATATTTCCACTGCTATAACAAATGCAAGCAACCGTGAAATAGCAGTTAGGAGAACTGCACGTACCCAACGCAGCATGAGAAAACCCTCGATGAAGCAAGATGTTCTCCCTACCAGACAAAGAAGCAAGCAGACCAGCTCCCTGGGCACCTTGGAAGGCTGAGGACGGAGGATGCAGCCTGCTGCAGCTCGAGGTGAGATGGTAGACCATCATTTTGTTTATTAAAGTACAGGCACTGCAAGTGTGCTTTAAACTTGAATATGTCAGTGCTAAGACATTTACAGTGAGAGTGACTGCATGTCTAGACACTCGCTATGCATTTACATTCTTCCAGGGACTCTTTAGGTTGTCCTGTTCTCTTCACTTTGTGAGTGTGCACAATAGCTGTGTGGGAGGGAAAGCTCAGCATCCTGATTTTCCCTCATTAGCTCCGGCTCAAAGCTGGCTTTTTAAAATTAAGCAGCAGAGGCACTTTAAGAATCTTTGAGCTCTTCAGGTCATTTCTAAGACCCCGCTGAGCTCTACCTTGGAAAAGTTAAACATACATCATTTTTCAGAGCTGGAAACAGTTGTTTTAATTTGGAAATAGGCATTCTAGAGCTGTCAACTCACTCCAGTGAAAGCTATAAACATTTTTTCACACAGCAGTCCAATTGTTATGGCAACCACAAAAATCAATCTCATTCTTCAATCACTAGTAAACCCAACTTGACCACACTGTCTGCACAGGTTTGCTACACAGCGCCAACAAGCATGGGACCAATTCCACCCGTGTTCATCACTCACACGGGTGTGAAGTACTCTATTGCAGGCAGAAATTTCAGAGAACAATCAGTGCCTGAACGTTTTCAGAGATTTCGACATCCCACTCCCAAAGACATCTATTACGTGGAGCGTCTACCACATTTGTCACACTTGATGCTGGCAGATTTCACTTAAAACCCCAGCGGCTGCTTCCAAGACAGACGCTTAAAAGGAATACATTACAACACACGCATGCAGTAGAAGCGCTCTGACAAATCTCTGAAGGCACCCTGACTGCACTGGAACACATCGACAGAAATACTCCACGCAGCACAAAGCTCTTTTTGCATGGTGCATGAATTTCAAAACGCACCGAAATTATACAGTAACGGGAAGCCAAAACTGCCTGCTCCGATGGCTAATTGCACAAACCCCACAAAAACCCAGCGCAGCATAAAAACGCACCAAAAGCCCGGCTTTGTACATCAAACCCGTCCTGTTCTTTTTAATTTCTCTGTGCTTATGCTTGAGCTAACGTCCTGTTCTGGTTCAGAGAACAGACCTCGGTCCAAGAGAACGGCTGACAGTGACTCCCGATGAATTAAACTTTTACAACCATAAACATTTATATTTGCACTGAGGACTGCTCCCTGGACTGCCGAACCAGAATCAATTATTCCTTCCATATATTTATGGCCTCCAAAAGAGCACTGCAGTCTTGTAACGTAACTAAACGGTTTGAAAAGCCAATGTATATATAAAAGAGATCAGAATGTCAGGGAGACCGAGCACCAGCAATACTTCCTACAACTCATGCTGTAATTGTGCCACAAATATAATGAGGTCTCTGCACCACCACTATCCCACGCAAGAAGGTGGAGTGTAATTGAAAATGCACTTGCATTATATAAACTACTTTAATCATAGATGCACACAGCTAGAAATGGAAGAGACATTAGGTCATCCAACCCTCATAGGTCAGAGCTACACTTGACAATACATTTGCAAGGACTTTCTCCAGTATAGTATGAAGCATCTTTAGTGATGGAGTTTCCAATACTTTCTTTAGCACTCAAAGCTACGTTCTATTTTAGGCTGGACGGGAAAGGTCTCCCTCTTTGTTTCACCTTACTTGTCCTCATAATACCCCTTTGTGTCCTCCCACCACCATAAATGATTCTCACTTCCTTTTGGTCTACACATTTTAACTGTTCAGTACTACATCTTTCACAGACTTCCAGTTTCACTGTTGGCAAACACACACTGAATGGTTAATCCTCCCTTCCAAGTCAGTCCCTCAGCTCCCAGAAGACCACAGTTGGTCTGTTGTAGATTGCCTCATCTCTTCACCACCTCCATCACTTCCCACCTATATCATGTTCATTACTGTCTTTTTAGAGAGTGAGGATCCAAGAATCAGTTGGGAACAAGGATCCATCACCCAAAACAATCAGGTCAGACAGCACAATCTGGACACTGGACAGCTTAGAGCAAAGATCTTGAGAAAAAAAGTGATTTCTACTTCCCATTTTCTTGGTTGCACAAAGGCACAAAAGTGCCCTTCTCTCCTGTAACCTCAGGAATCACGTATTGAGGACAATGGCTGGTGTTTTGCCTTACGGGCACCATTTCTTATTTGTATGTGAAAACTCATTTCCTAAAGGCCACAGATAAGGAAAGAGCTCTGCAGAGATACGAAAGGCGGACTGAGATGAGACTCAAATGCAAACATCGGATTCTGTGAAGGTGGAAATAGGTCCCCCTAGTCTTCAGAATCAGAATGAAATCAGAAGGAAAATGTTGTTCTCTATAATGATCAGCCACAGTGTGGATACCCCTACTGAAGTTCTGTTTTTTTCATCCACAGCAACAGACTGACACACCACCCGATACCAAGCCTCGGATCCTTCATCTCAGTGCCAGCAAAGCACTGTGATACCAGGGAAAGTGGCAGTATCTGGCAACACCTACACGTATAAACACAACAGGAGAGGGCACTCTCTTCTGCTCATCACATGCAGTTAAAGCCCACCTTGTCATCCAGCAGAACTCAGAAAGAAATGGACACGTTCCCAAACTGATTAAAGATTTAACTCTCATCTCCCTCTGTTCTTCTCTCCATAAAACAGGCAGGCAGACAGGAACAAAACCGTATGTATAACAACCCAGTTGCAAAAGTTATTACTGTTTTCCACAGCAAAACAGACTCTTAACTAAGCAAGCTCAGTTTTGATGGTGTACAATATGAGAACACAATAACCCTGTCCAACTGCACACCACTGATTCCGCTTGAAGCTGCACTTCCAGTGACCACACGCGCTTTCCTGTAAGGAAAAACAGCAGTGAAGTTGCCAGCGCGTCTGTGTACACCAGCCACTGGTAACAGCAGCATCTGACAGCAAACACCATGCATCATCCTGCACAAAACAGTGTCACCACAATTGCTGTAGCTATAGTGTAGTAGAAAATGTTATGAAAACAGAGCGGAGGACCTGAAGAAGCCAACTGAATGTCAGAAGCAAGGAGCTGAATCACATCACTCTGACAGGAGCGCTGTTTTATTCGGTTTTACTTACTCGGCTAATGGGTGAGCATGGAGCTAATGCTAGCTCTCCTCACTGATCCAAGGGCAGCAGAAGTACCCAGAGCAGGCACAGCCATCACCGCTCTTCTGGAATCCATCCTGTTAGAGAGGGACTAGATCTGACATGCTTGGACACCACTGAGTAATCCTCCGTGTGCCTTCTATCTGCCTTTGGAGAGCACTGAATTAGTCACAGAGCAGCTCAGTGCCCAGTGACAGGGCAGAGATCATAATCTGGCCCTGTTTGCGTCTCTGCTCCACGCCAAGATAACAGTCAGGTCTGTAGCAATGTTGCTTATACATTAGCTAAACAAGCCATTTTTCAGTTTCCATCAGAAACCAGAGCATTTTCACGTATCCTATTATAGCTGAGTAAGACCTGCTCTACTTAACACTAGCTTTTTGTAGTGGAAAATCTCCAGGAAACAAGCTGTTTAATGATGTTTTATCTGACTTGCACTCATTTCAAGCTAAAGTATTCCACCTGCCTTGAAAAGGCATCTTTCAGAGACCGAGTGCTTTCCTCCAGGCCCTGCTCTGCTCAAGGCTGCCATTTTCTGTATTTCACTTTTTGCCATCACCTCTCATTTTATCAGCCAATAATCTTCTTGGGCAACCGCTGCAAAGAGCACGCTGTCAAACCTTTAGTATAAGCACTGCTAATCCCTGTTATTAGCTGCACCACACCTCAAGTCAGAACGAAACACTGGGCAGAACCACAGTGCAGGTGCTGTCCCATTGCCAGCGCCTTCCCGTTACAAACAGTGCTAAGAACAGTGCTTCCCTCCAGAGCAGAACAGAGCCAGCAGAGCATCTCTACCATTCCTTCCTTATCAGCCAAAGAAAGGATGCTACATTTCTGAATGGGCAGCCAAAATTACAATTTCGCTTTTAGTAATTTTGAGAGCTTTAGGTCAGTTGCAATTTAGGTCACAGCATACTGAAATACCAAGATGCAAACTTTGGCTGAAAGCTTTGTTGTACTCTCAGAGCTCTTTGCCTGTAAGAACAAAGTTCATTAACTCATTAGCTGTGCCCTAGCAGGGAAGCAAGTGAGTATGAATTGCTCCCTACCAATGCTGTGGATCCTTGCTGTCCCCAATCTGATGCTCTCCAGCCCCCAGGAGGCTGCTGAAAAAGACTCATGCTTCTCAAAGGAGGAACAGACAGTTCTGCTGCCATTCAGAGAGATCTCAGTAGAGCAGTGAGTCAATGGGAACCACATGAAGCTCAATGGAAAAATCAAAGTCCTGCTCCTGAAGAGGAATAACACTGCACACCAGTACAGCTGAGGGCCAACTAGTTGGAAAGCAGTTTGGCAATAAAGGGGCTGGGATCCTGGTGGGCAGCAAGTTGAACACGATCCAACAGCATGCCCTTGCAGCAATGGCCAGCACTCTCCTAGGCTGCAGTAAGAAGTACTGCCAGCAGGTCAAGGGATGCAATCCTTCAGTTCTTCCCTTCTACTGGACACTGGTGAGACCACAATTCAAGTGCTGTGTCTAATTGGGTTTACCAATAACATACCAAAGCATGTTTGCTGAAGGACTTCAATGATGTGAGGTATGGGAGTGCATAACCTACACAGACAGGCTGAGGGCTGGGACTGTTTGGCCTCAAAAGGAGAAAGCTCAGCTCAGGTGGGGACATCTTATCAATGTCAGGAAATACTGATGTGCAGAAATAAAGGTGACCAAGGCAGACTCTGTTCTCAAGCCATCTAGGGTTCAATGGAAAGATTAAAGAAAATATGATAAATGAAACAAAAGCCAGTAAAGGTGATCAGGCCCCAGAACAGGTTGTTCAGAGAGGTGATTGAACCTCCATCTCTGGAGATATCCAAAATCAGCAGCCCGAGTCCTGCTCTCGTTCACCAGAGGAGCTGGTGAATGATCTCCAGAGATCCCTTCTGATGTCAACATTAGAGATTCTCATGAGTACAGAGCTTTTCATTTGAAGTCCATCAGTTTCTGCTCTCCAGATCACATCCATCTTGCAGATATTTCAGAGTTTCTTGCCACAGCACCCCTTCTCTGCTCAGTATTTTTAGCTCATTGTTTTGTATTTTGCCAGCTGAGAAACTGCAGTTTGTAATTTTACCTTCAGGTTCATATTTCTTCTTAAAAGTGAATACAATGTCCTGTTTATAATAATAAAATCACTAGTTGGCAGGATGACATCAAATGGAAAAAGAGAAAGCAACTGGAAAATTTAGAGCAAGCAATTTTGAGTGCCAAGTTTCACATTTGTAACAGTCCAGCAGAGGTCAACAGGCTCACTTGTTATTAGGCAAATGGTAAAGAAATAGATATCTTCAAGTTCTTCCATGTTTGACTATATAAACCATCTCCACTTGAACAGGCTCTAGTGCTTTCCAAAAGAGTGATGTTATACATTTTCCACAGTAACACCAACAATGGGAGACATGCAAAAGGCAGAACTGCTTTGCACAGAACGGCCTTTTTTCTCTCTCCAATATTTAGGTTTTCGTTTCCCACTCTGATCGGACTTTCCTGGCTTTAGTTTCTCGTCCCAGTTAAGAAGGAAACAAAAAGATATGAATGAAATTAGAAACATTTGGAACAAGCCGTAGAAATAAATAGCTTTTGTGTTTCTTAGATTCTTGGCTACACCTTTCCAAACGGACTCCTCCGGTGCTCTGTCTGCTGCATCTACCCCAGAGATTTGCATTTCCTGCTTTGCCCTGACCCTTTTCTGGGCACAGGGCTGTGTACCACTGAAACGCTGAGTAGAAAGCAAAGCAAACAAGGAAATGATGATTGCATGATAGAAAAGATGGGAGAATGGTTGAAACTTTGCACCCACCAAAATCTGTCTGTATAATGCTAATCCTCTGATGTTGCTCCAAAAACAAAAGATCGCTCCTCAAGCTTCAATGAAAAAATATCAATTTCCATCCCCCTGAATAATAGAAAGCACTCTGGTCCTGTTTGTATTAACACATTTAATGTCTCTGGAAGGGAAGTTTCTTCAACCACGAACTGTGATACTTTACAAAACTTCATGCCCTCTGTAAAATACAATTGCAATAAGCAATGCTAGTACCTAACATTTGCCTAGTGCCTTTCATTAGCTTTCAGTGCTACTTACAAACAATTAAGCTGGGAGTGCTCATTAAATACTTGCCTCATTTCACAGTTAGATAAAATCATGCAGGTAAAAAAGCAGCTGTCCACGATGAAACTGCATGACTGGCAGAGAGTTGAATCTTGGATCGTCTCAGCCTTAAGTACTATAAAAATATTATGTAAAGCTTTCTTTGTGAGCCATTGCTGAAGAAACGAGAAGAAAAACCTCCTGGAAGCAATTCTGCACAGGCTGTCTAGGTGAGATCACAGCTGCAATCCAGACTACGTATGGCAAGAAGAGGCTTTCTGTAAAACTGAAGGAGTTGCAGGAAGATAAGGAACACATTTACAAGATGGCATGGACAAGATATCTGTCCTTCATCTCACTCAGCCTCAGCAGATGGGTTTGCCCAGGTCAGGTGCCTAGTCATAACCAAAAGTCTCGTGCTATCTTCGTGTTTAGACTACAGACTAGTTAGTCAGCAGTGTGCTAGTTGACATTAAAAGGATTAGTAAATTAAGCTCAAATAATTGTCTTTAAAACCTTGACTGTTAAATGTTTATATTTGAGAGGATCAAAAGGAAATCTTCTTTGTAGTGTGCACTATGGTCAGGAAGGGGCAGACAGGGATTTAAATGGCTTAACTGCAAAACTGTTATCACCTTGATAAGTCCCAGTGCAATAATTCAGCAATAAAAGCAAGAAATCCACTTGGAGTTTGTTTCCAAAAATGACTGACTGTAGACAAGTCAAGCTCTTTATTTGCTTGAAGGAACTTGGTCAGAAGAAGCAGAGAATGCTACTGAAATGTAGTCAGGAATATAAAAATAATCACTTTCCAGTGACTTCTCAACTGCAGGTTTCAGCATCTTTTGTTGGTTTTTTTAAGCTAGCTGAAGTCTACAGTGTGGATCTGGTACCTGAGTGCTACCACAGGTCAAACAGAAGTGCAGTCCTCCCCTGAACTATCCACTGTATAGCAACTGAGAGCCAGTGAAGCTGAAGCAGCACAAAGGTCACAGGCTGCAGTGCAGGATTAAATCCAAAGTAACATCTGGAGTTGGAGCACAGATACAAATGGGTGCAGTTCATCAGCTTATCCCTCTCCAATTGCTAGCTTTCATGCCAGTAACAGACAGACTAAGAGAGAGAGCAGCTTCTACTACTGCAGGTGGTATCTTGAAGAATCAAACTTGTGGGTCTGCTTCACCTCAGTGATAGGCAAGAAGGCAACAGCACACTGAGCCACTGAATCTGTTACCCACCACACAGTGAGACCTCCCAAGAGAGACAGGATGCTCAAGCACAACAGATGTGGGAGTGGAACACATCCTATCATCTTAGTAATACAAGTACTGTTTTGCTTTCATGCAGCTTCCTTCCTTTATTGCAAATCGAGGTCTCAAACTACTCTTCTTTTGTCTTTATATCTTTACTAGTGAAGTCTAGAAAGTTCTGCCTGCTACATTTAGGCAGACCAACAAGATCAGAATGTCTATCACCTAACAGACCGCAGAGCTCCCCAAAGCTGGTAGAAGGGAGCAACACAAAGTTGCAGGGACGAGCAATGTGAGTGGGTGGACAGCATGAAGCTGCCAGGCTACAGGGAGAGAATGCATTTGCCAGCTGCTAACCTGACCAAGAGCCGCCACAAACTCCCCATGACACCAGTTCTTCAAAGCAGAAGAACGCTGAGACTAGACAGGAAAACATAGGACAGTCTCTACCTGCGCTTAAGTTTCAAAGTAACAATGTCCAAGATAATTTGATCTGCCAAGCATTCAGAAAATCTCTGCAATAAAACTACCCTTAAAATACGTAATACATTCCAGACAAAAACATAAAGCTTTCAGATTAGGTGCCAAACACCAAATTTTCAGTTTTCAATAGTTCTTTTGAGAAAAAGCCTACTTTGCCTCACAAACACTTCTTCAAATAACTTGTCTTTTGGGTCCGTAGGCACTTTCAAAAGCAGTTTCTTTCTACATTAGCAAAGGTAACGTGTAACACGCTACCTGTAACAACATCAGAGCCTTTTCAGAATGCAATGAAATCAAAACAAAACAAAAACAAAGCAATGCTGCACCAACCTGAGGAGGAGCGACAGACCAGGCTTTTTGTCATTACCTTAAATCTCTCCTTTTGGCCATCTCTCCTGGTGAGATAACCCAAGGCAGGCTTTGGGGAAGGCATTCCAGGGCTTCGGGGCAAAAGTCAGAGAAATCCACGCCATACTCTGTCAGGATTCCTTCTGTTTCTGGCTCGATTTCCCCCGCCTGACCAAGACTTTTGGCCAACTGCCTGCAAAAAAAGAGAGAAAGGGTTGCAAAAGCTTCTTCCCTTGAGATCCACCTTCCTCCCCTTATTACTTTAAAAAGTGATTCAGCCCCACAACCTGAAAGGGAAAGTAAGATCCCACCTGATCCTGGGCAGCTCTGCAGAAGACAGCTGAGCTGCTGGGAGGCTCCGCACAGCTCTCTCCATCCCAGAGATACACACCTCCCCACCTGGGCAAACTGCTGCCCCATAAAGCAGAGGTGCAAAGAGCCCTTACTGCCTTTCTTACAAGGGCCTGCAAGAACAGATGTGCCCACAGATTGCCTCTCCATTCATTGCCCAGTCTCCCTTCAGAACCCATGTGCTCCTACTAGTTTGTTCCTCCTCTGCTGGCGACACAGAGATCTCAGAACCACGATCTAGAAGCAAATCATAGACAAGGGAACTTGTCCCACACGCTAATAGCCTTTGCTGCAGTGATCTGCACGTGTGGATGAGGCGGCTGCTCTATTACACTTAGAGCAAATTTCCATCTGTCCTACTGCAAACCCCATGGCACATTCGTTCAGAGCTCTGGTGTCAAACAAGTGCTCGGTTCCGGATGCAGTGCACCAAGTGGGGTTCCAAGGGAGGGGGGAATTGCTGTCTCCCTGTCTGCTTACAAACATTACAGGACAATCAAAGTCCCACAGTGCCTCTCCTCTCCTTTCTCATCCCTAGAATGCTCTATAGTACACAGAGGCAAATATATATATATATATATTATTTTTTAAATGAACTGCCATTAGGGTGAATGGAACATCACAGACAATAGAGATAACACTGCCGGTCCAAGAAAATTACAACTGAAATTAAGGCAAATCCATCAAAATATGACACAAAAGAGAGGGGTAATAACACAGTGCAAATACAGCCACTCTAATACGTGTTTTTCCACTGCATAAAATACACAGTAACAGTATTGATCCTTCTGCTTTAATTCTAATGAGAGAGAACAGGCACTAATGGATTTTCAAAATCTGGGCCAAAGCAGCGTACTTGTCATTTGGACTAGCAAGATGCTCTCAGTGCTTCAAACGTGCCATAAACCCACAGAACAAACCCCATCCATGCAGTGCAAGCAAGCCCATCTTCCTTATGGGAGCAGAGCTCCCTCTTCACAACGGGAAGGGCTGCGTAATAAACCTGTCACAGTGTGTAATACACTGAAAAGGATTGTGCGCCTCGTGGTGTGGTAAATTGTAGAGTTCACATTGCCTAGCTTTAAAATAAAAATGAAAACAAGGATAAAAGATACTTCCCTCCATTGTTTCAATTTTATGTGCAAACTCTATGGCAGAAATACGTGCGCATTTGGCATTGAGGCTTAATTCTCCACTTCTGCAGCTTGGTCCCAGTCTGATCTTTATTTTAATGTAAATAAACGAGGCATCAGTTTTATCTCCTCCTCTCTCAGCAGTAACAATAAACCAGAGAAATCACTACTTCATTTCCAGGATCTAATGTGCAGCTGGGAGACTTCACAGGGATGGGTCTATGGGTCTGCTGGCCCTCGGAATCTATGCTCAAACCTTGCACCTTGCACCCAACTCCATAAAGCACAGGAAGAAGTACCTTGACCCAGACAACTTCCCTGACCAGGTGGATAGACAGAAGTTTTAAAAAAGAAGAGGAAAAAGGACACACTGCCCTACCAAAAAGAAAGGGCAAGAGCTTAAGTCTTGGGTGCCCCTTTCCTCAGAAGGGCAGCAAGCAGGAGGGTGGCTGGAGGGCCACACTATAAGTCATGGAAAGCACCTTTTAATGCCAGAGTGCTTTCCAGCTCAGTTTTGAAACCCATGTTTTCTTGATCCGTTTACTGAAATTAGATTAGGAACCATAAGGAGTTTACCCAGAGGTCTGATATAGGACTAATATTTTTTAATAGTAATTAACATTTGATTTACGGTGTTCCAGGGAACATTTCCCAAGTACCTTGAAACAAAAACTGTACAAGTGGCTTTAATTGGGGCCATGCTACAGTCACACAGACATGATGACTTGCATCAGAGCAAAATCTGACAGGACAGCATGTGATCAAAGGTAACGCATATAGGATCACCAACGGCCCTGGAGTAACAGCCAGGCTCACTCATGGGCTCTGCAGCCACCGAGGGTAGCAAGAGTAGTTCAAGAGGCTTACAAACAACAACAGGCACTGGGCCCAGCAGCGGTCACGGCATCTGTGGCACCCCAGGCTCGCATGTTTTTTCTTTCTCCAAATGTTAGAAGGTGAAAAATGAATCAGACGTTGCCTGTGACGTTGATGGGAGAGCATTAGAACAGCCTGGGGGGCTGCTTTAATGCCCTCGTGTTGACGTCGGGCCCAGGTAGCAGCAGCCAGGGAAAGCACTGATGGCAACGTGGTGCAGTCGGGTGTGGTGAGGCCAGCCATGGCTCCAAGCTCACTGAGCTGCTCCGAGCTGCCGACTCACCATGGCCTCATCTCCCACAACTGCGTGCCTGAGGCAGTCACACTCCCGCTGCCATCTGCCCCTTCACAAGGATGTTGATCAAATCTATTCAGCCAGCCGTTTCCACAAACGTACATTGGAACCCTCTCCATCCCCCAGACTCAGCCAAAACCAGCCAGTGTTGTCAAAGGTTACATGATAAGAGCTCTCCAAAAAAGACCATGCATAATTACACAAGGCTTGTTTCTTTTAGAAAGCCAGGCAGGCTCCCAGATGAAGTCAGTAACTTCCCCAGGGACTTCATAGTCGTTCTCAGTCTCCCCCTAGAGCAGAGATACCCACAGCCATTCTATACAGAGGGTTTCTTTCAGCAGCAGCAGAATCACTGGATGGTTTGAGCTGGAAAGGTCCTAGTAAGGCCATATAGTTCCAACTCCCTGCCATGGGCAGGGATATCTCCCACCAGATCAGGCTGACCAAAATCCAATCCAGCCCCTGGCCTTGAGCTCCTGCAGGGACGGGGCAACTTTTTTCTGGGCAGCCTGTGCCGATACCTCACCATCCTCTTAGTAAAGTATTTCTTCCTTCTATCTAATTTAAACCATGCTGTTTTCATTTTAAAACACCATTACCCTTTATCCTGTCACAGTTTTTCCAACAGGCTCCTTTGGGTATGGGAAGGTTGCAGTGAGGTCTCCCCAGAGCCTTCTCTCCTCCAGGCTAAACAACCCCAGCTCTCTCAGCCCCTCTTCACAGCAGGAATGCTCCAGCCTCCTGAACACCCTCCACATCAGTAACTACACACCACTTTGATGAAAAACTACAAACACAAAATTTTCTATTCTTTTTTAGCAGTTTTATTCATCATCATACTGTGGTGGCAAAAAGTAAAGACTCCACCCTTAACCATCTCCAAACATGCAGGGATGTCTCAACTAATGCTCCAAACAGCCTTAGATTTCATCGCTGATAAGAGGTCTCCAGGAAACAGCTGTTCACAGCAGTACTTGTAATATTGACCTGAAACAGGAGAATATTCTGTAGCTGTTTTGCTTTATCTGCGACCTGAAGCAGGTTCAGTGAAATGGCATTTCACTGCCACAGTAAAATCACATCACATGCAGAAAGGAGTACGGCAGCATGCATTCACAGCATCACCAGTGAGACCAGGAGCTGTTGGGTCCTCCCTGCTCCTTCCAGCAGTCAGGGTGACACGAGGTGGCCTTCAGAGGGGACCGTGTCTCAGTGGTGACCACCAGGTGGCAATCACGACACAGAAACGCACCCCCTCCCCAAGGGGACCTCCAGGGGCTGCCGGGTTTCCTGCTAGGCAGGTGACCACTCTTGGTTGACCAGTGCCACCAGCAGGCCCTCAGCTGGGCCATCCCAGTGTGGTCCCCAGGAAGATCAGAACATCCTGTGAACTCCAAACACAGCACCAAGCTTCCCAAGGGAAAAGGAAAGCTGATGAAGGTGCACAACCAGCCTGCAGGAGTTCAACAGCATGACAAAAAGTGGCTGAAAACACATAAGATATCCAGAAGAAATTACTGACAACCTCACAGGGAGTTTTTTCCTTGTACTTCCAGCAGACTTGCGTGGTGCATTAAGAAGATCTACAGGTCTTCTGTCCAGACATCTTCAGAACGATGGCAGTTCTGCCAAAGGCGTATCATGAAGTCTGTGGACAGAAGGGGTGCACTGCCTCAGCAGGGACTATGCCTAGAGCTATGAGCAGCTTGTTTCCTCAACTCCCTTAGAGCAGGCTGTGGTGGAAAGAAGTATCTGAGGCCAAGCAGCATGACAGTGCCACAAGAGCAGGAAGGAAAACCTGACTGTTAGCTGTAAAACTCTATATAGCTGTAAAACTAATGGCCCCACATTAGCTGAGCCTGTGTTAAAGAAGATACAGACACAGAAGGATGTAGTGACAAGTCTCCAGTCAACAAAACCAAGGTTGGACATTCAGCTTCCTTTACTAGTCACCTGGCCAAGCAAGTTCAGAAAACCAAGCGTGCAGTGAGTTGCTGCTCAGCTGCTCATCTCTTTCAGGTGCAGGCTCAGCTAGCAAGATAGCCAGCTTATCAACATGCTCCAAAAGAAACAGGAACTTTTGGGACTTTCAAGAGGTTTCCTTGAATTGCACTCTCTAAGCAAACATGTATTTATAGTTAAAAACAAAATGGGTCACAAGGTTTTACGCTCCCATCTCCACAAGGAACTTAATGAAGTGCAACTGAGTCGCAGAGGAAACGATTATGTATGAAGACAATCGTGGAAGTTTTCTTTCCTGACAACACCCTTTACACATCTTGGAAACTACCAAAATATCCAGATGAGAATATGCAATGCTGTCAGAAGCACAATTAAAGAAAAATGCATTAGCCCCCTCCCAAAAAAAGACGTCAGCCCATCCTCCTAATTAGTTTTGGTTGTTTGGGACACGATACCAAGCAGCACAATCACCCTCCAGTCTTTTCTCTGTTGGAGTCAAAGACAAAAAAAAGCTTTCCTGCCAACAAGCAACTTAGTCATAGTGAAGTTCAAAGGGAGGCCACTTCAGTTCACACACAACAGTTTAGCATTAAAATACAGAGTGACCCAACTGCTCATGTGTCTCTCAAGAAGCACATCTGAAACTTGCTGTTACAAAGCAGCCATAACTGATAATAAACTTTGGAAAATAGAAAAAAATCCACAGGGCAAAAGGGACTTCAGTTGCTTTTAGTTTTAGGGCTGACAGGTCTGTGCCAGCACATTTCAGAACAAAAGTTTTGATGCAAGTTTTCAGTTTTACAAGGAGTTTGAGCTGAGAACTCTAAAAACATCCCAGTGCTCCATCAGAACAGGTTTGCAAGAGGAAGAGAAAGTGGCTTTATGCCCACCCAACTCCCACTATTGTACATATTCCAGACTACATCCAGATCCCAATCACCTTTAACATTTGGCCACGTCGTTTCCATGTGTCAAAGCTACCTACTCTACATTACCAACTAAATGAGGACTTCTCCATTTTTCCCAAGATGACTGAACAGATTTATCAGTGCCCACCACTACTTATTAAGGCCCACTCAATAGGAAACAGTGTGGTTGCTCCAGGTGGGTGCTTAGTGCACTGCAGCAGTTCCCAAGAAAAAACAAAAATGCTAAGGACTACAAGGTCTTCACCAGGGAGAGGTAAGATGAACTTGCAGTCTGGATCCAGCTCTGCACAGACCATGTGAACAACACTGCCTTAAAATCTTCACAATAACACCTCTGATTTGAACTCTGGGCAGCAATGGCCTTACAGTGCCTCCTAAAAAGCACAGTGTAACATCAATCTCATGTTTCAAATGTCAATGAATCCTTTTGTGATTTCTAGCATTCTTCCCTGAAGCAATGCAACTTTAAATATCGCAACAGTTGTGACTTCTTTCTACTTAAAAGAAAACCAAAGACGAGCCCCACAGCTACTGACCTTCATCCTCTGGCAGAAGTGAATTTGCTTACACACTTTGCACTTTTCTTACATTGGTAGATAACAGGCTGAAAGATGTCCAGTCTAGCACCCTGCAGTGCTTGTGCTGGTCAGGCTATGGACCCATGTGTGTTCTCTCTAGACTGTAAGCTATTTGAGCAAGGACTGCACACTCATTAATGCTGTGATATCTCAGCAAGTCAGAGCAAGCACCAAAAGACATTAATATTATATTGCCATGAGAGATAACTGGCAGTGAGCAGTCGTTAGCCTCATCTGAGTTTCTCCACTAGGCCATAGGAGGTATGCAAGGCAAGTATCTTGTTAATCACAGAATCACCTGAGTTGGAAGGGACCTCAAGGATCATGAATCTCCAACCTCCCTTCAACAGACAGGGCCATCAACCTCCACACTGAATACATGACCAGGCTGTTCAGGATCCCATCCAACCCAGCCTTGGTCACCTCCAGGGATGAGGCATCCACAACCTCCCTGGGCAGATAACAGATTCACATCCTTATTGCATACATCAAAATAAGTGAATCTCATTTATCTCTGCTTTCAATAGCAGCCACATACCCTGATGCAAAGTTGCTGTCTTCTTTCCAATCCACTATGCGACAAATGAAGAGCATATTTGAATAGTCCTCGGGTCTGGCCACAAAGTCTGAGGGGCAATCAGCCAAAGACACGTAGGCCCTGGGCACTCTGTGGTCCACAGGTGAGAACATGGCACACTTCTTGAAGAGCTCACTGTTCTTGTCTGCCAGAAGCTTGATGAAGCCTGTAGCTGCTCGAGAATGCTTCTTTTCCAAAATATAAACCACCTGCAAGAGGCAAGGTTTTCTATAGTCAATACCTTCAGATAAACTTATTTTCTGCAGCAGAATAGGGGTACGCAGAGGCTCAGCAGAATACCTTGGAAAATCACAACGCCTACATCCTATATTTTCGTATGCATATGTTTTTGTGTGCATTTTCAAACTGAACACCTATTTACAGTGTATTTTCCTTGCCATCTTGCTGATGGCTATAGATGAGCTATGTGCCTTCCAAGTGCTAGCTCTCTACAGTGATTTTCTTGATTACAGAACAAAACCAGACATGAAGCAGATGCTTCCAAATGCAGGGAATTAGCCACAACATACAAGCAACTCCTGTTAGATCTTTCATTTGTATCCTCGGCCTGCGATTTTGACATTCAGTGCAGAACAGGCCAGTTCAAAAACGGTGCCTCTGGCAGATCCAATGCTAACCACAGGAAAGGATGTGCTGTGGGGAATTTGGCAGTTCTCTCCTCTCTGTGCTTTCTGAAGTTAGGGGTTATTTTACCTTTATACAAGACTGCTTTGAAAAGAATAATAAATTACAATATCATTAAATAATTGTTCCAGAGAGGTGTTCATCCAGGCTGTATTTTTGTAGACAATAATAAATCAACTGGATAACAGAAATACTATAGCTGATTTCCTAAACTTATACAGACGAGTCCTTCCTGAAGGTTTCAGAAGCTGCACCTCTGTGTGATTCTGAACGCTGCAACTGCCACGCTGGAGGAGACCAGTGGGCAGCACAGCCCAGAACGGGGACCAGAATGAGAGGCTGCACAGGAAAGCACAAGACGTGGAAAAGACCTGACCCAGCCTGTCCCACCAGTCTCTTGACATCCGAAGATTGGCTCAAGTCTTGAACCAACAGCACTAACAGCCCTTCCAAAGTCTTTAAGTATTAATTCTGACAACTCTGGATATTCTGACACACATACTAGTATCCAATTCTTTTTTTTTTTTTTTTCTGATTCTTGTTAAATAATTTTGCCTAACAAAGAAAGGGAATTTAAACTAGCATAATTGGAAAAAATAACAAAACACTTGAGTTTTATCAGATCGGACAATTACTCTCTTTGAAACAGGGAATGTTTATTCAAAGATCAACAAATGGAGGCTAGAGGGAAGCCAATGCTGGTCCTCCTTCAGCCTCTGGAAGCACACTCATGCTGCCACTTTCTATGGACTTACCTTAGCTGTCCTCTGAAGGAACTTATCTGGGAGGAGCCTGGGATCGTTCACCTTGGGTACCTCCTCTGGTTTTGTTCTGTGCACAGCACCCATCCCACCAGCTTTCACTGCAACAAACGAGAAACACAGCTGCATGTTTCCATCAAAATACAATGTGAGGTGCATGAATTAGACTTATCTGAAAGGAGTGCTGATGCATCTGAAAGTGCTTGCATAGCCAAGTATTAAGCAACTTTATTTCTCCAGACTACAAAAGAAAGCAGGTATATGCTCACTTACCATGGAGATCTGCTGAAAAACAACAAAAGTCAAAACAAATCCAAACTTTACAAGTACAGTTTTATCAGCCATAATAAACAAAATGGTGCAAAACACACTATTTCTTAAATACTAAGAAATACATTAATTTCCTGGCACTACTTAGTTGGAGTCATTAACATTATATAAACAGTCCTTTAAGTACATACATTCATTTAATATTTAATTTCCTTAACAAATGTTATGCAAGGTTATAAAACACATGTTTATCTTAGACATTGAAACCACATCTACTAAGCTGACCCCTCTTCGGCTGCAGACCAGGATTATTAAAGAGCCTTATGAAAGTAATTGCTGCGTATGACAAACAGCCACGCTCCTTCCCCTTGAAACTCCTTCACCAGATGCCAAGAGTATTTAAATCAACTGACAGCTAAATTCCAGTTCACAATTTTCACAATGAAAATATCTGTTACAGGCAGCAGGCACGCCAATGCTTTTTGTATTTACAAACAGCCAACGCAATCCTTGCCATCGAGACGGCTTGGAGCAGCGCCCTGTGAGCCAAATGGCTGCTGAGAGCCCGTGGCTACTGGTCTGACAGCAGCTTTAGGACGTGGTTGTTGTCTGGAGGAGGCTCGGGAGAGACCTTATTGCTCTCTGCAACTCCCTGGAAAGAGGTTGTGGCGAGGTGGGGTTCAGCCTCTTCTTGCATGTAACAGCGATAGGATGACAGAGAATGGCCTCAGGTTGTGCCAGGGGACATTCAGCTTGGATATTTGGGAAAAATGCTTCCCATAAAGAGTGGTGATGCACTGGCACAGGCTGCCCAGGGAGCGGTGGAGTCACCGTTCCTGCAGTGTTCAAGAACCATGAGAACGTGGCACTGAGACGTGGTCAGTGGGCAGCATTGGTGGTAGTTGTATTACATGATCCTAGATGATCCTACAGGTCTTTTCCAACCGTAGTGACTCTATGATTCTCCCTCACTCTTGCTGGATGAACTCGGGTTTGCCACAACAAGGGTTACTGAGGGATAAATCCCCCATGGAACCTCACGGTTATGAACAAGTTGGGAAAAAACCTGCTGGGATCATTATACACAGTTTAAAAACTGGAGATACACACCTCATTGCTTTTCTCCTCTAAGATCACTGTCAGCTAGAGGCTGGACCAGGAAATTGGTCAGCAAAGAATGAAAGCAAGGAGCCATTCTTAAAAATTTTCAAGCCATCAGTTAATAGGAAAGGGTTTATGGTGTGCCAACCGTAAAGACAACTTGGACAAAGAACGGGACGGTCCGAGACAAGGAAAAATTGGCAGGCAGGGAGGGCAAGGGGAGCTTGGTAGCCTTCCAAGGCCAGCCGTGCAGGCACACCTGACGCAAGCTCAGTGCTTTGCTGGAGTGAACTCTGCCACCACACAGCACATGCTGGATGGAAGAGGAACCAGACCTACACGTGTCTGGAAGAAGCAAGATTTGCACTCACTGCTTTCCCAGCATAGCAGAATGACAGCACTGACCTGAGGCACATCAGACAAGAATGAGAAGAGCACCATGCTCGACGAATACGTCCCTATTAACACTGACTTATTTCCACTTTTCCTTCCAATTTCTCTAAAAAGCTGCTTGCATTTTTTCACAAAAGCAGGAAGAAAAGGAGCCAGCAGCAGCGTCCTTGGAAGGTATCACATGCACACATAGAAAAGCACAGAACCACCAGCAGGGGCTGTCACTTAGAGCCCAGCAAATGGATCACCAGCAGGTCCTTCACCTGGGACAAAGAACGGGCAGGACTGCTGTATTTCTGCCTATGCAAACCCAGGACAGGTACCAGAAGGCAAATGAAGTCCCACTCTGACACATGGCAGAGCCTGCCTCTTGCCTTCACAGCCAAAATCAACCAGGGGCCTTTGGCTGGCTGGAGAATACCTCCTTCCTCAGGGGTCTCTCCAGTTACAGCAGCCCTCCCAAAAAATCCTGGAGTTAGTAGAAACTCCATCAGAAGGAGGGTCAGATCTGCAACATTAACAGAAAAAAAGAAGAAAGTAAATCCCAGACATCTACTTATTCCTCCCACCATTCTCTAGTATCTAAAAGGCCAGCACATACATTCACTGTTGGACAACACTCTTGAAACCAAGGACAGGAAAACAGATGCACAAGAAGCTCTGTACTCTTGGGGCTAAAAGATGTGGACTTTTTGATAGCTCATAGCTGCTTCCTTTGAAGTTAACATTCTGCTGATAACAGGGCTACACCTAATGCTCAAAGGTCTACAGCAGCAGCACAGCTTCCTTACAACAAAGGCAGTGAGAAATCTGTCACCCGAGTCCCCTAAACACAGTCCAACAGTACTGCACATCTGCCTTCATAGAATCACACAGGTTGGAAAAGACTTCTAGGATCATCTAGTCCAACCATCCACCTACCACCAGCACTGCCCACATCCCTCAGTGCCACATCTCTATGCTTCTTGAAGACCTCCAGGGATGGTGACCCTGCCACCTCCCTGGGCAGCCTGTGCCAATGCATCACCACTCTTCCTGAGAAGTACTTTTCCCAAATACCCAACCTGAACTTGCCCTGGCACACCTTGAGGCCATTCTTTCTATTCACTGTCTCTCTATTGTCTTTCTATTCATTGAAGCTGGAATTTGATGGGTGGGTGGAGAGAGGAACCGGGGCTCCTGCAGAAGCTGGTGGTCTAGAAGATCTGAGCTGGGAGACCGCTCACAGAGCGAAGCAGAGCCACAGAGGCAATTCTAAAGGAGAGTTAACTTGTGAGAGAAGCAGATTTTTGAGCAGGGGAGGTGGGAAGAAACTCCTTGCATTATGCCAAACTGAAAATGAATTATTCTGACCCCTTTACTGTAGTGGTTATCCAATGACCATTCAATATTTCCACCCTGGGCAAAGACATGTTTTCTGAGAAAGATTTACTATGTTAGCTTGGGCAATACTTCATAAGCTTATCTTACAGTGAAAACACACTTCAGCAACTAGGATCCAGTGAAACTGCATTATAATCTCAGTGTTTTCCTTTCAGCGATTATCTGACAAACCAAAACTGTAACAGTCTTACTTTAAAAAAATACATATTAGGCACTAGATACAAAAAGCAAGTCAAATTAGTTATGTTATTACCAAAAAAATTGATCCAGGACGTTGTGGAATTTGCCTCCCTCTGTCACAGATGGATGGAGGCAGCTTCAGAGCACAGTCAGATCTGCCTGACAGCATTCCTAGCTCAAACTTTTCCCTTTTTTTTTTTAAGCTCCCCCAAATTTCCTTCTACAATTCAATTACCAGGCATTAAGACATGGCCAAAGTGGACCAAAAGTCATCAGACTAGAGTTCTGATTACTTGTGACAGATCCAAAGTTATTTTCACTATGGTCACTGTGGAAATTTGCAAT
This sequence comes from Lagopus muta, assembly GCF_023343835.1. Taxonomy (NCBI): domain Eukaryota; kingdom Metazoa; phylum Chordata; class Aves; order Galliformes; family Phasianidae; genus Lagopus; species Lagopus muta. The sequence continues at coordinate 8,534,163 of NC_064441.1, forward strand.
TCTGTCCAAAAAGAATACAATTAAAGATGCAATATCCACTTGCAAATGAAAATATATCACAGTTTCAGATCTCAAAAACAACTCACTGGAAAAAAAGAAAAGTCTTCTCTCTCTGGATGGAAAGAAACAAGTTTTTAAAGAAATATAGTTTAATATTTGCTACTTCAGCTAGAAGAACCATCTGCTTGAGAAGTTAGCTGGCTTACATGGGCATACCTACACAGCTCACCAGAAGGCATCCGTGGTAGGAAGCTTGTAAAAAATGAAAATGGGACTCTTCAGTTTGGTGCTCAGGTAGCAGAACATCTGTAAGCTTTCCAAGAGCAAAGCTTATTACTTCCTAACCGAGTGGCAAAATTCAGCTTTTCTGCTGTCTGTTTCAATAAGCAGTTTTCGGCTTATTTTGTTTTAGTGCCACAAAACAGGGAAATCGATGTTTAAAAAAGAACACACAGTTGATGATAAATATCACCTCAAGGGCTGTGTGCTGCTCCACGCTGAAACGACGCCGTTTTGGAAGTTCTGCCCACTAACAAGAGACACGTGGAAAGGGAAACTCCCCGAAACCAAAATCGAGTACATTTAAATGCATGCACACATGCTGGATCACAGCCATTGTGCTCTGATCCTAATGTCAGGGATAACAGATAAGGGATAAGAAAGAAGCACATTTCTGCTAATGGTGCTGCACGGTTCTTCACATTCAGTCACTGGTGCTCATTTGCACGGAGCGGGTTTCTACTCCAGAATGCAAAACCACTGGTACTAAGCAATACTTCACATCCATACCTGGTCTTACACATCACCAAGTAAACCAAAATGCAATTTTTTGAGGGTCATAGGAATCTGGTTTCTTAGAAAGATCTGTTCCTGGTCAAACAATTTCAGCTTCTAGAAACTTGTTTTGGTTCCTAGAGAGGTAGACAACATAATTTGATGTGAAATCCAGTCACTACTTGGGCGGTGAAAGGGCCAATTCACTTGTCACCAGACACAATCCAGAACTAGAACTTACATTAAATAAGCTACGAGTCTTGCTTGGGAAAAAGCCACACAAGAAGCAACATTTTGCAAGTATTTATACCTACACACATAGAGCTTTCCACTTGTGATGGAGGGAGCACACAGCTGGCTGTGACAACACTGCTAAGATGACAGCTTTGGAATTCAACAAGTGCAGCTTGTCCAAATTCAGCCTAACTGCTGTGTGCAATGTGGGAAGGCTGTGCAGGTATAAAAGAAAAGCAGCTTTGAAACACACAGCACTCCTGAGCTGCCTCACTGCAGAGCAGTGTGGCAACAGAACATAAGTAACTTCCCAGAGATGCTGGTTTTGAACACCCTAAGCAGACTCATCCTGCCACAGCCATTCGTGTCTGAACACCTGGATTCAAACATCTGCATATCCAATGGCATGCTGACCTGGAGACTCAGATAATGACCAAGGAGGTTTATGAAGATGCACACAAATGGGAGGAGACCCTCAGAGAGGGAAAGGAAGGGCATAATAACAGATATGTACAGCAAAAAAAACGACCATCTGCAATAACACAGAGCAAAGGCAACGTGGAGACGTGAGTACAGCCAGCTTCCTTACACACACAGCTCAGCCAAGCACAGCCATCTACTTGTATTTAGCCACCTCCATGAGAAAGGAGAGTGGAGATGGCAGAATGATGAGATAGAAGTGTCAGTGCTCCTTAGAACCCTCTAAGCCTGATCAACAAACATTCAACGTCCTTTTGGAAAGCTGCCATCTCACCCAAGAGATCAAACTGTGTCTCTCTCAGTAGCCACACAACATTACTGCAACCACAGCGCTGGTAATCAGACCTCAGACCCTTTTCCATCCTTGAGAAGCTGCCAGTCAACAGGGGGGCTGGAAGCTCTATTGCAACAGAATTAAATCTCCAAAAACTCAGGCAGTGCGACAGTCTACAGAAATACAGTTTTATTACATTAACAACAAGGAAAATTAAAATGTTACAAAAACATTTCCATTAACTATTTTGCCTACTTAATGTTCTTCCTTCCTGTACGTGCATTTGTTCCCAAAGCCTGTGTGTCCAATTTTACAATTGCATGGAAAATATGTTAACTAAATGAACCCTAATCTGATTCATCCTGGAAATCACACTGCTAACAATGACCATACTCTAATATGTTTATCTTCACACCCTCCATTCAGTTGCAATACCATAACCTCTCCTTTTTCTTGACCTAGACTCCTAACTCAAAGGAGAAACACAGGTGAATTCAGGAACATATGGTAATACGCTGAACTTAATCTAATTCCCATTAACTAACTGCCAAAGTAATTTTTTTTTTCTTTGTTTAAGAAGTCATTTGGGGGTCAAGATAACTTACTGGGAAAGAACAGCATAAGAAGCTTCCGCAACATTAACTTCCACTGCAGGCATCAGCTGTGCAACAGAAGAACAACAGAGGCTTAGCCAGTCTGTAGCATTCATTCAATGCTACTTTAAAGCCCACTTTGTCCAACACCAGTTGAACACGTTTAAGTTGCTGTACTGTTTACTCTTCAAGACATCTATGCTCTTGTATACAAAAAGTTACAGCAACAACCAGAAGAACTAGATCCAGAGACCTGCAAATGTGAACTTATGATGAACGAATACAGAGCTGAGTCGAGCAGCTGAAATGGCTCCAGCTCCTCTGCTGGTTTTCCAGGCTTCAAGCAGAGTGAAACCGATCTGATTTTTGACAGTTCCACCTCAAGGATTTCTATTAAAAGCCGTGTAACTGAGAAGATTTCCTGGTGAGCTTTCACTCTGTTGCGGCCTAGAAATGTTCAGAGCTATGCAGTGGAGACGATCCATCTCCAGAAAGCTGCAGGCTAGGAAAGAACCATGAAGGCTCCTTACCAGTACTCAGAACAAACAGGAGCCTCTGAAGAAGAGAGAGGAACATTTATTCCTTCCAGCAGCCAGTGAGGTTGGTGGGCTCCAAATTTGTCACAGACTTAATGTCAGCTAAACTAAAAGAATGGGACCTGAGCAGAGCGGAGGGACGAGCACATTGTCCAGATTCTCATCACCACCACCCTTCCCTACCAGGGGCCTTGGCCAAGCAGGGAAATGGGAATATTGCTCTAAGCTCTGCCTATGCCAATATGAGACACTGCTGACTGCAGAAGGGCTCCAGGTGAGCATAGAAGCACCCACTCACATGAAAGAAAAAAAGAGAAGACTCACAGAAGCTCTGGAGAGTTGCAGAAGTGCAAACCAAACCTAAGATCATGGATACATTTTTCCTCTTTGTGAGAAGGATCCAAAAGTCTTTCTGAGCCCTGACTGTAGAGCAGAACCTCAAGCAAAAAATGCATTACTGCATGGCCATAATGCAAAGGTACCAAACGTCACTGCTCCTATTGAACCAAGCAACCCCAAGGTATTCAGTAACATCCTGTGGTCAGCAGTATGGACACTAAGCAATTTTAGGTGATAATTGCTGACCTCACCAAGTTTATTAGAGACTGAGATAGTCACATCTGACTTGAAAAGAGATGGACCAGAGTCCACCTGACTGATGTTGAACAGGCAGGGAGACAGGACTAAGCTGTGCAGCACCTCTAGCCCAAATTCCGCTGACTCTACCTATTAACCATCAGCTATTTGTTTCAATTTTCCATCCCACAAGTGGCTGAGTTGGTTGTCAGTTTACTCTGCCCGTAAGCGAGCTATTTCTATTCAAACTTCATGACGTCAAGGCAGTGAGCAAACCTCTCACACATTTAAACTCTGATCCGCAGCAGCGTAGGTGTAAGGGGAAATCCTGAACAAACACAGCTATCTGATTGCCGCCAGGGCAGGCAGTCCACCGACCTAATTACCTCTGTGAGCCACGCTGTGGGAAGCAGGATATTCTGCCTATCTGGGAAAGTAAGATCTCTCATGAGAAGAGCTGAGAAAAGCCAAGCAAACTAGTTTGACCAAGATAGCTCTTGGCATAGTGACACGGCTTTACAAACTTTTATTTGAACATCCTTTCACAAAGAAAGGCTGAAGCATTTTATGAGCACAGCTGCCACTCTCACAAGTAGTTGCTACTGTTGCACAGCTACTTTATCAGAGCAAAACGATACCTATATTTAACAAGAGACAGCTCACATTTGTATAAACTCAGGTGACACACAAGCCTGTGTGAGGATACACCATTGTAAGGTATTCTGCACAGAACATCTTGCCTTTTTTCCTAGGCTGGGAGGATTCAGAAAAAAAAATCTATTTTTTATTACATATTGACATGCAGTGTAAGGAAAATCCTTTTACAGCAGTGATAAGTCACAGAAGTAACATATTCCAACTCAGTAATAACGATACAAGTTACACCACCTCTGTTCCAGTAGTGAATGCGAATGACGATTGAGGAAAAGAATTAGAGATCTGGCAAAGGTCGTACCCACTGGTGGATGACTTCTTTGCATAGCAGTGACACAGAGTAACCCTGAGAACTCAGGGTAAAACGGTGAGGATTTACCAAGCGCTATGGAGAATTAATCTTTTCTCTGCACGCAGTATTGCTCAGAGTAGCGCCAGGATACTATGCCTTGTCTTTGCCTGCGTTCCAAGAGGACATAGATGAAATCCTGGAGGGCTCAAAGCCACCAGTGAGTGAACTGAGAGGCTTTCTTCAGATTGGACACTCACAGTGCTAATTTGTACAGTCCTCACAAGGAAAGAACAGAAAGTTTGTTCAGCGTGTAGAAATATTTGTGCCCTGGAAATACAGCTGAAAGCGCAGGAGGAAAGGAGAAAAGGGATTCCAACTTTACTAAAATAGACCCACATCCAGTGACCAGCACTTAACATTAAGAAGATCTAACTTTGGAACAAGATCGTGTTGCTCTTCGTGTGGAACAGCTTGCTGGAGAGGAAAAGGGCTCATCACTTCCCAAACCAGAGACCTTTCTGAAGACAATCTTTAACCCAACTGCTCGGCAAAGCAGAACAAACTCGCCTGATCAAAACAGCTTCTGGTACAGTGATGTCAGTGACAAGCTTTTATGTAAAGATCCTTGAGAGCACTTCTATGAGTATGAAACTTTCAGAAATTATATAGGCTGAGAATTAGGCTCAACATAATTGTCTCTTTCATTGTCTCTTTCATACTGCAGACTTCTTTCTTGTTTATCCCATCCTTTTTCGGCACCCTTTAAGCCCTGCAGAAGCACAGAAATCCCAGTGTACAACTTCAGGAAATTCAGCCTGCTCAGACCTGGGCCACAATCAGTGTGCACAAAGTTTCATGCTTCAGAGCTTCTGACAGCAAGGTCCAACCCAAAATTATTCATGCCGGTGCACAAGTGGAAATGAAGGGAGGATTGTGCTCTGAAGAACAAAGCCACAAGGAGAGATGGGAAACAGGCCAGGGCAGAAAGGGCATCACATCAGCCCATACTCCCAGCATGAACCAGAGTGCTCTTATTTGAATGACTCATCTACTTTTATTCTTCCTGGTTCATCCTGATTAGCAGCAGCAGAACAAATACACCAAAGACACTGCATAATTCTACTCCATCAGAAAGGACAAAAGTCATCTTGCAACTGAGAGTCAGTTATCTACAAAGCCTGTGTATGTGCACAGAGAGTTAAGCATTGCCCAGCAATGTCTAGAGCAACTTTGGCTTTGTTGTTTTCCCCTAGATCTTTTTACCCCCCAACCCAGAGTAAGCAGGGTTTGCTTTTTATTATGGTAGCTATGGACAATTCCATTTGCTGCAGGCCCACCCTGCCTTCCAGTGCTGCTGCCTTGTTCCACTGGAAGGCCCTAGCAAGTGCAAACTTCTAAATTCTAAATTTTGCTTTGAAAAAGTGCACGTTTGGTCCTTTTAAAAAAGCATTTTGAGCCACACCTGGCTGTCCTGAGGGCAGAATTTGGCAGTGTCTCTTCTTTTTTCAGGACAATTATCACTGATGCTAGAATAACTACAGCTGTTTTCCAGGCAAGACTTAAAATGTGTACATGTGATGATATGAGAAATTGCATGGAGGACAGGAAACAAGCCAAAGTAATCATTAGCTGCTCAAAAACACCTTCAGAAAAAGCAGCATCGTAAACTTTATATGCATGAAAAAAGGAGGGCATTAAATAGCAGAGGAAGAAAGTGGAGAAAAATCCATATGGGTTGTATTGCCAAAGAAGCTGAAACAGCTATTAAGAGAGTTGATAGCAAAATAAACTCAGCAGAAATCTAACCAGCATAATCACACCAACCACGGGGCCTGAGGATGAACAAGGAAAAGACCGTGAAAAAAGAAGAAAACCACAGTGGAGAAATAGGCTGGGTTTCCACCATGTAGACAACACTGTGCTCTAACATTTGTCCTACAAACACTATCCAAAGATAGAACTGAATGGCAAAACTCCCTCAGATTTTTAAGAGACAACCTGAAGCCTCCAACAGCAGTCACTCCAGGGCACCTTGAGAACTGTGACACACCAAGAAAAATAATTCCCGTTGTGCTTTTACACCCAAGCCTACTTACACAGGTGAAATAAAATACTGGCTCAAGTCTATACTTATTTTAGGTACTGGTCCCAAACGAGACTGTTTCTGACTTTTAAACTGCCATTGCTATTAAAAGCAAGACCAGAAACTCAACAGACACGTGACTCAGGATTACATCAGGAAATGAGAATTGCCAAGTCAAAGCGGCAGCTTGACAGCATACAACTTTAACATGGGGTCCAAGATTTCAAAAAGATGGCGTCAATTGCCAGCTACACAAAACAGCTGTGGACAATACAAGTAACTCCCAACACACAACTTACACTGGAAAGCAATGGAACAAGACGGAAGTTGGTTCACATAATTTGGCAGTAAATGAAAGCCAGAGGAAGTACCAGAAGGAAACAGCATCATGAACTGGTGGGGTGGCAACTCCAGTCGCGAGCTGAAACCAGTGTTTTGTCATAAAACCTGCAACACTTCTACATAAATGCTATTTCCATTGCTATTAACAGATGGGTGTGAGAAATGGAAACCTACCAACAGCATAAGCAGAGGTCTGCGCACCTCCAAAAGCAGGAAAATATCAGGAAAATGCAAAGTATTAAATAGAATAGCTTTACAACAACCACCAAGATTTGTCAGAGACCAACAACTACTTATAACCTAAGTTGCTGCACCAATTGTCAGAATCCTTTCGACACACAGCTCTTCAGAAGAAGAAATCTTCAGAGATTCAGTACCAGAAAGTGCATGCAAAGAACAGCATGGAATAGTCTGGGACAGGGGAGCCTATTTTATTTTGCCCTAGGCAACATTTGATGGTTTGGATGGAATTCAGATTCAGAATAAAATAGGTTTGCCTTCAAAACAGATCACATAATTGGCTTTAGGTTTTAGTGCAATTTTCTTTTTAAATGGACCAAATCTTTAAGTTGCTCATAACTCAACTGTTTGAAAACAGCAACAACCTCACTGCCCCTAAGGAAATATATTCTTATCCCCAGACTGACATACATAGATTGGGCAGCCAAGCTGCGATGAAAACTGCTACAGCAGCAGCTTGAATAAAATAGCAACCAGCCGTCCCCAGACAGCCCTGAGAATTGCAAATCTAAAGGTGTGACTTCTGTTTCACAGATTTGCTTTACATCAATCACAACTACATAAAACCCAGTCCTTAATATCCATTCAGAACTACGAAGGCGGCTCAGCAGAAAGGGATGGAAGCGATAAGGCATTAAGATTTTATGCCTGTACTTTATATCTTGCAACAAAGCGAGGCAACAAAGCAATACTTCAACAGTTTGCTCAAATAAAGGTTTAAATCAGCACTCTGATCTGCTCACCCTTTTCAGCGGTATCCAGGGAAAGTTTCTTGATGTCATGAGCCAACGTGTCCGGCAAGTGGTCTTGTCCATGCTCTGCATCATTATCATCAAACTGAGCTTCGATAATGACATCCGGACCCTCAGCGCCGCCTTTTGCCGCCTCTCGAGGAACACAAGTCCCCAGCATATCCTCAGGGACATCTGATTCATGCGTGGCTTCTGTTTCTTTGTCACTACCATCTGGCTTTATTACCTGGAGGAGCAGGGGATTAAAAACAAGAGGCGAGCTAAATCACTGGACTGAAGAAAGAAAACATTATCTTTCTGTTTTCATGCGCATCCCCGAGGATCTGACAATGAATTGTGGGTGGCTGGTGGCACACTGCAATTGCCATGTAATTAGCCACAGATATTGCACAATCAAAAGTACCACCTCGCTAGGATAAAGATGGGAACAGCATGTATCCAAAACGTACTTAGAGCATAACCATCCGGCTCCTGCCAAGCCTCTAATCAGCTCCCAGAAGTTGGGAGTGAGCACAGCGATGGAGGAGGATGCGGTACAGCTGCAGGAGCTGCTCAGCCATTGTCCACAGACACAGTGCCCACCCAGGGAGCTCCCAGCACATGATTTGGAACGGACTGAAAAAGAACAGAGAGGAGAACACCGTGCCCTGTGACCTGGGGAGGAACTGGACTGTGGCAGCTCAGTAAGGCACCAATGTCTACATTTACTGCAGGCTGCTGCCTTTTTGTTAAAGGCACACCATTATTGCTGCTACCTACACAGATCTCCTAAATAAATTACCACGGGGTATGAATTCAGAGCATTTAACCAGTAACTAACTACCTGGTAGTTCAGACAAGTAACTGGCCACTGCTACAGATTTATCCCTGCTTTGGTACAGCAGTGGCAAATGGGGAGGAGAAACCATACAACGTATGCAGGAACCCTGTCCAGGTAAAGCCAACAACCGACAGGGATGACATCCCTCTTTGTGCACTGCAGGAACTGCTCTGCCTTGGTTACACTGATCAAAACAGTTCGCACCTTGGACAAGTTTGCTTCTAGCATCCTCTGCACAACCAACAGCGAGCTGCAGCCAACCCAACCATGTAACCGACCCAAGCAATCCTGGAGCCCAGATTCAAAGCCGTGTTTAAGTTTCCCTCAAGCTGCAGTACATCAGTGCAAAATTCAGATCAGGGTGGGAAAAGGAATAAACCCACTGGAGGCTGCAGGCACCAAAAGCTGGGGAACCCCATCCCAAAGTCCTCCTGGCACCACTGCTGCTGGTGATCACTGGGCACGACACATGCTGGAGGTGCTCCTCTCCCATCCCCAGTCCCCAAGCAAAGGGACCTCTAAAAATATGGGAAAAAAGCTTCCCTGTAACAGATTTTTGATAATGTGCAGTCATCAGCAAGAAGGCATAAGCAGCCTCAAGAGGTCCTAGCTGGAGACAACCATTCCAAATGAGGAAAAGTACAGTCCAGAAAGCTCCACATTTTTTTGTCCAGTAACTAAAAAGCAAATAGATCAAATCAGACCTATGCAAGCAAGACTTCCAGAACTTTAAATATATAAAGCTACATCCATGCTTCCAAGCAGTACCCGTTTCTTTGTAATCTTTCCACAATATGTAACAGAAAATCAATTTTAAAATGGGGTTGAATTCAAGTCTTAAAAAAAGAAAAAAACCAAAAACCTAAGATGACATTACCCTGAACTCTTGTTACCTTTTGTGACTCTGCTTTCCATCTTTATTTTCTTTTTTTTCTTTAATACGTATATAACTCGTTACCATGGCAGATTCTGAATCAAACATTCAATTGTGGAAAGAAAAAAAGGGGGGAGGGGGCGGAAGGTTTGGCAGAAGGTGGGAAAATTGCCTATTATTAAAGCTGGCTACATTCAGTACACAAAATACTGACACACAATGGTCTGGGCAAGAACAGTCTATTAGATTAGAGAGCTGAGAAGGCTCCACACGCGAGTGATGCTGCCAGTGTGCCTCTCCAAAAAGAAAACTAGTGTCAACAGTAATGTTTGGACCCTGCTATGGTCAGATGCGGATGTGCTCAGCTCTTAAGTTTCAGTTGCACCAGATGTGTGCAAGTGTGCAACTGCAGCAGGAGTTCATTTTCTTCAACCCCTTCACGCTTTGCCTGGGTGGTTTTTTTTTTCTCTTCTTAAGTCATTCTTTGGGAGTGTGGGATGTGTTTTGGGTGCTAAATCACAGATCTTTCTATATCTAATGCAGTTAACAACATCAAATAGATCTGAATGCTAGGAAGAACTCCTCTAAAGATGCAGCACTGACAAGCTTATGCTTGAAGAGTTTATGTTGTGTTAAAGAAAGCGGCAGATACTCATTTCCTTTTAAATGCCATACACTAAAATTAGCATGCTTCCCCCAAGCTAGGATACACACCACTGCCACCAGCTCGTGTGATGCTCCAGCTGTGACTACCTAAGCCCCCAGTCACACATTTCCTTACAGATTTGCAAATGGATTTTTGAGTAAAGTTTTCCAGAGTCTGCAAAATCGCAGCCTCCACATGGAGCAGAACAGCAAAACGTTTAGATGCTGTCAAGCATGGGTGATAGGATTGGTTATCTTTGTAAGGCCAAGACAGATCACTTAGGCTGACATAACAGAGCAGGGAATTTCACAAGAATTCTTACATCACATCAAAAACCTGGGGAAGCTGTACATCACACAGCTGGAAAGTTGCATTACACTTCACAAAATTTGGAGCTCAATGGATACAATTATTCCAGTTAAGATCAAAGAGGCACTGGCCAACATGAGCTCATCACTCAGTGTCTGAAACACAGCAGCAGCCTATCTGACCAGCAGACTGACCTTGTACGCAGCATCTTGGAAGACAGACACTTTCATTATTCTGCTCTCCTGTTTCTCACTGTGCTATTGGAGTTAATACATGAAATAATGCATACAGACAGAATAAATCAGAACTTCATCAGAAATGTCAAACAAATCAATTGTGCATGTCTGCCATACAGCCACACGTGCAGTCAAGCACTCAGCACTTTGCACAGACCCACAAAGAGAGGATTCCCTTTTAGTGTATGACCCTACTGTCATGCAGACATCCCAGGATGCATGGTTGAAACCCGCAAAAGAACCTTAACTTTCTGACTTGGGAAGTTAAACATCAACCTCACTGTTGTATTATTTTCATACGCTCCTTAATTAAAACAAAAATACCTTTCAGGAAGCGCTTTCTTGACATTCAGTCGCTTATTTGAATGTTTGATCCTTAAGATAGTGGCTGAATAAGTTTTCTTCCAACTTTAAACAAACACCCATTGCTGAATAAGCATCAAGTTTCTGCCCCATAGTGATTGGTTTGTAAAGTCACAGATGACTGAACACAAGATCTTTGAATGAAAATCCCATCTCAACCATAAACGTAATAAAAAACAGCTAGTGGGCAAGTGCATCCTGGCATGAATATGCATAATTTGGACAGCAGAGCAATTACCTCGCTGTATCCAGGCCAGTCTTGAAGAAGCCATCAAATGAATGATTGTCCTTACTTGGGAGGAATCTGTTCCAGCAGAAAACTGAACCAGGAAGCCGTAGATTTGAAAGCATTGAGGGCTGCCTTCTGAGCCGCAGAGAATGGCTTTCTCTGCCAGCAGCAATCTTCTATCTGCCCCGTTAGCTCCAGACTTCTAACAGACTTTCCACTTAAGCCTCCTATCCATAGGAGAAAGCACAGGCCTGTTTACTCTCACACACCGGGCAAGGTGTTTCTACTGCTGCTTTCCCAATGGCAACAGTTAACCACTCACACGTGTCTTCCATCTCCAACTACTGAGTTAGAGCAGTGACTTGCAATCTCCTTTCAGCTACGAATCCCCAGTGCTTTTACCAATACATGTACCAACTCCCCAGAATACTTAACCTTGATCCTAATAGGCCTGCCTTTCCTTCTCACTCATCTCTGATCCTTACAAGCCACACATGGAACCACATCATCCAGGAGACACAGATACAGATGACTGCTGGACTAGGCATTGCTGGAGGTATGCACCTTGCATGGCTAAAACCTGCACACAGTGCCATTGTTTTCAATAGAAGCTCATGCAGAGTTCTCCTCCACTGCCAGCGCCTTGAAGGTAGGGAAGTAGAATCACAGAAACATAGAGGTTGGAAAAGACCAAGATCACCAAGTCCAGCCCCAACCCACCCCTACCATGCCTACTAACCACGAGCCTCAACGCCACATCTTCATGGTTCTTCAGCACCTCCAGGGCTGGTGACTCCACCACCCCCCTGGGCAGAGTATCCTTACTACAAGTATTTTGGACAGAGGTTTAAAAAAGAAAGTGAATTTCATCTCAGAATGCTTGCATTAGACAGAGGGACTAAGCTATTAAAGTTTAGACATTTCCAGCAGTACATACTCTTCCTGAGATTCTTCAGGTGAGGCTTCTCCACCATGCTGAGACATCAAGCGCTACTTTGAGCAGAGAGCATCTTAAAATATCCTGTAAACATCTCACTAATTGTGCTCGGTTTTCAAAATTGCTGTCCTTTCCCACAGCAGAACTGATTAAAAGTTTCAAAGAGAGCATTTGCTTTCACTTAGAAAGAAACAACAAATAGAACATGACTCATTCTTTAAAAAAGAAAAGTGCTTAAATGTGTTCAGATTTGACAATGAAGGAGTATGCTCGTGATATTTATCAGATTAGTCAAACTCAGTCAGCCAGACACCCTGGGAGGAGCCTTCTGCTGCTCCAGAACTCACCAAAGTCCCCAAAGGAGGTCCTGCTGTGAACATGCGGTAGGAAACCCACAAGAATACAAAACAATCCATCGAGAATTGGGTTTCTGGTGGGATTCCACGGAGGTCTGCAGTTGGCCAAGCATTCACAATAATCTGAAATTGCGTATTAAGTCACTGGTAATAAAACTTGTGGATGACAAAGACTTGCAGAGCAGTCAAGTCCAATTGGTGAAGAAGGCTGATCAGAATTCAGAACTCTTGAGAACAGCCAAAAGAAAACTCAAATATCTCAGAATACGCAGCACATGCCTGTGAATGGGTCTGCCTTGGAAGTTGCTGACTGGAAAGCATGTGGAAGATTTCTAACACAAATGTCAGCACTGGGATCCCTTCTGCTACAAACTGTAAAAGCAATCTTGGCTTTGTAACATCTCAGCAGTGGCAGACAGCAGGCTTGTGCAGTGCATCTCCCCATACCGATACAGCGCAAAAGTCAGAGATGATAGAGTACAACAGCCCTTCACCTCAACTCATTGAAAAGCTGACACAGCACCTCATCAAACCCACAGAATGTGCAAGATTGAAGGATCAGGTCACTTGTGCTAACTGCCTTCAGTGAGGTCCAAAGGGGCTCCTCAAGGTGCTACAGAAAGGTGCTGTCAATTTGTCAGCACGTGGAAACGAAGGACAGGGAGCAAAGAAGGAACAGGAAGCACAAAACACAGGAACAGTTCTAAGGAAATAAGATCATCAGCCCAAGTCTATCTCCCGAGACCTGCAAATCAAGGTAAGATGCCTTCCTTCCAAAAAATACATTGCTCAAACAGAAGTTCTGCTTTAGCTATGGACAAGTTATGGTAGAGAACAAAGTTTGGGGCAGAGCCATTGGTCTTCTCTGGTGCTGAGCTCAGTTAAGCAATAGGTTTGAAAAAGAGAAACAGGTTAAAACGGGTTATTTTCAAAAGGAAGAAAGGCAGATGAAAACAGGGACTTTAGACCAAATTACCATCTCAGCCTTAAAAAGACCGTTGCTACCACAACACTAACACAAACAACACATTTCATACCAATACAGTGAACACCTGCATCTATTAGTCTCTCAGCGTTTGCCATATTAAACAGGCTTCACTCAAACCTGGTTCCCTCATGTTCACACACGAGGGAGTAGGAGCGAGCCTGGCTAGCGTGAGGATGCTGTCACAGCTCATACATACGTGCTAGAGCCAAGCTACCATAAATATTAACAAGGAAGAGCTTTGCTTCTCCGAAAAGAGCAACCAAACACAGGCTGGCCTGCTCGAGCTCCTCCTTGGCTAAAGAAAGGATGGTACTTCCAATAAGAGAAAAACCACCTGTCTCAGGCACCTTCCCTTCTCTCTGCAATCTCACGTACACCCAGCACTCTGGCAAAGATGACAACTCGGTGCAGATGAGCATTCTCTGTGGGAGCTGTTATGGTGCTGCTTTTAAAATAACTATAGCGTTAGTGTTAAAGTTGCTCTTTTGTGTTTTGTTTTTGTGTGTGCGTTGTGTTTGCTTTTTTTAAGCAATCTTAAATTCTAAGTCACTGGAAACACTTGCTAACAGCCAGCAGGATTGCTATTTTATATTATACAGCACGTTATGGTTTACATTCCAGACACATCGCACTGGACGCAATAATCGTACAAACATCCAAACCAAAAATCTCTCCTCCTGACAAGCAAAGGGTGCTTGCTCCCCAGTGGACTCTGCTGTTCTCAGGTGTCACACAGTTGCAAGAAACCCATCCTGCAGATTCCAAGGAGTGAACTCCACAAGTAGGCAAAGGCTCCATAGAAGCAGCCAGCCCCAGCTGCGCAGGGGAGACAGCACGATTAATTGCTGAGTGTTTTCAGAGCTCTTCACTGCAGGAGGTGAGAGGTGGGAGAGGAACAAATGAAATCTAACGCACGTGTTTTCAAAACAAAATACTGAGGCAAATCTGCAATACATTCATCAAACCTAGCAAATCCCCAAAGCCTTCTCCTGACCTTCCCTCACCAGCATCCTGCATCCTCTCCTCTCAGGCTGCCTCCAGCACCTCAAGTAATTATCAGTCCTGCCTGAAATAAGCAATGAGTCTGGCCACAGGGAGGGAACGATGACCCAAGTAACAGAATTAACTACAGAAAAACAAAAAGTCATTGCCAAGTAGTCACCTTTTCTCACTACTTTACCCTGTTTCCATCACTCCTGAGCTGTTCTTTCATCTTCTCTCTGCTTCGGTCTGTACTTAAACATCACAGGTTACAGTACGTTCCCTCCAAGTCTTTCTCATACCCCTTGTACAAACACCCAGAGCAACAAGTGGAAAAGCATCAAAAAGGAATATTTTCAAGTCTGACCTTTCTTAATTCTACTGTCAAAACAAGAACTGCCTCCTCCCCACACACCTCCATTCCCTATCTGATCTCTGACCTATCATTTCCCAAAGAGCTCCACACTCACGTTGCCTGGCCCTTGTCCCATACCTCCGGTCTGCTTCCAAACACATCCAGCAACACCTCATTATCACCAGGCAGGAGCCGCTCTCCTCTGCCCCCATTTCTCCTGAAGTCCCTCCTGCCTCCAGGCCTGCCTCTGGGCTCTCCATCTCTCCCAGTTCTGGCAGTAGCATATACAGCACTGCGATCAGCACCCCACTGCTTTGAGTTCATTTCATCATCCGGTTGTCCTGTAACTCAGTAAATCAGACAGCTCCATCAGCATGCTCCTGATTCTCTTCCAGCTCTGGGCATGAGGGCACCTCACAGCAGCCGTGGGATATTTGGACACATGGAGGCTGTGAGCATCAAGGAGACGCAGGGCAGCAGAGCATCCTGGGGGCTCGTGGAACACTGCAATCTCCATGGTGGACAAGCCCAACCTGTCCTGGGCCTCCAGTGCACTACAAAGAGCTGGGTATTATTATAGCCAGATCAACAGACTCGTTCCACACTTGCCACTCCAGCTACCACCCCCAGGATCTGGTGCGAGGCTGAAAATGAAGCCTCTATTTTCAGAATGACTACAGCTATGGCTCTGACCTTCCCACACATGTTCTCCAGGAGTCCCCGGAGCAGAAGTGATGCAGCAAACACCTCGCAGCCCACACACGGCTCTCCTGGGCAGCTGTCACATTTAAAGCAGCGATGAATATTTAGCAGTATTATCCCATCCTCTCAAATCTCCCTGGTGAGAAACTCTGACCCCAGGGAGGTGCACAAGATGCAGTTCAGCATCCAACATTTAACATGCAGGAACTGACCTTTTCCTACACTCTCACCCCACATTCAGGCTCAAAAATCCCATCAGGCACACGCAGTTCCTCCATCTACAAGCAAACCCTTTTCATAAAAGAGGCCCTCCGGGCTGGCAGCCACCCTGCTGGACCCCAGCACAATGTTCCCTGTACCTTGGGGCTCTGCACTGCCTGCTCCTCACAAGACCTCCCACTTTGGTGCATCTCATGAGCTGTGCGGTGCACTCCAGGCCACAGCAAACTGGAAACGAGAGCGTAATGCACAGGGCCCAGCTCTGAGGTTGCCAGAACATATTGGTTTGAAACATCACAGAAAATATTCGGCTCCATATTTTCAACAGTAGCCAGGAAGAAAATGCATGGAACAATTTTGAGAACTGTTTTTCAGAAGTCATTTAAATCAAATTATGCCCCATCCACACTGGCAGCAAAACCCTCTCTGCTAACTGGAATTGGTTTTCTTTTCTTTGCGTGTGTGTTCTTTTCTTTTTGGTTTAACTTATTTTTTAGAAACTGTCTCCCAGCCATCTTTTTTCTGGTAATGCGGACAGGCGCTGCAACACCACGGGGACGGGTGCCAGGACAAAGCCTATGATGCACAGTCCCTAGAATAAATCACTCATGAGGGGTGGATTAGAGGAGGAGAGCAACGTAAGGTTACATCTTCAAAAGACACGATTCTCTGAAATCACTGCATTTTCTGCAAACTACTGCAAAAAGCCCTTCAGCATGGAGCTGGTGCAGAGAAGCAGGCAGGCTTCTGGATCGCCTGCGACTTCCAAACAATACCATGAATCAATATCTTTAAAAAGATGTGATTATTACACAGTGCTTGCATGTAATCAGAAAAGAATCTACTTGTGCCGAGTGTATCATTTGAGAGCCTCGATGCCAAGCAAATCCACACCACTGGCTCACACAAACCCAAAGCATCACCCATTAAATGCCTCTTCTTTTTTCTTTCACAATACAACTATGTATTAAAAACATATTTCCTGGAAACAATAATACTTTTTGAAGATATTTTCAGCATTTCACAAGCAGAACAAGCCTGCACCCACACGTGCCCATATGAGGAAAGTGGGCTGACAGCACTAACTGATCAAAACGTGCCCGTGAGGGCTATCCAAGATATTTGCATCTCTATATCTCCTAAGGCCATACAGATTGGAAGCTTTGCTTAGAATCATGTAAAAATGATTCCTTACGTGTCTATGAAAATCTCTCACTGGCGATCAGCACTTGAAGTTATGGAGGCAGGAAACAAACAACTCAGCAGGGAGTTAACACGTCGCAGCTTGCTCCTTAAGTCCCTCATTTTCTCATTTAGCCCTTCTGATTGGGCTCTGAGTGCCAGTTCCCAGGGGTCTCAGCCCCGCACATGTTCTGACACACTTTCAAAGCCCAGAATGGCACACCTGGGACAAAGCACACACTGTTCAGGAAGTTTGCCGGGGCCAAGAAAAGCAATAGAAATTTCCACGGCTAACTCTCATTACTGTTTGCCAATAAGTCTCTTATTATGAAAATCCATAATTGGAAACTGTCATATTGCAGAATAATTTATGGAACTTTTCACAGTATATATGGCCCAGTGGGAGCCTCCTTTGATGTGTTCCATCAGCCCAGGTCTGCTTATTTATTCATACAGCGAAAGAAGAGCATCAGGAACCTAAACAAGTCATTGCTGAAGTGCCACCGAGGTTCCCACTCCAGGAGTGCTTCACATAGTTCCTCGCTTCTCAGCCCCTTCTGTCATTCATCTTCATGGCTGCATTCAGTCAACGGCTTGGCTGCCCCGTCCTTATTTCATTTCATTTTCTGCAGAAACATTCCTGCACATACATTGTCATCAGTGCACTTGGAGGACAAGGCAGCAAAGCACAGCTGCACGCTGCCTGCATCCTGCCGTGCTGCCTCCGGTCCATCAGGTGAGCTTGGCAGAACTGCGTGCTACTCCTCCAACCTCTGTCACATCGAGGAAACTGGCACCTCCACTGATTCCTAAAGCAGATTTCAATCACATCAAAACACAGCTCCAGCCAAGAACAACAGCCACCTCCGAAGGCAGCGCGATGCTGTTACGGTGAACTGCACACACACAGCAGCGCTTCCTTCATCGATCCCCACCATTTGGTGTAAAGGCAAAGGATTTCCTGACAGGTGCTGCAGGGGCACCCCAGCCACCTCTCACGCTGAGAGCTTTCTGTGCCCAAAGTCACTTCTGAAGAGAAGCCAAAAGCACTCCTTCACCCTTTGATATCAGCAAGTTCCAACAGCATCTCACTGCGACACAAAGCACACAGCGCCTGTGGGCAGGAGGAGGGAGCTGCCAGCAGCATGCTTTGCTCCGAGATTCCTGCAAATGCACAGCGGGGGGCTTTGGGCTGGAAGGTTTCCACACGAGTGACCTAAACCTGCTACAGATCCCTTTTCTTTGGGTTTCCCAACTGAGACATCATTTCAGCCAAGCATGCAGACAACTGGGTTTTCAATGCCTAATTAGAAAGATGTCTGCAATCTTTGTCTACCATCATAGAATCACAGAATGGATGAGCTGGAAGGGACCTTAAAGCCCACGCAGACCCTATCTCTGCCATAGGTTGGCAGAATCCGGCCCTATCTAAGGCACACAACAGGTCCTTTATGGAAAAGCTTAAGGAAAACAATCCTGCCATCTGCTACCAGGACTTCAGGTAAGCCATTCCAACCATCCTATGAACTTCCCAGTGCCTGACACCGTGCTGGGCAGACCTGCTCACTCCTGAAGAGGTTACAGCTGCATTTAACACAGCTAGGAAGACAGAAGCCAAGTGTGAGAAGAAGGTTGAAAAGAGCAAAGCGGCTGCAAGATTTTGTGTGGTAAAGCCACAAATATAAATACTCAAACAGTTTTCATAGATCGGAGGTCTTGGGTTGCTCTGTTTCACGGGTGTCAAAGCAAGCACAAGTCAAGGAAAGGCAAATTAAGGCAGATGGGCAGGCAGGTGCCCCAAGACAAAGTGAGTGGATACTTCTCCACTCACTAAATGGGGACAGCATTTGGTTAACGTGCAAACAGGAGGATTACCATTCCCAAATACTTCACACCCAGGTTCAGAGCATTATGTTAGCTTACGGGTTATCAGAAGCGCCAACACACCCACTCACTTTCTGTTAACCTCAAAGAATGTACTGAGGTGCTCACACCTATACAGATCAGCCTTCCACCACAGGAACTAACATGGTGGAAGGGCTGTGTCAATTTATTTACAACTGATGGTAGCAAGTTTGTAAGTTTCAAACATATTAATAAGAATTATGGACAATTTGGATACCCCCACTCATCTGAAATGAATTCATACTTTGATGACTACATTTGTTTTGTACTTGTGCACTTTTGCCCCGGTCTGAATCAGGGACAGGCTGTACTCAGCACCATACAACACTGCTGCACAGAACTTTTAGGAAGTTTTTATTAAAGATAAAACATTAACAGGAGGGAATAGATGAGAACAATAAGGTTGGGCACAGATTGACTTGGAAAAGAGCCCATCTTACGGAGTTAAAGTGAAATCACTTGAGCTTGCATTTGCACCTGGGGGCCCAAGGTGCAGTAAAGATCCCTCGAACCAAATGGGAGATGCTCAGTATTTTGCTGAGGATGCATATTGCTGCAGTGTTTTCTCTCCACCTGGTGAAAACAATCAGTAGGACCAGGTTTCCTCCTGAAATGGTGACAGGGAAATGACTGCTGGCATTTGCGTCACAAGGATCTGCTCAAATTACTTGGGGATGAATCTTAACACAAAGCAAGTGCTTCAAGCTAGACGTCTATAGCTCTGTCTGCTTGCGTAAACCTCTAGTAATACGGTATCCCTCATTAAGTTCTGAAACAGTGTTTATTAGAAGGGTAAAATGCATCAGCCTCCTCACCAGGCTCCTCAACTTATTTTCATGACGTCAGTATTCAGGTTTATTTAACCTAGCGAAAATATACATTGATTAAGCTTGGTCTCTGAGCATCTCCTGCAGCATCAGAAAAGTCAGCCAGTAGGAACAGCGAATTCTTGCTCCTTACCTTCAGAACAAGGTTTCCCCCCCACCATGAGCACAGTACAACCCATCCCACCTCTGCAAACAGCAAACCCTGCAGCAAGCACTCAGAAGTCACCACGGAGCTCACGGCTCTGTAATGCCAGCCACCTTCTGCTGTGCTTTTTCCTGCCTGGCAATGGATGCTGCTCCACCAAAACCTTTCCACAGAGTGAACCAAAAGGTAGAATTCAAATTAAAACCGAACACAGGACAAAGAGTTAACACTGGAGGTTTCTGTTCTACATTTCTGTCTCTAACGAGATATTTCGGTGTGTTTCTCTTCTATGACTTCAACTTCCAGAGGAGCCTGGGCTCTCTTCCTCTCCCTTCATTAAAAAGCCTTATTTAAGCTGAGATTTTGTATACACTTTTTCTGCCAAGAACAAATTTTTACAACTGAGTATTAAGCTCCTTTTAAAAAAATCCAGAAATTTATAATGGAAATACTGACAGTGCCCACGATCACAAGCACAGAAACATGACTGCAATAGGTAGATTGCATCCCATCCAAAGGCAAAAGTTGGTCGCTCCACCAAATTCCACTTTCATTCTGCAACAATGGCCAGTTATGAGATCAGTAAAAACAGGTGCAAAGAAAAAATAACACTGAAGATTTAAGCAGTGACGATGGCAGTACAAAGCCATTACCTCGGTTACTAAAGTGCAAGATTTTTTTATTATTATTTTTAAGAAAGTCCTGAACTACTCTGTAACTCATTCCTCCTGGGCAAACTCTTCTCCCAGTGGCCATCACTGGCTAACTTGGCAAATCTCTGAATTACGCTTCCAAATTCTAATACCACAGCCGTTCCCAGAAATGATTAATCCACTGATCTATATTCAGTTTTGTCTATTGTATCTTTTGGCTCAGGGCAGTGAAGCCCACCATGACAAGATGCAGCTCAGACGGCCACACTTAAGCCAGCTCCTCCCTGTTGACAGCCCAAACCTCTGCCTTACAACTGGCCAGGAATCTTCCCCTCCAGATAAACTTTGCTTTCCAGTAAAAAATGCATGGCTGCATACCATCACAACCCACACCTCATAGGCTATGTAGAAGTGCTGACGAGCTGCCTAGCTGGAGTCACTGGAAGAGATGTACCTCCAATAGAATGAATCGGTGCCCACTGTGCGACGCAGTCCTCTTAATATCCTGAACACACTTCCACTTCTCTTCAAAACGCACAGTGAACACTGCAATGAAATGCAATGGAAAGTAGAAATACAAAAAGAATTATGTGCTTGGTTGTGTTAAAAGGTACAGAGCCAAGTTGCTAACAGGCCATGTGGGCAAAAAGCCACAGCCTCTGCAGTGTCAAGTGTTAACCCCACTCCACACTCCTGCAAAACAAATCTGAGAATGACCAAATTCAGAAGCACAGCTCAATAACATGTGACTGTGAACCAGCTTTGACACCTGCTTATGTCATTAATAAAATATTTAATATATTAAGAGCACTCAGCCTTCAAAAGCGCTTACCAGTGTTGAAATGTGTTAGTCATCCAACAAGAGCTCTCACTTCAACACTGGAAATCACGGAACAAGGATATCAAATCCAACCTCAGCAAGGTAGCCAGCCCAAACAGTGCATCTGGGCTGTGCTACCTGTGAGCATTCCTTTCTAAAAGTTACAGCATGCCAATCTTCTCTACTAGAAAGGAGGGAGCCTCTTTCCTTCTGCAGACTAAGAGAGGCAATGACGGTGTCTGCCACCTCACCAGTTAAACAAGCCTGATCAATTCGAAGCTACTTCATCTTGAGTTCAGATCTGCTGAAATCAATGCAATCTTCACTAGATCAATTTTCCCCTCTTAGTAAAAGTTGTTACAGGATGGCATCTACCAACTTTCCTTACTTGGGAGAAATTATTTCAAGATTATCCATAAAAGCAAACCGCAATATAACAAATGTGCAAATTATATGTGTGTATATATAAGCAACTAGTAAAAAGACATTAAAAAAGAAAAACTCAAAGGTCTGCACCCAGAAAAAAGTTGTACCTTTCCATGAAGGCTTCTTGACAGAAAGGAGGTTGTGATGAAGTGGAGGTCAGCCTCTCCTCCCATGTAACCAGAGAAAGCATGAGAGGCAGTGGCCTTAAGTTGCTGAAGGGGAGATTAGGGTTGATATTAGGAAAAGAAATCTTCTCAAGAAGGGTGGTGAGGCACTGGCCATGGAGATGGGGAATCACTGTCCCTGGAGGTTTTCAAGAACTGTGGAAGTGCAGCACTGAGGGACGTGGTAGCTGTGCATGGTGGGGATGGGCTGGTGGTTGGATCTGGTATCTTACAGGTCTTTTCCAACCTTAATCATTCCATAAAACTAGGAAGAAAGTAAATTTGTGTCCATCGCTATAATTTATGCATCATTTAAACAAGCTGCTTTCATACCAACTTCCATCACGTAACTTAAAAGGTTTAAGGGGTATATTCTAGAAACTGCACAGAAGACAGGACTAAATCTCTGCTTCATTGCAGGAAAGCCTGGAAAGCAGCTTCTAGAAACAGTACCACAAGCCTGCAACTCACCAAGTGAGCCTATATTTATGTCATAAAAAGAAAAAAGTTGTCCTTCTATATACATACACCTCTAAGATAAGAAGATTTTCCCCTCAGTGCCAAGCTAGGCACTAAAGTCCTTTGTTATGATTGCTTTTATCACAATGAATCCAAACGCTGTGGATTATTAATCAAATCTTCTGACAGTTCTCCACTAACGAAATACGATGTGCAGCTAACAATGACTCACCATTCATCTTAAGCTGATAGTACAGGAAAGGAAGGAGAAAGTTCCCAGCTCCTATCCAGGCAGTTCACAGCTTTAGGAAACTCCTTTCATTTGCTTTCTCACCAGCAACTCCAGTGTATTTGCTGGCTCTGACAAGGCAAACTTCCTACTTGCTGCTTCTATTCTATCCATAGACAATATTCCATCAAAGACTATTAGTACCCAAAGCATCTAAGTTATTAGGAAAGCTAAGAAGACATGAAAAGCAAGTTAATGCTCTCTTAAGTAAAACACTGAGTCCTTCACTTCCTTTGTTTGTTAGTTTTTTTTAATACCTCAAATTCTCTGCCTTGTTTTGAAAGTTGGATGATTTTGAAGGTTTTTGCAACCTAAATGATTCTGTGCTCCTATGAAGCAGCTATTTGCCCTGCAAGCTAATTGGTTAATTTGTCCATCACAGCATTATCTAGAGAAGGGAACTCTACACACTGCAGTTTGTTTTGGGGCAGCTGGGGATTCAAACTCCACACCCTATTCTCCATTTGGGACCCAAAGTCCCTGCTTGCACTTCCTCAGCCAGGCTACATGAGGGCCAAAGGACAGATGACACCAAGAGGTTGCACATTAACAATTCTTGCTTAAGCAATTCCACCAAGCTGTGGAAGGCTCGCTGCATGCTCTGTGACACAGACACCACTGCATGGCACCGTGGCTCCCAAGGCACGCTGCTGGGGCAGCACGCCCCAAACCTTCGCTCCCATTTCCAACCACTTTTTGGAGTTAATGCTCTTCCTGCGCTTTGCAGATGATTAAATGGCTTTTGCAGTCCATGATCCAAAACAAATTAAAAGGGATACAAGTCTGAAAACATCCGGAGATAAGCGTCTGCTTGCAGTGGAACAATGAAACGGAAGGATTTGTCCTGTTAAACACACAAAGGTTATCGATGACCTCCTGGCTCACACCACAGCTCCCTGCTCTGCATCACAGCACCTGTGCAGCTTGCCACGGGCACACACAGCCACCATCTCCAACACAGGCATCTTCCCTTCAAGAAGCACCTTCAAATCAACTGAGAAGGGCTTCTGAAGAGCGAAGACTACATGCAACGCAAACTTGACTTCAAACCAAGTGCATGATCAAACCTGCTTCCTTGTAAAAACTTAATAGGGCTCCACCACAATAAAACTAAGCGAGTTATTCAGTTCTTAGCTCATAATTTTCTTCCTAATTTGACCACTTTGTAAAGTTGCCTTGAAACCTCCCAGAAGTTCTTTCACTGCTTTATGCGCAGTCCTACAAGTGCAATTAAAATGTTCTACCCAAACTTTACCATATAAATGGCTTTTATGAGGTCTTAAAAGAATTTTGCTTTCCGTGCCCAGTGCATTCTGTATACTCATGTTGTTCAAACCCTTACTTTAGGCAAGTTGAGAACAAAGCTGATAATTCAAAACCTAGATGAAAAACAGTTTCAATCCTTACAGATTTAAGTGCATCTCTCATTTTACCCATGACTTCAGGAGCTGCCCCCGTCAAATTCTACTTCAAATGATACTACAGACAGTTATGAATTTATAACTGAAAGACACAATTTCAACATCAGTAGCTTCAAAACTGTCAATGTCATAAACCATTCAGACAGCAAAACCTACCAGCCCTCAGAATCCACCAGATCTCTAAAAGGAAAACAGAAATTTGCTATGGTTGTTTAAAAGTAGGGGTTGAAGCAAATTAATATACAAAGCTATACGTACATACACTGTTCTCACCTGTACAAATATTTTGCATCATGTCATATGAAACATACGGATATTGCAACAGAGGCACAGTAAAACAAGCATGTTACAGTCCAGTACAAGAAGTAGTATGTCTCATTTTCATTTAACGATAAAATACAGAACTTCTAGAAGTCTCAGTTACTCAAGCACATTAGCCAGAAACTTTGTAGGCTACAGTTGCAGGACCTATGCATTTCTTGGGAATTTACACCACTCTTGTTCCTCTCACACAGTCAGAAATTGTCATACAGGTACTACTGTACTCTTGACCCCCAGAGGGAGTGTCTCATTCCTGTGGACCATGCCAACAGCTGCTTAAGATGAGATTTCCCCATCAATCACACTGGAATAGTGACTTGTAGTGCATTTGTATGATTGACTGGGTTCACTTCCAGTGAGCATAAGCTTTTCCAAAGAAACTGCAAAAGTTTAAACACTTCCTCTTGTTTGCTACCCTTGGAATACACATCAAGTTTTTATCCTGAAGTCCTAAGTTACAAAACTGCATTCTAGAAGAAACTTATTTAGTTAAGTCCTTCCATGGGTTCAAAGTGATATGAAACCACTTCAGTGTGCGTAATTTGGAAAAAATCACTAAACAGACTCACCGAATTTTGTCCACACAGCACTGGCTTCTAAACAAACCTCTACAGTCAGTTTTCTGCCCAGACCCAAGTTTTACAGTAGAGTTGCATTCAATTTTCTAAGCTTGTAACACAGAAAGGTTGACTAAGCCCAACTGTAGCTACAATGCTTACAGAAACGTACATATACTTTCATGTATAATATATTAGGGCATGATTTAAACATTCCTCAGTGATTTTCTTCAAAAAAAAAAATCTAATTTGTATTTATTACCTTTTATCAAAGAGACACGAACTAAACTTTCTCATTTTAAACTCATTCAGCTAGTCTGGATTTACTTCTGCACAGTAAGAATTCTTGGAAGTATGGGGTGGGAAAATCTCACTGGTTTGGGGCATAACTTTTTCACAACTGTGTATCGCAGTAATTAATGCTGTTTGCAGAAGAGAGCTTTCATCTTTTTATCATGAAGTTTACACGTATGTGGCCAAAGAAATAAATAAAACTACCCTGGCCGTTTCCCAGGAAGCAACGGAGTTGATGATAACCCAATAGTATTTTTCATCTCAGAGCAGGCAGGATGCCCAATGCCATTCTGACCAATCCTGAAAAAGATCTGAAAGTTTAAAAAGGTGGCAGCAATTAATAAATAACACGTGGCAAATTTAAAACCCCACACTGATGTTTTTCACTGCTGTTTTTAATATCATAATCCTATACTATACACGAAATGTCCAGCCATGAACGCAGCTAGAATCACCAAATCATTATGGTTGGAAAAGATCACTAAGATCGAGTCCAACCCAACCCATTCCCACTCACCATGTACCTCAGTGCCACATCTCCTTAACATCTCCATGGATGGTGACTCCAACACCTCTCTAGACAGCCTGTTTCAGTGCCTTAGCTTGACCCTAAAGATGGTTGAATCAATTAACCTAGGAACATTTCCCAAGCTTTCTTGGTAGACAGGACTTAGGAATCATTGTCTATACCTCCTTCACACCACATCTACTAAGGGAATTTCTTTAACAGACAAACAGGCACAGCTGCTTAGCAGAACCAAAGGGTTGTTCTCATCCTGGTCAGTTAAGTGACACAGATTCCCCACGCATACAGCTACTTTTGTTGGATATCAGGAGAAATTTCTTCTCAAAAAGAGCAGTGATGTGTTGGAACCTGGCTTCCCAGGGAGGTGGTGGAGTCACCATTGCCAGAGGTCTTCAAGGACTGTGGAGATGTGGCACTGAGGGTCATGATTAGTGGGTGCAGTGGGGATGAGTTAGATGGTGGTTGAACTTTGTGATCTTAGTGGTCTTTTCCAACCTCAATGATTTTATACAAAGTTAAAGCTGAGGAAGGGTACGACACGTGACATTTAATCCCTGAGGTGGGGTAGGAAGGAGCAACCCCAGCCTGCTGAGCAACAGGAGGTGTTGAGGCAAGTCTGCGAAGACAAAAGGAACAGGATGTAGAATTTCCAAATGAAGAGTATTTGACATATACTTATGGCTTTCTACAGTAATGGATCCCTGGCAGGTAAAACCACAGTGTTTAATCAGAGGGTGATAAGGTTGGGAGCTCCATTTCCTAACAGCACTGCACAGTTCTGTGTGTTTTGTTGTCTGTCATTTTGAACAACGCCCTTCGCTCAAGCGCTGATCCTCAGAACACACGATACATTGTTAGAAGAGATTAGTTTAACTGCAGATTATTATTTTTTTCTGCTTTCACAAAGCACTTACAAGAAATTAATGCTTGGAAACTGGAGCTCTGAAGCACAGGATAACAGTTTATTTACGTTCACAGCAGCTTACCTCCCAAAGTCAACCCTCAGGCCCCAGGTCCATTCCCATGTCAATGAAGTTGGCTGCTACAGTGACATGCCACTCACTTGTGAACTCACTGAAGTGGCTTTGCTGGAACAGAAGGGCGGACAGCTAAAACTGGCTACAGGACAACACAGAACTCCTTCAGCGATCAAAAGATAATTGGGGAAACAAAATATGAATTTTGATGCACGATTCTGTGAACAGTAGCAAAAAGACCGCCCAAGGTCTCGGTCAGCTCATAGGAAATTACTGTATAGATGGAGACACTGCCCTGACAAGGCCAGCTTTCCCCTCCCAGCCTTTCCTCCATCTGACAGTTGCAGCTGCCACCACACCTACTCTTTGGGCTCCATTGTAACGCAGTCACTGATAGGAGTCAGCCATGGGAAAGTAGCACGGTGGGCCTAGAATGATGTCAGGTGCCATGAAGAACATTTTTCCTTTGCCTCACAAACTTCTGAACCTTACAAGAGGGTAGCCTTCCGCTCCTTGATTTTTTTTCCCCTTCTACTAATGAACTTTAACAATGCATATCCTGCCAGGAAACGTTACCATGCATTAGTGATAAACTATTACAGAAAGAGGTAAACCAAGTTTCCAAGACGCGACTCTAAGCTGATAAATATATTACACCCACAGCTCAACGACTGCGCAGAAAAACAAAAAAAATAAACAGTTCTAAGAGTAGATAACATAGAGCCAATGCTGTCAAAACATGGCTCTGTGCATGAAGCATAGCTACTGAACTGAACTGGGCTGAACTAATGGCTCTCCATTAAATTTGGGTATCCCTACATGGCTCAGCACAGACCACAGAGATATATATGTATATATCCCTGCCATGAGGGAGCTGGAGGCCTCAGTAAAAGAGATGCACGTAAAATCATAGAACTGCTCAGGTTGGAAAAGATCTTCAAGACCATCAAGTCCAACTTCAACTTAACCATACTATCCTAATTCTAACAACCCTCCTAAATCACGTCCCTGAGCATCACATCTAGAGAGGACTTTCATCATCAACATCAAGTCCAACCTCAACATAGCCATACTACTCTAACAACCCACCACTAAATCATGTCCCTGGGGTACCACATCTAGACGGTTCTTAAACACATTCAGGGATGGCGACTCAACCACCTCCCTGGGGAGCCTTAACAACTCTTTCTGCAAAGAAGCTTTTCCTGATATCCAACCCAAACACAGTGTACAAACAACAGTGGTCAATGCTCATTCCAGCAACAAACAAACAAACAAAAAACAAACAAGGAGAACAAAACCATGAGGATGCCCTAGCTGCAAGGTAATTAGCAAAAGCAGTTGGGACTTCCAAGCACCAACAAGCACCATACAGGATACACGGTTCATGCAGAAACCCAGAAGAGGATGTTTTTCAGACAGAACACAGAATGACGCCTGGGGAATTCTTCACCAGTCACTTTTCACAACCAAAATACAGAAGTGCCAACTCCATTGTGCCAACTCTTCCTTTTCACACTTCCAGAGCTGCTCAACAATTAAGAAATATGTATTTTGGCACTTTCTATTTTAGAATAATTTAGAATAAACAGTAAAAATAAGTACTCCATCCCCAGAAAATAATACAACTGAATATGGATGAATATTTAGCACGCTGGAGAGCCTAAAACAAATAAATCACAAAATCATAAAAGATGTAGACCTACTTTTATGAACCAGTTATTGCCTAACTTGTAGAAAACAAAAATATGCCAATAGAAACAACAATAAAAATAATCAGCAATGCCATTTTCAGCATATTCAGATCAGCAGTGCACCCAGCACTAATTTCCTCGAGTCATTACCAAGTCTTTTTAAAAGATTTCCCATGTAGTTGAGACTGGGACAAAAACTGGATAATGCAGATAGAATCTGGGACCTTCAAAACTGCAAACACCAGTTGTCTTATCAGCAAGCACATGTTGAGAAATGATGTCAAGTGCACAGCTACTGAAGCAGTGAGGAATTTGTTGAAAAGATAATCAGGAAGAAGTTTAATTTACCTTCCAGTCTTATGACTGACAGCTCTTAAACAAGAAGCTGCATTTTAAGAGAATCGCTTGCAATTCTTCAAGATGTTGCAGAAAGAGGTGCTGCCACAGATACAGATTCCAGTGCATTGATTTGCATGTTAATCAGGTTAATGATACTATCAGGCAGCAGCTGAAGTAAGACTTCTTATGTTGGCAGTGTTAAGAAAACCAATCTAGATGCATACAGCACAACAACCTTCCACTGTGTTACTGCACCTAGAATAGATTCATTCCCAGTTCTTGTGATTTGCCTAGCATTTGCTTCAAAGACTGAGCAGAAGGGAATCCCCCGTCCCCCCCACCATAGCAAATGATGCCATGGAAGTACGACAGGGACGATGGGAGGCCCCAGCCTGGAAGGGCTTAGCTTTGTCTAGACACAAACATGGGATCAGTGCTGGGGAGAAGGCTCACCCATCCCAGCACTTGGCAGCTAGCAACAGACTGATTCTAAACCTACCTGCTAGGCTGGCACAACTTTTCTGAGTTACAAATTACCTTCTGCCCACAAATTTAAGACATTTCATCACTAGCGATAAATATCTTCCTTATCTTCAAGAACCAGCTGGTTATTAATGAGGTTCCACATCTTGCCCCACAGAACCTGTAGCAAAAAACCCTCTCACCCCCACACCACCAGCTGCTGCAATCCTTCATTTACATAAATGACCTCTATTTCAGATTCCCTGTCCCTCTGATTTATGGTTTTAAGAAAAAATAGACATGAATTAAGGAAATAAGAGAGACTTAATGAGCCAGCTTAGCAGCTTTGGCCACATGCAAATACTGCAGCCAATCACTGGCAGCCGATAGCAAGAGCAAACATGCCACAGATATGCAGCACTTCTCTTCAGAACCCAGGATGCTATCCAAAACATCTAAGGATGTTCATGATCAGCAGCTTTCTGGTGTCATGTTAGCTCTTCATTTCTCCAGATCTCAAATCAAAGGTGCAATCTCCTTAAAAATAACTCTAACTCACTTGGCCTTTTCTTCACAGTATAATATTCACTGTACAAAGCTTAGGCCAGAGAGGACCTACACTACACTATTTAAACTTATTTCTAATCGTGTGGATCTGAAAGAAGCCCAGACTATTGAAAATCTGGACGGTCTTTCAAGGAGCATTTATTGAAAAGTTGTGTGAGTTTAACATGTGTGACATTCCCCAATCCAACACCATCACAACAACAGGTATCTGACCCTCCTTCAGAAGGTGTGGGCTCCAAACACTCATGTGATATCATCAAATGTGTCTCCAAACTGGTAAAAAGCAAACAGTTCTAAGAAATACTAATTCCACAGGAAGTAAGGACTAAGTCCAAAATGATAGTGGTTATATAAGAGATTGGATTAAGGATAATCTACAGTGATGTGTGCATATTTACAGAAGACTTGGAAGAACAGTGTTTCAAACAATCATTTGATGAAAAGTTAGTTGTTAAAGGAAACAATTTGCTGTACTAGGTTATATTCATGTGAGCAAGGAGAAAAATGAGCAGTAAAAGAGATCAGGTATTAAATGTTGGCTGGAGCCCTATTCTGAAGTGGGATCAGAGGCCCTCATGAGCACTACCATTCAAGACACAGCTCTTCCAGGAACAGAATGAATTCAGTGGTGCCATTCAGCTTGAAGTCACCCCATCACTAGGGGCTTCTCTGCTGCTATTGCACTGGAGATTTAACAACCATGTGATTATTACTACTGACTATTACTCAGTGCTCGACGGTTCACCGAAGGTAACACCTTGCATCTGAGCAGCCAAACCATGATGTAATTCTGTGCCATTAAGGGAGGATGCAGTCAATAATAAGTCACTTACCTTCCTCCCCACCTAAACATTCTGCCTTCTAATATCACTCTCATCCAGCACAGAAGGAGGAAGGATTAGAAGGACACTACCAAAAAACATACCAGGTCTTTCTATTAAAATTCACTGCATTAAAACATTAATTCAAGTGATATTTGATTAAGAAGTCATGAAAGCAACATCCAGAAGAAGTAGTTTCATGCCCTGTATCTCTCACTGAACTCTTCTTATGTTCTTGGTATTTTTGCTATCAGCCCACAGTCACCATCCCACACCCAGCCCAAACAGGGAAGGCTCACCAGACCCCACATCGTGGAACAACGCACGGTCACCCAAAGAATGGCACAGTCAGAAAGTACACACACACAGTGAGGCTTCTCCAGCTCCTGCCTATTTGTGTGTGGGCATTTTCTGAGTCACGGAGGGGGTGCACACACCTGTCTATAGCAAAACACCAGCTGCCCTTCCTCCCTACAGCATCCATCAAACCCTCACATCTGCTACAGCTCTGCTTTTCTGGACACCTTCCTAGCTGGCTTCCCAGGCTTCCCACTTTACTCCTGGATATCATGAATTCCACTTGAACGCTTTTAACATGCCAAAACACTATTTCAATAATGGCTTCTCCAGAACTTCTTTTTTTTTTTTAAATATAATTATTATTATGAATGTAATGTTTCCAAACAACATTCTTGATTGTCAGAATCAAACAGTATTGCTGTGATAACCCTGTAAGAACCCTATCTCCTCCTGCGTTACTGTTATCCTTACATTAGCTGGGAGATTTTGAGAAGAAACTGACTCTCAGAAGAATTTGGTGGAAACAAATCATTATTCACTGGGGCAAACTCAAAGCTAGCATCCCCTCTGGCCACCCGATGGTTCAGGGGTTCACACCAACAGTTGGAGCCGTGGCTCGCCAGGATGTGTAGCTCTGTTCAAACTATACATGATGGTATTTGTGATGTGTTTGAATCAAATTGTTCCCACTCTGTGTTGGCTTTTTTTTTTGTAGTTATGCCAACAGTAGTCACAGCTGGGAAAAGTGAATTGCAGTTTACATCTTCGGTACAGAAAGTGTTTAAATATTTATCTGATACACAGCTCTGAAAGAGGCAGTACTAAGATCTGTTGCTGTGGGTATTGTGTCTGACACCTCTGTAGAACAGAGCGTGTTCTCATAAAAATGACTATTGCTAACATTTTGGCACTTTGTGACCAAAATGCTGAACCTGTCATCCAGCAGCACACACTATACATAAACCACAGCCTTGGCCATGGAGACCTTCTGACAGACCAAACACAGCAGGTAAAGAAATTAGTAGGTTAATCTCTTATTATTATAGCATATAATAGCATAATATGTTATTATTTAATACACATTAGTATTACATATATAGCATACATTATCATTTGAATATATCACTGCTGCAAGAAGATGAAGAGCCAGAGCTCTCTCCTGTAGATAAGGGATTGAACCCCAAAGATCCTCTCAGATAACCTTGAGCAGTGCAAGTCAAATATGCAGCATAAAGTCCTTGTGAGTACTTTTTTCAGAGCAGGACTCTGAAGTTTCAGCCACAGCATGCAAAGCGTGAGACGGTTGTCATGAAAACATTCCACGTTATAAACCACTATTCTAAAAGCACCAGAGATCGGGCCAGGAATCCAAGCCCTAAATGATATCAAGTGACTTATTATGCTA
This sequence comes from Lagopus muta, assembly GCF_023343835.1. NCBI lineage: Eukaryota > Metazoa > Chordata > Aves > Galliformes > Phasianidae > Lagopus > Lagopus muta. Next base: position 8,566,562 of record NC_064441.1, read on the forward strand.
TTTCCTTCAACCAAAGAAATTACATCTCGCAAGAAAAACCAAAACAGCTATCTGAAATTGAACAAATTCTATCTGGCAATTAAGCAGAAGGTAAAAGAGCAAAGAGAGGCTGCAAGGAAAGATGTGTTGGGTTTATCCTTTATACTGACACGCTGCTTCCCTCCCTGACAAGCTTGAGAAATATTGCTGTAATCATCGTATCATTATTTTTTTTGCCTTCCAGTAATTATGTCACTGTATAATTGAAGCTCCTGAAATTGATGTAAGCACAAGTCCATAAAACATAATAAAACCCACGGCTGGAACTTAAAGTAGTGAAAATCAGTCAAGAAATAAAAGCGCTGTTTTTCTTCTTTATCAGAATAATTGACAAGGTCTGAGGTAAGTTCTCCATCACTGGTTATCTTTTATCATGACGTTCTTCCACAGAATCAAGGCACAGACTCAGGGAAGCCCTACAGCCCGAATGAGGAGAGGGACAGTCAAACCGACTGCGATGATACTCTGACTTCATTCACTAAGAGTAGGTTAAGTACCTGGAAAAACAGTCTAAGTCAAATACCTTACTTTGCAACAGCTAAATATTTGAAAGTTACCATAGTACCTCAGTATTCCCAAGATGTAACACAAGAGGACAGGAGAGGAACTTCTGAAATACAGCCTCCAAATGTGGTCACAGCAACGCCAGCCGCTCTGCCCTGGCAGGGAGACAGCGGCTACCTTCCACTGGAGCACAAGATAACAAAAATCCCAGGACACAAAGTCTCTCCTTCAGTTCCCTATTGAATTAGTTGGCTCTTGATCCGAGCCAATAGCAAGCACAGAAATATGAACTGACAAACTGACCATCCCTGATCAGTGAGCAGCTCTCGCAGAGGATGTGTGACCAGGCAGAAAAAGCCCAGCAAGGACCACAGCACTCATCCAACCTCTCAGTGCACAAGCTGGGAAGGACATGATGCTGAGAAACTCAAGCCTGATCGATTTCCCACCACTGAGCCAGGGAGTGGATGGCTGGAGGAAGAAAAAATGGTGCTTTGCCTCTCAAAGAAGGTATTACATAAAGCGTCCAGAATATTTAGACGTTCCCATATGTTTCACTGTGACAACGGAACCTGTGGATAAGGCATCAATACCACAGGCACAGCAGAACGCAGCGCACCCCTGAAGAACCCTCTCTTCAGACAGATAGGATGAGCAGGGCGCTAGACATGCTGAAGGCACGGCTCCATCAGCAGCCTTACCTTCTGCAGGATACAGCAAAAAATCCTTCTGCTGGATACACCAGCAAAAAAGGCAGCTCAGCTCCCTGCAGAACGCAGACTAATGGGTTGGGATGGTGAACATAAAAACGATCAGCCCACACATCTCCATCCTAACAAACTGATATGTACCGAGCCTGTAAAGTCTCCTCCGAGAGCATCAGTTATACCACCCGTCTGATTTACATTTTTCAAGGAAATAATTGAAGTTGTTCAGCTTGCTCCAAAGGCCCAATGGGAAGGAGAAAATCCTCAAGATACCTATGTGGCAGCTTTGCAGCAGCATGAGACTAAACAAATGGAAAAACCTAAAATAGCTTGCGACAGTTTATCATTAATCAGTAGGAATTACTTGGCAGAATTCAGTATCTTTCAGTGCAACTTCATGGCACCTTTCCCAAAGAACTAATACAAACACGAGCACATAGCAAGAGATTCAGGGAATAGGGGAAAAGGGATGTCATCGCTGAGTAAGTTGCTGATGGCAAGAAACAAAAAATAACACTACATAGGGCAGCACCTGTGTGGCTGAAAAACATGACTGGCATGTTCCAGCTAATTCACTTGGCAAGCTTAAATTCACCACAGAAGGATCATAATCGTACTACAAAACACTGAAGCCTCCTGAACTGCCTCCTTGCAGTCAGACACCATTTCTTCAGCAATTTTATTTATTTCAGCATTTGCCCAGAATAGAGAAAATACTCGAAACCTTCCTCTTATAAAACTGCTCACCTATTCACAAAAGACCATTAGTGTAGAACATACGAAGGTATGAGGATAAGTGAGACAGGCATTATCTTTGTTTAGAGCCAGTGATAAAACTGTGAAACTACAAAACTGCCAGCCCAGGGAACCTGCACCAGGCCTACAAAGAAGCCCTTGTGCTGGCAGGTTTTGGCAAGGGATCTAGGCACCAAACTATTCCATTTTTCTATATGAAACTATACGAACTATATGAAATAGTCTAATACTAAATGCAATTTACTCACAGGGTGTGTAAAGTGTGTACAATGATCCAAACTTACAGCAGTCAGCACAGCTTTCCTGAACTCTGATTTGGACTCTCCAATAGCTACCAAAGAACTTTTGCTTCAACCTTCAGTATCGGTTCTCAGAGGCTGCATGGACTGCAGCAGATGCCTTGACTGTATATGGATATATGTATAATGTTTTAGTTCCCACTTATGATGATCTGTTGCATAAGACAGTTTTGCAGTTACATGTGCCAATATACACATAGCTCATTTACTCACTTCATGCAGATTTAAAAGGAAGAGACACGTTCTAATGCATTTCAAACCATCACTCCAATTGTTATTGTTTAAGATAAGAAGTTCCATAAATGACCAGACTGAAAACCTTGCATTTGCATGTCTAAAATCACACAACCTCAGACAAAGAAAGTAGCTAGAATCCGTAAAAAGAACCAGGCCAAAACAGTCCAGAACAGTTCCCACCCTGCAGGAATCACCCTCATTACTTTTGTCCAAACAATATACCTTCATATTCTTAGGAAGAATTTGACAACTATGAGTGTGGGAAACAAACTGTAGCAGTGCTGTCACGCTCACACATACAAACCCAAGTTATGAGTGCTGACTGTATCTTAACATTTCCCACAGTTTACATCTCTAGAAGAGAAAGAACTTTTCTTGCATAAAAGTTTTAAAAGATAAATCTGCAAACAAAATAAAATCGTTCTGATGTTTGAAAAGAACTGACTTTGATTAGTGAAAGAAAAAAAAATAATACAGAGAGGGCTTCGTGGCCATTACAATGAAAAACAGATTATCTCACATTTGCATTGCTCTGGTTGCTTCACACATTCCTCAATCATGTGAGGATGGCTATTACTACAAAATCTGGAGCTGTGTCAGAATGAGCTTTCCATGGACGGAGGATGCACAAAGTAGAAAGGGTTCATCATTACGAAAGCTTTGTGAAATAACAACAACAGTTGCAAATACCCTATCAGAGCTGTCCAGTGCCACAGCACGAAGACCAGATATCAAAAGTAACCTCTAACAACTGCACTTTGAATCAGCCTTGTCATCAGACTTCACACAGCGGTAACAAAGTTCACTCCATGCAAAGAGTAACGTTTCAACATTTCAGGTATTGCTCCTTCCAGGCATTGTAATAGATAAATATTTTAATCCACAGCAGTGCAAACTGCAGTTTAACTACTTTGATTTGTAGGAAATTCTCTGCTTAGGCCCTAACTTCAGTGAAGAAAAAAGCAGTAAGATCTTTCTGTCATATCACAAACACTGGACTGACCTTCCATTGCTCCCTGGGAAGCAGTCTCACCACCACGATGTCACCATTCAGAGCTCTGTTGCGAGCAACCACTCCATCAATAAAGATATCGCGAGTCCCATCCTGGACAAAGAGGAAGAAAAAAAAATCAACGTCGGACCAAAGCATATTAAGTTACTGTTGTTATGAGGTTTAAAACGCTGTCATCAACAAGGCACACCCGAGTGAGACAAACATCCTGCAGTCAAGCACAGGAGCAAAATGGATTCACCACATGCCCTTCAATATGCAACATCTTTCAGCAAATAAGCTCTTTGTGCTGTGCATGTGCCAGCACAGTAGTTGCACAGTATTTATCCAAGGCAGAGTCAAGCTCTCCAAGTATATTGTCTGCAAACTCTGCTCAGTTCCTCTGCAATTACTCTTAGGAATGGGTAGAGAGCTCTCCGCAGCCACAGCTCTCCATGTATTCAGTTCCCAGTTGAAGCACTGCAAAAGCTGTTGTTCAGATCACGTTTACAGGGCAGTCTCTGCAAAGTGCCCTGCGCAGAGCTGCCTGCTGCTGTCCTGCAGGAGGTGGGAAAGCAGGGCCAAGGGACCAGCGAGGCAGCCTGCGGAGGTGGCCTGGACAGAGGCTGGGGATGCAGTTCCTTTGAATGAAGAAACACGGTATATCCCACATTTGGCACAACCGATGTTAGAACAAATTCAGAAAGAAATGGGGACTACAGAAGCCAACTGTACGTTGCTGTACAGAAGCAAGCATGAGTATCATCTGCTGAAGCAGACGTGTTAGGACATCTTTTCTCAATACTCTTTGTTAACATCCTTGCACAAGAGCTTCTACTAATTGCAGACACTACAATCATGCACCCCAGACACGTTTGGCATTCTGCTAATCTAGATTTGGAGCAGAAGATTTTCTTAATGGGGTGAATAAAGACAAAGTTTTCTGAAGATGCCAACGCAGATGTTTTAGTTTTTAAGGTATTGCCAATTTTGTCCCTATTTTTGTCTAATTAGCTATAGCACTCTTGCTGCTTTCATTTCTATCCTCTCACAATTTGGTATATGAAGAATTTATATTCTTCATGAACGCATGAAGGCAACAAACAACGTGAGCATGTAGTTTCAAGGTAAGCAGTGAGCAGACTTTTCCAACAGAGAGCTATCCTGTCATTTTGAAGTACACACACACACACACAAAAAAGAGGATGAGTTTCTTTAGAGCAAAACTTCATTGTCCTTCAATGAAAAGACGGCCTCACAGAAGTTAAACTCTCACTCACAACGTTAGTGGCTTCTCAGATACGCGCTCCCGAATCTCAAGTGCTCGAGTAAATCCAATCAGAACTACCAGCACAATCAGCCTCCAAGAAAAACTTTTTATAACCTGAAAACACGAGGCCTTAATATCACATAAATATCTTACTCTGCTTAGATACCAAAACAATGAAACGACAGAACCCTGCCGTGATGTGAAACCAAGGCTGTCCTCCAAGAGACCAAATTACTCTTAGAAAGAAAAGCAGCAGCAGCAGCTCAACAGCTGCGTGAAAGCTGCCTCCCATGACAAGATGCAGAAAAATTGCAGAGCCTCTTGGACCAACATAATTCAAATTGGAAGCTGTTCTTTTCAAAAAGCCAGATTTTTTACACATGGTCTTTTTCCTCATTCCTCCCCGCCCTCTGCCTTCTGCCCAACCTCCTCACCTAAATCCACCACTCCATCAGAGTCATTTATTAAAGAAAATGCCCTTTTTTTTGTTTGTCTGTACACGCAGCTGCTCTGTGCTGTGAGACACAGGCTGGCATTCAGGACAATTTGTTTATTCTGCACTTTTCTCCTGTCTTCCTTCTCCCCAAGGTTTTTAAGAGAAAGGCTCTGTGCCTTGCAACAAAGAGACAGACAGACAGAACATGCACAGCAAGAAACACGCTGGGACTTCTGGTGTTAAAAGGTGAACAGCTGTTGCATTTGAACATCCATTGGCATTTGAAGCTGTAGCCAAGTGAGAGCTGCAAGCAGAGGGGCTGGTGCCCTAGCCAGCAGCAGAGGACATGGGATGATTCTTCACAGCTGTAGCTCTTGCAGCATCTGGTAATGATGGGAAGCCCTGCAGAACACTAAGGCTGCAAACCCTCCTGCTACCCTCAGTGGCAAATACAGTTACGTGAAAGAGAAGTTCTTAAAGCATCTGTCAGAGCAAGAACAGTCCCACACCAGATCCACCTTCACCCAGGTGCTAATTCTGCTTGATACTAAGGAAAAAAATGGTTCTAGGATTCAGCCTCACAAGGGAAAGCAAAGTAGAAAGGTAAATGAGGTAACCTCAGCTAACCCTCCTTTGCAGAGCAGCAAGCAGTATACTGCACAGGACACCAGGGATGATCAGAGGTAGAGCTTCACATCTGTTGAAACTCACATCAGTAGCTGGATTTTACATGTAACCTTGTATTTTGTAACTTCCAAGAAGAAAGGGATCACAGTTCCTTTCTCCCTTACAAGTTCAGTGTTACTTTACTGAGGTACCAGAGAGCTATTCCATACTTCTTCCTCCAATTCATAGCAAGAACCCACTTCGCGCACCCTGAGCTTCAACCACGTCAGCCTCCTGCCATACAGAGGGCTGTGAAACATCATCTGCAATGAATAAAGTGAACTGACACTGCACACATTTCAAGGCTTTCAATCCAAGCTTCAACACATCACTGCTGTCAGTAGCAGGGACAAGAGTGTCAGCATTTCACTGCCTATCCCCTACAGCTACAAAACATTTCAATATGAAACTCTCTCACTGATAGTAACATTTTGGCCAAGTCAGACCCAGATAAAAAGCTTTAGCTGTATCATCTGTGAGGTCACCTTCCCAATTGGAAGTACTTTTAATTGCAAGAGCCCCTCTTTTGGGTGCACATAAAGAAAGAAGGCAGAAAAGGCACAAAGCAGTCCCACGTGACAGAAGCACATCCCAAGCCAACCAGTATCCAGCTAGTGCAAAAGCGGGCACATGAAAAGGAATCATGCGTATTATTTCTGGAATGATTTTTCAAATTAGCTCATGCAGCAGATCGAGAAAGGAGAGCGTATTTGTTTAGGGAAGATTAACTTAAATCAGTGGAAAATCTATAAAACCTCTGTAGCCATGAACCAGGGGTTTACAGTTACGCTATGTGGTGGTCCTCAAACCTGAGTTCAGCTGGCTTCTGTGGGACCCAGCAGTATCCCCAGCTTCAGCAGAAGCAAAGTCGGTTGTTCTTTGAAGGATAAAAAAGCAAGATTTGTTTGGGAGTATCTGATTTAAAAGTAAATCCAGATCATGTTCATTTATTCCAGCTCACTCACCTCTGAGTGACCTTTCATACACAGCATAACTCCTACATTAATGCACCTTTACTTATGAACTTCAGAGCATTTTAAAATTACACTTACTGGAGATGGAATGAAGGCTTCATGGTACTTCTTAGGATTTATTCTCAAGGGTCCCTTAAATTAAAAGAAAAAAAAAAAAAAGAGACAGAGAAAGATTACGCCTGAATCTTATTAATTTTATATAACATCAGTTAAATTAGAACTGTGGGTAATATATCTGCTGTGAAACATGAGAGATACATCCAAATTTCCATTATACATTTTAAGTCTTGACAACTTAGCATCCGAGAAATTTCTAGCCAAAAGGAAGCTTCATCATAGGCTTAAGCTGATCTACTGCAGTCTGTCACAGAGGAGATGTTGAATCATTGCTTGTTGCTGCTACTGCATGAACTGTGAATACAAGTCCTCCTGTTTCCTTCACACGTTTCCTGCAGAGCACCCACCAACTTCATTTAAAAAAAAAATGGACAATTGAAAGAATTTGTTTTGCTCTGCTTTGGAAAAGGAGAGCGTTGGCTTCACTTAATTTGGAGAAGAGAAAGAAGGAAAAGCTGACCTGCTGAGGTGCAGCTGTGATTCCATCCCAAGAGGGTCCCAGGATCTGGGGTTCAGGTGGCTGCAGTTAAAGCTGACAGCACTTGATTCTTATGGAACCACAGCCCTGTTAATTAGCTATCTGCTTTAACACAGGTGTTTGCCTTGTGCTGAAAAGTTTAAACTTCCTCCATTTGGGTATTTGAAACAAGGCTGGCCAATTTGTTACATGAACAGATTCCATCTGTTTGCACTTCTGTGTTAAGTAATCATAGAACTCTCTCCCAGGGATTGCCTCCTTAAAATTTACTGCACCATATAATTTTTATGTATTCTAGGAAACATTCAGACAAGAGGAAAATAAAGCTGATTACATGAGGAAGTTTTGCTGCCTTGAAAAGGAATTTGCAGATTTATGAAGGTTTTCCATTGTTTTTATTTGTTTGGGTTTGGAAACACTAGCACCATATATCCTATATTCCTTAGGCATTACCTGATTGCTTTGCTGTGACATCGTGTTGTGCCTTATAAAGCTATTATCAATGAGCACACCAGCCCCATAGCTAGCCAGTGACCAGGGACAACAGAAAGAAAAGCATGGGGATACTTCACAGAACTCTCAAGGGTCTTTTCCCCACTCATATCCCAGAAGCAGCCATCAAAACTAACACACCATCAGCAAAGGAAGCCGCTACAGAGAGAAAGGAAAAAAATAAAAGTGACGATTGCTCCACTTGACGATCAGTCAAATAATTCTCATACCCAGGATCTGCCCAACAGCACCAAGCAGATGAGGGGGTATCTCGAGTTACTCTGGAGAACCCTGTTGAACAGTGTGGGACAGCTGTCAATCAGGCAGGTGCAGATGCCCATCCTGAGCGTGAAAAATCCCCTTTTGTGCCCACGGCCCAGAAGGCGCCGAAGCGGCGACGTGTGCATGGACAGCCAGCTCAGGCAAACACACAGCAGTGTTACCATGCTTACAGTGCAACGGCTTTCTCTGCATTTTATATGCACTACCTAATTATGATCAGCATTAGAATTCTTACGTCAAGTAGCATTAAAATACTTCGGTTCTTTCCTCAAAGCAAGGAACTCCCAAAATTTATCTTAGAAAGCAGATGGGCCCTATTATCTGTGCCTATGAAAATCCTATTTACAATGTTGTACATTTCACGCTGTGATATCATATCTGGAACCAGTCTCTCTCCCCATCTGCAATGAACAACTGTTCTCATATGTGCATTAGGGGGTGAGGATCTGGCTGCAGAGTCTCATGATGTCACGCGAATGTTGTATTATTTTACAATACCTCACAAATAATAGCTGCTATATTTATCAGTATTATTATGGCAGTCGAGCCTTTGTTTTGAGAAGGAAGATAGAGGTTTGGCGGAAGGTTTCTAAAACACTTTCTGACAATTTAAGTCAGCTTTGCACAGACTAGCCAAAAAAAGTTCCTAACTTTATTAAACTCCTCCAGCAAGATACAAAAAAGTTAGCATTTCTCAAGTTCTTCAGCTAGAACCGGACAGACAATACTCGGATGGTACTTCAAGGATCTCAAGTCTAGCAGCTTGCAACAGTTATAACACCTACAGCTCACTTGGTCCATCCATGTCAAACTAAAGGTCGGGATTCAAGTGCCTGCCTGCTACCAAGCCACCTTCCAGAACACAGCCCATGGAAAGCGGGGAATCCCCAGCCTTCATACACACAAAGCAACAGCTCTCCAAATGAAAACACCCTCCAGGTGGCAAAGCAAGCTGAGTGCCTTTGTGCTGCGAGCTCTCGCTCCGCCTGACCCCAGCAGCCCTGCAGGGAGGGTCTGGGAGACGCTGGAGGCGTGGGGCAGACGTGAGGTTCTGGCTGGCGCTTCATCAGATGACCACGGTCCTTTGGGTCAATGCTCCTTAACACGTAACCTGACTTCATCTGTTGTGTATGGCCAACACCATCCGGTTACGTAACCGTGTAGAAGTTATTCAATCTTGTTTGCCTTCAGCCTCTGATTCCAATCAACCTGATACGTTTGGTGTTTGCTCACTGCAGACAGCTTTATGGGTGTGGAAGCGGGAAGCGTGCACTCTCAAGCACCTGCACTCGGATCCTTTATCTTGTGGAAGGACACTTCTGCACCCGTCCCTTGATTAAATGAATCCAGGAATCCTGCAGGGCACAATTCTCCATGCTACTTACTGAAAACTGAATTATATCAGATACAGTACCAGAAGTCATTAAGGCTATTGCTACTGGCAGACATCAACGCCCATCAAGATACACTTTTGTCCTTCCTGATCTAGGACTGCTTAATCTTCATTGCGCTCGTGTTTCATCTAAGAGATCTCCCACATCAGCCAGTAGTTTGTGCTTTCAGGCATATTTAGTTGCCCTGCTCCATTACCAGAGCCCAGCAGCATCCTTGGAGTTCACAGCAGGGTCTCTCCTTCCTACTAGATCTTGTGTTTTCCTGCCACCCACATCCGGCATTCCCCTACACCATCTTGGCACTCTCTCACTCAGAGCCATGTTTCTGACCAGCTAGCAATCAAGTTTCAATCTGAAAGAGGAGAGACTTAGACTGGATATAAGGAAAAAGTTTTTTACACTATGAGTGGTGAGGCACTGGCACAGGTTGCCCAGACAGGCAATGGGCACCCCATCCCTACAGACACCTAGGGTCAGGCTGGACCTCTGAGCACCTGATGGAGCTGTAGGTGTCCCTGTTCAGTGTAAGGAGTTGGACCAGATGGCCTTTAAGGGTCCCTTCCAACTGAAATGATTCTAAGTTTGCTCAGGACCATGAGGTTCAGACTGGTATGCATCTTCTCTTCTGCAAGTTCTTACTGAGCATCTTTGCAGACCAAATTTGCATTAAGGGATTAACACAACATATTTGTTGACTGTGTCTCTTGCCACTACACAGAGCAGTGCTTAATATTATTTCATTCACTGAATTTCAGGATCTCACCTATTCCTCCTTGAAGGCAGTGATGAATGCTCTTGATGAGACGAGGATGAATGAGTCAAAAATGAGACGCTGAGTTGAAATGCTCGTGATCTGACACTCAGCCTTAAGTGATTAAATCCAGATTGTACAGCCTGAGCTGTTTCCCTGAGACATGAGACTGGGTGAAAGGAAAACAGCTACAGCCTAAGAAAGCGTATGTGACTCTTTCAGTCACACAGCACATGACCCAGAGTAGACACTACGCACTTACAAGAACGAAGGACTGTTTTGCCAGATAGCATGTAATCACAGGCCTTCTGAGACTTGGCATTTTCGTGGAATTCTCAGGTACTGGCCATAGTCTGATGTGCCTCATCTGCAGCTGCAGCTGACCTCACCAGGAGTCTACACACTCTGCACTTAATGCTATCAGACAAAAAGGTAGGTGATGCCAACAGCAGCTTTGATGTATTGATGAAAATATCACAGCCTTAACCAGCATTACAACAGCAACGCACCAGTGGGCGTTTGGGTAAACGATGCCTCAGTGTGAGTGACTGGAATGCCCTCACTGACTTCCACCTGCCTCTTCCTCAGCCAGGCTGACCTCACTGGGATGCTGGGTGTGTCCTCTGCACCACACCACAATGAGGACTGCATTACAGCTGCTACTGTATGACATTCTCCACTTCTGCATCTCAGCAAACCTCAGTCCTGCTTGCTTTCACGTACAACTCCTTCCACAATCCAGTTACCCACACATGTGGCAGGTCCACCCTACATCATGCCAGATATTGGAAGAACTGATGCCCAATTACAGCTCCAAATCTGCTGCTGCAAATGGCAGCACGAAGTCCAACCTTTGATTGATGGACATAGAATCTGTAAAATGAGAACATGCTACCTGTTCGGGGCAAATAATTACAAATACACAGGCGGCTGATTTTCTGTACTGTCCTGGGTTCTTGTGCTCCATCTAATATCTGTGCCTTACTTCACTAAGCCATGCTGTCATCGGAGGTTGGGCCAGCCCTACGTTCTTAAGGGAGCACAAAGAAAATCATGCAAGTAACTCAAGTTTCAGCACTGCTAGCTGGCTGCTTGATATTAATTTCTAGTTTATAACACTTTACTGTAATGCCTCCACAGGCACAGCCCTATGACACTTCAGGGACCACATCATTACCTGCATCTCTCCTGTGGTGGGTTTTTTTTTATGGGAAGGAGACTTCTGGGAAGAGTTCACAGAGACAAATTAAAAGGAGATGAGTACAGCTGGATGAGAAGGCACTTGCACCTCATTGGTGAGAACTAACATCTGTCTTTGCAAAGAATTTTAGCAAGAAGCATCTTGCTAAGGGCATTCCTTTTCACTTACACTGACTAAGAAAGAGGCTGCCAGCACCTGCTGTGTTTCTGATTATCACTAGTAAAAGTAATTAAGACTCCACAAAAGTCACAATCATGGCTAGCAGACCATGCAACCCTGCAATTGGTGATTGTGGATCAGGAATTTTACAGTCAAACCAAAAACTGTACTGTAGCTGGATGTAAAAAGTTTCATTCCATTTCTAAAATGTCCAGAGAAAGCATTTACAAGGCGTACATCAATGCCTTGCCAAGCAATTAACTGATACTGACTTCTAACAACTGCCTGTGATTTCCACAGATTTAGCACAACAGCATTGTATGTTCCAGGCACCTGAATAAGCTCTCTCCTTTTCAGTCCTGCTGAAACATCTTCCTTTGACATGTAGGCTTCAAATATACTCTTCTTCTTCCCTCGAGCAGGCTTATTTCGATTCTTTCTGTCACCAGATGTTGGGACAGCAGCATAGGGTCCTCCTGCAAACAGAAATTAATAAATGTTATCTTGCCCACCCAATTTGTCTGTGTATCTATGTAACAGCAGCTCTACAGATGCTCTGTACTGGAAGTTGAACTTTCGGAAAGGATTTGCCTAGAAATACTGGCACCCAGCTTCAGAGCACTGAAAATCCTGGATTGATCATATTTTACAAATAATTAACGGCTTTTACAGCTCATTTTAGAGTTAAGAGCATTCATCCCAGCCCATCTTTTAATAGCACTTAGCACATGCTTCAAGGCAGCTTATTCCTGAAGCGTGTACGCGCTCTGCTTTAATACCTCTGGGAGTTCCCAGTTGTCTAGGATTTATTCTGCTGTCTGAATTGCTCATTGTTTCTGTCTGCGATTCAGAAAGTTGTCTCTTCCTATCGAAGTTCTGGGGAGCTCTCGCGGATTCCGAGTTGTTTCTGGTCCTTGCAAACCCTCTCTTTTCTGCACCTGAAATCAAACACAAGTTTGAAATAGCGAGGGGGGGGAGGGGAGGGTGAGGAAAGACCTCAGTGCCAGCTCATGGTCCTGGTGAAGCTCATGGTCTGCAGTGCCTCAATACCAGTCACAACTGTGAGTCATGCTCTTTATCCAAAAGAAATGATGTCTTCATTAGCTCATTTGTAATCTGTTGGCTCTTCGTGCCTCTTAATCCACCACTAACTTGCTTTAGCATAAACGGAACTCTGGAAATTACGATCCTAAAGTTGGATACAACCCTTCCAAAATCCTGGGAAATTCATTAGAGCATATGAAATGTGAAATTGTTAAGCAGCTTCCAAAGCCCCTACCTCCACCCCAGTAAGCCCCCAGATAAATAGTGAGAAAATGTAACTTCTCTGCAACTTGCATTTAAAATAAAGTAGTTCAGGGACAAAGAAAAAGAATCACAACAACCCACCCTGGACTAATGAACTTTTTTTGCTACCAGAGGCAGCATTGCACACAATGGCACTGCCAAGGAATGCCAAGGCTCCAAACGCCCAGCCTGCTCAGAATAGGTCACGATCATACAAAAATATTCTGCAAAGACTCACCCCTTCCTTCCCTGCCATCACCTCAGACCCTTCCCTACAGCCAGGAGAGCAAGCAGCAGCTTCCAAAGCGTATGCCAACGCTGTTCCACGGATCAGCACATTGGAATGCAACCCAGCGCCGTGCAGCTGCCCTCTTGGCCCTCCACCTGGATACTGAACATGTCATCACAGCTTTGCCTTCCAGCCCCTCCTGGCTACGCTCCCTGGGTCCAAGCTTGTACCTGCAAGTCAGAAAATGTGCAATGCCAACTTATTTGCTATGGGGCTGTCCAAGTTACAAGGTAATTAAAAAAAATACAATATCCTTCACAAACTAAATTGGAAATTGCTTTATGGAATTAAATTTAAGCAGTGGCAAGAAAGGGAGGAGTCTGAGGGAAGCTTCAGCTGCAAAACAACAAGCACAACTGCAGACTGAGATTTCCACAGATGCAGGAGAGGCAGTGCTACCTGTACAGACCCAATTATAAGGAACTAAAATTACCTGATTTGCAAATGCCCTAAGGGTCAAGAGATTAAGTTTGATAGCGAGACACTTAAAATATGGGCTAGAGAACTGAGCAGCAAAGAATTAGAACTGGCAGCACCGCTGGTCCCGGAGAAGTTATTCAGGCACTTCCAAGAAGGAATTTTACCTGGATTGCAACAAGAGAAGTGGGGTCTTAAGAAAGCTATTTAAGAAGAGAGGTGCGAGGCTGTTCACCAGAGAGGTCATCATCTGCCTTGATGCAGGTTCTTAAAAATAGGTGCGACAGATGTCTGTCAGAGCTGCTCCAGGAGTAGTTTTTTCCTTGAGGTAGTGCAATGGGTTACACGAGCTCCTGAGGTCCTCTAAAGCCCTCGTTTCTATGGCAGCAAGTCACAGAAAATACTACAATGAATTAAAGAGCTCGGGATAAAAAGGAGGCTAGATCTCAACATGTCATTAAGCTGGGGAAAAAAAAGCAGAAAATCAAAATGCAGCAAAAAGAGCACAACTGTCTGTAAGTCTGGAAGCGAGGTGAGAGCCAGAATCGGCCATGGTGGAGCAGAGCTGCCCCAGCACTCACCACGGCTGTTACATCAGCAAGTCCTGGGCCACAACTGCCCAAATTCATGCACAGCAACAGCAGCAGACGAGAAGCACCTTCCATGCAAGGCAGATACCAGAGGCACTCACACACTTCCAACACTCGAGTCTTTGGTTCGCACTCCAGCAGTCTTTTTCATCCGCTCAGACTTGGACACAAATTCAGAGAAACAATTTACTCAAATGAACAAAGTGTGCTTCAACGTAGCTGGCTTGCAAGCCAGTCTGCACACAGACACTGGATAAATGTCTGACCATGCTGACCTTGACATTTCTGGCTAAACAAAACCACTGCTGTTATAAAGCCACAGACAACTGTCACAATTAGCGCTCAACTGGAACGTGCCTGATTCTGCATGAGTTTAATTTCTTGAGTTTCTCTTTTTAAGGGAAAGAGAAAACCACAGGTTGCCATCTGTTTCAGCTACACTCAGCATTTGCCTCTTTTACACACCTGTCCCTCAAAACTTCTGGAAGACAGAAACATTTCCCATAAGCTTTCCTGCTGCGTTGGTTGATGAGCGTTAATACTCTAATGGACAAACAGACAATATCCTATAAAGCAAACCACAACCTGCAAAACTCTATAGCTAGCATGGGGAATATTCAGAATACCCCAGATTGCAGATATAACTGCAATCACAGAATTAATTAAACTATACCAACAGCAGGTGTGGCAAGAGTTTTCATTTTCCTGTGTTGCTACAGACGCGTGATTTGTAAGATTAAATCTTCTAGGATAAGGAGCAACATGCAGATGTCACACAAAGTATAATGCATTCTAGGCATTCAAATACTCAGTGACTTAATAAATAAAATAAAAAAAAACCTGCAGCAGAAGGGAGACTAAAGTGCAGTGGGGAAAAAAAAATAATCAAACAGATTCCCAGAATAATTGATCTGCCTTACAGTACGAAAGGAGGTTAGATGTTTTAAATCAGCTTATTTCAACATAATTCACAGAAAACCAACATAGTTTATGTTTGGAAAAGTCCTGCATTTCATTACATTTGTATCTATTAGTCAGTTGATCAACTAGATGGACACCTAAATCAACAAATATGGTCAACTAATCATGAACTTAGCAAGGCCAAAGTCTCTGATTTTTATACTAAAATTTGCATATTGGATAATATTAAAAAAAAAAAAGGACCAAGATCCTAAATTTGACTGACTAAAAATAAAACATTTTCAGTTTGCACGCTAACACGTGACAAGCTATTTGGCTCCTACCAGCAGAGAAGGGCCATACCTCTTACTGAATTGTCATCAGCACACGTGTGACTCCTTGGACACCACGGAGTTATAGAATGGCTCAGGTTGGAAGGGACCTCAAAGATCATCTCATTCCAACCCCCTGCCATGGGCTGGGTTGCCAACCACTCAGGCACCAGTCCAGGCTGACCCAGGCCCCATTCAGCCCAGCCCTGAACACCTCTCTGCTCCCTCTCCTGCCAAAGGACATCTACCAGATCACTTGGCACTTCAGCCTCCAGCTGAGCTTCCAGCTGTGTCCCCATCTGTGTGGTCTGTACCTACCCCAGCTCCCCTGATGCAGGCAGAACCACAAACTGGCTCCTACCTGGGCACCGTAGCTCCAGGGATCTCACACCACTGACAGCCACCCCAACACAGCTCCTTTTTCTCAAAAGAATTGAAAGGAACTATAACCTTATGAACTTTTTTCAACACTAAGTACTTCCTTCTACTAATTACCATTATCAGCCCACAACCGGGCATCAGGCCTTCTGCTGGCTCTGCTATTGCTAAAGGGATTTTTCCCAGTGCTTCCCAGCATTAGATCACGATCTAGATGTGCAAAGGAATCTTTCAAATACCACTGCTTATCCAGTTAGCGTAAGCGTGAAGAGAAACAGAAGCACATCCCCAGAACTGATAAAGCGCAATAGAACAATTTGTTATCAGCTAACGAGACTCTCAACACATGCTTACCAAATATTTGCCCCTATTCCTACCACCTTTCACTTTATTGCTGACACATTTCAATGACCTAAGCCAATTTCCTCCAAACCTTCCAAGAGGTTCCCTGACATTTAGTTCCTCACGACAGCCCAGCTATGCACTCACTACACCACAGAGGATACACCCATGGACCAGAAGGCACAGCAGCTACCAGCCCGTGAACGACCCATCCCAAGGGAACAATTGTCAGCTTGAGGGATGCGGTTTCTGGCTGGTAGCTCCAGCTAGGCACACAGCTAATGTTGATGTGGTTGTACCAGGCAACTGGCTCATTTGTTTCTCCAAAGTCAAATAAACTCTTCTAACAGAAGCATACTTTGCCAGCAGAAGCTGTGTTAACATCAGGCAGGTTTTGCTAGGATCCCCACGTCTTCCCCTCTCGTGGGCTAAAATAGGCGATAGAGTGGCTATTTGATACGTTCTGCTGTTTGGGAGCTTCTGAAAATTTCATCTCAAAATTCAAAAGCTGAAACGCTTGTTATATTGTTTTTAATTCCTAATGCACCAGTGACATTCAGGATGTGCCATAATACAAAAGTGACTAACAAGAACTCTAAGCACTTCAATGACTACTCTAATATGTAGGATCAAGTTACTGCACACAGGCAAAAACAACAAACGCCAGCAAAGCCGTCTCAAATACGAGCAATGACAATAAAAAGCTGGTCGTAGACAGGTCACAAGTAACTAGCTATTTATGTTTTCAAAAATATTTGGTGGATTTAAGAGATTAAATGTCCCACTAATGGTAACAGCCAAGTACTTTTTCTGTTCTATTTTGTTTTAGAAGGAAAAACACAGACAGCTGTTGGTGTAGCTGTTCAGAGAAAGAGTTCTGTACCAAGAAGAAAAAGGATACTCCTTGGAAGATAGCTCAAGCAGAATCCTGCGCTCGTGGCTCAGGAACACAAGCAGGACCAAATCCCATCTCCCATGCTGCCCATGAGCTCAGCTCCATGGCAGCCTGTGCTGGGAGCTTCAGCAGGAATCCCGTGAGTTCAGAACTCAGGGCCGCAAAACAGAAACGTCTCAGATGCATTTTGCAGTATCTCAGAGCAAACAGGTTAAATAAAGTAGATGGCCTGAGATTAAGGACAAAGCAATCGAGAGAAATAAGGATGTCACTGGAAAGAATTCATTAGAAATTCAGGAATGGAAAGGCAAGACACAGAGATATGTTATCAGTTCATTGCGGCTTCACTGCTGCAGAGATAAGTCTGGCAGGCAGTACTTCAGATGTTCAACCCGTGGTCTAAGAAAAAGTCTGAGAGCACGTTCTCCTTATCACAAGAAAATAAAAAAGATTCTTTTCTGATGAAACAAACTCAAATAATCCCTAACTGAAGGTTCTGCCACACCCCTGTGCTGTACCACAACCCCCAAAATCCAGGAATGCACCGCAGAGCTACAGGCTGTAGAATCATAAAACCATTTGGGTTGGAAGGGACCCTTAACAGCCATCTGGTCCAACTCCCTGCACTGAACGGGGGCACCTACAGCTCCATCAGGTGCTCAGAGACCCATCCAACCTGACCTTGGGTGTCTCCAGGGATGAGGCATCTGCCACCACCCCAGGCAACCCCTGTCAGTGCCTCGTTACCCTTGTCATAAAAAACCTTTCCTACAACGTGACTGTAGGACCTGCTCAGAAAAAATTAAGGATGCAGGTGATTTCAAATTACCTTAACAATTTAAAAGTAGGGCAAATTTCCAGGAAGAGGAGCATCATGGCAGAAGTGGAAGAGGAGGGTGACATCACAGCACTGTAGGGATTTAGGCAGATAGCAGATTGCATAATTAAGTTTAAAGTTAATTAAACAGTCATTTAAAGAGGAGAAACAACACAGACCTACACTTCAATGCGTGGACTCAAAAAAATGTAAATTATACGCAAATATCCTGAACTGAGAGGAAAGTGTATTGAAATTCAGCTCCAGGTCTAGCTCCCATGCCCACCAAGTTCCCTTAATTGACCCGTTAGGATGGGCCACAGGGCCCAGCACGGCATAAACCCAAGCTATAACTTTCCATAGCCTAGGTAAAACAAAGCAAGAAAAAGCAGCATATAAAGCAAGTCTTCCCACCACTTAAACATGATCTTAGAAGCAATTCAAAGCAACCGGTTCCTCTAGCGAACACAACTGTGTTTGCACACTGGGCTGCAAACTGGCTGGGAGTCATCTGTGTACCCAGGAGAAAATCTAGAGAACTCCTGTCCAGCATCTCTGGAAAGGATGACTGCAAATACTTTTGGCAGAAAGTGTCAAAATCTGCACAGAAAAGTTTAATATCTAAGAGTGACTCCCAGGATGGGAAAATACACAGTCATGGCTCGTGAGCAAGTCTGTAGGGTCACCAGCTGCTTCTGTGCCCCTACAATTGGCTCCCAGAATTCAGTCACTGGAGTATGTCATTGAGAAACATCCCCAATAAGAGATGGAGGCAGTAAGTAAGTGATGCGGCATGTCCATGGATACACAGATAGTAAAGAGCAGAGACAGAAGCACATTCCCAGACCCACACCCAGCTCAGCACAGAGCTGTGGGAAGCTCATGTGGCCACTCCTTTTCTACTTTAAACTGTGTTTTCTCAGTTAAAACTGTTGTGTTGCATGTCCTTAGATTTGAATATGGATCTAGGAAACATGAAAAGGTTCCATTGACTTTGGCTTCCTGAAAGTGCCTATGTTTCAGGGGAAAAAAAAAAAAAAAAAAAAAAATGCAAAATGGACTCTTTCTGTTGAGGAAAACAGTGCTGTGGAAATTGCTCCCAAACACTAAGATCACGTGCCTGCAACAGCATGCGTTCTCTGCAAAACACTTCCGATACATCCTCATGCCTGCAAGACTTTGCCTTCAGTAGGCAGTAATCACAGTTTTATTCAATTCCTCAGCAAGGATTGTATTGTAGGAAAACTATAGGAGCACAAGAGCCAAAGATACCATTCCAGGCTCTGAACTAGGGGTTGGTGATGAAACTCATTTAGTAGCAATAGGCTAAAAGTTTATCAAAATAGTTACTGTGCTCCAGCTGCGTGCAGAAGCACAGCAGCGTTGTCAGGGAGGGGATGCAGCTCCGCTGGTTTTCAGGACTCTCTGTGAACCTGCTCCACCCTGCTCATGACCTCCTAAGCACCCACTCCGCCTGATGACTGCGCTCCTCCACTCCCCCAGGCCACCCCTCCTATCCCAGGATGTGGGTCAGGGCTGCTTCCCTGACCTCTATCCTTTCCTTTGCCCAAATTATCTTTCGCCAAACCTCTTATCCAGCAGCCCTGATTGTGAACAGGCTTGTTCAACACTTCAAGAGAAATACTTAGAAAACATTATGCGGTTAAAGTTCTCTTTGATTTCTCTGGGATTCAAGCAAGTCGCTTGGAGATCAGAGGAAGTCAAGAGGCTTTGAAAGGCACCTGACAGGAGGTGCTAACACACTAGGTGATAACAGCTGAAGAAATGAAAGAACTGCTTCTAGATTCAGACATATCTTGAGGTTACCCTTTGTGCTGCAGAATAAGACAATCTGCTGAAGAACTATTGCACATACTGCCCATTCAACCTAGTAGGTACACATCGTGTAGTCCTTAGTGCTGTGGTGGAAAAAGTGCCTTAAAAACACACGAATGAAACAAAACACACTACTGCTGCCAGCTTTTATCCGTAGAAAGCCAGAAGCAGTCCCAAGGCATGACCTGCCCCATACATCTGTGGGCTGCAGCTCACAGATGCGTTGACAATGCACTGACATTTTCCATCAGCGCCTTGGAAATTTTTGCTCTTGTCACTGAAAACATTATTTTTACTCAGTGGATCCCAACATTTTCTTTTCCATCCTGCCCCAGTCAAGCGCTCTCAGCAGCTTGGATTTCCCCACAAGAGGGAGTTGGGGCCGTGAGTTCCGAAGGACACAGAACCAGGTTTTGGGGGCCTGAGGAGGGAAGCGGCCTCCAGCACCAGGGACAGGGCCAAGAGCAGAGGTTGGGGCACCGGGCACCAGCAGACAGCAAGCAGAGGAATCATCTGATGTTGGTTCTACCTTGGTACTCGAGGCAAAGGTGACACTGCAGAGACTATCTGAGCAACAGAGGTGATGGGGGTGTGGGGCTGGATGACCTCACGGAGAGCAAAGCAGAGAGGGCTTTCTGATATTCACTCCTGTTTGAGCCACAGCTTGCTTTGTGTGTACAGAATTTGTTATCAAGGTTTTCAGATATGCTAGTAACAGCACACATACCACAAGCTTTGGTAAAACTGTTCCAGCGGTCATTTACCCTCACTGCTAAATTGCACTTTATTTCAAGCCCGGATTTGTTTAGCCTCAAATGCATTATATCATAATCCGCTCAACTGAGTAGCCTATTATGGAACATCTGTTCCCCATGTAGGCAATTTATGAGAGCTCCCTTCCCCCCAGCATCTCTTTGATAAGTAAAGCAGGGTTCCTCACATCATTCACTCACGCTCCCAGCGTTTTAATCTTCCTCGCAGCCCTCCTATGGGCATCCATCAATTCATCACCATCCTCCCCAAACAGAGGGCATCACCGCAGGATACAACACTCCAGAAGCTGCTGCTGCTGCACCAAAGACACACGCAGCCCATACTCCATCTTGCAATTCCCATACTCATACATTACCCTTTGGGTCACATTTCACAGGAGGGAGATGTTCAGCTGATTAATCCATCAAAAACTCCAAACTTTTTTCCAAGCTGTTGCTTCCCAAGCTGCGCTCCCTGCGCTGCTCCATGGAGGCCCAGTAAATGGCTTTTGTTTTGCCTGATCCCAGTCCACCAAGTGATGCAGACGGCTGCCAGTAACTGCCCCCATTATTCAACACTCCCCGCTGTCTCTGAGACATCCAAGATACAAAAATTTCAGCCATACCTGCATGTTTTCCTCCTGATTATTGAAGGAACAGGGCAGAACATGACACTGTAAGAACCAGCCACACCTGTTGGTAACCATTCTCAATTTACAGCTGCATTTAATTAGTCCGGCTAAGCAGCTTTTAAGCCATTACACACGCACTGTGATTTTATTATCCTAACATGCTACCATCAATACCCACACAGCTATCATCAAACCCTTTCGCAAAGAAACTGATACCGAGGGAACTCAACAGGACTTTGCTCACATAAATTGATGACAAGCTGCATTATGGGTTTAAAACTAATTAAAAATTTACATCAATTCTTGGACTAACTATTGTTTCTCTGGACAGGCATCGCACTGGCAAGCCCAGTAACCAGAGCTACACAATCAAGGTCTGATCCCAGAGAATGAAGACAGGAAAAGAAGAATAGACATAGTTCTAAGAAAAGCAGGTGAACTGTCGGCAGGCACAGACAGAGCTGTGAGATCACACACCAAAACCACAGCCACTGCAAGGCAGGATCTCATCTCCCCAGGAGAGGACGCATCAGATATTAACTCACATACTACAGCTGATGCTAGCCAAAAACAGAGTTGCACAAGCTTTGGGAACGCAGCATTTTTTCCTATCAAAAGCAATGCAGAAATTTATGTTTGTGATGACGTTGCTAAACCATTAAAGAAACGAGCATTCTATTTTTCAAGCATTTCTCTGATGGGGCAATACAGTAAATTCAGCTTTCCCTCCTCTCCCATATCTTATTACAATGATTAACATCACGCAGATGTCACATGGGGCTTGGCAAGATTTGCTACATGTAAAAGATTTCCACAGCAACCAGCATTCTCCATTTATTGAGCCGGTTCTGTAGCCTTTACTCGGTCGCTGGCTCATGTTTATCGGTGCCAGACAGGGAGATAGCAGCATTCTTAAACACTGAATTGCTCCACACAAGAGCTGGAAGACTCGTCACTAAAGGTAACGTTATCTTACTTTTGCCTTGCAAGAAGGGAAAAGCTATGGTTCTTCCTTCAGAGCTCATCCTGAGGAACAAACACAAACAACGCTTACTGCAGAGCAGGATGGAAAGGCAAAACCCCTGGGATTTCACCTGGGACTTCTTGACCAGCTGTGCCCATCAAACATACAGGAAAAACATCCCAGGACGTTTCCTTTACCCACACTGAACCTCTCAAGTGTCAGGGTTGCAGCCACAAACACAACTCCATCTGACAGCAACAACTGTTTTTAAAGCTGTGATGCTAAACACCAGCCTGCTTGCCAGAAACACTCCTTCGTGGAAGCTGCCCAAGCTGGTTAAGTATCATAGACTGGGCTAATAAATGTCTGACATGTGACAAATCAGAGAGCCATGAAATCTCATGCCATTACAGGCAAAGCATTTTGCTACCCAGGAGTTGGCTGCTTCTGCCCAGGGGCCATGCTGACCCTGGCAGATGGGCAAGAGAGCTCTACTACATCACAACCCTGCAAAGCTCTCAGGGAGAGGAGCCTCAGGGGGGCACCTGGCAAAGCTGGTGCTGGTGTTCTTCCCAAGGAGGTACAGATACAGCCCTGCCTATTTCATGGCAATCAGCCTTCAAAGGGGCACAAGCACCCTGCTCCACCCAAGCTTTCTGCATCAATAAAACCACCCCACTCTCATGCACTGGAGTTTCTGACATCTTTTGAAACAGTCTGACTGGGAGACAGCATTCCCAAAGATCATGCTGTATCCCACATTTGGAGGCCCTTCACCTTTGCAGATTGGTTCAGACTTCCCTGCAGACTCAGGAAGGCGCTAACAGCAACAATCATTCAGAAACAGGCTGAAGAACACACGTACAATAAGCAACAAAACCTCGCTGTCAACAGGCAGCTTGATCTAAACTCCTTACCAACAAAGTGACACACCACAGATATTTAAGACAAAGCTTCATGGAGCAGCCATGTGACAGACAGATGCTGCAGGAAGAGTCCATACTTCTGTCCTCAGGGAAAAGGGGGCTTTAAAGGCCTTTTATGATAGAGACATCAGTCAGTAGCCTGCCTGAAAACAGATTCTGATAACAAACACAGGATTGAAGTGGGAAAACCCTTACAGTCTTTGATCAAAAACCGGAAAACAACCCAGGAGACTTCATGAAAGACTTTCTGTTCAGGAAAACCAAATTTTAAACAACCAGCCTAATGGATAGGAGATTGAGGGGGAGAAAAAAACTGGAGGGAAATTGTATTAGATAAAAATCTGTACACATAACTGAAATGTCATTTTAAGTGTGATATTCTGCTTTATCATAGTTTAAGAAGCTTCAGAACAGGAGGCTTTACAACAGTTATGCTTACAGAGGTCACACAGACACGAGGAAAAAGCCACAGAACGTGTCTGTATGCAGCTTTGTCTTCCAGAAGCCTGAGGATCCTTCACAACAAATGCCATGTGCTGTTCCCAATGTCACATGTTTCAGTCAAGGGACAACAGAGGGTTGTTCAAACCCAAGCTTTGGACACAGCAGATGGTGACAGCCTACATTAATGCTCTGCAATAACCCCAGGGAGCTTGGAGCAGAGAGGTGGAAAAGTCCCCCAAAGAACCAAGATTAGTTGGTGGTACAGGCTGAAAAACTACAAAGCCACATAGAGCTCAGAGGTAGGACTCTGTGATGAAAGCCCCACAGGCAGAAAAGCAGATAAGGGGCATCCTGACACAGCAGAGACCTCTCTTAACCAAGGAAGAAATAAATCAGCCACATAGGATTCTGAATTTCTCTGAACAGAGAAGAAAACATCTTCATCCCAGTTATTCCAGGATTTTACAAAGCCTCTAGTGATACTTTTCAGGTTTCAGGAAGCTCTAAGGAATGAAATACCTTACAGGACACACACACACACTTGTATATAAAACATATATATATATAAGATGCCAGCAGGAGCTGTGCAGTAGATGCTGATCCTGAGGACATCAACCAGCACAGTGCCAGATGCTGTACCTCTAAGCCTGGATCCCAAATCCACAGCTGAGCACCAGCTAAGGAGGGAGGAAAGGTCCAAAGAAAGAAACAGCAAACCCAGTGCACAAGGAACCACTCTGATGAGTGACAGAACATTTCAGCCTGCTGTGACAAGGGATCTTTATTGCACAGTAGCAGGTTCCATTTGCTAATAAAGCTCATACCAAGACAGTGCTATTTTCAAGGTTTAAACATGTTGCTCGATTTCACACAAATCCAGAGCTCCCTGAGGAAGCCTTTCCACCTATCATTCATTACTTTTTCCAGTTACCATGTCAGTACAGCTGGACAGGGCATTGACAGACCAGTACTTTATAACAACAGGTGCCAAAGAGGAGACTGTCACCATCAGCTTCTCAATTAGTTGCTACAGATCTACTTGTACCCCCCAAGAGTGGGGACTGCAGAGTACAGAATGACAAAGGCAACGATGTTGTACATGCAATTTAGAATCTACTCCTCCTGCAAGGCAGCCGTCCAGATGCAGACTCTGGGTCTCAGCTTCTTGTCCTACCGCAGCAGGTTAGCAGACAAAGGTAAGAGGAGAAGCAAACAAGACATGCTCGTTTGGAAGAGCCAGTGAATTATTTCAGTGCATTCCTACCTCAGCAGCTTTGCTCCATGTAAGATGAGGCTCTCTTGGAACTAGCAGACCACTGCCAGGGCTCTTCACTGCTTGCCACAGACAGCACAGTACTGCTGGCAGCGAGCTGCAGGGCTCAGCAACGCTCATCTGCCACAGGAACCTCTCCACTTTCCCCCTTATCCCCACAGGGCTACAGCAACTGCAACACCACTAAAAGGACATGAACAGGGACCAGCTTCTTGCTACACAGAGCCCCAAAGGGGATTTTCAGCCCTCCACGTTGGCAGTTTCAGTTTTAGGGTCACAGCTGAACCTGAGCTGAAGAGCTGTTAATACGAGGACAATGAAACAAAGCAATACAAAGAGAGACGCTGGGCTCTGAGATTAGCTCAAAGAGCCTTTCAGAAAGCATGCTACAGCCCAAGCAGAGTCAATTTGTGAGGAAATCTCACTACTGAAGAGATGATATGCCTCACTGCTATGACAGAAGCAATTCTTGCCACCACAGCCTCACAAGCCTTGATTTAAACTGATCAAACCAGACACCTGCCTGCACAACGTAATATGACTTATATCAGCATCAAGAGAAAGAGGCAAGCTTTGAAGTGGGAAAATATTAATCTGGTACTGTGATGTCTGAGATCTTATATCTAAGTGCTCGCATATCGCAAAGCCTTCATTTCACTTAGACAGGAGTGCTAAAATGTACTCAAAGCAAACAGAAGACATTTAGCTGAATCAAATTACATCTATTTTTTCCTATTTCTTTCCTCCCCAGGAAGCTGTTTTTACATCCCTGCAAGCGTTCTGGAGCGTAACCAGGCTCAGCTATGCACGGGGAAGAAAAGGAAGGGTGTCACTTAAGTAAATAGTTTTCCAATAATCTTCCCCACAGGGTGAGTTTTCCACCTGGGAGGTCAAACACAAGGGCCAACATTTTCTACTCTCGGTCTCTGTACTAAGTTTCTAAATAAATGACTAGTTTTCAAAGGGTCTGTAAACCTCCCTCCCAAAAAAGCAGGAAGGAACTGCAGGTGCTTGTTTTTAAAGCCAGGCTATTCCCATTAGACCGAAATCCATGCAGGCACCTATCGTTTTCACAGCTACAACCATAGGTTCTCCAGACTTCCCATCAAACATTCTTTTTACAAATGCATTTCCTTGAAACCTGGGATCCCTACACTCACAGTGAGCAGCCTTCCTCATCCACTTACACCTTTCTCACACTTCCTCTTTGGGCAGGTGCTGTTGCTTTCCTAACACCAGAAAGATTTCCACGAGGGTTGGGAAGGTGACAGCATCGCATTTCTCCCACGGCAGAAAGACACAAATCCCAAACCAGCTTCAAAGAATCAGGAAACAATGCCCAAACCTACCACTGAAGTTCACCCCACGAACGAAACAAATCCACGACGCTCCACAGTGAACACATTTATGGATTCAGGCCAAATTTTAGAGAGTCAAATGTTGGTTTAGAAGTTTGCCTCGATCCTTCAGGGTGCTGCAGACAGTACACGTACAAAACACTGCTGTCGGTGAGATTTACAACCTGCATTCCTGCAGAACTTCTCACTGCCTCAGCATCTGGCAGTGAGTTGGAAGAGAAGAGAGTCCAGGCCTGCAGCAGCCCTGATGCAGATCAGCTTG
This sequence comes from Lagopus muta, assembly GCF_023343835.1. Lineage (NCBI taxonomy): Eukaryota > Metazoa > Chordata > Aves > Galliformes > Phasianidae > Lagopus > Lagopus muta. The sequence continues at coordinate 8,593,009 of NC_064441.1, forward strand.
GATGGCTCTTTGTGTGCACCTCACACCTCCTGCTGTACCCACACAATTAGCTTGTGTGGTGTTGCATTCGGCTTCTGTAAAGCACAGCACCTAACACAACAAGCTAACTAGTCTCAATTAACATCAGCATGGAATCTGTTGGCTGCTCTTCCCTAATCTCCAAAAGCTATTAGACCCCTAAAGGCAAAAGGCAATGAAGTTTATCATAACAGCCTAGCATGATAAATACAGATGTGTTACAATGAAGCATGCAAAAAAAAAAAAAAATAACACTCCCCAAAATCAGGGTTATCTACAAATACTAACATAACCTACTTGTGTTAATCTCTCATTATGATTTGCCTTGCAAGGACACATCAGAGTTTACCATCTTTAGCACATAATCTACTGCCACACTCTTGAGAATCTAGCAAGCTCTGTAAAAAGCACGCTGCCACCCTTCAGTGATGGGGCATAGTTTTGCAAGTGACTGAGTTAAGCATATACTTGATTTCCAGTCCAAAAGTTGTGACAGACCTCAGGCCCCCTGTACCCAGCTGAGAAATCCATTTCTTTTAGACTTATTACAGAGAATTTAATGCAGTGACATTTATGAGTTCCTCCATAGTAGCTCATAAGATCAGGGAATCCAAGTATTTTGCCATAAATACCATTCAGAGGAAGTTTTAACCCATTCCATAGGAAGATGAAATTTGAACTGCCTGGCTTTGGTTGCTTGTTAATGCTGTGGAGTGTTTTAATAACTTTTTTCAAATCTCTGTAAGTTAGTTGGCTTTTTGCCCTGACCATCACATTTAAGAGACATTCACTGTACTACTGCAAGATGTGTTTGCTTTGTTACTAACAGCAAGATTTACTACAGCCAATACTCTATCAGGGATTAGATATTATGCAGGCATCTCAGGCTGAGTATCAGACAGACTCGGACACTCTGCAGAAGCCAACCAGCACTCTAAAGAGGAGATGCAGAGGGAGCTGTGCCTCTGCCTTGAGCCAGCTCACATCCAGCAGTCTTATTAATTTGGACTGCACATCACAGAAACTGGGCTCTCCTAGTCCTGAGCTGATGCTGGAAGCATCAAAGCCACATAGAACCGACGCCAGGGGGATGAGGTCCTGCCAACACCAAGCTGGCTCCACACAAAGCCATTTGCACATGGACTATGGCTTACTTGTAAATCAGAACGAAGCCACCCACAGGTAAGTAGGGGCTGACTCACTTGGACAGAGTAGAAGCGACTCCTGTTAACTCACTCATGGCTAAAACATCACATTCAATTCCAGGGTAATTGCAGCAAAGGCACAAAGCAGTTCTTTACTTTGAACTCACCTTGGACTTGACCTGCAGACAAGAGACTGGTTCTCCTGGCATTTGCTGCCAGCACATCCCCACTAAAGTGCTCAGTCAACAAGTGTCCAGCCGCCATATCAGTGTTGGCAGGACACCTGCCTCGTTTCTTATGTCTCCTCCTCCACACATCCTCCTCATCCTTTTCATCAGAACCAGAAGACTTCTGCAGAGCTGCGCTGTGTCTCAGGCCGGTCGATACTCGCCTACCCATGGCATCACTCAGATTTAACGAGTCAGCCGCAGCCCCGTGCCGATGCACATAGCAGTCTTCCTCCACCTCCAAGTCTCCTTCTGAGTTAACGCTGGCATTTTTCCTATGAAGACATCTGTTAAAAAGGGTTTGGGGTTTATCGTTCTCAAACCCTCCAGGCTGTTCCAGGTGAGATGCTCTGACTGGGGAATAGCTGCGCACATTCAACCCATTCCTGGCCAGGTTTTCCTTCACCAGCCCTCTCCGCAGGGGCAGCTCCAGGTCCGAGCTGTGCTCGTTGGATGTGCTTTCTTCCAACTGCATCTTCTGTGCAACTCGGTTCATGTAAGACCGGAACCGACCGCTGTGGTGCTTTTGCACAAGCCGAGCGTAAGCGTTCTTCTGGGGAACGGCGGGCTTGCTTAATCCTTCCTTGGCACCTTGGGCAGGAGCACTTCTTGCATGCCCCAGTGGATCCATAGTGCGGTAACAGGGCCAGACTTCAAAGAGTTATAAATAGACACGGGGAAAAAAGAGGGTCATTTTCTTCAAACAAAATATCAAATAATTACCTACGCTAAAGACACAAACGTACTGAATGAGAACATATCGACCTCTTCACAAATACCAGTTTGATTAACCTCTCCACTGGGGGAAAGGGTTTCACTGTGTCGTTAACACCTGCCCCATACCAAACCACTGGTGGTGACCAAGGAGCGACCACAATGCACGCGCCACAGGAAGTGAGGACTTTTGTCCCAGTGCTCACACCTCCATTACAAGACTGAGTCCTTTAATCCTCCCTTCCCTGCCTTTCGACAACCAGGTAAATTAAGGGAGTAGCTCACAAGACTACCAGATGTGTCAGTCCAGAGGTCATCAACAGGAAGATCTTGTGTTCAACTTCAAGCCTTCAGAAATAACTGAGTCCTTACAGGTTCGAGTAAAGAACACATATTGCACGTTACCTCACCTTCGCAGTGACAGAGTGCAGAATTATATAGAACAGCTGCTCTGAATACCAGCACTGACCATTTCAGCCTGTCTTTCTAGCCACAAACTTGCCCCCAGTGTGACTGACATGAAACACACTCCCTTGCACACCTCAGTATCTTGCAAGAGCTCTTAATTCTCAGTAAAGAGAGGCATTAGCTGCGATCCCATCCAGCGCCAGTCTCTACACAGCATATGACCTCTCCACCTTTGCAAGCACAAACACGGGACTTCAGTACATCAGCCTGTAATCCTACCTCAGCTGCTGCAGTGTAAGTTGTTGGAGCAAAACAACCTATTAAACTGCTAAACTGCTAAGGTATATCGTTGACTTGGACAGGACATATTGATGACTTCTTTCTGCTGTATCTACCACCAAAGAGGAACTGAAAACCACAATGCAGCTGTTCACCAGGGCAACCACAGCATCCTGCAGGGTTCCATTAAAAAGGTCTCTTATTTTTTCCCCCAAGGCATCAGAACAGCTCAATTTCACCCCAGACATTACGGTGAGACTTCAAGGCCTCAGTCTCACCTTTCCTCCACCAAAATCAGCCTTTAAGCTCAAACAAGGACACTGCCCATTCAACCTTCCTTTCTCACACCTCCGAGCTCAGTGCTGCTGGCAGGGCAGAGTTCAGCACTGCCTCTTCCCCGCTCTGACCCTCCCAGAGAAGCAGCGCACCGCGATGGGCTTTGCTGAAGTAATTAAGGACGGATGCGAACAGACTGCACAATGCAAAGCAAAAATTAAAAATCCCTGAATAAATAGGAAAAATTCTTTGTGTGGTTTGCAATCCTCGTTCCTAAGATTTTCCATCGGTGCCGGCCAATTGCCGGGCTCCTCTAACACGCTGACCGGCTGTTACAAAACCCTCGCGCGGGGAGGTCTGTAGCGAGTTCTCTTTTAACGTCACCCCGCCAGCTGCCGGTTCAATAGGGGCAGATAACACTCACAAAGCCGCCGGCGGCGGCTCTCCGACCGGCAGTTCCGGCAGATGGGAGTTTGCCATCTTTATCTATAAAGAACAAACACCTGCAGCCGCTGACATTAACGCGCCACGGCCGGCCGGCCCCGCGCGGCAGCATCAGGCGCAGCAAACAGCGCCGGTTCCCCGCCGGGCGGCACGGCCGGGCCCCTACACCGCGACGCGCGGCCCTAGCCACCGCCACCCGCGGCGACGACGGCGCTGCCCGCGGGGCCCGAGCGCCGCCAGGCCGCGGACCGGCCCCGCTCTGCCCCCGGAGGCGCCGCTCCGCACCAGGCCCGCACCGGCCCCCACTCACCGGCCGCGCCGCGCCGCTCCGCGCCGTTTAAATGTCCGTACGCCCGCCGTCTGCTTCCGGGTCGGAGCGGCTACGGGTCGCGTCAGGGTCCGCAAGGCCTCGCCGCGCGGAGCGTTCGACGGAGCACGACGGAGCTGCCGAAGGGGACGCTCCTATGGCATACGTGCAGACGCAGAGCGCGCCGGCTCCAGCCCCCCTCGGTTGGCCGAGGAAGCTGCCCAGAAGCGGAGGGCTTTTGCTGTGCGGGCCGAGAGCAGCAGGCAGAGATGCCTTCTGCAGGGCTGTCACATCTCTCCGTGAGCTGGGATGTCACCATCAAGGCAGCGGGCGCCGCGCAGCAGGGAGGCGAGCACCCCTCTGTGTTAGCACAGCTGATGGTCCTCCAGCCCCAGAGACAGAGGGAGGACGCTGTTCCCAGCCAGAGGTGGCACCGGGGGACGTGCCGTCACATGGGGTGCTCCTCTCTGTGTTTTCCTTCTCCCTCGCAGCTGCTGCCAGAGCAAAGCGACTGCCATGCACTCTGCTAGCAGCACAGCAGCGGTGCATCGCAGCAGTGCAGGGCTGCCCCACGCCATCCCTTCAGATGGGGCTGGGGGTCATGGGAGCCCACAGCCTCCCTTGCTGCGAAGCCATGTGATGCAGGCAGCTCCCTTCTGTGCCACTGAATCACGTTGTGGCTCCACTCCTCGTCACCCCTGTGGGGACAGAGCCAGGCTGGCAGTTTGGCCCGGCTCCCTGGCACAACAGGTGGCACCACCAGCTGCCACAGCTTCACCACACCCTGCTCCTTCCATAGGAGATGATGGACCATGGCGGGAAGAAGCAGGGGCATCTGCGAGCCACAACCTCACACGGGATGTTCCCAAGTGTTCCCTTGGCAGAGAAAGGCCTCACTCCTCTCTCTCTGCTGCCCTTACAGCCGTCAATCAGAGACAAAAGCTCACCTCTGCGGTGCCTCCCGGCCTTTCTCAAAGGGCAGATTTTTCCCCTGCGCTCTCATTCCCTGGGGTCCTGTAGCAGCAGGCCCAGCCCGGTGTCCCGGCTTGCTTTCCCACAGCACACCATTATCTCACCATCTTCCCCCGGGCACTCACTGGTGGCTGTACCAACGTGTTGCAGCACCTCAGCCAAGGAGCAAACTGTGTGGCTCATCACCTTACAAAGGCTTTGGCTCCTCTGCTGCTAGAGCAAAGGCCCACCCTGTGCTCGTTTACATCAGTGTTACTCAGGGGTGACTGGCCATGGGGACAGGGCCGCCCTGGGGTGATGCATGGAGGAAACCCTGGGTGAGAGTCAAACAGTCCTGCTTCCCAAATCCCACCTGGGCCAAGCGGGGCTGTGGGTTTGTGGTCTCTGAGCTCTTTTGGAAATATCTCAATAGCAGCAGCACCTGAAGAGTTTGGCCAGAGCCTCATCATTGCTTGGACTAGGTGATCTTAGAGGTCTTTTCCAGCCATAACGATTCTCTGATTCTATGATCATTTGCCATTGCTACAGCGTGGGCACTATGCCTGAGGGCACAAGCTGGAGGGCTCAGGGAGAGGTAGACAGATGTGTAGCCAGAAATGAGCTAAAAGCCATCTCTCTCCTCAATAGATACTCATCTGCTCACTGTGTCACAACCATCGTGGTCTTGCCCCACCTGTCTTTCGGCTTCTCCAGTCTTCTCTCAGCCTTCTGCTTGGGAAATGCATCACCAAAGATCAGGACCGGTGGGTTTCCATCTCCTTCAGACAAAGCAGCACCTGCAGGAATGTCTCCAGCTCCCCCCAGGCCGGGGAGGGGTCTGCTGTGGCTGTTTGTCCAGGGATACGCAGCCCCCAGAAGGCAAGAGCTGAGAAAGAGCTGAAGGGGACATCGAGGAAAGCCAGAGCCGTGTGTTGGGTGAAGCAGCGGGGTTGGGGTCTTCAAGCTTTGCCTCTTGGATGCCTTCCAATTCCATCCTCAGCACCCACCTCGCTTGCTGATGGCTGAACCCATTCCAGAAGCAAGATGAACCCTCCTAGGGATGCTCAGAGAAATAATGAGTGATAAATCCCAGGGTTCCGGTGCGCTGGGGTGTGGGCAGGACACGGCCCCATTCCCATCAGGCAGCAGCAGGGCACAGCGGCCGGGCACGTCCCAGCGAAGGCGAGCAGGGAACGGCAGCTCTACTGCCGGCTGGCAGACAGAGTGGTGAATGAGAGTGTAACTTATCAGTATTACCTCATGTGAAAGCCCTGAGCTTTTGTATCTCAAGCGAGCCCTGGCCATTATGTCCGTGCGAGCTTGCATTGTTGTTCTGCCTGGCTGCAGGAGGCCGGGGCTGTGAAGCCCCGCACGTCCACAGCTCTGGACTGGCTCCTGCCCTCAGCCCCCCCATGGGAGACGTCCAGGCCCTGTGCCAAAATAAGGACAGAAAGCCCAAATTTGGCTCCAGTGAGACCACGGCCCCAGGAGGAGCCACTCCCAGGGTTTTGACCTCTGCAACCCTGAGAGCAGCAGGGACGCGGCTCTGCGCACCCCTCACGTCCACCTCAGCCCACGGTGCACCCATGGTTTTACCCCATGGGCCAATGCCAAGTGGGATTTCCCAGCAGTTCCTTGGAAATCATTGCAGAGCAGCTGGAGCTTCAGGGCTTCATCTGAGCCAGGAAGTGTCCAATCCACAACCAATGAGGACATGGCACTGGAGGTATTGGGTGGTACCAAGGGGACATTGGGAGGGGCTGGGTGTCTGTCCCCACTGTGGTCTACAGATGGTCTCTGCATGAAGCTCAGTTCCCTGTGGCCTCGTTCCTACTCTCTGGGACCAGTGTGGTGGTGACAATCCAGTATCAGTCATTCCAAGCCACCATTCGTTGGCCAAGAGCTCTTCTCAAAGCGATGCTCGGCACCAAAACCACCAGAATGGGGCTGATTTGGGGGCCTTATTGCAGGTGAAATATTCCCAGACCCTTCCCCATTTTTTTTCAGAGCAGATCTGGGAAAGGGAAGACAAAGAATAATGTGGAATGTAGGTTGGAAAATCCCAACAACCTGCTCCTACGTTGACTGCCGGCAGCTGGAGGCGATGCAATTCACATCCTCCACAGCTGACACATTAGGAGACTCATGGCGTATGCTCTCAGCACATCCTAATTGCCTAACTTGTAATTTTTTTTTATATATTAAACAGAAGTCTGAGAAGTTCCCACTCCAGCCCTGGAGCACAGCCATCCCCTTGGGAAAGAAACGCCCAGGAAGTCTGGAGGATGCTGGAGCATCCCAGGTACCTTGACATGGCAAATCCTACATGGTGTCGGGCTCTGCCTCCAACACCAGCAAAGAACCAGTATTCTCTGCCTGGGATTTTCCTTTGTCCCCACACGGTTGCTGCCCAGGGTGCTGGGGAGGAGACTGGAATGTTCCTTCAGATCCAGCAAAGGCAGTCAGTTTGTGTCCCCATCCCATTCATCAGAACCGATCCTCATCCCAATCCCACATGGGGACGAGAGGCTGTTGGACACGTGTGTGTCCTGGATCTAAGCCCTCTCTTAGACCCAAAGGAGACAGGGGAAATGTAAAACCACTTAGCGTTTCCTGTAATACCTCATTCAGCAGAACCATCCAAAATAAACACCGGGGATGTTCAAACAGGACGAGGGCTGCCATCAGCACTTCAGGCATGGAGAACCCGGGCCACAGTGGGCGAGGAGGTGCCCACTGCCCACAGGAGGAGTCCTGCGATGGAAATTCTCTCAGCACCCGGCCCCCTTGGGGTGGTGTTTCCCCCAAATGTGGCTGTGCAGCCTCCCCTGGGGCGTCGTGTGGAGCCAGACGGGTCGGCTGCACCTTGTGTCACCAGGGCTGTCTGTTCTGCTCTAGGGCCAGAGCCGAAATCTTGTAAAACAAGGTGAATTGATGAAACTTGCTGTTGTGTCACCTCAAAGCCCCCATAGAGGTCTCTTGGCAGACGCCAGCCTGCGGCTCGCTCCCAGGCAATGGGACTGCCAGAGGGCAATTGCCTGCGCTGGTGTGGACACAGATTTCTCATGCAAGGAGCACAGCATCGTCCTCATGCTGCAGCAGTACTTCCCTCCATTGGGAGCTGCTCCTTGGCCCATGGCAGCCACAGAAACCCAAATCGGGGCAGCGAGCCCCAGATCAGCACTGAGATGCAGGATGTTCCTGAAACCTGGCTCCCTAGTTCTGCTGAGATCCACAGGGTCTCACAGGACACAGGACCTCTAGGAATCACCAGCACGACCAGGCAGCACCTCTGCAGGAACAGCCGTGCTGTCACCACGCATGGTGACACGGTGACACATCCACCTGCACAGTGCCATCCCCTATGCTTTGTGGGAGAGATCATCCACCCATGTCCTGAGTTCTGCCAGATCTCAGCCACGGGGTGGTACAGCACATACCTCCAAGGGTTAAAGGCTTCCAAGCCCCTGTCCCACAAAGCAAAAAGGTTCCGTTGCTTTTAACCCCTTCTCCATCCCTTCTCCCCCCCACCCTCCCACCCGAGAGCTTTTCACTGCTGTGAAGCAGCACGGGTGGATGCGGTCTGGTTTTGGTTAAGGGCAGGGTGATTTGAATAACAGCACTAATTGGATTTTAAAAGCACAGCCCCCAAAACTGAGGCTGCAAGCGTTGGGACAAAGCAAACATGCTCACGAAAACCCAGCAGAGCACGGCGGTGAGATCCAGCTGTGCTGTGCCATGTGCAGGATGCTCTGGCACAGGGCTGCATGGGGCTGAGTTCTGAGCCCCAAAAAGCACAGAAGGGACCTCTGTGCCCCACGCCTGTGCGTGTGGTCACCTGGTATGCGGGGCCGGCTGCCTCCATCGCCTTTATCTGCCTGCATGCAGATGAGTGCCCGAGTGCAACTTCGCTCTCCAAAAAGCCCAAGTTGTCTCCACCTGGCAGGCACAATGGAAAAACCACCGAGACCTTCTCTTTCCAGCTCCTGGCCGCATGGAGCTGAAGGGATGGTTCCCTGCGAGGCAGCTCGTGCCCAGCAGTGCGGCTGCAGGGGGGGGGGGAAACCACAGCCCCCCAAAGAGCCCTGATCCTGCTGGAGGCAGAGCAGAGCACCAGGGAGCCCCAGAGAATGGGGAAAGCACCAACCTGGGGAGAGCCTAGAGCTCTTCCCTGGTCCCACAGATAGGATTTGGGGGCACTGTATCACTAAGAGCATCCCTGTGCTTTGGGGTGCCAGGGACAGGGTCAGTGCTGTTCCAGTACCATGCATGGCAGCAGTAGTGGCACCACAAATCCTAAATCCTGCCCTCAGCTGCGTGCTCTGAGCTGCCACCAGCATCCAGGGCTCCATCACAGCCCCAGCAGCAGGTGGGAGCACTCACAGCCACGCTGCACCAGGACAGTCCCTGCAGGGGCCGGGTGACACTGACATGCTCTGCAGAAGCCACCAGCAGCTGTGATATGCCCCAGGGTGAGGGCAGCATTCTGACCCCCAGTGGGAGGGCAGGGACAGGAAGCAGGACCAGGTCCCCGCTCTGAGCCACAGCATCCACCTGTGTGCCACCAGCAGCGCCACTGTCACCTGTCCCCATGTGTCCCCGTGTCACTGCTGTGCAGGGCAGTGTCCCCCTCTCCTGGCAAACAGGGGTCTGGGAGTTTCATTCTGATTTTTAAGCCTGGATGGAGGGGGTAAAAAAAAATAATTAAAAAAAAAAAAGTGCTTTTTGCATTCATTTCTGCTTTTGGGGCTCAATCCCCCTCCAGGATGCCCCTCGTAGAGTGCAGCAGCCATCCAGCGCCCCTCCTGGGGTCAGCAGGGATGGGGGGGCAGCAGAGGGGCTATGGGGTGGGGGGATATAAGGCGACAGCCACCCGGGGGGGGGTTGGGAGAGCTCAGCCAAATGCCCCTCACTTTCCTCTTTGGATCTGCAACTCCGTGAGCCCATTGCCTTGGGCTGATGTGTCATTTGTTCCTGCCAGGGGAGAGGGGACCCCCCCCTTTAAATTCCTGCTATTGTGCAGTGGGAGGCCGGGCTGGACCTGGTTGTTTAGATGACATCACCGAGCAGGTTGGGTTATAAAATGAATGAAGCAGAAAGCCCAAGTTCAGTGGCTCGGCACTGCGCGGGCGGCAGGAGGGACCTCGCGGCTCCGCGCTGAACTTTGACTCCCTCCGTCCCGGCCTCTTCCCGGGGCTCCCCGCTGCCCCCCGGCCCCATTCGCGCTGCACCGCAGGATGCAGATCTCACCCGTGCTGGCCGGAGGACTGCTGCTCGCTCTGCTCTCCGTCGGGCTGGAGGCGAAGCCGGCGTCCCAGCTCCCGCAGAAGGTAAGGCTGCCTCTGCCCCACTGCTGCGTCCCAAAAGAGTCCTTAGGGCGAGGGGGAGGCACCGCTCGGCCCTCCTTCCATGGGGTTTTTTGGGTGGCAGGAGACCACCGACCCACGTGTCGGGGAGAACTGTGGTTGGAGGGGATGCTGCGTGCCCTCACCCTGCGGGACCGCAGCCAGCGGGGACACGGCTGTCTCCACGTCACCCTACGGTGCCGGAGTCAGACCCGGGTGTAGGTGTGAGGTCGGAGCCCGGGGGTGGGCACCCATGGTGTCCCTCGGGGATGGAGAAAGGATGTCCTGGAGGCCACCGACACCTGTGCCAGAGATGTGGCACACGGAGCCGGAGTGGGACACCGGGTGGATGGGTGGGGAGAGTCAGCATGGGGAGCTGGGGGTGTGATGGAGAGAGAGGGGGTGAGCAGCAGCCCCGAACAGGACAGTGGGGGCAGTGAGGAGGAGGCAGAACTGGGAGTGCCCAGAGCGTGTTAACTAGTTGTGAGCAGCAGACCTGGGAAAGTGGGGGTCCCAGTTGTTCCCCACTTTGCAGAGTGGGGGGACAGCCGCATCAGCACAGAGTGGCAGTGACTCTGCAGCTGGGGAGCGGGACCATCCCAAATCTGAAGGGGCTGAGGGCTGGTGGGAAGCGGGGGGGGTGGGCACGGCGACCCGTGTTTGGGGGCGCAGTCACCTCAATTTAGGGGTGCAGTGACCCCAGTTTGGGGGTGTTCCGATCCCAGTTTGGGGGTGCCCCGACCGCAGGCTGGGGGAGCTCTGCCCCAGCCCCACTCCGGGGCGCAGTGACCCAGCGGGGGCCGCGCGGGGATGGGGAGGCGGGGGATGCTCCGCCGCGGAGTGGGGACGCACGGAGCCCGGGACGCGCGGACCGGCCCGCAATGACCGCTCGTCTCTCCGCAGGCGTCCCGTGGAGCAGCGGCGGCGGCGGCAGCGGCGGCGGCGGCGGGTCCGCCCGAGGCAGCGGGCGCGGAGCGGGACAAGGAGAAGGAGAAGGAGCGGAACCGCGGAGGAGGCGGCGGAGGCGGCGGCACGGGGCCGCGGGAGGCGCGGGAGGCACGGGCAGAAACGCGGCCCCGGGCGGGTTGGGCGCGGCTGCTGCAGGAGCCGTCGGGCCGCCGCAATAAGGGGCTGCACAAGAAGGGGCTCGGGAAGGGCTGCTTCGGCCTCAAGCTGGACCGCATCGGCGCCATGAGCGGCCTCGGCTGCTGAGGGACCTCTGGCGGTGAGTGCGAGGCGCGGCGCGGCCCGAGGGCGGTGCTGGGCGCGGGGCGGTGCTGGGCGCGGGGCTGCGCCGGGGGAGCGCCGGGAGGGCAGCGCCCGTCCGCGTGCCCGTGAAGGGGGCGGGCGAGGGGCGCGTCCACCGCGCTGCCGGTGATTGCCGTGGGGCTCCGCTCGTCGAGGCCGGCCGTGCGCTGAGCCGCGGAGAGATCCTCTGAGCCCACCGGCCTGGGGAGAGACGGACGGGGCGGCGACGGGCACCGGGAACGAGGGCGGCTCCTCCGCGCCGTAGGGGTCCGAGGATGCCGCCGCTCTGCCCCGGTCCGGTCTCTGCCCCCGCCCGTAGCGCGGCCCGGACCCCGGCGCAGGGCTGTGCGTCCCGTAGGTACCGGCGCCCGGCCCTCGGCATCGCCGGGGCATCGCCCTCTCTCGTTGGGTTCTGATGAGAACTTTCTCCCAGCTCGCCCGGCTCGGCTCGGGGCGGTTTCTCAGCCCGCGTCCTTACCGGGTGCGAGGAACAGAAACTTTCGGCCTGGGTTGGGTGGAGGATTCCCCGAATCCCAACTCCGTTCGGATTCTGCTCCCGGATCTCCCCGTGCCCATAAAGCTTTAGCGCGGCAGGCAGCGGCGGGCAGGACGAGAAGGCTGCAAACCCCCGGCGGCCCCCCTCGTCCTTGCTGGACCCGGGACAAGCAGTCAGCCTCCCTCAGTCCATCCACCAGCACCCAACCCCGGCGAGCGCAGGGCGAGAGATTTCCCCTTGCCGTAGCACCGGCACAGCGCCCGAGCTCCGTACCCGCACCCCAACCCAGAACATCCCGCTGGGGACGCATCTCGGGCGGCAGCGGGGCGCTGCAGGGCGGGCGCTCACGGCTCTCCTTCGTTCCACGCAGAGCGCCGGAGCGGCTCCGTTGTTCCCCCAGGGCCGGGCACGGCCGCCCCCCAGGCACCGCCCGGAAGAGCAGAGACCTCCCCGGATCGGACAAAAGATGTGGCTGTGTTTTTCTTTTCGGTACGAGGAGTCATGGCACCAGCTGTTTTGGTTCTGTTATTTTTTTAAAAAGCGCTCTCTATCTTATATATATTATATATACAAACACTCACCGAGACAAGGGACAGTGCTTTTCTGAGAGACTGATGAAGCCGGCTGTATAACGTTGCTGTTTGTAAATTCATGTCATGCATAAATGTATTTATGTTGTAAAGCTATTTATATATTGTTTATAAAGAGATATTTATAAAAAAAAATTATTTATGTAACTAAATGAGAAGTCAAGCATTGTAACATTTTTTGTCCTAAGTAGTTCACAAAAAGGTTAAAAGAAAGAAAAAAAAAAATCATTCGGTGCAGCATTTGGTAACATGTCTTTATTTATCAAACCCACGTACAATTGAAACATCAGATTGATTGATTTTAACGGAGCGGAGAGAAGAAATGGTTTGGATGCTTTAGAAAAGGCAGGAGCCAGAGAAAGGCCGTGATGGGGGAAGCTTTGATCCTGCCTGCACGGTGAATTCATGCTGCCATGCTCAGACCGAGCGGATTCTGCACGGTGCAACCATCTGAGCTCACTGCCAAAGGCCGTGGCAGCACTGCCTGGCCCGGATGGGACAGCAGCAGTGTGACAGCAACAGTGTGACAGCAGCAGTGTGACAGCACGGCACTGGGCTGCAGTCCCTGTTCCATGCCGTGCAGCTCTGGGTGCTGTACGGAGCTGCTGTCCCAGCTCTGGATGCGCCGCGCTGCAGAGCTGTGTGCTGGAGCTGCTCGCACTGCAGGACCCGGCCGTTTGCTCAGCTGTTGAGATTCCCTCTTGCTGCTATGATGTAGAGTCCTCTCGTGCAGCAGCAATGTATTTAACCATACACCAAAATACAGTGAAGCTGCCTGGTAAGGATTCCTGGATACAGGTTCTTGCTATGTAAAGCGCACAAAATCAATTGTTAAAACATCTCTGTGCTCTGAAGGGCACAGCCAGCGAGGGGGTGAGCAGCACAGCAAGGAGGCAAACTCCCGCATGAAGGCTTTTTGGTCTCATTCTTCAGAGGCCCAAGGAAAGAGCAGCAGGTGCCCAGCCCGGCTGTGACGGGAGGCACCCACTATGCCCTCCCCACTGCAGCGGGTGCTGCGAGCTGCTGTGCTCTGGCACATAGGGCAAAGAGTCACAGAGACCTAAAGGCAAAGAGATCCTTCCCCTCAGCAACCACCAGGAAATCATAGAAACATCCAGTCATGCTCTCCCCAGCTATTAGGCAACGTGAGCTTACAGCAGGATTCATCCTGACCCCCCCCCCCGACAGCTCAACCATCAGTTATAAGTGTGCATGCAGCATTTCCAGCCTCATACAAAGCTCCCCACTCACAGGCTGGTATCCAGCTCACAGTGCACACAGCCCTGCTGCAGCAGCTCACGGACACATAAGGCATTGCCTACAGGGAACAAAACGTGCATCCTGGGAGGGATGGAGGCAGCTCCATGCCCAGCCTCAGCTCAGCCCAGCAGAGATGTCCCCATGTGATGACAACTGGCCCTCAAGGCCCTGTAAGGCAAACTGTGTGCCCACGAGGCACATCCTACCAGCTCTGCACACCTTCACGGGACGGAAGGGGCTGTGCCAGGTGTTCCTGAAGTGATGCCCATCAGAGGGGACTGTCTGTCACCCAGCAAGCCTAAGGGATAGAGAGCAAGGAGTCACCTGTAACTCAGATCACACACAACAGTGTAGCAGCAGTGTAAGGAGACAGTCCTGCTGGCTGCCTGCTGGCTCCTGGTCCTTCAGCACAATGCTAATAGCACCAGGCTGAGATGAAGGGGCCCAGAGCTAGGATGGAACCATCTGCCAGAGACCTGAGAGCCTCTGTCCAACAGAGTGAACTGGCTCACCTCTCTCTGCAAATCCTGATGACCTGAGCAGAGCACAGTCTGAGCTAAGGCTGGGGACAACCCAGATATCACAGCCCAGGGCTGCCCACGCTCTGGATTCACGTTTCTCCTCTGCAGAGTGCAGTCCGAGGGGAAACACACAGCCTCAGAGCACCGGTCCCTTCTCTCCCCTGGGCTCTCTGGGTAAGAATAAGCCCAAGGAGGAAGACAGAAGGATATTAGTTTGGCAGGAGCACAGCCAACAGCGAGAGCTCCCCATGCCAAGGGAGGGGATAACAGCTTGGCTCCCTGCTTTGCTGCTTCCTCTCTGACCACAGAGAAGTCTCCTTGTCCCTCAGCACAATGTCTTCCCACCTGCAGGACAGAACACTGTGCCCACGTGGGGATGCCAGCTGATGCAGAAGAAAGAAGGCAGCACTCGGGGCTGAAAGAGCACTTGGGAAAACCTTCAGGTCAACTCAGCACCACGTGGCACAGCCAGGAAGGAGGGTCGGCAGGGCAGAGCAGCGTGGTGAGCCAAGGTCAGCATTCAGAGCACCGCCCTGGTTTGGCACACAGGCCAAAATGGGAAAGGGAAACGGCTCATTAGAGCATAGTGAGCATCTGATAAGGCCACAATTAGGTCCCCCTGACAGGGGCTCGGTAGGAAATGAGGCCAGGAGGAAAGAGGGGATGCAGGAATCCAATTAAGAGGGCATCATGTGCAGCAGAAACAAATGGATCTGACTTTGCTGCCCCTCGTGTGGTCCAAACAGGTCAAATCCTCATGACATCCATCAAAAGGATCCACGGCCAGAACTGGAAATTCTCCTCACCACATCCCAGCACACGCACAGTATGATTGAACACCAAGAGCTGCCCTGGATGCAAGCTGCAGCCACAGGGGGGTGGCAGCCACTTCTTAAAAGTGAGCTCAGAGAATGGCATTTAGCAGAGGTGGACACGTGCCTGCATGCTTGGAAATGAGGGAGGCTGGAGTCCCAGGATCCTGTCCACACTGAGGGCACCTGGCAAACACAGCACACCTCCAGCTCCAGCAGCAGAACGAGTAGCAGCCCCGTTTGGCTTTCAGGTGGGAGCACTGCGATACAAAACAGAGGAACAGCCTTGATTTCTCCTTTTCACGAAATATTCCTACCATAAGAGGAGCCGCAGACCCACAGCACAGAAAAGCACACAGCTGGCTGGTGGAAAAGGACAGGAGTTCTTTCTAGGGCTGTGTACAGGTGCCTTGCAAAGGCCAAAGAGCACAGGGCAGACATTAGAGAAGGACCTCCCAGAAATAAGGGTGCAGTTGCCCTCCCACACGTGGCAAATCTGTTCTATTCTCCTAGGTCACAATGCACATTTCTTCCCTTACCACAGCTTTTCCAAGGTATTTATTGCTGGAGGGTCACAAAGCCCAGCTCAGGTGACAGCAAGTCCCAAGCCAATGATGAGAAAGAAAAGCCCAGAACCACAGAGCAGGGGAGCGGTGGAATTTTCCATCTGACGTGGGACTTGAGGCATTGAGTAGGGACTGCTGAGGGCTGCACACCCCCCCACCCCCCATTTGCTCTAGGGCTTCTCATAGTATGGGCTGCTTCCTTCAGAATGCAGAAAAACGAAGGGAAAGGATCACAGGGCAGCTTCCAGAGGGAGCCTGCACTTGACACAAGCATGAGTCGAAAACAAAAAGGGAATTGAATCCAGGCCCCTTCCTGTCAGTCAGCAACTAACCTTGTCAGAAAGGATGGCAGCGCTAACTGAATCAGGCAATTCATTAGGTTGGGGCACACAGCAAAAGCCCACGCTCTCTGGAGCAGAACTACAGTGAAAATCCAGGGTAATGAGTTGCAAACTGCCTTTGTAAATGACATTTCTGCAGTGACTCTGGCAGGCTGGGAAAAGAGCTAATAGGAAAATCATTAGGTAGCATCCCTTTGATATTGTTGAAAACGGCACAGGCTATTTTTCCTGCCCCCTTCATAATTAACCTGGCATACTACCCATAATACTCCAGGCCAATATTCCCAAGGTGGAGCACCTTATTTGCATCAGGGAAAAGAAGGGTACAATGCACAAGTGGAAAACGACTTCTAGAAAAGCTTAAGAAGCTTTGAGGTCCCCCCCCCGCTTCCATACACATGCATTGTATCTTCTTCAATTAAATCAGCAATTAAGCTCTGCCCAGCCAGGAGACCAAAACACTTCACAAACTTCAGTCTCAAAGTCAGCACACACGAGAGAAGCTGTCCAGGGAAACTCAGCTGCTGAGGGGCTGATTTGCCCAGGGCTGCTTTCTGCTATAGCAGAGCTGGAATGGGACACAGCTTCACGCTTTGCCCCTTCTTCATAAACCTGTCCTGTGTCCTTGCTTTTCACTGTACTAAATCAGGCAACAGATTTCCCTTTCTTACATGCAAAACAGCTCAGAGGAGCGATGCCTACCCACCTGGCTTGTCTGCCAGCAAGGAGAGGTGTCATCTCACACTGGTAAAATGAATAGCATCGCAGCTGGCAGGTGGTCCTGTAGGAACCAGTGCTCTCTAACAGCTGCGAAGGTGACAATGAAACACCAAGACGTTGCTGACTGCATCAGCACAAGGCAGCATTAGGATTGTGCAGCATATGAGACACCAGGGCTGATGAGATAAAAGGCATCTTCAGGAAGAGTCTGGAGAGTCAAACAGCACAACTTCCAGACTTCATACCCATGATGATACAGGGCTACGGTCAGAGCAGCACAGAAAGACCAATTGCTGATGGAGCAAGGCTTCACTGACCCACCACAACAGGCTCTTCTGAAAATGCAGGGGTGCCACGGGTGCATTTGCAAAAAGCCTGAATGATATTGAGATTCACGAGCTTCTGCAGGAGAGCTGGAGCTGTGGAAAGGTGCCTCGCCGTTCACTAAAACCAGATCAAGTGAGGACTACAGGCACAAAGTGACAAGAAAAAGCCACGGTCCCAGCTATCACACTCTCACAATCTGCAACCTGTAGCAAATACATCAGGGCACCTTGTGAGGTCTGCAGAAAGAAGAAGCCTGTGTATCTGGAGACAGTGAGCACGGTGCTGCTCTGCCAAGTCCTCTGCCTGATCCACTGTTTGGGAACAGGGCTGCCCCCACAGTGCCACTAAGAAGCAGGCTGCAGGCAATCAGCTAAGGGGGTCAACAGGCATTCTCCTTGTAGCACATCTCTCCCTGGCTTCAATCACTTACCTCTGTGGTAGGGCCAAACTTGAAGAAATATCAGCAAAATGTCAACAGTCCCTGAGAGACTTCGGCCATCGCCACAGCGCAGAGAGAAACAGGGACAGACTTCTAAAACCTCTGCTGAGAAATTCAATTGGACTGACAGGTTATAATTCCATAACAAACACGCGAGGTTGAGGTTGCAAGTAGAAACTGAGATCACTCTCAACTTTAATTTACCTTTCACGATGCCCCTGGGTTACTCTCCTTCAGATTACACAAAAATAAACTTGACAGTTTCACTTTTTGGCTCCTGTGCATTAGGTCAGAAGCTACAGAGGACTTTGTGGGGAAAAAAAACAAACAAAAACAACCAGAAAGCTCTGTGTGGGAGCAGACAAAGGCCTGACTGACTGGGTCCATTCCCACACCTTGATGATAATAACAAGAAACGTTTCCCTCCGTGACAAATCTGTTAACAGGCTCAGCACCAACAAACCTACAAGAGCACAAACTCTGCCTGTTTTATCCCAGCAGGAGGTGGGTTTTATTTTTTATTTTTACATCAGAGGTCTCTCTAAACAGCTTAGATAGCACTCAAAGACTGAGTGCAGGATGTGTCAGAACATAGGAAGGTCTGATAGCATTGCCAATTTAACCTCCTGTTCTCAACAGAAAACTAAACTAGCATCCAACTCATCTAATGAAGTGGGAGGAAGGCAAAAGAACAATAAATGCTCAACCCAAACTTTGTTTTAAGGGAAAAAAAAAGACTGCTATCAGCATTGCTTTATCATGTTCCAGAATTGCCTGATGTTAGCCTGCTATCAACTGAGCCACAGCAGGAACAGCAGGGACATTTGTTAGCACGAGGCACAGCTTTAGGGCTAGGGCAGTGTACCAGCACTGCAATCAGCTGAGATCCTCTCTTCCATTTTCCAGCTCAGTGCTCAGTTCCATATTAAACAAGCACTAGTACAAGCAGAGCTGCAGAACATGAAACTAGACAATAAAGCCTTTAAGAGCAGCTCTGTCTACTTGTCTCTCGCCGGGTGGAGGAGGCAAACAGAAGTTCAATAGCTCAGACTCTGTCCTGCTGCAATCTTGAAGTGAGCTGCAGCTGGAGCAGCCCATGGCTGCCATAAAACAAGGTAGGTCAGGATGATCTCCCTACATCAGGGAGTAACGTCCAGCAGCACCCACACTAGCTGTGTTAGCTGCCTGCAACAGGCACAAACAATGCACCAGGGACTGCATGAAAACCACCTCTACTTCCAGCTGCCTCCTGTCCTCAGAGCACAGCTATTCTCTCCAGACACTCCCAACTCCAAACTGTCCACAGTTCAGACCCCATCTAATTCAGACCACTCTGCTCCAAGTTGCTGCCTTCCCTGCAGTCTCCATCTTCGTGTCGTCCTTCTCAAAAAGCCCAGCACCTCCTGCATCCGTCCCTGTCAACAACTGTGCCTTCTGCTTCATTCCTGGAATAGTTTCTAACTCTTTCCTTTGAGCCAGACTCATTAACCAGCTGCTGCAGAGCTGTCTGCCTCCCCCAGGTACTCTGTGCATGTCATTTGTTAATGACTCATCTCAGGCTGGGCTCACTGCAAAGACACCCCTCTTTTTTTGCTGCACCAAGTGCATCACTGGCACACCAGGACGAGCCAAACACGCAAACAGCTCAATTCTTCCCAGCCTCCCTCCCTTCTCCATCCTCTCACCATCGTGCACAGGACTGCTCTTTACTCAAAGTGCTATTTCCTCCCTTACTTCTTTGCTGAACAAAGGCAATGCGTACTGAAGCACAGGTAGGACCCTTAGCCCAAGTAAGCTTTGAGAACAGCAAAAATATAAGAATGGACTCAAGAACTTCCACCACACTAAAGAATTTTCAGCAAACGAATGTGGCTCCAGTACCTGGCAGGGAACAAACATCAGGGATGCCAAATTCACATCTATTTCCCCTGCACCAAGGCTTGGGAGGAGCTAAACTGATTTCCAAAGACATTTGAATTCCCCTTGCATCTTTGCCAGACTGCCATCAGAAATGGGAGGGAAAGAAAACAGCTTCCTGAGGACCACACAGCTTCTCACCAGCCAAACTTTGAGAGGAGCTGGATGACCAGCACACTGCAGCCACCCACACGGGAAGCCAGAAGCAGACTCAGCCCCTCTTCATCACACACATCTAAGAGACTTGGGTACACGAAGTCCAACTACACCTCCTGAAGCTGTCAGCTGAACACCAGGAGAGGCAAGTACAGAAACCAGAACAGACACTGCAAGGGTTCCCTTGAGACACAAGTGAAGGCTTCATGCTTTGGGCTTACTCACTTAACATTTAACATCTTTCAATGGGAATTTTTTTGGCTAGTATTTTCAAGGGAGAGAGCCGACAATGAATCAGAAATCAAGGGACTCAACCCAGAGGCAGCTGGGTGGGAAGCATTTAGATTCACCTCTTAGACTGAAAGCTGGTGTGCCTGCACTGCAGGAGGAAAGAAAAAGAGAGAATTTCCTTTTGCAAACACACAGCAGGTCCTGGAGCCAAGGACTGAGGATGTGCAGATGGCAAAGAACTCCACAGCATTTAGTGGGAGGCACGTGCACTGCACAATGTAAATGCAGGACTGGAGTACTGTCACAGTCCTCTGCTAGAACAGCCCCCCTTCCTGCTCCTGGAAAACTTTTGTTCTTGTTTTTTTTACAACACTGACAGAAGTAAAACACTTCAGTTTGTGAGACGGAGAGAAAAGAACCCAACTGCCAAAGACAGAGCAAAGCTCCAAACCTCTCATTATCAGGCAGCAACGGTGTTTAGGCTCAGGGCTGTGGGCTCAGTTACTGGCTTTGCCACAGATCCTTCCACACAAACTTGGATAAAGATGAAGTACTGACAAAACAGGAACAGTAATTCTCTGTTTCCCAGATGCGTCAGGGAGATTAGTCAGACCTTCTGATAACGTAACATCAGGAATCAAGTAAATGCTCACGTGGACAAGTGCTAAAGCAGTCTCAAAGCCAAGACTCTGAACTCTGACATTAAATCAGCATTTTTAATTTTTTTTCTAAAATGTGCTTTTTTGTGTGAATTGCTGTTTCACTGCCAACCCCATCCTCCCCCGTAAAAAAAAACCCCGCTCCTCACCAAATCAGGCGCAAACCACCTGAAGTTGGTCTGTAACAAATTAAAAAAAAAACACAAATCAAAGGCTGAAATGCTTCAGAATCACAACAATGTACAAAAGAAGAAAAGAAAATACAACCTGAAAGTGTTCAAAATTCAGAAAGACTAGTCAAGTCCATTGGTTCAGCAAGGGGATACTGCTGTGACCCTTGCCAGTGGGTCCTGGGCCACCAGCCTGCCACACTGCTAAAGGGGCTCTTCTCCCACACAGACCACTGTCACTAGCACCCAAGGAAGAGCAAATGCATCACCCTCTGGAGGTATCTATGGGGAACAACTCACAAGCAGCTCTGAGAGGTGACATCACATTCCAAAGGAACGCTGTTTCTGCTGTGTCCATAACCATTTGTAAGAAGGAAGGCTTGGAAGAGCAGCCTGCTTCCTCCTTCCTGTATTGAAGACTCAGAGATGCAGACCAGTGCATTAAATCTGCGAGAGATTGAAGGGCTTAGTAAGGGCAGTAAACAGACAGTTAAGTAAACAGCCCAGCACTGAATCTCATCCTCACAGAGCGAGGTAGCGTGAATTTCACCCCAGTTCAAAACAGACAGGGGTAGAGGAAAGGCTGAAGACTTCCATGCAAAGCAGTTCCTGGCCTAGAAACCTTTCTGCACTCCCTCAGGGAATGAAAAGATCTGTGTTGATGGCTTCCTCGCTCCCAGCCTGGCTTTGGTAGCCACACTTCAACCCTGGGATTCACTCTTAGTATAGAAGTTCTCCCAAGATCTGATTTAGTACAGCAGCTTCCTAGAGGTTAAGCAGCAATGAAACTGGCTGAGAGGGAGCAAAACTGTCCACAGACTTTTTTACTGCCCCATTGTGCTAGTCCCTCTCTTCAAAAGTCCCTCTTTAAAGGACCAGAACAGAGACACCCTCATAACAAATAGGGGCTGCACAGTGTAACTTTGCCAGGTGCTGCATTCAAACAGGGCTTTTATTTGCCAGCCTGGAAGGGGCTGGCCCAGAACCCACTGGAAAAGAAGACACAGGCCCTTTTTTGCTCCTCCTGCTGTCATTCCTAGCTGAATGACACTTGGATGGTATGTTCTAGTGACGGCTGGAGACCAGCCCTTTAACTTTGGACATCTTCTTTGTGGGCTGCCTTTGTTCTGTGTGTGGAGGGCACTCTCGCTCTACCAGCTGCTGTTCCATCTCCTGTGCCGACGACGAGGCTGTAGCTTTTAATGTTTTCTTTATGTTTGTGACCTGGCCAAGAAGAGACAGTGAGTCAGCACCTGCTTCCTTCTCTCTCTGCATTAGAAACTCTGTTCATAAACATGCTGAGAATCCCTTGGGGTACACAGGGGGGGCTATCAAAAACTCACCCACCAGAAACAGACTCTGCATTTGAGATTTAAGGGGCAAAATGTTGTGCTCACTTAAAGCCAGCCTTCATACTGGACTCAGACTAGAAACAACTAGAGATTACCTACTTCTTTTAAGAGACAAAAATACAATATTATTCCATCTTCCTGGTTGGCCAAAGAGATCTACTACTGCCTTGGTGCAGAAGTCAGCCATCTCACCATTACATTGGCTAGAAGCAGCAGGGACAAAGGAGTCAAAGAGAAACAAATGCATGCTTCCAACAGCACTCAAAAACAAAAACAAAAACGACTTGATCTGTGTCTGGCTGAGCCATGGATATTTGCTAGAAGCAGGAACAGGAACTGGTCCGTGGGAGGGAGGAGTAGTGCTCCACTACTCTGGCTGACAAGGAGAGACAAAGCACCAGGCACAGTAGCTTGTCTCATGAAACTCACCTGTCGTACAATCAGCAAACACTAAAAACAGAAAAGAAAAAAAAAAGAAGAAAAAAAAAAGAAAAGAAAGCAAAACAAGTTTGGGAGTCAGGTGCACCAACTCCAAGCTAAAGGCATCTGGCAAACAAGCAGCACTATGGATGCCAATCAAGCCGCCAAGCATGAACTGCTTCAGAAAGCAAACGTAAACCTGCAGGGATGCAGCACTCTGCAAGAAATAAACCCTCAGCAAGTGTCTCGGGAGGACCATTTTCACCTTTACAGCTGTATTAGCCAACATTTGTTCTCACTACACATCAGCTGGGGCTGGCATCGTGTGCTCGTGCTGCCATCTATGGACTAAGAACAGATACAGCCTTCAGCAGGAGCGCGCCCAGCCCGCACTGCTCAGGAGCCCTTGTATGCAAAAGCAATGAGTCTCGAGGGATTTTTAGTTTTTGTTTGCTTGTTTTACCCAACATTCTCAGATTGAAGTGAGGTTTTGCTTCCTTAAACAAAAGAAACAGAACTATATCCAAACTCTGTATCACAAGGGCTCTTTCCCTAACCAATCAGCCAAGGGAACTACAAGCACTGCACCCATCTGGCCCATTTTTATACAGGAAAGTTCCAACCCGCTTAGAGTGGGCAAATTTGATGTAGGTCTTTGTGGTGTTATTAGCACAAGGAAAAAGATTCTTATTTTTCCTACTCCAGAATCTGACTTGCACAATTGCTAGAGTACTTCAGAGGAGCTGCAGCCATTAACCAGGTGTTACCAGACTATCCAGTTGACAGTAGCATTCAATCAAAAAGCATTGAGCAGTCTGAAATACATCTGCACCCACCTCCATCTCTACCTGCTGCTGGGTTCGGTGATGGTTCTCTTTGTATTGGTTGGCTCTCAGTACTTGCTGCTCAATCCCTAAAAGAACTGCTTCACAACCGTCACACCTGCAAGACATAAAAAATATCCATGAGTATTCAGGAGTGCTCTCTGGAGCAGCTCACTCGTGCAATCTGAAGTTATGCTCAAGTGAGATTATCAAAAGATTATTAAATTCATACTTCCTGCTATGAGACCAATTCCAAAAAAGCTGGCAAGAAAAAGCTTTATTGATTACTTGATGCATCTCACAGCATTTTTCAGCTAGTCTGTGTTACTCTTACCTGCCCATCACAAAGTGCAGGTTTATTGCACCATCAGTTGCCTTTTCAATCAGAATTATTGCTTAAAATACATTGTAAAACAATCTAATTTTAAAACTAAACACAGGAGTCAGATTGAGAGAATTCCCTCGTCCACCAGGTGTTCAAAAGTGTTCCTCCAACACAGAGCTCATAACTGGAGGACAGAAAAGAAACTGGCAATGGGTTCACTGTTAATTTCCAAACGATGCTGTAAGTTCCTGGAGGCTGCCAGAGCTCTCCTGATGAGATGGGATTGGGGCACTTGGAGAAGAAAAGAAGGAAAAAGCCCTGCTCTACCACAGCAGTTTAATCACTTTCTGCACACCCATTACTGTAACAAACTGGGCAGCGATTCCCAGCCAGCTCAGAACCGGCTGCAGCCTCCATTGGCTACAGGGAGATTTCCTTGGATGGGAATCTGACAGAAAGTGAGAAGCAGCTTCTCAGCACAGGTACATAAAGACAGCACCACAGCCCCAAACACTGTGGTTGCACGCAGCCTGCATTTGCAGGAGCAAAGAAAAGGCAAACATATAACACTTCAGACTTGGAGACATCTGCCCTAAGAGCTGTGATTCTCTGGAATTTCCCCATAAAGGTCTTATCACAAATGGCTGAAAACTAATAGTTCTGCTTTTGTTCTTGAGTGTAATAGCAGCACAGGGAGTGGTACAGACCCTAGGACAGTGACCACAGTTTGGCACAAACTGTTTCAAAAAGCTCTTGACTTCTCCCTAGGCTCTGTCACATACAAGTTTTGGTGAGATCAGAATCTCAAGACCTAGCGTAGTTTGGCTTGATATGTAACACAAATTGAAATATAGATGGGATCATGGAAAAAATCACTCAACAGACTCTTCCTTTAAGTGTCTGCTTGCAGCATAAGACTCCTGATTGGTGGAACAAGTTTAAATTAAGCCAGCACTTACAACTTCCAAGGAAGGGGAAAAAAAATAGGGCAAACTATGCATAAGAAACAATCGAGTTGGAGAGACTGCCTCACCATTCCTGGAGCGTTTTGACAATGTTACTGATGTCCTTCTTCTGAATATCCCTGCCAATACAAAAATCCACCTCTAGCATCTGGTTTCGTTGATCCAGCTTCCCCTGGATAATATCTGTATAAACCGCTTCTATAATCAGATCTTCCAGCTCCCTCAGATTCCTCATATCCAGGTCCTTCAGCAACACGGAGTAGGGAATGCACTGAAACCAGCAAGTCCAAGAGTAAGTTAACAGTCCTAACCAGAAGGAACAGAAATAGTGTTGGCAGAAGGTCAGGGCCCAAACATTTATGGCAACCTACACTTCAGTCTGAAAGTACAACAGGGACAAAACAAATGCCTGCTACTACGCTATTTAATATTCCAGCACGGCTTGGGCAGGTCGTGAAGTTTTGGCACAGTGCCTTCTGGAGGAGAACGGTAATGGGACTGGAGAAGAAATTAAGAGTGTGGATTAGTTTCCTCCAGAACAAAGAGGCTGTCCTTTTAAGGATGATTCCCCAGCTCCAGCAGTGAAAGAAGCCATACAAAGTTTCCCAGCCCTTACTAATCCAATGGTATGGCTGTTCTGACACTTCCACACCTCATCCCCAGAAGTCCATTAAGTTCATGTCCCAAAGGCACCATGGGAACGTCACACATTACAGCTTCTTTCCAAGTTGCAGCACTTTTGTGAGCACACAGTTTAATATAACCCTAATGCAAAGAACTGATTCAATTTCCAACAAACAAACAAAAGTCTGCTGTCATTCACAGTGTACTTTACCTTCATTCTAGAAGCCAGGCTTACTATTGTCAAGTGTTTCAGCTTGTTTTTCTGAGTTGCTGTTAATTCAGGCAGATTATCTTTGTTTGCTGTCAATGTTAAAAAAGATAAGATTCAGAGCTTTCCTACACAAACAACATAATCCAGGTTGCAGAACCACTGGCCAGTCACACTATGCTGAATGCTGAAAGGAAACTCTGGCTACTGTGGGTGCTGGTAAAGCAGAGAGCTGTGCCCAGAGATAAAGAGAGGAAAACTTTAAATTGCAAGTTCACAATTCCATTCTTCTCTGTTTTAGTTAATTCTGGTTTTGGAATTGGAATTCACACCTGCACAAGTAATGCCCTGACAGAACAGCTGGTATATGCTTGCTTTCCACAACCAAGTTAATTTTGTTTCATTAATGGGCTGACAAATTTAAGCCTCCTTTGCTGATCTGCTTGTAAAATGCAGTTGGTTTTCTCTCTGAAAGCTACAGAATTTCTAGTTGAGGGTATTAAGTATCAGACTGAGAACAGGAGGAGAAACTTTGAATCCACACACTTACACAGCCTCACTGTCACCATACTGTATCCATATGCCTTATGAATATTTAAAAGCAGAAAGGAAACTGCCAGCTTTCCAAATCAAACCTTTAAAATATCTGCTTTAATGAAAATCAGTGCTTTGGTGTGCTCAAGTTCTCTCAGCCATCCCATCTCATTCAAAGATCCACATTTTGACCAATTCTCCCCTTTGCCCTCTCTCAAAAAAGAACTGCACTGCACTATCGTGGGCTGGGATGCAGGACCAGCACGTGGCAAACACATCCTCTGCTTGGTCACAGAATCCATGAGGCTCACATTGCCCAACAGCCATTGGAATTTCCAGCCCTTACATTTACTGATGCAACTTCTCCTCACCAGAACTGGATGCTCACCCACCGCAGTGACAGCCAGCACCAATGACAGAATTATTTGTCACAGTCTGTAATACCCTGGATTGAGCTGCTACCCACAAATGAAGAATTAATTAGTACAAGAACTGAAGCACATCCTAACAGACAAAAGGATGTTTCACATGTAGCCCTTCTGAAGACGTTGTAGGGTCATTATTACAATTTCTGTTCTAGCAAAGAAATGTTGCATTTTGTTTCAGCAATGCTGTCACAAGAAAAGGTTATAAAAACCTTTATGGTTTAAATGATAAATAATTTTCAGAACAATTTTTACAAAGTTTCTGCAACTTCCATAACCAGTGCCTTTCAAATTTGAAAACAGATGTCTGAAATTGTACTTTGCAGATGTAAATGCCCTATGAACATCAATGAATACTGCTACAGACCAGCTGGATCTAGTGTTGCAGTCCAAGCCAAATCAGTAAAATACCAGAGCCTCTCATCTGGTTATGGCCCTTCCACTTCTTTTCAGCACTTAAGAAGTGCTTATGACCCAGTTACCCCCTACAAAAACTCTCCCAAGCAAACTGTGTGCTTAGACACTTCAACCAAGCCACACTACACCAGCTACCACAAAAAGCAAAGAACTGTCTGTGACAATTCTAATGAGCAATGCAGCCTTGCAGTCTGCAAACAGGCAGCAGTCTCTTACCTACGTAGTCTGGGTACGTCCCATATGCAAACAGGTTCAGCAACTGGAAATAAGCAGCATTAGACCCTTCAGCAAGCTGGATGGGAAGAAAAAAGAAATCCCATGGAACACAGTCAACATGAGACTGGTAGGCAACTTCTCCACATCTAAATAGATACAGACAAAAACAACGCCAGCTTCATACACAAACATCTCAGAAACAAGGCAAGTCACACCAGGCCTCTCCTGGCACAGAAATTTCACAAGGAAACTTCAGGGGAACCTTTACATTGGGAGTGCAGAGGGAGCATTAGGACAGAAACTCATTTCTTACCTCTTGCACATTTGTTAACTCCAACAGCTCTCCAAAGACATAAACCCCAGGAGCCTCCAGCACTTGGTTTATCAGAGCAGTCAGAGCCGAGCCACTTGTACCTTTGGCTAGTAAAATAAACTGCTCTAGAAGATTGCAGGATGGTTTCTGTTCTCCAGCCATTCTAAGCTTTTCAATCTGTCAATAAAACAAGATGGTATTAATTTATACATTCCCTCATTGCTAAATTCTGTCCAACTACATGTTAGAAGCAGTAAACTTTCAGCATGAGTTGAAACTGCTTCCCTCTGGCATTCAGAGGGACCCTGCAGGCTCAAATCCCGATTTATCTGGAAAGCAACAGATTTGCTTTCAGATAAAGAAACAGACCTGAGCAAAAGTTCTGCAGGCTGGTCAGCTCCCTCAAGAATCCACTCCTGTTAGTAGGTAAGGAGTTTACATTTCATGCTCTTTTCAGATTTTTCCACCTACTGATGCTGTCAAATAAAAGACAACTGCAGAGGTGTTATCACATGTTATCAGGCATGACATCCATGACATCACTATGCCTACCACAGGGCAGCTAAGACTTCCTCTTTCCCAAAACTCATTGCACAGCTTCAAAACAGCAGCTGGCCAAATTCACTTGGAAGAATTCAGCCACCTTGAGGCCTGCATAATGCACTTTTGACATCACCACAGACAAAGCATGAGTACATAACACCCACAGCTTTCTTAAGCCTGAAAAGAGAAAAGAACTGTGGCCTGTACACAGCCTCCATTATACAGTGAAAGTGTTTTGGGGAAACGGTAAAGCTTCAGTGACAGAAACACCCTTTCTACAAAGGCTCTATTTTAGTCCCTGCAAAGAGAGATCTTTGTCTTTCACTGCTGCCTGACATCTCCTGTGTGCATGCTGTCTCTCAGCATTAGCACATTGCTTTTATAAAGCACTATTTGTAAACTATGTGAAACAAAAAGACATTTTTACAAACACTAAGAAAAGAAACTTCTAAAGCATATTACTCAGACACCAAAGAACTTAGTGGGGGGATGGGTGTTCTTCATGTTATACTGATGTAAGATGACTCTCGGGTATAGGAGGAAACCCTCGCTCTGGTGAAGAAATCAGATACTGGAGAACCAGTATGTTGGGGCTGAGCCCTGGCACACGGCCGCCTCAGACAGGGTGCAGGGTGACACGGGTGTCTGCTCTGCAGGCAGTGCAGCTTCATTCATCACTCAGCCTCTGAAAACACACTTAGCTCCATTTCATTCTTAGAACCGTTTGAGTTGGAAGGGTTCCTTAAAGGCCATCTGGTCAAACTCTCTGCACTGAACAGGAACACTTACAGCTCCATCAGGTGCTCAGAGCCCTGTCCAGGCAGACCTTGGGTGTCTCCAAGGACGGGGAACCACCACCTTTGTGCAACCTGTGCCAGCACCTCACTATCTGAATCTCCCCTTCTAGTTTGAAAATGTTTCCCCTGTCCTATCACAACAGGCGCTGCTGAAGAGTCTGTCCCCTCCCTTCCTACAGCCCTCCTTTGGGTACCCAGAACCCCTCTCCCAACTCTTCCCACTGCCTTCCCTCCTCCACGCCGCCCAAGCTCTCAGTTTGTCCTCACAGTGGAGGAGGTGTTTCACCCCTTGGATCATTTCTGCACTCCCAACCTAAGAAACGCCTGTAACACAGCCCCACTCCATCTGCCTCCCCACCCCCGAGTGCCCTCACTCCCCCGGGTGCGGGGCAGGCACAGGGGCAGACACTTCCCCCAGCCCGGAGCCACGCCGGGAGCAGAAGGCAGAGCTCTTGGCTCCCTCGCCTCCGTCCCCGGTAACCAACGCAGGATTACAAAAGAGACGTGGGATACGGAGAAATGAATGCCAATTCTTCGCCTCTCTCTCAGAGCTCACGTTCCAGCGCTACCGCAGCCACACGGAGCCGTGCCTCCGGGACTCCGCCGGGCTCCAGGCTGAGAGCACCGTGCATCACCCCGCTCCGCTCCGCTCCCCGCTCCGGCCTTCCCCGGCGCACGCCGCGCCCTCCCGCAGCAGCCCAGGCACCCACCGCCCCGCTCCACCTAGAGCCGGAGGAAGCGGGGCAGAGCTCCGCGGGCCGGCCGGCCTGGAGGGCGACTCCCCGGCTCGCTCTCCCGGCCTCGCCTTACCTCGCCCCGCGGCCTCTCCGCCCGCCTCCCGCCCCGCGGCTCCCGGCGCCGTGCCCGCCGCGCCTCAGGCCGCCATGATGGCGGCGCGGGGTCCGCGCGCGACTCCTTCCCCCGGCACGCAGCGCCGCGCTCCGAGCGTTCCGCGTTCCGGCTCCGGCCGGGGGTCGCCGGCACGACGCCCAAGCAGCGCGCTGTGCCCGCAGCGCGGCCTCCCGAGCCGGGTGTGGCAGCGGGGCTCAGACGCGGCGTGCCCTCTTCAGCCAGGTTTGCCCCTTCCCGATTCGTCCCCTCCTGCTCCTAGGGCACAGCTCATCCCGATCCCCCCACCCCCCTGCTCTGGTCTCCGAATTGCCCGGTCCTCACGCCCACGTGGACAAAGCCACAAGCGCACAGCGCCTGCCCTGCCCAGCCCTCATCCCTGCCCGCAGCAGAGGCCATTCTGCAATCGATGTACCAACATCCACCTGCAGACCGCGATTAACACACCCCGCCTGATGCCTCCTCGTTTGTTTGGCTGGGGTGATGCTGGCAGTGCTCGTGGCATCCCCAGGAGCGCGGGACGCCAGGCTACCCCGGGGCTGGGCCGGGTCTCCCTGAGCCATCACACCAGCGGCCCTCAGAGCAAATGCTCGCTCTCAGGCTGCACCACTTCCTGAAAACCAGTTTAATTACAAGCAAGCAAAGTGTCTGACTGTCTCAAGGGCACAGCAGGTGTTGGGGATACGACGCGCCGGGGCACCGTCTGGGTTTTTTTTTGCATTCCGCAATGACCTGTGCAAAGGGCCTCCATTTCAAAGCTACATTTTAGTGTGGTCTTTGTTCTGAGGGCATGACAGAGTTGGGTCTATTTTACACTTACAGGTTCCATTCATCTTTTGAATCTGTGCATATGCTACAGCCTTCAGAGTGGATTAAATCTTCCGTTTTATGGCAAGAACCAGACAATGCCTGAGGAGCCGCAATGGGGCTGTTAATGGCAATAAACAATTGAGCAGTTGTGCTGGGCAGCACAATGGAGGCTGCCAGCTGAGCCATTGACCAACCAGCCCGCCAGTTCTCCTGGGGTGCAAATGGAACCTTGCCAAGAGATGGGGTGAAGGATCACAAGGTGCTAGAAGTGGGTTTTGGATCTTGAGGCGAGCGGTTGGTGTGTACAGGTGACAAACAAAAAGACTGAGCTCAGCCTGCAATGTGGGGAATCAGGGGGGCAGCTGGAGGAGCAAGGACCTCTCCAGGAGACAGACTAAGACCCAAAAGATTCCATGGAACCAGGAGAAGAGCAGAAGTGAGAGCAGAAGGGCTGTGGGAGCTGTTTCCCTTCCTGAAAGCTGCACACTTGTCTATGCTGTGCAGCAAATAAAGCATGCTTCTGTTTAAAATTCCTTACCAAACAGCAAAGTGCTTCTGGCTTTAAGACAGCCAGTCCCTGAAGATCAAACCATGGACCTGCACAGCCAGGAGCGAGGAGCTTTCGGGGAATGAACATCAGAAACTATTAGGGAAACTGACAGGGCTTAGCCTGTGCTTCAGAGCCATCCACAGCTGATCCCCAGAGTCCCATCTTCCAGAGAAGGGCAGTCAGGAGAGCACAGAGATGCAGCTGTTGGGATGCTTTGAAGCTCTGAGTGTCACAACAGCAAATTGGATGTAAAAAAAACTAGGCCCAGCACAGCAAGGGAACTCAGCCAGGGCTATAACAAGCCATTCAGTAATTTGCTTAAGCCACACTTAGATCTCATCTGCACAGGCAAGGAGAATTAACTCTTTAATCACATCCTAAACAGGCCCTCCACCATGGCTCACACTACCCCACAGGTATACTGACACAGCTGCCCTGGGAGAAAAGCACATCGCCTCATTCACCTCAAGAGCTGTTAAAACTGAAATCCAGGGCCAAAACAAAAACAGAAATACATGGCTGTGAGCTATTTCCCATGGATCGTTTTTGCAACCTCTTGTTGGAGCCTGCAGAGAAAAAACTGTCAGCTGATAACAAGCCCTGCTGCATTAGCTCCTTTCAGGTCACCCAGGAGGGTCTTTCTGTCAGGCTGTCCTGACATCCCCTTGACTGCTGCCCACCAGCACACCTGTCTGAAGCAGACTTTGGAGGATAGCATCAGTTAAGTTTTTGGGATGGATTATTTTTTTTTAAATAGAAAAATACAGGCATGCACAGCTGTCTCGTCCCCTTTTAAACTGCTACTGCAACCTCTTGCTCCACCCACACAGCTTTCCACACTCAGGGAGATAGTTAATCCATTTTATCTTTTAATGTTGGCATTATCTCTTGACTCACGCCATCTCTTCCCCTTGTGATCCTGCAATCTAGGTCCCTTTAAGGCAGCAGATAATTTCACCTTTCTTCCCCATGTTGCCTGAGAAAAGAAACCATAAATTCAAGGAACCTCTCCAAGCAGCGGAGTCATGAAGCCCCAGAGACTTGAAGTAAACTGTTTCTCTCAGCTGGGAAATAAGGCATGAGGCTGCAAAGTCACCTGTAAGTGACTGAGATGGGGAAGGCTGTGATTACAGCTCACTGCCATCCCCCTGTCCCACAGATTCTGTCATACCAATCTCAGTGTCTGGAGCTTCAGGCTCCTGAGTTCCAGCTTCTGGCTGCTCACCCTGCCCATGTCTGCACCCTGCTGCCAGCACCAGCTTCATCCCTTGCTAGTGTTCACCTCCCTGCACCATAGCACGTGATTCTAGAGCTGTTTTTCATCCCCTGAAATCCCAGTTCTGATGCGTCATCGGCAAGAAAGTTCTCTCCTGGTGTCACCAAGGAGAGGGCAACTGATGAAAGCAGGTACTTTTGTGTTTCTTCTCTTTTTCCTCAACTTCCATAAATACAGTGGTTTAAATAAAAAAAACTCTTGTGAAGAAAAATACTTAGGACAACATGGGAGCTTACCAATAATCCACAAAATACACATTATATTAAGAAACTATGCACTAGGCTAGGTTTATCTAGGATTAGGATCCGATCTCTAAAGCATCTATTAATTTAATTGCCAACCAACTTAAAGCAAAACAAAATCAACTGCTGGCACCACAGCTATGTTAAAAGCAGGAGCACCTGTGCCTGACCCAACTGACAGTAGGTCTATGGGTAAGCTGGGCTGTGTAAATGTTAACACCATCCTGGATGCGGCTTCATTCCTCATCCACACATGCTTCCACCACACTTCACTCATTTATTTTCTCCCTCCTTTCAGGCTTTCAACACCAGAGTTGCTAATGCACATCTCTAGAGCACAAGGTGCTGGGGACACCCAAGAGTTGCTAAAGAAGCTGTCAAACTCTCTACGTTTCCCAGGATCCACAGACTAATCATTTTTCACCTTGAGTAAGCCACAAGAAATGTGGACATCTGGATAGTGTCAGCTGGGAGAAGGCCCCAGCTTATGAACCCATCTCCCTGAAACACCAGCTCTTGTATCGGTACCTTTGGAGAACAGCATTGCACATCTGCCTCCCCAGAGCACAAAGGCTGGAGGCATCTCCTCACCTGCAATGACACCTCAGAGACTGTGATGCCTGCTAGATCTGCATGCTCCAGACGTGTAAGAGCAAAGGTGAGCTTTTTAGAACAAAGTGGTGCAAGGGAATAGTGAGACTTGCAAGAAAAAGTATTTTGAGAGGAAAGAACTCAGGGTTTCCATCACTCTGGACAGGAAAAGGTTCTTCAGTTAGAGGTTGGCTAGGTGGTGGCACGGGTTGCTGGAGTTCAGAAAGCGCCTGCACAGTGCTGTCAAACACATGGTCTGAGTTCCAAGTGGTTCTGTGTGGAACTTCCAACCAGGAGTTGGGTTCAACGATTCCTATGGGTCCCTTCCAATGTAGGATATTCTGTGATTCAGAACTCAGACCATGTGTTTGACAGCACCGTGCAGACACTTTCTGAACTCCAGCAACCTGTGCCACCACCCAGCCAACCTCTAACTGAAGAACCTTTTCCTGATACCCAACCTGAACCTCTTGAGTTAAGCTGTCTCAGGTACCAGTGCCCGGTGCATTCCCCAGACTGCACGCCTCTTCCCTAATTTTGGGGGGAGGGGAGGGTCAAAACTGAGAGACGCAGAGGCTGCCAAGCACGTACCTCCTCACACAGCGTGGAGAGCTTGGGAACCCGCGTCAAAACCACAAAGGCCCCAACACCGACATCTGGAAGCACCACCAGCCGCGTGCCGGGAGCCCTCCTCTGCCGCAGGGGTTGCTCGCTGCCAGAGCCGCTTCTATCCGGCTGCCGCCTCCCAGGAGCCCCAAGAAGGGCGGGACGGAGCCCCCCGCGCTGCGGGCAGAGCGGCACGCCGCGCTGCTGCCCCACACGCTCTTCCCTCGCACACGACCGCTCGCTTTGGCCTCCTCCACATCTGCTGCCGCCCGCGCTCTCCCTGCCTCCCTGCCAGCTTCTCTTCGGGAGCGCTCGCTGCCCTTCCCTGGACACATTGGGAAGCGGCGCGCTGTCCAGAACGCAGCTAGGCCGTTCCATGTTAAGCTATGGGGCACCGGTGCCCCCCGCCGCCGGCGTTAAGGTCACTCGTAATGAAACGCCGTCGCGCGTTCGACGCGGCCTCGGCCGCCGCCCAGCGCTCCTCAGCGGGGCTGCGCCACGGCGCCGTACTGAGGAGCTCCGAGGCAGCCTGCGCCGCGCTTCAGTTTTCCTCCCGCACGCGGACCGTTAGGAGAGGGGCGCAATACGTTAACGTATTAACGAACGGCCCAGCTCCGGGCACGCGCCGATCGGCCGAGGTTTGGCCTGCGCCGATTCCCTTCCCTCCGACGTCAGCCGCGGCCGGGCCGAGCGTCTTAACGAGTGTTGCGCAGCCGCCCTCGAATAAACGGAGAAGGGACGCGCCGTCCGATTGGTCCGTTCCGCCGTCCTTCTTCAGCTGGCAGGGGCGTCGGCGGCTCTCGATTGGCCGTCCCGTCGGGGCGGGGAGAGCGGCCGGCGGGATTGGCTGCGGCGGCCGGTGGCGGGTGCGAGGGAGTGCGAGGGGGAGGGGCGGGGGGTCCTGAGGCGCCGCCGTCAGCGCCGCTCCCGCCCAGGCCCGCGCAGCCAGGCGAGCCCGGCGCAGCGCCCTCCGCCCGCGGCGCGGCGCGGCAGGACCATGTCGGCCACGGACGAGCGGGCCAAGGAGATCCTCCGGGGCTTCAAGCTGTATCCGCCCGACGGGGGCCCGAGGGGGAGGCGGGCGGGCGAGCGAACGGGCCGCGGGAGGGGCCGGGGGATGGGGGGGGGGGAGAGAGGGGGTTGGGTATCGCGGTTTCCCGGTGTGAGGGCGGTTGTCATGGCAACGCTCTCCCCCAGCCGGGGCTGTTCCTAGCGCGTCCTCCCCCCCGCCGCGGGTTGCGGGCTCTGTCCCTAAGGACGCGGTGCGGCTCCGTGCGGGCACTGCGGGCTCCTTCAGCGGCAGCTCTGCTGCGCTCCGGTTCTTAATGCCTCTCTGCGGTTCGCCGGTAAAGTTTTCGCCTTGTCGCTCTGCGTGCTGGCCGAGCACGAGTTTAATGCCGGCGCGGTGAGGCAGACGCGGGCTCGGGACGTCCCTGCGTGCGGCCTAACAGCCCTGGGGACGGGAACGGCTCAGCGTGAGGCCCGCGTGTTGTAAGGGTGGGAGACACGCACAGCTCCTGAATTCAGCATAGCAGATCCTTCTCCGCGGAGCGGGCAGGTGCCAGGTTGGCCTTAAAGCACGAGAAAAACAGCGGTTGTATCTTATTCCCCATAATGGGAAGAATGGGACCAAAGCGAATACCCTCTTGCTCCAGTGCTGTTGTTCCTGAGCGCGTTTTTGGCTGGCGAGGTGCTGATAATCTCCGTGCCAGCTGTAGCACAATCTGAGTTACTCGGTTGGATTCGGCTGCTATCAAACTATTGGCAGATGCTTTTCTGAACTTATGAATCACTGTCCCCTCCCCCCAGCTTTTAGTTCTGGTGCATCTGGTTCCTTTGCTTCTGCACTAGTAATATTGACAGTTCTTTTTGTTTATGGAGATGTAAGATTTTGGCTGTCAAAATATGATTTAAGAACGTTTTGTGCGAGTAATTAGGAAAAGCATAAGCTTCTGACGAGATGAGACTGAGCTTCTGGTAGAGATGAGAAGCGTTGGGAGAATTAAGCCTAAGGTACAAACTTTCACGTTTGTTTTTACTTGTTTGTGCGTGTTCTTTGCCAGAAGCAGAATTTGACTGAAGGTCTGTGTCCAGCTATGGATGAAAAATCGCTTTTGTTGTTTGGTAACTTCAGCAGAAAATGCTTTTTGGCTTTTGGGAGAAAGATGATAACAGTAAACCCAGTAGCTCAAGAATTGGAGAATCTGGAAAGTATTTCTCTCCATATTTCATAGGTGGAACTTCTTCAGTTGAAATAGTTGAATAACGTGGAAGTATGACTCTAGCATAACAGGAAAATGGCAGAACAGGCATTCCTCATTTATGAGAGAAAGCCCTGAGACACTGTGCCATCTACACAGGAAGCAGCTCATGCCCAGATGTGGCCTCATTCTCTGTAAGGCAGCCACCAGCTCAGCCCTCCTTTTTTGAGGGTGTGTATTCTAGAATGGTACATTTTACAGAGATGCTTTACTTCTGCCCCCTGTACTACTGTATGTGCTAACCTAGTGCCCTTAGTAAAAAAGGAAGAGAGAAACAGCCTCAGAGAAGCTGTTAGGTTTGTATTTGGAGTACTTGAAAACTTTCTGCTCTGCCCAGGAGGGAAGGAGTTCATCCTCCTCAACTTAAGCACACCCTGCAAACTCGCTTTGAGCGCCACAAGCCATCACAGTAGTACTTCAGATATATGTAATTCTTCTTGTGACAAGATAGGTTTACATGGTAGAGGGCATCACTGAGGGATCAATTTTCCAGAATACTCACTTTAATACAAGTAATACAAGAACAGGCGATGTGGAAATGGAGTTCACATTGAGTAACGAAGCACCCTCAACCAAAAGTCTGTTCATTTGTGGCTCCTGAGAAGAGACTAACTACAGGCTTTCAAGCTGATTGGGACATGCTGCTGTGCACATTAAATTACAGCCTGAATCCACCCTCTGACTTAACACCAAGATATGCTTCCCTTCCTTTATGACAGCAGCACAGAAGCATGCTGTGGCTAGCATCAAATTCAGACCAGAATATTTTACTCCCTCTTCCCATAGATTTTGTTACTTAAAATGAAAACCAAAAGGAGAAATATTTGATATTAGCAGGCAAAGAGAATACCCATTTTATTACACTAGGGTTTTTTTTTTTGTGGTACCAGTTAACTAAATACCAACAGCACAGTGTGTTACAATGAAAGATGGAAAGCAATCATCAAGAACTTCTATAGCTTGTCACTTCTTGAGAGACAGTTCTTGTTATCAGACCTTACAGGTTCATTCATCAACTCATGGTTCTAAGGGCGCTGCTTAAAATACAGCGTTTTGGTGGTCTAGCACTCTGAGAATACATTCTGTTTGTTTGGCCATAAGTAATAGCAGTTCAGTTAGTGAATATGCCAGAGGAAGGCATCTGTAATTACTAAGCTTCATTTCCACAAGTATTTGTGCACGGCTGGTCCTGTCATCTCAAGTGCATTCAGTCTGACTGCTCTGTGCTCTGCCACTTCCTCCCCAGCTTCCCCCTGCACTGGGGCAGTTTCTCTGGCAAACTGCAGAGCAGTGTTTTACTTGATCTCAGACCAGCAAGGAGGAAGGAGCTCAGGAAAGCCAGTTGACTCTTGTAGCATGGTTAAGGTACTAAGTAAGCATATCTATTTTCTATTTTAAAACTTACAATCCAGACAAGATATCACCTCTGGTATTTGCTGCTTCGCAGAAGAACCTCATCAGAATGTTAACCTTCGGTAATTGCCACCTAGACACTTAGCAATTTAGGGTAACTTTCCTCCGTGAACTTCCATTAAAGGCCATGCAGTACCTTGCTGCACTTCAGAAGGCTCCTGAAACAAATAGATAGAGTAAACAAAGCATGAGGAGAGCATTAATTGTAGGTCAGAATAATTATGGACTCATGAAACTAGTGCTTGTGGTCAGTGTAAGCACATACCAGAGCTCAGGCACTCAGACTTTTGTAGGCAAAACACTTTGGAGACTGTCCTGCTCCCTGAAATCTCTGAAGTTTCCTTTGCAATGTCTTCCAATTTCCCAGAGCTTCTTCCAGTTCTCATCTTTATTTTTCCATCTAGGAAATCAATTCTTTTTCAAGGGCATTAATATCTTGGGAGGATGGATGCAACTGCAGTAATTGTATTAGTTATAATTACATCCTTATGAACAACCAACCTTGTTTTTAATTTGCAGAAAATGGGATTCATCTCCAACCTCTACCTTGTTCCTGCCATACACACAAGAACTGTGATAAATCACAATTTTGCCTTGTTTCCTACTTTCCTAAAATAGGAAAGTGTCTGGTTTGTTGCAGCACTCACAGACAAATCCAGACAGAAGTTCCATCAGATTGGGTTTCCAGTTTA
This sequence comes from Lagopus muta, assembly GCF_023343835.1. NCBI lineage: Eukaryota > Metazoa > Chordata > Aves > Galliformes > Phasianidae > Lagopus > Lagopus muta. The sequence goes on from NC_064441.1 coordinate 8,630,829, forward strand.
TTCTTGTCAGGTCAGTCAATCTTTACCTGACTATTCTCTTATTTATTGCAGTATTGACAGGAATGACAAGGTGGCAGCTTCAGCTGGCTTTAGAAGTCTCTTCTGTGTTCTCCCTCTGTGTGCTCCCTCAGATTTTGGTTTGTTTGGATTTCCTGCAGCTGACAAGGAAGACGAATCACTGAACTGGTTAGAAGGAGATGCTGCCCTCCTAGGAGGGAACAGGGCAGCCCAGAAGCTAGTAGTAGTAGAAGTGTACTCTGTAGAGATCCAAAAGCAAAACTTGCATCTAGCTGATTTTAAAGTTGCATTGGTGCAAGCTGGGAGACATAAATTGGAGCTCCCCACTCAAGTCCATTGGTTTTTTGGGGTTTTTTTTTTTTTTTTTTTTTTTAAAGAGGAAAAGTTCTTCCCATTGAAGATATAGACTTCATTTACGTAACCTGAGGATTTGATCTGGTACCACTTTCCTGGGTGCTCCTCAAGAAAGGGCTGAGCACAAGCTGCAGCACAAGTTCACACCCTGACAGAGTTGGTAGGTCTTTGTTTCAGAGATGCCAGCTTCACCTAAAAGCTTTAACCAGGTTATACGTGGTACTTAAGTGTCATTGTGGTTGAGGTATCTTTATCTCATCAGTACCTTATCAGAACTGTCTTCAGCATCAACAGATATTTCGCTCTGATGATCTGTAGTTACAGCAGGCTGAAGGCAGGACAGGTTCTCCATGCTTATCACATGCAGTTCATGAGGCACATCTGCAACCACCACCAGAGCAGTTTTACCAGGTTTGGTTATACCTGCCTCTTCCTCAACACACAACGCTTCACGACATCCAAAAAACTTCATCACAGCACTCCCCCAGTTCTCTTTCATTGGAGAAATAGTCGTGCTTTTAACAGCGTTGCTCTTCTTCCCATAGACAGTTTGAATGAGCTCTAATCAGTTTTCTGTATTTTAGAGTTAGTGCAGCTTTCCTGTAGCATTGGAAGCAGTGTTGTGCTCTAGGCAGAAGAAGGAGGGAGGTACATCAAGAGCTCTTCTATTACAATAACAAATTAGTTGCCACGTGCTACAGCATTATGTCTTAACTAACACTTGTTCAAAAGCATGGAAGCTAATTCAGCTTTCTTACACATCATCTCAGAGTTGAAGTGGATCTGGAAAGAATGTCAAGAGTGAAAATTTTACATGAAGTTAGTAAGACTGCAGGCCACTGCACTCTGACTTTACAAGCTCTATAACCCTTTTGTATTTCCCCAGCTCTAAAGTGGGAAATTAAGGCAGCTTCAAATTTAAGTTCAGACCCTCAGTTAAAGAGCAAACCAATGCTCTGTTTCCATCTAGTCAGTCAAACACTATACAGAAGGATGAGACACATTGCTGGGCTCCCACATACAAGTAACAAGCACAGAACTCCATTAGTTCAGTTCCAAGTATGAGATTTTTTCTTCCTGTGTATCATCAAAAAAACAGTTCTGTAAATGGATGAGACATAGCCTTTTTTTGCTGCTCATACACCTTAAGGAATAGCTCGTGTATGGACACATTTGATGCAAACAGTACAATCCTGTTTTTGTTTTTTTAATGTAATGCTCAGTACTCTCAGCAGTTACCTTTTCATCCTGAGAGTGCATCGCAAGCACCCACAGAGAAAAAGAATCAGCATCTTTGTAATATCACCACCAGGGCAGCAGTAAAGACAAAAGAGGGAGGCAACATCCTCATTGGGCATTACTGTCAAGTTTCCAGGTGTTTGGCAGGATGTCCTGGTATGCACAGCAAGACCATTGGAAGGCTCCATCCAGAAGGTACCTTCCAGTAACTGAGGTACTTTTCAATGAGAACAGGAGCCACCTCTCAGCTGCACATTGCTAAATCCTCACTGACAGCTGATTTTCAGTTGTATCTATGAACATAAGATTCCATTATCAGATTTTTCCTGAAGTAAGGTTTGACTGGGGTGTCAATGTTAGGTACAGAAGATACTTATGGGGAACCTGTCAGATTGTTCATCCTTTCAGTTGATTGTGTTCATGACTAGATATTACATACTTGGGAGAATGACAGGCCTAGGCAGAAGGCAAGAGCAAGAAGAGCCATTTCCACAGTCAGCCTTTGAGATAACAAAAATGCACTAAAGCATTGTGTTATTAGATTTATCCATTCCTTCACTGAAAGAATTGGTTGACTAACTTCGAGCAATGTCGTCTTCCCCTAGACAGGAGATACAGGGGATTTTACTTAGTAGTTCTGTGGCAGAGGATTTGTGTGTGTCAGTCTGCATGCTCTCATGTGTGCACAAGTCATCTCAGTGGTCAGAAGGCTGTTATGTAGAGCAGCTGACTTTTTCCCCCTTCTGTTTGTTGTGTGAAAGAAATAAAGTGCAAGATTGCCCTCATTACAGGGGAATGTGTACCCACCCAAACAGATGCTTACGTGCCCCCTCACTTCACATGCTTGGATCCAAGAAGCTCAGCTGGTGTTTCATTAAGCATAGCAGGCTTCTGGTCAGGGGCAGCCTGCTGGGCAAGCAGAGTTAATTGCAAGTCACTGGTTTGAGAAGCAAAAGTAAATTCTATGTTAAAAAGCAGTGGAAAAAGTTGCTATTTACATTGCCTTAAAGAAAAATCTCTGTGCATGTGAAGATGCTTATGGAGAGCCTCACTAAGGATGAACGTGTTTTCTGTTCCTCTGTTGGCACAGACTGCTGCTAGCTCTGTAATGGAGAACATTCTGCAGTAGCAAGAAGGGGAAGAGAGAAAAGTCAGAGGAAGAACCATTGTCCCCATACATGGGGAAACAGAGCAATCCATCTGCAGACTGAATGTCGAGAAGTAACTACTGATTTGTAATGCAGGGGGATCTTCTAGAGGTGCTTTAGACATTTGGCTTCCAATTTTAGTCTTTGGAATAGGCTCTTCAGTGCATGAGTACTCACCTGTCAGCCCAGCTTAATCCAGTTAAGTCACTTTCTCTCCCAGAACACAAGGTGGTGGAAAAAAAAGTTCTTCTAATTGTAAGGCTAATAAGGTCCAGGTGAAATTACTATGATTTTTTTCCAGAAGTTCAGTCCAGGAAGTGGTGTGGTTTTATTTCTGCTGAGGAAAGAAAGCCTCTGAAGTTATCCACCTTTACATTCTTTACATGCCCTGCTATCACAGCAGCTGTGCAGAGCTGAGAGCACCATTTCCAGCTGCTTGTTACCCCTTGTTCAGATGAGCCATCCAACCTTCTGCTTTCAGTCAGAGCAAGGCACACAAGCTTATGCAGTTTCAGCAGTAAGTTAAGGAACAAAGACCTGTGGTAGGCAAGTAGATCAGGTTAGCAGTTTTACAAACAGCTCAGCTGTTAGATTTGGTGGAAAAAGTTGCATACAGCTGGAGAGGGCAGAGAGCAGCAGCCCTGTCTGCAGCTGGCACACGTCAGAGCTCCCAGCCTCACTCTTGCTGCCATGGAGCTTCTCCTCAGCCTCACACTGCCTCCTCCAGTACTCAGCCCTGTGTGATAAAGTCCTCACCACAGACATGGCTTTGCCCACATTGCCTTGTTTAGTTACCCTTGCAGCACCAAGTCTAAAATCCCAGGTTAGTGCTGTTGAGCTGGTAATATTGCATTGTTGTCTATGCTTACTTAACTTCCCTTACTTAAGAAAATGCCCTTTAGATGCATCTTCTCTTTCCCCTTGCAAAAAGTTCTTAACGTTGGTACCACATCACCAAGAGAATCAGTGAGCAAATGCCCTTAGAAACTCGATTTTCACACAGCAGGATGAGCCAGACATAGGAAGCCAGTGGCTGGAAATCCCATGCAGCCTTAGGGAACAAGTGCACACTGTTTTTAAAATAGTCTTTCCACAAAGAGGGAGAGAAGCCAGCAAGCTTCCACAGCTCCTTTGGGCTGTTCATTTCTGACACCCTACTTAATTCACAAGGAGTTACGACAGTTACACTTGTAATGAAAATGCAGTGTTTAAGCAGCCCCAGAAAGGAGTTGTTTTTATATGCTTTGCCCTTGTGATTCATTCAAAGGGGGCGGTGTCATGTTAGTATAACAACAACCCTAAGCTCCACTTCTGTAGAGAAACATTTATCTTCTTAGAAAGAAAAGACAAGTTCCTTAGTCCTGTCAGTATCCTGCCTTTGGAATAAGGGCTTCAGAGTTTTAAGCTCCAAGACTCACAAAAGCATAAAAATTAAGAGCATCACCTTTATAAAGTAGCCTATAAAACAGGTTCCCTAGGCAAGGTGGTGAACTTACCTCTTCAATAGCCTGGCCTGCTCCTCAGAGAAGAGAATCAAGCCTCCCTTCTCACCACAGGCAGTCCCATCACCTCCCCATAACCTACATAAAATAGGGGCTACACAGTGCCCAGATGACTGGGAAGTAAGGCTATCTTCCTCTAGGGCCCCCAGCCATGCTGCTTTTATTGTGGCCTCTTCCTCCTGTAAATACAGGCCTGCCAGAGGCCAGGTGAAAATGTTTCACACTGATCACAGCAACTCCTTGATCCCAGCTCATTGATGGAATGGCACCCTCTGGGTTCCTGCTGAACGAGGTGTGAAAAGTGGCCCTGCTTAACAAAATTGCATGCATTACACTCAGTTTTGCCAGTTCTGGAACAGTGAATGCAGAAAAGGAGGCAGGGATGTATTTGAAAAGGTTGTGCATGGTCAAATAAATAACTAAAGATAACATTTTGATGTAGGCACACCTGCAAAGGCTTCAGGTAATGCCAGTTAGGCTTTCTTGTGAGTTTTATGAAGTTACACATTTTGAAACAAAAGAGAATGTTTGAAAAAGTACAATGCTTGTATCAGCTGCGTGGAAGTATGGTTTTTCAGTACCCACACTGTGATTAGTAATCCACTTGTGAAGGAAAGCTGACTGTACTACTTACATGTGGTGTTATACATATACGTGTATGGTAAGCATCTTTTTTCACAGTAGAAGCAATATATTCAGTTGTTTCAGCTGAAAATGGTACTAATATGCTTTTTTTTTAAGATCAGATCTCAACTACTCTGAGAACATAGCATAGAACTGTAGAAGGGCTTGGACTGGAAGGGACCTGAAGGGTTATGCAGTTCTGTTGAACATATCCCATAGATAGCCACAAACTTGGTGTCAAAATAAGTGAAAACAAAAATCTTAGTATGAGCTTAACTGTAAGTTAAGCAATGAAAATGGCAATGAAAGCCACAGGAACAGCTGGGAAATAATAGAGCTCATTGGTTTTCTTTGTAATTTCAGTAGTGATTTCAGCATTCCCACAAGAATATCTTTAATCTGGATTCCAGTGTTAGAGCACAAGGTGTCCAGGGCTCCACCTCAGCGATCCCCTGGTGCTGTGATGTTCTGCAGTGCTCACAGCAGTGCACTTCACATCCGTGTATCTGTAGAGGCGCCTTGTGGAGCTCGTTCATACCTCAATGTTCAGCGTTCAGAACCAAAATCCAGTCTTCTACCTACTCTGATCTACACTGGCATGGAGTTTATTGCTTGCAGTGGCAGTGCTTTGCTGTAGCTCTTTTCCAGACAACTTACTGTCTTTTCAGACAGCCATGCTGTCTAACGCTGCGCAGTGTTGGGATGGTTAACTTGTCTAATCCACTAATCCACGCCGCAGATTTAAGCACTTCTCATATTCTAGTATGTTCCTAAAAAAGCACAGTAATTCTGATATGGACTCCCTGTTTCCTGAGAGTTCTGCCTCAATCTGTCTAAATCCCCCTTGATTCCTCTCCTCTGCCTCTGCTTTCAGTGCACTCTGGTCCATTTACAAGATTACATTCCTCATGCAGCCGCCAGTCATTCCCCCTTGACTGTATTTTCATGGTGGTTTTCTCATTCCTTTCTTGGTCTCTATGTCCCAGGTTTTCTTTCCTTTCTCAAAAGAGACAAGATAATGAACTCGATTTCCTTGAGTAATCACAATCCTGTCAGCTGGAAGTGGAAAACAAAAAAATGGTTTGATCTGTACCGCAGCATGTGGTCTTGCCATTAAGCTAATTTACTGCTTTCACTTTGTAAATAACTTACTCTTGTCCAGAGCAGCAGCTGGTGATTTTATTTTCTGTCTTTTCAATACCACGTATCCTGAGGTGAGCCGTCAACTCCTTGTCTGCATGTCAGTGACAACTGTTTGTTGCTCTGAACAATAACAGCAGAGGAGGGAGATCTTCTTTAAAAGGTGCTTCTGTGACTGGTTTTCTCTTGAAGAACCTCTGACCCCTTCTGTGGTCTCCTCCCATGAGGTTAGAGGGCCATTAGCATTCACCCAAACGTTCACATCCTCACTTACTGCCCTGCCTTGGTTTTGGGAATTCTAGGATTCGTTGGCCAACTCATGCCTGGAAAAATCTGGCAGTCAGCAGTGGAAATGTTCTTGGTGTTTCCTCTTGGGGACCTTGTCTGTAAGGGCTGTACTGCTGGCAAGGCTCAAGTATGCCCATTCCTCATGCACACGTGGGCTAACTTACACAAATGCAGTGAAATTCAGGCTGGTGCTGTCTCGTGGGTTGTACATGGATCTGTGAACCATTTAAAGTGAGCCAGGAAGGAGGTGACTTGTTTCCATGCTGTGCCACTCCAGCAAATACAAGATTGGCGTTTGTCGTGGTGGACTTCATGAAAGCGCCTGTCTTAGCTGTTCCTCTGGCTGATTGGAATTTTTATTTTGTTTATTAGGTGGAGAGCAATAAGTGCCAGGGTTAAACACTGTTTTACTGTGAGATCTCAACAAGATTAAATCCCCTTGTGGTTCTCTAATTACATTTCAAGGATACTGAGGTGCTTTCCCAGAGAACCTGTGGTGATCTGTCTCTAAATGCACCCCTGGTTGCAGAACAACACTGGCTTGAAGCAGCCAGGGATGTGCTCTGTGCATTGTATTTCACAGCAGTGTTAGAAGTGTGAGAGTTCAGAAAAAAGCCCAAGTTTTTTGGGTGATTTGCCTTTAGTAAAACTCAGTGTCTTCTGCTCTAGCAATTCCAGTGCAGAAAGTCAGAGTTTTGCTGTGAGGCTGAACAAAACAGCACGACTGTGTTTGCAGCCTTAGTTCTATTGCACGTTAGCTTTCACTGTCATAAACACAAATCCTCATAGACCAATTAACAGCTGTCCTCTAGCAGCAGTACTCATTTCACCTTTTCTCTGGTGGCTGCAGTTGTCGTTTCTCTTACAAGCTCTGTAGAGGAGTTTTCTTTTCAGGATTCATTCCTTTTTGTCACTTTTTAGCAGTGCTTACGAGAGAGGGCATATGAGCACACCTGGAAAATGAAGGTCAGCTGTCTGGCCTGGTTTCCTGAATAGCATGCAGAGCAGTAATCCCACCCCGAGGGAATACACGCTGTCTTTAAGCCAGCTGCCTTGGGCAGTGTGCAGCTTGTGGTGCCAGGAGTGTTTGAACTGCAGTAGCTCCACTGTGTGAGTAAAGCAGCGCCTGTCATTTTTTTCCCCAGCTATACTGTTGCAAAAGGCTTTGGTGTAGATGAAATCTAAGGCTTTATATGCTAAAAATGTACTCCAGCTTAAGTATTTCTGCTTAATTTTTCCGCTCTGGATACCTTTATCCCAGGATGTGGCCAGTTTTGAATAACACAATTCACTTCAAAGCAGATCAAGCCGCTTTGGAATTGGACTGAATGCAGAATGAGGACATTCAGACAAGGGTTAAATACAGGCTGAATAGCTCCACTCTAAATTTGTTCTGGGCCTTATCTGGTTTGGCTCCTGCGCATTGGCAAACCCTTAATTAATTCAGCTGCTGGCAAGAGGTACTCTTTAAAAATTGATATTTTATTGATAAGCTATTGAGGAACAGAAGTTCTCTTTGCACTGCACAAGGAGGGTTTAGGCAGAATCAGTGTATGAATGCAAGAGAAATTCAGTGCTTGACCTTTTATTCCCACTTTTCTCTGAGTGACATCAAGAATCTATTAAGTGCTCCTCTTACTATTGATTCTGGTGGTGTCAACACCTGTGTGTTTACAATTAGAATAAAACTCACAAGCTCATTTCCTGGAAGGTTGGAGCTACCAGACATCATGGCTGTAGGCTTTATTGATCTGGTGGGGCTTTGGAGAGCTGACTGTGAACCTAAAGATTGGCCAAATAACAACCTCTGAGCCTCTGAAGTCCTTTGCAGAAATTAATTCTTCCTTTTTTACAGCCCTCTGTGAAATCAGGACGTGGCTCTGTGAAGAATGAGCTACAGATTTTCCCTGTGAGGAGTTTCTGCACAAGTCTTGTTCCATGGCAGTTTTTTGCTTTGTTTGTGTAGGTGGGCACCTGACTTGACAGTGACTCTGAATTCTCCCCGGCCCAGGATCTGCTCTCAGCAGCACAAATTAGAGAGTGGCACTGCAGGCAGTTTTGCTTCTGCTCCTTCCCCATTCCCTGCGAGAACAAGAGGCTGAGCAATGTCAGCTTTAACAGAAATGTGAAAAGTCAGGGCAGGGCTTTCTAGGAACTACTTCTGTCCCTTATGCAAAAGTGATGGCTGAATATGAAAACTCTTGGTACAAAAGTTGCCTGCTTTCCTGTGCCAGACATTCACTAATTATATAAGAATGCTGGCAAACACCAAACGATCTCCTGAGAGTTCTTTGAGCTTATGGTTTTATAGATAATGGGTTATGTAGAGTAATCTTACTGTTGGCACTGTTAGATTTTGGAATTTACATTTAAGGAGCTCTGGTATCTCAGGATTGCTGCTAGAGGTTTCTTAGATTGCTTTCCAGATCTGTTATTTTTCTTCATAGATGGAAGCACTGATTCTTGTTAAGGCTTTCTTGTTATAGCTCCAACAAGCAGAATCCTTTCATATCATTTTGGGAGGGTGAATCAATCCTGTATTCCATCAAAACTTTTATGGGAAGAAAAGTTCCCACTGCTACATCTGGAATGAAGATTGAACTTTGTATCAAATTTTATACTTACAGTTAGCATTATATATCAGTTATCCCAGACACTAAGAGGATAGCTAACTCAGCTTGGGTTAACAAGAACGGTGTAAAAAAAAGTGCTCTCTTTTGAAGACCCATCTCCTTTAGGGCATGTTCAGGGTTTAAGTATGTCGATAAATGTCAGTCTGCCACTTGGCACATTTGCTGCAGCTTTTTTCTCATCAAGCTAAATTAGTACTGCAGGGAGATTAGGTGTAGAAATCTGTGTTTTAAGATGTAGAGTTTGAATGGCCAAGTTACTTGATTCAAGTACTGCAAGCAACTGCTGGTTGTTTCTGTCCAGATTTCCACTGTCTCACATGTCAGTGCATCCCTCTGCTGTCTGCTCTGTACTAATGAGGTGCTTTGGTAGAGGGAAGGGGGAAGTCTGCCCCATGTAAGGTTCGTGGATGCAACCTTCTCTAACCAACAGTTCCCTGCAGAGCAGTGTTTTTGTGAGGGCCAGGAAAGGGGCACACAGTTCAGTTGGAAGGATTTCTATCTCCTCCTCATTTTACAGAATTTGTAGGTCTGCTGAAAGGACCGGGATGTTTTTCTTCTTTAATGAAGACTGAGGAACAGGATTCCCCTAAAAGATGAAATATTTACATAAATATATATATGGAACATAGATGTGGAACACATATATTTATTTTTGCCAACAGAGATTACAGTAAAACTCTTGAGCAAACAGTGTCCTGCTGAGAGAGGTAACCAAGCTGGCGGGACTGCTTCCTTTGTGAACACTAATCAGCTACTTAATTGATGGCAGCACAGGAATGATTAATAGGAGGCTTTACCAGCGTGGATGCCTAGAAGCAGTGCATGCTGTGCGTGTGACCGGGGTGGTGCTGCACTTGGTGTGGCAGCCATCCATAGCAGGGAACATGGGGCAGCACACGGTACCGAAGCGCTGGGTGTGCAGCTGGAAATGGAGTGAGTGAAGGTAAGGAGAGGCAGCCCAGTTCAGCAGCTTGGAGAGCATGTAGAAAAATCCAGAAGAGTCTTTGAGCTGTTGAGGATGGAAGCCATAGTAAAGGAATGGGTTTGGAATCAGAGTTCTTTTGGGTTAATAAACGTAAGGGAAGCCTTTATGCAAAGTGTTATTGTAATAACAAGCTCATGTTCTGATTGCCTTACCAGAGGCATCTTCAATGGCATCTTCATTTGTTTTACAATGGGGAAAGACAGAAAATAAGCAATTAAAGCAGATTTATTTAAGTGTACGGCTATTCTGATGCCACACATTTGAGCTTTCAGCTGTGTGGTTCTAAGATTGTTGCTCAGTTTTTCTGCTAAAATGCCCCAATTTATTGCTGCTGTGTCTGCTTGCTTTGTAGTGTGGCCAAACAACTGACGAGAAATAAATCCTCTCTTTTTGTTTCAGCTGTGATCCTCTTTTCTCTCCCCATGTTTCTCATCCTAAAGCAGCCTCCCATGAATGTGAACACAAAACTGGGAGGTTAATTACTTCCATTATGTTCTTGGGATCCTTGTTATACTGGCAAATCCTGTAAAGAAATGCTACAAAATCTGGTACTGGTCTGTTCAAAAATAGATGGACTTTGCTCTGCCTGTATATCACTTGTCATTCTCGTAGTGAACAGTGTATTTATTGAGCTTTATGAAAATGAAAAACAACCCCCTTGTTCCCTAGCTTGTGGTCTCAATGCCAGCTAGGCACAATTAAGTCCACCACTAAATTCCTATCTCCCAGGTACGTAAGAAACCTCAGGGAAAATCTTTTATATAGAGATGAAGAGATATGTTTTCAAAAGGAAAATCTGATTTTTTTCTTGTAATACCTACTCATAACAGCAGTCTAATATTAGTGTAAGATTTACATTATCCAGTCATTGAAATGCCAGATCTTTATGGCAAGCCAGCGCAGATTTTGAGTACAGTCTCAGGCACTTGCTTTCTCACTGTGTGATGTTGTTTAATCTCCCTGACCAGGATAGGGGAAGTGGTGATCTCCTCACTGAAGACGTCACACTGAGAAGATTGTAGTAGAGAAATAAATAGAACAAGTGTTGGAAAGCCGAGCAGCTCATCTAGGCTGAACTAAAATGCACTCTGCACCAACAGGTGGAATTCCCCATGGCTTTGTTTCTGCTAACTCCAAGTAAGGTTCAGTCTCCCTTTTGCAGTGTTTGTAGCTGGTCCATGTCAGGCTCATCTAAGTGCACATCTCATTTCCTGAAATGGTGTTTTACCTTTCTCTTCAACTAAGTAATCAATTTGTTTTTCCAGAGTTACTCCTCTGGTAGAGTAGATGAGGGCAGGGGCTTCTCCCAAAGCACAAAGAAGAGGCTCAGAATGTCAGGTGAGGTCCAGCATTCTGAGGTCTGATAGACATGTGCTGGCTCTGCCTGGCTGTCATTAGCCTCTATTCCTGGCCTGTGTTGCTGGGGTGCAGTGCTAAGATACAGGAGTACTTCTGGTAGCCAGACCCGGGCTGATGATCCCTGCTGTGCAGTCACAGCGTGTGTCTGTGCTGATAGATGTGCTGTTTCTCTCTAAAATTGGCCTTTGTGGAGCAATCTCATCTGACAGAGTTAGCAAACGTTCAAATGTCCTTCACTATGGAGGAAATTCATCAAGGTGGATATACATCTTCCTGCATGGGCATTTGTGAATGGAAGATAGCATTGTATTAAGAAGCTTGGCTTCAGGTAGATGGCTGCGATTTGGAAGATTTCCCACTAAAACACTGAGCTAGATGTGCTAGTAGATTTTATAAAAGCATTACCACTGTGAGTAAAAAAAATGAGTTCCAAATCCTTGCCCAACCCCAGCTGGAACTACTGGAAACTTTTTCAAGCAACATTCAGTTAGGAAAAGCTTGCTCCTGGAACATTTTGCCTGTTTTGCAGAGGCGTTGTACTCTAGGACTGCTCTGCCCCAGGAGGCTCTGGAAAAAGGTAATGAAAAAAAAGAAAACAAGGAAGAAAGAAAACTGGCTGCTCCTATTCAAGGAAACTGACACTGAGAGCTCCAATAGAGTTACAGTGATATCAGGCTGTTTGGAATTAATATCAGTTGAGCTCATTGGAGCCTTTTGGACTGCAGTCCCCAAATGTCGTTCTGTAGAAAATGGATGGTTGCTTGGTACAAAATGGTGCGTGCCTGTCTGTGCCAGAAAGGAACAGTCACAGCGTTTGTCCTAAAGCTGACCTTCCAGATTTAGTGCTGACTACATTTTGCAAAATTATTGCTGCAGTTTCTGGAGCTAGCAGTTTTGAGGACAGCCTGAATACATGAAAAAGTGCTGTGTCTTCATTCATTCACTGGGCTCCCTTTTACACCTAATGATATCCTGTGCAAGGAAGCCTGGTCCATAAAGATGTGTTAGGAACTGCATGTCAGTGGCATCTCTAATATTTTTAGTGGAGAAGTCACTTTTTTACCTTAGCTGATTGCTTGTCTTAAATGAACAAAGAAACAACCTATGAGTTTAAATATGGCCCATGTGTGGACTTCACTGAAGCACTTCACTTCAAAATTTGCTTGAGCATCAAGGAAATAGAAAAGGAAATAGAGCATTTTCACAGAAACTCTATCTGAATTAAAGTGAACAAAGAAAGAAACAAATACAGTATTTTTCTCAGTAACTCTCCTATATTTCAGGTGCTTTTATGTTGTCTGAATGAACAAAGGTGTTGTTGATAAGTTTCATAGGTTTGCTCGTTCTTCTGGCTGGAAGCGTTTTGCTGCTATTCACAGAGCTAACACACATCTGGGTTTTTTTGCCCTGCCATTTTAGACACTAAGAAGTACTTCTAATTCTGTAACCAGTCATCTTTATTTCCTTCCTGCTCCCCACTTCCATTAGCGATGCTTGGCAGTGACTCAGAGCTGCTCTGCTTTCTAGTTAGGGTGAACAAGAAACCACCAAAAGCAAGAAAACGTGGAGTGAAGGGAACCACTGGCACCCACTGCAGTGTGACTGCAGCAGTCTGCTTCTGCGCAGTCCTTCCAAGCCAGAGTAAGAATTTCCACTGGGCAGAGAGCACAGCCCCTGGCTGCCTAAGGAGAGAAGCAGGCTTCTATTGAAGCATGAGACTTGAAGCCAAACTCCTCTGGAGATAGAGTCATGGAATCCCAGAATGGAAGGGACCTTAAAGATCATTGAGCTCCAGCCCCCTGCTGTGGGCAGGGTCGCCAGCCGCTCGTTCAGACAGCAGTTTCCAGTCTGCAGACCTGTTCTTAGAAACACCTGATGTGTTACTGCATCCAGTAAGTGACATGTGCTTCTAAATTATGTGAATGTAATAAATCTGTGGATTTTCAGGAGTAGTTCTTTTGGAACTCAGTGGGCTGATGTGATAGAGAGCTCTGCTGGAAGAGGTAAAGGAGAAAAAAAGAGAGAAACTTCAACAGGGGAAAAAGCTGGTAGATAACAACATTGGTGCTGGCAGTTGGAAGTCATCTGGGCTTTTTGTGTTGTCAGTTGCTTATTTTCCCAGGGGAACACTTTCAGGCCGAGATGCTGCTTGGAGTTCAGAGGATAGATAAACCAAACAGCAGGGGAGCCCGCTGGTGCTCAGCTGCACCATTTTCAATAAACATCACTCAGTGGAGAAATTATTGCAGAGGCCTTCGAGGAATAAAGGCATTGACTGGCCACAAACCGTGCTGTATAGAACTGCCTTTTTAAAGCCTTTCAGGATCTTTTTTCCACACTTTACACAAGGCTACAGGTCTTTCAAAGGAAACTGTGTGAGGACAGCAGCTAAGCAGCCATGCTTATCCCATTTAAATACTTGGTCAGAGAAGCCTCTGTTTCTCCACTCAGGTCTGTGCCCTGCATGGAGGAATGTGAAGGTCCTTATAGACTGACACAAAATCAAACCCAGCTTTCCTTTCTAAGCAAACTAACATCATGTGGATTTTGAATCAGTCGAATAATGATACAAATTAAAAGGCACATTGAGGTTCAAAATACCAGTAAAGCTAATTTCATTGTGTGACCATCAGGACATCCAGAGTGTGAAGAACAGCAGGCCAAACTGATGTGCAGGGCAGTGCGTTCCTCTGGTTGCAGCCTCATCTACCAGAGTGAAGCTATTCACCAGAAACCCTTGATAAGTTATTTCCATGAAACTCCCTCTGGTTCACTTGCTGCTGAGAACCTTGAAGTGCAATCATCATAGTTCCGTTGTGTTGAGAAGATTGACTGTTGTAAAGCAGCTGAGACAAAATGCAGTTGTTCCAGTCACTGAATCACCATACAGAGCTCACTTGCATGGAGAATGGTGTGATGCGCTAGAATTGAAGAGCAGGTGAGCTGAACTGCACACTCTTTATTCCAAATTGTTTTGGGGTTTACAGCATTTAACTTAATTTTAAGCATTCTGGATTAAAAACAAACAAACAAACAAACAAAACCCTCTATCTAGGCAGATCTGAATTGCAGGAATGATCTTTTATTTGCCTCTCCTTAGGGTGGCTTCTCAGGCTGCCCTGTGTGCTGCCACACCTTTCTATAGGTGGGGCATCTTCTGCACGGTGGTCCCAGGGCTGTAATTAGGCTTTAATTGCATTTTTAGTTCTCCTGCATGTTCTCAGCTACATTTGGTTTTATTCTTGCTGTTGAGCAACGAGGAAACTGCCTTAAAATTGCCTTATGGATTTTAAAGGTCACATTCTTTTCTCGGATGAATACATCGTTCCCATTGATTCACCTGCTGTTTCTGCAAACTCCAAGTATTACTGATGACATTAATTATGTTAATATTCAGAGCTTTCTTAGCGTGAGCTCAGGCTTTTCTTACATGCTAATTTCAAGATCCATTTAAAATGGAAGGAAGGTGGGGAGGAGCAGTGTTACTGTGCTGGGAACGAGAAAATAATTTTCTTTGTGCAGGTCATGCTTATGAGATGGTCCTGCAAACAATGATGAGTTTTTCTATGTTATTGATTGTTTTATTACCTAGGATGCAAAGCGATCTCCAGATGTGGTCTCACATTATTCTTCCTGCTGAGGCACTGCTATAATGGAATTCTGTCAAGCCTGTTCAGAGAAGCCAAAGAGAAGCCTAAAAGACACAGGCAACAAAAAGCAGCAGAAAGGCACTGCACTGCTTCAGCTCGCTTTTACTGTGCTGCTGTTATCTGGGCCTTGGAACCGTGCTAGCACCTGGTTCTACAGGAAACAAAACCCATTTCTAGCAGTCACAGAGCTGACACACCAAGCAGCTTGCTCCCTCCAACAAGAGAACCAGTCCCATGAGATTCGCTTTGGGGTTATTCCCTCTTGAAACAGCACTTAGCTCCTTGCTCATGAGTGCTTTTTTTTTTCCTTTAGAGTTTGAGATCTCAAAGCCCACCTGTTTTCTTTTGGAGCTTAGGAGTGGTTTGCCTTCAGGCTGAGCTTCATCTCAGTGTGTCTGTAACTCTACACTTAAGTGTGAGCATCTGTTTCTTGCTCTTTTGGTTTGAAGAAGAGGAAAAGTCACTGAAGTGGAAGGCTGGCTAGGTGTGCAATATTGCTCTGTTTCTGAAGAAACAAAACGTGTTCTCCCTCTGGGTGTTCTCACCTGCCCATGCTGGACACTTTCTTCTCAGAGTTCCTAAACTCTGATTCTGATTCCTTTTGTTAGGGCATGTGAATACATCCAACAGTAAACAGGAGTGAACATGAGATGTGAGCCAACTGCGAGCAAACCCTGCGCCTTCTGTGCTGCGTGGTGTCACTGGGGTGCTGTGGAGTAGAGATGGCTGTTGTCCATTTGGATGAAAACAGTGAATAATAATTGTCTTACTGGACCAGAGTTGTTTGTAAGGCACAGATGTTAAACGGGATAGTCCACATACATGTTTTATTGGCAAATGTTGCGCATGATTTTGCTGCATTTCCAGGGTAGGCGGAATGAAATGGCTGTGTGTGTCTCCCATTTAATAGCACTGCAGCTGATCTGACTGCAGACTGATCTATGCTGCATTTGTAGGTATTGACAGTGTGCTGCAACACAAACCTCCTAATATATAATATCTCAGCAGCACTCAAATAGAAAACACATCCAGGCTGGGGACATGGCTCATCTGCAGGGATGGTACCCACGTGCAGAGTGTCTCTGTCAAGTTCTTACAGGAAGAGTGTGACATGTGGCAGTGAATACTGTTGCCTAACAGCAGGACCAACCTGACTGCCTTATAGGACCATTTCTGCCAAGTGATTTGAGATCTGTTTAATATAATAGGATGTCGCAGTATTCTGCACTAATAGCACAATTTTCTATTAAAATTAATGTAAGGTTGAGTAATGTGTACGAGTGTCTTTCCAAGTACAGGCCAAGCACAGCCTAATCCAGGACCAACTAATGTTGGATGAAAACATGTTGTGAAGATACAGGATGCATATAGACAGCATCTGCAAGCAAAGATGGAAGAGGGAATCCAGCAAAAAGGGAGGAGTAGCACAAAGTACACTTAGTATATGATACTGTGTTGATTTTTTTTTTTTGTTACAACGCTGCAGCTGTTAAGTATATCCCCTGATAACATAATTTGCTGTGAGATAACTGTGTTGCTGGGGATTTTTGCTGCATTTTGTCATTAATCAGTGGCTCTGCCTGGCTTCTGGTGCGCAGCAATTTGTTCTGCGCAGGAGACTTTAGAAGCAGCCTCTGGTTCAGTGAGTACTGGAGTGCCAAGAGTGCTTTGAAGGGATAATTGCCTTCCTCCCATCTGAGGATTTAATGGAGCACCTTTCCAGTCCCCAGCACCTGCATCTTCTGGAGAAGCACAGTAACCCCTATCTTGTGTGTCCCTCCTGGAAGGCTGGTGCATGAAAAATACCTGGGGGAGCTGTTGTGAGCACCATCCAACTCACCTGGAACTGGGAGGATGCTGCTGCTGTCTAAAAGCAGGAGAGGTGACAGTGCTGTGCCCCAGGGCTCCAGCAGTGTTGAGGAATGTGATTTGTTTGAGCCCTTCTGTTACTAGATGGAGTGGAGGGGCACCCGTTTGCTTCCTTCACATATGGTTTTACACTGAATTTCAGCCTTACCCTAGGAGGAGAGACTCCTGTTCTCTTAGCACGTTGCCAACATTTACACTTGTGGTTTATTCAACACTAAAGACATCTGCTTTTCTTCTGTGTGCAGTGAACTTTAAGTCCTGATTCCGCAGGGTATGTATGCACATGCTTAAACGTAAGCACACAATTAAGAGTTCTCTGAAAGAAGGATTTGGGAATTGTAATAAAAAGTGAGATTAGAGACTGTTAAGATTAGAGGACTAATGGCATCAGTGGAGTAGAAGCACAAGGATGTTCAGGTGGTCTGCTCTGTAATCCTGTCGTTTTGGTAGTTGTAGGTTGCATAATTTGTTTCGGTCCTTAATCCTCAGACTGGATTGAAACCTCTGAGTAAAGAGAATTCTTCTGGGAAAATGCAGCTGATAAAAATGCAAGCCCTAAAGGCTGATCCTCACTTATCTGTAGCATTCTTGAAAAGCAGCACGCTCTCCCACGTTAGGCAGTGTGTGGCTGTAGCTGTTCTGCACAGCAGCGTGAAACCAGGAGTGAAGGTTGAGCAGTTTGGATCTGAAGCTCCTCTGGGTCTGCAACAGAGGTGTAAGTCTGAATGGTTTCGGGCTTTCAGCTCTGCCTTCTCTTTGTCTTTTTGTCCTGTAGGACAGTCATTATTTCCAGTTGATTGTTGAGATCCCGTTTGCACCTGGCATGCAGTGAACTGTTCTGGATGCTGCATTTCTTGTACCAAAAAGAACTGGCAAAGATGATGAAAGACCTCATCCAGGGGCGGTTATGAACATTAAGCTTGCTTTTATTATGAGAGATAAGAGTGCAGCAGCTCCAAAGGTTTCAGAATGGTGTAGACAGCAAGGAACAGAATGAAAAATAGACCGGTTTGTAATGGGAGAAATGACACCCACTGTTCTCTGCAGCCTTTCAGATAGTCAAAAAGTGCTCAACATTACAGCATATAAATAATAATCTGGGAGATTGGGCCAGAACTCCTTTAACTCCGTATTTCTTTAATAATTAATTTTGCTTATACTCATCCCCTTCCTTCAAGGGGATTCTTAATTACCAGTGTGGTAATGCATGGGAATCTTTGCAATGCTAAAACGTTTAAAGATAAGTATGTATATTTTGACTTGTTTGAAGGAAACGATGTCTGTGACAGATAGGAAAGGGAAGGAATTTCTGCTCTGAGATCAGAGGCATTCAAGGCAACAGAAATTGCATTTAGAAATGCACGAACCATTTCCCTTCATCAGGCTAAGCAAAGTAGGTCTGTGAGGAAGTTAATTCATGTCAAGTATATAAAGCAAGTCAAATTCCAGCTACTACAAAGCTTTTATGTAAGACTTTGCTGACCCAATAGGTGGTGGAATATAAATAGACCAACAGTACTCCCTTCCTTCAGCTGTTCTACCTAATCCTTCCTTGTCTTCGGGATTGAAGAGTATTTGATCTCCGGAGTCTTAAATCAGACGTTGTTTCCTACATAAAATTGCCCAAAAGTCAGGAGAATGAACATGTAATGGCTGGGGAGTGTTCTTGTGATTTCAGAATAAGGAACAGAATTAAGGAGATACTACAGCTCTTCCTTTTTTTCTTCAGTACACCTTAAGTTCACAAAGCTGGACCTGCATGGCCCTGCAGTCGCTCTCTGTAGCTGCTCCCGCCAGGTGGCTTGGCACGAGCCTCTCCAAAAAGAGCAGCTGTGTTCAACCTGCACTCCTTTGCTCTCCCTTTCCAGCAGTACTGCAGATGCCCTCTTCGCCCTGCCCGCAGGTCTGTGCTGCAGCCCTGAAGATGGAGTGCTTTTTATTTTTAGTCACAACATCTCTCACGCTGGGACCGAAGAATCTTAAACCAATTAAACACATTAGAAGATAACTGTGTGTGTGGGTTTGCTTCAAGATCTCCATTTTCTTCACTCTGGGCTGTGTCCCAGCACCAGCCTTTCTGTCCGAGCTGACAGAAATAGTGTGATAAGCTGCTAGCTAAGTAAGCAGCGCAGCTGCAGCTTTGTCAGGTGTTCTTCTGCCAAAAAATCACTTGTGATGAGTTTTGCCTTTTTTTTTTTTTTTTAATTCCATTGCAGCTAAGTTTTATAAATGATTTCAGTTTTGACTTAGGAAATTGTCTGCAGATTTCTGTTTCTTTTAAAAGATTTATTTTTTTTGTAAAGAGCGAATCTCCTGCACTTGAAGCTCTTTTTGCAGTAGAAGAGTATTGTGTGTGTGTTTGAGAGTGATGATCTTTTCTTCCCTTTTAATGATGTTTAGTTACAGGGAAAAAAGAACTGGCTGAATGTATCAGAGAAGGCTCCGGGGAGACCTTGCTGCAGCCTTCCAGTCCTTGAGGGAGTTTATCAGCAGAAGGAAGAGCAACGTTTTACATGGCCTGATGGTGGCAGGACAAGGGGGAATGGCTTTAATCTCAAAGAGGGAAGATTTCAGTTAGATGTAAGGAGGAAATTCTTTACTCAGAGGACAGTGAGGTGCTGGTGCTGCTGCCCAGATCCATGGTTCCCCAGCCCTGGAGGTGCTCAGGGCCAGGTTGGAGGGGGCTTTGGCAACCTGGACTAATGAGAGCCCACACAGGGAGGAGGAACTGGGTGGTCCTTGAGGTCTCTCCCAGCCCAAGCCCTTCTACAATCTGCTGCTCAGGTTGGCACTGTTCAGCCTACAGCCAGACCTGGGAGCTCCTGCTTCCCACTGTTACTGATAGTTAACAAATAGCAAGGATATGCATCTGAAGGGGCTCATTTTTTAAATATAATGTGGGGTTTGAGTAATCAAGTGCCCAATTTACTGAATTACTGTACTGCTAATAGTCAAGTCTTTTTACATCGCGGGGTGTTGTGAAGATAAATGACTCTGTCAGTGAGATGCTCAGGTTGTCTCATTTGTTATTTTTCTCTCGTATGTGGCGTGTGATTGATGGCATACTGCTTTCTATGCAGATAGTTTCACCCTGGCTAGTTTTTGTGTTTGTGGGAAGATGTAATGTTTCTGATATCTTAAGTTACAGTTGAGGTGGTTCCTGCAGCTTGTGTTGGCTGGGGTCTTGGATTTTTCCAGCCAGCACCACACAACGTGCCCAGCCCCTGTGCAGGTTCTCCTGCCATGATACTGCTGCTCGTTTTCTCTCTGACTTGCTGCCTACAGCACAGTCTCCCTTGCTTTGGTACCTGGGGAGGGATTTCAACTTGTTAGCTTTCTGCCAGGAGATGAGGGCAGCATGTAGGACTCTACAGGGATGATGCTTTCCACCTTCTCCTTGTTTTCCTGTGGATCAAATGGCAGATAGTAAATACATTTTTTGGAGCAATTCAGGCTACATATGTATATACTATATACAGAGTGGGGGTGAAAGGTTGGAGAACAACATTACCCTGAAACACAGAACTTGCAGAAGCATCTGTTTCTTCCCAGGGGTTCCAGAAAGAAAATTGATCAATATAAAGAATCTCTGTGAGCCTATCCAGAAACTGTGTGTTAGAGAATGAAGTCAGTGCACAAATCTCCTCCCTGTGCCTCACTGAGGTGAGCAGCAGAGCAGGGGCTGTGATAGGGCCATAGGGCTGAGCGCTGTGTCCCTGTTCAGAAGAGCTTTGCAGGTGTGCAGGCACCTTACTTTGATGTGGAAATACCTGAGTGCTGTTACAGAGGAGATTTTTCCAGGGTAGGCTTAAGATCGTTGCTAATTATTCCTTTGAAAATGTGACTGTTTCATATTTGCCTGTACTTCAGTGCCTAATCCACTGATGCAGAGTGAAAAGTCTCTTTTCTCTTCACGCTCAGCGGCCGGAGAATTCCCACGAGTGCCAGTTACCAGGTCAACAGCAATGGAACAACCTTTGATATTCATATTCAGAAACTACAAAAGCTCAAGTGTGATCAGTGTTACTCTGTTTTTCTAATGTTTTTTAGGAAGCATTTCTTTCCTAGCATTTTTCAAATGCTGGAGAGGGGCATTTGTTTGTGTGGAATTATCTGTAATAGTTAGCAGTGTTTGTGCCTCTCTGCACCACAGTGACATTGCTTCTATCCTTTGGAAGTGGCAAAAATTGATAACTGAGTTTAACAAGCTTCAGTCTGAGTGGAAACTGAATCTGTGCCTCCACAGCTCTCATTGCATACATTCTGGTCAAGAGTTGGTTGCATTTATTTGCTCCGCGACTTTTTTCCTTGGCCTCCTGCAAACCAGAGGACATCACTGAAACTCAGGTGCAGTAGCCTGTATTAGAGCTGCACCAAGAATTCCAGGTGCTTCTGCATTTGGGGACATGGGTAGCTTGTTTTCCTTAATTGCTTCCCAACCAGAAACTGGATGAATCTTCGGGATGCAGAAACAGGGAAAATCCTCTGGCAAGGAACAGAAGATCTGTCTGTACCTGGAGTGGAGCACGAAGGTATGGCAGCACTGTGCATTTGGGGCTGGGTGCCAATGTGCCTCTTGGTCACCAGAACTGCTGGCGTGCTGTGCTTCGAGGGATATCTGGAACATGTGGAGAAGGATGGGAATGAATTGGTGTGTGGCAAAAGGGACAAGTTAAACAGTGTTAAGGCAGAACTTCGACTGCTCAAAGAATGAGCAGCTCACCTCCATCAGAGGAGCTTGGGGAATTAATTAAAGCATATTCTGGCGTGAGATTCATGTCCATTGTACAAGGAATTGGTCAGACCTTACACAGCCTGCAGTTCAGTCATCCATCTTCTAGGTAGGTGACTGCAAACTTGACGAGGTGCAGAGAACAGCTATTAGGAAAAGCCACTGGAAAGGTTAAGGGTGAGGGGATGGTTTTCCTTAGGACAAGAGAGGGGAAAAGCCATTCCCAAATAGCTTAGCAAGGAAAGAAGGCTGAGATGGATAGAGGTACAAAGGTAAAATGAGTTTAAAATAAGTAAATGAAAATGTTCTGCTCGATGTCATAAACATCAATTAAAATCTGTTAGGTCGGGGCTTTAAAGACTACACAGACCTACTTTTATTAAAGTAACCTTTTCTTTTGTAGTTTTACAATATTAAAGCAAACCTGCTCACCAAGAAATGTAATTACTGAACTGCAGAACAGTTTAATATGTCGCTTTACACTTAACTGCAGAGGGCAGTTTGTTCACAACGGGCTGCAGTCTGTACCTGTGAGGGCAGCAAAGAGTGGTGCTGTGCAGATTTCCAGGCTGAACAAAAGACAACAAAAAATCAGAGTGCTTTTAAATTCAAAACTTCCTTGGCACTTCCAGCTTCCTTTTTCATTTTCTTGTGGAGCTTTCCCTGGGATAGGATGGCAGCTCGCATTCCCTCACCCCTCCTGCTCTCTCGACTGGTCTCATATCAAGGTCCTACTCCATTAAGCTGTTTTACATTAGCTGGATTTGCCTGGGGTTTGATAGACTCTTACTTTTATTAAACAGCAGCCTGCTGTCTGCTCACGAACATTTGGGTAGGGTTTCCATTTAGGAACAGTTTGGCATATAAAATGCACACCAGCTGCATTCCATCCCTGCTTTATTTCTAATAAATTTACATGAAAAAAACATTTTCTGACACACAGGAAGGATTATGTACAACCACACCACTTACATACAGTGGGCTTTGGAGATTTGTAATATATTCTCCTGATTTGGACCTTTCAGCAAATGAATATCTGCTGCAAAGCATCCCCTCTCTCACCCCTTTGCCTGTAAAAAAGCCATATGAAATGCAGGTATGGTTTGCCACTGCTATCAGTGTCTCATTGCTGCAGAGCCCGGGTATCTTGGGTCACTGATTACTTTCTCTCTTGAACTGTCTCTTAAATTCTGAAACAGACTTTCCTGCCTGTGGCTGAAACTGCTGCTGGGCTGAGAAGCAGCTCTTTGTAGTTTGCTGGGGACGCGTGGTCTGAAAGGGAAGAAGTGAGAAAGACACTCGGTGTACAGAGCAGCCCCTGGGCTGCACAGTTCCTAAAGCAGAAGCTCAAGCTGCATCTCATGTTTTGGCTTGAAGAAGTGTGTGTGTGAGCAGTAGAGTCAGAGAGCAGGGCAGTTCTCCGGGCTGTGGGCAAGGTACTTCACCCGTCTGCATCTCAGGTTTCACTCCCACAAATGCAAGAGCAGAGCAGGGGGAGCCCTTTGTGTCTGTGTTTCTCCCGCTGCTGTGATCTTGTATGGCACCAATCAGTATTTCAGAGTGCACTGTGATAGCACCTGGGTTTGTTTTAGCGTGTCCAAATAATGCTTGTTTATCTGTTCCACAGCTCGAGTTCCTAAAAAAATCCTGAAATGCAAAGCAGTGTCTCGGGAGTTAAACTTTTCCTCAGCAGAACAAATGGAAAAATTCCGACTGGAACAGAAAGTGTATTTCAAAGGGCAGTGTTTAGAAGGTGGGCATCTGCAGTGCGGGGAGGGATCCCAGGGTGGGGGATCAGAGGAGCTCAAGTGGGTCGAACGCAGACATTGTAATTTTTCTGAGTAACCCTGAAGCATTCATCCTATCAGGACTAATGGGCCGCAGCATTAGGGATGGCATTTCATAAGTGTATTAACACTTTGTTATGTAAGCCAAAAATCTGGGTAATGACGCCGCGGGGCACAAATCCACCAGGCTGCCTGAGGCTGGGAACCAGGTTATTTCGGTGGCAGCCGTGGTGGGCACTCGTGCATCTTCCTCAGCAGCACCTCTTGCTGCCTGGAACCAGGCTGCAGGCTGGGCCGCAGAAGCTCTGCTTTACTTTGGGGACAGCAGTGCCACTGCCTGTTGTCTGCGTGCCTCCACGCAGCACAGCTCCTCTCATCTCCCTCAGTGCAGCACCAGTCTTAATCTGGGAGGAGGAGGGGCAGATAAACATCGACCTCCTTGTCTTTGGGGTAATGCTTGGTCTGAAGGGACCTGGGGGGCGGCTGCAAGAAGGGAATGTGGTTTCCCTGTTCCTCGATAGGTGTGATGGAATTTCCACTGAAGGCCTTTATCATTTCTGTCAGCTATTACAGAAAGGAGTATCAGCAGTAAGAGGAGGGCAGGGTTTGGTGCAGCACCAAGTAATTTAAATGTAAAACGTTGGCAGTAGAGTTAGGATGGTTTAGGGAGTCCCCCAGCCTGTCAGGTGAAAGGCAAAAGAACAGTTCGTTATTTTATTTGTAATTCTTTCCAATGCCTCTGAATCTTGTTTTCACTTTGCAGAATGGTTCTTTGAATTTGGTTTTGTGATTCCTAACTCCACAAACACTTGGCAGTCCTTGATAGAGGCAGCACCTGAATCACAGATGATGTCAGCTAACGTTTTAACGTGAGTGCCTTGGGCTTATGGAATCTGAGAGCAGCTGTGACATTTCCCTGGGGGCCACGGTGGGAATGGAGAGGGAGCTGCTACCAACTGAGTCACCCTCACTGCTGTTAGTCACCGAGAGACAAAAGGGGCTAAGCCAACCTCGTTACCTTTGGTCCCATAGGTCCAATCTGCATTAATATAGCAATAAAAGTGTGGAGAAACTGGAACCGATCCCTCATTAGAGCTGCTTTCATATTTTGAAAGGTGATCTGCAAAAGGGCTTTAAAGTGCTTTACAACTTAGTGCTCCTTACATCCACGTGGGCCCATAAAATAAAAAGCTGTTTGGGCCATTCTCAGACACAGCTATTGGTGAGTGAATGGGAGCTGCTCTAATGCCTGTTTCATCACTACCATTTTCCAGCCTTTGTGTCTTATACACTGGAGTATAAACCAGACATTTACTCACATGGAGTCGTATCAGGGGATAAAACACCTTTCCTGCAGTCCATAATGGGACTCACACGCTTTCCTCATAAACCCCCAGTCCTTGTCAGTCTGCACGTCGACTTCTGAGTAGGTCAGAACAGCTCGTGCTGGGCTCTGCTCTGAGCAGGAACAGCAGGGCACAAGCTTTGTTTGGATGAAGGAAAAGGCTCCTAGAGGAAAGCCCCAGGGAAGCTGTAATCGCTGACAAAGGACCTCCCTCCCTGCTGCTGCTGATGCGGTGCTGGATGGGTGCTGGCAAGCGCACAAGGAGCAGATTGCCAGCAGAGACAGAAGGCTGTGGGAATCCTCGTGCCAACACGAGGCAGATAGGGAGCAGCTAGTCTCGCTGCAAGGTCGCCGTGTCCTCTGGAAGACCTCCCTCTCCTGCATTTTCCCTCTCGTTCCATCTGGAGGAAAGCCAGTCACATAGAGAAGGCGCTGGGATGGGAACCACCAGCACTGCTTTCTATGCGCAGCACGTCCCACAGAGATGGCGGGCTCACGAGGCACCGTTAGCATTAGGTTGGTGCTTCCTGGCACGGCCTGCTCAGAAGTTTGTAGGTGCCACACATGCCCTTGGCTCACAGAACTGGTGGCTCCTGGTCTGTACAGGTGGCACCAGTTTAAGAATAAAGAGAAACATCAGACAGTTGGCACTGCCTGCCTCAGGACACCACGTTGTTTGCATGACTTGGGTTCTGAGGGTCCAGTTCTCAACTGACACTGAGAGTTTTCCAGTGTCCTGTTCTTTCCCTGAGTCTGTCCGCTCGCAGTGGGCAGTGTTTCTCTCCTCAAGTTGTTCTGCAAGAGAATAGTTGGCCCAAGCAGATCCAAACGTGCTTTGTGGCCCAAAAAACTCAGCTTTGTTCTTTTTCAGCTGCTAAGACATGGAGGGCCCCTCTCCTCCCGATACTCCTGAACACTCCGTGTTTGTCTCAGTGCTTTTTGCCACACCCAAGTCTAAATTACCAGTGCAGTTTATGTAAACTGTGCTCATATATTTGTGTTAAAGCATGTCTTGGGGGAAACGGCGTGTTAAGTTGGTTGTAGTCCCTTGCTCAGCACTAGAAGCCAGCGTATCAAAATGAAATTGCATTGCTTTTCAGATTCACTGAAGAGAAGGGGGCAGGAGGTGGCAGTGAGCCTGCGTGGGGCTGAGCCCAGGAGGGGGGCAGCACTGCAGGGGTGGTGGGAGCTGCTCCACATGGGAGTGAGGTGGGGAGGTGCTTCAGCCCCAGTGAGCACAGGGCTGGGACGCAGCACTGCCTGCACCTGGCTCTGAGCTCTTGCTGGTGGAGCAGGGGCAGACATCAGCACAGAAAGGAGCAGTTGGTTTCTGCTGTGCATTCTGCTAACGCCTCTTCTTTCTCCTCTTTTCCCTCCGCAGTGGTAATGTTATTATAGAAACCAAATTCTATGACGACGACCTTCTTGTAAGCACTTCCAGAGTCAGACTTTTCTACGTTTGAGATGGGGCTTTTTGGAGCTGTTTTAGTTTTCCTCCATGCAGTTCTTGGTGCAGAACCTCCTGACTATCCAGTGGAAGACACTCCTGTAGGCGGTGACCCTGGGAACCACCTCTACGTGGGTTGTGACCTTTGCCCATCGGTTGTTTTGCTTTCTTCTCTGACCAGACCCGACCAAACCCTCAGAGACAGCACCATCTGCTCAGCGCTGCGTTGGGGAACAGAGGCTGTCTCTGAAAATGGGCCAACGGTGGTCGTGCAGAACCAATACTGTAAATTATGTTAGTTTCCTCCTTTGTACTTCTATGGATCCTGTTAGAAAACTTCCCATTCCACTCACACCACACTCAGTGCGTTTCCTTTTTGAGGGGATTAAGTTCACCTTTTCATTTTCTCATGTTGTAGGTTTTTCTCCTTTCACTGGATTTCTGTGTAACTGGTCCACGCTTCCTCTAACCCTGAACTTGTAAAATAGACTGTGATATTACCTAATGTAATTAAAACAAATTTCTCAATTAAAACATTCCTACCGTCCAAAGCAGGGAAGCGGCGCTGATTCTGTGTTCTTTCTGTTACAGCAGTGCCTGGCAGCACACGCTGTGACCACTCACCAGCAGCAGAACGGGGCTCTGCAGTTCTGGCCAGTGTGACTGTTGGGCAGAGCTTATCTGCAGCCTGTGCTGACAAACACCACTTTGTGATCAGTCGATGCCTTGCTCGGCCCAGCCTGTGCTCAGGCTTGAGATCTGCAGGAGAGATGCAGGGACTCGATCCCAAATTCCGCCATTCAGCCTGTGGGTGGGAGGTAAAAGCCCAGTTCTTCTGGCTGAGTTGAAGCGGGGTCAGCAATCGCTATGAGAAGAGCATTACTGCTGGTACGTAGCAGCTCTCTCGTGACGCCTCCCTGAAGGGTGACATCCTGCTGCCAAAGAGGAGAGGCAAAAGGGATCAAAATAATAAAAACGTGTTAATGAAAGGTTGTGAGCGGGTTCCTCCGAGTGCCATCCTGCTGTCATCCAGTGCTGCAGCACTGCCGCCCTCCAGTGGCTCCGTGGGAAGCAGCTCGCGGCTGCTGCTGCCCTGCCATCAACCCATCCCTCCTCCCCAGTGCCTCCCTCCCCTCTGCCCGTTCCTGGGACCTCAAATCGGCAGCAGAGGGAGACGTGGGATTGGAAGAGAGCAGAGCGGAGCTCTGGAATAGGCACGGAGAGGCCCACAGACCGGCGGGCATCCGCTGAGCTGCTGGGATGGGTTTTGGCCGTCATGCTGTGAGCTGCAACCCAGAGCATGGGCAACGGATGTCCTTTGTCCTCCCCAGCTCAGGGCAGCTGATGCCATCAGAGCATCGTGATGCTGTCCTTACCTGTGGGGATACCCCAAGCACAGCCATTGCTCACATCACCGCTGCCCAGTGACCCCTGTGTGAAGGGAAAGAGATGGAAAGTGACAGCGCTTCCTCCTCTTTATCTCAAACAAAGCTCCCACTTGGAAACTCGCAGCACCTGCAGGTAAGGATGCACCCACACTTGAGAGTGGCTGCACAGCTGTGGGGGCACCTTGAGGGGGGCCAGGATCCAAGGAGCAGCCCCTCACCGCACACACAGAGCCCTTCCACAACTCAAACCCAGCTGCAGCCCAAGCATCCCAGCGCTGTCTGCAGCCATCAGCATCCAACCTGGAGGGGGAACCGGCCGGGTTCAGCAACAGCAGCAGCAGCCGCCAGGCGGGCAATGCCAGCCGCCGGCGCCGGCTTTCCTCGGCTCATTGCTCGCCGCTGGGGTTGGTTTGGCTGCCAAAGCTCCCGTGGAGGAGGCGAGAGCCTTCCGGCCGCCGGCACGCACACGGCGGTTGTTGCTGTGGGTGCCGCGGGGCAGGGAACGTGCCGGAGAGGAGGCTCCCCACGTGGCAGGGCTGCGGGGCGAAGGCAGCGGGAGGAGGGCGACGCACGGCGGGCTCCGGGCTGCAGGCAGCTCGGTTTCGGGGTCGTCGCACCCACAAAGGCACGGGTATGGCTTACGGCCCGTTAATTGCCCATAGATCCGCTGTTCGTCGGGATCTCTTCCCCACGCTGCACCCAGGCGTTCGGAGCGAGGAGCCGGCTCCTTCCCCACGCGTTCCGCCTGCCCAGCTGCTGCCTCAGGGCTTTCAGCTCCTGGCATTCTGCCGCAGAGCTGCCCTGCCCAATAACGCACGGATGGGCAAGCAGAGCCTCCCTAATGCGGTTAATTGTCTGATTCAGAGAGTTATGGGTGAACAAAAGGCACACAAACAGCCCAGGGCCGTGTTACGCTCAGTGCTTGCTTTGCTACTCTTACCCTCTGTGGCAGCTGGCACAGGCTTTTGGGTCGCTCTGTCTTCTTTCAAGGCAGTGAAATCCAGCTCCTGAGTGGTCTGTGGGAAGAGCCAGCAACGCTGTGTATCGTTTGGGCACAGGGCTGTCAAGTAACTTGGTGCAGTTCAGCAGCCAAAGACCTTGCTTTCAACCCAGCGTGCCCAAACTCCACCTGAAGGCAGCCTCCAACTGCTGGAGGTCAGGTAGGACTTGGGCGCAACCCGTGTTGGGGCTCAGCGCTCACACGGGCAGGGTGCAAGATTCTGCCCCGGCACTGGGGATGTCTGCACCCCTTGTGCATCCCAGCACCCTTGCAGGGGTCTCCAAGCACAGAGCAGGGGCATCCAGTGGCACCAAGTCCCCTCCTGGCTGGCAGACACCCCATAGGGTGCTAAAGATGCCTGGTGTGGGATTTAAACAGGAAAAACCCGTGGTTCTGGTGCTTCCATCAGCGGGACGTGGCCATACCAAGCACTCACCTGTCCTGGTCCTCAGCTCATTGGCACAGAGCTGCCCACACCCCCGGATTCCCATTGTGTCATCCTCAGCAGCACAGCCCCAGCGTGACCCAAGGGACACCATCCAGCATGCCCTGTCCCCACGGTGCTGCAGTAATTTCCGTGGGAGCTCCAGGGTGTCCGGCTTCCCCGGGCAGCAGCACTAGATGGTGCTGCAACACTGCAATAAACACAACAGCATTTCCCCAGACTGTGCAATGTTCACACAGTGCTGGTGGCCGAGGGCTGTACCTCACCGTGCACTGGGGTGGCACTGCGGCCAGGAGCCTGGGACAGACAGCAGGGGGACTGCCATCCATGCCAGGTAGGCTATGGGTCACCCCGGGGAGGGACGTGCCCCACACTCTGCCCTCGTGCTGGGCAGGATGGAAGCAGAGCCCATCACAGCCCATCAGGCATCGGCACAGCAGCCTTGGGACAGCGGCTGTCCCCCATCGTGGGGCTACAGGGGGATTTGCAGCAGGGTTTGGTTCTGCAGGGGTAGCATATGCTGTGGGTTATGCTCCTCAGGGACATGCTCCAGCCCTGCACCCAGCTCACTTGTTTAGGGCATGAGGGCATCACCCTGCCCACCTCTTTGCCTCATGGAACGGGGCCATGACTCTCCTGGGGGCACACAGAGCCCAGGGAGCCGCAGCACTCCCTGTATGTTTGAGAGGATGAGCTCAGCTCCAGCTGAGCACAGGGGAGCAGCTATGGGCACCGGGAGGGGGAGCATCAGGGGAACATATCTTGCTGGGTTGCTGAAGGATCATGGCCAGGCAGGAAGAGGCCACAGTGGGGGCAGGAGAAAGGCTGTCACACTCAGAAGGGCACAAGGATGAGACAGGGACCAGACCCCCTCTGCTGGCTCTTCAGCATGGGCTGGGCTCTCCTGCCTGTACGCCATTTTCAAGGTACATCTTTGCTAATTGGGATGGACCAGGACCAAAGACAGCCCCAGACGTCAGCCCCCTCCAAGGGGCTGCTTTACAGGTGCAGCTCACACTCAGGCCAGGCAACATGAAGGAACAGCTCTGCATGTTGACGTGTGCCAGCAACACCCCCAAAACCCCCGCCTGGTTTGGTGACCTTGAGCAAGTCATGCTGGAGTCTGCCCCATTCATCTGAGCCAGAGCAGATGCCCGTAATGCATTGGCCCCGGACACAGACAGCACCAGACCTCAGCCCACATCCATCCAGCCCAAGCTCTGCAATCCCACGGGCTCTGTGCCAAACCCCCGGGTGCTCCACAGAGGTTCTCAAGATGCAGCAAGAGGAGGTCAGAAGGTCTGGATGAGGCGGAACGGTGGCACCCAGGAGGAGCAGACGGAGCAGGCTCTGACCTGCAATGGGCACAGCTGGGGATGGCCCCTAAGGGTGCAGGTCCCACCTGGCCAACCCGCAGACTTTGAGCTCACAGAGTCCATGGCAGCACCGCCCGTGGTGCAGTCAGTCACCCCACAGCCCTGCCATCCTCACAGGCTCACAGCAGGCAACACGCAGCGATCCTCACGTCCCCAGCTGTGCGGTCTTCAGCACCCTGTGATGGCTCCACATCCAGCAGGGCTCACGTTGCTCCTGGCACACTGGGACCCTGGGTTTGTTTCCTCTGAGCATTGTGAGCACAGGAGATGAGGCCCAGACGGAGCTGTGCGGGTCAGCTTGTCACACAGCCCACCTCAGAAGCACCTTCAGCCAGGACTGACAACACAACCCCTGCAACAGCCACACCACTGAGGGCACTCTGAGCCCTCCAGCTTTATACCCCTCAGTGGGGCAGGGCTGCCCTGATTGGCTGGGGCTGCTGACTGATGATGGCACCGGATTGGCTGGGAGCAGCCAGCAGCCCCCGTGATTGGTGGGCAGCTGCTATGGGAGGCAAGGACAGGTGGTGGCACGCGGTTGGTTGGGCCACAGCAGGCAACAGCCTGGGATTGGCCGGAGCTGGGTGCTGCTCGATTGGCATTGGTGGAAGGAACGCTGGAGGCAATAGATACAGGCAGGACAGGTGGCAGCGTGCGATTGGCTGCTGGGCTGCGCAGGTGAGTGGGGATTGGCTGCAGTCAAGCAGCTGGGTCTCCCTGCCATGACCACGCAGTGAGCTGTGGCCGGTCTCAGCCTGGAGCTGGAGCAGTGCTGCCCAATGGGCCCTGAGGATGGGGACAGCCAGCCCAGCCGTGACTGCAGGGCTGAGGGCAGAAACGCGTGGGCTCCCTGCAGGACCTGAAGCCTCACCCTGCACCTGTGCTGGGAGCAAAGGTGGAAGTACAGCAGGCCCGTGGGTCTGCACCATTACTGCCCCGGGCTGGGCCCATTCTCAGCTTCTGGGTGCAGAGCAGGGCTGCAGCACCACCACGGCCATGCGGATCCTGCTCCCAGCAGCTCCTCTGCTGCAGGCACCGTTTGAATAATTTGCTTTGCAAAGCAGCCGGCGCCCGCTCTGAGCACACACAGGGCAGGGCTGCACAGTGCATCGCCCAGTGACACGCAGCCGCTGCTCCTGCGCTGCCACAGCCCTTGTGGGACACGGCACAGCCCTGCACCCCACACCCAGGCAGGTTGCACGCAGCAGGACACGGTGTGAGAGTCACGGTGCTCAACCTGCTGTGCCAACAGCACGGTTAATCACCATCGTTAGTGCTAAGGGAGGAGACTGAGCTTATTTGGCACTGATGTAAATACAGAGTGAGCAGCCAGGCCGCTCCTGGGCTCCACCGCAGACTCAATGCAGTTCTTAGGGCTGTTTTTTAAGAATGAAAACGATCATCTCAGCGCCGAACCCAGGGCCAAAGCAGCCCAGCAGGGGAAGCGGACTCACTCATCCAGCTGAGGATGGGAAACCCCCAGGGGCACAGCTCAGCTCCAGCAGCCTGGAGGAGGCAGTAGTCAGTCAGGTTAGGGGCAAAGCAAGAGGCACAGCCTAGAGCACCCGGGGTTCAGTTGGGTTAGAGCAGTCACACAGCCCGTGCACCACCTCCTACCGTCAGCACTGCATCCCTCGGATACGAGGCCAGCCACCAGCCCCCCCCCCAAGCTCCCCATAGGAAGGATGAAGCACTGCCACAGAACTACGAGGCAGCCAGAGCAGATCATGAGCTGTTGGAGTGTTTTCTCCATCCACAGCAGCACCACCATGCACAACATCCAGCCATCCCGACCCAGAGCCCAGCTGGGAAGCCACTCCACCTTCTCCCTGCCCCCAGAACAGCGCTCTGCTACAGCCAACCTCGACTCCCAGCCCCCTCCCCACCTCTCTCACGCTCTCCCCAGCCCAACTCCAAAGCAAAGAACTAAAGGACAGAACGAAAAGGGAGAAAAAGAAAACGAAAGGAGTAACACAAATGAAAACAAAAGAACAAAAAGCAGCAGTTGGGAGGCAGCCGTGTTAGGACAACTCAGCAAAATAAAATTCCGGTTTATTGTTGGACAACATCATTTCACACATACATCAAACAGGCCAAAATAAAAGAAAAAAATAAAAATAAACAGCAACTTCGTGGACAGAAAAAAAAAAAAAAAAAAAAAAAAGAAAAACCTTTTTATCTTTGGCCTTGCCACCTCATACAAACCACAATCTATGGTACAGCTAAAGTACATACACAAAAAAAAGTTACTGGAATGCTCAGAATAAGATTGTAATTTTTTTCTTTTTTTTTTTTTCTTTTTTTTTTTTTTTTTTTTTTTTTTTTTGCATTTTTTGTCTTTTTTTTTTTTTTTACAAGTTTTTTTTTCTTTTATTCTCCTTTGAGATAATGGTTTGGGCCTGGTCACACCACAAGTAAAGTCAGAGATAGGTAACAAGAGATATACACTTCAAAGCCCCCCTTTTGGTCAATCCGAGATCACTTAAAAATGGCGGACCTCCTAACAATATGTACAAAAATATAAAATGTAAATAAAAAATACAAACAAATTCTCCTTTAAAGTACTTTTAAGAAAGAAAGCAGGGCCTTGAAGTTTTGGTGCTCGGGGAGGGGGGGGGAAATGGGGTCTGTGGGAAGGGGGGTTTTTCTCCCCGCGATCGGGCGAATCGTTTCTATGCTCATTGAGTGGCAGCGCCGCGCCGGGGGGCCGGGATGGGGTTCACTCTACTTGGTGAGGATGACCACGGCGAGGGGGGAGGAAGGGCTGTGTGTGGGGAGGGCTGCGACGGGAGAAAGGGAAGGGGGGGGTCCCAGGGGTGAAGAGGACGCGCTGGCCTTTTTTGTTGGTTTTGTTTTTCCTCCTTATTTAAAAAAAATAATTATAATTTGCTGCCTAGTCGTCTTCATCGGTTTTCTGCTTCTTGGGATCGACGTCGTCGTCCTAAAGGGAAAGCAAAATGTTAGGGAAAGGGGACAGCAGCGCGGTGGGCAGATGTAGGCTTAAAGTCCCTCTGCTCCTGCAGGGATAAGGGAACAAGGTGGACATTTCCCAAAGCCTCTAGCTCCCTGCTCAGAGACAGGAGCACCCCTGACTCATCCCAGCACCAGGACCCCAGCCTGGGATGAGCACAGCAGGTGCAGACACCCTGCTAACCAACCAGGGCAGTGAGTAAACGGAACTGGGCCACATCCCACAGGGACGCTGCTCTGAGACAATGGAAGTGTATGGGCAGGACTGGGGTCCCAGAGCCCAGCCCCATGTGCCCCGCTGCCCCCAAGCCCTCGGGCACAGGAAGCCCTCGGGGGCCAAGCTGTGCACATACCTCGTCATCCTCAGCTGCCCGTTTCCCTGTGGCTCCCTCAGCTTCGTCGTCTTCATCACCGTCCTCTTCCTCCCCTACGCAAGAGAAGAGGGAAGGTGAGCTCCTCTCAACACCTGACATCGCTTCTCCTCAGTTGGCACCCAGGGAAACAGGAGTTTTGGGGCAGCTCCCAACCAGCCTGACCCACAGGCAGAAGGGAAAGGGCACTCGCAGCACCCAGCCTGGCTCATGCTGTGATACCTCAGACAGCAGGAGCACAAAATCCACATCGTGCTCGAGCACCAAGAGCACAGAGCAAGGAAAAAAAATCCAGAAAAAGGAAACTCTTTCTAGTGGCTGCTCTGCTGAAGTGTTCCACATTACTTCTGCTTCCCTTTGCAGCTATTAGTCCATCTTTAATGAGTTAAGAGAGCCAGAACGTATTAGTTCTGAGTCAGAACACTTTCTAATTATCAGAACGGCAAACAAATGCTACCACCTTATCTGCAGCTCGGGAGAGGATGAGCAGAGCTCTGGGCTTTGACCCACTTTGAGCTCAAGTAGGCCAGTGGATCAGAGCAACAGCCATCATGTTTGGTGGCTTTGGGGCATCAGAGGTGAGACCAGAGGCCCTGGAAGAAGAGCCACCACTCGGCTGCCTTCAAGTCTCTTGCATAATGTGAGACCCTACTAAAACTTTCAGCGTTAAGGCCAGTAAGCTGGCTTTAAACCGCCGCACGAGCCACACGTACAGGCAGCTGGGGGGGATTAAGGTCAGCCCATCCTCCTTTCCCCTCTCCTCTGCTCAGCATATGCTCAGCCACCGCACGGCCCATGCTGTGGGAAGGGCCCAGATTAGCTCCCAGTGATGGATCAGCACCCTGCAGCCAGCACCCGCAGCGGGTCAGGTGACAGCACCAAGCTGATTGGGAGCATTTTTAGTTCTTTGAGCAGCTTTAAGCAAAGCAAATAATGAGATGGGACGAGAAGGGTGAGAAAAAAATATATATATACCCTCAAGCTCCCCTCTGCTGTCAAAAATCTGGGCTGCAGTTTGCCCACAAGTAGTGGAAAAATGCTGATACAAGCTGTGCTCACTGCCATTACATCTGCCTCCCACAGCTTTCAGCTGCTCAGGTGCAGCTTCGGGCAGGGATCACTCGAGGGCAGTGGGATGGGAAGGACAGAGCGTGCATGGGATCCTGGCAAGGCACTGGCACAACAGGAGCACACCAAGTCTCTGTGGTGTGGTAGAGCAGGGCCAGCACTGTGGGACTGCAGCTCCCCAGGCTCATCACAGCAGTATCCAAGCAACACTTCCACCCCACACATGTGCTGCACCACACATCCCTCTCCTGGCCCCAGGGAACACAGAAAAGATAAAAGATTTTCCCACAGAACAGTGGGGCTGGATGTAGATGGGTCAGGATCACACTGATCTGTCCTCAAGGATATAGATTTTGGGTGTTGAGCAGTGCGACCTTTCCGTTTCTCTAGTAAGCCAGCTCCCTGTGGGCACAGGGGACAGCAAGAAGCTGAGCGCAGAGCGCTACTCTGACAGAGGCTTCCCATTTATGTTCTGCCCAAAGAGATGCTGGCAAAGCATTTATTACATTTCCAGCCCCATCTGCCCCAGTTCTCTCTCCCCAAACTAACAGGTTAGTAGGTCAGCACTTAACCAAAAATTCACAGGGGATTAACCCAGTAACAACTCATCAAGGGCCTCAAGCTCATTCCAGCGTAACAAGAATGGTTTCCTCCCAGCCTTAATGGGTGATAAAAATAAACAATGTTATTCATCCAAGCAGATCTTGGGGGAAAAAAAAAGAATACTAAGCAGGGAGAGTGAGATGTGAGTGGGCAAATCACTGCTGGATTCCTGGTCACTGCTGCCAAAAGCCACTTCCAGGAAGGGTCAAGTCAGGAAAAGAAGAGGGCAGGAAAACCCAGGACAGGGGACCAGGAAGGGTCAGATCAGAGCCTGCCGCCACTGCAGGAGGAGTGAAGAGAGCCACAGGTTCCTCTGCTGCTTCCACAGCACTCAGCTGGGTGAGGGCACTGCGTGGGTCCCCACGCACGGTGCTCAGTGTTGGTGGCGGGCTGTGCTGTGTGCTGCAAGGCAACGCCTGCCTGGCTGCCTGCCTCCTGTCCCACTCACTTTTGTGACAGCCGCTGTGATCACAAGAGTCAAGGGCAGGTTTTACTCCTCACACAGAAGGAGTAATGCGCTTATGGAGTGGCACGGTGCTGTCTGGCTGGAATAGGGAGGAAGGAATCTGCCCTCAACCTGCTGGAAGGGATTCAAGGCTGACTTCACTCCCTGGAGCTGGCAGCCTTCAGCTGACAAGAGCCGCCCCACTGCTGCCACAAGGAGGAGATGCTGCTCTCAGCTCCTGTGGCTCCCCGGGGTCTGGCTGAAGGGCTGGGGCAGGAGGAACAAGGAAAGTTACCATCACCCTCTTCCTCCTCGTCTTCTTCCTCACCACCTTCCTCTTCCTCTTCATCTACTTCGTTATCAGCCTCTTGCTCTCCATTTTCCTCGTTCTCCTTGGCAAGACAAAACATCACTTAGAAAACGCACTGGGAAAGGGAGAAGGGGGAAGAGATGTTCAGCAGAAGCACGCATCCCCACCTTTCCTTCCTAAAGCACAGCACCAGCCCACAGGAGCCCCAGGCGCGCGCCTCGCTTCCTGCCTGCCCCCACACGATGCAGGCAGCCCGGGCATGAAGGATCAGGTCTGTAGTAACTCGAGGCTGCAGCTTTGAGGCCAAGACAAAGTCTGCAGAGGCTCTCGGGACACATTGAAATGAGCGGAGTGAGTTTCCCATAGCACATTACAAATAGGAAACCAATCTGTTTACTTGTATGCAACGTGTTGCCCCATTCAACTGATTGCTACAGTGTAAATACCAGAATCGTTTTTCCCCTCCTTCTCTAGTGCCTAGAAAGGAGGAAACAATAGATACAATCCAACATGGCTTTTGGGAAAAGGATAAAGACATCCAAGCCCCAACCTTCCTTTCTGCACACAGAGCAACTGCTGCAGACTAAGACTCTGTTCAACTCAAGTTCCAAAGGCTCTGCACAGCACAGGGGCAGCCTTCGGAGGATCGATCCCCTCTCAGACTAGGACAAGCTTGTAGCAAAAGCAAGAAGGGGAAGGAAAACAAAAAGTTACTGAAGCGAGGGCTGCCACCCCCTGCAGATCCAGCCATACTCACAGCATTGCCGTTGGCTGGCGCATCTCTGCCATTTTCTGTTTCTTCAACAACTTCCTTCTTCTCTTTTAGATCCTGGAAGGAGCAGAAAAGCAGAGTCATCCCAAATCCAGATGCTGGGCCAGAAAAGCTGCAGATCAGGTGTGAAAGATGCAGTCCAAGAGCACCCAGGAAACTTGATTGTCTTCACACCAATTTGCCCTGTGATTCGGTTGCCACATTCTGGCTCCTCCTTGGCAATGCCGTGAGAGAAGGGGATGAATTTCAATCCGAGCTCAGCTCCCCAGAGCACACCCGTCTAAGAAGAGACCGCTGCATTTCACCTCCAAGCTCCCAAACACGCGGGCTGATTGCCTGCATGCACTCAACAACAGCAGTGCTGGCAGATTCCCCATCCCAGCAAAGTCCATGCAAGCTTCTGCCATGCCACAAAAAGCCAGCAACCCCACTGAATGCAAGCTCCAGCGCCCCAGGGCTGCAAGCCTCCGCGGCTGCTCAGTGCTTTCACAGCAGGAACAAATCCCAGAGACTCATTAGCAGAGGCTGTGCTCTCTGCCCTGCCTGGGGAACATCGCTCAGCACACATTATGTGCCTGGGCTTTGTCGGAGAGGAGGGCTCCAGGATCCATCTCACAGCACTCAGTGTAACAGGATGGGGCGGGGGAAGCAAGCCTATTTTTGTATCACTCCAGAGCCGTCCCTGGTGACTTTGGTTCAAGCCTCCACCACGAGCAGAGCAAGAGCTGGTGTGCTTTTGCTATTGATCACTGTCAAACCGTCATGCCAAGTCGCTTGGCAAACAGGCTGCGAGGATCCAACTTTATGTTCCCGCATAAAGAACACTTGGATTTAACACTGGCATCCTCTGCGCGCATCCTCCTCCCCTTCTGTTCCTCCATCAGCCAAAGTGAGATCCTTCAGCACAGGCACTACCCAGCCAAGGGAAGCAGAGAGGCCCTTCCCCAGGAGCTGAAGGTGCCGGCAGCCTCCTGCTCGCTGCACAGGGCAGTGGGAGGGATGAGGTCGCCCTGCAGCCTCCCCAGAGCCACGGGCACTTTCACCAACTGCTGTCACTTCCATGTGGGAACACTGCCAGCTGTGAACACTCTGGAGGGGCTCACACCACCTGGGGTTGTAGCCCAGTGAGCTGTTTACCAGAGCGTGAGGATAGAATAGAGGGGACACTGCAGGTAGGGGCACCCCTCACCCACCAGACTTGGTGCTTCTGAAGCCAGCTCTGCACTTAACCAGAGCTGTGGACAGAACCTCACCCAGCATCAGCAGCCCAACAGCTGGAATCACCAAGGAACAGCCTTCTGCTGCCTCTGATCACAATGCAAAGCCCAAGCTGCCTCCTCTGCACAGCCCAGCCCCACCGTGGGCCTTCAGCCTCCATTCTCCTGCTCCTGGAGGTTGATCACAGCCAGCTGACCTCATCCTATAGTCATCAATACCTATCAGGTATTCCAACACAAGAGTGACACAACACTTCTAGAGCCAGACATGGCACAGAGCAGTGATCACACCTCGCTATGGGATAAACACCTCTGCAGGGGACTGATTCCTCTTTGGTCCCGCAGCTCTGCCCCTTCCCAGCTGCATGCCCACAGGGTGCCAGGCCAGGATGCCCATGCTGGCAGAATGGCTGCGTAACACGCCGTGGCTTTTCCCGTTCCCCGGGCCCAGTCCAACACAAACAGCACAGTGCACACAGAGCCCAGCACACCGGCCCTGCTCCAGCCGTAAGAGCCTCTAATTATAGGTGTGGCAGAGCTGTTTGTCCAGAGAATAGCGATGCCGTGTAGTCATACACCGGCTGCTCGCTGAGCATT
Source organism: Lagopus muta (assembly GCF_023343835.1). Taxonomy (NCBI): domain Eukaryota; kingdom Metazoa; phylum Chordata; class Aves; order Galliformes; family Phasianidae; genus Lagopus; species Lagopus muta. The sequence continues at coordinate 8,669,511 of NC_064441.1, forward strand.
ACCTCCGGCCCTGCGGACCGCGGTTCACAGCCCGCGGGAACCCTGAGGCCTCCGCCTCCCGCCGGCAGGGGGCGCCGTTCCCGCCACGCGCCCCGCCGCCTTTCAAACCGCGCGCCACTCTCCGCGTCCTCTCATTGGCCGCCCGCCAACGCGCCGGCTCGGCGCCCCAAAGCACTCTGGGAAATGTAGTCCCGGGCGGACTTCAGCTCCCAGCGGGCAGCGCGGGCAGGGCCGCACGTGGTGGGCGCCCCGCGGCACGGCGGCGGCCGGGGGCGGCGCTCGGCGCGGAGCCGCCGCCCGGGCAGGGCGGGACCCCCCTGCCCGCCCTCCTGGAGAGAGCAGCCGCCGGACGCCGAGTATCTACGGGCCGGCAGCGGAAGGAGGGGGGGGTCACCTTGCCGCTGCGCCCCTGGAGAACGCTCCGGAGCGGACGCAGCCCCCGCGCCGGCAAAGGGCAGGGGAAGGTTAACGGCGAACTCGGCCCCACAGTAGGTGGGGGTTCCCGACCCGCCTCGGCCCGGTGTAACGAGCAGCGGCGGGGGCAGAGCGGGGGCGGCGTGCGGCTACGAGCGGGAAACAGAAGTGAAATCGAAATCCGTCCAACGCGGGGCTTTAACAACAACAACAACAACAAAAAAAAAACCACACAACTCCCTTTGAGATGTTTTTCCCCCTTCCTCGCTTCCAGCCTTACTCTCCCCCGGGAGCGGCCACGACCCGGTGACCGGTACCGGCCGGGGAACGGCCAAACCATCCCCCTCCGCCTTCCCACGCACGCACCCGGATCCCCCCGCAACTTCCCCTCGGCACAACGGCGGCGCGGACCGCGGCACGCTGCCCGGTGGGAACCACAGCCCGGGTCCGCCGTGCCCCCGGGGACGCCCGCAGACAAAGGCGAGCGCCGGGATCGTGGCGGGGCCCCGCGGGAGCGCCTCTCCGCAACCCCGGGGCTCCCCCAGGCCCCGAGCTAAGAACACCTCCGTACTCCCAAGCGCTCCCCGCAGCCCCGGGTGTCCCCATCCACACGCACCGCTGGCGAACACCCCGCCCGCCCGGCTCGTTTTTTCGGACCAACTCCACAAGCAGCGTCCACCCCTTCTCCCCATCCTAGAGAGATCCACGCCACTCAGTCTATCATCCCCCCACCCAAAAAAAAAAAAAAAAAAAAAAAAAAAAAAAAAAAAACACCAAATCTCCCGACGAACATCCTCAAGTTTGCCGGCGCTGTCAGTCCCCGCTGCCAACAGAACGAATCGAGCGCTGCTCGCCCCCCCCGCCCCCCTTCCCGACCCCCCGGCGCGGGACGGCCCCGGCGCGGAGCAACGCGGCGCGGGGCCCGAGCACGTTTCCCGCACGCGGGAGACAAAGGAACGCAGCGCGGGCAGCTCCGCGCGGCAGCGCACAGCGGCGGCGGCGACGGAAGATCCGCGCCGAATCGCGGAGCGCAAAGAGCGGGGGCGGAGAGGAAATAATTTAAAAAAAAAAAAAAAAAAAAAAAAAAAAAAAAAAAAAAAAAGCTAAAATTAAAAAAAAAATTAAAAACGCATAAATGAGAATGGCACGTTTGCGCGGGGGGGAGAAAAAAAAAAAACAAAAAAGAAAAAAAAGATAAAAATAAAAGCAAAGCAGAAAAGAGCAGCGCAAGGCGAGGCGCGCAGCGGGGCTCACCTTGGCGCAGATCTCGGCGCTGGTGTCCACGGCCGTGTCGGACATGGCGGGGGCGTGCGGGGCGCGGGGCTGTGGCGGCGCGGGCGGCGGCGCAGGCAGAACAATGCCAAGATGGCTTTGCGCGAGCCAGTGGGGACTCACGCGGCGCCACGGCCCCTCTTATAGAGCCGGGGGCGGCGCGCGCGCTGCCCCGCGCCGCTCCCATTGGCGGCGCGCGCCGCGGCCGCCCGCTCCCATTGGCCGCGGCTCAAACAATGGGCACGGCCGCTTAAAGCGGCAGGCGCCCACCGCCACTGCGGTGATGAGTTCGCGCCCGTCCTCAGCGTGGGCGAGGCGCGGAGTGCGGCTACGCTCCGCCCCTTCCCCTCCCCTCCGCGCTGCCTCCACCCCCGCCACCTTCTCCCCGCCCCGCGCCGTGTGAGGCGGAGAGGAGGGAGCGGCCCCCCCCCCCCCCCCCGTTCTCCCCCCTCGACTCTCAGCTTCCATCTCCCGCCGCAGCGCCGCCCGCATGGCGGAAAAAAATAATAGGAGTTAAAAATAATAAGAGCCGTACTGCGGGTGAAGCGGCGCGGCCCCCCGGACACACGCCGCCCTCGCACGGCTCTGCGGGACTCTTTCAGCCCGCGGTATCACCGCGCGGCTCTGCCGCCGCCACCTCGGCCACAACAACCGCCGGCGGGGTGGGGGCAGAGCTGCCCCCCGGGATGACGCAGAAATTTGGGATTCCCGGCGATTCGCTGATTTTTGTACCAAACAACAAAACACCGCCTCACCCTCGCTCTCCCCTCACGCGTTCGCGCGTCTTCGGCGGGCCCGGGGCTTGGCTCGCGCTGGGGGCTTTCCCGCATTCTCCCCGCCGTTACACGGGGCTGCGAGTACCGTGGCTCCGCGGTTACCCCCCCCTCCCCCCCACTCAGGCGTCCCGCTCGGGATAACGGGGTGCACCGGCGCACCGAGTGAGGGAGTTTTGCCACACTCAAGATGGCGCCGGGAGCCCTTCGTGGAGCTATTACACGGCTCCACCGCTCCTCGGGAACCGCTCCGCTGCCAACAAAAGCCCCTCGGGTACGTCGGTGACGCGACTCAACGCTCCCCGGTACGGACGGCGCGAAAAAAAGGATGAAGAAATGAAAAAAAGCCCCCTGGGACGGAGCAGCGACTCTGCCACACTCAAGATGGCCGCCAACAGACGGCGGAGCTCTGTCCTCGGAGGGCGGGATATAGCGTTTGCGCGACGTGGATTGGCTGATGAAGTAGAGCGAACGCAATGTTGACGCTTTGCGGCCTCTTATTGGCTGAAGCGTTTGCCTGTCTAAAACAGAGTGAGTTTGAAAGCCCGGAGCGCGCTCTTCACGGATTTGTGGAGCGGAACGGGGGGCAGCTGGCTGAGGGGTCCTGAGGGGCCCTAAGGACACGGGGTGCCGTGTTCTGCCCCGAAATTGTCCCCATTTGCAATGCAGTGGCGGAGGACTTTTCTCCTCTGATTCGGCGTCCTTCATCTCAGTGGGGTGGACATAGTGGGGTTCGGGGAAGAGCCATGAGGACAGCATTTCCCTCGTGCTCGTGGCATGGCTGAGTGGGATTGCAGCCCTCTGCCCTCTCCCTGTACCACAGCCAGGCTGGGCCTGGTGGCCGCTGGGTCATCCCAAAGAGGAAAGGAGAAAAAAAAAAAAAAAGAAAAAAAAAAAAAAGCACTAAGCACAGCCCCTAAAATAAAGCATAACTTGGCTTTAACGCATGTGCTCTCCTCAAAAAAGGGATGTTCCTTCGGGCTCGGTTCCCACGTTTCAAGAATACTTGGAGAGAGAGGAACGGTTTAAAAATGGGATGTGGGAGATTTGAGGAAGAAAAGGAGGAATCCTCAGGGGAGGGTCGTGCCGAGATCCCACAGAAAGCAGAGAGGGGAAGGAAAACAAAACAAAACGATTAAATCCCTAGGAAACCCACACGGAGCCTTCCACCCCGCCGGGTGCCCGCCCGTGCGTGTGAGGCGCTGGGAGGCTGCCGCCGCTCGGCATTTTCTGCCTCAGCGGTCCAAAAGGAAACACCACCGCCACAAAAAAAACTGTTGCCTGTAAAAGGCAGCTGCTGCTTCACCTCTCCTCCACCCCTCCCGCCCGCCGGGCTGGGGAACGGCTCAGCGGGAGGAGGAGTTGGAGGGACTGTAGAGCCGTGCCCCCGGCAGTGGGACGGAAGTTTCCAGGCTGTGCCCGCACCTTATGGCTGTGGCTCTGGTGGATGGCGAGAGTGGAGTTTTCCCCCCTCGCCGGCCGTTTCCCCAGCTCAGCAAGTAGCTGTTCTGCTTAATCCCTGCCGAAGATCCTGCTGCTCAGGCGATTATTTCATCGCAGCAAGCTGCTCCTCGGAGGAAATTCTCATTATGCTCATTGGAGAGGCAGGGGAGGGGCGACTGTCACTCAGCTGCGCTGGAAAAACAGAGGGATGAGCCTGCGGCATCGCTGCGCTCCGGCACGAGACGTGTTTCTAGGTCAGGCTGTGGATGCGGGACACGAGGCCGGCAGAGATGACATCCTGGCTGTTTCATCTTCTGTCTCTGATGCCCGTGGCACCATGTCCCACAGGTACAAAAAGCATCTCTGAGAGACAGTGGGGACACTCCAGCCCAGACAGGGCCAACCTCTGTGTTCCCGTAGAGATCCCAGGTCTCTGCACTGCCTTTAATTAAAGGATGGAAACATGGCTTTTGCCTTTCCCCAGGGAATTGCAAAAGGCCCAGGCGGGCCCTGTGCTCTAGCTTATGACCGTCCCTGCTCTTATACGCATTACAACACCGGGCTCTGACTCACTGCTGTCTCCCAACTCCATGCTAACAGAGCCAGGAGAGTTTGCAGGGCTCTCTTGGCAGGAGGACATTTGGCTGCTCTATGGGACATGGCACCATCCCATCGACGTCCACCTCCAAGAGGAGCCCTGTGACAGGACAGCTTGCAGGGAGGCTAATCCCCTGCAAACAGAGGATGTAGAAAAGGGCGCTTGGCCTCTTCAGGCCCCCTGAAGCCAGCAAGCAATAACATTATGATCCCACAATGTCCAAGATACTCAGTGACTTCTCAGTGGAGCCACTACCTTGGTTAGCCAAAAGACCGTGGCCTTGGATGACCAAGAGGCTTTCTGCCTCCCCTAGATGGGTGCTGACAGCAAGGTAGCAAAACACTCTGGTGCTGCTGCTTCTCTTGCTTTTTCCTTCAGGTAGTCGAGGGACATGACCTGGAGGGACAAGAGACATCGTGCTGTCATGGCAAGGCACTGTGCTCCAGGGGATGGGGCTCAGAGCCCTGTCCTTCCCCGCCCGGCTGCGAGCCGGGCCCCCAGCTGGTTTTAGAGGCAGCAAAGCTGATTATTGCCTTTCCCTCCAGAGAAGGGTGAGCAGGGCATCGGGGCAGACTGCTCTGAAGGCAGGGGGATGAGACGCATGCAGCAGGGTGCATGCAGGCTCGCTGCATCTGGGAAGAAGTTGTTTTACTTTCTTTTTCATTATTGTTTAATCAATATTCTGTTTCTTTTCCCCCTGTTTGAAGGTCGGCTGTGACTCTAAGCCTGAGTGAGCAGCAGTATGGATTGAGCTGGGGGCATCGCACTGAGATCACACACCCACACCCATTCAGGGCCTGGGCCTTGGGCCAGAGATGCAGTTTCGCTCCTTGGGGCTCCTGCCCCAGTGCTTAAAGTGCTGCACATTAGAGATTTAAAGAGAGGAAGGCGGGAGGGAGGGGGCGAGGCCAGACCCTCCCTCTTTGCCTCTCCCAGCACTTTGCGAACACGAGGTCTTTGCCATCTGCTTAGCAGGAGGGAGAACGCTTCCTGCGCTCACACAGAGCTGGATGTGCAGTGGGGCAGGGATCACAGCCAGCATGCAGCCCCGTGGTGTGCTGTCCTCCTTATCCCTTCCTGTAGGCCATCGGGTTCCGGAGGACATCGTCCTGTAGGGACGGCCATATGTCAGCCACTGTGCGCTCCTCTCGTCCCTCCTTGCCGCGTCTGCACACCTGGGAGAAGGCGCGCATACGCACGCACGCACGCACACGCTGGCAAAACCAACCCTGAATCTGGATCGTTATCTGAGAATTAATTACTGCCTCATGAATATTCAGATTAGAAACTCAGCTGAACCTGGCGGCGGTTTGGCGCTCGGGGCGGCCCCGGGAAGAAGAATTCCTCTGGAGAGATATAAATCACTGCTCCCCTCCATTGCTTTCCCAGCAGAGCGCTCCCTTCCTTGGAAAGGCAGAACCTCGATTTCCTTTTTTCTCCTCTTTTCGCTTTCAATCCGCGCGGGGCCCCTGTAATTACAATGGGCTGCTTTAGGGCTTGTATTATTTATTGGGTAACAGAGACACACCTACCCAGCTCCAGCCTCCCCGCCTGTCGCAGCTTGCCATTCCTGCCCGCCCCGCCGCGCCGTGCCCGCCTGGCTGAGCTCGAGAACGCAGGCAGCAAATGGGGGCCCACGAGGGGTGAAAAAGGACCTCAAGCAACCCACCCAGTGGCACTGTAGCAGGGCCCTGTTTTGGCGTTTTACTGCAGAGCACGTGTGTTTGTGAGCTGCGGCAGCACGCAGTCTGTTTCCCCAAAGTTCGGACATGAAATCTTTCAACCCGTTTCACTGGTGGGGAAGTTGAGGCATGGAGCAGAGATGCAACTTCCCCAGGGTTACCACGGGAGATTGGAAGAAAAGCCCTCGGCTCCATACTCTGGATGGCATCAGCCCCGTGTGCTCCTCCCTGCCAGCACTGCATCCCCCTGCCCAGCCCTGCTGCCCCCACGCCGGGGCTGGTGCACTCAAATGAAGACCACATGACTGGAGGGAATTAAATAATTGATGGCCCAGAAACCTCCAGCAGCTTACAAATCTCTAGGGGCTGCAAAGCAGAGCCCTAGAGCAGCCCCATCTTTCTGGTATGATGCCAGCCTGCCTCATTCCTGCCCTGCCTGCTGGGGCTCAGGGGGAGAGCATCTCACTCTGAGCTCACCCCATGCACTGCTGCTGGGGCCAGGCTGAGCCCCTGCACCTGCCCAGGCTTGGCAGGTTGGTCACACCCTTGAGAAGACTAGGGTGATCAGGAAGGAGAGAAAAATCAACGAAATCAAAGCAAGTACTCAGTTCTTTTGTACAAGAGTGTCAGGCTGCAAGAAAGTGGTGACCTCCAAGTGACAAGTGACAGCTCTCCTATCACAGCCAGTCGGCTTCCTTGCATGGGGAACAGCTTGAAAATCTGCAATAAAAGACAACCAGACAAACACCTTTTTGTCCATGGGCATGGCAGGGTCTGGGCAGCAGCAGGAGGAGATGTTCCTGGCCAGAGCTCAACGGGGAGCTGTGGTGTGAAGCATCTCCCTGTGTTGGACATCTTTGTCTGTTGGTATCGAATCTGCTAATCAAAGTGGTGCATGACCAAATGTTTAATTTAATTTACACTAACCAGGGGGCGGTTGGCGTTTTGTCCAATGGAAAATGATTGCAGCTCTCTCTTTCTTTTGAACAGATTTTTCATGAAAAGTTGTGTTTTTGCTGTTTTTTTTTTTCCCACTTTGGATTTATTCACGTCCTTTAGATGATGCTGTTGTGATCTATTTTAATGACAATTTTCATTTTGCCAACTCAGGAATCTAACGAATGAGCTGTTTGAATAACCATTGGGACAAGTGTTAAGAAAAAAAGAAGAAGAGAGAAGCAGAATCCACTTCAAATGCTCTGAACTAAGTCCCCCCTCCACCAATTTCAGTAATTTGGAGAATAGTTGGGTTTTTTTTTCTTTTCTTTTCCCCAGCATAGTAGATGAAACAGTTGAAAGTGTTTGAAGCTGTCGAGAAATGCATTTCCAGCAATTGATGTCACCAACAAATAAATTGGCAGATTTTTCACGCTGGGTCAACGTGTAGCGATAAGCATAATGCCATACCTTTAGGAGCCGTATTTGTTGGTAAACAGATGGGAAGCAGCCCATCGTGTCCGTAGTCCATAACGTACAGCAAAAGTGCATTCATGGGATGGCTCTGGCAGCAATAAATCACGGCTTGCTGGCGGAGCCCGGATCATCCGGCGTGCAGACACTGATGTGGGCAAAGCGCACGATGCGAAGTATCACAATGAATAATTTAGAGGGCATCCTTGTTCATCTCTCTTAAGCTGTCCATTGAGTCATTTCTGCTGCTCCCATTTCGAGTGGTCAGAGGAATCCTTCCTATTTTCCATGCCAAATATAGCAGTTTTTCCAGAATTGCTAAGAACACACAAGCCAGGAAGTTTCCTTTCTCTGGATGAGTCACTGGAAGTTCAGGCTGCGATTGCACGATTGCTTCAAGCTGATCGAAATCTATGCTGCTGCCAAGAGGAGCTGTGCAGCCAGCAGCCTCGCAGCCTCTTCGTGCAGCAGGGATCAGGGAAAAGAAGCCCTGCCCTTTTTTTTTTGCTGGTTGTGGGGTTATTTTGGCCCAAACCTCGCTGTCTCGTCTTGGGGCTGCTTGGACTTGAGAGGAGATGTGTGTTATTAGGATGTGTCCCTTATACCTGCAGGACCAAAGGCAGTGGTAGATGGAGTAAGAGGACACTGGGACAAGTCTGGAGCTCAGGCACGTCCCCAGCTAAGCCAGGATGCTCAGCACCCTGCTACTTCAGTGGAGACGCCTATGATAAGCAGGATTTCATATAGGAGGGAAATTGAAACCTTTCCTTTTGGGACCAGACTGCTTCCTTCTTCCTTTTCCTGCTTCAGCTCTTGGAGCCGGGGCTGCTCTGGGAATGAGCAGGATTTCCTGGGCACCTATCCTGGTGACACCGCTGTCCCCAGGGTGTGCAATGTATGTGTACATTGCAATAGTGTGGTATCTCAGGCTGGAAGGAGGCATGTGGGCACTGTCAGGCGTGGGCAGCTCCATCACTGGCTGCTGGCTGTCCTCAAGGAAAGTTCCTCCTTCCAAGGGCATTGCTTCCCACCTCCAGCATTTTCCATCTGCCAGGCACAGAGTCTCCATGCAGGAAGTGCCACGCTCCCTGTCCCCAGGTCCCCTGGTGGCCCCACTGTGTGGACATCTCTCTGGCAGGCATTGGGATGCTAATGGCTATCAGGATTCAAGTGTGAAGGGGGTACACAGTGAACCCCCTCAGGAGGAGGGGACAGGGAGCAGCACCGCACTGCAGGAATGAACAGGAAGGGGCTTCCCCTCCCCAGCATCCCTCAGCCCATAAATCAGTGGCCAGGCAGCGGAAATGAAGCCGCGAGGCCCCGCAGATCCGCTCCTTATTGCCATGCTGCGAGGACGGCTGGGCTCTGGAAGAACAGATGGCCCTGTGGGGCTGGGGACACTGTCCTTGTCCCTCACAGAGCCATGTGGGTTGTGCCTGTGATGTGAAGTTGGGTGCAGGAATTCCTTCTGGCTGTCGCTGAACCCCACCTCCAGGCGATGACTTCTTGTTTCCATAGTAGCTAATGGAGCAGGGATGGAAGGGGGAAGCACACGGGTGTGCAAAAAAAGGGATGAGTAACATGGTGGCTCCCAGCACAGGGCACGGGCAACTTGCTGCATCCTCCTTCGCCTGGCACTGTGAAAGTGAAAAGTGTGCAAGGGATTGAGTGTGTGAGGGACTGGGTTTGTGGGGGGTGGGTGTGCAAGGGCCTGTGACCCCATTCTTTGGAGCATCCTCTTGTTTACTGGGCTTTGGGGTAGCGGTGAGTGCCTGTCTCAGGGCTACAGCCCCACATCCCAGCTGCTCTCACAGTGTTTTCCTTCCATGCACACGTTCCCCAGCTCGCTCGGTGGCGCAGCTCTCGCCATGTCCGGTTCTTTGTGCTGTTTTGCTGTTAAGTAAATCACTGGCAGCTCCCCAGAGCGCTGGGTAATGGCAGGATAATTCCCAGCAAGGCCCTGATAATTCACTTGAAGGAAAGCAGAGCAGAGGAAAACAGCTCTATTAGCCATTATCCCAGACTCTCAAAGGCCTCCTCGCCTCCAGGAGTGCGGGTGAGGCCGGGTCCCAGCCTCCTGCCAGCCCCCAGCAATGGGTAGAAGGTGAGCAAGAGCCTCCACATGTGCACCAGCACACGCATGCACGCTTGCACTCACATGCAGAGATATGCATGCATGCACACGGGCACGCTCATGCCTGTGTCTATAGATGTAGGCATTCAGGTGCTCCTTGTTTGTTGGTTTTAGAGCAAACTCCTGACTTCATTTGGAACAACAAAGGCTGCTAGGCCAGACTAGTAGTAAAAGTAGTAAACTTGAAGGGGGAGATGGTCCTCAGACAATAACCAGGCTGTTTCCGCCACAGCAATAGCTATTGTCTGGTGAAGGCTTTCCCTCTGCTCGCATTACGCACATGCACATTTGGTGCTGATTATCACGTGGGGCTGCAGCACTGAATGTGGGGGCAGTGCTGCTCCCCAGCACCCGATGGTGCACGCATACCACCAATGCACGCATACCCACACCATGTGCTTGCTCCCTTGCGTGCTCCTGGAATGATGAGCCCAAGCAAGAGATCTGTGCTCCGGTAGCCACCACTTGCATGGCCTTGCAAAAATGTTCCTCACTCCTATTGCAAGAAGTGGGCCTGGAAACAGAGGGTTGGAGCAGCCTTTCGCTCCTGGGGAAGTCAATCCTAATCCTTTCATAGAATCATAGAATAACCCAAGTTGGAAGGGACCCATAAGGAACATTGAGTCCAATTCCTGGCGTTGTGTTGAGTTGGCCCTTAGGCACAGAGGGCCTTTCCCCCACCTCAGGTGAACATTTTGGTTGCCCTCCAATATTCTGTGTCAAAGGAGAAGCTAACAGCCTTCTCCTGGGCTTTCAAGCTCTAATGCTGTCTCACGTTTTCACACCACATAGTGCCTGAAGACAAGGAGAACTTGACCTCATCTCAGTGAAGATATTGCGAGCCCATTCTTTTGGAAACCAAAGGCTTGCTTTGATTCAAAGACACCAAGTTCACCTCCGTAAGGGTCCTGAGGGCAAAGCACAACCTGTGCAAGCCTCCAGCCCTGAGATGCTGACATGGAAGCACAGGACAGGTTTGACGTACTTGGTGTGAGTTGCTGGAGATAAATGTGTGCACACCGCTGTGTCCTCGGGGCAAAACTCCTCGTGTCCAGGTCACTGCGGCGCAGCCAGAAGTAGTGGTGAGAAGGGAGGCAGACAGCAGAGTTTCCCAAGCTGAGATCCCCAAGGAAGGCCACATATGGATGACCTTAGTCCTCGGGTTGGTGGCTCCCAGGTTCCCTGCTGGTGCAGGGTTGGATTAGCCACGTTTTGGCTCTCTGCCCATGACTGTTTTATGTTGCATTTTAAGGGATTCCCGTGAAGGTAGAGGGGCTGTATGAGCTCTCTCTCCAACCTCGATGTCACAGAGACCTCACCCCAGATCTGGACAAAGCATCTGGGAAGGTCACCAAAGGCCAAATGGCCACCCTCCCTCTTCCAGAAAGAACTAAGTCTTGATCTAGAGATAAATCCGTACAGTCTCAGCAGTCCCTGGTTAGCTATTGGGTTCTGATGGTTAAATGTGCTCCTTGATGAGGAAGCAGGATCATTTCTAATGTGGGTTTATCTGGCTTTGGAATTTAGCCATTGGTTTGTTGCCTATATTAAAGCAGTTAGCATTGAAATGGAAGCAATTAGGCTCCAGAGAGACCTAGTTAAGGGCTTTGTCAGTATAAGGAAAGAGTCACAGGATCTCAGATGAAGACTAAACTGTATGATTTTGTTAATGGAGCAATAAAACAATAAATCTCTCGATCTGTATAGGTGCTAAGAATAAATTGGGTGTAGACAGAGCAATAAGGGTACTTTAGCATCAGCTATCCTCAAAAGACATTATCGAAATCCGCCTGTATTAACTGCAACTTCTTGAAGATACTTGTGAGATCAAGCACCGATAATGACCCGTTAAGTGGCCCCGAAGCCTCGACTAATGCAGAGCTGATAGGAGCGGGATGGCAGCCGGCAGAGGTAAGTATCCCAGGTAAGTGCTGCTGGGATAGGGGTTGGATGTGTACCTGGGATTGCTGGAGGGGATCGAAGGGCGTGTCTGAGGGTTTTGTTTCCCAGGGTAAGGTCTCCGACACCTGTGATGCGTCTTCCTTCTGCCAAGCCAGAGAGATTGGGAACACGATGAGAGAGGGATGGAGGTTTTACTTTGTTTGAACGCGTCCTTCGTGTCGGCAGCAGGCTATGGGGTTTGTAGATGGTTGGTTTCTCCTCTGTGAACGTTCTGTGTTACCTTCAACAACTGAAATTAGCTCTCCTGCAGCCTTAGGAAAACACTCATACACCTCTTAATTTCGGTGTCATTAAGATAACCAGAGCAGGCGTGTGCATGCTTGTTCTCTCCCGTGTGCTTCTTTGCGGTGGTCCTTTTCTGCAGCTTCTCCCATGCAACATCACCAATGAGAACAAACCAAAACACAGTGTAGAAAAATGAGCAGAACTGCATCAGCCAAGTCATAGTAAGAGCAGATAACATCAACCACCTCTTGTTCTCTATTTAAATATCCTGATGTTGCAGGCTCCCGACCCTGCCATCCTCCCATTTATGGAGTCCACAATCTGCTCCTCGTGTTTGACATACCGGGATGCTTGGTTTAATGGGTTGAGTTCAATGGAGGAGCAGGACTGTGCTGCCCTTATCTCACACCCAACTTTCTGCCTTATCAGCGGTGAGGACTCAGGAGCACTTCCTTTCCAGGGAAGCCTGTGGGGAGAACTCTGGCTTGTCAACAAAGATCAACCGTTCCTGAGGCCCATCTGTATCTGCCTCCTGTAGGAAACATCTCATCGTGGGATGCAGCAGGTTTCACATAGCAGAACATGAGCCAAAAAGTTCTCTAGAGCAATGTTGTGGTCATGCAGTGACTTCGCTGGCCAAACTCAGGATCAGTTTTGTGTACCAAGCCTTGTTGACACAAAAACTACAATTCATTATGTATATTTTTGCCTGTTAGCACTGTGTTGGTTGAAGCTCAGATTCTCTGACTATTTTGCATGGTGCCAGGTTAACAGGTCTGAATTATCCAGTGATCTCATTTGCCTTGGTTAGAAATTCTGGCAAAACATTAGCATTTCTCTGATCTTCTTGCAAATAAAGATCAGGGAGGCAGGCCACCTCTGCCAGCTCTCCAAGCTTGTGAGTTTACTCTTGTGTGCGCTCTAATATCCTTCCAACATTCCAGTGGTCTGGCTGATATCTCATCTGATACGAGTGTATCCCCATAGTTCTGCTCTCCAAATGGAATTACTTACAGAGCACAACAACTTTTACACATTGCTGTTACTTTTGTCATCCCCGTGGCATTGGGAAGTGGCTGCACCAATGCTGCCATTCCTTTTGTTCTCCATCTCCATCAGCCCTTCCTGCCCTGGATATTTTCTTTGTTCTTTTTCAGCTTTCCTCATCGATTCCTTAAGTTTCTATTGGTATTAACTGACTTTTGGCGTCCTTCCTCCCCTCCCGTTGTGACGTGCAGCTCTTTGGTTTCCAGTTTGCCACTGAATCAGAATGGGCTCGGCGCCAAACCCGTTTCCTCTCCACTCGCACTGTGACCTACCAGCTATCAAAAACTCTTTCTAAGGAGCTCACAGTATTTTCTCACATTTTTTTTTCTAAATTATTCCTCCCTGCCACTTTCTCTGAGCTTTGGAGAATTAACCCTACGAAGCACCAGATATACAGAGCACACGAGTGAGCTCCAACTGTCCCTTTTTTTAGCCCAGAACAGATGGAATCGGGTCACACCAAATAGTCCCTAGGCAACAACAAACTTCCAGCCTGGCGACTAATCCACCCATATCCATCACAGCAAGGGCCAAGCTTATGTTACTGTGTGTGCTGTGTTGTGTTTGGTTTTTTTCTCATGTCAAGTCATTACCTAGAGTTTTGGCAGCCTTGTGTCTTTACTTTTTCACTGTTGGATGTGTAAAATCTTCAGGATGGTTTTTGCTTAGGTGAAGCTCCTCAGAACAACTCAGCTTTATCCCTGTTGCCTGGATGGTAGACCAACAATTAAGGAATAATCGAGTGCTGCTGCTCCTCAGCCCTGGTGCAGGGCAGCTGCTGTTAGCACCTCGCTCCATGTGCGCTCCAGATCCCTCGTGGTTATCGATAGGTCTGATCCCAGGAAATGCCCCATTCCCATAGCTCTCCTCCCACGCAGCTCTCATGCATGCTGTCTCTACAGAGTGCAACACTGGCACGGTATTCCCTCCCTTTTCTTCCTGCTGGTGACATCCAGTTTGTCCCCATCACAGCAGGCAGAGAGCACCATGCCGAGACACCCAAACCTCTTGCTACAGGCTGGAGTTAATCTGGCAATGAGCTTTGGGGATTTCCCAGCATTGACACACACTGTAATTGCTAGAGCAGCTGAATTACAGCCCTGATCCTCCCTCTGCACGAGCACTGGCCTCTGTCTCTGGTGTGGAAGGAGGAGGTTAACATCCAGATCATGTGGAACCCAAATCTCCTAAACCCACCTCCTTGGTGTATCCTGGCTTCTCACCTCCTCACTGTATCCTACAGAGGTTCAGTTGCAGGCAGTTGTTTTTATGGTCTATTTCTCGGTCCTTCGCTCATGCAATGAAAACAGGGCACCCAGAAGCCTGATGGAATAGGTACTCCTGGGTAGGAGCAACCGGCCTCTTTTAGGGCAAAAATTGCACAGGAAATCACATTGCCTTTGAATGCAGAGGGAGATCCAACAGGACACGGCACAGCATGGAAACCAGACAGCTTGAGATTGGAAGAAGAGCAGAACGGGGCAGTCCAGGGGTTCACCTCCACCACTGCCCCAACTCCAGTGGCAGCCAATCCTCTCCCATCACCTCCCCTTGGCCTCTCCGTGCCCGGGCAGGACACGCGGCCCTCCCCGCCCGCAGCATCCCTGCTGCCCTCCCGTTATCCCGGAGGCGGCGCTGCCCGCGGGGACCGGCCGGAGCCGCGCTAGAAGCGTGGAGCCGGGCGCCCTCTGGCGCGGGCAGCGGGCACGGAGCGGGCTGGGAGCGGCGAGGGGTCGGCTGCGGGTATCCCCCTTTGCTATCCCCCTTTTGTATCGCCCTCTGCTCTCCTCTCCCTGCCGCTTTCAGCCGGGGATGCTGGAGGAGCTCCCCCTGCGCTTGGGGCTGCTCAGTGCCACCCAGCGGGGCCGGGCCCCCAGGGGAAGGAGGAGCAGCGTGGTTGCACTCTCTGTTTTTTCCTCAAAGTGTTTTTTCATGCTTCCAAAGAGAGATGCTCGGCTGCGGGTGCGGCATGTTGGGGCTGGTGAGTTTGGCTGCTGCCGGTGCACCTAAGTGCTTTTGTCTCGTGTGGCTGCTTGGCACTCGCAGCCCTCAATGCCCACCCACCCTGGGGGGCTCTGCTCTCTGGGCCACGTGGAGGGACCCTCTGGGTGGCCCCACACCACTTCATCTCGTCCCATCAGTGAGCTGGGACTTCGCAGAACCCATCTGTCTCCAAACTTGTGTGTCCCCTGTGTGTCCCCAAACATTAAGCTGAACGTGCCCATGGGTCTGCATTCAGGCCCTAAGCTGTAAACTCAAAGAAACGTCCCCTCTGGCTGCTCCCACATCGCTCCAAGCCTGACGCAGCCATAGGCAGATTTTGGTGTCTAAAGCAAGCCCAGCCTGCTCATCGTGCTGGGGGAGCCAAGCCCGTTTGGGAACCAGTTTTGGGAGGAAACTTCTGTGATCCTTGGTGTGAAGAAGGCCTACGCAGGGCCATGTGGGGACAGAAGGCCCTCCCAAGTAGGGCAGGGAATGATCATGGGATGGTGCTGCAGGATGCAGGAGGGATGCTCCGTGCCATGCACTGGGTGCATTGCAGGGTCATGACGTCCTCTCCATTCTCCCACCTCCCCAAGTGATGCTCAGTGCCCCCATACCACCCTACCTTCTTCTCACCCCTCCCTGAGCTGCAAACCCAGAGGTCTTTGTGTGCCTTTAAGAGGCAGCAGTGCTGTGCCTCTGCCAGCTGCTCCCCAGCCATGCACGCTTCCCTACAATGCCCTTTTCATGTGCAGCGCCCGTCTGGGCAGTGAAATGCCCCTTCATCACTGCTCCTTGCCCGTGCCAGCTGTGCCCCTCGCAGCATGGGTGCTCTCTCAGCATGGCACAGCCTCTTTGCCAGCTCTGGCTCTGGGGGCACAAGGAGCTCCGGGCATCGCATCTGAGCATCCCAAGGGATGTAGGGATCCGCAGTGCCCTGGTAGCTTTTTACCCTGCTCTGGGTCACTCGGCAATGCTGCAGTCATCAATCCCAGCCACCTGCCCCCGAGGGCCTGCACAGCCACTGCCTCGTTAGGTTTAGCTAATAAAGCAAAAAATCCCGCAGCGCTGAGCCTGGGTGGTGAGGCACTATATTGCATCGGGGAGGAGCTGCGGGCAGGCTGTGAGCAGGGAGTCCACTGCCATACGGAGCCAACAGGGGCTCTGCAGGAACCACAGCTGTGGTGTTTGCAGGGGGAGATCAGTGTCCCAGGAAGGGATTTGGGGAAGGGGTGTTACTTTGTAGAGGAAGGGGCTCTTGCAGAGAAGCTTGTGAGGTTGTAGGAGGGGTTGTGAGCCCCCCAGCACTATGGGGCTGTTGCTGCATCAGAGCAGGGCATGTCCTGAGCATGACTGCCCTGCTTTCTTTGCCCCATTTTGTGCCCCTGAACTCCAAATTCTGGTATGCTCCAGCCCAGCCCTTCTCCCAAACCCTGGTTCCTCTTCAGTGTGTGGCATTGCACTGAGTGCTACTATGAGATGTCCTCTGGGTCACCCAGCTGCTCCCTGATCCCAGGGGTGCATGCAGCAGTGGGGATCAGGTCCCATGAATGAGCTGCTGCCACCTCTCCTTGCCTCTTTGACATTGGTCCATGGACAAGGACCAGGCTGAGCTCCACAACAGGATTTCCCCTATTTTGAGCTGTTCCTTATGCACTGAATCACACAGCTGTCATTATGTGGGCCACTGCCTTCCTCTTTTCTCTTTGGAAAACCCAGTGGGGCTGAACTTCTTGGTGCTGTGTCTGGATGGGATGCAGATCATCCCAAACTTGTGGTTCTTCCTGCTTCCTCATGTCCATGAACACTCATGGGGTGGGTACAGATAGCTCTGACACACATCACACATGCTTCTTCTTCAAGGAGCTGCAGCAGAAGAGTACCACATCAGCATCCTGTCTTCTCCCTGCTTGAGAGCCGGGGCTTTTGAGCTCTCTCAGGAGTGTTTCTCAAGAATAACTGTGTGCTCAACACTTTCTCCAAAGCTGCAGCCCAGGTTGGCCATGAATAATGGATCGGATTCCTCTGATCGATGCACCCAGCTGCAGCCCCCTGCCAGCTGCCCTCCAGCTCCTTGTTGTGCATGGGCCTGCTGCCATCTGGCACTTGGTTGCTGGTGGCGTGGTGTGAACATGTTTGGGATGAGTAAAGTGGAGTGGAGTTGGAAGTGCAAGAGGCTATGTCCAAGCAAAGGATCAGCTCTGCAGATCCTTCCAGTAAGAAATTTGGCACATCTGGGATCTCCCCTCCATGGCAGCAGGACCAATTGGCACCACCTGGAAGGGGACATGGACCTAGGGATACCAACCATCTCCATCAGGAGGTGGGAAAGGCAGGGTCAGCCTGAGGAGCTGCATGCCCTTCAAGGATGAGCAAGCAAGCAACCCCTTGCCAAACTGTTGGATGCTTTCTGTCCCACATCACCACGGTTGCTGTGGCCAGGCAGAGCTTCCAAGCAAGGGGGAGCTGGGCATCACCCTCCTGAAAAGCCCTCTGAGAGGACGTTGTGGGAGCCTAATGGGATTTGAGGCTAAGGGAGATGAGCCAGGAGCAGGGGCTGAGACAACCTTGAGCGAAGGGGGATCAGCAGGAGCAGTGCAGATAAGCACGGCCTCTGCCAGGGGTGTGTGTCCATGCACACGCATGGCCACTCGCCTGGGGCTTGCAAGTCCAGGCTGATTTATCCTGCCTCCAGGACTGGGGCCAAATTATGTCTTGGCAGGAGCTTCTTGGCCAGGCACAGAAACAGCTCTGGCTTTGGCTTCGTCTTGAGCCTTCAGAACCAAGAAAGCCCCCACATACTTCCGGCCTCCAGCGAGATGCAGATACTGGCCTCTAGTCCCATTGCATTTCCACGTGACTTTGGGCAAGGGTCACCTCTGTCACCAACTCAGCTGCCCCTCCGGGATCTGCGCAGACCCCAGCTCTGTACCCTGGCTCACAGTATCTCAAGCTCACAGATCCCAACAAGGCTAAGCCCTGAGCTCCTGGAGACACCAGAGATCAGCTCCAGGGTCCTGAATTATCAGTGGGAAAAGGCAGTGGCTGCTTGGACCTGTTTCCCTCCTGGACTGGGTGGTAGAGGTGACTCCTGCTGCAGGATGCCAATGACCGATGACCCTGTGGCTAAAGGTGATGATGAAGCCCCACTGATTCAGACCAAGTAGCACAGGAGCAGTCTAATCAGCTCACCTCTTGGAGAGTTAACCCACTGCCTGCTTTTCCCTATCAATTCTGCTCTGTTCTGTGTTTCTGAGAGCCTTGGCTCCCTCCTGCTCTCCCCAGGGCACTAGGTTTCCTAAGTGCTCAAAGCAGCGAGGCCGGGAAACCAGGGCACTCCTCTGCTCACCTAATTGTTGGTTCCTTTCATTGTCCCTCAGCACCTCATTAAATAGAGCAAGAGGAGAGCCCAGGAGAAGGTGTGCATGTAACAGAGCTGCATGATGGGGACCACATCCTGACCGGCTCTTGTTCCTGCTCTTGGCTGGTTTAGGGTGAACACCCAGCTGCTGAAGCCACTCCATGGGACACCATGGATGGTGCCTACCCCACTGCACAAGAGCAATGAAAGCAAGAGCTGGGTACGAGCAGTGCACAGCCATTGGGTTCTGGGTGCTCCTGCAGGGCTAGTGCTATCATATGAATGGTTCATGATAAATTGTCCCTCTATATCCCCAGCATGATGTTGCTACACTTTGTGCGGAAGAAACAGCGAGGTCCTGCTTGGGGTCTTTCTGGCTCGGCAGCACCTTTCTTCAGCCAGCCTGGCCCCATGGTTCTGCAAAGATCCTGCTGGCTGCATAACCTTCCCAGATCCTATTTAATGAGCAGGGGGCTTCGCACGAAAGCTGGAACAAGTGTTAGCAGGAGCTTTTGCTTGGCTTGCATGCTCCAGCCAGCCCCAGCCAAACTTTGCTGCTCGGCATTTGTTTGTTTTTTCACTGTTGCCTGGGCTTTGGTGGAAGATTTCTCTCTTTGGGAGAGAAAAGGCATCTGGGCTTGATGGCATTCCTGTCCTCCAGCTCACACAGAAGAGGATGAGCTGAGTGCTGAGCAGTGACTCCCACCATCCTATGAAGGTGTCAGCAGTGAAGTGAGCCCCTTCTTGCATGCAGCATCTGAAAGCAGATTCCCAAGCAGAGCCCAGGTCCCTTCGGACCCCAGCATCCTGCTAGCCTCACCCCACTGGTCCCAGTGGCCACAGCCACCAAGGAGACTTTTGGACAAGTTGCTGAGAAGAGCTGGTTTTACACCAGTGCACTGCAGCAGGGCTGTGTGGTTTCATACATAGGGCAATCTCATCACAAAGTAAGTTTTAGTAAGTCTTGGGGATGGTGAAACTCCATCAGTGCTGTCTGTTGGGGAGCCCTGAGCACTGCCACCCCAATAACAAGAGCAGTCACTACCAACCAGCCCCGCCAGATTGTGGAAAGCCACCAGCCAACAAAGCCCAGTGTCAGCACTGCTGTTGCAGAAATTCAAAGCAAAAGAGGGGACTGGGATTGGCAGTTCCTGCAGCGCCTGCCCTTTCCTGCAGCCATAGCAAAAAGCATCCTTCCATCCTGCCCAGGAGCACCCATCCATCCTACCAAAGCAAGGGCTGTGCTGCTCTGCACACACATGTCCACATAAGCACTTACATGCATGTGGATGCCACACGGTGCTCCCACTGTGGCTCTACTCCACCAGCACCCTAGAAAGCACGTGCTTCACTCACACACCCCAGAAACACCCCAGAATGCAAGACATCAAGTTGGGAACGCTTCATGCTCAAGTTTGGGATGTTTTTATACAGCACCCAACGTAGCACAGTAGGGCAGGAAACTTTCCATGTTACAGTGGATTTTGCAAGGTTTTGGACACCAAACAAACACTCGTCCATTTTTCCAACCTTTTTCATCTCCTCTGTACCTTCACAGACTGAGGTCCAGAGGTTGAAATCCGTCCCATCCATGCTGCTGGGACAAACACCCCAAACTTCTTTGGTGCTTCTCTGGAAGAGCTGAAGCTGGATCTGCCCTGGCTCTCTCTGTGCAACACCTCTGTGCCTCAGTTTCCCTTTCTGTAGCTGGGTCAAGCACATTGCTCAGGATTCATGAAGCCAAAACAGCCCTTGACTACCAAAAAGGCACTGAACATACATGGCATGAGCATCTCGAAGCAGACCCGACTCCGCACTTCCTGCAGCAGACAACCCAGCGTCGAATGAGATCCGAGAGACCCCCTGGTCTCCCTCAACCCTCCCACAGCACTGGGGCCGGACGTACCGCCGGAGGTGGGATCGGGGCTGGGGGCGGGCAGCCGGGACCGAAGGGCTGCGTTCTTCGGTACAAGCATACCCCCTGCCGACGAGCTGGGAAAGCACAGCTGTCCGGACAACCCCACCAAAAATAAATAAATTAATTAATTTAGAAAAGAAATTAAAAACAGAACACGGTGAACGGAGTAAAGCGGGGATCGGTGGCTGGGTAGGGGGGGCCTTGGGGAGGCACAGGGCTAAAGGCGCGACGCTGGAGCATCCCGGCTGGCATTTTCTCTCTGCCTAGGGCCGGTTTGCACTTTCTCCTTCGTTCTTGGCTTTTTTTTTTTTTTATACATATTCTTTTCAACCCCCCCCCCCTCACCCCCCTTCACTCACACCCCTTTCTCGCCGAGGGGGGAGCCCAGCCGGCAGCTCTGCCCCGGCCCAACCAATCAGGGCCCTGTGGGGTTGGGGGAAATCGGGCCGTGGGCTTTAAAAGCGGAGTCCTTTGTGCACAGCAGCTTGCGGCAGCGGCGGGGTTGGGGTACGCGTGTCCCCGCAGCCGGGGGGCAGCGGCCTCGGGGCGGCTGCGAGGGACCCCGGCTGTCTCCGGGCAGGTATTTCTCTTCCCCTTCTCCCGCGCCCGAATAAACACGCGGCAGCTCGGCTCGCCCTGCTTGCTGTTTTGCCGGGTCTGTTGTTTTCTGTTTTAATTATTACTTTGGCTTTGTTTTTGTTTTTTTTTTCTTTTAACCGCCTGGTTTCCTTCCTCCTTTGCACCTGGTGGTTTGTTATAGTAGGGGCTGCTGGGCTGGTTGGGGGGTGTTGTGTTGAGGGTGTTGTGCTGGGGGTGCTGCCTGCTGGTGGGGGTGTCGGGATTCGTTGGGAGTGGAGCAGGGTTTCCCTTGATGTTGTACGGGTCGCTAGGGGGCTCAGCACTTCGTAGGGCTGTTGAGAACCTCCAGGCTTTGCTCCCAGTGTTTAGACTGGGAGGCACTGGTAGGGTGTGCCCTGATATAAGGCAAGAGTTGGGAGGCTGTGACAGTTTCCCCATCTCGAAACAAGCAGCCCTGTAGCTCCCACCCCTTTCAGTTTCTGGGGTGACTTAAAGTTTACCAGGTTTCCCTGCAGCTCCTGCTGCCTTGTCCCTGGGCACTGCCACAAGGTGGTGGCCCTGGGTGGTGACCACAGCGCTGCTCAGACCCCAGCCAGCCCCGTGGCATTGGGACCTGCTGCGTTTTCCAGCCCCGCCTCGGCCCCAGTGCTGCCTTTTGGCCAAAGTACTTTTCCAGTTGCAGAGTCTGCCAAGGCCTTGAAAGCAGCAAAGCTGAACTGAGCAATGATGGCCGGATCTAACCAACAGCACCGTGGGCACCAGACCCAGTCTGTGTTGCTCTTCTCCAGAGTTTGTCCCCACATGGCACAATGGGGCAGGGCTGGGAAGGGACATGCTGGTGGCACTGAGCTGAGAAATGAATCAGCTTGTCCACCACCCCTTTCAGCCGAGTTTGCTCTTTGCTCCCAAAGGCACATCGTGCTGGTGGCAGAGTGGATGACACAGCTCTGTGCCCCCGCTGTTTTGTGAGAGCAGAGGTCAGAAGGGGCATTCCTAAGGGCCGATGCTTGCAAGTGTACAGGAAGCCATTGGCAGGAGCAAGAGCCAGGGCTGACGTTGGGATCCTGCTGCACTGTAGGACTCACAGTGTCCCTGGGGGGAGGGACACAGCTCAGCTGCTCCCCCTGTGCAAGGACTGTTATGCAAATTGAAAGGAGCCAGGAAACCAGCTGAGAGGCTGTGGGGGCCAAAGTGAGGCTCAATTTCCCCTCTCGCCTTTGAGTCACCACAGCTTTCCTGGCCCTGAGACACCACTTTGGTTCCTGCCCAGAGCTGTGGCTTCTTCCAGTGCTGCAGGCCACTATGGCCTGGACCTGTGGTTGTCCTGGGTTGGGGCTGGAGTCACTGCAGAGGTGATAGACACTGTCCCGTGAGTCCAAGTGCTTGGCTATCATAAAGTCTCCTGAAATGTCACTGCTGGTGGCACTTTGTTGCCCCTGCAGCCCCTGCGTCCTCCTTTCCCACCTGCCATCCCATGCTGAGCACAGCACACATTTGGAAGCACAAACACAGTCAGTTGCCTTCCTACCTGTTGGCTTCCCCTGCTTGTGGCCTTGCTTTGCAGAGTAGCTTCCTAAGAAAACAAAACAAAGGTTGTGCTTTGCTTAGATATATGCACAGGCACATATGCACATGCGTGGCTGGTACTTTTCTAATAAACTTTGACCACATTTCCATCCCAGTGAATGGAGGGGCAGGAATCTGCAAACATGCTCAGGTCAGCAGAGCTGGGCAAAGTGCAGCTGGGGTGGGGTGGATTCTTCCTGGGGGTGCCCTGCAGCACAGCCCCATATTAGACAGTGGAGAAGCAACAAACAGTGTCCAACTGTCCAATGTGCCCTGTTTCCAGGATAAGCTTTGATCCATTCTGGAAATGTTATTGTCCTCAGTCTTAGTAAAAAAAAATAGAAAAAGCAGATAATTTTTTTAGATAAACAAGACTTTGGAAAGAGCCTTTGCAGTGGGAAGCTGAGCAGCTGCCTGGAATTAGGGTAGTGGGGCACGGGGAAGGCAAGGCAGCCTGAGGGCTGTTACGTGGGCTGCTATGCTGTGCTGGGGGCTGAGCGCTGCCCTGGCACTGAGCCCGGCTGTGATGGATCCGTGTGCAGCAGTGATACCATGCTGCTGGAATGGCAGGTTGGCACTGCCCTGCAATAGCACCCTCCTGGGGGTCCTAAATGCCTATTCCTCTTGTTGTCATTGCTGGGACTCCGCCAGCCCAGTGCTGCCCTCAGCGTTTCCCATCCTGACCAGGAAATGGAGTATTCTGCTTTATGGGAAGTGCTGTGGGTACGTGGGGCGCATACTTTGTACTGTCCCCATTGCTCAGTGTTTCTCTAAGCACCCTGGTACGCAGCATGCAGGATTTTGGCTTTCTCAGTCTTTGCAGTCACAGAGGGAAGCTTAAAAAAGGACCTGAAGGCCAAGGGAAAAGGAGCTCCCCTGGGCCGTAGGATTTTGCAGATAGCACCGGTGGTTGGGACCTGACTTGGTGCTTTTGGGTCACTCCAGAACCGGAAGAACTCAATTCTCTGTGCCTGATTCTGACCTTTATTTCTGCCTGAAAAATGAACCTGCCTTGCGCTGCCAGGCAGAGGTGGGTGCCCTGCGGGTCCCCGTGGCCATCATTGCATGTATGCTGGGGACGTGGCTCCCTGCTCCGAGCCCTTCTGTGGGACGTGGGCTCAGAGCATCCCACCGGCACGGCGCTGTGCTGCCGAGCCCCTTCACAAGGAAGGGTACAGAAAGGAACGTTTAATGCCTGCGCAGTGCCCCGCTGTCCCACGCGGCAGGAGGGGATGCGCGGGGCAGCAGCATAGGCCGCGGCTCTTTGTTTCCCCCCCTGCGCTGCGGTCCTCCATGATGTGGAGAGCAGGCGAGGCCGGCGCTGCGAAATGGCGGCCGAGGGAGGCGGGGATCGGGGGGAGGAGGAGGACGGAGGTGGGGAAGGCCGGGCGCCATGCGGCCTACCCGAGCGCCGCCACGCCGCCACGCACACAAAAGGCTGCAGGGAAAACACGGAGGGCAGCGGGACGCCGTGCGGAGCGGCCTCCATGGCACGGGGACACCAACGTCCCCACCGCGCCACTATGGGGCATCTGTGGGGTCACGTCACGGCCAATGGGGTCAATGCCATCCCGCCGTAGCTGCTGGGGGACCGGAACGTCTCTCTGAGGTCGCACGGCCCGGTGGGGTGAAACCCCTTGGAGAGCCCCTGTGTGCGGGGTGGGTGGGAATGGGGTGGGGTGGCAATGTGGACATGGGGGCAGATGGGTGGATGGACAGATGGCTTTGCTCTGTTCTCCCCAACTGCATTGCCAAAGCAACCCCATCTCTTGTCCCCTTGTCGCCGTGCCGGTCTCTGCGCCGTGCCCAGCAATGTGTTCTAGTCATCTCTGCTGCTTCTGATCCCTGCCCTGCTTTGGGTCTGTCCTGCATTGCAGTCCAGCAGCTATGAGTGCTGCTGAGCACGCTGTGCCCATACATGTCCCGGGACAAAGCCGTGCTGGGGAAACTCAGCAAGTCAGGACACAAAGCTGCTTTGTGCCCTGCGCTTTGTCTTAAAGGCACAATGTCTCTTTCTGGGGTGGCCAGAAAAAGTGGGGCTGCAGGTCTTGTGCCTTTGGATATCCACACTCTCCATGGGGACCCACCTAGCAGCAATGAGAGGGTACTAAAGGGGTCCCTTATGTTTTGGGATGGGGCCCATCCTGGGGGGAAGGTTTGCCCAACCATGGAAACCCCAGTCCTCAAGCAGGTCTAGCCTCCCCAGCAAGTCAGGCTGGTTTCAAGGAGCTGCAGGGCCAGGCGGGCCCCAATCCCCCTGCCTGGCCCCATAGTGGCTCACCAAGGTCCACCCGGACTACTGCCATCCCAAAGTGGGAACGGCAGTGCTGGGGCGAGGAGTGAAGGACAGCTGTGCTCCAGCTGTGATCAGGGGCTGGGCTGGTGATGGGAGGGGCTGGGACCATTGCCTAGGGCCTGCTACTCTGTGCTGGGGAGGCCATGAGGAGATTGAGGCTGACCCATACATATAGAACAGTGCTATCCCCTAAGCTCACAGTGCTGGGAGGGGGCAAAAAGCAGAAATCCCTGCTCCCTCCACTCCTTGCTGTTAGCTGTGATGAGGTTGCTCAGGTCTCAGCCTAGTCGCAATGAGCAAGGGGAGGAGGGGGTCATGCCAGAGCCCCAAGCCCCCAGCCCACACACCGCAGGGCAAGGACACCCCATCGTCCCCCACCCCACATACCTCTCTGTGAGGCACCGTTTGAGGTGCCGTGGATGCAGGGCACCCTCTGGTGGAACTTACTTACAGGTCACTGCTGCCCATCCGTGTTCTCCTGCATGAACCCCCCCCACATGCATGTGCACAGCCCTGGGTGGGCACTTGTGCATACACACCCCCTGCCCTTGCACACGTATTTTGCACACCTGCTCACCCAAGCGAGGATGAGGATCACATCCTGCGCAGCGCTGTGCAGGGCTTTGGCTACCAGCCCAGCTCCAACAACCAGAGATGGAAAAAGCTAAATTTACAGGCAGCTGGAACAGGGGGAACACAATCGAACGCGCACGCAGGCAGACAGGCTCACAACTTTTATTTAAAAGTTCCTCTTTGAGATAATTTGCAGGGCTGTGAGCTGGGGCCTGGCACTAAGATATGGAGAGGATTAAAAAACCCTGTGGTCAAGAAGTGTGGGCTGCATCAGCTGCCTTTGGGTGCTCACCCCCAGCAAACGCTTCAGGACTGGCAAAAATGAAAACAGCAAAACAGCCTGGGCCGACACCCAGAGCTGCTCAGTGTTAATTGACGTGTGCTGCAATCCGCCCTCAGCCCCAGAACATCCCAACATAGGCACGGCTGCGGCTGCAGAACTCTTTGCTCAATTGTAGGAAGGAGGAGGTACAGCTGCTGCCCCATTGCTGTTTCCCAGTGGCCATCCCGGTGTGTGTGACTCTACCTATGGGGCTGTAGCTCTCCTTGCTCCACGGCTCCCCCAAACGACCCCAAAACCCAGCAGGACCTCATGGATCCCACAAGACAGGTGGGATCCCTGCTTGTCCTGCGTCCTGTGATGAGGTGGGGAAAGAATACTCACTTTGGTGCAATGGGGACCATAGCAGAGCCCCATAGCCTGGCCATCCCCATGCAGAGGTCCCAGTGTCGGAGTGTGCTGCGGCTCTGCTGCTTCTCCCTTCCTCTACCTGTTTATTTTTATCCCTGGCACAGGATGGGGATGGCGGAAGCTGTGCCAGAGCTGCAGCTGCCGGCGGGTTTGGGGGCGAGGGCTGGAAGCTGGGTACCACTCGGTCTGCTTTAGGGCAGCGCTCAGGATCTGCTTTGGGGCAGTGAGAGGTGTCCCCATGGCATGGGGTTGGGGACAGCAGCGCCACCCAGCAGGGTTTAATCCCGGAGTCCTGGGATGGGGGGAAGCAGAGGCAGCATCACCCGTAGGGGGCAATCCCAGAATGGGGCTGGGCTGGGGAGTGTCGGGCACTGGTTTTGGGGCAGGGATGGGGCGCGGGGACGGAGCTGGAGGTAGGGGCGGGGGCAGCCGGCACCGCCGTGACTCAGCCGGGGGTGGCAGCCGGGAGGTGTTTGTGTTTAGTTTCTAACGTTACCGTTTCCACAGCACCGGGAAGCGGCCCCGAATCCCGGGGGCCGTGGGGAGCCGGACCGGGGCAGCGGGGCGGGGCGGAGCGGGGAGGGTCACAGCGCTGCTCACGCCGCAACAGCTAAAAATACGTCTGGCTATTGTCGCCGGTAACAAAGCGCCCGGCGTATTTTTAGCGTTATCTCCGCCGTCCTCCGGGGAGCGCTCCGCCCGCAGAGCCGCCCCTGTGCCTCAGTTTCCCTCGTGCGCACCGTCCTCCAACCCGTCCCACCGCCGCCATCCCGCCCCGCACGCGGTCCGCTCTGCTCCAGCCCTGGCAGAGAACGGATGCAATGAGTTGGACGGGTGTCACCGGGTCTCTAAAAGTGACAACATAGGGTGAGGAATGCCGCGTCCCATTGCTGTCCTCTTTTCGTAGCTTTCATCCCTAAGGCCCAGCACCAGGAGGCAGCAGCACGGCCTCGCTCCGTGGGATCTGGCGTCGTTCCTTAGGCTGCAGTGAGTTGGCGCGGTCTCAGCGCAGCAGGGAGGGCCGTGCCAGCCCGTGCAGGCTCTGCCAGCCCCAGCCCCAGCCCCGAAATGCCAGGATAACACTGGATTTGTACAGATTTCCCTGCTGGAATGGAAGGGAGGGAGGGAGGAAGTTTTAACTCTCCTTTTCCCTGCCAGTGTTGTTCAGCTAGGCAGCACAGAAGGGATGGGAGTGGGTCACCCACAGCACAGATGGGGCTGTGACCCCACTGCCACCCCTCCCCAAAAAGTCACCTATTCACCATTGCTCCAGTAGGAAACTTGGACTGTCCTCTGCTCCTCATGTTCCCCCTGTGTCCTCCAGACAGTCTCAGCAAGTCCCTTATGGCACACTTGGTTTCGGGGGGAATGTGCTCCCCCATCCCCTGTTCCGTGCCCCCTCATCACCCGTCCCTGCTCTCAGCTCGGAGCTGTAAGCCCGGAGCACAGCAACCCCCCCTGCACTGATGACTGCGAGGGGCTATTGCAAAAGGTAAGGAAATAAGGAGTGAAACACACCCCGGAGGGACTGGGACACCCAGTTTCCCCATGGACCGGGTCTGAGGGTGTGCCGGGGGGGCAACCTGTACCCCGGGAGGGGACAGCAAGGAACGTCCTGCGGGGGGCAGGAATTTAAGGGCGGGCAGAAAGAGATCCGATAAACCCCGACCTGCGCACAGATGTGCGGGAGTGGTGGGGGTGGAGGGGCTATCGGAGACGGTTCCCGTGGGAGAAAGGATGTGAGGGGGCAGATTTTGCAAAGGAGGGGAGGAGCGGCGGCGCCGGCTCCGGCGGTCCCGACACTGGGCGGCCCCGGCACGGCGGCGGCGGCGGCTCCGGTACCGCTGTGACTTCGGAGCAATGCAGCGGAGGAGGAGGCAGCGGGAGCAGGCAGGCAAGCGGCAGTGGGAGTGCAGCCCCTTCCCAACCTCGGCACCCCCAACCCGCGCTACCGTCACGCAACCGGAGGGGTTTGCTGGTGGGGGAATAAATTCCCAAAGGTTTTTTTTTTTTTCGGGGGGGGGGGAGGCTGGGGAGGAGGGTATGAGGGAGTATGCAATCCCCTGGTGGGATGGGGCCGGATTTAGGGTTTGCGAAGAACAAAAGACTGAGGATGTGGAGGCAGTGGAAAAATACTGGCAGGGCGGTTCTAGGGCTGGGGGGAACCGTGCCCGGAGCATCGCGCTGCGCTGAGGGCTCTGCAGGGCGTAGGGGAGCAGCCGTCCCTATAGGAGGGAGCGAGGGGACTGACCCCCCCCCCAGCCGTTGTACGCAGCTTTGGGAGTACAGCGGGAATACAGGATTTGGGATGCCTGGAGTGCGGCATGGGGTGGGAGTAGAAGAGCGTGTGAGTGAGTGCATGGGCATGAGGGTGCTGTGCGGGGGCTGCGAGGTGGGTTTAGGAGTGCTTGTAATGGGAGTTTAGAAGGGCAGTGGAGGGGCATGGCGGGCAGATGAGCAATGCTGGGGGCTGGTGTTGCTTTCTGCCTGTTCTGAGGGCAGAAGTGCACGGTCCACTCATGGCTCTGCTTGCTGTGCTGTGAATGGGGATGTGGGGGCTCAGGGGGTTGGGCTGCAGGGGCTTGCAGGAGGGCATTCTATTCCCATGCCATCTTCTGCATGACCATTTCCTCGCCAAAGGAAACACTGACGGTGCTGCTCCACCACCCAAAATCTGTGTGGCTGCCGTGCCCCCCGCTGTCCCTCCTGCTGGGACCAGGCAGGTGGGAGCCCTGTATTGAGGCTGGTGCCAGACTACAGCTCCTGGCGTGCCCCATACCCAATGCACCACTGCCACAGAGACCCCAAGGCTTCACCTCAGCTGTCCTTCAGCCTGATTCCAGCAGGGCTGAGGACACAGGGACGCTTTGGCTTTGCCATGAGGCTCCTTTCCAGCCCCAGCTCTGAACATACCAGCCAGGTGCCATCTCATCCCTGAGTCCCTCTCCCTCTTTTTTACCCAAAAATGGGAACTCTGCCACTCCCCACCCTGCTGCGAGTGGGTGGCATCTGGGTGGGAACAATGGAGATCAGGGTGCAGGATAAAGCTGAGCCTATTTTTATCCCACAAAGTAATTACCAGAGCCTTCCAGTCCTTAATCTGCTGAGAGCACCCTGGCACGATTGGGTCCCTCCCTGAGCCTGGCAACAGTGCTCCTGTCACACGTCTCCTGCGTCAGAGCCCTGTAAACTCCCACCCTTGCCATCTCCAGGAACGGGAACGGGGATCTCATTTGGGGCTGGGAGTGGGGTCTCACCTCACACCCCTGGGTGTCCCAGTCCCCTGCACCAAGACTGGGGCTCAGGCTGCGTGAAAACACTAAATTCAGAATATTTTCTCTATAGCCACCCCCAAAAATTTCTACCTGCAGTGCACAGCTTCAACCAGGGTCGCAGGTCCCTCTCCACTGAGCAGGGGCGGCACCAGCTGCCGGTGCCAAGTCCCCACTGGCTCCATTCCCAGCCTCTCCCCATCCCGTCACCCTGCTCTGGCTCGCTGAAGAACCTGTTCCATAGCTGTTGCCACGAGTGGAAATTATGGGCTGTATTTGGAGCAGTGCTTTTCACCCATTGCAGAGGGACTGCTTCACCCGCATATCTGCAGCCAGCTCCAGGGAGGGATGTTTGGTACCCTGTGGGACCCTTTGGGGACCTCACGTCACCATTGTTGGATACCTGGCAGCACCCCTCACTCCATCTATCCCGACACACAGCAGCAAGCACAAAGTAAAGTTATCAGTATGCCACGCTAAACCACTGCTGTCACGAGGCAGGAGCTGATGTGGAACTTGAGGGTGACCCCAGCAATGTCCCTGTCCCTGCCTGGCGGGACGCAGTGGGCTGGGAAGTGTCTGCCGGCACTGATGGCCATAAAAGGTCCTGAAACAGAGAACTCAGGAAGGATCATTTGGGATGTGGGAATGGGGCCTGGAGCTGGAAGGGGCGGTGGCACACAGCGTCTCTTCCCTGCTGCCCATTTGGGATCTGCATCACCTCCCACACACGGCTCAGGGGAACAATGCCAGCCATTCATTGGGGCACCTGGGTGGTGGGAGTGAGGTCGGAGTTCCCCCCGACCCCACAGCCTCACCCCACAGACAATAGCTGCCCTTTGTTGGGGTTTTCTGTGTCCCCTCCCTGCCACCCAGCCGGTGACATTTACCACCTCCATGTTTGCAAGGGGACTCAAAGGTCATAAGATGTGCTGCGGAATCGCAAAGCACAGCAGGCGCCTCTGTGCTCTCCCATCCGTTTGAGGTCTACTGGTGGGGAACGAAGGATGAAGAAAGATGAAATGGGGACCTTTTCCAGTCTGGTGACATTTGACCTTTTTGAGATGAATCCACTGCTGCCCTGGGGATACCTCACAGTGAGTGCAACACCATGGAACGCCAGCCCCTATGGGATATGCCATGACTTCTATCCCTCCAGAAAGGTCCCTGCTTCAAAATCCTGCTCCCTCCCAGACCCCCAGGGCAGTTCCCCCACGAAGTGGGCTCACAGCCCCGTTCTTCCTGGCCACCTCCATGGAGTCCTTGGAAACACAACCCATAATAAACAGGCAGCCTGAGAGCTTAGAGATAAATGGATGCTTTAGGGGAATTTGTAGGGTGTGTGGCGCCATGAGAATGAGCACAGCCGTGCTTGGAGGTGGGTGCCTGCAGCACACCGGGGCAGTTGATCTGGAGCCAGGGTTCTGTGGGGTTCGGATGCTGCTCTGCTCTCTGGCTTCACTGGAGGCTTGGGGTCACCCAGGGAAGGTGACACGGGGCACAGAGCCTGCGGGGTGCGAGGGCACGGGGTGCACTTAGAAATGAGATGCACATTACGTAGGATGCTGAGCACATTACGTGGGATGTAGGGCGCACTCTACGTGGGATAGGGTGCTCGTCTTAGGGACGATGAAGAGTGCAGCCCATCTCCCCCCCCTTCCCCAGTGCTGCGCCCGTTTTCCCACCCACCCCCTGCAGTTGGCTGACGCGGGCTGACGTCCCTGTATTATGCTGATTTATGCGAGTTATCCCTTTCCTCGCCATACGGGGAGGCTCCGGTGCTGGGGGGGTGGTCCAGGGACCCCGCCCGGGGCTGCCGTTGCCTCCCCGCCCTCCCCCACCCCCCGCGGGTTTCCATGAGAACAGGACCGGGATGATGTCAGCGGTTGCTACGCGACAGCGTGAGGTCACTGTCGCCATGGCGACGGGATGGGGGGGGGGGGCCGCCGGGGGCGGGGGGGGCAATAGGGGGCCTCCCGCAGGGACGGGGCAGAGGATTGAGGGAAGAGGGATGGCTGCGGGGAGGGGACGACGACAGGACGGCGGGAGTGCTCCCGAGGGGAACTGCAGGAGCTTCTCGTTAGAACAGGAGAATAAAAAAAGAAAGAAAGAAAGAAAGAAAGAAAGAAAGAAAGAAAGAAAAACAAATAAACAACAACAACAACAAAAAACAGCGCTTTTTTTTTTTTTTTTTTTTTTTTTTTTTTTTTGGCACAGTGTAAGTTATTATTTTTAGAAGTGCTAACGGCCAGGCTGTCCACTCTGGGACATCCTTTGGGCCCTGCGGGCCGGGCTGCGTCAGGAAGGGGAACGTGGGGGGTCTGAGGGTGCTCGGCCCCATCCTCATCAATGGGACATCTGTTTCTCCGTGCCCTCCATTCACTTCGTTCCTGCGGGCAAACCCCAGCCCCTGGTGGATGTGGTGGTACCCAAAGTAACTTAGCGAGAGATGAGCAGGGATGGGGATGGGGGAGCCGGGGCGTGCTCAGGGCTTAGGGCTGCCCAGGTCTCAGCATCCTCCAGGGAAACCGTGCCAAACCTGAGCCCCCCTGTCACATAGATGAGGTCCCCCGAAGTGACGCTGTACCCCACAGAGGTGTTTGGGGTCGGAGCTCAGCCTCTGGGGTATTCCTTAAGGGACCTTTGAGAACAGTGTTCCTTCCACCCCCGTGAAGGGAAGGGATGAGGGCAGCCCCCAGTCGTAGGGCACTTCCAGGAGGGCTGTGGGACAAGGGCGGCAGATGGAGGCGGGCAGACGGAAACCCTACGCGCTGTGACGGGATCTTGGCTCTCTCCTCTCTGAGCAGCTGCTGAGCCGATGGAGCTGCGGGTCTGCTGGGAGAGGGAGGGATGGGGAATGCGGGTGGTTCCCTAATGCGGGACAGCTGTGGGGAGAGGGGAACACGAGCTCTGCTGCCAAAAGTGCTGGGCTGGGAGGTGTGTCCCGGGGGGTGGGGGGGGATGAGCTGCGCGCATCACGGCTGTGTCAGAACCCCTGGACTGCTGCGGAGACCACAAAGAAGCCCCCAACCTCGAGGCCAGCATCCATCCCACCAGACCTCATGCATCTCCTCTCCTGCACCCGTGGGATGGAGAAGCCATCGGTTCAGCTCGTGCTTAGTGGACCATTTGGAGCAGTGCTTGTGTCCCCTTCCCGCCGCCTCGTGTCCCCAAGCTCTGCCAGCTGCACTCGCGTCCCCTCAGCCGCTTCGGAGCGCGCCGGAGCTCCACGCGTGTCCACCAGAGGGAGCCAACGAGCCACGAATCGGCTCGGCCGCCGACCACGGGCGCCAGGCCAGGAGGAGCGTGGAGCTGCCACCCCCCGTACGGCTGTCCCATCGGAACCCCACCTCCAGCTGCCCCATATCCAGGGAGAAACCCCATGAGGCTGCTCCAAATGTGCCTGAGCAGCCCCGGTTCGCATCTCTGGTTATAGGCGTTCTCCAAGTCCAAATTGCTGCCTGGCGTTACAACCGAGCCCAGGGAAGCAGCTCCTCTCCCAGCACCTTTAGGGGCTGCAATTAGCGTCAGCTTATGCAGACACAGAGCAGAACGGGAGGGTTGGGAAGGATGCTCCTGGTGCTCTCCCAGCAGCTCCCATGTGCTCACAGGTTCCCAGGCTCTGAGTGGGGTGGGAATAGCCACCAGATGGGAGCAGGGGGAAAAGCAGAGGAGAAACCTCACCGGTGATGCTGCACTGTGCCACGGGAAAATCCCCCCCATTCGCTGAAGATTTGCTCAGTTATTTACAGCCTGCACTTTTGGCAGCCACATGGGGTGGGATTTGCACCAGTCCTGTGTGAACTGGGAGCTTTATTTTGGCTGAACACAAGTGGGTGGCATCGGGCTGCCGCTCAGGCCTGCTGCCATCAGCCTGGCACAGCCAGGAAGGAAATCCCATCCAAGTACATGGATGTACACATGTCCTCAGCACTCTCCTCTGGAGCTGCTGGCAAGCAAAAGAGCTCAGCCTGGCCCCATCCCAGCACCATCTGTGGGGGAGATCCAGGACTGTAGGAATGGGCAATAGGGCAGGGTGTGGTTGCTGCCCCCATGCTAGAAGAGGAGGTGGCAGGATGGGATGACCAGCTGAATGTGTTTCCTTTGCAGCCAACAGATGCAAGCTGTGCTCCAAGCATCTCCTCCAGCCCATGGGAACTTCATTCCCTCATCTACCAGAAGCCACAGCACTACCGTTCTTGCTGCTGCAGTTTCAGACTGGCAGTGATGCTGTGTACCCAGCCATCACCCTCTTGCATGGAGTAACTTGATGAGGCTGCTGAGGTCTGATTTGACCATGAGATGTAGGATTTGGCTTTCCCTGTGCTACAGGTGGGATGCTCCATTGATTACTCTGCATCCTCTGAGTGTGGAAATCGGGCTAAGAGCTTCTAATCTCTATCCACTTGGACAGAATTACCATCCCTAATCTTCCATCCCTTGGGTGTCCCCAAGGCTCAGCTAACACCTGGATCTGCCTGGGGTCTGCGGTGCCCCATAGTGGATTCCGTGTGGACATACTAACATGCATGGGTTCATTGAGCCTGTTAGCATCCCCTAACATAGAATCATTAAGTTTGGAACAGCCCTTGAAAATCATCAAGTCCAACCATCAGCCCACCCCACCATGCCCACTGACCACGTCCCTCAGTGCCACATCCACACGGTTCATGAACACTTCCAGGGCTCATGACTTCATCACCTCCCTGGGCAGCCTGTGCCAGTGCCCCCACTGTTCTTTCTGAGCAGATGCAGGGCCGGGCTTTGTGGGACCCCATCTCCACCATCTCCACATCCCTGTCCCTCAGCCTGGCCATGTGCTGGAGCAGGGTGCACACAGAGATGCTCTGCAAGGGGTTCCAGGGGCACACACAGATCCCACTGTTCACTCCTCTCCCTCTGGCTTCTGTCCCTACTTGCTGCCGCGCTGTGCTTCATGGTGATGTTGTTGCACTTTATGGCTGGTGGGGCTGATCTTGAGTGAGTCATTATGTGGCAAATGGGATCCAATCACAGTGACATTATTTCCTCGCCCGGTGTTCTTTGCAAATGAGATTTTGCAGAACTCAGAGCATTTTTTTTTTTCTTCCTTCCAGCCAAAGGCCTTTTCCCAGCCCCATTTAAAAGCTCACAAATTGGGTGTGGGATAGAATGAATATTTACCACGGGGCTCACAGGGCAGTGAGCTCATAAACACGCTGGCAATCAATCCTGGCGGAGCAGCCGCACCTGGAGTGCGCCGGTGCATGCAGAGCTGCTGTGAGTGAGGGATGGGGAGAGGCCATCCCTGCTCCCCAGTTCTCATTTCTCTGCTTTGGTGACTCACTCGGGAGAAGGTTTGGAAAGGAATAAATAGAGCCCATAAAGTGTCTTGCTGATGCTTGGGAGGATGCCCTGGGTCTGTGCTCTGTTTCAGTGATCCAGAGGAGGTTGTGCTGGAGCTGAGTGATCCCCAAAATGCTGTGGGTTGGGCAGCACATTCTTGGCTGACGGGATGTTCGCTGGGATCAGAACCAGGACCTCTTTGCCAAGAGCAGATCTAGGGCAGGAGATGGGGTTCCATCCCGGTGCTCTCTGGTGTCATGGGCTTTCTCCCTGGGAGGCCCTTTCCTGCCCATGGCTGAGAGCATCCCCAGGTCCTGATGGAGCCCTGTAAAAGCCCTGCACTCCTGCCAGGTGCAAAGGCACTTGTCTGTGCCGGCCCTGATTAGCAGAATGATGGTTGCCATGGAGCCTCAATTCCTGCTCTGCACCCCAGCAGACCCAGGGGGAGGCACACGTGGAGTAGACGCCAATTGCACTCTTCCCAGAAAGCTGATTGCTTCTATCCTAGCAAACATCTAAATGGGCCTTTCATTCATTTCCTTTCTCCTTTCAGCCCGGTTTGGGGGGAAAAAACGAAATGTCCCCCCTGGGATCTCACAGATGGGCTGGGAGGGGGCTCACGGGGAGACCTGGGGCAGAGCTTGCCGGGTACCAACCTGCATCCCGTAGGATCCCACACCACTTCAGAGCTCACAGTGTCCCCTGGCGGTCACGGGGACAACGCAGGACAGATGCTCCTTAATAACTTTATCAATGACATCGACAGTGTGAAGCCAGCAAGGAGTGAGCCAGGCAGGGTTAATGCAATAAAGTGCCTGATGAGGGGAATGGGATGAAGGGCCATGCCCCATACGCAGCTCCTCCTCTTCTTGGAGCAGTAATGGCAAAGGAGTTGCCACCTTCTGATGATTTCATTTATCAGAAAATTGAAAAGTGGAATGGATTGCTCTGAAGTGCTGTTGGGCCCACGGGGGATTGTAGCAAGAAACAGATGTTGAGGGATAAAAATGGGAAGCAGCGTGCAGTTGTTGGGAGGCATGAAGCCTTCCCGAGAGTCGTGGTGGTGGAGAGGTTTTCAGGAGCTCTCCCTCCTTGAGGCAGCCTCTGTGCCACATGGACCCATCCCAACCTCGGGTGTGGATGGGAAGAACGCAGCCTGGGCATCAGTCAGGAGCAGGGAGAGAAACCTGTGCCTCCAGCAGGCCGGCACTGCCCAGGTGCAGGTGCTGAATACAATGAGTCGTGCTGGGGCTCAGCCTGGGTGCAAGAGGTGGCACAGGGCAGGAGGCGTAAGGTCTGTCCTGGTAACTCTGTCCTGCCTGCTCTTTCCCACCTCCTTCTCCAAGATCCCTGCCTCGCCTGCTCAAACCCAGCTCTGCTGGATTCTCTCTCAGCTCCACCCTCTCCATCTTGTGCACAGCCAGGATGGAAATGAGATGGGATGGACTGAGGAAGGTCCCCAAGATGATAACAATTTTCAAGGTCCCACCTCGAGTGTTGGGTCCCTGGATCCCTACCAACCCCTTGATATCCTCAAGGGGACAAAGGGATGATGCTGGCAGTGGGTGCATGTCTCTAGCTGTGCAGCCAAAATGCCATGGAGCCGCAGCAGAGCAGAGACACTCAACCCCAAGCTTCTGTGGTGGGGGGACAAGGGGAGACCCCTTGGTCCCTGGAAAATCCTGGCAGCCTTCAGCCCTGCCTGCCAACTGGAGGCAGCAATGCATTGTGGAACTGGAGGCAGGAGCAGGGGTTGTGGGGGCTGCTGGAGCCACCCCCAGAGATGACAACCACATGTTCCAATGGAGCCACCGGGGCACGATTTGGGCTTAGAGGTAAGGCTGGGTGCTCAGCTGCTCCTCCAGCTAGAAGTTGGGCTGAAACTGATAGAAAAGAAAAGAAAAGAAAAGAAAAGAAAAGAAAAGAAAAGAAAAGAAAAGAAAAGAAAAGAAAAGAAAAGAAAAGAAAAGAAAAGAAAAGAAAAGAAAAGAAAAGAAAAGAAAAGAAAAGAAAAGAAAAGAAAAGAAAAGAAAAGAAAAGAAAAGAAAAGAAAAGAAAAGAAAAGAAAAGAAAGAAAAGAAAAGAAAAGAAAAGAAAAGAAAAGAAAAGAAAAGAAAAGAAAAGAAAAGAAAAGAAAAGAAAAGAAAAGAAAAGAAAAGAAAAGAAAAGAAAAGAAAAGAAAAGAAAAGAAAAGAAAAGAAAAGAAAAAAGAAAAGGGAGGCGCATGTTTTTGGAGAGAGAGGAGCTGCGGGGGGAGAGGGGCAGCTTGTCACGGTGCACTGGGACATGTGAGCGCAGGGGGTGTGTGGGGGGTGTGCGTGTGCACGTGTCCACATGCCTGCAGAGCGGGGTTGTTACCCTGCAGCCGGTGGGGGCTGATCAGTGCAGAGGACAGGCAGACTGATAGACAGACAGACGGACAAACAGACAGGCTCACAGATAGACAGACAGATGGACGGTCAGGCAGCGGGAGGGATCCGAGCCCGGTGCACGGCGAGAGGTGATGCCGCGATCGCAGCGGCGATGGGCTCCAGCTCGGGCAGCCGGCGACGGGGAGGACCCAGGGGTTGCACATCTGGGAGCCCGGAGACCTCGAGCAGCCGCCGGCTCCTTCTGCGCCCTCCCTGCAGAATTCCGTCCAACTCCGGCCCCCGCGCCCGCTAGTGTCGGCAGAGCAGCGCTGATCGATGCCTCCTTCACTACGCAAATGGCAAATCAGCGCGTTGTGAAGGCTGCTGGTGGGGATGGAGACGGCCGTGCTGCCCTCCCCCGGGACTCTCTCGAGTCAATGGAGTTTATGACTTTAACGTATTTCCTCTCCCCTCCTGAAGAGCATCTCCTCCGCTGTGCCGCTTTGCCGGCGAGGTTCCAGCCCCCGGTCTGGGATCTGGGTTTGGGGACGGGAGGAAGCCCCCCGGGAGCCCCTCGCTGACGGAGGAGAGCAGCAGCTGGCGGAGAGGGGCAGCGGGCTGCCGAGAGCGGAGCTCCAAGTGGAAAGCAGGATTCCTTTCTCCTGCCTCTTAAGGCAGCGACGTCTCCATCCCCTCCTTTGCTCCCTCCCCGTCCAACCCCGTCTGATATAGGGGTACTGGGACCTCATCCTGCATCCGGAGCTTCCCAGCGAGACGTAAGTCCTTCCTGGAGAGGAAGATTAATTTTCCCCTCGGCTATTTTACCTCTCAGCCCCTCTGCATGGGGAGCTGGGGCAATGCACGGCGCAGTCTGGGGTTGGCTTTGGGGCTGTGTCCTGTGGGATAAGAGGAGAGGGGACAGCCCTGCCACGGTGTCCCCACAGGTGGGATGAAGGGGCCACTTTGGGTCAGGGAGCTGCAAGGGCTGTTTGTAAATGGAAAGCGGGGTAAGGGGAGCATGGGGTTCCTATAGGGGGAGCTTTGGAAAATTATGGGTGCTTTCCCAAAGGAAAAGCTTTGGCTGGGGCAGGATGGGGGTGCTGAGCTGTGGTGATTAGCAGTCTTGTAACCCTGATGGGAAGAGAGGATCGGGCTCAGGAGCAGCAGAGGGTTTGGGAGAACACCCCGTGAACTGCCACGTCTCCCGCAGCCATGAATCCTTACATCAACTGCTTCAGCCCTGAGCTCCCCCTGTCCCAGCAAGACTTCCCCATGGAGCCCCCCAGCCCCGACCTCTGCAACAGGACTCACTCTGACGCTTTATTCGACCCCAAAGACGCCAACCTGACGGAGGAGCAGCTGCGACATAAATACTTAGGGCCTCGGAGATCCAACTTCTTCATCCCTGTCTGCGTGATCTACCTGCTGATCTTTGCTGTGGGGGCAGTGGGCAACACACTCACCTGCATCGTCATCCTCCGGCACCGCTTCATGAGGACACCCACGAATTACTACCTGTTCAGTCTGGCTGTGTCTGACCTGCTGGTGCTGCTGCTGGGAATGCCGCTGGAGCTGTATGACATGTGGAGCAATTACCCCTTCCTGCTGGGGGCTGGGGGCTGTTACTTCAAGACGTTGCTCTTTGAGGCCGTCTGCTTTGCTTCCATCCTCAACGTCACCGCCCTGAGCGTGGAGCGCTACATTGCTGTGGTGCACCCACTCAAAGCTAAGTATGTGGTGACCAGGAACCACGCCAAGAGGGTCATCATCACCATCTGGGTGGTGTCAGTCATCTGCTCCATCCCCAACACCAGCATCCATGGGCTGCAACCTCTCTATGTGCCTGGCCGGGGCCGCGTGCCTGATTCAGAGATCTGCACCCTGGTGAAGCCACGCTTGACCTACAATCTCATCATCCAGATCACCACCATCGTCTTCTTCTTCCTGCCCATGGGGACCATCAGCATCCTCTACCTGCTCATCGGCCTGCAGCTCAAGAAAGAGAAGATGCTGGAGGCCCTGGGGGCCAAGTCCAGTGGTGACAATGACTATCACAGAGTCCAGGGACAGAAGAAGGTGAAGAGGAGGCAGGTCACAAAGATGCTGTGTGAGTCTGAGACTGGGGACAGGCAAAGCCAATTGGGGTGTTGGAAGGGTGCTGGGAGGAAAGTGGGGTCTCGGTAATCCTTGGTGTCACGGGGTTTTCTCTAGATATACACACAACACTTGGTCGTCCTGGAGGAAGGTTGTGGGGGCAAAGGCAGAGCTGGTGGCTGTGGTCCAGCGGTGGGGTCTGTTTGTGGTGGCTCACCCAGGAGAGCCCTAGGTAAGAAAAGGAAAGGAACAAGGCTGAGGCAGTGGATCTTTCCCTTCCCTAGCCCAGATTCTTGTGCCCTACAACCTTGGGGTGTTGTGGTTGACTCCAATCCTACTCCATCCCATGGCCATGAGGCTCTGACCTGAGGCTTGACCAAAGTACCCCTCTGTCCCACTACTCTCCCTTCCCTGTCCCTTCCCCCAGCAGCCCCTGACAGCCTCCCCAGCATTGGGGCACCAAGTATGGCGGCAAAAAAGGGCATTGGGATGTTGAGCACCATACCCCACTAACAACAGCCCCTGACTCTGCAGTCGTGCTGGTGGTGGTGTTTGGGATCTGCTGGGCCCCCTTCCACACCGATCGTCTCGTCTGGAGCTTCATCTCCACCTGGACTGGCCCCATGCTCCACATGTTCCAGTACGTCCACATCATTTCAGGCATCTTCTTCTACCTGAGCTCGGCCGCCAACCCCATCCTCTACAACCTGATGTCCACCCGCTTCCGTGAGATGTTCAAGGAGGTGATGTGTCACCCCGGCCAGCACCCGCCAGGCTCATGCAAGCACTCACCCAGCGTCACCCATGCCACCACCCGTAGCACTGAGTGTGAGCCCATGCCCAGTGCCAATGGGCTGCCCCTCTCTGATGCTGAGGAGTACGAGATGGAGGAAATGAAGGAGATGGAGGAGATGGAGGAGATGGAGGAGATGGAGGAGATGGAGGGTGGCCAGGCTGTCACACATGCCACATCCCTCTGCTGAATAGCAAGAGGACATGGAGGAACCAAAACAGCTTCCCCACCATCAGCATTGGCATCACCATCACCACAGCATCCATCTGCAGGATGGAGGGAAGCAATGGGGCCGTGCATCGCCGTGCTGTTCCAGCAGGAGCAGGGCTACTTCTCCAGGTGTGCTGCCAGGCTGCTTCTCTTGGCTGCTCCAGGGATATGGAGACCATCCCTTGCCTCACTATGACCAGGTTGCATTGCATCCTCTGCGCTCATCACTGGGGCCAGAGAAAGCCAGGACATCATGGTGTCACAAGGCCTCCCTCATCCCCACCCTGCATGAGCTGTTCCTCACCAAGAATCACAAATCAGAGCCATTCTTCCTCAATTTGTGCCCTAATTGCATTCCCTGGGACTCAGACCTGTCCCCAGTACCCCGCTATCCTCCCACGTGCTGACAACAGTAACAGGCACCGTCCCTTCATCCCCCTCCTGCATATCCACACATCTTTGTGCAATAAATTTGCCAGGGAAGGTGATGATGGCAGCTCCTGCCCCTAAAGGCACCCCAAAACGTGCCACCATGCCTTGATGGCTCTCGAGGGTCTTTGCTCACTTGAGGTAGGGAAGGTGTGAGAGGGACGCACAATGCATGGGGCCGCCCCTGGAATGGAGATGATCAATCTGTCCCCAGACACGCTGCTGGGAAAATGTCACAAAATGCCACAGCAGGTGGGCAGGCAGGCTGGCTCCCCCCGGCTGGAGGGGCTGATCGATTTGCTGTCTGGGATCAATGCTGCTGCCATCCTGGTGCGCACAGGATCCTCCCATGGGATGGAATATCAGCACTCCAAACTGCCTCCCCATGGCTACCAGAGCAGGCTGAGCTGCTTCTTACACAACTTTCCTAGCCCCAGTTTTCCCCCAGCCAGGACGTGTGCTCATAAAACTCCCTCCTGTGTCCTGCTGACCCAGCCCCAGCTCACAGCCCCTGTCCCATTAGCAAAGTGTTTCCCTTTGGGATCCTGTTGTGCAGATGAATGTGGGGCTGCATTAACCTCTGCCCTTCAGGATCTTCTCAGCTGCTCTCCAGATCACGTCAACATGGCAAAGTGCATCGATCTCCATTTTCTCCCCTCTCTATCTCCTATCGCTCCCACTCCCAGACAGCCATGGGTGGAGGTGACGGATGCCTCCTTGATGGCTGTTATTGCCCCATTATGCCTCACAAGGTCACTTCCCCAGATGGAAACCTCTGGGGAATGGCTTTTTAATTGGCAGTCGATAGCATTCTATTGCGCAGCAACAGCAAGCGGAGTTTCAGGTCTGTCATGCCCCAGCTTGGGGCAGCAGGGAAGTCAGGGGACTAAACACCTTGGCCAAGGGACAGCAGAAGGTGACCTCCCCTGGGGTTATGTCCCCAGCTGTCCCCTGGCACAGCCATGCTCCATGTGTCTCCACCGCCTCTTCTTGGCTGCTCAGTTTGCTCTTTGAGATGCAGGAGGGGAAGATGGTGGTGATTGTCCAGCAGTGTGTATCAGGTGCTGATGCTGGGGCTGTTCAGAGATTTGTTTATGATCACCCCAAAGAGAATCTGAGGGCAAACCTCACTCCTCCAGCCACTGTTTTGGGACAGCACATGGGGACAACCCTGTGGCTCCATGTCACCATCCCTGCTGCAGGCTTGGTCAAGTGCTTGTATGTGTTGCACAGATATGTGGCTGGTGATAAGGTGCTTCTGCAGGATGAATCAGAGGGATTACCCCTGCTGGGGGCTATGCACAGAGGTGATGGCTGGGACAAGCCATGGATGAGTGATGGGGTCAAGGTTTGGGGCTGTGTAGGCACCCCCACATCTCCCACCCATGCCATCAG
The DNA here is from genome assembly GCF_023343835.1 of Lagopus muta. Taxonomy (NCBI): domain Eukaryota; kingdom Metazoa; phylum Chordata; class Aves; order Galliformes; family Phasianidae; genus Lagopus; species Lagopus muta. The sequence continues at coordinate 8,711,307 of NC_064441.1, forward strand.
CCATGGCATGATCAGATGTCCCCTGTGGCAGGATGGACACTGTGCTAGGAGGTCTCCAAAACAGCGCCTGCAATGGGTTTGCTCTGAGCTGGGGGACATTTCTCTCTGTCCCCACAGTTTGGAGCACGTGCCTGGCTCAAGCTCTGCACCGCCATCTTCTCTCCAAATGGTTCATTTCCCAAGAGCTGCTTCTCAAAAGTTGTCATCTGTCCTCTGAGATTTACAGCAGTGCCTTCCCAGCAGCTGATCCCATTGGAACCCGCTGTGGCCAAACCCCACGTGCTCACACCGCGGCACAGCAAATCCCCCTGGCCGTGCAGCACCCCTTGATGGTGCCTCCAATTCAAAGATTTATCACCTTCGCTTGGGGATTAAAAAGAAATCCATCTGTGAGGCTGCCCCAGCCTTGTAAGGCTTTTTGTGCCGGGGTTGTTTGCAACGGCCATGGCTTTTTTTCTTTCCTTGACAGAGCCAAAACTCAGTTTTACAGCAGTTTTCCCAGACAGTTGGAGCTGTGATGGATGGCACTGGGAATGCCAGCAGATTCTTCACCACCCCTCCCCAAAAGCAGAAGGGGGGGGGGGGGGGGGGCTGGTTTTTGCTTGCTTCACATGACTGTGGGTGGGGGAAAGCTCACATGGACAGTGTTTGCAAAGCCCTTGTGGCTGGATCTGGGACCAGGGCTGTGCAAATGGAGATGGAGCATCAGTGTCAGAGATGTGCTCGGATCCCATTCCTCCCAGCAGGGCCGTGGGAAGCACAGAGGGACCTCAGATCCCCTCCCAGCCCTGCAGCTGTGTGCAGGGACAGTTGGCCACCAGCAGCCAAGCATCACTTGCACCTGTTCCTGCTGCAACATGGTAAGGACGATGGAACTGATGTCCCAGCAGCACCTGCTTTGGTTTATGGGGATAGTTTGGTTAAGAAAGGAAAGTGATGCACAATTAGCATGGATGAGAGATGGCATGGTAGCATGTGGGGCAGCCATCTGGGGCCAAGGGGAGTGTTGTCTTCAAGGTGGGGTGGTGATGGTCACCTGGGTGGGGACAAGCGACATGGGTGCTTTGGTCCTCTGTGTATTTCCTGCCTTCCCCTTGGCCAGTGAATGGCAAAGTAGCTCTGTGACAGGTGCGTTGTACCCTCTAAGGCCACATGGTCTTGCCCATGGACCCCTCCAAAAAAGTCCATCACAGTCGCTGACGTTGTTGAAGAGCTCAGGAAGGCCCAGGCAGGATGGAGCACCTTGCACTGTGAAAAGGAAGGCTGTGATGTTCAGACTAGAAAAAGATAAAACTCATCTAATTTTCTATATATTTAGGACAGCCAAGGCACCAAAGCCAAGCAAGAACCCAAGAGCTGGCCCTGCTGCCAGGCAGTTATAGCAGCTTTAATTACAGGGCTTCATTTCTCCTTGTGTTCGCTGCAGCAGCCAGGGAAGTTTCATCTTCTCCTGTTGGGACAATTGAACGCGACACATTGGAGAAAGCTGTCAGAGACACAGAGCAGATTTCTCTCATTATCTTTCCTTTGCTGCCTGACAGCTGCCAGCACAGCCAGAAAAAGCAAAGGGAGAAATGCAAACCCCTTCTTCTGCTCCCCCACTGTCTCAGCTCTGTCCCCATGCACAATGACCCCACCAGCACTTGGCCACACTTAATTTCTCTTGCAGTTTCCCTTCTAGTGTTCAGGTTTCCACTGGTTCCTCCTTATGGAGCACCTGTGAGTGCTTTCAGGATGGTCTGCTCCCACGTGCCATCCTCCTGCAGCTCGTTCATTCCTTCAATACATCCTTCAGAGGGTTATGGCTGAAGCACAAAGCTGCACTAACACCACACCACCCACAGCTCGGGGCTCCTATAACCTCACTGCAGTTTGCTTTTTCACCACTTTTCTGAGGATGAAGCTCATTTCATTCTCAGAAAGGATTTTCTAGAGGAAACAGCATCCTGAGCTCCCCATCCCAGGATGCAGACCACAAAATGTAACTTCCCAAAGCTGAACGTAGCAATAAAATCTGCTAGGATGTCACTTCTTCCACTCAGGATAACTGCTTTTCCAAGGCATGGTGCACCCAGGGAGCCCATTCTCCTGGGTGAGGCAGAAAGTGACAACTGGATATAAATTATATTAACAGGCCTTTTATTGGACAGATGCTCCACGATAAGACTATGGTAAGGGACAGAGAAAGTAATGAAGGCAAACGGTGCAGTGCCGTGGGGAGACAAATCAAATAAGGGTCTGACAGCACGGTCTGCACTTGTTTGCTCGGAGGGAATGGCTCTCAGCTCAGTGAAAATCACTGTCTCTGCATGTCTGGTCCCAAATTTATGTCCCAGTCTGGTTCACTTTTCTCCAGCCATGGGTTTTGAGAGTTCATTCATGAGATGACTATGGGGACATCCCCTGGGGAACACCAGCCAATGCTGGGCTCACAGGGCCAGGTGCCACCAGACCATTTCCAGGCACTGTACTGCTTTCTGCCCCACTGGTTCCTGGCTGTGCACTTTCTCAAAGAGCGATCCTTTGCTTTTTGGGGTCCCTCCTCCTCCACCTAAACAGCGTTTTTGCCACAAACGGAGCTGCTAAACCTGTTTTGGCCACATTACTCCATGCTGATGCTGCAGATGGCTGCAGCCCTGCCTTGGCCCTGAGGCTCCCTCTGAGCTGCGCTGCAGAGCTAACATGGGGCTTTGGTGCACCCTGGGCACCCAGGGATGGCTCCTGCAGCATGTGGAGGTTGGGAGTCTGAGTGATCATATTCCACAAGTGCGTGTGACAGACACAGTGATGCTAGCACTGTCCCCCTGCCCTACCTCTATTCCTCCCTATGGTGTCAGTCTGTCTGCAGGCTGGCAAGAGATTCCCGGGTCCCCCTGAGCATCCAGGGGTACCTCTTCACACCACATACGACTTCATTCATTCACAGTCCCCACCTCTTTTCTTTAGGTTTTCTCCCCCAGGTGAGGGGCTTTTCTCCAGCAGCCCTGAAAGGGCAGAGGGAATACGGGGGTGAGCCTGGAGCCCTGGGGACAGAGCTGGGCTCCAGTAATACCACACCGGGGGTGCAGTGCCAGGGGCTGCCCAGGACCATTTACACCCAATATTTCATGCACTGAAATAAAACCCCACAGAAATATTATCTCCCAATGAACAAATTCAGTGTCATCCATCGTGCGGACGCAGTTTATTTTTCTCCAAGGATAGGAGCACAGTTGGGGTCCTTCAAGGCAAGCATCACGCCAGCAGCTGCTCGCTCTCCTGCTTCAGGACTCACACTAGTGCTGCCGCAGCGCCGCAGAAGAGGGGTCGGTGCCGGAGCGGGGGTTAATATCGGGGCTGAGGGGCACGGGCAGAGCAAGACAGATTCCGACCCCATAATTTTGGAACCCCTGACCCCAGTGCCATAATTTAGGAGCTCCCGAATAAAACAGCAACCCCGTCCTCCCGTCCTCCCCCCCCCCCCCCCCTTCTAGTACCTGAGCAGCCTGGGAGCCAGCTCCCAGCTCCGTCAGGACTGCCGAGCCCTCCCGGTGCCCCCTACGCTCCTCCGCTGCCCCCTGCCCGGCCCCACCACGTGGCCCGCTGCCCGCCACGTGCTCTCCCGCGGTCCCGGACACGCCCGCTCTCCGCTAAGAGCTCCGTCCAATCAGAGCGCAGGCATCGAGCTGCCGCCTTCTTACTGGTCTCCCCACTTCCTCGAGGGCGGGCGTTAAGATCCCAAGTTCTCGTCCCACATCTCGCGAGCTTTCCACTTGCTGTACGCTGTAACGCGCTCTCCCGTTGGTTGATGATAAAGCCACGTCGATTGGCGAATGGGCTCGAGGGGCGGAAGCGGCGATTGGCCGCGCGGCGCGGCGCGAGCGCCGATTGGACGGAGCGGGGGCGGAGTGGGCGGGGCGAAGCCGAGGGCTAGGCAAGCCAGCGGAAGGGCCGTGCGCTCGCTCTTTCGTTTCAGTCCCCGGTCTGCATCGGCAGCGCCGCGCCGCCGCTCCCGGGGCCCGCTCCGTTCCCCGCCGTAACCCCCCCAGGGACGCACACTCCCGCCCCCCGAAGCAGTTCGGCCGCCGCCCCAGCGCCGCCAGGCACCGCCGCCATCATGGTGAAGCTCGCCAAGGTGAGGCCTTCGGGCGGGGCCTTCGGGCGCGGCGGGGCCTCCGGCTCTGAGCCCGCGGGGCCGGGCCCAAGGGGGGACCGGGGCTCGCCGCGCTTCTTCCCGCCGTCGCCAGCGCCGCGCGGCCGTTCCCGACCCTCTCGCCCGTTCTTTTTTCCTTCACAGTGAAAATGGCGGCGAGGGGAGGGGCGCGCGCGCGCGCGGTGGGAAAGGTTTCGAGCGCGCCCCCCTCCCCCTCCCCCGTTCTTCCTCCATGTTGGCGCGCGCGGGGCGGGAGGGGGGTCTGCGTAGGGGGGTCACGGAGCGGGGGGGGGGAAAGGGGGGGGGCGGCCACGTGGTGCAGCGGAGAGCGAACACGTGGGGGTGGGGGAGGAACGGGGACACCACGCGGGGAGCTCCGGGCCGGGCGGGGCGTGTTGGGCCGCCACGTGGTTGCGGTGATTGTCCGCCCCGCGGCGCGCCCGGTGCTTTTAGTTGTACCGCAACGCATTCTCACGGTCTCTTCTCTCCCGCAGACTCCCAAGAACCAAATGAAGCAGAAAAAAATGGCGCCTCCCCCCAAAAAGGTCGAGGAAAGCGAGGAGGAAGAGTCCTCCGATTTAGAGGAAAGCAGTGGGGAAGAGGTGAGCCGTCTGTGAAGCGCGTGCAGCCACGAGCTTCAGAAGTGGCTGAGAATTATGGGGGGATGTGGTGGGGAATCCACGCTGATAAACAGCTTGGGGGGATGTTCGTTGTACCTGAAGGATTAACTGGATTGCATAAGGAGAAAGCAGTGAGGGAAGAACTGGCTGAGCAGCTCAAGCCCTGCTTCCTGGCGTTGGAAGGACTGTGGGGATCTTAAAGCTGGTCTGAGTAGCTAAGAGTGAGTGAATGGTTAATTCATCAGCAGTAACTGATTTATTGCACACCTAATGCACAGGAGTAAAAACTTCAAGGTGTTGGTTCCTGTTGAAGGGAAGGAGGGATTGTTGGGATTGGTTCAGGAGCAGACAATTGCCGGATGTTTTGCTGTTAACCTGTTAAAAGCTGCTTTCAAGCTACAGTAATTCAACAGAATAGGCAAATAAGGTAAAAAGCAAAAATTAGTGTCAGAAAAATAAGTTTTAGATTGTAGTTATTATTAGTGTTTTAACTGAATTAATGGAATAGGCAGAACAGGTGCAGCAGTGGCACAGAAAAAGCAAGAATCTCAATTAATTTGGCGTAAGGAGCTAGTTACATGCTTGCTGCAGCTCCTAAAGTGCCAGCTTCATGAGTTCTGCAGAGTTCTAAATGGCTGTCAAGGCATAATATCACTGAGGGGTCACTTTCATTAGTTTGGTATCCCATCAGGGGCAGCACTAGTCTCACATTCAGTAAATCTCTTTCAGATGATGGTCCCTCCAAAGAAACAACAAAAAGCAGCAGTTACACCAGCCAAGAAGGCTGCTACCCCTGCAAAGAAGGCTGCCACTCCTGCAAAAAAGGCAGTGACGCCAGCCAAGAAGGCTGTGGCGACTCCAGCTAAAAAGGCTGTTGCTCCATCACCCAAAAAGGCTGCTGTCTTAGGCAAAGGAGCGAAAAATGGCAAGAATGCCAAGAAGCAAGAGAGCGAGGAAGAAGATGAAGATGATGAGGAAGATGACGAGGAAGATGAAGATGAAGAGGAGGAGTCTGGTAAGTTACTTTTGGAACTCATTTCTGTCTTTGTGAGTTGACCAAAGTTGGCTTGGTCTTGTAGGTGAAATTGATTACTTGTGAAGTTGACAGTGCAGCAAAATGCAGCATACAGAAGGGCAGGGAGGGAGGAAAGTTGGGGCTTTGGTAAATGTTGGAGAACTTTCCATACTGCAGCTGTGTTACTTGTAGTGTGTGCCACTCCTTTTGAGTTTTCTCGGATGAAGCAAAGGGCCTGGCAGAGTTTGAACACTGAGTGCTATGGATAAAGGCTTATTGTACTGTTGTGGTAGATGAGGAAGAGGAACCAGCAATGCCTGTGAAGCCTGCAGCCAAAAAATCCGCAGCAGCTGTACCAGCCAAAAAGCCTGCAGTTGTGCCAGCAAAGCAGGAATCTGAGGACGAGGAAGATGAAGAGGAGGATGAGGAGGACGAGGAGGATGAAGGTATGTGGTCCATAAAGCATTTAGAGAAACGAAAGGTTTGTAAAATATAGTTGTTAAAGTGTTGGATGCTTTCAGGGAGCTCAGTGGAGGGGTGGGTTAGTGGGAGTGATGCAGTGTGTCTGTGTCCAGTTAGTGCCCAGCTGCCTTTAGCTGGCAACCAGTGTCTGTCAGATATGGCAGGAGTGTTTATTTTTCTACTGTTGGGGAAAATGAAAACCTTAAGGGATGTTAGTGCAGTAAAAGCTGAGATACAGGCAGGACACTGAAACATTACAGAACTCTTCCTGAGAACATATAAGCTTCATGGGGAATACAAAACTGTAGAGCTGGGTGTTTTTTAGACTCAAAAATGGCTTCATCTGGAATGCTCCTGAAATCTCACACTCAACCTGTTGCAGAGTCTGAAGATGAGGCCATGGACACAACACCAGTTCCTGTGAAGAAACCTCCTCCAGCCAAGGCTGCTCCAGCTAAAGCCAAGGCAGAGTCTGAAGATGAGGAAGATGAAGAAGATGAGGATGAAGATGAGGATGAAGATGATGAAGAGGAGGATGAGGAAGAAAGTGAGGATGAAAGTGAGTTTATGTAACATAGTTTTCCATAATAGCCAAAAAAGTGTCTTTAGGACTGCAGAATTGTAATGCTGGCCTTCTGTTTGAGCAGTGAAGATTTTAATAGTCCTGTATTGATAGAGCGCAGGAGAAGCTGTTGTTCTGTTCATGTACTTCTATTTCAGTGTTGTTTCTTGTTCCCTAACCACAGAACCTGTCAAGGAAGCACCTGGAAAAAGGAAAAAAGAAATGGCCAACAAGAGTGCACCAGAGGCCAAGAAAAAGAAAACAGAAAGTAAGTGACGTGGGGTAACAAGTGATGCTCATTTGAGTTGTTGGACTGCTGGGTGAGGTGTGTAGAAATGGTGAAGGGGCTGTGGATGTTCAGTGTTTTCTTTTTCCTCAGCACAAATGATGATCAGAAGGGACTTAATACTGAAATGTGATGTCAGTTTTGAGCAAAACTGATGTGCTAATGCTGTTGGTAATCTAAATTCCAACTCTCTTCCTTTGCCTTACGTTCAAATGTCTCTTCATTCAAAGCACCTGCTTCAGCTTTCTCGCTCTTTGTGAAAAACTTGACCCCCACCAAGGACTATGAAGAACTGAGAACTGCCATCAAAGAATTCTTTGGCAAGAAAAATCTCCAGGTCTCAGAAGTCAGAATTGGTTCTTCCAAGTAAGTTCCTCTGTGGAATTGTGCTGCTTCTTTCTTTGACTTGGCAGCAGTTCATGTGGATGGCTGTGAGCTAATTCCCTTTGGGGTGCTGGAGTGCTTGTTGGATAGCAAATGGAAGCTGGAAGAGGGACTGGAATGCGTGTAGTGCTGATGGTGGTGGTGTACTTCAGGTGTGCACTAATCCCTAAAGGGAGAGCTGCTGTTCTCTGCTGCTACTTATCTGTGCTGGCCTGCCTTTGTTTTTATTGACACTTTAGCTTGACCACAGTCCCCTGTTCTTGCTTTCTGTATGTGTTTGTTATTAGAAATAGATCAGCTTAAACAGTGAAGCTGCTCTTCTTTCAGGCGGTTTGGCTACGTGGATTTCTTATCTGCTGAAGATATGGATAAAGCTCTTCAGCTGAATGGAAAGAAGCTGATGGGTTTGGAAATCAAACTGGAAAAAGCAAAGAGCAAAGAAAGTCTTAAAGAAAATAAGAAAGGTAGGACTCAGTTCTGAGTTATCTGCACGTTGAAGAAAGGTGGGTGGCATTACTAATGGCTGCTGTGCTGCTCTTAAAAGACATTTCCCTGGTCTGATCCCTGTGTCGTAGTTTCTTGAGTGCTAAAATGGCTGTGCAAGTTCTGACTTGCAAATCTGAAACACTGAGCTGGAAGGAAGTAGTGTAAGTACATAGTAAGTGCATGAGGAGGGCATGTGGTCCTGTCCTAAGCTTTAGGAGCTGTATTCAGACTTCAGTGCCTTTAGGGAAACAACATAATGGTAACCTAATTAATTTTTGCTCTTGCTTTTTCTGCTTTCGGGACTACAAATCTGTACTGTTAGGTTTTTTTTTCTGCTGGATTTATTTGGTCTGTCTGCTTGTCGAGAAGGGATATGGAGCAGATGGTGAGAACTTCTCTTTCCTCTTTGCAGAGAGAGATGCTAGAACACTGTTTGTGAAGAATCTGCCCTACCGTGTAACTGAAGAGGAAATGAAAAATGTGTTTGAAAATGCTGTAGAGGTCCGACTAGTACTTAACAAGGAAGGGAGCAGCAAGGGGTATGTAGAGAAACTGTGAAGTGTTTGCTGTTACTGCATTTTGATGTGTTCAGGTATTCAATCCTGAACTTAAGGATTAATTTCCTTGTGGGAATGACTGTCGCTTTCTTTGTTGTAGGATGGCCTATATTGAATTCAAAACAGAAGCTGAGGCAGAAAAAGCACTGGAGGAGAAACAAGGCACGGAGGTTGATGGTCGTGCCATGGTCATTGATTACACTGGTGAGAAGAGCCAACAAGAAAATCAGAAAGGTGTGTTTTCAGATTAATAGTGTGTGTGCAGAGGGCAGGACTTGGCTTGTGTCAGAAGCTTGCTGGGGACAGAATGACTTGAAGCACTGCAGCAAAGCTGTGAGATAATGGGCAGGAGCCTTTTCCCTTCCTTGTGCTCCACATGGCATGCACTGCAGGTTTCTCCTGCATGTTTCTGACAAAAAAGGGCAGTTAGTCCAGGTGACCAGGCATTGGTTCTTGGCTTTGTGCCTCACCTCAAAGTGGGAAAGGGGGTGCAACAGCTGCCATCTCCTTAGGAGGGCACTTTGTGCCCAGAGGTAGAGAGCTCTCCCTCTCTAAGCTTGGACTTGACTCATTGTGTTTCCTTTCTAGGAGGTGGAGAGAGGGAGTCGAAGACACTGATTGTGAACAACCTGTCCTATGCTGCCTCAGAAGAAACTCTGCAGGAACTGTTTAAAAAAGCTACTTCCATCAAGATGCCACAAAACAACCAGGGCAGGCCTAAAGGGTATGTTTATAACTGAGTCCTCAGTTGGCATGGTGAATGCCTTACCTCTGCTGGTGTGCTGTGCCTCCCAAGCTGACTGAAACCTTCCTCTTCAAATAGGTATGCATTTGTAGAATTTCCCACAGCCGAGGATGCTAAAGAGGCATTGAATTCCTGTAACAACACAGAAATTGAAGGCAGAGCAATCAGGCTGGAATTCAGTTCACCATCGTGGCAGAAAGGGAACATGAATGCAAGAGGAGGATTTAACCGTAAGTGTTCCGTGCCTGATTACTTGATCCTGTGGTAGGAGTGTGCAATTCCTGCCAACTTTTGTCTGCTTCAAGAAACAAACAAAAACACAACAGCAAACAACTGTGAAAGACATGAGCGGATGTGCTGGATGTGATGACTGATTATCTGAAATGCTGATGAAACGATTTCTAAAGTCCTCTAGATAGTCAAGTGCTGATCCAGCAGTGTCTGTTACCCTGTTAATGTCTGTACTGATTCACTTGTATCTATGGGAGGATGAAAGTGTGTAGAGAATGAATTTGATGGTACCAAGTGGGTCCATTTGGAGGCACTTGGATGTAAGGTTCTGTTTGCAGTTCAGAGAGTTTTCAAGGTCATCTACCTTTGGGTGCCTCAGCCTCCTTTAAAGGAAAAAGCCCTGGGAGCTGTTGTTGGAGTCGGTAATGCAGGCCGAATGCGGTGTTGAGAAATTAATGGTAGCTTTGCTCAGACTGATCTCTGAATGTTCTTTCCACAGAACAAAGCAAAACATTGTTTGTCAGAGGCCTTTCTGAGGACACAACAGAGGAGACGCTAAGAGAATCGTTTGAAGGCTCTATAAGTGCTCGAATAGTCACAGACAGGGACACGGGCTCTTCTAAAGGGTACGTTAAGCACCACGGGGGTTCCTGCAGGAGAAAAACATCTGTGGTGCAGGGTGTATCTAAGGCTTGTGTAGGTGATTCTTAGGAGACAGTAGATGGTGTGGAACTAGAGGAAGGGGGGCATGTAGCTGTGGTTGGGCAGCCTCACTTCTCAATGAGCTCCTTCCTGCCGACAGATCCGTGGCAGCCTATGGATTCGCACGAGAAGGACATTAACAGCTGGGTAGTGGCACACTCACAACGTGGTTACATCAGTTGTGATTAGCCGCTTACTGGTTTACAAGGAACAGTTCCAGATGCTACTGTTACCTAAGGGATTGCTGTCAAGTGCCAGTAGGTGGTGCTACGGTTCATGGGTTGCGTGTGGTTTGACTGTCTTTCTCTTAATCCACTGCCTAGGTTTGGGTTTGTGGACTTCAGCTCCCCAGAAGATGCCAAAGCAGCTAAAGAGGCTATGGAGGATGGAGAGATAGATGGAAACAAAGTGATCCTTGATTTTGCCAAACCAAAGGGTGAATTTCAGCGTGGTGGTGGATTTGGTGGTGGATTTGGTGGTCGTGGTGGCAGAGGAGGCCGAGGAGGAAGAGGTGGATTTGGAGGCAGAGGTGGTGGCAGAGGTTTTGGAGGTAAGTAACCTTCTTCTAAGGCCCGTAGTCAAAAATCAGCTGAAGCTGTTCTTGGGGTTACAGGGTGCTGCCACCATAGAGTGCTGGATGTGAATTTATTTTCTGTCCTGTACCAGGGAGGGGTTTGGAAAGGTAGTGGTGACTGTAGGGGGAGCCATGCATCTTTGTTTCCTGATACATTCTCTTTTTATAGGCAGAGGAGGAGGTGGCTTCCGAGGAGGCAGAGGAGGAGGTGGAGATCACAAGCCACAAGGGAAGAAGATCAAGTTTGAATAAACTTCCCTTTTCCTTTCCCTTCTCTTGATCTCTGAGACTATCTGAAAGGACTCCAGGGGTTTTTATTCTCCTTTTATCTTGGCGGAGCCTTCGGAGGACATTCCAAGGTGCAAAGGAGTACTGTGAGCCACTTGGAAGAAAGAATTTTCATTTCAAGGAAGAACAGCAAGCTATTTTGACTGCTTGCATATTCAAGTGAACTTTTTAACAGAAATGAGCGCTAGCTGTGGGAATTTACCCTTTGTCTGTGAGTTGTCTTGAATTTATAATGTTTTACCCATGTACAAAAATATTTTTTTTCCTATAAACTTCTGTAGCATTTTTTTGCTGTAAAAATGCAGAATGTTTTATCATTTGTGCTTCAGCACCCTGTCTTGGACAGATTAAAGGACCTAAACTGGTTCGTGTTAATTCTGTGCCACTACAACAGGGCCTGTGACAAAGTCTGGCTGGAGGCTTCCTGCTTTAGGGTCGCTCTGATCAGTGCAGGCAGCATCCTGCTTTGGCTTTGGCCTGCTCTGTCCCCCCTTCCCCTCTACAGGGACTATGCTTTACACAAGGAAGTGTTTCCCTGGACTGCAGCTACTCTTACCCTCTTTCAGAAGGACAGTCAGGCTGTCTGTGTTTTATTTCATCCAAAACTGGTACTGGCCTTCTTTCCTGTTGCCTCCTTGGAGTTGAGGCAGTGTCTTGAAGCACAGTAGGGGAAGTAACTTGCCTGTCACCAGTGTTGGTCTGGACATGGGCCAACTCCTGCACCTCTCTCTTTGGCACAGCCCTGATGTCATGTCTTGCCCAGGGCCTTGGCTGCTGTCCTGCTGCTGTTGGTGGGGCACAATGCTGCCTTTGAGTGATGCAGCGTGCTGGTACAGAAGGCAGGAGGGCAGCTGCTGCTCTTTCAAACACGGGCAGTGTTGCTGACAGCAGGGCGAAGCTGACACAGAGCTGGCACTGTGGCTGCAGCTTTAGGTCCTGCTGAAAGCCGCTCTGGCTCTGACCTGCGGTCCAACCCTGTGCCACTCCAGGCATCTCCCCAGCTCGGCGCTGACCTTCTGCCCTAGTGGAGCAGGGCGAGCGTAGCGCCTGCTGCCTGCCGCTTCCCTTCGCGCATGGCATCCCACGTGAGCGCCGGCCGTACGCAGAAAGTAGCGGCATTTGGCGGCTGGAGCAGCGCCGCAGAGCGTAGAAAACCCCATTTCCGAAGGGCTGCGTGCAGCACCGCTCGCCCCGCTGCCATCAGCCATTTTATTTCGGAGGCTGCGCGCCGGCCCGGCGGCAAATGGTCGGAGCGCGGCGGCGGAGCGGGCAGCAGAGGGCGGCAGCAGAGCGGCACCGGGCTGCGGGCTGCGCCGACGGGAGGGAAAGGATGAGAGGGGATCTCCTCGTAAGGCTTTACTTCTCTCCCCTCCGGCCCAGCTAAGGCTGTGCCCTTCGACCACCGTGGCCCGTGACCGCGTTTTGTTCCCAACCATCCAGGCTGTCCTGGCCAGCAGAAACCTGCTAGCAACGACACGAGGTGAAGGCTTGGTTTTTTTCTTTCTTTGAACCCTTTCTTCTTTTAACCTTTATTTTTCTGAAGCTAAAATATTCACCGAATCTACGCGGTTCCTGTTTCCCTCCAGGTGAAGAGCAGCGCTGACAGATCTCTGCGTGCTGCTCTGTGCCCCCATGGATGGGATGAGCACACAGCTGTACCCCACAGCAATGACAGCCGTCACCTCAGGAAGTGCCCCAGGTGAACCCAGGTGAACAGCAGTGAGCCCTGCACCCAGCGGTGCCCTCGGGCCCTGCAGGTACCCGGGGCTGTGGCTCCTCTGGATGCATCATAAATCAATGTCACCATAAACGGAACATCACCAAACATCATCATTTAGCCCCCAGCGCCGCCACCAATAGCCAAGCCCAGGACACAAATGAGCTCTTTCTCTTTTTTCCCTTCAAATCTGCAGCTCATCCCAGCAGATGAAGGACATCTGCAGAGGAGAAGTGGTGTGGCTTGGCACCACAGTGCCTCCTTTGGCTGCTGTACACCCCTTCTTGTTTGTTTTCTAACCTGAGGAACATACAGACTTGGAGTGAATGAAACAGGCACTTTTCCAAAACACATTAAGAAAAGGAGGGGGAAAAAAAAAAGGCACTGCACAGGGGGACCTTTGAGGTAGTAGAAATTTTTTCCTTTCAATGTCTGGCACCAGAGAAGGAGAGAGAGAGAGAAGAGAGCAAGCACACACATGTGTGCGTTTCGCCGTGCGTGTTCAGGGCTGCGGATGTGGCTGTGTACATCCACAGCATGCAGGGACACGGGGGTGTGCAACCCTGCACTTGGCGATGGCAGGGTGTGCCCACCCTGTGTCCCCCCACATGACACACCACAGAGGAGGCGTTTCAGGTACAGATACAATCCCCTTTGCTTCTGAGCAGTGTTCACGTGCACGTAGACCACTGACCCCCTTGGAGCAGATTTCCTGGGTAGCCAGACCCTAAACATCCAGCACAAATCCCCTCCTGCCTCCCCCAGCCCCACCTGGAGGTGGTACCTATTGCAGGGCACAGACCTCTCTTTCTCTCCCTTCCCTCTTTGTGCTAGGATTTCTCTTTTTTCTCTTTTTTCCCTTTCTTCATTTTCAGCAACCCCCAACCCAGCTGGAGATAGGCGAACCACATTACAGTACAGGAACAACCACCATCACAAGCCTTGCCATGCCACAAGCAGAGGCTCACTGCGTCCCACTTGTTATGTCCCCACTCAGTCCCAGCTCTCCAGAGAGAATGAGCTAAAGGACATTGAGTTTTCTTGAGCACGTCAAGTTACTGTGCACCAAGTCCCACATTTGGATCAAATCTGGAGGCAGCAGTTTATGAACCACTAACATACTCCGGAAAAAACACGGCTCCTTGTTCATCTTGCTGTTCTTGTTCTTCACGATGCCAAAAGTTTTGAAGCCCTCGTGCCCAACGGGCGATACCTTGAGGACCTCCAAGCACATCCCTAGGAAGACGTCGTCAATGGGGTACAGCTCCAGCGTCTCTGAGGCCTTGTGCAGCCTCTTGGCCAACGGTCCGTCCATGACGAAGCCTCCACCACCCGCGTAGGGCGGGTAGATGCTTTTGTTGTAGAGAGCACTGGGGATGTAGTACTTGTTCTCCTTCCTCCGGATCGGCCTGGCATTGTAGAGGACGTCCCCCACAAAGACGTCCTCTCCCTCCTTCTTGTCCTCCAGGAACTCCAGGATGTTGTCGGGACTCACAAACACGTCGTCGTCCCCTTTGAAGATGAAGCGGACGTTGTCGCAGTAGATGTTCAACCACTTCAAGAAGTGGACCTCTTTGAGCGTGAGATTGAAGAAGCTGTCCAGGAAATCCCACTGCAAGATGTCCCCATAGATGTGGTTCTCGTAATCCAGCAGCTTCTGGTAGTTGGCTCTCTCCTCTTCCTTGGAGGCCGTGCCCAATAGGAAGAGCGTCCTGACCTTCTTGCCCCCCACTTCCTTCTGCTTGCCCCACGTCCTCCGGATGGCCTCGCGGCGGTCGTGCTGCGTGATGATGGACTTGACCACGATGAGCAGGTAGACGTCCTCGCTGCACTTCTCGGGGTGGTTGATCAGCATGGGGAAGTAGCGGCAGTGCCGGTAGAGCAGGAACTGCTGGAAGTTGGGCTCCAGCCCTTTGAACCAGTCCAGTTTGCTCAAGTTCTGGTTGGCTGAGCAGTTGGTAGTGGTGATGTCCCATGATTTCACCTGCCTCTCTGTCATGCCTCCGTCCTCTTCCTTGCCTGGAGCTTTTTCCTTTTTGTTTTTCCAGAAGGCGCTGGTGATGGAGAAGGTGTTGTCTCTCTTCTGTGTTTTCAGGGGCTCTGGGGTAGGCAGTTCCTTCTGCTGCTGGCCCTGCAGGAACTGGCTGGGGGCCATTCCCCGCTGCAGCACTGTCACCGTGATCACCAGCAGGAAGGACAGGCAGACTGTTTTGTAGATGGTCTTCCTCCTACAGGGACGAGATAGGAGTAAGGAGAGGAAAACAGCGGTGGGAGGCTCATCTGAAGGAACTGGGGGCCATCATGGGAAGCCACAAACCCTGCAGCCCAAAAGAGACCCAGTGATTGCTGCCGCACCCAATAACCCCCCCAGCTACTGCCCCATGTATACCAAAGCCAGGCAGGTTTGTGCCCCGAGCACCTGGCTGCCCCCCAGCTGGCTCTGCTGCACCAATTTCCTCTGCTCTTGGGTGCCCCAGGGCTGGGGACGGCACTGCATTAGGGATCATCCGAGCAGCCCAACGGTGGTGGAAAAATACCACTAGGCTGCCTAGGAACCTGCAGAAACATCCCTGAGGTTTGCAGCTGGGTGCCCAATACATCCTTAATAAGAACAGAACAAAGAAACAGCAATAGTGGGGCAGGAAAACAGGAGCTGGCCACAGCTGTGAGTATGCACTGCAGGAATGTGCCCAAAGCAAAGGCAGTGTGGGATCCCCGGGCAGCCCTGACCTCACCCGGACCCAGCAGCATAGAGCTGTGATGTCCTTTAGCCCCACTCTGTACCAGGAACACTTGAAAACAGTTACATAGACAACTGCACACATAGGTGAGCACATGACGTACCTACACTTCAGTATATATTGCTTTACCTGGAGCAATTTCTACTACATTTGGGAACCTCCCTGCCCTGAAATACTACAACCTGAAATAGATCATCATCACCACTGTCACACCCCCGTGGGACAGGTGACACTCGCAGGTGGCAATAGGGACTATGAAATGAGGAACCTCAAACTGGGAGCTGGGGACTCCTGGCTCTGGTTTTGCCCTTCAGCACAAGGAACATTTTCAGCCTCATATTTACATGAGAAAAGCATGAATGCTATTGGAGACCGTGAGGGCACGCATGGAAATGAGCAATTACCAGCAAATGGAGAGCTCCCATTTGGTTTTATATGTGGGCACTCACCTGAGACTGATGAGGGAGCAGCCCCAATTCCGCCCCACTGCCTTTAACCTTCTGTGATCCCCACTCAAAGGTTGTTCTCAGAAACCCTTTGCTTCCAATGTGGCAGCAGTTTAATCCCATTTGGACCCCAGGGTCAGAACCTCTCCCCATCACCTGCCCCACAGCACCTGGGTTTCTCTCAGAATAACCCCACTGCGCTGATCCTGGCCTGGGAAAGCAATGGGGACGTGTGGACCCTGAGCCACAACCATGGGCGATTTCCACTCCAAACCCAGCATTTCACAGGGCCAAGGATTAATAACCATACGCTGGGCTTTCCTGACCTCCAGCCCTTCTGCCCTTTGGTTTCCTGAGGTGGGAATCACGTTATGGGGTCAAGACCCCACTCTGCTCTCCCAAGACCCCACACCCACCAATTTGCTGAATGCGATGGTGAGGCAGCATCTGGGGTCCACCATGGCACGGGAATTGCTGTGCCCAGCCCCAGAGCCTCCTCATATCCACACCACATCCCCAGCACCATCATCGAGTCCCTGGGCACCACCAGCCATCCTGGTCGGGCTCTCACTGGCCCCAACCGGCCCCACTGGTGTCGGTGCTGTCGAGGGCACGTTGAGGGCATTGGATACACTCCTGCAATTTTGCCTTTTCTCCCCCAAGGAAAGCTCAAAGCGTCGCTGTGATTTGGCCACAGCGGTGTGCGGAGAGACCGGGAGGTGGGGAGGTCGCCCTATGGGTGGCGATGCTGCGGAGACTCCGAGCGCTCAGGGCTTTTCGTCCTCTCTCCCCGTCGGGGCACATTGCCACTGTTGAGCCGCATGAAAACCCCTTTAAGCACCCGAGGATCGCTCTGTTTGGCTTTTCCCGGCCCCTTAATTAGAGGCGAAGGGGCAGCGGCAGCAGCACAGAGCCCTTCTGTTGGCGCTGCCAACGGCCGAAACACCGCAGTCGGGTGGAGAAACCCCGAAGCCCTCCAAAAAAAAGCAGCTGAACGGATCCCCGACCCGTTGTTCCTCACCCGCCGCCCTCTCAACTCCGTGCTCCCGACTCTCCGTCCCCAACCCGCGATGCCACCGACGCGTCCCCTCGGTGCGACAAGAGCGCAGGGCTGGGGATGCAGAGAGCTGAGCCCCCCGGCTGCGTCCCGGCACGGAGCGACCCTCTGGGACGTGGGGACGTGGGACAGCCGCCACCCTTTCCCTCCCCCCCCCTCTGACACTCACCACTGGAACATGCTGGGAGCGGGACGCGGTCCGTGCGCTCTGCCCTCTTCCTTTTCCTCTTTCCCCGGTTTTGATTTTTTTTTCCTTTTTCCCTTTTCCCTCCCCTCTCAACGAGGTGGAGCCAAGGGGGACGGACCGGCAGGTAGCTTAACTCTTGCCCTGCCCCTCTGCCCACCCCCCGCCGCCGCCTTTCCGTCCCAAGAGCCGGGCTGGGAAACCCGCAGGAAATCTTTTGGTCTATTTCCCCTCCTGCTCCACGGAGACACCTCAACCTCTTCCCAAAGCCCCCATATTCCTCCCGGGGGACCCACGCTGCCCTCTCCTCTCAAACGGCTCCAGAAAACCTCCAGGTCCTGCAGTGTGAGGAGAAAGCAGACCCAACTCGTCCCCCCATCCCCAGACCCGACTCTCTCCCTTCATCCCAGCGTGCAGCTGTCCCACCGCAGCAGCTCCCCGGGCATCCCTGCCCAGCAGCACCTCACACACCGCCCAGCACCACGTGTCCTCCTGCTCCTTCCCTGGCCGTTCCCAGTGCCATAGGACAGTCTGTGCCGTGACCCTGGGGAAGGCTGGGATGTGGGGCACACGGGTATCAGGGAGTCGAACATCCACCCGGTTGGAGTGGGATGCAGTGCTTGGCCTCATGCCTGCCACGTAGGATGAGGATGCCAAGAAGTTCGAGCCCATCTTACTGCAAAGAGGGGCTCATAGCAAAGGGCGGAGCCCACTGGGGACTCACCTTCACCAACAGCCCCAAAAGGATGCCAAAGGCAAAGCCCTGAAGACACAGCGGCCATCTCCTCACATCGCAGCTCTGGGACCACGGTGGGGACAAGGACAGCAGCACCGCACCGGGGGGAGGGCGGGCAGCTGGCAGAGAGCTGGGCAGAGCCCCAGGGGACACTGCAGGACTGCTGATATGGGACAGTGCCGGGGCTCCCCGTGTCCCCGTTGCGCCTCGGGCACCCCTGCAGGATGTGAGATGCCAAGTGCAGGCTGGGGCTGGGCTGGGTGTGCGCCGCTTTGCTGCCAGTAGTAATTAAACACCCAATTAGTGCCAGGCAGGTCTGGTGCTGCTAATGACAGAAACCCGCTGTCCTACGCACTCCCGATGCTTCCAGTTCCTGTTTTCAAGGCTGAATCTCAAAATGAAGGTGCGGTTTTGACACCTGCTTCATCACTGAATGGGGAAGGTTGGGACAAAATGCCACATTTTCAGTTTCCTGATTTATAAGATCATTTCACCCTGCGAAAGGAGGAAGCAAAGCAAACCCAAAGTGTTTTCCTCATTTTTCCCTCCTCCGCACACCTCGCTGCTTCCTGCACTCCCTCACCTCCTGGCCCAGAAAACTGGTTCTACCCGAGCAGCCAGAACCCCTCTGCTGAAAGCAAAACCCAAAGAGGTGAAAAATGGGTGCTGCACATCCTCCCCAACAGTGCCTGGGAGTCACAGAGCCTCTGCAGCTCAGCTCTGTGCTCGGGTTGTGCCCCTCATCCCATGTCAGCAGCACCCAATGTAGCGATCAGAGGGACAGTGGGGGAGGTGTGGTAGGGAGGGGGCAGGATGCTGTGGGGTTGTGAGGCTATAGGGCATCAATCTGGGGCTGTAAGGTGACACTTAGGGCCTATAGGGCATTGCTTTGGATCTGCATGGCATCGTTTCGAGCAAAGGGAAAGGGAAAGGAGCGGGATGATGCCAAAATGTCTCATTTCGATGTTCCCCTGCAAACCACACAGTTTTCAATCCAAGCAGACTTGGATTAAATTAAATTCTCTCCCCTTTCTTTTTTTTTTTTTTTTTTTTTTTTTTTTTTTTTTTTTTGTCCTTTTTTACTTCAAGGCTTGAGCTTCTTTTATAATGCATATGCAATCCCCACAGACCTCCCTGTGGCATGCTGACCCAGCCAGTGCTTTCCCACTGGCGCTTTGGGTTCTGTGTCACTGGGAAAAGCCGACTCACTGCTCCTGCTGCAGGATTTTCAGTTCGGGGGTTTCTTCCTTCTTCATTTTCTGCTTTCTTCCATTTCTGCCAACCAAGAACACACCCAGAAACCCAGCCCATCTCTTCCCAGTGCCCCCACCCATTCTGTGGAACCAGGTTTCCTGCAGGAGGGTGCAAGCTGAGGGAGCCCAAATGAGCCCTGGTCCTTCAATGACCAGAGCGGGGCCTTGGGCTCAGCCTGACGCACAGCAGCCCAGTAACACTTTGGGTCACTGGCAGGGACCAGGGGGGTTTTTCTGCCCCACTGGGCACCCAACCCTGGGATTTGCATGATTTCTTCCCAAAACAGGCGAGAAAAGGAAATTGAACCCCTCACTTCTTCAGGGTCTCTGCACCAGAGCTCACACTGCGTTGCCCCTGCAGTGGCACAGAGCTGGGAGGTGACGTGGCAAGGTCAGGAGCCCCATCTCCCACTGAAGCCCGTCCGTGCTGGAGGTGTGCCCCTGTGACTCTCACTTCTCCCGCTGTAGCAGTGCTGTTGCTTTAAGCCCACAGCTGGATCCAGCTGGGACTGCCACGAGCCCTCTGCAGCCTTTTATGTGTTTTCTAGCTGCTGCTTGGCCGCTGCTCACGGGGAAACCATGGCTGGTGGCGGGGAGAGGGGGGGGAATATTTCCCTCCCTGGGCAGTGGGGTGAGCTGTGGCTGCTGGGAGCAGGCAGCTCCCAATTGCCACGTGGTTATCTACCAGCAGCCGTGGTTCATCCCTGCCAGGGGAGTGCACCGGGAGTGCCTCAGTTTCCCCTCCCAGCAGCCCTGCTGCTTTCAGGCTCCAGCACAGCGCAGAGCCAAGCGGTTTGCTGCAACTTTCCATCAGGTTTTTTAGTGCTCCCGGGCGTCTCCTCCCAAAAACCGTGCTCAGCTGCAGCTCTTTGGAGGGGGCACTGCACTTTGCTGGTCTGGGGGGCTCTCTGCCATTCTGCCATGCCTGAGCCCTGGGTGAGGAGCACAGCGCCGGCACACCCAGCTGCATTCCTGAGGTTTGGTTTCCATGCTGGGATGTGCACCCGACAGTGAAGTCATGCTGTGGGCTGCGGTGGCCACTGAGCTAATGCATCCATGGATCACAACAGGGCTGCAGCCAAAGCCCCAACTCTGCCCAAGGGATGCTCCGGACCTCACCAATCCAACCCCTGTGCCAGGGGTGGGGAATGCACCAACAGCTCACACAGGTCCTTGGCTAAGCTCCATGTAGTGTTTTCAGCCTGCTTCACCCCAGTGTAGGACAGAAATCACAGACCTTGGGGGCACTGCTGTAAGGTGGGAGCCTGGAACAGCACCTGCACAGAGCTTGGGAGAGATGGGGAAGGACAGAGGAATGGAGAGCTTGGTACAAAGGGCAGCATGGCAACTGAGGTGGCAAAGACACATGACAGCAGCCAGTAGTACCAGCAAAGCACATTCCTGCAGGATAGAGCCCCATCAAACAATAAAACCAAGGTGTGGTGGAAGAACGGGGTCTGGAACATCACACACTGGGGTAGCTGGGTGGCTGCCAACCCCTAGTATGTCCTTTCTGCCCAACCCCACGCATGGGGCTGCAGGCAGTTACGTCAGGAGGAAATAGACCTGCAGGACTTTTCAGCAAAGTTCAGTACGAGTTCTGTCAACCGAAGCCCCACAAAGCAGCATATCCTCCTGGGATGCCTTTCCTATTCACACCCAGTTCTAACACTGCTGCAGCACTCTCTTTGCACACCCTCTGTGCCCACAGGGGCCGTGGGGAGCTCAAGCCGAGTGGCCTCTCCTTGCCTCCTGGACACACTTTGGCTCCTGCATGCTCTCACACAGCCAAAACTGCAACAGCACGTGCCACTTCCAGCCCGACATTGCTTTATGAGACTGACCTCGACCTTCAGAGCAGAAAACCCTTCCATCATCCCACTGGGATCTCGCCCAGGACCCGAGCACCCAGCAGCCATTATTCATCAGTTCAATTTTCCAGGTGAAGCGCGGCCCCTCCAGCAGCGAGCTCTCAGCCCTGGCCGCGCTGCCTGCCCTCCACACTCATCATATTCATGTCCTCCTGCAGCAGCACTCCCTGCCCGCTGGCTCCCACCGCCGCTGACTCACCGAGCTCACACACTGAGCCCTTTCAGAGCGCTTGGCCCCAAACACTGCCCCACTCTTCCTGGCCTTGGGGCCGTGCTCCCGCTGAGCCCCCCAGCTCTTCCCAGGCGTGGGGACGGCACCGGGCTTCCATCCAAGAGGAGAACATCAGTGCTGTGCAAAGAGAGCGGCTTTCAGGACTGAGTCCGGGTGCAGGAGGGTGGTGGGAAGGCTTGGCCAGCCCGGTGCCTTTGAGCAACATCCAGAAAAATACTCCAAAGAAAAATAAATAGATGTGTTTGAGAAGGAAAAGGATCCCGAGCTGCTAGCGGGACAATCCCTGGCTCTGCCCTGTTCTCCTAGCAGAAGGGCTCTGAGAGGGATGAGAGCAGCACCTCTGTTCCTGCATTTGGGGGGGCTCAATGAGCTGCCCCTCTGCCTGCAGCCCTGGGGAACCCATGTGCAGAACAGATCTGGGAGTGGGCAGCACCAAGTCCCACTGCTGCACGGGGATGTGTGCCTGTGGCACACACACCCACCCACCCACCCACCCACACACGCAGGTGCTCCCCTGGGGAAGCAGAGCGAGCGATCTCACAATCTCCAAAGGAGGAATTTGGAGAGGAATTTGCTGTCTGAAGGCCTGAGGTGCCTGGGGCCGCCCTGCCCTCGGGTGCTGCTGGGTTTCAAGTGCCTCTTCATCCCCAGTCTCCAACAAAATGGCCATAACAAAGCACTGCTGTGTTTTACAGAGGGTTTGGGAATGGGGGAAGGTGGCACAGCATCCCCCTGGCAGCAGAGAGCCCAACCACACGGAAGCACTCCCACTGCTCCCTACACCTGCGATCAGTAGAGATGCTCCGCTCAGGGACACGTTTCCCAGTCAGGAAATAGAGGCTATTTTTAGCATAAGCTGGAAATCAATGGCTAATACGTGAGGAGGGAGGGGAGAGGCAGAAGAATGCGCGCCTATTTACGGAGGTTTTTCTATGACGCCGGACAGCTCCAACCTGCTCCAACCACTCCCACCTTCCTGCTGCAGAGCCTCACCGGGCACCGTTGTGCAAATGGGGATGGTTGACGTTGGAAACGACCTTCAGCATCACGGCAGGAACCCCGGCAGACGTTGCTTGCGGTAAAACAGGTGCAGCTCTGGGAGCTGCTACTGGGCGTCGCTCTCCACGGGGAGGAATCAAAGTGTGCTTCCAATCTGCACCTCCTTATCAGCGCTTATGGGAACAAAAGGAAATGCTGTGCTGGGTTTGCTGCCACGATCTGTGGCGTGGCTTGTGCTTATGAAGTGGAGGAAAAGTCAGATCCTTGGGTAACAGCCCTTGCATGAGGCTGGGTTATGCACGTGCTGGCTAAGACGTGTTGCAATTTCCTTATGGCTCTGTTGGACGTGGGAGCAAACCTTGCCTGCTTCCCAGCCCCACCGGGAGCCAGGAGCAGCCTCATGCTGAGCTTTGGCATTCCCAGCCCCAGGCAGGTGCAGAACGGCTCAGGGTGGAAAGAGTTAAAAGAAGAGATAAGAGGGAGACACGGCTCCACGCTCTGTGCTGCTCTGTTTGCACTTCAGACAAGTGCCCCACCAGGGCACAGAGGTATTTCTCAATGCTGTGATGTTCGCAGATGGCTGGAAATGGGTGTGGTGAAGTTTCTATTCCCCGCTCTTCCATGGTGACCATGAACAACCCCCAGTGGCATTCCCCACCGGTGCACCAAACTGATAGCATTAATCTCTCCCTGGTTAACAGCCAAACAGAAATCAGAGGTGCACAAGTCAACTCGATCCGAGTTGCTCCGAGAGAATCCGTGCATCAAAACAGCATTAGGTAACAGAGCTGGCTGAAGGCAGCTCCCACACAGACCTGCATTACATGAGCTCGGCTGTCCTTCCCCCCCTGCCCCAGGGCACAGAGCGCTGGTAGCAGCAGCGCGCTTGGGACAGTGCCTGCCCTATGGCAGCTACTGGGAGGCATGGAAGAAAAGCCCTTTTCCTCTCTCTGTAACTGCTCTGTGCTGAGTAACGGGGCACACAGACTCTACCAGCTCCTGTGGTATGCAACAGGAGCAGGTCTGCACCCACACCTCTGTGCCAATCACACCCCCTCCCATCATCTCAACAAGCCCCAACAAGGACACGCTTCCCCAGGAGCTGATTCTCCAGCTGGGACAGGGTATTCCCAGCACAAACCACACTCACAGCCCAGAGGAAGGTCACTGACAGGAACATGTGGGCAGTGCCCGTGCCAAGCAGCAGCACCAAACCTTGTCCCTCAGATAAGGCAGCCTATGATCCATTGCTGTGCTCAAGGCAATGGCGGGCATCGTAAAAAAAGGCACGCTACATCGCCACGCTCTGGCCCCACTGCTCCATCCCCACTGCCCAGGGATGGTGGGTGGATGGAGTGGTGCCTAACGAGGCACAGAGATCTCCTCCCTGGCTGCATGAATATCGATCGCAGACCTGCCCCAAACTGGTCTCTTTACTACACCGTTCTGCATAAAGCACTGGCGTCACAAGTCAGAAGGGAAAGGTAATGAGAGATCGCAATCAGCCCCGGCACAAAAGGAAGGAGATTCCTGCATAATTCCGGCTGGAGATGGAAAACCTCTGCCGGTGGGATCGGGTCTGTGCTGCTGTGCAATGAGTGCCTTTCCTGTGCCACAGAGCACACAGTCCAGCCCTGCAGAATAATTCCCATCATAGGAAGAAGTAATGCCAAAAAAGCCCTAAACAAAACAAAATTTCAAGGGAGGGAAGGAAGTAGGCAGGAAACAACACACATGCTCTCCAGAAAACCAGGCCAGATCTGTATGCAGGCACTGTAGTAGGAGGCAAATTCTTATGAAAAACAATGTTTTAGGCACCTGAATTGGAACAAGCAGCTTTCCATGAGGGGCTGAGCCATCCCCTGCTCCCCACGAGGAGAGTGCTGTGTCCTCACAACTGCTTGGGGGAAGCTGAGCTCTGCTGAAGACAGTTTGTGTTTATCACCGCAGCAAATAATGAACATAATGAGAGTTACAGCATGGATTGCAGAATCATAGCACAGCTTATGTTGGAAGGGACCTTAAGGCCCACATCCCCATCCCCTGCTGTGGGCTGATTGCCTCCAGCAGCTCAGGCTGCCCAGGGGCTATCCAACCTGGCCTTGGGCACCAACAGCGATGGGGCACCCACAGCTGTGGGCAGTGGGAGATCCAGATTTTCCTTTTTCACATTGGATTCCACAGATAGACACATTACTCTCACCAGAAGGTCACCCAGCTGAGGTGTGGCTAAGCTTTGCACTCTGCCCTACACAAACAGGACCTGGAGCCATGAAATTGAGCCGAGCTGATGAGACTCACCCCAAAATCAATCCTCGCTCTGCCGTTTTGGGTTGACCTGGGGTGTGATGCACAGCGCCGGCACTTCATTTGGTGCTCATGGTCCTCCTCCATGCTACCAACACGAACCATGAGCCCAAAGGGCAGCGCGTGAGCAGATGGGAACAATGAAGCCACTTGTTCTCAGGAAGCATTCGACCTCTGCCAACAGCCAACCGGATCCAGATGAGGACCGGGGCAGCCAGAGCAGAACATGGCAGAGCGAAGGCAGAACCGCATCCCTTGGCACCCAGCTGCTATTTCCAGCACTCACAGCTCATCCTCACATTAGCTCCACTTTTTCATCACTGTTCAGAGCAAGAGGACCACGGAGTGAAACCTTGAGTGACAAAGCAGGATTATTCCTTAGGTCTAACATACAAAACAGCTCACACATCTGCAAGAGCAATGCTATTCTTTCAGGCACCCACCCAACTGCCTCATTTATTCTTAAAATTAGCTCTCAGCATCATTAAGAGGAAAGCAAATAAAGTGAAGCAACACTTTAAAGACTTGTAAAATGGAAAAAGAAACTGTCTTTTAAATTAAATACCTTGTGAAGTCATTCCCATCCACAGCGAATAATGGCACTCTCCAAAACTTTGGCCTTAAAATCACACCAGAACAGCACTTCGTGTATTTGAAGATAAGCACAAAGCAAACATTTAATGCTGTCACCCGGATATCTGAGGCTTGTTCACTTTCATTTCTACAAATTAACACCAGCATTGCTTGTAAACATAAGCCAGGAAGGAACCTGCAATAAAAGGACATGTTCCAGAAAGTTACTGGATGTCAGAGGGCCATTCAGTCTGCTGATTGCAGAGTATCAGGTTCTGAAAGAGCAAAGTTTGGACAGTGACCTTGTAGTGAAATCAATGCCTTTCCTTCACATGGCAGCATGCAGCAAGGAGGTGGGAAGCAGCTCTCTTTGAGAGGTCTGATACCAAGCACTGTGCAGACGCCAGGCCAGAAGGGCTGCTGGTCCTGGCCTCTGTTAGCTGTGCGCACATCCCCTGGTGCTCCACAGCCAGGTACAGGCAGGCAGGGCCTGCTCCAGCCACCCCGAGGTCAGGCAGGCTGAGCGAGGTGCACCTCTTTGCTCTCCAGCACTTCCCCTCCTGGGACTTTGTCCAGCACTGAGCCACACTGCAACCAAGTGTGAGGACGGATGTGCTGCCAGGAAGGTCTGGCTCAAAGATGAACTTCAGCGGGGAGGAACAGCAGGAAGGCAGGCAGCTCGCTTGCCATCCCACTGTTACTACTCAAAGACATGCACGAATGCACTGCAATGCTTCTCTTTCCTATGCTGTAACATCCTCCATTTTATAAAGGCCCAAGAACTATGGTTTTAAGTTGAAGCAGGGAAGATTTAGGCTGGATGTCAGGGGAAAGTTCTTTACTATGAGTGGTGAGGTGCTGGAACAGGCTGCCCAGAGAGGTTGTGGATGCCACGTCCCTGGAGGTGTCCAAGGCCAGATTGCATGGGGCCCAGGGCAGATCGGTCTAGTATTAAATGTGAAGGTTGGTGGCCCTGTATGTGCTGGATGCTTGGGAGCTTCATGATCCTTGAGGTCCCTTCCAACCTGGGCTGTTCTGTGAGGCAAAGCACAGTGAGAGGCTCATGCCTGCACTGCAGCACTTTGGAGCAAACAATGCCAGCTCCGCAGCTGCGGGCCAGGCTGCGTGAGGGAGCTGTGCTTTCCATTCAGGTGGAGACAAAGCTGCTGAGGACAGAATTTATCACAAAGAAAACAGCGGAAAGTAAACAAATGCACACCCTGTATATCCATGAAACACCAAACAAACTTATCACAGAGAGGAAAAAGTAATATATCCTTTTAGAAACAATTTTGCTCTGTCAGTGGCAGATGATTTTAAAGTATATAGAATGAACTCTCCATGCAAATGTAATTAGACGCGCAGTTCACATTTGGACAATGCTGTCAGAGGGAATGTTGGCTTTTCGGGTGGTCCTGTGTGGAGCCAGGAGTTCAGCTTGAATATCCTTGTGAGCCTCTTCCAGCTGAGGATACTCTATGATTCAGTGTCTCAATAACACTGAAGATACACAGGACATAAGCAGAAAGCATGCCAGTGTCACACAGCACTTTGGTCACACAAGAAAAAAATCCCAGCTCTATGTCTTGTGCCATTTGTGCACTTATTGCAAGTAACACTGCAGCCAGTTCAGGTACAGTCACACCCCTCTCACTCAAGCAGGCAATCTCCACTGCTCCTGTTAGGAACTCACCAGGCTGCTGCTGGATCTGGCAGCAACCTCTACATGGCATACAGCAACCTTTAAGAGAGAGGTGCAGAATTTGCTGTGTGTGTGACTGACCTGATCATTCTGAGACCTCTCAACCTCTGGCAGCGGTGTCCTGCTAACAAAGGCAAAAATCAACACTTCTTACAGCTTCAAACCCTTCTGACCGGCATCATTTTTGTGAACAGACAGAGAACAGAAGGACACAGTATTTTGTCAGGTTCTCATACTGCTGCTCAGCCCATAATTTATTTCAAAGCTCACACACAGTCCCTCTCAAGTATTTGGCAAATGGAGTTTCTCAAGCATTAGTACAAAAAATTGTCTCCAATGCGAAACTCAGCGCTGCAGTGAGATAAATCTCAGCTCAGCTGCTGGGGCTCTCTATGCACCTACAGATGCAGATGAGCATGCATAGCACTTCAGTGTTAACAGCTGGACAGCTGATATTACATGCTGCAAAAAAATAAAGAAAAGCACAGAGGAAAAAGCAAAGCTGCCCACTATGCAAATCCACTACATGAGTTTTTATGGCTGCCTTGTATTGCAGCCCCTATTGGTTCCCCAAAAGGCATTTTTCCATTACTTGCTTTATCAACTTGGAGAGGAGGTGGGTCAATCTAAGCACAGATCAGAGCTTTTCTGTGATTTATCTACCTCAGAGACCTGCAGGATAGGGGTGATTAGCTGCCTACAATCACTTTATGTCCTATGCAGCTGGGTTTTACACCCGTACTCTGCCTGCTTTATGTGAGCCCTGTGGACTTACTGAGTTTCACATCAATACGATCAGATTTCAGACTGCAGGATGTCTTTTTCTTCAAGAGATCCTAACTCCAATCTGAAGTCTGTTATTGAAGGGGTGAGAGGAACTCGTGCGTTGGATGCCTTTCTGTCAGACAGTGAGACAGCATCGCTGGTCTCATGGCAATCACATCAAGAGAGGAAATGGCCTTGGCTATTCAGTTGCCACCACGTACCAAGAGGAACAATTCGAGGTCTCATCACAGAGAAGCTTTCATCTGGACACGATTGCTGACTTTACAACTCTTTGCTCTCAAGGTGGAGGTAATTGCCATTATTGGAGTTGCTTGACCTCTTGGGCTGAGTTCATCTTATGTGTTTCTCACGGTGGAACTCCAACACAAAAGCTTTAACTTCTCCCTTCTTGTACCTACCTAAAAGCATTTGCTTTTAATATCAATTTACAACACACGTGCTTTCTTCTGTGCTTTACAGCTTCAGTGGCAACCAAGTACCAAGGCAAAGTACATTTGAATAGGAGTAATTACTACAGATAAACCTGCTGATCAGACCCCCAGAGGTGAGGTGAGCAGCTGGACAGCAGCACACAGTTTTACAACTGTCACACATTGATGAAATACTTTCCAGCCTTTGATGTTCAAATGCAGACCTCACTCCACACACAGCTGCTCCAGGCAGTAGTTCTACACAGGCAGGTATGCTTTCTCTCCTAGTGCTGATCCCTGGAACTCAGACATTCCCAAACTCATTGACGAAAGCATAATTAAAAAGACAACAGAACAAGTTACAAGCAAGCAATGCCTAAACAAGACGGCTTGTTGGCCAGATCCTGTGCTGAGCCCTATCCATCGTTTTCAAAGGCCATTTACTGTGACACAGAAAGCAGAGAGGAAGAGACTTTCCTGGAGGTAGCAATGTCTCTTTAAACTATCAGAGATGCTGGGACTATATCCATCTACTGTATCAGCTGTGGGCAGCTGATGAGACCTCGAATTGTAACAAGGCCTTTGTCTTAGCCAGCTTGAGAGACGACAGCAGATGCAGCCCATCAGATAATCCCTGAATCACCGTGCAAGGCGTGCGCCGTGCAGTGATAATAACCTCTTCTCAGTAGGTCGCCAGTAAAGCTCATTACAGGAAGCTGGCTCTGTCCTTCAGCAATGTGACAGGTGATTCTCGAGGAAAGGAACTGTTCTCACTTCCTGTAGGACTGGATGCCTGCAGGAAAATAAAGAGAGAGAGCTTGTCAACTGAGCAAGATTTATCAAAGGGCAAAAGCTGCCTGAGGGGAACTACAGTGACACAGCCACCAGAGAGAACATACACAAAGGCACCTTAACCACTTAAAAAATGCAGAAAGTGTTTATGGCAACAACTTGTCTGGGATACTGAAAGAATGCCTGGAGCAGCAGGAAGCCACCCACCAGTATGCAGTCACATGCTCCTTCCTTTAGCACAGATTTTTGTTCCACTCCAGTTCCACCATGCCCTGGGCACAGCTTGGTACAATGCACACATCCTTTCTCTTTGGCTTGCCCTTAAGAGGTGTTTGGAACAGAAGCAGAGTAAGGCACAAGGCAGATTAAATCACTCAGCCATGTGCACACAGAGCACATAAAGCGCAACTGAAAAACTCCAGATTTGGAGATTCATTCTGTGTTCCAGCCACACTGCTACCTCTGCACCAGCTAGGAAGAGGAGCCAGAGAAAGCTCCAGCATGGCTGGTGGCCTCTGGAGGAGCTTCATTTTGCTGCAAGGTGTAGCTTTGGCCCTCTGCTAACAGCAGGCTCCATCTCAGGCAGGATCCTGGCCCCAGGGCTGGAGCTGCACTGAGTACCTGTGCTTCATCTGCATTCCTCAGGCATTCCAAACACCCTTCACACTCCAGTCCAGTTAGTTCAGTTTGTGTAAAAGCCACTTATTTCCAGTAAAAACACCTACAACAAACATCAAAAGAAAGCTAAAACTGCATCTCTAAAGTAAGTAATCACATCGAGTGAGTGCAATCAGAAACTCATATTTTTCTCATTGCGCCCTGAGCTTGTTCTTCTGCAGAATTCCAAAGAAATCCAAGAAGTAAAGACAGTCTTCCAGAGAGACACATTATATACATGGAACTCTGATTAAAGCTCCTCTAACACAACTTCAAAATCAGCTGCAGTATACACTGTGCCCTGGGAAAGGAACTTACTCCATATCCCTACAAAAGCAGCACATACATTTCACATCTTTCATAGGACACAGGCATCATGAAGTGAAAAGCTCCAAAAAATAAACTAGAATAAGGATTTGGGCAAGTTTTGGTGTGCACACCCATTCTGTGCTTTCCCCTTATTCAGTAAAGCTTTTCCTCTTCAATGGACTACTGACTCTGGAAATGAAACAGGAACTGAAGTGAACAGACTGCTGGTCACTTGCTCCACGTGTAGTCAGTACTTCTATCACAGGAAATGGAGAGCATTGATGTCAGGGGTAAAACACAGGGCATACTCAGCAAAAGTAAAGCTGAACGAGCTGGCAGTATTACCTAAGCACGGGACTATTCAAGCAAGTACTCAACATGTCAAAACCACTCTCAGCCACCAGGGACACTTCCCTTCCATTGCCCCACCTGTACTCCCTGAAAGAAAGGTGCCCTCCCTGCACATTTAAACTGTTTAAAAGAGCAATGAGTGAGCAGCACAGAAGACATAGGAAGTTATTTCCTTCTCTTTGATGATTTTCTATGTTATTTCAGTTCTTTATGTTCCATTTTCCTTACCTGGAATGAGAAGTTAACAATAAGCACGCACCTCATTTCTTGGGCAGGTGCAGGAAGCATTCAGAGCTGCCTCACTTTCCTGAAATGCTTAAAGGTAACAGTTTCAGCTAAGAGTGGAGCTGCTGTTACCTTGTGATCATTACTAAATCACCACACCTTTGGAATAGGAACATACAGCACATGGCTCCTTCCAATTTTAATTGCTGCTGGCCTCAAGGGCGTCTTATTTGCACTCCAAAGAAAAGGCTTGTACTTGTCACTCAAGAATGCACCTTCCCATTGGGAATGCACCATCGCCTTTCCCTCCACCCCAGAACCCACAGCTTACACACCCCCTTCATCTCCACACACAATCGCATGAGTATCTGAGACCAGCATTCCTACTTCACTGGGCTGAGGTTGGCAGGCCTGAAGCATGCTTCCTTCTCTCCCCTCCAACCTCAGGTCACCACCCTCCTCTCTTCTGAGCCCACTGCAATCTAGCACTGCTTGCATTATTCAGGAAACGACTCATCCAGACGGTTCTTAAATGCGAGTCTCCTGCAGAAGGATGACTGCCACAAGCAGCACGCCATGCCTGGCTGCCTGCTAACATCTGGTCTGCATTCAGTGGCAGTGTAGACACACCCAGGGACCCAAATTCAAGAACGTTAGACAAGTTATACAGCAGAGCGAACAAGTGTCTAAAGAAAAAGAGACAGTAATGACATCCAGAGAATGTCTAATACGAGACTTTGGAGAAATTGGGCCACTTTTCTCCACCCAGAGACAGGAAAAAGTGTGTCTCTGTTCACATGATAGTCTGGAAAGAGGAGCAGTGTTCAGCAAGATATAATTTCATGGTTGTGCATCCTGCAGATGACAAGTACAATGTCATATACTCCTGGCACACTCGCAGCACACGACTTCATTCCTGGAGAGCTCCTGCAGAACTCCCTCCTTTCCCACCCAAAGTGCTGACAAGCAGAATGATGACTGTTTCCACTTACTCTGTCTGCTCCTTGTGGATGATCCCGAGGAGCTGGGACGGCTCGTTTGTTGGGGTCCAGACTGGGAGAACTGGGGGGCAATGGTTGGGATCTTTCCCTTTCTGGGGCTGGCACTGTGCATTTCAGGAGTGCGAGGGATCTTAGGTTTGCTGGTAAAGGCTGAAGAAAACTCACTGTAGGACACGGAAAAGGGTTAGCGATGCATGGAGAGAAACATATGCACAGGAAGCCTGCAATCAAGTGAAACCAAGTGACCAAATTCAGGGAGACAATCAAATGGAGAGGAACATGACAGCACTGGTACTGCTGCAGGGCACGCACCCACCACAGCCTCCAGCTCCATGGATGTGCCTCTTCTATTCAAACTTGGCTCTTTAGACAACACCATTGAACCTGCTAAGCTAGGTCCCTCACAAACAAGTAACAGACATTGTTTGTTTTGTCCACATTGTTTGCTATCATCTTTATCTTACACAGACTCATTCAGAGGTGCAAACCGTATATAGGGATGCTACAGCATAGGAATGCATCCTTGTAGGCCACAACACCAACAGACGCAAATCCTTGCTGGCTCCCAGCTGTGACAAGATTCATACATCTCCCAAAAGTCTTTATCAAAAGCACAAAAAGCTACAATAGCTTCCATAAAATATATTCCCTAAACACACAGCTACCTCGCTCACACTGAGAACACTGCTGTGATTTCATATTCTGCACATGCTGCAAGAATACCAGTCTTTAGGATTTAGTCCATAACTACATGAGGACACACTGTCCTTTCCTGTCCTTAGCATAAATATATTTTTTCTGGTATACAAACAGTGAAGGCTACTAGGAAATATAGGTTTGTAACATAATTTTGAATCTATATTCATGCTGGTTCTGGTAAGGCAATTTTCTCCTAAGGGGAGAAAAGATTAAAGTGAAATAACAGCTTCATGAAGAAGCACATTGTATTAAAAGGAAATAAAAGCAGAGTCAAAGTAGGAGATCCATAAAAGTGCCATCGAAAGGAAGGTGATTAAATTTTATTTGGAAAGTCGCAGTGTTATTAGCTCCATCAAAAGAACCTTTGTGAGCATCAGAGAGGCTGATTAGGGGATTTTCAAGACATTTAATCCCTCCGCGCCTCCTGGGAATGCTGCTGAGTCAACCATCGCCCCTGCTTCACCTTGCAGGGAGATTTGGCAGCCAGCGCTTCTTTATACTTGATGCAACATTAATTGTCCATATTTTGCATTCCTGTGTGCTAACTATTAGGGACAGACACCAACTGGTCTCCTCAGAACCACCTCTGCAGCCCTCCACCTTCCTCTGAGCATGACAAGTATCAAACTTGCACCATTTCAAAAGAGGAGGTGGCAGATGGCAGCAAAGCCAGCAAAACAAAGCCAGAATCCAGAGATGGGTTAAACTTACCCTGAGCTCTGAATCACATCTTTAAATGTCTCTCCCCATCAAACAGTTTCATTGTTACGGCTTGTTTGCAGTTTTATCCACTCGGGCTCAAGTGCTGTGTTTCAATACAGTTGTGGTATCTTATGTGGACTAAGGTGTGTTAACACAGATGAAAAAGCAAGACCCAACAGCCTCAGCAGTATTTGAGCCATAAATAAGATTCTTCATTACTTGCAAATACCTTTATCAAAGAGAAGGAATGCAAAATGGTATTGTATGATGGCTCACGTTATTTGCAAACTGCCTGAAAAGGATTATATGAAATAACTCACTAGTAAACACTGTAAAGGTCAAAGAACATTCTGCTGGTATTCTGACAGGATGTACATACAGCACACCTCAAGTCTCCCTGTGCCCAGGTGTCACTGAGCTACTTCATCTTCTACTACATCAATGCACAAAGACCAACAGAAACAGGTTGTTCAGTTTTTAATGGTATTTTACCTATCTGGCACCCTTCAGGATTTGAGAATCCTTTAGGATTTGAGAAAAAAAGCAGCAAAATCCGCTGTGGGATAATGATCTGTGATATTTGGTGAAGAATTGTGACAAAGTATGGCAATCTGAGAGCAAGTGCTCTAACACAAAAAAATAAAGCAGAACCCTAAATTTGCACTGATGAGAATGAAAACTCTCTGGAAAAATGGAAATGGTTGTCTACTCGAGTACACAACAGACTGACATTGAGATCTAAATAAGCCAAGAGGTGTGACAAGACTTGACATATAAATGGAACATATCAGCTGCTCTCTCCAAGAGAAGCACACTCAGACTTTTGGCCAATTTTACCAGACTGAAAGAAAGGGGAGAGTGGAGTAGACCCTCCAGAGCTTAATCTCTTTATGATGATGCTGGCCCTAGTCACGATAAAAAATAAGGGATTTTTTTAAGCAAGCCTCCACCATAAACTCAAGTCTATTACAAATGCATGCCCTGTTAGCTAAGAAGCACAACACAACTGTATTGTTACATGGACTCATAGAACCATAAAAAGGTTTAAGCTGAAAGGGACATTCAAGATCACCTACTTCTAACTCCCCCCCCTGCTATAAGCAGGGACACCTCCCTCTAGATCAGGTTGCTCAAAGCCCAGTGGATCAAAATGCAGCAGAGAACAGTGCAGAAGCAGCTGCCGGTCTGGCTTGCATCAGTTGCAACCATTTGTTCCTACAAAAACACAATAACTGTGATGGACAAGCCACTAGTAGGGCATCTCAGACTGATTTACTGCAAATGCAGCTTTGCAGATCTCTCTGCAGTTAAATCCTCAATTAATGCTGCTCAAGGAAGAGGAGAAATTCTCAGCATCTCCACGAGTCAGTCTTCCTTTTTCATACAGAACTTTTCGGATGGTCTCAGTATTTCTGTAGTAAGGAGGCTCCTCTGACAGTAGACATGTGACCAAAGCAAAGATTATTAATTCACTCTGTTTTGCAAACACGTGAAAGTATGCTTCCAAGGAGGAAAGAAGGAAAGGAAGAACAAAAAGGCAGGTCTAGCTATTGCAACACCAACATATCAACAAAAGACCCCGACACAGAAAACCCTATGTTCTGCTTGGACTGTGAATGGCTGCATTCCCACATTTGTAACTTGAGGCTGCTTTCGTAAATCCCAATTACTGTATGCATGGGGAGGGAGCATGAGATGAAGAGATATCACCTCCTTCTGCAGTGCTGCATCCGTTCAGTTAGAAATGTATTACTGAGATTTAGACACACTTATATTCAGAAATATTCAAGATTATTGAGGACATATCTTTTTAACAATGGATAATGACTGCAGGGAAGCACAGCCACACACTGAGGGCAAGATACTCCCTATTTATCTTGCTCTTGCAAGCTGAAGCCTGAGAAATAGCCTCCCACCATCTGCCAAAGCACAAAGCAAGCAATTTGGTCACAACATCCTCATGGTCTGTCTGTATCTGTAGTAAGTGCTTAGCTACTGTTGTACTGAGAGGCAACACTGAAGTAAAACCAGTAATGCTGGGATAGTATGACAACTAAGCACTCCAACTGCTCAACAGCGATAATTTGTTGACAGTATATTATTTCTCAGATCTCACCATGGAAGTAGCACAATTGGAATATATTTATGTGTATATATATAAAAAAGAATCTGTACACCACATAGAAACAAAGCTCTAAGCAAATAATGCAGTTCCCAGGAGTGCTGGAGCTTTAACTGACATGGGTAATTAAGCCCTTCTGAAAAATCTGACCCATGAAGAGTCACTAAAACCTTTAATGCATCTCCACCCATTCTGTGTTTTACTTTTGGAATGTATTTGCTATTAACATTTCTATACTCTCACTGTTTAAAACTTGGCCCAATCAAATTAGCTTTAGGAAAAAGCTGTTAACGTCTGAAGGACACATGCAGGTCCTGAAAAACTTTGGTCAATCTTGGTCCAACTCCTAATGAATTCCTACTTCTCATCCAGGATATAACATCACCGTCCTCCATACGACAAAAGCTGCAGAGAGGGCTCAATATACGAACAGGAGAAGGAGAGCAAGATCTCTCTTCACAGAAATTGTTTCAAGACAAAGTTGAAACCCTCTACGGGGAGAGCATGTAATACTGACTTCCTTGCTCTTCCCACATAGGAAACAAACCATCAAGGACTGCAGTCAGCAATGCCAGCTTCTCAGCATGTTTAAACACAGCATATCCACTTAAATGCTTAATCTCTCTTCTGTACATTAATTCCTGCCCTCTTCTCATAGCTACACCTCTTTCTTTACTATTCCAATGATTTTTCATGGGGTACAGTAGAGTCATTTAAGGAAGCAATCAGGAAGTTTTACTTGCAGAAAACCAGGCTGTGCATACATGTGATGTTCATTAGTAACATCTTGCTTGAGGTTTCTCCCATTCTGGACCAGATGCTTAGAAATTGAATGGCTGCCTCTGGCACTGCTAAGGGTATTTTGTTTGGCAAGCACTACCACAGCTGTCTCAGACCAGACTACATCATACATCAAATGACTTCACAGATTGTCTTCGCAGCAGCATGGAATTAGCTGGTAAATCCCCTCAGACTCCTCTCACACTCTTAGATATCTATCTGGATAAATCATACCTATGAGAGTGCCCATTCACTTTGTCTTGGGTGAAGTCAGTAGACTGGGAAGACAAGATATCACCAGCTTCAACGCTTCGGTCCATCCTATGGCCTGATGAGAATATTTTAGATGGCTTCATTTCAATTGCTGTTTCAAAAGGAAACACAATTCAGTGAGGAATTCTTAACAGTTTGCTAGAAACACAATCAAGTAGCTATGTGAAAGAAAGGCAGAGACAGAAGCAAGCTACCGAGTTACTGTAGCAGAGCACTCTGCTGCTCATCAGCTGAGCCAAGCTAACTGCATGTGTGCATACTTCTGGCCCCTTACAACTGCAAAGTAAAACACGCTTGGATCATTTTCAAAGTAGCTCCACTTTGCATTTGTGATGGCCTAGGAACACGCAGACCACCAATTAACATGCATCAGTTAATATCTGATGCCTTATTAAAGCCACAGGAATGCAACCACCTGCACCGGTCTGTCCATATCCACAGCAACAGCTGCCACAGCAGGCAAAAAAAATAAGAAGTGTTCAGGACACCTCTGTCAGAATTAAGCTCTATTACATTTGCTCAATAAATCTCACCTTCTGCCTTGTGCTAATGTGAAACAGGACAGTCAGCTTGCTGAGAGACACAAGAGTATCAAGATGTGCAAGTCCAATATGAGGGCAGGAAAATCCCTAGCTCCATTTCTCTGCATTCCTCCCATGCCTGCGACAGATTGCCCTCCTGTTTATTTGCTCACATGCTGATAGGGATAGAGTTCGGGCCCCTTTCAGACAAGAACTTGGCTGCCTAGTGCATATTCTGTCTGGGATTCACTGTGAGTGTAATAAGATGACCGAGGTTCATCTTCAGTCCACAAGTTTTCTGCTTGTAGGAGGCAAAAAAAAAGGTCAGAATTACTATTATAGACACATTTCCAAACTGATCACATGGGAAGATGGTCCTAGACAGAATCAGAAAAATGAGAAGGCAACACAAGAACAGGTGACTAGATCCAGGTGCAGAGGACACAGAAAACAGGAGAGGTTTCTTGATGTTAAGTTTTGCTTCCTTGAGACATGACCTTGTTGATATCAACTGTTCACATAAAGCTTTTCTTTTTTACTCTTGGTCTTTCATTATTCATTTCATGACTGGAACTCATAAAACTGTGAAAACCAAAGCATTTGTGTGATGCTGAAAAACACATACTCTGAAATGAGTAGCTTCCTGACACTCAAGAGGTCATTAAATTGCTTATTCTATTTAACTATTGCTATTTAACAGCAACAACATTTGACCGGCACTGTGAGAGCCTTTATAAGCAGTACAATCTAGTTATCTTACTAGTATCCATCTGCACACAGTTTTGACTGAAAATAGTTAGCAAACGTTTTCAGAGCATACAAAAAAGGTTAGAAAATATGAGGACATTACAGTTGGCAGCATTTTCTTCATCATGAAAGCATTAAATCCATTCTGTCCTTCAAAAATTAGCATTTGCTTTGCTGACTTGCTCAGATTCCCTTTGTAAGCCACCCCACAAATCTCTGCAAGCAATCCGCCAGACAGCATCAGCAGCACAGATAAGGAGACAGAGGTCAGCGAATGCATTTCACTGGCAAGATATGAACAAGATGTGGTTCAGAAGGCACGCTGGCTCCTGGTGGCTGCATAATGCCTTGGAAATAGCATCCAAAGGAGAGCTGAATCTACAACACGCTTTAAAACAGCAACTAGCAGCACATTTTATACCTGCTTTGCTTAATTTTCGTTACAAAGCATATGTACAACTTGATTTCTTTTCCTTCTGACTTCCCTGTAGAGCAGGCTTAGCTACACTCAGCATGCTACTGCATATAGCAAGGCTCAAGGACAGCAGCTCTCACTCCTGCACAACAGCAAGAACTCAAGTGCCCAGCTCAAGCAGGAGCTTCATCTGCTTCTATCATGGCCTTTCAGCATGTTATATTTATCAGCTCTAGGCATTATGCAAATGGATTCCTGTCTGCAAGACCTTGGTTACTTTTCTCAGAATCCTTTTCATTTCCTCTAGGAAATTCAAAAAACAAGAAGGGAGAGAAAAAAGCTATGTTATTTCTTGACTGCTTCAAAGCATATTTTTCAGGAAAGTAAAAGCAGGCTTTTGTCTGAGCTTATTGGTAATTCTGTACTAGACGTGCTGCAACATCCTTTATTTAAGTTTGCAGAACATTTTGCCTTAAAACTCTAATTGGAAACGACAATGAATCCCTGCAAACAGGTTGGAACAGTTACATCAAAAGTAGCACGACTCTGTGGATATTAGATCAGAAGTATTTCAGAAGCCTACAACCTCTTAAACTCCATCACGTTTCTGAGCTCTCACGTCCAGATGAGCGTGCACTGATTTCAGTGCAAGTTGCAAGGACAGAATCTTTAGCAGCATCACCCACAAAGCAGCTACACAGCACAGAGCTTCCCATCCTCCACAAGCTTTTATGGTTGCAGTTGCAAAATGAAGTAGATAACTGCAGCTGCCTTGACTTTTATACAGGGGTCTGGCCAATGGAGCCTGCAGGTGCCAGCACACAGTAATTCATTTAGATCTAAACAAGGCTGTATTTGATCAAGTAAGTGGCTTTGCCTGTTGGGAAGTGCACTGTATCTGGGCTGCGGCTCTTTCCCTAGGCAGAGAACGTCATGGAGTGAAAAAAAATCCACTTAGCATGTCGGAAGCCCTGGGTATGATCCCTGACCCTTCCACAGGAAGGGAGATGGAGCGAGGCAATGGAGACTATTAGTGTCTGCTGGGCGCACATCACTTTCTGCAGCTGTTCATTCAGCTGGAGCTGAATGTGGTCCCAGGATCACGCAGGCTGCCCCAAACAGAGGGCATGCTCCAAGGCTACACTGAAAATAATGATTCAAAAATCTACAGAACACGTTGGGTCCCAAATGCTTGCCCCAGTCAAGACAGACACCAACAACTTCCTTACATGAAGAGGAAGCGCAGAGGTCAGCAATGCCAGAGCTGCTCCCGGCACAGACAGGAGGAGAACCGCTCAGCAGAGACTGGGAATT
The DNA here is from genome assembly GCF_023343835.1 of Lagopus muta. NCBI lineage: Eukaryota > Metazoa > Chordata > Aves > Galliformes > Phasianidae > Lagopus > Lagopus muta. The sequence continues at coordinate 8,750,273 of NC_064441.1, forward strand.
TTCATCTCTATCGTGACAAGAAATGGAATCGTTTTCTGGCCTGGAGGAGAAAGGAAAAGGCAGGCCGGTGAATATTTGCAGTCACCTGAGCAGAAGTTTGATTTTCTTCAAATTGCCTGTAATAGAAGAAATTAAAATCTGTATTTTTCATACAGCAAACTAGTGCCAAGGCCATAATTTAACTGCACAACTGTAGCTTCCCCAGACCAGCTGATGTTGGACGTATTTGGAAGGAACATTTTTTCCTACAGCAATGAAGAGCCAAGGAAAGGAAACTGTACCTCCTTACAGTCTGAAGACCCAAAATACCAGCATGACACTTAAAGAAAAATACTACAGCAGTGGGCCTGTGAGGTCTCTAGTTCTCAGCTTTTTCATGCATTTAAGTTTTGCTCCTGATTATGACAAGGATTTCACTCTATAGAGAGCAATACACAGCACTCATTTAAAGGAGGTAGGATGTAGAACCGTAGATTTCCCAAGTTAGGTGGGTCAATGAGAAATCTAAGCAGCTGAAGATGAGAAAAGGAAAGAGATGGCTTGTTACTAAGCAATAAAACCCAGGAGAAGGGAGAAGGGTGTGCAAACCATGAAAAAAAAAAACGGGCAGACGCAGAAAGTTTCCCTGTCCAATAGCAGGTTAAGGCAATTAAGCTACATTTCTAGTTAGAAAGGGAACATTCCAAGGAGTCAGTTAGTGATTTCTCAGCTAAACCAGTTTCTAAGGAAACAGCTAGCAGAATATTAAGTAGCTCAGTCCCCCTCCAGTGATCTCAGCAGTGAGGCTTTGGAGAGAAGGGAAAGGAAAAAAAGCAGCCTTGCAGTATTTCCTGGCTCCCCATAAAGCAAGAGCTTGTCCGTACAGGGATCCCATGACAATTCATCTGAAATAACCAGAGACTTGTCTGTGCTGGGAAGTCAGAGAAAAAACAGCATGGAATATCAGCTCCATGTGCAGTAGCTCCTCTGTATTGATTTTCTGTGTGAATACTCCTATTCAGCACCAGAAATCCCCCCTCTTCTTTTTTGACTCCTGAACCAACAACTCAGAGATGCATTATAGCATCTCCATTAACAGCATTCTCTTTCATCGTGTTTTAAAGATGGAATACGTTGCATCAAGTCTTGAAAATTTTTTCTGCAAACATCTCAGGTAATTCAAATTGCCCCGGGTTGCTCCTAAGTAAATATGCTACACAAGAAAGTAGGAAGTGACACTTCTCATATTATTTCATCTGATGGGAATGTGAGCCATCTGAACCATTTAAAATATGAAATACATCCACTTCAGATATTGCTTTCAAATTAAAGCAGATAAGATTTCACTACTTGCATTGTCTTGCTCTTCCAAGGCTTCCTATTGGAGAATTTCTCTTTCTAGTGAGTCAATTCTTATTAGAAAGGCATAAAGCCACCAAAGTGCATCAATTACTGAACAAAATCTAGTTCAAGCGTGCTCATTCGCTGCCTTTTTCTTGCACACAGATGTGTAAAAAGGTGGCTTTATTCTGCATCTAGCAGTGACCTGAAGCTGCATTACAGAGGCTGGGGAGGTGTTCAGAAGGAGGTTCATGCTTTGATAAAACAACAACACTGGCATCACTTGGGTAATCCCAGGATTCTGTTAAGCAAACACGTTACCCAGGTAGATGGTGCAAAAAGAGGCATTTGATCATTTGATCAATTTGATCATAGAGAACATTCCTGACACATTAATTGTAATGCATTACATCGCACCAGGAAAATAAAAACTATTTCCCCTGATTTGACCTGTTTTTTCCCTTTGGAAAGTCACTTCATCTTCACGTGCTACTTTTCCTTTCCACTTCTAAAGCAGGAATGTAAAGCTCGAGACACTCCAGTAGTAATTAAGACTTACTCTTGAAAAATACTTTCTAATACTTTCTAAATATACAAAATGCTAAGCAGGGCTACCTTAACAGCTGGTGCTGTTGAGTATGAGCAGTATGAGTCCAGATCTTCTAGTCCACTATGGGAAAAACACCATGCAGGGGAAGTGAGACTCTGAACACAGACCCTACGATGATGTGGCACTGTGTATTTAATCATGCATTAGCCAGTTCAGACTTCTAAGGCATGCAGTTGTTTTGCACGACTGCAGAAAAAAAGATTATCTAATCTCTATGCTACTAATACAAGTTTGTATAAATGAGATGGTGTTTTCTTCACACACACTCTCTTAATATACAGGAAGAGGGAGAGGGCTTGCAAAAGCTCTGGACATTGAAATGGTGCAAAAGCTGATGACCGTGAGAAATGATGCGAACTCCAAATTGGCATCCAGGTTACAGCAGGCAGAAGTAGGCTCCATGCTCAAACAGAGGTCATTCTTTCCAGGCTAGCAGTCAGAAAAAATAAAAATGAAAACTCAAGACTGCGCAGGACAAATTCTGCTCTGCAAAAGCCAAAGCTTTTCCTTCTGCCTTAGAAGTGTGTGTTTCATTCACCTTCCCTAATTTTTTTTTTAGATGTTTCCTGACCTTTTTTCATCCCCAGATCTCATATGCTTTACTTGTCCATACTGAGACTATAGTGACATAAATCAATATAATCCCACATGAATTGCACTGCTGCCAAAAACAAAACCCCACAAAAACATAACAGTTGAAAAGAAGTGTTTCTGGTGAATCAGGAGGGTTCCAAGTCAGTTCACTTGCTTGTTCAAATGCCACTGCAAAATAGTGGTGCAAATGGACACTGGCAGGATAAAGTTGGAATCACTCCCCATCCACAACAGTAAGCTCAGGTCAGATTCAGCTATACACATACAACCACTGCCTACATCAGTCCTCTGTTGTCTGAATAGACCTTCCACCTTAAAATGTGGAAGAAATGTATTTTAAAAACTTGAAAATACGAACATGGAAGCAGAAAGCAGCAGAGGAATGACATGGGACAGTCTTCAGAATACCGAGCTGATAGAATCCCAAGCCAATCCCAAGTTTTACACGCCCCATACAAGCTACAAACAGAACACACTGCAAGAAAAAGAAAGGATTATGAACACAAGGAATATAATGCAACTTCAAATCAAACCAATCAGTAAACATTTGTTCAACTTGTTAAATTATGTGACGTCAGCCAACGGATGTTTCTCTGCCTGCCTGCAGCATTCTCCATTCTGTTTTGAAGTGATCTTTAAAGAATGACAACGGCAGTGCACTTTCAAGTATGGAGATTTTATTTATCTGGAAGTAGGAAGCATTTGTTTGTTTTTTAAGATGCTTTTAAAAAAAATTCAACTTTGCCTCGTGTTTCAACTTACGTTGGGTATAAATTTCTGTGATAACCTGGTGTCACAGGTCTCTGGAGAGGTTCATCTATACTCTGATGGACACCAGAAAACAGCTTCCTCTTGGTCTTTGGAGTATGAGTCATTATCTGAGACAAAGGTAACAAAGAAATGGAAAAACAAAGAGAAGACAGTGGGAATAAAGGTAAGTGGAGCCACTGAAGACATTCTATAGAAATACTACATTGGAAGATCAGTTGTGATTCAGTGCCACAACGTACAACTCCTAGTGATCACTACAGGCTGTTCCATGACATCTTATCTCAGGTCATCTCCATCACCACCACAACCAGACTGTGGACTCTGAGATCCAGAAGGCAGACACACTTAAACTTGTTGCAGCATAATAAATGACATTCAGGCCAACTTCAAGCTTTTTTACTTAATGGCTTTTTGATGCTTGAGGTAAGACATACAATACTCGATCTGACATAAAGCCTGAATAATTAATCTTCAGACCAGCAATATTCCAGCATTAACTTGCTCAGCACTTGTCTTTGTGTGTCACAATCACTGAACTAGCACTAGAACCCCAAGGCTGCCTTCAGTTTCTTATTAAGCTGCAGCCTGACCACCTCATGAAGGGGCAACTGCTGTTCTCAAACTTATGCTACTTCTGATCTACAGCTAAGAAAAAGAGTGAAAGGTGTGGACTGCTATGCAGGTACAACCTATCCTTTAAAATAACAAATTGAAGACAGAATGATCTTAGAGGGCAATGAAAGTGCTGAAATTAAACACTTAATCCAGCTAGTTCACTTGTTAAGGATCGTGGAAAGCAGTACTTACTCCCAGGTATTCAGTTGTCAACAGCTTCTCTCCTGTAAGCTCTCCCAGTTGGGGCTGTAAAACCTCATCTTTGTCCAGGTCAGCCTCCATGATGTCATGGTCCTCCTGCAACAGCAATACGCAGGTTATCTGAGCACAGGTTCAGAGGAAGTTTTCATTTCAAATTTACTTCTCACTTCAGTAGTCACTTAGATGATATGTACTTTCCAGATAAATGACTGTCAGTACTGCACATGTGAATTGGAACGTACAGCTAATTTCTACCAAAAAGGCAGACATCCAGATACAAGCTCAACTGAGCTTTTAATATAATCAGAAACTAGAGAATCTTGAGAGAAGAAAGATCAACACCTTCCTCCAAAAATTATTCAGCAGAAAGCACAGTTTGCACTTCAAAGTTGTCATCCTTCAAATTTCCAGCCTCAGATAATTATTCCTTGACCTAAGAAGGGCTCAAGAAAATCTCAGTACTTAGCACTGTTGCAGGACACCCTATGCTAGTCTGAAGAGATGCAATGCTCCATCCCTAACAAGCAGCTGCTATGAAGTTTGTAGCTGTAGTTTTTACAGATCTACCCATACAACCAACTTAGTTATGCAGTACAGACTGAAAAATGTAACCTAATGCTGTTTCTCAGCCACATTGGAGGCTTCCCTTCCCCCCCACCCCCCACTATAATTATTTTCCATATACAAATTAAAGTTTTTCGTAAGCACTACTGAGATACTGGATTGTTAAGATAAGGTTGTACAGGACCTCAGGGAAACGTTCCATCTGCCTTCCTCTCCCAATGAAAGATATGCTACAATCAGCTTGGAAGTTGGTAGGTGTGGGAAATAAGCCAGATCATGAAAAAAACACAGATAAACACCTGTAAACTGTCCAACAACCATCTGTATCAAACAAAACAGAAAGACTGCACGTATACTGTGCTTAGACAAAAAAAGAGTTACAAAGATGGGCTTTAGAAATAGTTTGCTGGGAGGTTTGTTTTTTGTTTTTACACAGTATGACAATGCAGCATCAACAGCAAATTGTTTTCTTCAAGAATATTTGACAGAACTCTTGCTCATTATGCAGAGAAGACAGACCATCACCCCCATCTTTCATCGAGCTTTTTCCTGCATGCTGTATGTAACTTTGCTTCGCTGATCAGCTCGGTGTCCCCAGGTCCCACCTCACCCACTGTGCTGGGTGACACGTTTTGTCACCTGGAGAACTCTGAGTTCTGGTTCCTGGGAAGGATCTCCCTGCCAATCTTGCTCCCTGATGTTATATAACACACCAGGTAACTGAGCCTGAACATGCTCCTCCTCTGGCTCCCTGCTTGGAAGAAAAGCTTTGACAGATGTACCATGCCTCCATTGCTGCTAAAGCACAACTGGTGCCCTGTTCACTGCTGCAGCACACACTGGAAGCAAAGCCCTTTATCATAATCATAGAATTGTTAAGGTTGGAGACAACCTCTAAGATCATCGAGTCCAAACATCAAATAACACCATGGAATCAATCCCACAAGTACTGTGATGAGATTCAAGTTGTAGAGCAAATATCCAAGTGTTTAGGGAAAGTTTTGTGTTAATTATTTTTCACTAAATAACAATAATGTTAATAAGCACATGATGAAAAAAAATTAATACTCTTTATTTAAAAAAAAAAAAAAGCAGTCCAATTTCAGTTGCATATCAATGGGTTCTTTGCTTTTTTGTTTTGTATTTTTGGGGAGGTGGTGGCAGTGATGAAAAGGGCTGGCTAGATTTTCTTTTCCCCCACCATTTTCCTATCAGACCTTCTGTAGCTATGAATGGTCATGTCTCTCAGCTGCATCTCTAACGAATGATTTATGGGGCCTGGAGAAACCAGTTATTACCACAAGATCTGTTCAAAGCCAAAAGAACTGAACAACTCTAAATTAGACACAGGCAAAAGTGAGACAAACAAAAACAGCAACACAAGAAACCAGGAAAGGTAATAGCAACAGCATGGAGACACTTTGCATGCTCTTGGAAACAATAAAAGAGAAGGTAAAAATCAGATAAAAGACTCACTTTGTTGTTTCTTAAGTTTTGAGGGAGTGAAAATTGGTGCTGAGCAAATCAGCAACGTACCAGCAGGTCATCTGAATGCATGTCATAAATTGTCAATACATATGGCCATATACCGACACACGTCTGCAGTAGTTTTTAAGCATTACATCAAGACAAGACTTCTGCCAAAGCCTTCCAAAACTTTCTGCTGTCAGATCACAATACCAGATGCTATCACAGGGCCCCTAAGAACAACAACTCTCAGCATTTCCAAAATACAAAAGGGCCTCAAGCATTGAGGCAGTGAGACAACAAATCTTCCTTTGCTTCGTTAAGAACACAACAGCATTATGAGTTTCATACATCCTTTTGCTGTCACACTGTTTGCAGACTGTGTTTTCTGTGTATAGAGACTAACAAAGCAGGCCTACATGTAACAGAACAGAATTACAGCTCCCAGCAGCAATAAGGATTGTAAACTCGCCACAATCAACGTTACATTGGTGGCAGTTGTAGAACTGCCTAAATCTGAGTTCTTTGAACATAATAGCAAAGCTAATGCAAAACCGAAATCAGGCACTTTGTTTCAAAAGCCTATTGTTATTTTTTGAGTAAAACAAGGAGTGACCGAGGCCTGCTGTAATCACATGATGGTGGTAAGAACACATCTCAAATTGATTTGACCTAGAGCCTTGGCTGGGACGGTGAACAGCAACTTGTCCAGGGGACACAACTGAATAGGAGAAATCTTTTCATTCCCAAGAGCAGCAGAAAAATCAGTCAGTGAAAACATGCAACACTACCATACAATCCAAAGCCACTGCTTTCACGAAGGGCCTCCTTATCTCTATGCTTTCACAACAGTAACCTTCAAATACGTGTACCAGCATTCAAGGGAAAATATCACAACCTTGGATCCTTGCAAAACACCGAAGACACTCAGAGCCTTGGAATGTCAGTTGAAAGATGCTAAGCAGGGTAATGAACGAAAGGAAGTTCTAATATGAATTCCTAGAATGACCACCTGCACATCAAGCACCGGTTATGAGTTGGAGGAATGGGAAGAACAGGTTAGTGAAAAACTCACTTCAGAGCAGCAGGAGGTGAAACAATGACAACAATCTGATTAGAAAAAGCAGAGTACAGCTTACCGAACCCATTCTGGAGAAGAGAGAGAACTGACTAAACTAAAATCTCCACATAGCCCTAAACCTAGAAGTGCCACATAGCTCCAAAATCAGGGGAAGGCATCACAACAAAAAAGCTAAACGATGCAGAAAATAATAACAAAAGGAAAAAAAAGATTACAAGGCTTTCCTGGACATCGGTGGATCCAGCAAAGCGCTACGCTCAGTGCTGGCTGTGAGCACACCACACCTTTTACAACATATTTACATTTTTCTCTGTTTTCACAATGTAACGGGTTCAAAGTACGTTTGAAAAATGCTCAACAACCTGCAGCAGCAGGGCAATTTTTGAAGTGTAACAGGGTTGTTGCTGTTTGTTAGCATTTATGTGCAACAAGCTAGCAAATGCTGACACAACAGACTTGCTGAATTCCGCAGGACTTAAACTCTTAGTCCGTCCAGCCCAAAAACTCACTCTTTGTCTGTAAACTCAGTTTCCAGTAAAAATGCTCCCCACTGATATTTATAATACAAGACTGTCTAGTAGAGATCACTAGCTCTCAATGTCATTGACTTCCTTGGTGTGAATACATGTAGTTCAAACAGTATTCCAAGGTTCTCATGAAAGACTTCTTGAGAAGTGCCATATAGTAGACTTCATTCCCATACAGCTCCCAGTGTAGCTGCCCATGCAGCACTTTTTCAAGTCCTCCTTCCCATGCACTTACAGCGATGTAGCAATCATAGATAATGCAGCCTGACCTCCTTGCTATGGGATCATGAAATAACCAAACATGCTTCCAAACCTGGGATCCTGTTACTCTGTGCAGTCAGCTTCTTTAAAAAGTGCTGAAGTAAAATCATCAGTATAAAAAGTGTTTAACATAGACTTGGAAATATACAGCCAAGCAGTTTTCTCTATTGTATCACTTCTGATACTTCCTATCTTCATTTTTTCCCCTCTCTTTATGGCACTTCTTTGCAGATGTGGAATTATGGTTTTCCCTCACAACATGCAACTTACTGCACGTATCTCAAAATTTATGAGTGCCAAAAGAAGTTGCCACACATTAAATAGATGAGGATACCTTAAAAAAAGTTTATTAATTTTCTTGTTTATTGTATTCGGGAGATTAAACAGGACTTCAACAAAACAAAAAAAAACCTCAATGGAATAAACAAGATCTGGCTTACCGATAAGAATTCTTTCTGTCTAGAGGATGAAGGATTTCTCTAAAAGGTTTCAGAGGGCCTTCATGACTTACCTCCTCGTCCTCTTCTTCCTCTTCATCATCAGACACAATATTGTCATTTAGTGGCTCTTCTGGTAAGAAGAAAAATGAAACTGTGTAAGAGCACACATCCAGCTTGACAGAATCGCTAATTCTCGTCTCTCTTTTGGAGCAATATGATTCAGCTTGCTTCTCATACAGATGTGCCATTTTTTTTCAGGACATCTATTGGAATTGTTTGCCCCTGTAAAGCATGCTAGAAATCAATTTTTATCCAGGAAAAAAATGCAGAAATAGAAACACTCTGGAATGGTACTTTTCTCACAGATCTCACCACAGTGCCCCAGCATATTTTCTGGTGAGATGTGTGAATCAAAGTGTTCACTTGCAAAGTTCTCAATTTTCCAACTAGCTTTTAGTGAAAGGTTCCATTTCTCTTTACAAACACCTCATTACTGCACTGTTTACAAATAAAAATACAGACTTGTGTAGAATTACTTACTGTAACTTTTGTGCAATACAGAGGAACACAGAACAAAAAAACCAACGTAAAAGCAAATCAACAGCAACAAACAAAAAACCATCAATGACATTGTTAAATGCCAACGATTATGTGGACAAACAGACTTCTTAGTAAAAAGCACCCAGGCTTATCCTGCAAATCATTATACTCAACTTTCACTCACCAATCTATCTGACATGCCCTTTATAAAAATGCCATTCTCACAGGTAGGAGAGGAGTGATTGTGTAACTTTGGTGAACAAATATTGCACAGTAGCAACATGGTGCTTAAATATTCTATTTGTTCCTTTGCAGAGGAACCAAAGATATGCTGTCTTTTTCTAGAAGAAAGCAGTCAGACTTGTTCCACTTTCACTGTACAGAAAAACTTCATCAGAATTCATCTCTTTTTCATTATTTGCTTTCTCCTTCCTCTGCCTCCCTTTTGGACACAGGCAACAGAAAACAAAACAAACGTTCCACCTTCTCACACTTTGTATTACCACAGCCCCTATGACTCCTGCAACCAGCCAACATGCTCTCCAAAATGGAGGGTCTCAGCCCCCTGCTCAGAGCCACTTTGGAATGCAGAGCTCCACTCCTCTACAAAGTGAGGGACAGGCAGGGACACAGTTACTAAACTCCACTTTACAAATTGTATCACCTGCATATTTTCAGCTCACACGTGTCTCCAGAGGTCTCTAGGAGGCCACTGGTATGAAAGAAAACAGCCAAGGTCATTTTGTTTACAGTCCCCAAACTCCAGGATTGAGACCTACGCAGCCTATTATTCCTTCTTTATATTCTTAACACAAAAGTCAGTTTTAAAACATATCAAATCCTGACATCCACTATTCACCCTCTCTCAGACCATCACATTATTGTCACTCTGTGGGAGTTTCAATGCCAAATAAAAACATGAGCCTACTTATGGCTTTGTGAAGATTTACAGCTCAGATAGCTGCATTTGTTCGTCTGACCTGAATAGAGCTGCTTGATAATAAATTCAATCTGTCGGATCATCTCTGCATTTCCTTCCTTGAGAAAGCAGCGTAGAATTTCTTCCATTCCCTGGATGGAGTGGAAAACACTGTAAGATTAGTATTTCACATGACCACAGTGACAGATCCGTCAGCTAAAATGTCATGGTTTTGATGGGAAAAACACAGGCAATGTGAAACAAACCACTGTGCTCTGCCCTAAGCACTCCTTTTTGTCCATACACTTCCAAAAGAAAAGAAATGCACTGTCTGGACTGCTTCTAGATTTAAATGTGGAAGTATTCATGATGAAGAGCCATTTTTAACAGATCTGTTACTTCTGCCTTCTCAACTCAGTTGTCAACACAGCAGTCAACAGAAAAGGGCAAATTTGCATTCACAGACAACTGTGTGAAGTTCAGAGAAGGAAAAATCAAAAGCAAGACAATCTTCAGCCCTCTCCTAAACTCAGTTTCTTCCTTAGTGGACCTTACAGGCTTGTGTTGTGTCTTTAATCATGGAAGATGACATTCAGTGCCCTGTGCTCTCCTAAGTAAAACATCTAACAGCAGTTACGTCTGTATAACTCACTAGATCTGCTCTTAAGGTATAAAGGAAGGAACAGTTTCCTCCAGCTCCAATCAAAGCATGTTTGTTACCATTAGACTAACTTTCAATTCCAAGTTCTCTGAAAACCTTCCACCAGCTCTCCCCAGACAACCATGTCTACAACAGGCAGGAAAACAGTAGCAAGAGGAACTTGTACCCTTACTGGCTTGTTTGCTGGTGCAGAATAAATGAACTAAGGGCAGGAAACAGAAGGTCAAACGAAAGCATCAGGGCCACATTCAGTCTACAAAATGCTATATGGACAGCACTTCAAAAATAACACCTCCAACTTATGATCTAGAAAGAATCCTTTGCACTACTGGGACTTCACCTCTGGAAAAAGCTCAGCAAATATGGCAAAAATGTTCAATCTGTTTATACCTGCTTGCATATCAAAGGTAGAGGGCCTCCTGTGGACATCCTTCTCAAAATACCATGCTTCCTACCTCACAATCCTGCCACACACCACCTGACCTGTACCCATATGTGTGCCATCTTCAGCATATGAGTTGACCTTTGTGCTATAAAAGCAGTACTGCTCACCATCGCTCTGGCTTCTTCTCGGACCGAAGGGATAGCGAGAATGCTGTAGAGTGCTCCATTCACGTATGGTTGTATCTAAGAAGAAGAAATATTGGCCAGTAGTCGATCACTAAGAAAAACTCTGACATTCAGACAAATAGTCTACAGCCAAAATTTAAGAGTGAAGGAGCAGAATAACTATGTTTAGAGAGTTTAATCAAGCTAGCCTATATTTGCAAAAATTCCCACATGGTAAGCAGTGATTTTCTTTATAGGACACAAGTACACTGTGCTACAATTTATTTAAAACAGTACTACTGTGTTTTGACTTTCTCTCCTCTTTTTTTGAAAATGTATTCTTGCAAATTGACCCAATGCACTGCCACCAAGGGGAAAAAAAAAAGAGGAAAGCAGGAAAAGAGTCAGTTTCTGACAAGCACTTGTGACAGTCCAAAAAAAATAGGAAAGGACAAAAAACTGGGACAAGACTGTGTCAGCACAAATGCAGACAGGCTTCACATGCTGTAGCCTTAAGCAGAGTGATAAAAGTTGTAGCAGCACAGAACATCATCCCATGCTGCCTATTACTGTCCCTCAGCAGCAGCAAAAGTACTTGGTAATATGGATAGTGAAAACCAGCAGATCTGTCTAACCAGTTGTACTGGCATTTATGTGACCATCTGTGCTCGCCACTTACTGCTGGAGCACTAAGATCTTCAGTCACCCTCTGCTTATACCTTGAAAAAAGGAATAAGTGAGTTGGGCTGTGAGCAGAGGAAGCGAAGGAAAACAAGTGATGGGATTTACACAAGGATCCCACAGCTTCTCCAAAAGCTCTGCAGGCACCCAAGAACACTGCCTTGTACCATCAACAGCAAGCACAAACCTTTTGCCAGTTGCACTGATGCAAACTATGCCATAAAAATGCACTTTTGAAGAGAAATGTCAAGGTCATTCTAAGATACCAGTGAAACAGTTCAGTAAAAGTTGACAAGATGAAAAGATGACAAGTTTCATCCTAATTAAAACAGTAGTAGTAAAGAACTGATCTACATCCTCTACCAAATTTGTAAAAGTTGGAGCTAACACTTCACTGAAACTTACTTTCAGTTTAAGAGATAAAAAACCCTCATGATTCAATTGCTGGATATAGCCACGAGAACCCAGAGTCCATACTATGCTTTAACCAGACGTCCCTAGACAACTCGTGCTATTGTAAAGGAATCAATCCAGAGCATTCTCCTCAAAATTCTGCCACTTTATGATATCAATTTCATTGAATCTTTGTTTGCATTTTTCCTTGAATTCTACCCCACAGTTAAAAGAAGTGCATCTCTGCAGGGACAGCTAAAGCAATGTGTTATATAAGATAATTTTATCAGCCATGTATTGAAAACATCAGGTAGACATAAATTATCAATTTTAGTACTCGCATGCAAGCATGTCTGGAGAAAGAAAAGAAACTGAACGACAAAATGGTGAAGTGGCAGGTTAAACAAAATGGTAGATAGGAAGATATTAGTCACTAGTTGCTTAAAACATTCCTTAAACCAGTAGCAGTTCTGTTTCTTTGTACCCAATACTTTGCATGTCCTGAACCACACATTGTTCAAACCAGAGAGGATTTGATATGATATTTAAATAGCATCAGAAACAACAATCAAAAATGCACATGGATTGCATGCTAATTAGGAATCTAGGAGACGTTCATTTCTGCCTATCAACAGCTGTTAAAGGAAGACATAATTACATCCAGAAAGATCAGTGTCCAGTGAAATCAAATTAACATCACTGTGAATTTTAGGACAATGTCAAACAACTTAATTAACAAATGAAGTTGGTTTCCTTCTTTACACATTTCTTGAATGCCTAAGCTTTAATTTTCCTTTCCACTTTTTCCTTAACCTGAAGTTCACTACACAGTACCTCGTGATTCTCATGGCCAAGAAGATCAGAGAGAACTTTGAGTACACGGCCTGCAATCCTTGCACACATTTTCTTCCCTGCAAAGGGAGAAAGCATAAGCATGCTTAAAAAAACAACAGATCAGAGCAAGCTTATTAATAATCTCTCAAAATCAGTACTAAATATAAGTAATTTACACGGAGCAATACTGTTCCTTGTTCCTTCCAAATGTTGCTCAACATAACAGTGAAATCAGTGGAGTTGCTTCAGAGTCATGCAGTGGTAATCGTGGACAGGATGCAACACAAAGGGATTTAACAATGGTGTTACTTTGCTTATACCAAGCAGCCACTTTTTCATCCTTGTCTTACTTTCATTTTTAAGAGGAAATTTATTTTAAGCTTCTTTTAAATCTCTCAGGCATAGAAAATAACACTGTATTCCTCTGTGGAATCTCTGCACTGTCCAAGTGTTTCCTGCAAGCATTCCACTCCACATGCTGCAGGGTTAACTCCTTCCAACACTGATCAAGTCAGTTCTGACTTTTATACAAACAGATCTCTTATACAAGTATCAAGCACCCTTTGAAAAGCAGACCTGGAATGTAAGAAAGGCAGTTCTCACATGCTGATCTAAAAAAGGAATGAAATCTTGGAGAGTTCCACTGATTTTGGTCAAGCTCATCTCCATAGTTCAGGATTCTTCAGAAAGAGATCAGCTCAAAAGTACTGGTTATGACACCCAAATATCACTGGATATGTGGGTTTCTGCTACTAGTTATGGTCACTTTTAAGATCCAGAAGCTTTCAGGATCTTCCCTATTTATTCCTTAGAATAAAGCTGTAATTCAAAATGTAATATACCTGCACTCCTCAAACAAAGATTCATGAACAAGGCAACAGAATATTCTAGTGTGTAATCAGAAAGGCTATCTGTATCCGCCAGGACATCAGCCAGCCAGAAAATGAGCCCATCCTTGATCATTGCTGACTGCAGGGCACGTCTAGAATTAAACACAACACACACACAAAACAAATGAGAACATAAGTAGCTTTTGAATACATTTAACTAACATGAGCGCATTGAAATCCTACTCCATCTACCTGCCACAAACTAGCTTGCCAACAAAATATAAACTACAGGAGAGCAAAGCAAGAAAGCAAGTGAGCACCTACCCCCGCACTGAGAAAAGAAAAAGAAAGTCCCTCATGCCAAGTGTCTGACATTAATATTCTCTAAGGTGAAGTGTTGCTTGTTAAAAAGTTAAAAACTTTCAGTAATGAAATTTTCAGTAGATTGTTTCACCAAAATGCTGCTGGGCCCTAAAACTCAAACTCGCCTGTACTATCAAACACTGCTTTAATGCAAAATCCTTTTCTCTGAAACTAACTTATGGTTTCAAGCAATAGGGTATGAAGATTCATTCTATCTCATCTCAAGTATGTATAAGATACTATACGAGGAAGCAGTGTGTAAACTCATACAAAGCACATCTACGTGTGTTTCATCTATAGGAGATCTGCATGAAGCAAATCCAAAAGCAGCATTCATTCTCCAGCAAGTCCAAACAAACAAAACCAGCAAAGAAACAAAACAACACAACTTATGGTTTTAATTTAGAGATAGCGTGACTGTTAACAGAACTAAACACTCCTACCTGTATTTAATTAGCTATTCGGAGCTGAATATGCCACCTGATTGCCACAAAACAGAAGTCTAGGTAATACTTGCTTGATAAATGAGAATAACATCAAGCATCTTACAGTATTTGCATGATATTTCTTTTGCAATGGACATTTTGAGTCAGAGTGCTGATGCAGAAGTAAGAAACAGAACAGCCTGTGCGCAGACAACCTCAGGAAGGAGGATTAACAGTTTGAAGATGAAAACCCTGAAAAATGTTTGTAAAGAGGATAACAAAACACAAGGGAATGTAAGTCAGCTGTTTGTTTTTTTTTTTCCCTCCTGTGTGGGATCTTCAGAACTTTCTACATAAAGACTTTCACTGCAGTTGCTCAGTTAAGGAACACATACAAAAGCACACACAGCTACGGCAGGAGACGTACATTTACTTGTGTCTTGATAGCTGGTAGGAAGTCAGGTTAATTCAGTCAGCAAAACTGAGTTCTCCTCTATAATAAATGACATTGCTTTCATCAGCCATCAGAGGGGCTGATGATTGTTATGGGAAAATCGAGCGCTTTTCTTTCCTCCCTGAACAGAGCCCAACTTAGCCCGCATTTCCTCTCCTGCTGTCACCACTGCATGCTGTGCTTTCATCACCTGAGGCTGAATTTCTGCAGAGCCCCCAGAACGTTCTCCCATGTAAGGGAATCCTTGTCCTCAGTTTTCAGTCTCTCCTCCAGCATTTGCAGCAACACTGGGTTCTGAGAAAGGTAGAGACGACCTGGTGCAAAGAGCGATGAAAGAACAGATGCTGAGATACCGATGCATGACAGAAAAGTTTCTTCTCCTTGGAAGACTAAGCTGGATTGACCTCCATTTCTTTTTCCCAAGGAGACACAATGTTGTGCCAAAGCCCAAACAAACCTGCACAAATGAGTTGTAGCTGACCAGCTACTCTCCACCCGCTCGCAGCATTAGAGGTCCCCAACCGCCCACTTAGTACCTCTGCTTGCACCACACAGAATCCACATGCTCTCTGATTTACCAGTTTTGTATATTCCAGAAAAAGAGCAGACACATCCAAAGAGCTCAGGAAAGTTAGGTGCCTTATTGCTATTGACTTTAAAAGCAATTTCAGTTCCAAGCACTGAACCAAAGGGTAATTTGGGACAGGCAGAGAGACACAGCTGCACATACGCAACCAAAGAGGGAGCAGTGATGCACAAACATTTATTCAGGTGAGGAGCAGGAAATGCAAGAACAGTGGCAATAAGGACCACCGTGCAGCCTGGTAGCAGGTCTGCCTACAGGCACTTCAATCACTAAGGAATATTCCTTCTCTTCTTCCCTCCCCCATTTTTTAACCCTCATAAAGAGGCTGAAGACTAAGCTGGGTAAGCCCCCACACAGACCACAGACAATCAAATGACAACAGAAATGGTGCTTATGCAATGTCAAAAGGAAAACTTTCCAGGTAGTGAAAAACTCTTCTGAATGCATGTGAGAGCAAATGAATGCATGTGAGAGCATATCCCCAGAAAAAGGGTGCCAACAAGGCTCTACATTCCCACACACAGTGAACGCACTCATGCAGTACTTGTGAATCAGTTTTATATGAAAATGCTTTTTCTCTCTATCAGTGTTACATGAAAATGGTTTTGCTCTCTTTTTCTTTTTTTTCTTCCCCTGCAGAGGATCTCTTACCTTCTGCCAATGAAGCAAAAGCATTGATGAGCCTTGCCATATACTGTCTGACTACCTCACTCTTAGACTGCAGTAATTTAAGGACACTTCTCTGAAAAAGAGAGCAACCATTAATAACAGCACACCAAAGCAGGTAAAAACAAACATAAGTTTTCTATAACACCATAAAATTTTCAGTAAATTTGCAAAGCAAACAAGCATGGACTGCATACTGACATCTTTAAAATTGATAATAGGATTTGGAATTTTCCACTTCCTCTTTTCTTTAAATCTTATTTTGGTGCGGGGTCAGGGGGAGGTCTGAGAGAGAGGCAGAAAATGAACAAATAAGCAGAGTACAGCTGCTCAGCTCAGTCCGTTAGAACAGCATGGTGTAGGGTGAGAATAGTAATGAACCAGCACTGGTAAAGAGGAAATCTAAAATTAGTCCATGTAAGTTCATCAGTGAAGTTAGCAGTTTTTTGGTCACTAACTGAATGTTAATGTCAGCTGAATAGAAGTGCTGTTTCTTGACAACTAAGCAGCTCAAGAACATAGCAAGACCACCACCTTGCAAACCATTTTCATTCCCTGTTTTACACATAACTCTCCTCTTACAGAAATTTTCAGGGAGGAAAATCAGATCACTGATTAATTAATGCTTTAACTTTTCTAACAGTACAAGTTACTGTTGCAATGACAAGGTAGGATGCAGGCCCACTGCTTCAAACAACTGGGGACCCTCAGAAAAGTAACCTTTATGAACAAAGAAAACTGTTTTCACACTTGATAGCAACAGTATTGGAACACGGTGAGTGAATCAACACAACAAACCATTCCAAATTCACCAAAATACTGCTGAATACATGCACAATCAGATATTCTGTAGAGGTACTATGACTAAAGTGTTAATTCACATCTTATCAGTGAAACGGACTGAATGTTTTATCTAACAACACATCAGCACTCAAAAAGGAACACAGCATCTCATAAGCACTTCACAGAAAGAAATCAGCAGTATCACATATAAGGAAGAGGAAGACTATTCCAGCTGACCTGACACTTGCTGTGGCAATCTAAGAGGTCATTACTGATGTAAGCCTGCAGGACAGTATCCCTCTGTTCTCCAGGATATGAAGTTGTCAAGCGCTGAAATAAACAAAAACATCAATAAACCAGACAAATAAATCAATGGTAGGGTGAATTGATGACCACAAGATTTCAAAGGTGCTGATACCACACAGCTGAAAATTAATTCTTTCCTCACAGGGAGAAGGAATTCAACCTCAGTGATCTAAGGGAATGCGATGAACTGCCCTGAGCTCGGCTTAGTGATCCATCACAGAACTGTTCCTTGGAAGCTGTAATCACTGTTTCTGCATGAAGGGCACAGCATTACTTCCCATAAGGTTAAAAGCCCTTTCAATAGCTACAGATGCAATGCTTTTCTAAAACACCTCAGAGTAGTGGGTTAGAGGGACCGCTGGTCTGACCAGGAGGTGTTGCTTTTTTATTTGATATGTGAAAACAGACATTGAAGCTTGACCAGAATTTCACTATTACCATCTTTCACGTCTGTCACAGTGAAAGTGTCAGCTTCCTTTTCAGCAGGAAAATTATGCTTCCTGTTGTCACCTTTAGTTCTTCAAAATATTATGAAGTTATCTGAGTTAAACAAAACTGTAGGCTCCTGTAGAACACCTTCACCACAAAGGGAAAGTACCAGTTAGAATCAGGTAGTTCTTTGATACAGCAGTATTTAAGTGAATCTGAACAGAGCAACACATCGAAAATGTTGTTTTAGGCATCAGCTATTTCTTTGAAAACCATCAGAAACAACTTCCACTGAAGATCCCAGGAATTCCTATCTGGCTTTTCTCAAAGAGAGAGAGCACTGCCACATACACACACCTACTGCCAGGGCTTCCCTCATCATCTGAAGTCCATCAGCAAGATTCACTGACAAAGACAAATGCTGCCTATAACAGTGACCAGCAGAACAATCACCTCGCCCACAAGATAGATTTTAGTTCTAGACCCCCCCCAGAAGAGACTGATCTGTTTCTACAGAAGCCATCCTACTCACCCAGCGCAGAGCCTGCAGTAAGAAGGCCTTGAGACGATCGTTCCCTGCAAGCAAATCTTTCTTCAGCTTCTCATAGTCCAAAGAGGGCAACAAGGGCACATCCTGCTTCTTCCTACAAAGCAAATAGGAAATATATTGAATTTTGACGTTCATCCAAACTCCTTATTTGGTGCAGATGATATCACTGAGGTGTCAAGAGCCAAAACAGGACTTTTGCTTCAGGAAAAGGGTCTCCACATTCTTATACATTTGTTATTTTTATTACCATTACCATGTTAGAATAAACAACTTAAGACAATGTCTTGAACTTGGGTTTTCTTCCACCTTAGATGCAGTTCACTTGTCATCACAATCTGCAGACATTAAACAGCCAGCTGATGGTCTGAGCATCTTAAAAATCTCTCACCTCAGACACATTATCTTTATCCTAATGATAGCCAACATTTCCTAAGTTCAGCACTAAAAAAAAAGATCCCAAAGTACACATAAAAAACACCTTACCAACTTACCAACTCCCCTTTTCCCTTGATTTGTGAGAAGCAAAGCAATTCCAACAATAGGAATGTATGGTGCGGAAACAGCACAGAAAACAGAGCAAACAGCTCCCAGGTGTGGAGTGACAGACTTGTTGGATTAGCAACATCCTGCTGAAATGAGGATGTTATTGAACCTGCCCACGAGAAGAATCCCAGCACATAGTGCCTGCACGCAATGCTCACCGAGATCAATGAGAGGAAGCATGCAGACCGATTCCATTTGCAAATGACAGGCAGGGCACTTAGGTTTACCAATCCCTCCTCCTGTTTTTTACAGTTATAAATGCAGCTCAGCAATACTTACACAGGTGCCAAAGATGCTCTTAACATTGTGGAAGCCTGGATCAGAGGAAAAAAAAGGAAATTGTAACAGATGAGTTCAAATTTCACATCGGAACTATTATTAATGAGGTCCAGAGTGCTTTCTCTCACTGAGGTTTGCAGTTCCTTTCATATAAAACCTATGTTGCTATTTAGAAATACAGCTAGAAAAGACTTCAATACTTCCCTTTCCTTCAAAGTAGTTAAAAAGTTAAAATCCCTTTTGTTATGATCTATCTGTGCTGTCTGCACTGACATACTCCAAAAACTCACTTCAAACATTCAAAAATGCAGAAAAGGGAGAGAGGAGAAAATACTCTCTGAAATCCACTGAGGAAGATGAAGACCTTTTTCATTGTCTCTTGACTTCAAAAATCTTAATACCTGAACAGTGCAATAATTTCCCAGTGGAGACATACCATGCATTTCACCCAAATGCAATTTCAATACCAATTGTCTCAGACTTCCTGCTGCTATTAAAATATACCTATACACACAGCCATAAATATGTAAAGAAAAGCCTACTGCAGACAGAAGGGATGTGGGACAACATGCCTAGGATAAGCTCCATTTAAGCCTGGATATTTCTGCTTTGCTGCAGCGTGACTCAAAGCAAAGGAAGGCACCACTGCTGCACAAGCCAGAGCTTAAAGATGTCAACACCATATAAAAGATGTCTTGTTTAATAAATATTTCTTTAGCTAGCACTAACTGTGCTTCATATTATGCATTTCAATGTCAACTACACGCCATGTTCACAGAATATTCTGTGTCACCTTTTGTGTCGGTCTCACTACTCACTTTCTATGCAGTGTCTCGTTACCATTTATGACTGCAAAACCCACCTCCTCTTCTAACCTAGCCTCTTTCAATGGGAGCTATATAATCAGAGTCTATTGTCAGATTTAAAACGGAGGGATTTAGCAGACAAAAGGCATGCAGTGCCGCAGAGAATACTGAGTTACACCAGCTGACGTCTTCACAAAGCTCGTGGGTATTCTTTGTAATAGAAGGAACTGCTCTCTCAGATGTGAAATAAGCTTATACACACATTAGGAAGCATTTCATGCTATGTTTCAGCCAATGAATGACTGGTATACAATAGATAATTAATAGGTCATGCACTGCAGCATTAACCCGTCTTGACAGCACTCCTCACATAACCATCTTTCTCAACCAGCAGAGAAATCTTTCAAAATATCATATATATATTTCAGTCGTTTTCCCCCCACTTATTTGCAATCATTTTTCTTAGCGTTTCAGACCCAAGAGCATCAGCCTAGAACCTCACAGGGTGAAGGCTTTCCCAGCCCTTTGGTGTTCCTGGGAAGCAATCTGGACACGGTTTGTGTTGCTTCAGGTTCGATTAGGCAAAGCAGACAGGAGGATTCTCAGGGCTGGCTGGTCCTTCACAGCACCTCCATTCAACCTGACTGACCGTGGGCAGCATCACTGGTAAGCAGAGATAATGCAACCACATTACAGGCAGAGACCTCCTTTCTTCATCTGCCTTTGCACGATTGGAATTAGACATAAGTAAGCTAATCTATATCCTTACAGTATGGCAAACTGCGTAAGAAATTGGCTGGAGACGTGTATAGCTCTGACTCAGCCATCAGAAGCAGACAACATTTAAGTGTGTAATTTCCTATCTCTGGGCCCCGATTTTCTTATCCAAAAAGGAAGGACACAGGCATCAGACTCTCCAGTGAGCTCTTCTTTGAGATCTACCAATGAGAGGCAGCATGCAAGTGCTACAAGCTATTGCTTTGCAATTAAACAACCAAACATTCACGGCACACAAACACCACAAAAAGGAAAACAAGAAAACGAGTACTTGATTACAGCTGGACTAGATGATCCCAGTGGTCTCTGCCAACCTTAATCATTCTATGATTGTGACACAGAAAAATTCTGCAAAATAGCAACAGCTGATAACAGTATAGTGACAACTCCACTATTTCCTAGTTTTGGGATTTATGTAGGTCTGTATCTTAAGGAGTTCTATGACAAGAGGAATTGCTAGGGGATTATATCGC
Organism: Lagopus muta; assembly: GCF_023343835.1. Taxonomy (NCBI): domain Eukaryota; kingdom Metazoa; phylum Chordata; class Aves; order Galliformes; family Phasianidae; genus Lagopus; species Lagopus muta. Next base: position 8,771,571 of record NC_064441.1, read on the forward strand.
TTTCTGGTCTGTTCTGGAAGCTCCGCCATCCAGTTGTTCTCCTGGAGCTTGCAGGGCAATGACTGTGTGGTCTGTACTACTTTGGGACAAGCAACGGAGGTATCCCTGAGAGGTGAGCCCCATGGGCCCTCCACCTGCAGCTAACACACCATTCTAACACTTCACTTTAACTCCTGCCTGTAAGCAGGGAGCTCTTCCCCCCCTCACAGAACACCCTGTCCCACTCGAGGGGCAGGGTGCTCATCCACCACAGATTTCCCTCCAAAGCACGTGCTCCTCAGCCTCACATCTTCCACAGTTCACAAGGCAGGTTTTTTTCTTTCTTCCTTATTCATTTCTGTTTCATTTCTCTGGTACCGATCAGAGACATCCCAAATCTCAGGATATTTACCTGGTTAAGCACCACGACACCATCTAACCCTCAAAAGCTCTGTGAAGTTCTACTTCTTGACTTGAGCATTACATTTATTAAAAGGAAAAATCACACCTCAGACACAGCTGGCTCCTGCAGAGCAGCTCCTGGGTTTAATTAAAGCAAGAGCACTTTTAACACAACGGAGCCATATAATCTGGCCAGCATAAAAAAGACATTTCTTCAGCAGTACACAGCAGCTCCAAGGCCAAGCTCTCACACATACTATTGCTGGCAGGAGTGTCAGCGCAGCCTTCATCTTCTCAACACACCCCTACTATAGAAAGCAAAAGCAAGAGATTCCCAGCAACAACAATCCGCCCTGTTACAAATTCAATAACAAAACTCCTTTTGTTTAAGTTCTTTGCAAATCTTTAGCCGAAAGCTTTTAAAAACAGGCTTTCATGTTGTAGATGAATGTGAAAACATGAAGTCTTCTACATTTTTAGGAACTAAGGGTTACATTTAAATGAGGAAAAATTTCATTTTTGTCTCAACTGATAAGAGTTCGGGTGGCCTTCTCTAATGAAAGCTGGCAGAACAGAATCCTGGTCTTTGATCCACATGGATCTTTTACTCTCTTGCTGTTAGTTCTTAAATCTGCATGCTGAACCCTCACATCTTGTCACTTATGTGGCAGTAGTGTCCAAGTTCTAACTGCATGGTGTTTGTAAGAGAGAAAGCAAGGGAGAGTATTTGGGTGCCGGAAACTTGGATTTATTTATAACAACTGCTTTAAATAATGGCACAAGATGAAGTGAAGCCATCGGCACTTTGCATTCATAGCTGTGACTCTACCAGCAATAAATTCCTACTATACTCCAAGGCTAGTCAAACCATTACAATCTTCATTTCTAGGTGATGAATCCAAGGCCACAGACTGAAACACAAGCAGCCAATGGCGCTGTGAAAAGAGACCTTCCTCAATCTGCATCCAACACTCATCTCCAGACAATGCCCACATCAGCCAAGCTTTCATAGCTCCTTTTTATCAGCAGTTTCTCAGATTAAAATGATTTGTTGTCAAGAGATATTTTAAACTTAGTATTTCCTCCCAAGCCCTTTTCCTGGTCTTATCAGGTTAAATATTTATCCAACTTTCTGCCTAACAAGTGCTGGTCAGGGAATGATCACGGAGAACATACAGTATATGTGACTTATGTACAATACCCAACATCAGTTTAATCTTAAGCAAAATACTTCTCATGCAAAACCATTTAGGCAGAACCATTTTTCCATAATTAAACACATGCAGAAACCAGGTGTCTTAGGGAAAGAAGAGAAACAAACAAGATAACAGCCCAAGCATTGCTCATTCTGGTAGGATCACGAGGTATGACTTATTGTTGTGATGTTCCTTACCAAAGCCAAACCAGGTGCCATATTAAGCAAAGCAACTCTGTCACAGTGCAGATTAGCCACAGATGGCAGCCCGTCATTTTTGAAAGAAGCGATGCTTGAATATGAACAGCATGGAATAAAATAAAGTTCAAAGGGAAAAATATTATATCAAAATTTATAAAAGAAAACAGATGCATTTCATCTGCAAGCCAAAACCACAACTGAGCTTATCAAATGCTGCAGCCCCACATTCAAACCAACTCCACTTCACTATTCGATGTGTACATTTGTAACGTGCTGAATGTAGCTGAAGCTAAAAACCAGGTTCTGACCTCAGTTACCACTCTGAAAACGTGCTATAAGGATTCACTGTAAATGCAATGCAGATTCTGAATTGATAATCAAAGATATGCGATGGATGTGTGAAGAGTAGAAGTTTGAGCTAAGGTGCACATACCACTAGAAATCACCACTGAATGCTCAGCTCATTTGTCACACGCTAATGACAGGAAGACTGCTGCATGCAGCTTAGCACTGCTCAGGCACTGAGCTTGTGTAAGCTGGCAGGTCTCTACTGGGGTCATGCAGATTTATTTCATAAGATCTGCAAATGTTTTAAATTATTTCTTCTCCTTACTTACACCAGAGATATGCTGTTATGAAAACTTCCTACTTGGCACAAAAAATAGCTTCTCTGGGAGACATGAAGCGTGCATAAAAAAGTCACACTGTAATGCTATGCAACAAAGCAATGACAACAGATGACAGACAAATAATGCTATATATAAACAGTAAGGAGATGTTAGAGGAAACCAATCTATCTACTCAAGAAATACCCCAAAATTAGAGTCAGACAGCTTAAAAAAATTATAAACAATTCTGCATTGCAAGATAATACATTCTGCATTGTACAAAATTGTTTGCTACTAAAGCTACCTGTATACAGGCAGAACTTTTCTTCAGCAAAGATCATTTCTTTCATGTCCTCACATCTATAAACAGGTTTTCTCAATCTTGAAACAGATCACAATGAAACAAAACAGAACGGTGAGCACCCAGCAAAGGATGGCCAGTAGTACCTCTCACATTTGCAGTACCAGGTTGCTTGATACAGGTCATCTTTTAACACAGATGAACATGTATTCTATATGTCAAAAAAAAAAGCACATAAGGAATAGGCTGTTGCATATGGTGATTGTTTCTCCAAACAAAATGGCATTAAAGTGGGAAGTGAGGAACACATTTGAAATAAAGTTCAGTGTTCCTGGGAAGGTCAGATCTTGTTTTACTCAAATAAATTAAAAAAAAAGACACAAACCAACAAATGTGGGTGATTTTAAACAGAAAATTGATTGGCATTTTTTAGAATTGGTGTCAATCACCTTTATGATTTGATTACATGTTGACTTACTTAGAATTGGACTCATTTCCTCTCTTTGCAAAGAATGCACTGGGCAGAATTAGATTCTTATGGCTTATTTGTAATATTGCCAGAATACAAGCCTCCATCTGGGTTACAGAAGTCACAGGCAGTACGCAGAATACTTTTGCTTTTTTGGCTTCTAACGAAAAGGGGCCATTTTAATTGCATGGAAAAAAATTATCTCTAACTGCAAATCAAAACTACAAACACATAAAATAAGGCACACCTCTGATAAGCTGTGTTATCTCAAGCACTAATATCCATCCACCTGTTTACTCAAAGGTGTTGTGGGATCAGGTAGCGTTGGCACTCTTCTAAGACCTCGCATTATATACACTGACGTTCACATGGAAGAAACAATTGCTTTCTGTACGTTGTAAAGAAGCTGTGTTTCATGTAAAAGTTGTGGACAAAGCTGATCTTTTGTTGACATGCTGTGTTACACATATTACAAAGCCATAAGGTTACTGAGAACTTCTGTTCTCCATGCACAAATACCAAGCCTTGCACATATTTTCAGCAGATATAAACCATACAGTTAATGTAACGATGAGTTAAAATACACAGAAAATGGTTACATGTTGTGAAATGAGATACAAACAGCGACAGATTGCAGCAGGCAATGTGAAAGGATATAAAGATAGAGACACTTACATATCCGTCATCACAAGGGCTCATAGAGCAATGTCCCTTTATGGGCAAACAGGCACACATTAAAATAAAGAAGATTAAAAAAAAAGAACAAGTTAACAGAAATAAATCACAGAGAAATGCACAGTCCTTAAAAAAAGTGATTTAAAAAATGAAAATTAGCTAAGGATTAACAGACCATTAGCTCTATAAGGAAAAGCATACCCACCTTCTCCCATTCCACAAACCTGTGTGCTTTAAGACTGAAATCAGAGTGCATCACTTAGGACACATTCATGTTCTCCTTCCAATACCTGGTGAAGTACCAGTCTGCACATCACTCCATCATAACTGCTGGTTAGAACAGCTGTATGCCAAGCACTGCCACATTGCTGTGGATCTACAAATTCTGTTGTTCACTACACTGAAGCAGCTAAAGAGATAAGTCTCAATGGACGTGGCTTTCTATCAGAAGGCCTCAGCTTATGAGAAAGCAGCTCTAAATTTTATCCACACTTGCTTTGGCTGAAATTTCTCACCATCACTTAAGAAAAGCCAGGAGAAACAATGTGAGGTGTTTTGGGAATGTTAGCTACTCCCCATCCCCAAAGGTTCCAAGCCTACATTAAGGAAAAGACTCTGAAAGGAAACCTACAGCTGAGTTACTAAGGTAAAAATCAGACACGATTCATGGTTTGAGCAGTTCAGTATAAACATGCCACGTTCTCTTTACTGAGACTAAGATACTTAACTGATTTAACCCAGAACAGGTTAATATATAAAAAGAACAGTTGAATTCCCTGAAGTGAATGAGTATTTTAACTCTTACAAACACACACACACACACACACACACACACACAGAGTTCCAGGCTAAGACGATTTAAATTTAGCACAACAGATAACAGAGGTAAAACACAGTGAGTGAGCAAAAGAAACCATGAGATGACCTCTGGTGTGATGAGATGAAACTTCACCAAATACATGACCTGAGCCAATGAAAATATCCACAGGCATCAGGACAAAGATGATACTGAAGGACTCGAGGATGACAACAGGAAAAGTTTGTGGAAGTCCCTGCGAGTGACAGCACCTTGCTTTATAGGTGAAGCAAAGAAGATGCAGTTACATAGAGGAAGGCATCACGTACTGTGTCAGCAGAGGAAAAAACTTCTCTTTGTTCACATTTAAAGGCAGGTTTGTGTCTTCTCATATATAAGCAACAACATATAAGAATCATCCCACTGACAGGGACAGAAAATAAATGCATACTTCATCAGAAGAAAAACTTAGACACTCAAAACTTACTACGGAGATTAATTCAGCTAATCAGATCCACAGGCAAATATAATCAGACTGAACAGCAGCAAAAACATAATGAGTATTAATTCTATTCCATGACAGAAGAACAACATATGCAATCAACTACAAAGCTTTCTAATCACAGAACCTCTTCCAGTGGGTAAGACTCATCTTGACAGTGATGGAGACTGCACATCTGGGGAAGTACTCCCAGCTTCCCCTTCATAGAATCATAGAATTGATTGATTGATTGATCTTACTCCATTAACCCTAATCCAAGAAATTTCAGGATGGTGTGCACTGTATGTGAATTGGAAAATCTATGCACGGGTTTAAGACTGAGCTCCTGCTTAACAGCTATGTTGGATCAGGACAGAAGATCAAATCCAAGCTAGTGAAGAGAAAGAAACTGCTAGGCTTCATGCTGTGAATTAAACTGACACACTTGCAGGCAACAAAAGACTCCAATCCATGCTTCTCACTCATCGGACAAATCAACATTAAAAGAAAAAGAAAACTGAAGTGCAGAGTTAACTCAAGTATATTACAAATAAAAGGGAAAGTGTCAAATAAATGCTTAAAAGAATTAATCTCAAACTTATCTGCTATTGCCCACATTATTTCCTTGCCCAAACATTATGAAGTCAGAAATCTGATTAAATCTTCAGATGACTGTTTCCTCAACTTGTCAGAATGGGTGCTCTGACCTCCTGTCCTGAAATCCAGACATTTTCTGCTCCAACAGCTCTCCTGGCCTTCCTATCTTCCCGTACAGGAGCACACATGTCAAGTGACATGATCAAAGATGGGGATAGCTTTCAAAAAAGTCTTATGAGAAAGTAAGACCTTACAAAAGCCTTAGAAAAGTCTCCACCTGCAACAGTGTACCATGGCCTCTATCCCTCTATCTGCATGCAGCAGATGCATCCTGTCACTGGGCTGCAGATCAGGCTCACCAGCTCACGAGGTTGCAGAGCTGGCAAGAAGCATACAGTTGCTTGACAAAAGAATGAGATTCAAGCCAGTTCATCGGAGAGCCCAAAGCAACAGCCAACACCAGCCACCCTTACTGAGTAAGATTTCATGGATATGGTTACACTGAGAAAGTCTCTTGCTTGAGAAACATTACTGCCTTGAAGCCAGTTCTGTAAGAAAGACTGGTGCTGGGATTTGTTCTCCTGATGCGAATTTATTGCAGTATGAAAGTGACAGGCCTCTGCTGACAGGAGACAAAGCAGGAAGCTGATGTTTGCACAGGAACAGCACACACTGGTAAGTGATATATACATGCTATCTTTACTGTACTTTCAGAGCCTGAGACGTCATGGCTTTATATCACACAATGCCACTTCTCAGTGTCATGTCCCGCCTTTACCCCCAGATATTACAAATTGTTCACCAAGTACAATGCACTGGGAACAAAATAAATTTTACAGATAAGTAATGCTACCAAGGATATAATCCAAGGCACACTCTTTAGTTTCCTTGGGCAGTACTTCATGGTGATGACGCAGGTACAGTCCTACTTCCCAGCGTATCCTAAAGCTACCAGTGCTGCAGCTGATCCAACAAAATACACTGTCAAGTCCAAGTACACATCTCACAGCATGATGCTACAACCTATTAGAAAGAGAATGTCAGCTGTGCACTAAGTGGCAGACCTTTAATTTCAACACGACTGCAGAACGCCTGTTTGCCTGAAAAGCAAAGCAGACTCTTTCCCTCCTAAAAACAGTTTCTAAGTATTCCTGTGCAAGATATACCTCAAGGGCAGACATTACAAACAGAGCCAATAAAAATTGCGGCATCACCTTCTAATTGCCTTTAAAATATTCTGTACACAGCTAAGGCATGGCTGTGTACACATTCCTCAGAGCAGCACTGAGAGCTTCAGCATTTCCTGCTCTCAGCACCTGCTCCCAATCTTGCACTGTCCCAGGTTGAGCCAGCACGGCTGGGTGAACACAACCATCCCTTCTTTCCAAACTATTTATTGCACATCTAGCCAGCCTCTGCATTTTGCCAGTACAGTAACCTAATGGTAAGGATGAGCAAAGGAGCTGCCCCTCTCACTAGTCTCCTCCACCTGCAGTTATACAGGTGACTGTCGCTTCAGAGCAGCAGGGGTTCTGTGAGATGGAGTAGCTGGAAAGACCACACTTCAGTGCCTCTAATTGTAAGCAAAAAGTGATGGGATCTTCCAATACAAATCCAGCACAGATGCTGCACCTCATGCTACCGCTTTGTCTGGGTCATGATGACTCCAGTCTTATTCCCAAACTTATGTGAAACCACTGAAGTGTAGAACAATAACATCTAAGTGTGTAACAATGAGGCATTTGGAACGGCTAATTAAAAGTAATGGGATGCCTTAGTGACCCAGTGGCAAACAGATCCAGTATGGCTTTCAGTCCGTCCCATCTGGCTTCACAGATCAACAGAGGCAGGGAGTGCTCAGAAGTATTTTGGGGCTACATATATTTATTATAATTGTGTTTCTGCATGTTTGCTGTTCTTGTATAGAAGCAGAACTATTCACATGGGAAATAAACAAGAAAGTATTATCAAGTAGGATAAAAGGATAAGATGGAGGAATCTGGTTACTATGCAGTTAAGTTCTACAGTGAAGACTGTGATCAGTCCTGACCCTACAACTTGGCTAATGGCTCAGACCGCCTCAGTATGAGAGTCTGCTTATAGAAACAACATTTAAATTTCAACCACAGGAGCTACTATAACCTCACTGTTAAGGAGTGACCTGAACCAGTTGAGAAACCCTTAATCTAAACAGACTCAGTGCTATAGTTGTCCTGGTCTTTCCCTAGAGAACTTTGATGGTACAACAACTGCCTCAAGCAGTGTGGGTAGGGGACCATTAAGATGCACTGAAATAGTTATGCTAGTAAAATCTAGTATAAAAATACTCAACTGTGCCAAAAGAAGACAGCTTTACTCAGCTTAATCCAGCTAATTTGGGATGAAAAGGAGGCAAAATTTACTTTCAGGTGAGCAGAAAACCCACTCCAATCAAAACTTCTTTCTCTGACCTGTCTGCGTAGCAGGAAATCACATTAAAATTGCCATGTTGGCATAAGTGCAGTGATAAATGCATTTCCAGAGTACAAAAGCTTTCAGAGACACTTTTAGAGAAGCAGGAGCAAACAAACATGATGTGTAAGGCTGACAATCATTTCAACACTGTTTAGTAGAAGGAAACAGATGAAGAATGGTTGAAAGAGATTCTGAACAGTCACCTAATCTGCCCTGGAGGAGCAGCCAAGTGTCAACTATTTCAGGTAAATCTGTTTGGCTATCTTCTTTTGTTCTTACAAATGGTGACAGGTTTCCTCTGACACTCTGTGTTTGTAAACTGTTGCTTACCCACTTCTTCAATGATCACTTATTGATCTTAAACTTTTTTTCCACAGAGAATAAAACAGATGTCTAAGCCTAAAGGCCACAGGGCTGCAGAAGGAAAGACTTTTTTGCTAAAAGCAGCATATGTGATGGGGAACAAAAAGACAAATGTAGTTCACTCAGCTTTTATTGGCAAAGGTATGGCTTCAGCCACTTCCATGTACCATGCAGTGGATGAAAAGAGAAACTGTCAACTTGCATAGGGAAGACAATTTGCCCTGTGCCTGCAAAAAGGTTCAGGAGATCGGAAGGTCATCTCATCACACAAAGAAGCAACTTGAAAGTGCAGAAGAAAAAGGGAAAATCTTGAAACAAGCAAAAAAGCAGGAACTCAGAGAAGAAGGCATGTGGCTGCACCAGGTGACAATATGCAGGTGAATGGGATACACGAAGCATCATCTTGGAAAGCTGCTGACAGGGAAAGTTGGAAAACCTCAAAAACTGTTTTTTTTTTAGAAGAAAAATTGGAGGAGGGAGGTTATAATAAGGCACAGAAGATGGTATAACCATGCACCAAGGACACAGCGTTTATCTAAGAATTACATACAGTCCTTAGAGCTGAGGTAGCTGACACAAATCCTGGCTCCTTCCTGAACCCCTGGAAAAGCAGCCTGCTAGAGCTGCTAAGAGTGCATCGCCTAAACACACTGCCAGGGCAAGATGTGAGTTCTGAGCATTAGCAGTGAAGGAAGGGTATGTATGTGAACAGAGAAGGAAGGAAAAGAACCAGGCATCCCGATTCGCTTATTGGTAAGATCAAAGATCTTCAGATATGGAGCCAAGCCCATCGTGTAAATCAACAAGGTGGCTTAGATTGGCCTTCTAAAAACTATTTCTTACAAAAACACAGTCCTCCCTTCTGCTGCTTTTCCTCATGTGTTCCCACTATTCTGCCTGATGCTCTTTCTTTGGACGGCAATCCCAATTTGCTCTGGGGTTTTAGGAGAGTCCCTCACAGCAGAAGGAAGTACATGTCCAGAGCTGAGAAATACCACTTCTTCACTAAATTAAAACTGCATACGATGTGCCATCAAACCACGCTTAGGACATCAGTTTGTTTTTTTAAACATTCAGTTAGCATCGTTAGTACACAGTCCACTGTGCTATCATAACAACAGAATTCATCATACCTACACACCTGTGGCTGCATAACAGTCATTCACCAGCACATAAGATCAACAAAATCTTATGCCAAATTTTTACGCAAATTGAACACATTATGCTTCACCTTTCAATAACTCAAATATGTGTTCAAATATGCATTGTATGTTTCCCCCCCAGTGGTACCTAACCAGCGTGGGGGAAAAAAAGCCAAAAACACAACACAAGCCAACCACAAAAGCCCAGTGAACTCCACCACTTACCGTTCCAGGCCTTGTGAAGTCAATACTTTGTGCTGCACTTTGTCTCATCTGATTGCTAAACAGGCGAACGCAAACACTTTGAAGATATTCTGGTGTGATCTACAAATCAGGAAACACAATAAGAGAACAAGATCTTATAAAACTTACACTTTCTACCAGACAAGTCTTTGTGTAACAGAGGTTTTTTTGAAGGCTAGAAATCACATATTCAAGACTCATCAATGCAAGAGCAAGGTACGTACTGGAACTACTGTTTGGTTCAGAAATCAAGAGAACTGTAAACTCTCTTCATTGGGAAATAAGTCAGGCCTTCCAGAACTTGCATTAAGCACTTTCAGAATTTAGAGAAAAACTAAATTTGTGGCACCAGTGCTTGCATATAAGTTCTCCTCAATCAAGAGGTGAGTTCTCCAGTAGTAAGAAACACCTTTCCATTTTTCACATAAGCAACAATCTATTGAAGTGTTACCTATCTACAGAGCAGAACTTAAGTCACAGTTGTACAGAAGAGGAAATAAACATGAGTTATGTTTCACTATGAAGCAAAGTTCTGTACTGCATCTCAGTGGGTTTAGGTTTTTTGTCTTGGTAAATCTATACCACTGGATAACAGTTCTGCTTAACTGCAGAACAGTTATTTGCTGTCCAAAACACGTGTGAGAGATTGTAGGAAAGGAAATTGAGATGCTTCTGATATTCATAGACATACAGCAAGAAAATAAAACCCTTCAAAATCATAATGCTGTCATTTCAGCATTATTCTACTCAGTGTTCAGCTCCACTCTGGACTCAGAAGTGACAGAAACCAAGAATACAACGAAAGAGCACCATCAGCTGGACACATTTGGGAAGGATCGAACAACACCATCAGTTGATGAGAGGAAGTACATAGAGACACGGCAGCAAGCAGCACAGGAACTTCAAGACCATTCTTCCTGTTAACAACTCACAGCTCCCTTAAAAGCACCTAGAGGCTGTCCCAAGAATCCTCCTCAATGTCTGCCACAAGAATCCTCTGCAGGTTACACTGAACTTCAAGCACAGAGGTATTCTTGCACAAAAGATGAAGCATAAAATCATCTTTGTATGAAAAAATACCCAAAAGAAAGCTGTAACTCCTCCAGCCACATATGTGTGTGCCCATGTGGTACACTGAATAACCCTTTCACCTTTCACGTCCATTCACTTTACCAATTAAATTAAATTAACAAGTTCAGCTTAGCAGAGAAGCAAATAGACATCCGAGTCAGCTCTCACCATTTTGCCATTGACTGTGGCCTCCAAGGAATCCACAAGCTCTGCAGTGACTCCAATGAGATTATGGTAGTCTGCTTGCATTTTGTTAAACCTCTTCAGGTAGGTCATGGTCCTGTGCTCTGACTCCACTAGTTGTTGATGGAGATGTTGCAATGTTTCTGTCAAAATAATAATAAAAATGAAAGCAAAAGAACCCAGAAGCATTTTTATTTAGTGCTCTGAAGAGAACTAATTTCTCTTCTTGGCTCTGAATCATTCTTCCTGTAAAGATAAAGGGCAAACCTTCCTGTAGCACAGAACTGCTGAGAAACATAACTGATGCATATAGAAAACTTTGGGATCTTCACCTGAAGAGTCCTACAGCAGCGTAGAGTTCCACAGCACGGTTAATGCTCTGTGTTTAAAAACAAAGCACTAAGCTGAATACCTTGCAGCTACGACAAACAAGCCGTGGAGAAAGTATGCATAGCTGTCTGCAAACAGCACGGCCCCCTGCTCTCTGAACTCAGGCACAAACCTCTGCTTTGTTCTACAGTGGCTAGCACACAGATGGCAATCATCAGCAGAGGGAGGAATGCAGAGTGGTGGATCAGCACCATGGCTATCTTGCAGAGCCTTCTCAAGCTGTCCTCTATTATGATAGTCAAGCTATTCTGAAGGCAGAGATATACAAATTATGTACAAATATCTGCTAAGTAACTCTACAGAAAGTAGAGTTGCAAGGGAATGCAGAATGGATTCAGGAGACAAAACTGCCAGAAATACTGCTCAGATAGAACTGCCCACAAGACTCACACTATAAATGAAAAAGATTCATCATTAGATAGCTTTATGAATTGTGATGTTGGAAATTGCTTCAAAATCTTGTCTTCTGGATTGTTAGGGTTTCAGAAATAAGCTGCTTTTATCCCATCTATATGAAAATCAATAGATGGCAGAACGGCTTATCTTTACCCTCAGAAAATTAAGCAAGATGATCTTTCCAATGGGATCTTTTAGAGAAAAAACAGTGCATTAATAAACTAAAAAGCTTGCTATAAATTTAGTCTTAAAATAATGCATGGAATACAGAGAATGTACATTTTCTTACTTTTCATATGGAGAATTTCCAGCGACGACAATCTGTCTTTCAACCATAGGGACTATAACTACATACACTAAACTCAGTATAACTCACAAATGTTAAGAACCAGGTCCAACATACCCCTGGTCTGTTAAATCCAGGGATTATCAATTGTAAACAGGGGCCTTCACTGAGAAAAGGCGGTCGAAGAGAGGAATCAAAAGTCATGACACATCTTGCATTTTTTACATCACTATCTTCTCAAACAGTAATTTTACTAAAAAAGGCAAAGTATTTCATGAAAGCTTCTCTTACTAACGATGCAGGAAGCTTTCACTGTGGACATGCAACTGACCCACGTGCAGACAGGTCCAGCTCTTCCTGCAGCTATGTTGCCCCATTTTCTCCCCTTGCATTCCCGTCGTATTCCCATAATCAATGCCAGCATAGCAAGCTAACAGTCTAGGTAAAAAACAATATCTACTTGCTAGCTTAAAATATGAAATCATCACAACCTGAGTCAGAATAGGAAAGGTGCTTCTCAGAGTCACCTCTGAATGAAAAGCACCTTTCCATCTAAGTGACCTTGCAGCAAGGATCAAACTGCACCTGTAACAGGAGGCACAGAGTCACACAACATTTGCCTTCTTTTTTTCCTCTCTCTGAATACAGATGAATGCTTTCTACTGCCAACTTATCATAAGCTAAGCTTAGAGAGGAATAAAGAAAGGTTCAGACCTAAGACCTACCATAACCATTATTTATACGCAAGAGGAAAGGGAGGCCAATAAAGGGCAGATGACTGACTTCCTGGTGTAGGAAGGTACAGCACACAGAAAAGCTACTGACTTGAGCCAAATGAAGATTAGGCATCTTGTGAACTTCTGCACGTTTCTACCTGTTTTCTTGACTTGCATGTAATCGTGTCTGTTCATTTGCCAAGCCTTTTTAATGTCATGACTCCAGATCCTACGAGTAACCAAGGAGTTACACACATAATTCTACAAGCTTTTCTCTGAAAGCCAGACACTGATTGTTATTCCCCATGACAGTTCACCTACACCTCAAACATGCTTCCTGAACTTGTGCTCGCTCTCCCCATCTCTCTAATATCTGCCTATCCTCACAGCCTTTGCTAGAAGCAGACTCTGCCCAAGCTGAGCTCCATATGCAATGCAGTGGAGCTCGCAGTAAAGAGCGGAACTTCAGTGCCCTGCAGCTGCTGCCAGCTGAGGTGCCCTGGTGTCTGACACAGGATATTTTGCCCCAGGGAGAGGCAGGAGCTGCCTCGACTCCTAGCAGCTCACCTCCTTTCTGTAGAAATTACAATCGATATCTGGAACTGCCCTATTTCCTTGTTAGCAGTCATTTGGCATACAGTAAATCCTGATAGAGGCACGTTGTGCCACATACTTCTCCTATTCACCACTTCCCCCAAAATGGTGGAAGATCAGCTGTGAGCTCACACACAGATTTGTAATGAGGGAATAGAGGGGACAGTAGCTGAGCACTTTCCAAACCCTTCCTTCCCTCTATTCCCTCCATCCCAAAGGATGCACAGAAAGCCTGAAGCTCTCGTTAGGTGTCAGGCTTTCTGCAGTTCTCTACCTGAACTGAAAGCATCAGGGTGAGCTGTAAGCTCAGCACAGCTGCCACATGAGCAGCCTTGGAAGTCATAAAGCTATTATAGGGTTTTGTAGCAAACAGGCAAAGAGCCAGAGACTGCAGCAGGTTGAACAGGAAAGGTGCACACACAAAACTCTCCAGGATGCCCTCCAAACAATCTGCACCATCCCACCCTTACTTGAAGAGCTTCAGCACGAGATTAATGACTGGCAACTATTCACTAAAGGCATTTTCACCATAGTGCTCTTCGTTCATCTGTCACCTATCAGTATTTTGAGCATTTTTCCTCTACAGAAAAAAAACAAGCATTCTCCAGTGGTGAGTCTGCATTGCAGATCCCACGCCATCTGAGAAGCATCATGCAGAACTAACCTCTCACACCCCATACTTTCACACGATACAAGCCTCAGATAACCTTTACAAAAACTCCAAACCTACCCAAACATTAAGGCACACAACAGAGCTGCCAATTAAGGCCGTGTGGATTCAATTCAACTCCATGACAATGGGAAAAAAGTGACTTTTGGAAACAAAAATAAAATAAAAATCTGCAAAGATCTCTTCATTACTCAGTTAAAGTCCAATGCAATCTACAGCACAACATTAAAGAAAATACCTGGTCCTCACTATGGGAGATGAACCTCATTTTCTTTCTAATTCAATCTACAGAGAATAAATCCTGGAGGGAAAACTTTTCCTAATAGGAAGAGTGATTTTTAGGAACACAAGCTGGGCTCATAGAAATCCCTCCCAATAAACTGAACATTGAAAGTTGAATGAAAAAACAAAATGAATTGGCTTGGGAACATAAATTCTGTCTATTGCTTTTTAAAAGGCACCTCAAGTGCCATCAGCATCTCATGGGACTTTGTTCTGAAATGCCATTTTTAGAGGACCCCCCATTACTGAGTCACATAGGTGTTCATGAGCAGCTTGTCTAAAAACACATCAGAGAATCGTGCTTCAATTAAGATGTTAAATTAAGAGATCCTTAGGAGACACCCAACTGTACTATTCTAAGAGCTCAAACAGGATAATCGAAGAGGAACAAAAATCTACTTTATGAAGGTCTCACAGTCTGCAGGAGAACCAGCTGAGCTGCGAAGTCTGCCAGATGCAGACAGGCATAAGCAGGTGCTGGAAACGAATCTGAGGAAGCTTATTCTAACTGAAAACAGAGAGCTGGCATGCACTTTGTGCAGCCACTTGTTTTTACCGTCATTTTATTTCAGGACAGAACAGATATAAAACACAAACCCCATCCTCAGCCTCTCCCAGCCCCACTACATGCCTGTGCTCAGCCCTGCAGACCTCCAGCAGACTTGCACTGAAACGGGTGTGGGTTTAAAGGGATTTGGTGCCATGCATCTGAAAGCTTCCCTGTCACTGTAGGCCTACTTTCCACTGCTATTACAGCCCCTAATAATACGTAATATCCTTATCACATCTCAGCACTTACCTTTACTGCACTGTCCATTCTCCTTCCGTGGATGAGTTGGAGCTGTTCAGGAAAAGGCACTTTCTCTTGCACAAAGAAATCCAACCTCCTGGTAAACTCAGCCAAACCAGAGATTCCTACAGACCCAGACAACAGCCAAAGCACAGTGCTTTGTAGAAAAGCAACAATAAAGGAATCAGTAAGTACATACAATTCTTAAGTGCACAACACCCCTTGTTAGATAGGGACTTCTTGCTGGCCTTTACACATAACACATCCAACTCTGAAGATCTGGTGACTCCAGACTAAACATATTAACTATAAATATCAGAAGTCAAACTGCTGATTACATACGAAATCAGCATAGAAATATGCAAATGTTGTAGGCCAAGTGATGAATTTTTACACCAAAGAAATACTCAGGGTTCAGTTGGGATCCAGTCCATTACTCCATAAAGAGGTATAATGAGAGACAATTTTCTCTAACTGTTCTGTGTCACACACACACACAAACAGCTGTGGTATGGAAGTGAAAGCAGACTGTTTTGATTACTGCTCCTCATCCTGGGGAATAAACAAGAATGGAGCAGGAATAACATTTCCAGCTCAGTACCACTCTGCGTGATGTTTCAGGATGGGGCACGTGAACGAGGATTTAAACTTCATCTGCTAGAGAAGAATAAAGCCAGAAACAAAGACTCCAGTTCAGCTCTCTCTGCCTTACCCTCCACTATCCTGACCAAAAATGGAGAAGGTAATCTTGTCACACAGCTAGTCAGTCTGCAACTTTAGGTCTGACAACACAGCTCAAACAGTGTCACTGGAAGAAAAATAGTCTGAAATGCAACTCATTTAGTAAAACAGCAATCTCTGCAAAGTCCTGCAAACCACTCAGCCAGTCCCTGAAATGGCTAATGGAAAAGACTGAGAGCTTTAAGAACACAAAGACAGGAGTCAGGTTTGGGATAGCCTGTACTCCATGCATGCAAACAAAGAATGGTCACAGGAGAAACGTGTGCTTCGTATCCACCCATGTATTGCCTTCACATAACTTTTTTAAAAAGGTTTT
Organism: Lagopus muta; assembly: GCF_023343835.1. Classification (NCBI taxonomy): domain Eukaryota; kingdom Metazoa; phylum Chordata; class Aves; order Galliformes; family Phasianidae; genus Lagopus; species Lagopus muta. The sequence continues at coordinate 8,787,912 of NC_064441.1, forward strand.
TTTGAATATGGAATATAAACAATGTTTCCTACCATAAAAGACATTGAACTGCAATGTTTCTGCAAAGGCATAATAAATCTTCCAGCATATTCTTCCAATAAATCACACTGCCTCTTTACAGCAATTCTAATGATCTTCAAAGTATTTTCTCAAAAGGATACAAATAAAGTGAGAAGCCTGGGAGTCTGGCTGGCTTTGAGAGTCAGACACAGGAACTTTTCCAATCTTGTCCTTAAATCCAACGTCCAAGAATCCTTCAACAAAAAATGATGACAGCTGTTCACCAAATATGTACACTTTGCTGAAAGGACTGCTTGGATCACATCAACCTTCCACTAGTAAACAAGGCAGCTAACACTGTAGTGAGATTTTCCTTTGCTGTTACTGAAGCAAATGTGTTAGCTACCTACCCCTAACATCAAAGTGGATTTAATATTATTTCAAGACCTCTAAAATTATGACCTAGCTTCAGTTCAAGTTTAAATCTAACATGTAGTATCATTGTATTATATGCATACGCAACAACTGTTTTTCAACTAGAAGCACCTTTAAAATATAAGCACTTGATAAAAAGGTAGCAAGAATGTCACATTTTTAAATGAAGTACCAAATGAACCACTTCCCATTCTTCTGTTCTCAAAAGGAAAGCAACGAAGTCATCATTAACTCCCAGTGAGATCTGGGACTTCACTCCCTGCCCATAACCACAGGGAGCATCACGACGCGACATCAGTGAACAGTGCACAACATTTCCAAGATGGATTTGGAGGGGAAAAAAAACACAAAACTCCCATGAAAAGCAGACCAAGACATCAACCACAACGGAATGCTGTCTGACACAGTGTCTCTTAAGTGCAGGAAAACAAAAGTTAAGGCACAAAAATTCCGTGTCTAAGAATTCACCAATTACATTTTTCTTGTATTTCAAACCATTAGTTCTGCTGGTTTCTGCTCGGTTTAAAACAGATTTAAAGCCAACAGATGAGAAGGAAGCATCTTCCAACAAGTGAAAAAGCAGTACAATCCAACAAGTAGCAGGAGCTTCTTAATTTACTGCTGGATATGTATACATTGCAAGCTGTTCTTGCAGCTCCAACTCGCCCATATTTCACCACGCTGGACAGCATACAGTATTTCCTTGCTGCAGTCACCAATTCAGTAAGAAGACACTGGTAAACCACAGGATATCATATATTACCAAAGGAACCATGTCTGTTACAGAAAGAAGTGTGTATTATTTTTCAAGATATATTAAACAAACAGTTAGGAACTCCAGCTACATAAAGCATGAGATGTCTGAGAAGAGAGGTGCCGTAAGAACACTGCTTCATAGAGGAGTGACTCACTGCTGTTCTTTCTCAAATGCAGAACAACCTGTGCTTCCACACTAACACATGGTCACACAGCCAGCTGTACAGTTCCCACAAGAAAACATGAGTGGCTGTGGACTAAGAGATGGATACTGAGTTACTATGAATAAACCAGAGAATCCTGTCTTAGATTAGGTATTAAAAAATAATCTGCTAAGCGTAATTAAAAGAGCAGTCATTGCCCAACACTGAGGTCAACCAGCACACCTCATTATTTATAGCTAGTCCCAAAGGAAAATTGCAGTACATGCCTTTTTTGGTGCTAAACTGGAGCTCCTCATCAGCTGCTACATCCAAGTCAGCCCCAGGCAAGCATCCCTTGGGCTCTGATTTGACATGAAGAAGCACGTGGCTGAAATACAGGCTAAGAACATCCCCTCCCACCACCAGCACTGTACACAGCTCCCCAGGTGAGCTAGCACAACTGCCCAAGGGGGGGGAAGGGGGGGGCAGTGAGGCATAAGCACATAACCCAGCAAAAACACTGCACCTACTTTACTGGTAAGTGCCTGTCTGTGCACGTACATACATGGCAGCTCTATATACACGCTCGTCTGCAACAAAGCAGTTCACTTTCTTGACCCAGCTCGAATGCAACAGCATAACCAGCTGTTTGCTGCACAGATGAGAAGTCAGCACAATTTGTCACTACACAAACAAGCCACCAGTTGGTGGAACGGGTGAAATATCCTCTGCAGGAACTGCCACTGCCTTACAACCACATCTGTAACCACTCCCCTCCACACTGCCCACAGCACTGTCAGTGGAAGGGAGTTTTGTTACCCCTTCTTCAACAGAGGAGCAGTCATGACCATGAGCCTTACAGAAGTGCACCTGGAGGTGAAAACATATTTGAAGGTTCAACCAGTAACTTTTACACTCGTTTCACCTCACGTGTGCGTGCCTAAGAACTGAACCCTGACAGCCAAAGGCAAAGGCTACAACACAATTCACACAAAAAAACATTAACCAGGAAAAACGCCTATGGCAGCAGTCATGAAACCACTGAACACAGGGACACTTCTCCAGCACGTCTCAGAGAACACTGACTTGTTATCTAAATTAAAAGAATCACATCCTCAATTTCTGTTATGGGAAGATTACTTAGCTACTTGCCTTTCTCTTTTCCACATTAAGCAAAGCTGAATGAAACTCTATTAGTCTCCTTATACCTAGCTATCATGCTTTGAAACCAAACCATACACAGATAGTGGGGTATCCTGGGCAACAACCTCAAAGCATGGAAGTGGAACTGAACTACTCTGTAGTGATTCCCATAAGCGCTGTGTGGAAAGGAAAAGACACAAAGCCAGCACACCAGCAAAGAGAAAATTCATTTAAGATTTTACTCTGTTCTCGACAGCACCCTCACAGCCCTTCCTCCATCAAATACACGTTCTCTTATTGTACAGCTGTAGTAAAAAGAAACAGTAAAAGCAATTACCAAATCAAACATTATCCAACATCTATCATCATATGGGGAAAAACCAACACAAAAGCAACATCATAAATGTCATCTCAACAAATTACATGCTTACCTGGAAAAGTTCTTTAAATGAAGGATGCACCATAGGGTTGGGAACAAAAGGCAAAGCGTAGAAGGGAAGAAACTCTGTAGTCTGGCTCAGGGCAGCTCCTTTTGTTTCCAAGTATGCTTTAAAATGAGAAATTCTTTCCTCAAGTTCAGCTTTGTCCTAAGAAAGAAAGCCACACATTTATTTAGAAGATTGCCATTCTGAATGCACTATAAAGCGTGTAAATGTAACGAAACAAGAGAGGGACAATTGCCTTTTGAATGCCCAGTATACCTGCCCACTTTCTGACAGATAAAGCAGTGTCACTTCATGCTCCAGGCTGACAGAAGATATCTACCTGACTTTAGACATGCTTCATCTCAGTGATAACTGCAGCTGAAAAGATCCAGTCACACTGTGTCAGAAGCGACACGGTGTGAAGAAATCACTGAATCAAAACCCACATTCAGCACGAGAAGCAAGAGGGGGTAATTTTTTTCTTGCCATATATATTTAATTTGTTTCAAGATCTTCAAAATTAGACTTGTACTAAATTCAGAAGAGAAATTGTTAGAAGCGATACGCATTACAAGAAGTTGTTCTCAAAGTCACTGATAACCCTTATTAATAAAATTCTTCCAGTATGTTTTATTATGCCTTGCAGTGAACTCTCTGCTATTTGTGGACTTGCTGTTGAGAAACTGAGTGAGCTTGGATCCAGAGGCTGTATGATGAACTCCCATGGCGCCACGTTCAAGCCAGCAGCCCCAGTAAGTATACTCCTCTCCTATTCAGACCTATCCTACATTTGTAGGAGGTGTGAAAGTATCTGTACGCTGGGATTTTGCAAGTCAAAGTATTTCAGGAGCTCCAAGATAAGGACACCTCCAACCTCTATCTCTCTGCTTCACAAACCAGGGCCAGCTTTCAACTAAAACACAGGCCGCTGCTCAAAAGCAGGATCCGTATCCTGGGACTTCTTAAGAAGCATCCCATTTTCATCCAAACCAAAGCCAAACAGACCAAGTAAAACAAAAGCAACCTGAAATTCAGACTGTGAAATAAACTTACAGGCTTTCCCACGGAGTGTTTTAAGAGGTAGGTGGCAAAATGTACGTGAAGATGGAACTCCAGCTTCTGAGCAACTGGTTCATTGTCCCGGACTGAAGATGAAACGTGCTCCTCCCAGAGCTGGAAGAAAGCCTTCTGCTCACCATTGTCAAATGCTCTGAGCAGATCTTTCTGAAAAGGCAAAAGCATTCAATCAAAACACAAACAACAGAAGAGCCGCATTTTTCAACCAGAGTAAATGAAGAATCTAAGTGACACCTGAAGATTCTGAATTAAAGCTTTATCCCAAACCTCCCACCACTCAGTGACCAGCTGAATATTCTTTCTGAAGCTGTCTTTAATATCTCCAACAGCATGAATCAACCTTCATAACACGAAGCAAAGAATTTTCAAGCATCTATCTGGGGACTCATCTTTACCATAATAGAAAAACGAATGCCTACAGTGTCTGGAAATCAGCCTTGCTGAAGTACATCAACCTGAAAAAAGCTGAAATAGTGCAAACCTACTGCTTCAGGTACTGGAGTTCTGCAAAAAAGAAAATTCAACGCTTCCTGCACTAAAAGAAGAGTGCTTGCAGCCTTCTCCAAAATAAACAAGAATGGGTGCAGGCTTCAGATAACATTACTGTTGTAATAATTCACATAGTGTTAGGTGGACTTTGGCTGGTTTGAGTGTTACTCAGAAAAAGTGCAAGTGATGCATTACCTGAACAGGAATGGCTTTTGAATCTCTCAAGGAAACACCTGCTGTTTTAGGTAGTGACTTCCCTTTTATTTTGCATTCCTTTGCAAATACCTTCACTGTTTCTTCAAATTCAGCAAAATCCAAATACTGCAAGATAAAAACATAAAGAAATTATCATTTTTAGATTATTAATGCTTCAAAGAGGGGCCCATGAATTGCCAAAGTCCTCTGAAGTTTCTCGGTAGGGAACTGCTTTGGCAGGGGGGTTGGACTCGATGATCTCTGGAGGTCCCTTCCAACCCCTACAGTTCTGTGATTCTGTGATTCTGGTAGCACGGTCCCTGAGTGCTGAATGTCTGCATGAGAACAAACTAAGAACCATGTCTCATATGCTAGGAAAATGCTGCTTCCCAGGTAGATTACCTTCTACAGATTCTACAACAGTGCTCACAGCCACTTTGTAAGAATTATGCTCCCTAATTTAGACGGTAACTTCATTCAAAGAAGAAAAAGAACCAAATTCCATTGCTGCAGCACCTCGCCTGAATGAATAACGCAACAACTTCGTTGCAAACGATGTCCTCGGGGGACAGAATTTTAAGCGTGATCCTCATCTTCACAGCAGCACTCACACACGGCAGAGGCACTTCCAGCCCCTCGCATCCGAGGCTGCGCATGCCAAATCAACGGCCAGCTGAGCACCGTTCTGAAGAAGAGATCGGCAGCCTCCTACCTTCCCCCCACCACGCGCAGGCACCGCATCACGCACCTCCCCACCTCGGGAGCCTCAGGCACTGGTTAACGAGGCAAGAAGTCGCGTTTCATCTCGCCAACTTGAATATGGCCACAGGGAAGAGAAATAATTTGCTTCCTGCGTTGTTAGCACAAGCGGTGCTATATTAACAAGTCCTTAAAACTGCTTTTAGGTTTGCATACTGAGAGCCAAAAATGAGTTAGGCTTCAAATTATTTTGCTGCTCGGTAGAATCGTTAAGCAGAAAGTAAGCGGCTCCAACACACAGCGCGCACAAAGGTGAGCGCCGCAGCCGCTCCTGGCCGCCCCTCCACAGCAGCTGCCTGTGGAGCCCCGCAGCCAATCCGCGCACACGGGCACACGCCGCGAGCACTCGGGGCAGGACGACGGGAGCACCCGACGGGCAGCGCTGCCGCTCGGATCTCCAGAGCTGCCCGCCTCGTTGGTGGCTGCGGCGAACACGCGGCCGGATGGCAGAGCGCCTTTTCAGCGCCTCGCTCCCCGCTCGCTTCAGCAAAAGGGAAGAACAGAAGAGGGCACCGACCTCTCTCACCAGTCCCAGTAACTCGGCCTCGTAAGCCAGCACGTCGCCCATCGCTGAGCGGCACCACCAACACAGCGACGCCGGCGCGGTGCGGCCTACCCGACCGCCGCCTCCCTCGGTCGCTGTGGCAACCGCGGCCACACGCCCCTCCCTTCTCCTGCAACACGTGATCGCGCTCAGCCAATCGCAAGCGGAAAGTGGAACCACGTGACAGGGGTGGTGGCTTTGCGGCGGCGGGACGCATATGCTAGCAGCAGAACGGTCTGCCGGCGGTGATGTAGCTGGCGTGCTGGTCTCGCCTGTGCAGCTTTGAGTTCCTGTGCCCGCACCTTTGCTGGGTGAACACGCCCTCCCCGTATCCCCACCCCCAGGCGCAACGAGGCACCGTCTGTCTTTAAAAAGCCGCAGACTGCGGTGCTCTGCGTTTGCCCCAGCCTTTGAATCTCAGCCTGACAGGAAGCAAAAGCTGAGGTCACCAGGCGGCTCAGAGACTGCTCTCTCCTGAGACCGTTTCCCAACCCAACTTTCCAACGCTGCGCTCCAGTATGAATGTGGTTCAGGGCGCTGGCATTTGGCCAGTCATCCAAGGATTTTTATTTTATATTGAAGACAGAGGGAAAAAAACAACCCAGCCCCAACCCTTGGACATCGCTGCCAGATCTAAAATTGTCAACGTAGTAGGATAAATGTTGGGAAAGAGAGAGGTGATGGAGAGCAGTTATGACAGAAACACGTCCCCGTGGGTAAGCAGGCATCAGCACCCCATCCTCGACTCGTGGGAATCACCATTCAGAACTGCTGCAAATAGCTCTGCTCCCCCTTCTGCCTGCAGTGGGTTGGCATTCAAGGGTAAAACACTGAATTCGACTGCTGTTCTTTGGGAAAGGAAAGTGAGATTTGAAATACCTCATGCAGGGCAAATGCAGCCCTGCAGATCTACTCCTCTGTCGTGCCTTCCCTCCGCAAAGCCTGGTTATCCAGGTGAGGGACTGAGTGGTTTCAGCCGGGTCTGTGGATGCAGAAAGGGAACGTGGCTGAGCTGAAGCAGGGACACCTTCCTCTGCCTGAGTGGTCCAAATACTCTCTGTTTAACCATAACCCTGGGTTTATTTGTGCTGTGAATTCCAGACACTGAAAAAACATCTGAACTGTGGCTGGAGCTCAACAGACCGCTCTGCTTCCAGGGTTTGCCACTGTATCATTCATGTTCAGAGTTAGAATAGGTAGGTCTTTTTCTGCTTGTTCTAAAAGTAGATGCTATGTGCTGCAGACAGAAAGCTGTGTAGCCCTGCGGCTTATGGAGAACGTTGGCAGCTTGGCTTTTGGATCAAACACGCTCCTGGGAAGCACAATGCAAGTCTTAGAAAGCACTCAGCAGTGCCTAGAAAGCAGCCTGTAATTTCTAGAAAGCAAGGGAGAATTCCTAGAAAGGACTGGGAAATGTTCAGAAAGTGTTCTGTAATCTTTAGAAAGTGCTTAGATACTTAGAAGTGACTTCTTGTTTCCTAAGGAGCACCTGAGATTTCCTAGAAAGTACAAGAAAAGGCCTAGAAAGTGCTAGAAAGGTGTATGATAGTATGCTGAAATTGCGAGGAAACACTCCAAAATGTTCAGAAAGTACCTGGGATTCCAGCCTGTGATTCCAACAAGGCTCTCTGCAATTCCTAGAATGAACAGGGATATTCCCAGAAACCACGAAAAAGTTCCAAAAAGCTGTGGGAAATTCCTATGGTCTTGCCTAAATTCTTAGCACAGGAATGCTTTTAGAAAGCACCAGAAAAATGCTAGGAAGTGCTGGGAAATCTGTATTCCGAGCATGACAGTTAGCACACAGGTTGGCTGGGTGGTTTTGTGTGCTGCAAAGCGCCAGCATCTGGTGTAAGGTCAGGAAGATGCAACGTTTGTGCCTCAGACCTGAAAAGCAGCACCCACTGCCCTCCAAGGCCAAGGGGGGACATCTGTCAGTGCCTGGGACATGGAGCAGCTCTGCAGTGTACGTCTGTCCTGGGGACAGGTGATAGTTCCACTGCTGAGCATTCCTGGGGCTGGGCTGCCCAGCCGTGAGCAGGACGGCGACCTCCTGCCCAATTGAAAAACAGATCACTGTGTCCTGTGCCCAGGTGGAAGATTCTGTAGGAAATGGCTTCTTTCAGCAGCCTCTCCAACTGCTTGCATTAAAAATAAAAGCAAACCAGGCAAGAGGAGAATGTTTTTCAAAGCTTGGACACCCTGTTATTTTCTGAGTCAAACCTCAGCTTTTAGTTGCTGAAAAAGATTCTGGCTTGGATTTTCGATGAAGACTTTTAAAGGAGCATTTGGAGAATGAATAAGAAGTCATTAGAGCTTTTAGTGGATGGATGGCACATTACTGCTGTCTGTGTTTGGAGCACAGCCTGGCTCTTAGTAGGACTGCCCAAGGCTGAGGTTAGCTTGGACCGAGGTCAAACGCTGTTCACATTTGACTTACACAGCAGTGTGACCCCAAGGGCCCTCCGCAAGGAAAGGGGAGGCAATGAGTTGCAAAACCTCTCTGTTTGCTGCAGCAGCAAACTACCACAAAGCTGCTCTGTCTCCCTGGGCTTGTGGAGCTGCTGCTGAGCTTCACCTCTCCCCACCTCAGCCTAGAAGGATGCAGTCAGCCCCATGCCAGTATATTCATACGCAAACCCTTCTCCAGTAATTTCCTGTAACCAAAGTCCCTGGCTAGGAGAGGCACAACAGACACTTTGATTTGGTGCCATGGGATGCAGGAAGGAGGCAGCGGGGTGAGCTGGTTATAGAAATCACCTGATCAATCGGGGACAAATTGCAAAATCCCCAGCCTGGAAGAGGAGCAAGCAGCAGGCTTCCACTATGAATGAACGCATGAACTCTCATGCCTTATGTAGATGTTTCCAGCAAGTTATTTTCTGCTGCTCCTTCTTCATCCCTGGGCCCCAGATTTCACGCTTTGGCTAAAAACAAAATAGGTCTCTGTGTAAAGTTAAAGAAAACAGAGAATTTGCCCAGACCAACCAGAGCTATCTCAGCTTCTCTTCTGGGAAGACATGGTGGAGAAACAAAAAGTTAATTCATCTTGATTCTTACTGACAGAATGGAGAAAAACATCTAAATGGGAGAGCCACCCTAACACTGAAAACAAAGACACTGCACCAATATTTCAGGTCTCTTTCCTTCATCCTGAAGGGGAAAAAATTGCTCTATGCTTCATCCTTTGTAGGTTATCTTTGGAAGAACAATGTCCCCATAATTTCAGCTGATAATTAACTCTGCCTGTATTGCAGTTCTTCCCTGGGTCACCAGAGCAGCTATTTATATTCTTGGCCACGAATGCTGTTGCACAAAATGTCTCTGCCCAGAACCTATGAAAGGCTATGAGCAGCAAGCTCTGGGGTGCCCTGCATGGCAGCTCCCACCTCATTTGTACCCTCAGGGTATAGCTCTTCTGCCATCCATTTTCTGCAACATAAAAGAACGACGGAGGTTTGTGTGGCTTGAACACACATGCACACACGTGGGGCAGTGGGTCCATCAGCCCAAGCCCATGAAGTTGGGTTGCCTGGGGTTCGTGGCTTCAGAATCTCTATGATGTCCAAAGGGCTTTGGCAGAGGGATAACTTGCTGTGAGCCACCTCTCTGTAATACATGGGTAATTGCTGATCCTTCTGCTCACTGCAGGAGATACTGATGGCTAATCTAAGTACATGAATAGTGCTTCTTTTAAGCAAAATAGAACAAAGTTTTAGTTGTGCAGCCAATGCCAGGAACTGGAATATAGACCTCCACACAGAACTCCAGCCCTGGGCTCCTTCCAGTTGGACCATTTGCCCACACAGAGCAGATTTCAGAAGCAAAGTCAAGCCAGCCCTGAGCTGGAACTGAGCAGCAGGGGCTGAGGCAGCTTCTCCTTGCCTGAGGAATGGAGCATGAGAACAGTCCAGTCCACCCAGTGCTGGAAAACCAGCACTGTCAGCAGCCAACCAGTGACAGCCCAGGGCAGACTGAAGTCTGGGCGGCAGTCCTCCAGCCTGCAGAATACAGACAGATAAACGACCAAGTCACCATCACTATCAGTGGCAGCCAACCTTGGCATTCCAGGACGAGGAGGAAGGGCTTCGCCTGGGCCTGGATGGGAGGGCAGAGATAGGGAGGGCGGCTCCGCTGTGATCAGATGAACCCTGCCCCGGCAGCACAGCCTCCAGCATCTCCATCTCCACCTCTCCCCTCACTGCCGTGCCCAGCTGAGATAGCTAACTGAGTTAGCCACTGAGGAGATGACCAGGGCATCCTGGATCTGTCAGAACAGCACGGTTCTTTCAGTGATTAGTGACTGAGGTTCAGTGAGATAAGGCCCATTACTCAACAATGACAGAAACGTGTTTCCTGCAAACTCTGCCTTTCCCCTCATGAAGACCTAAGAGCATCAGACCCAATTAGCCCTTGGCAAGCACCCCAGGGGTGGGTCCCACCACATGGGTCCAGGAGAGCAACGCTCCCTAGGAAATCATAGCCAAAAAGTCACTGGGGCTGCAATGACATTATTTACAACAGCACTTTCCCCCTACACATTCTCCAAACCAAACATTGGAAAGCCAGAGGTTGCCTCCATCCCTCAGGCACGGCACAGACCTCACGGGCCAAGCCCCATCTGTCCCCAGGGAAGCCCCTGAGCACACACTGGTGAAGGGGTAGGATCCAGCCCAGGCAGCACAGAGCTCAGCTGGGGCCAGTCAGAAAAGTCCCCAAAGGGAAACCCCAAATACACCAGCAGCCTTATCTAATAAACCAAAAGGTACAGATTTTGAAAACCACCTACCACACAACTTCCTGCTTTGAGAGGAATGACTTCTCAGTCCCCTGGGTCTTAAGTCTAATGACCACTGGACTAGAGCAGTGACTCCCTCTGTTTCCAATGTTACCTCCACAAATGTTGTCTGTAGATATTTCAGGATCATTCTCAGCTCTGCTCTGCAGGAGAACAGATCTGCATCACACTGAGAACAGTGAGCTCTGGCCAGCACCCCCACTGAGACAACATTTCAAATTCAGGGACCTGACTGAAGTCTAGGACTCAAAGTTGGCTTTCAGTCCCATACCTCTGCTCCGTACTTCTTAAGCTTTGCAGAAAACAAAGATGGACTATTCTATTGCTATAGTAACACCCACCAAAATAAACCATCTCCTGGAAAAACTCCCAGGCACTACATGCAAGATTTGTCTTCCATTTCTACCGATACACATGAGTTTGCAGCATGTTCACATGTAGCAAGATACTCCCACATACATACAACAAAAACCTCATGCCATTTACGTGCTGTTTCAAGCGAAGCGGCACAGTCCAGCAGCCGGCTTACAGCTGGCCAGGGCTGCAGTTTCTGGCTCGCTGGTGATACAACCTGTGAAGTGTTACAGCCCCTCAGGTGAAGGCCTGGCTGGTCCCACAGTGAACCCTTAAGCTGCATTCTTTCCTTGTGACTTCTGCTCATTCCATACCCCTGACTGTAAATTCCCCCTTGGCTCACGATGTACATCAGTGTTACGATTTGTATGTCTGGATTCACCCCATCTGAGCCTGTAATGCTTTTCTAGCTGCCTGCTCACATTGGCTATTTTGTTCATATTTGGTGAAAGCAGCAAAAGCACACACAAAAGGGATTCTCAAGAGAAATGTGTCTCAATTTCCCCACCACTGATATCCACAGCCCTTCTGACAGCCCCACACTGACACAGGAAAACTAAGATGAGCAAGGACGAAGATCAGTGCAAAGTCAGTATCACAGAGATATTCTGGAAGCAGAACTAATCTAAGAAAGCTGCTGGCAGGTAGAGATCTTCCATCTCTGTTGTAGCAGTGCTGTGGCTGGGACAGACTTTAGCTAATGACCTTGGTCAGCCTAAGGGAATGCTACAGAAAGCAGAGAGATGCAGAAATTTCAATTAACTCTACATGACTTGAGTATAATATCCAAGGTTCAGGCTGAACAGAAGAGCACTTGCTAGCCTTTCCTTTTTCTTTTTTCCCTCCAAGTATCATGTTTTCTGTCAAGAGTTTTTAATATATTTATTTGAAAACAAGGTTTTGTGAAAGAGTACACTAAATAGCATATATCTGTTCTTCAACCATAAAACACGGACTATCAGCTTTAGCTCAGCACAGATTGGGGCTGCATGCACTGAACAGCAGATCTCCATAGGAAGGTCTTCATGTCTGTCTTTCTGATATCAAGCATAGTGTCTTCTTTGGAGGACGTGATCCTGGAGAGAGAGACCAGAAAAGCAAGCATATTTAACTGTGCCTTTTTGTGGTTGGCCCCACACATTCACCCCAGTCTGCCAATGACGCAACATTTGTAGAAGCAAGTCTGCTTTCCTGCCCATCCACCAATTCATGTGCATAATCTTTGCTCTTGGGAACACTGGAACATGCCAGCCCATATCTGGAAATAACTAGACTGAACTTCTGCCTCTCAGTGAGAAACCTGCACACGAGCTGAGGCACTTTAACCAGGAGACCTGAGAACTGCACTATTCACTGACTGGAATAGACATACAAGGATCATTATGATGAGACTCAGAGAGCACCAGCGAGCTCATGACTGAACTATCATTAAATTCTGCTAAGAACTGCTGGGAACACAAAGCAAGTCAGCAGAGCAGCACTATTCTCTTTTGACCAGTTCTTCCACACCGAGGTCAAGTAGATGACAGCTGTGTTATATAAACCACTTGCCCCTCTGGGATCATTCTTCACAAGCTGATTATTTCCAGCTCAGCTGCTGTCTGTGACCCTTCATTTCTGCTCAGACTCTGCCCAGGGATGTTCTATTTATGAGCAGCTGGCCTCCGTGCTTAGAGACCAGATCCAGTACAACTGTATAAGGCCTTATCCAGAACACTGGGCTTCCTCTCCTACTGCTTCCAAACTCTTCAAACGTTTCTGAATCTAACGCAGAACAAAAGATTTAAAACAAGAGTGCTGGATGCTGGTAACTGCTTCAGTTAATCCAAAGAAGTTTTTACCTTACTGGGGATTCATAAAAGTGCATACTGTATTGTACCTCATGTCTTAATCATCAATGTACTCAAAGGGCTCTGGAGGTTCAGGTTCCTGCTCCTCTTCTTCTATCTTTGGACCGTGAGCTGCCACAGGTTCGACCAGCTCCTCCATATCCTCACTGGTGTCCTTCAGAATGATGATGCCTCCAATGGAAAGCTGTAGCACAAGTACAATGAGCATTAGAAGCTGCTTGCCTGTGCCTTGTGGTGGAGTGTTGATGGCCACAGTCTTACCCTAGGCCATATGAAACACCTCAGGTTCCTCATCAGCAGGAATGAATGCTCAACTCACACCAAAGGAAAAGAAGGACCATGACTAGCTAGCTGCAAGTTACATCAGACTGAAACCCTGTGCAAGCAGGGACAAAAATCAGTTGCATAAGAAGCAGAGCTCATATTTGGTCAGACTGATGCATGGTACTTTACACTTCCTTACTTGTTTGCACCCCACACTTAGAGCTCACTGAATACCTGGGCCAAACACTTACAGACTGCTGGAAGTCTTAGTGGAGGCAAGAGCCATTCACATGTCTGCCTTTGCAAAGAGAACAGAGTAAGCAAAGCCCTGGCTTCATTTGTGTTCCTACATACATAGATGGACATAATGATTTATACAGCTCTGCTTTTCTGCAATGCTAGGCTCATTTAAGGATTAGTCAGTGCTATCTAGGAAAAGAACCAAAAAAGCAAAGCAGATCCTTTCTCCCAACTGTTCATACATGAAGGAGTCATGTAAAGAGTCCCTGCTGGTGGCCTTCACCTCAACATTCCATGTCAGAAACAGCACTGTATGTGCTCATTCTCTGCTGGCTGTGTCTATGCCAAAGGTGCAACTTTGCCAGAAAAAGGAGAAGTTTCGGAAAGGAAAGCATCCGACATCCACCCAGCCCCCTGCCTGATAAGGGGATGGAACAGAAAAAGCTTATCCAGGCTGCTTTTTATATTGCCATTATCTATGTCTCAGTTTGATAGAAAATGGCATCTGGATTCACAGCTTTACCCCAGGCTCAGTCTGGCACTTTCCACTTGAAAACTAATTGAACCATAATAGCTTTATAAGGCTCATCTTAAGGGCAACAAAGCCTAGTGAAGCTTCTCTCTATAGCAGCCTCCCAGGAGGCTATCTGAAACAGAGACTAATCTGATCACCAGCTTCCACTGACTGAGGAATCCTATTAGCAGAACCTCATAAAACAAGGTGAATTAATTACAAAGGTCACAACCAATCATCCTTTAAGGCTAAAACAAACCTTTGCATCTCAAGTACTGAAACATGAGGTGCGAAGAGGCAGTGCTGTGTCATGCCTGGCTGGGATCAGAGCATGAACCACATCAGGAATCCAGGCTATAAACATATTTCAAAGAGTCTTTTTGTTCTGGCATTTCCCAAAGCAGTGCAAACCTCCTAAACACCTCAATTTCAAGACCCTCCTTGGTTACACACACTGATCCAGCAAAAAAATACTCTTCTGTTCTCAAAATCTGTTTTCTTGGGAGGAGTTAAAGTGAGGAAACTGCACCACCCCTACTAACCAGTTCTGCATTAGGATTCACCTTCCTTTGAAGCTTCAGCTGCATGAGTGGACGCTTATTGGACTGCATAGCAAACCAAATAGTTGGGTCATTTCTTTTTGAAAGATAGAAACAGAAAGATCCTTCAAGAGATCTGCTAAAACATGGGTGCCTCAGAAGGGGATGAGGCACAGAGGATTCCGATATGCTGATGGAATTCCAGGAAATACATGTATTAAAAACACAAATATTTTCCTAGGAAAAAAAACAACACTACTGTTTCTGAATAAAGTTTTCCCATGCACAATGCTGCAAAAGGGAATAGTGGAGGATGTTATTATGTGTTGGACAAAAATAAAAGCCAAAAGAATTTGTTTCAGGAGACTCAGAGGCCAGGAGCAAACTTCTTAGATTGCTTGGGCAAATGTCATCATCTTTATCTGACAATCACATGCTGTGGTTTTGTCTGTGTTAACAGGAGATGGAGGCACTTTTCTAACTCCATGTGTAACCAAATAAGAAATCTGTTTAATTAAAAAAAAAATCAAACATTTCTGTTATAAACCCTACTTCAAATCATAACACCCCAGCACAAGACTGACACTTTTTTTTTTTTCTATACTGATTTGACAACAAGCCTGTTCAACTTTTCAGCTCATTGGAAAAGCCATTTCTCAGTGTTTATGTACCCAGCAACGTCATTAATACAGAGTGTGTCTGACTGGTTTCCAGGTTACAGCACGTGAAGAAAGAAAAAGAAGAAAAATAAAGATAAAGCAGCATCAACACAATGAAATGGGTTGTAGCAGCTCTGGTTTCTCCCCCAGCTACAACTGCATGTGATCATTTGGACAGAGCAGAAATACAGCAGCAGTGGAGTCATAAATCTCTAAAACAAATTACAGTGTTGCACCACGTGTGAGTGGGACTTTCAGGTACATGCAGAGCCTCAAGGTCTTAATACATAAGCCCAGCACAGGGTTCTGTGTTCTGTCAAGCACACAGACCTGGAGTGGGACACTTACTGGTTTGAAAGGCTGATATCGGCAGCTCTCTGTCATTGTAAGAACTTTGAGCTGAGCAGGCATGACTCTTGCTGGGTTGTCCAAAAGCTGGAAATTGGGCTCAGGCTCTTTCTTCTTTTCTTTTTCATCCTTCTTTTCAGTCTCATCCTGCAGCAGGAGGAGAACATCAACATGGTTTTAACAGCAGCCTCTAACTCCTTCCAAATTCAGCAGGGTAAGGGACAACTTGATACTCAGAGAGCACTTCCAGAGCATGATGAGAAGCCACTCACCTGCTGAGGAACAACCTGAGATGCATCAATCAGCTGGCACAAGCAATGCCAGAGTGGATCTAAGTACTCCCCAATGGCAATGTCTCACTCGTGACTGCAGGTGAAAGCAGGTTCAACAAGAGGTGGCAGTGGAACAGCTTACCTGTGACTTCCCCATACTACACTTAAACTCAGCACTTCTGTTCACAACTTAAGATTCTTTAATATCATTACCCAGCATATGGAAATTTCTAAAGATTGCCATTGCATTTTCACTGCTATAAAACCATCAGTGACCTTTCACACTGTGGGCAGTGACAGCAGCTCAACCAAATCAACTCCACCCCAGAGACTCCCTGGGGAACTGCAGCTAGGAGCTCCTTCACCACTGACTCAGCGGCTGGAGGCCAAAGCTCAGGAGGAACAAACATAGCATCATTTATATACGTAAGAACATGGAACATAATTTCCCCATTGCTCAGGATCATCTGAGAGTTGCAAACAAAAAGGACTGTAGAAAAAAGATGGAGACAACCAATAGGAAATTATCAGGACTGTCACCACACGCACGGCCCAGGAATTCTTGTAACAGCAGAATCTCTGTCACAGTTACTGCTTGTGGCTGTGTGTGTTCTTGGAAGTTATGGATGACTACCACATAAGAGCCATATGAGGAAAAACAGGAGAGCAATTTTAGCACTAAAACATTTGGACAACAGCAAAACACTGGACTCGAACACAGCAGGTGGCAGCAAGCTCCCTTTTTGCTATCCCTGTTCTTCTGCTTTATTTAGCCAAAAACATTCTTTTCAGACAGCACAGCGTAGACAGACATGACACACAAATCCCTTCCAATACTTTGCTTCCTCTCAACACCTTTATTTAACCGTAGGTTGCAAAACTTTTTGAAGAAACATTCATCTGCTCAGCACATTTTGCTTAGTCTATAGTGCTGTAAGAATAATTTAAAGAAAAGGCAATGTTTGATGACAAGGAAACACTGATAAAGGAGCAAAAAGAAAAACTACAAATTCCACCTGCACATGAGATGATTCATTTTCTGAGCCATCTGTATGAAGGTCAGTGCCTACAATATGGCCAATACTTAAGCAGATCCAGGGCAGATATTTTACAAATACACCTTTGATCTTATGCCACAGTCCTTTCATGTACTACTTGTGTATTTCTTCTTAAATAGAAAGAGGCCCAAAGTCCCTCACCGTGCTGCTGCTCTTACATGGATGTTAAACTGGAATCAGAAAGGTTTCTACTGAACACATTCTCCAGTTACAGTTGTTCTTTGCATTTTTGCAGCTGTCAGGTGGGCACAAAAGGAACTGCTCCTTGTCAAGAATCATCAAAAATATCAGCTGCCACTTATCTTCCAAATTACAGAAACCACCAAGAACTCATTATCTAGCTATTTTTGCACTCCTCAGCTTGTTCCAGGGTGACACTTTCCTCACTGATGAAGAGTTACAGTGTTAGATCTATGAGCTGAGAGAGGACCAAAGCCATCACCACAACTGCTGAGCAGTGGCCAGATCCTGTGCTCAAATCTCAGCTGGCCCTAAGCTGGACACAGATAAACGTTTTGATAGATGAGCAAAGCACCTAAGAGACTGCTGTCAAAAAGGCAAACATGTCAGAACAGTTGATTAAGCAAATACAGTGAAATAATGCATTAAAGGTTCATGCAGTTGAAGGCACATACATCTGTCAGAATAAGCTTTTGTCTTGAAGGAACTCAGTTACTTACAAGGAAGCTTTATTTCTCAGAAATAGTGGATTCCTAAGTAATATAGCCTGTTGCTTTTAACAGCACATACACACAAGATGCTAATGGCATAGGCACTGCACTGAAACGTGCATTAATGTTACACTCAGAACTGACTGTAATGCAGGTCACAGCAGGGACATTGTTAAGTGAGCATCAGCTTTCCTGACACACTTTCCACATTTTTAGAAGATGGAGGAAGAAGACACAAAAGTTTCAATGTTTACACCCACCACTTCCATCTTTTCTTCTTCCTTCTTTTCTTTCTCCTTCTCCTTTTCCTTCTTCTTGGCTTTTGCAGTGATGGACAGCACAGCAGTGGAAACCTGGATATATCAACAGAGGACAGTGAGTAGGACTGCAACACTCAGATGTTGTGCATCACTCCCTCCAGCAAGGAAACAAAGGGAAGCCAATGCTAGGTCAGTTCTCAGTGCAGGCATCAATAAGATAAATATCACACTCTATGCATTGTTCTCTTTTAGAGACAAACAGGCCACCATGACAGCAAATAAATGGCACAGATACATGAATGTAGACGGGGTACAGTCATATATGAGGAAGGACAGACTTCCTAATTTAGGGAGTAATTATTACTATTTGGGTCTCTACATGAGACTTTTGGTGATGTATTTTTAACAGAACAACTAGGGGAATTCTTGTTGTTGGGAAAAATCTGTTGCCGTGGTCTCTGTGGTAAATAACCATGTGTATAGAAAGTCTTCAGAACAATCTAAAAAGCAGCTCCACTCTTCTGAACAGACAGCTCTGTTTCTCACTGACTTCAAGAAGCAGATAATGTACACGTACATATACACATAATGTGCTATGGATGAGCCCTCATGGAAATTCAGCACTTCTGAGCTAGGAAGTATCCAGAAGCAACAGTTTATAGAAGAATTCAGCACGTCTCCCCACTTCTGTCTACAGTAACTGTCCCTGTAAGTAACTTCCTCAGAGCAATGGAGCAATAGTATTTGTCACGTTGCTGGAGACGGTTTCCAGGCTGAATGTGGATTCATGGTATGTTTTCATTTTGGCCAGGGAAGTTTATAAGAACAGACTCATCCAATTCATATCCTATTCAAAGGTGAGAATGCAGCTATGAGCAGTAAACTTTGCCTTTTGGTAAGAGCTCAGTTTTGGGTTCCTTGGCAGCATGGAAATTTGTCCTGCCCATCATCCCATTCTGACAAAACGTTACACCATTTTCACACAGTGTCATTCATCAGCATGATGTACCAGAGGTCTCCACTGCTGCAATTGCTCCCTCAGGGCTGCTTCACCTGTTGCTGTGGTTTGCTCAAAGGCTTAATTTTCGCCAGGAGACAAATTGCTTCCACTATTGTTCTGCTAGTCATCCCTTTCTACATCTCTAGGTGTTCTCAGTTTCACATTTATCTTTTTGAGATCCACGGGTCTCATCACTCATATTTTAGTACATGGTCCCACTGCCCTGAGACCAAGTACACTTCTGTCCTTCCACATGGTACTACTTGAGCTTTATCTCACTTAGTATTCTCAGTGTTTGTACTGCAGCTGTAGTTTGGAGCCCACACCACAGACAGGAACACTGTTGTGCTTGGTGCTGCACACAGATGATACATAAATCAGTAGGACATCAGAAAAAAAAAAAAAAAAAATTTAAATCAAAGTTTCTGCTTGACCACTGGAGATAAGGGAGGTTCCAGCAACTCAGTAGCACAGCAGCTTTATGCCATAAAGTCCCAAGCTCAGCAGGAAAAAATAGCTAGAATTCTCTTTCAGAGACAACAGCAACTGCCAATTTTTCTTTTGCTCTTCAAATTCCCTGCTAGTGCCACCAAAGTCAATGTTTATACTAGGAGGGAGAAGGGGTTGGTCTTTAAAATGCTGAGAGCTAGTCCAAATACCTTTTCTTTCTCCTTTTCCTTTGGTACCTCCAGAGGTGGGGGGTAGGCAAATGTGGACGGCTTACAGTTGGACTTGTACTGGACTTTTGGCATCTAAAACAAACAGTCAAAAAAAATTGTTAGAGACAAAAAGCAGAGAAAAAGGTCCACAGCATAGTAATTACTTTAGCTGAATTTTCCTTCCAGCAGAGACAAACGCAGATCCTCTAAAGAATACAGGCTTCCCTTTCTCCCCCTCCGGAAGCAGAGAAACTGTTATCAGTGGCAACAGTTCAACTAGAACAATGTTATTCAATTATGCTATAATTCGACTCTGGCAAGCTCTCCTAGCCTCCTCCATCCACTCCACGCTATTCACACCATGCTTTGTTTTCATTGTTTCAATGCTTTTGTGGTTTCGATGTTATTGCTGTGCCTCCTCATATTAGCACAAAATTGGTTTAAGACCTAAGTGAAGATTTTTTAGTGCATGCTAGATCAGACTAAGCACCGCCTGACAGTCACTTCTGGCAAAAGGACAGCACTTGTTGGGAGTGCACATTGTCTTACTCTTATCTACTTAAGCAAGGCCAGAAAGCACCCTCTGACATCCCATTCAAATTCTGAGAGCGAGTTCTCATCTCCCTTCCTTTATGACACATCACAGACTAAGAAGAGACCAAGAACTGCTGTGAAGAAGCAAGCTGGGCGTGGTGCAGCCCACAACACAAACATTCAAGCTCAGTTATATAACGATCTTGCCCACAATCATTTGGATGCCCTGGAAACCAAGGGACGGGGAGATGAAGGGGTCAAAGCCTGCTCTTTATAACTCTCCTACCTCTATTGCTTCCACCAGCTCCATTATTTTTGCCTGCTTTTCAGGCTTCTAGTTTGCACCATTTCTGGTACTCACAAGCTAGAGGTACTCAAAGAAAACCAGTGCAAACATGCATCTCTCTCTCAGGGCACTCAAGTCTCCCAAGCCATTACTGCGCTTTTTTCTCCACATATTGCATACCTTAAGATCCTTGTTAAGGCCGATGACACATGTTGGGGTGAAAGCCAGTGATAAGAAGTGACTCAGAGGGAACCAGAACCAAAACTGGGTGAAGACCAGAACTCCCACCACAGAAGGCATGTGAGTGTGTCCCGTCCTTGACTGCAGCGAAATAGTCACATTATGTCCCCCTGGAAATGATCAGAAATGACATCACTTGAGTTGATGCATCCCTGGGTATCCCATGAGGATGCTGGAATGAAACAGCTGCTGTGAAAGCAATTAACACAGTGTGAGCCAAGCCTTAACGCTGTCAGCTTTCCCCTCTGTGATCTCACCTTTGACAGTGAAAGATGTGAGCAGTGTAACTACTTCTATCTATCTCTGTACAGCTGCCTAGTATCACCAAAAAATCAATGAATAGAGCCCTTCTGTGTTTGTTTTGCCAGGAGACGGTACAGTTCAGAAGGTAGAGAGACCAAACAGGCAAACCATCATAACTATTTCCAAAACACAGCGTATCAATGAACCACAAGGAAAACAGCACATATAAAGCACTCCATAGAGAAACTTTTCTGTCTGCCTCCTTGAACAGCCTATTATTCAGATGAAATATGCCTACAGTTTTATTCTACACATCTCAGTAGAAAAAAATGTAAACAGCAACAACTTCAAAAGCTCCTTCTAGAGGCTATCAATCTACGCAGCAAAGAGACAAGCTCCTGCAGTCTCTGTAACAAAATTAAATCTCTGCCAGACAACCAAGTCTTAGGTTTGTACTTGCAAAGCAGAGACCAAAACAACTCCATATGTTGATATAGTGCAGAAACATCCAGCTAGAAACCAAACTGAAAGATTGGGCTTGCAGACAGTGTGAAAAAGTGTTAATCTGATCTTCAGTCTTCTGAGGAGCACAGTGAATTGAGCTGAAGAGAGCACCAGGCAAGTCCATTACTGCTGACATGCCCAAGTGCAGGAAGGCTAACTTGGTTAAAATACAAACGCCCAAACTTCCAGACTCAGGCACTTTGTGGCTGAAAAATCCCAACCTGGAGCAGCATTCCTTTGCTGTGCACGCGCAGCGATCTGTAGCAGGCAGCAGTTACCAAAATTAATGAAAGCCCTGAATGACACAGTTATCTTACTTATATGTCAGTTAGTCCCGGGAGAAACAGCGGAAGACAGAGGATTTTGATGTCCCCCTATAGGATACATAGGATATACTGCTGTTCCTTTTGAGATAGCAATAGATCTCCTGCTGTTTGACTACAAAACTCCTTCCGAGCTCCTATTTGAAGAAAGATAATAATATGACTTCTCCTTTCACCCCTTCCACATTTGCTCTGCTTTCCATTAACTTCTCCAGCACCACTCTCACACTTGTATTTGAATCTGCAACATTAATGAGGCACTGCTGAGATCTTGTGTTGTTCTTAATCATGTCAAACACAGCACACTTAAATCTCTGGTCTTCTCCTCCACCTTCACTTTGAATGTTTCTTCATTACATCACTATATGAGGGCCAGGTGAGTAATCTACAGACATTGTAGGTAAAGCAGCCCAGTGGATTTTGCACAGCAGCTTAACTACTTCATCAAACTTTTGGAATTTTTATCCAATTTATTTTTAACCTTCAGAATTACATCATCCCATTCCTGGAATTTCCTGGATGATTAACAGAAGTCATATTGCTGTCATGCTGCTACTTCCTGCTGGTTTACATGCAAGCAGACCACCCCCACTCCCAGGGTTTTGTGAGGAGCAGGAAAATGGAGAGACACTGCATAACTGGGAACTATCCTCACAATTAAGCTGCATGCCTACCAACCTGGAAGGGAACACGTGCCCAATCTTTGGATGGATGCTGTGACATGATACCTCAAAAACAAACCAACCAACCAACCCCAATCAACCATCCAAAAGACCCTCAAAGCACAGCTTTTTTAGGGTGGTGCTGTAATGTCTATTTTCCAAAATTCACACTGCTACTATATCAAGATTTATCAGAAGCCAAGGGCCTGTTCTGAAGGCTACAAGGATTTACTGGCTTAATGGTAACAAGGAAGGGGAGCAAAAAAGCAGGTGCTGATAATTTTTATACTTTGATAAATTCATTCATGGCTTGTAATCGTGAGAGCACTTTTGTCACGCTCATCACTCAATTCTACAAACTTCTTTCCTTTGACAGCTTTTCTGATAGCACACACTTTGCTGGGGGTGTTTCTGGCAGTGCAGCTCAGAACAGCACCACAGCACCATACTCACTAGATGCTTTAGATGCACCAGTTTCCAATCCCAATTTACACTGCATCCTCTTTTCAAATAATCATTTCTTGATCTACAAAACAAATGTTTATCTTCTGTACTAAAGTATTTAACAGCTCAAACATAACATGTTGTGTGAGATGCGTATTTTGAGGGGCAACTCCTTCCTCTGTCACTTGGAAGATGACTCCTTTTCCATCCTTTGCTAAAATTGTCTCTAATACCACTGAATCCAGGACGTACATCTTCGTACTGCCAACAGCTGCTTCCATTCAGTCCCCAAGGAAACCTTTCCTTAATACAGAGAAAAGAATTTTTCCAGATATACTACCTAAATATTTGCATGCTGACCACCGCTCCTTTTCTCATTGATTGAGAAATGCAGCATCAGAGAATCGGAGCAGATAGGTACAGTTCAGAGAGCAAAACAGTTTCCAAATTTGTCAAATGCTGACATCTGGTTAAATCACCACATCCCTTTTACAGCTCACGTGTACTAATACATATTCCAGAAAATAAGGCATCTTATTTCTGTGAGGAACAGAAAGGTATTCAGCAGTCTGAATCAAGAGAGCGCGTCTGTATGTGAATTATGAAAGTTCTAAGGTTTTTTGGGAAAAATAATACACTAAATTTAGAATGCCTACATTTTTCTTGTGTTAATATTGTAAAAAAGTAGCAGCTGGACCTTAACAATTAGACAATGATCAAATGAAATCACCATGAAACCATGTCCGAAGGCTGCCTCTTTGTCAGAGCAGAAAGCCCACCTCCAGTGCATCATTTCCCAGCTGCACACTGGAAACCTTGCACTTTTAATCAAAGCCTGTCATCGAATGAGAATTATACTTTTCTACTTCCTCTGCAAAAAAACCCTCAAATGCAATCTCAATAACCCTAACCATAGCAGATAATACAAACAATCTTTTCCTTCTAGTAGTGATAATTAAATTTGATAGCTCATTGTTCAGATAATCACTTGTAGTTGGATGGGAGAGAGAAAAGAATTTTTCTTTTAAGATACTCTAATGAAAGGGAAGTTCACAGCCTTGCTCCGGCAGCACAGGGAGATACAAAGAGTTGAGATGTTGGCACAGATTCACGTGCAGTTTACTAAAATTGAGCGTTTATGGTTTCTAAACCACTATAGGACACCCATGTGACATATGAAGCAAAAATGGGTTTAGCTGCATTTTTATGATTTAGTCTTAAAGAATTCTAAACTGGTCTGTAGAGCTGAGAGGTTTGGAGCCAGCTGGGCTCATGCTTCCCAGTAACACGGTCTGAATATGGGGATGATCAAAATTACAGTAACAATTTCGTCAAAAAGACTGGTGAATTTGAGTTCTGGCAGAGGTACCTGGGACGCAAGGTGAAATTAATGGAGGTGATTCCTGTTTCTTTCTCTGTAGCCCAGTCATGAAGCACGGAGCAGCCTGACTGCCACATGCATGCCAGGAACACATCTGCTTCCACGCAGATAGGTGCAGGCAGCCCTGTGTTTTCTTCCCCCACGTACATGGGCTGGCAATGTGGTAACTTCATACAGATACTAATAACAGTGCTTGGTGCTGTGCTTCAGCCAGGCCACAGGGACAGATATGATACACTAGACTTCTTTGCTGATGTGACTTCAGGACTAATCCTGATTTCCCAGCATGCAGAAAAGCAGCTTGTTTCTACCTACCACAGGGAACAGGAGCAAGGAACTCTGTGGCCAGGGAAGCCCACAGTGCAAGAGACCATTTGGGACAGACTGTGTTTGGATGCATAGGACAGCAGTGAAAGACTTGGAAAGCAGGTACTATTGACACACAGCACTGTACATCTTAACTCCAGCAGAATTGAAAACAAAACACTGTTTGCCCTCTCTGCTTACAGAAACTTTCCCTAATAGGCCCTGCAATTCTGCCCTAGAGTAAGACCATCACCCTTTACAGAATCCTACCCCTGTTCAATGTTGAGACATTCACACTCGTGAAATATTCCCTACTCTAGAAAAAGGTAGTCCCTGTGACCCGGAACTATAAAGCAGGGTTTCTTTCTTCAATTAAATAAAATTAGTTGCAATTAGAGATTTCTTGCTGCTCTTATATAATATACATAAAGCCAGCACCTTATCTCCCAAATGAAATTGCTATTACAACTATGAGTTTAAGAAGAGTTGCTGCTTTAGATGTTTGGGAAATTACCTGCATCCAAAATGCCTTGTGCCAGGATTGCTCCAAACTTGGCCATAACATCATCGTGCTTATCATTGATCACTTTGGAATAGAGTTGTCTGAACTGGCTGACCTGAATGGGAGAAAGAGAAATTATAAAACTGACATAAAAAACATGAGTCAAATATTCTGTCTTTATGGGAAGCATGCTGGATTTCCGCATAGTAGAAGAACATCCACTTCTACAGCGCTTTTAATTGTGGGTGATACAAGTCTAATAATTAATTAAAGAGGTGTTCCCCACTTGCAGACACTCATAAAGTGATTTTTAAATATTCAGGATAGATGTGCATTTCCAAACCACGTTACAGGCCTTCGGGAATTGCCTGAGAATCTCTGGAGCATCAATGAAATAAGAGACCAACCAATGAGTTTGCTGTATCTCCTACACATTCTTAGGTTTGCATGACACTGAGCTTTATTAAATTTCCTCCTATTTCTACTGCTGAAAACCTTAAACTTATTCCAGTTTTCCTGAACAATATTTCTGCTGTATGGATAATACCCTTATGGTGCGTCACCAGCAGATTTTGCTAGGAAACTCATACCTTTATGTAAAAATCATTAATGAAAATACTGAATAATGTAACAGATAATCGCAGTACATTTACTACCATGTTCTAAGTGGGCATTAATAAGGGAAATTGCTGAACCTTTTCTTGTGCCACTGTCATTGCTTCAAACAGCCTCATTTTTCCTTAAGTTCACTCAGTGTTTAAGAGATGGAACAGCATCACATTCAGGAATATACACAGCTCAATCAAAAATTAAGAACGTATCTTTTGATATACATATGAGCAACACCACAGTTGAAGTGATTCTTTATCACTTGAAAAAGCTGACCAGGAAATCCTACAACTACAGCCACAGACAAGGCAAACTTTGACCTGAAGCCATCAGAAACACAAAGCACCAGACTAGCTACCCTGAAACAGTGGCAGCAGGATTGCTGCCTGTTATTAGCTCTCTATTTGCCAGATCCCCTTTGCATAAAGAAGCTTTTAGTTACGAGGTGACAGCATCACCAAAGGAAGGTGGCTGAACTTCTCACGGTAGCCACACGTACAGGTGGGTAACAGGGAGATATGCTCACACAATACCGGGTTTCACTGGATGCAATGAACCAGCTCTGCTCACTGCCTTGCTCTATTTAAGCTTTTTTCATGCTCTCACAATGTTTATTTATTAACACTTACACTGAGGTTTACACATTTAGTGTAAATACTTTGTTTCTTAAGCTTGACCTCTGGTACACTGGAAAAATACCTCTTTGAACTCACAGTGTTATTTTCCCTCCCTGCTCATACTCACAGCTGTAGAGGCACAGCATGTCCTGCCTGCTCCTCCCAGAGCAACATGGGCAACCACGTGCAAGCTGGGAGAACCAAAGCCTTCAGATATTATTTGTGAGACAAAGAAGCAACACATAAATCTGTTAGTCTGGCTTTGCTGAACAGCAGGATTGCAGTGCCTTTGTTTAGAGCACATCGTTCTTCTAAGCCTGGGTGCAGCTTCTGGGCTCGGAATATTTATAAAAACAGTGGGATTTTACAAAGCTCTGAAAAACCACTCATTCAGTGAACTGTAATCTGGAATTTGCACAGTAATCAAATCTTCAAAGAACAAAATGCTGGGTGAGGTGAGGAGATGTTGAGCAGGTCTGCTGATGTTCATGCTGGCGTCTGCAGTCTGACGGAGAAGCACTCGCAGCGTGGCGGGCGCCTCTCTGCAGCTCCTGCTCACAGATACCAGGGCAGAGCCAGCATCAGTGCCACCACGAACCCTGAGGTCTGACCTGGGGGGGCAGCCAGCCCATGGCAGGGAGTGGGGCTGGGTGAGCTTCAAGGTCCCCTCGAAACCAACCATTCCGTGATTCTATGATGTCTGCAAGGGACTGATGTGAAAGGGTGGAGTGGGGAAATCAGTGCAGGGCAGGCTGTCGCGAACATGTGTTGAACAGCTAGAATCAGAAACAGTCATTCTACTCTGCTTGCAAAGTACAAAACATGTACTGACACAGCAACAGCTCCGCTTTCATGAACAACTCCGAAAAACATACCAAGATAGTGTGCTCCCTTTGGAAATTTTACTTTAACACCAGCAGTAACAAATCTTTTATGACAGGGTGGGAGAGCACCCCGCCTGGCTTTATGCACTGGGCAAACCTACATCCAACAACTGACCCAACGCTAGAACGAACAGCAGGTCTGCACACTTTTTCAGGCCGTCCCTATAGGTAAACACTTCACAACATCAGGCATTCTTAACTGGATCAGCTCCCAGCTGTAAAACCTTCCTCGAAATTGAGGAAACCCTGCTTTGGCAGGTTTAGCTGTAGGGAAGTACCATCCTCATGCAGCCCCAGAGGAAAGCAAAGCAGGTACAGACAGAACCTCAGCTCTGCCTTCACTGTTGTGGCAGTCACTTCCTACAGAATGGCTCGATGTCAACAGACAATAGTTTGTAAAGCAGCTGATGTAAAACATGTCAGGGTTTACCTGGCGTGGTCCTTTAATCTGCTGTTGTTCTCCCTTCAAATCTCAGCAATGAGCACATCCCACATTACTGAACTGATTTGTTTAATATGTTGTCAAATTCGCAAGGTCTGTTTCTCCCTCAAAATCTTCAAGTGCTTTCAAAACTTCGCAGTATTTGGAAATGCTATCAAGGAATTTATTTGGCCAACTTGTTGGAGGAAGACTAAAACATAGGCAGTGACTCATTTCATCTTTCCTAAGAAAGATGCCACACACCATTTTGACAATTAATGCTGGTCAAAACTGCATGCTGCTGATTTCAAATTAAACCAAATGTGCAACCTTAGAAACACAGAAGAAACAACACAGGCTTTAAGGCATGGGAATGATACAGCACCATTTCCTACCACAAGCCCAAGGGACTTGTATTATTTAACATTTAAATAGGTTGTTTACCACTTCTCCCTCCACCAGTCAACATCATGCATGCAAAGCCCGTGGGTCTGTTAATACAGCCTCTGTTTTATTAACTGCTCACTAATGGAAACTGTGATAGCCAATGTGTGCGATGCTTACTGCAAGTGCAAATTCTGAAGGATAAGAATCCATTTCTAATAAAAGAATATTTATACTGCTTGTGTGCTTTCTCTATCCATCTTTGAAAGCGGAAGCTGTTCCAGGTATGATTGCTACAAACTATGTAAGAGCATACAGCATGTGCAAGCATCCAACAGCAACAGGCTTCTGTGAAGGAAAGCTAAAAAAGGTGCTGCCAGAGTACTGCAGAAAACATTTTTGTATCCTAGCAAGACGTAGCATTTCAGTTAGAAAAAAGAAAGAAATATCAGGTCCTGGTTTCCTTACATCTTAAGAGAAAATAGGCCAAGATGATCAAAGAAGAAGGGAAGAAAAACACTCCATCTTGTTCATTATCTTCTTATCCCATAAAGATCATCGCCCCAACGCACAAACAGCAAAAGGAAATCCAATAAATCCAATACAAGATGTTAGGACAAGTAGCATGCCTCCCAAATTGCTGTCTTAATTGCCCTGCTGGTCACAAATGCATAACAAAGTTGCCATTGATTTCTGTTACAGTGATCTCATCATATCTATAATTCAGGATTCCATTTCACAAAATAAACTTGTTATTCTAATCCTACACTAATATGGTTCTGAAACGTATCAGCAGAGGACAGGAAAAGCCACTCTGGCTGCTCACAGAGGAATCTGAGTTTCAGCTCCAAAGAGACACAGTCAGCTTTACACAGCACCTGACATCCTTTGGGGCACTTCAGAAACTTGCAAGTTCAATTATTTCTTTATTAAATACATCACTCAGATAACCTCTATTTGTTTAAATAATAAGTGCAACCGAGGAGACGACAAATAAAAAGATGAAACACAGTGAATTAAAATAATTTGATTATTAAATCTCCACTTATTGCTATTATTTCAGCACTGCAACGTGTAGCTCAAAACTCTGAAGTTGTATTTCTTCCTTCTTGAAAACCTTCCTGTATCAATGCAGAAGTTCTGAATGCACTTTGTAATTGCAGCCCCAACCAGTTCCAAGGTGGGACTGCTGGTGTTAGTGGTTCTGAGGAAAATGAAGTAAAAAACAGTAATAAAACAACAACGATGGGAAACCAAGCTATTTCCATGGGCAGATGAGTTGCCTATTTGATGAGCTCAACTCGAAAAGGAAAGTAAGATAACAGCATGTTTGAGAGAAAGGTTCCTGTTATTCTCCATGCTTCAGATTCCAATCTGAAGGAAGGGAAGAGAAAATGCTTGAAGTAGAATTAATGCCAAATGTCTAAGCTGGATAAAGCAGGGCAATGACTCCATTTGCTCCTGTCTTCATCTCCAATTAGCACCAGAGAATCTGAAGTCTTTTGAACCCAAAGCACACTGCTCACATGAAGGCTACCAGAAACAGGCAGTACCAAATGCAGAAGTAATGACAGGAAGGCAGTCAGACTCTACGCCATAACCTTTACTAAATCGCTCTCCTGCGTGCCAAGCATCTCAGAGCATTTAGAAGCAGTGAGACAATGATATGAAGTTGTCTAAATGTAAAATTTAGCTTCTTGATAACCCCACAAAGACCACAAACACACTTTGTGGGACGTGAAACCCAAGGAGCGCCGCCTGTTAGCTGCTTATCTACCAATTGCTCTGTCATGCAGTTTAGAAACCTAATCAGATTAAAACACGTCACTGTAACCCAACAATGGCCAGTTATCTGAACTCCACCTTTTCACATCACAGCAATTTTTCTTCAGGCTGGCACAGAGCTCTAAAACGTTTCCCATAGAAATGAGGATAATAAATAATGTCATGGGCAGCATATTCCTCACAATATTCCTTGTAATTTTGAGCAAGAAATCACGGTATCTACAGGTAACTTCCTTCAAAAGAAATAAAATTGATACAGTTTGTGCTCAGTTCCTAAATCACCAGGTTATTTCAAGGATTCCTTATTAGTTTATATCTTGTAGGATTTTGGCTGCCATGTTTTCAGCGTTTGCAGCATTTCTATGACCGCGTCATAAATTGCCTTCTGCATCTGCATTATGTAACAACGCATTCTGGGTTGTAAATGGGGCTTCAGCATTAAGCTTTTCCAGTTCCTCTCCCCATTTTTAAACAAGGCACCGAGTCCCAGACTGTACATCTTATCCTCTATTTGCTAGCCAACTATTTTAACAACCTGTTTAGTAAGCCTACGTATTACACAGAGCTCTGAAGCTAAGGACAGCAGCACTCTCTGGGGAAAGAAATCTGACTTAGTACACACTAAAAGGACCACTCCTTCCATTTGCACTTCTGGATAGGACACGGATTCTTCCATCTCAAAAGACTGAAAACCCAACAGATGCATTACTCACAGCATCCTTTCACAAAAGAAAGTATCATCCTTATTTTTTTGGGTGGGAAGGGCACAAGAAGGCTACACCATTTGTCCAGCACTACAGAAGAGCACAGAAGAATGATTAAACTTAACTTCCTATACTCAGAGCTGGCATTCCAACCAGTGGAAGAAATGATAAAAACAAGTGGTTTCTTTCCAAAGAAAGGATCTTCCAGCTTCATGTTACAGTCATTTCGTATCTTGGAAGATGAGGGGATCTTACAGAGCTCTACTATTCTCCTGTTTTATTCAGTTGAACTACAATTTAGATAATGCAACTGCCAGATCATGCTCAGTGAAAAACTCCCTTTCTATTTTTATTTTTAAATAATACAGAGGAACAAACTGCTAGCACAGCCATACATTCTGTGCCTTGGAAATACCCAAGCACCTGTATTTGTGGATTTTGTTTGCTTTCCCAAGCAAAATTTTCCAATGGAAAAAGGTTTTTTTTCCCCTCATTCTCCCCATCCAAATGCAGTAAAAGTGTGGCTGCTTTTATTATAGTTCAATTTCTGAAACGATGGCAATAAAAGCAACCCATTACGATAGGGGAGTAGCAAAGTACCAGCTACAGCTCAGCCTCACTGCTCACCAGAGAACATGAAATGTGAAACCTCAGGGCTCCTATTAACGCAGACTTTCAGACTGAACAAATGTTTGCGTATTATCATCTGTCATATACTCACAAGGCAACCTGTCTTTAAAAGCTAAACACAGCACACGCAACCCTTTTTGCCCTCCAAGCAGAAAGAAAAGCTCCATTAGAAAAAAATCATGTGCTATAAAGTAACTGAGACAGTTGTGGCAGCAGAAATTGTTTCACCTGAAAAGCACACATTGAGCTGCAAAAAGAAAAGAAAAGCTTTACTAGACAGCCCTGCTCACACAAATCACATGTCTACAGGCCTCGATACATTTGAGACAAGGGAGGTACTTGTGTTTTTTCAAGACAGTTTAGCATCGTTACAGAACACACTCTCTCTAAGCAGGAGTGTGTATTCAGGTAACACCCAAAGTTAAAATGCTGTCATTTACCAGGCATATTTCTATCGCCATGCATCAATCCCTCATTCCAAAGTGCATGCTCCAGCCCACACCGGAGCTTCCTGCTCTGCATTCAGCTCTTGCTCTTTATGAGGCACATACTCTCTTGCTAATGCTTACGTACAGTGCTGAGCACTAACAACCTGACATCCAACACCACACTTCCAACCTAGCAAGCTGGTATGTAAGGCATGCCACTATTACCTTCGGGCAGGTAATCTCAGTCTGCTGGATCATGATAAGGGCAGATGCAATCAGGGCTCCTTGACGTACATAGTTCACAGGATCATTTGTCATTGGTTCAAGCAAATTAATTGCCTCCTATGTAAAAAAAAAAAACAACAAAACATCACAAAGTTAATATTGTTTTCAGTATCCTAGGATTCAGCACTGTAATCCAAGGTTAAGATTGGTGCTAACACATACATTCAAAGAAAAGCAACTGGAAACTTAAAATGTGATGGCTGGAACAAGATCTACCTGCAGAAACAAGACAATAGATCAGCAACTGTTGTTATAAACAACAAACGAATTCAGTGCATCAGAACTATTGACAATGGCATGTCTTAATCTCCACACATAAATTACGCTTGAGCTTTCTTTGCAACCAAAATGCATCAGCATTACCTTCATTTTCCATTTAAAAATGATGCAGAGATATCAAACAATGTGTCAGAGGTTAGAAAATGAGATAGTAAAGTAATCAAGTTCCAAATTTCTGACCTTATACTTCATTGTTAAAGTCAGTAGAACTCAGCATCACACAAAAGCACTCATGGCAAACCCACATCAAGTGGGGCTGCCTATAGGCATCCACATAGTAAATTTGGGTTTTGAAAACATTTCAAACTCCTCCACTGCTTCTCCAAACTCAGTAACTTCCCAACTAAGCCCAACTGAATACAGTCTGTCTTGGATCTACCAATACAGATTCGTTTTAATATTGAATATGGATTATGAAAAGCTATAAGGAACCCATTGTAATACATGTTGCTTAGATATCCAGGATCAGCAAGTGAAATTTGCTGGCTTCTCAGACTAAATAATCTCCCCAGGAACATCTTTATTCTCTGTTTACAGTTCTGACACTTTGCAAGCCATGACTTAAACACACAAAGAATTACTACAGTTACCATTTCATTTCTAATCATCCAAGGTCCTCAGTGCACACTGCACAAGATGACAAAACTCTTCTAAACTCAGTGCTGCCAAAATGAGATCCCTCTCCTCCTTCAATTTCCCTTCATCTGTATTGTCTCTTCTCTTTTCCTGTGCTAGCTGCAGCCCTCATTTCATCTCATCTCACAGCGAGCTTTTCCAGCTTGATAATTCAACAGAGAACTGCTGTTTAGCCCTGGCCAGTGGTCTGAGTTTGTGTCTGCACCAACTCACTGATAAGGTGGAAAAGGTGTCAAGAAGGACTGAAATTATCCATGTCAACAACAGCAAGTTGTCAGAGTACTTAGCCAGTGCTCACCAGCCACACTCTTCAGATCTAAATGGAGCAAACCTCAGCAGTTCGTACAGCCATCGGCTGTACAGATAAACTTGGCCAGTGGCAACACAGAGGCTGTCTAAAAGCACTCCGAAACGGCACGTGGAGATACAAGAAGCTCAAAGAGCACTTTTAAACTATTATGTGATTTTCTGATTATGGAAGCTGGACATACCTGGCAGTCTCTTGAGCTTTCTTCTGTTCACACAAACTGAGGGCATGAACAAAAGCAACTGAATGCATGAGTACCCCAGCACACACCTCTCAGTGTACTTCACTCTGGGTGAGGCTTTTACAAACAAGCTGATTTCATACAAAACACCATTTCTGAGAAAATGCCCTCACTTAGACTGCTTTTTGCCACATGAGCTATCTTGAAGGCTGAGCTCTTCTGCCTGAAGGTATCATGGGTTGCTCGTTCATTCTTTTGGCATGCACTGAACACCATATAATGGAACATTGACCATGACCAAAAGCTTCCCAATTTCTAAAGTCCAATATAATTAGGCTTTCAAAACCTACTAATCTAAGCTTCAGAAGGTATGCATGTGCATAATCTGATGGTTTAGATCCTTACCATACCAAGCATCTGGAAATAAAACAGACTCCTTTGTGCGACTAAAAGCATTTCCAATTAAATCAACTTGTCAGATGCAGAAGGTTAAAAATAATTAGCTCCTTAATTCCACCTTCCACTTGGGAATAAAGCAACCTGGATAAAAATAGTATTCTCAGTATGCTTTCAAGTCTGCATGCTTTAGGTACTAAAGATGGCAGGAAGCACACGTCAGCATTCTGTGCATTTCACAACAAGTGACATGCTGGAGAGCACTGTGTGCAAGAGCCAAAGAAGTAACGTTTAATACTGGATGAGGAAGGGAAATACAGATACATTTGAGGTGTAACAAAGGTATGGAAGCATGAAATATTAATTTCAAATATATAATCTGTGCATCTATTTCAAAACTGTGATTCAGAACTAGTACTGAATACACACGTGGATGGAGTGTGGAAGCTTATCCCAGAGGTGCTTGTCTTACAGTAGTGTGAAAGACCCTTGTCACCCACATGTGAGAGCTCTCTCTTTCTTACTGATACTTTCAAAGGAACAGTGAATTATACACTGGAAAACACACTTAATTTCAGTGCACTTGGCTCTGCATGAGTTTTCCGAGATTTATATACCACAGAGAAGAAGAAAAGAGCTGGTTTGCTGGCTGTTGCTTTCCTATCACTGGCATTCCCCATTCTCCTCTAAAGTGATCTGTACAAGGATGAAGGATGGAGTAATGGTTCTGAAGTACTGAACATGCATTTAACATTGAGTGGCTACTGACAGTAAGAAAACTCTTTAGGAAAGTTTGAGCAAAATTTAAAGTAGTACTGCTCTCCTACAGCTGCCTAGGAGTGTGCATGTGCAAGAAATGTGATTTCTGTGGGTGACGTTCCTGCACAAACATCTCTATGGAAGGAGAGTACAGAAAGTGTGAATGGATCTGATCCTCACCTTGTTTCCAGTGCCCGCACAGCAGATGCCCAAAGCCATGGCAGCCCCGTAGCGCACATGGGGATTGTAGCTCTCTGACAGCAAAGAAACCACACTTGGACATTGCTCAGGAGTCCTAAAGAAAGGCAAAATAAAGTGTTATTTATTACTACTGTTCTTCAAAGTTTGGAGACTTTGTTCTGTTGATACAGGAAAACTTAAAACTGTCCTTCTACACAGTATGTTTTGCATTTCTCAACTGTAAGAAGAGGAGCAGAACAGAAGGGCCCAGAGAAGAACAGGGAAAAGTGCATAAATTAATGAACTTCCCCATCCCAGCAGGTACAACACACAGCTGTCACCTATTAAAATGTTCTTTTCTCAATGTATATTTTCTGTAATGAAAATAAGCACGTCTCGTACTCATTTGCCTTCTGAACTTTCTTAAATCTACCCAATCTCATGACACCACAGACACACAAGCAATGCAGGAATGCAGCTGGCAAGTATATGCTCATGAAAGAGAAAAATGGAAAACTATAAACTGCAGGAGATTTAATTATGAGTGGTTTCAAAATGCATATCATCTGGTTATCTTCTGCATTTCACTGCCCAGACTAGTTCTGCAGTTGTCACATCTGTGATCCTAAAGCCAGTCTTACAAGCCATTTGGTTTGACTATAAGCTGATTTCAGATCAAAATATACAATTAAAATTAAGGTGTTCTCAGCTTTTAGCTTTCAGTTCTCAGTCAGTTTGTGGTATTGGCTCTTTTCTTCTTATGTTTGCTATGTTGGAAGCTGGAGGTTGTTGACAGTACTTGTAATACATAGGAACTATAGCATCATGTTGCATTATTAGGTGCCTATCAAAGTACTCAATCAACTCAAGGCATAGAAAAAAAAGAAACATGATTATGCTCCAGTGTTGTTATGTGAACACATACCTGAACCACAGAAAACCGATATAAGAGATCTCAAGCAATAATGCATCTTCTTTGTTCATTATGACCGAGTACCCAAGACAAGCTCACATATCCAGCTATGCGAAATTCTGCACTGTGCAGATAATCAGCTTAATTCTGCTCTACTATCTCTTCCCACTTCAGCACATCCCCCATAGTCTCCTCCAATAAGCAGCCCTGAACCCACCTTTGCACTCCCCTCTCCTGCTCTTGCTTAGCTCAGACCAGCAGCACCCACCCAGGCTCCAGCCTTGCTTCATGCATCCCACCACTTCCCTCACTTCACTGCTGAGGGGACCCATGAACACCCTGGTTTCACAGGCTGCTCAGCACATCAACACTCTGTTCCTTCCTAAAACATTCACATGAGAAATACACGAGAAGAACAGATGGAAGCACTAAGATGCAGCCATGACAAGGAACGCTAAGAATTCAGGAGATGGGACACAAGATGACTCTGTCCCACAAGCAAGCAGACTACAGAGTATGACCTAAAGAGCATGTGTAAAACCACCTATCAGTCTGTTGCTCAAATAACAGCTGAATGTTTACTCAAAACAAGCTGATGTGGAGAGTGGGAATCACAAATCCTGTAACAAGTGAGCCCCAGCATTCAGCTGCACAGAAGATTTCAGTTCTTGAACAAAGATTCTTAACACCTTTTTGTTTTCTATTCTTCAGCAAATGTTGAGCAGGCAGATTGCAAGTCAGAAAGGAGAAATTTCTTTTTCTGGCAAAGATGTGATTATGCACTTTGAAGAATTAATCATTACATTCCTGCTCAGAAAGCTGGATATTATAGAATCATTAACTTGGATGGATCCTTGCATCTCAGGGTCAGAAGTTCCGACAGATTTTATTACAAAATCAGGATTAACACCCACCAATTCATTGCAGAATTCTTAGTCAGATTTACATTATTTGTGGTCATTATTTTGAATGCTTTTATCTCAAGTCTACTCGTAAAACAGTCAAACAATGACAGATGGCCTCCTGTAAATCCATCGTGGGAGCATAAGTTATTCAAGGGATCCCACCACTCCCTTCACTTCCGCAGTCTTCCAGAAGTTCTTCCCCACATATTACACAAGAGAAGGCAGAATCACAAGTGGGCAGAGGAAGTTGAAGAGCCTCATAAAAGCACTCATCAGAGGAACATGACCTCAGTTACAAGAGCAGTGCTGGCATCAGTGCTTACGTTGTAACGTGTTTGCTCGCTCTATTGCTGAAATGCTTTACAAAGTCCTACATGCTATTGCCAGACGGTTAGCAAATATAAGCTCCAAAGCTCACTTAATAAAATTCATAAAACTCCAAATAGTTCTGTTACGTGATCAAAGGCACAATTTGAAACACCCTCCTACGCAGTCCCAGCCAGCAATCTTGCTCCTGTGGAATTACTTCTAACCGGCAATCGGACTGAGGAACATGCTGAAAACACCATCACGTTCTCCTCCCCTCAGCCCGAGGTTTTTTACCCTTCCTTGTGAGCACAGCCACACGAGCACTGATTTGCTTTCAGCACAAGAGAGGCAGCTCCGCTCTGATGCAGGAAGTCTCCCCTCCATCAGGACCAGCGCCATGCAGGTCCCACACCACCTCTGCTCGAGGCCGCCTGCTGCAGGCCTCCACCTCCTCCATCGTGCCTCTCAGTGAGCTGGTGCGGTTATGTTCCCTTGGTGGGAGAAGGAGAGAAGCAATAGTGAAGACGAATGAATTTCTCAGCAGTCACACCCAGCAAGAGGCTGCTCCTAGCACCGGTAGGGTCACCAGGTGTTACTGCAGGTTAAACAGACAGTAACTTGCATGAAACATTGGAATGACACGGACACACAGGGGGCAGTTTCAACAGCAGACATTCCCATTTCACAGTAAAAACCCTGAACTTGGAATGTATTTAATATACTGTGAGGCCCAAAGCAACATATCGTAGTCCCCTGTGCTGACCTTCCTGTAACAGAGGCCAGTAATTTAATCCAACATATTCCTACATTAAAGCCTGAGGCAGGTCTTTAACCTGGGCTGTATATCTTAGGAAGATATGCAGTGTCTATTTTTAAACCAAATTACCTTTAATGCACCGGTTCCTTCCTTTCCTCCTTAATGCTGGTTTTGCTCAAGCAGCCTGGTTTTGCAATTACATTTTACTCAACAGCAAAACAACAGAAGTGCTTGATTGTTTCCTTCATTTTCATTTGAGTATTGCTCTACTGCTCCTATGTAATCCAAAGAAATATAAACGTCAATGAATCCACACCCACAACCAAAAAAATCTTCGTCACAACTGGCTTTATTCCTTCTGTTATCAGGAAACAAAATAAATTAAGAAGCCAAAGAAGCTTCACGAGTCTGTTCCCTAGGACTTCTGCACAGTAGCCAGCTACAGCTTTGTTTCCAGCCCATGCCAGGAGAAGTTTTACTGCTGTGATACTTGGCCTGCTGATGAAGGACTTGCTCCAAGGTACAGTTTGGTTTGTTTCAGAAATCATAAGCAAAACCTTTAAGAAAATTAAGATGCACCAAGACAGTAATGAGAAATCGTCAGCAAAATCTAACAGCTGGCATTTTATTGGGTTTACTCACCAAGTGGCTCCTCTCAAAACCACACAGAAGCAAACACTGCTTAACTGAGGATTCTGCATCCTCGCAGAAGCACAACGCAACTGCCTAACGCTGCCCCGCAACCTCAGCTTCAGCCCCAACTTTGATCTCGTTCCAGAGGATGTTCATCACTGGGATATAATACGTGACACTCGTAAACATACAAATATTGCACTGTATATAGAAGGCTGATGTTTAGCTTCCAAGTGCCCTGAAATTTCCCAGAAATAAAGTTTTTATTAAGCCTCCGATAGAAAAAAATCCCCAACTAAAATATAGGCCTAATCTGAAGAAAGACATACAGACTGGTTGGAAGTGGAGGATGGGCATTCGTCCTTTCAGTTAATGATGTTGATGATGGAGAAGTTCTTCATAGTTTGCAAATTCTATTTCCTTTTCAAATGGAATCCTTTCTTACAGCAGCTCTATTCAGAATCCTAAGGCTTGGGGGGGGGGGGGAAGTTCTGAAGGTAAATTACATTTGCAACACCTGCAGGAGCAAAGTCATCTTTCTGTGTAGGATTTGCCCACACCAGCCTTAGTGGCATACTGAAACTTAACACACACTGTTGGGTCCTTTGATTCTGTTTAACAATCTACTTTTTTTGTCCAAGAAGTGTGCATCAACACCACAAGACAAATTAACAACTCCATCTTGAAGCACATTGTACTCATTATCTCAGAATTACATCCAAATACCCTTGTGCAATTTATCTCCCATTTTGAGACTTACACATCTTGAAGGTTACAGGACTACTGTCATTTCTGCTTCTGTTTTAGCAATATTTGAACATGAAAACGTTCCGATGCTACCTTTTACAAGTATACAAGTAAACAAAGAGAATACTGAAAATAAACATCACACTGAGTCTGACTTGAGACTAAAAATGGAGTTGTCTGAACCATCACTTCACACACTTATTTTTTAGTCTAAACATTTAAGGGCTTCACAACTCGGTGAAAAATGAAATGTTAGAGGGGAACAATGTCAAATTTATCTTTGAAATTCTTCATCAGTCATATTTCAAAAGATTATAAATATATATGACTTTCTAAGCTAATGGACATGAATTAATCATTTGATACAGGACTAGTTCTACACATTGCTTTGCTTGTGTGGAGACAAGTAAAGAAGAAAAGCATAATATGCATTTCATTTTATCCATGCATGAGTTAATAAAGGAAGAACACAGACATCTAACTGCACAATTTGCAGAGTGTGTGTGCAGCAGGGCACAACACAGGGGAGGGGAAAAGTGCAGACAAAAACGCAACAAATTGGCATATTTCAGTGTCTGATAGGCATGGGCATAAATCTCATCTACTTCTCCCTTGACAAAAGGATGCAAGCTATTCAGGGGCCAGGAATTTCCTGCAACTATCTCATGCAGCACAGGCTCTTTCTCCACACCAATTTTATCCAAATTGCCTTCCAGTTGCGTCACTGAGACCTGCTGAGGAAGGAGGGCTCCCAGGCGGCCTCCCACCAGCAGGAGGTCAGGAGAGGGCTGCAAACAGCTGCAGCACAGGAGCCGCAGGGATGGGCGCCTACCAAAGGACACTGCCACCAGTGACGGCGTGACTGAAGCAGACTCGGACCCCTTCAAATAAAACACTGTTGGCAATTTGGAAACAGAAATAACAGCAGTGAATAGCTGTGGTGAAATATCTATGCATGGCTCAAATACTCATGGTGAAGCAGGGTGTAGCGAGCCTGAAGTTCTACCACTGGAGAGGAAAGGGGCATATAGGTGGAGCATGCAGGGAAAGCCTAGCCAGGCATGCAGAGAACTTGCTAGAGACCTGTAATGATATACAAGTGGATTTCCCCTCCCTCCTCCCCCCCCTCCAGAAGAATTATTAAAGCCTGAGGAAGTTAAAAACCATTATGAAAGACAGGTAAGCTTTTTAACCATCTGAAATTGAACAACGCACAAAGCTATATGCTTGTATGTCCTCTGAACAAGCCTACATGTAGCTGAAGTCTCATCACCATCCTCTGGAAGGGCCTAAGAACACTATTTTAACCTGTATTGAAAAATCCTTCCCCTTTCCATAAGGATGCTTTCACACAGCTCCCATCACACCCACCTGCAGGCAGCAGGGCGGCCTTTGGGTGGTGCTACATCAAAGCACCTCTCCCTCCTAATTTGTTTAATTCAGACATTTTTGGAGGCGGAGAGATGTTTTAATCATATAAATTATGCTATAAAATGCAATGAGGTATTCCAGAGAAGTGGAAACACCTGATTTTCCCTCTGACAGAAAGAACTTTTTATCACAGCAACCTGAAGAGATGCTTCTCCTACTTGCCTAAGATTTTAACAAGTCAAGTTGACAAAACTACATTTCGCCACCAGCGATACTTCCCCCACACTGAAGTCACTCTGTCTACTGTGCTGTGGAAGATAAAAATATAAGAAGAAGAAAAAAACCCACCTCTTTAAAGATAATGCTTAGCATCCAGCACAGTCTTATAGCAATAACTGGTGCTGACGATGAGCAGAAGTTTCTGATAGAAACGGTCTGCTTTTAACCCCCAGAGCTTTTAACTCTGTTCTCCTAATTTGGAGATGTGACACGAGGAGCAGCTGCACGTGGCATATGCCCACAAGCAGAACAACTGAAATTAAAGGATGAATCTATCGTTTATTGCACCTCGCTGCTTTTAATCCAGCATTCCTTCCGCATACACGATTCTATATCTACTACCAATAGCTCCATCCCGAGGAAACAGAATTACCATAGCCAGATTCATCTTTATTCTTCAGAAAGTTACGTCTTACGAAGTAAAGACATCAAAAGTCAATTGAAAATGAAGACAATACGAAATTTTAACAAAGGTTTCTTTTTAAGCAGTAAAAATACAGAACAAGTGATGACAACTTTGCTGGATATTCTAGCATACTACCCAAACCGCCAGCTAAATATTTCTATTCACGTCTGGCAGACACTCTCTCTCACTTTGGCTCTAACGAGCTCTATTCCAAAGAAGTTTATCTTACTTTTAAACGAACGTGAATTGATTCACACTTCACCAAGGACCCAAACGGCAGGCTGAGCCTGCTGAGCACTGAGCAGCTCAGGAGTGTAATGGTCAGTGACGTCCCAGGGTTAGATCACGCTCTTTTCTGGCCTTAAACTCAATGACTCTATTACTCAGTTATCTAGCTAATGTCCACAGAAGTGAAACCTATTTCCATTTTAATGAAGAAATACGCAAACTTAGAGATGATACACATATTTGACTGAAAGTTGGAAGGTATCAAAAAAAAACATTCACAATAATAAGAAGCAGCTGCAAGTAGAAAGATTTAAAGTAACAGCCCCCACACTTAAAACAGCATGCTAATCAGAGCGTTTCTGTGGCAGCAGAACTTTGCAGGGTTAACTGTGCTTCTGACCAGAGAGAGGCAGAGAGAGCGATCGCGCACATATGCACGCATGCTGCCCTGCGTACAGTTAGGATATTGTAGGAGGAAGGGCTGTTAGCAAGATCTGCAGATCCTTACACAGCTACAAGAGGCATACGTTATAGGGCTGGAGCACTGAATCAATTAATGCTCGCTGGCTCTTTTCCAGCCGAGCCCCCACTCACTAAGTTCCCTCCTTCCAAGCGCTGGAGCTGCATGCACTGGAATGAGTCGGTCAGCAAACAATGGGTAGCAGCAGACTGCAAGTTTTGCTAATGAACAAAGAAAACTGCACTGAGACCGTGCTAATCACATAAGTAAAATCATCAAGACAGTAGAAGAGGAAGGACAGAAGAAAAGGACATCCTTTCTTTATCTTTTTTAAATGCAGCAAGAATGATTCTTTTCCTGCATTCAAAAACCAGAGAAAGTGCCTGGGTAAGGAAGACAGCTTTCCTCAAAGAGAAATTCTTCATCTTGGTGTTAAAAGAAACGCTAAGTGCTAAACAAACACACAACAAGAGACATTCGTTTGAAAAATAAGAGACAAATGAATGAGCAACCGGCTTTCTAGAAAACAGCGAAAAACCTCATCTTAAAGTCCACCATGTGATGAAAACGAAGAACAAATCACAGAGTATCTTCCTGGATACAAGTGAACTCCACTGAAACACAAGAGAAAAAGGTAAGGCTTTCTTCACCTGAGACTTAGAGCACATCAGGTCCTCTCAGAAACTGTTCAGCTAAAGACTTTCAGCATCTGCTTGGAGGGGGAAATGCAAGCGTTAAGTCTTCAGCTGAGCTGAGAGAGGGGAGAGGAAGAGAAAAGGCTGTGCTTCATAGAAGCCCTGCTCAGATTACAAAAACAAAAGGTTTACTCACCCCCCCCTTGAAGGAATGGGTAAATTTAGAGGTCTCAGTTCCATAAATCTTTATGGTCCCCTTGGGACTGTCACCAGTGTTTTATTATCTGCAACTTCCTGACCCTCACCTGATAAAGTAGGGACTGTCGAGAATAAAACAGAAACCACATACATCATTTCTGAAGATATTTTTGGGGTGATCCTCTCCGGAGAAATAGGACTCTTATTAAGAGGAAACATGGGAACTGCTGCCTGCCTACGCACAGGCTGCCGGAGAGTAGGCACTGGAGAGAGGAGGAGTTGCACACACATCACACCAGCATCTGCCTGCACCAGTTTGTGCTTACAAATAGCAAACCTTCGTACGCTATAGCTAGAGGGAAACAACTGGCATCCAAATCCATCTACCACTTTTTCTTTCTCTTTTTTTTTTTCCTACAGCAGTGAA
Source organism: Lagopus muta (assembly GCF_023343835.1). Lineage (NCBI taxonomy): Eukaryota > Metazoa > Chordata > Aves > Galliformes > Phasianidae > Lagopus > Lagopus muta. The sequence continues at coordinate 8,830,542 of NC_064441.1, forward strand.
AGATGGGAGCTAATGAACTGCTTACTATTCTCAGGCATTGAATTCTCTTGTACAATCTTCTAAGAGCTGAACCTCGCTATATGGGGACGTCAAACCTTCAGCCCTAACAGCCAGAGATGGACACAAGACAGGACTTGGGTTTTTAAGACCTCAACACACCCAGTAAGGCACGGGATAAAAAAAAATTGGATCCAAGCTCTGACATGGTTACTGTACCTCAAAATAGCAGATGACCAGTTTACCATACTGACCATGCTGGCCTTTCTTCAGGACCATCTTGGAGCAGAGAGGCACACTGAACTCTTGCACCGTACACGATTCCTGCACAAAACACAGCTCTCGGACACATCCTGCTGGGCACAAAGATGCCCCATCCTTCACATTTCTTGAACGGGTCTGGAGCTGGCAATGGATCTTTGTCACCTCTCTCGGTAACAGAACCCAAAGAGAACTACTCGAACGATGAGCAAGGAAACAAAGTGCACTGGGCTGCACTGCTGATCCTGCTGGTGATCATCCCCACCATCGGTGGGAACATCCTGGTCATCCTGGCGGTGTCCCTGGAGAAAAAGCTGCAGTATGCCACTAACTACTTTTTAACATCCTTGGCGGTGGCGGATTTGCTGGTGGGACTGTTTGTGATGCCGATTGCCCTTCTCATAATACTGTTTGGTGAGTACGGCGCGTTCGTGCCATCAGGCTTGCAAACCGGGTACAGCTCTGGGAAGTCTGATTTAAACAGAAAAGTTGTTTGCTTTCCGCTACAGAGATTTTGAATATTATTTGGATGAGGGCTAAATCTTTTCTTCCTCTAACCATAATGCAGTCTAATGCCTTTATGGTAAGCACATCCTCAGTGGATAGTCCTTCTTTTGAAACAAACCACTGAAAAAGCACCTAAGGCTTACAGCTGATACTATGCAGAGGGAGACATGGCAAATTACACTGTGCACAGCGAATCACTGTTTCCAGTAACTTCAGCTCAACCTCGAAATCTGTTGTACTGGATATTACACTAATGACAGGCAGTCATCTCTTAAAAACATGGTTCCTGGAAGCACCAATGACGAGTCTTACCAGCCTCAGTTTCTGGGAACCTGATTTCCTCCTGCTCTGGGAAAAATGGCAAGGTGTGTAAAGCACCCCAAAGAACTCCCATATCTGCCTGTCACGTCAGGGCAGCCCATCTGCGTACCTGATCTTTGAGACTCAGATTCACCATTCAATCTGGCTCACACGAAATAAAACAGATTTTTTTCTATTTAAACATATATTGGGTGAGACAATTTCTTTCTGGTTAGTCATTACAGAGTAAGGATGACTCTCATATTTTCTCATGTCCAGCTTTATAGCAAATACTACTTTTGACAACTAATCAGAAACAGATCCATGGGAAAGCAGCCTTTTTACTCCTGAAGATTCTTTAAGAATGTTTAATTAAAAATGGTCTATTTCAGTTTTATACAAATGAAAAAATAAATCAATGTGATATAGATTTTTTGAAAACTTAAGGATTTACAGAATTATCTTTAGGGTACAGCTACCACTGAACTCCAGATAATGAAAGACAGCAGGAGTTCATTTTTCCTGTGCTGGGGCTGCAGGAGTTGCCTGAGCAACAAACAAACACAATCAAACTTTACTTCAGAAAGCGTATCGGTAGCTTTGTTTGCTGCATGGGACTGCAATCACTTACTAATAAATGTGGCTATTCATTAAAATGACACTGAATTTCTGTGCATTCCAGACCGTTCCTTCCTTAGCAGTCTATGAATTGGAGGTTAGAATTCAGGGCATCAGGTTAGGATTCTCAGATATCATAAAATAGACAGGTATTTCAAGCAACAGATTCTACAAAGAGGACAGAACGTACATAATTGGGATAGGGATTTCTACCTTGAAAAAGAAGTGGGTGCACACAGGTGAGGAACTTCTGCATGCAAGTGCTAACTCACAGACACTGTCACTGCTTAGTTCTTGCCAAAGACCTCATTAATAACAGAAATAATAAAATTAGTGGCTGTTATAAAAGCACAGATCCCTATAAAAGCACTGCTAATTGACTAGCGACAATAAAAAGAGAAGGCAGGTTCTTTGTGAAGGTTTGGGTGTTGCTTTTCAATTATGCTAGATCAATAACTTCTTTTTAAACTTCATAAAGAGAATATTGCTCCTTAATCTCTCCCAATTAATCTGGTGCTAAATCCTGGTTACACAGTTTGAAGCATCATAGGAATCTTTATAAACAAAAGCATTTTTCACGGTGCAGGAAATACACAAGAAAGCAGTTAATTACAACTGACTTTACTGAGTGAGATTGCAACCAGCCTTCTACGTAGCAGCAGTTAAAACTGAAAATTTTCACCTTTCTCTATGGCTCCAAAGCAGAAAAACTGCTTTCCCTCTTTATGAAGTTATGAACTCTTTATGAGATGCTGAAGCTCAAAGCATGAGCAAAACATCAGGAGTTTGTGGAATCAAGCAAGAACAGTGCATAGCAGGCCTAAATCGCAAAGCTACCTTACCCAGATAACTACTTGGACACAGAATAATCACTGACTGTCAGAAGGCCATCCAGCCTCCTGGCACCTCCATGCAGGAATGTGTCAGTCATAATGCAATGGCTGTGTGCAGTTTCCAGATATGGAATACAAATATTATGCTTCTGATTCGGAACTGATATCTAATTATATGGAGAATATTTGAGGAAATAGGTGTGAACTAAATCGCAGTCACATTAAACAGCTTTGGACAAATTAGTGTCACAGTGTTCAAATGCAAAAGCTCCTACAGTTAATGGCTCCATGCACTGATGATAGAGAACAATCTTCAGAAACAGGCTGCTGCAATACTAAAGAGCTGCCCTTAAAAAAAAAATCAAAATCCAATACCAACCCATGGGTATCATACCATGAGAAGCAGATTTCCTCTTTTAGGTAAGGTGACTGAAATGTAATGCATATTCATACAATAGTGCAATTTTGATTTAAGAGCACAATTGTCAGAAAATACAAACAGTTAATTGCTTTTGTTGGTTACTAAATCCTCCCTCATCTCTTCTACAAAAAGGTGGGCACGTTAGGAAATCATTGCACACTCTGATATCTAGCTTTCCAAAGTTACCCACATTCATAAACACAGAACTACTGCACAGAAGCAAAACAAAGATGCTGCTATTCATCAGATGGTGAAATTAGCAAACTCTTAAGAAGGAGCATCTGATTTGCAAGATTTAAAGCGGAAAAGGTCTGTTGTCTGTGCTTCACAAGCAGTGGCTTACTTGCAGACAGTGCCATCTTTTAAATTATTCCTTTATTCCTCACATGCATCCACTTAGAAATCAAAAGGCAGAGCTGATCCCCCCAGGTTGCAAACCATGACTTTAGAAACTCATCAGAAGCAATCGAGCCAATCTTCCCCCATTATTGATTACGAACCATGGAAAATATCTCCTTCTCACTTGTGCAAACAAAACTTATTGCGTTGACAATTACTGTCCAAAACCTCAAATCTAAACGTAAGTAAGAAAACTAGCATTCATTTCTGTCAAACCAACTCTAGAAAAAGGTGCCATAGATGAAATTCAAAGATCTGCACGGCAGCAAAGAATTGCTGAAAGTGCAATTGGAGTGGAGAAATAAGCAAGCAGCTCAAGAAGGAGAGAACAAGGCAGCAGCACGGAGAGCCTGGGCCTCCTGAGACCACAAAGCTGAGCGCTGCCGCCATGAACCCACACACCACAGCTTGAAGATTGAAGTCTGGGCTTTAAGTCAGCAGATGATTAAAATATCAATTTCCTTCCCAGTAAAAGCATCATTATCTACCAGCAACAAAACGATCCCTATCACAGAATCCTTTACACGCAGCACATTTCAGCAGCCCTTGTAGCAAAAGAACGATCTTCAAGTCTATTTAAAGACCTCTCTTAATCGTGCATATACATGCACTGCTTTAGGGATTACACATTTCCAAGGTATTTCCTATACATAAATCTTTCTGTAAATAAATATTCTACTCAAGGACAGACAGTTGTGATAAAAGCTTGTCTTACCTCTCCAGGTGCACGACAATTGTAAAGCATATATTTTATCACATTATAATTAAAAATAAGGAAAATCTGCAGCAGCAGCACTGCAGTTCGCAGAGTCTGAGACCAGGTTTGAAGGAAGCATCTTTATCTTATGCCACCTGAGCTGGAGAAAGCAGACAAGATTTCAGGCAGGCAGGCCTGTCAGCTAACCCAGGCTTTCACGGAAAAAAAGAAGTCCAGTCCAGGTTAGGATCAGCATTTCAACTCCCAAGGAAAAAAAAAGGTGGAGAAATCTCAGCACAGTGAATCATGTAATGCTTTGGTTTGCTCCACCAGTGTGGATCTATAACAGGAGAATCAGAGCTTTTAACAGTCTGACCCTCACACCCTGCCGTTTGGCAGGACTTGCCCATTTACCTCCAATCTAAATTATAAAAAGCAGGAACTCAACTGCTTGCTTGTTGTCAGAGGTCAGAGATGCTTTCTGGGTCCTGAAGTAAAATTCATATTCTGCTTTTTCCCTACTGCCAAAATAACACAACAGGCAAACAGTGACACACACCACCACCACACATCACCAAGCCAACAGCAGTCACTCCCATGCTAGGCACCAAGCTTCTAACACGTGTAAATAAAAGTATAAGCAACGTGTGCCACAGCACGAATCCTAGAGAGCCAGTTGATACTTCAGGATTTACGGATAGAGTTTCACTATGTATTTGTTCAAATATGACCATGCTCATCAACTCTTTTCAGCTACTGCATTTAAGATCTACCCTGATCTTGCTTGGATAAAAAAAACATACATACAGAAAACAGAACATAATTTATAACCCTGATGTGGTGACTTACTGCCTTCTGCAATCAATTCCAAAGAAAAACTGAAAGACAAAGCCTTCTTTTCAGTTGCACTTACCAACTAACTCTACAGCTCATAAAACTCACAAAGTTGCTCTGCACCAGGAAGCTGTTTTCATTCATTATATTAAAAAGAAAAGCAGCTTTTGGAAGAAGTATTTGAGAAATTTCTTCTGCAAAGAGAAGAAAGCTGCAAATGAAAATAACTTACACTGCTGTTCTCCAGAAAGTAAAACAGTTATAACCCAGGGATCAGCATGCGTGCATTCTAATCAGCAGTGTGAGGTGCTTACTTGAAACCCAGCAGTGTTCTCTGTGCATCCTTCAAGATACAGAATACTCTTTCCATTGTCCACATTTTATTTGAGCTAACCCTGCATCATTTGCACCATACTCAGTAGTAGTATGATCCTTGATGATCCTTATGGGCCTCTTTCGACTCAGAAAACGTTTCCATGATTTTTATTCCTTTTAACTGTATTTTTTTTTCTGGCTTGCTTTCTGCTTCAACGAACCACAAGGCATTTTCATTTTTCCCTTTTTGTTGCTGCTCAAAGGCCAGTTGAAAGTGTAGACAGAAAAACAGGACATCAGTAGCTGTTTCATAACACACTAATTATCACTTCCTCATACCTGCAACGGCAATGTTTTGAAGTATATGCTCAATGGAGATATCTATTTTAATAAATACACAGCTAGATGCCACGTCAAATTTACAGGTTAGTGGTCTGAAACTAGAGCACTTCTCTTCCCTGCTGCCTATTTCCCACACCATCCTCACCTGGAGTCCGTTGTTCTGGGGATGAAGATTTCGCTGGGAGGAAAAATGGAGTTCATTTTATCATTCATGTCTACAGGGAAGGTTCCCAAACATACACAGCAATGCAGAAAAGCGCACGCTATGTTTGACTTCTAAAATTTTCCATCTTCTGGGGCTCACATTTCAAATGCAGTACCATATCATTTCCATCTAACAGACATATTATGAGAAAACCTGTTAATGTCAAACTGTTGTGCCAATACCACACTGATAAGATTGAACAGTACGATATTTTCGGTCATTTGGCATTCTCAGCACGTAGATTTATTTGTTTGGAGCAAGGAGATTTTTTTTTAAGTTTGATCGTTACAGGCTTTTTTCTTTTTTTCTTTTTCCTTAATCATTATTCATTGAAGAACTGAATTATCTGGCTTTTAATAAAAAGTACTGATCAAACATGGATTAATTTTATATGGAGAGACAATTTGAGCAGATCTGAACTGACACAACTAGAAATAGAAAAAACTTCTGTTCACAAAGTCACTTCCAGGACTACAGAACATTCTTACACACAAACAATACTACGGTGCATTTCAGCTTTAATATTACTTGCACTGGATTGTAATATAAACAACTTGTGAGTGAAAAATCAAGCAGTTGTGAAAGAAGTCAGTTTCAGTGAAGTTATTTCAGTTTAGAAGCGTAAAGAATAAGAGACCCAGCCTCCCAAAATATCTACCTGATGCAACACTGAATACCACAAAACCTTAATAATGGACACGATGCTGGACAACATATCATTTGTTTATTCTTCAAGATTACTGCTAACTTCAAGATTCACACATAGTTCTGCAATGACTGACTAATATACTGCTTATGGCCTGCTGTCTCCTCTGTGTTTGGATCAGAGGACTATCAGAGAGACAAAGCCAAAAAACCCCCATCATTTAATATTAGGGTGCTGCACCAAGCAGTCATGACCCATTTTTAAAAATCTGTTTTACTGTTTCAATCCAGAGCCCTTGCTACAAAGAGCTCATGATCTAAAGTGGAAAGAAAGATAGGGAGTGACTTACAACACACATAATGAATGCTGTGGTGGCAACGTTCAGTTTCTATAGGGTTAGGAACTTCTCACAGGTACTGATGCCAAATGAGGAAAAGAAAGATACTAAAAACTCTCAAAAAAGCAAAGATTCTAATGAGTTTTCTGTTCTCTTCCAGACAACGCCTGGCCTTTTCCAACTGCCTTGTGTCCCATTTGGCTGTTCCTTGATGTCCTCTTCTCCACAGCCTCCATCATGCACCTCTGTGCCATATCACTAGACCGCTATATTGCGATTAAAAAGCCCATCCAGGCCAGCCAGTACAACTCATGGGCTACAACAATCATCAAAATCATCATTGTTTGGCTCATTTCAATAGGTACGTGAGGTTTTGAAACTGGAAAAGTAATGCAGAAGCTTTTCATATCCAAAACAATAGGTGAGAGTTGGGCACAAAGACACATCTGGCCAATCTGGGTCAGCCTAAGTCCACCATTTGGGTCATACACAGCTACATCAAAAGTCTGAGTGGCTGCTCATCAAGTTTACCAGAAAGGTCAAGGACTGAGTAGGTATCAGCATCATACTTTGTGCTTCTAAAATCCCACAAGTTAGAATTCTGACATCTGCATGGCTAGCACATCTCATGGGAAAGCAAGATTCTGTGTTCCTGTGGAAACAATCTAATATATATCCATCCAAACACAACTTTAAGCCTTGAGTATACACTATTAAAATCAGTGCCTTACTTAAAACTGTCTCATAAAGCTAGTAAAAAAAATGTTAATTACTTGCACCAAAAATTGAAAGATAAGTGAGCAGCTGGTAACAGCCACAGTGAAGACTACCATGCACTGGCAACATATCATACAAATAGGCCTTTCAATTGATACAAAGGATGCAAATGTATAAATACTTATTAGTGTCTCCCTGTTGTGCACATGGCACCTCGCTTGTCTTCACTGCTTAAAGGAAGTCTTTAAAATGAGCTAAGATGGTGAAAACATTGAATTCCTGTAACTAATGCACACCATAGGCAGCAATAGGCCTAGCGTTGTTATGCTGTGTGCAAGAGAAAAATAATTCTGGATTACTTTAGCCAATGACGCATAAAAGAATAGGTAAATTCATCTTCTTGACTCCAGCATGCATGCCCAAAAACAGAAATTTCAACTTGAAATAAAAAATCTGGCAGAACCGTGATGACAGGAAAAAAGATGCCTCTTTATTTTATCACAACAAAAAGGAAACTCTTAATGAGATGTGACACTTGAAAGTTGACCTTTTAATATCTGACTCATTGTTATTAATCAGTGCTGCACATTCCATTTCTTTTTATCTAACACAAGAGTACTCTGCAGTAGAGTCTCGTTTCTCCAAATCAAAGGTTAACGTAATTCCATCTTCACTTTAAAGGCTCGCTGTATCCAAAGGAGTGCCTCTTCTCAAGGAAGGGGTCAAGTGGCTCAATGGAAAACCGTTTCGCCTCCTGCTGCCCCAGTCAAGTTCAGTAACCAGAGGAATACTGTAAATCCCTAGATCTCTAAGTGGTATCAGGAAACATAGCACAAATAACCTTCACTAGACAGCAAGGAACCTGTTGTTTTTGGTGTAATGTCAGACTGCTGGCAAATGAAGTGCTGACTGTAATTTAGCAGTTATAAAAAATTCATTTAAAAGGCAAGACTGCTAACTTTCTTTTTTTTTTTTTTTAAGTGTTGAATTACAGAGCTAGCAAGCAAGCCAGCCTCATTTAAACACTCTTAAATATCCAAGTGACTTGACACAACAAATCTGTCTCAAACGCACACACTGATTAATTCTGGCATCTATTTAACTACTTGTATATATGAAAGTCAAGCAGACTGCAAAAACATCAGCTGTGTCCAATAACTTGATGCCACTAAGAAAGAGGGAAAAAAAATACGGGGGCAGACAGCATTAGGGAAATTCACTTCATGAGAGGGAAAAGCCATTCTAATTTCAATGACTGGAGTCAAAGCAATTCATGTGTTTTACACTAGAGATGTTGGCAACTTCATACTGCTTTCTCAACTTCTAAGGGTTACCCCTAATCTGGTTTAAAAAAATTAAAAAAGGGGGGGAAGGGGAAGTGTCATTCTGTTAAAACTGAGCTTGCCAAGTCTCACAAACTACTATTTGCCCTATTAACCACGCGATGCTCTCAACAGCTGATGTTTTCTCAAGTCACCCTGTGCCTACTCCAGAGAGAGTTCAGGAACTACTTTTCTTTAAAGACTCTGAAGATTGAGGCTCAAAATTGAGGTTGCAAGCAATTACTTAAGTACTTGGTTTTTCTTCTCTAGGCATTGCTATTCCAGTCCCTATCAGAGGAATTGAAGATGGAAACGGAAACTCTACAAATATTACATGTCTTCTGATGCCTGATCGCTTTCACGATTTCATTCTGTATGGATCAGTGGCTGCATTCTTCATTCCACTCGCTATCATGATAGTCACTTACTTTCTGACAATTCAAGTGCTACGCAAGAAGGCCTATTTGATCAACAAGCCACCTCAACGTCTCACTTGGTCAACAGTGTCCACAGTATTTCAACGCGATGCTACACCTGCCTGCTCACCAGAAAAGGTGGCCATGCTGAATGGCTCTAGAAAAGACAAGACTCTGACCAACGATATGCCCATCTGTAGAATGTCTACCATTGGGAGGAAATCCATGCAAACCATAACTAACGAACAAAGAGCATCAAAAGTGCTTGGAATTGTATTTTTTCTTTTCTTGTTGATGTGGTGCCCATTCTTCATAACTAACATAAGTTCAGTCCTGTGCCACTCGTGCAACAAGGAAGTTTTTCAAAAGCTCATGGAGATATTTGTTTGGATAGGATATGTATCCTCAGGAGTGAACCCTCTTGTCTACACACTCTTCAACAAAACATTTAGGGAGGCTTTCAGCAGGTATATCACTTGCAACTATCGGACCACAAAGACTGGCAGGGTCCTTCGGAAGTGTTCCAGCAGAATCTCTATCAGAAATTCTGTGACAGAAAATTCCAAGCTCTTTGTTATGCATGGGATGAGAAATGGGATTAATCCCATTATGTACCAGAGCCCAATGAGGCTGAGGAGCTCGCCCATCCAAGCATCATCAGCCATTCTGCTGGATACACTGCTGCTCACAGAGAACGAAGTTGATAAAACAGAAGAACAAGTAAGCTATGTATAGTGGAATGACAGCTGTGACCACATCATAGTGTTACCATCTCTATTACTCTAGGTGACTGTGCTATAAGAGGTTGTAAGTACTATTGTTTCATTTATGCAAGCAATATCTTATGAATTTATAAAGAATTCTTCTCCAAAGTCTCCTCTACTATAACCCCAAACCCTACAGTGGCAACTTCATTCCATGATAAACAATGACTATAGCAAAACTGTATCATACAGAAAGAGGGAAATAAATAAAAGCTAAATCAGTGCAAGTATCTGACTTCAGTCCTCATCATCTTCAGCCTCTTGATTTAAACCCATGGAGTTTTTCTCTGCTTAGACAGCACACAAACATACTGAACTACTTCCTATAGTTCTCTCTGTTGACACCGTAGACTCAAGTACGAGCTTTTCTTGTGTGCTGGGGTATCAGAAATGAAATCATGAGCTCCAGATACCAAAAGGCACACCAACAAACCATAAAACCTGTTTCCAAGAGAGTTTAAAAAAAAAAACAAACAAACCAAAAACAAAAAACCCAAAACATTCCATGGTGGAAATCATCGCATTGCATTTTTTTCCATAGGGATGGAGACCATAATCTCTTTCGCACCTGAATTTCATCTCCATTACTCTCACATATAAACATGCTTGGCACTGTCAAATTTGTCAGAGAAAACTGCCCTTCGTTCTTTTCATACTAAGAAAATGAGTACGTAACGAAAATAGGGCCATAACACATCAATAACTAAAACAGGACAGGCAGTGCCTGGAACATCACTTTATTTTGTGGCTTTTATAATTCCAATAAAAGCTTTCCCTAATCCAGCATCATTCACACAAAATAGAAAAGTTACAGATAAAATTGCTAGCTCATTTGAAACTGAAAACAAGTGTCTAAGAAGCAACAGCAGTATCAAGACCAGTACACACTGACAGTTCTGTTCTACTAAAAAAAAAAAGTTTCATTGGACCAATGTAATAAGATTAGAGGTCCCAGGCTGCACTCTGAAACATCATAATGGCAAATCAAGTCTTCCATTAGAGCACAAAAATGAAAGAAAGAATTGTTTTTTGCAATCCAGAAAAGTTAACACTGTCTACTGCCTAGGAAATCTGAAGCATCTGCTGTTCCCAAACCATATCTCTTTAGGCAGGAGGTCAGATCTCCCCAAGGTGCTGCAGTTCTTACAGTAAGCAGCCAGTTTGCTATTTTTTTTCCCCCACAGTTTCCATTTACAGTAAAATTTTCAACCCAGGCTTTTTTTTTTTCATATTTAATATTTTCAGAGCTCTTCAGTTACACAAATTATGTACAGCAAAAAGCTTAGGTATTTTTTCGTCTATGGAACAGAAAGTACTAAAGATAACATGTCCTTCCAACATTTATTTATATATATTTAATTTAAAACACATGCAAGTTCGAAACAGAGCCTGATGTAACAAATGCCAGAGAGCTCCAGGAGAAAGTATTAAAAATATCTCCACAGTACTTACAGTAATCTTTCTCCTTCCTACCCTTTTTGGTGATAGCCACTGAAGTTAGAATAAGCTCTTAACTGCTCTTACTTCTCTTTCAGTAGCCAAAATTTAGGAGGATCCTGCAGTTAAAAGCCAGAATGGATCGACAATTATGGCTGTGGAAGATTCCTGTATCTAAAAGTATTTAAGAATCAAAAGCCTTTCATTACATCTAATTACTTTCAAGTCCTAGGGGAAAGGGTGTAGGAATAAAACAAAGCAAAGCAAAGTCCCCAGACTTGTATTCTCAGAGAACGATGGCAGGGGTGTCCTAAAGATGGGAAGCGAACTGGATTAATAATCCCAACATCAGCAACAATTTAAAGCTTCCCTTTCCAGCAGGAACATCACAAATAGCTATTCAGCATCAGGAAAGAACAAGAGGTAACTTAGTCCTCTTCTGCCTGACCCTGTTCTTGTTCACCCGTCTGTCTCCAGGTAGCAATAACAGTAGGAGTAATTAGCCATAAGCGTCCCTTAGAGGATGATTGTAAGACCTCTTTGTAATCTATGGTTAGATTCCAAAAAACAGGAAACAATCCCCAAGAAGACGTATTTTGTCAAGCCAGCTCAACTTCAATAACCAGAAATAGACTCTCAGCATATTCCAGCTACTGAACGTAGTCAGCAGCAATACTTAAACTGAGTCATAAACCTCAAAAGGACTCCAGACTAACCAAAAGCCCAGTCTTCCTACCATAAAAAGTATTTCTCCATGCATAGAAACCCAACAGGATGAAAACACGTGTTCAATTCAGAACAAGCTAAACGCTGATGGACCAGCAAATTCTATTCACTGGCTGTAAAAATCTATTCTCTCATGGTTGCTACTGCTTTGCAACATGCTGCCAGTCATTCAGATAAGCACTAATCCATGCTAAGTGGTGAATGTTGAAAATGGGTAGATTTTATTTCTTTCACAACATGATAGAAAATTTAATACTGCAATTCCTAGGCAAAAAGAAATAACCTAGACTAGAACATCCCTTCCAAAATGGCAGCCAAACCTCAACACATGAATTCTGAAGAACTAAGTAGCCACACATTCTTTCGTTGGCTTTTCCAGTAAATGAAAAGGACACACAAAATTCTAAATAAATAAATAGCTTAAAATATTAAAGTTAAGACAAAATATTGTTGCATTAAATGTTGTCAGATTTTACTATATTATGTTCTATCACATTTTATTCTGTTACTGCACTGCTCCATTCACTCTAGTCCTAGGAGTCAAGCTGTGCTCTTGCATGCATACAGTGCAGTACAATGCACTGGCAAGGGAGACTCACATTGTAAGCAAGCAGCAAAAAGCTTTACAGAATGCTGTTATGCAAACATATTCTATTACCTAAAAATAACTGTGTGACATTTTATAACACTTTTAGTTCAAATCCAAAAAGAATGTTTATTCAGACAGCTGTAACAAAAGGAGAAAATAAACTGGGTATTTCTGACACAGATTTGTGGACTCCAGCTGTCAGGAACTGTCACATTCACCCGTGGTGCTTTGAAGGAAATTATCACCTTCTGACTGCACAGCTCCACCTTTATTGGGTGATATTACTCCTATCAGAGGCACCAAGAGAAGCCCAAGTCTGTGCATTCCCTAAGTGCTGCTGTGCAGATGAACTTACACCTCCAGCAGGCTCAATCCCACAGCAACAGCAAGCATTCCTTAAGAGAAACACAGACCACATTAAACATGCTTGCTGTCCTGTTTTGATACCAAATTCACAATTCCCTTTCTGGAATCAGAAAAAAAAATAAAAGAAAATTCAGTGAGACCTCTTCTCACAGGAGCTTCAGCCACGTTCCTTTATCTCAGATGAGTTTCACCCAAGCCAGGGCCTAGCCCACTGCACTGCACAGGTGCTCACCTCCCATCACAAGACACTTCCTTCACAAGCTCTATACATCCAGCAACTCTCAGATTGCTGACCAGTATGGGGCACACTACTGATGGCATTTAGCACAAGTAAATCCAATTAGACTTCAACAAACAACAGTCCTAAGAAGGAGATGTCATTTTAGTCATGAATTCTGACACTTATCAGCCTGTTTGTTCTTTGTGCCTCTGCATGCCTGCAATTTTGACATGGGATGGCACACACCATTAGCACCAAGTAACAGTTTTCAGTGCACAAGAAAGATAATGCAAAATCAGCCTGCAGATCCCTATACAGATGGTTAATATTTCCTTTCAGGCAATGAAACACAGCTTTTGGTTTATGACAGAGTGATGCAGTGGCAATACGTGAGTCCCTCGATGCAGAAAATCCCTTCCATTGCTGCATGTGATTGCAGGGGTCAAGGCTAGACAAACCAAGGAATACCTTCCAGAACCACATCATAAAGCATAACAACTGATTATGCACTTTGTGAGAGTTAGCAAATGAAAAGACTTAATTATTACAACAGTCTAACATAAGCTTTTTGTCTATAGAAGCCAATGATAACCTGCTAAAATCTTAATCCTTTCTTATCGAGCAACATGGATATTGGAACTGTTTTTACAAGAAAATGTTCCTCCCTATTGTTCAGGCACGTTTTGGACTGTATTCCTCCATGGAAAAAAAGAAGAAGTGGTAGAATAAGATCTCTATCATTGCACAACAGGTTAAAGATTCAGAAGTTAATGTAATTCATTTCCTCATTGCTGACTGAAGAGAACAGACCCAGAACTATCAGTTAAAATTCATAACTTAAGGCAGCTTACACATACTTAGGGCTAACACAGTGCTGTATCTGCAAACAGAATCGAGAGTGAATAAGATGAGGTTCCAGATTTTCATGTATCTGGCTAGTTTTTAACCAACTATTAAGTCCTTGCTTTCCTCATTCATTCAGAGAGAAAATCTGAAGAAGCAGATAGGCTGCAGCGCTCCAAGAAACCCGATATATGGTGTAGGTCAGAGCCCTGACAGCTTCTTGCTTTGGTAGGCAGCTATCTATACCCAGTTATGCTTTGCATCTGTTGAGAACAAAAATGATATTGCAATCAGAGATCAAAAGTGCTCCATTGTGACCTGCTTGGAATAAAGATGCCTGCCACTAGGGAAGGCCTGTGTGTGTAGTTTTCCTTCTGTCCACCGATGCAGAAGCCAGTTTAACAGGTCCTTTGGCTTCAGGAGAGACACAGCTCGCTATGCAGCAAGGACTGATCTGTGCTCAGGAGAGCAACTTAGCAGAAGCTCTTGAGAGACGACTGCTGACGCCTGCTGACCACAATCAGAACATGCTTCAGACAAATCAGAACAGAGCAGGATAACTTCTGTGTAAGAACTTGGTTAAAGACAAATTGACTGGTGGCATTAGTTCTGATATTTCTGAATATCAGCTTTCAGCATCTGTCACTGGCTTGTTATAAGATGAATTTACAGACTGCCACTAACGCACAGAGGATGTGAACAAAGATTTCAGAAAATATCCATTGAAAATTACAGCCCTGGACCCAGGTATGCACCTCCTCCTCTCAGACATGCTGAAAGGCTACTGCTTGGCTCAGAGCTCAGACCGTGCAAATTCCTGCATTAACAGATGAAGACAGCTGAGTTTCTGGGGGAGCTTTCCAATTTCCCCAGTGATTAAAAAAACCACAGTGACAATAAACACATTCCCCCCAAAAAACACATACATAAAAACACCCTGAAAACCCCAAACCTACCAATCTTCCTACTTAGAGAACTGCAGAGCACTACTTCAAAATACCACTACAGTCACAGATTTCACTTAGACACTCAAAGCAAGCACCAGAATTATTTTGTAAGTCCAGTAATCCGTCAGGGTTTAACAGTGGATGCTTAAAAAAAAAAAAAAAAAAAAAAAAAAAAAAAAAAAAAAAGGAAAAAAAAGAAAATACAGACTGTTCTGACATCCTTCTTCAGGTTAATCTTACCAGTCACCATCTTCAGGAATGCTTTAGCAACAAGACATTTGTCTGAGTAGCACTGCTTTTATGAGGTCTGGTACAAGCGTTGCATATTTAATTTTTAATTAACTCTCAATCTTGCCAATATTAATTTTTCATTCTGTTTGTCAGCTTAATTGTTTGAACAGAGTTAGATGAAGCTAGAAGGCCGGAAACCCACAGAAAGGCTCATTATGTGTCTGTCAAATGTTTGAGAATGCTTGTAATTCTGATTGAGGTTTTATTCTCAGGTGTTTTCTTTCTGTTTGTTTGGGCTTTTGTTTTTTTTTTGTTTTGTTTTTTTACTTTCCAGCATCCACTCAGCACGTAATTGAGTTACTTAATGTTAGCAGCAGTGCAGCACACATTTCCTGGGGGAAAAAAAAGCCAGACACCAAGTCAAAAGCTGTGGAAGTGACAGAGGAAGATACAGTACCTGAACAGAATGAAACCAAGAGATTCAACAGCTGCACGCCTCACGTCATCATTCACATCACTGACCTGCAAAGCATTAAACAAGACATTCAGAATTTAATTAAAACACTTGAGGGCTCTGCAACATTTTGGAGCAGTTATCAGGCACACCAGTTAATTGGGAAGACAGAAGTATACAGAAAGGAAGTTAACAATCACACTAAATCCTAGATGAAACAGCTTCACTCTGGTTCATGTACTGTGACTACAAGCTCACCAAAGAGAAGGAAGACCCCACCTCTTACAAACTAAGTTGCTTTTTTGTTTGCTTGTTTTTCCACCCTGCCCATCATTATGCAGGCTGTTACTGCAAACTTACTAACAACTATTTTTTAGAATCATGTCCCAATTTTACAAGATTCCTTTTTGGTGACACGAGGTTCCCTTGCTGAAAGTCTACTTATCCTAATGCCAGAAGAACCTTCTATTTCCATTCATATTATTAAAGAAGGCTTTCATCACTTGGCATTCCCCGATTGGATCCAGAACAGCAACACTACAGACACAAAGCCTGTCAGTGATAGGCTTACTCTCTCATCAGAAAGTAAGATCACAGTACTTACAGCCACATGCAGCAGGCGTCTGATAGCCTTGTTGTTCCCTGAACCACAGTACGCCATAGCAACCGTGTACATGCCAGAACGACGGAGAATTGGATCCTGGAAAAGAAAAAAACAATATTTAACTCTACCCAATTAGGGACTCATAATTCCAAATACAACTCTGTTTCACTCTTACACTTGGAAGCTGCGTGCAGACAACCTCAATGCCTTCCTGTTTCGTGTGGATGAGTAATAGGATAATTGCTAAAGCAGGGATGTTGTCTAACAATTTCACTGGGACAGAAAGCTGCTGCAATACGGGATGCTAAAGAGTATCAGGCGTATGTGTTACTCTGCTTCTTATTCATTATCTGCTTTTGAACAGGTCAAGCTACCCAGACCTACCTACAGTCAGTCTTATCTGTTTTAACCATTACACCCTCTTCTGCTCCTTGCTGCTCACTGAAATGAAAGCTAAATATCAGAGTAAGGAAATATAAGACCAAGACTGCTGCTCTTGTATTTTTTATCAAGGTGAAGCAACACATGAAACACTTCAAACCTACATAAGAACTTCTGGGAAGAAAACAACCAGCCCAGTTTAGCTTGAGACTTCAGAAAAAGGCAGGAGGGTTATCTGTGTAACAAAGTGACCTGACACAGTTAAGCTCACCTTATCTCTGCAAAGACTCTCAATGAGAGCATCTGCCTCTTCCATTCTGCCATACATGACCAGAGCAATTCCAACAGCAAGACCTCGCAAGATCTTCTCATGTTGGGTTTCCTGTGCATAGCCAACCATGTCCTCAATGGCCTGAGCATTTTTAGAGCCCAACATAACCAGTCCCAGTGCCAGGCCAGCTGCCTCACCTGCGCAGCACAGAAAAGCAAAATTAAGCACAGTTTCTAAAAAGCAGCAAATATTACATCTGGAGAATAACACAGAGAGATCACTTTAAGGTCGCCATGCCCAGCAACCCCAGCACATGACAAAGTTAAGAATAAACAACCTCTTACTCTGCTCTGAAGAGCTACCATATCTTAGTAATGGTTGGCACAGTGCCTCAGAGCAGTCTGGATGGGACCTCTGACCATTAGGGCTCAAGAACCATGCTGACCAGCAAAAGGTTCATTAACAAAATGCAACTAAGGCAACCCAGAAGTGGTCCACGTTGCTAACAGGAAACCTGGAGGAAAGCAGATGTGTGCTAAGGCCTCAGGTGGTTATCTGCTCTGAAAGCTGAATGTTTACCTGTCACTGCATCATCCTGATACAGATTTGTTTTCAGTAAATCATACACATCTTGACGTGCTGTCCCCATGGCAGCCAGACCCAAACCCAAGCTGCCACCGTGTCGGACAATCTACAGGGAAACATATACAAGTTGAGTCATCATAAAACAGTAACAATGTGGTTACAGCTGAAATAGACATCTTTCCATCAATATGAACCTGCAAACTTTTAGCCCAAGAACACTCAGTGATCTCCTGACCCATTCAAAAAGTCACTTTCACCTCCTAAGGCAATAACTGTTGACAGAAGAAGCTAAATTAAAAACGGTATTTCAAAGCCAATAAATGAGTATTAGAAGCCTTCCACATGAGGCCTTTTAGTACCTTTAAGCTCTTTTCCTCCCACTGAGTGACTTAGGCAGTATCATAAAGTTGTACCATGCATAAAAATTGCCACCTAATAATAGAATTTAAATTGAAAGGTAAATCAGTACCCACTTGAACTGCTTCCCTCTGTTCTGCAAAAGACACAGGAAAGGCACTGTATTTACAATAAGATGAGTGGGATTCATTTACAGAATTTTTAAAGATGCTGTCAATTTCTCAGAAGAGAATGAGGGAACATGCTAAGAAAAACATTAATTGATTCCAACTTAAAAGAAGACTTTTCATCTACAAACATGAAGTGTTGAAATAAAGCACTTTTTGTGTCTAAGAAGCAATAAACCTACAGGGTTTCACGTCTTACTCATCTGACAACTAGGCCATAAACAAAGCTTGAATAGCGCAGGTCTAGTAGCAGAACAAAGTAAATAACTAAGTGCTAAGAGAAATGAAGAAAGATTCACTGTCATACACATAAGAACTTCCTAAAAATCTAACCTGAACTGTAAGCAACAGGTTACTAAAACCCACAGAAGGTCACCACCATCACAATCTTAGTTCTAACTCTCCCACTTTTAAACCAGCTGGCACCCTTCTAGATATTCCCAACAAAGCCAGGGTTCATTACTGAATACATACATCATTACTGGCATTCTTCAGCTGGTTCAGCAAGTAGTCGATGATGTCACCGCCGTGGTTAGCATGAATGAGACCCAAGGCATAGAGGCCTCCACCCTCCTGGTAGGCTGAGCCTGGAGAGGTGTCCTTGGGTAGGTATGTTGCCATTAGCTGGAGTGCTTCTTTCTCATGTCCCTGCATGTCCAGTGTCCAGCACCACGGGAAAACAAGGGAAAGAAGCAAAAGGTGAAAACAGTGGATGCAAACACTTTGCAATAATTAAACAAGTCATTACTTTCTCTACCAGAAAAAAAAAGAAAAAAAATCAGCCTTTGAATGCAAAGAATCCTTCTGCACTGCAATTTTATTCACCCCAGTACAAGAATCCGCAACCACTTGATCACTCATCCAAATCAGGACAAATCTTAGCTAGAAGCTACACCGACTCATTCACTAAAGCACTTCAGTGAGGATCAAGGCACATTGCAAAGACTTTTTTCAAAACAGCTTTGTAAGTGACACAGGTATATAAATCTGCCCACCCAGCATCCCTGACAGATGTTCCAGGCACCAAGCAAAGGGCTTAACTAGGCTGCATCAGTTAAGCTGTACACACAATTACAGACATCACTCTGATTCCCCACTTCAATGTTTTCAGAGTTCACAAGTAAATCACTCCTACTGAACAGAGGGGAATTAATGAATGCATCACTACCTTGTGTATAACACCCAAGCTGGCAGTAGCAGTAAACTTAGCCCAATTAGTGGCCCTGGCCAGCCACTCCAAATTATCTCTGCAAGACAAAAAGAGACAGGTTAAACAAAGTTTTACACACAGTCCATTCCTCAGAATGCAAACAACGTCTCATAGCACCAAGCATTGCTTTCATAAGAGAAAGTAGCTCCAGAAAACAAGCCAATCATAATTGCACTTTTTATCTCTCTCCCCTTCATCAGCCCTGATTCTTGGCTAATATTGGTCCAGCTTGTAGATACCAGTGATTTCAATGAAGGATGGAGAACAACCAATCAATATGCAGTCTATTAGTTCTGTGGGAAAAGCTTGCTCAGAGTTTCTGGGGCTTTCCTCAATTCCTTGGTAAGGGCAGTCCTGACATTTCTCTTCCCAGAGGAACCCACCAGTCTCTACCAAATAAGATATATCTTATAAATCACCAGCTCAGAAAATTTCCAACTTCTCTCCAAACAGAGCAAACAAATTCCAGATCTCCAGCCTCCAAGCTGCTCACACAGTTACTGTTCAAATAAAGCCAATGTGTGAGGACAGAAAAAAAGGTAATAAATTCTCATTCCTTCCTTCTACCTCCACATTAGCTTTCAGATCTTTTCTTATTCTAAGCCCAGAGCTTTGCAACCACTCTTTGGGAGCTATCAGGTGAAGAAGGGCAACAGTGTTGTTCAAACCACCCCTAAATGACAATGCTTTTCCTTGCCACAGCTTTACCTCAGGAACTGGTCACTGGTTGTACCACAGTGCATGAAGGAGTTTGCTATAACAGTTGCTGTGTGACACACGGAATTCCGCACTGCATCCTAAAGAACAAAACCAATCACAGCATCAGCAGCCAGCAGAAGACATGCCCCCAGTCACCTCATACTTGCCAGTACACTACAAATATGGGTTGTAATTAGGCTCAATTTAACCAGCAATTTCCCTTTAATCAGAGTTAATAGATCATAAACTGTTAATACATTCTCATACATCCTCAACCCATCTTTCCAGTGCAAATCTACCCTTTCTAGGAGTTTGTCAGAGGTACAATTGCCTCGACTGCTGCTTAACTGAAGCACTCCACTTCTGGTGTCCCAAAGCAAGCATGGCCATGCACACAGCTGATGTTTTCAAGTGTTTTTATCAGTTCTATCTTCAATGTAGAATTATCTCTGAGCACACAAGGATTTATTTAGTCAAGCTAAAAGCATGGTCTTACAAACCAACCCAACCAAGACACCAAAATATTGTAATTCATAGTCCTTGCTGACTCCCTTAGTCCTTGCTGACAAGAGACGAGAGACTGAACATGAGCCAGCAGTGTGCTCTGGCAGCTCGAAAGGCAAATGGGATCCTGGGCTCCATCAGGAGAGGGGTGGCCAGCAGGGACAGGGAGGTGATTGTCCCTCTCTACTCGGCTCTTGTGAGGCCCCATCTGGAGTCCTGTGTCCAGGTGTGGAGCCCTCAGTACAAGACATTGAAATTTTGGAAAGGGTCCAGAGGAGGGCGACTAAGATGATCAGGGGGCTGGAGCACCTCCCCTATGAGGACAGGCTGAGGGAGTTGGGCTTGTTCAGCCTGGAGAAGAGAAGGCTGCGGGGTGACCTCATTGCAGCCTATCAATACCTGAAGGGAACCTACACCCAGGAGGGGAGTAAACTCTTCAAAAGGGCTGACAACAGCAGGACTAGGGGAAATGGTTTTAAGTTGAAGGAGGGAAGATTTAGGTTGGATGTTAGGGGGAAGTTCTTTACTAGGAGAGTGGTTAGGCCCTGGAACGGGCTGCCCAGGGAGGTTGTGGATGCCCCGTCCTTGGACGTGTTTAAGGCCAGGTTGGACGGGGTCCTGGGCAACCTGATCTGAATGTGGATGTTTGGTGGCCCTGCTAGGCAGGGGGGTTGGAACTACATGATCCTTGGGGTCCCTTCCAACCCGGGTGATTCTGTGATTCCCTCTCTCCCCAGCTAGTAGCACATGCTTCCACAGGATCAGCTGGAGGGTGAGTTGGTCTATCTCACTCCCAAAAAACAAAAAGAAAGCAGGGAAAAAGGGACCAGTGTCTCTCACCAATTATCAGAATGAAGCAACACACTAACAACAGCCTGTCATCATTAGGTCACAGCAGCTGAATTTGAAACAATTTGATTACACGGCCCTTTTCAGGTGCTATCAGCTCTTCCCTGGCCTCACAAGTTCTAGTTTTAAATGTCAATGTATTCCAAACAAAACAGATTTGGGTCTTCAAAAGAGAGGAAGTCAGTCATGCTAAGACAGTAAGATTTTGTATTGATGGCGTTGCTGTTATTTTGCAAATAACAGAATGAATCAGACAAATCCAAACAAAGCCTCTTACCTTTGTGTTTTTGAGGATCATGAGGTCTGTGTTGTTGTTTCGTATTAAAAACTGCAGATGTAACTCAATAGCCATTTCTCCACTTAAAATTTTAATCATTTTTGAGATCTGGTCCTTGGGTTCTGGGTTCTTCATAAACAAATGAAAAGAGACAAGACAGTTCATGAAAGCCCTCTCTGCTACATTCCCAACACCATATTCCAAAATCTGACTTGTTGTGAGACTAAAGGGACATTGCTAAAAGGACAGCACCAACTCTCAGATAACCCAACTCCTTTGTGCACAAGAGTGCAGGTGGGAGAAGAAAATCTATGAAAGAAAATGCTTTAATTGAAAGTGAGAGATATCAGTGACATCTGACTTTCTGCAAGCTGTTATGTTTGGTCTTACAGATAAGATGAGTCTCCTGCAAGAGGCAACCACTGTTATAAATATGAACCTGCATTTCCATGGAAGTTTTATTAAAGAGGACCACAAAACCACAACACTTTACATCATCCTACTGACCTTCTTTTGAGCTAAAGATTTTGTTTAGAACAGAAGCTAGTGGAACTAGGGTTCCTAATACATTCATCTTCCAGAACCCTTTGAGAATGCCTCCTTCTTCCCCACTGTGGAACAGCTTCCACAATTTAAGTCCCAGATGAAGTACTTTTTGAGAGCCATGAAAAGGACACTGCTACTCTCTGGCCCTATTAGCTGGTCAGAGAACAGCAAAAGCTAAGTAGCTCAGCCCTTAGACTAATCCTCTCAATTATTCCTTTGTAGTTATCATTCTGAACTGTGGGAGATTAAGCTCAAGAATTTCTGGCCACAGAAACCATTTTTGTGCGCTTATCCCTTGGCACAGGCAGCAACGCCAACTCAGCAGAAATTGATTTGAGACACCTTTAGTGCACAAAAGCACAGGTTCCTCAGATGCAGCAAGAAAATTCACTCCAGAATATAATTCCAAGAAAGCACTTCTGCTTGTGCTTAAGTAAAATGTTGTTCTTTTTAACTGACCTGCAAGAATCTCTCACAAATTTCCAAATCTAATCTGCAAACCTGCACCACGGGGGAAACAAAAAGAAAAAAAGAACATTTTGCTTTGGGCTTTCTTTTTTTTCCCCAGATACAGCTTCCTTTCCTCAGCAACAGAACTGTCAGAACTGCATTAGCTAAGAATGAAATGCTGAAATGTAACTGTGTGTTCATGCTAGAAATGAACTTGCTTTCTCTGATACTTAGGAAAGGAGAACAAAAGGAAGATGCCACCATGCCAGACAGCAGAATCTTCATTTATGCAAAAGAAACTTGATGTTTTTATTAGCACCCCCTTCTCCCATTCCTGCAGAACATCAGTCCTGTCCAGCCAAAACTGCAGTTGGATTTCAGAAAATGAAAAAATTTCAAAAGAGGAAAAAAACACCAAATTAATTAAGCACCTCAGGTTCACCTGGATTTCACAAGAATAAAACATCCAGCTGGTGAATTAACTAATTCATCAGGAAAGGCTCTCAGCAGGAGTCAAATTTCAGGCCCTTTTCTCCATGAGTTCATTATTTCAACAAAAAGCAAAGATATAAGCCAAATCTTTCTACTTGTGTTCCTTTTTTTGGATCCAGTAATTCCTTCTGAAAATTCCTCCAGCTTTCAGTATCTAAAATGCTGGACTTTTAGACTGCAAGATCAGGTCCTCAGAGACTGCCTGTCTGTCAGCTGGACTCCGGATAAGACAGAAGTGAAATTCCATTTTGTATCAGCCAAACCAATCCAACAACCCCACAGATTCCAACACACAAGAACAATTAAGCAAGGCACATTGCTGGAAGTGGCACTCACAATTTCTGCAGGTTTCCCCACACAGGTGCTTCCTGGTTTCTCTTCTGCTTCCATAGCATCACTAAATAAAGATAAAAATTCAAAAATGCAACCCAGTTCAGCACTTGAAACCAGCCAAGCATTGTAATAACAGCTAAACACTACCCCAATATAGTAGGTCAGGATTTAGAGATGACAACTGGAAATACCATGACTTTGACAGACAAGGAGTGAATACCTGGAGGTCACTGCTGAAAAGCAAATTCCTCTAAGTTCAGCTGTCAGAGCACTAGAAGACAAGGGCCTGGAAATTCCCACCCTCTAACTTCATTAGGGAGACAAAAATAGAGCTGCTTGTAGTGAATGAACAGGCAGAAACAAGTGAGAAAATAGGGTCAACATCTAGCCAGGGTCATTACATCCCAACCAAAAGCCTTGAGCTCGTCACTATTAGCATAAATGCTAGTGTTGACACGTAAATGAGGTATGAAGCTGTTGTTAGCACCCTCTCCTCATGCTTCACAAGCTGACTTATATATTATTTTGTGCCTTGGCTTTTACTTTAATAGGGAAGAAGAAAGAATAGCTTCTCTACACCCATATTATTGGTTCAGTTAGAACCAGTTCCTCACAGCTGCATAAACCCTTACACTCAGCCAGCCTTGACTTAGGCAGCGTTTTCCATCACACACTGTCAAAGATGGTAGGGGAATCAGGCTGTGTACAGCCATGACAGCTCTGGAGACAAAAGAGCAGCTGGAACACAAACTCCTTCCACACTGCATCCATGCCGGGCAGCAGCCTTAGGCTGGAGAGCTGACTCTCTATAAAGAGGTTTAAAACAAAATTATGTAGGTCGATTACTTTCAAGTAGTCAAAAAGTAAAATAAAAAGACATTGAGGGATTGTTGATGCCAATTTCAGGCATTTTTTAATTACCAGGGGCTTTTCACAGTTAATAGCCATTGATGTTGAGCACTGAACAAGTTTTAAGTTTAGGACTTGAACAAAACTCAGACTATATTTGAGCTAGCTCCTTCTGCTGAAAATACAAAAGGACACATAACACTACAGTATCACCTCCAAGCTTGCAAGTATGGGAAGCCAAAGCTGTGTGTGACTGCCATGTGCCTTTTGCTCACAGTTGCCCTTTAACTCCACCAGTTTCTGCCAAGAGCACACAGCATCAGAGCATTAATGCACTACTGCTCATTAGCTGAGCTACATGAATCACACAAATGCACCCTGCTTCCCTAAACTGCAAAGAGAATGCATTTTTGCAAACAGTGAACTCATCCAGTGGTAACATACAATTTCACCCTGAGCAAATAACCACGCTTTGTCTGTTACCCAAGCTTACATAGAGTAACTCAATAACTTGTAATGCAGAGCCATGCACACAGGAATCTCCAGCAGAGCAGAACTGTAACTGAACAAGTGTGCTTCTTCTCAAGCCCCACCTGTCTTTCTCTGAGCCAGGGACAGTGCCGGTGTTGGTGGATCCTGGCACGGAGGCAATAGGAGTTCCAACAGTGCGAAGATTTTGGATCACAGAAGACAAGAACTGCTGGCTAGCACTTTCATACAGGTCAAAGCAAATTTGATAAGCCATGAGAAGGTTATCTTCCTTCACTAGTTTTTCCAAGATGTCGCTTACAGCCTGTGGGTCATCCAAGAATATCAGGCACTGAGGGTGAGGAAGGGAAACAGAAAAGAGAAAAATCAGAGTTTATATATCTCAGAATGAAAAAGAAATACCAGTGAGGCCATGTGCCATTTTCTCATTGCCTTATATGCTGCTTCCATGGAATATCTCTTCCGAGTAAGCAGGCAATAAGAATCTACAGAGTTTTCACAGGTTAGTTTAAAAAATGAGACCAAGTATTATAAATTCAAGACACACGATTCAGCCCTTCCTATTTATGCAGCTTTGTTTCTGGAGGTTGACAAAAAAAAACTCCAAAGCACATGAAAGAAATATCTGCCATTTTGGAGAGTTGTCTTAGCACTCCTAAGTCACGTGTAGATGACATACCAGTACAGCTGAGTGCTTGATAATCTGAGGAACCTCATATTTGGTTGTCTAAATACATGCAGACAACAGCTTGCAAAACAAACAAACAAACAAACAGAAAAAAACCAAACCCAAACCACTGTAATTTTTCCTTGGAGGAATAAATAGCAGTTCTGCTGTTTGGAATTCTATCTGCTGCTCCCTACTTGAAATAATCAGTTGCCTGTGTCCCTAAACTGCCTTTGAACATTATCCCTTCTCTGTTGACCACCTGTAGAGTATCTGCATCTCTTTCCTCACGTTCATTACGATATAAATTTGAATCATGCAATTGGGAAAAGACATTTCATCAATTAGAAATGAAACATTGCTAGAGGTACTTGATTGGACACCTATAAGAATAACAACTTTTGAGACATCTTTAAACAGCGCCCTGAGAAGTTTACCTGGCACACGTTGATGAAGTCTGGCTTCTCCAGATTCATGTAGATTTTAACTAGAACTCTCAAGACTTTATTACGAAACTGTTTGTTCTGCATCAAAGACATACAGAGCTTCAAGCTGTAGGCCAGCATCCCAGGAACGTCGTTCTGAAAAGAAATTCAGAGACACAAAGTTTGGGTTTGAGCTGTCAAAACAGGATCTAGAAATTAGGACAAATCTACCTCCTTTCCATTTTATAACTGCAGAGCAAAACCTGTGCACACAAAACCTCACAGTTTGGTTTTTCAGAACAAGCTTGTACCGATTCGAGGATGGTTTTCTCAAAGATGTCCAGCCTGCGTGTCTCCAGAGCAATGCCAATCGCCTGCTTGTACTTGTGGTCATCCAAGCACCGTTGGAACATTTTGTTCACTATGCCTTCTAGCCTTTCATCAACAGGTTTCTTTTCTCCTTCTGGCAGCTCTGCATTCTCCACACACTGCTTGGTATAGTGGTCGATACATTTTGCTGCAATGATATTAAATACAGAGGAAAAGATGTCAGCTTCCTACAGGTTTACAGTTTCCACATAGGTTGGAAAACAGACAGAGATCAGTGTGGAAAAAATAAGCAGTTATCACAGAAGACGTTCAGAAGCCATCCTATGCATAACAGCAAGACCAACAACACTGACACTATCGTGTCAAAATGCATCTCCGTAGTACTGACACTGAAGTCAGTAAATTCAGTAGATGACAACCTCTGCAGAGCTATCTGACACTTCCAGCTCTTAGCAGTTATCCCATTTTTAAACAGTTGCCCAAATCCTCTACTCAAAATTAAATCATAGCCAGTGTATCAATTTATTCTGAAACTCTGTGGCAACCCAGGGCTCACTACACCTTCCTGAGGAAGAGACCAGATTGTGTATGAAACCATTCTGCCAGCACAACACAACTATACAGATGAGACACATGAGCTACTTGCGCAGTCAAAGGTACAGACAGCAGTGGAAAAATATTTATAATCTCATCCAGCAAACTGACTGTAACAGCAAAACCAAGAAGATGCATTTAAAATGGAACCGAAGTCATCATCTTGGTTCAAGAACAGGATATTTTAAACAAATATAGAGGCAGCAATAGGAGACTTTCCTAATCCACCACAAGCATTAGCTGGGGAGACTGAAAGCCAGCCCATGTCCACTGTATCCTCTGACCAGCAACCCATACCAGCGGATGATACTTTAGAAAAAAACCATTCAACCTACACAAAGGCTCAACATCTGGCTTGCTGCTTTGTTTAAAAGAGAATTCAAAAAACGGCAGCCCCTGGTGAGCAGCTGTTTTTATTAGATGATTACTCCCAAAGTTATGCTGACATTGACAACATGAGAAAAACAAATGAGAGAAGGGAAAACGCACAAAGTAATTTTGCTGTTAGGAACTTGCAGTGGAACAACAGTTAAGAACAGGAAAAGACTGCCATAAGTTCTACGTCAGTTCTGTTATGGGATCTTAAAGTGGACGGGAAAACAAGGCAAAAATAAACTGAGTAAAAGTAGCAGCAGCAACAACTCCAATACAAGGAGTGGAATGTGGGGAAAAACAGCTAAAGCAAGGGAAATCTCTAAACAGGACAGTTCTGATAACACAAATGCCTGCGTTTTCTTTGGCAGCAGCAGCTGTTTACCAATGATCGTTTCCACATATTCCGAGTTGTCGTTGACGTTGAAGAGGTCACCGGCTCCCAGGGCATAGTTCAGAGATTCCTCAAAAGCTCCCAGGTGGTAAAACACTTTGGAAGCAACCAAAGCAGCAAACTGCCGACTCCGGAAGCCCTCATCTTCATAGAGAACTTCACTGAAAAGAGGAGAGAGAAGAGCTTCATCTTTGTGCTCCGTTCTCTTAAAGGCCACACGTCAGACTGGCTGAACTTTTGTCTTTGGGATGACAGTTTCAACACCACATTCCTTCAAAATTAATGCTTTCCAGGAAGCATGAGGCTAGATCCCATAGCCAGTATCAGGCAAGGAGAATGACATGCACTTAGTGTATATTTTCTCTTAAAGCAGCACGCCCTGCAGTAATGGGTGCTTTTTCTTACATTTTGTCCACTGACTCGGAGATTTCTGCCCAGAAGTCATTGACAACAGCATTCAGCTTGTGAAGAGCAAACTCCTAGAGATAATAATAATGCAAAGTTATGTTACATAAAGAATGCATTTAGTACCTTCCCTCGGCAAAAAATTATGTGTGATCCAGCACTAACACGACAAGAATTGATCCACCTAAACAACAAGCTCTACTTTAATAAAGTTCCACAAAGGCTCTCTAATCTTTGCAACTCTTGTGCAAAAAAATGGCTGCTTCATTTACAAGCAGAGGCAGAGGAGCCTGATGCTCCTTCCCATGGTCTCTCTGTGAGGTCTGGTTGGCTAAAACAGATGAAAGCTCAAATTCCTCAAAATGCAAAGTTTTCAAAGGGTCTGGAACAACCTTAAGATAGCACAAAGAACTCCAGCCCATGGTCTACACCAGCCAACACTATTAATTAACTTGGACACTATGCTTTCCCAGATGAATGATATACAGGCTGTAAACAGCCCACTTCCAGCCAGCTCAGAGCAAAGCAGGGCTAATTCAAATCTATCACCATTTATGTCTGTTTTGAAGCAAAACCTGCAGGGGATTGCCTACATTACAAGATGCATCCCTCCTTCCTAAAAGGAGATCTGTCCTTGTGCTCAGACAATCAGAGAGCATCACCAATCCATCATCACTTTGGGTGTTTGGTGTCGTCCAGTGGATTCAGAACTCTGAGGGCTGCAGAGCTCCTGCTGCTGTTATCTTCTCTTATTACTAATGCAACTCTCTTTCAAGAGAAATCTCTAAGTGTGATTATTATTTCACATGCCTGCAGTTATGCTAACAACTCTTCAGCTTTGAATTTCACATAGTCAAAATGCAGTCTCTGGTACACATTTAAGTAGCAAAGTCCCACTATGATTAAGATAAGCGGAGGCTTCAGCAAAGCCCCAGTTTGATCCATATTCAAAACAAAGAAGTTTGCCATCTGTTTTTTTTCAGTCTTTGCTTTCAGACTGGATATTACCTGGAGCTCACCTGTTCCTGGCTAAGAATTACAGTTACTGAGATCCAAGCATTTTTTACTTTAAGCTCAAAAGCAATGCATTTGCCATTATTTTTTGCTAAATGTAATAAGCAGCACCTTGAGCTTACCTTGAGCTGTGGCTCTTCTTCATCCAGAAGAGAGATAATTCCAGCTGCAAAACAAGATCACAGTCAGTTTGAGACTGCTTTAGATGTGAATGTGCCATTTAGCTCAAAAATAAAAACAGGAAAGAACGCTGATGTTGGAATGCTGGTAAAATCTTCCATATTAACATTCCAAGACCAGATCCAAGTTCGTACTAAAAATAAAATAGCTCATAATTTATAATTGGAAAGGTACATTCCTCATAAAAGATGATCCTTTTTTGAAGAGCTTGGATGGAAGAACAGCCATAGATGGCTCACTGTCAGACCAGAAGGCTGCAGCTGAAAGGATGGGCAGAGGACCTGCCTGAGTTCCAGCACAACTCACTAATGTTGATCCACATACATTGATAACTTTTTTAAACCTACAGGAGACACCAAACTAGAAAGGCCAGCAAGCCTGCTGACAGGCAGAACTGGGCTTTCAAAAGGTTCTGACAAACTGTGAGAAGGGAGGGAAGAATCCAAGGGGAGTGTAACATTCCAAAGGGAGCGCAAAGATCAAATCTAAAACACGTGACGTAGAAAGGAATCACAGTGGCAAAACAAACTCAGCTGAAACACTACCAGCAATACCATATGGCTGTACCAGGAGGCACAGAACCCAAACTTCACACTGAGATGTGGAAGAGTGCTTCCTGGCAGACGCAGGAGGCAATCCTCCCCTCTGCTTAGCACAGATGTGCCCACACACAACCAGTGTCCACTGCTAGGCACCCTGCTACAGGAGCAGGCTGGGGCGTACAGAGCTGAGCAATGACAAAAGGTCTTAGGAAACACGACTCAGAAAGGCTGACTGGAGGCCTGGAGCTGGCCAGTCTGCTGAGATAAGGCAGCTGTCAGCAAAAAGCCAAAAAGACGACTGATCTGATCTCTGTGTTGAATACTGAAGGGCCCCACAGGTGCAACTGGTAGCAGCACAGGGCTCCATGCTGTTACAGCAACTCTGCCCCAAATAAGCAGTTTGTTTTTACCCACATGTTCCCACACCTCCAGGTAAAGGCAATCTCACTGATCTTCAACAAACTATTTCTCCTCTTTTAAAACTCCTTCAAAATGAACTCCTGCTTCTTCTCAACTGCAGCAAGGCTTCAAACATAAAACCAAGAGCTGACAAACAGAGCACTGCCTGCAGACTGCCATGCTCTGCGACGTTTCCCTCCCAAAGCCACAACCATTCACATTCCAAGTTCTGTCCTGAGTACTTTCAGAAACGCTCCTCCTATTTTCTTAAAAACCATAAAAGCTCTCCGCAGGTCCAGAAGCAGCGTTTGACATCTCATTCCTCACGCAGCCTCTGCCTCCCGCCCGTCCCCAACGGAGCGCCGGCCCCGATTCTACGGGCGAGCAGCGAGAGGCCTCCGGATAGCTCAGGCTTAAATCGCTGGTCGTGGCCGCCGAGCCGCGCGGAGACGGCGGCCACGGGTGACCCGGCCGGAGAGGTGAAGGCCCATTTCGGGCCGCCCCTCCGAGTCCTCCGACCGGCGGCCCCGCGGCCTGCGACGGCGCCCAGTCACGGCCCTGACTCAGCGAAACCCCGGCGAAGTGCACGGCCCCGCGCCGCCCCCTCACCGGCCGAGGTGATCATAGTGCCGCCCGCCCGGCCCGCGGAGGGAGGTGGCGCCCGCTCCGCTGCGCTCCGCTCCGGCTCAGCCGCACCGCTGCTGCCGCTGGAATCCCCTCCGCGCCTCTGCCGCTCCGCCGCCACCCGGCCCGGAAGTGCCGCCGAGGCCCCCTTCCGGCAGGGCCTCTCAGCTGCCGGGCAAAGGTGGCCGCGACGATCGCCTGCTCGAAAAGCTGTGGGGAATCAGGCGGAAGCCGGGCAGCCCTTCCCGCCCGGCCGCAGCGGCGGGCTGTACGCTTTACGCACGTTGAAGGCGCGTGGTGGCAGCGGCGTTACCCAGCACTGCACGTGGCGTTTAGCTCAATTAAACCACGCACCGCCTTATTTTAAGGACAACCCTATGGCAAACTGAAAATACAAACAAAACAAAACAAAAAAAGAAACAAGTTCCAGTTGAGAAATTGAGTGTGTTTATTGATTACAGCCAGCACTTGGAATAACAGTGCCCTTCAGTTAGGAAATCATGGAGGTGCACAGAATGCAGTGCAGCACTTCGGCGTGGGGAAAGGATGGAGGTCAGAGTGCTGGGCTAACACAGGGCTAATGCAGGGCCGTGCTCCATGGCCTGCAGGAAAGCACTCCTGCTCCCAAAGGGCAGAACAGCACTGTCAGAAGATAGTTTTTCACAGTAAGGCACTGGCACAGGTTGCACAGAGGTGGTGGCTCCCCGTCCTTGCAGACAGCTGAGGTCAGGCTGGACGGGGCTCAGCACTGATGGAGCTGTTGGTGTCCCTGTTCAGTGCAGGGAGTTGGGCCAGAAGGCCCTTAAGGGACACTTTTGACTCAGTTCTATGATTGTAGGATACACTGCTGCGATCCAGCATGGAGCGGGGCTGCAGGACGGGCCGGAGCTTCTGCCTGAGCTGAGGGGAGCTGAGGATGGCCAGGCACAGACAAAACCCAGCCGTTTGTGCTAAAAATAAAATGAAACCCGCTTTATGTTGCATTAAAATAAAAGTTTAAAGAGGTATTTGAGCATTACATCATATCACCCATAAAGCAACCCTGCAGGAGGTTGGAACTTTGATGTCTATTCCAAACCAAGCCGTTCTGTGACTCTATGATTCCATGCTGCCCCACAGGCCACAGGCAGCCCTTTGGAACTGCTTAAATAGGTGATGTTTAAACACTTCTATCAAGTGGCTGCCAGCACAGCTGTGGAGATGTCCCAGGTACGACAGACCTGTGCTGTACCCCATCTCACCCCAAGCACACCGCAGTCCTGTCTGCCTCCCTCCAGCATGGGCAGTGTGTCAGTCAGTCTGCGAGCTCCACGATGGGACAGACGGACACATCCTGCTCTCAGAACCACCCTCTGCTCCAGATGCCAGGAATATCTTTTGTGTTATACTTGCTGTCCAGAGCTGTATTTCTTCATGTTATTCAGATGTTTCCAAGCTTTTCAACTGGCTGGTAGATAAAAGACTTCATACTTAGTCCCATTGCAATCTCCATGCCACTGCATTAATTGTCTTTTTTTTTTTTTTTTTTTTTTTTTTTTTTTTTTCCCAGATCAAAGAGAGGTCAGCAGCTTCAGAATAAAGAATAAAGCAGAAAAATAAGGCAGAAGAATCCATGTGCCTGGGAGGCCATCTCTAGCAATCTCAGTGGGGAGCTTTGTTCATTTCCCTTTGTTTGGGCAGATGGAAGCTGAAGTCCCCACGTCACCTTGCCCAGGATGGAGGATACACTCCTAAAGGGCTCATCCAAAGCCCAGTGTCCACCAGCACAGCCCCATAGGCAGGGGGTGGCTTTGTCATGGAGCTCAGAGGCTGTTGGCAGCCACAGAAGACCTTGGTGAAATCTGTGGGCTCTCTGAGGGTGAGTGGGCACAGCTGCTCCTTCTACTGCTCCACACCAGCCAGGCAGAACCGGGACAGGGATCACATCAGGTGCCCACAGCTTTAGGTGCCCACACCTCCAGCAGCATCTTCATAGTTTCCATTGGGAGACAGACTGGTCAGAGCCACCTCTTGGGGGTCCTGCAAGTTGTCTGCAAAGAGCAGAGAGAGGTCAGGGGACAGTGGAGTGGGAAACCCTTCCTCATGTAAACTGCAGCTTAAAGCGCTACAGACATAAAGCATGGAGACAAAGTGAATGGTAGATACCACCTAAGCACAGGTGATTTTTTTTGTAATGGATTCTCCTTTTGCTTTACAAACTCAACATCCCCTTAAAATGCAGCAAAAGAGCAGTGGCCCCACAGAGTCCTGTGGTTTCAGCAGCCTCCAAATGAGCTGCACAGGTCTGAGGCTTCACTGCCTGCTTTGAACTGGAGCCTGAAGCTGACCGCCCTCCCACTCTTGTCAGTGGTTTAGGAATGCGCTTCCTGCAGAATGCAGCATGTAGGATTGGGGTGATGCTTCCAACTCACTGTGTGGATGCACAGTTGTGTCACTGCCCAGCAGTGCTCCCAGGCACTGGGCCCAGCATGCTTTTATTTAGGTGAACACTGTCTGTCTTCGGGTTCTGGCCAAACCTGGGCCAGGAAGTGATATCTGGAGCAGGAAACAGTGTCAGGAGGCCACCAACAAGAGGTGTGGGCATATGGACAGCCAAGGAGTTGGTGAGGAGCCTCCAGCAATCAGCATGTGTGCAAGGCAGCTGGGCATACCTTCATGGACATTGTTGGCAGCTTTTGACACGTGGCCTTTTCTCTGGCTCCTCCGGCTCCAAGAGATGCACTGCAGGAGGGCAGGCATCCTCCACCTTTCCCTCTCTTTCCCCTCCTCTGGATAAAGCACAGAAGCATTCAGAACATCAGAGGCACTGCTTCCCCAGTTCCCACCAGCCTAACTCCCACCACACCAACTCCAACAGCTAAACCCACCACCCTGGGAAAGCATGGAATAGCTCCTGCAAACCCTCATAGTGGCCTGAAAGCTCCCCATTGCCCTGGAAATTCATCTAAAGGACAACAGAGGTAGCAGCAAGTTATTGCAAACTTTCATGCTGCTATAGCAAAACACTGCAGCAGCTTATTTTATAGTCTGCAACGGCTCAGCATCCCCATCTAAATGCCACTTGGCCTTTCACCTCCTAGGAGATCTTGTTTCCCAGTGGCAAATGATAAACCACTTCAGTGTCCTTCGTCTTATTGCAACACCAAAGGGCTCACAGTAGCAGCATTTCCTGCTGTCTGACAGCCCCAGACTTCCAGCCACCAACACATCCCCTGATCGCAGTCCTTGAGGACGCAGCGGGGAGCAGCCTGGCACAAATCCTTTGCAAAGGCCAGAAGGCAAACATGACAAGCTCAGCC
The DNA here is from genome assembly GCF_023343835.1 of Lagopus muta. Taxonomy (NCBI): domain Eukaryota; kingdom Metazoa; phylum Chordata; class Aves; order Galliformes; family Phasianidae; genus Lagopus; species Lagopus muta. Next base: position 8,864,594 of record NC_064441.1, read on the forward strand.
CCAGCTAAGGGTTGTTTTTTGGTAACATTCCTCAAACCTGCTTTGCAAGCTGCTCCAAACCCCAGGCCCATCTCGCATGCATTCCTCCTGCACGTTCCACTAAAAATCTTATTCTCCTTGGGAAGAGCCATGGGATGAAGGAGCCTGGGCTCCAGAGAAGCTCATGCTGTCCTATGGGCTGGCACTGCTAGAGAGATCCCCAGCTCTTAGGTGGGCACAGAAGGGTCACATAGGCATTTTGGAGCACACGGCTCACAGGGGCACGGAAAGAAGCTGATCTTGCATCAGGTTGAACCCTGAAGCTGAGGAGCATCCTCATTACCAATACAGTTCATGGGATGCTTCTATGACTCAGAGCACCAGCAGAGTCCTGGTGAGCAATGCTGAGTCCTCCTACCCACAGTGCTTGTAAAGCCAGTGGGCTGCCTGCACAGCACCGCTCTGGCTTTCCGCTCCTCTTTCTCCACTGCACTCCACACCCACACCGGCGTGAAAGATAAATCCACAGATAATCCCAAAGATTCATGCACTGAGGCAAATGCCAGCAAATCACAAAGGTGGGAAAAAAAAAGTGATGCTTCCCTGCTCCTGCAGCTGCTGTGCCCAGAACTGGGGGACACTGCCAGAAGAAATTCTTGCAGGAAGTATGTGAGGAAAGCGAAAGGCTGCAGGAAGGAAGCTGGAAAGAAGACCATGCATGCATTGGCACAAAGAGTGGGTAGAATGCAGCCTCACACCCTTGCAGGAAAATGCAGTGGGTCCTGGTGGTCTCAAAGCCCTTGAAGGCTCAGATCCAAGATTCTGGATTGAGCCAATGGGAAGAAGCACCTGATTCTTGGGGCTGCATCCTGTGCTTGCAGGTAAACACCACTCACCCTTCTCTGTGCATCAAATGCTGTTCCTCAGGCTCTCACCCTACCATCCTTATGCTGCTCACCTGGCTGCCAACAGCTTGTGGTTTTAGAACCAAGTGCTCACTTGTTATTGTTCTGACTTGCGTGAAGCCAATGCCAGCATCTTCCTCCTGCAGAACCTGCCTGCCCTCTGCGGCCAGGGCTGCACCCCAAGCCCCAGAATGCCCATCCATCAGCACCTGAATGTGCATCCTAAGCACCACGCCACAGCCGTTGCCTGCCACATCCCTGCTTCCCAACCCATGGCCCATCCTCCCCAGGAGGAGACCCACGGGGAAGAGGCAGAGCCTGTTGGGAAGGCTCAGATCCCACTGCATGAAACGGATCCCACTGGGGACAGCAGGAAGTCCCTGGGGAGGGGCAGATCTCCCTGGCAAATCCTGCAGAAGTGAGGCAGCGGGCCGGATCAGGGAGATCAATGCGTGCCCCATTCGTGCCACCCTCCATCCCTCCCCCGTCCGATTTCCCCAAACCCTCGGTACCTGCGGGGTGCTGCAGGGCGGCCCGCAGAGCTCGGCAGGCGGCGGTGCGGCATTCCCGCAGCGCTGCGGGACTCCCGGGGCTGTAACGCGCCGCCTGCACGGTGCCCGCCGCCGGGAAGTGCCGCCGCAGCGTCGCGTCCAGCACCGCCGCGTCCTCCCCGTCCCCACCGGGCAGAAGAACGCCGACGACGGCGGGCGGCGGCCCCCGAGGCAAACGGCCCCGCACGTCCCGCACCACCTCCCGCAGCCGCGCACGGCTCCCGCGGCCCCGCGCCGTTCCTCCGCGGCACAGCACCAGCAGCAGCCGGGCCCCCAGCTCCCGCCGCCGGCATCGGGACCGGGACGGGCATCCCGGCTCCACCCCCTGCCCCGGAGGAGCCTCGTCGCCCAGCAGCTCCCGGGCGAACGACGCCAACGTGGCCGCCGCCGGAGCGCCGTCCGCCACCACCTCGGCCACCAGCAGCACCGCCCGCCGCCCGCCCGCCCGCTCCACCAACGCCCGCAGCTCCCGCAGCTCCGCCGCCTCCATCCCCCGCTGCCGCCGCCGCCGCGTTCCCTGAGCGGAGCTCCGCACCGCCCCCGGCACCGCCCCCACCGGCCCCGGTTCCCGCCCCGAGCCCAGAGCATCTCCCGGTTCCGGTACCGGTGGACACGGGCTTTGCCCGGCCCTGGCACGGCTGTCAGGTGAAGAGGGAAGTCCCAGCAGCAATGGTAAACGTTTACTCTGCTACGCACGACATTCCCCATACATTTAATGTCTTGTTGCAAGAATACGGCAGGATGTGAACAGCTGAAAGGTGCCGACAGCAGCATTGCCCTTGCAGACATCCTCTAGGGGACAACGTAGACGTATTGGAGTTGAAAGGGCCTCTTAAAGGCCATCTGGTCCAACTCCCTGCAGTGAACAGGGACACCTACAGCTCCATCAGGTGCTCAGAGCCCCATCCAGCCTGACCATGGGTATCAGGAAGGGCAGCCTGGGAAGGTCACTGTGTGCCAATAGCTTTAAGCCAGGAGAACGCGTGTCCCAGTTACAACAGGCTCAGCAAACACATCCCCACACCGGCACTGTGGGGTCAGACAGTCAGGGCGGGGGTTTCAGGCAGCCTCTCTGGCTCTTAATAAAAGGACCTTACTCATTGACTAGTGCTGGTAATCAAGTCAGAGGAGATAAACAAGGTTAGGGTCCTCTTCCAAAGATCAGGGTCTGTTGGCAGAGGAGCCCACGCTCCTGTACAGCTGTAACCCCAAGAGCAGCTGTCTGCACACCAGGGCTCCAGCCTGACACCACCCAGCTGCAGCAGGTGACACCAGCCAGCTGCGGCCTTAAGGTCAGCCAGATTTTGCGTTTACAGGAATCTTGCTCAGTGAGGGGGCTTTTCTGCATCCCATGCCCAGAATGAGGTCTGCTTCCCGTTTCTCTGATGTTTAAACTGCTGGTAAGCTCATCCAAAAACTAATATTTGGGAATGGATGGAGCTGTTTATCACGGCCACTGCAGTTGTATTGTTAATTTTGGGTACACACATACTGCTGCCAGCAAGGGCTGCTTGGAGAGGTGAACATCACCCACAATACCCAAACAACCTCGTTTACACTTCCTTACTCATTAACAGAGGAGGGACCTAAGAGCAAACACACTTTTATCTTCCTCTGTGTTGCTTAAAGAGATACAGCACAGCGAGGCAGAGGCAGCGTCAGCTCAGCAGTGTGTGCAGTGCCCACAGAATGATGTTGGAGTGCAGCAGGCACCTGAACGCAGACCTGGATGTACATACAGGTCCTGCTGCTCCACCCTTTGCCTTCACACTGCAACCCGATGGATGTGCTGGCAGCAAATCAACAGCTTGCTCTAAATGAGGGCAATTGTACTTCTTGCATGTGCCCGTGCCCTGCTAAGAGCAAAGATCAGTTCATTTTGGACTGCAAAAAGAGGAAGACAGGGTGCTTGGTGCAGAAACACAGTGCTGTGAGCTCTGAGCAAGACTAAAAACCCATGGGATCCGGCCCCTTAGGAGATGATTCACCATGATTCACCTCTCATCTAAAGTGAGAGAACGCAAGAAAGGACTTTTGTACCAATTTTTGACAGTCCTCAGTGCAGCTCTTCAAACTCTTCCTCTCGGTTCTCCAAGCCCACCTCCCCTTACTGCAATGGAAAGCCACAGAACCTGTGAGAGATGTCAGACAGTGCCTGCACGGCTGCCTGGGAGCCCCAGAGAGCCTGCAGTTGGGCAGCTGGCAGGGTGCCTTCCTGGCACACAAGGTGTGCTCGCACTTTGTCCTGGCACGTAGGCACGATGCACCACATCACCACGGAAAGAATCCACACTCAAAATTTCCCCCGGAGGATCCTTTCCCTCAGGGAAAATCCCTGCAAATCCCCCCTGCTCTGCATGAGTTTGTATGGCACCTGGTGCTCGGCGCTTTACAGCTCAGAGATGCACACAGAGAAATCAAATAAAGACAAGGCTTTAATAATTCTCTCCATAACAGATAAGATTTTAGGTGGATACAAGACCTGGGAAAAAAAAAGTAAAAATAAAGGTTATCCTTATGAAGCCCTAACAGGAAAAAAAAAAACAGCTAACCACAGTGCCTTGCCCTGCCCAGAAAGAGAGGGCAAGAAGTGAGCTCAGCTTTTATTGGGCTCACTGCTGATAGAGACCAAAATCATCCACTGCTCCCACAGTGCCCCCCACCCAAGACCCCCCATTCCTGATGGACTCTGGTGTGAGCCCATCCCCAGCCCTTCCAGCAAGGCAGGTGGGAATGTCTGCACACATCCAACTGCTCAGACAGCTTGTCCTTGACCCTTCGTCTACTCTGGCATGCAGGAGTAGCTTGGGAAAGACCAACGCGCTGATGGCAAACAGCACCACGGCAGGAGAGGGACCTTTATCTTGTTTGCAGCCAGTAAGTCAGAGCCAGAAGCAAACTTTGCTCACCCACTGTCCTGTGGCTGCAGAGAACCCAGAGGAATGTCAGGAGCTTTGTGCTGCTGGGAACCATGCAGCAAAGAAAGCAAGCAGAAATTGTGATTTCTGCTAGGGTGGATTGCCTGCCCAGCTGATGCTGGGAAGACCTCAGGGCTTTGGAGCAAGGCTGGCATCAAGCTGAGGGAGCAGCGTCCCCTTCTGGCAGCTGAGATATCGTTCACTGCATCACTCTTGTGCAGGACTGGCAGACAAGCAAAGCACCACGAAGGAAATGTTCTACAGAGAGACACCTGGGTGAACGGCATTAAACCCAACCTGCAAATCCTGCTGTCTCCAGGAATTCGTTTGCAACTCATCTGTGATACCTCACGTGGCACAAGCTCAGGCTGAGGACAGCGACCCACTGCTGGGCGCTGATTTGAGCCGGACAAGCAGAACTGGGATTCGGTGAGCTGACATCTAGGGGAGGAAACACAGGATAGGAGCACAGCAGGAACCACGCTGGTAACAGCCCTTCCCTACAGCTCACCCAAAAGAATTACTGCTTCTCACTGAGAAGAACGCAAGGCTGGTGGTACAGCTATGAGCAGTCATGGGAAGCCCCAGCGATGGAGTTGGGGTGGAGGTTCTCACACTGAGCAGCATCTCCACAGCCATGTGTTTTGGGGCAGTGAGAGCCACCACAGTCACACTTGGAAGTTAACAGCACATGGGCTCTGACTCGCATCTTCCATTCCCAGACCAGGACTCAATCCCTCATTTTAAATTCCAGCTTGTCTTCCCTCCTGCACCTGAACCTGGTCACTGAGTGCCACTAAGCATCGCACAGGTCAGATATCAGGAAAAACTCTGAAAGAGCAGTGGTGTGCTGGCACAGGCTGCTCAAGATGGTGGTTACCATCCCTGGAGGTGTTCAAGAGCCATGGAGATGAGGCACTGAGGAATGTGATTAACGGGTAATATTGGTGGTAGGAGGATGGTTGGATTAGATGATCTTAGAGGTCTTTTCCAAACTTATGTTGGCCCTTTTTGCTTCTCAGACCCTCCTCACTCCTGCCCAAGCTTGTGGTTCTGTTCCCAGAAAGCCCGTCCTTGTCCCTTGCCCCTGTTTAGCTATGTCCCAGGATACCTTCTTGGCAATTAAAGACTTCTCTTAGTGCTCTACATGCAGCTCTCTTGACCTCCATGATGCTATCAGGCTGGTCTGCCTTGTAGACCGCTGCCTCCACCACAAGCTGCTGGAAAGCGCCATCCAACAGACACTGCATCCTCCTGAGTGCTTCCACGGCTCGGGACAGCTCCTCCTGGGAGCCTGAATGGATCACCACCAGCACCAGCGCAGCTGGCACGCATGGGAACAAGTTCCTTATGTTAAAGAGGGTCTCATCCAGATAATCCCACTGCATCAGCTGCTTCAAAGTGGTGGCTTGCCAAACCATAAAAACCAGGTGCGGTTGAACATCTTCCTCCTCCTCTTTTTCCTCCGTCTGCTGCAGTTCAGTCCTCCCATCACCTGCACTGAACAGGTCCTGAGCAAAATCCATCAGCACTGAGGGGGCTGTCATGTGGACATCCTTCATCTCCATCACCAGCAGCTCCCCGTTCTTCACCCCCAGCATGTTCAGTAGGTTAAGGAACTCACAGTTGGTTTGGTCTGTAAGGGAGCAGCTGGTGGGCTCCTCTGATCCCATAGCTTCTTCCTGTGCAATTATTTTTTTGCTGCACTGCTGAAGAAAGGAGTGAAAGGGGTTTTCGCTCAGGAGCTGTAGCAAAGGTACTTGCAGTAGAGGCCTTCCAACAGGCTACACCTGCTTCTTTCAGTTGTGTGCAAACACAATTTGGTGAGGAACAAACAAATGCTATAGAAAACAATGGTGTGTATTCCACCTCACACTTCTTTGAATCTCACATGTACAACTCCTCGGTGCTTGTAAAAATAAAGCCCTGCTTGACCCAAGTACCCTGCAAACTGCCCTCTGCTTATCCATGTAAATGCTGCAGCTTTTCACTCTGAAGTGCCCTCTTGCTGTTGAAGGAGGCAAATTCAGTTGTTTTAGCTAGGAAATAATTTGTACACCAGGCATCAGTAGCCTGACTGACTATTGAATTTCACTTAAAAAAGGTATTTATCCAATAATGTACTCTAACTAAGTCAGAACACAGCTGTTCCACCTCCTTCAGAAGAAAAAGGATCAGTCCTGAACGAAACACCAGCCCACCACAGGAGAGAACTGCAGGAACACAGGAGAACAAAGGCCCAGCTCAGGCGTCCCAGCCCAGGCACAGGATCTCACACGGGGAATGAAGACATCAGTGTACCTGAGTGAAGGTGAGGGCAACCACTTCCCTGCCTCAGCAACGACCACCCACTCAGGCTACTGATGACTCCTTTGGGGAGTGAATTAAGACTATGACATCAGCAGCAGCCATGCCAACCTGCAGCTGTCTGAAGCTTCCCTTAAAGTCATACGGTATTTTTTATGCACCAAGAAACTTGCACTTTAAGAATCTTTAAATCCACTTTTGTTGCCTTTTTGTTCAACAAACCTCTGGGAGTTCATTAAAGTAACAGCATCTCAGTGTATGAAATCTTCCCATCCCAATACTACTGTGGTAGGGCTGTCGAGAAAACCAGCAAGTATGAACACACACAGAGAAACTGCATGACAACAATGTCAGACAGCTGCCCCAACAGCATTCACTGCAAAGTGATGTTTCAAGAGAAACACCAATATAAGCTTCCCTTAATTATTGAGGAGGCAAGGAAATATTTCATTTTCTATAGAAACCCTGGGTGAACAGTTTACAAAGGTTGTAAACATTCAGATGCTATGTTGGAGGCAATGACTGGTCAGGATAAAGGCTGTCAGTTATTCACCTTTTCAAAGGTAACCTGCTCAACAGATGCCTTTAACAAGTACTGGTCAAATCTCCAGCTTAGGAGCCACTTCAGAGTCACTACTACATCACTGTGCTGTGTGTTGTGGTGTTATGCCACTGAAAAATAAGATCTTTCAATATAGGTGGAGGGGATTAAAAACAGGAACGTACAAAAATGGAACACATTCTGTATTTTATTTCCAATAAAAATTTAGATCCTGGATGGATACAGCATCTGAAAAGCACAAGAACGGAATCACATTAGAATTCCTGTTACTGGACTGTACAATTTAACAAGTTTTGCAGTTATAATTTGAATCACGGATCTCTTCAATTACTTTAACAGCGACTTCCATTTATGCAGAAAAGGTACAGAAAGCGTAACAAGCAACTTGAAGAAGCATCTGATGGCATACAAGTTCCCACCCTGCAGTCAGCTCTCCTGCCCAAAGAGCCTTCCCATGCCTACTTTTAGGACTTTGCCATGCAGCTCACGCAATCATCTGGGAAGTAAGGGGGAAAGTTGATGCCGCAGCCCCTTTGCCAGTAGGTAGGAAGTGGGGCAGAGTACAAAAAGCAGACGTGCAAGATGAGATTAAAACGCACCCCAAGGCTGACAAGGAACCCCTCGTTCCCAAAGCTACTCACCACTCGGATCCTGTGTCCAATGGCCTTGGCAGGGAGGTTGGAGCGGAACTTGGCACGGACCATGCCGCTGTTGCCATGGGCGCGGGTTACCTTCCCCCAGATCACCCGTGTCCTGTTGGGTTTGCCACCAGGGGTTACGGTGTTGCTGAGGAAACAGAAACACGTAAAACTTACTCAAGTCTCATTCCTAAGGAAATGCACTACTTTTATCTGTAAGATTTCTCCAGACACACCACAGGCATGGAAACAGGCAGCAGCTACCTTACAAGAAGCCACACGCCACCACTAGAATGACTGTGGTGATGCTAACAGCCTGATCGATTTTAGTTAAGGCAATTTCACTTCCATGTCTGATCTCTTAACAACTACACTCAAAGAAAAATTAAGCAGAAGGCAACAAACAACTATTTTTAATGCCTCTACCACTGCTAGCACAGCAGAAGCAACAGAGCTGTGACAGACACAAAAGAGCTGGTATACAACCTTCTTTTTGCCTGACAAAATATTCTGCCACTAAAGATCCCAAAAACTCAGTGCTCATCTCAAATTCATCTCACTTCAATTTGCTCTATCAACCTGCCTTCAGTTTTCACCAGCCTCAAGCAAAGCTTCTTTCTCATCCCATTTGCTCCTTCAACATAATCATTCACTGTTACAAATTACACTTCACATTAATTCGTGATCTGAATGAAGGACAAAAACACCATCCAGTTCAAAACTAACAAACAACTTTAAAACTAAGACAAGCTAAGGAAGTTGTTCTATGTGACACTGCATTTTATTGGTAAGCTGAGCTGAATTCTTTTCTTTATTCTATCAAAAGATACATAAATCGCTTGCTCACATCTCAGCATTTGCTAAAGCTGATGTAAGAGGCTGACTTACTTTTTAGCTTTGTATACATAGGCACATCTCTTGCCTAAGTAGAACTCTGTCTCCTGGCGGGCATAAACACCTTCAATTTTCAGCAGGGCAGTGTGCTCCCGCTGGTTTCGGAGGCCACGTTTGTAGCCAGCAAAAGTGGCCTTGCACCACAACCTAAAGACATGGAAAACACACAAATTAACTCAGTTCAAAACAATCGACTTTTGATGGAAAGGACATCAAAGCCCACCCAGCCCACCCCATGCCATGGGCTGGCTGTCCCCACCAGCTCAGGCTGCTCAGGGCCCATCCAACCTTGGGCACCTGCAGGGATGGGAACCCACGGCTCTGGTCAGCACTGCCAGGGCCTCACTGCTTTCAAAGTAAAGAATTTACTACTAACATCTAACAGAAATCTCCCTTCAGTTTAAAACTTCCCCCCTTGTCCTATCGCTATTAGGCCACGTAAAAAGTCAGTCAGTCCCCACTCCTGCTTATAAGCTCCCTTCAGGGACGGACCGCTACAGCCAGTTGAAGTCAGGGGTTTCAAAGAGGGCAACGCAAACGTAGTGATGTACCAGATACACAGAGTGCCCAGCGGGCAGCGCAGTGCTGGGAAAGGAGAGCAGCCACAGCCATCTGCTCACCGCCTGCAGCATCACCGCAGCGCTGCAGTCTCGCCGTGCCAAGGCGCACGGCAGGCACTCACCTCCCGCTCATGGCGTCCTCCTGCAGCGCAGTCCCGGCAGGCCTACAAACGACACACAGAACCGTGACCGCCCCGACCGGCCGCTCCGCCGCACCCGCGGGCCGCCCGCAGCCCGGCGCCGAGCCCTGATGTACCGCCGGCTCCTGCGGGGCGGCTCCGCCTCCTCACAGCACGGCACCCCCGCTTCCCTCCATCCGCCGTACATCGGCGCCATCCCACCCGCTCCCCGAACGCCACACCGCGAACCGCAACGTCCCAGTCGCCCCGCCGCCGCCGGGAGCCCCGTTGCCGCCGCAACCCCCCCGGCAGCACCCCGCACCGCCGCCGAGCCCCGCTCACCCCCACGGCGCCCGGCCAAGATGGCGGCGAAAGGAGGAAGCGGTGCGCTGCCCGCCGGGATGTCGCCTCCAAGGCCCCCGGCTGCGGGCTGCCCGCTGCAGCGCCCGAGCGCAAAAACTACGAGCTGGCCAGGCAGTGTGCGCGCCCCTAACGCGCCGTCCTTCGCCGTCCCTCGCTCTGTCCCCACGTCCCTTTTCTGCTTCGGGCGGCGTTTCGGGGATGGGTCTCGGCACCCGCTCCGTGCAGGCACTTACTGAGGCAGCCCCGCGAGGCCCCCGGGCACAGCGGTCGCCATGGAGACGGGGTCGCGGGGAGCGCCGCGGCGGTGCTAGGGGCGGCGGGGCGGCACGGCGGCGGGGGTGAGGAGGTAAGGAACAGCCAGACTCGGCAGGGCCAGGAGAATATTCTCTAATAACTGAGTAACTGTCCCAGCAGCGGAGGTGTCTCAGCCGATCAATAAACGCTCCCTAAAGCTTTTCTCCAACAGTAGGGCTAGGCAGGGTTTTGTAAGGCGCCGAATACTGGCCTGTTTTTTGGTAAAAGGGAAGATAGCTCTGGTTCGCGGCCCAGCTGCTGCCTCTGTGGCAATTCAGAATCTGTTTTCGCCACTACATCTGTGAAACTGAGCTGGAAGAGATGCAACATCCTCAGCTTTGGATTCGCTCACTGGAATGGATGGGTACAGCCTTGAATAAGTGAGAGGAATGCTGCCACAAAATGCTGCCCGTGGAGCCATCGGAGTTCAGGCAGCAGGATGGGAGAAGTGTGTCCAGGAACCCCACACAGCAGAGGGAGCTGCAATCCTCAAAGGGACAGCAGGCCACACCTCTCCTGGTTGTTCTCAAACATATTTCTTCATCTGTTTTTCTTTCCCCTTAAATCAGCAGGGAAAGAATGTCAGCCCAAGATCTTGGGGGAATCGGAGTCCCTCATATATACCTCCTTTTTATTAATAGAGCTTAGTGAAGGAGTTCAGCAAAGCACCATCAGTAAGGTCAATGCCAGTGGCTGGATCGAGAGTGTGAGGCCTCACTCACTGCTTGTCACGTTCCTTAGTGCCCCAGGCAGTGTTTTCCTTCTCACTTCCAAGTCATCATAAGACCAGGCAGGGCGAGCTGCTTTGGCACTGGCATCTGCTGAGTGAATCCATGTCTATAACAGGAGATACATGGGAGGTGCAAACCAGCAGGCTTTCGAGAAGCATTCCAGCTGCGAGTTGTCCTAACAGACATTAATATCTTGAGTTAATTCTCTCCTGGACAGAAGTTATTTGTGAAATAGAGGAGAAGCTATTGCATCCTCCTTTGTTTCCAAATAAGTCACTTTTTCCTATGAGAGCCATGTTATTTTTTCTTTGAAGAATGCTGTCGTCATCATCTGTCAGAGCTCTCACAACAAATCTTTTCTTTTTTCCCACCATATTTTTAGCATTAGCCCTCTGCATGTACTAGGTTATTCTTGTGTTATTTAAACTCAGAATGTACATCGTGGATTTCTTAAGAAGATTTTTAAAAAGAATTTTATTAGTGCCTCTTAGCCAGAAAGATAGATTTTCTGACCAAAATGCAAAAGCAGAACTTGCATCTTCACTCTGTCATTAATTCTAAGTCTGAAGAGAAAGAAGAACTGACACTTGTAGTTTGTTACACAGATTATGAGTGATTTACGTGGTATGCTTGCAGATTGGACTGTAATGTTCTGCAGGCCTAGGATGTGTTTATGCAACGGTTTTACAGATGGCACAAATGCAGTTGTAGGTAGAGCAGCCAAACGAGGCCACCTCGTCCTGCATTTCTTCAGCCTGCCCTCCCAGATCTGCTGCAGGAGGGACCAGAGCTTTGTTTTGTGAAAGCTAAACATTCCCTCTGTCTCTGAAGGCAGCCATTAGCAGAGCAGGGCTCCTCTTATAAACAGTGTATGAAAAGCTATAAACAAAGCTAGGGAAGTGTATAGAAGGCTGCAATCAAGGCTATTTCAGGTCTACCTTTAGTTTAAACTACTGTTACTAACACCATGCTGCTTTTCTCATGGGCACCTCTTGTCTCTGTTCCTCTTAGCAAGAGCACACACACTGAAGAAATGGAGAAACTCAGTCGGCTGGAAGCTCTGCTGCTTACTGCTGTGCTGGAGAACTGTGCTGATCAGCTCGCAATCCTTGGCTACATCATGCCAGTTTCACACGAGGGCAAGACGGACACCAGCCATGTATGTGCCTCTTGCTCTTTAAGAAAATACCTCTCATTTTTCTTCTTGTCCTTTACGTCTTCTATTAGCTTTCTTTAAATAGCCACTCAGGTATTTTTTTCTCCATGACCCTTCAGGGGAAGAAGCAATAAAAGCACACAGATGATCAGTTTTAATATCTGTACTGCAGCAGCACTGAGAAGCATTTGGCAAGGCTGTGCAAAGGACTCTGGTGACCTAAGATGAGGTTCCAAGGCTTAGTTTTAAAACCTCCATGGTTAGATGACAAGTAAAGGATCGAGGAAAAATAAACAATACATGTCTGAAGTCTTATATAAGTGCATTGCCACTTCTGAATTACTAACAAACAAGAAGTATGACCCAAATCAGGGTCATTCTGATACTCTGTGAGTGCTGAGGCTCCTCTAGTCCCCACAGACAACAAATGAAGAAAGATTTCCCTTCAAAATGTATTAGTAACTACTCGTTATTAACGTCTGTTATTAATTAATTGATTTCTAATAGGCACCACAACTAAGTGGTTTTGGGGAGAGGTATAAAGTACAGATCTGTGCTCAGGCAGGGGTTTATTGTTTTCTGTATGTATGGTGGCTGTTAAGAGTATGTGATAGACACAAGAAACAAGGTGGGATCGTCTCGAGGGGTAAACTGCTGTAAGTTCTGTTCTCATATATTGAAGTGATAAGCAGGGCTGTTTTCAAGTTGAAAAAGAGTTTGAAATTTGCTTAACTAAAAACGACGGGAAAAAAATAAGTGTGACCTGGATGGAAATAAAACCTGAGCTCCAAGTTTTCAGACCTAATGCTATTCAGTGCCTGATGTATCAATTAAGAATGGAAGAGGAAAGTAAATCAATAAATCATCGGCAGAAGCTGCTCGACACTGAATTTAGGGCGTGAGCGATGCTTAGGCTGTGCGATAGAGGGCGCTCCTCTCCTTAGAAGAGCACGGTGAGCCAGTCCTGCCTGTTTGCCGAGGATGTTTCTCCCTCACAGATGTGGGTGTGAAAGCTCTGCTGTGCCAGCAGCAGCAACACAGAAACAACAGATCTCGACAAGGGTGGGAGCTGTTCCCCTTCACACGATCTGAGGTTGACAGACCTCCTAAAGGTACACTTAGTTTTCCTCTTCAAACACAGAGGCTCATTTTTACTAAGTAATTTCTTTACACACAGTTTTCCCATAGAGTGCAATCCTCAGTAGTGTTCTTAAAGATGCAAATACAGATCAAGGAGGAAACAGTTTAGAAAACAGAGAATGGCTCTGGGGAAGCTCCTTGCTAACTCTGGTGTTCTGCAATTCACTGCTTGTCCCTGTTCTCATTTACATTTACCTCTTGTCACTGCGTTTGTATTTGCAAAGCACCCTTCATGCTACTTGAGCTGTCAGTCCAACAGACCTGTGGCATTTTCATTGATTGACATTTCATATACTGACATATTCAAGTGCTGGCATTTTTTAGAGCCTTAGTCACAGTGTTGCTTGTTCCTAAATCAGGGACTCTTGTAGACTGCTTCATGCAGTGCATTCCCCAGAGGAAGCAGCCTTTCTGTCTGCTAGATTTGGGGCAAAAGACCAGCAAAAGATAAACAGCTAGGGACTGCACGGATGGCACCACATGCAATTTACAGTCTCCTTGCTCTCCTGTAGTTCTTTAGCAATTATTAGTGCTTAATTCTCTACTGTTTACAGATAATCCAGTTATAGCCTGTCTTGAGCTTTCCCAGACATTACAAACACCTATTACAGCATCCATAAAATCTACATGATATTAAAGCCATTTGTTTGCCTAGAATAGTTATTTCAGAAATACAGCCTTCACCATCAACCCATTTAAACCCCTTTTTCTTCCTGCTAATTAACCATGTAATTTTCATAGGTCTCCTTATACTTTGCATGAGATTCATGTCATGTAAATTTCACCGTCCAAAAATTAAGCACGGAGTCGCTCAGTCTCCTTCTGCACCCAGCGCTGAGTCACGCAGAGCAGGGGCTGCTTCCTCCCCTCCCGAGCTGCACGCTGCATTCAGGAGGATCAGCCCTTTGCAGTGCCCTGCACTCTGCCCCACTGAGCACAGCAGCACCTCGGAACACGAACGGAGCCTTTCTCCATCAGGGCCTTCTTGGAATGACTGCTAGCATGCACTGTTCCCAGTCTGACCTCTTGTTTTCGCTCTGCCCTCTGTGCTGCGTTGGCACAAACATTCGTGTGGTTGTGCTGTGATCTGGACTGCTAAAAATATAATTATTTTTTCTTTTCTTGCTGGAAAACGTTTCCTGTCAGCGAGTTCTTTTTTCCATTTCACAAGCAGCCAGGGTGGGCAGTAGGCAGCTATGGGCTAGGATGAGGCTGGAAGCCTCTGCATTAGCTGGCTCTGCTGGTACTGCTATTAAGTACTTAGCGACAGGCTAAGATCAGCTCTTGTTGTAACAACTACACTGTAAGCAAAGGCCTTGGTGACAGGCAGGGCTAAGACAAGCCGAGATAGGGAAAAGGCTGAGGAGAAACAGACTAACAAGCTTCCTGTACATAAAAGCTGCAGCAAAGAAGGAAGGAAGGCTTTTTTTTCTGTTTCTACAGAGACTGGGACAAGAAATCAGGGGCTCAGCTGCTGAAGTTTCAGAAATAGCTTCCTTACAAGAGTGGCACGCTGGTACTGACTGCAGAGCATATGGTCTCCATGGCCGGGGGTCTTTAAGAATGTATCAGACAAACGTCTGAATCATCACCTCCTGGGGCAGGTGAGCTGACCTTCTGAGGCCTTTTCTAGTCCTGTCACTTTTGGCCTTTTGATCCCATCAACTTCAGTAAGTCTAAATTGGGTGCTCAAATCTAACCTAGATGAACGTTTCTGCTATTCAGTTCTTTGTAGAATCATCAACTGGTCATAGTATAGGTGGATTTGTGTTTATTATTAATTCTTCTTCCTCCCACATAAAGCTGCAGAGGGTCTGTTCCTATTGCTCAACGTGCAAGCAGGTTTCTCTTACTCTTTTGTAGATCAAGAGCCAGAAAATGAAAGAAATCACAGACACCCAGAATGTGCTGGACATTAAGTATCAAGAGCTCAGCTCTGCAAGGCAGGGGAGGGGGGAAACTGTTACCTCCAAGTCTTGGAAAAGCACTGAATGCAAGCAGCAGCTGGCGAACTCTGAGGATCCAAAAAGAGCCCATCATATTTCCACAAGGGCCATGAAACACAGTGCTCTGTCTGCAGATGATCTCAGAAAAATTCAGGCTGACAGGTGAGTGAAGCACAAATGTGATGCCTGTGAGGAATGCTCATAGCTGTAAAGTTCTCACTCTTATCTTTGCAAAGCGAAATACAGTAAAGTGGGAACACTTTCCCACTGCTGGTGTTTCCCAGTCATGATCTAGAATGACTACTTTTAAAGAGAGCACTGGGGTCTGGCCTCAGAGACCATTTGGTTCTGACTCCTGCTTGCCTCTGGATGCCAAGTACTGACAATGAGCTTACTTTGTATGTGGCTGTGAAACATTACCCAATTAATACTGGCTGAGTAGAATTCATCCCAGGATGCAGTCAGGTGCAGGCAGTCAGGTTCCCTGGCAGATATGAACGCTCAAGGCTGGGTCTGAGAGTTGTTTCATGAACTCAGTTACTCTGTAGGGCACATGGAACCTCTGGCAGCTAGAACCATTCTCCTTTGTAGAACAATCAATGTCTATAAAAAATAAAACCAAAATAAGTTTTGGGTTTTTTCCCAAATAATTTTCATTTTTGCTCTAAATCAAGTGCCTTCATTTGCAGCAATACCAGCAGCCTTTGATTTAAAAGACAGACTGGGGAGCTGAGCATTCTGTAAGCATTTTTCTACATCCTGGCTTCTGTCCACTAATGTTTTAACAAAGAGTTTCAAGAAAATCCTGACACAAATGAGGAAAATGCAGCTAAAATAGCAATACCATATGCACCATGAAATTCAACAACTTGGGCAAGCCCACGTCTTTGTTAGGATTGCCTTAGGGCTGCACCAGGACGTTTTGGCACCCAGATGTCCCTCCATAGACACATCTGTGTCCCCAGATCTCATCTTCCAAGATCCATCCAGCTGCCATTACTGCTGCAGCCTTTTTCCTGATGGCAGCACAAGCTGGCACGACATGGGTACCTGTGCACCTCTTCTCTATTTCCTGGAGTAACATTCAGACCATAATGTGAAGTTATAAACTTGGACCTTCTTCCAGATACACAGTTCTCTAGAGCCGGAAGCAGCAAGTGCCATGGGAGAGGCACACTTAGGTTTGCTAAGTCATAAGAACAGAAATGGATCTTGCATTTCCTTTCTTTTTCTTTTTTCTTTTAAATATAATTGATAATAATTGATAAAGGTGGCAGACACTGTGGTATCAGTGTACACCTACCAATTACTTTGTGTTCATTTTCTCTCTGGCAGGCAGCATGTGAGTGATGTAATTACAGCCACTATGAAGAAGATGGAGGAATCAGGAACATTTGATAGCCTAATAGAAGCTAATGGGAGAGAGAAGGCAAAGAAAAGCAACTTGAATGACATCCTCATCAGGTCAGAGTTGTGTTCTGTACTTTTCTGATTAGTGGTTTGGAGCCAAAGCCCATTTTCCCTCATTATACTATATAAAAGGAAAACAAAAACAAATCCTACATCAGGATATGGAAAGGATTCTTTTTCAGCTTGAATTATCCCGAGCACTTCACAAATTGCATTTGCCCTTGGAGAGAGAAATAACTGCCTGTACTGATACTAATCTGACTGGAATTGTCTGAGCTTGGACACCAGCGTCTGCATTAATGCAAACACTGCTCCATATCAATTAAAACACAATGTGATGTAGGACTTTTCTGACCTTCATCTCCTTGTCCCCAGAGGAAGCCAGAGTAGCAAATAATCTGTTCAAGCCAGGGTCAGCAACATACGGACTTCAGGTTACACGATGCCCAGGAGGATCTGCTTTGACCCAAATGCTAATGTGCTCCCTTTTTCCAGTGCAGAGCTAGCACAGATGGTGGCAGAGGCAATTGTCTTGTGAACACAAAAGCCACCTCTTCCAGCATCTAAAACCAAGGGATTTATTGTTTTTCCAAGGTAGGGTCAGAAAGCAAAAAAGGAAAGCAGCAGTTGCTTGTGGAATCACTGTTCAACACTAGAGTTAGAAAGGGGCATGCAACTTAACATCTCTAAGGGAATAATAATTTCTATTCCATTCTATCAACCGTATCTAAGCACTGTGTTATCTGTTTGCTGTACATTCCTTTCATTGCATACACTTGATCTGTATTTAAATATACCATATACTTGTCTGGTTTTGTGTCAATACACCAGTCTGAAAGCAGTTTGCAATAAGGCTGGGAGTCCTTATCAGGACCTTCTGTAGTAGAGTTACCCAGCTAAGTACTCCAAAAATGAAATGCATGTTTGACTGTAAAGGGGGGATAGGGTACAAAGCCTCAGGCAGCAATTCTTCTTACTGGCTTTAGATCAAACGATAAGCATAAAAGCTTGGGAAAGCCCTCAAAGGAAAGTGAAATAACGAGACCTACAACATTATTGCATCCTTTTTGGTTTAAACTGTTAAACACCCCTGTAGGTTTTGGCTCGGTCCTCAAGGTCTCTGGTTCACTTTCCCTTTCATTCCCATCCTCTCTGCTTAATCCATACATCCCTTCTTTCAGGATTTACTTACCAAGAAGTTACCAGGTTTGGTGAGATCTCTCTGACCTGAAGATGTACTGCTTTCAACACTGAAGTTCAAAATGAAGAGATGAATGCCTTTTCTATTCCTCAAACACTGCAAGCAGCTGCAAGCTTTTATGCTGCACTGAAGCAGGGCGAGCTTTTCACTTCTTTTAGTTCAGCTCTAACAAACTCACTGAGTGAGCAGTTTAATTGGAACAGTGTTCAGCTAGGTGCAGCAACATATAAGGAGTCTGAAAATTCTCTACCTAGGTACACAGCTCTTGCTTTTCTTGATATATTCAAGTAACTGTATTCTCCCATTTTCCTTCAGGGAGGAAGAAGGAAAGAAAGAGATAAAGTCACTCCAGAAACAGCTGCAAGATGTCAAGAAAGAAACTGAAATAGAACTTCAGGTGAGATTACTTAACACTGGGCATCTTGCCAGGGGAAGTGTGTTAGCAAGCTTGCTCCTGCTGCCCAGGAACTAGCACTCAGATGAGAGGACACAGCACACGTAGCAATCCATCATTTAAGAATATAGAAGCAGAATAAATGCAACACTGATTTATAGCCTGAATATAGTTATTAATGAATTTAAGAATGCTGTTCAATGGTATTCAAGCAGAAACTCAAAGTGCTTATAATTGTGAAAGGCTCTGATGAAGTCAGAACACCTCAGAAGCAGTGCTGTGCAAGAACACTGCAAAGCATGGACATGAGTGAGTGCTGCTAATCTGCAGCCAGGAGGAGATTAGCTGCAGACAGCAGGATCTAAGGTTCTGTCATACTTAATGGTGCAGACATGACACCTGGCACAGAAGAAAGACTGACGGTGAGGGATTAAGAAATAGTGTGTCAGAACAGGCATGGGGACATGCCATTTTTCTACCTGCAGTTTTGTCAGGGGAAAGTATCAGAATTTTCATCTATTTCCTAGGCTTCCACATACAACAAAATCCCAAACACACAAGCCCTATGCGAGGGCAGATCAATGTTACCATACACACACCCCATCAACTTTATCTGTGTGGACAGCTTCAGCCTTTCTTTCAGCACGTGAATTGTCTGTGCATGCACAGTAGATCAGGGGCATTCTGGACACATCAGACGTGCTGCACAAGTGCAGATCAATTAAATGGCATATCCCTGCTCACTGTGATGCTTACCAGACAGCTCAGACCCGATGGTCATGCATGCTTAGAGAGCAAAAGCACTCAGCTCGGTGAAGAAACATGCAAGTTTAACCTGTTTCTGCTGAGGTGAGGAAAAAGAGCACGTGATGAAAAACAAGCAAAAGAAAGGCAAGGTCAGAGCTATACAAGGCTTGAAAGAAAGAACAAGAATCTGACACTTGGTTCATTGCAGAGGAAGAGGAAAGCAAGGGCATGTGAAGAAAGACACCGTATCAGTAAGAATTTTGTCCTTGGACAGAAGAGTGGCCACCAAGCCAATAAACATTTGGCTGCACAGAGGAATTTCAAGCTGCTGAGACGCTGCCGGAGTACAGTTTATAGAAGATGAAGGTTTCATGTTGGCAGCCTGGATGCGTGTGTAAGTGGAAGGTTTAATTGTAAATAAGTGGATGGTTCCAAAAACAGGAAGGATCTATTGACACTGGAAATATGTACAGCTATCTACGTGCACCAGAAGTCCAGAGGAGATATTAAAACAGAACAGCAGAGAAGAAAGCAGGAATGTACAAGATTGGAAAACTAACTTACGTCAGTCCTCATCTGCCAGCAGAGATCCTGGAAATGCGTAACGTTCACTGGGAAATGTAGCAGGATGAAAAGAGCACTAGGAATAAACTGTGGACGTCACAGAAAGGAGTCACTGAAAGATGTGGGAAGATAGCAAGTTAGGAGGAATACCAAGACAGAGCAGTTGTGGAAACTGAAGGAGGAAGGAGGGATGAAGTGCTCTGTTTTTTGGTGTGCGCTGTTTTTCTCCCTGCAGATTCGAACCCGTCCTGGCACTGCACAGTCAGCAGCACAGCTGGTGCTTGTCCTGCCTTGCACCTCTCCTAGCTCTAACAGTCATACAAATGTGTGTAGCTCCCACGCTGAGCACACGCTCCTCTCTGTGTCCTTTTAGTACCTTCTGCTAATTTGATTCTTGCTTTTTTTGCCTCATCAAATGGGATCTGCACCCATCTGGGATTTTGGTTTTATGTTTCCAGCTTAAAAGTATTTTCCTGGGCTTCCTTATAGCTTCAGCTTTGATAACAAATCAAAGACAAGACTACTTTCAAGTAGTGCTTTCCTCCTGTGCCAAAAATAATGGTGTCTCACTTTGTCTCCCAAGGGAGAATAATTTCTATTTGCTTCATATGGGATTTTCCCCATAGGCAATTTTACAGACACTTGCAGGATTTGTCACCTCACCAACTAATTAGGAGCAGAAATACAGCTTGCTGATTTTAGAGTATTTTGAACAATAATAATACATAGGCCTTTAGACAAAAGCCTACATGGTTGTCTCCAGTCCAGTGGCTGAGAACACAAAACCAAACAGATCTCCTCATGGAACCAGAAAAACGTGGTCTTTGCTTCATGCGTGTTGCTTCTGTGTATTTTCAGCCTTGCTATTTCTTAATGAGATGCTAATTAAAGCTATACTAGCTGGCTCAGCTCATTTTTCTTTCTAATAGAACATAAATCAAACGCTACATGTTTTCACTTCTTTTGTTTCCTTTTGGAAAACACTGCTGTCTCGAAAGCTGCTGCGATGAACAGTCTGATTTTACATTTACCCCTCCGTGTCACCTGGCTGCAGGAATTCTGCTTGCTGCTACTGTACTGATTTTCTAACATGCAGAAAACCATGCAGGTTCCTTGGAGCAGTGATGACATTCTGTACAAACAGAATTGTTGATGTTGGATAAGATAATGTTTAGGAGAAAAACTTAAGAGATGTTGCCTTTTAAATTCTTGCACTGCTATTCACTCAGACGCTTTCTGTGACCTGTAGGTTTTGTGGTCAACTCATACCCATACACTGCTCTGTGTTTACACTGGGGAAATGTACCAGATGACTTCAGTGGAAAGCAGGAGGTCTGTGATGGTCCTGGGGCCATGTCAGCCCCCACAGCAGCTCAGCAGGACGCAGAGCTGCTGCAACAGAGCCAAACCTGGAACCATTTGATGCCATCCAGTTCAATCCCTTGCAACGAAGATGGACATTACAAATCATCACAGTGGGTGACCTGTCAGCCCTGTCGTCCTTTCAGCTGAAGCATCTGTGGGGGGGTGCAGCGCAGGGGTGTTCTGGCAGCTGGGACAGACGTGTCTGTAGGGCTGCATGCTGTGCTTTCAGGGGCTGCAAGTCCCAGCTGCAGCAGGTGTGTAGATCTAAGCGTATCTTCAGGCTTTGCAGGCTAAGGTTTTACAGCTGCCAGAGGAAAGCTCATCCACACTGGTCATGGAAGCAGGGAGGCAGGCAGCAAGACACAGTGCAGGCTCACCAGCTGCCAGCACATAGCTCCTGTTTGCTAATTTTGTAGCCAGCTGCATTTTAAGTGACTGCAAATACTCACTGCTGTGGAAGGACGGAGAGATCTAGGGGGCACTTGCAGGACATAAAAGTAAGAGAAAACACAAAATGTGCATACCTTTATTGTTGCTTTTGCCACCAAACAACGTTTTTTGGTCAGAATTCATTGGTGCTGGCTAACAGCAGCAGACAGGCCTCTGAGCTGGTGTCTGTGAGCTGAGAGATCTGAGAGAACAGCTTGTTTGCCTGCTAGCAGAGCAGACTGGCTCGTAACAACTATTTCCTGGGTTTTGATCTTGCTCTCTGCCAGTTTTGTGATAGTTCTGGACACATGATTTATGATTTTGCATAGCTGAAGTCATCCCAAATAAGCATCCCAGAGGTTTACTGCATTAGCTGTGAAAGCACGCTGTGTCCTCGTAGGGCCCTTTGCTGCCATAAACCAGAAATGAATAGATGTTAACTCTTTTTCCCAGTGCCTGCCCCTGAGGTTCAGGGCACAGCACAACCCACAGGTGGTTTCCCCGGGTTGGGGGCAGCAGCTGCATCTGCTATGTGCAACCTAACACCCAACACACCCCAGCACTGCAGCTCCAGGCCCATCAGCTGGGCTGCAGTAGCTCCCACATGCCTGCAGCCGACTCTCCCTCCAAGTGAACGCATTTCTGTAAACGCCCACAGGGTTTTGCATTTCGCTTCCCGTCTGCTTTGCATTGTGTAATCAAGCCCCCAGACTCCCCACTTCTAACAAAGACATTTTGTAACACCAAATCCAAACCACAAACATGCCATGCAGCAAAGAAAACAGAGCAGACGGGTCCCCTTCCTGGCTGAGGCCTGGGGCTCTGAAATCAAGAGTGGTTTTCCCTCCGCTTTATCGAAATAAGAAATAAAAAATGGTGTTCATGCTCTGCCCCACCTCTCTGAATTCTGTGTAGCCTACATCGAGCCTTTCTTTTCTGACCTGTTTCCAGACCCTTCACAGATAGCACTGCAGCACTGACTGCAGCAGCTGAGCCTCAGGGCCACAAAACGCTGGTGTTTTCCTTTAGCATCTCCTTGATCTCTATGCCAGCCCTGCAATTTAGACACGCTTTCACCACAATACAGCGAGGCAGCCTCAAGATAAAGTGCTTTGGCCACCTCCCACGTCTGCTGAGTAGGAACACAACTGTTCCCAGCACCCACCAAATTTCATCAAGGAAAATAAAAGCCATTACCGGAAGCCTTAATGGGGCACGAACAGGTCGCTCCTGTAGCTGTCTGCAGTGATGATACGGCTGTAAAAAAAAGATCTGATCTGGGAAAGCTTCAAAAGATTTTGAATGCATGACTTTGAAAACCACCGAACAGCATCAGCCAAGGCCTCTGATTTTCAGGAGCCTTATAAATACGCTTTACTGTTCTTAACTGTGTCCTACAAGGGGTGCAGAGGGAAGGATTTGCCTTTTAGCTGTTCCAAACACTTCTTATAAGGAAACCTTTCCAAATGAGTCATGCTGCAAAGGCTTTCAAACACAGCAGTACTGAGCTGGCTTCTTCCTGTGGCATTTTTCTATGTTTACACTGTTAAGGAACACAAGGATGCTTCAGAGACAAGATAGGTGGGTTTCAAACCACGTACATGCCAGCACCTTGGTATTTCATCTTCAGCTGCAAGGTTTGGCTGCTGAGCATCAAACCCATCACAGCGTGGCAGGAAAGCATAGAGAATGGCTGTAATGGAGCAACTGGGAGCCAGACCAGAGGCGTTACAGTTGGTCTTACATAATTGCACAGGAGACTTTGATGACCTTTTTAACTACCAATGCAGTTCTACATTTTACAGGAGGTTCATCTGAGTTGCAGGCCAAGATCTAATGAACTTTTAACTGCCATTCAAAGAAATTGATTAAAAAGGAATAAACAAACTTACAGTCCCAAATTGGGCAAATGCACTTTGCTTCCTGAGCATGCACACAAAGCTGACAAACGGGGTGCACTCACCCAGAAGTCTTGTCTGAGGAGTTGCTGCTGGAGACAAAGCTGTTCCAGAAAAGCTCAGGTCCACGCAAAACAAGGTGTGGGGAGAGGCTGGGAGCTCAGAGCCAGCTCTGCTTGGCAATCCTTGCTCTGACTGAATGCTCTTATAAAAAAATGGACACCATCTACTTGATAAGATTTCAAGAAAGAACCACTGAAACATATGAGTGAGTTGAGATTTACATCTTTACCTGCTCCTAATGCTGTGTTTACACAGTTGCTGCAGAACTAGGGAAAAAGCCAAAACAAAATAGCAAAGCCCAACAAATGCAAGGAACAAAGTACACTTGAGGAGACAAAACTTAGCACAGGTGAGGCTGAGGTATTACTCTCCTGTTACAGGCACTCACTCACTAATCCAAGGGTTTAGCAAAGCCTAACCTCAGTGGCTGAAATTAACTGGACTGTTCTCATGCTTCTTTTGCTTATTGTCTCCTCTCCCAGAACCGAGATAAAGTGATTCTCTACCTCAAACATGAGCTTCAACAGATGGAAGCCAAAGCAGCCATGGAGGACCGGTACATGAAGAGAAGCACAGAGCTCCAGGTGCACCAAATCCAGAAGAAGTGCAGCAATGCAGAGAACAGACTGAACAAGGAAATTGAGGTAAACCATTCCCCAGTGCCCTTACTGAAAAGCATCTCTACCTAGCAAGGAAAAAGTCAACTCAGCAGGTTGTGTGTAGGTGAGGACAGAAGGACTCAGCACTATGCTGGGAACAATCCTTGCTTAGCAAGATCTTCCTCTCCTAGGGTTCTGGCACTGCCTCTGCTTGTCTGCTGCCCCACTGTTCCATCACGTCATCCTTTTTCTCTTAAACCACAAGCATCCTTGTCCCTTGGAATTACAGCTGAAGCACGGTGAGCTGCACAGGCAGCATTTCTTCAGATCTGTGGGAAGGGGATGGAGAACGAACCGTTTTATTGAAAAAAACACCAACCAAAGAAATAGAAAAAAACCTCACCAGAGCCACTGTGTCCTCTGCACACAGAGGTGGCTGTCCTGACTGCTGCTCTCCTGGAGGAAAGCTTTATCAGAGGGTTTAGGTGCTGCCAGGACGTTGTCTGCTCCTGGAACCATCACATGGATGCAATACTTTCTGCATCGGGTCCCAAACAGCAAACATGAGGCAAAGAACTTTATTTGGTTCCTTTAAAGGTGATTTCAAACGAAGTGGATTTGTTCTAAAATATATTCTTTCCTGTTCATTTTAATGCTAAAAGTTCATGCTCCACTTGCATTTGAGAACTGCCCAGCAACAGAAGAACTGTAAGTGCCACAGCAGGAAGCAGGATTGTGAGGCCATTCCTCTTCCCTTGCATGATGTCAACTGTGAACACTTCATGCACAGTCATGTGCTGGCAGTGCTGAGAGAAGCTGCCCAAGTTCTCCCTCCATCCCCTGGTGCCCAGGCTGCTCTCCATCACCATCACAGCACAGATGTTGGAATGCATCAGGAAAGCCAACCAGCACGCGTGTTGTGCCCCAACGTTGTCTAACATACTTCTGTCTGCACTGATCGTAGGATTTGAAGAGGAAAACTGACGAGGAGATCCGAGTGCACATGGAGATTGAAAATTTCCTCAGGCATTACCACAAGGTCTGTGTGACTTTTCCTGTTAATGCTTAAACTGGCAACCGATAAACATTACATTGATCAGTTTCTAAAGAAAACCAATTATTGCTCCATCAAACTCACCAGGTTCCTGATGGTTGCTGGTTGGATTACTTCTTCCCCTCAAGCCCTAATTAACCCAGCTGTCCCATATTTGTGATTTGGATATATTGCCTTAAAATTACTGTTCATACAATGACTGCCATTGTTTATTCCAGAGTTACAGCTTTTCCTTCCCAACTAATAGGGATTTTGTTTAAACCATCCTTGGCAGTAGCTGGGATTTCCAGCAACTCGGTGAGAAATGCTCTTGCACAGAGTTAAGGTGTCCATTTTGCACACCCAAGTGTTGCACAGTGGGAGCATTAAGAAAGAAAGGTCAGAAACTGCCAGCCTAATCATGCCTTTGCTTAATCTAAGGATGAACCAGGCCTGAATAACTGCTATCTCATGATTATTGTACCTGACTTGAGCAGCAAACAACCACGACTGTCCCTCTGCTGTTAATGCAAAGGTTCAGAGCTTTCCCATGATCAACAGCAGTGCTCATAACAGTGAATGCCACTGGTGGGCATCTCGTAAACCGTATGACCAGAAGAAAACCTGTCCTATTGCAGGGAACCCAACATCACTGCCTGTTTGTAATTTAAGAAAAGGGTACAGAACTTTTAACAAAGTGCAAAAAAAGAGCTGCGTCTTCAGAGCAGTTACACTGTGATCTCTATGTTCCAGAACCACAGTTTGATCACTGCTTCCAAGTGAGGGGACCTCCTGAGTACAAACCTCTGTGCACTCAGACAGCAGCTGGTGGCTTTGCAGTGGCCCACACAGATGACCATGCCCTCTGTCTCCCTTGCACGTCCAGCTGTGACGCTGCCACAAGACTGATGCTTTTCCTCAGATTATTTTTCCATTCAAGCAGTGATGGCTGTTGCTATGGTGAAGTTAGTCATGAATGGGAGGAAGTCATCGGTGTGGTGGTTTCAGAAACACCTGCCATCCTATTGATGAGTCAAACAAAGCCAAGTTCACAACCTGAGAAAGCACAAACTGCGCTCCCTTGGGACCTAATTGCTGGTGCACTAAGTTTAATCCAGAATGTGGCCACAGAGTCACGTGCAGGATAAAAGCTCTCTCACTGTGAAACACTGTCTCCTAAACCCCTCTTCCCGTGCATGAAGAATGGCTCCTGGTTGTCATTTACTTCACCAGGATTGTGCACAGATGTAACCCCCAGTGCATCGCCATTCTTCATGCACCTCTGAAAGCCCAGTCTAGTCTGCCTTCATACCCAGTCCAGTGCTGCTGCCCCCATGGTGGTCCCCAGCAAGTTATCATTACTCCTAGTGTTGTGATGCTTTCAAGGCTTGGCTGAGAAGGAAACACAGGCCGTGCAGATCTGATGGCATTCTTACCCCCGTCCTGAGAGCAGGCATGTCACAGCAGTAAACCTTTCCCCTGCCGCTCTTTGTCCCCTGCTAAGCCTCACTCTGTGCCATTGCAGAAGGTGGAAGAGAAGCTGGAATATTGGGTGGACAAGCATGAAAATGACACAGACGCTAAAGATAAAGAACTCAACACCCTAAAAGAATCAAAGGCAAAGAACCTGGAAATGCTGCAGAGATTTGCCAGCGAGGTAAGACAGCAGCAGCAGCAGCTCAGTGCTCACCCATGCAAAACTGCATCCTGCCTTTTTTGTACCATCAGCTGCAGGACTCTGATTGCAGATACACAGACAGAGCGGAGCAGGCAGCACAGAGCAAAGTGTGTAGAAAAAAGGGGGCTAAAAAAAATTCACTTGTAGGCATTCCTTATTGTCACTGGTCTGAGAAGCTGTGACTGATTTAGATGTTCCCCTGCTTGTGGGCTCCATTTTCACTCTGTATGCTGTCATCTCAGTGTCCCAAGTGTTTTCACTCATCATCTGCTACCTATCCTGGGGGAACATGGATTCTTCCTACCAACATCTGTTGCCTGAGACCCCATCAGACAGCCATTTTACACCATAGGATCAGAAGGTTAATTACACACAGGCCATGAGCAGTTTCACTTTGGCAGCAGCTCTCAGTGCCTTAGGACTGGTGGTGGTAATGAGCAACACTTGCCATCTGGAATCAGGGAAGATCAAATATAGGAGGTGGGGGAGGAAGGTCTGTGTTTACCCATTACCCCTGGGCTGCCACAGGGCTCCTGGTGCTCCCTGGATGTGTTTTTCATGTGACTGCTGCACTCCTGTGCCACTCTGCAGTGCTGGACGTTTGAGGAAACCATCATCGCTGACCGGGCACAAAAAGAGGCTGAAAGACGAAAACGAGAGCAGGATGCCCTGGAGCTGAAGAGCATCCTGAAGGTAAAGGGGAGCAAAGCTGAGGCAGTGCTGCTCCACCAGCAGCTCGGGAGTTAATCATTTGCACCACAGCTATTGTTCAAGCAGAAAATGGCCTGAGAAAGTTGGCTGGTGTGAGGTGGCACAAGAGAGGGACAGATTCATAGAATCACAGAATGGCCTGGGTTAAAAAGGACCATAATGATCATCTCGTTTCAATCCCCCTGCCATGGGCAACCAACCACTACACCAGGCTGCCCAGAGCCACATCCAGCCAGATTAAACTTGTCCCTTCTCCTTGGCAAACACAAAGGCAGCATTAGGGTTTAGAACACAAAGCAGAAGGGTTAAGAAGGGAACAAAAGACAAAAAGCCAGTCTCTTTAGATGATCCGGGGCTGTGCTCATCACAGCAGCCCCTCTGCATGAGTGACACAGGAGTGGAGTCACAGAGCTGCTCCCTTCCTCTTGCCACCAGCTACAGATGCCCTTGGCTTACACATGGACATGAGCTGCAGCATGGGTCGGACGATCCTTCCTGCCGCTGGGAGTGCGCGAGATGCTCCGGCCATTTTCCTGTGCCAGTGTTCCCCCTGAGATCTCTCTCTCCTGCTTCCAGCTGCAGGCCTGGTGGAGAGGTACAATGGTCCGCAGAAACCTCGGCCCCTATCAGAACCTCCGGAAGGCTCAGGAGAAGAATCTGTCACCTGAGAAAGGCAAAAAGGAAAAACCTGGAGCAAAGAAAAAGACGCGCTAAGAAACGTGGCCACAGATGTACTCCAGGGCTGCTACTGGGTAAGGCACTGCTGTGTCCAGCAGCACTAAATAAACCATGGAATAGAACTCAGGGTATTCTGGAGAACAGAGTTCATGATGCACAGTTAAGGTGAAGCTCCTGTAACTTAAGACCCTGAATGATCTTTGTACAGCAAAAACACCGTTTCCTCAGTAGAAACGGAAACTGTGTTAAAGCAATGAGAAACACGATATCCTCTGAAGTGTTTTATACAGCTCATGAGTAATTCTGCTAACGGCTCAGTAACTCACCAGCATGAGATGCTCTGCCTTGAGAACCTCCTCCGCAGTCCCCCAAAGCACAGTGTTGGCTGAAGCAATGGGGTTTGCTGTGGCTCCGGCGGCTCAGAGCAGGGCAGGAAGCCAGGTCACCCACATCTGGGCTCAGGCAGTGCTCACCCTGGTGTCAGTGGCAGCAGTAGGTCGAGCCAGGGGAAAAATGCTGACGGTTTGCAGTGTAAACACGAGGGCAGTCAAAGCACGCAGGTTTCCATTCCCACAGTACCTCAGAGTGTCAGCACATAGACAGAATAGCTCTACATGCCCTCCTACAGAGGGAAGCAGCCATGGAAAAAGACAGCTGATGTGCCACAGCCGTACCCACCATCCTGTCTGCAGCACCCGTGTGGGGAGACCAGGCAGCAGGCAGGGTGCAATGCCCTGCTTCATTGAACTGGAAGGGCAGCCCTCTCTCTGACACTGCTGCAGCCACATACAGCGCGCAAAGCAAAATCAGCCCTGGGGCTGAGCTGGCTGGTTTCTAACAATCCTACAGAGAAGAGAGCTCAAACCATACAAGCCAAGCTGTGCTTTTTGTGACCATCCTCTGCTGGCCCTATCCAAACATCCTCGTGTCCAGGCTAAGCTGTGCCAAAAGCTCTGAAGTTCAAGTAGGATGACTGAGATCACGAGCAAAGAGCCTTTGGCTCAGGACTCCGTCTGAAGGGAAGGAAGGCAGGCACCAGCCCCTGGCTGCTGGGCTGAGCTGACTGTCAAGGGAGTGCTGACATTTCAGGTGCTTTAGACAAACTCTTAGTTGAAGTATAGATATTACTACTGGAGCACTGCTGGTTAAACCAGAACACACGCCTATTCCTGGTACTTTCAGCTAAGGAAAAAGTACAGAATGGAAGGATGGCCTCTCTCTGGTTTATGCTAAGTTCTAGGCACGCTTCAGTAATGCAATCAAACAGCTGAAATCTGAAGCACGACATGGGCTTGTGTCTTCACCTGCTGTTCAGCAAACAAAATATAAAGTAAATCATAAAAATCAACCTCAGCCTCTGCCTGGCTCCCCTGCAGCCCAGTTCCCCATGTCAGGGTGACACAGCACCTCTCAGGGTTCGTTAAGGGCCCAGAGCTGCCGTGAATGAGGCAGTAGGAAGTTAAACTGCACCAAATCATAAATAATTCAAAACTTCCATTTCACTGCTTAATCTCTCAAACAGAAAACAAACACCCAAACCCACAAACTGCATGGACACAGCAAAGCCTGCTTCCAAAACCAGCAAGCTCTATGCCTGTATGTAACAAGAGGGGATATTTCTTCTTCAAAAACAATTTAAAACTATTCAAAGCAACAGTAGAGCCACGTTTGTTATTCCAGTGTTGAGGGCTGCTGAAACCTCGAGTCTGGCCACTAGGTGCTACAGGCCTGTCAGGTGGGCAGTTTTTCAACCCTCCCCAGCCCACAGGGACTCACGCCCTCCAGGAACAGCACACCCACTCTTGCCTGAGCTCTGTTCATGCTGCCATCCATGCAGCTCCTCCGGGCTTCTCTGCTGCATTTGCTGCCTCAGTCTCTGCTCTCCTTGTGAGCCTCACGGGGTCGGTGAGGAATCAGAGCCGACTGCAGTTCTGTGGCCACATGGCTGCTGAACGCACACAGCCCACGTGCAGCACGGCTACGAACTGCAGAGTGAACCCAAGGCAGGATGAGGAGAGGAGGTGGAAGGTGAATACACAGCTGGCACAGAGGATGGGACATCCATTCACACAACAAAAACGGCAGGCAGAACAGTTCATGTAAGTCTTACAACTTTATTTCAAATTACCCACGGTTTCCTTTTATATTATTATTGTGCTGGAAGTTCACGCTACTGGCAGAATACAGGCAATTTAAAATAAAGTGTACAATATCCAAACATATTTATATTTAACAGACATAGAAATCATGGAATGTATTTACAGACGTACAGCATGGGATGAAGCCTTAAAATCCTTTATTAATTACACGTTTACACTGCTTTCAGAAATAACAAAATTAGATTGCTTTGTAAAACATCACGGTATCTACACAAAAGGATTTTTTAATGTCTAAATTCACTTTAGAAGACCTCTGTTCCTAAAACACTTTTTTAAGTTTTTGTTTTTTAGTTTTAGTTTTCCAAAGGAACATTTATAGTTGTAAAAGGATAACAGAACCATTTGCCACTGTGTCACAGCTGAGAATGGCAGACGAGTTCTCGGTGGTGTGAAAAGTTCTCTGTGGTTTATTTCAGCCAGGCCACCCAAGTCCCCTCCTTCACAAGGGGAAGAATCAGACCCCCGCTGTTCTGACCTCATCACATCAATGCTGTGAGGGACTCCTCAGTGCCAGTGCCACTCCATTTTGGGGGGGTAACATTGCGGAGCCTCAAACTCAGTGCTCACCATCGTTTAAGGAAGGATGGTGACACGACAGAGCTGGTGGATGAGCACCAGCAAAGCACAAAACGCCCCGATGGATTCCTCCCACATCCTCCAACACGAATGCCCCAGAAAGGAAAGGTAATTGCCTCTTCACACAAAACAGAATTTTGTACACAACAAAAATTGCACATAAACACACTAAAAAATCCCACTTAGTCTGCAAAACAGAACTGTTTTTTGGTATAACACATTAAATAAACCGTACGATGAAACTTTAGGCTTGGATTTTTGTCCTAAACGTCTGGTCAACACTTAGTATCTGCCAGCACGAACACACAAGGCTATGCAGGTTAACCTAACGTGGCCACAGACATCTGGAAGCGCCGGAGCGAGCTGCAGCTTGTGACAGCGGGGTGACAGCCAGGTGACACTGCCTGTCTGCTGGGCTCAGGTGCCACGTGTGCGCGCTGCCTGCAGCCCGGAGCGGCTGTCCTAACCAGACAACAAACACGGCCATTTCCAGCAGCTCAGACCCCCCACCTCCAACCCATTAATTCCTATGAACTCGTATTAATGAAACTTCCACCAACCTGAATGCCGTTAATTGTGTTATTGTCTGTAAGTGCTGGACTAAAGCAAACAACACCCTCACAAACTCCATGGGCAACGAGTGCTAGTAAGAAGTGACGTGCTCCCATAAGATCCAAATGACCTCCTGTTAAAACTAATATGAATTCAGTGTCCTCCTCTTTCCAACTGCACGAGAGACACACAAGAAACATCTGTGCTACGCTGCAGCTTGCTGTGAGTGGCAGAACCTTCCATCCAACCAACTGCAGCAGTAACTCCTGACACTTACGTAACCCCTCAAGAATTCCCAACAATCCCTGCAAGTGGAATTACGTGAAACATAAAACCTACTTGGGAGGAAAGCAGGCCTGCACGGAGCTGCTCTCTTCTCCTACACATCGCGAGCTGTTGGCATTTTCACTTCTTGCAGAGCTCAGGGCAGCATGCTAGTTGGACTGAAAAGGTTTCTCCTTTCGGCTGTGCAGTTTTAAATCCCTTTCATGTGTTCTTTGTGACCTGCAACACAATCAGCCAATGCCAATAAGGAGCAACTGGAATTGTCGTGTGAAACACCCATGCAGCAGCCATCATGGTGAGTCCTGACGCTCAGACATGGAGCAAACAGACTGGAAAGAAAGCTGCAAATCAAAAGGGGAAGAAATCCAGCTAAGAGCAGTCTTTGCCAGCGTCCCTGCAGCAGGTTCACTGCAGCGAGAATGGCGTTTAGCTCACCATTCCTCACTCCTCCTTCCTTTACACCTATAAAGTCCTCTTGATGTATTCTGCTTCCAATATAACTCTGAGGCACAATGCTGGTCTCAGACCTCATGCAACCCATGTTAGTGGCACACTGTCCTGGCCTGAACTGACCTGAACTAGCAAAAGAACTGTGCGCATGGAGAACTGCATTTTCCAAGGTCTGTCTTGGGGGGGGGAAAAAAAGATGTAATTGATCTGGTAGAGAGCTTGGCTTTGTTGCTGGGGCAAGAGCACAGAGAGCTACCCACCCGTGCTTTGCACACTAACTTCCAAGAGCAATTCAAAACTCTCCTGCTGCCTCTCCTGTTCCTGTATACTGAATTTCCATTTTCATGTTAAAGAAAGAGGAAGAAAGTAATGGCAGTTGTGTAGAACCAGTGCATCCCTCTATACAAACACCCACCATCAAAGGTTTAAAGCCCTGCCAAGCCCACAAATAGAAGCCACCTTTTGTAGCACTTCTGCTTTGACAACATGCAGCCCACCTGTGGAAATTCAGTCCTTATGCTCCTAAACGATGCATTTCTCAGCAGTGGTGACACTCAGCACGCCTGCACCTGGTGCTGCAGCCCCCACCAGATGCACGACCTGGGCACGGCTTCCAATGGACTCGCAGGGGAGGCTGTACCTCAGTGCTGGCAAAATGCAGACGTGATTCTTGGCAGCCATGTGACAAAACCACTCAGTAACCAAATGCATCACACAGGGCTCCAAGGGGAGGTGAGAGGAGGTGGGAGACCCCCGATGTTGCTCAGGTTTTCATAGGTGCCTTGAAGCCCCAACAGAACACAAATCCAGCAAGAACGCTACCGCTACTCAGCAAATTCAAACAGTTCTGGTTGAGCATCTTTTACCAAGATGTTTCTTGTGGAGAAAACATGCAGTATTTTTTTCTTCTGGGTGGGGGGGGGGGAAACCCCCTTGGTTTTCCTACACGTCTTCAGTAATGAGGATATGCTAACAGCTGCATAAGGACTGACCCTGATACGAAACACTGTACTGGTTAGATTGTGCTGCAATTCTTTAAAAAATATATACATACATGTTTATAAAATGGAAAGAGCTGCTGTTCTCACGAGGCAAAGGAAGCTTGCTCTGAATCCTGTGGAGAAGGAATGACATCTCATTCCCCTCGTGCCCACGGCAGCAACCACCTTTTCTTTTTTTAATTAGAGAAATGAATTCCTATGGGAACAGCTTTCCACACTGTACACCAATGTCTTCCACCTACAAGGTCGGTTTCGACAGCCGGCTCCAACAGCCCCTGGACCTCCCTGCCCTCCTCCCCACCCATTTATCAGCAGGGGGCAAAATTACCGCTAATCAAAACGTGATTGGAAACTGTGGTGATCTCCAAAAAAAATGGAGAAACGAAGCGAAACATTCCTGTCAGGAATCACGGAAACTCGTTTCCTTAGAACAGAGCTCTGTGTGTTTGGATGCACTGCACGGGCAGTAAAGTCTTGACGTCCTTCTGCTTAGCCAAGGTAACCCAAAAGTCCCGGAGGTCTTTACACAGCAGACAAGTGGTGAAGCTGCTGCTGCTTTGGGGGTGCCAGCTCCAGCAGCGCCTGCACAGTCACAGCTACCTGTGTCAAACCCTTCTCTTCTAAAATATGGAGAGGCAAACATAATTGCTCCTGAATGGGGAACAAAACAAAGACAAAAACAAAATGGATGAAAAACACTCAACCGAAAAGGAAACTGAAAAATGAAATGTTACAGACAGCACACACACACACACAGAGGTATGAAATGAAACTTCTGCTCGGAAATAACGACTGTGTACACGTCTACTGCTGGGCTGATGGTCATGTTCACTCAGCAGCCACTACACAGAACAAGTAATGAGAATTTGAAAGACTGTGGGAGAATTAAGAAACAGCAAAATCCTTTATTTCTGCCTGTGTGGAAATGGCAGGAGTTTATGACATCAAAATCAGGCTAACTTAAGGAGGGGGAAAGCTCTGCTTCAACACGATGAACCGCTGTCGTAGCACAGCTTCCTTTCCAAAACACAACTGACTTTTTGAGGGAGTCCTCCTGCAGCAAGCTTTGCTTTGGTACCAAATGCAAGCAAATCCCAACTTTAAAGCAGAAAGCTAAATAGTTCTGCACGCCATGGACACACCACACAACAAGCCTAAGGGAAAATGCTGTGCTTGAAAGCAGTTCTCCTAACGAGATCTTGCCCGTCTGAAGCCCTTCTGTCCATATGGATGACGTGATCTTTGTCATTACATAAATTCCTTGGGAGGGACAAAAGAGCAGAAAGCACCATTTGTTTTATGGAAAGGAAAAAAGGAAAAGACAGCTTGCTTCTCATTGATTGAAATAACTTTGATCACAAGTGTAGAAAACAGCATTTCTCCTGTTCAAGGCAATGAGAAATCAACAGCAGGTTTGAGGACAAATATTCTCCTGCGTTATGTGAGTCACTACTGCCAGGAGGCCCACTTAAGCAGCTTCCAAAGTCATTCTGAAGAATAAGAGTAATACACAAAGTGCAAAAGGGTTTCAAAGTGTTTATTAAGAATTATGCTGTTCTCAGTCTCGGATTTAAAGCCTCATCCTACACAAGTCCTTGGCACAGGGGGGCCATCCTCAGCCCATAGCAGTCATCCAGGGACGTGCGTGCCCAGCAGTCCTCTGTACCTCTACAAAAACCCCCAAGCTGTGTTCTTCCTACAAAGCTACAGAGATTCCTTTTCCACGAGTCAGCTCTGCAGCACCCTGCATTCCTCCACTCTTTGCATCTTTACCGATTCTCCGTTAAGGAAATCCTTCAGCATAAACACCAGCGGCCAACGCTCCTCCCACAAAGCTCCGAGCGGAGAGAAACAGCCCAGGCTGGAAGCGCTGCGGGCAGGCAGCTGATCCAGCCAAAACGCTTCTCTTCCAGCAGAACAGTTCTTTTGAAACCATGTGCTTTGTGAGAAAATACTTGTAAACTGGAACAAGTGTTTATTACCTTTCTTTTTGTTCCTTAGGTATGCAAGTAGATAAGGGGGAAAGCTTTGGAAAGAATCCATACCACAGCAATAGCTGCGGCAAACAGGACTTAAGAACGGGAAGGCACGGTTAGTGTGAGACCCCTGGCAGCTTTTATCACAGTGTTCATTAGAAGAAGGTAAGAAACATAGGAACAGAGTTCATTTTAGTTCACACCAGTAAACAGTGCAAAAATAGCTTATTTAAAAACAAACACCCCCCCACCAAAGGTGCCCTCTTTCCTCAGTAATGCTTTGCTTGGGCAGAACGTTTTGTGCCAGTCACAGTGTGCTTTGGGAAGAGGGCATCAGCTCCTCCACTTGCTCCTTTGCTAAATATTCACTTTATGTTACAAGAGCTTGTGAGATCCACGTACACATAACTGGTAGTGGCAACATTTGCAGCTGAACTTCTGTGCATCTGAAATTGTGCTTGAGAGTTGTTGCCAGGTTAATGCAGGAGTGCCATCACCACTCACCAGGGCTTACGAACCGCTGACTGCATTTTCAGGTGTAACACACAGGCCCTGAAGTCCCATTCAGAACAGGCCTGTTACTTAGCACTTACCTGCATCTGACCAGAGCTCCCTGAACCAACCTACACTCTGAGGAGACGTGGCCTTTTGCACGTGGCATGGGAAGTGCCCTCAAGTCCTGAGATGTCCCTGAGAAACACATTAAAGCACCGGGATGCTTTTCCAGAGGAGGGAAAAGCTTTAAAGCTGTGCAGAGGACTACCTGAGATTTGTGTAACAGTAAAGAGGGAGCTGAACACACAGCCAGGTTGGGTATTTCTGTGTGATACTGACATTTCTGAAAACAATCACAATCAAGTGCCAACTCAGGAAATCTTTGTTAAGTTTCATCCAGAGCACAGCAAAATGCTATGGCAATCCTGTGGCATCTGATAGAACCCAAAGGATTTTTCCTTCTGTGCCAGAAAGGTTTTCTTTCAGAGCTGTTCAGAGTTCAGTTTCTCTGCAAACCTCCTCTTTGATCTGTTATGAAGCTCAAAAAGCTCAGGATTCATGGACAGCTATTTTAAAACCCCTGACTCATACATAAAACATGGCAGTCTATCAAAAGGAAAGTCCAATTCTCTCAGAAGCAGGGATAAGGAGCTGGGATCTGAAAAAACATCCCAAGATTTTGTGGACAAAACTTACCAGACCACGACTCCTAAGACTGTGAGAGCTAATCAAGGTCACTGTGTTCAAAATACTTTGTGTTGTTTAACACCTCTTTCATCAGAATCTGGAAGCAATTTACCAAACTGATACAAATGAACTGGGTACAGTTCTAATCATACAGACAGGGAAACCGACACAAACTGACAGTGCAGTTCTCCTAGTGCTAGATCCCTCACCAGCAGTCAGCCTGTAGCACACACCTGTGTGTCCCTACAGCTCGGGCCCCTGCTCCAGCCCACAGGCAGCACCTCCTCCCCTAGCATTACATCTGCTCAACGTCACACAGCAAACACAAACGTGAGTTCTGCCACAGCTGGTTGTGTGGGTGCATCGATGTGTTCACACACTGCGTTTGTCACCTCCGTTACTTCTCTCCCATAAGTGAGAAAGAGCACTTTGTACACACGGTCTTGACAAAACCCAAAATCCTTTACAGAGAACTGGAGTGATGGAGGGAGGAAACAGCAGCACCGTCCCTCAGCTAGAGGAAAAAGACGCAGCGATAGACCATACAGAGCATTAGCATCAGAGTACAGTAAAACACCACAAAGCCCCAGAGCTGAATAGAAAGGGAGAGAAGACTGGATTCTTCTGAATCTGTCCCCAGGGAAAGAAGAGTCTCAACTGTTCTTTTAACGCTGAGGTTTAGCTGAAGAATGTCAGAAGGGGAACAAAGATTGTCCTGTCCAGAGTGTGTAAGCAGGAAGGGAAAACAGACAGAAAAAAAGGTCAGTCAGTTAGCCATAGCAACATCCACTAAGCAGTCAGTCAGACATTTCAGATTATCTGCATGTTCAAGAAGTGTAACACGGTTATTTCTCACAAAGCAATCTGTACAACTCCCCATTTCAAAGAACACAAAGTGCAGATACACAGTGCTCAGCGAGGAGCCTGTAACCTCCACAACTTACACATGGAACCATCTTGGCAGTTAAAAACAGAGCAGTTCACACGTGCCCTAGTGAAAGCCATTTCTGCAGGGCAAACAGCCTGCAGCTCAGCTTTATGACGTGCTTCTGGCACTGAGTGCTCGTGCTCAGTCTCCACACGTACCATAGTTAATGAAAACAGCAGAAGGGATTCTTTTTGTGTAACTGATCGTTGAACGCAGCATTCTGCAGAAATATCTATTACTAATTAGAGTTTAATCTATTACTAATTAGAGTTTCAGTGCTCTGTAACCGTTCCCACAGTGTCTCACTTGCCTGCTGTATACCAATGAAATCTAGATGCACGCCAATCTGCTCAGCTGGAGGTTTCTTTTCATGCCACAGCACTGGCCAGCAAAGTTCTGTGGAAATGGCCGCTTCACTCTGATGCCTGTATTTTCTAAAAGTCACCTTCTATGTAAAGTGGCATTCCTCTTAGAAGGTATTTCTGCACAGATCCATGCTTCCAGCGAGCCCTTCATTTTTGTAATTGGAATTTAAATGAAAAGAAATAGCTAAATAGCTGCAGGCATCTTTTCAGCAGAAATACACGAGGCTGCCACGCCGTTCCTTCATACTGATATCTTACTTCTCATCTCAGCAGACATGTAATGTAGACATGTGAGAGCAGCTTTAGAATTCAGCTGGGGTACTGCAGTGGGTTTCCCCAGAGACATTCTCCTTCAACTCTTTCACATTAAAGCAGGAGAACTGAGAAAAACAGAGGATGCTAAACAGAAGGTGCAGTAGATGGAGCAGAGTGGGTCTATAGGAGACTCTTGTCCTGAGTGCTCTTTTCTTGTTTTTAAAGGCGCGCCATTTCAGAGATCAGCTTTGTACTCAAATCCCATAACAATTACATCTCCGTGTCGACAGAGCTGTGACCAGGGGAGCTGCAATGGGATTGAACCGTTCTGCTCCAGGATCTATACTGTGCAGTCCTGCTGGGAGTCGCAGGCTCCAGTTTCTTAAGGGACTAAAATACCTCATCATCTCAGAACATGAACGATCATTGATGACTTCCTACCATGTTCCAACGCCATTCACCAGTGAGTCATGCGAAACTGCTGGGCAGCTCAATAAATATTCTATCCTAAAATCCCAATGGCTCAAATGCCTTTGTGTGAAGCTATCAGAAAATACTTGATTGTATTGACTTGATATTGCACGATTGACTTGAGAGCACTGCTTTTACAAACAGCAGGGAAATGAGTCACTGGGTCAACTTTTCCCTTTCACAATACATAAAAAAGAAAACAGCACCTACAGCAGAAACACTGCGTACGTATAAGAAACCAATCACATTTATACACTAGAATAAAAAACATGACATTGAAATCATTTGTGTTGAAGCAGCCGCTGAATAAGACAAAGAGGAAAGGAGAGGACAGCATAAAACAGTAACAGGACTCACTTCAGAAGAGAGAAAGAAAACCAGAGATTGCAGTTCTAGCTCTGGTACTTAGCACAAAGAATGAGATCTGTGCAAAGGTAGCTACTGTCAGAGAAAGGCCAACAACAGTGAGACTTCTTGGCAAGGTGGTACAGATGTTCACACAAAAGGATTGTTCTGAAGGAACATCAAATGCTTTGGAGTTGAAGTTACACATGCAAAACATCATCCAAGTTTTATCCCACTTTTAAGCTGCCAAATACCTAATATTGAGAAAAATGAATTGTCTTTATCAAGTACCTTGCAGTTCTAAAGCCAGGCTCAAGCTGTTCTGCACTTAAGGCACAGCAGTCAGTGAATCAGATCTCTGACAGACAAACTACACCCAACTTCTTTTTACTGGAGAAGACAACGCAGGGTCTTATCTACACAGTAATGCATACCTCACATGTGAGCCTCCTGAACTTTTAATCACCTCATTTTCATCAGATGTTTCAAGGAACACTGATTTCTTTTCCTGACCATAAAAACACAAAATCACATCTGCACCTTAACATCAGAACAGCAGAAAAATGTACCTGAGGCACTCCGATCCTTCGGCAAGCTTCCAAGAAATTCTCCACGTTTCGTCTGCATTTTGCCATTGTGAGCTTAGGCTGCAAAAGAAGCAGGCAAAGTGCTCTTAATTGGGAGGATTTTCATTTTAATGAAACTCTCAATAAACCTCTTTGCCAAAAAAAAACCCCACATGGCAGTAAGTTTGTATCATTCAAACCAGGCTGTGCTGCAGTTTGCTTAGAAAAGCAAGTTCCAAGCTTTCTGAAAAGCTACTTTATGAACACTGGATGATTTTTTAAGGCAACTCTAACCTGTACTGTATCGGTGCACAGTGTTACATAAAACAGGCTAACATTTTAGTGACTGTAATGGGATAATTTAAGACACATACTGAATGAAACATACACACACGTAGCACCTGTGCCGTGATTTCAGCACAGTTTAATGATATGAAGCAACCTGGAGTCCATTCTGGATTACTATGTTAAATAAATACTGAAAATCTGGTTTCAGTTAAGAAAGAGATAAAAAAAATGAAGGCTAGATGAACCCAGATACCATGGAATAAAACCAGCACTGCGGCTTGCTGCATACAAGCCTCCTGCAGGTGGATTCATTGTCACTTTTCAAGTCAGTTTTTTCTGCATAGTTGGCTTTCTCACCTCTACATGGACACAGCACTGCACAGCTCTGTCTTGTCCCTATTCCTGAAGCTTATTCTGATTAAAGAGACACAAGCTTCCTGTTCCTTCACACAAGCTACCCACAGTGTGTGCAGCAGCAGCCTCCGAGTTCAGTGGTTTTCCTTCAGAGGGGGGGGGAACAGCAGACCACTGGGGCTCTTCCTCTGCCCCCCAGCCTGCCATGTACCCCACCAAGAAAGCAGGTTAAAGGCTATTGCTGCCTTCTTTCTCCTGCAGGATGGAGGGAGCACAAAGACCACATTGTGACTGAGCAAAGACGCGATGCCTCTTCTGCTGCTGGAGCCATCCAGCCACAGGCCGCCTCTTCTGCGACATCGATGACAAAGCCATGATTTAACTCGTAGCAGAATATTCAGCAGCACATAAAACCAGGCCATTGAGAAGATATTCTTGACAACTCCAGCATCGTGAATAGCAGCTGTCTGCATTTCTCTTAATGATTCCACAATCTGCTTAAAACACTGGCGTGTGCAGCTCAAAATAATGAAGACATCTCCTTGTTCACATCATTCCAAGCAGGAGGAACCACAATGATACAGTATGCAGCCCTGTAAGTGCCAGCTCAAATTCCAACCAACACAAGGACTGACTCCAAATTAAAAAAAAGCAAACAACGTGCTTGTTTCAAACTCTTCTCACAGGAAAAACTTCTTCCCCTATTTATTTAGTTCTGAGATGATGTGAAGGTGCATCACAAGCAGTTTGTCTCTCTGCTGTACTTCCAAGTTGCTGATCCTAAATGTTCTCACTGAACCTTTTGACTGCCACATACCTGTTATTTTTTTGGTTGACAGATGACTGTAATTAATTTGTTGCTGTGTCACAGCTCTGCATCCCACTTTAATTCTGAGCTCTCCCAAGGTGATACACAATAAAGCACCCAATAATATATTACCTTTGTTGCCTTACAAAAACACTGCAGTTAGGTAAGAGGAACAAGTTCCTCAGCTGCCAAACTTCTCCGTGCACTTCTTTTCTTGCTCTGAACAGCCCCCACATAAAACAATCCTTTTTCCTTTGTTATCACAAAGGTCTGAGTGGATTTACTTTGTTCCAGGAGATGCTGTTCTCCAAGCACATGCAAACACAGCTCAAGTGTGCTCTGCTGACATTCCTAAGCGGAGAAATTCGTAGTGCTGTGAAATGGATACAGGAATCATTTGGGCCTCTCTGCTTGTTCTTGCTGTTCTGTGCAGCAGGATCTCAAATAATGTAGGGAATGTTGTGTTTCTCTCTGCGTTTTCCTGAATTTCTCAGATCTTTTGATCTTCTGAAACATCCTATTTTGTTTTTCAGGATTAACCGTCTCTTATTTTACTACTTCTCAAGGGGAGGACATGAAAATCCTACTGATTTCTGGAAATCTGTACCAGAAGTAACTTTATTTAAATGAAACAAACCCAAACCCGTAGGCTTTAAGTGAAACCACAGACACTGCACAGAAAGGTTGTCACGCACGTTCACTAATGAAAATAATGAATTTCACACTTGCCTGGATTACAGATCTTTGCTGGAAGGGTTTTGGACCCCTACAAAACGCTGTCATTGTGACATACTTACAACAGCAGGTGAGGGGACGTGGATGCTGGGGACAGAGCGAGGCCGGACGTGGTTAGCCAGGTGGCACAGAACAACGCCGTCCGTGAGAGCTGCTCCAAGATCACTGGGCAGCGACACTTTCAACCGTGATTCGATATTCTGTGGAAAATGAACACGGACACAAACATTCAGTGCTGGTTTCCAAGCGTTTCAGTCTGCAGAACGTTTTTTAAGAGCAGAAGCATTTGTGTTACAACTCCCTGTCCGTTCTCCAGGCTGGTTGGAACAGTTTTCTGAGCGACACCAAGACGGCTCCTGCACTGCGCTGGGCCAGAGCTGAACACGGTCTGGGAGCACCTGAGTTCAATGATGAACAGTTTTTTTCTCACAGCACATTGGGATTAACACGACCATTCTCCAAAAATAACAGAAATCAGGGTCTAAGAACAATATTCCTCACCCTTCACATTCTCAGCAAATGGCTCTGCAAAGGGAACTGAAAACAACTGTCGACTGGAGGATGATACAGCTAATAAAGGTCTCAGTAAAGAAAAAAGCCAGACAATTACTTAGTAGAGTTTTTAAAAATGATGTAGTTAACATTTAAGGAATGAACATAAATTCAAATCAGGTTCTACTTCAAATGCTGTGCAGATTTCACCAAGTTAAATCTAAAATCTTAAGTATACAAAAAAGATTTAATCTTACCTAGGAAGCAGAAGAAGAGAGAGACTGCATGTAAAGCATTCTGAGATAAGAGATGAAAGGCTCTACAGATGCTGAGTTTTGTTTCATTTTACTTAAGAGAGCTTTCTCCTTTTAGAGGGAGCAGATTGTCCTTACTCGGACAGTTTGCAGAGAAAGAACTAACTCTGCCTACCTGGGATGCTTACAGCTTTTAAAATCAGCTTTAGAAAGGAATTCTCATTTATTGAGAAAGCTCAGAGCATTAGAGCACTTCAAGGAATCCCTTCACAGACAGCACAAGTGTGCCTGGGGCAAAGCAGAGCACTACCTTAATGCCCTGTGGCATAGTCAGTATCAGCCAATGTCAGGGCACAACGCAGGGCATACTGGCCCTCAACCAACAAAAAGCCTGAATGTAAGGAAGATTTTTGCCACAGATATTCTACAATTAACTAAGCATAAAGCACGAGTCAACAGGTAGATTCAGAGCACACAAGGAAAGTATGCTGTCATCACGACTGGCAGCAGTCCCTGCGTGCCACCTGCTTTTCTATAGGCTTTATAGCAAAGATGAAATGTATAAAGAGATTAAAAGGAAAGACACTGAGGGAGCTTCCCAGGGAGCTCCCCACAAGTACGAAGGGTGATAAGCAAAAGATCTAACAGCAGAGATCTCTGGCCAGCCAGAAGCTGTGTATTTCACTGCAGCTGGATCTAACTTTATCCACAATAAAAAACAACAACCTCCAGTGCCTCCATCTGACAGAAACACTCAGCTTGCACAGTGCCATTCCGTTCTGGTCGATGCCTCCCCATAACTGGCTCAGTGCAATCAGTCCAGAACACAAGGGCAGCTTTAACATGACGGCACACAACGAGAGCTTCACTGGCTTTGTCAGCTCTTACCTTACGTAGCTGCTCTATCAGCTCCAGCTCCTCCTCACGCTGCTTGGAGCTCTGCCTAACTCTGGTGTCTGCAGAATCATTAGCAGGAGACAAGGCACGGGAAGATGATGAAGCAATCACTGAAAAAACGGCATGGAGAGAAATCAGTAAGTATGGTTTGGCTGACTGCCCTCCACTGCTGCATTACACACCCACAACGTTCCAGAATGGGTACAGGGCATTCCATTTCACAGATCTGCTTCTTTAAAAGCCTATTAACCTATCAAACTAATGACCTGCTAATCTAAACGAGGTGTTTCCTAACACATCTTCTTTTCCCTTTAGATGTTGTTGTTTCTGCTGGCTACCAATCATTCACAAAAAGAGGACAAAGTTTTGACAGATGAAGTATGTTGGAAGAGTTTAGCCTTTTAGGCTTTGCAATTTTGCCATATGCTGTTACATATAATGCAAATTCTATCAAGCTGCCTTTGTAACTTGTTGAAGGCTTGCATGGCATTTCCTTGCTACCTTTTCAGGCGTAAGGAGAAAGACCAAGAAGAACAGATTCCCACATTTTCACAACTACAGTGGTCATTCACAAAGCATTTATAGGGCCACATGTTTACATACTGAACCCTAAAGCTAGTTTGATGATAATGACCTGAAGGAACAGAGCAGTGCAAAACCTAGGTAAGGCAAACGTT
Organism: Lagopus muta; assembly: GCF_023343835.1. NCBI lineage: Eukaryota > Metazoa > Chordata > Aves > Galliformes > Phasianidae > Lagopus > Lagopus muta. The sequence goes on from NC_064441.1 coordinate 8,908,043, forward strand.
AATAAGAGGCAATGCAAAACAGGCTGATGTGTGAGTTACATAACCTACCTTTGTTTGCTTCATCCCTGACAGCTGCTCGAAAAAGGAAACTCTCGGGTCGCTGGGAAGGGTTTCTATAGGAAGGCAGGGCTGCATGACCAGGATGTGCAGGGGAAAGGTGGACTAAACAAATGTGGGAAGGCACAGGAAAGGAAATGAGGAAGAAGGAAACGGTTAGAATTTAAATAGGAAATGGGTTCAGCAACGTGGCAATTAAAAAAAAAACAAATTTTAATATAATGACAAAATAAATTACATGCATGCATGATAAAAGCATAGAGCAGGAAAAGGCACTTCCAAGGACACTCGCCATGCAAAGCACATTCCACATACCACTTCCAACAACTGTTCTGCCTGCAGCTGAATGGATCTGTGGGCCAAAGCCTACACTGTCCCTGAGGACATGCTTCAGCCCTGCTGCCTCTCCCCTCACGTGTTTTCAAGGAGACCTAAATCAGTGGGTAAGCTCTCAAGCACAGCAGTGCCACACACAGCACTCCCTTCTCCTCATAGAACAAATGTGCAGGCAGATGATTCGATCTCGTTTTTCAGAAGCTTTGCTTCCTTTCCCTGTTACCTGTCTGAGTGGAGGGTGAGCCAGGAGAGATGGTGGATCTGTCATCACTCTGTAGACAAAAAAGTAGAAGAGCATAAATGGTGCTAATCTGGAAGAAGTTGTGACTACATTTTTACTATTTGCTGTGTTTTATGCAAGGCACCATCCATCTCAACATACTTCAGAATGAAAAGCCAGACGTGACAAACACAAGTTGTTCCCCAAGCCTTATCTCTGCAGAAAGCAGCTAGCTTTTTTGTTTGCAGAAATGCCACAATTACTCTTTTCTGAGGAAGAAGTGATGAAACAGCACTGACAGTGCAATGCTCTCTTTGTTTACTCCTTCTCACCAAGATGCTAAGTATCCTTTGCAGAGGGGGCACAGCCAGAGCAGCTAATTAAAGAACATGCTACACTTGCATAACAGCAGCACAGATAAGAATGCACAGACTGTGACACCTTGATAATGCAGAACTGCTATTCACTGAATATCAATTTCCCTAGCAAAATACACTTTAATCTTCCTGTAGTACTTAACACAGACCAATTTCTCATGATGAATGCACTCAGAATAGCAGTGTCCACAGAAGAAAATTATAGGATACCCATACTCAATGGGAAAAGCAAGCCAGTAAAGAACACAGTAGAAGTACTCTGATAAACTCGACTTTGTGAAGAGAAAATCATCTTGTAAATAAAAAGCAACATCAAAGACAACGAGGAGCAGAGGGTTACCATATTTTTTAGCTTAGACACAGCCTAAAGCTAAGATGAGGTCACAGCTATTACAGTTTAATCATGTAAATCAGGTTCATACCCTACCTGAACTTCTGACTAGAAGCTGACATACCAACACCTGTTAAAACAGATGTGTGGATCCCAGTTTTTTGTAGGCTTTATTGGTGAATGACAATAGCAAGAGATACCTTGGCAGGACTGAGGGCAGAGGCGTTAGGCAGGGCAGTAGCACAGCTGTCTTGATTCAATCCTGAGAGGGACTGAATGCAGAAAGAAAGACAAGGCAGCAGCAGTGTTAGCAAGCAGCTGGTAGGGCACATGCACAGCTGGAACTGAGTAACCAAGTCAGAAAGGAAGAGGTGATCATGGTCACGTGCTTGGAAACACTTAAAAAGCAAAAGGCAGGCACAACAGGTATTTGCTTTTCAAACTGTGGTTGAAGCCTTCCTACCCTCCTGAACTTTCTGGCTAATGAGCTTGGGAGGTGAAACTTTCCTTTTTACACACAACAAAGTGCCATCGGAAGCAAAACTGAACGACAAGCAGGTAAGCACTTCCTAAAGAAACACCTGAAGGAAAGTGTACCCTCTAACAGCCCATCCTGAGCCACTACTCTAAATAAATGCTTTTCTTTTTAATGCTTCAAGTTAATCTATCAACTCTGTATGATCAGAGAGACTCACATTTAATGGGCTAAAGGACTGCGTTTGTTCTGCCACGGATACCTGATGCTGATCTTTGTGAATTACACATGGAAGGAGATGTTACAGACAGGGCAAACCTTACACAAACACCTTCATGCCCCATGCAGACAGCAGCTGATCCTCAGAACAGCCTCCTTTGCTCACTTTTTTTGCTGTTTCCGTTCGTTTGCTTTACAAGTTTCAAAATGTCATTTCAGCAAATGTACCAGCTAGTATAGCAAAAAGCAAAATAAAACAAATGGTGGTGGTCTGTGACACGAATGCATCTTTATTCCTGTGCAAAAAGAGCAGGACAACCTTGACACAGACTAACAAGCAGCAGTCACAATCCACAAACCCAGCAGTGGGCAAAGGGGGAACGCAGCACAGAGGGTAAGGGAAGCACAACAGCAACACAGCGCATGCTCTTCACCTGTTTGCGAGTCCCTGGCCTTCTCTTAATGGTATTGGTGTTACTGTCAATCTCAAACACAAAGAGAGGCTCAAAGCCATTCTGTCAGGGACAGCAAGAAAAGAAAGGGAGGCAAAAGAGGAAGAAGTGAGGCAAAGAACAACTGTAAGAGAAGGCAGCTGCAATACAAGAAGAATCAGGGTGCTGCAATTCTGACTTAGGACTGCACACGCTGCTCTTCATTTCTAGGTGTAGCAATGAAGTTAGAGAAATGTCCCCAGCCAGAAACAACTTTAGATAGAAAGAATGCCAAAACAGAGCCCAACTACGACTCCGCACTAACTAAAAATAAGGCTATTTCACATCAGTTTGATTGTCAGTTGTCTGAGCATACAAATGGACGATAACTTCTGAGAGAAACCTCCAGGGCACAAGTTAGCATAATTCAAGTCATGCTTACTTTTCTCATGCTGTTATTACTTGTAGCACACTGATGCCCAAAAGGCTTAACTTCAAATGTCTCAGAGATCCCACGTGCTAACTGTGATGATGGTCCCAGGTCACATTTGAGACCTCAAGAAGAAAACACAACGAAGGCAGCACAGCAGCAGTAACATGAGTGTTACACACAGGTCACAGCAGCTGCCTGGTGCCCACTGGGCATTTCACAGGCTTTGTGACAAACTGAGAAGCAGTTTGTGAGAACAGTGGTGCCTTTAGTATCCATCTCCCACTAACCCACCTTGTAACGTGCAGTAGTAGAGGGGAAAAAAAGCCATCTGGGGAAAGATGAGATTCAAAAGCGGGGTAGTGATTTCAGTCTTGCCTAAGTCTGAAGCATTGATGCTGTATTAATAAGCACTCCCAACTGCAGTGAGAGTACTCTGGTGAGAATGGCAAATGGGATAGGAGTGATACAGCACTGAGTTACACTGTAGGTTTTCTCAGAGAGGCCAGCAACTGTCTGTGAGCAAAGCTTTAGTTAGTCTGGCTGTTATAAATCAACACAGTGAAATCCATCACAACACACACTCAAGTCCGATAGCCAAACCCCACTTTGCATCACATCACAGGGATGCAGAAGGAACAAGCAACCATATATATGCTCACAGAAGGCATGGAAAGCCATTTTGTGAGCTGAAACAGACTGCCCTGAAAGTACCTACCAATGGGAAGGAATGACCAGAGCAAACTGTGCAACACAAATGCATTTCAATCTGTGTTAAATGGCAACAGACAAGAGGGGCAAAAGAAACGTGATGAGATTTAAAAAGGAAAATAACAGCTTAAATTTGACTTCTAGGAATTTTTCTGCTAAAGAGGTAACGGCACCTGAAGAGCTACCAAAATAAAGGACTTGCATTCGAGGTAACTATTAATTTTTTTGGAACAATTAGTGGAAAATCCAATAGGCAGAATGCAGCTTTATTGGCATGCAGTGTTTAGGCATAGGAAATGATACAGAGAAAAGGATGTAAATGGAAAAAATGCACTGAACTGTCAGTAGCAAATGGTGCTGTGATATGAATGCCCCTATGCTTCATTGAAGGAAAAAAAAACCAGCCTCAGAACTTAGATCTAGCTACACTTCAAGCCCATAGGAACAGACAAAATGTCAAGGAAATGCAACAGAATTAAAAAGGGTAAAAGTAAAATTTCAACTCTTATGACTACTTCTGTTTTTGAACCAAACCAGTGATCGATTCCTTGCTGTTAAACAAGTTTTTGACATACAAAATACAGTAGTGGAAAAAAACAACTGCTGCAAATTCATGAGCTGCCCAGAGCTACACGTTCCAGTCACAGCAATCCCTACGAGCAGCTGTCCTGGCATCTGTCATCATTGACACAGTATGCATTTCCACTGCAGCACAGATACGCAGATCATACTTCCATAGTTCAGAAAACCAGTGTTTCATACCCTGAAAGCATGATGTGTGGGATGCAGAGTTTAGAGCTGCTGAAAAAGAGCAAGAAATCCCAAGAAAATTTAATGCAGAAACTGTTTTCAAATATGGTTCCAACTTTCCCTGCCAGCCCGGCCACTTTTTCCCCCAGCCCCTTTTTTGTGCATGGATTCAACCTGGATAAAGGAACAAAAGACACCACCGTGAATGGAATTTTTAGCAATCAGTTTGCTCAACTTCCAAGTATACAACCCAGAATTCAGTACAATAAAAACCATGGGATGACACTAACAAATAAAAGGGGTCCTTAAAACGTATCATCTTTGAAATACATTCCGAAGATGAATTCACTGTCAGCACTTCACAAAACCCACGTCTGCTCTCCTGGTTCTTACAGCATATAAAGGAGCTTTTGCATTTAGATTGGCTGAGTGTGATTTCTGTCAACAGGTACAAGCATGATCACAACACACTGCTTTCACAAGGAGCCTTCTTCTGCCCCCTCACAGTGCTGGGCATGAGACAGCAGAACACCAAGACGTCTGAATGAAGAGAGAAAACACTGACCAACACGTTCTAAGAGATGTGTTCTGAGAGCACTGCCTACAGAATTCAGGTAGGTGGTGGGGATGCACGTGAGCTAAGAACATAAGTCCCAGGCATGCAGTCATGCAACAGCAGGCAAATCAAGTGTATTCTCCTTCTACAGACAAGGATTGTGGCATTAATAATATTCTTTAATTATGCTGCATCAGTAAGATGCCATAAAAGAAGAAATAGCATAAAACATGAAGCACATAAAAGTTTTCCTTTTTGCTAGTGTTCAAAATAGGTAAGAAAGACACCTTCATCACTAACCAGCAGCAGAGGACGAGGAATAGCTCAGACTTTTAGCACTTACAAGTACAGCAATATTTCCCCCTTGCTGTGCTGTGGTTCTCAGGACACCACTCCATGCCAAGCACTCGGTGCAGGATACAAAGCTCAAGTGGGGGCTGTATTCAGAGCATCCAGTTGTTTATTTGACACTGGAGAGCTCATCAATTAGGAAGCAAGCTAAATGGAGGGCAAATCAATGTAATGCTACCAGAGGTCAATTTTGAATTTTGTAAGTGGTTCTTCATTAGTAGTAATTTCCTTCTGCTCTTAGCAAAAAGCAAGCTTTAATTATTCTGCAGGAAAACATCGCTATATTATTAAGAAATGGCTGACAGTACAAACATCAGCATACTCAAGATAAGTCACTTTTGAAACAAGAGGTCATGTTTTATGCTATTTAGATTAGATCTGAAAGAGCTGGTCTAATCAGAGACAACCGTAACACATCATTATTTTCATGTTCCAGAATCTGCCACAGAAAAAGGCTGTTGCGTGCAGGATCTTACCACTAACAAGGCACTATCATCAGTATGCTGAGACCTTCTGGATGGAAAGGGACACTGGGAGGTGGGAGAGATGGAGTAATGTCAGAAACAAACACAACGACACAGCTGTGAACAGACAGACATTTTGGAACACGTGCTGCTTGTTTATAGCACTGCGAGGCACTGCTTCGACAGTTCCATACAGCAGCCAAAACTGTGTAGGAATACACAGCCACATGGCCCAGGAATTACAGGGTACTCCTATCACTTAAGGAATCAATTACCCTGCTGTGTTGTCTCAAGCACATACAGACAACCACGTATTCAGTTTTTAGCATGGGAGAACAAAGGACCCTTTAAAAGAATACATTCAGAACAAAAGATCATTAAGAAGAGCAAAAAGGAGCAAAGACTATTTCAAATATCCCTCGTTTTGGTAATTTTCAAAGCAAAAATAAGGTGAAAAATGCTTCTGAAGAGATAATTATGCTTGCATTAATAAATATATAAATAGAGTTGCATTATGCTGTTAAAGGTTTTGATCTGATTAACGCTGCCACGTGAATTGATTTCCCTCATGTAAGAGGGGATGGCAAGCAGTGGAAGAGCACTTATTACACAGAAACATGATGCACACAGTGAGCAGATGTCACTGGCTCATCCTGTACATCTTAGAAGACTCAGCTCTGCGTGATTTCTTGTCCCCTTTTTATTGCCTTCGCCTATAAAATGATATTAAAACAAAGCTCTTTTCTTTTGAATAAGCAAACAGATCTCAAAAACAAAAATAGCTGATCTTTCTGGGATAACTGGAATTATGACAGGCAAATGGAAGAAACTGACTGGTGAACGAGAAATGACTGCACCACTAAAACCTGCCTGTGTGCTCCCATTAGAAAGTGATCTGTATTGCTTCCAAGCAGCACCTTGAAATGGAACATGAAATCTATTTTCCATATAGGACATAGAAAACATACAGGAAAACAAAACACTCAGACAGGCAATCTGCACGAACAGGAGGAAATATTAAACTGATCCATAAGGGGAGGTGTGTGCTTGGGGTGTCAACCAAGGGCTGATTAAATGTGAAATGCTATGCCATAACCCAGTCCTGAAGTGCTCTCCACAATCAGGAAAACCTCTGATTTCTGAGATAGCCTTTTTTTTTTTCCCCTGGAGAAAAGTAATGCTCTTGCTGGAGTCTTACCTCACTATCCAGAGGACTTGGCTTCTGAGGACTTAAGGATGCTTTTTGCTATACAGAAAGAAAAAAAGACCAATTTAAAAGAATAAGACAGAGAAACAAAAGCTCTGAATATTACAGCGTAATTAAGAAGTTTCAAAACAGAAATAGTCCTAGTTTTTAAATAAAACATGTACCAGACTGATTGCAAGTTTCCACTAGCTGAAACTTCACTAATATTATTAGTCAAAAGCCAGCCTTTATGTTGTATGAAAACAAAAAGCCCAAATCGTTTTTGCATCTTAAAGAGGCATAACAGACTCCAAATATAACCCAAGGGAGGAATTCCACTGCTGAGAACAAAGTTCTCATGAATAACAAAGGCAACAGAAGAAAAAAACAAGAAGGCTTGTCGATGAAGATGCATTTTGGTAAGTTTTTAACTGAAAGACTGAGCTGATTTTCTTCAATAATTAAAAAAAAAAGAAACAACTATTTTCTGCACAATATTAGCAGGGCATTATGATAGTTGTTAATGAAAAGCCTCGCTTCATAGGCAGCTCAAACCCTAGCTGCTTCTTCATTTGCTTTATAAAACACCACGCATGCCCAAGAGTGCAGTATGCAAGTGTTAATGACCATAGCAATTCATTTTCATTAAAGAAAATGATAAAAGTTTGGAATCTACTGAGAACTAAAGGAAAGGTACCTTAACAAAGTCGAGAACAGCTTCTCTCTGGATCTGCTTTGTTCTCATCCTTTCCTCCTCATACTGCAGTGCTGCCAGCTGTGCCTCCCGCCGGGTTTTCTCTATGTGCCTGCGGTGCAGGTCAGGGTCTGCATTGGGCACCTGGAACAAAACAGTGCACTGTGCTGTACAGACAGAGCTACAGACAGATGGGCTGCAGAGAAACAGGCTGCGTCTTAGGGCTAGCCTAAGTTTGGTTCTGCATCAGGCTTAGCCAGAAGAGTAAGACAGAAGAGTTCATTGTGTTACCTGACTCTGGTGACTCGATAGAGAGAGAAAGTAAGGTGAATCAGCTGGGGGTCTGCCAAATGGAAAAAGAGAAAGTATATTTTCAGTCTTAAATTTAAAAAAGTGAAATCACACAGAGCTGTCAGTGATGCACATGTACCTTATTAACTCTGTAAGAGTAGCTATTTAGCAAGATGTCAAACTGCTGCAATAACGACTTGACTTCACTACTTCATGGTCGACTCAGTGCAGTTATTTCTACCTCTTCTCCTGAACTCTATATTTAAATGCTTCCACAGCTCAACATGTACCAATGGCTTTGTACATTTGGCTTATTACATTGAGATACCCAGTACTTAATACTCATTCCACTGGAGCTGATTAAGTAACCACTCCAGGAACTCTCCAGATGACCCTTACGTAGAGGAACAACTGGTTACTATGGTTAGCAAAGAAAATAATTACAAAATATTTAGTAGGAACTATACGTTTCTTCTCCCTACCTCTCTGTCCTGTCCACATAACTCCTTAGCACTTGGTGATGCTCTCTGTCCTGCATCAAATTTAGAGTTTCAGGTCTTCGTAATTCAGTGTCCCTGCAGGCAAACACCAGGTGGAAGGGGGATTGGCCACTGATGCATAAACACTACTGTCAGACAAATCCTTCTCCAGATTACAGCTGTTTGTAAAACTAATTGCCCAGACAGCTTCAGACAACCACAAAGGTGGAATTTAAAACAACTAAAGAAATGGGAGACCAAGTTAGGTCACAACTACTGCAGTTCATAATTTAATGGATGTAATTTCCTTAATTATCAGAACGATTTCAAAACACAGTAAGTTTGAATCTCTCTTAATGTTACATTCTGGAGATCACAGGCCTTTCTGCTCCTGGAAAGAACAGTATTCAGGGTTCAACTAAGTGCCAGGAAGTGTGCTCACAGCAGAGTGCACTCAGCACTGCTGTATCAGAAATGCACCACAGCCCACCGGGGGCAACAACTGTATTTACTGAGCTGAATCAACCAATGTAAGTACCCTTAAGATGAAGCTTGCATTACATCCAACTCTTCAAGAGTTTTAATGGCTCCAGCATGTTAAAAACAAGAAAAAAGAACAAAAGGGCTGCATGCATGAAATGAGTTACAGTGGAAGCAGTTTACAGCTTGTAGATGGCACAAATGAAATATTTCTCTAATATATACTTAAAATTATATACATTAAAACCTGCCAATTGTCATATGGCTGTTTTTCCATAATCTTGAGGGCAATAATATTGCTTGTTTTCAGTGCCTCATTCAGAATTTTGCTCAGCTGCACCAGAATACAAGTAAACTCCAGTTCCCTTGGATGCTTAATGAACAACCTGTACACGGAGATCCACTGCCATTCTCAAGTTAAATTTTGCTAACTATGGATACCCTAAAGTTCCTTTATCATTCAACCTGTACATGTAAGCAGCAGCTTACTCCTGACTAACTTGCCTTTCCACCTTGTTTTCTTCAGATGGAATTTGTTTGTGTAATTATTTCTATGCTGACCACAGATGTTCAAACGGGACAAAGTATCATAAAACCAAACCAAATCGGCCTTTCAAGCCAGAAACATTTGCTTCATTTGGGGAGAGAACGTTACGTTCACCCCAAATTATTTTATGCTTTACTTATAGGCTCTACAGAGTAAGGAATGCTGACATATGCTGAAGGAGTTATCCTCCATTACAGCAGCACAGCTCCTATATTTACACACTGACTGCACATTTCAAGATCCCTGTTAAAACACTGCCATGATTCTGGAAACAATGGCACACTACTCTTGATTTCTTGTTCTCTTTGAAGACCATTTTTAAACATCACCACACTTTACTGACAGTGTAAATAATGACATACTGAGAGCTTGCAGTTTTCTCTCTCTTTAAAACATTCCTAGTTCAGCTGAGCTGGTTTTCTGCTGATTGCTTTGCATTCATTTTCGCTCCACAGAATACTGCAGTGTTTCAACAGTATATGTAAGGTTCTGTCAGTTTTGATTTCATGTTATCAAAAACCTATCAATTTCCTTATTCTCTGCTCTTTCAACAGGACACCCAAACCAAACCTCCTCATTCATATCCCGTCCAGTTCTGACCCATATTTACGGATAAAAATGTATCTGTTGTCTAATCACAACACAAATTAAAATCACAGAAAGCATATATTACATCTGTTTAGAACTACATGCTTTAATTTGGCAGATTTTTTAACCAACTCATTTAAATCTGAGCATTGGTATGGAATAGTCAAGCCTTTTGATCAGTGCCATGACTAGAATGTGAATTCCAAACCTGGAGTAACAACATATTTGTAAGTGCTGTGCATGCTCCCAGTGAAGCAAAAGAAAACACAATAAAACAACAACCACCCAGTGAAGGTGCTCTGGATCCACCACAAAGCTTTGCAGAAAGCAGTGTTAGCACATCTCTTACCTGTTCTGCTGTAAATACCGCCTCGTGTCCTCAGCCTTCGGACATTCTCTAGTAGACACTGGCTTTGCTGGTGAGCTCTGTGCAGAACAACACAGGAGACTGAGTTAGCAGCACATCCAGAATAAAGTACTTTACAAGTCAGTGCATCTAATGCATTCGTATGGCTACACTTTTAACAAGCAGTATGCCAGATATCCAAGAAAGAACAACAAAACACATCTCAGAGATGTTTACTTCCAACTAGGCAGACTCAACATACAGAATACAAAGCTGATGCTCTTTAATGATGCCCTGTGACAGGTCACAGGAGGATAAAAAAGGAAAACATGAGATGAATACCTACAGCTTAATTTCAGCTATGAAGTCATGGATCTCATTGGGAGCAGAGACATACTGCTCCTGGTGATATTTTTCAACTTTTAGTTATACCCATTAACGCAGAAAAATGGAAACACCAAGATTAACTTGTCAGTTTTCACTTGCTATGTTGCAATACAGTTAGCCTTCCAACTTGTAGAGCATTTTAGAATAGTCACCTTTTTAGACATATTGTGAACAGCTTAATTTTTATGAATACAGAACCTCCAACTTTTTTGACATTAATCATTTTCCACTATTTAAAAGTGAAACCCCCCTGCACTGTGCTGCCAGCAGCTGCCTTTTCTGAGTTCTGCTCATTTCTATGCTTTAAATGGCACCATTTGATATTGCACTTGAGATCTCCAAAAGGAATGCGTCTCCAATGGATATTTGTGCCACTGACGTTTAACATAGCAACCAGTAACACAGAGTGGACAAAACAGAGGTGATCCTACACGAAAACTACAAGACACACACGATCCTACAAGAGCCACGATTTTCTTCTCCCCCCAGAAGTATCTTTCTGCTTCAAAACACGCAGTGATCTGAAATGACACGTGAACTGCAGCATAACAGGTACTGTTCAAGCATACCAACCACCACCAAAGATTTGCTCAGGTTGCTTATGCAGCATAGAGCGATCTGCTGAAGTGTGAAGCTGTGCACGCAGGCACTACTTGAAGACTCACAGAACGTAAAAAGCAACGCGATGGGGCTAAAAACCCATTGCTGGAGTTTGATTTCTGAGGAGACTCTGCCACGTCTGCCATCCTAAAGCACACAGCGTTCACTGCAGAGGCTGCTGCAGTTGGAACAGAGATGCTTTCCAGTTTTGCCCAGTTCTGCATCTGCATGCTGTGGGTAAATAGGTGCACGTATTGTGACGCTCAGGAATTAGATGGCAGTTATGGGGATTTCTGAAATGCAGCGTTCCAGTGCAAGTATTACACACCAGCTTGAACAGAAAGATACTTCAGAACAAAAATGAAAAAGGTATTGTTTAAACTTGCTGGGAGGAAAGAACAAAGAAGCTTTTTTTTGTGTGTGTCTATGTATGCGTGTGTGAAGTGTTTGTGAGTGGAGAAAATGGTCCAGAGCTATTCATGCCTGTACCCAGATATTTGCAAAAAGCTGGCTGGAAAACTTTCTAACCCATCTCAACACTTTTATCCACTGCTCTTTCAACTCTATGCTTTTGCTGACTGAGAACAGCTGCATGCCAGACTGATCTCAAAGTGCAACGTTTCCTGTTCAGACAGGTGACTGCATACACATCCAAGTCTGTAACCTGTGGTGACACCTCAGAGCCCTGCTCAAAGCTGAAAGAGACAGAAACTGTTTGCAGCATACAGTGGGCTTTTTGAACAGTCTGAGTACTGAAGTTAGTCTAAACGTAAAATGTATGCTCGTGGCAGTAAGTGTCCTTGTAATCAAGAACAGCCAAATTAATAGAGCTGCAAAATTCACATAGTAAATCTTTAAGTTGACAATGAGCATTTTTTCCCCTTAAAAAAGCCATTTATTCATTGAGTAATTAATCAGGTAAACATGAAAATCTTAAGTATCACCAGTTATCATTCAGAGGCATCATCTGTGTTTTCTGATGACAATACTCCTCTGGAAAACCATTCACTGCACACAAACCTAAAGCACAAGGCTTGCAAAAACCCACAGTGCAGCAGAAGTGTGGCTGCTTCAGACTCATCCCACAGCTCCCAAAGGACACTCAGGAGCAGCTTAACACTTCAGCCCTGACCCTCCAATAAAGCCCAACAGATCCCTCAGATCAGACCACACCATACTAATATGTTTTTGGGTTTTTTTTCCCCCCTCTATAAGAAAACCTGTGAGGACAAGAAGCATTAACGTAAACACAAAGGCTTTTCTGTGGCATGTGAATTTAATTAAAGTAAAAGCACCACCTCGTTAGAGATTCGCCGCTGGTCAATGTACGCCATGAACTGTGAGCTGAGGCTGTCTGAGTCCACGCACTTGGGTTGCCTCACCTCTTCCTCCTCCTCTTCTGTGGCACAGCTATCGATATAGTCGATCTGATCGAGATCGTGTTCCACTTGACATGCACACACAAAGGAAACAGCCATCGTTAGACGACCAACAGGAGGGGAAAATAAACAACACAAAAACAGTGCCAGGAACTGAGGTCCTACTGGCTTCCTTCCGTCTGGAAAGCTCAGCCTCAAAGGTGCTGGATCCTGCCTGGCCTGCTAATGTTTGTTAAACATCAGGTTTTGAAGTAATGATAAAATCCATGGTTTTCAGAAAGCAATGAGTAACACACAAAACATAGCTCTGAACTGCTGGCTGCAGATACTTCAGCAATAACCCAAAATTAATACTGTAACTGTGTCAACGCTTAAAGCATCTACCAACTAACAGACTGGGCAATGATCTGTGCACATGCTGAATTTATCTCGTTTCTAACTCATCTCCTTCAGACAAATTAGGATGGTTATCACATAGCTCTCCTATTTTCACTACTACAACAAAACAAAGAAGCATGGCCAAGTTATCTGGATGCAAATGCCACGATTACAAAAAGCATAAGTGGAAGTAATGGAACATGTTACAGAAAGCAAGAAAACCCTTGAAAACAACACAAAATAACAACAGAAGTCTTATTTTACGTACACAGAATGTGCATTCTGCCCAGGAATTCTGGGAGTCATAACAGTGAGTAAACTAGCTTGAAAAATCCAGTGCTGTGGATGCAGGGAAAGCACGAGTTCCTTTTCTGAGTACCAGAGCTCTCCTGACCTTGAAACTCTCCCCACACTTGCTATACACTCTCTTGCAGACATTCTTTTCCTACTCCTCCGCCTCTTTCCTGCTTGCCTATAACAGACCTCTCTTTGCCTCACCACACAATCTAGCAACTGTTACTGCCAAAGCCACCTCCTCTGCTACTGCACCCATCCAGAACAGCATGCCTATATATTCTGGCTTCATTTTATCTCCATCTCAGTTTCAAATCCTAAACAACTGAACAACAACAACAACAACCCGCCGCCACCACCACCACAAAACAACACCAAACAAAAAACCACCCCACACTCAAAGATACCCAACAAAAGTCACACCACATACACCACAACCACCTTCCTTCCAGCCTCGCTTATTAAACATTAACAACAATATTACAGAAGAAGGTGAAATACATTAGGAGCAGTGTTAGAAGCACAAAACTAACAGAGATCTCCTGTGTCACTGGCAGTCGCATGCTGAGACCTGCACTGACTGTGCTCCACTTTAAAGACTAATGATGAATTTTGAAATGCCTGGTGTACAAAACCCAAAGAACAAAATGAAGTCTCAGAGGTGCAGCTGGCAGCACTAGCTGTTATGAAGGCTGCCCACGGCTTCCCTTAACATCATGTTTTCAACTCTTCTAACTTGGCCAGAATTTAACTGTAAAGAGTAAGACTAAAAAAACAAGATGGCAAAAACTGAATATGGAGAGGAGGAAGGAAGATGGAAATTATTGGGAAGGTACTCAGATAGGGTACATGAGCTGGAACCCTCAGGGGAAATGGAAAACAGCAGATTAATTGAATTAGTAGACGTGGCAGTGAGTGAAACGAAGAGGGAATGACTGAAAGAAATAGATGCAGAAGAATGCTAAAACTGGTCATAGTAACAAAAAGAGGACTGAACTTTAAGCCAGCAGTAGCAGATTACTGCAAGCTAAAATGCATAAAGACTGTGTAGATCAAGAAACATGGGAAGCACTGTCATCTATGGAACAAATGAGAAAGTGCCATTTTAAGACCGCGGGGCAACAAATTGAGGTCTACAAACATGATCATGCCTATAAGTACCTGCCCCTCTAAGCTGCCTCACATGGCTGGATTAAGACTTGAGATTCTGGAGCAAGGCATATCTACTGCTTGATGCCTGCTTCATCAGGAATTCCCTGACAAAACTGCTCATCCTGCTGCAAAAGCAGTGGACACAGAGCACAGACCATTCCCTGCTGCTGTAATTTCTCCAAGTAGCTCAAGCAGCAAAACCTTATGAGCTGAAATTCAAGATTCCAAAACACTATTCGAAGTACTCAAGTGACCTCACACAACTGTGGCATATATGCAGAAGCTGACATAATACCTCCCTGAAAATCCTAATTCTGATGCTGTCTGATTTTGCCTTTATGTAAAACACTGTTTACACAACAGTCTTTCTGAATCTTTGTCTTTGGCCATCCTATTGCTCATAGCAAGTACTCCAAAACTCTCATAACGACCACAATAAATACTGTTAGCCAAAGATCACCATTTACCTCCACCATTGGTTACGACTGTGCTCCCTCGGTTTTCTTGATACTGATTTTCTCTTCGCAGTCTCTGCTCTTTAGTGATTTCTGCCACACGTAAAGGGAGGTCTGAGAACTCATCTGTTGGCTTCAGAAAACAAACAGAACAAACATTTTACGTTACCTACTGAATATGCCTCCAGATGTACACTTAGCAGTTTTCTTTCTCATACAATATGGCACTCAACACAAATGATTTTCAATACTTACTTCATTCCCTGACCATCTTTTGTCTCCACTGTCCACACTATTGAAGCCAGAATCAAGTGCTCCATATGGACGACTGGAATAAAGCTCCTCGTGGCTGTCAAACACAATGTTTTAGATACAGTAATATAAACACCACTGAAAATTTGTCAGCTACTGCAGCTATTAAAAGCACAACAGGCTACCAAGCACAGCGTTAGCTCAGCATACTGGAAAGCATCACACTGCATTTGCCATGCAGAACGAGAAGGATGTGTTTGTAATTTGAAATATTCCTCTCAGTCAACCATCCATCTGCCACATCTCACACCTTGAAGAGATAACCTGATCCAAAGTATTCACCTATACTTCAAACATGACCTAACAGAAATGGTAACGAAGAAAACAGAATTGTTATTTCACTGCTTATTAAGTCAAGCTTTCATTTTCCATTACTGGTATGTTTTGGTTGAAAAACACTTCTGTTTTCCTCCTGCAACGTTTTTGCACAAATCAGCATAAAAGCATTATTACTAAAAATACACAAATATGAGGATATATTTATTCTACACAAACATACACAGAATGCACTACATAACTGTCTTGTGCATCGTAATTATCTTGCTCAGAAGCTGCATGGTAAGCAGGGCATTTCAAACACTTCATAACATAATAAATAGAGAAGTACAGTTTTCCTCTGTGGAGCCTGACTGTCAGTGACACGTCTCGATGAGGGCACCAGACATGTGCCTGTATGACAATACATACAGCCAAAGGGCCACTCAGTTCTCCCAAGTTCGGGGCTCAGAAATGCCAGAATCCAGCAGCACAGCCATCACAGATGTCAGGCCTGGCAACTGCTGCAGATGGCTGTAGCAGAGACAATGGGACTTGTCTGACCCGCTGCAGATGGCATTTCACAATGGCCCAACTGTCCTGCTGGCACCCGCAGCCCCAGGGAGAACTGCAGCAGTAATTACTGCACAATACGCATGGAAGAACGAACTTTGGGAAGCTAATTGCTTCGCCCATCATAACCAAATTGCAGGCCATCTTCTCGATGGTACTGCTCTCAAGTTGCTGCTCCCTTAAAATCTCTCTTTCAGGAAATACTTATTTTTAAATGATTCTTGTTGCTGTTATTTAGGCAGCAGCGAATGCATGTGTGGCATTTCTACAGCTTCACTGCCCTTTTTTTTTTTTTACATTCCTACCCTGGCTGGCTGTGCTTTCAAACAGACATAAAGTAACAGGAGGAATGGAGAGCTACAGATGAGAAATATCAGGCTATGCATCTTCTGTGCATCTGCAGATGGACACCAAAAGACAAGCTGAGACCTTCTCGGTGTGTGAGTTAGATCAAAGAAGGCCCACTTCTACAGCTGGAATCTGAGCAGAAAGCTCAGCTGTACAGTAAAGCCTTAGCAAAAAAATAAGGGGGAAAATAATAACTCCTGTTTGGGGTGGGAAGAAGAAAAGACAAAATTGCCCACTGCAATCAATTTGAGACACTGACAGCAGAACAATGCTTTTATGCTCGCAGTTCAGAACATAAATAACAGATATAAAATATTGCTCATTGAGGGGGAAGAAAAAAATCTGTTTGCCATATATTTCCATTTTGAGGGCACTGGCATTCTCAGAATCTTCTGAGAACCCTGACCTAATGTGAACCACTACACAGAACTGAGGAGCATCAAAATGCTACTTGGTTACTCCTCAAACATGGAAAAGCCCTCCGATACACATTTTCATCTTCTTTTATAGTCAGAATTCCAAGCTATGATTAAAATGCATTAATCCTTGTGTCAGTAAAGCAATTAATGAAAACGTTAATAGTAGTCCATAGTTACAAACATGCACTGAGCATGCAGGCTCATCTATTTTGGAATTTCTCTCTAAAAACAAAATGTGTTAGAGTGCAATCACAACAGTTTATCTTTCAGAGCCTCTTCTTGTCAGGAATAGGACAGTACTGTGCACAGTACTATCTGCAACAGCTTGTATTCTAGGAAAGTGAGTAACACCCATAAAATACTCAAGCTGACCTCACACAGAAGAGTCAGTTCAGGTGCTCAGCACTGCTGAAATCGCTGTCAGTCCCTCATGCAAACCCTGCTTCACAAATCTGACTCATAACGATTTACTGTGAGGCCCTCTGGTTTGTTTTATTGCTGCTAAGAGAGCAGTACATCCTTTAGCAACTTACTTCTCCACACATTATTACTATCTTCCAAGGTGACTGAGGTAATTCTTACATATATTTAGTCTCATACTTCACTGACTTCCTTTCTTCTGCTTCATGTAACAGAAATAAATCTTAACTCTTGCTTTTCTCCAGACATCTTCAAACTCAGCAGCTGATACAGCTGACTGTTCCAATATTTGTGTTATAATACTCAGCAATACTGCCAAGTGAAAGCTTGCCAACAATAACAGTTTGCTAATGGGGTGGAGATCAGCATTTACACCTGCAGCTCGAGCACAGCAGTTATAAAGTTATGTACAAAAGGTTACAAATCACACTGGGGTAAACTTCAGTGAGCATGTAGAAAATACTGAGATTTTATTAAGTGAACTCCTGTCAATAACAAGGCAGCATGCCCCCTGCACTGCAAAGACGCCAACATCTTTTTACTCTGCATTACCTCTAACGTTGCCTTTCAGATGCTATTTCCAAGGCTGTCTTCTGAACTACTCTTTGCTTCTTATAAAGCAGTACCTTGCTAGAATGTACCATGATATAACACAGCTAATGCTCTTCAAACCACACCCAGCAGCAAGCATGCCAAAGAACAATCATTTTTGGATCTACTTTCTCTTTTTTTTTTTTCTTTTCTTTTTAATCCAGAAGGCTGACAAAGCTTTTCTGAAGGGCATCAAAACTGAGAACCTGGGTGGTGCAAAACTTACCAAGATCCAAATCCCATGGGTCTCCTATCATAATCAGGCAAATCCGGAGCTATCTTGCATGCTTCTATGTTGAGATATTTAAATATGTGAATTTTCCCTTTTATACATATCTAAAAAAGAAGAAAAGGGAAGCAAGTATAATTTTATAACGCATTTTCAGAACAATCAACAGGGCTTTAATCTGCAGTCAAGAATATGAGCACATTCATGCCAACCAATGCATCTTCTAACCTTGCTGCATTTTACAGTGTCATCAGATGCCTGTGAGACAAATGGAAGCTCTCTTCCGAGTACATCTGGTCTGCATGCAACTCTGTCAGCTGGATGCTAAAATCTCAGCGTGCAAATAAGATATAAGCATGTACAACTACTAGAATTTATAACCTTGGCTGAAGAACAGATGCATCCCACCCATGCCCAGCTTTGAATGGCAGTGGCAGACTGCCAAAGCAAGCTCAAATGCGAAGTGAATGAAGCCAGCCACAGCCTGGCTTTCTAAAGGGAGGCAAAAACCAGAGGCAAAACCTTATGGAGATGACAGGTTTCAGCAAGTGCCGCTCTTGATTCAGAAGCAGCAGCTTACAGTAGAACCTGTAATTCTCAACGGATTAGACATTAAAAAAGGAATTAGTCACTAACCATATTGCAGCCTCTAGTTCAAAGGCCAATTGGAGCACTTCTGCTAAGTGAATCAGCACACAGCAGCGCTGAGACCTCAGCCAAAACTTTGACATTTGAGCGGCACAAAACCAGCTTTGCCTAACAGAGCTTCCTCTCTCCTATGCCCTTCCTAAAACTACAGCCATCTGAAATCTCCTGCTAATAGCACAGTGCTAACCAGGGAATTTTTCACATAATGCCACAGGTGAGACTAAAGGGATAAATAAAAGAAAAATTGATTTTTCAAGCCGTGCTGAATATTTAACACTTTCAGAAAATACAAGTTATTTAAAGTTCCCTTGCTCTTAAGTAAAGGTTCTAATACGATCCCTCAGCTTTTTGTTCCACCCTTTTTAATTAAACTAGTCATGTGAATTCCCAACCGCAGTTTACCTGTGCAGGGGGTGACTGGAGAGGGTTGTTCTCTAACATGATGGTTTGCAGATGTCTGAGGTTCCTATAACAAACTGGGATTGTTGTTATTTTATTGCAGGAGAAATCTAATCGAATCAAAGGCAACTCGGCAAGCTCTGGAAGAAGAAGATATGAGTTTAATTTAGATTTAAAAGTATATAAAATTCCAGGTATCTATTTTACAAATAATTAAATGCAACTGCTGCTGGTACTCACAGCAATAAAAAGGCATTAAAAATAAAGGAGCACTTTCAGCTGCTACAACCAACAGTGTTATTCTCACCTTCAGGCAAACGCACCAAATGATTCCTTCTGACATTGAGGTCCCGTAGGGATTCCAAACTGCCGATCTGCGGAGGTATGGTCTGAATTTCGTTACAGCTCACATCCTACACAGCACGAGCAAAGAGTCAGTGCCCTGCACACGGACAGAGGGAGATACTACAGCAGATACAAACCCTTCTTAGGCCAAAAGCAGATTTAAGCTGCTAGCGCACACCAGTGACTGGTTTACCATCACAAAGCTCTTAGCAGAATGAGAGACAGAATATTCATCACGCACATCCCCAGAGAGCAGCTTAATTACTGAGCAGTTTTTATCAGATTATCTGAAGCACATCTGAACCTCTTAATTAAATCAATTTAATTTGATGCGTTTAACTTAATTAAATCCCTTAAGTTAAAGATTAAGTAGTGATTGTTAAAAAATAACTGTATACTCACGAGCTCCGTCAGCTGTCTGAGCTGTCCGATTTCTTCAGGTATGGAAACCAGCTTATTATTACTTGCTATCAGAACCTTTAGTGGGAGACTACAGAGGTGTACTGGCAACGTTGAAAGCTGGTTTCGACTTTTTGGACAGAAAGAAAATCAGATCATCAGAACCATCATGAGAAGTCACCTCTCGTCTTCACACACAAAAAGCACGTGCTGTTTTGTTTATCAACTCAGTTTCTGTATAATTACTATAAAATTACTTCCACAAAGTCTTTACAGCTCCTTGAAGCAGCACTGCTTCATCTAGCTGTGTCTGAGCACGCTCTGAATATCAAGTACCAAGCACGTCCTGATGCTTCTGAACTCAGTGTTGGGGAACATGACATTTCTGGGTGCTGCTGACAACTCACCACCCAAAAGCCAGCAAAGAGGCAGCGCTGCAGGTGAGTGCATACAAAGTGCCACAGAGAAAGTCATTAGATAATCAAAAATACACTTGAAATATTCAGTAAGTCACATGGATCGAGAATCTCAGTACGATGAACTTGGCTGCTCCAAAATCCAATCTGTACCTTTCACAACAGACTGCTATTAAAGCAAACAGGAGGTCATATGATGAGACTGCGACCTCAGATGAGAATCACGCAGGATAAGAATGGATTATAAAGGGAAAACGACTCTCCTTCAAAACAAAACACAGCAAAGAGCTGTTATATTCCATCAGCACTCAGGTGCCCAGATCTGAATTTCATGGACCATCTGACAACAATATCCTCTTTCATGGGAAACCAGGCATACTAACTGATAACTACTGGAACTTTCTCTGTGAGTACCTTACACTGGAATTAGCTTCCTTCCTCATACTTCACTTCTACCAGTTGCTGCTGAATCCTTATGCTCCCTAACCCATCCAAGCGGGCGTTCAGACTGCTTTGTTTCAAATCCACACAATGTAACAGGGAGATGATGACACAGCGTCCACTATTCATGGAAGCACTCGAATTTAAAAACCTAGGCTACCGAGATGCTGAAGCAAAATTTTTAAGGCAATCATTACCTGATGTTTAGAAACGTTAAGGACTGTAAGTTCAAAACAGCCTCTGGGATGTATCGAATGCAGTTCTGGTACAAATTAAGGCTCTCGAGGGAGACGAAGTGGCATGCTTCTGCGGGAAGCTCTGACAGTCTGTTCCGTGACAAATCTGAAGGGGAAGAAAAAAGACCCTTTCTGAGAAGCTATCTTCAACTTCCTGAGGGCAGGTATTATCTGCATGTTCTCCATCACATCGTGGCAAGCACTGGACAGGATTCCATTCTGCCATCCTACCTGCAAAATTTTCAAGATTATGAAGTGATTCTCATTTCACAAGGGAAACAAATCAACATATTTCAAAACCTGATAGTGACAGTGAGAGAGGCAGATGCAACATTCCTTTCATAGCCATGCTTTCACATCCCAAACTACCTGAAGCTTAAAGGAGCTAGTTCAGAACGCTGAGAGCCCAGCTTCAGATCTCTGTTCCATGATCATCCTCACATTATGGATTTACAGATATATTTTTTTTTAATCACTGGTATAGAGCGAGTGCTGCTGTAATGGAGAAAATAATTTTTCTTTAATCAAACTGAAACTAAATGAGGTTTCAACCAAAGACCACAAGTACTCTCCCCCCAGCCTCCTGTTAGTGCTCCGTTGCCTGGAAATCTCAGCTTCTAATCTCTAGTCCAAAATACACAGCGTAGTGTGCACAGTGCATGCTTCCACGCAGCACCGACACGCTCTCTGTAACATGGAGAGGGCATCCCCTGCTTTGCACAGATCCCACCCGAACCCTGCCATCTAACCATGCAATGCAAGGATTTCAATCCCCAGTCTTTCCTGGCTGCAGAGAAATGCTCACTGTGAGCAGCGAGATTTGCTATTTCTTTGTGATCCAACACTTCCTGCTGAGCAAGACAAACTTTAATCAAAACTACCACCAAATGTGGCAGTTCTCTGGCAGAGGAGGCACAAAAAAAAGCACTGCACTGTTTTGGAAAAGGTTGAACCACAAACACGATAAATCTCTGGTGCTTTTTCTTTCGCTTTATCATACCAAAGAATGCTTGAGACCGAGTGTTTACATGCTGGTCTGTTGTCTGGACTCCCACAGCATGCGAGTGCTGGACACCAACCACGATTCAGTATTTCTTGAGAAATGACTTAGCAAAATAACACACCAAAGCCATCAGCAGCAATGACCGAGCTCTGCCAGCCTCCCCTCAACGCAATGGGACCAGACTCGAGGTTGGGAAAAGCAGTCATTGCACTTTGCTCCGTTCTCTTTCTCACTTTCTTCCTAAAAATACTCTAAAGGCTCTAACAAAAGCAGGAGAGAAGTGGCAAAGAATCCCAGCAGCGCCGTACACCTGCAGTACAGCAGCACTCGCTGCTTTTCCAAAGCAGAAAGTGGAAGTGAGGTAAATCAAAAGCACCTGGTTCAATGTGTGCAAACCCTCGTTACCTGACAGAGCATGAAATGCAGACAGCAAGCATGCTAATTTTCCCCCCTCAAAAGCACAAATGCTGAATTTTACTAGGACTAAATATACGAGTGAAATACAGATAACTGTAACTTGAACTATAAGTGATTCTTTGTGTTCAGCTTTCATGGGTTAAAGCAACCATTAACAGAAATCTGCTTAAAAAAAAAAGAAAGAAAGAAAGAAAAAGGCACTCCTAGCCTGCTAAAAATGGATGTGTTTCCTTGAAGGCAAGACCATGAGGAATTTTGGCAAAGGGAGAGCATTCTTTGGAACGAAGCTCTCAGTGAGAGACGAGAAAGAAGAGTGTGCCACAGCATGGGGATGGTGGGCCCTGTGCTGAGCCCAGCTGCAGGTGTGGCAGCAGGGATGGATGCAGGGGGGCTGGTGGCTGCTGCCCCATGTGAGCCCAGCTGAGATGGCTTCTGCTGGAGGGCAACAACATTCCTCTTTTCCCTGACACTACCAAGCATGTGTTTTAACTTACAAGTACTCTCATGGTTTTCCTTTTATACTAGAAGAATGCAAGATTTATTAGCCTACAGAGAAAATATATTTTAATATAAGTAATTACAGCGGCCAACCAATGACTGGGACTGACAGCTAGAAAAAAGGTGGAATCAACCACCTGAGGAGGACAAAGGACGGCTGTTCAAGAGCAACGTTCACAACCTGGGATCCCCATCAGCAGGGATGTGTTTACACACACAAACTCCACGGTCCCCCAGCAATAACAAGAGGGCTGTTCCCACCAGCAGCTTCAAACAAAGCAATGAAGCAGTTGATGTAACCTGACAGACACAGAAAGCAGCCTACACGACCAGCTCCTTTATAAGTGCTGCTCCCTGGAAATCGACTGTGTTTGTTATGGGCATCTTTAGGTAATGTCACCAAGCAGAAATCTGGAGAGACTTCGTGACATCCTCTGACAGCTCAGTTATGACATTTAGAACCAACACTACCAGAACCATCATTTGCATTTCTAAGTGCATTCAAAGCACACTGTTATCCAAACATTAACTTTGCTTTTTGGTGCTTGTCATTCAATCTACTAACCAAATAAATACATGCGTGTTGATCCTGTTTTCATGGACTGATGTCCCACTTCTGGAACTTCTCAGAACTTGAAAGGAAAACCCAAGAGCAGTAATTGAAACCCTACTGATTTAAAGGAAAGATACCCATAAAACGACTTAAAATGAATGAAATGAAAGCGCAGCCTCAAATAGATGAACCACTGGTGTTATTGCAATGACATTTTCTTGTGCAAGGAGACTGAAAAACACCATAAGAATACCTATTGGACACAGTGCTGAGACTTGGTAGTCTCTCTGCTCACTGCCTGGGAATATTTTCCTTTTCAAGCATTGGAAACACTGGAATCCTCAGAGCTTCATTGCACACTCGGCGGATTTCCTGCCACAGGGTGATTTTACCTCTTCCTGCTGTGATGCAACACCAGTGCTTTCATCACCCTAATTTCAAACAAACCTCAGAAATGTCATCTCACGACTTTACCATCTACCTGCTAATCCTGCCAAACCTCAACTCTTCCCAACTGTTTTCCTATGCATCTTAAGATATACCTCTTGAGGTCCTGTTAAGTCAGGGCAAAAGAAGGTGCCACTTACTGAACAGAGATGAGGCTGCTCCATCTGCGTTGTCAGTGCAACAGCACCACTGTCCAGGCACAACAAACAGTATTCTCACCCTGGCTATTTTTCTAGTCCTATGATGAAATACAGTCCCCAACTTCTAGCATCAATTTCCAACATAAAATAAACGATGGAAACTGCAGAACACCACCAGAATGCAGTTGTCTCTGTGTGATTACTGGCAAACAGACACAAGTGAGAGGCTCTAATCCCCGCAGGGAACTGAGACTTCCCAATATCAACACACTTCGGCTGCTTCTCCTCTAGCTGTGGCTCTGCAGCAGGCCAATCAGTAGCCTAGACAAACCAAGCTGATGTCAGGCCTTATTTATTTCTGCTTCAACACACACTGTGGCTTCGCAGTCAGCCAATGTAACTCAGCACTGTGACAGGAGGGAAGCATTCCTCATTGGCCACGCGTTATCATCCCCTCTGCAGTGCCAGCGCTGCTGATGGTACAACCACACAGCCAGTTGGATCTCATTACCGTGAGCAAATCCTGTGAAAAAAACCAAAGCCACAAATAGATTCAGCCCTTCTGAAGCACGATCTGATTCATGGTGCTGCTGTGTAAGCTCTAACACATCAATACCAGGGAGATGATGAGACCGTGTGGCTGCACGTGCAGGGAAGAGAGAGACCACGACTGGTGGCAGCCCCAGGATCAGACCAGCTGGCTTATGGTAACCACAGATGTGCACTTCTCTGGTTCTTCACTACATGAGCTACTAACAAACTTGAGCTTCAGAGTAACCAGGACAGGGCAGGGTCCAGGGATCCATTCCCAAGGTTTCTCCTTACTATACGTACTTGTTGACACTGCACAGTATTTTAAGGAAGGCACGTGGTGGAGCAAATCGAGAACTTCAGGAATGAGATGCCACTGCTTCTCAGATGAGAAGGGAGAAGAATTTGGAGACTTTAGATGAGAACCATGCTGAAGGAAGTCAGATGAGCCAGCAGCTGGGCCTTATGACCATCAGCAGACAAGAGGACAGAGTACAGGCAGAACACAAACTGTGGCTGTACGTGCTGCTACAGCACTGGAGGTGTAGGCCTGCACATCCATGCTTGAAAATAAGGATTAATTCTAACCCCTTCCTATGCAGTTGGATGTTTATAAAGCTTTTACATACACTCTGCTTACAACACATTTTTACTCTCCACTCCCTTGTGATCCCCTATCTTCCAGTAACTTCACTCAATTTCCTCACCAATTCAGGCACCCAGCCAACAGAACAGTCACGCTTCTGTTTTACACAACCCTAAAATATCAAGTCAAACAAACAAATATAAGTGAAAGTAGCAATGCAATGTTGCAAGATATCTAACACTGAGGAAATGAACCAGGGTCTCCAGGTCACCAAATCCTGTTAAATTGAGGAAGTTCTGTTCATTGCTAGCTAGCTGCATTGCAGATTCTTCTTTTTGCATAATATATATAAACACACAGTATTTATTTGCAGGAAAAGCAGCCTTTGGACTATGCCTACAAAGCTGGTAAGGCAGCGCACACTCCCTCACTGATAAACCTGGATCAAAGGAGGCTCATTCGGCTTGACTCAAACCTACTCCCCATTGACTTTATCTGAAAGAAAGAAAGAAAGAAAAGCCACCTGTGTGGCCAGCCTTTCATGCTATTCTAACCAGAACAGTATAAAATGGTATCTGAAAGCCTTGGAAATGCTCGCTCTGGGATCCACTTACACTGGTGTTAAACTATCACTTCTTTGGACACTCCTCACTTCGCTGTAAGCTACTGATTCCGCAATGCTTGCTTGAGCATTTCCCAATCCACATCATGCAAGAACGCAGTCAAGTTAGTTCAGACTATTTTTGTGCTGCTTAAACTGTTCTTGTAAGTGTTGCCTGAAGCTGACTTGGGAGGATCTACCTGAACTCTGCATCTCCAGCAGAACCACGAGGTCAGCAGCTCTTGTCTGCGCACTGCCAAGCAGGCAGGAGCCCTGCCTTTGTGACGAAGCTTGGAAGGTGGAACAAAGAAAGTGACTTTGGGAAAAAGAAGTGTTTAATAGAAATTATCTAAGCAGACATGACTTGGAATCAGATTAAAGTTCTCATTACTTACACGTTCTATTTTCTTTTTCACATCAGGGGTAAAACATCTTCACTAAAAAAGGAGACCAAGCTCATGCTGCAAGCGCTTTGCTGCAATACCACACTACTTAGAGACACTACACGCTTCAGATTTGCAGATTCAGGCCCTCAACCCAGCACACACAGCATGAAATACAGCTTTCCTTCTCTATTTCCTCCCTGTACTTTCTTTAATTTAAGAGATCAGGTTATTTGTTTGTTTTTAATTGCTACTGTCCTCGTATCTCAGTAAGCTGTATTGGAAGCATACTCCAACAGAGGACAGAACCACCTCCACAACAGGTGGCTAAGATAGCCCTGCAATGGGAAGGCTTTTGCTTCTTACCAGAGAAAAGGTTTTGCCTTCTATATAGCAACTTTTCATTTCCTTACCTCTGTAAGTCTAAAGAAACACATTTTTTCACGGTCCAGAGACCTGTCAGTAACCACACAGAGGGCTTCTAGGTCTTCATGCACATCATCATCTCCTTCTGTTTCACTTCTCCCCCTTCTCCATTTATCCCATGCAGCATGCAGTCTGTACATATGGCATTGCACACACAAGCTGTTATTTAAAATAGAAAAGATCCCTGCCAAGAAACTATATTGCACATACGGCTTTTCCAGGGAAAAGATGGACACAACCAACATATGATAAATATTAGCTCCCACAGTTCATGATTAGACCGTGGTATCTAGCATGGTATCTAGTGTCTATTGTATAAAATGCACAGACAACACTCATTTATTCAGAGACAGGGGCAAGGGGGCAAAGCTTGTGGATAAAGCAAACCCACAGATTAATACAAACCATAATGCAGATGATATAAAGTAAGTAATGGCCCTGCTGACAGGAGAGCAGCAGGCCCTGCTACGCAGTGCTGACCCAACCCAGCCCTCAGGCAGTGCTGTTCTGGACCTGGTGGTCCATCAGCCAGCTGCACAACAGTGCATCTCAGATCACTCTGCACGTTCCCCTTATATTTCAGCTGACTGGTAGGAATACACTTTACCTCTTTTTTTTTTTCCCTCCCCTGCAGACAATGTAAATCGAATGATACATCAAAGTCAGCAAAAGGTAGATAGTGCACAACGAAAGAAGTTTTAGCTACAAATGCATTTATGCCTTCTGTGGAGAATTAGAAACAATCCAGCTCAAACCTGAACTGAAAACCTCATAGGTCTTAAAAAAACAAGAGTAATTTTGATTAAAAAAGCCAATTATTTTCAGAGAAAGCCAAGCACTTCTATAAAACGTTATGTCTGTTGTTATGCATTTCTGCAAAGCTCTTTATAGAGTGCCTCCATGTTTATGGTATGTAGCTCCATCACACTATGCTGTAAGGTCACCAAACATGCCTTCTACCACTGCAGACACTGCTCTGCCTTCAGCAGGATGGTATTTCATTGAGGAGGAAAGTCAATAAAGCCCTAACAGTCAAAAGTCCTGTGTTCTTTTAATGACTCCTTGAGGCCATCTCTCATGCTGACATCATTCCTAACAAAAAAAGCCTGTTATGCTTTACACAAGCAGTGCTGCAATGTTCAATAGGACAATTATAGCCAGAATTCCTGAAAAGGAGCTGGAGACTTACCAAGTCATCTGCATGATACGAGCCATCTCCGAGTCAAGAAATTAAACAAGGGTACAGGATACGTATGGAAAGTATCCTGTATCAGAGAGAGCAGCCAAACGGGGGGATAAGTGACAGCAATTGTCAAAACATATGTTCACGATATAAAATACATTTCGAATCTGGAAGCCATAAAAGTCACCTTCAGTTGAAAACACATCACAGAGGCATTCGTAAAGATCAAGCATTGCAGAATTGGTGGTCACCATTTCATACACCACTATCTGAAAGGCCAAACGTGCTGAAAAAAAAGCAGCAAGGCAATCAAAATGAACGTGACCATCTCACATTAATATTCTGAATCAACTTGCGCATGACTTTTCCCCAAAAAATCAAGCCTCATCAATCTCTTGCAGCAAAGATGACCAAGCAGTCTGACTACAACTGAAAAGAAGTTTTTCAAAACGAAACCCCAACCAATCCCAGCTTAACGGCCCACTTCTTTCCTATGAGTCAACCATGCAAATTACTCTCAAGCTGCAGCAGTCGCTGCTGTTTTTGGCTGGTCCACATGGAAGGGGTGCCTCCCTCTGAAAGGCTGCAGGCAGCTCTGTACGTGTGACAGCTGCACACACAGCAGCTCTGTACTGAAGCAGGAGGAAGAGAATGAAAGCTTCTTGCTGAAAACTCTTGGTAAAGTCTGAGCACAGTGCACAGCAACAAGAGTTCCACTTCCACAGAGCACCTCTGCTGCCTTTCATAAGGAGGTCTCTAACATTGTGACTTCTATAGCTCAGCCTATGCACAAAGACGTGAGAGAAAAAAGAAAGCATTCGTTCACAAATATAAGAAACCCAACAGCAGCCAGGGGAGGTGTGAAGCACGTAACTCATCTTTCCCCACCCCCAACCCACTTACAGCATCTTTGGGCCCAAAAGGAATACCCAACTAAACAAACCAAGCCAAAAATAAAGGAATTTTAAAGCAAACAGCACATAGAAGCTTTGAAAATAGAGCTAGAGTGAAAGATACACAGTCCACGTGCATAGCAAGGAGAATGCCAATGAATCACGCGGGAGGGGTTACACATTTTCACTAATTGGCCACACCATGCAATTTGGTTTTTTAATTTAAGAAAATACACGACAAAAACAGCACATTAAGTGATTAATTTAGCTTCAGTATAAATGTGGAAGTGATCAGCAACAAGAAAGCTGCGTCAGTAGGAAAATGTGAGTCAAGCAGAGAACATTAAGTTTATACACAAATTGTGCTGAGGCGTTAGCAATGATGGTGGCCCTGCAACAGCAGTACCTGTCCTACCCTGAAAATAACACTGATCTCTTGGAGCATCACTATAAAGTCACAAAGTATCCCAAGGCTGCATTTCTGTGTGCAGAATTACTTACTGCCTGTACTTCTAACAGAAGCAAAGCAAAACTCCCCAGACCGCAAGAGAAGTTTGTGAAGGGCACCACCATAGAATTTGTTGGGAAATGCCACCATTTTAGTTCACACTGCGTACCGCCTGATAAGATCCGACATTCCTCACAAGCAGTAAGTTCTCCATCCCTATGAAACTGCAGCGACAGCCAAAGAAGAAATACCACGTAAGAGAAACAGGGAGCACAGAAACACACGATGCCATTTGCATTTTGAACTCCATTCATCTTCTCATCTCTGATGACACTGCGTGTCAGAGGTAGGCTGACTGCTCTGTGAACTGAGGTCTCATTCTCTGCTTATGAAGAAGGGTGTTTTCAGCTTTAGAACTGTTAGCATGCCCAGTTCCTCCTGTGTGCTGCTTATCCCTGCACAACATGTGATTTTAGGAGATTACATCATTTAGTCATGCTGTTTTCAAATCAAGTTGCGTGGAAAGAAAACACAGCAGCATATAAAACGCTTTCAAACAAATTAATACTCGTGCACCACCAAATTGCAGATGAAACAAAACCCAAATCCCACACGTAAGATAGATGGCTTACCATTTCTACTTTTCCTCTCGGCTCATGGGGCACAAACTGTGCTCTCTCACTTTAAAACGACGTGGCTGCCTGTGAAGTCCAGCTGCACAGCTCCATGCACACCTCACACAGCACAGCACAGCGTGCACTGCACAAACAGTGCAGGGAAAGCAAGGTGCAAAGCAATGGGAGACGTGGTGACAGAAGGGCCATTCTATCATTACGGTCAAAAACAGCGTTGAAATGTAACAGCCAATAATAAGAAGCATCATCTATTTGACATATTAATACATTTCCTTCCAATATGATTATAACATAGACCAAACCTCCTCTACTTGAGAAACACAAAAGTATAAACTGCTTCTCCATGTGTGCAGTAGTCGTTGGCCAGGCCAAGCTACAGAGCCTCTGCTTCATGCACTGCATCGCATCAGTGCCCTGCAAGAGCAAAGAGCAGCTCTCGTGATTCCAGTCAGCCTTTTGTGTTTATTTGCTCTTGTAATCCCCGAGGTCCTGAGCAGTTGTCAGGTATCAGATGTGTTGCTGGTTACTACTGAGAAAGCTCCAGAGACATGTGTTGTGGTCACTCACCAGAAAAGGAAATCCCACCCCCATGCCTGAGGAGACAATGCTGTTTAATTTATACCAGAACCTGCATGAACAGCTTGCAATGAGTGCTTCTAAAAAGTCCCTGTATTTCCATCTATTGCATATTCAATGTGGTCAAAACTTGAAAAGAACTGCATCACGTTGAAAGGATGCAGTCAGATTGAGAAATACAAGCCCAGAACCACAGAATGGTTTGGATGAGACCTCAAAGCCCACCCAGCCCCACTCCCTGCCCTCGGCTGGCTGTCCCACCATCTTAGGCTGCCCTGGGCTATCCAGCAGGCCTTGGTGCTTCCAGGGATGGGGCAGCAGTGCCAGCATCTCACTGCTCTCTGAGTAAAGAATTTCTTCCTATCACCTAACCTAAATCTCCTCTCTCATGGTTTAAAGATGTTACCCCTTGCTCTATCACTACACTCCCTGCTGAAGAGTCCCTCCCCACCTTTCCTGTTGGGCCCTTCAAGTACTGAAACTTCCTGCAGTACCAACTTGCTCAGCCTGTCCCCATAGGAGAGGTGCTCCTGCCCTCTGAGCATCCCCATGGCCTCCCTTGGACCCACTCCAGCAGCTCCATGTCCTTCTTGAACAAATTTAAAGAGGAACTTTTAATTTAAGCACATATTTGTAAAAGCAAAGATGGCAGGTGCTTAAAGGACAACATCTGTCACATATTTCACATCCAAACAACGTGCACTAGAAGCACGTGGACAAAGAAGTACCACTTCCAATGCACCTTACCTCACTCAAGTGCTATCTACACACGAATTATTCAATAACAGGGAAAAGAATAAGACAGTATTGTCAAGGAGAACAGCTACTACAGGGCAGACCGAGCAGTACCAGCTCACGTGAAAGAGTGGAATAAAGCATTGTCCATGCAAAACACCCTCCAGCACCCACAGAACAAGCAGGCAGTACGTAACCACCAGCGAAGTCTGGGGAAAGCTTCTGGACTTTTCTTCATACCGCATAACTTTTAATGGCAATTATAACAATCTCCTGACACAGGCATCACTAAATGATGTGACAGGATTTGCACAACAGCAGAGCCATAAAATATAAAATGCTTGCCTATTCTGCAACACATTTATAGCTCCAGCAATCAGCCTGCTTCTTTAGCAGAGACGGCTTCCAAACATCTTTTCTGGCTTTTAATAACCTACTAAGCAAAAATCCACCTGCCCCTTGGCAAGGTAGAAGAATAAAGGCGAGTAGCAGATATTTTATGGCCCATAACCACATTCAGTTATTGCCCTTTACAAAAACATTTATTCCATAGCTGAGCTAGGAGTCAATGCAGTGACAAGCACATAATTGTACTGCCATTACTGTGCTCAGTGACTCTTTTATTCCTGCAGAACAGCGTGTATGACACCAACCCAGTGGCCAATAGAAGCCTTGGGCTGTGTGACTGAATGGAGAGGTAAATTACAAGGCCATAAATAATAGTAATAATGAATTAAGCAGGTTTAAATTACTACTTGTCTCATCAGCATCCTAAAATTAATGGTCTCATTGGATATAAAAGGAATTTTCTACTAAATGTTAAGAAATAGATTACTCATCTTTACCACAGTAACAGCCCGGATAAGAAGAATGTAGATGGCAATGTGTGAGCCATTTGAGATAGGTTAAAAAGGAAAGGAAAAGAGGCTCTGAGGCAGAAGCTGGGCTGAAGCAGATGAAAAACATGAAAAGGGGACAGAAGAGACAATGGCACGCTGCTGGGGACAGGCCACAAACACAGGGAGGAAACCCAGGCTGCCCCAGCTACAGAGATTACAGGGAACAGCAGTGTTTGAAACCTTTCCAGCAGCAGGGAGCACCAACCAGAGCCCAAGGCAACAGCAACATTCCTATATTCACAGCTGAGTTTCATGAATACCCAGAATAAAGAGAGTAAAATGCACACAGTCTGTCGAGCAGTGGGGAAAACAATAGATGCTCATTTAATCCTAGAGGCCTCCGCAAAGAGCAGGCTTTGCTATGTTCCAAGGGTCAACACCTGGGCTGCACTGCAAGAGGGATTTGCTGGGTGTATCCCCATGCTGGAGTGCTTCGCCTACATATAGAGTGCTGCGACTGCACTGCTCTGAGTTCCAAATCAATGACATTACCAGCTGGCAAAGAACAAAGGCTCTCCTTGCTCCAAAGAGCCTCCTGCACTCTGTCACTAAAAGGTTTACGGCATGGGGTTTGAGCCGTGTGATGCAGAGGGGGAGGTCAGCCCAGGGCTTCAGCTGCGTGCAGCGCTGCTGTTCTGCAGAACACCATTGGAAACCGCACCACTCATCAGGAAAGAGAGAAGAGCCCTTGAATTGAGTTAGAGCCTTTTCCTTAACTACTGTGCGATGTTATTTTGAACACGTGCCATATAATTTGTGTTTGTTGTAACTAATTCTTTACTGCTGGTTCTTATACTTGAGAAACTAGTCTCATACAGCCTTTCGGCCCTGCCTGCTGATGGCAATGCGGCAAGCAGCCCCAGGGCCTGTCCAACCACACAGCAGCTCAACTCCTACCTGTCCTTTGTGCGACTGCAGAACTCGATACATCCACCTCTCATAGAATGGCCTGGGGTGAAAAGGACCACAACGATCATCTAGTTTCAACCCCCTGCTGTGTGCAGGGTCACCAACCATCAGACCAGGCTGTCCAGAGCCACATCCAGCGTGGCCTTGAATGCCTCCAGGGATGGGGCATCCACAGCTCCTTGGGCAACCTGTTCCAGCGCCTCACCACCCTCTGGGTGTGAAGCACTTCCTCCTAAAATAGAGGAAGTCTTTCACGCAGAATCTCTCACCCCTCTCCACTTCTTACACAGCTACAGTTGTACTCAAAAATAATTAAGACTGTGCACGCAGATTAGTACTTATTAAAAAAAAAGATCTGATTAAGATTGAGGTGGGGAAGTGGAACACTATGGAGAAGTAACTAAAAGCATACGTAACTGAGCACCACTTAGAAGGGTTTACTGGTAGTAAAAATTGGACTGCGGGATTCCTTTATTTTTATTTTCCTAAATCAACTCATTGAAATAAGGATGTTCCAAGTGTCATGTAATATTTTTATTGCAACAAGGCTCAGAAACTACATGCTCAGACTCCATTTTCCCAGCTTCTGTAAAACACAAAGCAAAAAGACCACCTGAGCACCAAGAAGCTGTGAGCAGCACTGCAAGCCTCAGCCTCCATCAAAACCCAATACAAAGTATTTAACAACCACAGTCAGCTTCTCTCTGCATTTAGAAGGTAACAAAAAAAGCAAGACCTGGATTTATCAAAGCACCATGCTCGGGTTTAACCCTATTATCCCTAGGAACTGCTGGTATTTATGCATGGGACACACACATGATCCAGACCATGCAGTAACAGAAGTGTTAACAGGAAAGAAACCAAATGGGAGCAATGGTCAAATTATGAAGCACAGTTAGGAGATAAAACCAAAAAATGCAGCTGCCTACAACTAAAGAGCACTGCTCACTAAGTCTCACAGTCTGGGGACAGCATCATCGTCCTTCCTCCTCTCCAGGCATGCACGGAACCACTGCACAGCGCATTTCCACGTGGGTTTTGGTAAGGGTGGAGGCAAGTCTGTGTACCTGAGAACAGCTCTGAACTATTCTAATGAAACATTAAGCTTCTGTGTTTAATACTGAAACTACAGAGATCACTGCACTGTAAGCCTTGCAGTCAGACATCCCATTTCTTGAGCAGAGGGCCACCTTGCTCCTCTCCAAGTCACCCCAAAAACCATAATGAACTTCATTCAAGGTACAGCAACCCAGAAGAGTTTTGTTCAAACAGTCATTGAATTTTAGCATGGTTCAGCCTTTGCTGTTGTGGCTTTTCTGAATAAATGTTTGGGAAACACAGGCAGTGCTGTAGAGCCACAACGCACTTCTCAACCCATTCGATGTTCATCGAGTAACTGCAACTGAACTTCTGGCAGGAACAAGGATACCAGAGAGACCTCTCAGTGCAGAATGCTCATACGGCCACTGTAGTCTAAATAAATGCATACAAGCACTGCGCATACAGAAATTTTACTGAGAGTACATTCGGCTTCTACAGTTTCTGTGAAGAGCTGCTATAAAGGGAACCACAGATACCTTAATGGCAAAGTCATTCAACAGGCAGCAGTAGGCAGTTTATTTTCTTCCTTTTCAGAGCCCTTTTTCACTATTAGCATCTTCCAGAAGCAAGACATAGTGCTCAGCACATAATTACCTCACTAGTCCATTGCCATGTCATTTCTTATATCACATAAACCCACACATCCCCATTTTCTCCTTAAAAAATGGAGACAGCGAGTGGTTTAGGTAATTACAGCTGTCATGGTGGGTCTGACAAATCGTTCCTCTGCTCAATATATGCTTCAGGCCACTGGGAAGGCTGTCAAACAATGACATCAGAGTCTGCATTACAACTGGCAAAACGCAACTCCGTTTCCTTTCAAATCTAACTCGGATGGTTTACAGCCACTTCTTTTTCTATTCCACAGTTGAAAACGAGAGTGGAATGAACAAACGGGTCATAATTCAATCCAGATAAAATGGGGATGGATAACGGCTGTTAAATGAAGGAGCTTGAACCAAAAAGACACACATCCCTGCCTTGCTAACGAAGTTTCCTCATTATTCATCATCAGTGGGATTTGTAATCTTGAGTCATTTCCTAAACCCCTGAGCCGTAAGGGATGAGCAGGAGGAACAGCTGCCTGCCCTCCTCAGTGCCCAGGTGACCATCACCACCACTCCCTGGGCCCGAGCCATCCCACACGGACAGCAGACTGCTGCATCACACACACCACCAGCTGCCCTCCTGCTCACCCACTGCAGCCCATGGACCACCTCCAGCGTGATTCTAAGCTGTTTTTTCTCTCTTCTAATCCTTACCTCTTATGAGATCTTAACTCCAGCTTGAGTACGAAACAGCCAGGAACTCAGTATAAACTCCACTACCTGCCCTGAGCAGTGGTTCCAAATGCATGGGGCTTTGGCAGCTGGACGGCAGCAGCACCCAGAGGCAGCTGAGGCTGTGACATTTCCAGTAAAAAGCTCTGTGATTGAGGCCAGCGATCGCATGAGGAACCTGGTTTTCCCACTCCCATATAACAAATCTTCTGTTTATTCCCTTACTGCAGCCAGGTGACAAGGAGGAGCTGCATGCAATTTGCCCTGAAAACTGTATAGAAACACTATGTAGGAAAAAGCTCAAGTATTTATTCCTAGTACGTGCTAGAAATGAACACATCCTTTTAATAACTGGTATTTGTTACAGTTTGATTAAAATAAAAAACAGTAATTGCTTTCAGGATACTTGCTGAGCACAGCCCTCCTTCAGGACTCTCTTTTCAGTGTTTGTTCTTTAATTACTTTTAATTTCCTTCTCAGAGAGGTCTGACAAAGTATTAATGACAGAAAAAAACCAGTCAATTAAAAATTACTGTTCTGCAGCAAAATATACTTAGCAAATGTGAGGGTGTTAAAGCAGTACAGTAGGTTAGCACTTAAATAAACCCTTCCCCTTTCATATTTTGCTTTCAATCAGAAAGCAAAGCAGTACTGCCTGTCCTGAACTGTGCTCATCACATCCATTTTGTAGGTATTTTGGACTCTTAGCCACTAATGATCTCAGTGCAGTCCAGAGCCACCTGGAAAGCAGGTAAAACAAAGGAGGGGGGGGAATATAAGCCGCTTAAGTAAGGTTACATGAATTGGGGTTTGGTGGAGTAAATACCTCTGGAATCCCCATTCAAGTGAAACTATTTATTCTGTTAGCAAATAGAATTAGGAAATGAGTTTATGCAACAAGCAGCTACTGCAGCCTGAGCACTGCAGATAGCACAACCACCAACTCCTGGCCTAAGGAAGATCCCACGCCTTTCACAAGGATTTCCCATTTCAAAATGCGCTTTTTTGGGGCTGATATCCGATTGTGTCCTCACATCACCGACCTCAAAACCTGCACTGGGTACCCAGCTAACCCTGCTCCTCCTGCTGACCGCCTCAGTGGCTCAACTGTGCCAACACCTCCTTCCAGGCAAGCCTGTTGGTTCTGCTAAGGCTTGGGGCTACGCTGGGTGCCACTTTTAGCAGCGTAGTTGCATAAATGAGGGATGCGATTTGCTGCCACATCTTGAAAATGGAGGCAATAACAGCAACGTGCAATTATTTTTGTTACTGCAGGAATGGGAATGAGCTGTACCAGTACGACATGATTCATGCCAGAGAAGCGTCTATTCTGGCACATAAAATGGATTAAGATTTGAATATATATTCTTTCACCTTTGTTTTTACAGCTGTGAAGCAATACCATTGATTTTTTGGGAAACATCAAACATGCTTCAAGTCTTTGCAGCAGAGCATGCAAGAAGGCACCAAGTCTCCAGTCTACGCTCCAGTGGGTTATTCTAGGTGTTTATTACACCCAGCACACATCTATGCTTGTTACAGTGCTATTTGTGGCTACCACCACGTAGCTGCGAGTTTCACAACACAAAGAAATCAACGCTGAGAAAGGTGTGGACTAAACCTGTACCTGAGCACCCAGCTGACAACTGAGGATAAGAAACACCTGTGTGGAGTTTATTCACTGCCTCAGCCTTTTCCAAAGCAAAAAAGACATTGAATAAACAGCACTGACAAAAAAAACCAACAACAATAATAAAGTACACAACATAGTTATCCACAGTGGTGTTAAAAGCTGACAATTCAAAAAGGATGTCCCCCCTCATTTAACAAGCTCTGCTTCTTACAACTTGGGAGCAGTTGTTGCTCTTGGTAAGGCTCACTGTGATAACAAGCAGACAAAAGTGTACAGCATGCACTGCCGCTTATTAGAATTTAATGCTTCTTGAACAACGACAATGCAAATATTCATCACAATAGATGGGAACCTTGGTGGAAACAAGAATTCCCACAAATTGTTTAAGAGTACAGTAAGTGAATGGCATTATAAACAAAAAGCCCCAATCTCCCACAAACGTATGGAGCATTCAGTGCAGATTAACCCCCTGTGCATCCATCGTGGAGATGCATTTGTGAAGAGCCCTTCAAAGCAGACAAACAGCAGTTTATACCCCGACAAGGAGCTATACATTAGAGAGGCTCTCAAGTCAAACTCACCACGTTTGTCTCGAGGAGCTACAAACCCAAACCATGAGCAGCAGAGCAGCAGCAGGTGCTCACAGCTCTGCCTTCAGCACACCTGGCAGCCGGCAGGGCAGGGTAAGGAGCAGGAGGTGCGTACAGGTACGTGCACACACACACAGATGTCTACACACACAGATGTCTGCACACACGTACACCAAAACAAGAAGTTGGCTGGCAAAAACCACATCCGCGAGCAGAAGGCGCCGCAAAAAGCCTCTGTAAAACTCATCCTCGGAAACACCGAATGGGAGGCAGAACGGCCCAGCCTTACGGAGCGATCCCCGCCCTGCCGCCGGCAGACCCCAACGCGCCCCGGCGGAGCGCCGAGAAGGGCGGGGAGCGGAACCGCGCGGCGCAGCGGCTCGGGAGGCGGCACGGCATCGCT
Source organism: Lagopus muta (assembly GCF_023343835.1). Taxonomy (NCBI): domain Eukaryota; kingdom Metazoa; phylum Chordata; class Aves; order Galliformes; family Phasianidae; genus Lagopus; species Lagopus muta. Next base: position 8,945,908 of record NC_064441.1, read on the forward strand.
GATAGCGGGCACCGGGCACCCCGTGGCCCCACCGCGCCCCTCCACCCTCGGGGCGGGCACGGCGCTGCGGGCGCTGCCCCTCCCGTCCCGTCCCGTCTCTCACCGGCTCGGGTGGTGTCGCTGAGGTCGTGGTTGGCGGCGCTGGCCCGCGGGTAATCGCGCAGCTTCCTGCCGCTCAGGCTGAGCGTGCCGCTGGCCGCCGCTTCTTCCAATGCTCGGTCTAAGGATCGGCTCCAGGAGCCGGGGCCCGCGGGACCGGCCGGAGGAGGACACGTCGCCGCGCTCCCCATCGGCATCGCGGCGGAGCCGCCCTCCGGCGCCGCCAGCACCGCGGCCGCCATTTCCCCCCTCGCAGCGCAGCCCCAGCCGCTCTCCGCCGCTCCGTTCGCGCGCCGCCGCGCAGGCGCAGGAGAACCCGCCGACTGGCGGCGAGAGCGCATGCGCGTGCCTTGACAGGGGGCGCGCGGCGCGCACGCGCGGCCGCAAGGTTCCTTCCGTCCCTTACCCGGCACCTGGCTAACAAACGGCGGAAAGCGGCCATTGCTTAGGTTTTTTTGTCAGTTGTTTCGGTAATCCGGTGTGCGGGGGTGCGCACCTGCCCTCGACAACGGCTGCAGCGCCGGCAGCGTAGAAAAGCTCTAGTTTAGGTGCCAGGCGGTGTGGGACGCTGCTGCTCAGCGTGCCGCCAGGAGCAAGGAAAGAAAAAGGGGAAAAAAAAGTGGATTTTTGAGCGAAGTGGGAAAGTAGGAGCTGTTGTGTGCTTTCCCATGGCAGTACCAAAGCTTGAAAGGTGTTTGTAACGGACCTATCAGACCTGAGTTCTGGGTGATGGTATATGAATCCAGGAGCTGGACCTCACGGGTCCCTTCCAGCTCAGGCCATGCTGTGATTCTGTGGCTGTCAATAAATGCCAGCAGAAAGCAAAGAGCTGCTCAGAACGACACTGCCACACGGCTGAAGCAGGCGGTCAGCACCTTATCCAACGCTTCCATACAAGCAGTGCTTTGTTCCTCCACCACCAGTTAATGGCAACATCGCTATTGCTTAACGCCGATTTGCCACCAAGCACTCACTGCAGAAGCTTGCTGCAGCCGCTTATCGGGGTGTTCACACCCACCCTGCAGCACAAAGCAGGGATTGCACGGACTCTGCATTGGTAAGGCACATCACAGCAAAATGAGTACGCAGATAGGTTAAGGGACCTGGTGTGATAACCACACCAAACCAAGGGATTTGACAGTGCTGCTGGAAAGCACATCCCTAATTCTTGTAAAGGCAAGTGAGCTTACACAGCACCACTGCAGTAAGTGATGAATTGCAGGATATGAGCAATGAGCACGTGCCCTCTTTACATTACTCTGCTTACTGTTACCTTCTTCATAACATTTAATAACAATTTGATCATTTACAGCTCCTTAAGAAAGATACCAGAACATTCACAAAACCAACACGTTGCCCAAGCAGTTATAATAGCAGCAAGACACTATGAAACCTTTAACTTTTTTATTTGGAAAAAAAAAAAAAATTAACAGCTTCAGAATAGATCAAACTTCTTCAAAAAATACCAAAAGGTACAGTGTAAAGCATCTTCTCATTAAATACAAACTGGTATTTTTTGATGCATTGCATCAATGTTTTGCATCTACGTTGATGCAAAAGGATTTTGTTTTTGTTGCATCGTGGCACATGGAAAATGTATACACTGAAACAGAATGAGCGACACCACATTATTTACTCAAATTCTAACAGTGAGAATTTTCAGAAAAAATCCTATCAGTAATTAAGAAAAAACCACCTTAACACCATTACGCTCGGTTTGTTTCTGCTAAGGTATATTTGTCAACATCAAAAATAAGGGTTTAAGTACTATATAGCATCGAGGATGCATTCTGACTTAAAATTGCTGCATGATGAAAGCTCTTCTACAGTCAACGCTTTTAAACACTGAAGTCTCCAGTAAACGTGAGTGAACAACGAACTTGAGATAAAAACACAAGGAAACTGGTTTTGTAAGAAGTTCAATGTAAACTCTTAAGAAAAATAAAAAGAATTAAAACCACTCCAAACACCGTAAATGTTGATGGGTGCAGCAAGCTGACCATTCCTTCACCTGGCTGTACCTCAATTGCATTGCTGTAGAACAAGGTTCAGTCGATCAGAACCTGGGCTGGAAGCGGCTTTATCTCTATGTTCATTCTGAACAGGTCCCACATCTTTAGGGATGATACAAACCAATACTGGCAATGACTCAGTTGTTACCATCCTGCAAATTCAGACACACAAAGCCAAGCCTCACGTAAGTGTCCACGTGCTCCTGCTTTAATGCCTCACCTACACTGCTGGACTGCGGGCTTTCTCCCAGCAACATTCCCCACCTTCAGCCAGCTTCAAGAAGCCTGACCACTACTGAGCCTTACATCTCACCTCTCTTTGGTATATACAAACAGGCGCTGTTGGATTGCATGCTTCTGGCCATTTGCACAAAGCAGAGAAAAGCCTCCAGGGCAAGGTTTGCAAGATAAGGATCCTGTACCTGGGGGGTAAGGAACTCTACCATACCACTGACCTTCTTGTGTACTGTTACATTTATTCCTATGAAATTACTTAAAAATGTAAGGTTATTGCCTTCAGTTTGAGGAAAAAAACAACACTTACAAAAGAAAATAGTAAGCAGTTGCTCAAGGAAAAAGATAGGAGACAAGACATACTCTATCTGCAGATGATGCTAAAGTTGTCCAGATATTTGTAGTATAAGTTGCTTTCACATTGCCTGAGCAGTATTCTTCTGAAGTGACCTGGACCACTTTTAAAGGATAAGAGTAGAATGGTCTCCATCCCGATTTAATATCATGGGTCTCAACTAACAGCTTTATTTGTGAAAAAGAGGATGCAAAACATTAAGTCTTCAAGAAAGAAAAGAAAAAAAGTTGAACTTCAAAAGCACAAAGAAGTACAACCAATGCTCCCATGAAAAATGTTGCTACATCACTACCAAAGTATTCAAGGACCGAGGCTCTGTGCCAAACTTCAGTCCAGAGGAACGCTCGTAGGCAGACCCCAACACCATAAAATGGTAGCTGTAATGAAACACTGACACAGTCTTTACTATAACAAGGTGTCAAAGAACAGATACTGAGTACTTTTAAACAAACAAAAAAAGCTTTTAACTTCATGTTTATATACTGATTGCAAGATGAACCAAAATCAGTGTTTGTCAACATCTGGGCAACAGAATCTGTTCCAACCGGGTAATGGTGTCACTTTAGCAGAACAGTTCCCACACTCTTCCCTCCTTTCAGGGCAAAATGTCTTTACTGTTCAAAGTGGAAGTAATAAAGATAGCTATTTCTGACACCACCTTAGCAAGAAGTCTGGAGAATTTCAGTGACTTATGTATTCTGCTGCCCACTTTTATCTCCCTTTCTTAGACAGGTGGGATCAGTGCTCGTCCATTGGTCAGGTTAGCCCACTGTTACGAAACGGCTCCCTTTGTTCTGAGACAGCGCTGTTCTTTGTTCCTTCAGGATCCCAAAACGTTCGTTCAGTGTCATCCCTGTCTGGAAAAGAAGAAGTTGAACTTTGTTGAGCCCCTCCTGGCACCACTGCAAAGTCAAGAGCTTCCATTTCTTGGAATTCGCTCATACACATTGTCAAGACCAACAGCCTCCTCAGAAAAATGTAGAGAAGTTAAACTGAGGACAGACAGACTGAAAAAGGACACTTCTACTACACCCATTTCTCCCTACAGATTCTATGCAGCTTGAACAAATGCAGCTGTTTAAGTACTATAATGTAGCCTCTCTCCAGTTCATCCAGTTGAGGCTGCAGACTGAAGTTCAGACCAGAAGTTCAATAACTGCTCCAATGCAGCAGCAGACTATTTTTGGCATATTGCTTGTTCACAGAAGAAACAAATCCAGACCCATGCCCTGACCCCACATAGTTTTCCTGCAGATGGCAGTAAGAAGCTGATTACAAGAACAGTCTCCTCTTGTGGTCAAGTTCTCCAGCATCCAACCCTCTGTCAGCCAGTAGGATTTCCTTCAAGGACAACACTAAGATTTCTGCATCTAATTACTTAACTTCATTAAAACAGTGAACATTTTCTCATCTTTCAAGTGTTTATGTCATCATACTTGATTTTTTTCTTTTTCCTCCTTGTTTTAAATACCCCTAGGCACACAGCAAAAGTTGCTCTATAAATTAACTTCAGGATTCCACACAGGCTATGCCACCAAATGAAGCTCATCCCTGAATTACACACAGTAGTTGATTTAAGAACAGCAGGAACACCAGAAGGCTTTTAGAAACATTTAGCAATTTACATCCCATTTAAAGCACGTGGGCATGTAAGATATAAACCAGAGGAACAGGAACAGTGAGTTCAGGTACTTGCTTGAAGTTACACTGCAAGGTAGTGGAAGAACTGGAAGTGGAAACAAGAAGCAGTCACTAGTTCCCACTTTTTATCACCAGTGAGTCTAGGAAGAAAGTGCTTGGCTCACCAGATTTGATCTGCATTGAAACTACATCCACACTTAAGGAATGAAACTGCATTTACCTGCTTTCCAACACTATTAATATCAAACTGCAACGGAACCCCTTTGGGAATCTTCTTCTCTTCAGATTGGTCCCTCTTCATCAGAAACGGGGGCACAGGAGTACGAGTTAATCGCAATTTCTGGGAACTGTGAGAGGAGAAGATTAGGACACAACAAACACATGTTTTATGCAATGAAGCCTGACTGCAGATGGAACTATTTTTCATCAAGCCACTTGATTAGGCTGGCTAAATAGCTGGAGAGCTCATATTCAAGAAGTCAAGCAGAACTATGAAAGTGAACCATTTGTTACTGCTATTAGAAAGCAAGCATCTCAAAAGGAAGCAATTTTATCTTTCAATGACAAACCCATTATTCATGGTTAATTATTGTCATAAATTTATAAAATAAAAACTGGTACAGTCTTCCTTACAGACAAAACGCTACGAACACCTTGTGAATCAACAGGAACTTCAATTCCACAAAGACAAATACAGCAATGCTTTCTTCAAACACAGTTCTCCCAGTATCGTTATTGATCAGGCAGAAACAATTACCATCACTCATCATCTAGATGCACATTCATTTTCATTCAGTCAAAGGAGCAAAATAGCCACAAACAGCCTGAAATGGAAGAGGCAGACAAGGTGAAAAATCTACCAGTTCACCACTTTTCAACTCCATACACCACTCCAAACCCCTGACTGGGAGTTGCCTTGTGAAAGCCAGCTGTGATATTACTCAAACACAGCTCAGAAATAAGAAAGGGACACTCAGAAGTCTTCACAATAAGCTGTGGTTACCTTGAGGAAAGACTATCTGTAAGGAACTGGCTAAATGGCTCAGGAACAGCAATTTCAGTTACACTGAGAATGTCTGAGAACTATTTTTAAAACTCACATTGGGGTTATGATTGCTCCTGGGTTCTCAATGGACACAGTCAGAATCCCTCCACTTGTGGTAGAAGTTCGCCATCTAGTTTGAAAACACAGAAATCACTTACAAAAAAATCAGAGAAATTTCAGCCAGGTTATCTCCAAGAGCTCTAAAACTCCTGGTAAAAAAGAATGTGCAAGCTTTAAAAACGTCAGTCAGTAAGACGACCACATGCAGCCTACAATCTTGGTTATTGATCCTTGTATCCATGTTATCTAAACTTATCAGGTGAACTCCAGATCCCATGCTGGCAAGGTGTACCAAAGCTGCAGTACTGACTGAAATGTTCACTTGAAGACATTCATGCTCCTTGCCACAGGTGAAGCCAAGTTAGTTTCTACTAGTTAGTAGAAAATCCAAGAGATGACATACTGCAGCTCGGTGGCATATGCTGCTTACTCAGCCTGCACTGTTACCAACACAAACTGCAGAGAGCATCTCAGGCTGTGAATGATAAGCAGTATGCATGAGTGGCAGATACTAATCTGTTCCTCAGAAGCTACCACCCTTCCCCCTCGATCCTGCAAGCACCTTATGCAAACAAACTCCTCCTGGTTAAATTGGGAGACAATTGAGGAAACAACTGAGAAAAGTAGGAGGAGGCTCACTGTCACTCAGTTGAGATGCATACAGGTGAAAAAACAACAAAAAAAACAACCAGAAAAAAAATACATTACAAAAACCAGGAGCAGAAATTGGAACTCAATGGAGAACAACAGTACAAACAAGTAACCATACTGAAGTTTTCCAACTGGAATACTTACTGACGAGTTCTCTTTGCTGTCTGAGTATCAAGATCTTCTGTTGGCTGCACTTGGGCCTGCACCTGAAATCACATCAATACAGACACTGCATTTGCATACTGTTCCAACCATCGTTGCAGCAGCTGGAGATAGAGCAGTCAAAAAACAGAAGTTGAAAGCTGTTTGTACAAACAGGGCCTTACTTTCAGAGGGACACAAAAATATCTGTCATGATGGAAACATCTTTGAGAAGTCCCTCAGGAAACACTTCATCAAGTTAAAATGTTAGCCATGTTTCTCTTGCTGTCCTGGTATCACCTGATTACATGTTACATAATATCCAAAACACCTCTTAAGTCCCACTGCTATTTTAAATGAGTTTGGTTTTGTTTTTCTCCTGATCCTGCCCATAATTCTGCAATGGAACTACCTATAGTCAAACCCACAGCAGATACAGGATGAGGACACAAATGAAAAATAAGAACACTGCTATCATTTGCTGCACTATTTACTTGCTTGTATTCAAAATAACTATGACTAGCTTATCTGTATGCACAGGATCTCTTAATCAGGTTCCAAAACACCGCTCTATCATTTTGCTGAAGGTAACTGTTGAAAGCTGTCATTGCATTCCAACACTTGTAGGATGAAAAGGTAATAGCTTGCAACAGTCCTGAAATGGAGAAGTTCCACACCCTTCAAACAGTTCAGCAACATCAACACAGGAAGTAAGACTCAATAGGCTACACCAACTGAAGGGGAGAAGTACCTTTCCGCAGAGGAACATGTGCCTCCTTAACAGTTTCTGCTGTTCCTGAAGTTTCTACTCAGATTTGATGCTTAAACTTGATTTATTAATATCAGTGCTACAGGTTAGCTTAGAATGTTGTGGCACAATACTGTCATTTCCAGTGATGTGTTGTTACCTTCAATCCTCTTCGAAACAGGAAAGTTGCTTGACGAGTGTCTTTCTGCTGATTTAGTTTGTTTCCAATTCTGGCCAAAGCAGATGGCATGTTATTCCTGCAATATATAGAAAGGTTATTGAAGGTTTCATAGACAGACAACATTTCAGAGAGACAACTGTGAAGTACATCTGCAGAGCTGCCTCTTTCAGATAGAACATTTCAATTGTAATAAGTTTCTCACTTCCTAGGAAGAAAACACACTTAAAAACATAGACATTTCTGGGACTGGACATTACAGACTCACAGAACCATTTAGGTTGGAAAAACCTTTAGGATCACCAAGTCTCCACCACCAAACCATTTATGCAAGCACCACAGCCACACATCTCTTAGCCTGTACTGAAGGCCATGGTTTAGTGATATATTAGAGATATGTTGATGGTAGGTGGACGGTTTGAATGGATGATCTTGGAGGTCTTTACCAACACTGGTGATTCTATGAAGTGCAGCACCCGTCATCAGGAATCCTACTGCCCTGGTTATTAATTCTGCTTTATCTGCTTTATTCTCCAGCACTTTAAATGTTGCTTTTTAGATGGAAAAAAAAGAAGAAAAGCTGTGTTGATAACTGCAAACGAAGCTGTGTTTACAGTTTCCACAACAGTCACACAGTGAAAATTCCCACTGCAGAAACCAGTTCAGTTGCAGTTTGTAGCAGACATAAATGAATTCTGGCTCAAATAAATCTGCAGTAGCGTCCATGAAACTGAAGGTGGCACCACCTCCCAAAAAAGACACAGATATTTACAAAGTTCACTCAACTGTGGTTGTACCTTTAAGCAACAGAGCCGTTTTCACACAGGCTGCCTGTGATGTAAACGAAAGGAAATACCAGGTCCTCACAAACGCAGGTACTTTCCAAGTATTCTGCCCAGCAGTAAATATCTGTCTTTGTACTAAGACCATCTCACACTCAGCTTCCAGCTCTGCCAAAGTTCAGACACATTTCAACAGTCTTGACTGCATTTCTACTCCCAGTTTTGACCATCTTCTCTTGGCCTCAGCGCAGTCACAAATGAGATTCTTTATGGAAAGCTGTCAAGAAGAATTTGGGAAGCAAACATGGTATTTTACCTCCTGCTTAGCGGGGCAGGTCTCCTGAGGGTTGGAATTTGTTTTCTCTGCATTTCAGTTTGCCTTCGCAAGTTTGGTTTCTTTTTCAGGACGGGATAATTCCGCTGTGTGTTCTTAAAAACAAGAAAACAGAACACAGGGGGTATTTGTAATGCATACCCTAACCATCAGTTAATAAACTGGGACATGGATAGCTAACTGCACGTGCTTAAACCATCTGTTCAGGGTCACAGAAAATCAGAAGACTGAGTTCTGTTGTGTACTACTGAAGATATCAGACATCTACAAAGTCTAAAATCTCTGCTCTTCCCAACTGTCAGATGTCATAACTGAGACTTCTTCAACTTTTCTTTACAAGCCACACACACAACACACTCGGCTACGTCTGTCTTTCAAAACACACTGTAACTTTTGAAATACCATCTACATTTCAAGAGTCATACATTCCCCTCATTACCATGCAAAACAAAAAAGCACAGCTTATCAGTTACTCTTATCTCCCCATATAACCAACAAAACACATCCTCCGTGCACCTTTACAATTGTTATTCTGCACAAATCCAAAAGCAATCCCTGTTCCACAAATCCAGACTCTGTGAAGTAAGCAACAAAGCACTGGAGGAATGGAGAACAGGAAGCACACAGAGGGAAGTATTTTGCAACATTCGTTTTTGTAACAGGCATACACTTAGCACCTGCACATCTGTGGGTTCACTGGTTTCTAGCAGTGACATAAACGACAAGAAATCCTAACAAAGGAGCCTTCCTTGTGAAAGCACAGCAACAACCACTACACCTGCACAGAACACCTTTCTGCACTTGAATTTCCATGCCTTGCAATCTAATTAAGCGTTCAGAAGCTTTCAAGCTTTGTCATCACCCATCTCCTCCAAAGCAAACACCACTTGGCCAAGACAGCCCCCATTTCACAAAACACTGCATCAGATGCCTGCACGGTGTAGAACAAGCATACTGGAATATATTTCAATAGCCCATGCATTCCATTTCTAAACTGTTCTTACTTCCTGTGGAGCCAGGGTTACACGAAATGCAGTTACACAGACCATTGGAAATGCATTAATTACCTTCTCACTAAGTGGCTGCCTGTTCAGAGGACTAATTCCTTTGTGTGAACCCATTGCTTTCTTGGCTGCCAAGCCAGTTATAACTCCATAAGGACGCTTCTTCCCTACAATCTTCTTTCTGTGGCCCAAATGATTTTTACCATAACCTGCAAAAAAAGAAGTGAGGAGTTCAAAAATTCCCACTGCAATAACAATTTTACTGTGTTAAAAATGACAGCAGGTGATGCAAGCTATTTGGCTTCAAGCTTTGGAGCAGAAGCTGCCACTACGCCTGGAGACAGTTTGGTCAGACAGCTACTTCAGTAAGCTGGGATCTAAACCTAGACAGCATTAACCAGCCTTTTGTATAGATCTTCATTTTTCTCTCCCTCTGCATTATTTACGTTCAAAATCTGTTACATGACACATCTGCAGGAATAATTAAGGAGTCTTTCTGGCATAGGATACTACCAAAAACTCTAAAACAGACCTTCATCAAATGCTGAGCAACACAAAACCAAAGCAAGTAATTCAGCTCCCCAGCCACTCAGCAAATTTTAAATGAACAGTTTAATAAAGAAAATAAGGGGGATGGGTAAGGAACAGCTTCCAATTTATTTATGTAGATTAGTTGCTCCCTAGTCACGTCTTAAGAATAAAAGACCACAGAGCCATATTAAACAGTATACAAATTACATCATGTTTAAAGTGTTTTCAATTAGAAGTCTGCATGGCAGTCTGGAAAAGACTGAGAAACGACAGCAGCCTTTAGATATAAAAGGCTTGTGAGTCTGAGGTCTGTAGTGTAAACATCTCAAGTCTCCAGTTACAAGGGTTTGGTTAACCCTGTCTGGAGCCATTTAGCTTCATGCTGTGTAAACAGACAGTGCCTCAGTTTTACCCTGAAGTCATCCCCTCCTCTAGAACCCCAGACTGTAAGATAAATTTAGGATTAAGAAGATAGCTCTACAGCAAGAGACGCAGCTAAACTTGATATATGTGATGTTATGGCATTGGCAACACATCTGTGCTTCTTCACTAGACAGGAGCCACCATGGGAAGCAAAGTCACTGATCAGAATGTAGCTTGGATAAATTTGGTCTTGAGAAAATTCTATGTGGGCACACCGAGTACAGTTAGCAAATGCTTCTCTATGAACAGAAGAGCTGAAAAACAGATATTTAAGCTGCAAGGGACCTCACAAGCTCTCTGGACCAAGCTCTGCTCACTGAAATGACAACTTCAAAGTCAGCTCATGCTGCACAGGGTTTTGTGTGGTTGCATTCTGTATATCACCAAGGACAACTTTCAGTCACACGAACAATGTTCTTCTCTCTGTTTCTTCCCACAAGAGCTGAAAAGAGTCCCAGCTCAAGTTCTTTGCCTCCTTCCAGAGAGTTTGGCAGCCACTTTGAAAACCAGAGGGAATAGAATGCCATTGAACTTTTGTGGTCTCTGTAGCTTCTCAGAGCAGCTTCAATGGCAACGGAGCAGCAGTAAATCTGCTTACTGGTTACAAGTAATAACTTAAATGCTCGGAAGAACTGCTTAATGAGACCTTCTGCTCAAAAACAATATAGGAGAGATTTGCTTCAATGGAAGGAAATGGGTAGAATGGAACAGTAACTTATTCACAATGCTTCAACACATGAAAGTAGCAATTTTGGAGTAAGTTTGCCATTTTCCTAGAACGAAAGCAGAAAAGGAGGGCAAGTTCCAAGAGATTAAAGTAACTGCCAAGGCAGCTGTATTCTGACTTTTGTATTTGAAGCTCACGTTCTTCCTAAAACTCTGAACTGTGATATTTGCTTCTTTTGTGCCCTTCAGATCGTGAACAATCGCATTTGGCAGCTGTGGTTGTAAACAAGCCTACGTTTGAAAGTCCACCATTTAAACTCACTGTCACCCCACAAATATTGTTATTCTTGGCCTAAATGATGTAAAACACTTTCCTGTACTTCCAAGAATTTATCAAAGATGCACAGGTTAAGTAACACTGCTATGCTGCCCTGTCTAAAGAGAAAAACTCTGGAGCCTTGAGCTGCATGACATTCCATAGGCTCTGAAGACATATGGGTCTAAGTTGTTGAATACGAGCTGCTGCTACAACAAACATTAAGCAGTGACAATGAAAACATGGGGATTACTGTGCATGCACCAGTCTGATGTGTATGTGGTTTAGATCAATGCTACTAAGCAAGAAACTGCACGTCCTAACTTAAACATGTGATTAGCTGAGGAGGTAACTTTCTGCATACAGCATCACGCAGTGTTAAAAAGGTATTTTGCAAAACTCAACAGAATTAAAAACAGACTTTATTTCTAGCAGATGACAGTCATGTATTGGACACATGGGAATCATCTTCAGAACGACTCCTGTTTATTGAAAAAACTGCAAGTTATTCAGGAAATCTCCAGTAAAGCTGTTGTTGTGCACTTTTCCCCTCCTTACTCCCTGCCTATGTGATTCTTTCCCTGCTGTTGTAATCCACTGTAAAAACACAGGCTGAAGAAGGCTGACACGGTACTTCCTTTGCAACCCATAGTCTTAACAAGAAAAATGGACTCGCACACTCTTCACTATCCATTTGTAAACCCCAGAGGCAGTGCTGCAGACTGCAGTACAGCTATTTTTGTGACTTAGAGCAGCACAATTCTACCCAGCGTACATAAACATGCTGGCTCTTTCTCACAAAGCTCTAAGGTTTGGCAAGGCCTCTGCATTTCCTAATACAAGGGCTTCAGCATGAGCACTCTTTCTATCCATTTCTGAAGGGGGACAAAATATCAACACAATTTCTGAAGCTACATCCATACATCAGAAGGCAAGCAGATCCTTCCTTTAACCGAGAGCATCCATCAGGTGCCTCAGTTCGGTATTGGCCTGGCAAGTCACAGCATACTGGTTCCACCCACCTTTCTGTTGTTGGATCCCCCACTTGGAGCCTGGTGTCCTGAATTGCTGAGTTCGATTCTGCTGGAGTCCTCTCTTCATTTTGGGGGAATACTGCTTCCTCTCTTCTTTCTTGTTCAGTTTAATTATATCATCTGTTAAAAAAAAAAAAAAAAAGTAGAAGAAAAAAAGAAAAGAAAGATGTGATGCATTTCAGACACATTTAATATCTGAAGAAAAAACTTGAGCAGATTAAAGGCATGTGAAACAAACTGGTTAATCTTGCAAAGCCAGCACGTACAAGTTAAGGTTCCAGAAATATTATCTCTATAAAACATCCAGCCCCTGTCAGTCTTACTAACTCTCTCTTTCCCCTATTACCTTACGAAACAAGCAGTTGCATACATTCAGAACATCCAAGGTACTTTTAAAATTGTGGTATTTACTCAAACAGCACATTTTAATCAAATGACCCTGTTAGTTTTTGGATACAATTAAAGAAAAGATCAACCTGCCTCATTCTCACACTTCCTAGATTTCAGCCCAAATTCCTGTTCAAGACACAGCACTCTCACCTCATGTTACTTCATAAAACCATACCAAGAAAATTGAGGCTATCTTCAAACATTCACTCAGGTTCAGATGATGGGAAAAAATATCTGCAATCCAAACAGTCACCTTATTTATTACTTAGGAAACAACATTAAACAATTTATTAATAGGTTTATGAAAACGTTCAGGGTAAACTCATGAAAACCTGGCAGGTTTGTCTACAGCAAACCACAGCACAGCAGCATGATTTCATCTGCTGATCAGGTTCGCTGGCTCAGAAGACAGCAGTCAAGCAACCAGGTGCTTCGTATCCCATTGAAGGAAAGGTAAGAGAAAAACAGGTTATTTTGCTACAAAAATGAATTAAAATTTGGAAAACAAAAAACAATTTGTTAGGAAAAGGGATGCTGGTACAGCTCATTTAGAGTTGGATTTCCATAGAATCTTCTTTACCAAAGAGATTAAACCTAGAGGAAGGATCAGATGCCCTGTCCCTAGAGGTGTTCAAGGCCAGACTGGACGGGGCCCTGGGCAGCCTGGACTAGTATTGAATGGGAGGTTGGTGGCCCTGACTGTGGCAGGGGAATTGGAGATTCAAGATCCTTGAGGTCCCTTCCAACCCTGGCCATTCTGTGATCCTGTCTATATGACAAAGCAAACTAAAGCCACTCAAGTTTTATACAGCTCAAAATAGCTAAAACTCACTGCCAACAGCACTACTCAAGCAGGAGCACTGCTTGAACTTCGCTCCAGTAATAACACGGTGCTGAGTCAAACATAAAACCTCCCAGCATTTCCAAGCAGAACGTGTGCTTCTTCATATCATTTAACTCCACCCCCATCAGCCATCACCACCACGCTCAGTGAGCACCAGCCCTTGCTTCACAGCTCATCTGCTCCAACTTAACTCCCATTTTTTGGGAGACAGTTAGTTGTTGGTGCACGTATGCTTGAAAGCTTTTTAAATAAAAGAACTTACTTTTCAGCTATCTTCTTCTTTGGGGAAATGAAGGATATCTGGGATGTTATGCATTTGTTAGCTAAGACCGACTGAAGTATTCTCCTATTTTGTCTGAGGTCAGAGATTTAAAATTACACAGAATAACGTAGGAACATTGTCATACTGGAAGCTCAGCCTCAAAGAACATAACACGCTAGCAATGAAAAGTTTAATATTGGTTAGTATATGAGAAAACCCTCAACACGAAGATCTCAAAGTTCCCCAGAATAGCATTATGTCAACTTTTTACACTGTGCCAGATGAGGGACTGCATCTTTGCCTCCAGCAGGCCATAAAACTGCAACTCAGAGGCAGGAGGTGCAGATAAAACTGTTCTCATGCCTTGCAACTGAGAAAGCCAAGGGTCACTGCCACACAGGAGAGTTTGGTAAACACAACGTCACCACAACAGCACAATTCTCTGCCACCTGTTGTCAGTCAACATCCGGAACACAGAGCAGTTGTAAATTCAAAAGAAAAAGAAGAAAATGTTCGACTTCATAAAAATAGCTGACCAGCGAGAGCTGATGGAGTTATTTCTAAAAACCTCGCTTGGGTAAAGTAGCACGGCGTGCTACTCCATAAAGAGAAATGCTGCGTGGTGCTTCACATTCAGAACCCCAACCCTCATGTCACAAATCTTCTCCACCACGGGAACAAAGAGCAACAACGGATTACCCGCAGAGCGCACACACCCGGTAAGAGGACGAACATGAAGGCCCACAAGGGCCAGGCCGCCCGGTTTCACTTTCCGAAGCAGATCTCTCAGTTCCATCGCAGCACCCTTCGATAACAGAGCAGCCCCGGAGCACACGACTGCAGCTTTCGGTGGCACTGCCGGGCCGCACGCTTTATTTGCCCGATCGAGTCGCTCAGCCGAGCTCCAAGGAAACCCGGCGGGTTCCCAGCTTCAAACGCTGCTGGAAGCGCGGCCGACCTGCCGACCCCCGCCCCGCCCTCACCCGGCGCTCGGATCAGCCGCAGCCCCTCGCGCTCCCCCGCGTCGCCCAGCTCACCCAAGGACATGTCGATCTTCTCCAGACTGTCGCTGCTGCCGCTCCGGGTCCCAGCAGCGGCCGAGGATCCGGACGGCAACGCCGCGGCCCCGAACGCGCTCATGGCCGCCCTCAGGACCACCGCCGCCGCCTCCCAGCGACCGCCCCCAACGGACCGCGAGCGGCAAGTGCGCATGCGCGGAGCGCGAACGGCGCGTGCGCCGCAACCCCCCTCCGAACACCGTCATCTCAGGCACGCCCACGACGCATGCGCAGCAACGGCTCCTCAGCCGCGAGAGCGAACGCCTGCGCCGAGGAAAGGTGCTGCCTCTTCCACCCCTCCCGCGCGGGAATTGGCACGGCGCCCCCTGGCGGCCGGGAGGAGCAGGTACAGCGGGGCGGGGGGCGCGGGAGGCGGTTGTGGGTGCGCTGCGACGTCCCGGGCCTGTCCTCTGCCACAGGGTCCGTCCTCTGCCACGGGGCCTGCTGCTGTGGGGAAGGCGGTGATGGCGAGGCCAGTTGGTGATGATAGCAAGGCCTTGTGTATAAGCAAGTATACAAGCAAAATATAAGCAAAGCTTGTGTATTTCCATCCCTTCGAAATGCATTGCTGAGGGGTCAGCAGTCGCTCCGTGAGGCAGGGATCTGCTTCTTTTGTCACTCAGTGCTGTTTCTTTCCTTCATCTGGTGGAGCTCTCTATTTAGGACTGCAGTTACCATTGAAATTCCTACGTCTTGCTGGTTGAAACCAGTCAGCGAGTTCCAGAGCTACAAAGGAAGGAGCAGATAGGCAAAAACAATCGCGCAGGCTGGGCTTCCCTCAGAACCTGCCGATAAATGCTGAAAGGAAAATCCTTATCAGCTTCCTCTGCTCATAGCAGTCATCCCATGTCACAGCCCGAGCCTCCTGTGTGACCTTAGAGATCAGAGCAATGCAGTATCCAAAATGCTATAGGTTACTATCAGGGCCTCGTTCCATCAGTGTATGCATCTCTTCTTTTTAACATATGGCCAATAAAGTAATTCTGGATATTCCACTTGCTGAATTACACTGGTAGCAAGGAATGGCTCAGTTAATGCCATAGGATACCTTCAGCTGGTGAGAGATTTTTTCCTTCATCCAAGCAGGAGCTCAGGACCACAGTGCAGAATGCTGTGAGTACTATCCCCATTTTCTTCTGTCAGCCCCTACGTGCTGCATGAGTTCAGAAAAGGGGTCTTGGAGCTGCATATTTGATAATAGATGCATCTTCCTCTTAACGACAAGCAGGACTTCAGGTTTTTAAAGGTTACATAACTAAAGGAAAGATGACATCAGCAGATCACTGATAAGCGCTAATAACAGAATTCTTAAATAAAATGTGCGTTTTTAAAGAAACAAAAAACCCTTATACCAAGTTCCTGTGATGCTGTAGGGTGCAGCTCCATCTGGTGCCACACTGACAAACAAACGCCGTTTACCCAAAACAAATATGCTAACCTCAAAGGTGGCAGATGCTGTCTGCCCTCGCGGCAGGTGGAAATCAGACAAAATCCAGATTGTACCACATCCATCCGTGGCATTTATTACCCAAACAGGAGACCAGCTGCCATCTGTCGAGGCCAACAGAAATTCAAACAAACGTTACAATGCTGAAGAATACTTTTGTTGTGTTCTAAATGGCTGCAATAACACAAAGCTGGTAGAAGTGATCAAAGAAGCATCAGCTCCTGGTTTTCTGTCGGGATTGTGTCTGTACGTGGTCAAGTGATGGTGGCTCCATACAGCACACACACAGCAGTGAGCAGCTCGTGCAATTCAGAGCTCGGCCACAGGAAGCTCTCACAACGCAAAAGACGGCAGAAACCTTCCGTCTCGAAGGCATCAAACAGCTCTGCAGACACACGGAGCTGTTATCACCCCTGTAACCTGGCACCGGTGGCTCTCAGCCCGATGGCAGCAGTTCTTCCCCTTTTAAGTTTCATTTCACTGGCAGAAAGTCCCGCAGCCGAGCCGCCTTTTCCACACCCCCTGCACTGCACTGCAGAGTCCCTTGGCACCCTGCTCTCAGTGCTCAGCACACGAGCGCCCTGCTGGCCGGTGCTGCGGGTTCTGTGCCTCCCCACGATGCGGTGAGCGGTTATCCCGGTGAGGAATTACCGCGGTTTAACGCTGCCGTGCGGCTCATCCCCAGCGCTAACAGCTCATTAGAGGCGGCTCACGGCTCACCCCCGCGGGGCGCAGCCGAGCACCGTGCCCGCGTACCGGGGAGAGCGGAGCGCCAATCCCGCGGAAGCAAAGCTCGAGCACCGCGCGAAACGCCAGACTGCGCGCACCGCCCGCCGGGAGCTGTAGTTATTGCTCCGCGCGGGGCGCGCTGGGAAGCGCAGAGTGGCTGGGGGCCGCGGGGCATGCCGGGAGTTGTAGTTCCGTGGAGGCCATGACTGAAGCCGGGGGGCGGGGCGGGCGCTCCCCCTCCACGTGACGGCGGCGGGGCGGTGGCGGCGGCGGGGCCGCGCGCGCCGGGGATGGAGGTCGAGCCCCGCGGGGGGCGCGCGGAGAGCAGGTGGGGGCGCGCGTGGAAGGGAGCGGCGACACGCGGCGATCGCAGCGCGGACGGGACGCGTTGGGGGATCGGTGCGCGGGGGTCGGCGGCGGTGTGCGATTGTAGCTGGACGAGGACACGCGTGGGGACGGGGATACGGGCTGGCGGCAGCCGCCAGGCTTCCGCCGTGCCGATGCCCACGCAGTTCGCCGGGCTCGGATTGCCGTGCCGCCCTCGATCGGGCTGCGGGCATCGCTTCAGCCCCTATACGAATCCAAACGTCGGGCTCCCGCTGAGCGCACGTGGCCGTGACAGGTGGGAGCGGCGCTGCGGAGCGCCCCGAGTCCCCCGGGTCGGGCTGGGGCACGGCTCTGTGCGGGTAACAAATCCCGCGCCCGGGGGCGTTCCGATGTAATTCCCATTCGCTCCAGGCTTTTGCAGGTCTGTGGTTTGTGCTCGAGTCGGGAGCGCAGCACGGATGTCAGCCGAGAGGTTCGCTGAAACCTGATCCGAGAGAGCGGCGTTCCTTATCTGACAGCCTCTGCGCCCGGGCTGCTCTGCCGGCGGGATCTGCAGGAGTGCAGCCGGTGCATTTAGAGCCATAACGCAGGTTCGGGCTGCCTGCTTGGGCAGCGTGGTTTGCTAACCCTTACTGAGCCGGTGTTTCAGACCCTCAGGTGCAGAAAGGCTGGGTGGTAAAAGCATGGAGCGGCTGTGTCTGCTTCACTTCTTTCCAGAACCATCTCAGTGCTATTCTCACCTCCGCAGGCACTGGTCCTGCACTGCCAGTCTGCATCGCTGTGCATCGTACGGGGCCGGTGTGGTGCCACTGCTCTGGAGAAGAGGTGGCACCATCCATCCCCTCTACTGCCTGCACACAGAGCTGTGTGTGCTGGGTTTAGGTTTTAGGGGAAGGTTCTGGCAGGGGCCTGGTGTAGCTTTGTTGTCCTGTGTGCAAATGATGTAGCATCCTAGTTCCCAGTGAGGTGCCCTAGATTGTGGTCCATGGGTTTCCCAGGCAGGGAGGGAGCTGTGGGGCAAGGGGAGCTCTGGGACTCCCTTTGCCTTGTGAGCCCCTTGCCATTGCTGTAGATGAATCTCACGAAGCCAGCATTTCTTTAATTTCTTTTCCCAGAAGCACCAAGCAGGCAGCAGAGCAGAAGGAAATTTGCTGCTTGTTGTCAGGGGAACCCGTGCATATAGCAGCATGCACACAGCCACGGGTACCTGCTGCCCTGGGAGCTGCAGGCTGTGTCCCTGGGAAATGTAGCAGAAGTCACCTGCTGTTGCCCACAAATGACCCCAGCACCCTCAATCCAAGCTCCTTAGTGTGCTAAGAAGGATCAGGCGATGCCTCCAGGTAGAGAGCAGCCATTGCTTGGTGCATCCTGCAGAGCACTGGGGTGCACACAGCACACATGGTTGGTAAGAAGGATTCAGGTTTGGGGATGTCATCTACCTCCATGATTCTGGTTTGTTGTTTCTTGTCTTTTAAATGAAACTTACCTGACTCAGTAGCGTTGTTCCCTGCACCTGCCCTGAGTCACCCCTGCTGATTTGGGCCAGGAGCTGTTCCTGCCCTAGCTAGTGTGGAAGGACTGAGAAAGCCCAGGGAGCACAAGCAGAATTTCCTGCAGAATTTCCCCATCATTTTCATCAGCAGTGCCATTAAGTGATTTCCAGCTGCAAGGCTCTATTCCTTCTTTTCTTACTGCAAAGCAAAAGTTTCGGTTTTGTTTGGAACAATTCCTGACCACAGATTGGTCTGACTGTATCTGGAACAGAGCTGGTGTGGTGTAGTAAGGAGAGGGAGTGCCCAGACCCATGGAGCTGGAGGTTGGAAGTGGGGGCTGAGTCAGAGGGTGTATGTAGGGAGGGAGAGAGATGTGCCTGCGGTCTCACTGATATCCGGTGTTATCAGGCTCTCATATAATGACCAATTCATTTTTCGGCATGTCCAGGGCAGAATTATCTTTTTTCCTGTATGAAGCGGTGCACCAGCACACCCTTCAGACTATAACCCCATTTACTGCAGCCACACCCCAGCCGTGGTTTCCCCGAGGAAATGCTGCTGCTCCTGTTGAGCTCGAGCTGTTTTTTCTCAGCATCTCCTTTGCAGTCTGATCACGTCCTGATTCTCGCCTGGAAAATATAAATCAGTGCATTCAAGCACATCCCTGACTCCAGCTGAAGTGCTTTGGGTGGTGCCCCATGTATTGAGCAGGCTGACCCCTGTCCTGCCAGCTCTCTTCCTTTCTTCCCAGCCCAGCATTTGGGGTACAGCGAGGAGCTATGCAAACACACTCAGCTGATCTGGATAGGGAAAGCAGGCTGTTCTAGGGCACAGGGAAAGCTGCACACACGTCCCTTGCAGGCAAGCGTCTGCTCATGTACTGTGACCTCTCCTGGGCATGTTGCTTGCTTTGTACTTCCTGGAAGAAGAAGTATTTTTGTGCTGTGATTTGAATTTGCCTTACCCCTGTGTCAGGTCAGGATGAATGAGGCTTTTTTAACAACAGCTTGCAAATAATTCTCCTTATTTGGTGCAAAACCGAGCAGATTTCTCAGTACTGCTCTGAACACCTGCTGAAATGGGGAACTGGAGGGCAGCTGGCACCCTGTCTTTTTCTATCCCTCCTGGCATCTCTGTGAATGAGAAAGGAGCAGATCCTGCCACAAATTAAGGGTTAACCTGTGAGTCCAGGCTGAGCTGAGGGCAGTTAGCTATGTGTTGCCTCACTGTCACCTGCAGCCAGGTGTATGGCTCTTCTTTTATTTGGGCTTGTATCACTGCATGCTTTCCTGCACGCACCGTGTTCCAGCCCAGAGGCAGCTGCATGGATACAGTCCTATGGGAATGGGTAGAGTCCTAAGCATCCGACTTGTGAAATGCTTTTGAATCATTTGAGCCAATGATTCCCATCCAGTGGGAGTCTTTCTGTTGACTGAGGGATTTAATTGACTTTTGGGAGGTTCTGAATCATCTCTGCCACGGTGCTCTAATTTTGCTCACTGTTTCCTGCATGCTGAGTGCAGTGGCAGAGGCACTGTTATGATATTTTGTGTGAGGGTTCCTTTGTGTTGGAGTCCCCATTTCCCAACCTCTGGGGGGGCACAGCTGCCCCTGCAGTGAGATGGGTCTTTGAGCACAAGGCTCTGCTACCCTGCATCTCTGTGCTCGTTGCATGCTTTTTATAGCACAAAATAACGAGGTGGGAGTTTCCCTGACTCACAGACCTGGAAAGTGAGCAGCGTGGCTGAGCTTTCACTTGCATTTCCACACTCTTGAGTGTTGGAAAGACCTTGGGGAGGAGCTGGTGGAGCTCTGTGTCTGGCAGCTGCTCTCTGGCCAGGGACAGTGCCACTGCTCAGAGCTTGGTGCAGGGGGGCAGGGCTGGAGAAGCCTCTTGGTTCAGATGAATGAGGTTTGCTCTGTCTCTTCAGGTCACATCTGCTCCAGGACGCTGCCTTTGGTTTAGTTCATTCTCTCCTGAGATAAACCTGCTTGCTGGGAATCTATGATTAAACTCTGATCTTTAGGCTGGTCTGAAAACAGCTGCCATTGTCCAGGCACGAACCAGCATAAACCTGGGGGGCTTGGGGCAAACACATCTCCATTGTTGAGTTTTTCTCTGGATCTACTAACATTTAGCTGCTCGGTCTCATGCAATATAGAAACATCTCAATTTTGCAGTTCTCCAGCCTTTCACAGGCTGGCTGATTTGCTGGGAATTTCCTTCTGCCTCATTCCCCATAGCGGCATTTCCTCATGCTTCATTCTCTCTACCATTGGAGTGCCAGAGAGGATGGGGCTACAAACAGCAGAGGATGATGTGGCATCAATTGCAGTGTACGGCTCTAGGAATTCCTGCAGTGCAGCTTTCACAGCCCTGCACAGGGCTTCCTCTCTTCTGGGCAGTGGTGGTGTTATCGAGCTGTGCGTGAGCACATTCCTGCTGATGTGTGTTCACAGTGTGTTCAGGCTTGCTGATGAATTGCAGCCTGGCTGCGGAGCTGCTGTGACAAGTGACAAGCTTTGCTGGCTGGCTGGGCTGCCTGGTGAGCTAAGCTTGGGTAAATGCTAAAGCCAGTGAGGTTTCCCTACAGAGACCTGCTATAGGGGAGCTTGAGGCAGAGCCAGTATTTTATTATCAGCTCGTTCACTTAATCAGTTCTGAAATAATAAAGCACTCTCAAAATGGGAACATTTTCAAGAAAAGCTTATTTTTGAGTAGTGGGATTATACTGCTTGATAGCATGCTTCTTTGCACTGCAAGAAGTTTACAGCCCACACTGTAATCCACGAGGACAAAAAAGCAATTTTTCCTTTTTTCTTATTTCTTTTTTTTTTTTTTTTTTTAAATTTGCTTGTTTTGTTTATTTTGGCAATCTGGTTGATTTTGGGTGTCTAAAACACCGGAGTTTTCTCATGCCAATGTAAAGGTTAAACTTTCGTTCTAAACCATTATCTCCAAAGCTTTTGTTAAAACCCTGCAGGAATGCACATTTTGGCATTTAAGGCCTGGTTGGATGGGACCTGGGCAGCCTGAGCTGGTAGGGGCACCCAGCCCATGGCAGGGCTTGGGACTGGCTGGGCTTATATGTTCCTTTTGGCCCAAGCCATTCTGTGATTCTGTGGTTTATGAATCTATGAAACGTACATTGGAGCCACCAAAGGTTTCGCTCTGACCAGAGCCTATGGAGTGAGCTTGGCCTGCTGTGAAGCTCCTTGTGCCCTGAATCTGGTGCTCATTAGGCAACCCTCTGTGTTCCTCTGCAGGAAAGAGCACTGGAAGCTGCTGGGCAACCTGAAGACCACAGTGGAAGGGTTGGTGTCCACCAGCAACCCCAACGTCTGGTCCAAGTATGGCGGCCTGGAGCGGCTCTGCAGGGACATGCACAGCATCCTGTACCATGGGCTCATCCACGACAAGGTAGGCCTCAGTCCCACCCACACCACGGTCCTGTGGCAGGAGCTGAGCTCGCCTCAGAAGTGCCTGTGTTCCTTCCATCACGTGTGCTTTTAGGTGTTTTTGCTGAGGGGAGGCCTGCTCCTCCCTTGGCCGCACTGCATCCTGCAGCAAAGCAGCAGTGCTGTATGTGCCACGAGCCAACCTCCCGTTGTGTGTCCTTGGACAATGCCCCAGCGAGGCCTGGCAAGAGAAGCCTCAGGCCTTGGCTGGTTCTGGTTAGCTGTGTGAATAGTGGGGCTGGCAGCCGGATCTGTGCTCTGTGTGAAAGGGGCCTGTATCCAGCTTCCACCATTCTCATCCAGCTGTCCCCATCTCCATGACTGCTGGGAAGAATTTTTCTTTCCTGCTCTGGGGAGTCTCCGCAGATGCTGAAGATCTCCCCTCAGCTTGCAATTACAGCAGTTGTTTCTCAGTAAGAATTACATCAAGCCTGCAGGGCATGCCTTGGGCAGCGTTCCCACCAGCTCCAACACTGCAAGCATCTCCAGGTGCAGAGGAGCCCGACGAGCTGCACAGCTGGAGCCCAGGAGCTGTATGCAATGTATGCGATGGAAGAGTCCATCTCAGCTTTGCTACTTGGATCTGAGAGCTGCACGTTGCACTTGGTCAAGTCATGCCCTGTGCTGTCAGTCTGCAGTGGTGTGGGCCAACGATCTCCTTTGAGCAGAGAGAGAAGTTACCCTTTAAATAGGAGGAGTACAGTGCTCTTTTCTGATAGACGTGCTATTCGGAGGCTTTGGAAGTGAGATTGGAATGATTTCTGCTTGTCTCTGTGTTAGTAACAGTTCATGCCACAGCTTGAGGAAATAGACACCTGCAAAATAGGGCAGCACAGTGCTGTTCCCGATGCTGTGTGCAAAGGCAGTTCTTTCTTACAAGTGCTTTGCCTATACATACCCTCTCTCTCTGTATATGTATGTCTATGTATTTATATAGTGCTATGTACTCCATCTGTACTAGCTACAAAGGGAGGCCCATGGAAGTACAGCTTCCTAGCAGGATTTTTATTATATTTACTCCAGAGAAACTTCCTTTTAGTTATGTATTTTTGTATCAGCTTTTTTTGCTATGACTAGAAATAAATTAAAACAATAAAAAATCTGTATGTACACTGTAAGAGATTTGTTAACTATTGTATGAATTTTATTATTTTATCCAGAAAACCCCAATTGAATATAAAGGGACAAAATGTCTGTGTTGGTGCTTTGGTCTTAAAAATAGAAACAACAGAAAAAATACCCCCCCAAACAAGTAAACCACAAAACGAAACCCCTTCCTCTGACACTTGTGAAAGAGGAAGCAGAGATGGAGGAAAAAAAATCAGCTTTTTTTTGAAATAGAAACAGTTGGGGCTGTGCTTAAACATGATAAAGTGTTGAGGAAAACAATTCTTCTGCAGTTCCTCTTTGACTGGAAGAATAACTAAGAAGAAATAACTTACTGTCTGAACAGAGCCAAGGCAAACAGCAGTAAGGAGCTGATAGGAATGCAATGCCAAGAACGTGCTGCATCACATTTCTTATCTGTGGTGCTCAGCCATGCTGGTGTGTCCTTCTTGGTGACTGGCATGGGAGGACAGTGGTTGCTGTAGGTTCTGCTGGGATGTGTTTTGTGCTGCCTGCTGCTCCAGGTCCATCTCTGGCAGGAAGGGACCAGTGATGTGGGAACTCCTGACAGGTTCTGGGTTGAACGCCGTCTCCTTGTTCTCTGAGCCAGCTGTACTGTCGTTGTTGTGTCACTCGAGGCTCGTGTGTATGGTGGGCCCTAACCAAGCCTGTCCCAGCAGGTGTACTGCAGGCAGAAGGATTACTGGCAGTTCGTGAAGGACATCCGCCGGCTGAGTCCCAGCTCTGCTCATCACCTGGAGAAGGTGAGTTCTGGTGGGTGCCTTGGTGTGCCCAGCCTGGGGGAGGAAGGCAGCTGGGCTGCGAACCCACTGGTGAGGGATGAACTAGCACTGTGGTTGTGTGTGAGCTACATCCCAGGAACTTGGTGTGGTTTAGGGTTAGACAGTCAGCTGCTAATTTCCTACAGGCTGGCCTCCTTGGTTGGGTACAGCAGGCATCACCAAGGGAGTTGGCACAAGCAATGCTTCTGTGCACACAGTGGGGATTCATGGTGTTGTACAAATCTCCAGAGGTTTCATCTGTTCCATTTCTGGGTTGTATATTGGCCTTGACCATTCATTGGCTCTTCTTTGCCTAGCTTTTGCTGTTTGCTGATGCACAGAGATGCTCTCAGCCCTCAGTGCTCTGAGACCTGAAGGCACCACGCTGCTCTTTGTCACATGTGAGCAGATTTCATGCTTTCCATTGCAGTCTGCTGTAGAGCAGCAAGAATGTTCACATCAGTTAATGTGTCAGCAAGAACATGACCGTCACTGCAGGAAAGCAATTAGATTTGGGAGTGTGGGGTCCCTCCAGGTCAGGGGTAGGAGAACATGCCATTGAAATTCATATTGCTGGTGGCTGTGGGTAGGACTTTGGTCACCGGTGCTGGCTGACCTTTGAAGTGTTATTCCTCTCCGGTGCTTTTGTCTCCCTGTGCTGCCTTGGTGGCTGCTTGGATGTGACTGCATTCTCACCAACAGTGCCTGGTGCTGCAGAGCTGTGAGGAGGAACGACCCCTGCTCCTCTGCTTACTTCTTCTTGCCCTAACTTGCGCCTTCATGGTTCATTTCCAGTTCATCAGCCTGCATGAGAACAGCCAGCCCAGCCCAGACAGCCACAGTGACCAAGCTATTGCACAGCTGTGGCTGCAGCACAGCCTGCAGTTCCACTGCCTCTCGGCACAGCTCAGACCTCTCCTGGAGAACAGGCAGTACATAAGGAAGTTCTACACAGGCAAGTAGAAATGAGTCTTTTTCATCCTTGTATGAAAGCAGATTTTCCAACTCATGCTTGAGGGGAGCAGCAGAAAAGGTAGTTTGCATCTGTGCAATCTGTGCTGTCAGACAAAGCATGCTGTGTCATACTGTATATGCATGGATGCAGGTCAGAAGAGCTGAGCTTTAGTTTTCTGCAGTGAGCTTGTCTGCAACATGCTTTGTCCTGCTTGTCTGTGTCCTCCTTGCTGTCTTAACAGGAGCTTGAGCAAGTCTGAATGCGTTGGATATTCTCATTTTCTTTCTCTTAGGAGATCGGGCTGTAGCAGCTTCTTTGCGTGGACTCAAAGGTTTCCGCTGCAGGTAGTCAAGCAGTCTGGTTTCAAGTCCATGTCCTGGTCTGCAAACTTGGAGAAATGCATTTCCCATTACAAAGAAATAAAATGTGCAAAGAAAGTCAATTTTGAATCTGTTTCAAACAATGCTGTTTTTTTTTCCCTTCCCCCGGAATATTTCTAAACAAAAGGATGAAGGTCTGACCTCTGCTGATGTGTGGAAATACAGCTGTGTTTCTCCTTTGTAGGTGAAAATTGTAGTCCATTCGTGCACATTAGGAACTTTTGTGAAAACTTGAGAATTTGTCAGAAAGTAAAGATAAATAGCAAGGACAAAGATATCTAAACTGATCTGGGACAGGATCTTTCTTTAATCTTGTATTTTAGAGTACTGAAGAGAGAAGTTTTTCGATAGCCCCCAAATTAAGACAAAACCTTGAACCAAATACAATAATTAGGAATGCAAATCTTTTGGCTCAGGTTTTAGCTGGGTGAGGAAGGCTCTCATCTCCTCCTCTTCATGTAGGTTTTTCCTAAAATTGCCAAGTTTTATATCCAGCACTTTGGTGGCTTTTCTCGCAATTTTTTCCTTGCGGACTGCTGCAGGAAGAGCATCATATACCTTCTGCTACCCTCATGCTGGTGGCAGTGGGGAGAAAGCCCTCTGACAGTAATTCTCTCTCTGCAGACACAGCCTTCCTTCTCAGTGACGCCCACGTCACAGCCATGTTGCAGTGCCTGGAGGCTGTCGAGCAGAACAACCCCAGGCTGCTGGCTCAGATCGACACATCCATGGTGAGCTGAGACCCCTGGCTTCTGCATCTGGCCCTCCCTAAATGCTGTACGGCTGTGGCTGCTCATACAATATTGCATTCACAGCACACAGAACCCTTGGACAAGGGCCTAGACTTGGGAAATAGCAAAAGGAAGGGGTTGGGGGGATGGGAGGAAATGTCTGTAGTGAGGCACCTCGGTTCTGGCTGTCATCAAGAATCTGAATATGAGGCTCAGGAACCGTATCCTTTTAAGAGACACCTCTAAAGCCATCTCCAAAAGACCCAGGCTTCGGGGTCAGCCACACTCAGAGGGCTGGGCAGCACCCAGGACAGCCAGATTCCCCCTCCTGCTGGTGACGCCACCATCCCAGTGCCTCCCAGTGCCAGCTGCCCTCTCCTCATAGGAGAACAGCAGCTGCTTTCTTTGCAGAGAGCTCCCCAGAGGAGAGCAATTAATGATGCTTCATTAAATAGGGTCTGTGTTCTTTCAGCTGGCTGGCACATCACTGCCCTCCGTGTGCTCCTCAGGTCCCTCTGCTGGGACAGGAGAGATGTGTGACCACGATGCTGTAGGACAACAGAGCCGCCTGCCTGGGGCACTGGGCTGCCTAGATCATCTCGCTGAGAGCCTGGTAATTTCCAGATGGAGCTTGCTGCTTCGCTGTGCATAAAGAGCTGCTTCCCTTCTTTGCTGCAGCGTGTTTCTCCCATCCTGCAGCCCCAGGGCTGTGCTGGCTGGTAACCAGGTGCTTGTGCAGGCCCTGCAGGTCCAGTTTTTTCTGTCTCTTAAGCTGCTCCTTTGAGATGCTGTTTTATTGATGCTTCCTCTCTTCAGCTGACCAGGAAGGGTGAAGGTCTGTCTTCGGTGACGAAGAGTCAGAGCCTGACTGCGCTCCCTGGGTCTTTCTATACCCTGTCTCCAGGCTGCATGCAGCAGCACCACTGTGGGTCCTTCTCCAGCCTGCCTCACCCGGCCTCCTCTGGGCTCTCAGGTAACCAGAGGTGCTGGAAGCTCAGGCTGGGCTCCTTGCTGGCTTAGGGGGTCACACAGAGGATATGTGACATCCTCTTCTTCTCTCTGTCCAGACAGGAGACCAGCAAGCTCCTCCATCAGCTCAAGCTCCAGCCAACCCCAGGAACACTGCCTGGCCTCGCAGTCCTCCTCCTTCAGCGAGGGCAGGTCTCCTCTGGAGCAGCCCAGCGCTGTCCCTCCATCCCACATCCCCTCACCCAAAGACCCCTTCTCTCCAGCCAACGAGATGAGTTCCAGCACCACCAGCCAGAGTGAGGACACTTGGACAGGGAGTCAGGATGAATCACAAAGCGATGCTAACGATGGGCCGGAGTACCTGGCCATCGGGAACTTGGGGCGCCGTGGCCGGGCCTGCAGCACCAGCAGCACCAGCAGCAGTAAGAGCAGCAGCTCCAACATGTTCTCCTCTAGCAGCTCCCAGAAGCTGGACTCAGGGGATCGGGGGGCAAACGGATGTGGCAGCAGGGGCCTGGGCCTGTTGCGCCGGTCCAGCTTTTCAGAGGGACAGTCATCGGTGTCGCAGGGCGTCCTCAAGAAGAGCCACCTGCGCTCACACTCTGACACCAATGTGGCTTCGGGGAAATTGCACGGTAATGGGGTTGCTTTGCTTGGTGCGTGGGGTGGCTGTGGGGTGTGGGCACAATGAGGAACCATGGCCAGGTGGGAGTCACCACTATTGGGATGTTGGCTTTCCCTTCAACTCCGCATGTCAGATGAGCAACGGGAGCAGTGGGCAAGCATTTGGAGGTTTGATTGTTACCCTCCATCTTTCTGCTCCACACTGGAGTGATGGGCTGACATCAGGATGCTGTGGGCCAGTCTAGTTTTGGTGTTAGCAGCTCTGCTGTGGCCTTCACTGGAAGCTTAGCAAATAGCAGAGATGCTGCAGAATTAGCTGTTCTCCTTTCCCTCTGGTCCTGTCCGCTTGGGGGATAGAGCTGTGGCAGACTTTGGAGCCTCTTGTCATGGTACTGGTAACCTGCTGGGCTCTCCTGTGCTCTTGAGTGTGTGAATGCATGGTGGGAGGATTTGGGAGTGAAGGGACAACCATTTTGTGGGAGTCAGTCCCGCTGGTGCTGCCTACATGGGAGAAACAAAAGTTCTTGCTGCGTAGTAACCAGTCTGTCTCTGTTTTCTTTCCCTTAATGCTGCCCTCTTCCTCCTCTGTCTGTCCAGGAGGCCTCAGGGATATCACCATTATAATAGAAGATCCAGTGGCAGGTTTGGGAGCCAGCAAAACAGCCTCATTAGTGATCACTGCATTCAGTTCAGAATTTCCATCAACCCATTAATATCCATTTAGAAAGCAAACAAAATTTTTTTTCTCCCAGGAGTCCCAGGTGCTTTGAAGTGCCTCAGGTTTATGCATGTGGCCTGACTGAAGATCCCAGCCTGGATTTTGGCAGTAGTGGTCCAGACCAAGGCTGGCACCCAGCTCTTCTGCATGGCGTTAGGAAGTGCTGACCAGCAAGTCCCTGAGCTTCTTCCCCCGCTGTCTCCTCCCCCCATTACTCTGGGAGCCAGAAGAGGTTGCCCCTGGTGGCCAAGGGCTGGTAGCCCTGAAGGCGTGGGCTTCAATGTGATATTTTTCATGGGGCAGATCTGCAGCAAGGGGCAGTTTGATGCTGATGGCACTGGGTGCTGAGCAGTCCATGGCTGGGAAGGCTCCTCCTAGAGTTGGCAAAAGCAGGGACAGATGTGCCTAGCCCTGTTCCTTGCTCTGACTCCGGCTTCAGCAGGAGCTGCAGGGTGCTGCTTTCCAGCAGTAGGCTGTTTTTGGGCATTCCCAGCCAAGTCAGCTGCTCTCTGGAGCCTTGCTGTCTGCAAAATAGTGGCGGTTGTTTGTCCCCAATGAGGCCAGCTCCTGGCGGTCCCCACCAGCTCAGCCTGGCAGTGTGCAGCCCTGCATCATGTGTGGGGAGGTGACCTTGATCACTGTGATCCTGGCTCTGGTGTGCAGGGAACCTGGGTTTTCCCAGCTGAGCAAGAGTGTATCCTTCAGATGCCTTCTTGCACCCTTGTCCAGGCCACAAGCCTCGCAGATCCCTTGGCTGCTTAGATGTCCCCATATCTCGTGTCCCAGCCTTATGGGGTGATTCTTCCTTGGAACTGCTCCAGGGGGAAGATGGGGCTGTCAGAGGTGCTTGCAGGAACTATTGCATTTTCCAGATTTGCACGGCATAAAGAGACAAAGGCTCAGGACCTGACTGATCCATAATTGTCATGGCCTTTTTTTCTTTCCCTTTCACCCATCCCCTGCTGCCTGAAATGCCCCTCTAGTTGTCTTCCCTCTTGGGCTTGACTTCAGGCATGGCACAGAGCAGGTGAGCCAAGTGGAGGATTTCCCGTGTTGATTCCCATCCATTTGTGCCCACCCATATGATGATGATCTCCTTTCATTTCACACCATGCTCTGGGCTGGGCACTTCTGGATTGCTGACATGTGCCTGGTGTTGTCTTGTTCCCTTGCAGAATCCCATTCAGATACAGGTGGAGGAAGAGGGATGGTCTCTGGTTCCACTCAGAGCAGTGAACTGAGCACGCCCAGCTCCCTCTACATGGAGTATGGTAAGTACAGTGAGCATCAGCGGGGATGTTTGCTCCTGGGCATGCACTGTAGCAGCCTCAGCTTCTGGCACCTGCTTGTGGGATGCAGGCATGCAGGAGCTGGCTTGTAGTGAGCTGGTTGGGAACTGGAAAGGCTTGTTAGCTTGGAGATTGCACCCTGAAGGTCTGTCTGGCCTTCTGGGTGAATGAGGACTCGCTGCAGTGCTCAGATGTGGGCTCTGCAGGAGCCTCTGTGGGTCCAGCAGCATCAATGCTGAGCAACTCATTAAAAGTTTTTCCTCTTGGCATGGGTGTGTATCCACTCTGCTACCTACAGTATGCTAGAGCATGTCTGTTATTCATATTGTTTTGTTATTTGGCATTTGCCTTCTCTTTCTTTTTATCCCGAATAACAAACATTGGCTACCTGAAGGCTGTTATGAGGGCCTGCCAGGAGTACTTTCGTGGTTGCTGTCTTAGCAGCTCTGCCCAGGATGTGTGGGGATGATGATTATTAATGATGTGCTGTGGTGGTGCCCTAGGGCTGCCTGAGGTCAAGGTCTCCTTGTGCTCCAGGGCAGAGCTGGCCCTAGTCATTGTTCCAAAATTACTGCTGCCTCCTGTCCAAGAGCCACAGAGAAGCAGGAGAACATCTGATAGCAGCCAGAACAGTCAAGTGATCTCCTGCTCCTTCCTGCTTAGGGTGGGATGTTCAGGAGGGCTGAATGTTTTCAGAATGCCTGCTGTCATTGTAATGGCCCTGTGTTGGTCGCTGTTCTCCATTACAGTGGATGAAGCTGGATCTAGTTCTGTCTGTAGAGTGGGATAAACAGCTGTTGGCTGTGTGAACTAACACAGAGCATGGGCTGTTACCCAGTGCTTGGAGCAGTGGATTTCCTGGTCCTTCCTTCATAATGTTGCTGTCTTGTTTTTCCAGACTCTGGCCAGTACCTGAGCTCGGGGGAAGGAATGTTCAGAAGACCCTCAGAAGGGCAGTCCCTCATCAGTTACCTCTCTGAGCAGGACTTTGGCAGCTGTGCAGATCTGGAAAAGGTGAGGGAGGCAGCAGCCTGTGTTCTCTGGAGAAATTTTACTGCAGATTCAGTGCTACCTTCCTCTGTGGGGGAGATAATCACATGCTACTTCCTGCTATAGAGCTGGGCATAGAACTTTCAAGTTGAGTTGCTCATTTATGGCTGGCTTCAAAGATTTGCCCATCTAGTGTTACATGCAGCAGCTTGGCTGCCTGTTGTGGCTCCTTACGGGCATGTGTTGACTCCCCAGCATGGAGATGTTGCACATCCACTTTGTAAGACTTGCCCTATGTTTTGCAACAATTCTGTTGCCTCAAAAGGCTTTGATTTCTAGGTTCTCATAGAAGAGTGAGATTTCATAGGGCCAGAAAGGTATAAGGTCTTTCTGCCACCTTTCTGGATGAAAATATTAAACCATATGTTACCAAGGCTTCCCAATTTTCCCTGTGCTACAGCCTCAAATACTTTTGCTTTTGCCTTGCAGGAGAATGCTCACTTTAGCATCTCAGAGTCACTAATTGCTGCTATCGAGCTGATGAAATGCAACATGATGAGCCGGCAGCTGGAGGAGGAAGAGGAAGACAGCGACAAGGAGATCCAGGAGCTCAAACAAAAGATTCGCATTAGGCGCCAGCAGATCCGCACCAAGCACATGTTCTCTAGCTGCCAGGAGATGGGCTCAGACAGTGGGTGATGTTTTTTGTGCTCATTTCTAACAGGGTGGTGCAGAGATCTGTGAAACCCTGCCATATTACAGTGTAGTGGGGCCGATACCATATATGCGTAACACTCGTGCCCTGGTGACACTGAGTTAAGGAATGTGGTTTCATTTTGAAGCCACAGAACCTGTTTTCCATCCTTGCCATCCACCCTTCCCTGGTCACAGCTGGCTATCACTTTACCCCTTTGCTGTCCGTGCCCCGTTCAGCTGCTCGCACTGATGGCCTGGCTGTGTTGCCTTCCCTTTATCTCCCAGGCCTTGTGGCGACAGACAGTGAGTCCCAGTTCAGCTCCCATGGCTCCACGCGCCTGTCTGATTCGGGCTCTGCGGAGGATGTGGAGGAGTACGAGATCCGAGGTAAGAGGCAATGGCTGCATTAGCTTCTTGCACAGAGAGAGACTTCTCCTGGGCCTGGTTGCATTGAGCTCAGTCACACTAAAGGAGAGCATGTCCTTTCGGCCTTCAGGATGGCTTTTCCCAAACAAATGGCTGAATGCTGAGCATGAACAGATCAACCAGTTTCTCTCATGTGGTGGCATGACTTTCCTTCAAAATCCTCTATAATTCTTTAGCATTCAGAACTGGCACATGGTTTCCATTTCACTTGCCAGGTCACAGAGCAGCTGTCACAGCCAGGGAGAGATGGGAGGGCTGCCACCCTGCTTTCTTCCTCCCCAAGCAGTAGGAGCAGACTTGTGTGTTGGGTGGGAGCAGTGGGTGCTGGTCAGCCCCTGACCTGTACTGCGCCTGGTCTCTGCTCCTGGCTGCTAGTGCGGCTGAGCCTGTTGCATGCAGGAGACCTGCCTTAGGTCCCTGGTCATCCCCTTCCTTCGAAGCCTCCTTTGTCCTCCGGGATGGATGGCTCATATCTCAGCAGTACCTCGGTCATGCTTTAGACTTTAGAGGTGAGATGAGAGAAGATGGAGCAATCTGGTCTCAGTTTATAAAGTTCTCAGTCTTCTTGTCTGTGACTTGACAGCAAAGCCCCCATTTCAGTTCCTGAGAGCTAGATTTTGGACTTGGTTTTGAAGTCCCTTTAGGGGTGTGTGAATTTAGTTCTGGCTTCTCCCATGCGAGTGTTGCTTTTGTGTTATGCCCTTTCCCATTGGTCTGGCCAAAGCACTGAAGTGAACTGTTTTGTCATCACCGTGTTATACAGATGGTAACGATGGATCTAACCTGATTCAAATGTCCAAGGACGGCCTCTCAGTGTCAATGGCTTCCTTGTTCTCAGGTAGTACCTGCAGTGCTCCCTTGGCACGCGTGCGTGTGTGTGCAAGGTGTGTGCGTGTGTGTGCCTCGCACGTGCACAGTTCTCAGCGTGCCCCCTCAGGGTGTTGCAGGGAGTGCAGAGGCCTCAATCTGTACAGGCTCATCAGGTATCGAGTTCATCAGCAGATCAGCTTCAGATCAGGCAACAAATCACTGAAATTTACTGTCAGGCCCTGGCCTAAGTCTCCGGTGTGGGTATTTCAACTGTCCTTCCTCACAGCTTAGTCCATGTAAACCAGCTCCTCATGCTTTCTGATTTGGGAACAGTGACACAGTGTCATCCAAGTGTCAGCAAGAAGAGCTGTGGAAGGACGGTGCTTTGCTGGGAGCAAAGAGGAAGCAGAGGAGCTCTGCCTGGTCACCACCCCCCAGGGGATTTTTCCATGCAGCATTTTGAATACACAAAACATGCCTGCTGCTTGGAAAACCTGTCTAGCCTGGGGTGGGACTCAGGAAGGCAAAAGCATAGCGCTGTAATTCTGTAGCTGCTGGGCTCTGTGACAGCAGTCCTCTGCTGCAGCACCAGAGGTCCATCTCAGAGGTGCTGCCCTCTAACACGATGGCTCTGAATGGAGCTGCCCTGCTGAAAACAGTTGCCTCTCTGATCACACGCAAGCCAAGGAGGGAACCAAAAAGAAAGGAATCTTGCTCTTTGAATGACTCTACTGCCAGCTTTTGGGCACAAGGCAGAGCAAGCACAGGCCCGAAGCACTCTGAAGCAGTTGGTGCCTTGGGGAAGAGTCATCCTGCTTGATTCCACAGAGCTGGCGTGCAATGACTCTGATTCAAACTGTGGCCAGCCCTTCCCTTCCTGACAAGACCTGACTTGGGGAAGAATCCTTCTAGAAAGAGGTCTTTGAGGGAAAAGTAGTGAGAAAAGCTGGAAAGAGGTGTTTCTTACCCATTGGAGGCCCTGGATGCTGTGATCATGTGCAGCCTGGTATTGCTTAGCTGCTGATCTCTGCTGTCAGCATTTGACATCAGTGTGCTGCTCCTGCTGGAGATGCTAGTGCTCAGAGCTTCCCGTCAATCCTGCTGTATCCTATGAATTCAATGCAGAGTTGGCTCATCCTGGCCTGAAGCTGGCAGCTCAGGGCTAGGTGACTTCCCTGACTTTGTGTGCATTTCACCAACCCCCTGGGGACTGTCCCACATGGTGAAAGCGTTAGCAGCGGAGACATTTGGGGCAGCTAAGTGGAGACTTTTGAGGAGTGTCTGCAATTAAGAGTGGGGAGGGAGTGATGACAGGATCCCAGCACCCAGGGGAGCCTAGGGCCAGGTCTGGATCCCTCTGCCCTCCCTGAGATGATAGCAGTGCTCTGCCCAAGATCTCCTCATAGTGCTTGGCCTGTCCTATACTGTGTGTGCTGCACTGTTTGCTTGAGTTCGTCGTACTCTAGGATCATGCAAAGTCTTCTTGCACAGAACCAAAGGCCTCAGAGCATGGTAGATACATCTGCAGTGCGGTATATGATTAGGAGGCTCATTTTGGCTGAGTTCCCTCTTTTCTGCAACAAGAAGTCTGTTTGCATGATGTAGATGGGTGGATTCCTTAGCATCAGGATGCTTTCGTGTGTCAGTTACTAGCAATGGATGTCAAACACAGTGTTATGTGTCCATGTTGACCTCTGCTAGCATGAGTTTGTAAACTTAGTGAAGGTCTATCGAGGCTCAACCTGGGCTCTTTGCATACCCTTCCCTTTCTGAAGCCAGGAGCAGCTGAAGAGTCATTTGCTCCAGGAGAGCACTTCTTCAGAACTTCTTGCTCCCTGTTCTGCTGGAGCAACCCTGTTCTTCCTAGCAAAGCTGATGGCTCGGGGTGTTAGCTTTCTGCTGCAGAGCAAGCATGAGCTGGTGCCTGGACACAATCTGAGTGGTCTGTGTCACTGACCTGCATGGGTAGCAGAGCAGAGTGACTCCAGAGCCACGCATGGGGGGCAGGTACCACTGGGATACTGCTGTGGTGCCCACATCCTGGCCCTGAGGAGGGATGTGGTAAAGCCCAGGTCTATTCCAGAGATCCTGGATCTCTGCTTCCCAGAGAGAGCCTCATGGCTCTGTGCCTCTGCATAGGACTGACCCCTGCAGCCACATGGATGCTGACTCATCTCTCGAGCGCAGGACTCAGGCTGCCAGTGCTGTGGTGCAACAGCTGACAAGCTGTGGCACAGCCACTTATCTTGAGTTGTATGATTCAATAGAGAGGAGGGTTTTGCATCCCATTGCTAATGCCCTGCAGCACCTGTAGTGTATAAAGAGCTACTAAACTTTCTAGCTAACCTTGCTGTTGTGCCCTCCTAGCTCCAGCTGTGTGCACTGTTACAGGCTGTGTAAACACTAGGACTTGGTGTGTGACCTGCACCACCTTCCACACCAAATCCTGGCTGTGTTTTTGCAGCATCCCACTGTGCCTTACCTTGTAACTCCCAACAGGTGATTAATTTGACTGCACCTCTCCTTGCTGCTCTGTATCACTGGTAGAAGCTGATGTTGTAGTTTCTGTGCTTTTAAACAGCTTGACGAGTTTTTAAAATGAAGCTTCCGTTTGGAGTGAATGTATTCTTCAGCCCTGTCCAGTTTGCTCCATCATGTTTGTTTCTGATTCAGATGCAGACATCAAGAGGAACCCTGACTCCAGCAGGAAGTCCTTTCTCTCCTCAGAGTCCATGTACGTATTCAGCTTGCACTGAGACATCTTGGTACCCAGTTCCCTTTCCTGCCCAGCTCTACTTCCAGGTGCTTCAGCTGCTGATTTGCACTGGATTGCACATCCCTCCCTCCATCCCTACATTTTCTTACCAGTGAGGCACAGCTGGGTCCTATTTTTGAATTTGGAAAGCAGCACCTGGGATGATAAAGATCATTCACATGCTATATAGACATGAGATATGATGTGGCTGTGTCTGGGGAGATCCCCACAATTTCTAGTGGTAGGAGGCTGGGAAGAGGAGCTGGCATGACTTGGAGTATATGGCCTGCCTGGCTTCTGGTTTCTGCTGGCTCTGAGCTTCCCTTGCCTTTCTCTCTCATCTGGGACAGGTGTAAAGCTGTGTCCCTGCTTGAGCTGAGAATTAGCATCAGAGAATGGGGGAACGTGAAGCAGCACAGCTTTGAGACCCCTAGTACTAACTGCTTCCTTTCTTGGCTAGATCCCATTCATTCGGCAATTCAAACTCTGCAGAAGCTGTGGCCATGGGTTTGCTGAAGCAGTTTGAGGGCATGCAGCTGCCAGCTGCCTCCGAATTGGAATGGCTGGTCCCTGAACATGACGCCCCGCAGAAGGTAGGGGTGTGAGTATGTCTGTGTACAGGAGGGTGACAGTGACTGAGGTGGCACCACCAAGGTACATGGGCACTGCTTGGAGGTGCCAGCACAGGAGCAGGGCAGTACTGAGGCACGGTGATTAGAAAAGCATACAGTGCAGAGCTCTCACTGCTCTTTGGAAATCCCAACTCACCGATTATTTGATCCTTTTCACACATTCCCTGGCTTCATGCCCACTGCCCAGGGCCTTTGCTAGTTCTGATGAAACTGGAGGAGAGAAGGATGGGTTTTGTCCAGGCCCTGCCGCTTGCTGTGCAGTGCCTTGGCTAACAGCCGAGAGGGCTGAGAGGACAGAGGCAGCAGTTTGGGAACAGCAGTGGCTCCCAAGCAAAAGTTGTGCTTGGGCACAACTGGGGCAAAATCCCCTAGAGCTGGGGCATAAGCAAGGCCTGCATGGCTGCTCACCCACTGCTCTTGCTAGGCACCTTGATTGCTTGTTTGCTGTTGGTTTTCAGGGCCTGAGATGGTCTTTAAAAAAGCTGTTTAAGCATCCTGGCTGGTATAAGAAAAGGCAGCTTTCCAAAAAACTCCTGCTGGTACGCTGGGAGCGGATGATGCTGGGAGTGGATGATGTGCCTGGAGGGAACATGCATGGGCCACAGTGTGCACTAACTGCTCGACTGTCAACATGCCAAATGGTTCCTTTGTTGAGGCACCAGTGTTGGAAATGAGCTGTCGTGGGGCCATGGGGTCTGGGTCTTGTGGAGGAACCAGAAAGAAGTGAAAAACCTCACAAAGAACAGAAGGTATCCCTAGTGGTGCTGACAGCTCCCTGGAAGGCACTCAGCCCAGCTGTGTGGCTTCTTCCTTTCCCCCTGCAGCATGTTCTCATAGGGTGTTGCTACCACATCTTCCTGGGCAGCGGTGCCTTGGCCTTTTCCTACTAATGTCTGCAGAGAACAAACTTGGCATTGGGTTTACCTGTCTTGTGCTCAGCCCTTCTCCACGGGGTTCTTCACAGAGGCTGCTGTTTGGTCTCCTTGAAGTGCAGGTTGCTCTTTGATATGCAGTTGTTCTGGGGATCTGGGTGACATACGATCAGACTCCTTGAAGGCATCACATTCAGTACCAGGATCTTCATCTTGCATGGTGCCCAACTCTGCCAGGCTCTTCAGCTTGCCCACGCCCTGAAGGGCTGAAGCATCACACGCCCCAGTGAGCTTGGAGTTAGGCTGTGCTTGGGAAGCATGAGGAGACCTGCCCAGGAAACTGGGCTGCTTGGAAATAGTGAAAGTTCCTGAAGAGCCCATGTGTAAATAGGGTGCAGCAGTGCCGGGCTCTGCTCCTGCAGCCTCATACAGCAGAGTGCTCAAACCCCTGGGGAAATCCCTTTTTCCAGCTCCTCTATTCAGCCACAACAGCCTGTTGTTGGGACAGGGCTAGGCAGTAGGTGCCAGGCACCAGCCAGGTGCATTGCCTGTATAGTTCTAGGCAGGGGTCTGATCCTTTTACCTGCCTCTCCCAGCTCCTGCCCATCCCCGACTCTCTGCCCGTCTCTCCTGATGACGGAGAACACGCCGACATCTACAAGCTGAGGATTCGGGTGCGTGGAAACCTGGAGTGGGCCCCCCCACGACCACAGATCATCTTCAACGTTCACCCAGCCCCAACGTAAGAATTCATACAGTAGAGGGCTCTCTGGGTACCTGCCCTTTCCCCCCATTGTTTGTTTTAGGTTTTTCCATGGTTGATTGTCTTTCCTTTCCTACTTGGCTAGCAGGGCTTCTCTGCTCTCAGCCTGCTAAATCCACATTGGCCATCTCCATGTGGTGCCTGTGCTTCCTATCTTTGGTGTGCAACAAGGCTTTCTTCTTCCACTCACCTGTCATCCACACTTTCATCACAAGGAATGTGGATGTGCATGTCCAGAGTTGTGTCAGCGCCTGTTGTCAGGTGCTGGGTGCCATCAGGCCTGGATTCACTTATGTCATCTTTTGACTCTGGACAGGAGGAAGGTAGCTGTGGCCAAGCAGAATTACCGGTGTGCAGGCTGTGGCATCCGGACCGATCCTGGTGAGTGCTGAGCAATAGCTGGAAAGCAGGGAATAACCTGTGAGAGTGGGAAGATGCAGAGGGGGTGGATTGCAGCAGAGCTCAGCATGAGGTCATTGGGAAGATGGTATGCTTTTTCATGGTGTCATTTCTAAGGCCTTTGCCAGCTCTGCTCACATGTCAGCATACATGTGTTGAGGACCTGTAAATGGACAGTCTTTGCAACACTTACCTTCCTATCCTTTGGTAGCCTGGTGGGTCTGCAGTGTCTGTATCCACAAATTTGGGTCACAGCTTTTGCGCACTCCTCTAACAGCATGGATTGATAGGTGGGTTGTGGTCCTCAAAGAATTTTGCAGCCTGCAGCATGCTTTCAAGCTCCACTGTTGAGCAGTCTGGGGCCGGAGGAGGAGCTGGCAAGGCAGAACGCCTTCCTCGCTGGAAATGTTGATACACGGATGGGCAGAGCCTGCACCTCACCTGACTTCCCCCTTCCCCTGGGCTTGGCTAGATTACATCAAGCGACTGCGGTACTGTGAGTACCTGGGGAAGTATTTCTGCCAGTGCTGCCACGAGAACGCCCAGACAGTCATCCCCAGCCGCATCCTGCGCAAGTGGGACTTCAGCAAGTACTACGTGAGCAACTTCTCCAAAGACCTGCTGAGCAAGATCTGGAGCGACCCGCTCTTCAACGTGCAAGATATCAATCCTGCCCTGTACCGGAAGGTGAAGTCTCTCAACCAAGTGTGGGTAAGCCCCTTCCCTCACCTTCCTGGGTGGGGCTTGCAGGGGGAGGGTGGCTGCCAGTTGTAAATCGTGCATTGGAGAAGCTGAGAAGCGGATATTTCAGTTTCTGAAGCTTAAAACCTCAGCGCTGTGGGTTTCCGTTCATATCTTGTTTCCTGTGCAGCAGCACAGAATGGGAAGGTATTTCTGCTTGGTGTCCAGCTGGGCCTTGGTTTATTTCCTGGAGCGTGTGGTGACTGTTGTGCTCGCTGTATCCAGCGTGGTGTAAACACTCCTGTACCAGGGGAACAGCAGCCGTTTCACCAATGCAGGAAACGGGGCAGACGTGTTTGGTTAAGGTCTGTGATCTGTTTACTGATCCCTTGTGTCCCTCCTTCCTCTCCAGCTGCTGCGAATCCAGCTCTTCCACATGAAGAACATGTTTAAGACCTGCCGGCTAGCTAAAGAGTGAGTCCTGGGGTGCGATGTTAAGCTGTTTGCTGTCCTGTATCTGACTCAGTTGAGTTCCTCTGCTCTGAGCTCCAGTTTTGCTGTCCTTGCAGTCTCCTGGACTCCTTCGATGCAGTGCCTGGCCACTTGACAGAGGATTTGCATCTCTACTCTCTGAGTGACCTCAGTGCCACCAAAAGGGGGGACCTGGTGCCTCGCCTGACAGAGCTCCTGAAGGCAGGCAGCCTGCACGTTGAGAAATGCATGGTAAGGCCTCTATAGCCACCTACTGCACAGCTCTGAAACACCCTTTGGGTAGGCTTTCTGTGTAAATAGCCAGTGGGAAGGCATTTGACATGCAGAGCAATCACAGAATTAACTGATTACAAGCTTGCTGCTCTCACCTGTTCCACAGAACTGCTACCCAGCACATGTGGGATATTTCTTACCCTATTTTGACTTTATCCTTAACACGTTGATTCTGCCTTAGCTATGCTTCATGCTGGGGATGGACTGTCCCACATAGGTAGAGCAAGACACCGTGTCCTACTATCCAGCTCCAGAGAGATGAGGAGCGTTGAGCTTACTTTTTTCCTGGCCTTTTCTCCTAGCTGTGCCAAGCCAAAGGCTTCATCTGCGAGTTCTGCCAGAATGAAGGCGACATCATCTTCCCCTTTGAGCTCAACAAGTGCAAGACATGTGAAGGTGAGGTATGGGGAGAAAGAGGAAGGGGGTCAGCAATGTCTGCTTCTTCATTTTTGAGTGGCTTTGTGCCAGTAAGAAGCATGGAGCCAAACACAGGCAGCCAGACCACAGTGCTTCTATGAACAGCTATGTCTGCACCACATGATATCAGCAGCAGATCAGTTGTTGTTTACAACAGTGTTTAAAATAATATTACAATGGTATTTGCTCATCCAGGGCAGCAGCCCTGCCCTGCAGTGAAGCATGTGCTGCAGGGTCAAAGTTAAGACTGGAGCAGTTTCAAGTTAGGTACTTTACAGCATGAGTTCTTGCTGCTTTCAGCAGTGCCAAATGCCTGCTTCTGGTGTTTGTCCTCCTGGACAAATCTGGAGCATTTCTCTGCAGGTGTGGAGAGCCAGGCAGCATGTGCCAGCCTTCAGCTGCTCTCCTTTTCTTCCCCCAGAATGCAAAGCCTGCTACCACAAGTCCTGCTTCAAGTCCACACGCTGCCCTCGCTGCGAGCGACTCCAAGCCCGAAGAGAGCTGCTGGCCAAGCAGAGCATGGAATCCTACATCTCAGACTATGAAGATGATGAGCTAGAGCAGCAGGAGGCAGCAACAGCCACCTAAGCACGGTGCAGCAGAGGAGCAGGCACCGGGTTTATTTACACCTTCATCACCAGAGACTGAACCAAGCATACTTACGGTGAGGAGGACTGGCAGGATACTCATCATACCTGGAGCAGTGTCAAAGGGATCTGCTTTCCCCTGTACAGCGTTAGGGAAGGATTACCTTCTGTCATCCAGTCTGTTCCAGGTAATGGACGCCCTGGGATGCCTTGATGAGGGGAAAGGTGGTGGCCAGTCCTGTCTGCCCCATAGGCAGAAAGTGAGTCTTTACCAGGCAATCACTTGTGAGCCTGTCTGCAGCCTCCTCCTTGTCCATCTCCATCCCCTTCTTCCTGGAGGAGTCCTCGGTGGGGTCAGCACTTTCTGCTCATCAGCTGGACACTGGAAGCTCTGGCCATCTGCTCCTGGGAGAGGGAAGTCAGCTCTCCAAGTCCTCCCATTCTGCTTCTTGCTGCTAGTTTGTGTGTACATGGAAATATGGGAGGGCTTGGGGGGGGGGGGGGGGGAAGGGGGGTTGATGGAACATTTAGC
This sequence comes from Lagopus muta, assembly GCF_023343835.1. Taxonomy (NCBI): domain Eukaryota; kingdom Metazoa; phylum Chordata; class Aves; order Galliformes; family Phasianidae; genus Lagopus; species Lagopus muta. The sequence continues at coordinate 8,987,051 of NC_064441.1, forward strand.
AGTTCCCTTTTTTAACATCTGAGTTGGAACCATTGCCAGTAAACCATTGCTCTCCCTCCAGAATCGGTACAGAGGAAGTAGCAATGATGTAAACACTGTATGTCAGCCCTGCCTCCCCCCACACCATCCATGCTGAGCTGCTCCATCTCCCTCCACCCTAAAGGCATTGCAACGGGGGCAGCTGGGATGCACGGCTGTGTGAGGGGACTGCTACTGCTGGGCATGAAGCTGGAGGCAGCTCTGCATGGCAGGACAGACAGTTAACTTCAAGGCTTCAAACTTCGTAACCCCTTCATGCTGCTGCTCTGTCCTCCCTGAGGGCTGCCTCTTCCTGTAAAAGGGACATGGGACCTCCCCATGGCAGCAGCACCAGGGCCTGCCTTGCATGCAGCTGTCTTCTGCCTGTACCAGTCGGGATGTGTAAAGCCTCTTGGCTCAGTCCTCTGATCACCTCCCCCCAACCTCTATGTCCTGGTTTTCTTTTTTTTTTTTTTTTTTTTTTTTTTTTTTTTTTAATTGGCTGGAATTGGTTTTATTTTTGTTTTTTAGATGTGGTTGTATGTATTTTTAACTGTTTGCTCCCCACCCTGAGGAGATGCTCATTTTAGGGAGCATACAATTTGTTTGGGACTTACCGGTTTAAAAACTCCAGAGCTTTCCTGCTCCTGGTTCCATCACCCCCTGACAGGGGCTGGGGAGTGCCAGGGGTTCCCTCTCCCATCAGCTCTGCTGCCCTTGGGAGAGGGGTCACCAAATCCCTGTAGGGAACAGGCTGCTCCCAGGAAGAGAGCACCTGAGAGAGGCCTGGCCCTGGAAATGCTGTAGCCAGGGATGCTTTATCCCATGGCACGTGTCCTGCATCAAGTCATCACAGGAGGGACACACGCACCCAGCATTAGGGTGGATATTAGGAAAGATGGGGGGACCTGTGTACGTGCAAGGGTGGTGAAGGGCAGGGGGCAATATGCTGTGAGAAGGCTTTCAAGATGTGTCAAAGTATGGGGTAATGGAAGAGTTGGAAGGGCAAGGATGGGACTGGGAGAGGTGGCCACAGGGTGACTCCAAGCCTTGCTGATAGGACAGCATCTCCTCCCTGTGCTGCAGCATCCTGCTACAACCAGCTCTAGGGGTCCCAGCCTGGAGCAGTTCCATTCCCCACCTGTTCCTGAGTTCTTGCCTCCTCCCATCTATCCTCATTTTCCCCAGGAGAGCAGCTGCTCTCCTACCTGCCCTGCAGCTGGAAGCTCTGGAGCTACCACAACTTGGTCTACCTTGCCAGCAGAAAGCATTGCTGCTGTTCTTGCCTCTGGTCCATGCGCTGCCATCCAGCTCAGCAGGACAAGCTGGCCTCCGTCCTCCTGAGATCTGGCTCTGAGCAGCACAACTTCATCCACACCATTTTGTTTGAAGCACTTTAATGCTGTGGGGCACTGGCTGCGAGGTTGCCCACATCCCGTTCTAGAAGCACTGAGTGTATTTAGAGAAAAGCAAATGGATTTTGGTTTATTTGTATTTTCTTCCCTCCATCTGAAAACAATGGGGACTTGAAACCTGGCTGAGGGCTCTGGAGCAAGATGATGTCCAACACTAACATCCTGACGTGATGCTGGAGCTTGCCAAGGCCCCAAATGTTTCTAAGGGAGAACCACAAGCTGCCCCAGCATTTCACTGGAGCCCTCCCAATGGGACTGCTGCACAGTGTAGCAATGAAAATGCCGTCCCTAATAAACTAAGTTAATATGAGGTGGGGCTGTGTCCTGAACTTCTCTTTTCTTTTTTTTCTTCTGGCAGGGAGCTCAGCTTCAGTGTGAGCAGGGACAAGGCAGCTGCATCCCTCACCGTGCAGCTGCCAACATAGAAGCTACAAACCATAAGCTTTACAACAAAGCTCTGAGGCTCGCTGCTGTTGCAGCCAGCCCTCCACCACCACCCATAGCAAATCTGTGTCAGTGCAAGCCAGCACCATGAAAAAAGCACATCCACCCGTGCAGGGAGCAGTGCTAACCAGTCAGGGTCCCTCACCCCTCCGCATCACAGTCACTTGCAGCGGGTGTAGCGGCTCTCAAACTGATCCACGTCAAACTTGCGCTTGCAGCCAGCATAGTTCATGTAGCGGATCTTCCCGAAGACATCCCGCTCCTTCCAGCCCTGGTCGTGGATGCCACAGATGGACCAAAGGCAGCCTGCCAAACATGGGGATGGAGCATCAGCTCTGCCCTGCGCCCACAGGCATCTGAGGGCCAGAGAGCAGGCCAGAGAGGGATTCTTTGCAGACCCCTCTCCATCATAGCATCATTTGAGTCAGAAGGGACCTTTAAAGGTCATCTTGTCCAACTCCCTGCACTGAATGGGGACACCTACAGCTCCATTGGGTGCTCAGAGCCCCCTCCAACCTGACCTTGGGTGTCTCCAGGAAGGGGCACCCACCACCTCTCTGGGCAACCTGTCAGTTCTTCACTATCCTTATCATAAAAAGGTTTTTCCTTACATGCAATCTCTCATCCCCACGCTGTACCTGCCCATGCCCCCTCCCCAGCTTACCTACATAGCCGTTGGGGTCCATCCCATCCAGCTCATAGCGGTCGTTGAGGTAGATGGCAAACTGTAGGGCTTCCTCCGGGCTGCGGGTCCATTCCAGGATCTTCTTGGCCCAGTACATGCGCAGGAAGCCATGCATCTTGCCCTCCTGCACCATTTGTAGCTGCAGGGCAGGACACAACCACAGCAGTCAGCCCATGCCGGCTTGGCTCCAGCACAGACGCAGGTCTCAGAGGAGAGACCTCAAAACAAGGAGATGGGGGTCACTAACCTGAGCAGCGTTCCAGAGCGGGTCATGTGTGGCAGCCTGCTCCAGTTGGGGCAACTCGTAGAGAAAAGGCCGCTTGTCTTTGGCGTGGAGCTTCAGTGTGGTTTGTGCCCAGTCATAGGCGCCTGTGGGAGAGGTGAGGAGCAATGCTGAGCAAACTGCTCCCCTCCAGGTCCTGGGGGGGCTCAAGAAACAGAGATGGGTCACAGAGGGACGTGGGTTAGTGGGCATGGTGGTGATGGGCTGATGGTTGATACAATGATCTTAGAGGTCTTTTCCAACCTTAAGGGTTCTATGGCCCATCCTCTAGCAGGAACAGGGCATTGAGGTAACCACAATAGAGTATTAGCCCAACCTCAGCCTTGTCCATCAGCCCCAGGGATGCTACCTTGCACACTGTCGTAGTTCTCGTTGTAGTAGCAAAAGTTCTCTGCCAGCTCCCGCCGTACCACGGCCTCCTCCACAAAAGCATCCACCGACTCCTTGTAGGCACGTCGGTGCTTCTGCACCTCCAGGATGGCTCGCTGGGTGGACACCTGGCCTGTGGGCATGGGTATGACATGAGTTGGGCCTCCAGCCTGAGCCACCAGCACTTGGCCCTTAATTAATGGGATGGGGACGGCCCGGGACACTCACCAAAGTGGAACCATGGAGAAAGGTTGCTGAGAGCTGCCTTGTTCGGGTCATTCCGCTGTGAGCCAAAGGATTTGAGCCGCTTGGTGATGAAGGACTGCAGCATGGCCAGCCCAGCAGCAGTGCCAGGGGTCGCCCATGCCACCTCTGGCACCGTGCGGTCCACCTGCAGGCTGGAGTAGCAGGCATCCCACGCAATGGGCTGCAAGCAAACCAGCAGCATGAGAGCTGAGCCGCAGCAGCAGATGCTGCCCAGCCTTAACACACGTCCCCCACGTGCCAGCTAAGGGCTGTCCCCAGCCTGCAAGCCCCCAGCTCTCACCAGCTGTCTATTAAGCAGCCCAGCACAGCAAAGATCCACTGTGAAAATGGAGATGGAACCTCACACCCCCAGGGTCTCTCCATCTCCACACCACTTGTGGGTGGTGTCCCCATTCTAGGGCCACAAAGCCATGAGGCTACCCAGGACCAAGTGCATCTCTGCAGGTACCTCTGGGGGGTTGGGTGGTGGATGTGGGTGCCGAATAACAGGAGGGAACTCGGTGAGGAACTCTGGGAGCTGGCTGTGGATCTTGGCCCGGATGGTCCTGGCACTGTACTCCTGCTTGGGGGATGTGACCCAGCAGGGCACGATGTTGTGGCCATCCACCTGGGAAAGGAAGCTGGATATGGTGATGTGTGCAGAAGCCAACGTTCCTAATGGCACAGTGCACACTGTGTTCTCCAAAAGACCCAGGATGTGCATCCTCCAGAGGCACCCACCTGTGCAAAGGGCACATCTTCAGGCAATCGCTCCTTGACCTCCTGCACCCATTGCTGGGGGACACGAAGGGGACAGAAGTCTGTCACCAGCCCTCCCACACCGTGCTCCACCACAAAGCTGGGTAGCACATCCTTGGGGCAGCCCAGCAGCAGGTGGAAGGGGATGTCCAGCTCCGCACACTCCTGCAATGAGAGGACAAGGCTTAAGGGCTGCTCCCAGCCAGCTCCATCCCACCTGCCCACTGCAGCAGCTGTACCTCGGCCACCTCCCGCAGCCCCCTCAGCATGAAGCCGTAGTGGCGGATGGTGGCATCCAGGAACTTGGGCACTAGGCAGAAGCAGACGCGCAGAGGCAGCTCTTGCTTGAGGGCCAGGCGCTGGGCGTAGAGGAAAGCCCAGTTATCTGCAGGGCAAGCAAACGGGGAACGCTTAATAGAAGCCCCCCAGAGCACCCAGCATTGCAGGGCACGGGGCCGGCTCCTACCTTGCACCCGCTGGTCCCTGCACATCCAATAGAGGATGCACTCGGCACCTTCCTTCAGCTCGGAGCCCCGGGACACGAGCCGGGCCCGCTGCTTGTTGTAGCGGAAATCCCGCACCGACGGGGCTGCCCTGCGCCTGGCTTCCCGCACCGCGGCCTCCAGCGAGCCCACGGCCCCTGCATCCTCCTCCTCCCTCCCCACATCCCGCTCCTTTCTCCCCTTCCCACCGCTCCGCGGCATCCTCGGCCCCAAACAGAGCCCCCGAACCCCGGCTCGAACCCACGTGGCGGCGGCGGAGCGGGCGTTACACAACGCGGGGCGGGACCAGGGCAGAGAAATGGGCGTGATCTCTCCACCCGGCCCCCCACCCCTTCCCCGCCCCGCAGGCCCGGGGAAGCGGTTCCGCTCCTCGGCTCGGCCCGGGTGGAGCTGTGCTCTCAGCATCGCGCTACCCCCTCCAGCACCAACCCCGCGCACGACACAACCGCCCAGCGCAGGCTTTGCCCCCAGCCTAGGGAATGAGGAAACCACGCTCCGCTCCATCCCGCGGCCGTCGGCTGCGCGCACACCCAAAGTTCCCCTCCGCTCGCGGCCCGGCCGCGGGGCAGGTGGCTGCCGGGCGTTGTGCCCATCGCTGGGAGTGCCGCGTTGGGTGGAAAACCCCTTCGATGCCAACACCTGAGGAAACAAAAGGACCCACCTGGGTGCTGCTGGGCAAAGGCAACACGGAAACCGCGCAGCGCTGGGGTTGTGGGGAGCGCTTGGAGCGGTGCTGGCTGGAGGGTACTGAATCACTGAATCCTGCCCGGGTATTGGGTCCTGTCGGGACATGGCCGCACACAGAGCAGGGCTGTTCCTGTCCCTGCTGCTGAGCATCGCCGCGTTCGAGCTGGTGCTGGGTAAGGGATGTGGGAAACGCGTGGGGGCATCGCAGCGCAGGGCTGGGGTCACTGAGCCACCTATAGGGTGGGAACCTCGGGGTCGTCGTCATCCATGCTGTCTCCCGCGAGCCTGAGGCAGCTACCGGCCCTCAGCTGTCACGGAGCTTCTGTGACTTGCAGGTGCATCCTGCTGCTCACCCCTGACACACAAGCTGAGATTCGTTCCTCACTCCCCCCCCCTTCCCCTGGGCCCCGCTCCCATTCTTTGTGCCCCGCGTTATCGGTTCCTGAACATCTGCACGCAGCTTTGTGTACGCTGCAGAGGAGCTCCCAAGCCGACCCAGGGTAACCGGTTCCTGCGGCTCTTCCCGTCCGACGGGCGGCTCTGAGTGCCGCAGGGCTGGATGGAGGCGGTGGGACGGGGCCATGGCTGGCGCCAGGAGGGGGTCCTGCCCGGAGCTGTGCCCGCTTGTCGGCCTGGGGATGTGCTGTCCTCCCACACCGCTGATCCCCACGGATCTGGATCTGCTCAGGACGGTGATCCCTGCTGTTGGCTGCCCACGGCCGATGCACAGTGTGGGGTGCCTCGGTGCCTCAGTGCCAGCACACTGGCTGATGCCTCTGCCACCTCTCTGCAGGGACCACGGCAGTGGGTGTGACAGTGCCAAAATCCACAGAGCCCCCCGTGTCGCTGCTCAGCACCGCAGCCACCACTCCTCCCTCCAGCCTGGACACAGAAGCCCCCACCTCAGTGACGCCCAGCACACAGACAGATGCCTCCATGCTCAGCACTGTGACAATCCAGGCGACCACCACCTCAAGCTCAACCTCCACAGCCATGACACAGACCTGGGCTGACACCACCACTGGTGCATCAGTAGAGACCAGCGCAGCAACAGCTCCCACCATGCCAGAACAGTCAGATTCTTCAGCTGAGTCCTCCACAGCCCTAGTGGGCATCACAACCACCTCCATCAGCAGCACAGTGCCTCCCAGGAGCACTCTCACTCCCAGCCAGATACTTGGGAGCACAGCTAGGACCAGCTCTGATATCTCCACCATAACTCTACACACAGGTGCCTTCACACACAGCACTGCAACAACTCAGATGACTGCCACCACTCCAAGCCCAGAACTTGTCTCCACCACCCCAAGCTCAACCTCCACAGCCATAGCAACCACATGGGCTGAGACCAGGTCTGGCACATCAGCAGGGACTAGCACAGCCCCAGCTTCAACCATTAATTTGGCAGCAGCTGAAGCAACTACACTGCCTTCCTCCACCCCCAGCCCTCTGCCCCACACCTCAGTGGACACCACTCTTGGCACAAGTGCCATCAGCACACCCCTATGGACCAGCAGTGCCCCAGAACAGTCAGATTCTTCAACTGAGTCCTCCACAGCCCTGGTGGGCATCACAACCACCTCCATCAGCAGCACGGTGCCTCCCAGGAGCACTCTCACTCCCAGCCAGACACTGGGGAGCACAGCTAGGACCAGCTCTGATATCTCCGCTATAAGTCCACAGACAGATGCCTTCACACACAGCACTGCAACAACCCAGATGACCACCACCACCCCAAGCCCCCTCTCTACAATCACAGCATCCACCTGGGCTGAGATCACATCAGCAGGGACCAGCACAGTCCCAGCTCCCACCACACCAGCACACACAGCTGAGCCCTCCACAGCCCTGGTGAACACCAGCAGCAGCAGCAGCAGCACAGTGGTCCCCAGGAGCACCTTCACTCCCAGCCCACCACTGGAGAACGCAACTGAGAGCAGCCCTGCTTTGTCCACCCTGATTGCAGAGACATCCCCAACGAGCCCCAGTGCCACCCCAGGTGAGTGCAGCTGTAGGACAGGGACACAAAGTAACAACACCCTGCCCCTAAAGGGCACCCACCTCCTGCCCCCATGTGCCCTATATAAGGTGCAGCTGAGAGGTGTGGCCGCAGTGGGAGTGGTCTGGGGGCATGGCTTCGGGTGGGCATGTCAGCAGCACCCCAAGGACAACCCATCCACATGCCTGTGCGCCATCCAAGCAGCCGTCCCACCTGTCCTACCACCTACAGCCTGGTGACAGCCCGACGGTGAGAGCCCAGCACCCCTGGGTGCCTGCATCCTGCCCACGCCACTGGTGGTGCCTTCGTTATGCTGGCAGCCAGCCGTGTGCCTGCAGTGTGACAGCCCCGGCAGAGCACCGTGCTCTGGCCGTGTCCCAGCACACCCGCAGGACGTTGTGTCCTGGCCCAGCGCCTTTGAGGGGCCTCATCCCTGACCCCAGCAACAAGGAAGCAGCTCTGATTGCAGGCAATGCTGGGCTGTGACACGTGCTGTGGAAGTGATGCTGCACGGACAGCCCAGGAGATGAGTCCTCAGCCCAGAGCACGCCCTTCCTGGCTCTGCCTCTTTGCACATACGGTGGACTGCTGTCTCTGAGGGCCTCAGGGTCGGCAGCCACCACATATCACCCTTTTCTCGGAGTACTAGGGGGTCCCAGGCTCTTCCAGGGCTTTTCCCATTGGAACTGCCCTTGCTCAGCACAAGTCTCTGGCTTCAGGGACTTTGCTTGTGGCTGTTCTGGGGCCACCGTGCAGCTGATGGCTGCCGGGCATTGTGCCCATCCCTGGGAGCACCCGTGCTGGGTGAGAGCCCTTCTGGCAGTGCCAGCACCTGGGCAATAAAGGGACGCCTCTGGATGCTCATCCTCTGCCGGGAGAAGGCAAAGCGGAAACCACAGTGCCGGGGCCGCGGGGAGCGCTCGGAGCGGTGCCCACCAGGAGGCATCGGCTCCTGCCTCCCTGGACATGGCTGCACGTAGGGGAGGGCTGCCCCTGTTCCTGCTGCTGAGCCTCGCTGGGTCAAAGCTGGCACTGGGTAAGGGCTGAGCGGGATGCACGGGGGGGAAGCGTCGCGGCCCAGGGATGTAGAACACTGTGGCTGCTGTGCCACGCACCGCAGGAGCAATGAGCTTGGCTTTATTTCTGTTGCTTGCATGCAGACCTTCTGCTCCGCTCCTCTTTGGGGCTGCCCGGAGCAGCAGCCCCCTGCTGTCATCTCTGCTAAACCTAATCCTGACGCACGAGCCAGGATTCACTTCTCTCTCCCTCTCCCCCCCTGGGCCCCGCTCCCATTCTTTGTGCCCCGCGTTATCGGTTCCTGAACATCTGCACGCAGCTTTGTGTACGCTGCAGAGGAGCTCCCAAGCCGACCCAGGGTAACCGGTTCCTGCGGCTCTTCCCGTCCGACGGGCGGCTCTGAGTGCCGCAGGGCTGGATGGAGGCGGTGGGACGGGGCCATGGCTGGCGCCAGGAGGGGGTCCTGCCCGGAGCTGTGCCCGCTTGTCGGCCTGGGGATGTGCTGTCCTCCCACACCGCTGATCCCCACGGATCTGGATCTGCTCAGGACGGTGATCCCCGCTGTTGGCTGCCCATGGCCGATGCACAGTGTGGGGTGCCTCGGTGCCTCAGTGCCAGCACACTGGCTGATGCCTCTGCCACCTCTCTGCAGGGACCACAGCAGTGGGTGTGACAGTGCCAAAATCCACAGAGCCCCCCGTGTTGCTGCTCAGCACCGCAGCCACCACTCCTCCCTCCAGCCCGGACACAGAAGCCCCCACCCCAGCAATGCCCAGCACCACCCAGGCGACCAGCAGTGCTGCCTCCACTTCAGCACACACAGCTGCACCACCTGAGCCCTCTACAACTGTGGTAGACACCACCACCATCTCCATCATCAGCACAGTGGTCCCCAGGAGCACCCCCAGTCCCAGCCCACCCTTGGGGAGTACCGCTAGCACCAGCCCTGATGTCTCCACACTGACCACAGGAACACCTCCAGACACCTCGACGGCACCACAGAGCCCCAATGCCACCCCAGGTGAGTGCCACCCCCACCTGTAGCAGCACTCCGTGGCAGCAGCACTAACAAAGCATTGCTGTGCCCAGGCACGGAGCTCTCCCCCCCTACCACCACCTCAGCACAGAGCCTGAATGGCACCACCAGTCCCTCTGCAGAGCTGTCACCAGCCTGCCCCAATGCCCCGAGCAATGCCAGTAAGTGCTATCTCCTGGGGACAGGTGGCAGGGCCACACGTGCCCGATGGGCATCATCACCTCCTTGTTGTTGTGGTGGCCACTGGGCTTCCTGATGGCCAGTGCAGGGGGGCCTGCATCCCCACTGATTTCTCTGTGGAGGCATGGGGGGTTTGTGGGGTGTGCTCCTGCTGCAGTGCAGGATGGATGGGGCACAACCAGAGCTGTGTCTCTTGCTCCCAGGTGCATCTCAGCTCTTCCTCTCCATGCATCTCATCACTCCTCTGGACATGGGGAACACCACGGTGCAGGAGCAGCTCCTGGCCAAGGTGAGCTGTGCCCTCAGCCCCCTCAAATGAATGGAGGACCCTCCTGGGGTCCCTTCCTTGGTGGGAGGGGGGGACAGGAGCCCCCTGTCCCATGATGTCTGTGCTTGCTGTGTGCTGATGCTGTGCTCTGCCCCAGATCCACAAGGACCTGCAGACTGCCTTCCCACATGCCAGGGTCCTGCTGCAGTGGAGAGGGGAGAAGCTGATCTGAGCCCATCACCGGGGGATGCTGGGCAGGACTGAGCCATCCTGCACCTCCTGTCCTTGTCTCTCTGGGTAACCCACACAGTCCCATCTGCTTCCCTGCACCCCAGTACCCCTCTGTGCCCCGTTTTCCACCCCTTCCCACAGCCACACTGCAGCCCCATAACACTGATGATAAAGAAGTAGCTCTACAGCCCCCCACCCTGCCCCATTATCACCATGCAGCAGTGGCCCTGCTGGAATTCAGGGTAAAGCAGGAGGCTCCATCAGCCCCCAACCCCCAACAAGCTGTGCATGCCATGGGGCCATGAAAATCCTGTGGGCTGAGCTCCTTCCCTGTTTTTTTCCAGTCCCTGGTTGAGGAGACGGCCACACCGTCTGCCTCCCCTGCAGCAAAGTCATTTATTAACTGATTAATTAGCCAGATAAAATGAGAGCGAAGCAATTATTACTCTAAGCAAGTCACCTCGCAGGGAGATTAAAAAGTGGAATAATGAGCAAAAATGTTTGTGTTGTTCATGGGGGAACAATCCCTTCCTGCAGCCCTGTCCTGCTGGCACCATATCCCACCTGGGAAAGGGACATCTGGGTCTGTGGGACCCAATCTGGGGACCATTCCCAGACACTGGTCACCCTGCAGCCAGGGACAATGGGCAAAGACACCTTGGTGTCACATGCATCCATTTGTCCACTGGGAAAGGCAGTGCACATCTCCTACACATCCCAGGATTGCTCCCATGTGCTGTAGGGTGCTGCCTGTCTGGTGTGATGGGAGGTTTTAGGGGTCCTATCGGGGGACATAGGGGTCTGTCAGGTCCTAAGGGGATCCTGGAGGTGGATATGGAGGTCATATGGAAGAATTATTGTGGTCTCTGGGGATTCTGGAGAGGGATATGAGGGTCCTATAGGTGACTATGGGGCTCTGTGAGGCCCTAGCATGGCTATGGGGTATATCTGTAGGATTCTAGGGGGGTCTTTTTGGGGCTACGGAGCCCTGTGCAGGTCTTGGGCAGTTGACACAAAGGTGCACCAGGGTGCAGAGTTGGGGAGCGGGATATTACTTGCTGGAAGGGTCCCCAGCCCCTTTGCTTTGTGGGGCAATGGGAACTCATCCTTGTGCTCTGCCCACGCCGTGGCATGGGGCCAGGAGCCCTCCCACGTTCAGTCCCACCGGGCCGATTCCACCGCCTGTTGAATCCATAAATTCAGACCCCGGGACGTGGCACGAGGCCAAGGCTGAGACACTGCAGCCAAAGTGCGTCACAAAAGGAGGAAAAGGTCCTGAAGTAGGACGAAAAGGGGATGGGGGCGCTCACAGTCCCCGGCTGGCATAGTGGCTGGGGGAGGAGATGCTGTGGGCTGGCCACATCCCTCTCCCCCCATCCTGGGATGGAGACACGGATGTGATGGGGTGTGAGTTGGAGATGTCCCTCACAGCGCGGGGCTCCTCCAACCATGAAAGCATTTCTCAGCCTCTGTGCTGCCACCCATTCCCACTCATCAGCATCATCCCTGGGAGCAGACCCCACTCTGGACACCCAGCTGGACCCCCACCTTTGGGACACACCACCAGCCCCCGCTGACCTTGGTGTCCTCTCCAACCCCCCCCCCCCCTTCACCCTTCCTGTGGCAGTGCTGCTGCAGAGTGCCCGGCACACCAAATGATCCAGAACCCGCAGGGTTGATGGATAACCCGGCCCTCCAGCGCTCTCCCTCTGCCCTTGCCGGCAGGAGATGCCGTAATCTCTGCAGGGCTGGAACAAGCAGCCCATTAATTCCAGGAAGGCCGATAAGGGCCACTGTGCTGGGCTGTGCCGGATGGTGCTGAGCCCCCGGGCAATGGGGTTCCCAGCAGTGCTGATCCCATACTCACATCCCAATAAGTCCCATATATGGAGCCAGCATCTCCTCGGTGTGTGCAAGACACCCAACAGAAATGAGGTTCTTTCTATACGTTTCTGCTGTCTGTGCTCTCTGCCCCAGTCCTTGTCTCTTGTGTCCATCCTGTGCTTCCATAACTGGGGATGAGGGATATCCTTGTGGGGGCCAGTGGCCGGCTGGGATCTGAGCTTTGGACACAGCACGAGGACCAGTGCAAAGATCCTTCGTCGGGTGGGAGCAGCACCATCCTCAGAGCGAGGATGGGAATGGGAATGAGGATGGAGAGGGGATGGGGATGGGGATGGGGATGGGGATGGGGATGGGGATGGGGATGGAGATGAGGATGGGGATAGGAATGGGGGTGGTTAAGGGATGAGGATGGGGGATATGAGGTTGGGGATAAGGTTGGGGATGAGGACATGGATTGGCATGGGACTGAGGATGAGGGTGAGGATAGGGATGAGGATAGGGATGACTACCCCAGTTGCTGCATGCTGTGGATGCTGCAGCACAGGATGCGCTCTTATCCTCACCCTAATCTGTGCCATTCCCCCAGGCTGGAGAGCAAAGCGCAGAGAGGTCTTTTAGGGGGGCTCTGAATGGTTCCAATCCCTGGGCATAGTATGTGTGCCGAGAGAGAGCAGAGCATCAGCTGGGTCACCTCTTAGCAGGACCCATCGCCCGCCCTGCCCCTCTCCCCGCCTCACACAGCACTCCCGCTGTCGGCGTTCGTTGCGGGTGAGTGGAGCGGTGTGATTTACACGCGGTGTGCGGGCAGGGGGCAATGCGTGGGTTGGTGCTCCGGGTGTCGCTGGCCGTGCCACCGCATCCTGCTGAATGGAGGCTCCGGCGGCACAGCGTGTACCCGGCTGCTGCCTGACAACACCTCTAATGACGCTTTGCGAGAGCTGCCCGCGGGCATCGCTGCTTAAGGAGCGTTTAATCGATTCCCAGAGCGTGCGCTGGTGGGCGTTGTGCAATGCCGTTCGCTGGGAAGCCCCGGGTGGGGGGGTGGGAATGGGGACTGTGGGGGAAAGGAGGGAGGAATGGGAGAAGGGCTGCCCATCATCTGCTACCACACCTGGCATAGCCAGATTTGGGGGGTTCCCAGTGCTCCTCTGAGGTCACCTCATGGCTGTCCCAATCCTACCTCCCCTACTTTCAGACCTTCCTGTGGAAGCCACGAGCTGGGCAGGGTTTTGCATCCTTGCCCTGGGCACAGAAGGCCCAGCAGTTCTAATTGATGGCTATAGGGTGATGCCACACATACCTGTCTGTAAGGGGCTGCTCCTCCATGGGGCACCCACAGCCCCCAGGAGAGGATGAAAGGAGGTGGGTGCTGAGCCCGTGTGGCCCTCGGCAGGGGAAAGCTGTGTGGGATGGGACTGGGGATGGGGACGTGGAGGGAGAGCGGCAGGGGAGGGAGGGGACCTGCCTCCTTCACCAGCCCCATAAATAGGAGGGACTTGGAGCAGGACCACACCTGTGGGACTCTGGCTGCAGGAGCTGCTCCGTGCTGCTCTCCCTTCCCTTCCAGCGCCTCAAAGTTCTGCCTGAGGCATGGGGACCAGGGAATGGATGCTTTCGACCTTCATGGGATGCTGCCTATGGATTCTGCATGGTATGTCCCATATTTTCCTGCTATTCTACCTATTAGGTATGGCTGGGAGATGCTTTTTTCCTTCTGGATATGTCAGAAACCTTTCTTAGTCCAATGCTTGAGGTCCTTTGCAGCCAAAGAGCTAAGAAAGTGTTGTAGGGGGCATGGCATTGCCCTGCACAAGGACACTGAAGGCTGTACTGAAGTGCAGCAGAGCTTCCTCATCTCATCCTTCAGCCTTGATGCTGATGCCGCTGCAAATTCCTTTATTCACTGGAAGAGGAGAGAAAGGCAAGAAAGGGAAGGGGAAGAAGAAAGAAAAGAGGAAGGGGAGGAACCAGGGGGTTGAAAGGGAAATTGGGAACCCCCGAAACATGGGCAGGAGACACTGAGATCCATGAACCATGCTGGCACGTGGTTGCTGGCATGCAGCATGCCGGGTGCTGGGGGCTGGCTGCCCGCAGGGAACCTGATGGACCGGAGCACCAGGGCTGAGCGCCCAGTCTCACTTGCTGGGTGCTAATTAGGGCTCCCCTAATTACAGCCACCCAGAGCCAGCAGTCAGCAGATCCTCCAGCTCAGTCCCTCCAGTGGTTGCACCGCCGTGCTAAAAATAAGCCTTGGTGGGATTTCACCAGGTGCTGCTGTCTGCCCTGATGGCTGTTGTGGTTGTACACACTCAGCTCCTGCAGCTCTGGCCCTGGGGAGCTCCGGGGAAGGGGTGACCCACCTGTCCCACTGCTGTCATCCCCAGTGTAACCCTCCCACTCACCCTGTGTGCTCCCTCTTGCTGTCCCCAAGCCAAGGGACCACTGGTCCTGTCCTCACTGTAATGCTCTGCTCTGTGCTCCATGCAGGGCTGGGGACCACCGCTGCTGTCCCTGTTACCACAGAGGGACCATTTGCTGCCACTCCATCGCAGAGCGAGGCACCCACTGCCCTGCTGCTGGGCACTGTGGGGACAAGAACTGTCAGTGACACCGTGACGGCTGAGAGCATCCTCGTGAGTGCCAGCGTGAGCCCATCCTTCCCCTCCTGGGCTGAGCCAGATTCGGTGACCGAGACCACTGGTTACAACTCCTCTCTGGGTGCAGAGAGAGATGCAGAGCTGAGCACTGGGGAAGTGACACAGGCGCCTACTGAAGTCCCTCAGGTTGGAACGGATGTGGCCACATCTCTTGATGCAACACAGAAAAATCAGAGTGGTTTGGCAGCTGCCACAGCTGCTGCCATTGTTGTCACCCCACAGCCCAACTTTACCCCCAGCACCAAGCACAACGTAACGGGGACCACCACTGCTGCACCCTCGGGGAGCACCCCTATCTTTGCAGATGTCCCAGCATCCACAACAAGGGCAGGAGGTGGCTTGGAGTCCACAACTGATGCCATGTTCCTCCCCAGTGTCACCATTCCTACAGCTGCAGGGACACAGGCGCTGACCACCACCCCCCTGCACCCCGGTGTCACTGCTCTGCCCCCAGCTGCGGGAGCAGAGGTAGAAGGTGTCACCCTGCCTGGGGATAGCATAGGGGATGGACGTGCTCTCTCATCAATCCCCAGCCCTGGTGCCACTGGGTTTCTCCCAACACCGTGGACCAAGGTTGTGAGTGGAACCGTGGGTGACACCCCAGGGTGGGCAGCTTTGGAGTCCGGAGATTTGGGAGACGCAGCAAATGGTGTCTTCAGCACAGCTGATACATCACAACTGCCTCCAGAGAGTGTGGCAGCATTGGAAACAGCAGAAAACCCAGGACAGAGCTCCCTTCTCACCGATCAGGCAGGACCGAGCCCTGCTAATTTGCTAGGACCTGGTGATGGGGACAAGCAGGGGGCCCCAACACTGTTGCTATCTGGCCCTGGCTCAGCCCTGTCAGACAGTGAGGCACCTGCAGCACCTGGGGTGAGAGGGGACACAGCCACTCTGCTGCCAGGCACCGAGGTGCAGAGAGATGCAGACGTCCCAGATGCAGGCACTGGCGTGCCCCTGTCCACAGAGGCTGTAAATCTAGCCAAAAGCTCCCAGCAGCCAGCCCCATGGCTGAGCCCCACCAGAGAAGCCCAATCACTGCTTGGTGCTGATCCATCAGCCCCTACAGGCACTTCTGGTGCACCCAGCACTGCTTTCCCACCCCCAGGGGTTGCAGCTGGATCCCTTCTGCAAACTAATGATGGCACAGAGGCAATGGTGAGCCCTGACTACGGTGCTGATCTAGGAGTATCTCTATCTCCATTCCTAGAGGAGTCACAACCATGGGGGACAGCAACTGACAGACCCAGCACCAGTCTGAACTCAGCTTTGGGTGCCACCAACCCATCATCTTCTGCACCTGATGGCACAACATTGCCTGCTGCAGGGCAACAGGCAGAGGGGAGCACAGGAGCAGGGGGTACAACACAGGCAGAAGATGCAGGAGATGGCAGCCCCTATGCGAACATCCAGAGTGACACGAGTCCTGCAGCCAGCAGCATCCAGCAGGGCCCCACTGACAACACACCAGGAGCTGTGCCACACACCGAGCTGTCTCCTGCCCCTGCTGCTGGGGAAGGAGCCCTGGCACCAGCACTGTCCCCAAGTGGTCCTACAGCTCCTGGCCATGACCTCTCTGGAGCTGGAGGATCAGGACCCCTGCCCATTGAGGCCCTTGGTGCCCCTGGTGCTGCTCTCCCACCTGCAGCTGCTGTGGATGGTGCTGTGTTTGAGGCCAACAATGGAGCAGAGGCAGCAGTGAGTCCCGACCTCGGTGTTGCCCCAGGAGAACCTGTGTCCTCATCCCTTGATGTATTACAGCCATGGGACACAGCAGCTGGTGCTCCTGTGGACACAGCTCTCCCTGGGGCTGAAGGACCAGACACTGGCATCGATTCAGCATTGAATACCCCCAGCTCAGCATCATCTGGACCTGTGGGCCCACCATCACCTGACATTGGAGCGCAGCCTGGCACAGGTCTGACAGCGCTGGGAGGAGTGAGCAGTGCAGCTGCATTTGAGCCATCCCTAAGCTCCTCTCCAGTAGCTGGACTTGCAACTGGAACAGGTCTTCTGCCTGGTACTGAGTCCTCACCCAACTCTGCCTCCCACAGTGGCATCCTTGCAATTCCCTCTATCTCAGACAGTGATGGAGCAGCTGCACCCATCCCAGCAGCAGCTCCTGGCTCTGCCGTCCCATCCCAGGTCTCTGCATATGGCCCAGAGCTCACAGTGGCACAAGGGATCAACAGCGCAGGTGGTATGGCACAGGCAGAAATCCCAGAGAGCCAAAATCCTTACACAGACACAAGCCCTGCAGCCAGCAGCATCCAGCAGGGTCCCACTGACAACACACCAGGAGCTGTGCTCCATACTGAACTGTCTCCTGCCCCAGCTCCTGGGGAAGGAGAGCTGGAACCAGCACTGTCCCCAAATAGTCCTGCAGCTCCCAGCCACGACCTGTTTGGGGATGGAGGATCAGGACCCCTGCCCATTGAGGCCCTTGGTGCCCCTGGTGCTGCTCTCCCACCTGCAGCTGCTGTGGATGGTGCTGTGTTTGAGGCCAACAATGGAGCAGAGGCAGCAGTGAGTCCCGACCTTGGTGCTGCCCCCGAAGCACCTGTATCCCCATCCCTCAGTGCATCACAGCCATGGGACACAGCAGCTGGTGCTCCCGAAGACACAGCTCTCCCTGGGGCTGAGGGACCAGACACTGGCATCAATTCAGCATTGAATACCCCCAGCTCAGCATCATCTGGACCTGTGGGCCCACCATCTCCCAGCTTTGGCATACAGCCTGGCACAGGTCTGGGGATGCCAGCAGTTGATGGACCTGACACCAGCTTGAGTTCAGCTTTGGGTGCCACCAACCCATCATCTTCTGCACCTGATGGCACAACATTGCCTGCTGCAGGGCAACAGGCAGAGGGGAGCACAGGAGCAGGGGGTACAACACAGGCAGAAGATGCAGGAGATGGCAGCCCCTATGCGAACATCCAGAGTGACACGAGTCCTGCAGCCACCAGCATCCAGCAGGGCCCCACTGACAACACACCAGGAGCTGTGCCACACACCGAGCTGTCTCCTGCCCCTGCTGCTGGGGAAGGAGCCCTGGCACCAGCACTGTCCCCAAGTGGTCCTACAGCTCCTGGCCACGACCTCTCTGGAGCTGGAGGATCAGGACCCCTGCCCATTGAGGCCCTTGGTGCCCCTGGTGCTGCTCTCCCACCTGCAGCTGCTGTGGATGGTGCTGTGTTTGAGGCCAACAATGGAGCAGAGGCAGCAGTGAGTCCCGACCTCGGTGCTGCCCCAGGAGAACCTGCATCCTCATCCCTTGATGTATTACAGCCATGGGACACAGCAGCTGGTGCTCCTGTAGACACAACTCTCCCTGGGGCTGAGGGACCAGACACTGGCACCAATTCAGCATTGAATACCCCCAGCTCAGCATCATCTGGACCTGTGGGCCCACCATCACCTGACATTGGAGCGCAGCCTGGCACAGGTCCGACAGCGCTGGGAGGAGTGAGCAGTGCAGCTGCATTTGAGCCATCCCTAAGCTCCTCTCCAGTAGCTGGACTTGCAACTGGAACAGGTCTTCTGCCTGGTACTGGAGCAGAGGCAGCAGTGAGTCCTGACCTCGGTGCTGCCCCTGAAGCACCTGTATCCCCATCCCTCAGTGCATCACAGCCATGGGACACAGCAGTCGGTGCTCCTGAGGACACAGCTCTCCCTGGGGCTGAGGGACCAAGCAGTGGATTTAGTTCAGTGCTGGCTGCCCCTAGCTCAGCATCATATGGACCTGAAGGGCCACCATCTCCTGGCATTGGAGCGCAGCCTGGCACAGGTCTGACAGCGCTGGGAGCAGAGGGGCAGGTGCTGGGAGGAGTGAGCAGTGCAGCTATATTTGAGCCATCTCCGAGCTCCTCACCAGGCACTGGGCTGAAGGCTGGAACGGACCTGCTGCCTGCTGCTCTGTCCCCATCGGGTCCTGCCTCCCCCAGTGATGCGCTCACAGCTCCCTCTGCTTCAGATACAGCTGGTCCAAGTGTCTTGGGAGGAGCAGGTGGTGCTCCCAGTGCTCTGCAGCCCTCCCTGGTTGCTGCACCCGGGCTCCATTCTGCTGCAGGAGGAGTGCGTGATGGAGCTGAGGCTGTCTCTGCAGATAGAGAAGCTCCAGGGCAGTCTCAGGACCAAACTGGGACAGGAGCAGCTGTAGCCTCTAGTGGAAGGCAGGGATCTACACTGATCTCTATATCTTCCTCCCCATCTGCTGATGGATCTTCATTACCTCAAGCAGCTGCTGGAGCAGATACAGGAGCAGGCATCCCCAGAGCTGGTGGAGCTGGCTCAAGCTCAGGCTCTGGGGCTGCTGCTCTCCAGAGCAACAAGGAAATACCCATCCTTCCTCCCACCATCCAAAGCAATGCCAATGTCGGACCTCCTGATGCCAAACTCAGCCAAGTCAACGTGGTGGAGCTGGCTGGAGGCAAACTGGAAGCCTCAGCCCAGGGGTCACCTCCTGCCAGTGGGGGAAACGCGCTGGGAACTGTCATCCAGATCACCTCGGGAGTGTCATCCCCCTCCATCCCCACCTCACCCCAGGAGACACAGCCCCTGGTCCCAGTGGCTCCAGCTGCCTCCAGCCCATTGATGGTGGCTGCGTCTGCCTCTGCCAGGGGGGTTGGGGGCATCTCAGTTCCCAACGCAGGCCCCGCCTCTGCCTCCAGTGCCCAGAGTGGGAGCAGACCCCCAGCAGTGCCACGGCCCCCTGTGGACGAGATGGCTTCTGGGATGCTGGCTCCACTGGGAGAAGAGCTCCAACCTGCCCCTAATGCTGCCCCAGCTCTGCCTTCTGCATCCGAAAGAGAAAACCTAAAGGAGGGAGCAGCCACCAGTCCCCAGCTCTCCTCTCTGATTTCAGCAAGTGAGTGGGCAGCAGGGAAATGGGGAGCTGCTTCTGCAGGTGGGGCTGCCCTGCTGCTGCCTCCCCTCCAGCGTGGGGTCCCTGGAGCAGCTGAAGGCAGGGGGGATGCTGATGGCCCCACCATCACCAATCCAGCCCGTGGGGCTGACAGTAGGGTGAGCACCCCTGCATACATCCCGGTCCCAAGGGGGGCCCAAAGAGGGTCCACCTCTGCCACCCCACTCTCCGCTGTATCCTGCGGCCCAGCCTCCAGCCCTGGGGACAAGATGGGGCTCATGGGGCTGGGGGCAAGCGGCAGGTCCACTGTTGGTTCCCATGTATCATCCTCTATGCTCCCAGCTCCTGGACAGCCGGCTGCTACCCCGACCCCACCGCCACTTCCCCCAGGTGGGTGATGCAGGGCTAGGGCAGGGAGAGGGATGGGAGCAGGAGTGGGGTGTTCCGGTGTGCCCCCATCCTCCTGCTGCCCAGGCGGTGTCACCTTGAAAGCAAAATTATTTCTGTTGGCACAGCCCAAGGGGTTTTGCTATAAGAATGTTTTTTCTGAATTTTATTGTTCTCTTTTAGTCCCAGCGGTGCCCCTCTATAGGTATGGAGTGAGAGAGAATGACCACGAATATGTGCAAAGGAGAGTGGACTTCAATTCCCCACTTTTCAAGCCCGAGATCGGATTCCCGTTTGGGAAAACCCTGCGTGATTCTCTCTACGTGAGTCCATGCTGCCCTGAGTGCACGTCTTTCCAGTCCCTGATGTAGAAAAGCTCCAACCCCATCCCCTTGTGCACAGTTCACAGACAACGGGCAGATCATCTTCCCAGCCTCCGACAGCAGCATCTTCACACTCCCCAACCCGCCTGCCCGTGGATTCACCGGCCACGAGAGTGTTCCTATGATCGCCGTGTTCTGGGACAATGCTGACTTCTCCAGGGGCACTGGCACCACCTTCTACCAGGTCGGTGAAGCCATCCTTCTGTGTGATTGCATTGAGGTGATTGAGGCACTGGCACAGGTTGCCCAGAGAGGGGGTGGGTGCCCTGACCCTGGAGACACTTGTGGTCAGGTTGGACGGGGCTCTGACGGAGTTGTAGGTGTCCCTGTTCACTGCAGGGGTTCAGCCAGATAGCCTTTAAGGCTCCCTTCCAGCTCTAATGGTTCTGACTCATTGCTTTGTTCATGGATTCCCCCTGAGACGCAGAGTGAACAGGTGATGGGTGGCATTTCCCTTCTTGGGAACCGCACGCCTGGTTGCAGCATCATGAATGGTCCCACTGGGGTCTCATCCCTTTGTGTCCCAAACCCACAGGAGTTCCTCACCCTGAACTCAGAGAAGCCACCATTCATCCGTGACGTGGAAGCGAAGGTCCGGCACTACCTGAGGTCCTCCTACTCCGCAGCCTGGACCCTGAAGATCACCTGGGAGAAGGCACCTGCCTATGGGGCACGTGGTGACAGCCGCAGGGTATGGGCCTACGAGGTGGGGGTGTCCAAGTACCATTTCTCAGGAAGCCTCATTAGGTTTACCTCATGGTAAATCCATCAGCTCTGCTCAGTCCTTTACCTGCCCTTGGTGCTTCTCCCCAGACAAACACATACCAGGCTGTCCTCACCACTGATGGCTTCAGGTCCTATGTCCTGATTCTGTACAAGGATGGAGGAATGCAGTGGGACTACACCCAGCTGCCGGCCACCAATGTGCTGATCGGCTACACCAGGTACAGGGTGTCACAGGGACTCAATGCTGGGGTGGTGTGACCCCACAATGTCTGACTGTTCCCCTTCCCCCTGTGCAGTGGGGATGGGCATTACCGCAATGATGACCTGACCCAAGGATCTCCAGCTGCAAAATATCGCCCTGATCGCTACAGAGGCTACAATACAGGTAGACAAATGGCCTGGGGGATGCTCTGCACAGGCATGGGGACAGCTCCAGGCCGGGTGGGGGGCACTGAATCTGCTATCAACACCATTCCCATCCAGACACATAAACTGAGTTCCCTGAATATGAGTGATGCCCTGGCAACGAGCTAAACTTTGGGAACATCTTTGGGGTTTTCCATAATGATGCATACCTTTTTTGTGCAATACAATTTCTTGGAGATCTCTTCTCAGCAAGAGCCTCTCTCCCATTTCCCCCCTGGTGTTGGGGTCCCGTGGTGGGGACCCAACAGCATCAGCATCCGTTCTCTCTGCTGGAGCAGCCCACGGTCCCATCTCCCATTCCCCATTCAGATCTTCGTGGGCTGTGGCTGTACAAGCTGGAGAGCCGTGTGGGCATCAACTACCGCCTGAAGTGCCTGGCGTGGACGGGGCAGCAGCAGGAGCCGCAGGAATGGAGCCACGACCTGCCTGCCTGCCCCTGCTCCCTGCAGCAAGGCCAGCAGGACCGGCGCTTCAGGAGTGGCCATGGAGGCAAGTGGCACCGCCATTCCCAGTGTGTCCCCTGTACGCCCATGGCATCCCCCATGGGTGTCCCCAGAGTGCCAAATGAGTTGATTGCATCCCTGCTCCAGGCTGGGGGTCTGCTCGTGTCTCCATGCTGCACTCTGCTTCGCCCAACTCACACGGTGCTGGTGTGCGCTGCCTGTACGATGGCCGGGGGCAGCTGGTGGAGGGGCGGCAGGAGAGATACTGGAGGGCGTACCGACAGGCATCCCCGTATCGTGGTAAGCACAGACACCAGGGTGCAGGGGGGAAGCATCCCTGTGCCAGCCCATCTCTGGACACACTGTGGATGGCCACGCTCTCCTCCCCTTCCCAGCCATGATGCTGTGCTTCCTTCCCCCCAGACCAGGAGCTGAAGCTGTATGATTGGTGCTGCAACCAAGCAGGGAGCGCTCGCCTCTGTGCCCGCTACAACGAGAAGAGACCACGGATTGGATGCGATGGGTACCGGGCACACAGTGCAGGTGGGTTCCCTGCCTGCATGTGCCCAGGGCTGGAGGGGGACATCCCAGTTCCTCCATGGTGAATGCAGTGAAAGCCCTGAGACGAGTTTGGGTTTGGGTTTGGAGGAGGATGGTGCTCTGGGCTGGTGTAACACACAGCACTATGGAGCTGGGCAATGTGTGGAGTAGAGGAGAGGAAATGTGCGGAGTATCAGGCAGCACTTGTGGGTGTGGGCTGAGCTTTGGTCTTTCTTGCAATCCACAGAGGATTCCTCAGAAGACAGCGACTCGAAGGAGCAGAGAGGTGAGGGGCTCTGGGGGTTCTGGGTTCACCCCATACCCTGGAGAGGCTAGGGATGAGGTTTCACTACTTATTATTTCTTTGCAGATGAGGAGGAGGAGTAACTTGCGGGTCACATACACACAACACACTCTGGGCCGTGGATGATCCTCCAAACCCTTCACTTCCATTTGTAGCCTATGTGTCCCCTGCATTCCTCTGCTCCCTCAATGATGGAACAGGCACTGTCACCATGTTCCTTGCCCCTGCTCTCCTGCCTGAGGCTGGCACTACACGGGATTTTGGCCCCCAGCATCTGGGCCTTCACACCTTGCATTGGTTCAACCCTGTGATTGGAAATAATAAGAGAAAAATAATATTGTGTGCGTGAGAACACCTGAATTCTTGCAAAAGCACCAAAGTTCTTGTCAGGTTGCATTCCTTCAATAAAGCATCAGAGGGTCTGAGCATCACCAGTGAAGTGCAGCTACCTCTCTGGTGGGGGGGATGGGAGTGGGCTTGGAGCAGGGACTGGTTTGTGTGATCTGATGCTGAGAGCTGGGGGTGCACACATCACTCAGCACAATGCCCTCATCTCATTTTTATTCTGATTTGTTCATAATGCAGTGTGATTGCTGGGTCTGGTTGCACCATGCTGGGGCACACTCCGTGATAGACACTCCTATGGATGACTCCAATCACTTCTTCAGGTCCTCTGCAGAAGATCCCATTGTTTGGTGACCCATGTCCTCGTGGCACAGCCATGTCCCACAGCCCTGTATGTTTCATCCCCTTCCTATGCCCGGAGCCCTACCTCACTGCCCCACTGCTGGGAGCAGAGCATGTTAGGGCTGCACAGTGCCTTGGCATGGAGGCAGGATGTGGGGTCTCTTGAACCGCATCTGCAAAAAGGGGCACAGGACAAGTGGTCTTCTAGTTGCACAATCCCTGCACTGAGACCCAGCAGCAGTGCAGATCCTGCTGTCCCCAGCATCCCGAGCAGACTTTGAGCCCTGGGACAAGGACACTGCTGTGCTGCCCCATACACAGGGACAGTGACCCCTGGCACACCTGGATGGATGGATCGATGGCCTGGAGCTGTGGTTCCCAGAGCCTTCCTGAGGCCTCTGCCCCCTCTTCTGCCTTCATCAGAGCTGGGATGGGGAAAAAGATCAGAGCTGGGGGAGCACTGTGGGGACAACTGGGGGGCATAGGGACACTCCACTGCCTGTTCTGTTGCTCAGAGCTGGGCTACAAAGCAGGCTGGGAGTGTACTCACAGGTGAACGGCCGCTCTCTCCAGAAGGTCCCCTTGGTCCTAGGAGAGGAGGACAGAATGGGGACAACATATCGGTGGGGCAGGAGAGCCCCTGTCTTGTGCTCAACCCCCCATGCGGGGAGCACTGACTGAATGTGGGGCTGTAGACAGGGATTGAGGAGGAAAAGCCCCAGCTCCTGCATACACCGCATTTCTTGCCTTGTCCCAAATGCAAACAAATGCTCTGGCACACTGGGGGCTCAGATGCAGAGCTTCCCACCCCACACATCCCATACCAAGGATAGGGTGCAGATGGGGATGGGTTGGTACTACTCCCCCAGCCAGCTCTGCCCCTGCAATGTGCTTTATTTCTTGCTCCAGACCTGCTCCTCCCAGCAACACATGAATTTCAGCGGAAATCATTTGGATGGCATTCAAATTAAAATCAACAGAAAGCCCTTCTGTAACCAAACACAGGGTGGGACAGGGAAGAAACATGACCGCTCTCAGACATGGAGAAGGAAGCTGTCACTCCTCACTGCAGCAGACAACTGCAAATAGGGTGGATGATGCTGAGCTCAGCCTCCTTCCCCAAAACACCCCTGTCCCGTACCTGGGATGGATTTTCCACTTTTTCAGCGTGGCAAAGCCTCTCCTGAAACCCATTCTTAACACCCTGCCCCACAGCACCCACATTATGGGCCCAGCCCCAATCCCTCGCTCACCTCCGGGGCTCCCGATGCCGACGGCAGAGCTGTGCAGCCAGACAGGCAGTGGAGAGCAGGAGGCAGAGCAGTGCCAGGGCCCCCACCATGATGCTGATGAAAGCAGCGAGGCTGACAGCGAGCTGCTCACAGTGAGCACCGCCCGGGGAGAAGATGGAGAAGGGCACGCAGCTGTGGAAGGGATGGAGATTTGGATACAGGGAGGGGTTGCTGTGTGGGTGGTGTTGCCCACCTCAGTGTCACAGCTACCTGCACGTGGGACCCTCAGGCAGGTGTTGGCAGTGGCCGCCGTGCTGGCAGTAGCCCTTCTTGCAGGGGGAGATGCAGATCAGTCCGCTTGTCCCCACATAGTCGAGCTGGTAACCCTCATAGCCATATAGCGAGCAGGAGAAGTAATGCTGCAGCTCAGGCACTGATACTGCAGAGGGATGGGTCCATGCATGGGGGTTTGGGGCAGCATCAATGCCTGCTGCATCCCCAGGACCCCTTGGTGGTGATCAGCACCAAACCATCTCCATCACAACCCCAGGGCAGGGGACAGCCACGGGAGTCCCATCACCCTTGGTACTGGGGCACTCACATTTCACCAGGTCCGTGATGTTGTCCAGGTGTAAGTGTGCAAAGTGTGCCAACTCCCGCCGTGCCCTCTGCCCGTTGAAAGCATTGGTGACGGCTACTGTCAGCTCCTCATTCAGGAACTGGATGACAAAGCTGCTGCTGTTGTAGGTAAATTTGGCCACCACAGCAAAGGTGAGGCCGTCAGCTGTCCTGCTGGGAGAGGAGCTGGCTGCTATCCTCAGTTTCCCCATGACTTATGGGGGAAAGAAGGGAGGGGGCTCACTGCTGTAAGGGTTTAGCAGTACTGGGGCTGGAAAAGCAGATCCGTAGGGGCAAAACTCTTTGTATTCTAAGCTCCGTCCTGTCTGCTCAGCACTCACATGCAGGTGATGTTGGTGTTGCTCCAAAATGCCTTCACCTCCAGAGAGCCCAGGATGGCTGAGACCTGTGCCAAGGGATTGGGTGGGAGATTTATGTGGGCTGAGATCCTACACCCCAGCCCCAATTGCCTCTCAGGCATGGGGCACGTGGAGCTGGATCCCCGGTGGTGGGGGTGGGGGGGTGGGTGGTAATGCAACAGCACCCCAACCTGCAGCGTCCCACCCATCCACAAGCCACAGCCCCTCCCCCACCACTACGCACAGTGGCATTGACTTCCTCAGCTGTGGCACTTTGCGTTGCCCTGACCCACAGCAGCACGCTCCTCTGGGGCAGATCTGGGGACAAAACTGCATTGGTGCCTTTGTGTCTCAGGGCTGGGTGAGTTGGGATGGGTGACAGCCCCATGTAGGACACAGCACCCACCTGCGCTGGCCAAGGGCGGAAAGTCCCCTCCTGCCACCACGCAGTGCCGGTCGGTAAATGCTGGGGGACACTCACAGGTGGGTGTACAGGAAGGGGGGTGCAGGTGGCAGCGTCCCCCGTTGCTGCAGAATCCCTCAGGGCAGGAGTGGGACCTGCAGGCAGTGCCACATCCCAGACCTTCCCCTGTGGGATGGGAGTACTTGATGCAGGAGGTAGACACTGCTTTTTGGAGCCAAGGTGTTCTGCTTGTTACCCCATACAAAGCTGTGCATCCCAGGATGTCTGCACTCACCTGCTGCATCGGCAGGGCAGGAGCAGGTATAGCTGCCCACAGTGTTGGTGCAGGTGAGGTTCCCCTGGCACGCTGTTTTCTGCACACACTCATCGATATCTGCAGTGCAATGCAGCATGGCACCGGGCGAAACACCTTGAGGCCCCAGTGTTCATTCCCATAATGAGCCCACATCACCTGCACAGTGCTGCCCATCGCCAGTCAGCCCAGGTGGGCAGGGACCACAGCCTGTGTGCGGGTCACAGCCCACCCCAGGGAAGCAGCCCTGAGCACAGGGGTCTGGTGCATGCTGGCAGAAGGGGCCCCAGTATCCATCGTCACACCTGCAGGCTGCCAGCTGCCAAGGGATTGTGACAGTAGCTTAGGGGACACGAGAACAGATGGGATGGGGTTGGTGGAGGGAGACATCCCAGAGCTTTGCTACCTGCAAGGAGGAGCTGGCGATGGTGGTCGTGCTGCTGTAGTCACACTGCTGGATGCTGCGGCAGCTGCACAGGGTGAAGCTGAGCTGCAGGAGGGCTGGGGGGAGGTGTGGGCTGACAGCCTGCAGGGTGATGCTGAGCGGGGCTGTCCCACGGGGCTCCCATGTCAGCATGCCATTCTCTGCAGGAAGCAGAGGAGGAGGGGGCACGTGGTAGTGGTCACGTCCCAGCCCTCCTGGAGGGGTTCCATCCAGAACCCAACATCTGTGCGCTGCCCGTCCTGCCCCCATCCTGTCCCCTCTCTCCATCCCTACCCGATATGTTGAGCTCTGATGAGATGTGAGGGACAAAGCGTACTCCCGGCCCCGTAGCTCGGTACTGCCTGGTGACTTGTTCTGTCCTGAATGCTGTGAGCAATGGGCTGCCAGTGATGACAGGAGGGAAGGAATCTGAGGGAAGAGCAGCCCTGTGTGCTCACCAAGAGTTCTTGGCATCTCTTGGTCAATGTACCTCGTAGTGATGAGGTGGCCCTGGGCAGACGTAGCCATGGCCACCCAACAAAATCCCTTCTGGGTGGCATCTCCCAGGCCTGAGTACCAGCCAGCTGTGCCATGCAATTCAAGACTTTGGTGGCATCTCCCAGGATTGGAGATGAGCCAGCTGTGCACTGCAACTCAAGAACTTGGTGGCATCTCTCTTGCCTCATATAGCCCCAGGGAGGGAGCAGGGCTCTTCCAGTTCCCCACACCCCACTTACCAAGTGCTGCCTTTCTCTTCTGATAGTCCTCCACCAGGCTCTGGGTGGCCAAGCCCAGGGCCACATCCCCTGTGCTCAGCATGTCATAGATGCACTCCCTGCAGCCGTGGCACTGCGAGGCTGCCAGCTGATATTGGGTTTTGTTCTCCTGTCGCAGCTGAGACAAGAAGATGGGGTTGAAGGCTGTTACTGGTGCAGCCAGGGGCTGGGCAAACAGGCTGTGCTCTCCAACAGCCCCTGCAAAAGAGCACATCATGAGTAGGACCTCGTGTTTTTAAAGCTAGCTCTTTTTAGGGCTGGATTCCATGTGATGGTAAAGAATTTGAAAGGCTCCCTTGGCACTAGTTTTGTTCAGTGTCCAAGCCTCTCCAGCCAGTGCATGGCCAGAAGATGCCGGAGCGTGGGATGGCCAGGCTGGTTCCCAAGCTCTGACTTACAGGTCATCCCATAGCTGAAGATATCTTCCTCACTGCTGTTTACAGGAATGTTAGTTCCATTTGGCATCTGGAAGTCATCTGCTGGGTTATGGTTCCATACACCTGATAGAAATTCACTGTGGGATTGGAGTCCCCAGTGTCTGCCAGCAGCGATGGGGTGGGAAGGGGACCTTGCCCCTGGCCCTGCAGCAGTGCTGGAGGACAGGTGAGAGGATGCTGGCAGAGTCCTCACCCAGCAGGCCTCTGGTGCCATTATGGTACTGCTCCAGCAGGCTGCATACCGCATTGAGCATCCCAGAGTTGGCTGAGACGGAGATGGAGATGGTCCCATCAAAGATGGCTGTGATGGAGGAGGTGTTGACCAGCAGGACACCGGGGCTGTAGTACACCTCAGCATCCATGTCTGCGAAAGAAGACACAGAAGGAGCCCACACAAGTCTGAGATCTGAAATGATGTCTCTGAATTCAGAGAGGGGAGCATTCCCAACCTCACTGGCCAAGTCCCTATGGGATGGGTACACCTCTGATCCTCCTTGGATACAATTAACATTTAACAGCATGTCCCCCTTACCTTGGGAGTAGGAAAACTGGATGGTTTCATAGTTCAGCAGAACTTGTACCTCATTAGAGCTCCCCAAGGTCCACTCAACCTGCAAATGGACAACTGCTCAGGATGTCCCTCCTGCTTGTCCCTCCCCACCCCCTGCAGAGGACAAACTGCTGGATGCTGTCCTCCCCCAGAAGAGGTGTTCATCCTGGAAGATGTGTTGGCACAATCCTTGCCCCAGCAAACACATGACGACACAGCTTTGATGGCTGCATGGGTAAGGATGGTGAGTGCTCTCCACTGCCACTGTCACAGGGCACATCTGGGTTACCACCACTGCTTGGTTGATCACCAACGGTTGACCATTGCAACATGTTGGCTCCGGGCTCAGAGCCCTCTCAAGGGCTGCTTTGGTGACAATGGGAGATATCACTTACCAAAATGGGTGCAGAGAGTAGCTCTACTCACTGTTGTGGTGGTGCTGGAGGTGTACTGGGCAACGAAGGCCATGAAGTTGCTGGCCCGGGCTGTACTGGTGCGGGCCATGCGCCCTTGCAGCACAAAGCTGGTGTGGGCATCACTGGCCAGCAGCAGCATGAAGTCCCCAAGTGCATTGAAGGTGTAGGTGAGGCCATCCAAGGTAGTGACATGGGGGTCCCCAAAGGCATTGGCTAGGGTCCGAAGGAAATGGAGTCGTTTTGAGAAGGGAGAGGAAAGCAAGCGCTGGTATCATTGCATGGAGGAAAGCAAACCACGGTGCTCAACAGTCTCCACTGGGATACTGCAAACCACAGCCTACATGGGTATGGCCATGCTATCTGCTCAGTGCCCTGCCACAGAGGAAGGGGACCTACCAGGGGTGGGTGGCACATATCCCTCACAGCCAGCTCTTGGTCTCTTCTCGCTGTACCTGGTGCAGAAATGAGGCTTCCCCACTTGCCGGCAGCACCATTCAAACGCCTCCAGCTCTTGGTCTGTGGGGATACAGTGGTTGGGTGTTGGGGATATGGGGGTCCCACTGTTCCTGCAGAGTGTAGGCAGACACTGCAGGTGTTTTAGGGCCGGGACAAGGCGGTGCCCACTCACTGTCTGAAAGATTGTTGGGTGGGCTCCAGAATCTCTCCTGCCATCCTTCCAAAAACCCTGCGCCGCGGTACACACACCGCACCCCAGCTCCCATCCGGCTGGGGGATGTGGTGCGCAGCACCATCACAGAGAGATCTGAAGTATTTTGGGGTACAGTGGTCACCCCAGGTGCAGGAGGGGACTCAGCGCTTCTGCTCCGGCGGTATCGGGGGTCCAGCTCTGCCTGGGGCCGTGAGCAGGGGCAGGGTGGCAGCTCCATGCTCCAGGTGGACGGTGATGGCTGTGCCTGCAGCCACGTCAGGCACTGCAGCCTGTAGTTCACCCGGCTGCGGTTGTCCAGCCGGAACAGCCACAGCCCACGCACATCTGGGGAGCAATAGGAAAAAAGAACAGCAGGACTGCAGCGACCACTGAAACCCCGCAGTGGGGCTTGTGCAAAAAAAGGGTCTCAACAGCCTCCATCCCACCCAGCAGTGAATTGAAGATCTCTCCTGGTGCCATACCAGTGCCGGAGCTGCGGTGCTGGTCTGGACGGTACCTAACAGCTGGTGGCTCTTCAGTCAGCTCACTGTTCTGGGCATAGCCATCACCACTAGGTAAAGAGAGGAGCTCTGGGGTTAGGGTTAGAGTTAGGTTAGGGTTATGTTCCTGCACCCAGTACACTGTGGGCAGGGGTTTCCAGTTGGGGCTGGGCAGCTTTGTGGGTTTTCCTTGGAGAGTGAAGCTTGAAATGGGACACAGCTACACTAGAGGAGAGAGCTGGGGCTATCTCTGGGGACACACACACACAAGGACACAGCACCTGGAGAAGCCGATGAGCGCGTCCCTGGCTGCCAGCCCGGCGTAGTCCCACTGCATGCCACCATCCTGGTACAGCAGCAAGGCAAAGGAGCGGCTGCCATCAGTGGAGAGCACCGCCTGGTACGTGTTGGTCTGGGGAACCCACAGAGCCCCATCAGCACCCCACTGCTGTGCCCCATCCATTGTTAGTGGCAGTTCCCCTTTGTCACCTGTGCATCATCCAGCTGGGACGGGTACGATGGAGCCTTCTCCCACGTCACCTTCAGGGTCCATTTAGCAGAGTATGGCACCCGCATGTATTTCTGAATCTTTGCTTCCACATCATGGATAATAGGATCTCGGATGGAGCCGAGGGTGGGGTACTCCTGTGGTTGCAGGGGGGTTTCAGTGGGTGAGGATTGGAGGCAGCAGGGTCACAGCCTGTAGGTGCCCAATGACCCTGACCTGGTACCAGGTTGTGCCAACACCACGAGAGAAATCTGCATCGTCCCAAAAGGCGGCCACCACGGGTAAAGCCTCGTGGCCACTGAAGCCCTGGGAAGGGGGGTGGGGGCTGGAGGGGACGTGGTTGTCCGTGGGAGGAAAAATGATTTGTCCGTTGTCTGTAAACTGAGCAGAATGACAGGTTAGGTTGCATCCATACATCCAAGAAGAAAAAAATCAATTTTAGGTGGTGAAAAATTAACATTAAATCAGGTTTCTGTCCCATTTGTGTGGGCTGTTTGATTTTTTTTTTCCTACTGAACAGGCTGCACATCCCTTATATAGGCATAAGAACTCACGTAGAGGGTGTCCCGCAGTGCCTTCCCCAAGGGGAACCCAATCTCGGGCTCCAGCAATGGGGAGTTAAAGTCCACTGTTCTCTGGATGCACTCTGTGTCCCCTTCCGCTGCGCCAAATGGGTACAGTGACACTGCTGGGACTGACACAGGCAGGACATTAATGGGGGAGGTTAGAAACAATTAAACAATTAACTTCTGCTCCAGTTTTCATTCTGCTCAGCTGCCTCCTCGCCCTGGGGTGTGATTTTGGTGGTGGGTCCCCCATCCCTGGTGGAATCCCAAGAGTCACCCTCAAGGATGCCCTCTCCCTCCTCCCCCCCCCCCCCCCAAAATGCCATCATGATATTTAACCCAATTTGGCTTTCTTTGTGGTGACTCAGGAGGCAGGGATTGCAACTGGAGGAAATGAGGCACTTCAGTCTCGGTGACTCTTCCGATTTTGGGCTGGAATGCTGTGAATAATGAACCTGATGTGAACCCTGGCACGTATGGTGAGGGGGGTGTGCCTACAGATGCTCATCGCCTCTGGGGTAAGAGCAAGGCTAGGGGCTGGGCAAGAACTTGAATTCTCTCCCTTAAGCTGTGAAAATAAGGCTGAGGGCCCCCTTCTCTCCTTCACGTTGGGAAAGGGGAAGAAAATCAACTTACCGAGCTCAGTGCCAGGCTTGGACACAGGATTCTGGGGGGTGGCATAAGTGGATGCCCCTGGTGCTATGATTGGTCCACTCTGTGCCCCTAAGCCTGGAGCTGCTCTGGTGGGGCTGCTGGCTGCTGGTATGCCCTTAGCAGGGCTGGACATGGCAGTAGATGCAGAGGTGGCCTTGTGGTTTGTCACTCTTAGGGCAGTGGGGACATCATGCATAGCAGAGGGGGACTGAGCACCACTGTTGGCCGTTGCCATAGGAGGTGACACCGTGGTGTGCCTGGTCACCATGGAGGTGTCAATGCTGGGTGAGCCAGCTGGTGTAATGGCATTGCTGGCGGGGATGGTGTTCTTCCAGGACATGCCTGTGGCTTCCCATGTGTCTGTGCTGGAATCCTCTAAGGCTGGGTCACGGGAACTGCTGGTGGCCTTGATGGGTGTCTCTGGGGTGACATGGGGGCTGTGTGGCCCCAGAGAGCTGCTAGAGACAGCAGAGGAGGGTGTTGTGACCATACCGAGAGAGGTATCTCTTGTTCCCACTGCTGGACCACTGGCACTGACGCTGGGTGTGACGGAGGGTGCCACCACTGCTGGACCAGTGAGACTGGCACTGGGTGTGATGGATGCCACCACAGTTGGTGTGGCAGAGGATGCCACCACTGCCAGACTGCTGTTCTGGAACACAAAAGGGGACACGCTCACATCTGGTTCAGCAGTGCTGCGGCTGAGGGCAGGGGACGGTGCTGTGACCGATGCCAGGGATGTGGGAGGACGTTGGCTGCCCACTGCAGATGGTGACACTGGGGTGGCCCTTCTGACACCCGGCTCAGCACCTCTGGCCATGGGGGTAGTGGCTGAGGAGGTGTTCATATCCCCTGTCACCTGAGCAGCACTATGGCTGCGGTTTGGCTTGGCCGTGCCTAGCTGAGTAGTGGTGCTGGCACTGAAAGGATATGGTGCTGGTAGTGCTGACACCGCAGAAGTGCTCGTAGTGTTGGCTGTGGGGATGAGGACACCCACTGTGGGGTTTTCAACTGGGATTGAGCCTGTTAATGCCTGTGGGTGGCTGCCCAATCCCAGGGCAACTGACCGCACCATTTGCCCAACTGTGCTGCCACTGGAGGATGCCACAGCAGGAACTGTGCTGGGGACCGTGCCCACGCTCAATCTCATCGAGGTGCCCTCAGTCGGCAGGACAGCAGTGCCTGTGGTGGCTTCAGCAGTGGTGGACTCTGTCTCAGCACTGCCCAGGGCTGCATACGGGATGGTGGGTACATGTGGTGCAGTGCTGACATCCATGGCCGTGCCTGATGTGCCTGGAGCTGCTGCAGTGGAGGCGTGGAGCTGAGAGGTGACACGGGGATGGGTGACGGCTGCGTCTCTGTGCAGCCCATCTCCAGATGTTCCAGGGGCTGGCAGCCCAGGAGCTGTGGCCTCACTGACAACGTCATCGGCAGGAGAAGTGATTGTTGCAGAGGCTGTGCCTGGGGGGATCATGGTCCCTGATTTCTGTATTCCAACATGATGCAGAGACGCTGTGGTTGCTGGCACAGTGGGAGATGTGACACGGTCAGGCGTGGTTGGTGCAGGCTCGGTGTTCCCCGCAGTGATGCTGGCTGCTGTGACAAGAGGAGAGGTGGCCTCATCCAGCCCTGCTGTCACCTCCTGGGACTGGCGCACAGCGGCTGTGTGCAGCTCAGCTGGGGTCCAGGTGAGGGAGTGGGGTGATGTCCCTGTGCTGCGTTGGACATCAGACAGCACCACGGTCTGTTCTGTCCCCAGTGTCTTCTCTGTGGTGCCAACACGGTGAGGCTGCACCAACAAATCATTACCAGTCGCTGTGCTGGTGGCTGAGGAAGGTGCTTCTGTTCCCAGCACCAGAGGAGTTGCAGGGGCAAGTGTCGCAGGTGGTGACAAACTGTCACTGGGTGCTGGGACATCTCCTGTCAGCATGCTGCTGTCACTCACGTGTTCCTTGTCTGTGATCCCTTCTTGTAGAGGCACAGATGTTCCTGGTGCAGGCTGCCCAGTGGTGCTCTGCAGAGCTCCGGGTGACCCCACAGACATTGTGGGAGCTGTGCTGCTGCTCAGTGACACTGAGGCGCTCGTCCACTTCTCCATGGGTACAAGTGGAGATGCTGACAGTGTGCCCATGGCTGGTTCATAGGAGTCAGAGCCAAAACTTGGAGTCACAGTAACAGCTACCCATCCAGAGGTGCTGCTGGCAGGGTGGATAGCAGGGGTACCTGTCACTGCCGAGGTCCTGCTGCTGTACCCTCCTCCAGGGACACCATCTGGCAGCGACACATCAGCTACCACACTGGAGACCGTCCCCACATCCAGCCCCATCAGGGTGCCCGCAGTCGGCAGGACAGCAGTGCCTGTGATGGCTTCAGCAGTGGTGGACTCTGTCTCAGCACTGCCCAGGGCTGCATATGGGGTGGTGGGTACACGTGGTGCAGTGCTGACATCCATGGCCGTGCCTGATGTGCCTGGAGCTGCTGCAGTGGAGGCATGGAGCTGAGAGGTGACACGGGGATGGGTGACGGCTGCGTCTCTGTGCAGCCCATCTCCAGATGTTCCAGGGGCTGGCAGCCCAGGGGCTGTGGCCTCACTGACAACGTCATCGGCAGGAGAAGTGATTGTTGCAGAGGCTGTGCCTGGGGGGATCATGGTCCCTGATTTCTGTATTCCAACATGATGGAGAGACCCTGTGGTTGCTGGCAGAGTGGGAGATGTGACACGGTCAGGCGTGGTTGGTGCAGGCTCGGTGTTCCCCGCAGTGATGCTGGCTGCTGTGACAAGAGGAGAGGTGGCCTCATCCAGCCCTGCTGTCACCTCCTGGGACTGGTGCACAGCGGCTGTGTGCAGCTCAGCTGGGATCCAGGTGAGGGAGTGGGGTGATGTCCCTGTGCTGCGTTGGACATCAAACAGCACCACGGTCGGTTCTGTCCCCAGTGTCCTCTCTGTGGTGCCAACACGGTGAGGCTGCACCAACCCATCGTTATCAATTGCTGTGCTGGTAGCTGAGGAAGGTGCTTCTGTTAGCAGCACCAGAGGAGTTGCAGGGGCGAGTGTCACAGGTGGTGACAAACTGTCACTGGGTGCTGGGACATCTCCTGTCAGCATGCTGCTGTCACTCACGTGTTCCTTGTCTGTGATCCCTTCTTGTAGAGGCACAGATGTTCCTGGTGCAGGCTGCCCAGTGGTGCTCTGCAGAGCTCCGGGTGACCCCACAGACATTGTGGGAGCTGTGCTGCTGCTCAGTGGCACTGAGGCGCTCGTCCACTTCTCCATGGGTACAAGTGGAGATGCTGACAGTGTGCCCATGGCTGGTTCATAGGAGTCAGAGCCAAAACTTGGAGTCACAGTAACAGCTACCCATCCAGAGGTGCTGCTGGCAGGGTGGATAGCAGAGGCATCTGTCACTGCCGAGGTCCTGCTGCTGTACCCTCCTCCAGGGACACCATCTGGCAGCGACACATCAGCTACCACACTGGAGACCGTCCCCACATCCAGCCCCATCAGGGTGCCCTCAGTCGGCAGGACAGCAGTGCCTGTGATGGCTTCAGCAGTGATGGACTCTGTCTCAGCACTGCCCAGGGCTGCATATGGGGTGGTGGGTACATGTGGTGCAGTGCTGACATCCATGGCCGTGCCTGATGTGCCTGGAGCTGCTGCAGTGGAGGCATGGAGCTGAGAGGTGACACGGGGATGGGTGACGGCTGCGTCTCTGTGCAGCCCATCTCCAGATGTTCCAGGGGCTGCCAGCCCAGGAGCTGTGGCCTCACTGACAACGTCAATGGCAGGAGGAGTGATTGTTGCAGAGTCTGTGCCTGAGGGGATCATGGTCCCTGATTTCTGTATTCCAACATGATGCGGAGACGCTGTGGTTGCTGGCACAGTGGGAGATGTGACACGGTCAGGCGTGGTTGGTGCAGGCTCGGTGTTCCCCGCAGTGATGCTGGCTGCTGTGACAAGAGGAGAGGTGGCCTCATCCAGCCCTGCTGTCACCTCCTGGGACTGGCGCACAGCGGCTGTGTGCAGCTCAGCTGGGATCCAGGTGAGGGAGTGGGGTGATGTCCCTGTGCTGCGTTGGACATCAGACAGCACCACGGTCTGTTCTGTCCCCAGTGTCCATTTTGCAGTGTCACCATGGTGAGGCTGCACCAACCCATCGTTACCAGTCGCTGTGCTGGTGGCTGAGGAAGGTGCTTCTGTTCCCAGCACCAGAGGAGTTGCAGGGGCATGTATCACTGCAGGAGACAAATCTGCACTGGGCATTGGGACGTCACCTGTCACTAATCTGGTGGCACGCATATGCTCCTTAGTCACTGTTATCTCTTGCAGAGGCACAGCTCTTCCTGCTGTGGGCTTCCCAGCAGTGCTCTGCAGAGCACTGTGTTCTCCCTCAGACATCATGGGAGTGGTGCTGCTGCCGAGTGGCACTGAGGTGCTTGTCCCCTTCTCTGTGGGGGCACGTGGAACTGGAGACAGCGTGTCTGTGCCTGGTCCATATGGGTTACTCCCAAACCCTGTGGTCACTGTTCCTGCTGCCCTTCCAAAAGTGGTGCCACCGGGGTGAGCAGCAGGGGTACCTGTCACTGCCGAGGTCCTGCTGCTGTACCCTCCTCCAGGGACACCATCTGGCAGCAACACATCAGCTACCACACTGGAGACCATCCCCACGTCCAGCCCCGTCAGGGTACCCTCAGTCGGCAGGACAGCAGTGTCTGTGGTGGCTTCAGCAGTAGTGGACTGTGTCACAGCACTGCCCAGGGCTGCATACGGGATGGTGGGTACACGTGGTGCAGTGCTGACATCCATGGCCGTGCCTGATGTGCCTGGAGCTGCTGCAGTGGAGGCATGGAGCTGAGAGGTGACACGGGGATGGGTGACGGCTGCGTCTCTGTGCAGCCCATCTCCAGATGTTCCAGGGGCTGTGGCCTCAATGACAACGTCAATGGCAGGAGGAGTGATTGTTGCAGAGGCTGTGCCTGGGGGGATCATGGTCCCTGATTTCTGCGTTCCAACATGATGGAGAGACGCTGTGGTTGCTGGCACAGTGGGAGATGTGACACAGTCAGGCGTGGTTGGTGCAGGCTCGGTGTTCCCCGCAGTGATGCTGGCTGCTGTGACAAGAGGAGAGGTGGCCTCATCCAGCCCTGTTGTCACCTCCTGGGACTGGTGCACAGCGGCTGTGTGCAGCTCAGCTGGGATCCAGGTGAGGGAGTGGGGTGATGTCCCTGTGCTGCGTTGGACATCAGACAGCACCACGGTCGGTTCTGTCCCCAGTGTCCTCTCTGTGGTGCCAACACGGTGAGGCTGCACCAACCCATCGTTATCAATTGCTGTGCTGGTAGCTGAGGAAGGTGCTTCTGTTAGCAGCACCAGAGGAGTTGCAGGGGCAAGTGTAGCAGGTGGTGACAAACTGTCACTGGGTGCTGGGACATCTCCTGTCAGCATGCTGCTGTCACTCACGTGTTCCTTGTCTGTGATCCCTTCTTGTAGAGGCACAGATGTTCCTGGTGCAGGCTGCCCAGTGGTGCTCTGCAGAGCTCCGGGTGACCCCACAGACATTGTGGGAGCTGTGCTGCTGCTCAGTGACACTGAGGCGCTCGTCCACTTCTCCATGGGTACAAGTGGAGATGCTGACAGTGTGCCCATGGCTGGTTCATAGGAGTCAGAGCCAAAACTTGGAGTCACAGTAATACCTACCCATCCAGAGGTGCTGCTGGCAGGGTGGATAGCAGAGGCATCTGTCACTGCCGAGGTCCTGCTGCTGTACCCTCCTCCAGGGACACCATCTGGCAGTGACACAGCAGCTACCACACTGGAGACCGTCCCCACATCCAGCCCCGTCAGGGTGCCCTCAGTCGGCAGGACAGCAGTGTCTGTGGTGGCTTCAGCAGTGGTGGACTCTGTCTCAGCACTGCCCAGGGCTGCATACGGGATGGTGGGTACATGTGGTGCAGTGCTGACATCCATGGCCGTGCCTGATGTGCCTGGAGCTGCTGCAGTGGAGGCATGGAGCTGAGAGGTGACACGGGGATGGGTGACGGCTGCGTCTCTGTGCAGCCCATCTCCAGATGTTCCAGGGGCTGCCAGCCCAGGGGCTGTGGCCTCACTGACAACGTCATCGGCAGGAGGAGTGATTGTTGCAGAGGCTGTGCCTGGGGGGATCACGGTCCCTGATTTCTGTATTCCAACACGATGTGGAGACCCTGTGGTTGCTTGCACAGTGGGAGATGTGACACGGTCAGGCGTGGTTGGTGCAGGCTCGGTGTTCCCCGCAGTGATGCTGGCTGCTGTGACAAGAGGAGAGGTGGCCTCATCCAGCCCTGCTGTCACCTCCTGGGACTGGCGCACAGCGGCTGTGTGCAGCTCAGCTGGGGTCCGGGTGAGGGAGTGGGGTGATGTCCCTGTGCTGCGTTGGACATCAGACAGCACCACGGTCGGTTCTGTCCCTGGTGTCCTCTCTGCGGTGCCAACACGGTGAGGCTGCACCAACCCATCGTTATCAATTGCTGTGCTGGTGGCTGAGGAAGGTGCTTCTGTTCCCAGCACCAGAGGAGTTGCAGGGACATGTATCACTGCAGGAGACAAATCTGCACTGGGCATTGGGATGTCACCTGTCACCAATCTGGTGGCACGCATATGCTCCTCAGTCGCTGTTATCTCTTGCAGAGGCACAGCTCTTCCTGGTGTGGGCTTCCCAGCAGTGCTCTGCAGGGCTTTGGGTGACCCTACAGTCTTCATGGGAGCAGAGCTGCTGCCGAGTGGCACTGAGCTGCCTGTCCCCTTCTCTGTGGGGGCATGTGGAGCTGGAGACAGCGTGGCTGTGCCTGGTCCATATGGGTCGCTCCCAAACCCTGTGGTCACTGTTCCTGCTGCCCCTCCAAAAGTGGTGCCACTGGGGTGAGCAGCAGGGGTACCTGTCACTGCCGAGGTTCTGCTGCTGTACCCTCCTCCAGGGACACCATCTGGCAGCAACACATCAGCTACCACACTGGAGATCATCCCCACATCCAGCCCCATCAGGGTGCCCTCAGTCGGCAGGACAGCAGTGTCTGTGGTGGCTTCAGCAGTGGTGGACTCTGTCTCAGCACTGCCCAGGGCTGCATACGGGATGGTGGGTACAAGTGGTGCAGTGCTGACATCCATGGCCGTGCCTGATGTGCCTGGAGCTGCTGCAGTGGAGGCATGGAGTTGAGAGGTGACACGGGGATGGGTGACGGCTGCGTCTCTGTGCAGCCCATCTCCAGATGTTCCAGGGGCTGAGGCCTCACTGACAACATCAATGGCAGGAGGAGTGATTGTTGCAGAGGCTGTGCCTGGGGGGATCATGGTCCCTGATTTCTGTATTCCAACACGATGTGGAGACCCTGTGGTTGCTGGCACAGTGGGAGATGTGACACGGTCAGGCGTGGTTGGTGCAGGCTCGGTGTTCCCCGCAGTGATGCTGGCTGCTGTGACAAGAGGAGAGGTGGCCTCATCCAGCCCTGCTGTCACCTCCTGGGAAAGGTGCACTGCAGCTTTGTGCAGCTCAGCTGGGATCCAGGTGAGGGAGTGGGGTGATGTCCCTGTGCTGCGTTGGACATCAGACAGCACCACGGTCGGTTCTGTCCCCAGTGTCCTCTCTGCGGTGCCAACACGGTGAGGCTGCACCAACCCATCGTTACCAGTCGCTGTGCTGGTGGCTGAGGAAGGTGCTTCTGTTAGCAGCACCAGAGGAGTTGCAGGGGCATGTATCACTGCAGGAGACAAATCTGCACTGGTCTTTGGGACGTTACCTGTCACCAATCTGGTGCCAAGCATATGCTCCTCAGTTGCTGTTATCTCTTGCAGAGGCACAACTCTTCCTGGTGTGGGCTTCCCAGCAGTGGTGCTCTGCAGAGCACTGTGTTCTCCCTCAGACTTCATGGGAGTGGTGCTGCTGCCCAGTGGCACTGAGCTGCCTGTCCCTTCCCCTGCAGGGGCATGTGGAGCTGGAGACAGCGTGGCTGTGCCTGGCCCATATGGGTCGCTCCCAAACCCTGCGGTCACTGTTCCTGCTGCCCCTCCAAAAGTGGCGCCACTGGGGTGAGCAGCAGGGGTACCTGTCACTGCCGAGGTTCTGCTGCTGTACCCTCCTCCAGGGACACCATCTGGCAGTGACACAGCAGCTACCACACTGGAGATCATCCCCACATCCAGCCCCATTAGGGTGCCCTCAGTCGGCAGGACAGCAGTGTCTGTGGTGGCTTCAGCAGTGGTGGACTCTGTCTCAGCACTGCCCAGGGCTGCATACGGGATGGTGGGTACATGTGGTGCAGTGCTGACATCCATGGCCGTGCCTGATGTGCCTGGAGCTGATGCAGTGGAGGCATGGAGCTGAGAGGTGACACGGGGATGGGTGACGGCTGCGTCTCTGTGCAGCCCATCTCCAGATATTCCAGGGGCTGCCAGCCCAGGGGCTGTGGCCTCACTGACAACGTCATCGGCAGGAGAAGTGATTGTTGCAGAGGCTGTGCCTGGGGGGATCATGGTCCCTGATTTCTGTATTCCAACATGATGGAGAGACCCTGTGGTTGCTGGCACAGTGGGAGATGTGACACGGTCAGATGTGGTTGGTGCAGGCTCGGTGTTCCCCGCAGTGATGCTGGCTGCTGTGACAAGAGGAGAGGTGGCCTCATCCAGCCCTGCTGTCACCTCCTGGGAAAGGTGCACAGCGGCTGTGTGCAGCTCAGCTGGGATCCAGGTGAGGGAGTGGGGTGATGTCCCTGTGCTGCGTTGGACATCAGACAGCACCACGGTCGGTTCTGTCCCTGGTGTCCTCTCTGCGTTGCCAACACGGTGAGGCTGCACCAACCCATCGTTATCAATTGCTGTGCTGGTAGCTGAGGAAGGTGCTTCTGTTCCCAGCACCAGAGGAGTTGCAGAGACATGTATCACTGCAGGAGACAAATCTGCACTGGGCATTGGGACATTACCTGTCACTAATCTGGTGGCAAGCATATGCTCCTTAGTCACTGTTATCTCTTGCAGAGGCACAGCTCTTCCTGGTGTGGGCTTCACAGCAATGCTCTGCAGAGCACTGTGTTCTCCCTCAGACATCATGGAAGTGGTGCTGCTGCCGAGTGGCACTGAGGTGCTTGTCCCCTTCTCTGTGGGGGCACGTGGAGCTGGAGACAGCGTGGCTGTGCCTGGTCCATATGGGTTGCTCCCAAACCCTGCGGTCACTGTTCCTGCTGCCCTTTCAAAAGTGGTGACACTGGGGTGAGAAGCAGGGGTACCTGTCACTGCCGAGGTCCTGCTGCTGTACCCTCCTCCAGGGACACCATCTGGCAGCGACACATCAGCTACCACACTGGAGACCATCCCCACATCCAGCCCCGTCAGGGTGCCCTCAGTCGGCAGGACAGCAGTGCCTGTGATGGCTTCAGCAGTGATGGACTCTGTCTCAGCACTGCCCAGGGCTGCATACGGGGTGGTGGGTACATGTGGTGCAGTGCTGACATCCATGGCCGTGCCTGATGTGCCTGGAGCTGCTGCAGTGGAGGCATGGAGCTGAGAGGTGACACGGGGATGGGTGACGGCTGCGTCTCTGTGCAGCCCATCTCCAGATGTTCCAGGGGCTGCCAGCCCAGGGGCTGTGGCCTCACTGACAACGTCAATGGCAGGAGGAGTGATTGTTGCAGAGGCTGTGCCTGGGGAGATCATGGTCCCTGATTTCTGTATTCTAACATGATGCAGAGACCCTGTGGTTGCTGGCACAGTGGGAGATGTGACACGGTCAGATGTGGTTGGTGCAGGCTCGGTGTTCCCCGCAGTGATGCTGGCTGCTGTGACAAGAGGAGAGGTGGCCTCATCCAGCCCTGCTGCCACCTCCTGGGACTGGCGCACAGCAGCTGTGTGCAGCTCAGCTGGGATCCAGGTGAGGGAGTGGGGTGATGTCCCTGTGCTGCGTTGGACATCAGACAGCACCACGGTCGGTTCTGTCCCTGGTGTCCTCTCTGCGGTGCCAACATGGTGAGGCTGCACCAACCCATCGTTATCAATTGCTGCGCTGGTGGCTGAGGAAGGTGCTTCTGTTCCCAGCACCAGAGGAGTTGCAGGGACATGTATCAGTGCAGGAGACATATCTGCACTGGGTGTTGGGACGTCACCTGTCACCAATCTGGTGGCACGCATATGCTCCTCAGTCACTGCTATCTCTTGCAGAGGCACAGCTCTTCCTGCTGTGGGCTTCCCAGCAGTGCTCTGCAGGGTTTTGGGTGACCCTACAGTCTTCATGGGAGCAGAGCTGCTGCCCAGTGGCACTGAGCTGCCTGTCCCCTTCTCTGTGGGGGCATGAGGAGCTGGAGACAGCGTGGCTGTGCCTGGCCCATATGGGTTGCTCCCAAACCCTGCGGTCACTGTTCCTGCTGCCTTTTCAAAAGTGGTGACACTGGGGTGAGAAGCAGGGGTACCTGTCACTGCCGAGGTCCTGCTGCTGTACCCTCCTCCAGGGACACCATCTGGCAGCAACACATCAGCTACCACACTGGAGACCGTCCCCACATCCAGCCCCATCAGGGTACCTTCAGTCAGCAGGACAGCAGTACCTGTGGTGGCTTCAGCAGTGATGGACTCTGTCGCAGCACTGCCCAGGGCTGCATACGGGGTGGTGGGTACACGTGGTGCAGTGCTGACATCCATGGCCGTGCCTGATGTGCCTGGAGCTGCTGCAGTGGAGGCATGGAGCTGAGAGGTGACACGGGGATGGGTGACGGCTGCGTCTCTGTGCAGCCCATCTCCAGATGTTCCAGAGGCTGCCAGCCCAGGGGCTGTGGCCTCAC
This sequence comes from Lagopus muta, assembly GCF_023343835.1. Taxonomy (NCBI): domain Eukaryota; kingdom Metazoa; phylum Chordata; class Aves; order Galliformes; family Phasianidae; genus Lagopus; species Lagopus muta. Next base: position 9,029,655 of record NC_064441.1, read on the forward strand.
TGACAACATCAATGGCAGGAGGAGTGATTGTTGCAGAGGCTGTGCCTGGGGGGATCATGGTCCCTGATTTCTGCATTCCAACATGATGCAGAGACCCTGTGGTTGCTGGCACAGTGGGAGATGTGACACGGTCAGGCGTGGTTGGTGCAGGCTCGGTGTTCCCCGCAGTGATGCTGGCTGCTGTGACAAGAGGAGAGGTGGCCTCATCCAGCCCTGCTGTCACCTCCTGGGAAAGGTGCACAGCGGCTGTGTGCAGCTCAGCTGGGATCCAGGTGAGGGAGTGGGGTGATGTCCCTGTGCTGCGTTGGACATCAGACAGCACCACGGTCGGTTCTGTCCCCAGTGTCCATTTTGCAGTGTCACCATGGTGAGGCTGCACCAACCCATCGTTACCAGTCGCTGCGCTGGTGGCTGAGGAAGGTACTTCTGTTCCCAGCACCAGAGGAGTTGCAGGGGCATGTATCACTGCAGGAGACAAATCTGCACTGGGTGTTGGGACGTCACCTGTCACCAATCTGGTGGCAAGCATATGCTCCTTAGTCACTGTTATCTGTTGCAGAGGGAGAGCTGATCCTGGTGTGGGCTTCTCAGCGGTGCTCTGCAGAGCACTGTATTCTCCCTCAGACTTCATGGGAGTGGTGCTGCTGCCCAGTGGCATTGGGGGGCCTGTCTCGTTCTCCATAGGTACACGTGGAGCTGGGGACAGCGTGGTTGTGTCTAGCTCTGTATGCCTGCTCCCATGGGTAACAGCCATTTTGTGCCCTGTAGGCACAGGGGATGAGATCTGAGTGGTGCCAGGAGCCATGGGGACACTGGTCATCCAGTCAGTTTGCTTTGGGTAGGCAAGCCCTGCCTGGGGACTGTCCCATCCTGACACCCCTCCAGAGACTGCTGCACTAGAAGGCATCTCCTGCTCCTTGCTGGGGCTCATGGGGTCCAGTGCTGCCAGCACCATCTGTGGCACTGCACTGCCTGTGAGGAGACAGAAAGCAATTCCACCCATACCAACCCCTGAGTATGCTGCTCACCCAAGCACGGGACTGAGCTCTCTGGTGGGCAGGGATCAGCTCCAACCTGGCATTACCTGAACCATCTCCGAGGACAGAAGGCTGCTCTGTTCGGCCAGGGGTTAGCTGGCACATGCCCAGCTCGGGCACAGTGGGTGACATATCCCGAAGTTGCTCGGCACTGATGCTGTCAGGCACGCGGGAGCTGCCAACCGGCTCTGCTGGGTCCTGTGCTGGGACAAGGGGCTCCATGCCTGCTGCTCCCGCATTCCCTAGTGGGGCTTGGGTGTGAGCAAGGGCAGGCTGAGCAATAAGCCCTTTGCTTCCCACTGTAATCCATTGGGTGCCCATCTCTCCTCCCCACCATGCAGGCTGCTGCAGGACAGATCCCCGTGCCTCCTTGTGGTGTGTCCGGCTGCCCCGGTGACGCAGACGACCCCGGCACTCACCTGGCAGCACCCAGAGTCCCCACAGCACCCAGCTCCACAGCAGCTGCACCATGGTGTGGCCACAAAGGCTCCCAGCACCGCTGGCACCTCCTCACTGTCTGAGGACCAGTGATGCAATGAGGCGGCTCCTCCGGTGAGCACTGCCCTGTGCCAGCCCTCATCCAGCTGCCACTGCCATATGGGGATGCCACATGCCACCAAAAACTCCCCAAGCCCATAGAGACAGCCATGCCCCAGCCCTGAGGGTGTGCTGGTGGCTGGGGTTATCTCTTTAGTCGTTGCATTAGCTATGAGGTTTTAAGACCATGTATAGGGTGAACCCACAGCTGACACCTCAAGGTTAAGATACACTTGAGCTGATCACCTCCTGAGACCACTCAATGGCCTGCGAAAGGCCACAGGATGGCATAGGGGGCTCAGGTCTCCAAGACTGCAGGGAGGGGGTGCTTGCCAAAATCCCATTGCCCACCCCACCTTGTTTGCTGCCAGGTCCCAGCCACGCTTGGCCAGGTAGACAATAACCCCCAGAACCCATGGGCCTGCCGCCAAGAAGGAACAAGGAAGGGAGCACCTGCCTTGGGGTCCTGCGCTGCTTAACCCTTCCCCATCCCTTGGGGCACTGCACTGCCCCCCAGGATGCACAGAGACCGAGCAGCGCTCATCACACCCCCACCTGGCCCCCAGTAGTGCCCACCCCACCGACCCCATGCCCCCAGAAGTGGGGGGCATTGTGCTAAGGGCCCATGACCTCAACATGGCCGTTGCGTGCAGGGGGTTATCTGCGCCATCGGTGTGTATCCATTGCAAACACCCACGCAGATCCGGGCTGGGAGGGGGGGGGGGGGGGGGAGAAGAGAGGGGTGGTTTCGTGCAGGCTGGGCCGTGCCTTGCTTGCAGGTCACCTTAAACCAGGGAAATGCAGTGAGATGCACCCAACAGCCCCCCTGCACCCATCGTTCCCCCCTGGGGACCACCAACGCCCTACCTCACACCCGTGCTCACACACCCAGGTTTGGGCACCGAGGTCCCCCTTCCCCTCTGTGAGGTGGCACCTCGGGACACCCAGGCAATGCATTCCAACAACGCTTTGGGTGCACCGAGTGCCACCCCCAACCCCCGCTCCCCAGCACCTGGCTGCGGCTCGGCGGTGCCATGCGGTTGCACAACCCCTTTGTTGTGTGGGTGGGGGAAGAGATGCAGGGCTCGCCGCTCCCTGCCTGGGCATGAGTCACACAGTGCTCCAGGCACATCTGCTGCGGGGCGCGGGGGGTGGCACGGCCTCGGCAGGGTACAGGGGGCACTGGGGCTGTGCCATGGGGTCACCCCAGTGTGCGCCACAGGAGCATGCGTGCGTCCTTCCTGCGTGCATCAGGAACGCCTGTGCGTGCTGGCAGCAACCCAGGAGCTGGGCACGAGCACCCTCCTCCTTTCCATTGATTATTTTTATATATATAGATATATAATATATATATAATATAATATATATATATTAAAATTACATTTCTCTTTACAAAAACAATTCGACATCAGGCCAAGGGATGGAGCTCATCTCCTCAGCCAGGGAGCAGACCCCCAGACACAGGGGCTGTGGCATAGTCTCAACTGTTGGCAGGATCCTTTTTGGGGTTGCCCCCATCCCCCAGGTGGGGCTCAGTCCAGAGTCCAGCAGCAGATGGTGGGATCGGGGTGGTGACCCCGCAGTGAGACGCCTGCTCTGGGTCCGGTACCGCTCACCTGGTTCCTGCTGTCACCGCCTGCAAGGAGAGCATATGAGATCAGGGGGTGACAGAGTTGGATCCCATCCCCAGAATAATATTCATGGACCTACTTCTGCCTGGAGGAGCTGTAGGGGTCGAGGAGGTGGGAGCTGGCCTGCGCCAGGTTCCAGTCGAACATCTCCAGCACCCGGTGGCACTCCACACGGGACTTCAGCCCCAGGCAGAAGAGCTGCTCCACCTGCAAGGGGACACAGGGCATAAGGATCGGGGTGCCAGGGATTGTTCCCACCCTGCTGGCAGCAGGTGCTGCAGCATGCTGTACCTTCAAGTACTGGATGGCACGTTGAACATTCCAGCCGTGGTTCTGCAGGGCTGCCTGGCACTCCTCAGTGGTGACGCCATGCACTGTGTCCTGAACCTGGGGAAGAATGGAGGTCACTGTGTGTTACTCTGGGCAGCAGAGCTGGGGGGTCAGGGAGACACTATGGCTGCCACCCCCAAGACTCCATTGCCAATCAGGAGTTGGGCACCAGCAATGGGGTGTCAACATGGTGTTTCTGCCTCCTGGGCTGGGGTGACAGCCACCTTCCTCCTAGACCCATGGGTCTAGCTGCGGGTAGGGCTAATTTGGGTTAAAAGGGCCCTCAATCCCCACGTGGGAGCTGCAATTACACTCCTGCATGTCTTCAACCCTCTGCAGGTTGAACATTGGGGAACAGATGCATGGGGTGGGGATACCTGTTGCCAACGGCCACCTGGACAAAAGTCACCACGTCCCTCCTTACCAGCCGGATCTTCTCCGAGGGACGATAACCATCTGGCCCATCATATACGATTTTCTGGAGGCTGCAGGAAGCTTTCACCAAACACTTGGGCCCGAGATTGCTGTTGTTGGACGAGAAGTTGGCCTTGTAGTCAGGCTGCTGCTGCACCATGGGCCGGACGGTGGCCGTGGTGACCATGCGGGATGCTGGTGCCTCTTCAGGGCTTTTGGCCTCCTTGAAAAACTTCTCATACTTGTCCAGGTAGGCAGGGCGCTCGGGCAGCAGATAATAGTGCGTGCTGCTGACTTTCTGCCCATCCTTCACAATGGGCAGGATGCAAGGCCCCTTGGAGCAGTCCTTGCCCTGTGCCTGGATCACTTTGGGGGTAGCGTATTTGGGGTCCAGGGCAAAGCTCTGCGTGGTGGGCATGGGTTTCCCCGGCGATGTGGACAGGCAAGAGCAGAGGGCAGCCCGCTGCTGTGGGGAGCCCACCTGCAGGGCCATGGGGCTGGGCGTCCGTGAAGTGGGCTGTGACAGTGGGTCCCGAGGGGGGATTTGGGGTGGCCGGTCCTCTTCGCCCCCTGAGGCTGGGGACAGCTCCCCAGACCAACGCCCAGGTTCATTGCGGCGCAGCGGCCGAGGAGGAATGGGAACGCGGGGTGGGATTTGGGGTTTGTCGTCAGCCAGGCACGCGGATTGCCCCCGGGGCACGTTGAACCTCTTCATGCACTCCTGCTGCAGCTCCTGGAAGATCTCAGTAGTCTGCATCAGGCTGGGTTGCTTGGTGTCCTTGGGGGGCAGAAAGAGGTTGTCCTCCAGCCCCGCCGCCCGCTCACCCTCATCCACAAAGCCGTAGTTGGTTTCACCCCGCTCACGTGCCCTGGTAAGGCCAGCACGGCTGCCCCGTCGCCCCAGGGGGCTGTTGATGGAGCACACCTCGAAGTCATCCTCGTCCTGTGCCACGTCATCGTAGGCGGGCGGTGGGGGCAAGGGCCGGGCGTCCCAGTCCACCACCGGCGTGGGGTGGAGGGGCCGGGGCAGGGCCCGTGTGGGGCTTTGCGGGGGGGTTTTGTCCAGCAGCGAGAAGGCTTCCATAGCCAGTTTGGCGAGGGAGGGGGCTGTCAGCTCCCCCACGGGCGAAGGGGTAGTGGGGGGCACCTCCTCCCCAAAGTCAATGAGAGTCACCTCCCCGCTCGTTGGTCCCTCACTGGGTGACCGGCTGGGTTGCCGCTCGCCCACCTTGGTGCCCGGCACGCGGGCAGAGGGCTTAGCAAGCCGCAGGCCCTTCCCTGGACCTGGCTTCTTCAGGCAGAGCTTTCGGAGGCCTGCCGACAGGCCCTCGTCCTCCTCACTGACCGGGTCGTAGGAGGGCTCTAGGAAACAAAGGAGAAAGCAGTGAGTATCCCCTGCGCTACCCACCAATATACCCATCCCACATCCCCAGCTGCTGCCAATCTTAGAGGTGACTCCAAACCCCAACTCCTTCCCAAAGCCACAGTATGACTCCAGAAAGCTCCCCACAGCCCCATGGCACAGCAGCCTCAGCCACCCCTCACCCTGCTCTGTGGGCAGGGTCCATGGTGAGCCAGGATGTGAGGACGCCCCCTGCTCCACTGCCACCCCAGTGCATGCCATTTCTGGAGCCCGGGGACACAATCCACAGGGAGCAGAGCCATGCTGTCACCCCCAGGTGCCCAGCAGCACCCACATGTACCATCGGTGAGAGCAGGAGCCGAGCACACAGCACACCCTGAGTACCTTGAAAGAAAGGAGCTAAGAGAGAAGAGAAGGGGCAGGAGCAGGACTGGCGGCTCCCAGAACAGCCCGACTTACTGGTAAGCAGGATGGAAGGCTGAGGCGGGCGCGGAGGCGGCTGCCCTGCAGGAGGAGAAGAGAGAGCCCGAGAGCAGGCGGGACGCAGGGTGAGCGCGCGGAGCAGGCGGCAGCCGGGGCGGCTGTTAGCAGGAGCATGGCGCATGCTTTGTCCCCCTGCACCGCTATGGACAGCAGCAGGTGCCGGTGGCTGCCCCAGTGGGTCGCAGGGTTGGGGGTACAGAACTTGCACTGTGTTGGCTGCAACCGCACCAGTGAGCCGCTCTGCCCCGTAATGGGGAGCCCTGCCCCGGGAGGGGACGAGGGGCCCGGCCGAAGGCCAGCAGGGCAGAGTCCAGTCCAGAGGGGCCGGGCAGAGCCGCCCACACTGCTGGCAGTGGCACCGGGCAGGGTGACAGCGTGTGCTGGATCCCCACCACCAGGGCTGCAACAAGCAAACGGCAGCAGAGAGACAGAGCAGAGGGGACAGAGGGATAGCCCTGCCCGCCACCCAGGCAAAAGGGTGCTCAGAAGGGACTTGGTGCAGCTGACAGGTCAGAAGTGGGGGGCGAAGGGGTGAAGACACTTACTTTTAGCCCTTCCTGGGAGCTGGGTGGGTCTGGCAGCGCTCAGGTCCACTCCTAAAACATCAGGAGGGTCCATGGGATTTCCCAGGTACAGCCTGGGGGAGAAAGAAGAGAGCAGCAGGGGATCAGCAGGATGTTGCACCTCTCTGGGCACACGGGACACGCCTGGTTATACATTCTGTACGCTGCAACGTACAGTAGGGGGCTCACCCTGCCCCTTGCTGCAGGATGGTGACCCCACAGCTCCATGGAGAGAGGTTATATCCCAACTGCTGCGTCCCTGTGATGCCAAGTGCCCATATGCTGCATTTTATGAGGCTTCTGGCTCTACAGCACAGCCCCTGGTGCCGTCCCAGTGTCACCCATCCCCTCTCTGCCTCCGGCACAGGGCACCCACACATGGGGTACCGAACCCAGAGCAGTACGGCGGGAGGCCCGGGCGAGCCATCGCAAGCCAGGCATGGCGAGGCAGAGAGCCGGCGCAGCCCGAAGGCCTGGGTGTGTGCCGAGCTCGGTGCGTTCTCTGCGGCCCGGACGGCACGTACCCAGGGCGCGTGCCCACGCAGCGGGGCGCGGGGAGGCCTGCCAGGGCACGAGGCATGTCCGTGCGCCCGGCGCCTCGACAAAGCACTCCGGGGGCCGCCTGCACAGCTCCGGTGCTGGGAGCCCTGCTGTATTGGAGCTGCGGTGCCGTGGGTACCACCATTGCATGAGGTGTGGGAGCAGTGCAGGCTTTGCAGCTGCATCTTGTTCCTCCCCTAATAGCCCTCCCACATCCCCCCCTCCCCGAAGTTGGGGGAGAATCCACAGAGAGCTATAACCGTGCCCAAAGCTTCCTGGGGTCTGCTGCACCTCAGGATCCAATGCACCATGCCCAGCCTCAACGCTGCCCCAGTCCTCTTCCAGCCCTGCTCCCATTACAAACCAAACAGGGTCAACTCTTGGTAGAGCACGGGGAGAAGAAAATATAAGTTATGTCTATATAAAGTACCAGCAGCTGTGATACTGTCACCTCTGGGGTGACACTTCCCTTGTCCCAGCGCTGCCAAACACCAAGGGGTCTGTGGGCCTGGGAGAAGGGCTCCATGCCCAGTCCAGCCCCGTGTCCCCACGCTCCATCCCATGCAGCACCCGACCCCATTAGTGAGAAGAGGCGAGGGGGTTAGTCAAGCTGCGAGGACCCTGCCCAGAGCTGTCCCCAGCACAGCAAGGAAGAAGAGGAGTTGTAAGGGAGGAAGGCCAAGCTCGCTCCTTGCAGGGGGGAGGCAGGGGGTGAGGGGGTTGCAGAGAAGACAGAAAGTTTCTTACTCATCAATTTTATCGGGAAACCCCCAGCACTGCTGAGGGTTGGTGTCTCCATGGCCTGTGTGGATGAAGCTGTTTTTAAGCGGCTGGCTGATGTCATGGGCCGACAGCCCCGCCACCGAGGTCACCGTGTTGCGGGGGAACTGGCCCACTTTTAGGGTCCGCTTATTCTGACCCCGCCACCAGTAATTCTCGGCCCTAAGGAATAAAAAGGACCTTCGTTACTGAGGATGGCGTGGGGAGGGTGGCAAGACCCCAGAGGGTGGCGATGGGAGGGGGACAGAGCCCTGCCCCAGTGACACAGGAGGAGCAAAGTGACTCAGCCTGTGACACGCAGGCAGGCAGTGGCACGGCTAGGGAGGGTGCCCAGATCCTGATCTTGAGCCCTGGGCCCCCCCTGGCACCAGAATGCCAAGAGGGGGGCAGAAACCAGCACATAGGGGATGGAGGTGAGTGAAGAGCAGAGCTCCTTGTAGGGTGCGTCCATGCACACCCTGAGATGCTCAGGAGCCCTGGGCATGGGGCTGTCACTGAAGATGGAAGAAGCAATGGCCATGGGACCAAGAGTCTGGGTGCTGATGCTGAATCCCCAGATATCCCACTGCCCATGTGGGAAACCAAAGAGGGGACATCAGGCTGTAGGATCTCCCTTTCTTCCTTCCTCCCTATCAGTGGAGCCCCATGAGGGGTGAGCTCCCTCTGACTATCTGGAGGATACTGGGGTCCCAGTGGAGCCCAGCGCCGCCCCAGGACACAACTACCGCTGGGATGGCACAGCCATAGGTGGGGACAAACCCAGAAAGCAAACTCCAGGGAGGCCCCCCCAAGCAGCACCCCCCAGCCTTTCCCAATCCTGCACACACACCCCCTCCTGCACCCCATGCACTGGGGGACGCCCGCAGCCCCGCTCTCCTCAGGCAGGCAGCGGAGCCGCGCAGGGGGTGGCACAGCTGCCGGCGCTGCCAACCCGGCGAGGCTGGCACGGGCCCCGCGGTTTCCTGGAGTCACCTGTGAGTCACCAGCGGCCACTAGCTCAGCCCTTTTCCTGTTTACCTTCCCCGCTCGCCGCCAGCCAGCCGCATTACTCAGCGCCGGGACCCCTGGCGAGGGCACCGGGCACCCTCCCTCGCCCGCAGCGCAGCGGGGCGGGCTGCTGCGTCCCCTCCCGTGAGGTTCCTGCTCCTTCCCCAGCTTCTCGAGCGATGCTGCGGCCAGGCTGCCCCAACCCCACCGCTCAAACCCCCGGTACAAACCTGCTCCGTGCCCCGCATCCCTGCCGAAAGCCCCCTCCCCGGGCCTTCAGGTAGGTCCTGCCGCCGTGCACATGGAGCCGGGGGCCCCTTCCCCTGCCCACACACACGTACGCATACCCGGCGCTGGTTCAAACGACGTGCAGGGGCTTGAAAAAGGGGTGGGGGGTGTTGACGGTGCCCCAGGGCGGCCTCAACGGGGCCGGATGCAGCCCCCGGAGGAGCCCCCCGCCTCCTCCCTGCCCTGGCACTCCACAAAGGGAAACTGAGGCACGGGGCGAGTGCCCCCACCCCCAACAGCAGCACCACCGCGAAGCCCCACCAGCCCTACTCCACACCCCCAAAGCAGCAGAGCCACCCCGACGCCGCGCCTGCTGGGGAAACTGAGGCATGAGAGGCTGCACGCAGCCCCCCCAGCCCAACGGCACCCCCAGAAGGACCGCATCCCCCCCCTCCTGCCCCCACCCCCGTGCCCCTCACCGCTGTGCAGTTCACCCGGGGCCGGCAAGCGGGGCGAGCGCGGCAGCAGCGGCCCCGCAGTGCGCCCGTGATGCACCGGGGACGATGTGCGCGCAGTGGCGCGGCCGCGCCGCCCTCCGCCGCTCCTTTCCCTCCTTCCCTCCCTCCGCCGACGCCGTTTCCCTTCCCTTCCCCTCCCCTCCCCTCCCTGCAATTAAACCACCGCCAGACCCTGGGCAAGAGTCATCGGGGAGCAGCCGGGGGAGAAAGCTGGTCCCTGCAGCCACACAAATCCGGCCTGATTCACCGTGCCGGAATGCGGGGAGCCAGCCCCAGGGGAGGGGGGCAGAGGGGAGGCTGCGCCTTTCTCTTCGCCTCCACCCTGCTGTGGGGCCAGCAGGGGGGCTGGCACCCTGTGCAACATCGGGGAAAGGGACGCTGAGAGCCTCCAGCATGTCCCTTGGGGATAGGGATCCTGGAGGGGATGCTCTGAGGATGGGCATCCAGGGACCTGGTGTCACCCACCCTCCCAGCTTGGAGCCAGGGACCTCCAGGGTAGGGAAGGAGGGCGCGGGGCAGGATGGAGCAGCCACTAAGCAAAGCCTCAGAGCAGAAGCAGAGGTGGCACTGAGGCCCTGGTGACAGTGGCACGTCCCCGCTGCTATCAGCAGGGAGCGGCTGCCTGGCAGCTGTGTCCTAGGGCAAGGCCATGGGGTGAGTCAGCGGGGACAGGCGCTGTGGAGCAGCCACGCTGCCCATGTCATGGGGACACAGAGCCCCAAACTCCCCACTGCTCTGCCCACCGCTCCCCATCCTTGGCTGTCGGCCCTCACCCAGGGGGGCTGTGCTTTTAGGGGCTGTGCTTTACAGGACTGACTTGAGGTCCCCCCCCATGCGCTACCTGCCCTCGATGACCGTGATGATGTCGTTCATCTGGATGTGCAGCTTGTCGGGTTCCTCAAAGTCTTGCAGAGCCCTCATGTCGGTGGGCTGGGCCTGCAGGGATGGTGGGGTGAGTGCATGGGAGCATCTCCATGTCTCCCTTCACTCTGCACTGCAAAGGGGCAATGAGGACCACCTGAAACCTTCCATCCCACACCTACCTCCACCAGGAAGTCACGCAGGGCCACGAAAGTGGGCCGGTCCTCAGGCTTGTGGGCCCAGCACTGCAGCATGACGTTGTAGACATCCTGGGGACAGTCCTCGGGCCGTGGCAGCCTCTCACCCTCTTTGTCAATCTTGTGTAGGATCTGTGGGGCAAGGCAGTGCCATCACGGGACAGTGTGTGCTGGGGACATTTGGTGTGGGGAGCCATAGATAAGGGGCTTGCTGCACCCACCTGGCTGCCATTGAGGCCAATCCATGGCTCCTGCCCATAGGTGAACATCTCCCATAGTGTCACCCCAAACATCCAAGTATCACTTGCGTGGGAGAAAGTGCGTGTCTTTAGGCTCTCAGGAGCACACCTGCATAGGGAAGGATGTGAGCATCACAAGGGGTGGACCCCCAGATCCCCCTCTCCACATGGACCCCCGGCCCAAGCTCACCAGGCGAAGGGCACCTTACGATGTTCCTGCATCACGTAGTGGTCATCGTTTTTGGGCAGAGCCCTCATCAGCCCAAAGTCCCCAATCTTGACCTGCTCATTGGAGGCGAGCAGGATGTTGCGGGCAGCCAGGTCTCGGTGGATGAAGCGCTTGGACTCCAGGTAGGCCATACCCTTGGCCACCTGGATGGCGTACTGGCACAGCGTGGAAATGAGAAAATGGCCCTGGTTCTTCCGCAGACGGTCCAGGAGGGAGCCCAGAGGGGCCAGTTCTGTCACCTGGGCAATAGGAAGGGGATAGCAAGGTGGTCAAACTGAGAACATCCCAATTTTGGGCTGCTTTCTGTTCCCCAGTCTTGGCACCACTGGAAAGACTGCAGTGGAGTCCATTGGAGGTGGACCCCGTGCCCACCTGGCTCACTTGGCCCCACACACAGCACCACCGCCCTGCAGGGCTTGCTGACAGCAGCAGCCAAAGGACAAGGCTGGTCCTGCTGGAGACTCACCATCTTCATGGGGTGGGAGAGCACCACGCCGTAGAGGCGGATGAGGTTCTTGTGGTCCAGCGAGTGCATGGCGTTCACCTCGCGGATGAAGTCATCCAGCACCTCCGGCTGGCTCAGCACGTCCGTCTTCAGACACTTCACAGCCACGTTGAGCTACAGCCGAGAGAAGGGGTGAGCCATGGAATGGGGACAACACCTTTCTGGGGGTGTCCCTGTGCCCAGACCCCCACCACCGGCCTAAGGTTTTGCACAGGCTCGTGCCCCTCACCGTCTTGCCAGCAGGCGTGCACCACTCTCCACGACGCACAACACCAAAGGAGCCATCACCCAACTTCTCGAAGAGTGAGAGGTCCCGCTCCCTGATGAGGCAGGTGAGGGAGTGCTGGCCCCCTGTGTCCGGGGGGGGTGGCGTTGGGGGCTTGCGGAAGGTGCTGTGGGGCTGAGGAGGCAGCTCCGAGTCGGGGCGCTTCCCACTGAACACCTGCAGTGTGCAGAAGGGCAAGATGTGGGCTTGGAGACACCCACAAGTCCTCCCTCCCATCGGTGGTGGCCAGAGCCTGCCTCAGTTTCCCCTTCCCACCGGTGAGAGCTCTTGGTGCCTTGCTGGTGCCAGGCAGATGGGTCGCCCCGTCCACCTCTTTGGCTCTGCACATGCCGTTCCTTCTGAAACCTACTGATGACCCCACGCGGTGTTTCCCCAGCGGGCGGCGTGCTGAGCAGCACTTCTAGATGGACGGAAGAGGCTGCCCTCCAGCAGCCAGAGGTCCCGGGCTCTCCTCGGCCAGGCTGTGGGCACACGATGTGCCTGGGAACCGTTCCAAGAGAAACCTCCAGCGCAGTGACACATCCCTGCAGCAACGTGGGCCTTGCGACACGCGCTGCTGCTGCCAGCTGCCCAGAGGGGTTGGGGACCAGCTCTCCTCCCCACCAGCTGGCACTGGGCACGTCGCCCACGGGAAGGGGTCTGTCCTGGCTCACAGCTGGGGCAGCTGGCACCCGCACGGGGGCCGGGGCAGGCATGTGGCTGCAGTGGGAGGTGGCATTTCTCTGCCCGGCACAAGGCTGAGTCGCCTTCTATTAAAAGCCAGGCACAGCTTGGCTCAGCCCAGATGAGTCACAGAAGGGAGAGGCCACGACCCAGCGCCCAGCTGGTGAGCACACAGGCCATCTGAGGCTGTGAGGTGCCCAGGGGTGCAGCATCACTGTTATTAGGGAAGGGTCCCTGGATCCCCCGCCCTAGTGCTGCTGGGAGCCGAGGCAGGCAGAGGGCTGCGCAGCCCACAGGGCTGGCTGAGGCTCTGCTACTAATTAGCTGTGAATAAGTTTCTTGGAAAAAGAGGCAAATCACAGGAGGGGAATGAATTTCCTGAGTGCTGATCCCAGCTGAGAAGTGACCCAAGAGCTGCGTAGGGCTGAGGCATGTTAGCCATACCTTGCTCATCCAAGATTTCCGCTTGCACATGGCTTTCCTCCGCTTCACTGCCTCCCACAGCCGCCGCTGGCCTATGGGATACAGGGACTGTCACTGACACAGGGCCCTTCTTGAGAAGAACCACCCTTCAGCCCTTGGGACCACGTGTTCCTCCGGGCTCCTCAAAAGAAGCAGCCACAGAGAGGTACAGGGGGAGGTTGAGGGAGGAGGATGTACCCACCGGGGCGCCCCATGCCAATCTTCTCCAGATCCTCATTTTTGACGTACTCGAAGTGGGACAGGCGGGTGACGTTGAGTTCATCCCGGATGCGCAGGAAGTATTGTTGCAGCTGCAGCTCAGTCAGCAGCTCCAGCAGCCAGTCTGTGCCCTCTTCCGCCTGCATGCTACAGCTCAGCTTCTGCCACACAAGGTGCTGGGTTAGTGGGGACCCTGCACTGCTCCCCAGTGTCCCCAGGAGCCCAGCACTATCCCACCCATGTGCCAGAGGGGCTGGAAGCCGGGGCTGCTCCCTGTCCCAGTGGGGATGCTAGAGATACTCATGGGACTCACCTCCTGCAGAGCCCATCCTGGGCTTTCTTCCCTATCAGCAGGACCCATGGAGAAGGGCATGAACCCCATAGTGCCCACAGTCCTAATGAAACACACCCTGTGCTGTATGTACCCAGACAGCAGTGCCAGGAATGGAGAAGAGGCAGAGCCCCAAGGCATGGCACAGATGCCCATAACACTGCCTCCACACTGCATGCTGGCATCTTACAGACATAAGGGACAGTTGCAACTGGCACCACACACGCACATGGGGCACGCTCCCTGTACCCAGCTGCTGAGGGCGGAGGTGGCAGCTGTCCCCTGCAGGGACAGACACCTCAGTGCTGTCCTGCTGCCATAAGGCGGTGGCACAGGAGGAGACAGATGGAGACACAGAGCCACGAGTGTGCAGGGAATGAAGGTCTCCAGGGTGTCATCATTACCTCCCTGGAGCTGTGCTGGGGCACAGGATCCCCAACACCATGGATCCTCACATCCCTCAAGTACCCCCCTTGTCGCACAGCACCTCACTGTCCCCTCTCTCCCTCCCCACCATAACCGCAGCCTTCCAGGAAGAAACCCAGCTCAGCTTCCTGCCTCCAGCAGCCAGAGGGGACGTGGGAAAGCCCCCATGCCGGCCCCACAGCAGGGCAGCCCCGTCCATCCTCCTCTTTCCCTGGGGAGACGACGTGGCCCCCGGCCCCCTCACCATCTGTGTCCCAGCTGCGTCACGGCCATCGCAGCCCTCGGCTAAAAATACGGCGGGCACGGGGCACGTGGGGGCACTGCAGCCGAAGGAGCCGCCAGCTCACAGCACGGAGCCATCCGCGGCACCGGGGGGGTGACGGCCACTTACTCGGTAGACGCGGAAGCGGGCGAGGAAGGGGAAGGAACGGCGCAGAGTCTCGAAGCGTCGCATCCTGTTTGGCTGCAGCCTCGGCCCAATGTGCTCAGGGTACCCCTGCGGATGCCAGCGTCCCTGGGGCACGACGAACGCAGCAGAGCCAGGGGACCTACAGGGGTGTCAGCCCGGCTGGGCGACGGCTTGCTGAATGCCACCCGGGTACGGCCACCCCACACACCCCACAGCAGGCGCAGAGGGCTCGGGGCATCCCTGCTGCACAGGGGCCGGCAGCAGGACGCAGCGCTGCGCTTCTCCTCCTCCTGCTTCCGTCGTGCCCTCCTTCCCGGCCGTCCTGCCCTCCCCTTCCCAAACGCAATGGGGTTGGAGCTGCGGCGTCGGCGCTTTCCCGATCGGTGCCCACGGGTTCGCTCCCCGGCAGTTGCTGTCTGTGGGTCCTGGGGCTTTGAGCGGCCGCCCTGCCCAGCTCCTGTCCCAGGAGGGTTTATTTTAGCTGCGCGTTGGCCCGGCTCTGGGCCGTGCGCCCAGGGGGCCGGGCTCCGATCAATGTGCTGCTTTCTCTCTTGTTCGGCGGGTGCTCGGCAGCTGCACCGCCTGGGAGAGCGGACCCCGGCTCCCATTGCCATGGAAACTCGCTCCGGCCTTGGGAAAAGCTCCCAGGCCTCAGTTTCCCCCCTCAGGAAGCAAGGCGGGAGGGGGGACATCCGGCCCTGAGCTCCCAAAGGGGAGGCAGTGGGCATGAGGCCAGAGTGACGGGCACCGTGCCGCTGCCCCACAAGCCACAAGGGACAGTGGGTGTGCTGCCAGCTCCATAAACCTACTCGGCTGCCAGAACCTGTGGGGTGCTGGGGGACATAGAGATGGACCCCTCCACAACCATCGGTGTGCCAAGGTGACACGGGACAGGCAGCTCTTGCTGCATTGTGGCCATGCCCAAAGAGCTTCCGCTGTGGCTTCCAGTGCTGGGATCCCGGCTGGCACCCGGCACAACAGCCCCATTGAGGAGGGACAGACGGGCACAGTGCCCTCGGCACCAAGCTCTGCCACGCGCCAGCTCTCTGCCCTGGGGACACCGAGGGTGTGGGGGTTCCCTGTCCCACTGTGCAGCCCCCAGCACCCTCTGGTACCTCCAAGCCCTGGACAGCTGTATTCCAGCTGTGCACACCTTGCTTCAGTTCCCCTCCTCGCAATAGGTCTAAGAGCAAAGAGCCAACACCACCACCTGAGCCCCCAGCACCCCAGTAGGGTGCAAGCCCCCAGAAACTGTGGGGCACAAACCACAGCCCCCACCACACAAGAAGACAGCTAAGAACCACGGCACAGGGGGATGGATGGCACAGGTACCCACGCACACACCTGCAGCACTGAGATGCACCCTATGTGCACGCACGCTCCTGCACGGGCGGTGACGGCTCTCACGTGCGCCCCAGGACCACACGCACGCAATCTTGCAACCACACGCACCACGCACACACCCCGACACGTGCACGACCGCAACCACACCTCCTTCTCCCCTTCCTTGCGTTCAAACACATCACCTCCGCGCACCCCTCCCCAACTCCCCTGCAGCTACCGCCGTGCCCGGGCGCACGTGCACCAACACCCCGAGCACCAACAGCCCACCACCCTCTCCGACTGACGCACGTCTGGCTGTGCGCCCGCACACCGCTCCTGGGCACCGCGGCCATACACCCACGGCACCGCGCAACGTCACGACTCTGCCCACGGGCTCAGCCCCGGGCGGCACACGCAGCGCCGGTGTGACGCGCGCCCTCCCGAGGTGACAAGCGGGGGTGCACAAACACATCCCGACCCCCCTCCGGACCCTTTCCCCGCGTCCCTGCACCCCGCACCCCTCGCTCCCATAAGGGGAAACTGAGGCGCGCTACGCGAGTGGTACCAACATGCAGCCAACTCCTTGAGGGGGGGGAAGGGGCGAAGGGACAGACCCGATTTGCACAGGGTGACCCCAGAAAGGGGACACGGGTCCATGCTGCTGCAGATGGCCATCTGCGTGGCTGCCAGCCACCTGTGCTGGGCACCGTGCCCGTCCTGCGGCAGCCCCTCTGTGCCCAACGCGGTGCCAGCACCAGCTGAGCAAGGCTCACACCGTGCCACCAAGAGGGGACAGTGCACGCCTGTGTGAAAACACCTGGGTCCACATCCCAGCACTGTCCCTCAGTAACACAATTCCTCCCCCACTCACAAGCCCTGTGCCTCAGCTTCCCCACGCATCAGGGAAGGAGTGCAGCCACGCAGGGCGGCTGCTGTCCCCATGCCAATTTATGGGGAGATGCCATGCAAGGGAGCATCATCGTGAGCTCCCTACGCCATGCCAGCCTCAAATCCACAAGCACCCTGGGGACGCCATGGGGGCCGTGCCACTGCTCCCCCCATCTCCCCCAGCACTGACCCGCCGGCACGCCATGCCCAGAGTGACGTCCTGCTGGGGAGGCAGCCCCGGGCGACTGCTGCCCATCCGTGGGGCTCGCAGCCCGCTGCTGTCCGACAGGCTGTGGGGCAGGGCGGGCAGCATCTCCTCCTCCTCCTCGGCGCTGCTCAGGCGCTGGTAGTCACATCTCTCGCCCATGGCAGCGGCGGCGGTTGGGGGGCTCTGCGCCTGCCTGGGGGCGGCGAGGGTTGGAGCCGGGCACGGGATCACATGGCAGAAAGTTGCTGCAGTTCCGGAAAACAGCGAGAGGGTGAAGGTGACCGCGGTGATGGAGGGGAAGAGGGAGGGGGGAGGATGGACGCGTAGGGGAGGGGGAAAGAGAACGAGGAGCCCCCCGGGTACCCATCCTCACCGTGGCACTGCTGTTCTCCTCCCAGCTCCGCAGCCTGCGTGCCCCCCCCGGTACCCGAGCGTGGAGGCGGGGGCATCGGCGGTGGCATCACCGCAGCCTGTCTCCCCCCGGCTGGCATTGCGCAGCCCTCGTCAGGCAGAGGGGAGCAGCGGGGAGCACCACCCGGCGGGGTGGGGGCTATGGAGGTCCCGTGCCTATCCCAGGGGCCGCGGAGGAGGGGGGGGCCCGCAGCATCCCCAGCATCCCTCCTGGTGTGGGAGGAGGGGGCAGGGATGCGCGGGGAAGATGGCTGCTGCGCAGCACTGGCGCAAAGCTCAGCAGGGCAGGGAGCGTAGCCAGGCCCTGGTGTGATGGGGGAGCATGCGGCAAGGACACACTGTGATATCCCACCTCTAGCACAGAGCTGGGGGTGGTCCTGAGATGCTGCCCGTGCCTGCAGCCCTCCAACATCACATGCAGTCACAGCAGGAGCCAGCGGCGCTGTGTCACCCCCCCGGATGGGGACCTGTCACTATCCCATCGGAGCCCCCAGGTGCAGGGGGGCTTACAGGGGGCTGAGTCTGAGCCGCAAGACGGGGAGGAGGCGGGGCCTAGAGCTCTGCGGCCCCGCTACACCTGCCTGTGCTTGGAGGCATCATACAGCCCCAAGGACCAAAGGGGTCCTGGTGCCACCACTGCTCGGCACGACGCCCACCCCATCTCCTGGTCCAATGCCACAGAGTATGACACCCCATTCTACATCCCATTCTGCCCCCTAGGAACACTATACACCCCACCTCTGCCCCTAGCGACACCCCCCCACAGCTTCTCCCTTCCCATCCCCTTGCCCCCTCCCCTCCCCTGCACCCACAACTCCGGCGAAGCTGCAAGATGATCCCACGGTTCCAGTGCAGGGGGCACAAGCCCATCCTGCTCCCAACCTCCCAGCACACCCCATACCCAGCGGGGCAATGGCCTCTCGGCGGCCCCTCCTGCCATACCACAGAGGTGAGCTCAGCATCAAGCTGAGCCCGCGGGCGCGGGGCGTGGGAGCAACAGCCACCTCCGCGCGCAGCCCCGCCGGCGTCACCGCTGTGACTGATGCACGTGCTATGCCACCTTCCTGCTGGCCCCGGCCACACTGCCCGTACAACCCCCCCAAAAGAACTTTCACCCAGTGCCAGTGGAGCAGTGCTGCAGGGTCTGAGTCCCAGGGTCACTCCACACAGCCAGGACAAGCTATGCACATGGCACGAAGCCTTAAACCCATTTGTGGGTTGTGAACCGAAACCCAATCCCAGCACCCATGGACCTGCGGCTCAGCCAAACCCCCAAAGCAAGAGCAGTCTGGAGCAGGTGCACAGCATCACCCCAGGGGGTTCCCACCAAAACCACGGCCACTGTGGCAGTGACAGTCACACTGACCACAAAGTATCCTCCCCACCGCAGGACACCGGACCTCCCCATTGCTCCAGGCAAGCCAGCATCATCCTTGTCCCCACATCCCTCTTGATGTCCCCAAGGAGCAGGGCAGCAGCATCCCCCACACCCATTCCATCTCCCCATGGAGCTCTGAGGCAGGGGTTCCCCACTCACCTCCAGTGCAGCACATTGCCCCGCTCACTGTCACATCAGGGCTGACGCTCACCACCCTGCCTGCCTCCTTCCTGACAGCAGTGTCACCTGGAAGTGATGTCACCGACTCCAGCAGTGGCACGAGTGGCTGTGCCCTAGGCTGGTTTGCTCAGCCCTGGCGGGGCCCTAGGGGTGGCCCCAAATGGCAGTGACAACACTCAGCAGGCTGGCTGCTCCAGTGCAGCCACGCACGCATACACACACACATAGGGACACCTGCAGGATGTCGTTGTCCCACTCCCCCGTTGTGCTGCCTCTTGCCCCCTCTGAATCCCAGCGCGGTGTCCCCATACCGATGCGTGTTCTGCCTTCCTTGCTGCTGGCAGCTGGCATGGCTCGCTGGGACATCTCGGAGGGCCGGCACGGAGCAGTGCTGACACCCGCGGTGGGGGTGGGCGGCGAGGCCGGCTCACTGGGTGCCCCCGTGCTGTGGGCTCGGTGCCACTGGAGCCCAGCACCATGGTTTGGTTCTGCCCCAGTGCATCTCCTGCTCTCTGCGCAGCCATCAGCCTGTGGACGTGTCCACAGCCCAGCAGTGCCCCCCCTGCCCCGACAAAGCCCAGTGCAACCCCAATCCTCTCCCTAAGCCTCTTTCCACTGCTAAATCCGCTCCGTATGTCAGGTCGCAGCCCATCGCCCACAGGAGCTGTTCCCCATCTCTGCGCCCACAAGTAGGACCCAGCCTCGGTCTGGAATGCATCCCCAGGGTGGTGGGAATATGGTGAACTGGGTGCACAAGGGGATTTGTGACCCAATCTCATCCCTGGCTCTGTTTCCTCTGGTTGGTTTCAGGGCCCAATTGGCTGCATTTTGGCACAAAAAGGCAGGAGAGGCACAGGACAGCAGCCAGGCAAAGAGGCAAGGACGCATGCATCAGCTGTAGGCACTTCCAGCAAAGCAGCCCTCCAGCACCCATCCAGAGCCCCATGTCCAGAGCAGTGTCAGAGAGCACATGGCACAATCCAGCACTGCCACATGATGGCACTGGGCTTGGCATCACTGAGCATCACCGCCCCAGGGATTCAGCCACCAAGAGACCCCCCCTGCAATTGGGCAACCCAACGCAACACCAGTCTGTGCCTGGCAGCCCCCACACTCCTCTTACCTGTGCTGGGGCAGGCGGTGCAGCTCAGGTCCGTTGGCAGCACCACTCTGTGCCCCAGCGTCCCCACGAGCCCAGCACTGATGCAGAGATGGCACAGTGTCACGGCTTCACCCACGCAGCCATGGGGGTTGCAGAGCTCTGGTCACACTGCCCATAGGGTGCCCTGGGGAAGGAGAGGTCAAGATGGGACCCTGACAACCCCACAGAACCAAACCCAGGGGCAGCACCAAAATGCCCACCCACAGCACGCTGGCCACGGAGATGTGCTTGTACTTGGGGGCACATTGGCCATGGAGCACCAACCTCATGCACAGGGGTTCTCTACCCACGGTCCTCCCATCCCCAGCATGAATACAGCATCTAGTCATGTCCAGGAACCCCAAATCTGCCCCCACATGCCCAGAGCTGGGAAGGGGCCTCGGTGCCAAGCAGAGTGGTACCTTGGCCAGACCACGGAGCAGCTGGCTACTCATTAGCACTAATTGGCGGCAGCCTAATGGGCCAGGCAGTAGAGTGAGCAGTGCCCCCTGGTGTTGCTCAGTCAGTGCGGGATCGCAGTCAGCCCAGAGTACAGCTGGAGGGGGGTGGCTGGGCACCCCACAGGGCACAGGGCACCTAGGGGAGCCTCTGCTTGCATTAGGTTGGGACTGAGAGGGACACTGGGGACAGAGGGACAGAGACAGCCCTTCACGCTGCCCCAAAACCCTGTACACCCACACCGAGGGCTGCCCCCACTCCAAAGAAGCATTTCCCTCAGCTGCAGCAGGGGATGGAGCCGCACGGTCTCACCCGCTCCAGCAGCACCACACCTGCAGGAACCGGTGGTGCAGGAGGTGCAGCCGCCCCATCCCCTGCATGCACAGCCCCATCCCCTGCAGGCATGGCCTCCCAAACACCGCTGCCCCCCAGCTCTCCTCCATCTGCAGCTGCTGCACCATCCCAGTGCCTCAGGGTAAGGGCTCTGCTCCAGCCTGGGTGCTGCCAGGGGCTGGAGGCAGAGAAGGAAAGCTCCTCCCTGTGCTTTAGGGAGGGAGGGTGCATTGGGGGCAAAGACGTCTCCAGTCCCAAACCCATTCCACTTTGAGGAAAGTGCAATGAGAGTGCTGTTTCTCAGAGCATCCCTGAAATACATCAGCGGATGATGCTCTCCATGAACATCCACCTGCAAATCAGAGACAAACTCAGTGGCCCTGGACAGGATGGGGTTCATGACATCCCCACCCTCATGCCCCAAGGACAAGCACCCAGCTGACCCCCTCCCTGTGAGGCTCCACAGGTGGATCAGCCCCACACAGCTCAGCCACAGGGAACCTGAGAGCCCACTCCTTCCCACCGTGCCTATACCCCAGGGGCCTCCCAGGGGAAACTGAGTCACGGCCGCCACCCCCATGCCCAGCTCCAGGCAGCAGAGGGAGTGGAGCGGGGGCACCAGTGGCCCCAAGCTGTTCCCATACAGTCCCACCGGCACCAGGCCAATGAACACCAAGCTAACGAGGCCTCGGGTTGCTCGAGGGGCTGCAAACAGGCTGCGCAGCCCAAGCCCCCAGCGTGCACCCCGAGGTGGGTTCGTGTGGGGCCACAGCTGCTCGGTGTCATCTGGGGGGTGGGCTACATCGCAGACTCTCTCCACAAAGAGTCCCACTCCTGCACACCAAGGTGCCACTTCATGCAGGCTGCAGCTTCAGCAGGGTTTTACCAAAGCGGATGCCGTTTCCCACTGGCTTCGTACTAAACCAGCCCAGCAAGGGTGCGCCTATGGGAACCCCACAGGAGGAGACCCACGGTGCCCGGACAGCAGGCAGGGACAGGGGCTGCGCCGGGGCGGCTCCGCAAAGGTGAGCGCGTGGGGAAGCGCAGCGCCGGGCCGTGTCTCAGCCTGCCCTGGGTGCTGCACGGCCCCAGGGAACCCCGTGCCCGGGGTCACCGCGTCTGGGCCAGGGGAGTGGGGCAACCGACTGCCCCCTCGGGACAGCAGGCCGGGCAGGGTCCTCTCAGCGAGGCACCGTCGGGATTAAGTTTTGCAGCACTTAAAAACAAAGAGGCTGAAAGCAAGCCAACACGTCTCGAGCACTTTAGTGGGACAAACCTGCCCCGATGCGGCCGTGCTGGGGACGGAGGGTCCCCGCGCCGCGTGACGCACCCGAGCCGGGGGCCATGCCCCGAGCACAAGGATCCTCTGTTCAGCGCGCACAGCTCCCAGGGGCCGGGGAGGAGTGAGAGCGGAGCGGAGCTGCGCCCGCGACGCCAACCTTCCGCGGGGCACAGCTCCCCGGAGGAGGCCGAGCGCCCGCATCCCCGCAGTGCCGCAGGGCACGGTGCCAGCGCCGCAGCACCGCCTCCACGTGCCGTGCCCGACCCCGACATCTCTATGCGCCATCCCGGCCCCCGGCCCGCATCGCCCTCACCTCTCGGCTCGCGGCCTCCGGTCCCGCGCGGCGTCCCGGAGCTGCAGGCACCATGCCGGGCGGCAGGGGAGGCGGAGGGGGGGTCTCCGCCCTCACACGCCGGCCTCGCGCCTCCGGGGCGGCCACGTGCCGGGGGGCTGCTCCTGCTCCCCGCGGTACCGCTCACCCTCCTCCTGAACCCCGCGCAGCGCCTCGCCCTCCTCCTGCCGCCCCCTCCTGGCCCACCAGCGGGCTCTGCCCGGGGGGCTGCCCCCCTCCCCGCGCTGCCCGCGCTCCTGCTGCGCCCGGCGGCTCAGGCCCTGCTCCTGCCGCGCTTTGGGGCCGCGCTCCTGCACCCCTCGCCCGCCCGCCCTCCCCCGTCGCGCCCCGGGGCTGCCGCCTTCCGCGCCCCGCGCCGCCCTCCGCCCCCCGTTCCCCCACTGCTCGCGGGGTCTCCGCGCCGCCTTAACGCCCACGGCGGGGGCCGCCCGCTCTCCCCGCTCCTGCAGCCCCACCCGCACCCCCAGCGCCACCCGCTGCCACTGCCCCGGCCGCCCCGCGCCGCCCCCGGCCCCGCCGCTCTCCGCCTCCCTCCCGCCGGCCACCAGCTCCTGGCCCTGCGCTCCCAGCCCCGCTTCCTGCACGCCCTCCGCCAAACCCCCCGCTTCCTGCACCCCCGGCGCCACGCCGCCCCCTTCCTGCACCCCTGGGCTCAGCCCCCCGCCCTCCGCTACCCCCGGCCCCCGGATGGTGCCCTGCCGGCCCCGCAGCGCTGGGGGCTCCGCTCGGCAGCTCCCGGTCCCGCTCCCGGTCCCGGCCTCCCCTCCGCCGGGAGCTCCCGGGGCGGCGCGCCGTCCGCCCGGCCCCGCTCTTAAAGGCGCCGCGCCGCCGCCTTACGTAACGGCGGGGCTGGGGGGAGGGTGGGGGAGAGGAGGCGGGGGTGCACGGGGCGGCGGGAATAGGCACAGGGTGAATGGGCACGGCCGGATGGGTGGAAGGGTGGAATGATGGATGGATGCACGGACAGGTGCAGGCGCGGACAGATGGGGGGGTCGAGGGGCGCACCCTCCTGCCGCGGCACACTCTGCGCAGCCCGAGCACTGCGGCCCCGGGGCTCTGCAGTCACTGCAGGGACAGGAGCGCTGCCAGGCTGATAGGGGAAACAACAGGCAGGGTGCCTGCAGAGCTGCCTCCTCCCAGAGCCTGCTAATGGGAGGATGCACTGCCTCTCTAGTCAGGCTGGACAGGGCTCTGAGCGCCCGATGGAGCTGTAGGTGTCCCTGTTCAGTGCAGGGGAGTTGGACTACATGGCCTTTAAGGGTTCCTTCCAACTCAAACAGTTCTGTGATTGTATTTCCTGCTTCACAGACACGGTTAAGTGAGACTGGCAGGAAGGACCAGAGAAGATAGCACAGAAAAGTTGAGCATCCTAACCCAGTAAAACATTTGCAATGGGAAGTCCTGCAGTAAGAAGGCTGTACACCTTTGTCTTGGTGGGGGATGCAGCACTCCAGGATGTTGAGCAGACCTAATCCAGGCACCGACCCTCCTCAGGTTATGAGGTGCAACGACAGGGCAGAGGGAGCCACCCACATCACATAGCAGCACCCAAGCCCCATACTACACACGTAGAGAGCAGCCAGCTATGGCCTTCCAGGGCACAGGCATAACAACCCATGGCCAAGGATGGGAAGACTGGCATCTGTCATCCACTCCCAGGCCTCAAGGTCTGATTTCTGAGTGGTCCCACAAACAGCCACGAGATGGACTTGATAATCCTCATGAGTCCCCTCCACCTTGTGCTATCCTGTGACTTTAACATGGTGACTGGGAAGCAGCAGCCGTGAAGGGAGGGGGACAGCTCACATCCATCACTTTTCCACATCACCGCCTGCATCCTCAGCCCAGTTGCCTGGAGAGAAACAGCACTCTGAGCACTCCAAGCAGAACAGCATGGTGAAGTTGGGAAGTCCCCAAGGTGGCAGTGGGGATACCAGGAGCTTGTATGCAGTTACAGCTCCAGGAGAGCAGCCTGTCTCCAGCCGCCCACCAGTGGCAACAGAAGCATCAAGAACCCACAGGAGTTCAGTGTTGAATCTTTCAGAAGTTTTATTGAAGCAGACAGCAGGTAACCTCGATACAGACAGTAACACCCCACACCAAGTCAGACACAAGCCCCACCACAGCAGCAGGCACGGCTGTGCTGGCTCCTGACTCTCCAGGTTTCATCTTTCTCTGCTGGCTGCAAAGCACACACTTAAGTCTGACATCAAGATGCATGCAAGTGCTACAGCAAGGAGTCACAGACAGCAAGCTCTTAAATGCCATCTGGAGAAGTGTCACTAGGAAACAGCTACACAGGGTTGTGCACATGCCTCAGAGACAGCAGGGCAGTTAAGGATGAGCACTGGGACTCGCACCTGGACAGCAGGCTTCCAGCTTCCGATGAATGCGAACAGAGCCCCTCCGTTCACATGGGCTGAGCTCACTGCACAAGCAGTGGGCACCTGTGCCCGACCTTTGTGGAGGATGGAGTCTCTCACCCAACTGCACATCCTTCAGGCGTTACTGCTGGGCCTCAGGTAACACTCTTGATTTAAATTATCATGATTTTTAACTTTTTTTTTTTCCTAAACAAAGTACACAGCTAGATGCTGCCTGACACCTTCCTCCTGGCAATCTGCAGATGTCAAACACCAACAGTGCTCAGCATCGGGTCAGGGAGCAGTGCAGCACCACAAGGAAGGTGTTTCTCCCAAAAGCACCCAAAAGGAATGACTAAGGTTTCCAGCAACACCCAGGACAGAAGCAAGCAGCCTCTCCAGGCGTGCACCCCAGCATCAACCAAAGCAGGCAGAGTTCTCTGTAGTAGTACACACACCCAAAGCAGCAGCCTGAGCCCTCCAGCCAGCAGTCAGCCCCAACCCCTACATTCACCTTGAGTTCATCATGTCTTTGTGACCGGTTTGAAGGAAGTTTACAACAGCACAGAACACACAAACTACTGCTAACTACTCTACCTTTCACTAACATCCCAGCCCCAGTCTTGTTACTTGGGGCAAGAAGCAACTTCACAACAGCACAGCTATTAGAACGAGTTCAGCCTACAGAGAAGGAGTCTACAGAAGTACGGAACAGATTGAAGTTCGTATTTGCATCACCACAGGAGAGTGGAAAAAAAATAGGACTGCAGGAAGTTGATCCATGTTAGATACTAACCATCAAGCTTTGCAGATGACATTTCATGATAAGCATAAAACAATTATGGGAAACACTGTCCCCGATAATTACGTACACCCATAGTGCAACATATGGAGGTCACTGCCTCCGATATAACACTGTGGTAGGCAAAAACTACCTTGTTCTTTACACATTATGGAAGACACTGCCCCCGATAATGTCAGTTAGGTTTCATGATACATAAGGTACTGGAAGTCTGCAGGAAGCTGCCATTGCCAATAGGGCCAATGCCCAATCCGAGGGATGAGTTTGTGTGCAGTGCAATGGATGGGGTGAGCGCTGCACAGCGAGCCCTGCTCAGGGTGCTCTGCCCCTCCATGGAGCAGTGCCACCACATGAGCACGAGGCTTCCAGAAACAGGGAAGAAGAGGAGTCCTAAGCCCACAGAGCGGCACAAGACACCTCGGGGAGCCAAAATTTCCAAATTTTGAGTTGCTTTCCAGCATTTCAAGGATCATTTACAAGTGCAACCCAGAGACTTGCTACCAGGTTTAAAAACAAAATTTAGGGGGGGCTTGTTTGGATTGTTTTAAATGCAAAGTTCCAGTATCATGTTTGATTGTAATAGCAGATGCTGCTTTATTCAAAAACGACAGTATAACTGTCATAATTATGGAAGGCACTGCTTCCGATAATTATCTTCTATAAAAAAACCCACGCACCATTTATAGTGAACACTGTCACTGATAAATAAATAAACAAATAAATATCTCAGTGTCAAACAAGAGCCATCCTGCAAAATGGCATCAGCCAAACAGAGTTTGGCCAGCAAGAGACTCTGCTTTGCAAAAGGCCCCAGCACAGCAAGGTCTGAAGTGCCAGCCTAGAGCTGGCTCTCAATGACTCTATTCTATGATTCTAATGCTGCAGGACTCGTGGAGGTACCAGCTAGGAACACGAAAGGGGGGCACAACAGTCTTTGGGTTATCTTTCCTGGGTATTGAGGCCTGCCCTTGTAGCAGCAAGCCTCCAAGATGTCATTGGAGCCCTGCTGCTGAGTAAAGGCAGGCCGGGCACTTCAGAGCTTGCTGATAACCCAGCACTTACAGGCTGCTGTTTTTAATTCTTCAACCATAGGTTTGTGCCTGCAGCTCACTGGCCAGAGAAGAGATCCTTACTGTGTCAGAGGAATCCATTCCCTGCCCTGTCACTACATTTAGGGGGCCAACAATAAAAGAATTTCAGATAGACACAGTACCTTCCCACTCAAGGTACTGGTTCAGGATTCTCTTGTGCTCTTAGCTCTCAAGTACACCAGAGAGCAAACCCCACAAGCAGCAGCAGGTGACAAGTTTGACTGTGGTCAGAGATATCATCATAATTTTAGTACCTGCTTTAGAACTGCCTCATGAATTTGTGTGAGATTTAAATTTTACGCTCAACTTTGGTCAAGAAAAGATTTGTTACCAAAAAACAAAAAAAAGAACAAAAAAAAAAAAAACCCCAACAAAAACCCTCTACAGAAAAATAACGCCATGGTAGGGAGTGGGTTTCCCTAACCCTGTACCTTAACCAGGTGTTTGCAGTGCCTAGAATTCATTGTCAGTATCCCAGATATCACCTCCCAAGGCGTTAGCAGCCCCTTTAATGGTCCACGTTGCTAGGGCCAGCTGCTCCTTCAGCAAGTTCACATCCACGTCGCTCTTGCCAGTTTTCAACAGCTGCAGATGCTCCACCAGACTCTGCAGAGTGTGGGTGCCTCTGCCGAAGAAGACGTGGCGAAAGGGAACATCTTTTGGTGAGAGGTATGGTGACAGGAAGTCATACTCCACCTGCAACAGAGATGCAAACTCAGTGTTATGCTTTCACCTCCCAAGTTTTTCTTTTCTGATCTGCCCCATCACCAGCCCTCCAGCATCAGCACCCAGCCCTTCCCTACAGCAGCTCTGCCAGGGCCAGATCCTGACAGCAAGCACAGAAGTCAGTCACCTTAACATTTAGCACAGCACCTGCAGCTTCCAAGTACAAAGCCCATCCTGCCAGCCCTCACCTCGTAAGGAAAGGCAAGCCAGCTGCAGACACCTACCTTCATGATCCTGTCATTCAGGGCTCTGCGGATGACCTTGTTCTCCCTGTCGCTGTTCGCAATGTCTCTCCTCAGTGCATCTGCAGCTCGCTGGAAGTCACCACGGGCAAAAAACAGCCAGTCCAAGGTCAACCCCAGCTCCTGTGAGGGAGGAGCTGTTAGCAAACCTGATTTTCTTCTTTTGCAGCTCTCTTACCAAGAATTTTTTTTTTTTTTGCCAGTTTAATTAAGTAGCAGAGCAAGTTCCCGGCAGTCTTTTCTGAGGTCACTGAGCACAGCTTATGCCTCTCCCCACCCACAGTTTCTTGTACTGTTTCAGCAGAGGTGCAAACGAGATGCAAAGCTGCACTGTGCTGTGGATGATGTCCAGGCTAGAAAACATAGCACCCACATCCACTTCCTTCCTCCACCACAGCAACGTCAGATAGATCTGCCTGCCACAGATCTGCCTACACAGCAGTACTGCCTGTACTGCTTTTTAAGGATTTTTTTTTCTTTTCTTTTTTTTTTTTTTTTTTTTACTCAAATCACATCTTGTAACACTCGTATCCAGATAAGGAAGATGTCCACCCAATTGCAGCTAACAGTCCTGGAGTACTGCTAATGCCTGGCCTCAGAACAGCCTTCAGGGATTCAGTGCACTCAGCGCCCTTCTTACCTGCACATCCTTAACGTAAGGCAAAAACTTCTCCTGGTATGCCAGTAATTCTTCACCGTATCTCCCAAAGTCCAGGAAGAGCTCGTGATCGTGGGTCAGCCTGAGAGCTACTTGTCCAGCTACTTCTGCAGCAGCACGCAGAAGTGCGTCCAGATTGTCAATTTTCCTCAGGTTCTCCAGTGTGTCACCCTCAGTATTCAGGAAATGATATTCCTCATCTTTCTAGAAGAAGGAAGACATTGAAGTCAGACACAAGTGCTTTGCCAGCTGGGAGTTATCTCCCAGTACATTCCATTTCCTCGTGCCTCTAAGTAGTGAGATTCGGGTTGGAAAAACTTCAAAGCACAGGAGAGGGAACAGACCTTCTACATTTAGTCCCTCACAGCTTCCAGCAATCAGCTCTGCTAGTTCGTTAGCCCATTTCCCTGCAAAGTTGTGAGCAGGCAAACTCCAGCACATATTTTGGTACCTGCTGACAGTACTCTCCAACCCTTCCTGGGCAGAATAACAATAGATTTTTTGGAGGAAGCCTGACACTAATAAGATCCAAACATTCACAAGCCAAGGAAGCTGTTACCATAAAGGCTCCAAGTTCTACAGCTGGCAGCCTGGCTAAGGCCATTTTTGCAGCAACGATCTACAAAAGCAGATCTGGATAGTCTGTGTTAACACTTGCTCTGGCCAGCTGTACAGCTTCATACAGCTTCCCCAAAGCACTTTGCTTGCTGAACAGCAGGTTGTAGTGCATCTTCCACTGAAGCAGCAGAAGCTTGACATCTTTTCAGTGTTGTTCATTTCCCCATCACTGACCTTTGAACCTCCAGAACAGTGCTGGTTCCCCCTCCCTATAGGACATAAGCATCCAAGGTGCTCAAAGACACACTACAGGCCACATCCCAGCGGCAGCCTTCAGAACATGTGACCTCTCAGCCTGGGGTCTATGGCAGTACATGTCCTTTCCCAGAGAGGCTCCTACATGGACACTATGCTCAGGACAGCACTCTAGGCTTTGCCATCTTGGAGAGCAATATCCCTCTAGCACTTTCCATGGAGGGAACGCACCATGCAGTTAGACAGCACTTACATTGTAGAAACCAAAAGACACCACTGGGATTCCTGAGTATGCCAGGAAAGGGAATGCTGCATTATCCAGGCCAAGAGGAACACTGCAAGAGACAAGTATTGAGCCATTATCAACTGGTTTAGGCATCCCAGGAAAAAAAACTACAAGGCTAGAGCTGAAGCACTGAACCAGCTGGGCTACCCTGTTCAGACCAGACAGATTTTGGCAAGGAGTCCCAGCCAAGTACCAAGGGCTGCTGGTCACTGGTCTTTGTGCAAGGTGGCTCTTGCCCTGCACAAAGAGCATCTGAACTGCCTACAGGCAGCCTGGGGCAGCACTAAGCAGAGCTACTGCTCTGCTCTTCACACTTACCTGACCCCACTGCAACAGGTAAAGCCTGCTCCAGACAGTGGCATGACATTCCAGCACAAAGAGCAGAAGCTGTTCAGTTTGTTCTACAGAAATCTGCTTTCCCAAAGAGCAGGATGGCAATACTTACACTGCTTTTACCCAGTCTGAGCCAACTCTGTCCAAGAGACTTCTTGATCCTTGTGCTGGATCCTTCACCTGCAGAGAGAGATGACAGTCACTGCACTTATTCTAACCTCTATTTAATTTGCTGTATCTGCCCCAGAACTTGCATAGTTACGCCTGTGTCTTCTTCCACACAAACACACCCTATGCAGGACAGGCACTCACCTCCCACCCAACAGTGATATTTACTGATTTCACATTGGAAATAAGTAAACTGCAGAGCCCAGAGCCCAGCTGACAGGGCCCTCCAGAATATTTCAGCCCCTTTATGTGATGCTTCTCCTGAAAAGGTGCCAGCTCTGGCAAGGAAAATAATCCAGCATAGCTCTGGCTTAAACTGTAAGTCACACCCAACCAGCTTGAGACCCCTTCAACTCACCCCCTTCATAATTCTCTCCAGCAGCATGTACAGCAAGGGGCTGGCAGAAATCTTGACATGGCTTGCTCCTGGAAAAAAAAGAAAAAAGGCATTTGACGCACTGATAACTACTAGAGCAGCTCAGACTTGCAACTGAGAAAGATCACTTGACCCAGGTGGTAATCTATCTATAGCTTGCTGCCAAAGGCTCCTCAAGATACGTAGAGCAAAAATTACTGAGACCTAGAAGTGTCTTCTAGCTCAGGCTGCAGCAACCTCCCTGCTTCAGCTCAGCCAGTGATAAATGGAGTCATTCCAGCTTTCAGCCAAATATCCAACACCACTTTTGACACAGTTGGAGCAGAATTTCCATTTCTGGAGGCTAATCAATGTCTGTCAAACTATTCTAGTCCTACTTGATTTCAAGGGGAAAAAAAAAAAAGGAGTGGCAAATTACCCAGGACTGCAGCATCCAAATTGATGTAAGTGAAAGCTTTGGCATGCAGCATGGCAGAGTACCCCTAGAACAAAACAAATACTGTAAGACAAGCAGTAACAGTATAACACCAGGGCATTTAATTAATAAAAAATAATCAGAAATAATGACTGAGCAGTCATCAAACAGAAGCCTATCAAAGAAACTGTACCTCCAGCCATTCAGTAGCACCCACAGCTCCGTAGTCTCCTGCACTCCAGCTAGCAAAGATGATGCTTCGCCTCGGTTTGTAGCCCTCTGCAAAGACAGAGATGGAGATCTTCAGCCTTCCTCACTGGAGATGTAGTAGCACTCAGGGCCTGGGCTGATCAATCACCTGCTGCTCAGGCAGAGCTTAAGCATTCTGGCTGTCACAGAAAAACGTGCACACTAATGGCAGCAAGCATATCCTTTTCCCAGCCTTCCTCCAAATCCTCCATGCTGCAGAACTGCATAGCAAAGCCATACTCACTGTATTTGCCCTCCTTTCTTTAGCTGCCTGAGCTCAGAATTAATGCTGGGGATGAGAGCACTTGCAGTAAGTGCCATCATGCAACCCCCACCCCTCCATCTGGTAAACTATTGAAACGTTTTTCACCTTCAGGCCTGGCTGTACAATAGACAGCTCAAATTTGAGGCTTGTAGTGCATGCTATACAAGGATATTCTTGCATTCAAGCCACACCAGATAAAGCAGGTGATCCCTTGGAAGCAAGTGCTCACTGCAGACATAGTTGTCTGTATTAGACAAGAAACAGCCTTTCAGAAGCCTTCTCGATTCCCTACACATTTCTTAAAGGATTATTTTGTAACTGGGCTCTCCAGTATTAACAAACGTAGAGCTAAGCCAGTATCATGCTTTAGTACACAAGTATTTACCATTTTTCACTATGTCTGAGATCACACGGGCAAGTTCCAACAATATAGCAGTTCCAGTGCCAGCTTTAGCCACTCCTGGGCCCCAGGAATCTCTCTGGGCTCCAATCACAACATACCGATCTAAAAAGGAGACATCAAGATTTGAGGTTCAAGCTTCACTTTGCAAGCACTATCAGAGAGTCAGCTTTGAGTTACTGTGCCAGGAGCTACGTATAGAGTCTAACCTCTGTATGAGGTGCATTGCTCTCATTTAGCCTTTCCCTGGCAGCACAGTTCAGTTGTACACTTAATCCTTAAAGAAGGGCTGTGGTTCTAACTGAAGGAAGTTCCCCTCGAGCCTGAGCCACAATGTAGTTGCTATTACCTGGTTCTTCAGATCCTTGGATAGCACCAAAGATGTTCAGAATCTTCCTGTCTTTCATAGAATTGTTTACATCCATTTTCACCATTATCTTGCTGTCCTGCTTTGTTGTCACCTTACAGGAATAGATCCCACCTTTCCAATCTTCAGAGCATGAGTCTCCATCCATTTTGCTGAGGAAAGAGACCCCAAACTCATTACCCAGCTCTGGTCTCATTTAGTTACATGTTATCAGGATAGCTATGTGATACCATTTACTATCCAGCTATCCTGTCTTTAAGCTACAAGATATGGACACAAGCAACATTTTTCCAGCCAGCCCCAGTAAGTGCTTCCTGCGATACACAGCAGATACCAGCAGGGAGCTCTCTGGGCTCGTAATACCTCAACACCATCCTTAACCCCTGCAACAGAGACACCAGCACACAAGCCAGAAGAGATCATTACCTGAACAGCCTGGTTGCTGCACTGCTGGAGATGGTCTGAACAGCAATGTGGGGTAGTCCTGAAGATTCAACTGGTGGAAACTGTGTGTGGTTGAACGAAGGGAAGCCTGGGGTGTAAGGGTCTCCAGTTCCAAGGTGGGCCTGTGAAAAGCAAGAAGCTCCTCAGGTCTCAGAAGAGCCCAACCACACAAGGGCACAAAGTGCTGCTTGAGCTAGAAGCTACAAGGACAGCTACAGTTTGCAGCTCATAGGGAAAAAAAAAATTCCTCAGAATAACAAACAGGAAAGCCAATCGCATACTCACATGCCCGAATGGGATAAGGGTCCCTCCCACCCCATACTTGAGTGAATCCATGTACATGAGGACTCCAACTGCTCCTGCCTCTTTGGCATTTGCAACCTGAAGGGTAAAACAGCATTAGCTGCACATTTGCAGTCATCGAAGTGCTTCTCAGCTCTGTGTCTATGACACAGTGACACATGCTGGGCAGAGTCCTACAGCCCTGCCTCCCCACAAATATCCATCTGAAGAGCAGTTCTGAGGCAGGCCTAAAACAAGCTTGTGTACAGAAGGACTTGGATCTTTTATAGACTGCTTGCATGTTACCTCCTACAGAGCGAACATTACAGCAATACGTGTGGCAACAGACTGGGAAGGCAGTGCCAACACTTGGTGCAGATGAAGGCTTAGTAAAGAGCCAAGTGAGACACTGCAGCAGCAAGAGGTGTTCTGGAGACAAGGCTGTCCTGCTTCTAACAGCCCTATTACTGCTGCATCTAGCAATAACAGCCAACACTGCACCCTGCCATCCCCCAAACTGCCTACTTCTCCCTGTTTTTCCCAACTGCTTGGCCATCCCAGTCAGGCTGCCAGAGGCTAAGAACACTGGCCCCATAAATGGTAACCAGCTCCTTTCAATCTGTGTCCAGACCTGTGCGTGGAAGCTTGGAGAAAACAAGCAAGACCAGACCTGCTGAACAAGTTTACCTATGAGTTCTAAAAACTTGAACTGAGGTAGAGAGGTGTGACTAAAAAATAAAAAAATAAAAAAAAAACACACAAGACCATGTTTGGCCAGGCTTTAGGGCACACAGTGTTTACCTTCTCGGCAAGTGTTATTTTTCCAGCTCTGACAATGACTATGGTTCCATTCAGTGTAGTCACTGACTTTTGTATTGTCTCAATATCTCTTTTCAGTCCATAGTTCACGTAGACAGGTTTGCCCTAGAACAGAAACACTGTTATAAACATAGTAGTCCTATACTGGTAAGACAATTGAAGCGGCCTACAAAGCTGTGGAGCCTGGAACACATCAGTCTGCCATTAACAGAAAGCAGTTCAACCTCAGCAATGTAAACTCCAATCACATGCAACACGCCTGCTGGAGCAGAATCTCTATGAAAGCTCCTGGGCTGGAAGAGAAATTTAAACTGTATTTTGCTGAAGGAAGAAAACTGTGTGCCCATTCCTCACCCCCTCCCCACCAGTTCTCTAACTGGGGAGGCCTTTATATAGTGCCTATTCTGAGGCGAGCTATTTCAGACATCACCATCTGACAAGCATGCACAAATCCCTCAATTTTCCTGAAGTCACTTACAGAAAAAGAGCCACTCTCACTGTATGCCACGTATGCATCAGGAATCTCCAAAATCTCCTCGTCATCACTGATCAACATGGACACTTTGTTCTTGGTGCTGTTAGAAGTTAGGAGACAGTGTTACATTCTTTCACACACTGAATATTTAGACATCTCACATATTTCTGTAATTCTTGTAATACTAAGTCAATCTATATACTAAGGCAATGCTGTCAGCCAACACAGTGGCTTGCCTAGATAAGGTCTGCTTTAGAGAGGTGTAACTGGCTCACGATTTCAGCAGAAATTCTGTGTTTACTCAGGGCTATGGAGATCCATGCTATGTATAAGAAAGATCTGCACTTCTTTGTTAACATACCTGCCTCTGACTTGCAACTTAATATAGTGTTCATCATTCCACACTTTATCCAAGAAGAAGCTGTTGAATTGATCATGAATGTAGGTGGCCATGTTCGAATCTTCAGCCTCACCAGCCTCAAAGGAGTCCAAGCCTGCCCTTTGCCTGCAGGGAACATACACACAGCTTAGGCCACAGCACCAGGTTGCATTAAAGCACCCCAGTCTACACAGTCAAGTCAGATGAGTCATTGAAAACCAACATGCCTCCCTATACCATTAAGACCCTTGTTCTCTCCCACAGCTTTAAGTTATGCTTTCTGGAACTGTTACCTCAAGCGGTCCCCAAGGTTCTTGGCTGACAGCTTATCTGACAGCATGGCTTTTAGTTGAGGCCAGTAGATGACAGGTGGTCCTTGAATCTCTTCTTCAACAGTTTCATCACCATCCACCAGGTAAGATGCAGTAGGAGTCATCTCACACCTGCCACTTCCATCTTGACAAGTGGCAGCCAGCTGCATTCGTCCACGATAACTCAAGTAGCCAATGAGAAACCCTGCAGAGAATACAGATTCCTTTGAGTGTCAGAAAGACAACCATACCAGCTCCACATCATACCATGTACTCACAGCAGCTTGACAGTTAAGTTGCATCTCTGTTCTCACACCATTTTTAACAAGCTGGTGTACCCAGGGACACACAGGAATAGCATCCTGACATTTTGCTTGAGTTGGCACATTTGAAAGTACAATGCAGATGTGATCTTGTGCTTGGCAGGGTCCCCCCAGCACCACTCAGAGAGAAGAATGTTTACTTTAGGTTGGCAGCAGAGTTAAAACCTTTTGAAAGATCAGCATGGATATTCATCCACATGTCTAGAGAAGCATTAGGAGCTGATCAAGGGAAAACCAGAACCCTTGCCACAGCCACCCGTTTGTTCTTTAGTTAAGTCACAGTCTCACTGTCAAGCTTCACACTTCTTTGTTTCAATTTTATGTTACAAGTCTGAGCTAGGCATTCTTAAGAGTGAGCGAAAAGAAGCTGCAGCCTGGATTGAGGCTCTTTAGTCACCTCCCAAAACACCACAAATTCTAATGTTAACAGCCATGGAGAGGTTCAGTACTACAGTCCACTTCTTGCAGTTGCTTCCCACCCCTCCTTACCAATCAAAAGGAGGAGAACAGCTGCAATGACTAGGAAGCACAGCTTCTTGCCATTTCTCTGTGGCTGAGCCATACTGTCATGCATGTGCTCTGGCCTTTCAATGTCCACTCCTTCCTCATCATCAGCAGACAGCTTCATCTCCACGTGGCTGTTGTCTCCATCCGTTTGCCTGGCAATGCTGAAACGTGTGTACGACATCGGCTCGGCACTGAACTGTTGAAAAGACAGTCATATCATGGAAAAGAGTTTGCTACAACAGCCTACAGGCAGCTGCACCCATGTTCAAACTAAATCCAGGTCTCCCACCTAAAATTATGCTAGCACAGCCCAAGCCTGGCTGTCAGTAAGTCACGCTGGCTGCTCTGAACAGACACAGGCAGACTAACATCCATACAGGGTCTGATTCTAGCTTGGACTCTGTTACAGATACAACACAGAAAACAGCACTGACATTTCCCATGTGACCCCATGGCAATGGCTGGCAGGATTTCCTGGCCTTAATCAGCAATGCTCTGCTCTAACCTGGAAGCGTGCAACCTGCACAGAAGGGAACTCTGATCCGTACAGAAGAAAGGGAAGACAATCCCTCCACTGCTGTGCCTTTGAGCCACATTCACTTTGACGCAAGTAGTTTCATACTGGGTCTATATAATCTTACAGTAAACTGCCCCAGGCTATTTTTAAATTACACTTTTAATGAATATTATAAGAGAGCTATGCTGAAAAGAGATACCCAGGGGAATCACAGAACGGTTTGGGTTGGAAGGCACCTTTTAGATCATCCAGTTCCAACCCCCTGCCTTGGGGAGCTCTGTTGGCTCACATCAATCTTTCCACCCACCAGAACACTCTAGACCTTCTCTGCAGGGTCACTTGAGTTCTTCCCCCAGTCCATACATACATCTAGGACTGCACCTTGCACTTGGATCTGCTGAATCTCACTAGGTTCTCACAGGCTCACTTTACAAGCTTGTCCATGTCCCTGAGGTCCCCATGTCACAAAGGCTGAGCTTACAGTAGAATTCACCTTCCCCCCCCCCCCCCCCATTTACCCTCCCAAAGTAACATAACAGAACACAGTTGTCCTGATAGGAATACAATCAGCTTCCTCAGCAGTACTTCCTCCTGGGATATTGTTCAAAGCTCACCCCCCTAGTTTATCTCCTTTTTTCAGCTTCCTGAAAGACCCAAGACACCAGAGCAGTTAACGATAACCCCACCATACTGAGCAGCTCACACCACCTTATCACAGCCAGTTAGCTACAGGGAAGCTGGTCTCACAACTCACACAGGAGCACCTAACACTACCTATCTCTTGATAAACGGCACAGGGGTGGAATGCCTTACCAAGTTAGACAGTGCTGCTCTGGCATGATCCATTGCCTTCCGGAGGAGTACTCACCAACTTGTCCGAAGGCCTAGAAATTCAGAGCACAACAAATCAACTCTGGCTGTTCCCCTACCACCACGAAAGATGCCCAAGATCCAAGTCAATAGCGGAATGCACATGCATGCTTCTATCTACGCCACAGTTTTAATTAACCGACAACAAACTTGCCCGTTAACCCTGGATGCAACCAGCAAGTTCACGTATTCACAGCAACTCTTTTCACGGAGCCCTAATGGCAGCAGGGAGTGCAGCTTGAAAGCCAAGGGTCTTGCCTATTGCAGGACCATCTCCACTTAGGAAGGGGTCACAGGAGGTAGCGCTGTGACAACAGACACCACGCACCTCAGTCTATCGGGGTCTGGCTGAATAGCAGGTGGAGACGAGCATCTGGCTGGCAGCAGGGGCAGCACAGCACCCTACACCAAAGCAGCACAAGTTCTCAGCCCCTAGGAGCACTCCTAATAGGAAGATATCTCCTAGGTGACCAGGTTCTTCCCAGTGTTATAAAGGCAACCTCTGCTTTGATCAGCCGAGAGCAGCCACCCAAAACTGCGGTTACTTTCATAGCCTGGATTTTTCTACATGGTAAGTGCTGCAACCAGAAGTGCTTTCGTTCATCTTCCTCGGTGCTTCAGCACTCCTCCCTTGGACAGCTGTGGGCAGAAGCTCCGTGCGGTACTGACTGGACAGCGTGGGTCGGGACCACCCAGCTCACGCAACGCCCCCAAGCAGCGCTCTGAGAAGCCGCTTCGGGCTGATCCCTACGGGCAGGGCATTGGAACTGGTCTTTAGGCACACACAGATTACCTTTACACCTGGGAGCCGCGCAACATAAGCCGATTGTTTTGGGCAGAGAAGATCAAAGGTTAATAATAACGGCCGGGACTCGTTCCACCCTTCACTTACGGCCGGGGCACGTGCGGGCGGAGCTGCTAGCAGCTGGTAGGGGCTGCAAGCGACAGCCAGAGGGTCGGAGTCCAGCAGGCCGTGCCTCCCCACGGGAAAGCGTGTGCGTGGGGAGGGCCGGGACTCGCAGCAGCAGCACCCGCAGCCGGGGGAGCACGAGGGGCGCACGTGGCGCGGGGACGCAGCCGCTGACTCAACCTCCGCGCAGCGCTCATAGCAAAACCCGCAGAGACAATGAGCAGAAGGCGGGCCCCGCGTTCCGGGCAAGGATGGGAAAGGTGGGGAAAGCAAAAACCGCCCTGCACGCCCAAAATGCAGCAGGGGGAGAAATAAAAAAAAAATAAAAATTAAAAGAGGTAAGAAAAAAAAAAAAGGTTAGATTCAGAGAAAGGCGGGCGGTGCCGGGGCTCGGCCCGACTGGGGGCCGCGCGATAAGGCCGTGCCGATACGCCGCCCGCCGCGGGCACGTCGCCCCGCGGGCACCTCAAGGTCAGCGCAGCCGCGTGCGAACGGCCCCCACCCCCAGCCCGCTGCAGGCCGCCCCGCGCTCAGCCCCGCACCTGAGCGCGGCTCAGCTCGCTCTCTCGCTCTCCCCCGCTCCTCCCTCCCACCCAGCCCTGCCCGCGCCCCGCCGCTCGCTCGCTCACCCGCCCGCCGCTCCCGCACCTCCGCCGCCCCCTCCGCTCGCCGCGCAGCGGCACGACTGCCGTTCCCTGCGCCCTCCGCGCCGATCATTCTGGGCAGGCCCCGCCCCGCCCCAATGCCCCGCTCTGATTGGCTCTCCGGGCGCGCAACCGCCGTCAGACGGCGCCGCTCCGCTGCCGCCTGGCTGTCTTCGTGCGTCGGCGGCCCGTTTAGTCGCTCGGTGGCGCGGTCAGGATGGAGCGGTGCACGTTTGCCTTCCGTTTATCCCCCCATCACCGCTGCTCCCACAGACTGTGACGGGCTATCAGTAGGAAGGTTCAACCTCTGCCGCCGTACCGCTGTGGGTCAACAGCACAGCACAGGAGGCGTTACATTCGGAGCAGCCCTGGTGCTTGTCTCCCTGTATGGTTGCCTCCTTGGGGAGCACCAGGCATGGACCTTCAGGCCTGTGCGTGGCCAGGGCTGCGTTTTTGGATGTGAATGAACAAAGGCAGCCTTCCACGCGGTGCTACCTGGTATTGCTGTGACGTTACAATGGCACCGTGCTGTGCTGACAGGAGCACAGCAGGACGAGTGCTCTGCACAGCTCTGAGCAGCCAGCCCTCATCCCTGCTTTCACCCCAGCCTTTGTCTCGGCCCTCCCTGGGGCAGCTCTGGCCTCTGAAAGAGGGCAGGAGCAGAGTTGTGTGGTTCTAAGGAGAGGTACAGCGTAGCGGCATAAAGATGAAAGTAGTAAATGATGTATGGAGTGTGTTTATGGAACCCATAAAGCACCACTGCCTTAGGTAAGCCTATCCCCAGCTGGCAATGCAGTGCCAGGCTGGGGCTCAGGGAGTGGTGAAGGCAATAACTGTGGGCAATGAAGATCTGCAGCAAACAAAGGCAGTGCAAACAGAGCATTCATGAAAGCACAAACTGGGTCAAGGTCAAGCTGTTGATGGGGAGCAACAGGAGAGCTGCAGTGACCTTTGCATTTTGCATTGACCATCACTGAGCCTCTGAGCACTGCCCATGGTCACGGGAGGCCCCACAGCCTCCTCTGCCTTCTCCATGCTTGGGTGTGAGTGAAGGTCACTGCTCCCAGCTTCTGCCCATCACTCAGAGCAGTGCCAGATCTGCACTCTGCTTCAAGGTTTTGCTGTGCACACACTCGGCAGCGCTCTGCTCATTTTTCCCTTGCTCGTTAAAACTGGTAGGGATGGATTATTGCCTCCAATCCGCTCCTGCAAAAGAAAGATGGGAGCATAAATTTGGTCCTTTGGCAGAACACATGATTGCAAAGAGGATTATGTTTCATGAAAAGAAATACATTCCTATGCTGATAAAGGGGGGGATTAGCCAGGTCAGAAACTCGATGCGGCTGTTGGGAGAGAGGCCTCCTGCATATCAGCAGCTGGGAGCACTGGTGGGATGTGCCAGCTCTGAGCAGCTGTGGCCCCAGCTCTGGCTTTGGGGCTCATGCTCCTGGCAGAGCTGGGTGCTGCAGCTGTACCACTGCTGGACATGGGTGGGCATTGCCCTCCTTGGTGCCCTGGGCAGCCAACAGTGCAGGAGAGTGCAGAAAGGGGATGGATGGATCCTCTGGGGGAGCTTCAGGTTGGATATTAGGAATGTTTATTCTCATAAAGAGCAGTGGTGCACTGGCACAGCTGCCCAGGGAGGTGTTGGGGTCATCATCCCTGGAGATGTTCAAGAACATCAAGTGGAGATGTGGCACTTCAGGACGTGCTACCATGGGAATGGGTCAACAGTTGGACTAAATGATCGTAGTGGTCATTTCCAACCCCAGTGATGCTGTGATTGCACAAAGGCCTGCTAAGAAGAAGGTGCTTTCCTTCTGCTTTGTTCCAGGCAGGCCTATGTGCAACCCACTAAAACCACACGATGTCTCAGTTCCCTGTTTGTAAAACCTACAACAGGGCTTTCCAGTCCATTCCCTGGCAGTGCTGCTGTGTTCAGCACTCAGTACACTGTGCACACACCAACACAGCTTTGGGAGATCTCACAGGAGCGATGCTGAAAAGCAGTCACAGATTTCTGTCTCTCCATCAGCCACTGTCTCTGTTTCAGAGCTGTTGCCATGCGCTGTGCTGTGCCAGCCCCAGCTCTCCACAACACATGTTCACCACAGGTGTTTTCTGTTTTCTCTCACAGTATCTTAGGGCGTGTGCTCAGCAGTTCCCCATTTCCACACCTGTTAGGAAAAGAAATTAAACTAACTCTTCAGAAACAGATATTTTTGCACCACAGCTAGCGTTGGCGGTGCTGTACCCCAAAATGTTGTGTTCTTCAGATGCAGTGTGGTGCATGAAAGCAGTTCAAACCCTTTTACATTGCATTTGCTGCAGGCTCGAAGTCCTGGTGCCAGCTTCTATTGAGGCATTCTTTCTCATGGCAACTTGGCCCTGGTGTTTTTAGATCACAGAATCATAGCATCACAGCATGGTTAGGCTGGAAAGTACCTTAAAGCCCACCCAGTCCCAACACTCTGCCTCCCACCAGCTTAGTTTGTCCAGGGCCCACCCAACCTGGCCATGGGCACCTCTAGGGATGGGGCACCCACAGCTCTCTGGGCTGCAGTGCCAGCGCCTCACCACCCTCTGAACAGATGTTTGTTTCTGTGTTCTCTGAGCTCCTGAGGAGCTCGTGCATCCCCTGACTTGGGCTCAAGTGACCCTCTGTTCCTTCATTCGTCAACCCCATGATGTGACCTTGTCCTTCATCTTGGAACATGAGACCAAACAGAGCAAAGATACAGTTTCACTTCTGTTTTATGGAGTGGCTGACACTTGTGTGACAGGCAGCACTTTGTAAGTTTTGGTGATTAGTTAAAAACAGAGGGAAAACAAAAGCCCAGAGATAAACAGCAAAGGAAAACACACAGCCAGGAAAAAGCCCTGGAGGGAGCGGA
This sequence comes from Lagopus muta, assembly GCF_023343835.1. Lineage (NCBI taxonomy): Eukaryota > Metazoa > Chordata > Aves > Galliformes > Phasianidae > Lagopus > Lagopus muta. Next base: position 9,070,777 of record NC_064441.1, read on the forward strand.
GGCACGGCAGGTAGCACTGCGTCTTCCCTTTGAGATAACCCTTGTCCCTGTGTCCTTCCCCGGGAAGCACCTGGGTCCTGCCTGGCTCCTTGTCCTCAGCTGGCCCAAGGAGCTGCGGAGATGAGAGGAGGCTCTGGCCAAGGACGCTGTGCTCTGGGACTCACACAAACATGCAGACCCTATTTCAGGGACTTCTGTCTTCCCACAGGACCCCAAGCTCTCCAGCAGCTGCACCAGGAGGGAAGCAGGGATGGAGGTTCTTGCTACAGCAGCGTTTCTTGCTGGAGGCCAGCACAGAGGGTCAGGGGAGAGGCTCTAGCTTGTACCATGTCCCAGCAGGTTTAAAGCAACCTGCATCTTTCACCTGGGCTTCCTTGCTTGCAAACATTGTTTTTTGCCGGGACATTAACTCTCCACAGCCCTGGGGATCCCTCTGTGCTCCTTGCATAGTGGGAGTGACCCTGCCTGCAGGGAGAATGGGGGCTGTTGTCTGTGCTCAGAGCACACATGGAGATGGGGCCACCGGCAAAGACCAAGGCCTGGGAGATGTTCCCTGCTTTGGGATCTGGGAAGCTGTGGTGACTTGGTGGCAGCACACCTTGCCCACCTGACTCAGGACAGCCAGGACAAACAGCTGTCCCTGTGCTCAAAGCAAACCATTCACCGTGCTGCTCCCAGGCACCAGTTATGGCTTTTGGCAAGATGCTGGCCCTTCCCAAGGGGACAGCGGCAGCACGAGAACAAATCTCCAGCATGCACGGGGCTGATACTGCTTTCACCAACGAACAGCACTCAGTGGGCAGCAGGGCTGGCAAGAGATGGGGCAGGAGCCGTTGGCAATCCAGAGCCCTCTGTGCTGTGGGGTCAGTGTGGTTACAGTCCCACTATCTATGGGGCTGCACCTGGCCCCGATAGTGAGCCTGGCTGCACTTATCTACTGCCTGGGAGTAGAGCCAGGCAGCAGCAGGGGGCTGTGGGGCAGGGGACCGGCACACAAACAAGCTCAGGATGTAAGCACAATAGGCACAGAAGCTGGGGGATGCATCAAAGCAGCTCTGCTCTTGAGTTCTGCGTGTTTGATCGCACCCCTGGGCCTGGCTCCTGCTGCTCTGGGGGCTGGAGGTGGGAAGTGGAAAGGGAAAAGGCAATGAGGAGAAGGCGGGCATTGGGCTGGGATACAGCTCAGAGGGTCCTCAGCGCCACATCATGGGAACCTCACGAGTTCCCTTGGCCCCTCTTTGTTCTGCTCCTCGCTCATCTGTATCTCAAGTGCAAAACACTGCCTCTCTCTTTCCTGATTCTCTAGGCAGGCATCTCAGACACCTTTCCAAAGTGCTTTCTTTTCAGAGGCATTTCCCCTGAATCGGCTGTTTTCTGAATCTGGGAACTTTTGGAGTTTTCCTCGGCAGACTTTGTGGTTTGAGTCCCTCCAAACCAGGGATGCCACCTATGATCTGTAGTGCTTCCATATGGCGTTGGAGTGTGGGACATGGGGATGGGTCACCCGCAGCAACCAGCTCCCACCTGCCCCCCGTGTCCCTTTATAGGAAGGGGCAAAAGTCCCTCTCTGCTCACCATAAAAGGGCCTGGGAAGAGGCTGTAAAGCTGGGAGTTTCCCCCTGATTTGCTCTGTGGTGCACAGAGCAGTAGTGCTGCATAACGATAGCAGCAGCCAGAGCTGCTCGGTGGGAACCACCCTCCCAGATAAGGGAGCGTGTTGGCTTTTAGATTAAACTTAACCACCTGTATCTGTGGTTTGGGGGTTTTGAAATGAATTTCTTGGCAGAAGAGGAGCCCAAATTGGGGAAATAAAAACAACAAAGGAGAAGGCAGCACCGTGTCACGCTCTGCAGGGGAGTCGTTCCCAGGAGCAGAGTGATGGCTCTGCACCCGGAGCTGCTGCAGCCCATGCACAGCTGGGCCAGGCTGGTGCTTTCCCTGCAGCTTTGTGCAGATTTTTGGTCCCGGTGGCTTTCCTGCTGCTGAAGCCATTGTCAGGGTAATTAACTGAGCAGGTGCGGGCAGCCCTTCAAAATCAGAGGCGTTGCTTTGTGCTGTGAGCCCGCTGGAAAGCCTTGCTGCAAGGCAGATTAATCTCTCTGAGCAATATCCGGAAGCAAAGAAAAGAAAGGGTTTTAAACTGGGGTGGGTGTTAGCAGGGAGAAGGAGAACTCTCTGCCTACTTGTAACTGCCTGTTACTGACAGCTGCAAAACCTGCCCTGGCTGGCAGCCTACCTGCTGCAGCGTGCCAGAGCGTGGCCGAGCAATGGCGCTTAGTGCAGGTTTGTTGCAGGTACACCTGTGACTTCATTCACAACAACCTGGTGCCTCCAAGCAGAGGTCCTGCAGCAGTGCTGCTTTCCCTGGGTGCACAAAGCACCTCAACGGTAAACCTCAGGCTGGAGAAGAGGCACAGTGCTGGGAAACTGGGTGTGCTGACCTTCTGGTGTGTGCTGTTCTACCCTGCAACAGCCCTGCACCCTGGCACTAGCACCAGGCACGTCCCTGTCTTATGTGCTTCCCTGGGGATGCACATGCAGCAGGGCCAGGGTGCTGCTTGATGGGGAGGCTGACTTGGTGTGGAAAAAAAAAAATGTTTGTGTTTTTGTCTCAACAGCTAAAAAAACTTCTGAAGGCAATGGAAAAAGGCTCAGCTTGTTTTCAGTGACCAGAGCTGTCCGGTATTTGTTCTGACCTCCTGAGGTTTAGTCAGAGAGTCACAGCCATAGAGAAGTGGTCAGCAGGGACCAATCCTTCGGCCCTGCTCAGTCTCAGGACTGGCCTTAGGGCTGTTGTGTGGGTGCAGGCACCTCCCAGCCTCTTTCCCCCCTCCAGCCAGCACTTGTGGATTTTGCTGGGTGTGATCACCACTGTCCTGCTTTGCCTGTGCACGTCCCAGCTGCTCAGAGCAGCTGCTTTATTAATTAAGTGATGCCAAACGAGCGTGTGCCGATGTTCATGCAGAGTCACGGTGCCCACGTTGTATACATGCAGTGACAATGTCAGGGCTGGCTGTGTGCTCCCCACCGCTCACCCTTCGATGGGGCGGGATGGGCAGAAGCAGCTCTGCCCTTTCCCAAACACTCTGTGTGTGTGCTGGCTCTTGGAGAGAATATTTGCGGGGATGAGGTGTGCCTTTCTATAAGCCTCAGCGTTTCCACCTGCGAGCTCCTAATAGGAGACAGACGGGTAAGAAAATAAACTCTCGACCAAAAAAAATGCCCCGGAGCCCACGCTTCTACCTCGTCCTTCTCAAAATGCAAACATCAGCAGTGACACGTGATATTTTAGGTGGCCACGAGAGAAAAAAAGCCCCTCTGTTTTCCAACAAGGCGCCTTTCTTCGGGGCTGCCCGCAGGAAACCTCTGGCTCTGCTAGGAGCGAGGAGGAAGCAGAGCCTCCGTGTGTTTGTTGGCTGCAATGCTTCCTTTGGACCCCCACACCGAGCCCCTTTGAAGGTGACAAAGCCCATGCCACGCAGAGCACAGCCCCGCTGGATGCTGGTGTTCTGGGAGGAAAAGCAGACAGAGAGGAGCCCGGAGCTGCTCGGCTGATGGTGGAGGCGGAGAGGTTATCGGGTGACCCATCTGTGGGGCTGGGTTCAAAAGGAAGGGGTGGCTAGAGCCATCAAAGCTGCTCTGATGGCCTCTGTCCAGCTGCAGAACGGCTCCATCCAGCCCCTGCCCTGCCTCCCACCATCCTCCTTGTCTCCCAACTGGAGACGGTAAAATAGCAGCTCTGTGTGTGTGCTGGGGGCAGTGGGACATCTTTGGGCAAAGCCAGCATGGCCAGGTCCTGGTTCTGGCCCCTGGGGCACTGCTTTGGGAAGCATGATTGTGGCCCCAGTGGGGGTGATAACCAGCCCACGGGACACACTGCCTTGGGGCACACCCCTACTGGCTCTCTGCAGCACGTACATGTTGTATAAGAACCTATATGTTATATAAACTCACAGGTACACACACACCTATATGGATATGTGTAGCTTTCCTGCTGCCGAACATCCAGTCTGACACTGGAAGCAGCTTTGGGAAGACACCACTGAGCTGGTGAGGGGTTCACACATTCCGTGACTTCATTCATTCCATTGGAGCAGAGCACTGAGACTGCAGCAGAGCCTCGTGCGGTGACCTTGAGGAGCGTGGCCCATGTGAAATGCATCTGAAACTCCAGCCCTGTCCTACAAATAGTGCTTGGCACAGGCTGTCCCCAGGCATTGAAGCAAATGAGCTGCCTCTGCCCTCCTGCCACAGGAATCGCTCCTCATTTTACAAGTGGGGAAACTGAGGCACGGGAGCCCTGTGGGTTTGCAGGGCTTTGGGTTTTGTGTGCACAGGGTGTGCTCCCCACTGCAAAGCAGTGAAGTGCAGTGGGGGTCTGCAGCTCTGCCAGGGGTCCCCACCTCTTGCTCCCTCCAGGCCTATCTCCTGGGGATGTCTCCTCCCACCCTGCCTGCTGCCTTCCAGGGGCAATCAGGGAGCTGCAGACCACCTTTATCTGTGGCCACCCGTGGGCAGGGCTCCAAGGGCAGTATCAGTGGTGTGGCTCAGGCCCTGTGGCCCCCACCCCTCTGCACTGAGGCCGGGTATAGGGGCACCCTGACTATTGCACATTGATGCTGTGACCGTTGCACGGTGACTCTTTAGGGCTCAGGACCTCTTGCATCCTTCAACCCCACAGCAGCACGCACTCACCACCTTTGCAGGTGTTCGGGTGTTGCACTGCAAGGCAGACGGTGCAGCGTTTCTGTGCTGCAGGATCCTGCCCCCGTCCTGCTCCAGCCTTCCTCTTCCGGTGGTTTCCTCCCAGCACCCTGGGAAAGCTTTTCCTGTCCCTTTCTCAGTGCTGCAGTTGCCGCACTTTATTTGTTTATATTGAGCTTTGTCCATCCTCTTGCTTCCAGTGCTTCGTGGGGTGCTGCCGGGATGGTGGCGGGGCTGAGTGGGGACACTGCCCTGAACCCAAAGCCATGGGGTGGGGGCAGTGGTGCTGTGCAGGTGTCACCATCCCCAGCCACATGGACTCTGCAGCTCACAGTCCCAGGCAGAAAAGTGCATGGAGGGAAGTGTTTATTGCCTGTTTATCCAAATGGACCACAGCATGAACACTGGGTGAATGAGCTGCCTTCCCATGCGTGCCAGCTGCCCTCAGTGTCGGTGATGGTTGTCACTCCTTGGTGTCCTGGTTACCTGGCATGGCACTGGGCTCTGGGAGGGAGAGAAAAGCATGGAGATGAAGGTCCTGGGAGTCAGGGCCTGCTCCAACCACAACCCAGGGAGCCAGAGGTGGGTGGAAAACCACCCCAGGCAAATATTTCCATTTCCAGAGCTTTTCCAAGTATTGGGAACGCTGACCCAACAGCTGCGTGGGCAACGCTGGCATGGCAAGAGGGCTCTGGTGAGCTTGTTTGGGCAGGTTTTCAAGGGCCAAATGGTTTTGTTTAAGGAAAAATGCTAACCCACCAGACAGAACCCTGCCAGCACTGCTGGTGGCCCCTCAGAGCACTGCACTCATGGGACTGAGATTTCCTGAGCTTTCAGGTACTGGGGAGACCGGTGGGTGAATGGCTGTGTCTGGGAGCTCCCTTTTCCTTCTGTGCAGAAGGGTTTTTTGGCAGGCAGGGGGATCCTGCCTGCACCAAGGGATGGATGCTCACCTGCCTTCAGCTCCTGCTCATCCTCCTGGCCTTTACCTGAGGCAGCAGCCTGTGAGGACAGGGGTGGCTGTGGGGAGAAGGGGTGAGTGACCCTGGGGCCACTGTGCGGGGATGGGGGCAGAAAACAAGAGGAGAAGCCCCCAGCTGCCCCATCCCGTTCATCCCACTGCACTGCAGTCTCCACAACCATCTCCATGGCAGGGCCAGATGTCAACATGGCATTGCAGGCACGCTGCGTCCTGCTGGCACAGCTGGTGCTGGCTGTGGGATGTAACTGCCCTACCTGCTGGCTCTCCTGTTCCTGGGACATTGCTGCATCCAGATGGGGTGATGTCCACATTGCCAGCACCGAGCAGTTGTTGGATGGTGGTGAGCTCATGGAGGAGTTGGTAGCGATGGTCTCAGCACTGATGGTGTTGGTCAGAAGCAGCCAGGCAGGGTGGGACGGGGACAGTCCCCACAATGCCTGGCAGGTTGGGGCATCACACTGGGCACCACACTCACCTCGACTTCCATAGGGCACAGCATAGGCAGGTGTAAGCCTGGGAGTGCAGAGTGGCACGGTGTGACCCTCGGGATGGGGATAGCTGGGGACTCAGTGCAGGTGGTGTCACTGAGAGGGGATGGAGAGGGATGATATGGGTGGTGTGGGTACCTCCTTGCGCTCAAGTGCCTGCACAGTGGGATTGAGCTGTGTGGAGCATCGATGTGTCATGGTGCCATCCACTGCTCTGGTGCCCTGTGGCCGTATCCGCTGCCTCGGTGTGCGCTGCGCTCGGGTGCCCCAGAGGGCCCAGAGCACGATGGGGTTCAGATAGAGGATGGTGAAGAGGGTGACCGTGATTCTGTAAAGTGAGTCAGGGACAAACAGCCACGAGCACATCGTGCACCAGGGATATGAGCAGCAAAGGGAACAGGCTCCAGCATGCACAGCCCACACGGCACCGCAGGGTACACGACACGTGTGCATGTCAGGGCAGGGCTCTGCCTCCTGGCACCAAGGATACACGTCGATCTTCTGCAGGGTGATGGGCTGCAGGGGGCAGAGCAGCGGGAGGAGGATGCAGGACAGCTGCACTGCCACGGATTGGGATGTAGCGACCGTCAACAGGAGGTGGATGCAGCGGTAATAGGAGATGGTGGAACGATGCCGTGGGCAATGCTGGGACCTGATGTTCTGCCTCGGTGCCTGGCAATGCTGGCAGAAGGGCTGTGACAGAGGGGTGCTGGCAGTGGGGCACTCCACTGGGACCAGGGGCACCCAGGGTCTCACTGCCCCCTCTGCACAGCATGCACACTTGGGTATGCATATAAAGGGTGCAGGGTGTAGGGAGAGGGGTGTGGGATACAATCAGTGGGGCTGCAATGTACTGGAGGTGTGCAGCACTTTGTCCTTTACCTTCTTGCAGCTATCGCAGCAAAGGCAGAGGATTTGATGGCAGCAGGAATGGTGGCAGCGCTGCCGCCTCACTGTGCTGCTCTGCTCCAGCACATCCCTCTGGGTCCTTCCTGCAGGTGACACAACAGGGACCCCACTCCTTCCAGACCTGGAGCCATCCCCTGCTGCCCCGTCCCCCTGTATCCTTGTGGCCCACCTGTCCGGAGGAACTCCAGGCTGGAGAAGCTGAATGCCAGCAGACTGGTGGCAGCCTGGATGAGGAGGATGGTGGTGAAGAAGGGACCCAGTGGCAAGCTGTGCAGGGCCAGCCAGCTGTACCTGTGGGATGGAACAGGGCACAGAGCTGTGGTCACAGAGCAGGGTGAGCTGGTGCTCGACTCCAGCATCCCTGAGATGCTAATGTGAAAGGGCAGCTCTGCCACCCCATGGATGCTACAGTGGAGTGGCTTACGGGTATGAGACCAGCAGGTGCAGGACCAGGAGGATGCTGAAAGGAAAGGAATCAAAGAGCTCCATGGCGAGCAGGGCAGCTGCAGGGCCTCACAGGCTGGACTGGATCCCCTTCCCTGGCAGCTGTGGCACAACAATCTGTGTTCCACTGCTATGGTAACTACTGCATCCCTGCTACACCCCATGGCAACTGCAGCTTCCTGTTCCAAGTGCTGGGGAGTCTTTTAGGGTGCGAGTGCCACTCTGAACTTTGCAGGAGCCCACTGCATACCAGAGCTCATTTTCCTTGGGGTGCTGGGAGGGCACCAGGAGCGTGAGCATGCCCACTTCCCAGGAGTCCATTCAGGGCAGGGACACACTGAATCCCAATTCCCAGCTCAGAGTGCCCCCTCCCCAGGCCACAGCTTTGTGTCTGGGGCTGATGCTGAGCAGCAGTGCTGAGTGGTACCAGCCCTGCCCTCTGGCATCATGGTGCTCAGTTAACTGCTGGGAGCTGAGTCCTTGCAAACTTCTCACCTGCTGCCATGCGCCTGCAAAGCCACAAGAGTGCCAGGAAGGACAGACAGACACTCCGCCATCTGCCAGGCTTCCCGTGGCCTAGTGGTCAGAGCGGCACCAGGGTGGCAGGCAATGACACCAAATCTTGCCCCACTCCTTCTGTGCCCCAACAGGGGGGCACATGGGGACCAGGGCGCCCAGGCACCATGGGATGACCACCCAAGCCCATCTGTGGGGTGCCCAGAGGGTGGGCAGGCAGAGCCCTGCATACCAAGCTCTGGGGACACGCAGGCACCATGGCACATGTCACAGACACTCCTCCCAGGTCGATAACCGTGTGGCCAAGGCACTTTGTGGGGCTGGGCCAGAACCAAGGCCTCACCAATGAGCGCCCAGAGCTGGTTAAACTTGAATGAGACACCAAAGCCTCCCTGCGGTCCCTGCCCTCGGGACTCTGACCCTGCGTGGGGACAGCACAAGTAAACCAACGCAGTGCCGAGCAGCCCCGCAGCTGCTGGGACAGAGCTGGACAGAATGGACCCCACCATAGAGCTGGCAGATGACCCCAGGTGGGTGCCTGGGATCCCCATGCTGCTGGGTTGCTTTGTACCCCTTTTTGCAGTGGGAGTTGGGTTACGTAGAGGAAGAGGTGATACGAGGGGCTGGGTGTCTCCATGTCCCTGCTTGCTCTCAGCAGCACTCCCCTTCACTGCAGGTTCCCTCGGCCGCTGGTGGAGATGCTGATGCGGAACTTCAGCGTGCCGGCCGCGTGCTTCTCCCTGCCACCCACCTCCTGGCAGCTGCTGCAGCGTAAGTAGGGGGAGTGGGCAGCCTGGCGGGACTCCCCTCTTGTCCCCTGTGGGAGCAGGAGGGGGATGAGGGACAGATGGAGGTGGCAGAAGGCCGCTGCTTGGGTCTCATTCCCCCCACCCCAGACAGGGGGGAACAGGACAGGACTCAACAGAACCAAGTTCTTGCCCCTCTCTGGCAGAGCTGGATATGATCCAACTCTGCATCACGGGCCTGGCCACCATCCTGACGCTGGTGTCAGTCATCATCTACGTGGAAGAAGCCCTCTATATCTACCGCAAGACCAGCTGCCCCATCAAGATGAAGACCCTTTGCTGGAGCAGCTCAGCCCCTACGGTGAGCTGAGCCTGGGGGCGGCACCGGGGGTCTGAACCCCCGTGGGGATGGGGGACAGCACTGTGCACAGCACATGTCTCCTCCAGGTCGTGACTGTGTTCAGCTGCTTCGGGCTGTGGATCCCACGCTCCATGATGGTGGTGGAAATGGCCACCACGATGTGAGTATGGCCTGAGCTGGGACAGTGGGGCCTGGCTGCTTCTGCACCTTCCTCCTCTTCCTCCTTTTCCTCCTTCCCAGGTACTTTGCCACCTGTTTCTATGTCATGATGATGGTTATGGTGGAGGGCTTTGGGGGGAAGGAGGCCGTGCTCAGCACCCTGAAGGACGTGCCCATGGTGGTGAGCACCGGGCCCTGCTGCTGCTGCTGCCCTTGCCTGCCCCGCATCACCATGAGCAGGTGAGGAAGGGATGGGGCAGGGCTGCTGGGATGAGACAAGTCCCAGGCAGGGAGATGCAATCAACTTCTCCCCACGCTAGGAAAAAGCTTCGGCTGCTTATACTGGGGACCTTCCAGTACGTCCTCCTGAAAACAGCTTCTATCTTCCTGGGACTGGTCCTGTACACTGATGGGAACTACAACCCTGCTGATGTGAGTGCCACGGTGGAGGACAGGGAGGGGCATGTGTGACAGGGCAGCCCTGCCAGCTGCTGTTCCCACAGATCTCGGCGGAGAGCGTGGCACTCTGGATCAACACCGTCGTCGGAGCCTCCACCCTCTTTGGGCTGTGGGCACTGGGTATCCTCTTCCGACAGGCACGACTGCATCTGAAGGAGCAGAACATGCAGGCCAAGTTCACCTGCTTCCAGGTAAGCCAGCAGCTTACGGAGCACCTGAAGCACGAGGAGAGCTCTTCTCTGCCAGAGAGAGGCAGTGTGACAACGGGAAGAGTCAGGCTTAGTTGCTGAGAGCAGTGGCTGCTTGTGGGTCCCTGTGACGGGCGGTGCTGTTGGTTTCAGGTTCTCCTCGTGCTGACAGCACTGCAGCCTGCCATCTTCAGCATCCTGGCCAACAACGGTAACATTGCCTGCTCGCCACCCCTCTCCTCCAAGGCCAGGTCACAGCGTGAGTTGGGAGCTCGGGGCGAGGGGTGCTGGCTCCTGGCTAAGCATCTCCAGCACACAGCAGGGAGCAGACATGGTTGGTGAAAATACCTTCAAATAATCTCTGTTTCCTGTTTTCAGAGATGAACATGCAGCTATTAATCCCGCAGACCTTCATCCTGGTGGTGGTGGCACGGATGTATTACCGCAAGCAGGATGACAAGCCGGGCTACCAGCCTGTCAGCATCACAGCCACCAGCAGCAGTGCCTAGGTGTGAGCAGAGGAGGGTGCAAGGGCAGAGCTGCCAGTGTGCTGCCAGCCCAGCACAACCCTTGAAGCCTGCTGGGAGCAAAGGCAGCAGAAGGGGAAAGGACATTTTGGGATCTGGAAGCAGCCCTCCAGCCTGGGGGGTTCCTGGTTGGCACTCAATAAAGATAACTTTGTACACGCGTTGTGGTGCTGGCTGGGATTGGATCTCCTCCTGTCCTTGATGGGCAGGACACAATTTCAGGTGGTGAGGTAGAAAATCCCCAAAGCCTCTTCTCCTTCAAACTGTGGCTAAAATGGAAGATGAGGAAAATACATCCGTGCTAGAACAGCAGAAGGGACGTGGCACACAGCGAGTAAAATGATTTTGCATTTATTTGGCTAATCATAGATGCAAAAAAAAAAAAAAAACAAAAAAAAACAAAAAAAAACAAAAACAACTCCAGCACAAGTAAGACACAGAGTTGTGCACATAGGGCCATACAGACAAACCAGTACAGTGGACAGAGTGGGAAGAGCCAGCCTGAGGCAGGTGGGGCTGGAAGGGAGAGCACGACCAACTGATGGTCAGAGATGGGCAGATCACGGGTGCTAAGAGCAGAGCTTGCTGCTGGGCACCACCAAAACTTCTCACCCCCCATCACACCGCCTCTGCTCAGCACAACGCACAGGGGAAAGGAGGAGTAGGAAAGGCAGAGCTCCCAGTTTGTACTTGCTCAGCTCATTCATTTCAGGGAAAAGCTCTGCCCCACCAGGGGCAGTGGGAAGTGACTCAAACTTTTTGTGGGCAGTTGAGCTCAAAGTGAAACTGCTCAGCCAGCAGATACTTCAGTGAGCAGGGCTAAGATTGTACAACTCGACACACTCCTAGCAACAGACCATTACCACCATCTACAGCCTCGTAGGCACCAACACAAGCGGCAGGGCCCAGAAAGCTCATGAGTTTTGGCACATGCAGCACACGGTCAAGGAGCAGAGAATGGGACTGGGTCACCTTGTTGACCAGCTCCTTACCTGCAACACGCAGGAAACCCAACTCTTACAGCTGGGAGCCCTTGTGAGCACTTGGAGGGCACAAGGGGAAGAAGCAAGGTCTGTTCTCACTACTGCCAGCCTATCTGCAGCTCCAGCACCCACCTCAGGTTATGAGAGCTGGATCCCAGTAATCCCAGTACAATCCCTCTCGGGCAGGACTGTCTGACAGAAGCTGATGCCTCTGGCTTTAGCAGCATTAAATTCCACATAGGACTGCATGTTCTTCAATGCATGCTAGTGAAGTTTTATTTTGCCAGTCTGCCTCTTAACTCATGCTCGGTTCTCTTCCAGGTGCTTCTTTTGAAGAGGGTGGGATGGCTGAAGGTTATATGCAGGACAGCCCCGAAGCAGCAGCACCACACATATGAGAGAGACAAGAAGTTCCTGGAGAACTCTGCTCATGTCTTTTGCACGAAGACCAAGCTCTGCCATATTTATAAGACAGAACCGGGGGTGGAGGCAGCAATTCAAGAGGAGACAAACAAAACTAAAAAAGACAATAAATAAAATACTAGTGTACAATTCAAGTGGCCGTTTTAATTTAAGTGCAAGGAGGAAGCAGGGATTATTGGTTATGAGAAACAGTTCTGTTATTCCAAGCTACGTGTAAAATCATGTCTGTCTTCTTACCAAGCACCCCAGGTTGTGCAGACACCAAGGAATATGCAGGGTCTTCACGAGACAAGCCACCATCTGAAACACCATTGTTATCCCAAAGTACAGAATACTGCTGCTTAACTCGTGTTTAGAACAGTAGTGAGGTTCTGACACAGCATGGCCTGGCTGGGGAAAGCAAGGTAACATCCAGAGTGAGGGAAGGGCAAACCAGGGGAGGTGGGAAAGGTGGGGATGAAAGAACACGGGTGATATAAATGAAGTGCTTTATCACTCATAAACCAGGGGAGTAAAAACTGGCTTGTACCAAGTGACTGTACTCGCTCTGTACAGCTCAAAATCTACAGCAGCCAGTCATGCTCCCAGAGCTGTGCACATCCCTGCTGGAGGACCGAGTGGCAGATCAGGAATCCCCCAAATACTCTCACACAGGCTCTAGCCTCAACAGAAGCATGGAGCAAAAACCATTTATTTCCTACAAGTTCCCATCCAGCCCTCAGGGCAGGGACAGATCAGCAAGGTAAAAGCTGATGAGCAGCAGCTCGCTCCTTCCCTGGAGCATCCCTGGCAGCACTGCTCAGCCCAGAGCTTGCAGCAGCATTTGGATTCATCTCCTTGCAACTGCTGCTCCCTAAACCCCATGTCCTGCTTGTAAGAGCCCTGCAGTATTGCTCCCAGCACTGCAGGAGCCCAGCAGCTTCACCCAGAGACTTTGGATGTCACAGGCAAACCTGAATGGATAAACAAGTGGGAGGCAGCAGCCCACTCCCTCCAGCACTGGCTACCAGGACAGAGTGCAGGAGGGGCTCAGCGCATGGGCACACAGCAGGCAGAGCTGGAGGCCATGCAGCTCAATGCTCACTACACAAACACAACAGCAGGCAAGAATAGGGCCACAATTTCAAATGAGCAGATTACATGTTTAAAATCTCAAAAAGCTGCAGTGCTCGGAGGCTCTGACCTGCCTCGAGAAGCAGACTAAATGGGCACAAATTTGTGCAAGGCAGGGAACTGTCACATAGGACTGTGGCCCTATGCTGGGGTGAAATGTGCCCTTCCAGCTGCACACACTCACACGGACAGCGAGTTGGCTGTACAAGGTCATGTTGTATCCTTATAGCAGCAACTTCATGGCACCAGGGTTAAGGACTGCTCCAGCCCCTAGAGCCAGCAACTGAAACACAAACACGCACAGAGCACAGTGTTGAAGTGCTGTTTGGACAGACAGTAAAACTCATGACACAGCAGAGACTGAGACAAGGAGCTTCCCAAAGGCATACATACATTCATTTCCTACCTGGGCTCTCTCACACCCTAGGAAATGCACAGACAGCAAGTGCCCTGAAGCAAAGATTCACTCTCTTCTCTCCAACAGCAACCGAAGGCTCAATGTTTAAATCAAAAGATTTAGCAGTCCTGTTAAGACTGGCTGGAAAGGCCTTTCCCCTGCAGCCCTCTGTGCAGCTTTGGAGCTGCAAATACTGCATGCTTACAGGGTGTGCAGCTGTGGAGCTGCGACTTCATCCAGGGTGTAGCTCATGCACTCTAAGCCAGCTGCCCCATCCCAGCACACCCTTGCTGTGACACGCTGGCAAGCTCAGCTAAGAGGTGTGAGAGCACTACAGAGTCTGCCAGATGGGTTCCTATCAGCACCGGTGCAGCAGAAAGGTCCCTACTTCCTAGCAGCCTCTATGCAAGGCTGCTTCCTGTGTGCTGTTGAGGTGCTGCTGGTTGAGGAACTGAGGGATCTTTCATTTGGCAGTGGCATGGATAATGCCTGCGGGTGGGAGATATAAGACTGAAGAGCTGGAGGAAAAAAGGGACAGATTGGTCTTACCACTCTCCATCTCACCTGGAGAATTTAAGAGAAAAGAAACCAAAAAGAAGAGCCGCGCTTCGGTGCTATCCTTCGTGTTTTAAAAGACTAGTTTCTTAAAATATAAAAACCATCTTTCCCCTGGAAAACACCAGAACGTAAACAATAAAAAGGGAATTTGGGGAGAAGAGAAAGGAGGTTTGAATGTGCTTCCAGGCAGCAGCCCTTGCTAAGAGCAGTGGGTGCCTTCGAGGCCCTACGCTCACCATCAGCCCTGTTCCTATGGCTCTCTTGTTCATTTAGAGTTCCCCCCCCCAGCGGGTCTGGACTTAGGATTCAGCGATCAGCAGTTTGCAGCAAATCCTGGCTGGCAGTTTAATCCTCTTCATCTTCACTGATGTCGTAGGTGACTGCAGATTCGTTCCTGGAGCGGTTGGCTGGCGAGGAAGGGGGAGTCTTGGTTGAAAAGGGCCAGCGGAAGGAGGGAGATGGGGAGCGGTCATGCGTGGGGCTGCTGCTGGGACTCTGCTTCGGGCTGATGGCCTGCAGCATCCGGCCCTTGCCCTCCTTCAGCATGTGTTTCTGGTGATGGAAGCAGAAAGGTGGCATGGCTCAGAGATGGAAATGGATAGTACTAACAGCTTGTGCAGCATATGGTGCTGCTGAGTCTCTTCAGTGCTTCATGCAATATAAGAACAGAAGGAACCCAATCTTAGATCTAGCCTATGGATACTGCATCCAGTTTCACCGTTTCCAAGCATCTCCAGAATGAAGTGTGTGTGACATTCAGCCAGCACCACAGCCTGGCAAAAACCCATCGCTTCAGACCCATCTCATCCCAGTGACAAAGTGACTGTCAATCTCTTGGATGCTCTCTAGCCTGCAGGATGCAAGCCAAGGTTCACAAACCAGCTTTTGGGAAATAGAGACTTTTCATATGGCTACTGGCTTTATTCAGCTGGCAGTGGTGAGGGATCTTGGGACACAATGCCGCCCAAGCCTGGGACAGCCTGTCTGGAGAGTGGCAACACAGCCAGCACTGCAACAAACCAGAGGCTTTGCTCTGCAGAGGGCGGGCTCCAGGGGCCCCATACTGACTGCCCAGCCCTCCCAAAGCTCCTTCCTCCTTTTCCCAGAGCAGCTCCTTACCAATGCGCCTTCTGGGCCAAACATTTCCAGGAAATTGCCAATGAACTCTCGAGACTTCTCTTCCCACTTCTGAATGAGATCAATACTCTTCTCCTCCACTTTCTGGACAAATTCTTTTGACTTCTCCTCTACATCCTTCACCCTTTTTTTCACCTTATCCACACGCTCCTGCAGGTGATATTTCTTCTCCTGTTGAGTAAGCAGTGGGTCAGAATACAGCTCACCAGATCTGAGTGGCGACCACCTCTGTTCTGCTATTACACCTAACTGTTGCTTAAGACTCAGCATCTCCATGAGTTTTGACACCTCTTCACTTCAGTGATGCTTCTTTCCTAGACTAGAAGGCAGATACGCAGTGGGGCTGTGAGATGCCTTGTGGCAGCCACTGGCACAGCTCACAAAGCACAACTAAACCCAGAGATAAGGACTAGTTAAGCACACTGCAAGGAAGAAGCAAATATTTATAAAATATACTGATCAGATTTGAGTGACCTGCTGGAGGTCTTCTTGTGTATCATGACACGCCAATACTTTTTACTGGGTGTTCTTAAACAGAGGCAGAATTACATGCCAAATTAAGGCCAAGCAGCCATTACCTCTCCTGTTTTATTTTGACTTAATTGTATTTAAAAAAGCACAGTGTCAGAGCGATAAGATAAATGTTTATTACTTTATTTCCAACATCAGAAAAGCCTCCTGTGGTGTATTTTACCTCTGTGCTATGAGCCACTCAGTACAGGAACAGAGCGTGCCCTTCCTCCCTGACGAAGCACTGTTACTCCTGCAGCTCCAGGTGGCACCCACAACTTTTCTGGACAAGAACTTATGGTGAAACACGCTTCTACTCACGTTTATGAAGCTGACGTTGAGCTCTTTAGCTGTGTAGCCCCGCTGCAGGTTCCGCCTGGCATAAACATCGTAGTCCCGCACGATCCGGGTGATGATATCTGATGTTGAGATCCCCTCAGTCCTCTGCGTTGGTGCAAACATGCCTGAAGGTGGAGAACACGACTCAGGACAACTGCAGCAAGACACACACCGCCACCTCTATTAGTAAACCACCTCCTCTGCCATGAGCACACTTGCTACCTGTCCTCACACCACCACGTCTTTGCCCTTGTACAATACCAC
Organism: Lagopus muta; assembly: GCF_023343835.1. NCBI lineage: Eukaryota > Metazoa > Chordata > Aves > Galliformes > Phasianidae > Lagopus > Lagopus muta. Next base: position 9,086,984 of record NC_064441.1, read on the forward strand.
ACTCCTCTCTTAGACCATGAGGAAGATCTAAGATTCCAGCATGCAGAAAATATTTCTTACTGAAACACAAATACATCTTTTAATTAAAAAGCTCCAGTTCTTCACCTCAGCAGGTTTGAAAACTACGGAGTACAGTCAACTGCTTTTGGAAGTGTCTGGTGACAAGGACAGAATAGGGAGTACTGCAAATTCGTAGGTAGAACTGAAAGCTCTGATGGCTCAGTTTTGACAGCTTAATGTCAGCTGCACCCCCACTGAGTTCTACAGCAATCAGCTAGAGGGTGCACTCTGTGAACACTGTAAGGCTCTCCACTGGTGAGAATCTGTAAGCCAAGTCATTTTCTTCTTCCAAAAGGAGATTGTTAATCACAATAACAAGACTTCAGCTTCATAATAAGAATTAATCTGGGATATGGAGCAGTCTTGGCCTTGTGAACTAATACCCAAACCAACATTTTTCTTTCTGCCCTCAGAGCCTCCTAGATGGACCTTGTTCCCAGAGGCCACAATCACTTCCCCACTGTGACCCTGCCAGATAGGAGAAACTCAACAGATCTTCAACAGGAATCCCACTGCAAAAAAATCCCAACTCAGACTCACCTGCTTCTTTTATATGCTTATAAACATCATCACTGCCAGCAGAAGAATAGGGGATATCATCATGTGCAACAAAGTCGATCTGAAAATTAAAAAAGCAATATAAGAGTCAGCATTTTACTTTGAGCATGGAGACTCCTGCTTTCTGTTGAAGGAAGGTAACTTTTTGCTCAATACCTCCACTCAGGGGCGTGACAGAGAACAGCAAGACAGTTTTCTCTCAAAAACCCAAGGCAGAGTAGTCCCACGTTATCATTAGCAATTGCCTACCAAAACCCATTAGCACACAACAAAGAAGAAGGGCTGTGACTAAAGACACAGCTGCTTTAAGATCCATAAATAGCTTTTTAATTTCCACAAGGGAAACTGAGCATACTCCCCAGACTCCTCCTCACTTCCCAAAGCAGTTCAACAGATGTCAGAGATTCCTTTATCTTAACTGCTGATAGGACAATGCAGCTTTCCTGGTTTCCTGCTGCAGAGAATCTGATGTAGATCTAATGTGGTCCTGCTGAGAGCATGTGGACCAGACAACCTGCAGAAATCATTCCCACCCTACCTTATGCTCTCCCTATGGCCTGTTTCACCAGCATCAACTTCTCCTGGAAGTCTCTTCTGCCTCTCAGACTTCTTTACCGTGTCACTATCTGCCAGCTCAGCACATGCTTCCAGGCAAGATGCCCCACATAGCTCCCATAACCCGACTCATTCTATATTTAAGGATCTTCAGGACAAACGGGTTGCTCAGGCAGAGGTCACCTCCATGGATGAATTCTTGCCGTAAATAGCACCTGATGAAAATTCAAAGCAGGTTAGATGCCATATATTACCCTGTGCTCTGCCAGGAACTCAGGGGTGAGCGTCCACGGTGCGTTTCTCACCACTTCATCTACGTAGCGGCAGTGCTGCACGGCGTCATACCGCTCGTTTTCGTTCATCACCGTGAAGCCCTTGAAGTTATGGGTTAGCTCATCGCTGCAGACTGAAGAAAGAGGCACAGAGTGAGGCTGAGCTACTTACCCCAGGACTTCACAGCAAAAGGATCCCACGTACACCTCTGCTAAGTCAGGCAATGCCAGATGATGTTAGAGGGTGGCACTTCAAATCTAACTCTTCTAGCTGTGGAGCACTAGGAATAGGCAGAGGTGACAGAACACTAAACCCTTGGGCAACGTTGGGCAGGCTGGACAGAGAGAACTGGCCATTTCTTTGGGGGTTTCTGCACAAGCTGGGGACCTACACCCTAAACTCTCAAGGTCTAGAGGCTCCAACACTAAACCAACAAGACCAGCCAATACAGAAGACAACTCTCCTGTATGAAATGGCACAACCTGGCAGAAACCTCCTTATTAACCTATGGATGGCCCAGGTCTGGAAACTGGAGTCCATGGAAAAACAACAACAAAATCCCTATGCTTCTGATTTCATGAACAGCATACTACAAGCTGGCACTTGGGAAACGAATGAAAGAGAGTTCACAGAAAATTAAGTTCATTTAATTAAGTTCTGTGGAAAACTCAGTGAACAACTCTTCATCATCTGCACATAAGGCACTGAAAAGGAAACAGCTTTACATGATTATCAGACTCAGAAGTAAACAAGGCATTACCAGTCTCAGGCTATGGGATGTATTTATATTCCAGACAAACAGATGATAAAGAATGGGTGAGACTGCTCCCAGCTTGGAGCTAACACTCACTCAGGCTGTGGTCTCTTGTCTCTGTCAGTTCCTGGTGTGAGGGGAGCAGTTCATTGTCCTCCCCCTTTACCAGTCACCCGGAGGCAGAGAGCATGATTACAAGCCTTGCTGCACTAACATGTTAACAGTGTTCCCTGAAGTTATTTTCCTGTATGATGTACAACAAGTATCCAGCTTGTCCTTCTGCCTGCAAGATTTCTAAGCTCAGAGCATTTTGAAGTTTCATTAACCATAACGGCCTCCCCCCTCCTTTCCCTTTCCAGACGCCACTTGAGCACACATAAAACATTCAGAAGTACCACTGCAAAAAGCTCTCAGCAGCAAGTGAATCTGTGACAGGGAAACAAATCACATGAAGACGTTATGGATGGTCTATCATAAGATTAGAATTTCATTTTGCTTCAAGAACTTACTTGATGATAGTTGAGAAAACTAGTTACAAGTACTCCCAGCTCCTGCTGCCTTAACATCATTATGCAGTCTGACCAGAGGTCACACCCTGAGACAACGTGCACAGACTGATGTGTCTGTAGTAGCACACGTCAGAAAGGTGGGTGAAGGTACAGAGGCATTGCATGGACACATGGCAGCGATTGCAACAGCCGGAAGAAAGGGTTCCTTCTTTATTGTCCTGTTCTTAAAGGCTGATACACCTGGCTACATCTCCTCAGGTAGTCAAGAGTCCATCTCAAACTAGAGGAGCCAGATTAGAATAGGCTGATGAGGAACCTTTTCCTTTTGGTACAGGATTCCTTTCTGTAGGCATACCTGGCTGTCAACATAGCGCAGTAAGACTTCAACAACAGGGAGAGATTTAAGACAACTGGCTGCAATGACAGCCACTAAGGCCATAAAGACAAAAAACCCATTGTGCTGTCTGTACGCACAACAGCAGAGGTTAACAGTGTTCCTACAAAGTCAACAAGATCACTCCTTACCTCCCACAATGAGGTATGTGTTTGGGAAGAGGTTCTTTGCTTGCATCAAGGCCCGGGCATGTCCAGAGTGAAACAAGTCAAATATTCCATCAGCATAAACTCTGACAGGGCGATCCACTGTGCCAAAAAAACAGACAGAACAGACATTGATGAGGGTGCCTTCCTGCAGAAGCAGCTGCTGCTCATGCCTGTGTGACATTCTGAAACTCACAGACAGTTGCAGAAAACTGGCCAAAAAAAACCCAGCAGAGCTGAAGTTTATCCATGTTCAAAGACAGACTAAAAACCTACCACATACCCACTGAAACAAGATGGAGGGAGATCAAGGGAAAGCAAACCATGAACATCTGCCTCCTATGGAAATCTAAATGTAACACTAACTTCTTGCACAGCAAGGAGCTACCAAAGGGCCAAAATGTTTTCCAGGCACCTGATTTCCCTTGCCAGCCAGGACAGCATCTGAAGACATTTTCTACATCCTTCTCCCTACAGCCCCCTGCCACAGCTACAATGTCTTGGTAAGGGACCAGATTGTCCTGATTCCCCACCAGCATCATCAGCTCCCCCCCCATCCCACAGAGTGCACAGCTGTATCTGAAAACACACTTGGACTACCCAAAGGAAAGCAGATACAATCCTGCTGAGCTGCTGGCACTATCAACTTAATCCATAGGTTAATAAGGAAGAAAAAAAGACCACCAGGCCATCTCTCTCAGAATAAACTGCACCTCCTTTCTGAGGTCAGCACAAAGGTAAGTTGAGATAGAGCTGAGACCAGTAACAGCCACACAACAGGCAGGAGACTCCCAACTTCTGGTGCCTTGAGACCACATGGGACACCAGCTCTTGTTGCTGCTAACAGAAATGTACACATTCTTGCTATCTGACACTTGGAAATGGCCTGCTGCTCTCTGGCTCAAATCACACAGACTCAGACTGGTGTGAACAGAAGCACAACAAAGCCACAGCAAGGAAAGGGCAGAAGGAAGACTCAGCAGAAGAGCTGAAACCTCATGGGTCTAGGAAGGGCCCTGTCTGTGCCTAGTAACAGAGCATGGCATGCAGCAAGAGGAAGACTTGATGCAAATGGAGGGATAGCAGGCTCAAGCCAAGCAAAGGAGTCAGTTTGAGGACAGCCTCTTGTAGTCATTTGTCAGCAGATCTGCCTCTGTCTGAAGGTGCAGGGAGGTTCTGGAGGGTCAAGGATTTGGAGATCTAAAACTGCAAGAGCTTTCTGTATGTCAGAAGAGGGCTGACTCTGACATAGCTTTGTTAAAGTTTAATTATGTTCTGGAAATTGGCTGGGACATCGGCTCCTTTTCCTCTATATCTACAATAGCTGCAGCCTCTGAGAACAGGCAGAAACAGCAACAAGAAGCACACACTGTATTTTAGCCACAGCAGGCAGAATAGTCATCAAATCAGACACCTTCTTAGGTGTCAGAGGTTACAGAGGTAGGTTACAGAGACTTTCAGCTGGGAAACCAACATGGAGCGTGCAAAGCACTTGCATTTACAAAAACTGCAGGAAATCGGTGTCAGATCTCAGTCTGAGCTGGCTTTTCTTTCAGCATCAGGCTGATAATTAGAAGTGCAGCATTTTTATTATCTTAGGGTCTCTGTAATAGAGAAGCCAATTAAGAGAGCACTGTCTGCACACTCTGTTTGACAAGAGAGGGAAACCATCCCCCATGAAGAGACAGTCCTGTCTCTGCTTCCCCTTGGGACTTGCAAAGAGAACAGTTTCTCCCAGTTTGTTTTAGTGAATAAAACGACACAGCCCTGCTGTGGGACTGGCCTGCTTTGTTTAATGACATTGCAGACTAGAATGGTACATTCTGGACAAAGGCCTATGTTGGTTTTGTGTGTCCATTTCAGAAGAGATGACTTGTAAAGTGTCTAAGTAGCTTCAGGCTAAGTTGCACCAAAAAACATTCAGGTCTGACAGTAAGCTTTAGCTGTCAGAGGCACAAGGAACATCTAAAACATCAATATTTATTTCAAACAGTCTTGTTAGTGAACGCACAGCTCCTCACACAGAGGCTCCAATTCGGACTGACAGGCCCAATTACACACAGGAACAGTTATTTAATCAACAAGCATTGACAAAGCCTTTGGCTGCAATCACACCCCCCATCCCACGTTCAACATTTATACATTCCCCTTAAAGCCTGGTTCTTACTTACATGGGGTCCCTCTCATCGCTTCTTCATACGTCACTCTGACGTACGGCTTGCTGTAATCGATTTCCACTTCATCTGAAAATGGAGCTGGCTCCCTCAGTCCCTACACAGACACAGAAGGTCAGTGGTGAGAACGCAGAGGTGAATGCACAGCGTAGCAGCAGCAATGCCACTGCAGTGTCCTAGTCACCGAGTGACTCACTGTGTCTCCGCACGACTTGAGCACATGCACTGAAAGACTAATTAGTGCTAAATCTCCAAACAGCCCCGCAGGGTGATTAGCCTCAATTTGAGGGCAGGGGAAAAGGGAACTTCAACAAACCTCACTCTCACAGCGCTGCTCATCCAGACAAGCACTTTGCTGTGCTCGTGTGTTTGAGAGCTTGTGCTGTGATATACAAACGGTAACAGCTCCTCAATTTGAGTGTATGAATGAGCAGAAGAGCAATACAGAGAGCAGAACAAACCCCTAAGGAATCTGTGTACCATTGTTCATTTCTGAGCCATAAGTAACAAGAGAGTGACCTCGATCTGCAGCAGAATATATCTTAATGCTGCAGGAAAACCTCTCTAATCCACTAGCTTGACCTCAGCTGAAGTCTGAGTATTGTTTCTGGCTTCTGAATGGCAACAAAAGATCTGATTTTCCTATAATGGAACAAACAGCTCAACTTCCTCCTAGCAGGAAGGTGTGAGGCAGCAATGGGTTTTCTCCTTCCTGAGCCAGAAGACTGGGAAACAAGCTTGCAGGTCAGTACAATAATACTTCAAGTGGCAAAAAGCTAATCAGCAATTTCCTCTCTGGCTTCCTATCCATTGTGATCCTGCCACAGTGCCCAGCATCAATGCAACCAGAGAGACCACTGCTGTGATTGTTAATGTTTACAGTTGTTACAGTGCTCCAAGCGAAGCGTGTGGGAAAGCAACTGCTGACCATAACATTCAAGCAAACTGATGCTGCTGAAATCTCCATTAACATCAGCATTTACTGAGGTCCCCACGTTTCAAACACCACCTCCTCTGGTGGATCCTTACTGCTTGGTAAGGCCTGTGCCTCTCCTTTCCTCACTGCCACTGTATCTGGGGCTTGTGAATAAAACCAGACGCTGCACTTTGGTCATCAGTAGTGCAATATGAACCTAGGAATAAGATGAAAAAAACTACCAAAATTATCAGAGGATCCCAGAGAAACACTCTCAGAAGCTCCTGCCAACCTTGCCCTTCCTCCACAGCACCTACAAGGGTCAGGACACAACTTGATGTGCACAGTGCAGCAGTCTAGACATTACTTGTTTTGCATGATTCATATACAGACATTTTATTTCTAACACAGGACACCAAACTGAAGTGCAAACGATCCCATGGAATAAGCCATACACTTCTCTTTCCTCACCAAAAGATGTGGGGGTCTTTAAGAGAAACAGGATGCATTTTGATGAGAGTTATGCAATAGCTCAAGCCTCCATTCCCAACACTCGCAATCTGTCAGATGTTCCAGGACAGGACTGAAGTGCTCACTGAATAGCAAAACATTGTTATCAAAGAGAGGAGCTGTAAGACATCACTGTATTTCCCCAAGGACTACGACCCCAGAATGATGCGGCAGGATGGAAGCTGCTTCTCACTGAGATACAGAAAGAACAACCAGAGCACACGATACAAAGGAGAGCTCTGGAAGAGGAGCAGAGAAGAGCTGTACAAAGCTCATCATCACAATATCACAACTAGGACAACATTAAGTCAGCTCTTCATACTGACATTAGCTGGGACAGACCCCTATGGAAGAGTCTCCTGTTGCACTAGGAAAATAAAGAGTTTTCTTTCCAGTTTCAGATAGGCTGCCTCTACAGGTATCAAACTCTAAGCCCACCCACAGGTGCCCTACTTGACTGCTGGACTGCTACAGGTGCCCTACCTATGGACTGCTTTCTGCTGGACACGGGTGCTGCTTCTCTGGAGTATTTCTCCCTCGTGGATCTGTGAGAAAAGCCACCTACACCAAGTGAATGCTTCCACTTGTAGCACGTGGATACCTATCTGCGTGTCTGCTTGGGAACAGATTAAGTACAAACAAGCCGGACAGACTGCAAAAGCAGCTTAGCGACACTTGCTTCACATCTAATTTAAGTCCATGTTGTGTGTCATTAGTACGAGCAAAGGAAGATTCAAACTGGCTTTGCAAGGGTAGCTCCTGTCATTTGCTTCTTTCCTCCCCTTTGTTTTCTGAGTCCACAGAAACCCCATCACATTTGTCTTCCTGTTGTTCTGATTCCAGCACCCAACCTCCCCAGCACTTCCAGCTCCCATCTCTGCTTACTTACGAATGAGCGCCGGGACATTTTTGCAGGGATTCCATCCAGCTCTGTTGCCCCATTGGGGCCAGATCCATCTTTTCTTCTCTTTCGGGAATTCAGCCTGGAGGAGGTTGGCGGCTCCATCTTGCCAAGCACACGTCCAGTAGAAGCTGCAACAGAGGCAGATAAAGAAATATATATATTTTTCAGCTCTTCCAAAGCAAAAAATCAGTCAACAGCAGGCAGAGCGTACAGAAGGTCAGTGCAAAGACACAGCCACCTAACAAGGGGCTTAGCCAGTTCTATTTGGCACCAACTGCCAAGGCTTGACAAACAGTGCCTGGTGGGAATACTGAATCGCTTAATGCAACTCTGTTCCGCAGAGAGAAGCACACAGCAGTCAGCTGCCTCGAGAGAAACTCACACAAGAGTTGCAGTGCAAGTTATAAATCATTAGTACAGGCCAATTGTGCTATTTTAGCCTCTGAAAGGCAACCTAACGATTCAGGCATGTCCAAGGCACACTCAGTCCTCCCCCAGCTCTCATTTTGATGATACTGGATGCAAACATTAAGCGGAAGGACAAGGGAGAGGGGGAGGAGAAATGGGGTGCAACCTTTGGCTATACGTCAAAAATGACTTGCTGTCTGCTTTGTGTTCGTCTAAGACCGAGTTGCAGCTCCCCTCACCACCAACTCACCTCACCTTCTCTCCTCCTGCAGTGGTGACTCAGCTGGTGCAAAGCAGCTGCCTGTCACATTAAGGCACACTTACTCCTGGAACTCTGTGTACCAGGATGCAACCAGCAGCAGATACAACCAATGGACAGAAAGACAACCTCTTTGGGATGGAAAACGTAACAGCTATCTGCAAGTTAGCTATCCTGGCTTTTGCACTGGGTCATCGTACACTGCAGCCTTCCCAAAAGGGCCCTGGAGCATTAAGAACAGCTGAAGCAAAGTTATGGGTTTGTAAAAATGCATGACAGCAACCATTTCCTTTTCAGCTGCTGCAGGAGTTTAGACACAGCTGCTGCATTTGCAAAGTTTATTAGTAAAGTGCAGCAACTAAGTATTACCTCTTTTGCTCGCTCCAAGGGTGCAGCTCCCACTGCAGCAAACAGCACTTTGGACCTGCTTTCCCTGAGAGCAGCATCAACCCTCCACCCAGGAATGATGCTTATGTGCATGCCTTTGCACCCTAATCACTAGGGCTGTGTGGAATTCAAAGCTTCTCCCCACCCACCTGGAACATGCTAGGTGGGGCAATGAGAGGTAAGAGAACAGGCAGAGACGCTCTGAGCACCCTCTGTGCTGGTGCTTGGGTCTCTCCAAGTGCTCCTGCTTGGGATGAGCTGAGGCTGTCCTCAGTGCTGGCCACTGGGTGAAACTCTGCCCTCCAGCAGCAAGCAAGCCAGGCCTGGTGAAAGAGAGCTGTTAAGAAGCAGATTGAGTGACTGAACTTACCCAAGAGCAGATGACTCTGAGTTAAGGAATGTCCCAAAGGAATTAAATGCTATTTAATAGCATGCAAGAACACAGCTTTTCCCACCGAGCATCACCAAGATGATGCCTTGTGAACAGCATTAGGGTCAAATGCAGCTGAACTGGTTTGGGGCTACGTGCCCCAAACTGCTATTAGACCTAACGTAATGCACTAAATTAGGAAAAGAGAATCTTTAGGTGAGAGAGGAGCCAAAAAATACTGGGGAGAAGACAAAAGTGCCTGTGGAGAGCAGCTGGAAAAGCTTTATCATCTTCCAAAGGGAACAGAGGAAGGGCGTGTGGCCATTTCACAGCTGCATGAACCATCCAGTGCTCACTCATAACGTCTGCCAGTTGAGTTTACAGCATTTCCCCTATTCTAGTAATTAACCTCATTTCCTAACAACAGGTAAATACATGGGAGTGAGCAAATGCAAACTCAGGCTTAAACAGTTTGCAGCCCTAAGCTCTAAGTCTTCAAACAGTTAAGCAAACATTTAACTGGGGTGAGATACTGTGCCATAAATGCAGTAGCTTCCACTGTACCTCTATGAAAACACAGGGTATGGAGTAAGTATTCCTTCAGTTTTGCAAGTTGCCATCTTGCAAGCACACTATGCATCAGATATTTACTTTATCATCACAGTCCTACCAGAAATTGTCTAGTTCACATAAACATTCGTATGGCTTATGTTGGAAGGGAGCTTAAAGCCCATTCATCCCCATCCCCAGCCTTGGGCTGGCTGCCCCCCCACCAGCTCAGACCCCATCCAACCTGGCCTTGGACACCTGCAGAGCTGGGGCACCCACAGCTCTCTGGGCAATAATGCCAGCACCTCACCACTCTCTCCCCTCTAATTCCATTTGCTTTCCCACTTCTCATGGTGCACACAGTAAAAAATCTTACATGTGACTACCTGACACACCACGACTGAAGCCTTGCGGATGGTGCACAAGTGCTCTCCGTGCCAGTGCTACACCAAGACTTTGTGATGGAGCCTCTGCAGTGTCTGGAGCTTGGCTGGGCACCTCCTGAGTGACGCAGTTCTGTTAATTACTTAAACTACTGCAGAAATTAAACAGTAATTTTACCACTCTTCAGAGCTTTAAAACCTCTACCCTGTGGCTAGCGCATTTCCAGGAGCTCCTCCCAGCATCAAAGGCACCTTCATTAAAAGCTGGGAACAAACTGTTTTGAAAAATAAATTACACCTTAACGTGATAAAGCTGCTTATCTTAGAACTTTTTTTCTTTTGATCCAAATGACTAAAATAGCCCCTAAACAATGACTTTCTAACAATGCGATCCAGCATCTGTAGCTGGGCTGAACACATGAGCACACATCTTTGCTTCCCCAGATATGTACAACACAGACTGTTCTAAAATTAATTACATTTGCAGCAGATGGGGAAGGGAAAAAGATAGCTCCAAAGGTTCCTTCTGAAAAACTGCAAGATAAAAGAACTGGCATAGCCTAAAGAAAAAGACCTGTTGTAAAACATCAGCATTGTTCTATAGGCCTGAGAAATCACCATCCTATAAGCCTGAGCTGTGCTCAATGGGAGAAACTGCTATCCAAGAGCAAAGTTAAGTAGCTCCCTGTTAGGGCAGATCCATAGGGCAAATCACCACCTCTCTACCACTTCACAACACAACCGGGGAAGCTGGACAAAGCAAAATAAAACCTATACAAAATGAGAGGTGACTGCAACAGCTCAGCAACAGGTCTAAGCTGGCACAAGGCTGACGCTGGGACCGTGAGCCTCTCCGTGCTGCCATGTCCCCGCTGCACTGCCTGCCTTGGCGCTCCCCTATCGTCCCTCTGAACTCAGAGTCAGATGCAGCTGTCATGTGCTGCTCTGCCTACAAGATCACTCCGCTCTGCAGAAGCGAGCTATTTCTCTTCTGCTGACTCATCCGCAGACAAATACTACCAAACTTTGTACTCTGCCAGCTGTCTGCTGGGAAGAATTGCCCTGACACGTTGAAGGCACTAAGCGAGAGCCTCAGGGAAAAGGAAGAAGCCCTGTCACTTCAGATAACTCCTGCCCGGCTGCAAAGTGCCTGAACTACCCTACAAGGAGAACAGACTCTCAAAACACAAGAACCTCTAGCTTACGATCTATCTCACTGCCATGCATCTCTGCAGAAATCTGCTGTAAGCAGAAAAGAAGAGGTTAACACCACCAGACTCATTGTGGACACCCCCAGAAACTGATGAAAGCCTGTTTACAAGATGAGGGTTAACCCATCCATAATTACTGGGAGAGATCAGGATCTCTCCCCAGCCTGTGTTTAACAGCCTTGCACAATCTCTATGCCAGCCCTGCCCAACTCCCCACACCGAGGGCACAAAACCAGGGACACGTGTCATTGTCCCCAGCTCGGCTGCTCTGCCGGCAGGTGGAACCCCTCCAGTCTATATAAAGCTTAGGGGGTCCAGCACTTAAAACACGGGCAGCTCCTCTGGTTAAGCCAACACAGCTATCTTGCAATACATTGACAGCCATCCCAGCTCGACCACACACCGATACAACAGCACCCAGACTTGGAGTTCTGCTATGCGGGCTGTCACACCTCGTTCCCAGGCAGGGCCCAGCCCCGCAGTCAGGGGAAGATGCCGCCAGGATCTCCGTACGAGCTCACAGCCCTGTAGGTACGCCGTCACCCCAGGGCCGGGCGGCTGGCACAGAACACGGCTGCTGGGGGTGGTGCAGAGCAGCCGGGAGCACGAGGCCGTTCCGCCCCACTTCGCTTCCGACCCCGGCTTTGGCAGCACAGCCCGCCGGTGCGCTGCACATCACCCAAAGCGGATCCTCAGCTACGAGCTGAGCCACACGGCTCTTCTACAGCGTTTCAGAACGATCGCAGCCGGTTCCGTCCCAGCCCCCGCCCAACGGACATCCCCGACCCCGAGCCCTGCCCGCACCGCCCAGGCGCGTCCCCTCCCCGCCGCCCCCCTCAGCCCGGCCGCACGCACCTGGCCCGGCCCGCAGCCGCCGCCGCTCCCGCCGCCGCCCCGCCCCGCTCCCGCCAACGCCAACGGGGCGCCGGGCGGAGCCGCGCAAGGGACGGAGCGCAGGAAGGGACCGGGGCGGCCCGGGAAACCGCGCCCGCGATCTCCGTTCCGGCCTGCAACGTCCGCTCCGCGCTGAGGGCAGGGATTGCTGTGGGGTTTGCACCCCGCCGGGCGGAACGCGGCCCGAGCTGCTGCCGCAGACCTTCTGAGTGCTGCGAATGAACGGAGGAAGGAGCTGTGCAACGCCAGACGTGCGGAGCTACCCGGACAGCGGAGGAAACGCACGTGGCCGGGCCCTGGGCACGGCTCTTCGGCCAGACATTGCTGCATTGCTCAACCCTTCTTCAAGGAGGGGTCACTGGAGCTGAATCGGCACACATCTGTGTAACACCTTTGTCAAGCAGCTGTTAAAAACTTCCAAACACAACAACCGCCAGGGTTTGTAACTTGACAAGTCGAGAGGCACAGGGTATATCTGATCTGCTGGTAGATTTTTCTAGTAGATTGTCTCACTGCACGCTCCCAGCTTTGCATGCTCACACGGAGTAGTGGTGACAACAACTGCTGACCACCTCCTGTTCCTTCATCAGTGTAATCAAATGGAGCTGCTTTCAAACAAACCTATTGGAGAAACAGAGCCAGGATTGCAGACAGAAGAGCGATCCTGGAACATGCATCATAATTTCTGATTTGATTGCTATGAGCTGCACTGACAGCATGATCTCCAGCAATAGCTGAGGGTGGAATTAGGGACTCATCTCACCCAACTTCAGCCCTGAAAAAGCCCAACATATAGCTGAAATTCTTCAGCTCTGCTTTTCCTCAGTCAGCCCAGACAGAGAACTGGCACTGTGCAACTCATCCTGCCTTCTGAAGAGCATTTAAGATGCCTTCTGACAGCACCCACTCTCCCAGGAACCAGCCTGGTCCTCTGACTTCTGGGGACTCTTTCTGATTTCCAGCAGCCTTCCTTCCTGCTCCTGTCAAAGCTGGAATCCAAACAAGTTTAGTCTCCAAACATGCACTTCCTGAAACAGTTCCAGAAAGGCAAAGGTTGAAAAAACATTGCAGTATAGGGGCAACCAGCAATGAGTATCCTGTGTGACACAGCTGCCTGATTGCACTGAGCCAATCAGGAGTTACAGCTGGAAGAGTTCTGACACTTTGAGGTGTGCAGGCTGCTGGCCTGACCCAGTGTCCTAAATACCTTGTCTCCCTATCAATTAATATCATTTCACATGACACGTAGCTGGAATCATCAACCCAATTCTTAAAGAAATCCCAAGACCAAATCCACATAGGCAGAATAAGAGGTCAGCTTTATGGATTAATTTACAGAGAATCCTCAGAAAATGTTTATCTGAGCAGCACAGACAAACAATCAAGGCTAGCACATTTTGTAGAGCAGAGAGGACAAGCAGTGGAAAAGGCCAAGGTAAACACATGGGAGAGAAAAAGTAAATATACAGATTTATTATGTTACATTTCTTGGAAATACTTCATTCTCAGAAAACTAACAAAGTAAAAGCAGTGGAATCCTCTTAAAACAGAAGTTGTGTCTGCCTTAAAAACAACAGCTCCTGGCAATACTCTTTTTAGGACAAAACCAGCACGCTATATAAAAAACAAACAGCAGTTTACATAAAGGACATAATGACAGACTCAAAGCTATACTGACATCAACGAGGGAGGAGGGATGCTGTAGTTCAACACGTGTAGGATGTGCTTTGTAGAGCTGCATTGCTCTACGAGTATTAAGGGAAGCACACTGTGTTTGTGTATGTTATGGTAACAAAAATGCCCTCAAGTATTCTCCCCCACCTCTGTCCTTTTGTGCAGTTATCTTCAATAGTAGAAGCAGCCAAATGCAGCTACCACACAAAAGAGGCTGTCCTGAAGAAAACAGAGAAAGGCTCCATATTAGCAAAGGCAAAATCTTTGTTAGCCCAACCGTAAAGGCTGACCTGAGGGAACACTTAGACCAGAGCACTAAAAATACTCATAACCTAGCACTTTTTTTTTTTCTTTTTAAGTACTTAAAAAGTTATTATTCAGCTCAGTTGTGATGTGTCTGAAAACCAGAAGCACCTCACTTGGTTACAATCACCAAAAGAGAAAGTCCTCACTAAAGAGCCATCCATGCTCCTCCCTGTATTCTGTAGCTTATAATGAGGACATGCTCCCTGAAATCCTCACAGCCCCATGTCTTTGAGTGCTGTCTAGAATCTTACAGCAGAGTTGGAAGCATTCCATAGCAGATTTAACATGGGAAGCACTCAGTAGCAGGACAGTACAGGAAGTTTTAAGGTAAAGTCTTGACTTCTCCTCAGTCCTGCTCTGCAGCCTTACTTCTGGAGAGCAGTTCAGCAAAGCAAATCAGAAAATATCTCACGCGCTTTTTCTACTCCACTTGTCAGATGGTGTAACTTAAGTGGCTTTTGTAGACCACTGTATGATCAAGTTTTATCATTTTGGATATTACACCTGCTTCACAGATTTCACATTTTGTTTCAATAGTTTTGATTCCTTCCAAAAATAAATAAATAAATAAATAAATAAATAAATAAATAAATCAACCAAACAAAAAAAAACACGGTGGCTGCTTTTATCTGTGCTACATGAAACAACAGCTTTATACTTCCCACTATAAAGGTCAATGCTTACGTTCATGAAAACATCATGAGCATAGCTGTCAGTGTCAGCATCCCAGAAACATCGTGCAGCCATGCTAGACAAAGGAGAAAAAGGAAAGCCATTAACTACAGTGTCAGGTGTAAGGATCTAAGTGATCACAGGCACTTTAATTGAAAAGCCAAATTGAGCTTCCTTTAAAGATAAGGGAAACTGGAAGCATTCTGCTGAATCCTGAGCCTAGATTGCCATTGCTGGGTTCCTGTTATATGCTGTAACTGCCTCAGTATGTTGCTTATGCTGCAGCCTCAAACTCATCACCTATCAATCCTGCTCCACTGTGCAACAGCACTTGCAGCTTCATTGCTTTGGTGCTTAAGAACCTTTTGACTTCAGGTCAACATAACAGTGGCTAAATTAGCTTGCTTGTTCTTTTCCTTCACCTCTGGCATTGCATGCAACCAATTTATTTATAGGGAGCTATCACATTTCTTGGCAGCCTTCACATTACTAAAATAGGAGCTAAGCACTTCTAGCCCTTTCACATCTATGCTCTCTGGTCCCTGAAAATCCTAGTGTTTTTTTTTGTTTTTAATAACTCCTGTCTTACCTTGAAGGCAAATGACCAGATTGTCATGGGATATTCCAGACCAGACCTCACTGCTGCCTCCTCTCATGTCACTGATCCTGTCTCTTCCTTCCTTCAAACACCCAGCTCCCTACCTGCTCCAGCCAGTCTCAGCCAATGGGATTGCTGTTTGCTTCATTTATTTTCTGCTGGAAAACTAGGCACAAGAATAAAGAGAAACCCTGCACATAAGGCACCGAAACAATGTGTGCTGTTTCCTTTTGTCTTCTTACCCAGCGGCAACAGAAAGCTACACCCCACAACAGCAGGAATGAGGAGTTTGTTCATCAGGTTGCAGGCACCTGGAGTGAGATCTAGGCTAGATTCCTATGACAGCATTACACTGGGGACTACTGAAATTTAAACTTCTGAAAAATACTTGTTTGGCTTTAGACACAAGTGAATTACCATGGATCTTGTGCATCAGCAGGGCCCTAAGAATAGTCTGGATGTATGCTTCAGTTTATTGTGAATACAGTGAGAAATGCCTTTATGCAACACATCTCACAAATGCTCTTCGACATCTGACTTGTAGTAATTTAATCAGCCACAGCCCAAGCCATCACTTGCTGCTTAGGAGAAAATACTTTGCCTATTAGCACCTGCAGAAACTTTGCATCTAGAAAAATTGGAAGCAGCCCCCAAAGGAGAAGGGAAAAACAAAACCCACAGAACAAAAACAACTGAAAATTACAGAAATACAATTAGAAAATCCCAAACTTACTTCACTCCTTCTCCTCTCTGCTCTCCAATCACAACCTGCACCACCATTTTGTACCTCTCAAATCCCTCCTCTGAAAAAAAAAAAAAAAAAAAAAAAAAGAGAGCAACTTCAAAGGCCATACTTATTTAAAATGAACTCTAAATAGGACAGAGAGAGAAAGATTTTTAATTACAAAGCTCTGTCCTGTACAACTTAAAAAGAAACACGTGCAATTGATAGAATGGACAGATTGCCTCATAGCTTCACCTTCCTCAGTACAGAGTACCACAGTCTTATTGTCCTTGGAGGGCGAGTGGAGCATTTGGTGTCTGTCCAAGTACACATCCATGGCATTTTAGTTCTGCAGCTTTCAAGAGCTGAACACCTGGAGAGAATGTAAGCAAGGCCATGGGTGGGCAAAATCCATTTTAAGAAAACTGGCTTATTTTAAAGCTGTTCCGACGCCAAGTTATTTTAGAGATTTTCTATCACATAGGGGCTTCCTTTACTTCCAAGTTGGGACAAAAGGCCATCTAAAAGCACAGGCAGATCTATGCTGTGTCTCTGCAAAAATATGCAAAGAAATCCTTTCACAACAGTAAAGAAATACCTTTGAGGGCCAGATCAAGTGAGGCCACAATGATGTTCCAGAATTCAAACCAGAAAAACACATTTTAAATAAAATATTTATCTTAATGCCTTTGTCTTCAATACAGAAGTATCCTGGGAAGACTCTGGCACACTATTTCTGCAGAATGATTGAATATTGCATGCTGAGCCTGTTAACATCCACCACGTCAATGCTTATCAGAGATGTCAGCTGATACACCGGCCACACGGGGCCAGTCCTGCTTCAGGCTACCACTGGCGTGCTTCCAGATTGCTCAAGACCAGCCCTGTGCATATCAGCTTGACATCAACACATGCTGGGACCACGGCTGCTGCTGTTAAAGCAGACACACAACACTGGGAGAAGCACAAACCCACAGCTTCTGCTGAGACCGTTATGGAGAATCAGTCCAGCAGATGGAGCACCAGCCTCATCCCCAGGACAGAGAGGGATTAAAAAAAAAAAGTGCCGTGCCACCTCAAGCGCTCAGTGCTGGAACGCTTACAAGAAACACCTGCTGGATCCTGAAGTTGGTTCTCAGGCTCAGAAACACTGAAAAGGATCCTGCAAACCACCTCCTCCTCCTCTTAGTGCTGCAAGGCCACGCTCACACCCTGCCTGGGCTGACTGAGCTCCCAAACATCTCCCCCTTCAGCACTACTGCTGGGCCCTGCCCTCACCTCCCCGCTCTTCCAAAGGGAACAGCACAGGCAGAAAAGAACCGGCTTTCCCAGCAGACCTCCTCACCTTTCAGCCTATCTTTGATTATCTCCGATAAAGACTTTGTGAGCTGTGGGATTTCCTCAGGGTCGTACTGCACGTCGGCCAGCTTCTCCTTCAGCACGGCACGGATGCATTCCTTCACCGCGGACGCCTTAAATCTGCCAAGGAGACCAACGACAAGAGGCGCAGGAAGGTTACCCTCAGCACACGCACAGAGCTGTCCCGGACCCCCGCCCAACCCCCAGGGCCCTCCTGCCCGCCTCACCGCCGCTGCAGGCCGGGCCGCAGGCAGTACGCGCTCCCATTGCCGCTCTCCGAGCCCAGCTCGCCCATGACGCGGCCCCGCCACCGGTTACCCGGCAACCGCCGCTACTTCCGCCTCGGCACGGCGCGCCGCGTGACGCAGCCTGTGACGTCACCACGCCCCGCCCCGTTTTCGCTCGGCGCGCCGCACGTGGTCGCGGTTGCAGCGAGCGGGGGGCGCCGCTCCGCTGATGGCGCGAGATGGCGGCGCTCTGCCCGTTGCAGCCCCGCCCGCTCGCACGCAGGGAGCGCATCCGCGTCCTGACCCACACGTAGGCTTTAGGGACCCACGCCCCGTCGAGCTGTTGTTTTTACAGATCGATGTTCCTATCGCTGCCCCGGTGCTGCCTAGGCCAGGCTGCGTCCCAGGGCAGAACGGTGCGCACAGCTTACGGCAGCACCTTCTGAGAAGCTGACATCCTGCTTCCTCTGCCCTTCATCTCAGTGCATTAATCTCTCCGATCAAGTTTCCTTTGTCTTGCGGCGGATGACACCGCTCACAAAGCACCTGGGCTGGAATGGAAACTGCGCGCCAGCGCGGCGGGGTGGGGCTCGGGGAGGAAGCCACCCCCGTTCCCCAAAATGAGCGTCCCCCCCAGCCGGGGACACGTTCCTTCTCCCTAAAACTCCTGCCTCAGGCGCTGTGGGTTGGCTCCAGCAGCATCCCTCGCTGCGATGATCCATTTGAGCCCCCCCATTCTTGGCACGCACCCTCAGCATCGCTACCCTCTGCCCTGCAGGCTCCGGGCCCCTCGGTGCCCCTCTCCTCTCAGCCCGCGTGGGTTGGAGCTGTGCGCTTCGCTGCGGGGCCACGCGCAGCGCATGCAAATCTCCCGCGCGGGCCCGTCCTAATTTCCGAGAAGTATCTGCGAGGCAGCGAACGCCAGCTCTGTTTATTTGCAAACAAAGTTAACCATTTCCTGCCCCTGCCCGGCTGCTGCTGCCTGCTTCAGACCCACATTAAAAAAACGTGTGGGGGCATCGCGGCAAGCCTGCAGATTTCTCTTCGTGTATCTATTCATGGTTGTTTGCGTTCCCCATTCATTTGGGAAGTTTTGTTTTTCCCCTCACTTTGCGGCGTTCAGGTCAGGACTGCATCCCAGCTGGCTGCTCGTTGCTTTCTTCTTCCCCTTGCACAATTTCAGTGCTCCTGAATCCTCTCCAGGTGGTCCCAAGCTGTGTTGGGAGCAACCCAAGGCCTGGGCTGCTTGGGGTGCTGTTTGTATTGGCACAGGGAAGGAGGTAAGAGAAGGGGGACTTCCCCATCCTCCATCCTGGTTTAGAGATGGACAATTTACTTTTTAAAGGATCAAAGGATCTTTTTTTGGCCTGGATGCTGCTTTTCATTCTCTGGCATCTGGCTGCCCATATCTGTCTGCCCTGCCTTTGTCCCATCCTTGCTTCATCCTACAGTTTCCCACCAGGTGATACCAAATGTTACAGCATTGCTCTGGGGCACAGTTCTCACTGCCCATTCCTTTCAATGATCCTCTCTGCCTTGTTCCAGGTGGCTTTACTCCCCACATTTATCCCTCTTTGTTTCACTCAGCAGCAACCCCTTAACACTTCACTTTGAGCGTGTGTTGGAAAGTGTGAGCAACCACACGATGATTTTGATAAGAGCACAGGGGCATGAGGCAGTTTTTCCTGCTAATCCTTCCCTCAGCAAGCTGCAGCCTCAACTGTCACATCTTCCACCACCTGCACCCGGACTGCAAAGACTTCAAGAAGCTTTTGGGGTCTCCGAAGGGTCCAGTGATGTGGCTGACTGGAGCTACCAGCCCGAGGATCAGCCCTGTACCCCCTCCCTGGCCACCCCCCACCCACTGCCAGGGCTGAAAGTGAGGTGTGGGTGAGCCCCGACTTCACTACTCACTCCTGAAAGCCTGGAAAATGATTAAAGCATTGTAAGAATAGCATCATTTGCCCCAGTTATTAATTTTCCCCTGACACTTTCCAAAATTGCAACGATGGTGTGCAGGAGATGCAGGAAGAGCAAACAAACGGTGCGGTTTCATCACCAGTTATTTGCTACATGAATATTAGTCACAGGCAAGCAGGAAGCATTGCTGACAGAGAAATTAAAGAAATCTGCAGCAAATGTCACCCCAATAGCAGTATCCCAACCCTAGGCACCTGCCCCTGCTCTCTGCTGTTAGTTACTTCATTAGATACAGGCCTGGGGGGAAAGCCTCTTCCTTTTCTTTCTCCTTCTTTCCCCACCTCTTTTTTCTTTTCTCCTCATCTTTTTCTCCATCTCTTCTCCTTTTCTCCTCATTGTCTTTTTCCATATCTCCTTTTCTTCTCTTCCTTGTATTTCTTTTGTTTTCCTTTTTCTCTTTTCTCTTTGTCCTCCTCATCCTCACCATTCTTTTCTCCATCTCCTTAACTTCTTTTCTCCTCCTTCTCTCCTCCCCATCTTTTTTTCATCTCTTCTTGCTCTTTTCTCCTCTCCTCCTCTTTCTCCTCTTCCCATCCCTTCCCACTGGGAGCAGCCAGGCGATGGCAACTCCTGGCTTCTCAGTGCCACGTGCCACCCTACACCCCACCAGCACCCAGTAGGAGCCTTAGACACCTCTTCCACTTATGGACCAACCTTGTGGCCAAGGACGTGTGCCATCTCTCCTTGAAGAAGCAGACAGGGAGGGGCAGGGCCAGGCCATGGCTCAGCTGTTCCCTACCCGTGGGGAGGAAGCTGGGGGCGGGAGGCAGCCCGGGTTTCCCTGTGATGCTGAGACAGTCACATTTCATTTCCACCCAACCACCACTATGGGGAAGGCAGCACCGAGCGGCACAGGGCACAGGCGCACAGCAGGGCAGGGAACTCGCTGCCCCGCCATGGCTCGGGGCACCTCGGGGATGATGTGGGACAGCATGGAGGGAGCCCTGGTTGTCCTCTGTGTCCTGCTGCTGTGCTGCAGCCCTCCGCTGGCTGGCTGCCACCAGGGTAGGTGGAAAAATCAACGGTCTGGGGTGCGCTTGGGGAATGGGGTTAAAGGATGGAGAAAAGGGCTGGATCCCGAGGTCGCAGTGCTTGAGCTGTGCTGTGAGTTGGGCTTGGTGCTGAGCTTCTGGGTTTGTTGGGTGCTGGCATTTTCTACTCTGGTTTTCATCCCTTGGGCTTCTCCTCCGGAGTGGGCTCAACCCTCTCCAAGCCTGTGGCTTTGCTCAGGGTGACATTTTGGGAGAGAAGGGGAACGGAGGGCGACTGGGTGACTCTGGACAGGGTGAGGAGGACCTCATTTTGGTGGTGTTGGCTGTGTTCTGTACTGATGGAAGCCCGTCGCTGTCCCTCCGCAGGCATTGTGCTGGGGTTGTATATGTAAGGCCAGTTTCTGCTTAGGCTGTCCTCTGAGCAGTTCATTCATTGCCAACAGCAGCACTCAGTAGGAAGCAGAGCCCTGAGCCTGCTGAATGTTTCCTGTTAAATGCGAGAAACTCAGAACGCTGCAAACACTGAAACTCAGTGGCACCATCACAGCAAAGGGGAGCCAGGAAAGTTCCCTCCCTGTGTCCTTCTGTTTGGATCCACCTAATTGAGGAACTTTTCTGATTTGGAGGGACTGCTTCTATGGCATTTGGCTAATGCCGAAGGGACCGTGAGGTCTTTCTGATCCGCGCCCAGCAGCTAGCAGTACTGGTGGTTTCTTCTGAAAAGGAGGATGAATTTCTTCTCAGCTGGGATTTTTCCAGGCGCTGGTGGTTTGGGCCATCTGCTTGGTCAGACAACCTACATGACAAATGCTTCTTCCTTCTTTTTATTGCTCTCATCCAAAAATAATGCAGCAACTGCTTCTTCCTGCTGAGTTGGTTTCTCTGTACTGGGATGTTGCCTGCTCTAGTGGCTCCAGCAGCCAAAGCAAGGCCCCCAAAGGCTCTTTTCCATAGTGCAGGTGCTCCTGTGGGTTAACTGTAGGTAGCTGAGAACAGTTTCCTCCACTGAGAGTGATGCAGGATCAGAGCTGGGCTTGTGAGCAGATTTTTGTAAAGCCCCTCCTGGGCCTTCAGGAGCTAACAGTAAAGTAGCTGAGAAGCATGTGGAGATGCTGGCAGAGCAGGCAGAAGCACAACGGGCACAGAGGCACAGCTGTTCTTAAAGCCTGTTGCTGCCCAGGTGCTTGCTGTAACTGTGCATCTCGTTCTGCCTTCTCTCCCCAACAGTGACCCTCTTCCCAGCCATGTTAACTCGTCCTGTGGGCAGCTCGGCCACTTTCATCTGCAACATCTCCATGGAGAACTCCAGCTTGGAGTTCAACCTCAACTGGTACCAGAAGACCAACAACAGCAGTCCCCAAAAAATTGCCGGGATCATCCGAAACATCCCTCAGAAAAAGATGGAGAAGTATCAGCTCTTCAATGACACTCCTGTATTCAAGATGGAGATCCTGAATCTCCATCAGAATGACTCAGGCTTCTACTACTGTGGACTGATCACCTTCTCCCGCTCTGACAAAGTGGTGGAGAGCAACCATTCCCAGCTGGTAGTGACAGGTCAGCCTGGGCTGTTGGTGTCTCCCTGTGGCACTGCCCCAAAGGGGGACATTGGGTTGTCTGGGGAAGGGATGAGGAGTGCCTGACTTTTCTTTGGGCAAACCTGTGCAAGGGACAGGATGAGCAGGGGGCTTTGCATGTGTTGGTTTTGGAGGAATGTCCTCCCTCTGCCCTACTCCCTGACCCATGGGTGTGCTAATGGCCTTTCCTTTAAATAAAAAAAAGACACTGCAAAAATTAGTCTTCTTTCACAACTATTAGAATCATAATGGTTGGAAAAGACCACTAAGATCATCCGGTCCAACTGCCAACCCCTCCCCAACATGCCTACTAAACCATGTCCCTCAGTGCCACATCTCTGTGGTTCTTTAACACCTCCAGGGATGGTGACTCCACCACCTCCTTGGGCAGCATGTGCCAGTGCCTCACCACACTTTAGGAGAAGAAATTTTTCGTAATACCCAACCTGAATATTACATCTTTTTCCTAATATCCAATCAGCCCAAACTGAGGACCCCTGAGGAGATGGCAGGGCTGTGGCAGCTAGCCTGGGATGGAGCCTTTTCTGAGGATGTCCTTCACTCTCCCATTGCCACTCAGAGGCCCAGTGCTCCTGACCTGCTGACTTTTTGCACGCTTCTTGCAGAAGCCTCTGAGAAGCCAAACACAACTGAGAAACCCAGTGAGGAGGAAAGCAGCCCCCCAGACCACATCAAGGCCGTGCTGCTGGGCACCTTGCTGCTGGCTGGTGTGATTGTGCTGCTGCTCTTTGGCTACATCATCATCAACAACCGGAGAGCAGGTGGGTTGTGCTAAGGGGACTAGGGGTGCACCAGGGGATGATGTTTCTTCTGCAAACATGGCTGGGACCCAGGGACAGCTGGATGGCTGGGGTGCATGGGATGGTTTGCTGTACCCAAGCTCAAGTGGTTTGTCCCTGGGGATGATGAGGGATAAGGGTGCTTGGGCCCTCTTGGTAGTGGTTTCTAAGGATGTAAGGGTAGTGTCGAGCCCTCAGGGTCAGCACCAGGTACTCACACTGCCTTGGTGCACAAGCATCTTCTAACCAACTATGTTACATTGCAGATGTGCGGAAATCATCGAGTGGAAACACTCTGGCGGTGAGTTCTCCACCTCCAGCTCCCTGCCTTGCTGCCTCCCTGCCTTTATCAGGGCTTTGTGGGCCTCTCGCTTCCCCTATCTCCCGATGCTGCTCAATCTCTCCTGCACTTCAATCACCACTGCTCTGCACCTGCAGCACAGCCCCAAAATCAAAGAACTGCCTGTGGTAGGACAGGACCTCTCTAGTCCAACCCTTGCTCCAAGCAGGGTTCTATTTGTTGGTGGATTGTGTTGTAGAAAATAGGAGAAGATTCCCTCTGTGCTCCCGTATATTCAGCTAGAATTTCTCTTGCTGCCTTATTCCCTTTCTTCCTTTTGCTGGACGCTGCATAGAGGAGTGCTTTCTCTCCAACCCTTTTAGGTAGCTGACGACAGCAAGCTGGTCCCCTTGGCTCTCCTCTCTCTGGAATGAGCAGTCCCAAGCTCATCCTGAGCCACTGGTATACAATGGAGAGGTGGGAAATGGGTCCTTGCCTTGCCTGTGGGCAACTCTAAGGCTCACAGTCTGATTTTCCCACGCAAATGCTGTCCTTTGCATTGCTCTCACTCTCCTGAAACACTGGTTTTGGCCATCGCTGTACATGGGGTCTCATGCTGAGGATGAATGGTGCTGCTGGATGGCGGATGAATTGCCTTGATGGGGTGTCCTTAATCTGCAGGAGGAGGTGAAGCCACCTGTGGTGTCTGTGTCCACTGTGGACTATGGGGTGCTGGAGTTCCAGAAGGACCCACGCAGCCAGGTGCCCCCCGAGACCTGCCCAGCCGAGCAGACTGAGTATGCTACTATTGTCTTCCCTGAGGAGAAACCCGTCACACCAGAGCGAGGAAAGAGGCACAAGGATGAGAGGACGTGGCAGCTGCCCTCACAGCCCTGCTGAGGGCCATCTATGTGCAAGGACTGGAGTGATGGAGCAAATATGAGCTTCAGTGCTGGAACTTGTGTTGGACAGTGCTGGCTGTGCTGGTGACATGGAATGAGCACCAAGGAACAAGAACTTGTCCCTGCTGGATCCTGGTGCTGTGCTTTGGGCATCTGCTCAGTTTTTACCTTCACTTGGGGTTTCTGCATTGGCCGTGCCACATCTAATGCTGCTGGCAAAGCATGGCTTTGGGAGAGAGCCCCAGGGTGAGGATAGATGTGGTGCTGGAGAATGTCCACACACTGAGGTCTTGTCCCAGCACAGGGCCTCCTGCATGCACTGCTATTTAATGGACTGCTGGGAAGCAGAAAGTTTCTTTCCTTTCTTCATCAGGCACTTTTCTCCTCCTCTGTGGGGATGAAGGACACTGCCAGGCATCCTGGGAAACCCTGGGATGGGGATGCTGTGCCTGGGAGGAGCCAGATCCGGCCATGGGGATGAATAAAGGGTTTGACACCAAGGCTGTTTGTTGACTGCTGATGGCACGTGCGTGGGCAGGCAAATAACGGCTCCTGGCAGCTGGTAGTGTGGGTGTCTGTTGTGGTTCCAGGGCTTTGCTGCTTGATAAGCGAGCTGCTCTTCCACAGAGCTGCTCTTAATAACTCAGAAATCATAATGCTCCGCAGACCCAGCTACAGAGCAGCCCCCCTTGGCTGGTCTCATTAGGGCATGCTGTCTGCTCAGCTGGGGACAAGTGGCTCCGAGGTGCTGGCTGCAGCCATGCAGCAGTGCTTGTGCCCCAGCTGTGAAGCTGTCTGGCTCTGAACTTACTTTTCTCCTCTTGAAAGCAAATGCCAGGGATGTGCAGCCCAATATACAGCATACGGAAACTGAAAGAGAAAGCAGCAACGATTGCTAAAGGCTGGAGAAACTCTAATAAAGAGCAGGCTTGGAGGCAGCAGAGTCCTGGTGGGAGACCACGAAACCCTGCGGAAGCAAAGTCATCATTTGCATCTCACACCTCAGTGGCATCGTCAGCAGCTTTCTGTTTCTGTTGCACCAAACAACTCACACAGCCTTGAGAGGGGCTGCTCAGGCACGGGGAGGAGGGTGCAGGCACTATGATCAATACCTTGTTAGAGCTGTGATGTCAATCAGAAGCATCCAGAGCAGATCACATCAGGCAAACACCCATCCAGGAAGGCTTCTATCCCTTCTTAGGGCAGGATGGTGGAGCTGGTAGCCATACTTATTCTCCCCTAGGCTCCACAGGGCAGTGTGCAGCTCACACCACACTTACTCACACTGACATGCAGCTCAGCTTCTATGGGCTTGTTGCAAGGAGCAGCATCATGCCACGACTCCAACAGCATGATGGTTGGGAAAGGAGTCAGCCACAGCAAGCAAGAAGCAGGAGTTCAGTCAGCAGTTTTGGTTCTGCCTTTCCTGTAAGGTACAGTGCAAGCAGGATGGTGAGACTGCTTCATTTTTCCCTCCTGCCTTCTGGGGCAGTGGGTGTCAGTAGTGCTGTGAAGCTATGCTCCAGGCATCATCTTCCATCCTCGTTAGCAGGGCAGAGCACTGCTAGCCCAACAGGACTGGCCTTCTATAGCTGCTGCTCATTGTTAAAAGAATTTAAGGCATGATACAGGTTTCTGATCCCTAGCTGAGCATCCCTAGAGCACACAGTGACCTTAAAATGGGTATCATATCATCCCATAAACCAGCTCTAGCCACACAGCAGGGTGCATGCCATGCAGGATCACCTGCAGCCTCTCCTTAAGTACACTGGCCATGATTAAAGGGGATTGGGAACATGTGAGCAATTAACCCCTAAAGAAGTCCTGGCCCCAGAGTTAGAATTTTTAGAGAAGTAGGTGGGAAGATAGAGAGGAAATCCTCTCTTGCTGTTGCAGGAGCATCTTCAAGGGGATCTACACCATGAAACAGCAAAGCATTGTTTCTGCAAAATGAAACGTTATAGAGAGGGAAAAAGGGATAGTAAGGCTAAGTGCCATTAAAGTCACTTGCATGCAAGCCTTATCCTGGTCACTTATAAATGTTGAGCGTGGGGATGTTTCAGAGCAGTGTTTTTTGTTTTGGAGGAGTCAGGCTGGAAGAGGCTTTTCATGACTGACCTGTCAGACACAAAGACAAGGGAGCATCTCTGTGGCCTTGTCTGGGTGGGAAAGAGGCTGTTGGTTCTGGAAGGGATTGGCTGAAGTGAGATGGTGCTGGGCAGGTTTCCCAATTCTCTCCCCACCTCTGTTTGCACTGCCCTGGTATGTCATGATGGGTTCAGGCCCATCACATCTCTTCCATCCCATCCCATTCCACTGAGATCTGTGCCGATCCACCGAGATCTGTGGCTGAGCATGCTGGAGGCTCACAGCACATCTGCATTTCCTCCTGCTGCTCTCATTTTGCTTTCTCTAGTTTTGTTTTCAGTTGGCTCCATGGTTTCTCCTTTCTCTTCCTGTCTTCGGTGGGATGCTGCTGGAGGGGCTGGGTAGGTGACTGGGGTGGTTGGGACACCCTGACAGCAATCCTGCTGCCATTACACTGGAAAGAGCCTCCTTGGTGGGTCTGAGCTCCCTCCTTACACCAGAGGGACCTCCTTGAGGCCACCAGAGCACCAAAACCCATTTGAGGTGGTACTCAACTGGTGTTTTCACAGACAGTTCTTCCTTTGTTTCTCTCCTCCTGCTCAGCATCCATCTCCATTGAAAACATGGGGGTAAAGGGGAAATATCCCCTCCACCTATCCCCATTTCTGTGGGACCTGATCCTCCTTGCCTCAGATGACCCTGGGAGAGGTGAACTTGCTTTCCCTATGGGCTCAACTATGAAAACAGCACAGCCTGGAAGGAATGCTACAGCCAGTGCTTGTCCATAGAGAACAAGGTGACAAGTGTTCAGTGACAACAGCGGCAAAATAGGATAGCAAAATAGGAGAGGATGGAGACATGTGGAGTGGTGCTGGGTCCTGGGAGGATATGGATGCACAATTCATTGTTCTCTTCAAGGAAAGGGGAAAAATGGGGATCCAGGAAGCTCTAGATGAGTCAGTCTCGGTACCCAGAACACCACTGGAACAAATTAGTAAGGCCACCAAGCGATAAACACCGAGAGGGCAGCAATGGGGCTGAGAGCATAGAGCTAGCAGGAACAAATTGTGTCAGACCAATCTAATTTTCTTTTCATTAGGGTGACTGGCTGGGTGTTGCAGGGAAACCGGGAGTGATACTATCTGTGTGCAGCACTATACGACATTCTCATAAGCAAATTAGGGAAATAGGATATTTTCCCACTGTGGGTGGACGGCTACCCAAGAAAAAAAAAAACAAGAAGAGTGACTGATCCCCCCAGACCAGGGCTGGAACTTGGGCAGGAGGTAGGGATGCTAGCATGGTGTGAGCTGGATGCAGAGGAGACAAGGCATCCTTCTCCTCACACATCGTCTCACCTGGGGGTGGGAGACAAAGGCAAAAATAAATCCAGGCAGTGTGATAGTGGCAGGGAAATCACCTCCTGGGCTGTGCCTTTGTATCCTTGATGCATCCAGCAGGGGAGTTACACCAGCACTGGGATAAGGAGGGCTTGCCATGGTGGAACTGGAACAGGGCTGATCCCTGGGACCAGGCAGAGGATACTGCAGGAGCTTTTGTTCCCAGGAGGGTGCTGGTAATCAGCAAGCACTGGGACAGTGCCAGGCGGTGTGCGCCGAGTGGAGCCGGACGTCAAAGCAGTTTCAGCTCCGTAGGTGGTTTTGGGAAAGTCCCTGCAGCATTGGTGAGTGCGGGGCTGTGACAGGGAGCAGCACTGGGCTCCTTTGCTGAGAGCACGGGCTCGGTGTGCACCGAGTCATGATCTGAGTTGAATTGCCGTGACGTAGTGGAGGATGCTTTCCATGACAGTGGTATTTTGGAGGTGCTCGTCCAACAGCCCTGAGCCTGTAGGGCAGAAGGAACCCACCGGAGCTTCCCTCCTTCCTTTTGACATGGCAGAAGAATTGAGGGTAAGAGCTGAGGCTGAAACCCACATCCCCCAGGTGGAGTGATGGTTTTGTTTGGGTGAACATAAATTCCCACAGAGAGGACTTCCTGCGTGGGGGGCTCCTCCTGCTCAAAATGCTCTTGCTACAAAAGAAAAACATCTTTCCACACCCCTCCTCTCCCGCCACCCTCCACCCTCCCATATTCATCCCATGGGGTAAATCTCAGTATCTAAAGCATAAAAGGCTGGACAGGTGTTGCAGAGTGGTGGCTCCATCCCTGTCACCCAGTTGCTGATGACCTTGTGTCAACCTGCATCATAGCAATGCTGGTGAGCAATCCTGCATCCTCCCCAGTAGGGCTCCTGGGCAGTCTGATGACTTGGATGATGGGGATCCTATCTGCAGGTTTGGGAAGCTGAGGAGTCTAAGCCTCCTAATACAATATGAAACAACAACAAATGAACATAAAGCAGGGGGAAGCAGGGCTGGGATTCCTCCCTCCTTGCAGCCACCTCCAAAGGAATTTTATGTCTTCACTGTGCACAGAATAGTGTCCTCCGAAACCTTCAGGCTGAGTGAAATGGTTTCAATCCCATAGCACTCCCAGGTGGCTTCATCAGGAGTCAGATCGTCCCCTAACTCCTCTCAAGACCTTTCAAGCACCTATCTCTTTCACTGCCCATCCTGCTCTGGTGGGATGGCCAGAGATGGGGAGGCAGGGGGCTGCTGCTGGCCCCGCTGCTTTCACCTCCC
This sequence comes from Lagopus muta, assembly GCF_023343835.1. Taxonomy (NCBI): domain Eukaryota; kingdom Metazoa; phylum Chordata; class Aves; order Galliformes; family Phasianidae; genus Lagopus; species Lagopus muta. Next base: position 9,116,019 of record NC_064441.1, read on the forward strand.
GCAGTGCCCTCAGCACAGAGCTCACCTCCCCACTTTCTGTTTTAAGTGCGGTGCCATCATCTCCAACTTTCCACTCTGTGGTTTCATGTCAGGCTTTTTCTGCTTGAGTTGGCTGAAAGTTGTTAAAAACAGCCCATGTTTGGTGTCAGCTATCGAGAGAGATAAAGCTACCTGGGGTTTTGTCGGCTGCTGAGCCCTGCATTTTCAGTGAGCTTTCGTTCCATTATACCTATGCAGGGTAAAATCTCTGCTGATTCTCTCACTGCTGTAATATTTGTGGTCCTGGTCAGCAAACAGGTTTACATTTGCATCCTTTTTGCCTATGAACAAAGCAGGAGTGATGGCTTCAGCAGGGATAGGAGTTTTTCCCATGCCCAGGTATTACATGCAAAATGTGTGGTGCTCAGGGTCAGCTGTTTTGCCTTTGTTTTAGGAGACTTTTTGCCTGGCTGGGATGTAGCACGGTGCCAGCTGTGCCTCTTAGCACAGAAATCGATTGGGGTGGTGCTGCACAAACGGGGGCAAAGGTTCCTCTCTCTGGGCACAAAGATGTGACTTTGCACCCATGAGGGAAGGAGGGAGGAAAGGTTTGGAAGAAAGAACATGAGTCAGCAGGCAGAAGCTTGACCTTGATCACGGCCTCTTCCCAACTCTATGCTGGACCATGATGACATGGCAGAAGATTTTTGCAGAGAAGGCTGCAAGCCTGAAATTAATGGATCCATGGACATTTCGGGAGGATAATAGCCTGCAGGTGCACAGCCTCAAGCCTGGCTGGACGGAGTTTTTGCAGAACCATGTGTCTGGGAGGTAGGGTCTGTTGGTTCGGTCCTACTTGAGGGATGCCACCATCACTGTCCTCCCTGTGCTGCCTCCTGCCACCCTGGGCTGCAGTAAGATGACCTTGGCCTTGGGGGAAGGGCTGCAGAGTGTGCCAGCAGCCCTTTGCCCATAGCACCTGCAGGGATGGAGGAGGGGGATGCAGAGAGGGGTGCCGAGCGTGGAGGGGCTGCTAACTCCCGTAAGCGTTGTGAAAGATGAGTCAGAAGGGGAGTAACCTGCAGCTTCTCCTCACCTGCCCTGCAGCCTCCACCCACACCTTCCTTCTGTTTTGCTTCTTTTTTGACTTTTTCAGCTTGACGCTGGCTTTCTGCTGAGCTGTGCATGGGTCAAGGGCTGAAGACTCACATGGAGCTGGAGCTTGGTTCTTCCCTCCCCCCGGGCCCCTACACCAGGCAGTGGGGTCAGGACAGTCTGGGCAAGGGCAGCAAGCCGGTCCTACATTTCAGCTTGCTCCTAGCTCATGGGTGTACAGCTACCCAGGCTGGCATCATGCTGATAGGACAGCCTATGTGTATAAAGCTGAACCATCAGCTCCAGCTGTCCAGCTCCCTGCTGACTGCCCTGGCTTACAGCAGAAGGCTGGGATGAGCTGGTGTCTTCCATGTCCCGGCAGGTTTCGGTGCTCCCAGTGCCTGAACAAGTGGTCCTCAGCCAAAGTGCACATCCTCTTCCACATGTGCTATGGGATAGTGCTGATGCGAATCTTCCGTCAAGCCTGCAGGCAGTGCCACAACCCCCAGCTGGAGGAGCCCATATTCAGCCTGGAGAACATAGAGCGGCTGCTGCACAACCTGGTGCTGAAGATCCTCAAGGACTTCTACAACGTGCCCATGCAGTCAGACGACCTCCTGGAAGTGGTGGTGGACAGGTGCCACGCATCGGGGGTACACGACAGGACCCACTGCGAGGGCTGCAAGCACGGTGTCTGCAGCAGGTCCAGGGCAGCCATGGAGCCCGGTGCTGGGAAGAACAAGGTGGGTGTGAGCAAAGCCCAGAAGACAAAGATGGATGTGGACAAGGCTCAAAAGACCAAGATGGAAGTGGACAGGGCCTGGAAGATCAAGATAGATGTAGATGAGGCCTGGAAGACCGAGATGGATGTGGACAATGTCTGGAAGACCAAGATGGATGTGGACAAGGCTCAGAAGACCAAGATGGATGTGGACAAGGCTTGGAAGACCAGGATGGATGTGGACAAGGCTTGGAAGACCAAGGTGGGCGTGCACAAGGCCTGGAAGCCCAGGGAAGATATGGACAAGGCTGTCTTGATCACGAGGTCCACAGAGCAAGTTGTAGGTGGTGGCTTTCCCTGGAAACGCTGCTGCTGTGTGGGCTTATCTGTTCTCTGTGTTTTGGGAGTGCTCATCTTTGCCCTGCTTTATTCCCTCTTGAAGTAGTGGGAGCTGGCATTTGTGAATACCGGGATGCTGGCTGAGGATGGTGGTAATGGAAAGGGTGGAAAATTGACTGGATGGGTGCCCTGGGATGGCGAGGCATTCTCAGCTCAGAGGTGACAGGCACCACCATCGTGCCTAGGCACCTTGTTTCCAGCCCAGGGGAGCCCAGCAGGCCTGGTGGTTTCTTATGGGACATGTTCTGCATGAGGATGGCCCCCAGTTCCTCATACAAAGGATGGAGAGCACCTGCAGGAATAAAGCAGTTCTTTATCCTCAGCCCAAGATGCATCTGTGCTTTTTAACTTCTCTAAAGCCTTTTCTGAATATATATGACCAGAATGGTTGGCAGTGAGGCGTTCCTTTATCTGCTGGCCAGTTGCTTTATCTTCCTTTATCTGCCTTGTGGGGGACACATCCCCTCTCTCCTGGCTTGGCCTTTGTGAATGGGGGTACCCAAAGCAGCTGAGGGTATCTGGAGCTGGGGGTTTGCAGCAAACACACATGGAGCCATTAGCATCCACCTGTACCATGCCAAAAGTGGTGTCCCATGTGTCATCCACTAGAGACCTGGAGATCAATCCAGGTCTGAGTAAAGGGGAGGGTTGTGCCATTGCTTTCTTCACTGCTGTAAGACTCCCCTGTCTTTTCATACATATAACTGGTAGGATATTGGTTAAATATATATATATATGTAAAAATAACAAGAAAACCCTGTGCGGTGCAGGAACACCGTGGGCTCTGCCCCCTAAGCGCTCTGTCCTGCTCATCATCCCACTCTCTCCCCTCTTTCCAAGCGCTTTCCTTCTCTTCCACCTCCCGCAGCCCCGGCGCCAGCAGATGGAGCTGCGACATCTCCGTCGCCACACTGGGAAGCACTGGGGCCGGTGACCGCCAGCACTGGGACGGGGCAGCCATCCCCGAATGCGGGATCGCCTCTCCCCCATCCGGTTCCCTGCAGTCTGATGCTTCCAGACCATACCCTACATGGCCATGGTGTCAATCTGTGAATGAGCAGCTCTCTCGCTGTGATTTTTCCAAGTCTTGGAGCACAGGAGCTGCACAAGTGATGCAAAGTGCTCTGATTCACATCTCTCCTGACCGCCAGAGCTGATGGGGGACAGTGATGCTGTGGCAACAGGGCCGGGTGCCACCAACAGGGACTTCCCAGCAAGAAGAGACAGCAAAATCTGTCCCCCTGGAGGGAGTATCTATGAAGTACTGAGCATTTGGGGCAGGGAAATAGTGGGACCCAGAGAATCTCGTCTCTGAATGGCCCCTTCTTTCTGGAGGTGGTTTCTCCTTGCTGGGAGGCTGAGCTGTGCTCCAGGAGGAGGCTGGTCCTGCAGCTTGGAAGGAGTCCCTTCCCCCCTCTGGCTGTCCTGTGTGGGGAGCAGCCTGCCCTCTCCCCCGTGGCATTATGTCATGAAGGCAGAGACACTGCCAAGTTTCTCACTGCCATTGCCCGTGGCCCTCTTCTTTCCATGCTGAGGTTTTCCCAGCTCCAGTCATCATGTCTGGCTGTCTGCAGCATACCCCACCACCCAGCTGCAGGGGGAACTCCCTCACTTCCTCCTGTGAAGCCAGCTCTGATGGAGCCCACATCCCTGCAGGGGCCCTTGTTTTGTTGCTTGGGTCTTTCTGCTCATTTTCAAGGGCATCCTTCCAATGCCCTCTGTGCACGCACGCACACACACACACACACACACAGGCTCTCCCAACCATGGCCTCTTATGCATAATCAGCTTTTCTACCCCATCCCCTCCCTGGTGCTGTCTGCTTGCCTGCTGTCTCTTCATGCTGTGGGTGCATGCCTGGGGTATCTCTGCCCTCTCCATCGTGCAGCTGCTTCATCCTCTCCCCATCACTCAGCGACACCCACGTTTCTCAGCCACAGCCTCATTCCTGGGCTCCTTCCAGGATACCTCCCTCTGATGTGCAGCTGTGCCCACCTCCCATTTGTTTCTTAGCACACTGCCCTCTAGCTCAGCCCCTCAGTGGCACACAGACAGTGAGCTCATCCCGGGGAGGATAGCTGGGGGGTGAAGAATGCTGTCTCTCCCAGTGGGATGCTGGGGACCCATGTTTCTGCAGTCCTGCCATGTGCCGCACTGGTCCGTCTGGAGCTGGGTTCTGCTGCAGCTGACTCTCAGCTGATGGCTGGTGCTTACACTTGGCCAGAGACAAGCAAACCTCATGTGGAGACGTTTTGCTGGCCTTTCACCACAGTCAGACTGATAAATTGCTGCCTCTGTGCCTGTCTCCCTGGAGAGAGCTTCTTACAACTCTGGCAGGTTGAGAGGTGCCAATGAATGCAAAACCAGCCGTTGCTTCTGTTGTTCCCATCCGCTGCCCGCTCCCATGCCATGGGCAAGAAGCTGGCACTTGGCAGCACACAGGGTGCTGAGCAGGGGACGTGGGCAGGCTGGATGGGGACTGTGGAGCTGTGGGAAGGAGGAGGATGACATTTATTTGTGATGGATCTCTTGTAGGCAGTGGCGTTTTGCAACTTGCCTGGGAGCCATCTAGGCACAGGTCCTACAGCTGATGGTGTGATGCCCAAGGGACCATACTTTGCTTTTGCTTTTGCCTTTGCTTTCTTATCTACCTGTTTATTTTTTCTGCATGCCACTTGAACTCAGACTGAGTTCTCAGACTCCAGGTTGCTGCACTCCCCTCCTGCCATCAGCCCCATTTTTAACGATGTGCTAGGGCTATAAATAATTGAAGGGTGGGATCTCACCTATTGCTGTTTCCTGCAGTTTGCATTCCTGGCATGTTCAGGTCTGTCTCAGCCCACAAAGCTGCAGGGGCTGTGGCTGAAAACACGGGGCAGAACCCTCTGGCCTTCTACCCTATGTAAGTGAAGCACCTCCAGACCCACAGTGCTGGTGGGACCACAGCATTTTTCTGGTCTCTGTTTGTTATCTCTGATCTTTGATAGGCTTATGATAAACTGATAGTGTAAACAGAGACCACGAGCCCAAATCAGCCACTGCTGCAGACAGCAGGGATGGGTGGTGGATGCACAGCTGGACCCCAGCCCAGCAAATGCAAGACCAGGGGCTTTTGTTTGCACTTCGCCCATTATGCTTAGGAACAAAAAGATATCTCGCATGCTCTTCAGTTTAATTATTTGGTTTCAGGGATAAATATGTTTTTCCCAGCACTTTTGAAGAGAGTTTTTATTGAAAGCCAGAAGGCTCAGTGGAGTTACACCATTCTTGGCATCAGTGGGCTTCTCTGCACTTGGCAGTCACTGGAGACCATTTCCAACTGCCTGCAATCTGTGTGTTCCCAGTGACTGCATGACTGCCTTTTGTACCTGAATGAAGGCTCTGGAGATTCATCCACTTAAGCAAGCTGGTAATTTGTAGCACTGCTATACATGGGTGGGCAGGATGACACTAGACAATGTGAGACCCAGAGCTGCATAGCTTATCCCTAAAATGCAGACAGGACTTGCTTGCATTGCTTGTTGGGAGTATGTAGTCCATTCATCAGGGTTGATTCTCCAGCAATAACCACCACTGGATCTCATCTCCTTCATTTTCTGTATTCTGTCTTGGCCATGGGAAGATTGTGTGCAATGTAGAGTTGAACTGTGTGGAGCTGAGGTCGTTGATAAGGTCTGACATGGACACAGAGCAGATGCCATGGAGAAGGAGCAGAAGTGCATGGGACAGATTTGTGACCATCCTTTGCCTTCACTCCTTGACCATTTCCTGCCTGGAATAAAAGCCTCAGGGCATGAACTCAGTAAATATTAACATTTAATTTTATTCTCAGGATGAAGATTACACAGAACCATCCTTACATGTAATCAGATATTCTGCAGAATGTAGTATCAAAAAGAAATATATATATAAAAATACCTTATGTTATATGACATAGCCAAGAGTACAGTTCTTAGCATGTCTGCAAGTTAGATCTTCCTTAGGCCTTCTGCTCCTCTACCTACACTACGAATGGCTTTTTGGATGGTAACAAAATGGCAGGGTGGTTGGTTCAATTTTGACTCATTCCTTGCATGCAAAACCGAAGGAGGAGGAGGAGAAGTCCAAAGGAGGCTAAAAGCACTCAGAGGGGACAGCAGGCAATTGCTGCATGTTGCTTCCAGCTATAGGAGGGCTTTGCTGGCAAGTGAAGGAGGTGATGTCTCTGCCTAAGGAAGCTAAGCTCACCTGAATTTGTTCCTTGGTGGGGATTATTGTCTGTGTGTGTCATGGTAGGGGAGATGTGAAACTTTATGGAGTGTTGGATGGATTGGGGTGAGTCTTGGACACCTGCAATAGGCCAGAAGAGCCATGAACAAAACATGGAAACCTTCAGTAACCTGTAAATCAGCCAGAAGAATGGTCTGAAGTACAACTAAAAGGGACTTGGGTTTTGCAAGAACGAATGCTTTGCCACACAAGACTACCCAAGTCTGCATTGAAGAGGTTAAACACCAAGCCTGGCAACATGAGCTAGCAATGCTAGATGAGATCTCACCCTTTAATCCCTTTCCCCAGCTCCCTAGCAAGCATTTCCTCAGAGTGAAAGCAAAGGGATTTGGGACCAAGTGAAAGGAATGATGTGGTTGGCTGGCAAAGTCCAGCCGAAGTGCGGTTGAGCATCATGGCTACTGCTTGCGAAAGACCGGAGTCTGGAGCATATTAAAGGACAACAAACAAAGAAAGCTGTGTCAGCAGGCAGTGCTTAGTCACTCATCTCTCCAGATCAGGGTCCAGAAATGTCCACCTCTCTGAGGAGCCTGTGTTCTTCTCCACCCAGTCCACATAGTTGGAGACTTTGGTGTACACACCATACACTTGTTTGCTGCCGCACTCCTCTGGACCACCCCACGAGACCAGCCCTTGGGCCACCCATCTCCTGGTTCCTGGGTCCTGAATGACAAAGGCTCCTCCGCTGTCTCCCAAACAAGTGTCCTTCCCACCTTCATAGTATCCAGCACAGAACATGTTCTCGGTCACGCTGTAGTTCCCCGAGCGGGACTCGTAGCTGGTCTTGCACTCTGCATGCAGCACCACTGGGAGCTTGACGTATTGCAGGATGTCGGATAGTGTCCTCATGCCTGAGCTGATGATCTCATCCACAGTGATGTTGGGATTGGAGATTCCCCAGCCAGCCACCAGCCCCAGTGTATTGGGGTGAGGTCCTTCTAGCTCATGCTCAAACTGGGGCAGGCAGATGGGCATGACGTAATTCCCCATGGTCACCTTTTCCTTCAGCTTGACGAGAGCAATGTCATGATTGTAGTTCTGGATGTCAAAATCCTCGTGGAGGATGATCCTCTCTACTGTCCTGTTGACAGCCTCCAACTTGTTCCTCACATCATGAAGGGCCAGGTACACAGTGACGTGCTCCTTGGAGACGGGAATGACAGTCTTGTCCCGCCTCTGGGAGCGCAGCACGTGAGCGGCTGTCAGCACCCAGGAGTCTGAGAGCAGGGCCCCGCTGCCGAACCACTTGTCGTTGGGCACTCGGGACATGTCCTCCACCACTATCAGGGCCTGCCAGGGAAAGAAGCCAGGCTCTGCATTTCGCCCCCCGATGATGCGCTTGATGATCCCGGGCAGAGCACGGGCTGGCCGGCCACACACTGGGGACAGAATGGACAAGATTGTTACTCCAAACACTTATCCAGGGAAAACAACCTAGGGATTTCCCTGTAGATTAGGCCACATGGATGGTCATTCTCATAACCAAATGCTTTCTTGTGACTTTTCTTTCTGTAGTGGGGAGCTCTCAGGATGAGGCTCTGCAGGTGTCCATCCTATGTTCAGCCATGGGCAGTCGAGGCCCAATTCATCCCTACAAGTTTGCTTTAAAAAAGTGGCCTCCCAACTTCCATCTCCTTTCCTAACCTTGCTGTAGGCATGAAAACACAAAGTGAAAGCTCATAGCCACGAGGCCATGGACTGACTAGGCACAATTCTGTCTACCAGTCCTGGTGCATTGCTGTCCCAGAGAGTCTCCACTGAGCGCAGGAAGGCTCAAGTTCTTGGTGCCTTTTGGGACAGGACTGCAGCACACATAGCCCATGATGAAAAATGCAGGCTTGTGCCAAGGGGTGGCATGTGCTGGAGCACAGGGGCTGGAGGACTTAACCTGCAAATAGCAGGTTAACCTGGGGGAAAGCGTGGCCTGTGTGCTGAAAATGAACACAGACCATCAGAACTATCTATAGCACACCATGGGACGTGTGCTAACTTTACCCAGTTAGCTATCCCAAAGCTGAACCAGAACTTCTGGTACTGAAGTTGGGCATGGATCCATCAAAACACATGAACCAGGATGGGACTTCAAGCGCTCTCAGTAGGATCAGGTCTTAGACTTGGTTTACACTTGTGTGATTTGTGCTCCAAATGCAGACCACAGTGCTACCAGACTCCTTTTGGAAGGGGAAGAGGCAGAATCCTTCTGCTGTGTCAAAGACCTGGTGGATGCTATGATTTTTGCCAGCTGTAGGTTGCAGAGAAACTGAGCTGTAACTCAAAGAGCTGTACAGTTTTGCTGATAGGTGGTAAGAAGACCTGGACGATATTCCAGCCACGACTCTGCCTCATGCTCCTCTGTTGGGAGAGGAGGATGCTGAGCCTCACAGAAAGAGGGTCAGACCTCAGGGTGATGGGCTCAGGGCCAAGAGCTGCGGCAGGATCACCAGGAGCTGCTACTGTGGATTTGCTATGGCTGCCGCTAGGAAAACTGCGACTGGAAGGAGGATGGGGAGTGTCTGCCTGTGCCTCACTCTCCCAGTGCTGCAGGGAATGGAAAACGTGCTCCTGCCTCCCCGCCCAGCCCAGCTGTTCTGCTGCACCCAAGCTGACAGCCATCCTGGGGAGATGATTTTAGAGGAAGCGCATCCAGCCAAATATTTATTCTATTAAATTACATATCAAAAACGCTGACCGGGCTGCAAATGCTCCCACTAATGGCAGAGGCAGGCATGCTGCGGCCTGGACGAGGAGCTTCTATTGATGGGGAGGTAGCGTGAGACATGAGGGAAGATCTGAGGAGCAGCTGGCCAGCTGCTGCCTGCACTTCCCCATCTCAGGAGAGCGTCACTGTCTCTCTGGGATTTTCCATTTTCCTGAAGCCTCTCTGACTTCTGTCACTAATCAAGAGGTCTGGAAATGGCCCACAAAAGCAGCTACATCCCCAAAAGCTGTCCCCATATGCTCCCAGCACAAATCATTTCAGGCTGAAACATCAAGGAGGGATGCAGACAGCAGCCACTGAAACAAGAGCAGCCACATCTCCACTCTCTGGAGAACGGACACTCTACGAGACCTGCCATGGGGCTGAGCCCCACCGCCACGTCCTGCCCTGCACCGCAGAGCCATCCCTGTGCATCCGACCGCAGCCCGCACCCAGAGCAGCTGCCAGCCCCGCCTGCAGCCAGCTGCGGCCAGCCCTTGTCCCAGGGACTTTTGTTTAATCCTGAGCGGGCGCCTGGCCTGGAAACTTGCTGGCTGCAAACATTTCTGCCACTGCTCAAAGGCTCGGGGCTTTGGGCTCTGCGAAGCGGCTGGGTTTTTCTACAAGAGATGTGCTAATTGCTCCTGCATGGGAACACACTGCTATGGGAGCCAGTGGCACCAGGCAGGTGATGGTCTGTCCTTGGCTGGAGCTGTCTCTGGTGATCCTGGGGGCTAAATGCACCCCAAGTTGCTGAGGGTGCTGCTTCCCTGACCCCTGACACTATCACCCTTCTTGCCATAAGTTGCAATGGTCAGATATGAACAGCCCATGACATTTGCCACCATGAAGCTGGGTCTCTGCCCATGACCAGGGGCTGAAGTCAGGCAGGCAGCCCCCTCCCACACATCCCTGCACCCCTCACCATGGACCCCCCATCCCCTAGTACCTGGTCGGCAGGATGGCAGTGCGGTGCCCAGCTCCTCGCTCCTCCAAACCCCCGATGCATCACACGTGTATGTGGCTGGAAGAGAACAGGTCTTAGCTGGGCTGTGCTCCAGCATGGAGGGCTTTCTGCAGTGAGATGCAGCCCTGCCATCCAGATCTTCTGAACCCATTTCTCTTCAAGCCTTCTGTGTTCCTTTCCTCACTGACAGTCCTGTCCCCATACCACCACCCCTGTGTCACTGCCCTGGGTCTATAGAGCTGTGCTTTGTCTGGGAGCTGCTGCCCCGTTAGCTCTGCTGGTGCCCATTACATTAATGCGTGCCGGATACAGGGACCAGATGCATGGGGCTATGAGCAGGGAGGCAGGAATGTGTGGAACTCCTTTGACTTTCCATGCTGAGGGAGGAGGAGAAGGAAAGAGGGCTGAGATGTACGTGCAACCATACTGCCCAGGGCTGGATCTGAAGGGTGCAGAGAACTGTGGTGCTCTGTGCAAAGCATCTTATGAGGTCTCTGTTTATGGACCAAGGGGATAAGCTACCAACTCATTCTGCCATAATCTCACTGTTCTTCTTAACCCTGTGCCCACCCATTCCACTCCCCCAGCTCACCGGTGCTGTTGGGGGCCATGTGGTAGTAGGGGTGCTGGCAGTGGTACTGGATGGCTGCACGGTACGTGGTGAGGTTGTTCCTGGAGAGGAAGGTGACAAAGCCGTGCTCCAGCTCTGGCGGCGCTTGGCAGTCAGCAACTGAAAGCCAACACAGAATCAGGGTTGAGCCCTGCATCCATTCATGGGCTTTAGCATGGGTGGTGATTTTATAGGGTAGAGAGGGGTTCCACATTGCCCCCTACCCTTTTCTCTAGGGCGATGTGAGGAGCACAGCTCAGGTGGCTTCCTGGCTTGGCTCTCACCCCTGCTGGGATGTTCTGAGTGCCTTCAGAGGAGAAGGAACATGCACAGGCAGGTGAAAGCTGCTGGGGGATGCTCTAGGAGTTTATCTCCACATCCCTTATGAATGGATAGGAAGAAGCAGGCAGTTCACCAAGAACCTCCTCTGCGCACAAGGCTTTGTTGGTAGCACATCCCTGTCCCTCCTGCTGAGCAAGCAGTGCTGATGGGCACTGATGGCTCCAGCTGAGCATCCTTGGGTCCTGGCTCTTCTGCAGTGACAGATGGAGGACGTGGGGAGCACGGCTTGGCTGGCTCAGCAGACGTAGGGAAAGCCCAGCCTCATCATGCCTTGCACAGCCTGTTCCCCCCTGCCACTCGCCCAGGTCTCATCCTGCCTGGAATGTGGACGTCTGTGGAGCACTGTTAAGCTGAGAAGCTGAGCAGGGGATGGGTGATTTTGTAGGAAGCAGATCCAGTGGGTCAGGGGCATGTGAGCTGTGTGTAGTCGTGTGCTACCAGGCCTGGCTCCTCCTGGCATGATCCAGGCTCATGGGGACACACACTGATGCTCAAGATGAGTCACCTGCCTGGGTGAGAATTGCCTGGTTCACGGCACAGTGCTGTGGTTCACTGTTCGGCAGGGTGTCCACCATCCCCACTGCTTCCCTCTGTGCCCAGAAGCACAGCTTTGTGCTGTGGTGTCAGCACCTGTTGGGCCTTTGTAAGGTGCTGGGGAATGCTGGGGCTTGCAGCAAGGGGTAAATAGGTGTTGGAGGACACGTCTGGCTGGCATGTCTGCTCTGGGGTTATCTGTGGCTGCAGGTCTGTGCCCCCTGTCCCACAAAACCTCTTCCCTCCCTGCACATCCCATGTGTCTGGGGCAGTTCTGATGCAGTTTGGATGGGCTCTTGCACAGCAGTGCTGCCCAGCAGTGTCCTGCATCCTACCCAAAGAGAGAGGGGAAGGAGTTCATACCTTGAGGATTCCCACATTTTCACCTTAGGAGAAGGGGCACTGAATGTACTCCCCATCTCCCATCCTTGAGTCCTCCTCCCAGCACCCCCAATACCTCTGAAAGCCCTGGGTGCTCTTGGGGACATGGATGGGACTAGACAGCAGGAGCATCCCCGACACCAGTGCCAGGGCTCGGTGCCCGCATGCAGCCTCTCAGGGCTGCTGGTGCCAACCCATCGTCTCTTGCCTGAGATAGAGCTGAAAGGATGCTCGGAGAGAGGAGAGGAAGGAGTGTTTCTTATTTGTGACACTTGGCCTGGGAGGAAGGGAAGTGGGAGGTTAAATCCAAACAAACCAACCATGTGCTGGGCCAACGCTCCTCACACAACCACCAGCATGGAGGGGAGCAAAGCAGGGCTGAGGCATCCGAGGGACTGGAGGATGAGCTGGGAGCCTGGGGCTGCTCAGGGACCTTCCCAAAGGGTGGTCAGTAGGGGACTTGTCTCCAAATTTTTCCTTCTGGAGATGAAGTTAAGGAAGTGTAGTGTACAGAGGGGGTTAGGAGTGCCATGCTGGTTAGACAAGCCATGGAGGTGGAGCTGGCTGCACGGAGCAGAGCGGGCGCAGAGGCAGGCTGCCCGTCCTGGTGGCATGGCCAGCACCAGCCTCACACAGCCACTTGCTCTGAGCCGGCTCTTCTGTCTGTCTGGTTGTCGGCTCTGTCTGCAGCTGCACCGAAAGCAGAGGGGAAGGAGGAGAGCAGAGAGAAAAAGCTTCATTAGTAGCTGAGCAGACAGAGGCATGCAGGAAACACAGACCCCAAAACACCAGAAATCCATAAAGAGATCCACCAGAAATGCCCCCAGTGGGCATCCCAACGGAGAACCCAATGGAGACCCCAGTGAGCATCCCAATGGGGACCCTAACAGGGATCTAACGGGGACCCACTTGGCTCCTGAGGGCAGCGGCTGGGAGAAGCTGTCACAGAGCTGGGCAGGGCTGTGGAGCTGGATGTGATCCACCTTGGCTGGAAAGGTTACTATTTTCTGCATTGCTTTCTAAATTATTTTGTGCCTCTCCCAGACATTCGGGGGAGGTGGGAGGCACAGCAGTCTGAAGTCTGGATTGTCCATTTAGGGGCTTCTTGGCTTTCCAGGATAGCTGCAGAGATTTAGCACAGTGATTTATCTCACACAGGAAGGGACCAGTTCCAGCCTAACAATGCAGGTAATCATTTCAATTTTCTCCACAATTAATGTCTTTCTAGTTAAAGTATCTACTTTTTTTTTTTCTTTCTTCTTTTTTTCCCACATTCTTTCTTTTTCTAGACAATGCCAGTTCTTATCTGATCTCTGTCCAAACTGGATAAAATCAACGGGAAACTGGTGGTGAGAGTGTGCCTGGTGGGCAGAGACATCACTGACCCCACGCTCTGTAAGAAGCTCTTTCAGATATGAATCTATTCAGCAGGTCTGACAGCCTCCTATTTTCCATTAAAAACTCCAGAAATGTACTCCTAAAGTAGGAACCAAAATATCATTCAAATAAAAAGGGATCTGTGTAGAAGCAGAGGATTTGGATCCCACATTCCTTGAGAGTTCTGGAAGGTGTTGGGACCTTCCCTGGGTGTGTTTGTTACTTTTCTCCCCTGTGGGTCAGCTCTGCGGCAGATGAAGTGCCTCAAGGGGGGGCTGAGGGGCACCAGTGTGTTGGGGAAAGGAAAGAGATGTTATCAGGTGCAGGAGCAGCACAGCTCCTTGCCCTGAGCCGAGAGAAGAGCTGGGTTAGGTAGAAGAAGAGAAGATGCAAATTGTCACCTATCCTTTCATGCCCTAATGCCCAGGGTCTTTGAAGTCCCCATTTGGAACTAAATTTGGTCCAGGACCCAGATTATCTCAGACTGTCTCAGCCTGATCAATCCCATCTCACACAGGGATCCACCACCTCCCTCCATCCCTTCCTCTGGCAGCAACCATTCATGAAGAGGCATCCAAAGCAAGTCTGATGTGATCCATGTCCAAATTTTGCAGTTAAACAAGTGTTGAGGGAGCTTGCAGGTGTTTGCTGGAAGGAAGTAGCCATCCCATCTCACCCAGCCCTCCTCACAGGGTTCAGCCCCAAATTTGCCATCCAGCAAACTGCAGCAGAACCATCTCAGTGCTCTGCTCGCTCAGCTCCCAAGAGCCAGGCTTGCTCTTTCCTTGACAGGGAAACAGTGAAGCTGGTCACAAATCAACTTATGAGTAATCTAAGGGAAAGCACAAACCTCCTGCTTGTGGCATTTGGACCAAGCCCCATTGTGTTAGCCAAAAGAGCTTTGCAGTTACGTAGCCTCTCTGGCTGGAACTGAGTGAGGAGCTCTGCTCTGGCAGGGCAGCTCCATTCAGCATGAAGTTTCAGCAGGAAAAGCATGTGGATGGGGTGTGGGAGGGTCTCCTTACTTTTGCAGATGGGGATCTTGTTGCTCCATGTCCCATCCTTCAGACACTCGATCTGGAAGGAGTCACTTTCCAGGTTATCCTGTGCAGAAGAAGACAGGGAAAAAAAAAAATCCCCACGAAATAACATAATGTATGAGACAAGGAAATGCTTCTCTCTATAAAAAGCCAAATTCTTGGTGATTTAGTCAAGATATATCCAGACCCTCCTGGAAGAGGGCTTTTCTAGCTAAAAATGGCTAAAGGAGGCCAGGCTCCTTTCCCACCCAGCTCCACACCACCTCCCCATACCTTCAGCACTTTGTAGCCAGTGTTGCAGCTGATGACGACCTGGTCTTTGAAGGTGTACTTGGCTTGGGAAGGCTCGATTTTCCCATTGATTGGGGGTTGCACCAGTGGACACGGGTTTCCTTTGAATAAAGAGCAAAGGAAGCAGAAGGAGTCAGCTGAGTAAGAGGAATAAATGGAGAGTCCCAGCCCCACCATCCAGCCCCCTTGGCTGTGTCTGACCATCCTGCCCTGATTTGCAATGTGGTCTCGTTTTCAGGGACCATCTGGGTAGGAAAAGAAGTACTCTTTGAAGAGAGGGTCCCTCGTTATTTCATTTCTCTCTTGTGATTTCCCTCTCCAGGAAGAGGATAATGGGCCACAAACTCATGGTTTCCACCTGCAAGGTGCCCATTACCCAAGCCCATCAAACAGAGGAAAGCAGCAGGAGTTACCAATTGCTGTATACGACAACTTCCAGCCCCTGTTCTCCCCTGAGTTGTCACTGTGGAAGAGGATCTGCACACTGTTGGTTTGGGTTTCAATGCGTCCTGGGGACTTTTCTCCACAGAAAGGGCCAAACTCCCTCTGGCCAGCTTTGATCTGCCAAAAGAAAGAAGGGAGGGTGGCATGAAGGGCTTTCATCATGAGGGGACCCATCAGACCATCAGATTTTGGTCCCGTCTCCAATGGGTTCCGCTGAACATGAGATTCTTACTGGCTTCACTGGTCCCATTTAGACAGGGACAATATTTGTACTATCACTGACCCAATGTATGACAGGAGGGCAGGGGGAGGGTGCAGAGCCCAGCTCACCTTGATGTAGTCATAGGGACAGGTCACCTCGGGGTGGTCTTCCACATCAAAGCTATCCTCAAAGCTGAGGGTGATGAAGAAGCCATCCTCTAGCTCAATACGGTACAGGCAGTCTGAGCTCTTGGGGTAGGGACTGGGGAAGTCAGCACTGGTGACCACTCCACTCCTCTGGGTGTACAGGTTGTCACTGCACTCCACTGCAAAACACAGCCACAGCTCTGTCAGCAAACCATCAGCCACCCCAGCCCTGGCCACACTGAGGATGAATGATGGGCACCCAACCCTTCAGCTGCCTGTCATTCTACCCAATACTGCTTGCATCTGGCTCTCTGCCTGCTCAGCCCATTAGCAGCATGGAGCAGGGATTGTGGTCTTCAATACGGGTCACAGAATAGTAGAATCATACAATCATTAAGGTTAGAAAATACCACTAAGGTCACCTAGTCCAACCCCAACCCATCCCCACCCATCACGTCCCTCAGTGCCACATCTCCACAGTTCTCAAATACCTCCAGGGATGGTGACTCCACCACCCCACTGGGCAGCCTGTGCCAGTGCATCACCACTATTTCTAAGAAGAGATTTTTCCTAGTATCCAAGCCGAACCTCCCCTGGTCCCTACGGCCATGCTGTGGTGGGCAGTACCTTTGCAGGTCCTGTTGTCGGAGTGCAGGATGTATCCGAAGCGACAGGAGCAGTAGTACCCGCCGATGTAGTTGTGGCAGTAGTGGTCACACGCCAGCTCCTCGTCACTTTTCTCCAGGCACTCATCCACATCTGGGTTGGGGTTGTGGGGAGACAGCAAAGAAAGGAGGTCACCCTGCAGCCCCCACATACCAACCACATCCTGAAGTTTAAACATCCCTTACCCACGGCCGTGTAATGCGCGTCGAATCCAGTGAAGCGCTCCTCGTTGGAGAAGTCGGACCTGAAGGTGAGCCCCATATAGGGCCCTGGGGACAGGATGACTTGCTGCCCGGGAGCCTGCTCGGTGTCTGTTGTCTCCCTGCCACAGAAGGTTGCCAGCTCCTGGTCCTCTGCTTCAATCTGAGGCAGAAGGGCTGGGTTAGCGTGGCTCACATGAAAGGCACGGGGAATTACATGTCCCCGGTGCTGGTTACCTCTCCCCATTCTCTGTGAGTATCTTCAAGACTTTAGAGCCTGCAGTGTGTGAGGTCAGGCTGCACTCGCTCTGGCTCTCAGCAATGACTGCAGTAAAGCAATTAAAGGGTTTCTGAGAAAGAAGTGGAGTCTCCCACTTGTTCCTCCCTCTGAAGCACATGCAGCAAAGTGGATGCAGAGGATGAGGGAGGAGGGTGTCTAGGAGAGGATGAGGATGCGGGCAGGGACCAGGAAAAGGAGGGTGTGAAAATCACCTTCTTCCCCTTCCCAAGAACCAACCTTTATGGTAGCACCTGTGTGAGAGCTGGGAGGTGCTGGGACCCCCAAGCAGACCCCAGCCCCCTGTTCAGGGATGTCCCCACCACCCAGGGTGCATGCGCTGTGGTCCAGGTGGCTGCAGGAGAGGACCAAGGGGCCAGTGTGCCTGTCACCATCACAACGTTCTCACTCTCTGAATCCCTTTACAGTTGTACACACACCTTGTAGCATGGCAATCTTAGTGGAAAACCCTTCTATACTCCCTAGAACCACATCCTTTCCTCTTCCCTAACCATTTCCCCGACTCCATCTCCTCCTCCCACAGACTCACACCTGCTCCCTGTCCCTGTTCCCAGCGCCCCATGGGACCTGAGTATGAATAACCCTTCTGCAGAGGAATGCAAGCCTCTTCGCACCATGCCAGCCTACTGTGCTTGTGCCAAGCATACGATATTGAGGTTGTAATGAAGCATGCAGCCTGGGGACCCAGGAGCACACTGTGATGTCACCCCCTGTCGTGTGGCCCTGGAAAGGTAGGATTCACCTGTGGCCATCCCAGACCCTCAGGATGACCCAGTATGAGGCAAAAAGGGAAATTTCCCAGGGAGGAAACACGCTCACACCAGGGAAAGACAACATGGAAATGGCAGCTCAGCAATGCCTTGACATTGCCTCCAGATATTTTCCATCCTCTCATGTGAGCCAGAGCTGGCCAGAAAAGAGAGAGACTTTCCGATGATAAATTTTGAGAATTTGGAGAAAAAGCATGTGTCCGCATTGGGACAAAAACCCAATTGAATGTTTTGTGTGTGTGTGTGTATGAAACTGTTTAAAAAAAAAAAAAAAAAAAAAGGAAAACAAGTAATTTGGGGTCCATCTGGTTTCAATCGCTTTGAAATATACTGTGGTGCTTTAGAATCCCAAAAAAAGGGTGTTTTGAAACGAAACATCACTGTGGACTGAAAAATGGGAGCGCTGTCTGCAATAGCAAGCAAACCCCGCTCTGTGGATGCTGCACAAAGTGGTCCTGTCCCCAAAGCCCGCTGCAGCGTCTTACTGCAGAGCTGCTTCTCCTGGAGGAGAGCTGCCAGGGGCGGCCGCTTCCAACCAGCTCCTCCTCACCTCCGTGGGGACATGTGGGGAAATGTCCCCTATGTCCATGTCTCCACCCGTGGACTCTCCCAGTGTGGGGCCTCGCTGGAGGTATCTGCATCTCCTTATCAGTGACGGGTCCCATGCCCCGGGACACAGCCAGCAGGGGCGGCCCTGCGGCGGTAAACTAAACAGAGAGGTCATCCCCCCTGGTTAATAGTTGCTGCTTCTGCTGAGGACTGTATACTTTTTCGTAGATCATTTACATCCCGCGAGCAGCCTGGTAATTAAATCCCGGTTGTTTGTTTGGAGTTTCTCCCTCTCGGGTCACGATGTCGACGTTTTCACTAGAGAAGATGTGTCCCCGAGGGAAATATCAATTGCCGAGGAGAAATTCCCTATAAAACTATGCTGAAAGAAGCCTGCTTTGAAAAATAAAATACGGTGACACTTAAACTTCCCTGCAGCACTGCCTCCCACCGGCTTTGCTGTCTCTGCTCCCCTTGATATGGTGCCTGTCCCCACGAATGGAGGAGTCCCCACCCCGTCTGTGGCTCTGTCCCCATGGGCTGCGGATGGAGCTGGCAGTGGACACTGACCCAACGCACAGTAACCCTGGCTGCGCCCCATACAGTACAGACTGGGGCAGCAGGCACCAGCCAAAGAAGAGCAATGATGGCCCAGAGCTCCTCCTGCAGTGGGTGGGTGAACAAAGCATTCCCAGCACCGCAGGGAATGTGGTTCAGTGTCTGCCATTGGAAAGAGCACGGAGCCGGCAATACGGAAACACGGCCGCCAGCCCCCGGCCCTCCAGGAATGTGCTAATTGGAGCAATGAGGGCAAAGCGTTCTGCTGGTAATATATATCCATGGCTCATTAGGCTGAGGAATTGCAGTGCCGGGCTGAAGACACTGGGAACATGACATAGGGAGGAGGTGCTCGGAGGCAGGGAAGGGCATGGAAGGGCCCCTGCAGAGCCGCCTTGCAGCCAGAGCCCATGGAAGGAGGCAACACCCAGGTTTTGTGCAGAGCTGATGCTGTGCTGTGGTGCCCAGGATGGGGCGTGCAGAAGTGCTCGGGTGTGTGCAGGAGCAGCGTGCAGGCAGCAGAGGGACTGCTGCTACTCACTCATCTCCTTACTGACCTGCCACCCTTTGCCATCCCTGCTTGCACAAATAAGCCTTGCGAGCATTTCTCTAGCAGCCACGTTCTTTTCACATATATATACATACCCACATGCACATGTATGTGTGTATATATATAAATCAACAGCTATTGTTTTAATTAGCCATTGTTTCAGAGCTCTGGAAACTGTTCCCTTCTAAGACCACCCTGGAGGCACGGATCTGTGCATGCCTGCAGCTTGGCGCATCCCAAGATGGCTTTCTGCACTGCTGAGAGCTGGGCAGTGGGGGAGCTGACAGGGGCAATGATCACTGCATGGCACACAGACTGGGTCCCCGGCTTGTGCTGGGGCAGCTCAGCCCGTGTTTGACTGCTGTCTTATGGTGGGAAAGATGACAGAGATCCTGATGCACAGCACACTGAAGTTATGCACTGGCACACGCTGCCCAGGGAGGTGGTGGGGTCACCGTACCCAGAGGTGTTCAGGAACTGTGGAGACATGGCACTGAGGGATGTGCTTATGGGCATGGTGGGGATGTGTTGGAGTTGGACTTGGTGATCTTAGAGGTCTTTTCCAATCTTAACGATTCTGTGGTTCTGTGAGCCTCTTTGCTGGGGCTGGTGAAGTATTTCAGAGACGGATCAATTCGTGTTGGGTCTGTAATTGTATTCAACAGGCACACAATGCTGGCCTCTGACAAAGGGAGGGCTGGTGCTGTTTTTGCATCTCGCACTGATGCAGAGACAGGACGTGCAGCCCCAAGGAGAAAAAGGGCCTTGGAGTTGTTTGCTGCTCTCCTTTTGTCTTCTACACTGCTGCTTTAGCAGCGTAAAAATTGCACCTCTCCGCAGCGGAGCAGCTTACGGATCACCTGTAATCCATCCAGATGGACGTTTCTGAGTGCTTTCAGCACTTTTCATCTGTAATTCTCCGTGAGCTGAGCTACAGCCCAGAGCAAATTTATACAGCTGAGATCTAAATCCCCGTGAAAAATGCCGGCTTCTTATGGAAATCCAGCGGCAGGGAAAGCTGTGATGCCAAGTTGGCACCATGGCCAAATAACAGGGAGCCTTTTGAAAAAGGAAAAATGAGCAGGGGGTGAAAGGTGGGAGGAGGAGTAAAGCTTAGAATGGGGAAAGTTTCCAAGAAATCCGCTCCTTGAGCTTATTGGGTTTTTAGAGCAATATATCTCTATATATGTCCCTAGCCCTTGCGCTTGGAGAAGATCCAGGAGAAGCAGAAAGAACTAATCAAACCTCAATGAGAGCTGTT
The DNA here is from genome assembly GCF_023343835.1 of Lagopus muta. Classification (NCBI taxonomy): domain Eukaryota; kingdom Metazoa; phylum Chordata; class Aves; order Galliformes; family Phasianidae; genus Lagopus; species Lagopus muta. The sequence goes on from NC_064441.1 coordinate 9,136,366, forward strand.
AGTAGCAGAATGAGTGCCAGCACAAAGGGGAAATTAAAGCAGCAAACACATCCAAGAGGGAAAAAAAATGCAAATGTTTGCTTTGTCTTAAGGCAAGAATAAAATAATAATTTCAAGTAGCTGGCACCTAGCACTGAGTGCTTCCAGACCCAGTGCAACCTCCACCTGCCTCTGTGCAGAGTGAGGTGTGTGCTGGGCAACGGTTAAGGGATGTTCAGCCCTAAAATGCAGGAAGCACCTGCTTGCTGTAGCTGGCCTGCCAGAAAGCACCACACCTGGCCAAACTCAAAGACACTGAGAACCCACCTTTGTCTTGGAGGTGCAGAGCCTGGTTAGGAGAGGTATCCACTGCTTGTAGGAAGGATGCTCTACAGACCCTCACCTGCAGCCTTACGTTCAGATCTAATCTTTATTTTTGATTCCCTTGGGTGTTCTAAGAGCCTGCAAGCTGTGACTGAGGTCCGGGTTGCCTGTAAGAAGCACCCACAGCCACGGCATAGTCAAGGGTGCCCAAGTGTGGCTGAGCTCTGTGTGACTGAGCCCTGACTCTGGTGTCCCACCCACTGGTTGCCTCATGTTGTCAATTTATCCTGCTCAATTCCTCTGCCTAACACACGGGGAAAAACACCTTGTTCCCACCTTTCCAAGCACCATCCTCTCCCAGCTGGCCATAAGCATCGCCTATCTGCTCCTCCATGCATCCACCAACACTGCAGCTCACCTTCACGTAATCGTATTCACAGAGGTAGGATGACTCCAAGTCAAAATGCATGAAGTACAGCTTGATTTTAAATCCCTCAGGCACGGAGATGTTCCACGTCACTTCTGAGTCACTGGGATAGGAATCGGGGAAGTTTGGAGAGCGGATCTCTCCAAACATTTCAGTCAGCTCAACTGCACCCACCGCTCCGAGCAGCCAGGCAAACACGGACCAGGCCAGGGGGTACCTGGAAAGCACACAGGGAAACCCAATGAAACCTTGGCCGTGCCAAAACTCATCAGGGGCTCAGTCTGGTCTTCCAAATGGGCTGTGTGAGGCTCCACAGGAATGGAGCAGGAAAGCTGCTTTGCAAAGTGTGTGATGGAGGTGGTGTGTGAGATGCCTACAGCCGTAGGTACCATCAGGAGCTCCATGCTTTTTCCCTCTGGCAGCTGCAGCCACCAGCTCCACATCTTCGAACTAATGGCACGTGGTTGGGGAAATCTTCATTGAGTAAAAGAACAAACATTAGGGTGCTTAATAAAATAATGATGCTTTTCGAATCAGTTTAATGAAAGCATCATGGCAATAACTACTAAGTACTTATTATTACCGCTTAGCCTCATCCTGCCAAACTGGGATCATTGAGACTCAACAAACAACACACTTCTTTGCAGCTGAGCAAGTATGGACCACAGCAGCATAACACACTATGCTGTTTCAGTGTTTCGCTCTTCTCTCCCTCTCCGTCTCCCTCTCCGTCTCCCTCTCCCTCTCCGTCTCCCTCTCCGTCTCCCTCTCCGTCTCCGTCTCCCTCTCCCTCTCCCTCTCCCTCTCCCTCTCCCTCTCCCTCTCCCTCTCCCTCTCCCTCTCCTCTTCCCATAGAGATCTTTTGTTATCAAGCTCAGATTTAAAAAAAGTCTGATCTAGAAGAATTTGTCCCAGTTACCAACTTTGCAAGTGCCTAAGGAGGGCACGGAGAATGAAGAGGACAGGTCAACCTGTTGCAGTCCAGCTGTATACAGGCCTTGAGATTCAAACAAGAATATGAACATAGGCTGAGCATTTCTCTGTGCAAAGAGTCAGCAGATCTCTTCCCGTGCTGGGTGTGCAAACTCCAAAGCCCATGCTATTGCTTGGGACCCAGACGGATGAGAGGCCATCACCACCTCACATTCAGTGAAGCACACAAAGGAAAAGTGCAGGAAATCAGAGCCATTTGAGAAATTTTCCACTTTCTAAAATAGGTAGTAAGGCCTGGCAAAGGCTTGTAGGTGTGTACTACATTTTCTGGAACTACCCACACGTGCATACATGCACGGTTTCAAAATCAGGGCTTGATTTAGGTATGCCGATGAGGAAATTGAAGCTCTATAAATGGCTTATTTTTAACCTATGTTCTTTCAGAACCAGGGCACTGGTTTTCTGGGGCTCATCCGTGTAGTACCATCACTTTCTCAGGCTGCTGGGTACAAAGCAAAGTCAATGGGCTCTGAGAAATCCGCTTCAATTTTTCTTTCGAGCGGAGTGAGGCTGAACATGCCTTCCTCTGACAGCATGTCCGAAACCACAAAAATGCGTGAAGGGAAAATCTGTTTCTCTCCTGCTCGGTGGGCGCAAACGGGCATCACCCTCTCGACCCAAACGCGAGCTTCCCTTCGGCAGGGCTCAGCTCAGCCTTGCCCAGGCTCCGATCCCGTTCCAGAGCCGTACCCCACTCGGGGTGAGCCCCGCGCCCCGCAGCCCCCGCCCGACCGCGGCGATGCGGCCCCGTGTCCCGTCCGCACGGGGAAGCGGCTCCGCGCTCCGGGGAAGGCAGCGCTGCTCCCGGCGGCACTCACCTCATCCTGCCGCTGGGAGAGGAGAGCCCCCGCTGCGGGCTGGGCGGCGGGGACTGCTGCTTCCCCGCGCTCCGCTGTCCGCCTTATCGCTGTCCGGAGGCTTGCGAGCGTGTGCGCGTCTATGTGTGTGTGTCTGGGGTTGTCTGGCATTTTCCATGCAGGTCACGCCTTCCTCTGCCTGCAACCGTTCCCCACATCCCTGCACGCACACACGGACCTGCCTGCATTGAACCTCTCCTCTCCTCTCCTCTCCTCTCCTCTCCTCTCCTCTCCTCTCCTCTCCTCTCCTCTCCTCTCCTCTCCTTTTTGTCTTCTCCAGTCTCCAGAGTTTTGTGTGTGTGTGCTCATGCACATTGTGTGTTGTTTTTTTACTCTCTCTCTTGTTCCTCTCCAGGCTGCCTTGCCAGATGGCAAAAATTTGCCTCTCAATAGCGATGGAGCTTCCAGCAAAAACAGAAGGCAAGAACGTGTGAAAAATAAAATAAAAAAAAGCCTGTGCGGTGCTGAAGTGCTACGGGGATGGAGCTGTAGCCGGGATCAGCGCTCAGGACCCGATTTCAGCTTCTCTGCTTGGGACCGCAGTCCGGCTTCCAGGAAACTTTCTGTTTGCAGCAGTCGGAATCAAAGCTGGGAGCTCAGAGCTCGGATTTGCACTTCCCACAAAGCTCGGGGATTGCTGGGATCAGCACTTTGTCCCCGGGATAAAGAGCAGCGTCTGATGCGGACTCTGCTCAGGGCAATAACTTTGCACTCCGGAGCTGCAGGCTTGGAGCCCGGCTCTGCGCCGCAAGGCAAAGACCTGCACGCTCCCACAAAGAAACAGGAGTTTCTTTTCCATTCTCTGCACCAGGAGCCCCAGCCCCTTCTCCAGGAACGACACACTTCAGGACATAAAAAGCCAAACTTGAAGAGTGGTTGAAGCTGTTGAGCAGCTTCAGCTTGAGCTGGTTAACGTAAATCCCACAGACATCCCCTGGCCAGCACGGGTACATACACGGTGTGTCACAATGCACACACAAACAGGAGACTGAAGGAGACCTGGGGGCATCACTCTGCCACCTCCCAGTCCTCCCAGTCTCTGCCGTTACAAATGCAATGGAAATTCCAGTCCCCCAGCCCTGCAGCCCCTCCAGCAAATGACAAGCTGGGAGGGAAGAGGTCCAAGGGGGAAATAGAGAGATTTTCCATTTCTTGCCTTTGTGCTCCTGGGGCTGACAGTTTCTTGGCTTTCGGTGCAGAAAACGCTTCTCTCACTCTCGTGGGTCACTGCTTCTGCACTGGGTGCTTAGGAGACACAGTTGAGTAAAATAGAAAGGTATGAATAGAAGAGCTCTCAGAAAGTAGCAGAGAGCTCTGAGCAAAGCAGAGAGCTCAGCCTGCCATTATTTGTGTCTCTATTTGGGGAGTTCTAACAGCTCATCACTGTACAAACATCAACTCTCACTCAAGTTAACACAACACCCAGGCAAGCTGATCAAACTAATTAATAGCTCTGCAATGTGTCAAGTGCAGGGCTTTATTTTTTGCAGGGAAGTGTGCTCTTGTCTGAACACGTCACAGTCTTTTTTCCTTGTCTGTTCTGCAGAGTGGGCCCTCTGTGCACTCATTTTTCCTCCATAATAACTTCTGTAGCTTTTTGGAACAGCTCCTGTAATTCAGGAGCAGCTTTAAGCCTTCAGTGACCCCATGAGCAGCCCTCCCAGCTGATGGCCCGGGTGCTGCGAACATCCCTCCCACGAGCACTGCCCATTCTACTCGCAGCATCTCTCCTCCATCCCACAGGAGATATGAGCTCGGCTCCCTGCATCTTTCCGCCCGTTCAGACGGGTTCCTGGAGCCCCCTCGTGGCTCTCCCTGCTGGCGGAGTCCCACCAAAAGCATCCTTGGAGGCACGCATCCCCCTGCTGCGGGGGTCTCTCCGCAGCCCCAGCGCTATAGAGGCAGAGAGACCCCTCCCCTGAGGGCACCTGTGGGGCAGGCAAAGCAAGGCGGTGGCAATGGGGACCCACAGGCGACCTGCAGAACAATCTCCCTGCTTCGTGAGCCTGGGATGAGGCAGGTCCATGGGGTCTTTGCTGTCCCCCGTCCTTGTGTCCTGCTCCACCCTATGCTGTAACAGTCCACATGAGGTGGAGGTGTCCTCAGCCCAGAATTGAGGGGGAAGGAAAGAAGGATGTGCGGACATCGCAAAAAAAAACATGTGACAACGGGAAAAAGGAGGGACAGCGAGATGGGGACAGGAGGAGGATGCAAGGGGATGGGGAAAGGAGCACAGAGGCAAAGGGTGAGGAGAGGCAGCCCGCCGTGTGTCCCCGCAGCCGGCGTGCCGCTAGGTGGCACATGGACCGCTGTGGGGACAGAGAGCTGCGCGACACTGAAGTCCTGGGGGGCTCTTGGGGACGGGTGAGCTGCGACTCTCCTGCTGCCACGTCCTGCGGGAGTGTCGTGCCACGGCCCCTTGCTGGTTGCTGCATCCATGCGGCGTCTGTAGAGGGGACCTACAATATATTCTGTGCTATCAGCACAGCCCAGTGGCTGCTTGCTATAAATCAATGCTTTGCTCGGCTGCGAGAGAAAATCAGATCCATAATGCTGTGGATGGAAATATTGAGCTTTCTTCCCTTTTCCTCAGCAGTTCCTGACAGCTCCCAGAGCTGTGCCTGTGCTGGTGCTTAACCTGACTCTGATGGGTACTTTGATTCTTTTCATTTTGCTGGAAATGAAGCCCCTACATGTTTTGGAGAGTGTGAGGTTTGAGGTGCTGGAGCAGGACAGGTTATGAGCTTGGCTGTTCCTGTACCACTGCTGGAGGACAGGCATGAGATCAGAGCATCTCTGGCACATCTTTGAGAGGAAAAGCCAGTGAGACTTTTTTTACCTGCAGAGAAAAGAAAGCTGGGGCAGTCTCAAAGCCTATAGTCCTTCCTCACAGCCTGATCCCCTCAGCCTTTCTTAGTCCTAAGTTGCTCACGTCAAGAACATTTGCCATCCCCAGGTGCCCAAGTTCAGAACACTTTCCTTGTCCGAGCTCATCCAAGAGCTCCAATCCTGGGGATCACTGAACCCTGTGAGGATCCATCAGGAGCTCCAGCCCTACAGGAGCCCTGTGAGTATCCACCATGCCCACCCCTCTCCATGCACACCGATGTCTCTTTAAACATTGGCATGCCATTGTAATGCTCTCAGACAAGCCCAAATCACCCAGATTTCCCCCCTGACCGAGCAGCTGTGAAATTGCAGCGGGGGCAGAGCCTGGCGTGACTGAAGTGATTACACAGGTGGCAGGGGTTGATAGCAAACCTGCGGCAGTGGAGGGGACTGCATGCTGTGCCTCGCTCCTGAGCATAGATAATGCATGCCAGCTGAGCTCAATCAACAGTTAGTTTGCAGGACCTTGGTTTCCGAGGGAAAAAGAAGAAAGAAAAAAAAAAAAAAAAGAAAAAAGAAGAAGAAAAAGAATGATGCAGAAAAACTCAAAGCATTATTTCCCTTTCTTTTTTTTTGTTTTGTTTTGTTTTTCAAAGGCTTGGCTTGCCTGAAGCTGGTTGATGTCAAACCATGGCATGAGTCATTGCTAAGGATGGTTCTGACAGCACCAATCGCTGCCCACTACCCAGCACTCACAGCATTGGGAGCTGCAGGCCCTGTTCTGGGCATAGAACTCTCTGCCCTAAATGCAGCCATCATGCTTCTGCTACTAGAGAAGATGGATATCTACTTTCTCATGGAGCCAGCAGACCCTTCCAAGTCCCCTCAGGGGAAGCTCATAAAATCTTTCAGTTGGAAAAGACCTCTAAGACCATCAAGCCCAACCAATAACCCATTGCTCACTAACCCATGTTCCTCAGTGCCACATCTCCATGCTTCTTTTTATGCATTTATCCCACGCACTGAGAAAAGACTAGAAAATGCCATGCTGGTCACAGGCATGCAAAAGTCTTATTTAATCTAAGACATGGGGAGTCTGCAAGAAGAAGGTGTCTGAGAGAAGTCCTTTGGCCACAGATGCCGGTGTCCCCAAATTGATGGGCTGAGGAGGGCGAGCTGCTTGCCTGCATTGCCGCAGAGCAGCCCAGGGCACTCATACTTCATAAGGGCTCCATGGGTCTGGTGATGGAGCATTATTGACAAACACCAGCTCTGTTCTCATTAACAACTTGTTAATCACCAGCCGCCTGTTGTTGGAGGTGTGCGGAGAGTCTGAGTGCGGCAGGCAGTGTGCAGTGCGTGCTGTGGGCTGGAGGGGAGCGCAGCTGATGGATCACAGGGTTTTAACAACCCGCCTGCATTTATGAGACCCAGTCATGGGCCATTCGTTATCTTCAGAGTCTACTGTGGTTTGTGCTCTTACGCACAGCCGTGTATACAGTGCCATTCAAGTCACGTTCCAGCTCTCTCTCGCGCCCCAACCAGCCCCTCCAGGACTCAGGCTCAGCTGAATATAAGTCATGCTTTTGGGAACAAGATGACTGTCAGTTGTGAGGGCAGCAGTGGGCAGAGAGAAACAGTGCCCTGAGCTATATTTGTGAAGAGCATCATCTGCATTAGCCTTCCCAGAGGCAGCTCTTGGGGGGGTATTTGAACACAGGAGTTGACAGTGAACCTTTCTTCATTCCTGGTCTGCATGCTCTCTTTTTCCCTCCTCCACAGTTTCTGTGATAGCAGCTGCTTGGAAAGCCAAGGGATGCAAGCTGGGCAAAGCATGGTCCTTAGCAGAGCCCACAGCTGTGATGTGGGTGGGGACAGCTGGCTCCTCCAGCAGGAGGATGTAGGTTGGTATGGGCAAATGGGGTTCTCTTGCAAGGCAATGATGTCCATTATATCTTTAATGGTATCTGTGTAACGCTTGTGGGGCTGAGCCTTTGCTCAGCTCCCAGCCTGGGCTCCCTGGGGCAAGGCTGGCTGGTGCCACGTGCTGTGGATGAGCTGTTATCTATAGACAGTGTGGGTGGGTGAAGATGCCATGTGCTTCCCTGCTATAAACAGTGATAAAGATGCCAAACCCACACAAACAGGGCTCTGGTGAGACTCCAGCAGCTTTAACCAGAGTCTGGAGGATTGTGCAGCTCCACTGCTTGCAGCAGCTGCTCTTGTTGGTCCTGCTCCATGTTTTACCACTGCAAAGAAGAGAAGGCAAAGACGGAACCAGAGATAGAGAAGAACAGAAAACGTGAGTTGGATTCATTTCCAAATGAGCCAAATATGCAACAGGAGTGTGAGGGTGTGGGGTTGGCCCACTCAGTAGGGTTGGGTCACAGCAGCACTGAAGCAAAGCTGTCGTTAACATCTGGTTAGATCTGGATGTCTGTGGAGTGACTATTCCAACCCTGTGCATCAGTCTGCTAGGCAAAGGTGAGCTGTAGGCAGGCAAGAGGTGAGCATAGCCCTAGAGTGTCCTGCACCTCTCCATGAAGCACTGATTCTGGGGACAAGATGCTGTGGAAGGGTGCCAAGGGGTGGTTGTTGATGGTGGTTGTTGATTCCAGCATGTCCCAGCTGCGCTATTCCAAGGTCATTATAATAATTATTATTATTTTCTCTCGCTGCAAAATTTCATTTGCAAAATTTGGAAGTGACAGCCAGGATTGAGTCCTGCCTTTCGTTTTCTGTTTCTGTTTAAATGAATATTGATGCAGTGTTTACCTTTTTTTAATATTCATGATGATAAAGGACCTGGAGCCATTCACTTTTAATTACACCCTTCTCAGGCAAACAGTCTGGTGCAATTAGAGAGCTTCCCACATGCAGAAGAAAACACCTCTCTGCTGTGCTGCTGGGGAACTGTTGTCCATGGAGCTCAGTGATTCCCTGCAGACTCCAGTGCAGCCATTGACTTGGAGGGGTGGGAAGATGGTATCCAACCCGTGGATGGAGGTGGGTGGCCAGGAAAAGAAGGAAAACCAGAGGGATTTCCCAGGTGGGGTGTGTGAAATGGGAGCAGCATCATCTCTGGGTGACCATAAATAAGGCACTTTCTTGCCATGACTTGGTTCCCCAGCAATGAGGAAGGATGGGACCACATGCACTGCTCACTGTTCCTTTGGATAGGACATGCTCTTCCTCCAGGTATTGGCCAGCTCAATGAGTTTTCCCCTTCGCCTGCAACAGCAATAAACCATTCAAATCAAACCCAGCAAAATGCTCCTGGATCCTTGGCTGGCAAGGCAATGATCAGCTCTTCTGCACTCAGCACTACTTCTCCCTCCTCCCACATCATCTCTTCCCATGGATGCCAATGACTCTCTCGATGTCTCAGAGCTCAGTTCTGGAGTTATTTGAAAGTCAGAGCCCTTAGAAGCCAGACTCCACGACCCTACACAGAAGCAATCCATGTCACAGCTCTGTCTGGAAACTTCTGTGCCAGCAATTTTCAGCCCTTGAGCACACTCACGATGAGCAATCAGTCATTATTGGGCACACGGTGCTCCAAAGCAGCCGAGTGCTACATGGGGCTTCCTGCCATTCGGTGGCTGTTTCCAGCAGCAATGTGCCTTGGCTCAGACAACACCTTAATGAAAAGCTCTTTTAATGTTTCTGCTCTGTGTGCGGGTAGGGCTGAGTGGCGCAACAGGCGGATAATTCTCATCTTGTAAAATATACATCATTCTATTTTACATAGGGAATAATCATTGCAGAACTGATTTTTTTTTTTTTTTTCCTCCTTTTCATCCTTTTCTGCTATAATTACCATCCTCCTCCTGCTGCCTGTGCCGATGTCTGTGCGTGATGAAATGAGTGAATATTTAAACTGCCCTGGGTGATGGGACATGGACCTTGCTGAAAAATTTAAATGTCTTCTATGTAGAGGAGGCCATCCCATAAATAAAGGATGAAGTCCCCACTGCAGGAGGGGGAGAATTAGTGCAGCACAGGAGACTTAACACCTTCCTGCCTGCCTCCAGCCCTCTGGTTCATCTTGCTGAGAGATGGGAGCCTCCAGAAGCCCCAGATGTGGAGGGAACTCCAAGGATTCAGGGTGAAGCCACTGTCCATTGAAGCAGGAAACCTTGAAGTTAAGTATATCTTGCAAAAAAGCACCTTGAGTTTGAATGGCCACATCAATCCATTTAGCCCAAGAAATAAACCATTGGAGAGGTTTAGCTGGAGCTGTAGTATAAGGCTGGTTTTCTCTTCTGGAAAATGGGTGATACAAGTCATTTATCTCCTTGCAACGCAGAGGGAATGCTGCAGGGAAGGAGATTATCACACACTGTTACAGCTAACACGAACAAACTGCTATCTCTAAAGGATCGATGATTTTTAGCTTTCCAGTGGAGGATTGTGCTTTTATATCCCACGTCTCCTTGGAGGTGTTTTATAGCCTGCTGTTGCAGATCAGCCCAGACAGTCACGGATGATATGACAGTTTGGTGAAAAATTTCCCCCAGTAGTAAGCTGCTATTTCTGTCGTTACTGACTGCACACCGAGGCCTCTGGGTTACAGACCTATGGCATCATCAGCTCCACTCTTCCACCATGGACATCATCGAGCATACAAACACGAGGCTCATCTCCCTCTAGACCCTCTCCTCAAGTCTGTGCCACATTAAGGAGCGCATAGAGGAAGAAATCGTGTAAGTTAGACCAATATTTAAGGAAGTGGCAGAGAAACTTTCTGTTTCCTAAGGGGGATCCCTTGTTTTTCACCCTAGCTCCTGTAAGCTTCCAGCTGATTGACCCATTTCAGCCCAGGCTGCCCTGGAAGAGCCCCGAAGTTCTTTGAAAGTGGGAGGAGAAAGACTCAAAGGCTCAGGAGAACTCACAAGCATTAAGAGTGCAAGAATCCACTGAGGGCAGCACCTGTGGAACCACAGGCTCTGCTATCCATAGTAGGAGAGTGAACAAGCGGGGTGCCAGTGCAGAGCTGTGCTTTGGTGGCACTATGGCACCTCCTCACTGCCTGCACTGGGGGTACAGAGACAGTGACAGGGTGGGTGGTTGGACTGGATGGTCTCAGAGGTCTTTTCCAACCTTATTGATTCGATGAATGTGTGGGGGTGTAACAGAAGTGAGCAGAGCTGTTGAGGTGTTATGGCGGGGGTGCAGAGAGGTGGGTGCCCTGCTCTACCCTGCCTTGGGGTGTGATGGGGCAATGAGGACAGGGAGTGCATTCCTGGGGTTTGCTCATGAGGGATGTCTGTACTATTCCAGTTAACCCACCATGCTTAATTAGCAGAATCTCCCAGTGGAGGCAGATAACTAGGTAAGGACCTTGAGGGTTGGTGCTCATTAACTCTGAGTTGGGATATTGGCTGGGGAAGCACAGGATGCTCTGGGATCTGCTGGATGAGCCTTGGAGAAGCTCAGCTCCTATCTCCTGGGTGTCCCTGCTGGTGGCATGACCCTGCCCCGTTCTATCTTTCCCCATTCCTGTCCTGGAAATCTTGGAAGGAGGCTTGCAAAAGGCTAGAGTGTCATCCAGCTTTGCCCAGCTGCCCTTCAGCAGCATCCACCTCGGTGCTGGCTCTGACCTCCTCGAGGTGCCCATCCTCCCCTGCACAGCCCTTTCAGTTTGCAGCAGCATGGCAGAGAAACAAGGAGTTCTGTTTGGTTTTTTTTTTCCTTAATATTAATTTTGAAGAAATAGATATTTTGATCGTCAAGTCAATCCTGGATTATTTTGGGCGAATGCATTTTGACAGACCATTATTTTGAAGGGACACGGATCATTTAACCAAGCCTAATTGCCTCTGTGTCACAATTAGTCACTCAGGCTGAGGAGGAATTGGTGCCACCATCATTTTGTATTGGGAGCCAGTGACTAAATCTAATGAAAGTGTTTGAATCAGAACTTTTATGTACATACATTCATTATGCTGTTAAATTGGCCGTATCTGCCTCACGAGGATGGAGAGCAGTACTGCACAGAGAAACAAAGTGCTGAAAGCAGGGGAAGGGTGTGGGAGGGAGACTGAGATGCTCAGAGGGAACACGATGCATTTTTGGGGATGTTCACCAGGTCCTGGTTAATCCCTGACAAGGCTGATGCAGCTCAGAGCTTGGGGATCGTAGAATCACTCATGTTGGAGAAGACCTCTAAGATCATCTAGTCCAACTTCCACCTCTCACCAATACTGCCCACTAACCACATCCCTCAGTACCACAAACAGATGGAGGGAAATGCCCAAAGGTCTGGGGAAGGGAAAGGCTCAGCCACGTGAGATCATCTTGGAAAGCAAGGCGATGGAGATGGAAAGGTTGTAGTACGGGATGGTGGGAGGCTGCAGGAAGGCACACGGCCCAAATACTGCAGGCATTGGGATGCTGGAGGGTGGCAGGGGTTTGTGGGAACTCATCAGTTCTCACAGCCCACATGTCCAAAGTTTTTCTCTTGTCAGAAAACATTCAGTCCGACAGCCAAACAAGCCAAGGAGCCAGGAAATGAACGTCTCCATGAAGCAAAAATCAACTGACTCATTTGTTTTCAAGGTTTCCTACCCCAGAGAAATGAAAGCCATAATCATACAGGGAAAGAGAAAGATAAATTGGGTGTTATTTCAAGTATCGCTGGCTTGCATAATTTTATTGTGATGTTTGCAAGAATGGGCATTTGTTCTAAAGCTCTGCTTTTCTGGATTCAGATGGATTCTTGCAACTCTAAGCTTTCAGCAAAGAAAGGGACGTTTTATGCTTCATAATCATGGCAAACAGCTTTTCAGCATGGCCTGAGGCTGCCTGCAGAAGTTCGGCAACCAAGAAGCAAGTGAGGAGAGCCAGCACAGCACAGACTGCTCCAGGCCTGGGGTCTGGCTCAGTGACAAACATCACCAGGAGGGCAGAGGACACCGGCCTGCAGCTTGCCCCTCTCCTCCTCTTATCTCCTCCCCTACAGCCCTGCTGGCTTGATCCTGGCTGTTGTCCTGCCTTATCTTGCCTGTGATGTATTTTCTGAGGAGGCCAGCTGCTATCTGTTACTACCTTTGAAATTTCTGAAAAGAATAGAGAAAAAAAAAGAAGGAACTTGGGCTTTAAGAATTAATCCCCCAAGGCTTGGGGACATTTCAGCTTGTATTTTGCCTGGACAAAAGTTGGAAACAGTCAAAAGCAAGACAGTGCCATTCCACAGGGAGAAGCAGAGCTTTCCCTACAAGACATCCATCTCTCTGGCTGCTTTTGGACAGGAGCTCATGGTCCAGTGCTCTGACGGCTCAGCTGGACATCCATGTTGGGCCAAGGGGATCCCATACATCTGCCTGACTCGGCACTCTCCTCCTGCCAAGAAGTGCACGAGCTGCTGGCATTCCTGTCCCTGCTGGGTGCTGCAGGGAGGGCAGCAGCCACCCCTGGCTTTTGCCCAGAGTGAATCACCACGTTGGCAGGGAGCAGGCCAGCCCCACATGCGGCTTCCTTTTTGCTCTATGCATTTCTGGGGCCGACGTTTCCTGGCTTGCAGCCACTAGAGGCTGCCCTGCTCCAGCTCCTGAGCTTCTCTCTGCTCGCTGCTGCTCTCCTGCCTGCGATTTAGGCTCTAAGAGGAGCCGGGAGGAAGAGCCGTGAAGTCTCTTTGCCTTCTCCTGCAAGTGGATGGGGCAGGCATCCCCCAGCCCAGGTGCTCAGGGAGGGAGCGCGTTCCTCTGCACGACAGGGAAACCGAGACACGAAGGGATAGCTGATGGCAATGCAGTCCTGCAGCAACGGGTGGGGGACGCAGGCAGAGCCCCCAGGACTCACCACGCAGGGAGATGTGTCCTCCCAGACCTTATGAGGTGGGCAATGGCTGCAAAACCCACACAGGAGCTGGGACCTGGGTCAGCACCAAGCCTTCCTGCCTGCTCCCTGCTGTTTGGTTTGCACCTGCTTGAAGCTCTAGATTTGGCTCTTGGGGCAAATGCAGCCTGAATTGATCTGCACCCATCCTTGATGTTCCAGCACCAGGTGCACCATCCTGCATAAGCTGCCATAAACCTCAGCTTTTCCTCTGCTGCACTGTGCAGGACAAGCAGCACACTCAGTCAGTGCAACTGCCTGAAAATCACAGCCCCAGCACCAACATCCCAGGTGAGGATCTGCTCCAGAATCCTTCTTTCATTGTTATCAAAACCCAACCATTGCTTCCAGTACTTGGAAATCACTGCTTCTATCGCATTTGCTCTTTGGCAGACTGATTTGTTGACAAAGACATCTCTCTTTATCTTCATGGTGCATCCGTCACAGGCAGATGATTCTCTGACCCTCGCATTTTCAATAATCTTTTCCCTTCTTCCATCCAGCATCAGAAAGCCTCTTACTCACTGGAGAGAGAAATATTTATATATGCATTGGTGAGGAAAACTTAATCAATAATGCCCACAGATAAGTTCTTTGTGTTTTAGATCCATCACTGTTTGTTGTTTTACCTTTTTTTTTTAAACCTTTTCAATTGTCAGGGAGAGAAAAGCAAACTCTAGCTGTTGCTTTATAGAGACACCCATGCCATCAGCCCCAGCTCTACCTTGTGCCCATCTGGGGAGGCTGCAATACACAGGTACAAGGATGGGCGCCCTGGGCAAGTGTGACTGCCACAAGCACAGTCTCTTGGTTGGAGAAAGAGAAGCTCACACTCCACAGATGCAAGCATGTGGACAGGGAGCAGCTACAGGAAACAAACAGACCCCAACATCATCCAAGAAAGGGAAAAAAAATTAAAAGAAGAATGAAGAATTAAATAGACTGAAGGCTGTTAGACCAAACTGCACTGCACCCACAGCTCTGTGGTGGTTTCAGCCTGCATAACACAGTAGTAAATAGGATGCAGTGCTTCAGGATGGGAAAAGGGCTATTTCCAGGTTATAAGAGTCATCTGTTTCAGAAGGATTTTTTTTCTTCTGTTGAGAACACACGTTTGGTTTTGAAACAAGGAAAAATCCCTCTGACTTTCGTCTACTTTTGTCTGTTCAAAGCCCAAAGCTCAGAGTTTCAGCTTTCTGGAGCATCAGCGTAATGCTACCCCATTACAACTCCATCCTTCCTGTCCCCATCCCCACATCTCATTCCTCCAGGACACATCCTTGCAGGGCAACTCTATTCCCCTAAACATAAGCGGGGAGGGGATTTCGAGCAATAAGGAGGAGATTGGAGAGCAGAAGAGGAACCTCAGGGCCTGCTGCGTGCTGCTTTAATCTGTGCGGTAATTCAATTTCTCCACAGCAATGGTGGTTCTCCATCAGCTGAGGATCAGAAATGTGTTTGCTGAGTTAATTCTCTTGCAAACATGAGATAATTGAAGCCAGAACTGCAGATTAAAAGCTACCTGGGAGAGTGAAGGCACACATGAATGGGCAAGCCGTCTAAAGTAAGGACGACTGTAGTGTCCCCGGGTGCAGCTTAGCCCTCCTCCCCTTTTGGGTCTCTCATTTGCTTGGATTTGGATAAGAGCAGGATCCAGTCACCGTATCGGCCACAAGCCGGAGCCACCCACTCAGCCCTGCTCATGAAAAGAAAGTTACACTAAAAAGGCCTTTTACCCAGATACTTAATTAAAATAATATTGAAACAAGCAAAACACACTGTGTGCTAAGTGCGCGGTCACAGCTTCCCACAGCTCATTTGCAAGAGTGCTCAATAATGGCTGTGGGTAATTATTTTTTAATCAGCCGGTATAAAGCACGATTGGCATGTTAACAAATGGGGCTTATTTCCTCCTGCTCCAACGGGACAGACCGCAGGCAATGCAATGCAGAGCATCATCCCTTACACAGCCAAGTTCTTTGGCTACATGGGGCTGCACCTGGGTTGATAGTAGAAGAGGTGAAAGCCTCAAGTTGTGCTGGGGGAGGATCAGGATGGATAGGAAAAAATTTCTTCTCAGAAAGAGTGGTGATGCACAGGGAGGTGGTGGAGTCACCATCCCTGGAGATGCTCAAGAAAAGGGTAGCTGGGGCACTGAGATGTGTGGTTAGTGGGCATGGTTGGACTGGACGATCTCAGTCTAAAGAATGGATCTCCATATTGTCTTTCCCTTCCCCCTTTTGCCAGCTCCTCTTTGGGGGCCTTGTGTTCCCAACAGTGCTCAAGTAACTTTGAACATTAATAATTCTGCTTGTTCTCAAAACACACTGTGGGTGCCATGAAAATTAATGAGGGAGACTATGGAAATCAATTTCTCACTGCAAAGCTCTGGAGAACCTTGTACTGTGGGCCTTTGGTGGTTATTTTGGGCAAGCAATAATACATATCCACAGCTAAAGAATGAGCCTCTGTGGGCTCCTGCCATGAGAAAATGCTCCTGGTTTACTCACTGTTCACTTCTCACCTGACTTACAAGGAGCAGCGTGGGGTTCGCCAAGCAATGCTCCACTGAGTTGGACTCACTGGTTCTTATGGGTCCCTTCCTACTCAGGATATTCTGATTCCATCTTTACTGCTCTGCCTGTTTGGGCTGATGAGAGTGTCAGCAACATCCCCTAGTCTTAGTAGGGTGAAGACATGCATCTTCTGTCAGCCCTTTGTGATATCTGCAGGCAGACCCCCAGCAGGCTGGGAGAAGCAGGATCCCTGCCAGGACAGCTGCTGAGCTGAGTGCGAAGGGGCCCTTTTGGAACCCAGCAGCCATGTGTTCCTGAAATCTCATGTGCAGAGGCTGGAGAAAGTTCAAAGCAGCTTCCTCACTTGGGGAATTTGTTGTCATCGCTCCAATGGTGGCCCCGGAGTTCTCCAGATGAGCTCCCGGCTTGCCAGCAGCTGCCTTCATGTGGCCTTTGTGTTCCCACGAGGCTGTGTGGGCTCATCTTCATCTCTTCTTTCTATCTGGTTGATTTATTTCATTAAGTCACAAAATTGCAACTGACACATTCCTCCCACAATTGAGTTGTTTTTCGGGGTGCCAAAGAAAAGTTACTTGTCATACCACCCAAGTACCATCATGGTAATTTTCCCATCTGTGCAGATGTGTTTGTGCCTCTGGAATTACAACATTCATGTTGCCACAGATAACTTCCCAACAACCTTCCTCCCCAGTGCCTTCATTGCACGCTTTCCAAAGGAAAGAGGCAAAGAATGAGGACTGCTCATCCTTTTGGTGCATTACCATCCATTTGATTTCACTTCCCCTGATGCTGCAGCTGATGATTTTGTCTGGTTCCACAGGCACAATGGAGTCCTGTGCTCTTGTTTCGCTGATTCCAGCATGCAGTGTGCTCCCAGCAGAGAGCTGCCCAGGGGATGTCAAGGTCCAGCTGAAAGCTGCTCCCACTGGGGTTGGTTTATGGGTTCCATTTGGAGCCATCCAGTGGGAATCCACCCAACTATTCAGATGGGCAGGAACCCACTTCCACCAGACAGCAGTTGACCTGTCCATCCTCTTCCCTCCTTTACTTTCCATCCTCCAAATGAGACTCATGCTGTTTCCATCCCATTTTCTTTCCTCTGAGCCAAACTACAATCTGGACCTCATCTCTTAGTCGCTCAAGATGAAGACTTCTCAGAGGGCTTCCTGCTTTTTAAGAGTGATTTCATTAAAAAGAGTCTCTAACCACATCCTGCAGCTCTTGGAGACCTGGCCCACTTGCAGGAAAACTTTCTCCCCACAGTGGAGCCATTGCGCACAAGGCATCACTTCGTAACCATGCTCACATATAACCATTCACAAATTGGAAAAGTGGCACCTTGAAGTGGATTTTGCTCTTTCAACAAAGCCAGTGGTTCTGGCTGTGCACTTTCAGGTTTGTTGTCATAAAGGAGGTAGGACAGCTCTGCTGGGGAGCTAACCCATGACAAAACACCAGTGCTCAGAGGCTGTTGTGTCCCCAGTCCCAGCACAGCCACCCCATCCATACTGCAAGGATCAGGCCCGGAGAGGTGTCCAGGCTTCAAATCCCACTGACTGCATTAAGAAGTGGAATTGTTTCACCTTTCCCCCCTGCTTTCCCTCTGCTCTTCTCTGTAAGGAGCTGGGGGAAACTAAGGGCATTATTTGAAGTGGAAAGAAAAATAAAAGAAAGGTAATGTTGCAGTAATCGCTGTCAGAGGAAGGTGCATTTTTCAAACATCCTTTCTGCACAGCATGGCATGGTGGCTGCCTGGGTTTTGGAGCATTATGGTACATTAGCCTCTGCACACAGCTCTAGTTGCTTTGTTTATTATTTTAATTTCCAAGCCTCTGGCAGGGGTGGATGGTGCTGAGTTGACAGCAGGGATAAAATCCTCTCTCTTGCTGCGCCATAAGCATGGGGATGAACAGAGGCATCACTCACCAGGCTGCTGCCCCAGCAGGGCTGCCAGAGTGGGCATTGACACCTCTTGAATGAATGCAGCAAGTCCTCCATTTTTCCTTGAAAGCCAGTAGACCAAAACCTCTGAACTCCAACTGTATGGACATCATGGGGCCTTAACTACAATACTCTCCCAGAAAAAGAAAGAAAGAAAGCATTCTCACATTCTCCAAGAGCCCTCCTTTTTCCCTCATATCTGTCCTGCTCTACTGTCTGGAGAGCAACAAGACGAGGAACTCACAAGTAGCCTCTTTCCTCTAAGAAACTGTTTACAAACATTGACATAGAGCCTACTTGCACACATCCAAGGAGAAGAGCAATGAAGCTGAGTTCTTCTTACCTGGCACACCATTAAGAGGCTCTCCTAGTAGCCCAGGGGGTGACAATGCACTGCATCAGATGATGAGTGAACAGGGGGTTTACCCACAGCACTTCCCAACTCTTGCTTCAAAGTGCTGTTCCAACACAAGCACTGTAGGTGAGACGGCAATAAAAGGAGCAGGATGCTTGTAGATAACAAGCAGCACATGGAGAAATGCTAATTAACAAAGAGTGCTGCTGATCTCACTAATTGCCTGCTCCCATCAGCTGGAACAAGGAAAACAACTTCTCGGTCTCACTTTGCAACAAAACCCTGCTCTGAATATTAGTTACAGTTCCTCCAAAAGAGCCTGACCCTAAATATAAATCACAACCAAAGAGAGATCAAATGATACGTATTTGTTCTTAACGTGGTGTTATTCTGTGACCCATAGCTGAGACCTTGGATCCAAAGGCCCCAAACCTTGTAGTCTGACCTCACTGCAGTGCCTGTGGGTCAAGCCAGTGTTTGAGACCAAGACCGGATTGTTCTGCCTTTGTTTTGATGGAGTTGAAATTCAGAAAGATAGAATCAAATCAGTTGGCCTTGCCAAGGAGCTGCCACTGCTTATAAACGTTCCCACTTGTAGTGATGTGAATACAGAAATTAGTTTGAATGTGGCGTTTTGGAGCTCATGGTGGGGGGCAGGTTTTGCTATTTCTAACGTTGCATTTTCTTGGTATGTTGTTCAACTTTTTTCCTCCGAATCTTTTGAGTGTCTGTAGTGAACAATGACGGAAGGATAGTCTCACAGAACAGAAAATCTCATTCAATTTAATTCTTAAATCTCTTTCTGTTGGGAGGGAATATTTAAATGAGCTTCCTCCCATTGCAATGTCTCTTCTAGGTCTGTTTTCCATCACAGTCCAATGAGAGCAGGGGCATGAGGTGCTTTCACTTCAGTCTGTTTCATAGCCACCGTTTTCCTTATATGGAGCATCATAATTTCTGAGTGCTGGAAGCAACTGAGAGAACGATCAGCAAGAGGTCACTTATTCTGCTCCACGGCTTCAACAGGGACCATAAAGTTTCATTAATGATCATTGCAGTCATAAAGAAACCCATGCGTTCTGCCCATTGGCCAATAAACTCTTTACAGTGTTTAACAGGATTCTTCTGTCCTTTAAAGATGAGAGGGTCATAGCCCCTTGTGGGAAGGGACTGGGAAGGGGTACACCAGGATGTGCAGGGACCAGCAGCACCTGCAGCATGGCGGCAAGCTGGTGAGTGCTGCATGCATGCAGTGCTGTTATCTGGGCTGAGCACCCGCCAGCTTCCCACCTGCTCCATTGTCTGGGCTGCATCCATCATCATGCTTTTCTCCTGCTCCCCTCCCTCCCTTATCAGCCACCCCTCACCCTGTGCTCTTGGGAGACAACACTGTGCCTCCACAGCCGCCCCCAGGCAGGATCCGGCCCTGTAATGAAGCAGCAATGAAATGACTTGGGATTCAAAATTCAGCCCCAGATAAGGTGCCAGCCCAAATGCCATCGTGTTAATGGGGCCGCGTCAGCCATGCGCACGGCCTCTATCTCCGTCCTGCATGTCACCTCTGTGACAACTTGTCTCTCCACAGCACTGGAGATACATATTTTACTTAGAAATGAGGGTAAATCACGCTAGCGTGTTAATGGGAATGATTAAAAAGAGAACAACCCCTGACAGCATCCTCCCTTCTCACCACCTCCCTCCCTTTAGTGGGCATGCTGGGATAATGGGTTGATGGTAGGATTAGATGATCTTAGTGGCCTTTTTCAACCTTCATGATTCTATGATTCTCCCACTGAGCTTGCACTGCATTTGGAGGTGACTTCACATCTTTGGGCCTGATCCTCACCTTCTGTAGTGTCGCTTTTCCAACTTTCCAAAGGGAAATTTCCAGACTTCAACCCGGAGGGATGGAAAGCATCTTGTTAAGTAGGGAAAAAATGAATAGAGGGTTTGCTTGAAAAGAGAATCTTCAGCATGATGGGGACAATGTTTCAAATGTCAAGGTGCCACTGAATTTCAATTGGGATCACCTGTAAGGATGCCCAAGCATTCTATCTAAGTACAATCCAGCAGAAGAGGCTCGCCTGCCTCTTGGCTGCATCCCAGGCCGTGAGGCTCGGACCTCTTTCATGTCAGCCTGGGCTTCCAGTGGAGGCTGATTTCCCAGTGCTGGGGTGTCTTCAGGCCATGGCCAGCATCAAAACCAGGACCTGGACCAAGATGTCACCAATGATTTCCATGGTAGAGAGCCTTGAAAGAGCTGGCTTTCTGCTGGATCTAGGCTCCTGAGGGAGTATCACTAGCGAATGTTGGGGCAGGAGTGATGGGCACTAAAAAGCCCCATCGACTCTGGTTATTTTACTGAGGGCTTAAGCTCTGGCCCTTTCTTATTTTTTTTATTTTTCATTATTTATTTATTTACTTATTTCCTTTCTTGCTGCTGAAATGAGTCCCGTT
Source organism: Lagopus muta (assembly GCF_023343835.1). NCBI lineage: Eukaryota > Metazoa > Chordata > Aves > Galliformes > Phasianidae > Lagopus > Lagopus muta. The sequence continues at coordinate 9,156,904 of NC_064441.1, forward strand.
TCCAAATCTGAAGACCCAGATCTCCTCTTCTGGGCCTGATTCATTTGAATTTTAAATTTAAGTGAGCAGTTCTTGTTCCTATGACAAAAGCAGCTTTGGAGTTTTGTTTTCTAAGAACCATCAAACAGAACACATAAATAAACAGAAAATGGGACAAAGCTGAGGAAATACTACAGAACAGCATATTCTTATTAGGAGATACTCCAGTGATGTTTTCATTTTGGTATCAACAGGGAGCCACTATTATTGAAACAGTGGCCTTAATCAAAAAATCACAGTGGTAAAACGGATCTTTTCCTTACTCAGATCGTCTCCCTGTCCATGATTTGGAGCCCAAAATGCTGACTTTAGTTACAGGGGAAAAAAAACCCAAAAAACAAACAAACAAAAAAAAACAACACAAAAAGCACCTTGGAAAATGGTTTTATTTCTTTTCCTCTGAAAATGCTGACTTTAATGAAAATCAAAAAAACACACAGACAAAGAAAAATTCCACTGAAATTGTAGAAAATATTTTGAATGAAAATTAACCAGTACTACAAAAGGTCTGACCAAACCCGCAATATCAGTTCTGTTTCTGAGTGGGATGACATGATTTATTCAGGAGGAATACCGCAATGGTATTTAATCAAGCTGCCTGACTGCCAGCAAAGTGACACCAACCCAGACAGCAGCAATGGACCCTGGCCAAGCCCTCCGCCAGCTCTCCACATCAAGACAGCATAGTCTACCCTGTTCCTAAATCCTAAGGGCTGTAGGGGTGTGGATGGGTGGGTGGATAGGTGAATGGACGGATGGACGGATGGATGGGTGAGTGGGTGGATGGCGGATGAATGGGTAGATGGACGGGTGGATGGGTAGATAGACGTATGGGTGGAGGAAACCTGGGACGATGCAGGAGATATGCTCACGAGAAAACGTCAGAGCAGCAGGAGCAGGGTGGTGGAGCTACCCCAGCCTGTCATTTCTCCCTAATCTCGAGGATGCAGGAACAGCTGGGGCTGCTGCTTGCATTCATTTCTTCTGAGAGCAAGAGTGCTCACGATGTTGCTATTTTTTCCACGTGCGCAGCTTTCTGGGTGCTATTTTTGCTGTGCTGTCTGATGGCATGATGATATTTCCATTCTTTCCTTTATAGCATCCTTTCTGAAAGGGTGCCCAGTGCTCTGCCGACATCCAGAGCTACAAGCTTGCCTTCTCTACAGGGTAGGGAGGGAAACCAAGGCAGTGGGAAGAGCTGTCAGCCAGCTACACTTACATGGGAAATGAGGGGCTTCAGGAACTGACTTAGCTCTGGGCTGAGGGCTTTAGCAGTCCTTCCCCTCTGAACCGGCCCACTTTGAGCTGCCTCTGTGGCTTATTATGTGCAGGATTTTCGTCAGACGTGCAAAGTAAATTAGCCCTACATTCACAGCCATAATCACCTACCAATGATCTCATGCATGTGGCACAAAGGGAAAGGATCTGCATGGGATTTTGTTCTGCAAGTATAATCCGCCCATAGCCTCCTTGTTAATTAGCTCCTCTCAAGCAGCCAATCTGTGGCAATTATAGCAATCAAAAATGCATTCAGCCCCCCACCCCTCCTGCCTGCTCCCCATCAGCACCTGACAAGCCAGCAGCGTGTTATCCCAAATTGCAGCACGCACACACAGATAGGACATAAACCTCCTGCCACCTGACTCGAGATTCATCCCCCACAATGCCAGTGCTGGTACAAGGCCCTGCGTACCGGGAATTATTAAAAAAAAAGAAAAAAGAAAGAAAAAAAAAAAGAAAAGAAAGAAAGAAAGAAAAGGAGACAGGAAGAGACAGATTTCAATTTTCTCCCGTGGTTTCAGGAGCCCATAGAAAATGGAGTGAAAGACGCTATTTAGCCCCTTGGGCTCAATTGGCTTCTTCTTCTTCTTTTTTTGCTGATGCCAATGGAAAAGTGAATCTGTCTTATTTTTCATGTTGTCTGATTGAAAGCGTTGCTTGGATGAGAGGCCCAGGTGGGTTGAATGCCTGGGGTGATTGCTGCATTGTGCTCTCAAAGGAGCACTTTGTCTGAGCCGCAGGGAGATGGGGCGGGGGGATTCGGGCGGCCGTGAGCACAGCCCCTCAACATAGATCTGCCCAATAAATGCTCCTTCTCCCTGCTCTGCCTCCCAGGGCTTCTTATCCCATCTGCAGTGCATGCATGCAGGAGCAGCTGCTGGGGGGGACCCCAATTTGGAATCCCGGGGCTGGGTAAAGGATGTTCTAGGCTTGACATCCACCCTGCCTTCCTGGGGCTTGGACTGAGCCATACTGGGACAGCTGGGAAAGCAGAGGTACAGTGTTGCTCCACCTTGTCATCCATCTGCCTGCAAATACAGCTCAGGGGTAGAATCATATCATCATTAAGATTGGAAAAGAACACCAAGATCACTAGGTCCAACCACCAACCCATCACCACCATGCACACTCAACCATGTCCTTCAGTGCCACATCTATCCTCTTCTTGAAAACCCTCAGGAACAGTGACTCCATCATTTCTGGCACATCCTGCCTGCTGTTGCTTGTCCCCTGTCCCAGTGCTGCAACCTGCTGAGGATAAGCCGGGGGTACTCACAAGCCTGCTAATCCAGCCTTGCTTTTGAGGACCTCAACCTTAGGTTGACTGATCCCTTGGGAAAGCCAAGCTCTCAGCCTTCTGCTCCTCCAACCTGCTTCCAACTCTGACGCTGGAAGAAGTCAGGCAGGATGAGAGATGGCCCAATAAAGCACAGACTGAGCTCTGAGAGTCCCCAGACAGCTGCCACATCTAATATTACTTGCCCCTTGGTCTCCTCCAAGGTCTCCGCAGAGAGGAATGTATTGCTCTGTTTGCAGACACAACAAGTCTCCCATATGCCCTGAACTCCTCTGATGTGCTCTGTCTTGAAAATAAATATCTTATGGGCTTGTGGGTGATGAACTGCTGGGACAGCATCCTGGGTTTCTCCCAGATATCTGTTGGGTTGATTCCTGTCCTCGCTGTCCACCTCAGGGCTTTCTGCATGGAAATCAGCAATGTAGTCCAGCTCTGCCCTCCAGGTTTCAATGCAGCATGATCTGTGTGGTGTGGGCAGAGGCACACATGTGACCCCAGAAACCTGCAGTGCCCCAAAGGTAATCCAGAGGGATGAGGAGGATGAGGAGGGTTGGAAGAGGGGAGGAGCAACAGCTCCTCAGGTCACCTCAAATCTCCTATTTCACTCCATTTTCATAGAGACTCACAGTTATATTTTTTCCTTTGTGCACAAAACCTCTGTTTCAGTGTGGAGATGGCTGAAGAATGGAACTCATTAGTATATATGGAAACAATGGGAATATTAGATAAGCTGTTCTTCAGCTTCCCTTTTCCCTTCCTGTTTTCTTTTCCTTTCCAAGCCAAAAAAGCTGGTTTACATTCTAATGACTTTAATTACTTCACGAAAATGTGAGCGGATGGGGAAGCACTGCCACCAACAACGCTTTAATGGTAGGCTGAATGCAATTTGAATTAATTTGGTCGTGATGGCTATTAGCCCTAATACTCCAGGGCCTGTCTCGCTGGCACTGCTGCAGCTTCCCATGCCCCTAACAGAGGTTTCCATGTGTGCTGCTGCCAAACAGCTGTCCTGTCCCTGCCCTGGTGGCATGGGGAGAACCTGGAGCTGCAGATGGGTTTGGATAGGTGCAAGTTCCCTTGCTCAGTCCTGAGAACAGGAGATGTTTCTGTGCCCAGGCAAGGAAAGTGAGGATTTTCCCCTTCTTATTGTTTCCGGGCCCCTGACTCTATTTTGCTTGGTTACTCATGAAACTGCAACTTGCATCAGGTCCAGAGGATTCTCCTCTTTTTTGGAAGCTGAAGGTGAAACTTCAGCAGCTCCATGACTGGGTGCTGGACCTGAGTGCCCTTTGCTGTGTCCCCATTCCTGCTGCTATTAGAGCTGCAGTGAGAGATGGGACTTCTGCAGGTGTCCCAATGCACTCTGCCCCTGATTTGCACCCTGACACTGCAGCAGCAGCCAGGGATCTGGCAGGGTGCTCATGAAGAACCTAAAAGGAGAAAGAAGTTAAAGTCATCTTTTGCTTTGTGTCCTTTCCTCTACCCCCACTGTGCTCCCTCCTCTCCATCTCACACACTGCCTTTGCTTCTCATTGCAAGCTCTCTCTCCGGGGATGGGTTTTCTTTGTTTCATCTGCAACCAAATCCTTGCAAATGCCATCAGCTTCACTGACTTCCAAATCTGTCATGCTGGAAAAGGCTGAGAAGACTAACACTGCTCTTCCTTGAGCTCAAGGTGGAAAGAGCCAGCACTGGGAGCATCAGAGGCTTTGCTGGAAGTGCTGCTCTGCCCCATCTTTCAGTTTGCCTCAGCTGTAGAATCACAGAATCACGGAACCTTTAAGGTTGGAAAGCACCTCTCAGACCAAGCACTGATCGCCACCATGCCCAATAAACCATGTCCCTTAGTGCCACAGTGCTCCCACCAGCTGAAAGCTTTGCCTCGGGCTGTCCTGGGGCAGCTGGGGATGTCCTCATAGGGATACGCAGTCCTGCCCATCTCCAGAGCAAGCTGAATGGATGCAGCATTTTTGCAGCTTCCAAATCCCATCCATCCTAGTGCTGAGGAGGGCAGTGGGTCCATGCTGAGCACTTTGGGTGCCCAGAGCTCGGGGCCAAGGGAGCTAGCTCCAGCCCTGTGACTGGATGTGCCTGAACACAAGGAGAACAACCCGATATTAATATTCATTCCTGAGCACTGGTGATGAGCTGATTGCTGTCTGCAAGGGAGATATCAGACTGCTCACGGCAGGGACAGCTTTCTGAGGTATAAAAGAGATTATTGTATATCTAAAATACAGACTGAGAAATGTTTTCTTGGCTCCAAGAAGGAAAGCTTCTTTATTTGTGGAATTAATTTGCATTTACTGTAGCTTGCATTAAAGTTACCCGATTCCTTTCATTCAAGGGACTTCTCTTTTGTTCACATGAAAGCAGGCAGATTAACCATCTGCAACGCACGTGTTCCTCCTGCTAATTGCTTACGGGATGCTCCACTTTCCACTCCCCACTTCCCAAAGACTAAGCCAAAGTCACCGCAACTTGCTGGCAAGATACCTAGGGGGAAGGCTCTGCAATATGAAAACATGGAGAAATACAGAAACAGAGAGCTGGATCCGACACCTGATTCTGCCAACATCCTCTGCATCACAGCAGGAACCAAAGGCTGTTCTGTCGGATATTGCTTCCCTGCTGGCATGCTTGTATTCTGCAAGGGGATCACAGGGCTCCTTGGGTGCCTATGGAGCATGTCACAAAGCGTGGCAGCTCCTCTGACATCCCTGCTAATGAGAGCTGCTTTGGTTCAGCTTCCACCCTTGCACTTTGTGGCACTTAGCGCAGCTTTCGGTGGCACTACCAAGTGGGCTCTGGGGTGCCAGTAAAAGGGTTGCTCCAAAATATATACAATCTATGAGGACTGTGCAAAAGACACAGGTTAGACATCCAGGCACATGGAAATCCAGATACAGAAAGGTATTTAGGCACCTCAGCCACTCACCAATGTCAAGGAAGTCCCCCAAGGCCACAGGAAAACTGGCACAGCTCCCAGTCTGGTGTCTCATCAACAAAAGGGGCATTTTTTTCCCTCTGCTGAGCAACGCCTGGGAAAAACTGAGCAAGGAAGTGACTCACCCCCAGCACCTGCTCTGTGGGACCAAAGCTGGGCCCTGCAGGACTCGAGGACGATGCATGAGGTGTGGGTGCACTGCGTCACTGGGCCCTGAGTGCATGGGGCACGTGACAGGAGCCAGGAACTTGCTGATTAATAGAATAATAGAATCATTAAGGTTGGAAAGGACCTCTAAGTTCATCTAATTCAACCATCAACCATGCCCACTAAGCCATGTCACAATGCTCGTGGTCTGGTGGCTGCTGCCCAGAGCTCTCAGCGTTCATCCCAGGGACCCCCAATGCATATTGCCCTTTGCAGAGCTGCAGGACTGAGATTGGTACGTGCTCTATCTGAGTGCTGCTGATTAACAAGCTGTTAAACTGAGTTAAAATAAGAACAAGTGATGCATCCAAGAAAAGGCTGTCAGAGCAGCCAATGTTTTCAAGCACTTAGAGGGAACTCTTTTCCTGTCCTCCATTTCAAGTGGAAATTTGCATATCTTTATACATCCAGCACCAGGAATGAGAGATTTCTGCTTCCTTCTGCAGAGCTGAAGAGATACAGCTCATAGGGGCTCAAAGGAAGGAAAGCAGCAGGCGTGAAGACTGGAGCTCCTTAGGTCACCCAGACACTTTGGTACAAGTTTTCAACATTGGGAGTCATTATAACTTTTGTGGGAAGGGAGAGCATCTCTTCTGAGATGCTCAGGATGGAGATTTCACCTAAAGCACCACCTTGCCTTTGCACAAGGGGATTTGTAAAGAACAGAAGATTCAAATAATCCTCCTCATCTTAATAAAAGGGTAAGATGAAGTTACAAGAAGTCTGGGGAACCTCTAGCAAGCCTTCCAATTTGTACAGGCAGCTTAAGCCAGAGAGATTAAAAAGTTTGAGAGACATGAGCACTCATACATCTCTGAATCATTCTGCAGACAGAGGACAGCGATGGCTGTATGTAGGCTCTGTGATGCTGCTGGCACTCTGCTGGGAAAAGCCATCCAAATTCCTTGATTTCCTCCATGCACACAAACATTGGCTCAGCCCCTGGGCTGGCGCAGGCTGGCTTTTCCCCTCTGCCAGTGGGGGAACCTGGCCAAACTAAGCTGCTGCATGCCTGGCTCCTGCCTGCTCTCCAGTGGGAGGAATAAGCGTGCTGGAGACACTCAGGTCAATGAGAGCTCGAGAGGAACCAGCTGGTTCTGCTGGCAACACTGCCGATTAAAGGTCTCCTAATGGTATTTAATTCAGATTCCGTGGGACCTCCGGTGGGTAGCAAACAAAGGATCAAAAAGGAATTTTTAAGTACGTCTCCACTAAGAGGTAACACAGCTGCTGAAGCTCGGCGGGCTTAAGTGCATAAGCACTGCTTAGCAAGCTCTGAAGCACAGGCTTCATCCATGCCTCCACAGCCCAAACCAGCAAGCAACCCCAGCTGTTTGTCTCAGAGGGCCATGTGAGGTGTGTGCTGGAGCTGGATGCAAGGACTACTGGCTCACAGTGGGATCTTTTGCCTGGAGCACAGTGAGAGAGTCAGTATAGTCCTAATCTTGGTGAATTTAGACCTGATAGAGAGAAAATCTGAATATGCTGTAGGGAAGAAGCTGGGTGCCTCTTTGAGGATGCTCAGCATTTTAGAGGATCCACAGGTGACAAGTAGGCTGGGAATGCATCCTTCTTTCATTCCCAAATGAAACATCCTTTCTTTGTTTCCTGCCTCTCAGAAGCCACAGCCAGGATGCAAGGACTGGTGCTGGACTGCCAAGCTGAATAACGACAGATTCCACCACAGTGAAACCCATCCTCCAGAACAACTGGAGGCTCTGCTGTCACTGCTCCACTCCCCGGCAGCAGAAAGAGCTCCTGCTGGAGCGCAGCAGTGCTGTACAAGCTACACTGCGTCCTCTGCCACAACGGTGCCATAAATCTTCATCTCGATGCTCCAATTATCCCTCTCAGTGCACATCTGACTTCAGAATCCCATCAGACAACTTCCTTACATTCTACTAGCGACAGAGTCATTAAGTGCAGTCTGGTCACCCTAATTCGCTTAATAATTTGACATGGGCATTTTTTCACCTTTCTTATGCCCGTACGGGGAGGTGATTATAATCAGGAAAGTGGCTTGGTTCAAATGACATAATTGGTTTTCATATTTATTCCCCCTCACTGATCTCAGTTCAAATGTGCTCAGCTCACAAGTCAAAAAGATGATTTCTTCTAATTATCAGTTCTGCAGAGCTCATCTTGGGCTCTGCAAATCCAGCTGTATCCTTTGTGCATCCACCACGCTGTCACCAAGAATAAAGTGTCTGCAATCAGGACGCAGTCAGTCATGTTTTGTTGCTAACGTGCGAGGCAGAACGGAAGCTCGTTTGCCCCTCCGTTCCATTACTGGCTCTGTTGAGTCAAAAAGAGAAGAACTGGTGCTTTCATCTGGGACACGGCTGCAGGAGAGAGATGCGGGGGGCTTGAAAGCTGCTTGCTGATCCTTTCATCCTACAGCCAGGATTGTGGGTCACGCAGTCATAGCTGTGGCTCTGCAGTATGTCCCTGAGGTCAAAAGTGGGTTAGTTGGCATTCAAGCAATCTCTGTCATCAATGCCTTGCACCTTTGTCATTGGAGCTGTGGTTTCTGCTAATTGAGATCCTTCTGAACTTTCAGAACTTGCTTTTGTAGGCTAGGTCCAAGTGATGGCCCTCAATGAAAATGCAGGGTTGGGATCCTCTTGCCACACAAATGGGAAGGGACACACAAAAGAAAAAGCCAGGAGACCACAGTGCTCTGTCCCTGGCTGAGGCCACTTCTTCCCCGGGGGATGGAGCCACCAGGAGTGGTGCTCTGCCCCATCTCCTGGCAGCAGTCTGACTCTACACAGTGTTGGCCTTGCTAAAGAGAGCAGTGGCTCCGTGGTTCTAACACCATTATCATCAGTTTGTTGGCCAGGCAACAATCTCATTTGTTTGTACACAGAGCTGGCCCTGCTAAGGGGTTTGATAGACAGCTCATCAAAATCCAGGGCTCAGATGGGCCTTTGCTCAGGACCTCTATCTAGCCTGTCCATCTGCTGCTTGCATGGCGCAGATGGCAAAAGCTGGATTTCAGCAAGATCTCTGCTCGTCTTGGTTGGCTGGCAGCCTGGGGGTGAGCTGACGGCAGAGCAAAGGGGAGACGCAGTGTGCTGGAAGGCGTTGTGGGAAGGCAGAGAAAGCAGCAGGTGAGCGAGCAGCTGGGGGCTGAGGCAGATCACTGGGTGAGTCATGCATTTTTAACAAGGCAGCTCCTACCTGAAGCAGGCAGCTGAGGAGCATGGTGCATCCCTCTTCTCCCAGTGCTTCCCAACCCAGCCCGCAGGTCTTACTGCAGCACAAACCCTTTTCAACACAACTGGGCTCAGCATTGAGCACATGGGTGAAACCCTATGGGCATCGATACTCGGTGTTACACCTCCTGAGATACTCATCTCTCCATCTCCCCAAGAAATTCTACAGTGATTTCAGGTGTTTGGGGACACCTTTGCTGTCTCTTCTTCCCTCTCCCTGTGCCAAGCTGTAGACGTGGTTTGTGTTTCTGACCCAGCTCCAACATGTGGGGTGCAGGCAAGATGCTCTGGGGACTCTTGCATCACATGGCTGCCTCAAGGCTGAGATTTCAGGGGATGTGAAGACCCTTTTCTTCCCTTCCAGTCTTGTGTGCCTAATTCCTCTGAAATAATCCCAAAAGGGCAGTCAAACATTTCCATAATAAGGAACGTTCTGAATAAGCAGTTTCTGTCTCTGCCTCATCTGCAGGCTTTTCTTAAGATAGAAAGTAGTTACTTTTGAAAGTAAGAACAAAAACCCAAAGCAGCCAAAATGAATTTATTTCCTTTAAACTGTTGTAGAAAATGTTAATTATAGTGATCAGCTTGTCATGCTTGGTGTTCAGCACTCAGACTTGGAGGGAATGGATAAATTCTACCTACACTTGAAATATGAACAATTTGGTACACTTACACATAACGTATGTTAAACTTTCCTGAGCTTGCCTACAGCCCTTCTGGAGAAAGATTATGTTAGTCTTGCAGATGTGGAAGGGAATTACAACACTAAGCTTGGTGCATGATACAGTATTCTGCACTTGAAATAAAGATAAGGGGAATCATTCCTCGCCTCGATTAATAGTTTCCTCAGCAGGAAGAGTAATATTCATCCTCCCCTACAGAACAGTCACTTTTTGCAGTGTTAAAAAATATCAGTCATGCACCAGAAATCCAAAAATGCCCCCCAAAATGAAGCCTTGTTTTTGTCTGGGTTGAAACAAAGAAAGGATTAACACAGAATACAAATGCAAAGCTGGTAGATAATGACTGCTTTCTAAAACTCCCATTACTTTCAGATCTCCAATCACCTGATGGACAAGTTTACCCCAAGTTAGAGGAGCAGGCAGTCCTGTTTGTTTACCCCTTTGGCATGATGAGGGAGATTTGTAAAAGCTGTTCCATTTCTGTAAGCCTGAGCCCAACAGCAGACAGCCACCGTGACTTCAGACCAGACAGTGCTAAGAGTTTTCAAATAACTTGTTTCTAGGGATTTGATTTTACAGTTTAGCAAGTACGTTTATCTGTCCATCCATCCATCCGTTCACCCACCCATCCGTCCATCCATCCATCCATCCATCCATCCATCCATCCATCCTCATGAGCCCTGAAGTTATCCATGCACTGATGTACAGCACTATATTTTACTCCCAAATCCACTCTCACATTTCTACCTCTCTAGAGATGCTCCGGGTGGATTGAGCATTCAAGGTACCAGCACTCAGACATAGCCAACATGCGAGCATACAATTTTGCCCCAATACTTGGCACTAATTGGAGCTGGTCCTTTGGCCAAGACAGGAGAGATTTGTGCCATTCCTCTTGAGCTGGGACACAGCTCAGATGGCAATGAAGCTCTCACTAAGTGCACATCAATCAAAAGCCTCATAAAGTCTATATTTTCCTTTTCTTTTCTTTAGTGTCACTTCTTGCAGCACCTGGGGCTCTGTGATTTGGGCCCAGTGGTTGCCAAAAGGACCCATACGTGTGGGGCTTAGTCCTTCTACAGGGTCCTTTCTAGGACAGCAGGGAGGATGCTATGTTTGTGCAGCTTATGTATGGAGATGGCTCCCCAGGTACTCTGTGCTGTGCCTGCATCATCCTTGCAGTGGAACAAGAGCCCCAAACCCAAAATGTTGTTGTGCTGGGGTTGTTAATGCAGCAGCAGCAGATCCCAGAGCGGGGCCTCATGGTGCTTGTCAAGAAAAGATATCTTTCCTTCAGCAAATTTTATTCTGCTCCTCCCAAGGTCGCCTTCCTGATAAAGCAAACACAAATGAGTTACCACAGATGATATCTAACTCCTCTGGAACAGGCTATTGTGTCAAGTATCGCCATACTGTGAATGAAAGAGGAGCCCTGGGATTTCTGTGCTTTGGCACAAGAAGGCATGTGGTTATGGGCAGCTCCTGGCAGAGATGCTAGCCCCAACCATGGTGGCATTCAGTGGGAGAAAGGAGCAAACTGGGAAGCAAGGGATGGGGGACAGAGACAGCACACAAGAGAGAAGAGACATGTGGGGCAGCTGACGGGTAGCTGACAGCCAAGGAGGAAGGATGTGGGGCCAGTACCCCCTCCGAGGAGCAAGTTGTGATTTTCCATGGCTGCCTCTGAGGGTTGCAGTGGTGTGGCTGCAAACTGTTGCCTGTCCCAGTAGAGGTCACCCCATGTCCCCTCCTGGCTGTAATGTGCCACCCGGCCTTGCCTCTGTGCCCAGACAGGAGCAGGACCCCTGAGAGACTCCGGTAGTTTCCAGACCAATTAAAACCCTCCTCGAGTTGCATATCTCATCTCCAGATCTCTCCGGGGGACTTGCACCTCATTAACGTAATTAGGAGATGTGGTTGCTGCTGCAGAGCCCACCCGGCTGCTGAGGTGCAGTGACTGCTGTGGGAGACAGTCCCATAACTCAGGGTGAAGGGGCCCATCAGTGCTGACATCCCACCACGACCCTTCTGCAGCCCCTGCTTGTAGGGCCAGCAGACAAAACAACAGCCTTGCTCTAACAACCTCTGTTGTCTCTGTGACGCATGCGTTGGAGCACCTCTGCCCTGAGCTCTGCTGGCTTCACAAAGGCTAGTCACAGTGTCAAAGCATCACTGGCTGCCTACAGTTTTGAAAACATCCCAATTCATCCATGGGAATTATCCAGCCCATATTTCACAGATAGGGAAACTGAGGCAGGGTGCTGTGAGACAGAACAGCAATAGAGCAGTCCCCTCGGCCCAGCAGGAGCATGGGGTCCAAAAAACACCCCTGAAAACTATTCAATGCTATGGGGCAAGCAGCCTCTTGCTCGCTGTGGGGGTAAAATGTGATTAAATGGTGCACCAGCAGACAGAGCCAGGAATGAGGTGGACAACTTGCTGATGTGGGAAGCACCACTGCAGCACATTTGCACTGAGCAAACACCTCTGGCTCCCTGCAGCAGCACAGGAGGCACACTCTGCAGTGCAGGATGTCCTTTCTCCTTGGTGGGACAGCTGTAATCACATCGCATTAACATTTTCCTGCTTGTTTTCTGCCTGCAAGGAGGGGAGTCTGCGGCCTAATGCTAGATACACAGTGTGGGACAAAGCCAATCCAGAGGCAACGTGAGGACTGGTGCTTTTGATAGAACTTGGCTCAATGAAAAATAAATTTGCACGGCATTTAAGAGATCTTCTGCCTCCTCCAAGTATTGGCTCCAAACTGATATAGAGCAGGGCTTGTGCGGCAGGAATCTCCTCTTCCTGTCTTAAAAGTATTATGAAAGATCAGTGCCTGCTGTCACCATGGTTTGCAGGCATGTTATTGTTATTAATTACGCTTATTACTGCAGCACAGATCCACGCAGCATCTGGCCCACAGGCTGCCTGCAGGAGCAGGACCGCCGGCACTGCCAGCTGTGCAGATCAGTGGCCAAAAAGTGGCAGAGGACAACTGGACAGATGGGACAGAGGGACAGACAGGACAAATGGACGGACAGGACAGGCAGTGCAGTGGCTCAGCTGCAGGTGATGCTGCTCCGTTTCCTGGTAAAAGTGGAGGAGAGAGCACAGGGAAAATGCTCAGGGAGGCTGCAGGGCTCTCGTGTGCTGGTTGTGGAGGTGGGGGAGGCTGTTGGCTCTTTGTTTTCTCTGTTTGAAGGAAAATGGAGAAGGGAAATGGAAATAGCAAACATGCCAAATTGGAATGTGAGGGCTGGAAGCTTTGCTGAAAAGCAAAGGATAAAACCTCCCCTTGTGGCCCTTCCCCGGGGGAAGAATGAAAGGAAACATGGTGAAATCAAAGAGTTCACAGAAATATAAATCCCCAGTAGCTGCCACGGCTGTGAATATATAACTCCACTTGTACCTGGCAGCTCAGCCCTGGGGGTTTTGCTGTGTCTTGGAGCCCTGTGATGTGGGACCCCCATGGGTGTGTGCCCTGCGGCAAGGCTGCAGATGCCCTGCTCCACAGGGCTTTGGGTTTGTTGTGACTTACGTTCGGTACTGCTCTGATGGGAATGGCATCCATGGATGGGCACCTTCCTTGCTGCAGCACGAGCCCCAGTCAGACCAGTGCTCCTCAAGGGGGGCTACTGCTGGGCTCAGCGAGATGCTGCTTGGGGCTTGGGCAAGAGAGCCAACAGACTTCATCCAGATGGAAAGAGGGGTATTTGCTGAAAAACCTGCTGAGCATGAGGGCTGAGCATGCTTTGGGCATTGCATAACTACCAGGCAGTCACTCAGCACAGCCATGGAGCCTGCAAGATCCTAAGCCCAGCATCAGTTGCCTCCCCAAAGGGATTTCCAGCCATTTTAGGGCTCTCCATTGCTGCTTGAACCCAGAGAAGGAGAAGCTCTTGGCTTGGTGCTGGCATCCAGTCCTCCAGCTGTGTCTTAGGGCAGATAAATGGGACACGGCTGAGTCAGCGGGTAAAAAGTCAGGGCAGAGACTTTTATTTTATTTTATTTTATTTTATTTTATTTTATTTTATTTTATTTTATTTTACTTTATTTTATTTTATTTTAAGCTCCTTAACGTTCTCCCCATGGGTGCTGACACCGTGGATGATGGAAACATGGGCAAGGCTCAGGAGCTGGCAGAAAATCACGGCAGTAGGCGTTGGGAGCACTGTCTGCACCCATTGGTGCTGAGCCCACGTACCCTGCAAGGAAGGGATGGGGAGCAGAGAGGAAAAAGTGCATTGGCACAGCCCAAGTTTGCTCCATGAACGTGGGGCTGGCAGAGAGCAGCAGCAGCGGCATGGCAGTGCAGCAGCAGTTCAAGTATCTATTACAGAGCGAGACATGTCCAGGCTTTATTAGCCACATGTCAGAAAGCACTTTCTACAGTAAATCCTCCTTAATAGCCATATGCTAGGAGAGAATTAAGTGCTTTTTAGCTCTCAGACAGTTATGTAAACTTGAGAGAGGAGGAAAAAAAGATAAAAAATAACAGAGGAGCCCTTAGTACATACTGGTTATTAATGTATTTATCTAAGCCATTTATTTATTGAAGGTTGTTTTTTTTTTTTCTGGGGCAGGCCTATTAAGTCTGACAGCTTAATCGACACCCAATGGGAAAAATGCCATTTTATAAAGCAGTTAAGCTCCCATTGATTTCAATATCAGCTCCATTTTTTATTTTGAATTTTTGCCCTGGCCATCACAGTCTGTTTGACAGACTCGTTAACAAGATATTAAACTACCCCAGTCCTTTTTTTTTTTAGGGACAACAAATTGCTATGGAGAAAGATGCTGTTGTCTTAACAGATGCCTCTCACTGTGTAAACATCTCTTGACTGATAAGCAGAGAAGGAGGCAGCGTGCAAACTGGCCTTTTCATGCTAAATGAATAGCAGGACTGTGAAACTGGCTTTGAAATCAATGGTGTTTTGCTGTGTGAAGAGTGCTGGAAGACAGACTGGTTTCAGAAATGGATAATGGGACAGAGGCATGAGGAGGATGGATCTGCAGATGCCAGCTCCATGCAGGCAGGGAGATGGGAATGAACAAACACGTGGTATGACTTTGATGTCCCTAGCTGCTATCATGGCCATAGGGTTAGCAGCGGGACGTCACGCCTCCTGCTGCCCCCAGCACTGTGCTGTAGGAAAGCTGCAGCTCAGAGCCCTGGGGACCACCCGCAGCGAGGGGGAAGGACAGAGCTCAGATTTTGTGCACCTCTCCCTATTGCTTGCGCCTGACTCTGCTCAGGGTCCTCTTCTCGCACCCACTACACCCAGATTTTCAGATGCCTTCCCAACACCCCAACTGCTGCATTGGGTGAGAAGGTTCCCAGTTCTCTTGGCGTCTCCCTGCTCCCCAGCCAGCTCACAGTGCTGCAATAACACCACGTTTTATTGTGTGCTCTTAATGACGCATCTGCAGACACTTCCCCTCTCTCACTGAGCGAATTCTCGCTGGGATGGAAATTTTGAAATGAGACTCAGATTGTTTCCACATCGCGGGGCGCAGCCAGGCTTTAAATACAACAGAATTCCTGAAATCCGTTATCCTGTCACCTAAGCATTTCAATAATTAGCTACAGAAACATCCCCTCGCTCCTGCCTGCCTGGAGAGCGTTTGCATTCTAATTGATTACTAAACACAGAGCAAACAGCTCTCGGATCTGTCAATAATTACTTTAGAAGAGGCAGCCGCGGTCACTGGGATGAACTCGCTCTACTCAGCTGCTCCGCAGCATTACAGGTGTAAGCACCACTCTGCCTGCTCGCCCTAATGACTTTATTATCCCGGTGTCATTAGTCCCGTTCCTCTCTAATGGGCAAGCACGCAACCAGCCTTTGCTACTGAATCATTCTCCCACTCTTTTATTTATTCCTTTCGCTCTGTGGGGGCTGCAATTGCTTTCTATATCTATGCTCACACGCATATGGATCTTTTCCTCTTCTTCTTTTTTTTCTTATTTTAATTAGAACTGAAAGGCCCATTTTCTAGCTGGAGGTGGCAATCAGAGGAGGCCACGGCTCATTTCCTAGGGGCTCCCACCTCCAGATCCCCAGCTCACGCTATGCATCCCAGGCTCCCTTACGTCAGGGCACATCAGAGCAAGGAAACGAGCCTGGCTGCTGTTTAACTGCTGGGATGCTATCACTGCTCTCCTCTGGGAGCCTGAGATGCCAAGACAAAGCCGGGGCATCCTCTGCACGTGTCGCTTTCCAAATCCACCCTGTCTATCTCCCTATGGAGCCTGCTGCTTGGTGAAGGCTCTGCTAATGAGGATGAGCACAGGGGGTTTGGGGCTCCCTTAGTGAAACCTCCCTGGGACTGACCCAAATCCAGCTCAGAACTGCGGCTGTTTTCCATGATTCCTCCATGTTTGCAGCCACATCCCCACTGGCTGCACCAGGCTGTTGTGCTTTTATGATGGTCTTTGAGTAAAAGGAGGGTGCCCTTGAGGGAGGACAGGGAGCCCTACAGAGTCACAGAGCTCTGCTGGGTGCTGGCAATGCCCTCTCCCTGCAGCTCCACAGCTGCACTTTGAACAGCACCAATTAAGCCTTATGTCACAGGTGAGCACCATGTTTGAGAACACAAAGCTCGGCTCTCTTCAGAGCTCACTTCTTTCTGCTATGGGTTTTCTATACAGAACACTGAATTCCCACCTATTAAGACTGAAGTGGCCTTAGAGACTTCAAGACTTGGTTTTCCTCAGTTTCTCGGGAGGGTTTCATGGTGAGAGGGGATCCTCTTTGCCTCTGGTGCTATGCCAGAGCGAGGGGTGCAGGCATGCTCCCAGTCCGGGTGTCTGCATGGCCAACAGACAAATCTCTTCTTCCTAAGCCATTCAGGGCAGGGAAACCATTGCACAATACCTTCTACACTTTTATTTTTTCCTTCAGCAGTGGGCAAAAAATGATTTGTAGAGACCCAGACTCACCATTTTAAAACTAAAAGACTCATCTCACAGATGCCAGCGGGCAGGAACAGCATCTCTTGGAGACTTGTGATGTCTCTGGGTGCAGGATGGGTGGCACCCAGCCCTGCCTCCACCCCCAGCCCTCCTAGGGGTGAAGCACTGCTGGAGCCGCTGCTTTTAATCCAGACCAGAGAGCATCTCGCCAGCAGTGTGAAGAAGTGCCATGTAGGTGGGTTATTTGCCTTGGCATTAAGCGTGAATAAACAGGCGTGGGACCCCAGGTGAGGGATGGAGGGCACCAAGCACAGAAACACGCTAATGAATGTAGCATCCTTGAGGATGTGAGGGAAGAGAGTGCAGACAGAGCTGTCTGTGTGGGAGGCCTCAGCGCTGACAGTACACTAATCAGCACCGCTATTGCTCACGCATTAGCGTAGCTGTTCTCCTGGAGCTCTCTTTCAGACGGCGGTGGTTCTGGCTCACTGCAGAAAGCAACCTTTGGTGCTCTCCTGAGAATCCCACTGTGGAGATGGGGGCCCAGGAATCCCCACCCACTTCAAACCACAGCCGACTGGGTCTGCCTCTTTTTTTTCCAAGTCATAAAGTGCACAGATTTATCCAGGTGCCCTGCTTGGGGCATCAAACTTTGTGAGAGAGGGAAGTAATTCCAAATATCAGATCTCTTTTCTGCGTTTTAGGGGTGATGCTGGGAGGGAACAGGGGCTGCAAACTGCCTCAGTACATCTGGTTGGGCACAGCCAGCACAGCCACAGCCCCCCCACTCCCCATCACCCAGCAGAGCCCCAGCCCCAATGCCCCTGCTGCCCATGGTGCCCTGTGCTAAGTCACATCAGTCAGTGCAGAAGGAGCCTGGGCTGTTCGATGTGTCTTCCCGGCAGCAATACAGAATAAATGTCTCCCTCGGGTAGTCTTTGGGAGAGCTCCTGGAAAATGGAAAAGGCTGAAAACAGCTTTTTTAACAATCCCCACCACGGCTCTGCCACCAACCTCTTTGACTTTGTGATTTATTTCCTTTCAGGAGTGAGCTAGACCGTGAAATCACTTTGAAGTTCTGCTCCCGAGATGAAACACCAGGATAGTATTAATATAACCATTTATTTATTTTTCTGTGTGTGTGATACAGAAAGAGAAATGAAAACCATGGCAGAAATAAGAAGAGCTCCTGTGGAGTTGTTTACTGTAGATTAAACTGTCCCAGACTCTCTGGATCTTAACAGCTCCGGCTGAGGAATGGGCCGAAGGTGATTAATTTATAGAGTGACAAATATCACTCACAGGGAAGAGGCGACTCAGCTGTTTGGCTGAGAGCTGTGAGCAATACGTTTCAAGCTGGGAGCAAATTCTGGAGCTCTGAGTACCTGGGTTTTGAGACCCAGCACCTTTCAGCCTGATTGAGTTATCCCCTGAAAGCCAGATCATCTCTCAGGACTAACGACATTAATTGTGCCTGGATGCGAGCAGACACACGCTGCCTAATTTATTCTTCCTGTATTGCAGCTGATTGCTTGTTATTCTATTACCCCCCTCTGGATAGCTCTTGTACTCAATTATCACACTGCTGACCCACCTCGGCTGCTAATGCAACACGTTTGCTTCCTCTCCACTACAACAGCACCAGCAATAACACTGTGCATCAATTCTGCATGCAGCAGGTGCTGAGATGCTCCGGCAGCGTGAGCCACGACCCTCCTGCGGCAGCAGCTTAATGACACCCGCTGTGAGCTGTCGCCGTGCCTGCTGCTGGCCCCGGGTTAAGAGTTACGGAGCTGGGAGAGCTGGTTGTTGGAAATAGAACTGTTTCTTCCAACCAGAGCTGTAGGAAACCTTGTTCCTTGTTGCTGCAGCCTTCACGTATGCTGTCGTGCTGGAAGGCGCTCTGGTTCAAAAACGAGACAATAATTGAAGGGAGGTTGAGGAAGTGTAAGCAGCTGGCAGCCCACAGCCAGGATGTGGGATGCCTTTGTTCTGAGCGGATCAGATATAATAGTGAGTGGTGCAGATCAGGGATTGAGCTGTCGTCTTCTGATTCATGTTGGATTGGAAAACCACCCCTTCCCCTACAGGTTTTGTGATACGATGGCTTTTGTGCAGGGAAATGGGAGGGCTGGCCACCCAGAGCCTCAGTTTTAGCCCTCTACAAGGGTTGGCCAAGCCAAGCAGGTCTTCCTTCCCCAGAAACCATGCCTGGAATCATTTAGACCAGTAGGCAGGGAGATGTGAGTGGCTGCACCAGGAGTAACATGGGATCCCTTGTTGAAGGCTCAGGGTTGCTTTGACGTACTCCATGCTGGACAAAGCCCTGTTGCCCCCTAACACAGTGCAGGAAAAACACTTTTTTTGCTCCTCGTTGCTCCTTCAGCAGTCATGTATGATAAAACAGAGTTTTTCCAGTTAATTTTTATCAGCTACAGAGAAAGGCTGTCTCCCAAGCCAGCACTTCTCTGACTCAATTGCTTAGTTTATATTGCTGGCCACAAACAGGCTTTCAGAAGCAGGGCTCCAACTTTTCTCATTTGAAAAACACCTCACAAAATGGTGTTCTGAAGCAAGGACTGAATGATGCTGCATCTTCAGGTACAAGTAGTATTCGTTCAGAATCACAGAATCATTAAGATCATGTAGTCAGGTCACTAAGATCATGTAGTCCAACCATTGACCCATCACCACCACACCCATTAAACCTGCTGAAGGCAGTTCTTGGGTTGGCTTTAAGGTGCTGAGACCACGACAGGGCTATTGGACAAAGATGGGGAACATCACTGTGCTGGAAAACATCAAAACAAATTATTCTCAAACCCAGCCTCTGAACAGCAGTTACAGGCTGTGCTGGGACATATCCTTCCCAACTGTGGCCAAAAAGCACTAACAAGCCCTCTCCTGCTGCTGCTGCTGGTGCTTCATCTGCTCTGCAAATTTATGATAGGGCTTGATCTTGGCCTTTGGCACTGACCGTATCTGGTTGCTCAGCCCTGGGGGCATCCCTTCTGCTCCTCCAAACTTTCTGCCATGAGCCAGCAAATAAAATGTCCCTGGTGCTAACAACTGAGCTCTGAGATGTTTTATTCTCCCTTCACATAATGTCCTAGTTTCTCATAAACACGGGAAGATGAAGCCTCCAGTTCTGCGTGGTGCAGAAGTGCCATTAGGGCAGCCGGTGCGAGCACCGAGCAGCAGGCAATTTAGAATGATAGCGTGCTAAAACAGTTGAGCAACCCACAGTCAATTCAAAAGCTTTCTGGCAGCTCTCTCTTCATTTCAGAGATTTCTATCTTAACAGACTTATAAAAGAGCAGATTAGGAGAGATAAATTGGGTAGCAACTTGGCCTAATGTGCCGGAAGGCTGGGGCTCTCTGATGCGATGTGGGCGATACTGCCAGAGGTTTCTCACAGACCCCACCTCTATGGGGCCATCCCCCAAGCAGCAGTGCCCTGTGCTGAATGTCATGGTGAGATGTGAGGTGGTTTTGCACTGGATGTTGCTCTATCCTTGAACACCAATGCTGGCTGCCTGGATCCCAGCCCTCTCCTTGCTTTCTCTTTCTGGAGAGAGGGCATCCACAGTGCTCACAGAGACCTTCAGATGCTGTGCCACCTCCCCTTGCCCTCTGGAAATGCCCTTTCTGCTCTCCGACTACCTGCACTACGGAGAGACCCCCCATGAATTCATGCTGTTTGAAGCCCTGAGAGGCAGCGAGACCGCCCTGGCGCTGCTCACGACTCCCTGCCACCTCCCGTGGTCATTCCCCTCCTCTGATCTTGTCCAGATGCCACCGCCGCTTGTTAAACACAGCAGATTCTGTATCCTCGCATCCAGCTGCTTAGCATCATCCCAAAGAGCTTCACAGGATGGCTATCTGCAAGCACGTTCCTTGCAGCCCATAAATACAGATCTTTTTCCTTTTAAATCCTGACTATCTGAACTCAGTCTATTTACTCCATTACCCACAGGCAAATTGTAAAATTATAGACCTGCGCTTCAGTTGGGAGGCTGTGCTCAGAGAGCCGTCGACACTCCCAGTAGTGCTGTGTATGGAGGGATGGGGACCAGGGAGCCTCTGATTGCTCTAGATAGAAATGATGGGAAAAGCTCCAAGAGGAACGCACTGAAAAGGCTCCCCAGTCTATTAACCACCAAGACTGGGGCATGTACCAAAGATACCGAGTTTAAACCTTTGGGGGGATTTTGCTCACTTTCCTCATTTAATCCACTTATGTATGTAGGCAGACGGGCAGGCGGGAGGGACAGATCCCTCCTTTGCTCCTCACTGCGATATCTGCTCAGCTCCTGACACCACCACTCAGTAGCCTTTGCTTGCATTTCTTTAAGGTGTTCAAAGTTGTTCTTTGATAGATAAATCCTCCTGCGGCTTAAACTGACAAATCTGAAATAGTCCTGGCTGGAGCAGGGATTAAGCAGCAAACCCTTATTTATTTTCTTCCTGCTGCTCAGAACAGACTGTTCCTGCCATTCCTACGAGGCACGGCCTGTGCTGCCTCTGCGGGTTTGTGCTCTGCATGGGGGCACTGCCAGCTTTAGGAAATGCAGGAGAAAGCAAAGCGAAGTGTTGGGGAAAGAAAAGAGGGATCTTGGGGGAAGGCAAGGGGAAGCATAGGGGAAAGAAAAGAGGAATGTTAGGGGAACACAAGCGGAAGTGTAGGGAAAACACAGGGGAAAGCAAGAGGAATTGTAAGGGAAAGTAAGTAGAAACATAGGGGAAGTGCAGGGTAAAGGTATGGGAAGTGCAGGGGAATGCAAAGGGAAAAATAGGGGAAAGCAAGGTGAAAAGTAAGGAAAAACAAGGGGAAACGTAGGAGAAAGCAAGGTGAGACCAAGGAGAAAGCAAATGGAAATGTAGGGGAAAGCAAGGGAAAAAGCAGGGGAAAGCCAGGGTAAAAGGAAGCAGCACAGCATCTGCCTGTGTGGAAAGGCAGGGGACAGGAGGGCGAGCAGCCTCCTCAGCCCATGCAATTTATCATCATTGCGCTTTTTATCTTCTTACATTAAGAGCACTTGCAACTCTGGACGAAAATATCCTTGGGCATAGTTATTTTATTAATAAGCTGTTTTTTAACAAGTCGTATTAAACTGATGGCCTACAGGCGCCTCATGGCGGCGTTCAGCTCCTCACAGGGAGCAGAGGGGGAGAACTGGGCTCTGCTCTCTGGGGAAAGCAACAGGGCATGAGGGAATGGCATGGAGCCGTGCCAGGGGAAGGGCAGGGGAGTGTTAGGGAAAGGTTCTGCCCCAGGGCAGTGGGCACAGCGCTGAGCTGCAGGATCTCAAGGAGCGGTCGGACACTGCTGTGATGCACATCGTCTTGATTTTGGGGTCAGACTGACCCCTGTGTGGAGTCAGGAGTTGGACTCAATGATCCTTATGGGTCCCTTCCAACTTGGGATATTTTTTGATTGCATGAAGTCTGAATGTTGTGTTCACTGTGCCAATCCCACCTGGAGATGTATACCTGGCATCACCCTGACCTTACTCATAATGGGAATCCCCAGAAACATCAATGAGAGATGGAGCCAGAGGTCCGGGCTGGCATGTAGCACAGTCTTCAGAGCTAATAACTTCATGCCCTTTTGTTGACTGGCAGCTTCAAAATTGAATGTCTCTGGTTGTTGCTCAAGGGAGCAGAGCTTCCTGTGGCTGTTCCTCTGCGAACAGTGATTAAACTGAAGCTATATGTTCCCAGAAAGAAAAAAAAAGAAGAAGAAGAAAAAAAGTAGTAGCTTTGTAAACAAGGTCTCAGAAGCAGCCCTCCAGCTTACCATGCTCACTTGGTGCATGCTGAAAGCAAACAGCAATCACTAGCAGCCTCCTCCTTCCAGTTTCTCAGATTCACTTAAAAATTGCCAGACTGAGCTGTTTGGTTGCTTTTTTTTTTCAAACACAGAAGGAAGACTCATCTTTCATTTTGATTTTGCACTCTTCAGGTTCTTATTTTTCCCAGGCTTCATCTTTTTGGGCTCCCTCTGTAGTTGGGCAAAGCTCCACTGGCTCCTTCCTGCTCCGCCCATTGCTCTGCCTTGGCCGTAGGGTGCCCCAGGGCTGTGCAGCAGTGCTTCTGCTGGGTGCAGGCACACAGGTCACAGCCTGAGTGCAGCCACTGCACTGCTTCCAGCCACCACTGTTTCCACGAACTCACCTGCTGAGAAATTCTTCAGCAGGAACATTTGGATTTGAGAGAGATGTGTATGCCATAAGTGAGCAATCTCTCTTTGCTGATAAGAGTAAATGCTGAACCCGAGAAGGATCTGTCCTTCTTCTCATGCCCTTCAATTAAAACCCATTGCTGCTGAATAAGGACTCATTATCGTGGCATCGTGAGAGGAGGGATGTTGTCACACAGCTAATGCGGTGATTTCAGGTATGGTTGCCTGATTAAATATCTCTGGGATCAGGCAGACTGCTTGCATTGAGCGGGCCATTATGCTATCCTGCTAATAACAGACTCACAGGAGCACGTTATAATTAAAACCAGTATAAATGTCATCACTAAACTTTGATGCAAAGAGCTTCTGGCTTTGTGCATGCCGGGTGCAGTGCAGAGGACAGATTCTGCAGAATCCTCTGCTTTGGTACATGGGAGCACATTGTACTCATGCTGTCCTTCACTGTACATCATGGGATGGGAGCAGCAAGCAGCTCCACAGTGCCCTGCTGCCTGCAACTCAGCCAGCTCTCCTCTGCTTCCTGGTGGAAGTAAAGTCTGTGGAATTCCTGGGACTGTTTTGCAAGCGGGAAATTTGCCATGATCAGTCACTTAAACCCTGATTCATCCAGATGCCCCTGGAATGACACGCTTAAAGTGAATTATTTTTTATCCTCCAGCAATTTTCTGACTGCTCCTCTGTATGGATCTGCAAGATGTAGAAAATGGCAAATATTTCCTTTCATACAGCTGATGTGGAAATTAAACTGCTTGCTTCCTTAAGCAGCATACTCAGCCCCAGGCAACACAGGTAGCAAAGCTAGTGGATGCTTCACTGCTTCTGGCTGTAGACACTGATCAGTGCCTCTTGGAAACATATGCTGCATGTGCTTAGCAGTCCAGGTAGTGTCCTCCCTGTTTGCAGGCTGCAGTTGCCAAAAGCTATTGGAAAAGCCAGAGAAAGGCTGAGTTTTGCATCCTGAGAGATGTAAGGGAATGGAGGACAGCCACTGCCTGCTGCACGGGGTGCACACCAGCCATGTGTAACAGTGGCATGTAATGAGTGCGTGTGCATCCCTGCATGTACTTACATGTGTCCTTCCTTCTTGCTTGCCTCTGCAAGTACCTATGTTTCCGAGCACACACGTGTGCCTGCGTGTCCTGACTCCCAACTCCCAACTTCTCAGAGGAGAAGCCACTCAAGAGCTCTTTCCAAGTAACATTTCCAATAAAGAGACCTGCGTAAATGGTGCGTAAAGCTTTTATGAATCAAACCATTAATCAGAAGTTCAGGTTTCCAAGCACATCCTTCAGGCCTAATGCATTCATCACATTAAGAGTTAATTTACAACACGCGGGCTGAGACGAGCTCCCGGCCCTTCACTGAGGACCCGCCTGAAGTGCAAGCTGTATGTTAACCACCCAAATGTATTCTGCGCTCAGGAAAAAAGAATTACCCCTGATATTTTCGCCCTTCAAGGGAGAATCTGGGCCAGGGAACAACATAGCAATGGTGCAACGGGACCACCGCCGCGTTCATGAATTTTAGATGCCTGTGAGAAATTATCTATTTTGCCGGACCCTTGCTGGGCTCAATCAGTTCCTCTGTGGTTGGTGACAATTAAGAGCTGGTATGATGCAAAGAGGATATTTGAGGCACTGCTTGACACCAAGCTTTCCACCCTTCCAGCTCTCTGTCTCCCAGAACTCGTCCCTACTCTTTCTTTCCCCAGAAAGGCTCAGCCTGGTTGCTGTGGTCTCCAGGAAATGGGCTTTATGCCCTGGTGGAAGGAGGGGATTTCATTGCCTAATGCCTGTTCAGGATGTTGAGTAGACTTGTGGCGGTAGTGCAGGTGATCTTGGAAAGGCAGATCTTCCCCTACTTCTCTCATTTCCCCTCTCTGCTTTCTAAGCAGATGCCAATTTTTAGGCCATTTTTCTCTTTTCTGACAGTGCTGTTTTGAAGCCAAGCCAGGGGTCTGCTGGTGAAGTAAACGGGCCATGCAAAGTGCTTCATTAAGCATCATCATCCACAGGCAGATCTTGTAGAGCTCTGCAGACCCAGAGTATCGTAAAGATGACACTCAATGTGGTCTCCCAGTGCCTTTCTACATGGTTTAGTGGGCATGGTGGAGATGAGTTGGTAGTTAGACTTGAAGATATTAGAGGTCTTTATCAGCCTTAATGATTCTATTTCTATCTTCTTCAGTGGGTCAAAAATTGAGAAATAGGAGATATGAAAAAAGAATTCCCAAAGGCACCCTGCCAGCTCTATCTCATCGCCACCCCCTGTTCTACCATCCCCATTGGCTGCACCAATATCTCTGCATGGCACAGCCCCGTCTCGCAGCCTCTCAGACATGGGCTCTGCTGTATTCTGTGCAATTGAACCGGGAAAGGGAGACTGATAATCAAGCATGCCCCAAACAGAGCTGGCCAGAAAAGTTTTCAGTTCTGAATGAAAAAGGCCATTTTCGTTTAAATGAAAATCTTTCAAAACATACCAATTTCTGAATGACATTGCCTAGAAAATTGTCCTCTACTTTTACACTGGCATTGGATTATTCTTATTTTTCCTCTGTTTTCACTCAGAAACAAAACTTGAGTTTATTTTATGTATATATAAATACACCGGTTACAGCTTCAAAGGTCAAAGAAAAACAGAGGATAAATTCACTAAAATAAACATTTCCATTAAAACATCTTTCAGAAATTAATAGCATTGGAGAAGTTTAAAACTCTGTGTTTGCATGCTTCAGATCTGGAAAAAAAAAAAAAAAAAGAGAAGAATTGGTGGGATTTTCATGAAACAAAACACAGGTTCCCACCCCACTCATTTACCAATGGACTGACATGGAGACCGTAGGGAACCTGGGTTCACATCCCTCTGCTGCTCAATTTAAACCTACTTCTCCTACAAAAAATAAAATAAAATAAAATAAAATCCCTCCCTGATAAGCCTCTCTCACTGTCCTCCATTCAAATTGTTTCCTTTTTTCCAGAGCTTGAATAGGTCTGCTAGATTTTGCCTGTAATTTTCCCTGCCATATTTTGACTCATTTTAAACAGTAAATGATGAACATGGCATGGCTTTTGCTCGGCAAAGTGTGCTCGACCTTCCCAAAGCATTCCTTGTTATGTATCTCCCTCAGCCTCTGCTCACTCCTGCTGTGTGCATCCACTTCTCGGCAGGAAGCCTCTGCCCACAACCATCTTCCCAATGACACTCAACCTGGCTCTCAGCAGGGCAGAGCTGCTCTCCTCTCCATTGTATGATGGGAATGGTTAGCATGGTGCCAGCTGCTGAGGCTTTCCTGTGTGTGCACAGGGGTGGTGAAAGCAGCGCCTTCTGTTTGTCAGCCCAGGGAAAGGCTCTGCAGACTTTGCAACAGAACAGAGAAGTTCTCTACCACGCAACAGGCAGACAAGTAATCCTCGTGCAGTTTATCACAAATCTCTTGATCCAGTCTTTGAATGTGAGAGCCTTATATCATGTAAATACATATAAAAGCCTATTAGCTCCTTTGATCGTATTAACCTGCCTCTGCGCACAATTAGTTTGAGATTTTTGTCTGAAAAGCTCCATATTAGTGTGAGAAGAGACACAGGGGAGGGATTCAATCTGTCAGGAGAAAATAACTTCAGAGAGGATGAGAATTTGGTATGATTACATGACTCGCACAATCCTTGCCAGTCTAACATGGAAACCCAGTTCGTCTGCCACATGAAGGGCTCCAGGGCCCCAGGGCTCTCTGCTTGTCTTGTCTTGGAGCAGACACGGTGCCTGGCTGTGGGTGGAGGCAGTGTGTCACATAGCAGGTCACAAACAAGATGAGACGTCAAGGCCTTGATGTGAAAGAATTTATGATCTAAATAGATGTGGTGTTCTCAGGAAACAAGCATAACATTGCTCCCATTTTAGAGATCTGATCAAAGGCTGGCAGCAAAAAATAGTGGATTAAATGCTGAGTTTCCGGCCCATTATCTTCTCCTACCCATAGGATCTTCAGTTCTCTCCCAGGGGCCCCACTTTGTTGTTCCGTGAAAATTTATTGATCTACTGATGGACTGGAAGATATTACGTGCTACACTTTCACCTCAGCCATTGACCCTAGTGTGGGTGAAACTGCCTTGAATACCCCTGTCTGGAATGGGTGCCCAGCACAGCCTTGCTTTTCCAGACGCCACCTGTCATCACCCTTTGAGCAAGCTATGCCTGGCACATTGGTCTGGCCTCAGGTGGAGCTGATCCTATCTCCTCTGTCCCACATGGACTGTTCACCTGACGATTTAACACTTTTAGCCTCTCCAGTGAGATGAAAGGATGGAGACAATGGCAGTGTTGTTTCTCCTGTACAGGGCATGGGAGTTATTGCCTTCCCCTCAAAGATTTCTGCCTCTGCGTTGCACTGCTGGAGGTGGCTGGAGCTGCAGCCTCCCAAAGGAGATGTAAAGCCTCTCACAGCCACTTCACTTGTGCAATTGGAGCAGCATCTCTTATCTGCAAAGACCATATAAGCAGCAAAATACTTCATTCGAGCCGGGCACCGCCAGCTTTCCAGTGTAATTAAATGTATGATCAGCTCTGGGGGGAAGGGAAGAAACCTAAACCTGTTCCACGGAGGTATTCCAGAGGGAGCTGCTTTAACTCACCGGCGGGGCTAATTAGCCGTGTTATTTTCTTGTTATTTCTGGGTCCCTTGCACAGTGTCAGATGTTTGATAGCGACTGTTCTCCAATCACCAGCCAAAGGAAACAAAGGGCACCCTCCAATCAAACAAAGGGCATTCTGCAAGCGCTGGGCTGGAAGGTCGGTCGTGCTGCTTCTGGCTCTGCTCAGAACTCGTTGGGCTGGTGGCTCCTTGCAGAGCTCCTTGGTCCGCTGCTGCTACCGAAATGTGGCGGTTCTCTTGCTTGTTTCCACATGTCTGGTCTTACTGCACAAAAGCCTACCCCACACTGCTACAAAAATCACTTCTATGCAATGCCGACTGCTGTCCTACCCTTCGCTGACAGCCAGCCTGCACAATTAGAGTTAAGTGCTTTGTTTTTCAAGAGGGAGACAAGGCAGAGACAAAAGAGCTACACATGCCACACGCTTTGTATTTACACTTGTTGGTTTAGCCTCTTGCAAAGGTTTAAGTGTAGCTCTTCCAGCCACTCCAGAGGACCTTTCTGGCGATGGAATCATGGTCCTGGCACAGTCTCCCCAAGCTCAAAGTATTTTGTGCTGCGGGAGTGCAGTGAGATAAAGGAGAACATGAGTCTGGCAAACCTCAGCAGAGCTGGGGCGGTGCTTGGCACAGTCACATTTGTCCTGTCAGACATTAACTTTTGTTTCAAAATACCCCATCAAATGTTTTGGTGCACAGAGCTGAACCCCTAGAAATGGGAGGATCTAGGCACAGAAGTGGCCCAGTCATCAAGAAACATGTGGCACTGAGGAACGTGGTTTAGTGGGCATGATGGTGATGAGTTGAGGCTGGGCTTGATGATCTTTTCCAACTTTAATGATTCTTTAATGATCAAAAGCAAAGCTGAATCCCTTGGACAGTTTAATGGAGAAAAGCACGAGGAATATGGGAATGATGAGGACTTTGGAGCTGAGTGACCCATATGCTTTTTGGCACTGTAGGGGCTATTTCCTAAATGAGGCAGCAGGTAGGCATTTCCAGGCTTGTGATAATTTGAAGAACTGTGAAGAAATATTTTTAACCAGTTGAATAGAGGAAAAAATAGCAGGGAACACAAATGCATGAGATATCTTTTCTCTGCTTCCCTGTTAGTAATGGTTCTCTGAGCAGTGATAATTCAGGAGTGGCTCTTTACTTCCACAGCCATTTGAGATGATTTTCCAATTAGCCAAATTTTCAGGTTGGCTCCCACGAGCTGTGTGGAGAGCTCCTCAGCAGAGCATCATTCAGACTGCTCATCATTTCCATCTTGGCCTCATGGGTAGGTCTGGCTCCAAGCACGCCAGGTTTGAGCTTATCTCATAAATTTCTGCCCTGAATCTATATCTCAGAAGCTTTCCTGTGGATTTTTCCAGTGCAGAAATGCAGGACATTCTGAGGTTTGCTGTGCTGCCATAGCTGCTGACTGTGGACACAAGTAGTGGCAGCACTGAGGGGATCCTCTTGGACTTCTTGTCCCTGGACAGACGTGCATGGGGCAGGCAGCTGCTATGGAAGCCTTGGAAAGCCAGGCTGCCCGTGTGTGACACCTTCTTGGGTTCCCAAAGCAGTGAGCCATGCCAGGTACCTCAAATGCTCTCTGAGCTGCCTATCGAAGTTTCTCAGAGATAGATTACTGTGTAATTGCCATGATGGATAACACGGCATGGTGTTGAATAGGGCCCTGGAGTCATTCAGGACCTATATTTGCCCCTTATGTTCAGATGGAAAATTAAATGATTCTTAAAATAATAAATATGCACCCTGGAGAGGAATACTTGGCTGCTCCCTCAAGAGGTGCTGTGCTGTTCTTGCGTTGAGCAAGGAATAATGAAAGTAATTGAAAACTTATTACTTTTGGGGCAAATTTATCTTGGCTTGTACAGCATTGCAGATACACTTGACTGGTGAAGCGATCCATGGACAGCTTTGGAAAAATCAGGCCATGCGATCCGGGGGCTGGTTCTGCACAGAACTCATGAAGCTGCAGGGAAGTGGTGAGAAACCCTCACCAGGCAGTGCTGGAGGCAGACTGCAAGGACGTGGCTGTGTTTTCTCTCACCGCTATCAGCCATTCGGTTCTTTCCATGCAATGCTGACTGCTCTGCGGCCACAGCCACAGCTGAGGAACGCTTGCGAGGCTGTGCTGAAAGAAGTGAAGCAGTTGTCAGCTCTCAGACCAGGCAGTGTCCATCTCCTGCAGCTCCGTGAAGGGTCCATGATAGGATGGCACTGATGCCCTGGGGGGTGTCAGGGTGACTGTATGACGCTCCAACCCCCACCTGGCCCCTCAGCCCTGCCCACCCCAAAGCAATAAAAGCAGGAGAAAAAACAGGAGGAGGAATTTTCTCCTCGTGTCTGCCTGGGGCTTGATCTGTCTGCAGGGAATTTCAAAGCAACACTTCAAAAGGGTGCTTCTTTTTTCTTTTTTCTTTCTCTTTTTTTCCCCGTTTGTTTTTAAAAATTAATTCAAATGAGATAAAAATTTTCACATGTTGAATTTGTTGTCTTTTATTAAAGAAAGCTCTCAAATAATTAGAGTACTCTGAGTAAACAGGCTCTCCAAGCTTTATTACCTGATGTGTATTATGGCTCCATTAATGCACTGTGGCATTTCTGCCATTTTCCCAGTTTCAAAATGTTTTAAAGATGGGACTCAAATCATCAGCGTTAATTGCCAGAGAAACAGAAGTGAACCTTCTAAAAGGGAAATTATTTTATGGTTCTAATTTGATTAAGTAGCAAAGCTCATTGTTTCCATCTTAGGTGGACAGTAAAAACGCAAGTAAAGCTAATATTTATTAATCCTAATGTGCAGGACAGGTAATTGCATTGCCCATTGCGGCACTCAAGACTGTGTGACTCTCTTGCTCTGTGTTTGCACACTCTTTGGGTAAACAGGAAAATGAAGAGGGTTTGGTGCTAATTAGCAAGACAAAATCCTCTTTGCAAAGGGCTCCTGGTTTTAATTGCGTGCTCGGAACAACGCACACAGGTCGGTGATTGTGCCTGGTGGCAATGGCCAAAACCCAGCAGTGGGTGGGTGAGCAGCTCCGGAGCCGTGACTTTCGCAGGCAGAAATGTGTGTAGGCACACACACATGCACACACTCACATGGATGCTCTCCCTGCACATTTCCCATGCAGAAATCTTTCCACGGTTCCAAAATGACTATTTTTCCCTGTTTGCTTGGTGCTTTTTTAATCCCTTGCAGCCCATAAGGACACCCAGCTGAGACGTGACGCATCCTAATGCAGGGAGCAAGACCAGCACTGTGCTGTCACCAGCGTGATGTGTGGGACTGACTGCTGGGAGCTCCTTGAGCTCTTTCTGCAGGCAGTGGAGATTCATCTCTTTTGGGCAGCTGGTTTAAACCCACCTTGAGACAGATTTATCCGGATGGCTTTGACTTCATCAATTTCCTCACTTCTGTCATTGCATTGAGCACTGGCTGGCATCTTGGCTGGTAGGCACTGAGCTCTTCTGTAGGAAAGCTCTTCTGCTTTTATAGGGCAGCTGTAGTTACACATTTGTGGGGAAAAACATGCAGATTGCTAAGGAGAGGTAAGAGGCATTGCTTCAGTAGGTTAGAACTGAGCAGGACACAGAGATTCCATGCCTTTGATTTGGTGGCGGCAACACTGAGCCCCTCTCCTATGGGGGCACCACCTCATACACCACACGTAGCCTTCAGCCACACCATAGCTGTTCAAACACCAGGGCCAAGTTCAGGAGCAGCCCTCTAATGCCACAGACCTGGCTGTGAGCAGGTACTAAACCTGTGACTTCTGCATAGATCCGAACCCGAAGGATCTACTTCCAAGACCATTTGCATGGGTAGGAGCAGATTTAGGAACTTTCTAGCCTCCTCTTCACCTACTCAGAGAAGAAGAAAAGAGACCCAGAGGATCACAAGTTGACCATCTTGCAGGATCAGCCCTCCTGCATCCTGTCTTTTAATTGCTGACTGATTGTAGTATAGGATTTTATTCTCCTTATAATGACTCTTGGGGCCCCCAGATGTTCTCCTCGAGTGTGGTTGCGTCAGCACTAGAGACTGAATGACTGATACCAGCAATTTTTACAGCTTGAAAGAAGAGAAATATGTGAAGGAGATTTAATTTAGCTCTGATACTGTGTCTTCATCTTCAAGACTCCACAAGAAAACGACATCAAAAGGTTATTTTACAACAAGCGGAGGGAGAATTAGCCTGAGAGAGGGAGAGATCAGCGAGCTGGCTTTCTAATATCAGTTCATTACAGGGAACACGTTTGCACAGCCACTTTGCTGCTGCCGTTAATTTAAACCAAGATGATTAAAAGCTGTAATTGCACCATTTAAAACAAATGTCCGTTATGTGGATTATTATATTTTTAATTAGTGTGGCTCTGTCTAATGTTTTATCTCTCTGATTGATTTGTTTATACTGCATTTATTTATAATTCTTTGATCTCCCTGACCCTGCTGTCTCCTGAGCGTGCAGTTTGGTCACGATTCCAGCAAATGGAAGAGGGAGTTTGACCTGAACCAGGAAAGAGCAAAAGGTACCCGTCAGCTCTCCCCTCCTGAGCAATTCACAGCTCTTCTTTTTCACCTACCGACCCCAGCACTTTTTTTGCTATTTGCTCTTCCCCACAGCTGTAGAGGATGATGATGGTTGGCGGTGAAGTGGAATGGAGGAAGATGGAACTGTCCTTGAGAAAACCATAGTAAACCCATAGTGGTGACCAGATCATCTCAGGACCCTGAGGTTTCCTCCTGTGTAAGTAGGACCGATTCCTTAAGCACTGCTTCACTAGTGATATCTGTGGCCCCCTGTGTTCTTCAGACCCCCTAATAAGAAGGCAGGGTTTTCTGGCAGGCTGAGCTGTCTGTACTGGAAATAGGTCATGCCCTGAAAGCAAATCATATTTTCAGATGTTGCTCTCTTCCTTAGCATCATGAGC
Source organism: Lagopus muta (assembly GCF_023343835.1). Lineage (NCBI taxonomy): Eukaryota > Metazoa > Chordata > Aves > Galliformes > Phasianidae > Lagopus > Lagopus muta. The sequence goes on from NC_064441.1 coordinate 9,189,295, forward strand.
ATAAACGTGATTGTTGGGTAAAATCCAAAATGTGCACCTAAACACGTTAGACCACAAAACCCCACTACCTGCTGTTTTCAGGCACAAGGAGGCACAAGGAAGAGTACTTTGTAGATCATCACCTTGTTGGCTGGAGCAGATACTCCCACTGGACACTGATGGGTACACGTAACAACGTATGGCAAATATGCAAGCTCACTTGCTCTTGCAGGACTCCAGGGAGCAGTCTGTCTGCTTGGCAAATGCTGAAGGGATTGGAATGCCTGACTTTCCCCCATTTCCTACAGTCTCTGCAACTTCTGCAAGGGCAACAACCAGTGTGGACAGAATGACAGGCCAGTAGCTAGAAAGCACTCCCTGATAACTGTGCTGGAATGATGCTCATGCATTCTTACAGAGCATTTCCTGCAGCCAATGGAGAGGAAGATATAAAAGCATCTGCTTATGAGGGACTGGTTAGCCAGCCAAATGGGAGACCACCATTGTAGGAAATCTCCTGGAACACCACATCCATTTGCTTGGCCTCACTGTTCAACATGGGTATGAATGTGCAATTGGATGGCAATGTCATGGTCACACATTTATACTGAATTTGAGCTACATTGCTCTCCTCCAGCCTCAAAGCAGTTAAAGTCCTTCAGCACAAAGAAAGAGCAACCCAAGGACAAAGCAGGAAGGAATCAAAGAATAAAAACCCATAGACACTTCAGCCACGTTGTCTCTTCTCCAGTTACCCAGCCAGCAAATGGATGTGGTCATACCAGGCACTGATTTCATGTGCCCTGGAGCAGCCCCAGGGCAGGTATGGCTCTGTGTGAAGAGGGCAGAGTTTCTAACTCTGTGTGACCCTGCAGCAGCGGAGTCAATTACAGCCTGCAGCAAACAAGACATTTTGGCCATTCAGAGAACTTGGAGATCTCTAGGGTATATATATATTTTTTTTGTTGGCCAATGCTCAGACCATTTTAAAATGCATTTTAATTAAAAAATGGTATTGGCTGAAACAACTACCTGAAAATAAGCTTTGTAATTTAGCAGATATCCTTACAGTGTTTACAGTTCTACAGAACAAAATTCTGGGGGCTGCTACCTACAGGAACTTACAGACAAGAGGAAAGTCAAAGACAAATCAAGGGCGTATACAATGAAAGCAGCAGAGTGCTCCTTGGGCAATGTGGAAGGGCTGAATTGGGATTAGGCACTGATGTTCTGTGGATGTCCACAGCAACTCTGCTCTTGAACTTTTTCTGCTTCACAGAGTTGGGTGTAAAAGTCTACATCTTACTAGTTTTACCTAAACAGAAATGGCTTTTCTTATTTCCTATGACAGCTTTTGCACCTGATCAGTTTGTAAGAGCTAGTGCCTATCACAGAAATGCAGAGATGCTGTTTTGACATCTTCAAACAGCTCCTTGCTGAGTACTCTCCAAGTTCTAAGACATAGGTCTTCCTTGGCTGGGAAGGGCATCATCCCCCTGAACTATGTGGGGAAGCAGTCATTCTCTGCACACTCACTTGAGCCCAGGCCTGAGCTGTGCCCTGCCCAGGGACATGCACTCTTCTGACACTTCTCAGCTGGGACCTGTGCTCCTCCAGTACCACTCTCCCACTCTTTCCTCTTCTGAAAAACAGCAACAAAAGCAGAAACTCAGACATTTTCCTGGGGTCTGCATGTCTACAGTGCCAGCTCCCAGATAACCCCTGTTACACATGTCAGATTTGTTCCATTATTGACTAGAGCTTCATACCACCTGCCCATTGATGTGTGTGAGAAGAAGGGCTTGCTTGCTCTGATACATCCCTGAACCTCCTCATCTCCATAGTAAACAATCCCAGTTTCCTTAGCCACTACAAGACTTGTGCTCCAGATAGCTCATTTTCAGCCAGCTGTCAACCAACACCCCCCAGATCCCTGTGCTCCAAACAGATTTCCAGTCACTCTGCCCCTGTGATGCCTGTAGTGATGCATGGAGTTGTTATGACCAAAATGCAGAACCCAACACTTGGTCTTGTTGCAGATCATCCCCTTCACCTCAATCCATTGATCAAGCCTATACAGATCTCTCTGGAGGGCCTTCCTACCCTCAGACAGATCAACAGTTCCTCCCAGATGACAGCTTGGAGTCATCTGCAAACTTACTGAGCATACACTCAATCCCCTCATCCAGATCATCAATAAAGATAATAAACAACGCTGGCCCCAGTACTGACCCCTGAGGACCAGCACCACAAGTGTACATCCACCAGCTGGATTTAACTCCATTCACCACCACTCCCTGGACCTGCCAGCTTTTTACCCAGCAAAGAGTAGACCTGTCCAAGCCATGGGCTGCCAGCTTCTCCAGGAGAAAGTTGTGGGAAACAGAGTCAAAGGTTCTACTAGGCAAATCACATCCACGGCTCTTCCCTCACCCACTACATGGATCACTTGGTCATAGAAGATCAATAGGTTGGTCAAGCATGACGTGCCTTTCATGAACCCCTGTTGGCTAGGCCTGGTCTCCTGACTGTTCCACGCATAATGCATAAGCATACTCAAAGTGATCTGCTCCATGACTTTCCCCTATTAATGCTGTCTGGGCTGAAACCACAGCATGGCAAGGGCATAATTCAAAATACAGGAAATAATTGTATGTATTTTAACACACTTGCTGAACAGCCCTGTGGAAAGAGAAGAATATACAGCCTTGCTTTACATTTTGATAAAGGACTTTGAAAATAGGTTACGAGATTGCTGAAAAAAATATCTTTTTTTGGTAAATTTGCAACTCTATTTTCAGCCTATTTCAACATAAATACATTATCTGCAAATTTTCGAATTGCATGTACAGAGCTGCAATCAGATATTCGGCTCAAAAACCTGATCATGACTCCTTACCAGACTTTGAGACCTCTCTTACAAGAAAAAATATCCCTCACTTCACAGTCACATCTTATTCATGGCACCACTTTTTTTTTGGCAGTGGATACATCAGTGAACAATTATTGTTAAGGATGAAGCACAGGAAGAATAAAATTTCATCCAAAAATCACTGATGAGCACCTTGAGAACTCATTAGGAATTGCAGCCAGTACCATGGAACTAGGCTGATGCATCAGTTCCACTAAAAATAAGGTCGCACACCCTACTAGTTATGTTTTTTGTTGCCCTCTTTTTTCATTTTTTAATTGAAAGTACTAAACATTAAAATAAATTTTGTTACTTACTTAAATTAACCATGTTATATACTACATATGAAGGCTACTCCAAAAGTAATACCTTCTACTTTATTACGTTGTCCCCCGGTGTCAGAGGTGGATACTGGTGGTATGGCAGTTGAGGTTGAACCTTCTCACCAACAGCGTTACATTTCGTTGCCATGGAAAAGAGGGCAGCAGAGGGACAGTCTGACAAGGTTTCAGCAGTGGAGACAGCAAGTCACTTCCACTGGTACAGACTGTTACATGCAGTGTGGCACGCAGGCTCTTGTTCATTGCTGGAAAAAATGCACAGCTAATGGTAATGACTATGTTGAAAAATAGGGTTCTGTAGCTGAGGATTTGCTCTATCAAACAGTGTCACCGTGCTCTTTGTACCTGCAGTAGTTTCCATGGAAATAAATAGGAGGCATTACTTTTAGAGTGACCCACGTGGCCCAAGGCAGTTCCTCTTCACTCAGTGCAGGCCAGGGAAGCCAAAAGATTGGACACACATACCATAAAGATTTGACCTTGTCATTCCCAGCATTAAGCTCTGTAACATCAAAGCACTCCCTGACAGAGAGCCTCCCCAGTGCTCCCCTTCCATTTTCCTTCCTGTTTCCACTCCTGCCCTCCCTCTGCCTGAAGGCAAGGGCATCCACCACTACTTGCCTTCTGAATCACATCCATGCTGCACACCTGCTCATCCCAGTTATGTCTTTCTAAGCATTGAATGCAGGTGTCAGGGAGTACAGCTTCTGCCTTTTCCTTGCATTCCTTTAGTGAAGGCTCTGGTTCATCCATGTTGGTTGCTCCTAATCTCTCTATGTGTCTGAGCAAGGGTTGACTGTGGGGGTCCCAACCATTACCAATGGACCACCACCCGGAGCAGCCAACCACGAGTGATGGAACTCATGAGGTCGGTGCCATGCCCAGGCTGCCTCCTTAAAGAGCCACAGCAGACCCTGCTCTTCTGCAGGTGGGTCTGAGCCAGCAGCATGACCTCCAGCCCTCACTGCCCCTTAAGAGCGGGTTATTCAGGCTAAGGAAGATGCAGCCTCCCAGTAGCCTGGAAATGGTAATTGCTATACATTGTGCCCAAGTGCCACCAAGATGTAACATAGGGTCCCCTGAGCCTTTAAGTGGACATAGCCCTCCTCCCTCTGCCCCCACTATTCCTGCTGAGAGGTTTTGAACAACTGAGTAAGGAATTCACACAGATGATAAACAACAACATAATTGCCAGAGGAAAGAGCCTTGCAAACACAACAGCCAGTTTCTAGGAGGATCCTTTTCTTCCTTAAGGCCCAGCCTGAGGGGAAGAACAATCTTTCCCTTGAAGGCAAAACCCTGAGCTGTATAAGGGAGGAAATGCTGTACCTTGGGCACCATAGCACTGAGCTGAGCATGGGGCTGGGAGGGATTCTCTGACTCTGCTCCATATCCAGGGGATGCAGCCTAACAAGGGCTGAGGGATGGGCACAAGAGGGCTGGGAGCATCTCTGCAGGCCTGGTTGTGTCAGGGCAGAGGACAGGAGCATTCCCTCCCGCAGCACAGCATAGCACCTACTTGCAGCTGGAGTGGTGAGGGAAGAGGCCCCATCCAGGTGGGTTTCTTTGTCAGATGTTGGAAATCTGGCATCCAGTTCCACATCCTTTTATGAGGCTTCTCACTGACGTTCTGCTGCAGAACCTGAGATGAATCTTCAATGGGGACTGCTCTGGGTGTGCCCACGTCATTGAGTGCAAGAGAGGAGATGAATCAGCTGAGCATGGGGCACCACAGCCCTCAGTCTCCCTGAGGCCAGTGCAGAGGCTGCTTCTCCATGGAGCTGAGGCTAAAAATCCTCTCTCAAATGCTGCCCCCACTTCGGCAGCTCCAGCCCCTGGAGGCTGACCCCGCCGTGTGCTGTCATCCCACATTCAACCTCACCCAGCAAGAGTCTTCCCAGTCCAGGGCACTGCTTGGTGGCTGTGTGACAAGGGATTACATACAGCCACTTCATTTCTTTAGCCCATAATTCTCACATATCAAAGGGAAGCAATAAACCTTTCTTGTCTTTTTAGCTCAGCAAAGCAAGGGTATCTCTAGGCATCTATTTGCACAGCTCACAGTGCCCAGGATTACTAGTGCTGTAGTGCTGAAACAGGCTAGTGCAGAAAGTAAATCACTTCGTCTAATTCTGGATCACCTGTATCCTTGTTGGTGATGGGTTCCATTCCAGCAACTGGCAGGATTAAGCTCCTTTCAAAAGCACTGCCCAAGCATAGCAACCAAGAAAAAAACCTCAAGCAAAAAGGAAACGATTTAAGAATATTCAAGCCCTGATCCCACCACCTCCTTCCTATTCCCGTAGCTGCACTTCTGAAGCCACCTCAACACAGAAGAACTGCTGCTTTTTGAAGGCTAAGTGGATCCTCAGTCAAGACATCAGTGAATGCCCAGGGATGAGGAGATCTCTGCTTTGCAGAGGCCCCAGAAACTTGCACCCTTTAGGAAGTGCAACAGCCAAGGAATCCAATAAAGACCTAGGGCTAGCATCCTCCCCTCTATCTTCCTCCATGCATTCAATAAGAACCCCATTCTCCCCCCCCCCCCCCCCGTCTGCTTTTAGGGCTGGGAATTGATCAGCACCACCGGAGCTCCCCTAATCTCTTCCCTTTACCTTTTGCACAACGGCCACCATCTGTCTCCACCCGGGGGTGAGTTAATGCTGCACCCTGCCCAGCTGCACCCATCAGAGAGAAGGGAGGTACCAACGTATGCCCTCAGTGCCAGTACCTGGGGTTCCTTCTTCAGTTCCCACAAGTGCTGGGAGTGTCAGTGCTGTGGCACCTGTCCCTCTGTGCCTGCAAAGCCCTCAGCTCAGCCATGAGCGGGGAGGTGCAGGGGGAGGAGGTGCAGAGTTGGCACAGTAGCTGTGCCCATCTGAGCTGCCTCCAGCACAGACCAGGGGGACTCAATGCCTTCTCCACTGGGAGAATCCTCCTCCATGGGGGTCAGGCTTGTGCCCGTGATCTGCTCTGCACCCCCCTCATTTTGCAGCTTTCTTTCAGATACAACGCATGCAAAATATTTGTTATCTTTACTCCTTAGTGATGAATTTCTCATCAAAGTGACACTTGTTCCCCACATCTCCAGCTCTCCAACGACTGCATGTCAGAAACCAGTGCGTCTAGGAAGATAAGCTGGAAAAGCACAAAGAAATTCTCTTCCATTGAGATGTGTCTTTTTCTTGATGCTATCTCCTGCTCAGCTGACACTTTAAATGTTGCCTTTAATTCATAATGGGTAGAAAACCACTGTACCAATTTACAGATGAAGAGATACTGATAATGCAGGCTTAATATTGCGCCTTTACAGGGATGCAGTGGAACAAAGGAGAACTTTCCAAGGGAATATCAGATGGATTTTGTTGGGGATGGTGCAAGGAATAAAGGTAAGAAAACATTTCAGTGTTTGTGAGTGAGGAGGGAATAAGGTATGCATGGGGTGAGCCTGTACTGTGATCCTCTTCTACGATCCCATCTCTGCAAACGTGCAGCTGTGATTTACTGTGGTGTTGGGTGTAAATCCTCTAGATCAGCCAAACCAGCAGCGCTGTGCATTTGACTCAACCCTAATTACAGGGATTTGATGTTTAAAAGAGTGTCTGGGTACCATAGAAAGACTGCAGCAAAAAAATTCACTTAGAGAAATTGTGCCTGTGCATTTGTGTGCATGTGTGTGCAGAGGCTGCGCTACTGCTCGCTGGTTTTGCCCTGAGACAGGCAGTGTTTCCAAGACAAGAAGGCTGAGCGAGGGGATGTAGCTTTTCTCAGTGACCAGCCAGTCTCAGCATCACTGTTCGAAACATAAAATTTATTGCAACAAAGAATTAAAAATAGTACATCTGAAAGAATCGCAGAGTGCATGTCATCAAAGAACTAGTCAGAAATCACAACTCAAGCAAATCGTGTACAATTGGAACTGAAAGTTTTATTAAAACAACTCGAAATCAAACTCAAATATTCCTTGTGTGTTTACTTTCACCATAACCGTGGACCGTGTATTTACAGTCTTCGCCTCTCGTGGTGAAGATTCTGCTCAGGGCGGGGGAATAGGAAGAAGGCAGGGGTGGATGGGGAGGACAGGTGGGTTTCAAAAGCTAACAGGATGTGAAAGTTTTCCAGAAGAAGTTCTTGCAGCCCGCTTTGCGTTCCCGGGGAGCCAGCGCGGGGTTTGAGTTGGCTGAACGCTCCAGCTCCAGTCTCACTTCGTCCTGCTCGGCCCCTCGGGACAAGTCCTCCGACTCCAGAGCTTCATTTTCTGTCTGGCTTGGCTCTGAGAGCAGTTCTGCCAAAAAGTACTTGGCCAATTCCTTGGGGAGAGGAGAGAGAAAGCAAGAGAGAGATCACAGTTATTCTTTGGCTACTGGGGGCTCACCTCCTTTGTGCCCATGGATGGACACGGCTCCGCAGGAGCTCAGCTCGGCAGCTGCCTTCGAGCAGCTGTGGCTACAGAATAGAGCAGAGCGCTGATACCTACCTGGTGCAGTGAGGAGTTCCCCGTCCTGGCTGCGCCAGGAAGGAGCTCATCCCAGCACCACCCTACAACACCCCACAACCCCTTTCCTCACTGCTGGTCTGGCACTGAAGACAGACTCGGCAGGGATGCTGTGCAGCAAGAGAAAAAGCTCACAGGGGAAGCTGAGTGGGGGCACTCATCATGGGTGATTTTCTCTCTCATCCCTCCAAGTCCTACTGTTCCTTTGTATAGCAGAAGACATTCCCCTGCAGCGCAACCTTGGTTCAGCGCCCTGGAAAGCTTCCCCAGGGGCTCTGCTCTCTGTCTTGGCAGCAGCTGCTCCTTATCCCCCAGTAGGATGTGCTGGAAGAGTGGTCTTACCTTCCTGCCCCTAGTCATAAAGCTCAGCTCTGGCAGGGAACCAGGGAGCTATCAGGGAACCGGGCTCTGCAGCGAGCAACCCGAATGTGGAGTGGGGGACACCGAGGAGCTCTGGTGAAGAATCTGCACGGATAGCACCAGGGTGTCCAGAGGGAAACCAGAGGGGTTTGCAACGGGGAACCCAGGATTCTGCTACGGGTTATCAGGGGGAGAAGGAGGGTCTGCAGAGGGAAGCAGGAGGAGAAGCGGACTGCGTGGAGGGGGAGCGGGGTTCTGCAGCGAGGGTGCCGGGGGCTCCAGCGGGGCGTCCGTCCCGTCGCGGGGCTCTCACCTGCTTCCCGGCGGCGGCAGCCAGGGACTTCTGCAGGAACTGCCGGAGCCGCGGGTCCGAGGGGGCGGCCGAGACGGTGCCGACGGCCAGGGCGATGGAGAGCAGGGCCAGGGCGCACTGCAGGCGGCACGACAGCATCTCGCCGGCGGGTCGGGCTCGGGCAGGAGGCGGCGGGGAAGAGCTGACGGCTCCGCTGCTGCTCGGCTCCGGCGTTGGGGATCTCCTCGGCTCCCGTCGCCTTTTTAAACCCTTCTCCTGACGTCAAGGCGGGGGCGCCCCCCTCGCCCCACGCCGCCGGGGGTGGGTCTCTGCCCGGCCCGGGGGGGAGGAGGGCCGCGGCCGGGGATGCTCCGCTCTGCCCCGGGCTGGCCAGACACCTGCGGTGCTCCCCTCGGTTGCGTTCCTCCCCCCATCCGTTCTCCGGAGGGTTTTTCTCCCCAAACCGCTGCTTATCCCGTTCTCGACTCTACTCATCCGTTCTCTCCTCCCCGAGCTTCAAAGCCCCCCCAGGGGGCGGTGAGGGGTTCCTGGCTGTGCACCGCCCTCCCCACGGCCCCGGTACCAAAGCTTCTCTTTTGCTCGGCTCTCCCGCCCCGCCGAGTAACAAACGGCCGCACAGCGGCGAAGCTGCAAATCCTTCCCTTAAAGGCGGATTTGCCTCCGGTTCCAGCGTGGACCGAGGGATGCAGAGCTACCCCCAGGGGCTCTTTCTGCCTCCCCGGTCCTCACGGAGATCTCCGAACAGTCCCCGACCTGCTCCGGCCGCCGTCGGGGCAGCTCTGCTCTCAGCCTGCCGCACAGAGCCCGGCTCTGCGACATCTCCGCAGCTCAGGAAAGAGAGCACAGGCGATGTCTTGGCCGTGCAGGTTCCTGATGAGCCCTCAGGGAACCCCCCCTCCCCCGGTGTCTGGTTCAAAGCCACTAAAATCTCAGCGGGAACGTTTCCGTCCCACTGGTCTCCCCCCTCTCTCCCTGCCCATCCCCAGGGGGCTGCCTGGCAGCCCACAGCGGGCAAAGCTGCTGGAAGGACGGCTCCCTGCACCCCGAAGGATGGGCCACATCAGCCCCGTCCCAGGTGTCAGGAGCAGAGAAAATTGCGAACGGCCCGCTACTACTCAGACACGTGGTGTCAGGGCATCCCTCCTCCCATTCCCAGCGGCAGAAAGTCAAAGGCTTGTGGGAACAAAGAGTGAGCTACTGCTCCAGAAACCTCCAGAAGGATTATTCCAGTTAGTACTGAATTAACGCTCCCATTAACAACACACTCCCTGACCTCAGCGTTGCTGAGCTGGGAACAAAGAGTGCGTATGGAAAAGTTCCTGCTCTGCTTTACAGCCCAGCTAGAGAAATTGGTGCTGGTCACTGGTTCCCAACTAGGCAGACCTCCAGGCTGAGCAGATGCTGCCTACCCTGCAGGGTGCATCCATTCCCCTGGGCAGACATCTGCGGCCACACGTCATTTCAGCCACTGCATCTTCCCCAAATTTTGGAGCAAAAGAATGCAACTGGACTGATTTAGACCAAAAAAGAGCAGACTGGCTCCAAGGGCCATGACTGTCAGACCTCTCACATCACCATACTAGCAGCTGGACCTGAGCACATCACTCCTCCTTCCTGCAGTCAAAGGATCAGGGCCAGCCCTGGGCATGGCAGGTGTCCAAGACTACAGATGTTAAACACCACTCCTATCCTGGCCCTCTTAGTTACCTTTAAGAGCCATTTCCTAGGGGTGGCTTCCCTCCCCTCAGCAGCAAATCCCCTACTTTTCATAGCTGTGCCAGTAGCAGCAAGTGACCCCCAGGTCTCCCATGGCCAGTGTGGTCATACTGGTGTAAAAGGTGTGAGGTAACACTCTAGTCCATATGGGGCTTTCAGAAGCCATTCTTAATGCCTTGTCCACATCCAAGCTTCTCAGCTCACCATTTGCAGCAAGGAATCCAGCCCCAACAAAAGGTTATTCCTCACTGGCTGCTGTCCTTGCCTATCTTTCAAATTTCATTTTTTAATATCCATACACAAGGAAGAAGGATGAAAGGCATCCTTCTGCAAAGTAGTAACATTCAGTGAGGCTTCAGGCTAGGAGCAGTGCTGCTGTAGTTAGATATATGATCCCTGCAGCCTAGTCCCAGGCAAGCAGAAACCCTTGGTCCCCCTGGGGATCCCTGATTTTGATGGTGTATCAACATTGTGCATATTGTAACTCTGCCAGCCACACAGAGACAAGATCTGGAGTAACAGGTTGGCTCTGACTCTGCCATTCCGCAGCACTGGGGCAAAGCAGAAGCTTCTTTGCTGTCTCTGGTCCTGCATCCCATCAGGAGATGGCTTGGCCCCTGAGCCAGAGCAGCCTCAGGAAGGCCCTGACACCCACCTTGTCCATTTCTTCTCTCCTGGGATTCAGCTGAGGTTGCAGAGCTTGTAAAGGTAAGAGCAGAGCCAGGGCACTGGTTGGAAAGTTCGTCTTGGTTTGTTCTAATGGACTGAGGTGGAGCTTCTATTAGATTTGAACTTTGTTCCTGGTAAAACGTTGAAAGGATCAAAATTCTTGGTGCTCTCAGGCAGAATTCTGAAGAATCATTCTGATGTTCTCCAGCAGAAGAGTTTCAGCATTCCATTTCAGAAAAAGATCTGAAAGAAAAAATTCAATTTAACCAAATGTGAAAACATATGCTCTGGTCCAGAAAACCCTCTTGTGCTGACCTGAAGGAAATCAACTGAGAGGGTCAGGAAAAAGGGAGCCCATCTACCCTGTTCACCTTTGCAGCATCTCCTTCTGTTCCTCCTGGGCAATGGGAAATGCAGGCAGTCAGATGGCCTCAGGACTCTGGTTTAAACAAAGAGGAGCAAGGTGCAGATCTGCCACTTCCCACTCCCCCACTTCTCTGTGGGATCAGCACGTTCAGATTTTTTTCCCCAGCCAGATAAATCCATCACTGTTAGTCTGTGGCGAGGGTGACTCGATTCCTTTCTTTCTGCAGCAGCGCTGCGGGGCATGTAGCTCTGCAGACGATTGAATTGCATTGAATTCCTATGACTGCTTCCTTACCCCAGCTCTCCTCCGGCTTGCTACACAAATCCAGAGCAGTCCAGCAGTGCCTGAGCTGAGTGCACAGGCTGCACGCTCAGCGCTGTGCCTGCACAGTGTGCCCTCTGCTGTCACCATGCCTGCAGGAACAGCTCTTACTGCACCTCACCACCCCGGCTGTCACCTGCAAAATGCTCTCCAAGCTCTCCCTGCTCTGCTTTCAAGAGCAGAACAGTTTTACCACACATTATTGCCGTGACAGCAGGGACAAAACATTCTTCTTACATTGCAGCAGTCAGCCACACTGTAGTGCCAAGCTGTGATCTGGGACCCAGAGCTGTGAAATTCTTCTGGTTGCTCCTGGCCACCACGGGCTACAGCTGGTCTTTCCCTTCAACAGATCCAAGCAAGGCCAGGGACAAACTGCAGGACATCAACGTCTTTCTGCCTGCAAACTTTCACAGAATGTTTTCAAGTGAAAAGGACCTTAAATCCCACACAGTCCCAACTTCCTGCCATGGGTTGGTTGCTCTGCCCCAATTCAGGTTGCCCAGGGCCCCATTCAGCACCTCCAGGGATGGGACATTCACAGCTTCTCTGGGCAGCTGTGCCAGGGTCTCACCACCTCTGAGTGAAAGATTTCCTCCTAACATCTCACTTAAATCACCTATCTTTTAGTTTAAAGCCATCACTCCCTGTCCTGTCACCACATCTCCTGTTGAAGAGTTCCTCCCCATCTTTTCTATAGGCCCCTTTAAGTATTGAAAAGCCATAATAAGGTCTTCTCTTTAGGCTGAACAAGCCCAGTTCCCACAGTCTTTCTTCGTAGGAGAGATGTTGAGATCTCTGAGTATCTCTGTGGCCTCTTCTGGACCTGGTACAGCAGCTTGGCATCTTTCTTATGCTGGGACTCCAGAGCTCAACACAGCACTACAGGTGGGACCTCACAAGGACAGAGCAGAAAAAGGCAATCACCTCCTTGACCTGCTAGCCTCAACATCACTCAGGATATACCTGGCTTTCTGAACAGCAGGCGCACACTGCTAGAGCATGTTAAGGTTGTGGTGATCATTTGTTTTTCTGACCCTCAAGCCCTCCCCAGCTGCTCTCAATCCCATCACTCAGTCTGTGTTTGTCTTTGAGATTGCTCCAACCCAGCTGCAGCACTTCACACTTGCCGTGTTGAATTTCATGACGTTCACCTATGCCAACCAGTCAAGGTCTCTCCCAGTAGCATTTCTTCCTCAGGTGCAAGATTTTAAGATTTTTCCCAAGAGCAACAGACGTCACAGTGCAGGCTGGATTCTTCCTTCTTTTTTTTTTATCATTCATTCCTAGCGCTCCCTAAACTCCATCCTCGCCTGCCCTCTCGTGGGCATCCGCCAGAACGCAGCCAAGTGCCTCAAAACCATCCTGCAAGGCACTGAGGGACACAGCCCTCGCAGCTGCCAGCAGAAATAAGGTGCAGATAGCGTCCTTTGGTCCCCCTGTACTCTGAGGTCAGTGCCACATTTGGGAAAGCCCCAGGTGCGGCGCCTGCATTTAAATATTCTGTACTTCAGCATGAGTTATGCAGCACCAAGGAATGGAGAGGCAACCCCCAAAAGGCTCAGCTGGAGGGAACCCGACCCATTTCTCTGGTTGTGGTCCCATATGAGAAGTAAAACGAGGCTGGAGCTGTGAGCTTACTGATGTGCTTTCTGTTGCAGATGAAATCTGAAAGAAAACGTGGCCACATTCCCATCTTTTGGGATGTCTTTGCTTGGAATGGCAGTGAGATGGGTACTGAAAGAGCTGCTCAGACATACTCTAGGAAACTTCATGGAAAGCGGTCGGTTTATCAGCTGGCTGTTGTCCTTTAGAGGACTGGAATTGCTCAACCCCCTTCTCTGGAGCTAGATTTTCAATGGGCTGGCCTGACCAGTTCATCATTTACAGGCTTGAAATATGTGTAGTGTAGAGCTGAGTGTTCCCTCACCTCTACCTGGGGACAAAAGGCAGAGGTGGCTGTCACTTCAGCTGGACTGCCTGGATAAGGCATGACGTCTTTGTTAAAAGAATGATAATCTGTCAGGGGGAGGAAACACAGCCATGATCCAGGAAAATAGTATTTGTTTTGCAAACGCAATGGGAAAAGGAGGTCACAGGGATAAGGCCTGCTTATCTGGGAATGGCAGGAGCTGTCAGCACAGCCAGCAGCTTCCAAAAGTGCCAAATGCAAGGACCAAGAAAAGCTGAAGCCTCAAAGGCAGCTCCTGACAGCGGGGAGGAGCCTGAACGTGGCTGGTGGGCACAGCAGTGTGCCTGGATTTGTGGCCAGCAGGACCTCATGCCACAGCTCCTCTTCCCGCTGGTACTTTGAGAGCCACCACAGTGAGTCACCTCCAGCCCTGCACCCCAATTAGTCACAAATGAACACGAGTCCTGCCCCACAGCAGCGCTGCCCATGTCACACAGAGCCGCCCTCAGTGAGTCCCCCTTGCTTTGCTGCAACCAGTGAGCACGCAGCAGGAGGCATTTTGGGTCTTCCCCCATTCCGAGGGCCCCCCTTGGCTTCAGCCCCAGCTGCTCTCTCCCTGCTGAGAGGAATCCCCAGCCCACCCGGCTGCAGCTGGGAGCAGCACAGGGGCTCAGCCCCTTCCATTCCATGCTTCAGAGGCTCCAGGAGGAAGGCAGGCAAAAAAAAAAACCAGACCTCTCACTGCGTGGCGCTTCACTTTTCTTCATTTTATTCTTTTATTTGTACAGCTATATTTTACAGAACGCATTAATGCAGTTTAGACACAGCCCAAACCCTGTCTCCCGAGATTGTTTATAACACAAGCAATGTAAAATAAGACTGGAAAAAAAAAATATAATCCAAAACAAACAAACAAAAACAAAATAAAAACATTCCCCAACAGAGAGTTCCACCAAAACTCTTTCTGCAACATCAGGCTGTACCTTGAAGAAGAAACTGAGCTCAATATAGTCCATACATTGAAAACTTCCATTGAAAAGAAAGGCACCGTGCGAAACCACATTTTACATATATACAGACTGAGAACTAGAACAAAAAAGTTACATTTTATTATTATTTTAAATTCCTTCTGCAGCTTTGTTGGTTTAATACACACTTTTTTGTAAATTGTAAACCTTCACTTGCAAAAAAATACAAATACACTGATGCATTTAGACAAAATATTTTCTTACTTGTACAGATGCAATACTTTAAAATATCTCGTTAAGTGCTCTATCATAATAAAGATTCTCAGAGTGGCTTCTGCCTGCAGAGTCCAACTGAGCCTTTAATGCATTTTATATATTTTTAATATAGCTTTTTTAAAGGTCTATATATATTTATTTTATATATATATTTATATATTTATATCTATATATATTTACAACTCTGCCATAGATTCCTTCACCTTTGGTTAAAAAAGTTAAAGCCCTCTCTTTAATAGCATACTTTCTCTTTAAAAGAACACACATTTTGCATACAAAAGAAAAAATCTGTTCCCATAAATCAACATTACATTCCTCATCTTCAAACGGCAAAGGCTGTGAAGGTTAGACTCCAGAGTTTATCAACACTCCACTGCACAGACATTTAAAATGACTACTTTTCATGTTTATGTTCTATATACAATAAGATCTGAATAATTTTCTCTTTCTTTTTTTTTTTTTCTTTCACATAACTGGGAAAAATAAAACCCGTGTTTGTTCTTTTTTTTTTTTATTTTTATTTTTTTTATGCTTTTTTAGTTTGTTTCTAATGTTTTCCACCTATCTGCACTATGGGTTTAGAGGCACTCCATCATGTGATGAATTTTTTTTTCCTTTATATATATATATATATATTTTTTTCTCCATTAAAGTGTTGCAAGTATCCTTTGGACAGCTTCCCTCTGACCTCCTCCTGGGAAATCCTCGGCCTTCAGCACGCCTTGGGGAGCTCTGGAGGCACCTCGTTGGCCGAGATGCGGTACTGCACCTTGGTGTTTGTGATGGCCCCGTGCTTCTGCCGCAGGTGCAGCCGCAGCTGGCTTTTGTGGCGGAAGTGCAGGTTGCACTTCTCACACTGCAGAGCAGAAAGCAAAGGCACAAGGGGTCAAAATCACATCGGGGGACGCATGCATCCCTTGGAAGAGGACAAGCAGCATGCCCGAGCAAATGCCCGTCCTCTCCGTGTACTGCGCCCATTGCACAGATGGAGTGGAGAAAGTACGGTGGGAGAAGCAGTGGGGAAGCTGCTGAACCCCCAAGCCTTGACCCCAGCAAGGCACAGTGTGCTGCCACAGCTCCTCTCTCCATCCCCACATGCAGCAGGAGGCTGCAATTTAAGCCATGGCTATCTGGAGAAGCGTAACCTTCTTCCAGAACTGGGGAAGAATAGGAAAGCAGCTCTGATGCACCCAATGCTGGCCACACATCAGAGCATTTCCAATGCTGCAGCAAGCCCATCTGAATGGTTTGGTGTCTTCCCACCCCTTGGGTTGGTTAGCATCCCAATCCCTGAAGAAAGGAGGCTGATCACTCACATGATACGGTTTCTCGCCCGTGTGGATTCGAAGGTGGCTTTTGAGGGTCTGCAGGTGCCGGAAACGTGTGCCACAGATCTCGCAGGGGTATGGCTTCTCCCCAGTGTGAATGAGCACATGAGCACGGAGATGGGCCACCTGGGGGAGAGCAGCCCCAGGTTAGGTTTCCCACTGAGCCAACAAGCTGGCCTCCACCACCATCAAACCCCAGTTTATCCTCTGCATGGCCCTGCAGCCACCTCCAGGTCTTCAGCAGGATCCTGGCCATGTCCCACCCCTGGGTGCTGTGGGTCAGAGCTCACACCCACCTGGACAAATCTGGCCCCGCAGGTCTCGCACTTGTAGGGTTTCTCTCCGGAGTGAATACGTGTGTGGGTTTTCAGGTTGGCCGGCCGGTTGAACTGCGCCCCACAGATGTTGCAGCGGTACGGCTTTTCTCCTGTAGAGTCCAACAGAAAGGACAAGGGGATAAATATCACTGTGCCATACACATGTGAGCCCCAAAGCATGGTCCTGTCATGTGCCTGACCCTTTTAGAGGTGTCTGTAGCACACAGGTATTTTAGGAAGAGAACAGCAGGCAGAAGCAGCCTTGCTCATCTCTGGAGCAGAGTTCATCTTGCTATTGGTGTTTTTGGAGTTGGGATCTGCAGCCTCCAGGGCAAAAGAGAAAGTCAGGCAGCTCTACTAGCAAGGATTAACAGCATCACTCTTCCTGGCTGGTACCCTGAGTGACCCACAGCACTGAGCAGGGCACACACAGCTGCCTGACAGTCCCAGGCACGTCCCATTCTTCCTTGGAGAAGGGAGAAGAGCCAAGAGAGCAGGAACCCAAGGCATGCCTGGGGACCCGGCTCCATTCATTCTTCAGACACGACTCCTGCTGTCAGCCCTGGCTGCCTTTTCACGGCAAGGGGGGAGTTGCAGAAAGATTTTAACTAGTTTCTTCAGGCTCATTGAAGATGAGCTCAATGGGGAGCAGAACAAGCCATCGCCTGTCCCTTCCTGCCTTTTTCTTTTGTTTAGCATTCAAAGGCAAATGGGTTCCTGCCTGTTGGATTAATTGGCTGGGGGGTGGGGGGGGAGCGGGGGTCTGAAGGCCTTTGAACCTGCACTATCAGACCCAGCCCGGTGCTTGTGTCTCCCTGCTTGTCTCTGCAGCCATGTGGAGCTCCAGTGGGACTGCGGGACCTTCCCTCTCCAGCCAGAAAACTGGTTGTTGGCATAATAAAAGCATGAAATAAAAATCCCCAGGTTTGTCAGCAAACGACTAACCCCCTAATATCCCTTTCCCTTCCCAGCTTTCATTGTGCTGATTCACAGGGTCTATTTGTTCACAGATTTTCCTATCAGCAGACTTTTTGCCAGGCTAGATACGATCTGGATTTCTAGGATGTAGGAAAATCAACAACCAAAAAAAAAAAAAAAACCCCGACATGATTATTTTTATTTTCCTTTTTTGTCTGCGCAACCCAGAGGGCACACATCTGCCCCCAGCCACACGTTTAGAAACACCCAGTGCTTTATAGCAAACAAATTCAGCCCTAGAGGAGCTGCAGACCTGTGTGGACGGTTTTGTGGCTGGCGAGGTTCCCCTTGTAGCGGAAGGAGGCCTGGCAGCGGTCGCACTTGTAGGGTTTGTCGCTGTGGACTTGCAGAGAGTGTCTCTTGAGTGAGGCCTCCTCGGAGAACCGGCAGTCACACTCATTGCAGAAGAAGGCTCCGTTCTCTGAGGAGCAGATAGGAGAGCGGTGAGATGGGTGATGCACAACTCTATGCACCCCAGTTATTAGGCATCTTCTGAAGGATGCTTGGTTCTGGAGCAACTCCAGCACCTTTAGAGGTCTTAAGCTCTCACAGTATAGATGTCTTCCGTGAGCATGGGAAGACCACCATCTCCCGAAGAAGCAGGCAGGTCCCCTGTTACAAGGCTGCCCAACTCTTAAATGCTGTGTGGAGCTCCGAGCATCACACCTGTGCTACTGCTGCAGATCTCTGCCCACACCACAGTGACAATTCTGCATTCCCTCTCCCCGAGCTACGGGCAGATAGATATTGTCTCTGGGCTTGCGGGGTTTTGCAACAAGATTGCAAGGCTCATTATCTGCATTTCTCCAGATGTGCACATTTGGCTCCCTGATAATGAAGGTATCGTGACGGATGCATGAGACACACTACCTTGCCCAATCCCCATTAGGATCGTTACATCTGCCAAGCTTGTTCTCATGTGATAGTGGCAGGGTGGAGTTCAATTTATTTCCTGTCCTTAGCTGCCAGGTTAGCAGCAGGTGACTAACTCCCCACACAAGGTATCTGGATGGTGCTGGGGAAGGGGAAGACAGAAGCAGTGCCCACATGCGTGCATCTCACACATGTGCACAGAGCTGGGCAGCCAGTTAACACCATAAAGCACTTTGGGATCCACCAGCACCAGAGGCAGATCTGGCAATCCCTTTGGATGAAGGATTCTGGGTGAACGCGTCCCCTCGCCTGCTGGCTGAAAAGGTGAACAGGATGCAGGACTCACCGCAGCTGGAGTCAGAGTACTCAGACTGGGTCTCCCCCATCTCCTCTCCAAAGGCTGAGCCAGAGGTATGAAGGCACATCTCAGTGTGTTGTGGGGACTGGCAGCCGCAGGAGCTGCACTTCGACGAATGCATGTAGAGAGGGGACTGCCCCTCGCTGCTGCGTGGGGACCCATCCCGGGACCTGTGGAAGGACAGCAACACATACAGCTGTGAGAAGGCTCTTGCTGTGCTTGAGCTACCAGGTCCTTGTTGTTTGCATCATTCCAGACACAAGGAACACCCATGGTTTATGGGGAGACTTCTAAGCTAAGACGCACAGCATAGCCCTGATCAACAACAGGTCCCTCAGCCTCACCTTGCAGGTGCCCATTGTAAAATGACCTCAAAGCTCTCTAGGAACATCCAGGTCCAGGGGACAGCACACTGCTCCATGCTAATTCAGCCTTGCAGTGCCTACAGCCAACCACAAGCTCTAAGCAGTGATTTGGGTGAAAACCATGCTTGCCAAATTCATGCTCCAGAAACCATCCAGAGCTGGTGAAGCAGGTCAGGAATTCCTGACCCTGCGTTCCCAACTCCACCATGAGGCCAAGCTGGCACTGCTATCATGGGGACAGCTGGAATCCAGCCGGTAACCCTGGCAGTGCTTCAACAAGCACAGAGGTTTCCACCTGCTCACAGCCAGACACCCCAACACAACACTACAGCTATGTCGCACACCTCCAAACTCTCACCAACAACACAGGGAGTCCTGTCTGCCAGGGGCCACCTTCTCACCTGTTAACAATGTTGTTGAGTCTGCTCGCTTGGGGGATGTTGGAGTCTTCTCCATTCACGCTCATCTTGGTGGGGGATTGCACGTTGAGATGCTCTGGCTCCATGGACTGCTGGCAAGTGGACATGGGCATGTAGGTGCGAGGAGAGAGGGTTCCCATCTCGTTCTGGTCAGCGCTGTCTTGTTTGGTGCTCTGGTTAAGAGAGTTGAGGACAATGAATTTGTACTTCTTCCAGTTGCAGGCTTTGGGATCAGTGGGGCTCTTGGTGAAAAGAGAGTTGGAGTTCTGACTGATGCGGGCATTCTTGCTGCTGCTGGACTCAGTGGGAGAGTTGGGCTGACAGTCTGACTTCTGGGGGCTCTGGGGGCTGATCAGGCCCTTGCGGTCCAGGGGGGTGTTGGTGGGCTCAAAGTGCTGGCTGATCTCATCCTCTGAAGAGGTCCGCTCCTCTTCTTTGGCCACTTTGTCACAAGAGAAGTAGGGATTGTTCCGGATGGAGGGGACAACAGGTTTGGGGCCAGAAGCTACACTGTAGTGCATGTCGCTCCTGGCTTCTTCAGCAGCACCTTCTTTTGGAGAATAGATGGTGGCGTGGCACATGTTGGCCGAGATGTCGGTGATGGTTCTCATGTACTCCGTGGGGATCGTCCTGGAGCTGTCGCACGGGATCCTCTCCTTGGGGAAGGCACTCACCCTTGAGAGTTCGGAGAGAGGCATCCTCATCTCCCGCAAGTCATCATCCACGAGGAAGCCATTGAGAGGCAGAGGGCTGTACCCAGGGTAGGAAATGGAGGATCCAGACAAACTGTTGAATAAGCCAGGTGCGAAGGCCCTCCCATTGCAGAGGGACCCATTCTGGAGAGGCATGCTGTTCTCTGAGACATCTCTGCCTCGATAAGCCATCACCTCTGGGTGGTTCAGCATCCGGCCAGCCAAAAACTCTTCCCTTGGGGTCTTCACAGCAGACACCATCTCAGCTTCACTGGAATCAGGCAAAAAGGAAGAGATGCATTCATTTTCAGCACATAAAGATAAGTTTGCAGCTACTTTGTCAGCCCTCCCCTCTCCCACCCAAACACACCGTGCCAGGCTCTCCAAAGTTCACTTGTGGTGCTCACCTAGATTTGACAAACCTTCGGCAGGTATCAACCACATGCTCCATCTGCAGGTACAGTGCCGTGGCCATCACAGCCATGATATTGTTCTCCCTCAGGTTCAGGCGGGAGGTGTACATGAAGTCCAAAAGGATGCAAAACCCCTCAGGGTTAATTTCAGGGTCCAGGTTGATGACATTCAAGTTGCACTTGAGCTGGTCAGTGAAGATGCTGTAGAAGAGGCCACTGCAGAGAGGAGACAGAGGAAGACAATCATTACGACAATTAAGAAGAAGAAAGGAGAACTTGAAATCCCTTAGCTCACAGAGTCCTGTGCATGGGAAGAGAGGAGGACAAGGAGTCCAATTACAGTATTCCCTGAGCTTCCCCCTTATTATCAAGCTTGGTTTCCTAGCTTAGTAAGCGTCTTCTGCACTGCACTTTTAGCAACTAGCACAGCCTGCTTTTAGACCTCACCTGCTCAACAGCTCCCCACTGCCTTGCTTTAGAAATTCCCCTTATTTTGTTGTCCTTACCACCACCCTCTCCCCCACTGACTCACTTCTTTCAGAAGCCTCTTGGGGCATCCATGCTCACTCTTTCAACCCAAAGGAAAGAAAAGAAAAATGCTGGCAAAACATTTTTCAGATGTCTTAATAATCAAATCTTTGCTTCTCCAAATCTTTAGATTGTCAGCAGGAAACCCTGGAAGGCATCTGCAGTAATGAGGTGAGGTAATGGTGGGATGCTAATTAGAGGTCACTAGGAAGCAATCCTTGACCTGGAAAAGGATTTCAGACCCAACTGGGCTTGAAAATCCACAGCCCTAGAGCCAGAAGGAACAGCTCCAAAAATAGCAGAAGATACACCAGTCATAGAGGGCTCACTCACCCTGTGGAATGGTTAAAAGCAGAGGGAGCTCCCACTCACCTGCAGGCCATCAGCACTGTTTTGTGGGCTCTGAACTGCTCCCGGTTCACAATGATGACGACGTCGGTCAGGATATCCCGGCTTCTAAGGCGGTTGAGATTGAGGAGGACATCACTTGCATGGCGGGTGAATTGGATGCAGCTGTCTGCTGGTGAGGCCATCTTGAGTCTGCCCAGGACAGAAGCAGAAAGATGGGAATGAAGAAAAATCCTGGAGAGCACCCAAACCTCAGTGCAGAGCCCCCTGCTGCTCCAGGATGCCTATGTGCAGCCTGCTGCCCTGCAGGGATGCCTCCAGGTCCCCTGGCGAGGCCCCTGGGACAGCATCAAAAGCTGATGTGCCTCAGTCGCATCCTGCAAGCAAAGACAACTGGACCCTCCTGAGGATTATCTCACAGGCTCCTGCCTCACCCATGGCAGCCCCACCCCCAGCCCACTCCTCCCACCACCACTGCTCCTCTGATTCATCTCCTGAAGCTCCCAGCACAGCTTCAGCCTCAGGAGCCAGTTCCCTCACCCAAGCTTGGCCATGGGAATCAAAATGAGCCATGAAGCCCCCAGCTGATGCTGAAGGATTTCAACATCTGCTCATATGGTGGAGCACCAGCCATCATCCACCATCAGACTTCTTCCCTGCTCTCAGGTGGCCAGCCCAGAGAAGAGCTATATCTCCTCTTTCCCATCAAATTGATGATGGCAGTGAGAAGTGGAGCTCATCCAACCTGCTGGGCTGCTGCCCACACTGCAGCCCAGCCTCTTCCAGCAAGGAAGGATGTGGTGAATAGAGGAACAACAGCCTGCTCCCAACACAGCACCCAGTGACCCATCTCAGAGATGTCCAGCAGCCTCCCATGACAGCCCGCATTGCCCCACATCTAAAGTTTGGGCTACTTGTGCACCTCCAGCACCAAATTCTACTCTGACCCCTCTTTCCTAGCCCCATCTCTTCCTCCTTTCTCATGTGAATGTATTTTCTACAGAGCAGCTGCTTTCCTGAAAACGAATCTCAGCTGGGTCTAATGAAACATTTAATTCAACGTTGTAAAGGGAAGGGGGGGTAGGGGGAATACTGAAATGTACATACCCAATGCCTCAATTCACAGTCCAAAAGTTTCTTTCAAACCTGTAAATAAAGCACAAGAAAACAAACACCGTGTTAGCAGATAATAATGAATTGGCTGCGGCAGGGCACAAGCTTGCTGTTTCCCTACAGTATCAGTGGGATAAAAGTTAGAGATAACAAACCCTGCACTCTCCAGTAAGGTTAACATTTGTTTCTTCCGGTACAATATGTTCTTATCACAACCACAGGCTTTGAGAATCCAATCATAGTTTCTTCCACACCCTCTAGCCCAAACCATGGGCGTATGCCAAGGAGATTTTCATTTCCATGACTCAGGAACTTGAAGGCAGGTGGGGAAGGGAAGTCAAGTGAGAATTTTCTCACCACTTCTTTCAGGGACAGCTCTCCCCTGCCAACATCAAATTCCCAGCCAACGCCACGTCCAAGACCAATGCCACGCTCCCACCACCTCGTTAACAGGTATGACTTACACATCAGCACTTGCTGCTGCTCTTCTCAGAAACCTGGACAGCAGCTGAGTTTGGTCCTCCCGAGCCGCTCTCACCCTTACTGAGCAGCAGGAGAAGCACTACGGGACAGGACAGCCAGACAGAGGCGGGAGGATGCGGATGTCAAGAGCCACAATGACTTGGCCAAGATCGTGTAGGAAGTTGGTGGCGGGGACGGATGAGGACCCAAACAAATGCCTTCCTCCAGCTGCTGGAAGAGCCTTCCCCAGACTTCAAGCTTTGTCTCCAGCAGCTGGCAATACTGGAAGCAGGGCTGGGGCAGCACAGCAAGGAAACCCAGGAGTTAACTCACACTGTTACTTCCACATTTACTAAAAACCAGCAAACACAATGAACCTGGCACCAACAAAGGGGGAAGTCCTCAGCAGGAACAAGGAGATGTGCAGTTAGCGAGTGATTGACTCTGCAAGCTGGAGTGATGCAGCAGGACCACCAGCACTTGCAGAGAGAATGTGCAGCCCTGTACCTGCAAGTGAGGTGGATGGAGCTCCCCTCCTGCTCCAGAGAGGCTGGGATGGGAAGAAGGGGCATGATTTAAGGCGTGATGTCAAGCAGAGCCTAGAGGGGTGTTACAGTCCTACTGCAGCCACCAAATGCAAATCTTCAAGACCTGCCACTCTGAGCCTGCGCACAAAAAGTGACTCATTTCCCAAATCCTGCAGGCTCTGACCTTTCTGTACTTGCTCACCGCCAGCCACTCGCAATTGAAAGCCCGGGCTCTGCAAGGAGCTCAGCACACATTTGTGTTCCCACCATTTGGGGCTGCTGGGTCACATCCCGCCCTTGGCTGGGCTCCCGGTGGCTCACCCCGGTGTCACAGATACAGGGACTGACCTGTCTGTAAACCAACAAACTGTGAGATGAACTCTGTGCCTGTGAGCATCACGTGAGGAGCTGCTGCTGTCGCCAAATTCCCTTACTCACAGCATTAGCAGTCGGGGGGGGGGGTGCGGGGGGTGGGGGACACCCAGACCCTATGCACCCTCCCAGATCCCCTCTCCCCAGCGCAGTGCTTGGGGCAGGCAGGTGCATTCCAAGCATTCTGACTGCAGGATGCAGGATCCTTCCGTCCCCTCTCTAACAGAGCAGCATTAACCCTGCCCCTCCCAACCTCTGTGCTCCAGGGAGGGTGCTCTGAGGAGAAGGGGACAATGATGAGGAGCAGAGAGAAGCGATGGGGAGCACAGAAGACCACCATGGGCAAGCACGATCTTCTCCATCCCCATGCCCCCCCACCCTCAGATGCTCCCTCAGGTTCAGCTGCATTCAGAACGTCACCCCAACGTCCCCCACCCCGAAATTTTCCTGCCCAGTACCTCAGAGGTGTGGGCCAGTGGCAGTGCTGGAGGCTGCACGCCGGGGCTTGCTGTGCCCGGAGAGGAAGGTCGGGGCCCATTTCGGGGGTGGCCACACGGGACTGTCAGTGCTTGCTGCCTTCCAGGAAGGCAGTGGGTCTGCCCCAGCAGTTCAGGGAACGGCCCTTCCCTGCTGGCACCTCCCCGAGAAAGCCTATTCCTGGAAGGGAGCCCAGGGCCATTGCTGCTCTGCCAGTGCCAAGCAGCTCAACTGTGTGGGGAAGGAACCCCCAGCTCCACCCCACAAAGAGGGGATACCCCCACAGCTGCCCCCTGCACCACAGAGAGGGGAGAAGCTGCAACCCCTATCTCTCCATCTTTCTGCCAAGCACAGGGCAGCTCCTCCCACCCATCCACTCCTTCATCTAAGGAATCCCTCTCCATCCATCCATCCATCCATCCATCCATCCATCCATCCATCCATCCATCCATCCATCCATCCATCCATCCATCCATCCATCCATCCATCCATCCCCTCACCCTCCACAAAGAGGAGATTCCTTCCTCTCCTATCCCACTTTGCACGGAGGCTTCTCCTCACCCTACCCTTTCCCCCCATACCGATAATCTGGAGGAGGGCACCCATCACCCCCGCACCTGTTCTCCTACCCCTCCAGCGCCCGCCGTGCCGAACTCCTTTGCATCACCCCAGAGTAGTGGATGGCTGAAGTCTCTCTTCCCCATAACCTCATCCCACACAGCACTCCGAAACTGCCCGCCCAGGGGAAGCTCCATCCTGCCCCCCCACCCCCAGCCTGGGCATACTGCCAGCTGCCCCCCATCCCACAGATGGATGCTAGGTTCCTCCAGTGCCGAGAGGCAGACAAAGAAATGAAATGTGGGGGACTGAGGGTATGCCAGCTCCCAGCTCAGCTTTCCCCGTGCCACGCAATCAAGGGGCACCGAGCGTCCTTTAGCTGTCACAGCGCACTTTTTATTAATTTAGCAGCTTCTGGTTGGCGTCTAGGCCAAAACGTGGCTTGGTTAATAATAAGCAAAGGAGAGACAGAGAAGAGTCCTAGCACACTGTCAGCACAGATCAAACGTAGCACTGCCAGCACGAGCCCCGGCGTTTTTTCCATCGTCCCCTTCCGCCAGCAGATTGCACTCGCTCTATCGAGCGCTCTGCTAACTTTCAATCTGATCCAATTTCCTGCCAGCAAACAAATGTTTCTAGGAAATGCAATACATTATCTGAACGGGTTTATTATCAGCATTTGGAACCAGGAAAACTGCATATTTTCTTGAGCACTGCGGGGAACTTTATAGTTCGTACTTCAAAAGAGGGTTTAAAAGGATTGCCCTTGAAAGCCAGCCCGGCTTAAGTCTCTACATTGTTTTGGTCTTTGCAGAAAAAAAAACAACAAACCAACCATCAACGCAGCGCGGGGGGGAGCGCAGCAGAGCCGCCCTCGATGTTTCCCACCGAGGGCACGTAGCTGGGAGCTGAGCAGAGCCCTTGGGAAGCGTGGAGCTGAGCCTGCTGCAGCCTTCCCAATGACCCCAAGCAACTTGGCACGTGAATTTTTCAAGGGAAGGCAGCAGCCACGTCCCAGCCGAAGCAATGGAGTGAGGCTGAGCACCGCTCAGCTGGCAGAGTCCCCATCCCCGTGGGGCTCCATATGTCACCGACCCGGCCCTCCCCATCTCTGTGCTGTACGGACGCAGCATAGTTGGCAGCAAGGATCCCAGCATCCCACCTGGCTGCAGTGGGACAAGTGCAGCACGGGGTGCACTACCCAGGAGAGAGCACCTCTGTATTTGTAGAGCCAAATGGATTTAAGGAGGGGACATCTTCCTTGGGTCCCACTGTCCTGCACTGTACTTATCCTGAGCTCTGCCTGCTGCCAGCAGCAGTCCCATCTTTCTCACAGAACCCGTGGATTCTCAGAGGATCCCAGTGGGCAGCCCAAAGGGAGCACATCAGCAAGGAGAAATGGGGGGGAGAAAATACAGACCCCCAAATTCTTACTCCTCTCCCAGCTACTTGCTTCAGGTATGAAGCTCCACGGGCACCGCAGGGGTTTTCAAGCATCCTAAATGCTTCAGGGTTACGTGTGCCTTTTTGGCTGACTTGCCCTGGTGCAGTGGGAACACAAGGTCTAGAGCGGATTTAAAAAGAAATAAGAATAAATGCAGGGAGGACTCCATTTGCAGTCTAAATTTGTAGTCTGAAGCCGACTGGTCAGACATTAACTTTCGGACATCCATCTAACCCAACTGCAAACTGTGAACTCCTGAGGTTTGCCAGTGCCTGCTGTAAACATGGAAACCGAGTGTCACTTTTTGCCAAACAGAAGAATGGTTTAAAAATAGATCTAGGAAAGAATACAGGCACTCAACACACAGGGCTCCTGTTTATAGACTCCCATGCTGCTATAAAACGGAATGAGAGGTTACGAGAACGCAGGCAACTTTCCACCAAATTTAGATTTTACAAACTTCTCAGAAACCTGAAAACAACATTTTAGGCTCTGTCCGAACCCATAAAAGCCCTTCATTGGGATTTTGCAGCACTAAAATGGGCATGAAATGGTTCTTCAACCACCACAAGAAATACGTGGACGGACAGAAACTGCATTGAGAAATGCATAGGTGAGAGCTCCGTTCTGCTCACCTATGGACTTTGTAACAACAGGTTCTTTTTAATGGGGTATTCAAACACATTAAGAGGATATCCACCCCCGCTGCTAAAGCACACACCGAGTTTTACCACCTGGCTTTGTAATGGGACTTGGAGGGCAGAGTCAGTGCGTTTACTAAAAAAAAAAACCAACCCAAAACGACAACAACCCTACAAGCCCAACATCAGGCTGCTGAAAGTAAAAACAAACTAATAAACAACGAAATAAAAGCAGCACAGCTTTACGTCCCGTTCTAAATTGGGCAGAAATTCGGATTTAAAAAAAAAAAAAGGGGGGGGGGGGGGGGGGGGGAGGGAAAAAAAACCACAGCCGTCTATCGCCGCTGTCTGAGCGCCGACCCCGCGCAGCGCGCAGCACCGCTGGATGGCAGCAGTAAGCTGCGCTGCGGGACGGAGCTTCTCCCCTTTGCAAAACACAACTCTCCGACCAAACCTGGAAAACATATAATTTGCTCGATGTAATTCTGTTTCTCTTAAAACGCGTCTGAGCGACGTTATTATTATTATTTTTTTTTAATGAGCTTTTCCAGCCTTGTTTTTTTTTTTTATTTTTTTATTTTTTATTTTTTTCGAATCTTCGTGTTCCTGCGGGGTTTATTTCTGTCTCATCGGGCAGCCTGGAGGTCCTCCCTGCTATGTCTACAAAGTATCTGACAGTATCTGACTCCTGACAGATTCTCTCTTTTTTTTTTTTTCTTTCAGCGGGATCGGGAAGAATCACTTCTCATTCCCACTTCTTCCTTTGCAACAACAACCACCCGGTTCACCCTCACTTCCCCTCCGAATACTGACTCAGTCAGAACGGAGGGGAATTGGAAATTGGGACTGAAATGCATCCCCACTTCTTTGATCTGCTTTGCTTGCAGACAGAGCTTTTTTTTTTCCTTACTGGAACGACGCAATAATCCATTCCCCTGGAAAATTGCTCGACACCCTCTGAATATTTGAATGGCTTGATGGTTTGTTTCACGGGGCAAAAATTGCTGTCTGCGTTACACGGCTTTAAAGCAGCAATAACAGGAGCTCAGGTTCTGCCTCACTCTCTGTTTCTATAGATAGAGAGAAGGCTGCCCTACAATATTTTCTAAGGGATTTTTGAGCTGTAACCCCCCAAGGACGGATGGAGAAAGCCTGCGTTCATTCGCAAAGCTCTCATCCCTCCAGCAGTCAAAACAATACAGCAAATCCTCATTTTCCAAGCACTTAAAACCTCTGGCCAGGGCTCGGCGTGCAGCCCCGGATGGAAGGAGGGCTGACCCCAATCAGTGACACTTCCACGGGGTAAGAGCTGGGGCTCAGACAGATGTGGCTCAGCATGGAGCTGCCCTGGTCCCACATCTGCCCACTCCCAGCCCAGCTCTGCACCGACCCCACACTCCTGAAATCAGTGGCAAAAAGCAAAAGCAAGGCCGGCTCTGTTTGTCCTGGTTTCGACTCACGGTTTTAAGCCCAAATTTGCCTCTTCCCTGGAAATGCAACAGGGGGTCAAAGGCAGCTTTTTAGGCACATCTGAGAGGCCGCTGCCAGTTTTTTCCAAACAAACGCCCTGCTTTCTGTTTCCCTCCTTCCCAAGAGGCGATTTCATAACATTTCATACTGTGACTTTGCAAACTACAGGAGAGGAAGGGGGGGGGGGGGGGGGGGGGGGTAGAATGACCGGGGTGGGGGGCACGGCCGAGAGAGGTCGCTGCCGCCCGACCACGAAAGTTTTCACAACAAAGTTGGGCTTTTTCGGTTTTGTTTTGTCTTTTTTTTTTTTTTTTTTTTTTTTTTTAAATGAGGGGGGGGTTGTGGAAAAAAAAAAAAAATCCCGCTAAATAATAATAATAATGATAATGTGGCATTTTCTTTTCGCACACCCCTTTTTTGCATTATTTTTTTTTGGGGGGGGGGGAGGGGGGTGAGAGGGGCTGCGCGGCGCAGCGGGGCCAAGCGCGGAGGTTGCGCGGCCGCTCCAGGAATAGCGCGTGGCCGGGGGCCAACCGCGCGGCTCCCGGCGGCAGATTTACGAGCTCTGTCCCCACGCCAAACGCGCCGCGGTAGTAAACACAGGGGAAGGGCCGCGCTGGGGGCACCGGGGGCTGCCCCGAACCCCGACGCAGCGCTGCCGGGATCCCCGCTCCGTGCGCGGCTGCGCTCCGCGCGGACCTCCCCGCGGTTTTGTTACTACGATCCCGACTCTGAGCCCTGAGCGCTACACTCAGAGTCGCTTCACGCACTTTTTCCCCCCCCCGTTCCCAAACGTCGTTCTTATTTTGAGCGCTGCGTGCTATTTTCAGAGTCGCTTCACGCACTTTCCCCCCTCCTCTCCCGTTCCCAAGCGTCGCACCGCGCTTTATTCACAGCCACCCCGGTTCCCCGTCGAAGCCAGCGCGGTTCATCGGCCCCGAGGCCGGCGGGAGGGAGAGGACGTGCGGCGGTCGGGCCGGGCCTCCCCGCGGGCTCCCCCCTTCCCCGGGCCGGGAAATGCCGCAACTCTCCTCCATCAGCGCCCGCTCCTCGCTCGGGGCTTGACAGATCGCGGCGCGGCCCCGCCACAGGTTGCAAAAATCGCAGCCGCATCGGGGAGGGAATAACAACAATCGAAACGCGGAGAGAACGCAATCATCATAGTAATAAAAATATAAAAGCAAAAGGGAATGGAAACCATGCGGAAAAGGCCCCGGGAGGAGGCTGCGGGGCGGCTTCGCGCGGTGGAAAAGAACGACAGCGCGGGGGGGGGGGAGGGGAGAGAGAGAAAGAGAGGAGAAAGGGAGATAAAAATGAGGAGAATAAAAATATAAAACACGGCCCGAGAGAGGAAAGCGGCCCCGGGAGCGCAAAGCGGCCCCGAGCAGAACGGGCTGCGGGAGCGGCTCCGCGCTGCGCCCGCCCGAAGGCTGCAGGTGCGGGGCGGCCGCGCTGCCGGCGCTGCGGGGACGGAGCGGCGGAGCGGGACAGCGCGGTGCGGGCACGGCCTCGGGAGGCACGGGGCAGCGCTTCTCTCGCATCGTGGATAGAGGGGAGCGCCGGGGGTCGGTTAGTTAATTAGGGCCACGGAGCGAGTGGTAAAAAAAAAAAAGGGAGCGGGGGAGAGGATGGAAGGATGGAGATTGTTTGGGTTGGGTTTTTTTTTTGTTGTCGTTGTTGCTTTTTTTTTTTTTTTTAATATATCCGAGCGCCGTCGGGGCACCTGCCGCGGGAACGGGGGGAATGGGAAGAAATATATAGGGGCGGCTCAGCGCCAGGAGCGGAGGGAGAGAGGAAGGAGAAAGAGGAGGGAAAAAAAGAGAGGAAAAAAAAAAAAAAAAAAAGAGAGAGAGAGAGTGAGAGAGAGAGAGAGAATTAAAGGGTAAAATCGGCCGCGGCAATAGAAGCAGCAATCACCTGGTCTCCGGGCTTTCCTAGAAACTCCTTGCATCACCACTTCTAAGAACCCCAGTTCTAAGAATCAACAGAGCCCAATTCTCGGAATTTGAGCTGCAGACTCTACCACCGCCACCAGCGCGGGGAGGGACGAGGACCTCCCCTACCGCGCTTCCGCCGTCACCGCCGCGCCCCCGCGCCCCGACAGCCCCCCGCCGAGCTCCGCTCGGGCTCAGCGCGGGGGGTTCCGCCGGGCCGTGAGGGCGGCGGCGGCGGAGAGACCCCCGCTGCTCCGCGCTCCCTTCCGCGCCCCCCCTTTTTCCGCGCCCCGAGTGGTCGCGCCCGGCCCGCGGGTCACGTGGCGGCGGGTGGCGGTGTGACGTGGGGGCGCGGCGGGGGTGGCGGCGCGCGGGCGCGGAGCGGCGCGCGGCGGCGCGGAGCGGAGGGGTTCGGGGGGTCCCGGGGCGCGGAGCGGAGCGGTGCGGAACGAAGCCCCCAAAACGCGGCGCGGGGCGAGGGCTGCGAGAAGCGCTGCTGCTTTCTTTCATAACGAGAAATGGTTTTTAATTGTTGTCTTCTT
The DNA here is from genome assembly GCF_023343835.1 of Lagopus muta. Lineage (NCBI taxonomy): Eukaryota > Metazoa > Chordata > Aves > Galliformes > Phasianidae > Lagopus > Lagopus muta. The sequence goes on from NC_064441.1 coordinate 9,220,082, forward strand.
GCTTTTTGGGGGTCGCTTTCGCACTGAGCGCGTCGCCCTCCCCCCTAAGACTGAAGCCAGCATCCTGCTGCATGGCACCGGATTTTACATTTTTTCATTATTTTTCTTTATTTTTCATTATTTTTCCCTTCTTTCCTTTTAGCATATTTTTGGTAACCCATCCATCTGCTCGTGGGATCCGCTTTGGGGGAACGGAGCTTTTTCCATCCGGACACCCCTGTGCGCATCCTATCCCTTTTTTCTCCCCTCTCAGAATCTTTTAATTATTTTTTCTTATCTTTTATATATCTCTATATATTACTTTTTTTTTCTTTTCTTTTTTCTTTTTTTTTCTTTTCTTTTTTGGCTTTGCTCTCAATACTGGAATCTTTAAGGAGAAAGAAAAAGGAGAAAAAAAATAGGAAAAAAAAAAAAAAAAGACTGTGACAATTTTTTTTTCTTTTTTTGATGCATTTTTTTTTTTCTCTTCCCAGGACTCTTTCGCGTTCTTTGTAGCCGTTGTGGTTATTATTGCAAAAAGCGGCCCCGTAAGTGTGCACCCGGCGGGGCTCCGCCGGCACGGGGACACGGAGCGGTGCTGCGGTTGGGGGGGGGGGGGCTGTGGGGGGCCCGTGCAGTTTGCGCTGCTCTTTGCAGCCGGGTTCTCAGGGGGAGCGAGGGGGGGCCGGCGGCCAAGCGTTGTTCGAGTATGGAAATGTATGGCCCTGGATGAAAATACGGCGCGCTGATTGATGCCCCCATCTCTCAGCCGTGTGCGTTTATTTATTCGTACCGGGCCTGCGGCGGGGCTGCGCTGCGAGGCCGCCGGTTGATTTTCCCCGACGGTTTTCCTGCTGGGGACCCGGGGCCGTGGCAATTAACAGAAATGTGTCAATGAGCGCTACCGACGCGGCTCCCGCTACTCTCGCTCCGCTCGGAGCCGGGTGCTCGGAGCCGTCAGCGCGGGGCTCTGGATGGGTCTCGGAGCCGAAATGCTCGGGGCTGCGAAGGGGGAGTGCGAAGAGCCGTCCTTTAGCACAGCGGGGAGATGGCACGGCGCTACCGATCGCTCGGAGGCCGGCTTTCCCTGAGCCGGAGCTGCCCCCTGTGCCACGGAGCCGTTCCGGCAGCTCCCCTCGGGGCTTTCCTTCCTTCTATTATTTTTTTTTTCCTATTTTCTTTGTTTTTAATTTACATTCTATTTGTTTTACAGTAAGGAAATTAAAAAGCAAATGGGGTTGAGAAACAAACCAGAACAAAACAAGCCCTTTGCCGTTTGTCGTTCTCCTGCAGCTCGGTGCTTTCACTTTGCCGGGCCGGGGCTGCATCGCTCCGCTCCGGGGCCGCTCCGGGGTGGGCTCAGTGTGCGCCCGGTCCCGGAATGTCCCCTGCTTGGTGTCAGCCAGCAGCGGCCCCGCTGGGCCCGGAGCTCGGCCTGACTTCATTCGTGGGGGGTTGCTTTATTTTTGGCGTTTTTCCTCCAATTTAATGCCTTCTCGTCCCCCACCCGTGGAGCTGCCATGCTGCGTCCCGGTGCCACTTCAGGGCCCTGAAAAAATCAGCAGTGGCTTTGGGGTGTCAGGAGAGGTGCATCTCCTTGGGATCCCCCCTCCCTGCTCCTATCAGTGCTGGGCAGCCGAGGCCTCATTGCCCCTGGCCCTCTGCTGTGCCCCCTTGGCTTAAAGGGTTGATCACTTTGCACTTGGTGGCAGCCGTGCGAATGGGAGGTGACATTGTGGGGGCAGCAATTGGTGGGGTACTGCCTGCCCTAACTCCTGCACCAGGAGTTGCGGCCCTGGTGATGTAGGGGTGGGGACATCATGGGGGCTGTGCTTGGTCCCCGTGGTGCTGCAGGAGCCTCTCTGCCACAGGGGATGGGGCTGTGGGGTGGCTCTTGCCCCAGCTCTGTGATGGGGACTGTGGGGCCTTTGTCCCATAGCCATGGGTTTGGAGCATCCTGGAGGCCTGTTCCCAGTTGAGCTGCACTCCTGGAAGAAGTGCCTCCTCCTTTACTAAATAAACAGAGCCCCTTTAGGATTTTTTCTTTGGAAATTAACTCCTTAATTAACTTCTTCAGGCCCTGGGCCTTCCTCAGCCCTGTACAAAATAACAAAACAAGTCCAGGAGAGGGACACTCAGCCTCAGAGTAGCCACCAGTCCCAGCCTGGGGATGGCTGCACGCACAAGGCCATGTGTGTGCATTCCCTGCCTCCATGGAGCTATCTTGTTTGCTAATCTAACCTACTTTTTTTTTATTATTATTATTTTATTATTATTTTTTTTTGGTCAGAGGTCGGTGCTGTGCAGGAACCTGTTCTGTTCTCGGTGCAATCTCAGAGCTTTTTGTGGGTGTCTGATTTCTGTAACGCGCTTCGGTTTCCAGTATGAATGTCACGCACGAAGAATACCATGACAGTGCTCGAGGTGCACATGATCTTATCTACCTGACATTTTCGGCTTTTTTAACCGTCCAATCACCCAATTTGCATAAAAATCACATGGGCTGCTTCCCCCCCCCCCCTCCACTCCCAATCCCCCCCCCTCTTTTATTTTTTAGTGTATCATCATAACAAACCACTTATGTTTGCTCTCTGACAGCGTCAGAGCAAGAATTGCTCAGAGCTCCCTTTCCCCTCTGATGGAGTCTGAGGGGGTTCAGTGCCGTGCAGGGACAGTGCTCCCATCCTGCTGACTGCTGAGGCACTGTGCTGAGTTTCACTTCCAAGCAAACCACACCACCGTGCATGCGTCCCATCTGCTTCTCCTTAATTGCCACGGAGGAGACTTACTTTTATCGATAAGGAGACTCCCGCAGCACAGCCCCAGCTCCCTGCAGCCCCCTGCTCACACTCAGGACAACTCAGGGCTGCAATTAACACAAACCCTGCTCGGCTCTCGGCCATGTGCCGGCTGCAGCCTTCACGTGGATCAAAATGTTTCCCTTGGTGTCGGGGGAGGCATCGGCTCCAGCGGGGCAGCGTGTGAATGGCAGGGAGTGCGGCATCGTGGGGTGCGTTGTGGCTTTTTTTGTTATTTTCTTCTGTTTTTTATTGTTGTTGTTTTTTGATTTAATTGGAGCGTTTGCAATCTGGCTTGGTTCTCCTGCAAGCAAAGAACTGGAAGTAGAAAAGCTGGAATGTGGCTGTTCCAGCACAACCCGGGCACACCTGAGCTGTATCTCCCACCCAACCCCATGCTCTTGCCACCACCCCGACAGCCCCCAGCCTCATTTCATTGACCCCATCACGCCCCATGCAGAAAGCTCTGTGCCCAACGCTGGGCCTGCAGCAGGAAGGAGGGCACTGCAGAGGGACTGTGGGATGGAGGGGTGGGCAGCAGTGGGGGTGCCCTGCGGTGCCCCCCGGCTACTTGTGAAGGCATCGCTCTGCCCAAGAGCTGCTGCTGCGTGCCCCAATTGGGGCAGTAAGCATTACTTGGGTGGATTTCCTGCAAAAAGCCCTTTCTGATCTTCCTGGTTCCACTGTACTCAGATTAAGACCCAGGATATATCCCTGTGCAGTTGCCCAAATTATTGGTGTGTCTCTCGGTGCCTTGAGACAGTGCAAACTTACTGTCAGAAATGACTTGCAGCGCTCGCTGCCTGCCCCGTCTTGCTGACAGTGGGGACGAGGCCCAGCAAGCATCGCTCCCACAGAGGTGTGCAGCACAGCACAGCGCCCACGGCTCTGCCCTGCTGTGATTTCAGTGGGGTTGGATGGAAGCAGCCCCGACCTCACCAGGCTCCCAGCCAGGGGATCCCCCTCCGTTTTTAACCATCTACAGACCGGAGTCTGACATCACTTCGATGGGGCTGTGCGGGTCCAGAGCATTTGCGTGCCCAGTGGTGACAGCCCCACGTTCCCCTCCCACCCTGTGAGCCCATCATACTCATTCACCCACTTTTCCCCATCTTTTGCCGTCCTGGAACCTTTGGAAATCTTCATTGCCGGGATGCCGACTGGTCACGGTGCTGCAGATCCAACAGCTATCAGCTGTTGAGGTTCAAATCCTTCAGTAATCCCACAGACACCTTCTCATTTGCTCAGGGTTACCTCGAACCTAATACAAAACAGGTTGATCTGAGGAAAAAAAAAAAGAGAGAGAATAAAGGCCGTGGATGTTTAACAGCGTTGTTTATTTCTTGTTGGAGAACCTCTCAGATTCCCAATATCAAAAAGCAGAAAGCTTGGGGAAAAGGGCACCCTGAAGTTTTGTCCTTGGGAACTGAAGGGGGGAACAGGGGTGATTCTCTGCCTGCAGGCTGCCGTGTGCAGGCCGGGCTCAGGGCTCTTGCAGCTCCTCGCACCTCGTAGTGCACCATCGGGTGCTGTGGGAATTCCAATTTCTCTCTTCTAATAAAGCACGGGCGTCATTTTTATACCCTGCACATTTTCCTGCGGTGAGGCACTTGGATTTAAACACCAAGGATTTGGGGACCGGGTGGGAGAGCCTCCAGAAGTCGCGGCGAAAGCAGCCGTTATTCGTTCTGCTGCCTCCCAAAATTCTTTTATTCCTCCTCGCCATCCTACAAACCCGGCTGGCAAAAGTAAGCTGCCTCTGAGAGGAGTGCAATTAAATGCATTGCCAACAAAATATTTTATCTTTTTTTTTTTTTTTCATACCAGTAGTGAGAGCGTTAAATAATAGATTGCTGGATTTATAGGCTGCATTTAGGTGTGACTATGAATAGCTACAATAAAAAGAAGCAGAATATTCATGTGAAGGGGGGGGGGGGAGTTGGTTTGATATTTTTTTTTCTCCTCGTCCCTTTTTTTTTTTCCCCCTATTTGAGTTTCAGTTTTAGGGCTGAAGAAGAATCGGATTTTCTCATTCCTTTTCTGCTGCCGTCGGACGACGAGAATAATCCAGCTATTTTCTGAGACCGAGATTCCTATGGGATTTCTCCTTGTTTTCAATAATTAAATATTAAAGGAGTGGGAAGCAGGCAGATTGTGCGATATGGACACCAACTGAACGGGGTATTTATTTGCTTGGGTATGTGGCACACGGGGCAGGATCGATCCCCGAGCCCTATGAAATTGCCATTACCCCATTAGAGCGTTACAAGCAGATTATTGCCCATCGGAATGTGACTCTTCAAGTCCTAAAAATAATTGAACTCCGGGATTATTTTTATTTAATCTAGTCAATGACAAATGCACTGTGATTCCTACAAAGCAGAAATAGGAACTGGAAGCCGAACCCAACTGCTTTTTCTCTCCCTCTCTATTTCTATTTAATGAGTATTTCCCCCTCTCTTCCCCCATTCTTCTTTCTTTCAGAAGTCTCATCGACCCCTCTGAATTTTGTGGCTCTCTCTCCTTCTTTCCCTTACAACCACTTCTCATCACAAAATGCTGTTCTTTCCCCTCAGATTTACCTTCCTCTCTCCCTTAGGACGAATTCTCGTCTCAACAAGTCACCCTGGGAGGATCCCCGGCTACGGCTGTAGTGTTCAATCCCCTGCTCATGGGGTGATAAATGGCATCGTGGCAGTGTTACATGTGGGCGAGCAGCCAGGTTTCCCTTCCAGCCCACCCTGTCTGGGACAGGGGGACGTGCTGCCTTGCTTTGTGCCTCCACGTCCCTGAGGGTCACCCAAATGCTTCAAGGGTGAGCAGGGCCCATGGCAGCCCTATGGCTTCCCCAAATCCTGCTCACTTATATATATATATATATATACATATATATATTTATATTTTTTTATTCTTATTTTTGTAATAGTTTGGTTTTGTTATGACAACATGTTAAATAAGCAGCCCCGGGCTGGAGGGAGGAATGCGGAGCTCCTTGCCGAGATGTGAAAACCCTGCGCTCCTGCTGCCTTGCCCCGTGCTTGCTGTGCCCCATACAAGGCGTTCAGTGGTGCCAAGGGAAGGGGCCGTGCGTGCACCCCAAGCCTCCATCTCACACCTGGCCCCACAAAGAAGCCCTCAGCAAGCTGGGTTTGTTTGTCCTGGCTTTGGGCAGAGCTGTATGGTGGCAAAGCAGGAGATACCCCAACCTGAAGCGACGTGATGACTTTTTTTTGTTGTTTTTTTTGTTTTTGTTTTTGTTTTTTGCATTATCCTGACTTCAATTGTAAGCCTTTCTGTGATTTCTGTTTCCCTCTGGTGCGTCCCCCTCACCACGAGGATGCTCGGCAGCAGGGTTAATGCCCTCCTGCTAATTCCTTACATAACCCTGTGGGCTCAGATCCTCAAAAGTATTTCTGTGTCTTCCTCCCTTGGAAATCGGGGAGTTTAATTGTCTGCTAAAATTATGGCATTTTGTTTTGAAAGCAGAGCAGGAAATAACCAACTTGGTTTTTATGAGCTTTGTTTGCCTCTCTGTGGTCACAAAGCACTTTTATGTACCTTTTACAAATAAATTCAGGGGTAAATAGCCCAGTGACCAGAATGCAGATGGGTTTGTAGAGTATGACCAGAGAGAAATGTGTGCCGAAGGAGGTGAGGGGAGATGGGCTTGGCCTCCTCTAATCCCCTTTGGCAAAATATGGGTGAGACAATGGTAGGGCACCAAAAAGATGCTGGAAGGAATAACCCATTAAGGGCCGTGAGACGCTGAGATAGGAGAACTGTAGAGATCACAGCAGTGAGATGCCATCTATTACAGACAACCATCGCACAGCTGACTGCATCTCCCTCTCTGGAAATGGCTCCGTTCTTAGTTTCATTTTTGGCCATGCGACCCGATAGGAGTCCTCTCCCTCCTCAGCGTTTGCCCCCTTCACATATTTCATGCAACGCAGAGGAAGGAGGAAGCAGAATGCCGTGACATTGAGGTTTATTGCTGATTCTGCTCACGTCGGTTGAAATCAGTCACTAAACCTCAGCCGGCAGAACCCCGTGCGCTGTGTTTTTCTTGCCTAGGTAATCGCGATGGCAGCAGGGGGAGGTAAGTAGAAGGGGAAAGGACTGATTTTATTAGGTGTTAGAGGAGCTTATTAGAAAACCGGGGGGGGGGAAATGCAATAAAATTATAAAGATGTGAATTAAAACCAGTGATGAAATCCAGTCCCTGCTGACGGCAAGGGGAGACCTCTCTCCGCACGCACCCTTTCTGGGCTTGGAAGATGCCCAGGCATTGATAAACGTTTTATGAGATCCCGGCTCGGCTGCAGCGTGCGGTGCATCGCTCTGGGAGGAAAACCCCCAGGTACAGGGTAAGCCCCTGGGCCTCATTGGGCTTGTTGTCAATCTGCAGCCTACCTGCATTATTTTTAAGCCAATTAAATTAATTGCCCAAGCAAACGATGCTTTCAGACCCAAGGTACTTTTTGCCCCCTTTTTTGATACCGGAGGGCTCATGGAGCGATGCTGGGGCTTGGTTTTGGCAGCTGGGGAGTGCGTGTGATTTATGCAAGAAACAGCAGTGGGGTTGGATGCTGCGAGACAAATATTTGGTTAATTTTTGTAATTATTAGTAATAACAATACCCTGCTCTCTCAGGCACTTTTCCTCTCCGAGTGTTTGTGAGTGAAGCCAAACCATGCAGCTCTGCTCTCGGGGCTGCAATTACCAACATTGTGCACACGGAAAGCGAAGCTGGAGGAGGACCAGCCATAACCAGGCACTTGGAGAGCACATCCTGTGAGATAAATGCATGTCCCTGTGATGTGGTGAGCTGGGGAGGTGCTCCCTTCCAAGGGCACAAAGCATGGATGAAGGCACCCGTGCCACAGCTCCTTGCCCTTGGTGTCAGAACCAATGGAGGGAGATGGTTTTGTGCCATTCACCTTCCAAGCCCTCCTGGTGCCCGGGCACTAAGAGGCCATGGAATGAGGATGGTTACTCAGTGGTGGAGAATAGGAAGACCAGATGGGCCAATGGCCTGGTCAGCACAGCTCTTGGCCAACGTATTCTTTTGGAAGCTGCCAACTTGCCAGCATGGCTTCTGGTTTCTGGCTGCACTTCTTTGCACACATGCTTCTTCCAGCTTCCACCCTGCATGTGTGCATCGAATCCCCCCCACCGACTTAGGTCAACTCTCTGCCAGAACATAGGATCGTGGAATCATTAAGGTTGAAAAGACTGATAAGATCATCTAATCCAACCATCAGATCGTGTGTGTGACTGCTGTAGACCATGTCACTCAGTGCCGCATCCCAACGGTTCTTGAACACCTCCAGGGATGGTGAACCTCCCACCTCCCGGGGCAGCCTGTGCCAATGCATCACCACTCTGAGAAGAAATTTTTTCCTACAGCATTGAATGCTGCGATTCATAAGGGCTCTCCCAGTCTGCTTCTCCCTTTAGGAGGCTCATGTTGTATTATCTAGCATCTAAAACTAAGTGGAGTAAAAGCCCGAAATCTAATTTTGAAAATAATAATAAAAGAAGATTTAATAATGTGTCATCCCTGTTCTATGCCACTCTGGTGAATCATAACTGTTTGTTACCAGCGAGTTTCACAGTTTAGGCCCCCAGTGCCAGCACAGAAACCCCAAGACCAGCAGATCATCAGTGCTTTGACCTGCTGCAAGCATTCAGTCACCTCCGCGCGTCTCAGATCCCAGCTGACCTGGTGCTTCGCTTTTTTATTATTTGTGCACAATCTCTCCCACTGTGCCAAGAGTTCTTCATTTCTCTTCCATCTCTGATACCACAAAGTCAAGTGAATGTCTTCAAGGAAATCTCAGTAATAAAACCTATTTCCTCCTCCCTGCTGCAAAGAGAAAGCGGAGTAATAGTTTCTTTATCCATCAGGGACCGGTTAATGCCTCGCTCCTCATCATCACCAAATGCAACTAATAAAGGAGTAAAGGAGATTTGGCAGTTTAATGCAGCAGCTAATTTTGTGCCTGCTGCTCTGCCAGAAAGTATTTTCACTTTTGGGTGATGCCAGAATAGCAGAGCTGATTAATTAGCTTTCTCTTGAGCAGGAAGAGCTCAGCTAAGACGCCTGCAGCCCCTGGACAACACAGGCATTGGCCAACCTTGTTAGTAGCAGCGTTCCTGGTATCTTGAGGGTTCATTAATCCTCAGCAGGTGAGTGTTTCGATAGAAGCATTCAGACTCACGTTCCTTTCCAGAGGCTTCATGGCAGTGCCTTAAGAGTTTATGGGCCCAGGATCTTATTGAGTAGGTCCACGGGCAAAGAAACTCTCTCCAAGCACTCAGCAGGTGGAATCCAGCAAATCAACTCCCTTGGCTTTGGTTGGGCCTCTATAGACACTGTGACATAATGGTAACACTGAGAATTTCCCTCTCTCAGTTCCCGTGTGTATGGGGCTAACAAGGAGCATGGAAAGTCAAAGGAACCTTTGGGAAATATGTCTTCTTTTTGCTGACCCTGCAGCAGAAGGTAGATAACTGTTTTTTATGATGGTTAGGATGGATGGGTTAATTACTGTCATAGAGTCCTTTGAGATATTCACTGCAATCATGCAGTGCTTTTATAGAGTGGCTTTATTATCCTCGCACAGCATTGCTGCTTTATTCGAGGTGTTGCTGTAGGAAATACTGGCAACAGAGGGGAAGGCCCCTTTGATCCCACCTCCCCAAATGCTGCTTTCCTGGGAATAGGGCAAGCTGTGTCTGGCTGGGTTCTCTGCAGCCCTGATCTGCAGTTTGCTGCTGATTGCAGCCAGAGCCAGGTGCTTGCAAGAACCCAGAACAGCTGAAACTTGCCATTTCCGAATGCCCAAATGCTGAACTGTAACAGGGAGTGAGAAGACCTTGATCTAACAAAGCAAGTGAGATGTTTCAATGGGTACAAAGTAGCCAGTATAGAACTGGGCTAGGAACATGACAAGGTTGCAGCTGGCTGGTGCTGGGGCAAAAACTGCTGGCACGGTGTGCTTACGTGCAGTGCTGATAAGAGAGAGCAAACATAGCAAATGGAAGCAGGTTTGGTTTTGCACTTCTCTGGAGCAAAACCCGTTTCCATTTAGGACACACTGTGCAAATGTCTCCATCACACTCTGTGAACAGAGGAGATAAATTGCTTTTCTGCCCCAAACCGTTCAGCATTGACAGGGATGCTGCAGGCAGCACAGTGCCCTTGGGGTGTACAGGGGGTGGGATGGCACTGCAGGTTGGAAGGGCTGTGGCACCAGGCGTCGGACAGATGGACACGTGCAGTGTGGACAGACATACGGATGTGCCAGGAAGGCACAGCACAGCCAGAGCTGTGATGGCAACACGCTGGCTGTTTGTTTTACAGCACGCAGCAGGGATTGACAAACCAACTCACCTTGATTTCTCTCGCTCCCCCAGATGCTATCTCGCAATGTCTCAATCCCATTGTTCCAGCCCGACCTGCCAGATAGGAGACAGCCTGTGCATTGCTGGGACAAGGCTTGGCGGACAGTGGGGCCAGCTGGCAGGGAGCCTGGCTGCCAGGGGACAGATCCTTCCTCTGCGGCATTCACGGGATCGGGAACTTTGCTTTTTCATCTGAAGAACTTTTTGGCTTTTAAAAATAGCACAGCCGCGGCCTATGCTCCCAGGAATGTCTGGGATGGGGAAAATGGAAATACATTTTTCTGTTCCTAGTGTAATTGGCACTGGAAAACCCAAACAGCATTTGTCCTGTTGGACCTCCCCAGCCCCACACCCCCTTCTGCTCTGAGTGGGTCCCGTGATCCCACAGCAAGCAGGTTGATCTGAAGGCGTCTTTGGGCCAAACCCATGAAAACCCATACACCTGCTCAGTTCTGAGAGCACAAGTAATTACAGAGCCTGAAAGCTCTGTTTCTATCATTTAGTAGTATGCACTCTTCCTTGTATGTTCTCTTCCCCTGTTATCTCAGTGTCTTGTAAACATTAATGAATAGTTCTCAGGCCCCAGCACACTACTTCATTGTCTCACTTGCAGGTCACAGGTTATGATTAAAGTGATGGGAAAGGAGGGGGGGGGGGTTGGATTTAAAAATGCTTGATTTTTTTATTTTTATTTTTTTAATTAATAGGGGTTTTTTTGCCCAGCTTCTGGAGGATGGGAAATTCAGGCCACTTTCGTGGTGCTCTTTTGAGATGTTTCAGAAAATAGGAACTATTTCCAAAGCTGCTTTATTCCATGCTGCTCCAAAAGATTCAAGGCAGCTGTTAGCAGTATCACCAAAGCTTGCTGCTACTGAAGAGTTAATGCACATGGCTATAAAACGGACTTTCAGGCCATTTCAGAAGAAAAACTATTTCCTCTCACTTAACTTACCGCTGAGAAGAATGTTGCTCCTCGCCTTGGCTTCCCGATGTTATTAACCACTGCTGTGCTCCATGGGGACTTGGGGCTGGCTGAGATCCAGCTGGCTTGTGCTGTGCCACCACCTCCTGGCACCATTTGGAGGGTGGAGGGGAGAAGATGCTGCATCCCCCATCAGAGAACAAAGCCATGAAGGGCTGATCTCTCTGCAGCCACACAGCCAAAAAGCTGACCTTGTGCTGATACTTTTGCCCCTGGATCCATGGTCTGGATGCTGGAGTTGGAGCAGAGCTAGGGGATGGGTTCCCCTGCCTGCAGGCTGGGGACTGTAGGACTACATATGGTGGAAGGAGGGTGGAAGAAGGGCACCCAGAGAAGCTGTGGATGCTCCATGCCTGGAAGTGTTCAGAGTCACCTCGGGTAGAACCCTGGGCATCCTGATCTGGTGAATGGCAGGAAGTCTATGGCAGGGAGTTGGAACTGGGTGGGCTCTGAGGTCCCTTCCAACCCAACCATTCTATGATGCTGTGATTCAGTGTTGGAACTGGATAGTCTTTGAGGTCCCTTCCAACCCAACCATTCTATGACTCTGTGACCCACACATCCTCATCCAGGCACTGGGATGGGTTCTTAGCAGGGAGCTATTGGGTGGGAGTGTCCAGCTGAGATATTCCCAGGCTCAGGGCTGGGTGAAAATATTTCACCTGAAACTCCCCCTGTGTGAAAAATGCAAATTTGGTGACAAATAGTTGAGAACATTAGTGTTGGCTGTGCTAAATGGTTTGTCCTGAGAAAAAACATTCCAAGAAAGTACATTTGCAATGTTTATTTCAGTTTGAAATTCCCCTCCATTTTACTTGTAAATTGCTCCAAATCAAAGTGCAGCATTTTCTCCTCACCTTTCACGTATGCTGTAATTTAAATAAATAGTTCTAGCTGCAATCTGAACTAATTCCCTCCTTCCTGACTTTTCAGAACTATTCATAAAAAAACACAACCCCAAATTCATTTTTTTCATGCAGCTCTTCTCAGAACCATTAGACACATTAACAGCCACCACATAAATGAAACCACAGGCTATCAATGCTTTCAGACAGCTGTATTTCCCACCAGACATTTGCATAGCACCACCTTTGTAGCACTCTGAATTACTCTACCAATATTTTTTTGGGGGGGAAATGCAAGTTACTGTTACCAGATCTGGAATTAGGACACTGAAAGTCCCCAAGTAAAACCTCTTATCAGTCACAGGTCAGCACTCCTGGTTCTGAGCAGGCACTGAAGGACCTTCATTCCTCACTCCTTCTCCCCATCTGTCATCCACTTTTCCTGAACCATTTATTTCATCTCAGGCAAAGCCATCCTGCTAATAGATCTGGTCCAAAGAAGGGCTGAAAACACCTTTTCAGCATCCAGACGTGACCTTTCGGAGGGATCCAGCTGCTATCTCTGCAAAATTCCCATTTTTGCCACCACTTAAGATTTTCATCAGACTCCCATCAAACAAAGTGTGCCTCTCAGCAGCTGGAAGCAGCAGCAATTCAGCCTTCTGGGCAGAGATTTGTCTGCATCAAGGAAATACTCCTGATTAGAGAGCAGCGGATATTTTTTCCCTATACCATATACTTCTAGTGAGCTCCCCCAGCTCATCTCCCCTCCTCTCCACGGAAAAAAGAAATAAAGAGCAGAAGGAGAAAATAACGAAACTCAGAATTGCTTTTCCTGCACAGTTTTCTGGTGAGCTCTACCACCAGAGTGCTCAAGAGGTGCAGGAGGGCAGCGACTTCAGGTGGGATATAAGGAAAAGCTTCTCTAAGAGTGGCGGTGCACTGGCACAGGCTGCACAGGAGGGGGGTGGAATCGCTGTTCCTGCAGGTGTTCAAGAACTGTGGAGATGTGGCACTGAGGAAATGGTTAGTGGGCATGGTGGGGATGGGTGATTTTAGGAGTAGGTGACCTTACTGATCTTTTCCAGCTTTAAGGATTCTGTGATTCTGTGGCTTGGTGTGTTAGACCCATGGAAATGCAAGGCTTTGCTTTTCCTGCAACAGTGAGCATGAGGGAATGAACCTTTGATGAGGAGGAAGGTTTTGAGATATTCTCTTCATGCCATGGGCGCTGGCAGTCCAGCTCAGCTCCTCCTGCCCTGGGAGAGGTGATGGCACTGCAGAGTTCCTATCCTTTTGAGGGCTGGAATTCTCCCATTTTCCCCAGCTACCTTTACTGTCTATTTTTACCTTCAGAGCCATGCAGAAGTTTGAGTCTTGTCTGCCCCAGGTAGGATGGAGCATCTTGGCTGAACAAGGCATCTCCTGAGCAGGAGCGCTAGATTGAGCAAAGCTGAGACCAGGTGTCACCAAAACCTGCTGCCAAATCTCAGCGGCTCGGAACTTTGTCCCTGAGCTGTCCCCTGGCATGTCCTGCAGGGAGCCTGGGCCTTTTTCAGACTGTGCACTCCCAGGTGTTGCTCAGGAGAGCCTGGTCCTTGCAGAGCTCATTTGCAGGATACTTTGCAGGATAATCCTCTGCAGGGTGCTTTTCTCAGGGAACAAGTCTCTTCCTGAGGACAAATGTCCTGAGAGGGTCCTTGAGTGGATATTGCATTGCCATACTCAACAGGGACAACATTCTGCATGGAAGAGGTCTCTCTAAGAGGGCTCAGCATCTCCCTGAGGTGTGCAGGCTCCACAGAGACATGCTGGCTGCTTAGAAACTGCCAAATTCTGAAACTTTCCACTCATGTCAAGGGAATAATGAAAACCCAGCTCTGCTCAACAGGTTCTCAAATTTAATCACTAAAAAATGTCAGCTTTAATCCCAACCCCCATGAAAATACTTCACTATATCAACTTCATGTTGACGCTCCGAAGTCAGGTAGTCTTTAAAGGCTTCAGACTTCTATAATTAAAAGGATTTAAAGTTATAGAAATGTATAAATTTTGTTCCCTCTAGTTTCTTTCTCCTCCTCTGCTGCACAAGTCAGTGAAGTCATACAAAGCAGGTGTAATGGAAAACAAACCCGGAGATCTCCCTGCTGAGAAATGTTGTCTGGCAATGGAATTTTATTATTATTATTATTATTATTATTATTTCAGCAGGAGGAAATAGTGACATCAAAATGATATTGTAGCATAGTTGGCACTGAATGAGTATAAAGTGCCCTAGATGACAGCCCATCATCTCACCTGCCTTCTGTGCTCTAGGTGTTGAAAATAAACCACTTGTCACATAGACCAGAAATGTATCTCAGAGCTTGCATGAGATCTGGGAACTTCATACCTTGCAGTTGTACTGGATGACTGTTGCACTGAATCTCCCTCTCACCATGAGACGTTTCAGAAGCACCCCAGAGGTGGTCCCAGTGGTCAAGAACAGCATCCCAGCCACACGCAGGGCACAGCCTGGGGAGAAGATGGGGAAAGCAGCTGAGAGCATCGCCTTGTGTCATGGCTGGAAGCTGCTCAAAACACTGTGGAGGTTTGAGGTGACCTCTCCCCATCCTCTGACCCTGATCCTCACCTCGCTGTTTCCCACGTCAAAGTTCAGACAGTCCTCACTGATCTCATGTTCATCTTCCCACTGCTGGGTCCCTTGCTGTTCTGCAGGTCTTCCCTGCTGTGTCACATTGGTTTCCCCCTGCTTTGCATGGATCTGCGTGGTGAGGGCAGGGGGTAGCCACACGTTCCTCTCCGCCTTGCCCCTACCCTGAGCGGGTTGGAGGAAACCATCTGAGAAGGAACCGGGCGACTCCTCCAGCCCTGCAGAGCCAGCTGACCTCCTGCAATGTTCCAGCTGCGACAGAGGAGCCATCCCTGCTGTGTTTTGCCAGTTCCAAGACAAGACACAGTGTGACAAACAGGAAAGAAACCCAGAGAAACCCAACCACTTGTCTGAAAACTCCAGGACCTTCAGGACTGACTCAGGTTGGTCTTCGTGTTCGAGTGCAGAATGATTGAGCAAGAACTTGATTTTATCAGATGGAGGTTGTCCATTCTCTATTCCAGCAGGGATTTCTTCGGTTATTATCTATTCATGCATTTAATTTCTTTAGAAACAGCATCTGCCCAAAAGCTCTGGGCAGCCTGCCATTCCTGCGATGTACAGAGTGTACTTGTTATTGAACCTGGGAGTGCATTAGCTTCTGATCAGCCCTTGGTCTTGCAAAGCATTTTCCATATGCTTAATGTTGTACGTCTTTGTGAGTTATTCAACAAAGCTAAGTTTGCCATTTCTCTTTGTATGCTACAGTGGGTCACATTCTGATCGCTTGCAGATGCTGTATCATTCTTCCCCTGCTCTGAAAGGCACAAGAGCACACTGCACCTGGACCTCACCTGGACCACACCTGGATACTTGCATCTGGGAACTGGTTTAAAACTAGCATCTGCCTCAGCCTGGGCACAGCTTGCACATCGGTAAGGCAACTCAAGGTTTTCAGGGAGCTCCACTGAAATGACATACAATGTCCTTTTACTGTTTCCCATGCAAAAACAAACATTTTGCTTCGCACGATTCTAATTTTCTGATAGCAAAACCACCTAGAAGAAAGAGGATCCCCAGGTAGCCCAGATCTAGAAAAGGACAAGCTCTTTGTACAAATGCCCAGAGGCCTCTGGAAATATTTCCAGCGGTAATAACAACCAATAAAGCCTATTTTATACCTTTGCGACCAACTGAACTTATGCAATCACTCTGCTTCTTACATAATGCTGGCAAAACGCCACCCCCTCCCTGTTCTGGAAGAACCAATCTGACATGTTAGAGGAACACGATTGGAAAGCCTGGCCCGGGCCATTACTTTGCTGGAGCACTTAAAGGACGTGTGGAATAGACTCAAGATGCCATGAAATAATAGCCCAAGTCAAACAAGTTCTAGGCTTCTTAATGCGCCTTGATCTGGCCACTGAACACACCTGTTCCCAAACTGGGGTGACACGTTGCTCCGTCCTCTGGGGTGGACCAGGTGTGGTTTGGCAGCTGAGGGGAATTGCTTTCCTGTGGGCTATGCACCCTGTTTATAAAGGAATCAAGCAAGCTGAGAATCATGGAATCATTCTGGTTGTAAAGAGCTCTAAGATCATTGAGCCTGACCATCAGCCCATTCCCACCATGCCCACTAACCGTGTCCCTCAGTGCCACGTCCCACAGAGAACATCCAGAAGTTGCTAAAAGCCTTTGAGACACTCAGAAAAAACAAAAAACACACACAAAACATCAAACCTCTTCAGGCAAGGTTCTGTGGGACAGCAGATGCACAGCAGGGGACCCACATCCCCCCCATCTGTCCCAGGTCCAGCACTGGGGCAAGCAGAGTATGCGGGGCTATGGATCTCGGGGCCCACATCGGTGTGAGCGCTTCTGCATAAACACTGGGGGTGGGGAGGGCGGCTGGGCGCAGGCAGGCTCAGACCTGTACAATGCTGGCAGCCTGGATCCATCTGCAGGGTTTCTGATTTCAAGAGCAAAACATTCTGAGAAAGCGCCCGTGTTGGGCACCGTCACCATCGCTGCATGCCATGGGGACCGCCATCTTCCTCAGCCCTTTTTCATTCATCTCTCCCGGTGTTGTTCTGCTGCACAGATGGAGTTATGGGCACAGGCTTTTAATAGAATAAACAGCTTGTGTTAAAAAATAAAAAAATTACTGTGCAGTTATTGCCCTCTTAAATGTGCTCACAAATGGCTACAACAGGCGAGGGAGGAAATTACTGCTGACCCGCAGCTGGTCAGCTTCTGTGAGGGTTCCATCCAATCTTGGCGCTTCACACATAGCTTTTCAAGATGTCATCTCATGAAATTTTATAAGCTTGGTGGGAGCGGGTGGGGTCAGACCATAGTGGGAGAGGAGCAAGGTGATGCCTGGAACAGGCATGCTGATTCTACAAGCAGTGCTCTTGCCCACCGTGCCATTCCTTGCCATGCCATGCTGCGCCGGGGAAGCCACGCTCTGGAGCAGATCCCTGACCACTTCATTCACTGCAGATCTCAAGGTGTTGGTTTTCACGAGTGCTCAGGTGCCGGCCTCAGCGGCCAGGCCAAATTACTCGTGGGTTGCAGACAGAAGGCCACCGAACAGGTTTGAAGGGATGAGGAAACATTTAGGTCATTTTTATCCAGAGCGCGTCTGCTATCTCTAGATCTTGCCAAGTGGGCACGCCACCAGGAACAGGAGGTGAAGTGAAAGAAACAACAATGCCAGGGTTTTTTCCGTTTTTTTTTTCTTTTTTTTTTTTTTCACCTACTTCTCCTCTCTCTGCCATTGGTTTCAGTGAGATTACACCAAATACGTATCTGAATGCACGTGGCATTATGGAGATATGGGCAGCTTCAGGGGAAGGGACCCAAGCTGACTAGTTGGGTGGAAACTAAAAGCTCTAGACTTGTCGTCTGCATGGGGTCACCTCCCCCAGCTCCCCGCTCTGGGTCTGCACTAAGGGGGATGTGGGAAAGGGCTGAGCCCATCCTCGAGGCTACTCACAGGTGTGAAGTGAGTGATCCCATTCAGGTCCCAAGTACTGCATTGCTGAGGACAGAGTAGGGATGTTTATTTTTATCCCTTTTCATTTCTTCTTGCTCTCGGAGCAGTGTGGGCTGTACACACGGTGTAGGATGTGAGCACATACTGTACATCTGAGGTGAGATGAAACACAAATATGCCTTTTCATAATAGCATTTACACCTGGAAGAGAAGACCGGTTTATTACCTTGGTAAACAAAAGTTAGAATTCAAGCAAAGTACAAACTTTGCCCCAGGCCATTCTGACAGCGCACCTTGTGTTTGCGAACTCGGCTGCTAATGCACAGCATGAAGCAACGGGGCCACCTCCAGCCCTCCCCCAGACCGTCTCCTAAGCCCAAAGTTTAAAATTTCGTTATTTTTTTGGAGTGGGTGCTGCTAGGAGGTGCGGTGCACCCTGCCCATGCCCAGTGGGGTGGCAGTTGTCGGTGGGGAGGGCTGTGTGTGGCACCTCTCCGTTCTGCGCTGGGTTCCGTGTCTCTCTGCAGAGGGTGAGGATTGTGAGGCGTGGAGGTTTAGCAACACGTGCAGTGCCAAACTGAGGCTTGTGCAGCAGGGATATGCTAATGGAGGAGAAATGCTTACAGTATTTCTTTTCATGGTACTCTCAAGGACCTGGAAAGATATTGACGTTCTGGGGGGTTTCCAGAGAAGGACAACGAAGCTGTGAAGGGTCTGGAGAACATGGCTTATGGGGAGCAGCTGAGGGAACTGGGATGTTCCAGTGTGGAGAACGGGACGCTCAGGGGAGATCATATTGCTTTCTACAGCTCCCTGACAGGAGGTTGTGGCGAGGTTGGGTTCGGCCTCTGCTCCCAGGTAACAGGGATTGGATGAGAGGTGATGGCTTCAAGTTGCACCTTAAGGTGAGGATCAGGTTGGATATTAGGAAAAGTTTCTTTCCAGAAAGAGCCATGAGGCACTGGCACAGGCTGCCCAGGGGGACTCACTATCCCTGGAGGTGTTTGAGAAATATGAGATATGGCACTGGTTAGTGTGCATGGTAGGGATGAGTCACTGACTGAACTAGATGATCTTGGTGGTCTTTTCCAACCTTAATGATTCTGTTATTCTTTGACTTGGCTGCATGGCTTTCCAATATTGCAATACCTGGCCAAGGCCTGGGACCACTTCAAAATATCCTCATTATTTGAAATTGCATTCATGGCTCTAAATTCAAAAGCCTCCCAGGACGCCTTTCCCTCTCTCAGCAACCAGATCAGCTCCCATGCTGCACAATGAAGGCTTGCGTTGCCCCGAGCCCCAGCTTACCTTGTTGCAGCCCGTTTGCTCTGCCAGCTGGGCAGGAAGAAGGGGATCCAGACAGATCCGAGAGGAGCTGGAGCAGCAGGATGTGTCTGGCACCACACTCCCAACCCATCAATCCTCAGCCATTTTTCTCAGTGCCAGAAGACGGTTTCTGGACCAGGCAGAAAGCTGGCTCTAGGCTGGCCTGTCTGTGTTCTCATTAGGCAACACCATGTGCTAAGGGCAGAAAACTGCCAACTTTGCCTGGAAGAGGAGGAAGAAAAAGGATGAGTTTGTTAGGGTACAATCTACACATGTCCTCAATTTCCTAACTCAAATATTTGGCCAAGAAAATCCCAACCTTTTTTGCAAGTTTTAGAGGTCCATGTAATTTCATCACTAGCTTAGTTTAAATCTGGTGACCAAAAAGGTACGTGTCAGAGAAGCTTTTAGCTTAGAATTATAGAATCATTAAGGTTGGAAAAGACCATTAAGATCATCAAGTCCAACCATCAGGATATGCAGCTGACTGGAGGCACTGGATTTCTGGTGAGGCTGTCCCCTTCAGTAGCACTTTCTGACCCACCTATGGAGACTGTTAGCAAGGCGCTGCGTATCTCACCAGGCCCTGCATTTCTCCACAGGTCACTGCTTGCTTCTCTTACGACTTAAAAACTTTCTTCTCTCTGTAGAGGAGCTGTGCCACCAAGAGGAACTTTGCCTTTGAAGCAGCTTGCCCTTTCCTAGACTACAGTGTTGCTGCTGGTTGTTTTGTTTAGCTCTGCTGACCCCAGAAACCTCCAGGATCACTTTAAGAAAACAAAGCATGTCGGTTGGCTGGAAGCAACTGAGCTAGGAAATCCTCTGGGCATTTGTTCTTAGAGTGCCATGCCTCCAGCAAAAGGGTCTTGTTCTACCTTATGTGAGCACAACTAGCAGAGCGTGGCATGCACACTGTGACTTATCTGAACTGCAATCTCTTTGAGCTGCTGGGAAGGAAAGCACCGTTGTGTATGCTTCCAAGGGAAGTAAACTACCACCCTGAATAGTGAGAAAGTGACTTTCACCATCACATTTTATCTGAGTTGTTGACTGCTATTGGTTTGCATGCGGTGGGGCATCACTCACTTGAAAGCAGTCACTGCCACAAAAGGACAGACTGATATGTAGACCTTGGAAAACAACACTGAATTCACCTGACGTGTCAAATCCAGGAATGACTCTCAGTGGAAACAGAACATCCATATAAATACGTTTTCCAGTGCATGCTGCCCAGTTGGGGCTCCTCGGGGAATTGCCTTAAGTCATGATGGCAGTGGTGAGATGCCAATGAAGAAATGCCCACTCAGCGCTCTGATCACGGCTTCTGGTGACCCATTCACTTTGCTGGATTACAAAGAAAGGTCATCGGGGTTAAAATTAATCTGAATATAGCAACCCCATTTATATAACTGTGATTTCAATTTGTTGAATGATGGCTTTGGCTGTGTTTATTGCAAGGTCTTAGAAATTCTTGGAAGATGAGTACTTACAGAAATTAAATGCATTTCTGCATAGGATTCATTCAACCACATTAAACATGCCTAAGTACACATTGTACAACTGTGGGGCTCAGTTCTGATCAGAGATATAAGGTTCCCCAGTGTCACTGCTGCAGCAGAATGACATAACTTTGCCTGGCTGCTCGAGTCCCTTTGCTTGAGTGATTAAAAACAAGACCATGCAAAGGAACAAATGCAGCTCAGGCAAAATTCTGCCTGGCTTATGAGAGATTGCAAACAGACCTCATAGATCACTTTCATCTCTAACTTCTTCAGATACTGCCATGATTCTCTCATCTTGCAAAATAGGTGTGTCAGGATACTTGCATTTGCAATGGGCTTAGAGGTGAACTGAGCTACATCCAAACCTGTTTCAGAGCAGTTGCATGAGCTGTGGGTTCTGGTCGGTGTTACATCTGTGGCTCCCATTTGCCCATCTGTGAGTGTTACCAGTTTTGAATGTTTGCTCCATCTCTTTGCATATGAATACTGCTATGGGATCTGCAGTTTCCCAGTGGTGGAGGGTCTGGGTATGTCCTGCAAGAGAGCCCATTTCCTTGTGTTCAACCTGAAGTTTGTTTCTACACCATCCCTCCAGAAAATCCTCAACTGGAAACAATGCAGTGAGTGGAAAAATACCCTTGCTTTTGTGCAATGGAGCGACATTGTGATGACTGGGCTCAAGACAAGATGGGACATATTCCGTTGATTGCATTGGCCCTTGCAGCATTTGCAACAGCATTTTGCTTGAGCTCCTGACACCTGCATGTGGCAATAAGGCCAGCTTCAATGCCTCAATAAACACATCGCACCTGTGCAACGCTTCTGCACAGCTGCCTTGAGCTTGGCCAAAGTATGACATGGATCATGGTGCACAGCAGCATTGCTCAGCATTCCCACAATGGAGCTCTTCTGCCAGAATATTGTTTTCTATCTGTTACTTACTAAATGTATCAATAATGTGATTTGTCTTGAAGCATAAGACACTGCCAGCAAATGCCTACCTGTCTAAGCTAATATAAAATGTTGGATAGCTATTCAGTTTGCAGTTCACCGTTTTGTAAATCCTGAGACAATAACAATAATAAGCCTTGTACTTTCAACTCTCTTAAGAAGATCTTTAAGTGTTACAGAAGTCAATCAATAAAGGTTTCACAACAAGAGGGAGTCAGGCATTGCTTTGTTAACAGCACTGTTTGTTAGGAATACACTGAAAATATCTCAGAATTAGAAAAACTTTGAAAACATCTTGAATTTCTTTAAAGGACTTGCTTCCTTGTGGTGTTTGGCCAGGTCCAACAGGCTGCCAGCCTTGCAGAACAGATTCTGTGTTGTCTATGCCAGCAGCAAGAGGAGATGATCTTCAAGCGGACAGAAAGGTGTTGTTGAGGCACTGGCACAGGCTGCCCAGGGAGGTGGGAGAGTCACAGTCCTTGGAGACATTCAAGAAATGCAGGGATGTGGCTCTGAGGGACGTGGTCAGTGGGCATGGTGGGGATGGGTTGACATTTGGACTAGATGATCTCAGTGGTCTTTTCCAACCTTTATGATTCCATGATGCTATGCAAAGGAAAATTGAAGAGGCTTGTTCTTCACATCTCAAGGACTCCAAAGGCAATAGCAAGGGAATGTTAATTCAGAGACAAAAGAGTAACAAGGCTAGAGGTGCTCTGCAAGAGATTTCTAAGGAGAGGTGAGGTGATGCCCTCTGAACAGGGCTAGAGTAGGTCTGTGCCTTGCAGACCCCTCCCATTCCTCCCTGGAATTCTCTGGTCCAGCGGCTCCAGCTCTTTGCAGCCCAGCTTTCAGTGCGTACTGCCAGGAGCACTTCTCATCCAGCCTTATTTATGGCGAGCGATTGAGCGCCCAACCATCTGGAACCCTGCCCCAATGATCACGTCCTCTGCCAAAACAAATTGAAGTTAATTGGTTGGAAAAGGAGGAAGGTGAGAAGCAACGACAGCACAAACAGCAGCAGCGACAACAAATAACTCAACTCATCCCAACCTGCTGCACACAACAAATCATGAAGTGCTATTTAAAGTCCAGTTTCCCCAGCTGTCTGACAGGTTTGTTCAAGTTTGGCCTTATCAGCATTCAGCACCACTGCCCAGGATGGACGAGGAATTGTAGAGTCATAGAATCATTAAAGCTGGAAAAACCACTAAGATCATCTAGTTCAACCATCAACCTATGAAAGGTGACAAAACACTTCTGAAGAGCCGCTGGGGGAGAGGGGGCCCACACTCTCATTTGCTCCATGGCTCTTGATGCTTTTCTGTAAGACAGACAAAATACACACCTAGCTAAGGAAGAGGTCTGTTCTTGAGGCTATGCTGCAGCTCTCCTGAGGCCAACTCCTTGGGATCTGACCATGGTGGGGCTCATGCCATGTTGGTATCCGATGCTCTCCCAGCAGAAGGTGAGGTGATGTGGTTGACATCTGCAGCTCGTTTGCTCTTTCACCCTCTCCCCAGGGAGGACTGTGTGCAATGGACTGTTTTGTTTTGTTTTCAGTGTGTATACATATTTTTATATATGCATATGCAGAAGCACAGACACAGATACGTGCATGGATTTCCCAGCTCTTGCCTTCCCTCCCACTCACAGATCAGCACTCTGAACACATTCCTCTCTCCCTGGCAAAATGAGCAAGGCTGTTTGGCTGCAGTCTCTGATCCTCAGCGCATCCTGGTCCTGCATCTGTCTTTCAAAGGATGCAAGCATGGAAAATACATCAATATGCCTCGAATCCACCAGGTGGGAATTGGTCTGGTTAGCACTTGAGAATTGTTCTCCTTCCTAAGCAGGCCAGTTTCTAAATATTGCGACTTTCCTCAAAAATCTTTCAATTGGAGGATCTTCTCTTACTACTTAGAGGTAATGGAAAACCTTGGGATTTCTCAAGGAGGAGCAGCTTTAAGATGTTTCAAACATACATAACAGGAAAATTGAAGATCTTTGGACGTTGTGTTTGGTATTTTTTTTCCATCTACAATACCATACTGCCTTCTGGGTGAGTGCTGATTGACAAGGATAGGTCAGTTCAGACAGGTGGTTCTTCAGATATGGCTGAGGTGAGAGGTGCTTCCAAATGTTCTGGCCTTTTTTCCCCTTTTCAGTGGGGTTTATACTTTCCCAGTCTAGAAATGCTTCCTCCTGTGCTCTCTCCTTAACAGAGCTCAGTTCCAGTTTTTGCTTTCCAGTGTCCCCAGTGTTTCCTCTGCCACTGTTCTAGCTATGAAGGACTTTCTGGTCCCCTGTTCATCCAACATCCCTCCAGAAACAAGATGAATTTCATCCTCGCACCAGTGCAGCTCCTTGCTACCCTGTCTCTTGCAGGCAGCTGCTGTCAAACTCTAAGATTAGAGGCTTCCTCATAATTTTTATCCCAACTGTTTTCATACGCCAACTGATCCCCCACTTGTTCTTGTGCCAACAGGATCTTTTAGCTTGGATAGCTCTTCTCCCACCCTGGTGTTCATGCCTCTGGTGTATTTACAGACAACAAAGCTATGCCCTCTCTTCCTTACTTTTGCTAGACTAAACAAGCCAAGCTGTCTTGAATGTGGGTGAGGAACATTCCAGAGGCCTGCTGAACCTGAGACACCGATGGGAGCACTGCTGAGGGTCCTCCTGGGTGCCTGCTGCTTCTGCAGTGTTTCTGCTCTCAACTGCTGCAATCAAGGGAGCATGACTGTCTGCTAGGGCAGCTTGTCTTCCTCCATCTCCATCTCAGATAGTTTCTCCTGTTTCCACTGCAGTGCATTGCAGCTAAGCTGGAAGTGACTGAAATGCATCATGTTTGTCCCCATCTTCCCACCTTCTCTGCTGTACTCTTCCTTCCCTCCTTGCTTCCAGACCTCCACCTTCTGTGCTTAGCTGTCTGCCCAATATCCAGCACCAGATTTTCAGAGTGCCAAGCAGTTTGCATGGGTAAAAGCGGTATTGGCTCTCCACACAGGCAGGCAGGCTGTATAGCTACTTCTCCCTTCCCTTCCCTTCCCTTCCCTTCCCTTCCCTTCCCTTCCCTTCCCTTCCCTTCCCTTCCCTTCCCAGGATCAGTTCAGGGGAGAGGGAAGAAATCAGCTATACCTTCCAGGTGTTTGTGCCCAGGCTCAGATTAGCAGGGCAGGAGAAGCGAGTCTTCTGCTTTAGCTCAGCCTGGCACAGCCCTCACAGGGGAGGATGGGTTCAGCTCCCTGGGATTCCAGCAGGCCACAGGGCTATGAGGAATGCCAGGTTTCAGCGTGTTAGATTTGTAACTAGTGAAAAGATAGCTGCCAGCTTCTGAGAAATGCCTCGCTGGGACCGTCAGCCTCCCTTTGAGGATGGAGTTTCTGTCTGCAGAGCTGCAGGCTGGGGTGTGGAGACCTGCAGAGGAAGAGCAGCTGTGGTCAGCTTTCTCTTTTTGTGATTTCCTTTTTTTTTTTTGCTATGACTTCTTGGCCAGGCTGCATCCCAGACATGTGAGGCTGTGGGCAGCAGCATGTGGAGCAGCACATTCATACCGTGAAAGCACACGGAGTTCTGCAACCCAGCAGCCTTCCTGCAGCCTCTGCCTGTGCCTGTCCGTGTGTATGCCTGCATACACACCTGCTGCTGTCACAAAATCTGATTTAGGAGCACAATGAGAGACGAAAGTTCAGTGGGGAACAGAGAATGAGGAGGTAAGTGTGTAAATATAACAAGTTTCAAATCTGAGGCCGTCTTAAGAAAGCCTTGGGAAGAGTGTATTTCAGCTGCAGCATAATGTGTATTTGCCAAAGAGTTACACTTAATTTCAAACACCACATTGTTCCTGCAGAGCACCGAAAGCACTTTATGGATAGACAGAAAGCCATTGAGTCAGGCTTGAAGCCTGGAGCCTTATCCTTGAGACAGCCTTTTTTGAGACAGCCTTGGCCTAGACTGTTCTAAATCAACTCTGGAATTGGTAACATCTTTTCCCTAGCACATAAGAGCTCTCTGCAGTAAGAGTCTGAGTTGTACCAAGAGACAAAGCACTGTCAGGAGCTGAACCACAGCTATGGCACTGAGCCTCAGACCCCACCAAGCAAATCCCTGCTCCTTCTCACCCAAAGCCCAGCACTGATGGAAACAAAGCCTCAGACGGGGCAGATATTTCTCTGCTGTTTAATGCCTGAATTAAAAACACAGAGACACTGTGAGAAGGAGGCTGCTGTAAGAGCCCAGAAGATAATTACAATCCCCACACTTAGAATCACAAAATCATTAAGATTGGAAAAGACCACAGAGACGACCTAGTCCAACCTTCTGCCCATCCCCACCAAGCCCACTGTAATCAACTCTCTCAGTGCCAAATCTCCGTGGATTTTGAACACCTCCAGGGATGGTGACTCTACCACCTCCCTGGGCAGCTTACATGACATCGCTTGGGGTCAACCAGCAGCTGGATCCATGTTTCTTCATCAACATTTGTGATGCATGGGCAGCTTTCAGCAGGTTGTTAGAAGCCTTGTTCTCACAGCAGCTTCAGAGATGGAAGCCAGAGTTCTTTGTGGCATCCGGGTGTTGCAATGTGAAGTCAATAGCTTTCTGACACCTGCACTGTGCAAAACATGGCAGTTTCAGTTCACAGTGGCTTGGGCAATCACTTTCCATTGCCTTACCTTTATGTCCGCCTGGGTTTTGCTTTCATTTCAGGGTTCAGGCTCACCCAAATCTTTGAGGTGAAATGAGCTCAACAGAAAGTATCATGAAAGAGGACACTAGCCGGATTTCCTCCAGCCTGGGCCTGTTCTCTAGAAACGTGCATGAAACCTTGAGATTGGAGGCTGGTTCATGTTTTCAGTAAGACTATAAACAAAAATATGAATCAAAACACTTGCTACCTTCTAACTCAAATATATGGGAATTGATTTGACTTGATGTGTGCAAATCTTTGTCTTCGTCACCCTAAGGCTCTCACCAAATCCTTTGCACAGGCGGTACAAACACTATGACTTTATCCTTCTGAGGATGTTTTCAACATTTTTTCTTCATGATGAAAACTTCAGCATACCAACACATCATCTCTTCCTGTTGGACCCAGGTTTCACCCTGCTAGCCTTGGAGGGTTCAGGCTGAATTGAAGCCATAATGTGTTTGCCGTGTGACTTCCTTTTCTTGGGTGTTTGCTTTGAATGGTCCAGCAAACCACAGCTTTTCTTGCAAGGCCTCCTACTTCTGATATTCTGCAGAAAATGTTGGAAATTCAGGTTGGTAGCTTTCTCTCTTTGCTACTCACATTGCCTACCCAGCACCCAGCTGCTGGTGACGGCAGTGCGCTGTGATCTTCCCCAGGAGCCCAGGCTGGAGTTCCTAGCAGGAACTCCTGCAATCCAAGAACATCGTGTACCTAGACTTTAGCAATACCTCTTCCTGACACATTCTGCTTTCTAGAAGCAGGTTCATGCCCTGTGATTGTTATATATATCCCTCTATCACAACAAAGGGCCCACAGAGTGATGCAGCAGGTAGGTGGCCTGCCACGCTGACTCAACAATTTTAATTGGACTTTAGTGTATTTTATTATAATTAGCATCCCTTCTGTGCAATCTTTCCATGTTCTGAGTGAGAGGGATTAAAACACAAGCCTACACACACTCAGAGCAGACTTCTTGTCCTAATATCTTCAGAGCCCAATGAGACACTTCTGCACTGACTCAGAAGGAAAAGCACACTGTTGAATCAGCATCGCCACTTCCTTCCTTTGCAGCCGTACCATTCACACACTTACCCTGCCCTTCTGCAGCAGTCTTCTTCTTACCCTTCCCTTCTGCAGGAAAAAACAAAGGTGCAGAGAACATGTGGCAAAAAGGCATATGGTAAGACACACTGGAGGGGAAAGGCAAACCTAATCCTTTGACACTAGCATCTCTGATTATTGTGCTCTTTATTAAGCAATCCAGTTTGAGTAAAATGAGTGTCACTGAGTTTAGCATCCTCCCACTAGCTGATTAAATGCATCATGTCATGCTGCCAGGCTACAAACAGTGGCTGTGGGGGCTGCTGTGGAGAAAGGAGCTTTGACCCAAGTGAAGTGGAGCAGCTGCTCTTCCTGGGCTATGCCACCTGATGACTCTTTCAGCAGACACAGCCGCCTCGGGGTGTTTGTCATGCCTGGTCACAACAATGCTGTGGTGAATAATTGATTTTCCTCCCCTGCCGCAAAATGCCTGTGCAGCAAGACCCATCCACCAGCTCAGCTCTGCTGGCAGGATAATTAAAAGGTCTCCCTTTTTTCAAGACCCATCATATTATCATGTCTGGCTGTGCTGGCTGAGGGAGCTCAGAGTACTACAACACCACACACCAGGACAGAGTGCAGGGGTGGCAATAGGGTGGCTGCCCACTGCAGAACAGTGTCATTGGATGGAACATTTTGGTGGCTGAGGGTCCAGCTCCATTGCCTTCCACTGCTTGCTGCTGGGGGCTGCACATGTTCCCTGCTGTGATGGGAAATGACCATCTGGATCTCCCGATGCACTTATCCACCCTTAATATAGGACAAGCCTCTGTGCCCCTGGTGCAGCCATTCAGCACCAGATTTCTTGCAACCTGGTGAAGAATGGGACAAGGGAATGCTAGACCAGGCTACAAAACTTCACAAGGTCTTGAAGCTCCTTCTGTTGGTATGGTGCATTTTTCCAGAGACTGTTATGGAAGGGAGCGGCTTTGTAAAGCTGCGAGAATGATTCAAGACCGACCATCATCACTTAGCCTCGACCTGATGGCACAGGCATGTGTGCAGAGTCCTTTATCAGCATCACTGATCAGAAACCATGTCAGATTAGCTGGTTTTCAGACAGAATGACACCACCTACCCATCTCCCAAGTTAACTGCAGTGTCAGAGCTTTACCTGGCACAGCTGGATTGGAAGCAGACATTGGTGGACAAGACCTTGAGCAAACCAACTTCCTTCTAACAGAACAGAGGCACACTGCTGAGGCTTTGCAGGACCTGTGTGCGACAGCAGGTAGTGGGGGAAGGTTTCATTGCAAGCAAGAAGCATGGTAACAAGATTTGGCTCTGACTTTTACTGTTTTGTTTTCGTTTTTTTAACTTTGGCTTTCCTTCTTTTTACTAAACCTCACAGAATTGTGCGAACCAGAGAGCTCAAAAGCTTGGTGAAATTTTTGCCCCAGGCTCACAACATGTAAGATGTGTTCGTGTATGTGAGTATGCATGTCTTCATACGCACAGATGAGTCATTCATCTTGCTCGTGTTATTTCCGGGAGGGGGAAGTGAGGTGGTTTGATCCAAGGTGGGAGAATGCAATGCACAGGCCTCTGGCATGAGAAAGGGACTTGTGGGGTGTTTTGTCCAGTGGAGGTGGAATGGGAAGGGAACCTGCTGCTGCTTTCCTAAGTGAAGGAGTGGGTATGCAGCCCTGTGCTCCTGTGCCTTGGCTGGACAGAAAGCAGCAGGCGTCTCGTCTCCCTTCCCTCACTTTCTGTGTGTCACTGCAGGCAGAGGCAAGGCTCAGAGAGGAAACCGCAAGTGATCTGGGCTGCTGAGTCTCAGCAAAGAGCAGAAGGGGCTCCAGGTGCAGCTCACTTGCTTTCCAAAGAGCCTCACGCATTTCTGCTTGTTCTTTTGCTGGGGATGTATCACTGCTGGGACATCTGCTGGGAAATGCCTCCTTTCCTGCCTCGTTTGCCATTCCTCCTCCACCACCTTCCCCAGTAGAGGCTGACCTCTGTTGTCTCCTTATTGTCCCTTCCTATTAAACTTAACCGGTGGCTGGCAGATTTAGGGCTGACAAAAAGGTGTGTGCCCAATAAAAACTGACCCAGATTGTCACCCATGATTTGTATTGAGCCCAAATGGGACCATTCCCACAGCTCTCAGTTGTTTAATTCAGTGTAAGATGAATTATTTTTAATCATCTCACTCCTTCTGGATCCTGGCTGGGGACAGTACCGTCTATATTATCATATATTAAAATGGAATTGAGGTTGAAAATACACATCAGCAAAGCAACATATTTGTGGGGTAATTTATGGCTCATCCAGCAGCAGAGATCAGCAAAAATCCAGGGAGGTGTGTGCTGCAGATCTGCAGGATCAAAGGGTGCAGACAAGGTCTGAATAAACTTTGTAGGCCAAGATCCATTGGAACCAGCACCATGGGAATTAGAGGGGAATTAGAGCTGGCTCAAATATTTGGTTGCCACCAAAGCTGTCATCTATGGGAACCTAGCTGTGACAAAGAGGGGAACAGTGGCCAGGGGAGCTGGAGGTGGAGCTGGAGGTGACACTCTCTGCACTCTTGATTTTGTCACTCATCCTGTTCATGTGGATCAGGTGCCTCTATGCTCCCAATGGGCACAAGGATTTTTTGTCTCCATGTTGAGTGTCACCCATGTGGGCTGCCCTGCCCCACAGCCTGGCTGTTGTTACGACACGTGGTGTGTTTGGAAATGCTCACTCAACATTTGGGCTGATGTATTTCCTCTTGTGTCTTCTGGGGTTTCTGTGACTCCTTCTGTGAGGGGACAATTGTGTCTCCTCACATCGTCCTCATTCTGTCTGCTATACTACTTTGTAAAACCCATTGGCAACTTCATCTTCCTGCACATTCCTGGATGTCTCTTCAGAATCATAGAATCATAGAATTACTAAGGTTGGAAAAGACCTCCCAGGTCATCTAGTCCAACCATCCTCCTACCACCCATATTTCCCCACTAAACCATGTCCCTTAGTACAACATCTAAAGTTTTCTTGAACACCTTCAACAACAGAAATTTCGGAAGGAGAGATATTTCCAAAGAGCTCTCTATATCAAGAAGGAAATAGAGAAAGGAAACAGCTTCTGCTCAATTCTCAGTAGCCTTGCAGCCCTCCCTCTGCCCTGTCCAGGAAGGGGAGATTGTCCTCTGGGGAAGCTGCTGGCTTCTTTTACCAGGGCCATACAGAAGATCTGCATTAGTGTGTAGATAGACATTAATTGCTTTGAAGATTTTCATGTAATTCTGGAAAGTCCAGTTTACCTTCCTTTGACAAGTGGAGATTTTTCCAGGCATAAAGATAGGAGAAAGGAATTATTTTTAACAAGCTATTTCCAAGTAGCATTGGTATATACCTTCAGAAGATTGACAGAGGAGATGGAGGACCCTGACATGTTGGTCTGATGGTGATGAGAGATGTGGTAAACCATGGGTGTGATTTTCCTAGTCTTTTTGAGGGTTAAGAGGAGGTCACTGCACATGAATGCAACAAGAACCTTTGTGGTAGGTGTTCTGAACAGCCAGAAAGCCTGGGCTGACGCAACTGCACAAGAGCAGGTAGTTGTGGATGCATAGTGTTCCTGCTCTGAGCCTAAGGCCACGGTAAGAAATGCATATGTTTGTGCATAAGGTCCTTATTACAATGACCTCACCCATATGTATACATTTTAATCATGCCAGTGAATGCCTGCTGTGTTTATTTTTAATACAGTGCTTGTTTTGATGTTACAATTGTGATGGTGTGGAACTAATGGCAGTGACTCTTCATCTTAGGCCTGAAATCCAGAGCTGAAAGTGAAAAGACACTTTGCATTACTTTAAAATACAAAAGGGAATGTCCCTGGGCAAATTAGTCCTTCATTTCCATTCTAGACTGTAGTCAACTGTCTGCTGCCTGGAGTCCACAGCTCACCAGAAGCTCTGGAGGTCACCCGAGGTTCCCTTCTCCTGCAGTGTCCTGCTGACGACCGATAGGTGACGGAAAGGCAAACAAAGCTTTGGGGGAATGTTCACTTATACCCTGACCTTCAGTACGGCCTCAAGTGCAAAACACAGTCTTTGTGAGCCCTGAATTTTATTTGACATGCTGTTAATTCCCTCTGTCTTGCCTTAGATAGCTCCAAAAAATTCCCAAGATGAAGGCATACCCCAGATCTAGCAGATCTTTTCATTAGCCATCATTCTGAATAGAGCACTTCTACAGTAAGAGTTCTCACCAGCTTTTCATAGAGAAATGTTAAAATAGAAAAAGGAAAAACTGAAAGAAGATCAGTGGAGATGTTGGCAGCAGGTCAGTGCGATGGGGCCCCAGGAATACCAAGGATCTCTGCCTTGAGCCTTGTGTTCTTCCCCAGAATGTTGTTTCTGGGTCTGCAGAGATCTCACAGTTCTGCAGTGCATGATGCGTGCTACTGATAGACAAGGCAAGCCGGAGAGCTGAAGGCAAGCTGCCAGCCTTCTCTTCACTTTGAATGCCCTTGGCTGTCC
The DNA here is from genome assembly GCF_023343835.1 of Lagopus muta. Classification (NCBI taxonomy): domain Eukaryota; kingdom Metazoa; phylum Chordata; class Aves; order Galliformes; family Phasianidae; genus Lagopus; species Lagopus muta. The sequence goes on from NC_064441.1 coordinate 9,251,738, forward strand.
TGAGACTTGTTCCAAAACATTTAAATTGCTTAAGTGTGCAGTGGTGTGTTTTAATTAATGCAGAAAAGGGGGGCAGTAAAATACAGGTGCCTTCAGTATGCATTTGGCTGCGTGGTTGAGGCACAGGTGCTGGAAAGCCACGAGCACCTGGATGTGCCTCTGTGCCCCCAGTCTCAATAGGGACGAGAGTACTGTCCTGTAGGCACCCAGGACACATGGAACCACGGGGAAAGTGAGTATAGCATACAGGCATTCATGACATCTCAGTGCTCTGTCTAGGAAATGAGCTCTGCAAAATAAACAATGAGTTTATTATTAAAAAGCAGCACCTGGAGACTGAAGGCTCCTCGTGATACACTTTGCAAAAAGTCTTAGTAAGTGGTGGAGGTTCCTCCGGAGTGCTCTTTACAAAGTGAAGCAAATGATAGCATCACAATAAGAGACTATTCCTCCCATCAGGAATAGGTGGGGATCAAAGCCCAGGAAATATGGAATGAAGGCAGGGCCTCACTTACACTTACTTACACTTACACTGTCTAGAGTGTAAGTGAAGGGGTATTTCTGGATCTGTTGCTTTCCCCAATAGAGTGATGTGGAAAAGAAATGTGGAAAATTTCCTGGGCCATAATTAATGTAAAAGGGATCAGAATTTATGACGACGTGTGGATTAGTAGAAATTCTATATTGGCTAAGAAGAGGACAATCTTAAGCATCTATGTCCTAATCATGATTTTTTAACAGAGTGGGCACATGAGGGAGTTGGACTACACAACCTTTAAAGGTCTCTTCCAACCCAAGCAATCCTATCATTCTATGGTATTATGATTCACTCATGTGAATACATTGCCCGCTGATATGTCAGCACTCCTTCCTTTGGAGAAATACTGCTCAGCCTGCAAAATGATCAGAAGATCTAGCATTAGCTTACTTCGCCACTTACACCAAATTTGGAAATAAAAAGGTCAAAATCTCAGACAGATTGGGATGGACTAAGACAATTACTGTGAGAGGCTTCTCCTTAGAAAGCCACCCTGACTAGATATTCTAAGCTCCTCAGATACCCAGCATTTGAATGGCAGCTGGGAATGGCTTCGATTTTGTAGAAGTTTTATTGGGGAAATTCGACCTGCACCTGCAATTAGTCAGCTTGATTTTCACCAGAATGGTCAGTTCCTTAATTTAATGAGCATTCAAACAGTGATTCATTTCAAAGTAGAACTTGGTTATATTGCTGCAGAAAGAAGAAATGACAGAGGGGAACAAAGAGAATGAGGAAATAGTTGTTTTGGGCTGAAAACAGACCAATATGTTCCTGGAAGTAGACTCAGCCTCTGTGCAGGCCTGGCTCATGCTGAGGGAGGAATTCCTGTGTACAGTTGGATCTCCTGTTCCTACCAATTCTCTTGGCTCTATGGATCAAAGCTATGCAAGGCTGCAGGTACTGCCCAACACCACCTGCTGGATTGCACTGCAGGCTGTAGCCATGCAAGGAATATTTTCTATGCGTTTCCTTATTCCATGAAAGCATTAACACATTAAATACTTGCATAGAAATGTAATAACAATGATGAACGCATTCCTGCCCAGGCTCTGGCCATTCCTCTGACATAATCTGTCAAAACCATAAATTCTTTGCTCATGCTGATGGGTGTTTAGTTCTGCAGCCTGACTGAAGTCAGCACGAGATGAAAGAGTTACACCTCTTGCAAGATGAAATCCACCCATTCTTGATCAAGTGTATGCCTTCCAGAGTAATAAAAGCAGTGTAGCAACTAATCCTGTAAATAGGAGATCAAGCAGAGGAATGAGAAAGCGTTCATTGCCTGGGAAGAAGGCCTGGCAAAGCTCACAGTGGCGAAACCAAATGGAAATGTTGCAAACTTTCACCTAGAATAAACAATCTGCATCAGCTGGAAGTGCTTTCCATCGCGCTGGTTCCCAGGAACAGGGTTGCATCATTTTCTTGACAAAAGGCTGCCAAAATCTGTAGCGACATACTAGAATCCCGCTGATTAGCCAAGCTCTTGGCACACTTGTATGGCCAGAGATTTTTATTTGTTGTTGCTTTTTTTGGTAAGAATAGCTGGTAGATTAAAAATGGGAGGCAGGCAACACAAATACATATTTATTTGGGTGGAGGAGACTTTGGCTTTAGGGTAGAATAATGCATTGTGTTACGTGGCAGCTTTCTGTCAGAGGACCTCAGACATGAAATACCATTATTAACTTCCCAGCTTTGTCTGTGGCAAATGAGACATGCTCCATTTCTCAGATGGGCAAAAGCTGGTCAGAGATATTAAACTCCAAACGCTCTCAGATCCCCTTGAGTCAATCCTGACTTGCTTCCCCATAGCTCTGGCCACCCCTCTCTGTGTTTTTATATTAGCTTCTGAAAGCTGCCTGCAGCACTGCAATTAGTAGGCACTCTGGTCAAGGAGCTGGTGGCACACCAGGTTCAGAGCTCGGCAGCTCTGGTTTTCTAGCTGTTCTACCGTGTTCTATTTGGAAGCAGGGACATTGTTTCTTAATGTTTTCACTTCCAAATTGACCTACAGTGGGATTTTTAAAATTATTTTAAAATTTTATTCACAAAAGTTGTCTTCCATTTCATGTTTGCTCTTCAAGCACTGTCTAACCCATTGGTTTCAGTGGCTGTTTCATTCTTGCTCCTCTGGGTGCATACAAGCCCAGGGTGGGAGCCCATCTAATCTCCCACAGTGCCTACTTCTTCTTTTCATCCTTCACTGCTCATGTTACCATCCTCTCCCATTCAAGGCATCCTTTCAGACACACTTCCTTTTTCTCTGAAACTCAAGAAATGCAACAAGAATTGAGCTCGACACAAGTTAAGCAGCAAAGGCAAGGTTTCCCTCTCTCTCATCTCTTTCTTTAGCATGGCTTCCTTTGGGAATCCTGTTCATAAGTTTTTGTCATTTGTGACAGCATCCTAAGAATGGAGCAATGATGTAATACATCCAGGGTGAAGTGTGAGCTGGGAGCCCAATGTACACAGGAGCAGAGGGGAAGGAAATGGAAAGCTCAGACGCAACTGGACATCCAGCAAGCCCTTGCAAAGCCAGCTGGCAGACCCATCTTCCAGGGGGCCATCTGAAATCAGAGATAAGTCTGAATCAGAAGTTTCAATCCAAACAAATGAACTTTGAGAAGGGTTGAGCCAAATGGATTCCAGCTAGACTCCAGACTCTGATAAGAGGGCTCCTCTCCTGGGCCTCAAGAGCATCTGTATCCCCGGCAGCCTCCCAGCTGACCTTTTATTTCTCCAGGCTTCTTTACCCAGTTTCTAGGCCATGAGCTAGCAGGAGGAGACCCACCCACTTGGGACTGTTGGTTTTCACTGGTCCAGGGGCAATTTGCTTTCTTCAAGGAGCTCCGCAAGGTAATTTTGCAGTAGGGGAGGAGATCCAGCATGACTCAACCACGTTTGAGAAACAGAAGAGAGAAATGAGGAGATCCTAGAGGTACTTCCTTTCTAAATACCTCAGAGATTAGTAACGCTTTGCTATACCTGTAAATAGTTTGCACACAGACATGAATGCCAACAACTTCTCTGGAAAGCTACACCTCACTGCCACTTGTTTTCGTAGCACATTTGTGATTTTTCAGCAACCACCAAACAAAGCCAAGAGAAAATAAAAAGATCCCTGACCTTTCACTGCTCTGATTTCCTAATCATTTGGATACCTTTAATCCTTGACTCAGTTACAGGGCACTGTTGTGAAATAGAGCCACAGTCCAGGAAAGGCCTGGCATAAGGGAAATAAGTGAAACATCCTCAATGCAAAAAGTAAATAAATAAATAAAGGGAGAGGTACAAAAAGGAGATCAGCTCCGGGGGCTCACAACAGCACAAATTGCATTGATGCAGTGCTTGGGGATTGTTTAGTGCATGGAGATTCTTGTCACCAAAGTGGCCATGCAGAGTGGTCAGACAAGTCAGGCAGTGAACACATGTGCATTAATATTTGCTGTCACTGAAGTTGCAAAACAAAAGCAGACAGAACATTTCAGGACTTGGCCTCCTTATCTCCACCTACCACAGCCTATAAAGTTGCATAAGAAAACAGGACAGAACGGGAAGAAATTTGAGGTGGAAATCTGAAGAGAAATGAAGTAGTTGAAGCAACAACAAGGGACAAAGTTTCCCCCAGAATGCAAATTCAAGGTAATGGCAAAGTAGGTCTGTGCAAGTCTCCAATCCTGACTTCAGTTCCTGCCCAACTTAGGCCAAAAGAAGTTAAAATTAAGGAGGCTTCTTTTGTGGTTTGTCACATACTCTGTGATTATGGACACTCAAAAAGCTCATTCTACTACAAGACTCAAGGATGTGCATGCACCCTGCTGGAAGACTTCCTTGTTTCATGCACATAATTCCAGTATGCAAAAACGTAATGACTGAGAAAAAGAAGGAGATGTTCCCCTTGTGGCTTAGTGGTGACAAAAAGGTTAATCATCTCCCCAGCAGGGTCACACTAAAGCCCATGCAATTCCCAGCCTTCACTAAGCAGCACAGTGGGAACAGGGGATGGGGTGAGGATTAGGGTTAGGTCCCTGCAGAGGTCTGGTGTGTGGCAGAGAAGATGAAGGGGCTCCAAAAGGCTTTTGGTCTGTTGGAAATCCTGACTTCATCTTTTAAAAAGTGGAGAAGTTTTATTTAGGAGACATGAGCATCTACTTAGTGACTTAGCAAAGCATGGGACAAGCAACTCACTGGTGTCTTGCCAGGTAAGCAGCAGACAGCATAAAGTCATTGCAAACTGCTTTCCTTGAGCTCCGTCTGTCAGGTAAGAACTGGCACGATGTTTGGGACGTTGAGTTCTCCTTCGGTTAAGAAACACCAAATGCAAAGCTCATTAAGGAGAGAAACAGACGCGGCAGCAGCCAACTTGCTGCCTTGTGTTGGTTAATCTCCCATTAGTTCAGGTCAAAATGAGCTGTGTGGAGAAACATCCCTGTCATGACATGTCAGACCTGCAGAGCCGACTGAGTCCCATCGGCAAAATCTGCTAGGGGCCACGGGGGTGGTGCTGGGCTCCGAATTACCTGGGCTGGGGACATCTAAGTGACTGTGGGCAGCACTGTTGCGCTCTGCAACCCAGTCTGGGCTCAGCCTGCAAGAGATGTACACACGGTACAGCCTCATCGGCTTTGGATAAGGCCCTGTTTAGTGGTTATTCAAATATGGTGCTGTCAAGGAAGAAGCGTAATAGTGGTGTAGATTGAGAGGGGATTAAAAGAAATGTCGTGATTCAGCTGTAATTTCCATGGTGAGGAATGATGCCACGGAAAACACCAAGCAAAATGAGGTGGAATGGGCTGTCTTTAGGAGATTGCTGTATTTACGGCAATTGGACACTGCTGCTGTGCCAAATCTTAAATTGATTGGGTGCTGTGGATTTCTTCATTAAATTCGTATTATTGAATTGCTGTTTGTTGCAATTTGCAATGACTCTCTGCTTGCCTATTTTTAATTTTGCTCTGTGTGTGTTCGACCCTGGACAAACAGGATGGTCTGTGAGTGAGCATTCTTAATGGTGTGACTGATTTTCTCCAATTTCCCGCATTTCTCTCCTCCATTTTGCCTTTGTGTTTCAGTGTGCCAGCTGCCCCACAGTGCCTCCAGATGCTTTCCCTCCCAGTCATTAACGCAAAGCTGAGAAGCTTTAAGCAAGGATTTTCAGGTGTCTTTATAACTCCTTTTGGCTGCTAGGTGTTCCCAGGAGGCTGCAGATCCTGGAATCTTCTACCCTGGCAATACGCCCAGCCCATCGCAACTGCAACCTTACTGAGATCTCTCTACTGGAATTTTGCAGCTGTTCAGAGCTGTCCAGATACCACAGAAAATGGTTTCTGCTCTCTGAGTCAGCCACTTGCTGCTTTAGATGTTGCACATCCCAACGCTATAAGCTTTTCCCATTATTCCCTACCAGAACCACCTTCAGAGTTGGTCTCCTTGGGATTGAGATGAAGAAATGAGTGGAGTTTGGCAAGCATGCTACTTATCTTTATTTCGCTAATGTCAATGGTTTTGACAGCTGGTCTTTCAGGAAGGTACGTGGAACTAACAGGGTGGTGGAGAGCTGAGATCTTAGAGCTGATGATTGGGTCACCCTACACTCCACACTGCTCTTTTGCATGACACTTCCCAGTCTGTCTGCACCTAGCCCTGGGCTCACTCGTGTCTCTTCTAACCTGGGGACATATCTCTTTGAGAAGTGCACTATCAATCACATGTGTTATAAACAAGGAGTCTGGTTACAGGCAGGTTCTTCACCGGGTTTCACATCTCGCGCAAGGTGAGACCAAGACATCTGCATTTGCTTTCATAAATTTTTGTTGTGATTTGGAGCACTCAGAGGGCAGCGTGGCTGCCAGAGCAAGTTGAAACAGGCAGCATCTGAGACACTGTATTCAGCGTGATACCATCCTGCTGCCATCCTGCAACCGTCGGTTGGTACCCTTCCTTTTGCCCCAGGACCTCGCAAGATGAAAGGCACATTTTCACCTCTTAATCTCCAGCCTTTCCTCCTGACTCAGCCAAAGGCTCTCACTGGGAGGTGCTCCCCATGGTACTGGAGTCTAAATAAATCCTTCTGAGCTGCTTTCTGACAAAATCAGGAAACCAGATTCTTCTCCAACGTGCACACACACCTGGAGGATTGGGAGCAGAGGTTTCGAGGGATGATAAAGTGCTGCTCTGTCAATTAGAAACACCATGAATAGACTTCCCTATGCTCTTGTTGGGCTGTCAGGTGTTTCTTGTCCTTTCCTACGACTCTTTCAGTAGACTTCTGCTGGAGGAATGCACCTGGCTCTCTAGACTGCCATCCACAGACCAGCCAATGCATATGCACACACCTGCCTCAAACGTGACAAGAATGAGGCATGCTATCTGTTGCCAAAGGTTTATTCAGTACCAGGATTACTGAAACTTCCTTAAGATATGCAGGAGCACTCCCAAGATTGCAAAATGAAAATCTGTGCCTGGAATCTCTGCATTCAAAGTAGGGAAATATCCCTTTAAAAAACCCACTGGCAAAATTACTAAAGGCCCAAAGGCCAAGTTGATCTTCAACATAACACCACTGAGTCAAGAGAAATACACCAGGGATAAAGTTTGGCCTGGTAGTGAAAACCACAGGCAAGTCAGAAGGATTTTCAGAATCAAGCTGATCCGAAAAATGCAGTTAAATTTTGCCCTTGAAGGAATAATTTTCCTAACAATAATGGATAAAATGAAATGCTCATCAAAATTATTGCAAGTAAATGAGGATGAGATGATCAGCCTCATATGAGTTACTTCCTTCAGCAGCAGTATTTCTGCTTCATCCCTTAGCCTTTCTTTAATTCTAAGTCTCACAACATTCCTGTTGACTCTTCTAGATTTACCACCTGCTTTGTTCAGCCTTGGCTTGCTGGAGCCGCAGACAATGTATTACGGGTGCTAATCCCAAATTTACCACTGAGTTGCTGCGGGCTGTTGTGAGTTTTCTAGGCCAGCATCCTCTGAGTCCATCTCCTCCAGAGTATCAATACATTAACTGCTCCCCATGTAATGCTGTAAGTTGGTATGTGCTGTTATCTTCCAGGCCTGTAGTCCTCAGATTAAGGCCTTGCAAGTATTCACAAGCGACAATGCCCATTAGAACGAAGATAAAACTCACACAGAAGGCTGTGTCTGAATATGGGACTTGGTTCCCGAGAGAGGAGGATGAATGACCACAGAATTAATCTCTTTCAAAGCTCTGTCCAAAACTCATTTGTTGTGTTTAACTTGTTCTCAGCAAGTCCTAAACACACGCTAGAAACAGAGTGGAAAACCCAACTGCAGTTGTTCACAAAAACAAACAAAACCATAACACGAGCAACTTGCCAGTGTGCTATAAAATCACTACCAAAAAGCCCTCTATAAAATAATGGAGTTATTTCACTCAAAGCACTGAAAAGGAAAAAAAAAATAAATAGAAAGGATGGATGATATTTCTTGGATATATATCAGGTTGGGAGGCATTACCAAGAGCTCCCAGACTCTTTCATTGGCTTCCTCATCCTCTCACACATTCAAAGAGGCATCAGCCTTTCTGAATTATATTCTTCTCATTCATTTATGTAGTTCTCAGTCGTGGAATTCATTGCTGTAAGGAGACTAGAAGTTTCCTCCCAAGCCCCAGCACTTCAGGGATCCTTGGCTATCGCTCCCTCAGCTCAGTTTATCTCATGTTTGGCAAAGCACATCTTGATCTAAATCAGGCCTCCCAGGAGGGCAGCCAGCTTGGATTTGAAGGCATCAGGAAATATGAATCCTACCCTGACCCTGGAATTCAACCCAAAGATTAAACGCCTTCACTGATAAAGGGCATGCCACTTTCTTACTTCAAATTACTGAGCTGTGGTGTGCTTGTCATTATCCCTTCCTGCATCTAAAGACATCTTTTCTACCAACATCTCTTCCTCAAAGTGCTTAAACATTAATTTGTCATTACCCCCCCCCCCCCCTTTGTTTTTTGGGATAAATTAAGCAGATTGAACTCTTCAGGTCTTTCAACTTCCTTTTTAAAATGCAGAGAACAACACTAACAAGGAAAATACTTGTCTGGTTAATACTGTGAATGGAAATAGCACTGTCCCTACTGCTACTGGCAGCTCTGCAGTTCATCCATCCATCCAGACATCCTGGGAAGCCCCTTATAAACAGCATCGCACTGGAAACACAAGTTAGGCTGCTTGTCTGACCCCATTATCCTTTCCCAAATCCCAGCTTTGCTTTCCAGGATGCGGGTTGTCCATCTACATGGGTCAGCCTCATCCTCTGCTCCCCTGCATAGTGTCATCATGCAGCCCAGTGACCTGGATCTCTCCGTCAGCCGCTATTCTACTTGCCTGGTGTCACCTGCAGGTTTTGGCAGCCCTTGTTGCAGATCGCCTTTCAGATCGGTGATACAAGCACTGAAAATTACTGGATGCCCTATCAGTTCTCTGGAGACTTGCCCTGAATGCCTCCCTAGGGGCTGCTTATGTGGAAGACCTTTAATCTGACATCCCTAAGCCATGCGAAGTGCGTGTTATTGATATCATTTACTCTTATTTGTTATGAGTATGTGCTAAGTCAACCACCTTGCCAAAACTATCACATCCACGGAGCTATTTTTTCCCAAGCCAACTTTTAACCTCTGCAAAGACTGTAATTAGATTTGTTTGAAAATCTTGATTTGGATGTGTAAAGGCTGAGTCAACAGTCACGAATAATAGTCACAGCTTTTAGCTCCGCTCAGATCAGCCCCCCAGCAGCTTCACCACCATGTCCACAAGCAGTTTCATTTTATTGTGTCACACATCTTTGCTTTAAAGCCTTGTATTTCCCTCACAGTGTGGAAGATGCTGTGCTCCACTCTACCATCATGAGCCAGGTAACGTTTGCAATGGGTTGAAATGCCCCAGCATGGTGCAGCTGCTGTTTACATATGGAGATTTGGGAGGTCTGCGCTAGGAATAGCATGGGAACCTTTTTTTTCCTTTTCTTTAACCTCTTTTACCCCTTGTTAAGAACTTTCAGACCCAGCCTCAGGCTTGATTTATTTTTGAAAGGCCATTTATAGCCGCTGTGTCTTAAAAAGAGTAAAAAAAAAAAAAAAAAGAGGCCGCTGATCTTATTTTTAAAGAAGGAACCACGCATATGCAGGCTCTGTCAGTTTGCTCACCTCTTGGTCCCCCACAGGATCCTCCCCGTTGTGTCTGCAGCACAGAGCTCCGCTCCCCTTACTGTGCACACAGCAGTGCAGGGCGATGGCTTCCTTCTTCCAAGGCTGGAGCACAGAGAGCACACCACTAACAGAGTAGGGAGCAGCCCACTTTGGTGTAACCCCCCTGAACTTACAACTTGTTGCAGCCCTTGGTTAACTACATCTGTAATGAGTACTGGAGAAATGGTTCTTAAACAACTATCTGTCTGTATCCAAGCACCCCAACTTTCCTCTTGGCTCAGGTTTGGTGCTTGTTGATCTTAATTTTCCTTTCCAGATGTTCTGATAATGCAGGTCTTTCAGTAAGCAGCCTCTCCTCTTGAATTTGCGTTTACTGAGCTGTTTGGTTAGGGGACCAGACAGGCGTACATCAACAGGAGGGGTATGGTGTGTTTGTGGCTAAAGCACCAAGTTCCAAATCAGGAAATGATCAGAATTGACTGCAAGAGTCCAACCCGCAAAAGCTCAGTTCTGCATCTTCTTCTGCAGCAACTTCCAGCTCCCCAGCTTGTCCCAGAGCTGGCAACCCCAAAGTGATGGCATCCCCCTCCTGTGAGCTGCCGTGAGCACTGAGCCGCAGCTATCTGCAAGGAGAGAAATAACAAATTCCATCCCAGCTGAACAGCACCACAAACGATGTGCAATATCTGATTCCCAGATGGCAATGTTAAAAACAGAAGGCAACATGTCTGGGAAAGTACCTGGGGCATACCTGAACAATAGGAATAATAGAGATGTAAGAAAAAGATAGATCCTTTCTTTTCTCTGATGTATGCATGCTTTGTGATCACTCAGGAAACAAACAAACACCTTTTTTTTTGTTTGTTTGTTTTTTGTCAAGCAGGAAACGGCCTGAATAAGTAGAAACACTGTCAGAGGGCTAGAATAAGAGAACTGAAATAAGTGAAAGGTTGGTAGCACGAGCAGTGTGCCAGGCTTGTCTGCTCCAATGTCTGTGTTCTGCATCACGTGAGCACGTAATTCCTTGGAATCCTTTGCTATTTATTTGGATACCAGCAGACTGAGTATATACCCACCTCACCAGTGACTGGGAAGATTATCCTTATGGGACAGCCTGCCCCTGCTAGTCTGCTTGCACAATGTAGTAACACAGAGGGCTCAGGGTGAGTATTATGCATGTTTTATTCTAGGTCCCTCTGGGAAAAAGCTTAAAGGGCTAAGTTCAGGAAGAAGTGGCTGCCTTTTCTCAGATGGTCCAACAGCTGAACGCCCTGCAGAAATGTGAAGAAGTCGGTGAGTGTGTTCTGAGCTCTATCAGAGGGATGGAGCTACCACCCCGGTGAGCAGCAGGCAGCTCCATGCACGCACACCAGCTCCTGCCTCTCCAGTCTCGCCCTGCCTGCATTTGTTCCTTCTTTGCCTGATGGCACATCTCCCCCACACAACGGCATGTAAAATCTAATCTCTACTGAAAGCTCTGCAGGGCAGGAACTCACACATTCAGATCCAAATAGGCTACTCATGCCTTTTTAATTTCACTGGATCAGAATAACAACAGCAAGGAAATAAAGTAACAGCCAAGGATTCAAGTCAGTGCGGTGAAACAGGTCCCTTCCCTGTCTTGCAATCTGCATCCACACCACACTAATGGTAGCGGGAAGTCTTCTAGTCACTACCAGTAAATGTTTTTTTAGAATCATAGCATTATTAAGGTTGGAAAAGATCTCTACGATCGCCGAGACCAACCATCCGCCTGCCACTTATATTGCCCACACTCTTTTCTAGCATCCCAGAACACAATGATGTCCACTGATTCCTAAAGGTGCAAGGACAAACACCACCCTGAAAAGGGTATGAGGGGGCTGGAGAGCACCTCATGGGATGGGAAGATCAAGGCTGGGGTTGGTGCTCTCCCACACACATCTGCACCCCAGGCTGGCACAATGCTGATCTCCCCAGCCATCAATCCTGCTGCTCCCTGGATGACAGCTCTTACACAAGAGCCGTGCCATTACATAAAGCTAGGGTTCTTTGCAACTTCCCGCCCAGCGCACGCCCGCCGTGTGTTAATCAGGATGGTTCACAGTCAGTCCTGGAGTAAACAAATGCAACTTCACCAGAAATCTCAGCAGCCACACCTCTTCACTCCAGGTGTGCATTTTGGCCCACTGTCTGTTTCACCATAGTGATTAGGGATCGGTATTTAAGGCAGTTTCTTAACAGGACTTTGGATCAGTGCTTTATCTCCTCGTTAGCTTGGTAATGTCATTAATTAAGGTTATGTCAACGGACATGATGCCACAGTAGATGGGTGTTATCAGTGGCAACAGCCTTCCAGGGTTTGTGTTCACAGCCTGCCTACTGTGATGCACCGATTAGCATCCTGCCCAAGGTGGGGACCTGCCCTCTCCTGATGCTTCTGGCAAGAGCTGTCTCTGCCTTCACAGTGTTTTGAGGCAGGCTCCAGAACCCCCAAAAGCCCCTGTGCTCTTCCTCAGCTGATCAACCTGCTCAGAGTGGAGAACAAGGAGCACATGCAAGCCCAAAGGTGCAGGTCACTACGCCTGCGTCTCCACCAGCTTGCTTGGTAGGCGGTGAGTTGTACGTTCTAAGCCCCACTATGTCACATAGGATGGCAGAATCAGAGAATATCCCAAGCTGGGAGAGACCCACAACTTCTGAGAGGTAAGGCCCTGGTGCTGCATGGTCCTGCAGTGCTGTGGTGCTGGTGGCAGAGTGATGGTGCTGTTCTCACTTCCTCCCTCCTCCTTTTCTGCCCAAAAAGCCAGCCCTGCATTCTCAGCCCAGAAAATTGACACACTGGTGAGATGTGGTGGACTTTGTCCCATGGCATTAACAGCAGTGCTGGGTACAGCACGTCACAGCGCTGGCAGAGCTGGGAGGAACTGCACACATGGTGATCATGGTGTTCCCTTTAGATTTAAAGCATGCACATCACAAAATCCAAGAGCCTGTGAATTTTGAAGCTTCAGAAGGGAGGTTAAGTGAGTTGAGCCTGTCCCACTCACATGATACTCTTAGATGCAGTAGGTAAGAGTGAAGGCCTCTTAGAAACTTTCAGCTCTCTCCTCTTCCATGCAGGAGGCAGGAGGGTAAGGAAACACACTCCTGAGACGAGTCTTGCCCTGGTCCCATGCCAACTCCCAATGTATCCCAAAGACCTGGTGTACTTTCAGTGCATGTCAACAGCAGAAAAGATTTTAAAAAGCAGACCTTCAAATGAGTGCAGGTTTAGTTGTTTTCCCCGGTTGTTTGAGGTCACCCCCGCCTTGGTTAATAAAGATGTGATTAATGATTTTTGGCAAAGACATTGCCTGAAAGAGCCAAGGCTTCAGGAAAAGCAAAACCAGTTTTGAAGTATTTTATTTAGGGTTCGTCTCAGAAACACACAAATACATTTCAAAGCATTCACAAAGCACACTGACAGCCCCTTTGCCTCATCTCCACCCCCTTGCAGACACACTGCCATTCATAACCTGTGTAATTATTTTCCACCCATCTGAAAGAGAGCGTGTGGAATGGGTGGCCAGCCCAGAGCAGCGGAGTGGCAGCAATGGCTTTGGGACTGCTCTGCCCACGCTGAGCAGTGCCTGAACCTCCTATGTGAGGACCCTGAGTCCCCTTTAAAATAAAAGAAAACAAAAGTAATTGGAAATGTTTCCTCTGAGAGTGTTGGGCTCGCGTTGTCAAGCCTTGATCTGTGATCAGGGAGGCTCAGAAGTGCAGATGGTTAAAAGATGGATGGCCAAGGCTGAAGTTTTCACAGCCAGACCTAAGGCACTGGAGTGGGGACCTGAGGTAAAGTAAAAAAAAGATTAGGATGTTGGGGAGAAGCACAACAACAAATTTAACAACTGAAGCAGCGCTGCCTCTGCTGAGCACCTCTTTCTCCTAGACAGGTCCTAACTCATACAAATGCTTCATATGGCTTAGCTTTCCCAATGGGTGTTTTCCACCTTCACGTTGGTAGGGTTTAGCCTGTACCACATGGGCCAGAAAGGATAGGTGGGAGAGGTGGCTGCTTCTTCAGGTGGGGACACAGTGGTCCAGCAAGGCTGCCTGGAAGCTTGTGCACAGAAATCCCTGATGTGTACGAGCACCACAAGAGACAAGACCAAAGAAGAGATGCTCTGTTTGTGCAAGGGGACAATGGCCTGGCTTTGCATGGAAAGGGGATGACCACAGCATGAAATGTGCTGCACTCATGCTGCATGCATCACTTGGCAGGACTGGTGTTATTCCAGCTGCAGGAAGCTCTTCTGGGGAGAGCCAGTTTGGAAGAACCTCAGCATTTTATAAAGCCATTGAAAGAAATGAGTAAGTGCTCCAGTACAAGGTTGTCTACAAACCTGAAGAAAATCTTTTAAGTTAGCAGGATATTCAGTGCAAGGATGCAGAGAAATTTCCATTGCTAGGGAAAGCATCAGGTTAGAAGGAGCCATGCTTGCCACTGGGGCTCTGGACTGGCCCAGTCTAAGCACATGGCGAACTGGCAGTACTCACAAGAAGATCCCCATCCATGTGCTGAAGCTTCCCCAAAATTGACGTGGGTGGCTCTAATTATAACCTTCATCCTACCTCCTCCCCTTCTTGCAAGTAGGAAGGAGGGAGCTTTCTCGTTACACTAGCTGCCTGCCCGTTACCAGGTCAAGATTGCTGGTGGGATAAGGACTTTCTATTTGTTTGTAGTACTGCTGTCCTACTTGGCAGCACACGCCTCATTCCTTCAACCCTACAAAGGGAAGAGCCCCGAGCAAAGCAGGTTTGTAGCTGGCTTGGCAACACGGCTGATCTGCATTCCTGTAAATTTCCAGGTTCAAGTGCAGTTTGTTCTTCTCTGTTGACAAGCCAAGTGGACATTGCAGTTTCCCTCATCCTGCTGAAGATCCCTTGGCAAGAGTGATGGAGAAGCAGAGACTCCAAAGCCAGGTGTGAGGCTAGCAAGGCAAGTAGCTCAGTCATGGAGAGGAGGCGGCCAAGAGCCACACCATCCACCCACCTGCAGCCTTCCAAAGCAAGAGCGAGGCTTGCCCTTGAGGTTTGAGGTGAAGAGGTGAGTACAAGTATAGATCCACATCCCCAGGGCTAGCTTGATTTATTTGGCAGCCTGAACAGTCCATGCTTTCAGCCTTGGGTGTGACAGCTCTTTGGTTTTTTAGCATGTGCCTCATTCTTGTGTTCCCGTTACTTTATCCCACATGGGGTTGGTGTTTCTTCATTGTTTTCTCCTATGCATGACCAACATTAGCAGGAAGGAAATGTGAAAACTATAGAAACTGTTCTCTGTGCTGAAGGAAGGTGCCTCGTATTCTTCTGAACCTGACCCCATTGTTTGCTGCTGTACCCGCAGGCATGTTCCCTGTCACACACTGCAAGGATCAGGGCATCCTCACCCAACAGGCAATGGGCACAGGCAGGACAGCAGGACTGGCCCCATTCCCATTTGAGTCAGACCAACTTTCACCCCTGATTTGATTCAGAGTGACATCAGGCCCCTCGCTGCAATATATAAATAGAAGGATTTGATTTTGGTGCAGGTGGATATCAAGTAGTTCTCATTTTTTTTCCCCGCTGTTTTCATTAGTGAGGTGATTTGTGTTACAAGGAAAACTTGTTCTGAAGCTCTCATTATTTACCTGAAATGCATCTGCACTTTGAAGTAGGCTCTGAAAACACAAACAGAATGAAATTGCCCATAAAGCAGAGGTGGAGAGGCTTTTTCTGAGGTCGAGACTGTTGGGTTCCCTCTGCATTGGAATGCAAAATGAGTGCCCTAAATTTAACACACACTAGACTTTTTTTTTTTTTGCATTCATGACTTGAGAATGAATTCAGTCGTAAAGAAAAATGCAACTGACACATTTGGCATGCAAAGCAACCATTGTTTTTGCCAGGGGGTTCAAGTTCACGTGCATATGTGTTTATCTGCAAAACAGCTCAAGAGCCTTCATGGGAGACTTAAACAGTGGAAACACTGGCTTTGGCTCTCCAGGAGAAGTCAGCATCCAGCTGAGGTCATCAGTCTCCCTTTGGATACTCAAGGTCTTGCCCTAAGGATCCACCTGGCCAGATGTTATCTAACATCACCGAACACTGCAAACTAGGCCAGGAACTGAAATAATTTAACAACTAATGTTATGATAATATTTAGTCTGAATCATATATCTGAACCATTTGGGAAATCTTGGGATGAATGGGATCTTGCAGAGATGGATGTTTGCTTTCCACTCCACTTCTTCCCCAGGCACTGCTCTTTTCCCTGCAGACTGGGCACAGGACTCCCATCAAAGAGTGAGGGATGAGTCAGTCTCCATGCCTGGCTTCAGTTCTGTGCAGCTTCCTGAAAGCAAGTATTGAGTTATGCAGCCCAATTCTGAGCTGTTTTTGGTTTTTTTTCTTTTCTTTTTTCTTTAATTTGCCCACCAGATCCGGAACTGAAACCATCAATTCATTTCACTTGAAGTTCTGACTTTTGACTCAAATCAGCAATAGTTTCCTCAGCTAACACCAGGTTTCAGCCCACTGAATCAGTTGTTCTGGCTCCTCCGGGCCTGAAGGTACCTGTTTTGTGATGTGTGAGAGGTTTTTTGTTCAGAAAACAAAGTGAGAAGCTTCCCTAAACACTTACTCCACAACTTCAGGTCCCTTCTGGGAGACTCATTTACCCCACAGTTGTCTGCTGAGGTAAAAGAGAGAAGAACTGGCAAGGTCTACCTGAACCCTTGATTTTCCACCCTAAGCCACACCATCTGATGACTTCATAGTCTCCAGCCATTTCAGTTTCAGTCTACTCTCTAGGCCATACTGCTATCCATCTCCACATGTCTCTCTGTTGACTGCACTACTGAGAGTGCTGGGCAGGGATGAAGACCTCAGGGTGCCGCACATTGATCTCACTGTGCTGTATGAAACAGTGACAGTGCTGCCCAAGCTCCAGCAATGCAAACTCTTAGTATCTGTTCTTGTATCTTTCAGAGCCAAACCAAAGTCCACTGAGGTCAGCTGGGTTTTCACATTAGTGACCATGAGTTTTGGATTGAGTTTTCTGAAATGAAAGTGTTAGGAATGTGCACGAAATTACTCAATCGGAAATCTGTTTCAATCGTTATCCTTTATGGCAAATGCTTTGGGAATGATTATGTGCTAAGTAAATAAACATGGCCTCCTGCATTTATTCAGGGTAATTCTGAGTGATCCCGAAGATCCTTTTTACTGTTAAGCTACGCAAAGGATCTTATTCCACACAGAAATTAATTTATAACCAATTTGTCTCTCCTTTGTTCAGCTAGAACCATAGGAAAACCTTAGTCTACACAGCATTCTGTACTTGTTTGTTAAGTTAGAGTGATAGAGTGAGTATTAGAGTGATGGGCAGTCAGGGTGATTCCCTAGAGTGGATGTAGCCATGTCTTTATTCAAGTACAATTTATCCCACTTCTTATAAAGGAGTAAGCCACAGATACATAAACACCACAATAGCCTTACAATTCCATGCACAGTAGGGAGGTTTTCTGCTTTCTCAACACACATGCACAGGCTCACAATGAATGCTGAGGCCCAGATCAGAGAGCATCTCTTTGCTTCCTACTGTGAGATGAGTTCAAAAGAAAGTAGTGGGATGGATGATTTGACTGAAAAAAATGTGAGTTGTGATGGTCTTGGCAAACTTCTCTTGCCTTCCATTTGCTGCAGTTTCATGGTATTTGCCACACACTTTGAGGAGTTTACTTCTGACTTTTCTGGGCTTGATTCTAACATGAACTGCTTCAGAAGGGTTATCTTACAAAGAGTCTTCTCATCCCCAGAACCAACACAAGTTATCTGTAAAAAGTCACACACTTTGCTGGGGGCAAATCAAATCAAGACCATACTTAGCTTGCTCCAACTGAGGAAGGACTCCATTTTGTCTTCCCATAGCCCTCATAGCCTCAATGCCTACACAGCTACCTTGGGACAGCCTCCCACCCCACCTGAATCTCAGGAAGGGCAGTTAAAAAGATGCTCTTGTTGTCTGTCAGAGTATCCCCAGGCTCAGCACTGAGCCCCTTGCTTTTGGGCGACCTGTGTGCTGCTGGCACAAGGACTTGTCAACAAAATCACCCTCCCTGCACCTAAATGTACATGTATGTCTGGCTTCAGTCAGGAGGGCTCCAGCACACAGTTAGGTAGATGCCAACTCCACTTCCCAATAAAGAAATAGATATTTGCCATGTGAACCGTGGTGCTATTCAGTCAAAACAAGTCAAAATAAAAGCGCCGTCTATTAACAGCAAGAGGGTTTTGTATGGTATAAATTACTTGGCAAATAATCCTGTACCTCAGATACATTTCAGAAAACTGTGACCTATTTCTGGATGACTTATCACACCCACATGTGGCAAAATTCCTCCAATTAATCACTTGTGAGGAATGATTTCAATGGTTTTTATTATTATTATGATTACTATTATTATTATCATAACCTTCTTTGGCCACCTTAAGTGTTCTGAGACAAGATGAAAGTACAGGAACTTCTACTACCTCCTTGCAGAACTGCTATTGCAGGACTGAAAAAGAGAAGACTGGATCAGTTTTTAGTAAAACCCATGGTTTATGTAAAGCATCTGATTCAAAACCTATTTTTTGTGTAGCCTTTTCTTGCAAACTAAAATAGTAGACGGCATTCAAACTAGACTTTGAGCTCAGTGAAAAGGAAACGCTGATGAAAATCACGACTCAAACACCCTTGCATCATTTAATTCTATTTGTTTTATTGGCAAGATACAACTTGGGCCCCATTCTGTTGCTGTAGGAGGAAACTCAGTGGAGGGCAGGAGGCCAGCATCAGGCTTAGGCGCTGCTGGACCATAGTCAAACTCAAGAGGTGGAATTTGGACCAGACCAAAGTCCACGGGAACTTTGCCAATGGCTTCCACAGGACTTGGTCTCACCTTAGTGAGAACATCAAGCACCGCCCTGCAGAATGGAGAACGCATTTGTTCTTAAAATGGGCATCTCTTGCACTGTCCAGGTTGTCCCCGTGGCAGCCCTGGTTCCACTATTCATGCCAAGTAATGGAGAGCAGCTGTGCAATAGGTGTTGTCCACGTCACACTTCTCTACATGTGGATGGTGGGGTTCCCCTCTCTTCAAACTGCACATGCAGAATTCTTGACATCTTCCCTGGCTTCCCCCTGGGTTTTCATCTCACTCCTGTGGCTTTGGGGCCTTCTGAAAAACATTTTAAACATTCTCACCTGGGAGGCATTCAATTACCAGGCCCTCACCTGGGAGAAGCGAGGCTGTGAGTGATATCTACCTGCGGTGACCACGCACATGCTTGTGCCCATAAAGCTGCTGTAGTGCATGCAGACTTTGCAGAAATCACTGTCCCGCTCTCATTTCTACGATCTCAAAGTAGCTTCCCATTTTCTATACGTGAAAAAAAATATTTATAGGTACCGGGGAAGTGGTGACACAAACTCAGCCTAAAATGGCTTGCAGCAGAAGAGACAAAGTTCCTTTTGTGGCTGCTGGACAAACCCCGTTATTTGGCTCCTCACTGAGCTGTGCCACTCACTGTTGCCACCCCGTATCATGGTCACATCCCATCATGGGAGGATGGAGCCTGGCATCAAGCAGCCACAGTAAAAAGGCACCTCTCTCAGGAGACAAACACCTGAGAAGCTCCACAATAGTCATAAAAGATGCTCAAGCTGCAATGCCTGATGAAATATGGATCAGTGTAATTGTTTCTTATGCAGCCAAAGTATATCAAAAAGCGGCACAGAGACTCCAAGTATTGTATTACTGCTGCACACTTCAGCGGCTGCAGCTAACAGCTTATCTTTATTTCCATGCTGACAGTGCCAAGCAAGTTGATTTATTTTCTGTGCTGTCTTAAATATCAGAGAATACTCGCATATCCCAGAATCTGACGCACAGATACAGCAGATCAGCTAAACGTGTGCTTAGCTGAAGCGTTCTCTTTATTCACTCTGACTTGCCTGAGTGTGAGCCAGCATCCACCAAGGGTCTTTGCATGTGGCAGCAGTGATTTGCTGACGTGGCTCAGATAAGCCACAAGTGCACTGATCGTTTCCTACTCCGCTTCTTCTGACGCCTTTGTTGGACACTTAACAAATACTGCTCCCCATCAAGAAAGTTGTGTGATTAGCAGATTTAGACTGAAGATTGGTTTCGTACTATTTGCCTTCTGGGTCTGAGGCTGTGCAGAGAACATGTTTTCGAGCTTTCTTTTCAACCACAAGATTTAAAAACTTCATTTTTAACTCTTTCTGTTTCTTAAAAGTAAGCTGAGATTCTCATGTAATCACCTGCCTCCAGTAACTGGGGCTTGGAGCACAGGACCAAACACAGCTAGAAGTGGAAACACTGAATGATCAGCCTTTCTCACATGAGTAGTCCCTTTGAAGGTTAAGGATCTATACTAAGAGCAAAGTTACGCAGAACCAGAACACGGAAAAAAATATAAAGCTTACCCTCGAAATACCTTGTATAAACTTTGTTTTGTAGCTGGGGGAAATACCCTTTTTCCTAAACTAAACTTTTTTTCTTTTCTTTTGTAACGATACCTGCCTGGAGGCAGATGTTTGTCTTGTAAGCTCTACTGTTTTAAATCTTTCCTTAAGTGTTTCAGTAAATATTAAGAGAGCTTAAGGCAATAAAAGAACTTTATGAGTTTTTAAAAGAGCTTGCTCCTTTCCCTCCCACATTATGTTTGAAAAAATAAAATAAAATAAAGAAATCGCATAACCTACATCTTTATCTGCTCCAGTCTGAAGGTTTCTATTTATAGCTTTTGGTTATGAATGTTTTTTCCTATGAAAAGGTCAGACCTCGCACATACACAATGGTGGAAAGCCCTGCTTATTAAAAAGCAGGCAGATGGATTTGTTAAAAAGAAGTCATTTCATAATGCAGCTGCTGTGAGCAGAGCTTTAGCAGAAACATCCTCGCACTGCCTTATGAGAAAAACAGATAAAAGAGGTCTGTTTTGCGGCTGGGTAGTTTTTCCTTTCTCAGCCTCCATCCTCAGATACTCAGCAAGTTCTGCCTCTATTACACGCTTTGTCCCACACCCACATGTGTGCCTGTGCACAACCCTCCACACACACGTGCACACGTGCCCTTGGTAGGCATAGGACAACAGAATAACAGAGACCACAACCTCCTGTGCAATGGAAGACCAGTCAAAATCTCCCTCATTTGATGATGGTGAAAGAGAGAGGTTTTGGCTGCTTTATTCTAGCCGTGAGCAAGGAGCTTTGATGAGCTGAAGGACAACCACTTCACCCCAAAAGCTTTTCCCTCCCTCCTTCTTCCTCTCTGAAGCACCATCATCACTCCCCACACCTGCAGCACCCTGGGTGGCTGGAAGCAGCACACACATCCTCACATTTCCTGAAGATCAGTGTTATTAGGGAAGGTCTCTACTGTACTTCATAAAATCATATGCAAAAAGAAAACCATCACCACAACCCCCCACACCAAAAACAAACAAACAAACAAAAAAAACCACCAAAAGCCAATTCTTTTAAATCAAGCTTTGAAAACAGCCACCTATCTTTAACCTGGCTATTTTGTACAATAAAAGCCCCCTTGCACACTGCCTATTCTCTTCTGCTTTGAAGGAGCTGCTGAATTCATGGGATGCCCATCTTCAGCCTTCAAGAGCTCTCTGGGTCTAATTTCCAGGGAAGCACCATGGCTCCACACAGGAGGTTTATGGGGTCCCCATGCCCTCACCTCGAACAGTGTGGCTGAGGGAGTAGGTCTCATTAGATCTGGGCTCTGGGACTCCCATCCCAAGCAAAGCAAAGACCTCACTGCTATACACAAGCAGAGCTAAGCCTCCTGGTTGTATGCCATCCCTCCTAAGCTTTCAGAAACAGTGCTCAACAGCCTTATCCAACGTCAGTCAAGTTGTTGATGGAGAGATAAGGCAGCTTCCACTAACCTGCAGCATGGTATTAATATCAGCAGGTTATCACCTGCCAGGCTGCCACCTGCTTGCATCAACAGGGAGAAAGCACTAATATTCTGTAACAACAAAACGTATGGGATTTAAAGCATTAGTGGTGCACAGATATTTTGTCTCAGGTTGATCAAACCTGTTTTGAAATTTGATCTGACTCCTGGTAGATTTCTGCAGCAATCATCAACACAGCTGGAAGAATGGCCCTGGAGATGGGCAGATTATGCACAAGGAAAGCTGTTCTGCTACAGGAGTCTGGATGAGCACGGAATTTGGAAACGTGGAATGAAACATTGGCCACTGTGAGAGACCATGTAGGTGTAATGTTTCGTTCCCTATCTGCAGTGAAATCAATAAAAAGGTTTGGTAAGGCACGGGTGGAAAAACAAGAAGAAACAGTCTTTCCAGCTGACCTGCTGAGCCGCTCTCTTGGCTGCTGTTGTCTCAGGAGACGAGCTGCTGATAGCCATCCAGCCCAATGCAACCTGTCTTTAGCTCACCTCACATGCCCTGTCCCGCTCCCAACTCCCAGGCTACTGAAGAAGCATTAATTACTGCCTTTGCAAAAGAGAACATCTAATTGCACCACAGGGCTTGATGCATGTGAAAAAGGATGCTTTAAATTACAAACCACTGTTCCTCTAAGCTGCAATGTCTGTATGTGCAGAGGCTGCAAGAGAAGGCATGTTAGAGATTTGTAGAGTACTGTGGATGTTAGTCAACTGGGCCAGTAAAAGTAACAAAGACCTATGTTGCAGTTGTGGAGGCAGATATTAAAATAATAGAATCATAGAATCATGTGGGCTGGAAAGGACCCCTAAAACCCATCTGGTTCCTGCAATAAAAAGGGACGCTTACAGCTCCATCAGCTGTGCCAGTGCCCCACCATTCCTATTGCAAAATCTTTTTCTTATATCCAGTCTAAATCTCCCCTCTTTTGATCTGAAACCATTTCCTCTTGTCCTATCACAACAGACCTTGCTAAAGAGTCTGTCCCCCTCCTTCTTACAGCCCCCCTAGGCACCAAGAGGCCGCTTTCAGGTCTCCTCAGAGTCTTCTCTTCTCTGGGTTGAACAGTTCTCTCAGCCTGTCCCTTGTAAGGGAGGTGTTCATATCTTTTGTTGTGGTCACATTCACCAAGAGGAGATTAGTGATGAACTTGTTGGCAGCCAAGCTTGAGATCATGGTCTCCCACTCTGTGACTCCACACAACACAATGCTGCAGCTCAGGTCTCAAGTCTCCTACTGTTCCAGAAATGCCCTTGTGCTCACTCTGTGCTGATCCAGCATCCCTCTGCATCACCCAGTTCCCAGCTGGGTCCCCCAGAGCCCTCTGGGGCAAAGCACACAGAGTTGCCGTAGAGCAGATACATAAACTGTGCCACAGCAAAGCAGGGCAGCCAGAAGGTGAGCGGTCCAGCAATGCCATACACCTGCCCAGTCAGCTGTGACCATCTGCAAAGCAGGGGAAAGTGAAATCGCTCTGCCCACACTGCTGCCATCACGGGGGGGGGGGGGGCTGGGGAGCACTTAGTAATACCGAGAACAAAGAAATCTGCCTTAGTCAGATATTTTTAATGATCTCTCCCCACACAGGGCAGGAAGTGAAACTGAGGTCCCAGTCAAGCCCCCCCCCCCTTGCACTTCCCCTCTGCAGCCCCCAAGACAGCGAGCCGCCCGCGTGGTCCCTCGGTGGCGGCGCAGCAGCGGGTGAGACGTCGCGCTTTCAGTCAGTGCGGCCAGGATGATGCACACCAGGCTCCCATGCAGCCTCGTCCCACCTGCGCAGCCTGTGCTGCACGCAATGGGGATGCTTGGGCATGGCTGGGCTGTGGCAGGAGGAATGAGAATAAATTTTTGAATGGGTTAGAGCAAGCTCCCTGAGGAATGACACTGCCACAGGTACTCCAGGGGAGCGTGAGCAAACTGCTTTGTGCTCCTGTGCTGGGAAGTTTGGGCAGTCAGTGTGCACTTCTGCTATGCACAGTGAGGCTGGGCAGGAAAGACAGCTGGCAAGCAGATTTGGACTTCCAGTCTACTTTCTTTGACAGGGACAATACAAGGGAGGTGACCAGACAGCATCATGGTCCTCCCTGCCATTAGCCTGATCTGCAGGGCTTGGTCAAAGGTCTTTTTATTACTGTTTTCTTCTCCAATTAAAACATCCTACAGATTGTACTTGGCAAAGTCTCAACAGCATCCAGAGCTGAAGCCTGTTAGCAGGATACAATCAGCTAGGTTTAGGCCTGAAGTAAGCCAGAGGGGTAGGGAGCATTTGCCAAAAGCAACGTGCCAAGTTTTGTGGTCTGCCCATTTTAATTCTGGCTGTTAATTATTTTCCAGAAGCACCCACTTCTCCCAAGTGACAATCAGAAGCCAGTAGCCAAAAGCACCAATGCCTGTAGGGAGGGGAAGCCCAGCTCCAGGGAGCTGCATGGCCCTGCGATGTCCCCAGGGAGACAACTGGTGGCAGAATGGTGGTTTGTGGCAGAGTGAGCTTGAGGATATGGTGCTCTCATGCCACTCAGGTGTTCTTTGTCAATGTCATCTGATGCCCACCAGATCTGTACACTAGCTGGTGCCCCTGAGTGGCATCTCCAGCTGGATGGCTGGGGCTGGCTGGGAATTCAGTCCCTGCAGGAGCTGGTGGGATACATCAGCTGCTGCCTAAGGATCATTACATCTCTACCCTGTTTCACAGAGCAATGATTTGTAGAAGAATTTTCACCAACAGCGAAGAAACTGAGCAATATTTCTCTGGGGTGCAAAGGAGGAATTAGAAATAAACAAAAGATGTAGTTGCCTCACACAATAAAGAACAGTATCTGAACTGATGGCAAGAGTTCTGTACATGAGTTCCTGTGTGACTCTTCAAGTTCAGCAATACACAGAATAGAGGTATTGAAGAGCCTCCGTAAAAGGGGAGAAGAAAAGGGAGCCCAGACCAGTTCTCACGTTAATTGTCAAGTGGAGAAAGCATCCAGCATGGGGTCTAGGATGCCTGCATCAGGTGTAGTGCAAGATCGCATCCCCTTTGCTAAGTGAAGTCCTGGCAGAGGAAGTGAGCTGAGACACTGAGCTGGCAATGTGTGGTCACTGCTGTGAGACAACAAGAGCTGGGATGCACAGGGGAGCTGTGCTCAACCCTCCTCAACACTCCTGTTGGATCAGCACTGGCTTGCAGCAATGCAAGTGGGTGGAGGGAAGGAGAGTAAAATTGTGTGAAATGGCCAGTCTGATTTCCTTACTCAAGCTGAAAGAAATACTGAGTGTAAACAAGCTCCCGCTGAAAATGAGGAGTGATTCACAGCAGTCCGGAGGCTGTTGGATCCAGCAATTTTCTTTCCAGCTCAGGTCTAAAGGCAAGCAAGTTTGATTTGCACAACTCATTTGCTTTTAATAACCTATGGGTGTCATTAGTGATTGAGATAAGGAGACATCTTTTGAGTAGAAAAGCAGTATGTTGACAAGGAGTCTTTATAATTGCTTCCTGTGTTGTTGTGGGGCATTTTTTATGCTTTTGTGGTGGTGCTGTTTTTTTTCACTTGCAGACACATACTTTTTCCTTATTGTTTCTGACACCTGTCAGCAAAAAGCACAGCCTTGCATATCTCCTGCCATGTCTGACCAATGCATAGGGAAATGTCCCTGCACATTCTGTGGGAATTGTTCCAGCAATTCCAAAGAGCAGGCAGGGAAGATAGATAATGCAAATAAACCATGGTCACAACAGAAGAGTCCCCCCATAGAGGCTGGTGGCCTTAGCATCATCCAGACCAACAAGAGTCAAAGGTTAATGCAGGTGTCACTTGAAAGGTAATTTTCAATTGATTTGTAAGTAGGTCCCTGACCTAATGACCTTGGGGCTATACAAAATAGGAGTTCCCCTGGAACAACATATGTGCAGGCAAATGTATTATTTACTTTGGTAGTCCCTGTAGAATTTATAGGCTCAGGCAGGACCAATATAGATAACCTGAGGAATGTGGTAGCCCTTGTAAAGGTTTGCGTTTCACGCTTAAATATTTGGGCAGTGAAATAGCAACCTTGATTATAATTTGACATAAGAAAACCCCAAGGTCACTCTCCAGTTTCTACATCCTCTTATGGGTGATAAAACTACCCATAAATAATTTTCATTCAGTGCCTCAGGAACCGCACGTAGGATTAGGCTCAAGACATGCAGGACACGGGTGACGTGCTGGGCCACAGCTCCATCTGCTCCTGTGCAGATATTGCTGGTGTGCTCTGGGAAGGGTTGGATGAGCCTGGTCTAGGAGCACACAGCCATGGGTCTCCATATTGCTGCTGGTGGGGCCCATGAGATTTCAAAGAAATCTCATGAAGCACCTCCAAGGTTCAGCTGTAAGTCCTGATTTCTGGCAAGACAGGTTCTTGAGTTTGGAAGCAAAAGCAAACCTGTGGCTTTGGCCACAGATTGGAAATTGAGCTGCTGGAAATCTTTCTCCTGTTTCTTCAATAGAAGATCAGGGATTTTTTAATGAACAACTGAAACCCTCAAAGGCTTAGCAGAGAGAGGTGGCCGCAGTGCTCCCTGGGGATAGTAATTATATCTCATTCTCCCTCTGCATGTAATGTTGTTGATGGCCTGTGATTCAGAGCTGATCAGCCAAGAGATAGTGTGCACTGGGAGTTCACTGCCTGGGAAGCATGAGAGAATATAGGGCTTCTGACCTGAGAAGTGGCAGCAGATCTCCCACCTCAGAGAGACATAGATTTGCAAGCTAAAAGTATTTTCAGTTGCTAGAAGGAGAAGGAGAGTGGGAGAGAGAAGGAATACTGCCTTTCCTGACCATTTGCAGCAGAAATGTAAGAGGGGCTTACGCTTCCAGAGCACACCACTTTCACCTGCAGTTAATCAAGGCAATCAACCACATTAGGACCCACCACCTTTTCAGAACTGAGCCCAGCAGCCCTCCTGATTCTGGAGCTCCCTTCCTGCTCTGGGTATTCCTGTTTGTCTCAGCTGTCCCCTCCCTGCTGCCCCATGCAAAGAGGCTAATTCTGCAGCCACCAGGAATTGCTTGTGGAGTGGCACATGGCAAACAGTGGAGATGGAGAATCTCTTCCACAACTGAGTGGTGTCAAAACTAGCAGAGCTGTTCATGTCATTTTCTAGCACCTCTAGACAATGCTGAGGGGAAGGCTCCAGGGTGGGGATGCAGCAGAGCTTTCATGGCCTGCCAGGAAGAGGCCAGAGCAGGGCTCTATGGATGTGCCCACTAGGGCAATCCAATTCTCAGCCTCCCACAGAAAGAACTTTAGAGGTTTCTTTTCAGCTTTGCTTCCCACACCCCACCCCAGTTCAGTTCTCATTCCTGGTTCCTCTCCTTTTCCTGCCCACTCCCAGGGCCTTGATCTCCTTGCCAAGGCCAGTCTTCTCTAGCAGGCTGCCAGCTGTCATCCTGCTGCCCCACACGGCTGCTGCCAGTGATATATCTTAGCTTGCTTCAAAATTTGAGGTGCAGAACCTGGCAGCTGTACCTTGACCCACCCAGACTGAGAGTCTGTCGCCGCCTGGGGACAACTTGCTCAGGTATGACTCAAGCTGCTCATTACCTGCCAGGGCTGCCAGGCAGGCAAGGCTTTATATACCTGTGTTCCTGGGCTGGTTTTCTGAGTGATCCAATTTCACACAAGGATTCTGGGAATTGTCTTGGCACATCCTAGTGATGGTTGCAGCGTCGATCCAGCCAGGCTTTTCCCCACCCATTGGGAAAGCAAAGCACAGCAGCTTGGTGTCCTTGCTTTGGACTTTTGTCTGGTAGAAACCAAGCCACAGCTGAGGCACCTTCATGCTCACTTGTGTGCCAGAAGCGTCATCCCAGAGATGACAAGCTATGGTTAAAATGCTGGTAAATATTAATGCTACTGGAGCTCCTCAGCTCCCTAGTGGAGGGACAGATGATCAGCAGAGCTCCTGAAAAAAATGGCTTCAACTAGGTCACCCCTTTTGCCTCCCAGTCAGAGACACAGGTTGTGTGACAGCCCACCTGCAGCCACTGCTGCTCACTTGGCACAATACTGGCTTTAAACAGCCTGGGAACCATAGGCGGATGGCAAACCACGGATTGCCCAGCCCTGGAGGTGTTACCCCATCCACTAGCCTGAAATGCTGCAGCACTAGATGCAGGAAGCTGTGAAGAAACTGCTGCAGAAATGCTGTGCTCCCCAGTGCCTTCCCTGTCATCGTCCCTCCAGATGAGTGAAAATCTGTGTGATGTGGGATGCTGAGGCAGCATCCACCAAGGAGTACAGTCAGGCCGTGTCATTGTCTGTATGCTCACGGTGGGATTTCTTGTCATTCTGCAAAAAAGCTTAATTTTGTAGAGGAAAAATCAGACACGGGGAGGTTTGACTGCACTCTGCTTTTCCAGAGTATCCCTGCAGAGGACCAAAATGAATCCTGGTTTAGGCTTGGTCAGATTCTGCTGAGCTTTTCTCCCTGATCTTTGCAGTACCAGATCAACACACTGCTACTGTTCCTTGGTTGTTCCGAGTGAATTGTATTCACCTGAAGAAACCTCTGGATTAAGTTATTTTTGGATCAGGGGAAGGGAACAGAAACCCTACAGAATAAGCAAGTTTAAAGAAAAGTGTTACCCAAAGCAAATTTTCTCTGTCACCCACAGTTGCTCAGTGCCACCACAGAGAGCATGGCATTTCTGAAACCAAGGGCTGAAAGAAGTGTAAAAATGCATTGGCAAGTCAGTGTCTGTTCCCACTGGAGACCTTGCAAAACTGCTACAGCCCAGATCAGCCCACCTCTGCAGCAGGGAAAGGCACTGACTACTCTAAAAATGTGGTCTTTACCCATATGCACACAGAGAGCCTTCACAGGCTTCCGTTTGTAATGCTGTCACCTTTTTTACAAGTGCAGTGGGCACTTGTATCATCTCCTCTGCAAAGGGCAAGTGAGGTCATGTGTGCAAAACCAGGGCATCTTTTGACAGCAAACAGATGGGTGAGGTAGAAAACTCACAGCATATCCCTCCCTAAGAAAAACCCTTTTATAAAAACTGATAGCTTACAGTGATTGACTGTTTTTATGTACACAAGCCCAGTCTGTGAAACATAGGATGCTGCTGGGGGTGGTAGGGGCCGGTGGCTTCTCCTCCCACACTAACTCCCCAATGCTGCCGAGGAATGGAGTAGCAGTTGGTTTTTATTTTTAGCCCCCCACCCACGTGGTCTGAGGATCAGATGCACATTCCCAGATGTTCATTCCACAGATGCCGAGACCCTTCCAGCCCACGCTGCGTGGATTCGCACAGCCGTGGCTGCGGTAGCGGTGGGGCCGGCGATTCAGCTCCCCCAACCAGCAGAGCCACACGTACACTGCATGCACACTGCCTGCTGAGCTCAGGAAGCCTCCAGTCAAAAGGCTTTCTAGGAAACTGGAACAAATATGCGCGAGGAAGTCAAACTGAATCCGTCCATCAGAGGCAGCACAAGGTGCTGCAGCAGCAACCAGACCGGTGCAGCATCAGGCCCTTGCTATCAGGTGGGGAATTAATCACCAGCACAGCCTTGGAGGGCTGCGGTAAGTCCCCTATTAGTGGCAAGGGTTCTGCTTGCATTTGGGCATGTTTTTGAAGGTCTAGGTGTTGTTTAAGTACAGATCTCACGGCAGAACTGCTGAGGTGAGGCGTGAGGCCTTTGTGGCGGGTCAGATTCGCCTTCAGCAGAGGTTTGGGCTGCAACTAAAAGCCTTGGATTTAACACCTGGGATTTAACACCCAGGATGCCAAAACACTTCTGTTCTCTGTGGCAGAGGCCTCAAGACCCCTGACAGAACACGAGGGAGGCAGGTCCCTGCCACCATGCTGGGTGCACAAGGCCAGGCCCAGCTCGCCTACAGGTTGCACGTGGCCTGATTTGTCCCCTCCCTTGTGCAGGGAGATCGCACGGCCCTGCTGGCTGTGAGGGGCTCAAGAGGACTCGGCAAACTTTTTACAGGAGAGCTCTTGTGATGTCCAAGGAGGCTGCTGGCCCTTGACCAATGCCAAAACACATAATTTCATGCTGTGCAGCTCCCTTGAACTCTGCTTCTCCCCATGGTGTGGTGCATCCCAAACACCAGCACTGGCCGGAGCCATTGCTGTGGGGCAGGCTCTGGGAGTGCTGGCCATGCTCCAGCAGCATTGCATAGCCAGCCTGCAAGGAACGATGGAGAAGGGAAAATGAGATTTTGAGTTACTTAAGCTTCAGGCTTCTGGCAACCCACAGCATCTCTGGGGAGCAAGTGAACCTTTCTCAGACCCAGCAGTATCTCCACATGTTTAGGTGATCCCTGTCACAACCCTCAACAGGGCATGGCGCTCTTCCCATAGCAAAACTTGGACATATTCAGACTGTTAAGGAGAAAAAATGTTTGCTCCTTTTATTAATAACCCTAAGAGCTCTGTGCCTTCTGTTGTTTAGCAGTAAACTACCAGCCCCACATGGAGAAGATTTGCTAATGATCCCTCCACTTCCCACCAGACTCTTTTGAAACCTACAGAATCATTTCCTGCTGAAGTTCAGTAATTCCTGAATTACTGTGGCAGTCCCAGCCAGGGGCTCTCCCTTTCTATGGGTCTGGAGAACTCTCCTCTCCTGTAAAGGACAAAAGGAGATCAGGCTTTTCTACCTAATCTCCTGTGCAGCAAACAAGAACCACAAATATTGTTAAATAATCTCAGGAAAAATATCTGGCTACAGCTCCAGCCCTTACAAAGCATTTTTCTACGTCAGCTGCTGCTCTTTAAACTCTGAACATCTAACGTGGGACCTGCTTTCCCAGCTGAAGACAGAATTGATTTCCTCTTAGTTATTTTGTTAAGTAGCCTTTTCTCAGTAAAGCCTGTGTACAGAACACAAAAACACATAAACACATATAGAGATCTCCTGTCCACACTAAATTCATCCATCCTTTCAGAGGGAGGCATGGGCAATGTTGGGTATGTTAGGCTAGGACTGGAACAGCTGGCTTTGAGCATGAACACTCTCCCAGTGCTGCAGGAAGCATCTCTTCAGTGCTCTGTGCTTCAGTTTCTCCAATGAGACCAGAGGAAGAGTGATTTGGATCTTTTTCACAAGGTGCTTCCAGATCTATAGGCAAGAAAAGCTGAGCTTCTGTGATATCAGAGCCTCCCTATCCCATCATTACTTTGCATTACTTTGATGCCCTTGAAATCAAAATATCACACTGTGATTTCATTAGTTTTCAGGGAGGATATCAGCAATCTTTCTCAAGTGCATGTATGCGTCAGGTGAGGGGCTGAGGGTGGTGGAGGTTACCTGAGATGAGTATTAATGACTAACAGCTTTAAGCTCAGATACCAGGAATGAGCACATCTAAATCTAGATTGAGACACTTAATTAAACCTTAATAAACTTCCTTCAATGCATGGACAAAATTGCCTTGTTTTGTGAAGCCTATAATACTCCAAAATATATCACCCTTCCACACTTAGGAGTGTGTTATTCTCCCTTTGCTTCAGCTTGAATTGGTATTCAAGGAGCAGGAGTGTACAGTGCCCAGCTCCCTCTGCACTTATTTCATTGCCCAGACCACCAAGATTTAAGCACACTATCAGCAGTGTTTTGGTGTTCTGAAGTCCTGAAGCAAACGATGTCTTTGCAGGATCTGGCTGCAGACTGCTCATTCAAGGAGAGCATCCTGCTTTGCACTGGAACAAGAAGTCTCCCCAGCTCTGATCCAGAATTTGAGGACCCAGAGGATAGAGCCTGCTGCCAGGCACTGCGAGCCAAGCCCAGCCAGGTAATGTTCCCCAGTGTTTTGTACCTTTACCTTTTGTTATCAGTATCAACAAAAGACTTAGCACTCTCAAGAAGATAAGTTAGGAGCAATTGTACTTTCCAGCAAAACCAACTCTGAAAGACTGGATCCTCCTTTCGTTTCTGCCCAGTCTCTTTGATGAGTTAAACTGGACTTAGTCTGAAGGTGTTCAAGAAATGCATAGATGTGGTACAGAGAGACATGGTTTAGTGGGCAATATTGGGTTGGTCAATGGTTGGACTAGATGTTCTTGCAAACTTAATGGTTCTATGGTTCTATTCTATGAATTTGTGTTAGGGTAAATTGAACAAGACTCAGTTGCTTTTCTTGGCACCAGAGAAACAGTTGGGAAAAAGGGACTGGGTGAAGCCGGAGCACTCCTGCACCACCACCAGAGACCCAGTGCTATCCTCTACTGAGAGGTGCAGGCATCCCATGGGCTCTAACACACCAGGCATGGTATGAAGAAATCCTCGTTTCCTAAGAGATCAGGACTTTACAAACCTGTCGGTTGGTAGGCTGGGGTACAGACAGCTTGCAGAAGTGACCGGCAGCCAACCAGCACTCACCACCCAAGACACCCTCCCTCTCTCCCCCTCCCTCCCCCCCCCCCCCCCCCCCCCCCCCCCATTCCCCCAGCAAAGAGCTATTTTGAGCTCTTGTTTTGACCTCCTTTGCATGTCAGTTACACTATTTCTGCACACATTTCTTTTTATTATTTTCCGGTGGTGAGCTTGCTGCCCTGCACTCTTGATCTTTTCCACTTCCTCTCACTTTCATGCCTTTCTTTCCCCACCAGGTATGTGGGACAGATTCTTATGTCAGAGGGGGTGGATGAGCCATGTCCCTCCTATGCTGCCACCCCCAGTGGAGACTCACAGGGCAGTGGGAGCTGGAGGGACCACAGGGGTATCCTCACTCTGCTGCACGGCTGGGTGCCTAACCTGTCCCCCACAATCACTTGAGGAAAAAGTGTTGACTCATGAATTTTCACAGTGTGGGTTATGGGTAGGTAGATGAGCGCTGCAAAGAAAGGTTTGCCCTTTAATCAAGTTCATTTGAGAAAGGTAAGGCCAGCCAGGCTCTGCTGGAAGGGACTCTTCTGAGTCTGCTTTGACTCTCTGCTGAGGAAAACCAGTTCCCATCTGGAAAGATGAAATCTGATAATTTTCATCCAGAGGGGTGCAATGATATTTGGCAGCTGAAAGGGGGAGGGAAAGAGTAGGATGCCTCCTGAATATTTTTTAGAAAAACTCACCTCTCAGCACCATCATTTTTATTTTGCCCAAGGAACAATCTTCTTCCATGAATCTACAACTAGATTTTTTAGGAAAATAAAGTTTAAATACAAAAATTTAGTCAGATATTGATACCACATAGCTTTTGCTCATGTTCAATAGTTGTGGAAGAAATGCACAACTCTGACCCATTACTGCATTCACTGCTTTAGTAGGGTTTTGTTAGAGCAGTTCCAACAGTGAGATTCATGAGAGGATGAGACACAGACACAAACAGCATTCATATTTCTACAGAGATGGGACAAAACAAACAAACAAACCAACCAACCAACAAAAAGATCTGCTCAGAGCACATGGAGGTGGCAGCCGGAGGTCAGCAAGCAGGCAGTGGTCCAGGTGAACCATGCACACCTGGGGAAGAACCAGCCTGGATTCATGTTAATGAACGGCCGTGGATTCAGCGCAGCAGAGAGAGCTGCAGTAACAACGAATCACTTGTTGCTCATTTTTTACCATCAGGTGGTTAGGAAGGCTTCCTTTTCCAGATAGTCTGTTGCTTTCCTGCAGAGCAGCTGGGATCAGGCATTTGGGGAGATGAGGGAGTGGCATTTATGCAGTGAATACCTGTGCCCACCCTGCAGCAGCTCTCCGTGACCAGCAGCTCCCTGGAGAAGATGCCCCTGGCCACTTGCTTGCTCCTGGCTGTAGCCCACACACAGGGCAGCTGATTAGTGAGCAATCAGGTGTCAAGCCCCTAGACACTCCCATTAGGGTCAGCAGTCCAAAGGGTCAATTGAGGATCAGCTGTTTGTCATTTTCAAGGCTTAGTTTCTCATTTATAGGTTCAGGGGAAAGCAAGGACACTTACAGCAGGAAAAAGCAATGATGAAAGTACAGAAGCATCCCATAGTGCTTAGACATAATGATAATGCCAGTTCTGTAAGCGCTCGGGTTAGACAACAGGAGGTAAGGCAACTTTGATTTACTCAGGTATAGTTTGGACAGTCTAATTGGTAAATCTCAGCTCAACCTGCCTGCAGGCAGTGGTGTGAGTCAGGAATCTAGGATGGTGTGGACATGGGGTTGTGGGGGCACAGAGGTGTGAGGATGCCCTGGAGGAGATGTAGGGTTAAGCAAGAAGCTTGCTGGCTCACCCCAACATCATGCTGGTGAATCTCCCTCTTGCTTTTTCCAAGTGTGAAATTCCTATACAAAAAGAAAGAGGTTTCAGGAATTTTCTGCTCCTCTCAAAACCACTTCTGATTTTTCTAGTAAAAGCGTCTGCCAGCCTCCTGCCGCCAAGTTCCTTTTCTTTTTTTTCCCAATACATATACGATTCAAGCTGTGTTGGCTCCGCTCCTGAAGTCTGGCAGGTGCTCACTGACATATGTTCTGTGATAAATGTTTATTACATAAGTTCATTCAAGCTAACATGGATTTTGAGATACAGTCAGCTCTCATTATATAGCTTGCCTTCAAAGCTCGGTGTCCAGATTATGCCTTTTCTTGTACAGATGTCTCCCAGGGTTTGTCTGCTCCTTCCCTGATTTAGCCAAGCCTTGATTGGTTCATCAAGGTAGTTAACGAAGCACTCAGTCTGACTTGGAGGAGGGGAGGAAAAGGAGCAATTATAACTTCGTCTTGTTCCAGCTCATTATTTTAATCACTGCGTGTCGTATTTGGTGAAAACACAACTCTGTAAATGTTAAAACTTGGGAGCTGTCCTGACTCATAAACAGAGGGTCAGGTTTCACCCACCCCAAACATGGGTCCTGCCTGGAGGGGAATTGCATCACATTGCTGTTGCTATTCTTCCACTAGAGAAATCCCACCTGCTTCCCACTGTTTCAAGACTACGGACAGTTTGCATTGTCCGAACTTCCAAAGTGTGTTCGCCTTCATCCAGGTTGTTCTGAAAAAACTTACTATCTGATTTCAATAAATTCCAGTCACTTTGTGGGAAGATGAAATTACAAGTGCTGCAGTGTGGAATCCTGAGCAATTCCAGCAGAATGCTACTATCAGATTTATCCTTTCAATGTACATCAGCTGGCAAAGCATCAGGGTGAATGCTTCTTTGCTTTGGATAAGGAGCCTGATGTGGCATGAGCTAGAGCTGCCTTTGGGCTGCCTCCTTTGTCCCTGGATCTGAGCCTTTTTCTGGGCTCCACAGAGCCCCAAAATCATTTTGCTGACCAGATTTTGGCAGGGATATTTGCACACACATGTCCAAGAGCTACCTTGAGGAAAGAAAAAGAAACTTAGCCCTGCTCTTATGTGGTGATGGGACCTCACTGCTTGATCTCAGAGATCTAGTTGATCCTGCATGTTCTCACTCTCAGTGTGACAAATTCTTGTGCAAACAGTATGATTCACATAACATTTTGCAAAGGTCCTATGGTTCTTGACTGTCTGGTGAGTTTGACCCTGTTGAAACAGGGCTGGGCTTGGGAGGGAAAGCAGCAAATGTGACATTTTCTCACAGGATCCCCTTATATCTGTGAGCTGGGAGGTAATAATGTCAGAAGCATCTATAAGCAGGTAAAAGCTTGGTGCAAGGCATTGTCCTTTGCAAGGATGAGGCCTCTTCAGTGAGAACTTCAGAGCTCAACAAAGGGAAAAGCAAGCTGTATGCTCTATGTTTGATCAGGTAGGGTCAACAGCTACAATAATCATTTTCTAGTCAATGTATGTATCTTATCAGCAAGCTTTGAGGCAAACACCACAGGTTGGCTTTTGCAAAGAATCTACACATCCCTGAGTCCATGCATTTGGCTATCTTCCATCTGCTGGCTAAGCACCCTTACTCAGAAGCAAACAAAACCAAAGACAAAGCAAATCTGCAGATGGGAGGGTTTACAGTTAGGGGACAGCACTGGGGTATGACGTGTGGTTAGAGTTACAATGTATGCTTGGGTTATTATAGCTGAAGTGACACTGGGGTTTGATACAGCTGTGTCAGATAGCACACCAAGCCTACACAGAATGCAGCAGTTTTAGCAAGATGTGTGAACATATTCAAAGAATCTAAGGTTGAACTTGCTGAGCTGTAAATCTCTCAGAGGCCAGCACATACTGCAATTCCAGGGTGTCCTGAAGTGTGCCTGGGAAAAGGAGAAATGCGGAGGACTTTGTCCTTAGGGTGTTTGGGATCAGAAATGCAGAGAGGCAGAGATCAACTGTCCCTGTTCATGCCTTGACTTGGGCTGATTGTAATCAGCCTCGTGCTTCAGAGATGGGGAGGGGATAAAATCCAGTCTACAGGAGATGCAGAATGCAAAAAGGAAGAAAAGAGCATTAAGGGGAAAGCGTCATTGAAGGGAACCAGTCTGGTCTTTGGTTTCTCTGGTATCTTGGGTGGAATTGACTATACATGTTACTAAACAATGTGTAGTAGTAAGCATGTGGATATTATCCCCTGTACAAAGAGGAAGAAACAGAAGCAGAGCAGCAATTAACATGCTTTTTTAATTGGCACAAGCCGAAACTCCCCCTCCCTGTGTCTTGGAGCAAGCACAGCTGCCTTGGGCAGCCATCTCATGGCAAAAGCAAGGGGCCAGGAGATGTGCCCTGAGCTGTCTCTGCTGGGACAGAAGCATGCTGGAAGTGGGGATGGGAGAAGCAGGCATGGTGGAGTGGGACAGGATCCTCTTTGGGATCTGGGTAATTTTGTGTAGCCTGAATGGAAGCACTGGTAATAGTAAACCAGCACTCCTGAAAGGGCTGAGCAATCAACCTGTCTCTCCTATGAACTTCTCCAGCCAGGCTTCAGCCCTCTTTGCTGTAAACTGTGTCCAATCCCAAGAGAAATCGCATAGCACCTGCGGTGGCATTTGCATGCACTGCAAGGGTTTTGAGGCAGGGACTGTCCTTTGGTGGTTTGTGCTGGCAGCCTTCAGAGCCCAGCGTCCTGGCTGGGGAACACCTGCAAGGCAAACCTTAACAAACGGGTGCCCGTTGCAGCCACTCAGAGATGAAGCATCTTGTCTCTTGCTGGGCAGATGACTCAGATCCAGAACAAATTAGAGTTAGTTTGGGTGGAAGTGTGATGTGAGCGTCTAGCCACCACCATGGGGAGGGTAGATCACGTTGCTGTAGCTCCATTAAGAATGACGCGGTCACTCTCCACCCGTAGAGAATTTGTCCCAGACCTTTGTAGTCAGCTCCTTTGGGTAATCTGGTTTTCGTCTGTGTAAGGACACTAATGGTTACAAATGCCTTAAGTACCAGTGTGAGCCACGTACCAGTGGAGGTTGTAGTTTTGCTTCAGCTGCCATCCAGCCCTCTAAGCAAAGTTCAATCTCCAGCCTGCTTTCTGAGCATCCTTACTTCAAAAAGAGCTGCCACTGTGCTGAAATTAGAGCTAAGATCACTCTTCAGAAAAACAATTAGAATGACAGCCCTTATCCTCAGGGGTGTGACATTAGTGTGGTGGCTATCATCAGTCATTCTTCTGGTGAAGGCACCCTGATCCACAGGTGCTGGAGTGCTCTCCATTCTGGGATGCGTCATTTGGAGCATTTTTACGTCCTGGAATCTGGGAAACTCAGTCTAAATTATTCAGGAGGGACGGTGAGGAATGAGAAAAATATTACTGGAGATGGATGTGTCAGGGTTTGCAGAACCACTCACCTACAGAATGCTCCAGAGCTTTGGGAGGTGAGGTTAAGTTAACAAGCCTTAATAGACTGTAAATGAAAAGCAGGAGGCTGACTTGGTTGGTTTGGTTTTCCAGAGAGTCCAGGAAGCTTTCTTGTTGAATGGGCAGATATATTTTCTTCTAGGTA
This sequence comes from Lagopus muta, assembly GCF_023343835.1. Lineage (NCBI taxonomy): Eukaryota > Metazoa > Chordata > Aves > Galliformes > Phasianidae > Lagopus > Lagopus muta. The sequence continues at coordinate 9,289,284 of NC_064441.1, forward strand.
AGAAGCAAATCCTGCTTTCTCCTCCTAAATATGTCTGGTCAATACCGCATCAAGTTACACATCCTTGGGCTGACGCTTTCTGAATGCAACTCTCCACTGTGGGATCTCTGCACATGGGATGCCCCGGCAGAGCTGGCAGGAGCAGCCTCTCATTTGGAGATTTTTGGGCACCAGGTCCCTGACTGCTGCAATCCCCAAAGCTCCCTACAGGGAGATGACCAGATGCAGAGCCTTCAAAACTTCTGGGTTGCTCCTAGAATTCTGGTATGCCTGTATTACAGGGCTTGCTTTACTCTCTCACAGACCTTTGCTCCTGATTATTCAGCCCCATCATCCAGCCCACCTTATTTTCAGCTATTCAGCAGATTTTCCCCTTGTGCACCTTTGCTCTGCTGCCTTCCTCATTCAGAATGTGGATGCAGGAATCAGCCAAGACTGCTGGTTGTAGATTAGACATTAAGTCATTTGCACTGACAGCCAATTACTCGTGTAGCAGCAAAATAGGACACTCACACTGACTGTGAGCACTGTTACCAATGGGAAGACCAGAAGGGAGCACTCCTTCCATCACATCATTACCATTCATGCTCATGGCAAGTCATCACATGTTGCTCAGTTGTTTCATGCACCTCTCCCTCATCATGGTGATGTGAAGGGACGCGCTAAACACCCTGCATCCCACTGCTGCTCTGCTGCTGCCTGTGAGGGGTGTTTGGGGTTTGACCAAAGGAAAACCACCCTCCTCAGGGAGAACTGATAAGGCCAGGAAGTGATTTTGTCAGAGCAGCTTGGTTAAGCACGTGGAGACAACTGCTCAGGGTCAGCCACAGATAATAAGCTTTTGGATGACAAATCGCAGTCCTTGGCTGTACAGTAAGGGGTGTATGCTCCCAGCATGCTCTCTGTAAATTATTGCAATGGCAGCACTCACTTCCCTTCTCTGGGAAAGAAACAAGAGCAAAGCAAGCAAGAACTAGCAGCAGATGGTCCCTCCTGTGCCCAGATCGTTCCAGCCAAAACAAATCTACATCCCCAGCTGAAGGGAAGGGTACAGGAATAGCACAGGAGTGTGACTCAGATCCAGTGACTCAGACAGCAAGGCGAGGGGAGAGCGGGAGGGGGAGAAGCAGAACCTGGCGCAAGAGCCTCTTACGGATGGCAGTGATTATTGCTATTATTCCAACGAGTGCCTGCGGGCACCAACAACTCTCACTCCTGCTCCTGTTCTCATTTTTTTCGGGGGTGTTTTTTTTTTTCACCGTGTCTCTGTTTTCCCTTTTTGTGAGGAAGCTGTGAACAACCCCCTCAGCATCCTTATCAGCTTGCAAGCTGGTAAACAGCAGGCCAAACACTTGTGTGCCAGATATCAGATAGGCTCAGCTGTTTGCATGCCAGCGGAAAATGCCACATGCCCGTCTTCCCTCTGCTGGGGCAGCGGCGTGCGAGATTCCAGGCGCAGCGCTGGGCTCCCCTCTCCCCTCCCTTCCTCCAGCAGTTCCTTCTCCCCACAACAGTCGTTGTATTAAATGAGGATGATGTTTGCCCAACCTTAGCGAGTCAGATTTTGACTAATGAGCTCAAGTGCTGAACTGTTGGTGTTTTTCTGTCAGAGCTGCCAGGCAAGTCAGGTTAGCTGCTGCCACTTACTCATGCATAAAATGTTTTTGTGGCCCTTGGTTTAGCCACGGGGGGGATGGATTCACATCTTAATACCCCTTAGATGCTACGAAAGGCTTTGCAAAGCTCCTGAAAAGCATTATCACTGGAAAAACTAGGCCATTGGGTGAGATCATGCATTAAGCACTAGGGGCTGGCTGAACAATCTGTCCCAGAAACCTTGGATTAGTGCTGGGCTGTGCTCTGGCCCTTGGCACGAGCACAGGTGGGACGGAGGGCCCAGATCCTGCCTGACAGCACTGGAGGAGAATTCCCCTGTGGAGCAGCACTTCCTGACTTGCTGGGCACCTTGCTCTGGGCACAGGGTGTGTGGGGAGCAGGCAGCAATTCCTGGGGAACTCAGACCCTACCAAGCATCAGCAACAGCTCTGTTTCTCCGTTCCATAAACAGGCTGCCCAGGGAGGTGGTGGTGTTACCTGGTGGTGCTCAAGAAAAGTAGAGATGTGGTACTGAGGGATGTTATTAGGGGGCATGGTAGGAATGGGTTGGGTTGGGACTTGGTGGTCTTAGTAGTCTTTTCTAACTTCAGTGATTCTGTGGTTCTTCAATCTTCTCTATCTCTTCCCCATCCACCACCATGCAGAACTTGGAAGCTTCTAGTTTGTGTTGGACCTGAAACTTCTCAGTGCTAATCCCATCAAATGGCATCTCTTCCATGGCAGTACGCTCCACAAGCATTGCTGTTGTTACATGGCACTGGTGTTAGTGCCAACAACCTCCAGCAGTATGGTTGGCACACAGCTTGTGCTGCCTGCTCATGTTAAGCAGGGACTTTGAAAGGGCCTAATTATCTGGTAAACACCACTCTCATTGACTTTCAGTTAAATCAGGGGCTCTAAATGAAGCAGGTTGTAACTGTAACCGATATTCCATAGACATTTTGGACTGTAGAAGTGACCAGCACAAGAATGTCACTTCTCTAAGGCACAGAGGTGCTTGAATGATCTGTATTCTCTTCCAGAGAGTCTCATGTCTAGCATGGTATCTGTGGACCCAGCACAGCTGCCTGGGGACTTACAGCTTACTCATCACGAATGCAGACATCAGCACCAGAGCCCTAAACCAAGGGTTCCACAGGGACAGAGCCAACGCACAGGGCTGAGCACGTGCTGGCCCACAGACATGCTCACCAGCCAGCAAAGGTTTCAAGAAAGCCCAGTTGCCCTACCAACACATTGTGTGTCTGGGTTGGGGTGAACAGAGGATCCAACGCTGAAGGATCAGTAGGCTTGGAAGGCTTTCTTTTTGAGGCAGCATAAATGGAGGGCAGGCTGTCACAGCTCTGGTTGCTTGCCAAAGGTATTTGGAGGGAAGAAATAGGTTGAATTTATACATTTAAAGCATATTGATGTGATTATATAAACTATACAGGTATTTTTAACTTCGGTACCCACTCTGGGCTGCATTTAACTGAACAGGATACAGGAGGTAAAATATTATTCATGGCTGCATGAACAACTTCCCTCTTCTTTGCATGTGGTGGTGAGGTCTTGACCCATTATAGACTGAGGCACTGCTATATTTTCACATGCATAATATGCTGGTTTAAAAAAAAAATAAAGTGATTCAGCAGTAATGCAAACTGCATGCACGTGTGGCTAACTCAAGGGGAACTTTAACGTAAAGCCCCTTCTCCCCAGTTACCCCTCCAGCCCTGCTACGAGCATGAAAATTCAGCATGTCCTCTTCCCTTTTCATTCTTGTCCAACTTTCATAATTCCTAAAACACTCAAGAGAAGGGACAGCTCCTAAACCCCAGAGTTGAACTCTTTCTGGCCATGATGGGAGAGGAGCAAACCTGCTGTTCCCAGCCCAAGCGGATGCCTCAGAGGCATAGCCTTTACAAGCACAAATACCAGCACATGCTCTGATGCTGTATCTGCCACACTGTTGTTATACCCAGAGGCTGTTTCTGGGGGAAAGTTTGCGTGACCTAGATACAATCTTGTGGTTCTTGCAGGGAATATATTGTTTAAGTCAAGACATTCAGGTGGGAATCTGCAGTTGTTCTATGCTAAACTCTGCCATGGGCTTCCACTATAAGCTCACTAAACAGCCTTATGTTCCAGGGGTGCTAACAAGGCATTTCTGTATGTAGAGTGGACTGGGACCGGAGGCTCAAAGGGTTACAACTAGGGGGAACCATTAGACCTCTTTGCCCCTTACCCAGTGCTCACTGACTTGTGCTTGCCTAAAGCATCTGTTCCAGAAAGGTGTCTAGTCACGATCTGAAGAAATCAAGAGGAGAGGCTGCCCCTCCCTTTGGTCGTTTGTTCCAGTGGTTAATCACTTCTTTGTTAAACACGTGCGCCTTGCAGCTAATTTGAATTTGTCTGGTTTCAGCTTCTAGCCAGTGGCGGTTTGTGTTTATGCTATTCTTTCCTGCATTAAAAAGCTCTGCCTCACTATTTTCTCTCTGATGAAATTACTTATACGCTGAACTTAACTCACCCTTCAGTTTTCCCTTCTTCTCCCTTTGGGTGCATGAAACCAATCGAACAATTTCAGTATCTTGCTCTAAGGCATTTTCTCTACTCTTTAATTCAGTTCTGTGGCTCTTTCTTGCCCTCAGTTTAACCACCTTTTGAATATTAAAATGTGAGCCCCAGGCCTGGATGTGTTATCTTATCCTCTTTAGTCTCTGTGCTTTATATGGAGGCAAATTAACCTCCCCGTTCCTATTCACTCTCTTCCATGAGTGCTCATTCCCAGGCAGCCCTTGACCACTGAACCCTGCTTACCCAGTGGTCATGGTCTTTGTCAGGTGGTAGCTCCATTAACTACCCTGCCACTGTCAGTGTGCTTTATCAGTGGCCATTTCACACTATCTTTCAAACTGCTGATAAAAAGCATGGAATAAAGTAGAAATGAATCCCAAACCTGGTTAGAATTTATTGTTCAGTGACGAGTCCCCACTGACAACAACATTTTGAGATCTGTCAGTTATCCAGCTCTCAATCTGTCTCACATATCCTCTGGTTCATACTATTCTGTGCTATTTTTTAAGCAGGATGTCACGGTTTTAGCTCAATCCCCTTGTAAAAAAAATCTAAGTATAGCACATCTGCGTAGTTACCTTTATCAGGCAACTTTGTAATCTCCTCAAAGAATTTAATCAGGTTTGTTAAGTGCTATTTTCTCTACAACAACACTGAATCACATTCTCAGAAGAGAGGAATGCTAAGAGGCTATTAAATATTATTATTTTATCTTTAGTCATCTGCTGTCCTCACCTAGCTGGGAAGACTGATCCTGTATTTTTGGCCTCTTGGATGTCACACGGCCAGTTCACTGCTATGTGAGCCATGGTTATGTTAGCAGCTAAAGAGCTGTGCTCCTTTTTTCTTCGTGTGCTCTTCTGACTCAGTCATAGAATCATTAAGGTTGGAAAAGACCATTAAGATCACCTAGCCCAGATCCAGTCCATCCCCATCATGCCCACTGACCACGTCCCTCAGTGCCACATTCCCAAGGTTCTTGAACACCTCCAGGGATGGTGACCTCACCATCGTCCTGGGCAGCCCATGCCAGTGCACCACCAATTACAGAGAAGGAATTTTTCCTAATATCCAACCTGAACCTCCCCTGCTGCAACTTAAGGCCATTCCCTCTTGCACTGTCACTGCTATCTGGGAGCAGAGGCCAACTCCCACCTCATCACAGCCTCTGGTCAAAGAGTTGTAGAGAGCAATAAGGTCTCCTCTGAGCCTCCTCTTCTCTAGTCTGAACAGCCCCAGTTCCCTCAGCTGCTCCCCACTGTGCTCCAGACCCTTCAGAGCTTCACTGCCCTTGTATGGACACACTCCAGGGCCTCAACGTCTTCTTCATGTTAGAGCTCGGTTGCATTCAGGAGTAGGATATTTTATATAGAAGTTCAGACTGATTCTTCTGTGATGCCAAGCTTACAGCTACTGCCTCAATCACATACTTCTCTCCTGATTGCTGTGTCAAACGGTATCCTTTGCTTTTGCAAAGATGCTGTGAAAAGGAGGCTCGTACCCTGGACTTCACAGCCACCTCAACTTCAGAAATGATGAGGAAAGCCTTATCACTTCCTGTGCCTCTTCTTGACTATCAACAATAAAGGATGTCTGAGGAATGAACGGAATTGATCAACTGGAAGAGAAGCAGCCCAGCATGTTGCTGGCCTCAGGACCAGGGAAAACTAGGAGCCACATTCTGCTTTACTTAATCTAGGTCTTTCTGAGGAATATGAAAGCTCTTTGTTTATGACACAGTAACCAGTCTCTAAAATATATGCCACATTTCCATGCAATTTTCCTTCTCAGATGTGCCTGCTGCTGTATTTCCCACTTTCACTGCACATTTACAATTGGGCAGGAATGCACACCCATGTACGTACATACAGCTGCAGCCGTGACTCTGGCCTGGCCTTGGCTCATATAGTACTTTCAAGCCCAGTGATAGATTTAGTTAGAGCAGCAGAAAGTTGTGGTTGTTTTTTGTTGTTGTTGTTTTTTGTTTGTTTTTTGTGTTGCTTTTTTTTCCCCCCCTAAACATCGCTGTTATAATGTCTGGATTGCCAAACACCTGCACTAAGGTTTCCTGATATTTCTCTAGACATTTGCATCAGAAATACAGCTGCCACAGCACTCACATGAGTTTAGCCTTCATTTGATCATGACTCCATTCTTGTTTCATTCTCCCTTACTTAAAGCAGAGATATAGATCTAAAGTTTCATGTACACCCAGACCTGTAATAGTGGCAGTCTACACCTAGTGAAGAGTATCCATCCAAGCCTACTTACACCAGTTTAACACCACGTAGTCAAAGTGCTCAGTTAGTTTAAATCGAATATGTGAAGAGTTAAACCATCCTATCTGTAATGGATTTTAAATGAGATATCAGTCTCACTTAAAGCTGTATGCAAAGCCCAGTTTTGGAAAGGCAGATTTTTCTGTCTATTTTAAGGGATGAATTTGGTTTTAACGTGATTGGTTTTATTCCCTCTGCAATATGATGAGCACAGTAGGTGATCAGATACAGAGGACTTAAAAATAAGTCAGATCAGTGCTGATTTCCTACCAGATGAAGAACCAAAGCAGATTTTTCTCCAGTGTGTATTCCTGGGATGCTCAGAGCCTTCTACTGACTTTTCTGCAGCACAATGAGACCCACTGTTGTGGTCGAGGAGGAATGCCTAACCATATCCCATGTGCTGGAGGCCCAAATTGGAGAGGGAGAAGAGCAAGTCTTGCAGCTCAGTCTGTCATCTTTCTCAACTTAGAAAAAAGAGAATGGGAACTACTACTTGGTGTTTCTAAACAGTTTCACTCTGGTTTACATGAGGTAGCAAGAAGCTTCAGATTCTTTACAGGAAACCAAACAACTAATTTTTAGTAGATTTCTTAAAAAACAATTAAAAAAAAGAGGGGAGGGTGATTCTAAGGACTAAAACAAAAACACAACAAAACCAAAACGCTTAAATGATTCTCTTTGTCTTAGATGTTCTGTTAAATCTTTCTTAACTAAATCTAGATTTGGGACTTAAACCAACCTGACTGTTTCCTTTAATTAAAACCTCATCTGCAGTTCGACTTACAACAACAACTACAAAACCAAACTGCAGAAAATAAATGAGATGACATCTGTTCCTTGGGCAAGGCTCCTTTGTCCTGAATTCTAGAGCTGGTTCGTTAAGGAGAGACTTACGTGAACAAGTAAGACTAAACAGGAGCAGTTACACACCCTGATGCAAGTGTAAGGGTGTTGAAATTTCTCCACTCTTTTCCCCAAAGACATTTCAGATCCCATTTCTTGAACACTGTTGAAAGTGCTCACATTCTGATTTCCTCTACAGCCAGCTTGCTGTTCTCTGCAGTCTCTAAAAGCATCATCAAGCATTTCCTCATTAGATAATATCATCACACACCCTAATGATTAGGCTCAATGAGTCACCTTCCTTTTTGGAACACTGCATTCAATCCAAAATTGTGTATCCTCTCTCCCTTGAAGAGAACTCCCTCCACACACAGACGTCTTGGGAGACCAGCCCAGCTGCAGCAACAAGTTCATTAGCTGACCCATTATGACTGATCCAAAAGCCCTTTGTGTGATGCTTGAGTGTCCTGGTTTTGGCTGAGACAATGAGAACAGTGGGAGACAGTCCTTTACATGGAGGTATTGTGTTCTGAGTGCAACACAGGCACCTCTAGGAGAGCTGCCCTTGCCTTGGAGAACTTTAGCATTTAAAAAGTAAGAAGTCAGCTGAGCAGTGAGCAAAGGGCTTGGGGACCAGGAAAATGATGAGCAATTGGAGTAACTGGGAGGGCTTGGGATGCCTGGAGAGGGAGTACACAAACAAAACACATGAGAAAGGAGAAGAAAGAAAATAAGAAACACTGAATGGTGATGGTCAATGAAAAGTTTGTAGGCAACAGAGCAGAGGCTACTAGAAGAGAAAAAGGAATAGGTCCTTCCCACTTGATCAAAAAGGCTTTCAGGCCTTCTGGTTGCATTCTTTTCTTTTATGAACATTGCAAAAAGCTTATAATTCCACTAGAAAAATGGCTGTTTTTACCCCCCTCGTCCATAGATAGCTATGTATAGGGCTTTTGTCTTGCAGCATCTATATGCCTTGTGTTCTTAACTGAATTTATCCTCACATTTACCCCACCCTTGCAGGGAGCTGGTACAAGCATACTGGGCTGAAAATGAGGCAACGATTCAAAAACTGAACTCTGGAAGAAGCCTTCTTGCATGCCATTTAACCTTGACTATGCCTCAGCCCAAAGTTTTTTTCAGCTTTCAGCTCTTGTAGCACCCATTTGTATGTTTCTGCTCCTACACCAAACAGCTTCCAGTTCTTGGTAGCACTGGATGGCACAGCTTGCACTTCCAGCATCTAGAAATTAGGTAGAGAAATGCCTCGATTTCCAAGGGAACGCTTTCTGGAAGAAGTGTTCTAAGCACCTGTAAGATACCAAACAAGCTGGTCCACCTTCATGGCTGAGGCTTGCACATTCCCTCTGCCTCACTCAACCTGCTTACAGGATGTGCCACCACACACAGCAACAAATCCCCACTGCCAAGCTCTGGGCTGTCTGAGCTTGATTCCCTGGGTCTTCTAGTGAAAAGGTGACTCACTTGAGCCTCCCTGTTAAGGAACTCACGTGCATCACCTTCCTGAATCAAATGTGATGTATTTCTTCCAAGCACGTGCAAGGACAGCAAAGCCTTATACTCCCAGCAGTGCAAAGCCACAGTCAATCCTGCTTTCTCCTTTTGGCTCAGCCACCATTTGTCTGTTTGGATTCCGTTTCTGAGACTCCCACAATGTTTCCTAGGGAATCATCTTGAGAAGGAAATTCCTCTTCCACTCAGCCATTTCTAAAGCAGTGCTTAGGTTTCATTGTTCACCTCTTACTAGGACCTCCTGAAGACCAGTGTTGGTGAGTCCTGCTCAGCTGAGAAAGTTTGGTGCTCCTTCAAACCAGAGAGAAGACATTTCTTCTCAGAAAGAGTCACGATGAACTGGCACAGGCTGCCCAGGGAGGTGGGGGAGTCACCATCCTGGGGGTTCAGGAGCTTTGGAGATGTGGCACTGGGGGATGTGGGTCAGTGGTACGGTGGGGGTGGGTTGGCAGTTGGACTTGGTGATTTTAGTGGTCTTTTCCAACCTTAATGATTCTGTGATTCTAAGACACAGATGCTCTGTTTTCCATCTGTTGTGCATTGATAATTTGTTGCTCCCAGCCATACGCCTCCTTGTAGATCTCTTCTCTGGAGGAGGTTCTCTTGTCTCCCTGTCATTGTTTCATAGACACACGCTTAGCAATTTCCCAATGGTGGTATGTGGCAACAATGAATCCCCAGTGCACTGAAATGCACATGAAATTGTATTAGTCACACACAATTAGGCAACGCACAGTCACCACGCAATCAGGGAAAGCCTGGATGCAGATTATTGAGGCGCAAGTGTTTTGATGAACCATATTAACACCCCAAAATGCTAATTTATGAAAAAAAGCAGCTTTTTCCCTGAAAGGGGTTGTACTGGGCAAATTTTTTCAACTTGAATTGTATTTTAAAGGTTGGAAATTGCCCTTTTGTCATTTCCAAAATGAAAAATTCATTTCATTCAAAATGACTTTTGATTTCACAATTTAAGCTAATGAGATTTTTTTTTTTTTACATGGCTGAATACAAAACACTTCAAAGTTATCAAAAAGAAGCAGTGCTGATTGCCCCCATTGAGCTTTTTTTTTTCCCCACTTTATTTGTAAAAATGCTTATCGTCACCTACATTTGCATTTAAGAAAAAAAGTGGAAACACTGAAAACATTTGCAAGACAGAGTAATCAGAAGTTGCTCAGCCTTAATGGCAATTTCACCACCTCCTTGTTACATGATTGTGATGTGCTGTCTTGTCTTCTTGGCATCTTCCAAGGAACTATTTCTTTCCTTGTAAGAGGTACCTGGCTATGCACATATTTACAAGCTGAAAATCCACACCAGGTGTCTCAAAGCATGTGCTAGACTGTGCAGCTCTGCTGAGATGGATGGGGCTCAAATGGTATCGACCCAGTGAGAGAAGACTTTTGTGTGCTGTGCAGCCTCCAAGGGAGTTTTCCAGCATTGACTGGAGGTTATAATCAGCCATTATAATTCCTTTATAATAAGCAGAGACAAGTTTAGTAGCTCAGGAGGAATGTCTGCAAACAGATCAGGTACTGGCAGTCTAGACGCTCCCTGAGAAAGGGGAGCTCACCTACAGGGTCTAGGGGTCAGCACCCCAAGAATTCCCCTGTGGTGCCTCACTGGCTTCCGTCAAGCCCTCTCTTTAGAATAAATAGTGCCAAGGTGCACTCAGACAACTGGTTGTCATGCTGACCTGTACCAGCTCCACGAGCCCTTGCACCGGCCCTGGCACCAGTGTCCGTTGCCCTTCAGTTTGTATTACGGCAGCTCTGTGGGAAAGAAATTTGTGTGTCTATGTATTACAGCATCTCACATAGTAAAGGTTCTGGCCCGAGAGTGGCATCCTCAGATCTAAAGTAATATCAAGAAACGTGTCTGTCACAGTCTTAAGGGTTTTGCAGATGTGGTGTATTGGAAGTGCTGCTGGGTAAGCTTTAACAGCACCATGTTTGTGCTCTCAGCTACCATGGGATGAGGGATTGTTGGGGCACCTGACCTCCATACATGCTCCACAAATGGTAACTTGCTTTGGGAACAAGCGCCAAGGATTCCAGATCCCAGCCTTTGACTTTCTTAAACCATCAGATCTTCTCCTCTGTTTTACTGCACAACTCATAACCTGCCACGAGACACCGTATGATGCACACCAAGTGTCTATTCAAGAAATTCTTGCATAACACAGACCCAAACAAAACTACAGAGTATTATAAACTGAGGTAATCCCAAGTGCAGCAAAGAACTGAAAGACTGGGATCTCCTGAAGACAAGCTTTGCTTGCCCACACTTCACAGGAGGGAAGTGGCAATTAGAAAAGAGGCTGTGATGTCATAACAGCCATTGAGAATATGACAATAAACAGTTTGTTTTGAATTATCTTGCACTCAGTCTTACTGTACAGTAGGAACAACACAAATCATAAGGCAGGAAATACATAGTAAAAGCCCCTAACCACAAGCTTTTCTCAGCAAGAAAAAATAATAACAATAAAAACAACATAAAACCCAAAATTATTTCATAAATGGTCTGTTTTGAATTGCTCTCATTGCACACTGGAGAGGCAGCACTGCTCACATGTTTGGCCAACAGTGGCTCAGGCAAGAGTTGAGTTAGGTATCTGTTTCCCATTCTACATAATACACAGCTCTGTGGCTGCTTTGTTGGTGTCAAAAAGGGGTAAAATAACATGAGCTTCACTGAAATGCACCTGTCACAGCAGTGCCTTAATGCTGGATTGCCACTGTGTTTCCGGAACATAAATCTATTGAAGATACGCGGAGTGCTCAACTGTACAAAGTGTTCTCACTGACTATAAAAATTAACAGGAGGAGATAAATCACTGCAAAGTCACTTGCTCTTGGACTCTGACCTCCCTGGAGTCCTGTTTAGAAAGTCAAACTCAAGTGCCCTAAATGGTCTGAAAGGCAAAGTGCATACATATACATATATATATGTATATATGTATACATACACATATATATGCATGTGTTTATACACATGTGCAGAAAAGGTCATGTGTGTGTGCTCATTCTGGAGGGACTCATTCTCATAGCAGAAAGCCAGGCAGAGGACAACACTTCACAGAATCATGGAATGATTCAATCATTAAGGTTGGAAAAGACCTCTAACATCATCTAGCCTAACCCCAACCCATCCCCACCATGCCCACTGACCACATCCCTCAGTGCCACATCTCCATGGTTCTTGAACACCTTCAGGGACGGTGACTCCCCCACCTCCCTGGGCAGCCTGTGCCAATACTACATCACTATTTCCAAGAAGAAATTTTTTCCTAATATCCAACTTGAGATATATCTACCTCTAGAGATGGGGCCAGGGAGCATGGATCTCCAAATTGGATACAGCCAACATTTACATGAAGAACATTGGAACATCTCCCCAAGACAGCCTGACCACCTCTAACCCCAAACACCTCTGGTCCTCTGAGGCTGAAGGCAGTTATGACCTGTCCTTGGCATGGCTTTTTTTTTTCTTTCCAATCATGCATCTACATTTACTGTCCTGTCCATGAATCTTGGAGTTATCTCCTGCATCCCTACACAGCAGCCACAGAGGACCGTATTTTGATGGCATGGAGGGACAGCAGGAATTCTGGCTGGCATCAGTGTGGTCTTTCAGGGTTAAATATGGCTCTTCAGAGGCCCCTCTGAGCCCTTGAAGTGCACTCAGGGAACCTGACTTATTTCCAGGCTTGTGAGAATCCTTGTTTGTCTTTCTTCCAGTGCTTTGCAGCACATAGCATGAATGTTAAAGAGAAGCACAAGAATGCTTTAGGGATTTGAACTTTGCTTGAAAAAAACACCAAAAACAAAAACCAACCAAACAAATGACCAGCTTGGTATTGTCTAGGCTCTGCATAGGAGCATTTCACTTCACTACAGAGCTTGTTATTATTTCAATAGGAAAATATTCCTCAAGAGTAAAGAGAAACACTATTGTGTCAATCCTATGAGCATCAAGAATTCAAGAAAATCTCTCTCCCAGTAAAGGAGAAATGTTTGAAGTTTTCTTCACATGCTACTTGCATCTCTTTTTGTCTTACACATACATATACACAGAGGCTTCTGAACCTGTAGACATATCCCCAAGGAACTAACCTGCATTTCAAGCCAGTATCAGGATCACAGAATCATGAAGGTTGGAAAAGACTTCTCAGGTCACCAAACCCAGCCACCAGCCCATCCTCACCATCCCCACTGACCACATCCCACAGTGCCACATCCCCATGGCTCCTGAACACCTTCAGAGATGGTGACTCCCCCACCTTCCTGGGCCCTGGGCAGCCCATGCCAGTGCATCACCACTGTTTCTGAGAAAGAATTTTTCCTAATATCCAACCTGAAATTTCTCTTTCTCCCTTTCTACCACATATTTCCAATATCTCTCCCTACAACAGGCACCAAGCACTCTCAGTTCCACCAGCTCTGCACAAGGAGATGCTGCTCCATGTCCGGATCTCCTACTCTTCTTCTATTTTGGTGTGAAGCTCCTATTCTTATTCTATTCTGGTGTGGAATACTTTACTGAGGAAGGATTTGCATGGAGAGGGTTTACATCTCAGCTTTCTTCTCTTCCTGTGAACTCTCAGTTTGCTCTAAGTATGACAAGGAAGCTCTGTAATTTGCCATATTAGGAATCAAACCAGCCTCCTGAACAACTCGTTTCTCCATTGATCTTTTTGATTTATTCAGCTTTTATGTGACTTGGATGCTTTGTTTAGCTGTATATTTATATAGCAAACATTCAGTGTTTGGATGGGTGTTAAGACTGTAAGGGACTGTTAATACTGCTAAGATTGCACAGGTCAGAGGATGGTTTTCTATTGTGCACCTTGCGCAGCCACAGTCAACACAATGCACTGCCACAGTCAACACAATGCACAGCCATAGCAACAACATTCCTACAGTTTTTGAAGGCATGGACTGTGACATTTCCTCAGACACAACAGAGCTGCTATCATCAGTTGTTCTGAGCAAAGAGTTTCCAAATTCACCTTTTCTACAAGGTCTGGGGAGAGCAGAGGGGGTGTCGAATCCTATCACGACAGCGTTAGAAAGAGGATGAGTCAAACGTGCCGCAGGGGTGTCCATCAAAGAGCAGAGATAAAAGCATTGAATTCCAGCAGCAAGTTGTGCCTGGCAGACACGATGAAATAATGCTGCTCGGAGGGAGTGAGGGGAAGTGTCACTGCACCCTGGATGCTTGGAAGTGCTCTGTGAGCACAGAGGAGTGAAGCTGCCGCCGCGGTGCTGCAGACTTTCTGTCTGACGCTGGGTGAGTCACTGGCGTGCTGCTCACTGCAGGAGTGCCTGGCTGCTGGGGAAGTCAGGTGCTGCAGCAAATGGAAGACTTCTCTCTCGAGATGAGCAGATAATGCCTTCTGTTCCTTTATATGGCCAGGTGTTTGGAGAATAGAGCGCCTCATGCTATAGGCTGCAGCACTTGGAGGCTTCGTGTACAGGCTGCACACATACAGCCTCAAGCCCTGAGCTCTGGGTTGGTCATGCTCCACACTGCAGACCCAAGTGTTCCCCATTGCACACCCATGTGATGTGGTACACTCAACTCCCAGCAGTGTCTGCAGGGCACATTGTATGGACAAGGTTTCACCACTAGCTCTGGAGGAAGCTGTTCCTCCAATGAAATTGACATTTTTTAAACAAGAAACAAAGTTTCCTGTCCTGTAACCCCAGACTTATGAGTCAGCATTTCACACATAAATTATTTACAGTAAAGGAAAATAAGAGGAGCAGCTTTAAGTTTTTGTGCGATGGAGTGAAAGCAAAAAAGAGACATTACCTGCAGTATTCCTAACTTAAATGTTTACTTCATCTCTGTTTTCTAAGCTCCCAGGAGTTTTTCTTTATTTTGGAATAGCATTTTGTGTGTAGGAGCTCCAGGCCCACAAATTTATACTGTTTAGCCTCATGGTCAATGTGGGGAAATCATGTTTTACAGCCAGGGAAACTAGGGCACAGATATCTGAAATAACCTGGATGTGCCTTTAATTCCCCATCCTGACTATATCACAATCCTGCCCCAAAAGCAGCATGCCTGTACTCCTTCCTAGGAACTGCAAGAATTCACGGAAAGGTACAAATCCCATTTGTGCATTAAGCCTGAAGTCTTTCATTTATGCACTTGTTGGTGTTTAGCTCTAGACCGTAAATGAAAACTGCTTTGAGTCACCAGGAAAATCCATGCAACCCACAGTCTCCAATATCTAATGGCTGCTGGTGAATACTGGCTGGAGTTGTGAAGGCTAACGTGGACTTCTTTCTGTCAGTGAATACATTCTCTCACTGCTTAATGTCTTTTCCAGCCTCCAAGGGCCATTGGGCCATCACACTGATGTTGCAAGGTGGTAACAAAAGGATGCAGGAAGTCCTTATGAGGAGGATGCTGTGATGAGGAAGTGAACGAGATGAGCTGTTAATAAAAGACACAAAGCACTGAAATCTCTCGGAATACGTGGGGAGTTTTCTGGTGAGTAATACCAACATTTTAGGAGCTGAAACATGAATCATTCCTACTCCATATTAACTGCTCTCAGCCCACTGTGAGTTACAAACCAACAAAGTCCCATGCAATCTCTCACTCAGGAATGGAGAAAATAATAATCCTCCTATAGGAAAGACAAGGTTTCAGCATCTGTCCTAAACTCCTACATTCTGAGACCTCATGGGACAAGTCTGCAGAGCTCTGCTGAGAATGAGAAACACCTGTGGGTTACTCCAACCAAAAGAGCAGGGGCACTTTCATGACCCCCTCAGCACCCAGCTGGCCTCAATGTGCATGTAAATTCACTAACAGCCAAAAGCTATATGAGGAGTCAGGTGGCACACAGTTTTCCTTCTGCTTTTCCCCTACCTAGAAGGTGTTTGGCTGTGCTGAAGCTCTGGGATTTACCAGAACTTTGTCTGTCCTATCTTGTTCAGAGTGACATTGCTGTAAGGTAAGTAAGGCGAGAAAAAGTCTTTGTTGTGATGAGTTGGCCAGTGGTTTGTGAACAGGCTGCTTTGCTGGAGGACTAAGAGTGGTATCTGTAAACACATTTCATGCAATCATCATTATCCTTGGCAGCTGTGCTAAAAATCTGCAGCTCAAATGAGCGTCTGGTTCCTCAGTCTTTCCTGTGCTATGATCTCATGCTATAATGTGAGCAAACTTCCTATCTGTGAAGAAGGGAAGCAGAGCAGCCCCAGGGGAGCTGATGTGGGTTCTCCCTTCTTCCCATCAGATGCTACTTTTAGTCCAGAGCTGTGACTTTGACTGGGGCCTGGGTCAAGGTTAACAGAGGGCTCTCTCCTGGTGTGGATGCTTGATCTCCATTGCACCAGCAGTACATGCTGTGGTCTGTTTAGGGTCCTGTTGCCCAGTTTGGGCACAGTTGGGTCCTCATGGAGAATAAGGCACGGGGCAAAGGAAGTGTGTACAAACACAGGCTGCAAGAGGCTACAGATGGCTGGTGTTGGGTCAGGCCAACTGTTCTGGGAAGCTGCTTTGCCTCACGTTTCTGTCCCAAGATTTGAGACTTTAGTGTGATTAGAAGCACCCTGAAGGCAGTCTGGTTTTTAGGGGAGCATGTTGTGTACTTCTATACAGCATGGATCTTGAGGGGACATATGGCTCATCCAACTGGGATGAGCAAATGGATGAGCTCTGTACTGCCCTGCATCCAGCACCAGTCATCTTCAGCAAGAAGAGCAGGAAGTCAAATAGATACCTCTGGTATCTAAGAGCTTATTTTGATAGTGTGGCTGTGTTTGGCTGTGTGCTTGTTTTTTTTTCCCTTATTTTTTGAAGGTGTGGAGGATTAGTCTTAGCTTCTGCAGTTGTTGTACCGTATTTTGGTTTTGTGTTGTGAGGGACTTGACGATGCTGTCAGGAGGCGTGCTCTCTAAGTACACTTATTATTTTTCCTCATTGTACAAGCTGCACCAAATAAGCACCAGGCATTTCCAGAAATTGCTATTGATTGGGCAACTATGTTCACGAAGCTAATCAATAAGCTTAACCCCCACCATATATTTATCTGTGATACAATTGCTCTCTTTGTGTGCCTCGTGTGCTTTCTAGAGCTTGTAATTTGTCCAGTGTAAATAGCTGATTTCATCCTTTTTCCTGGGGAAAAAATAGCCCTGCTATTATAAAGCTGTGCCTCTTCTGGTGAGGGAGGTGTATGTGTCTTCCTGCCTTTAGGGTGGGTAATTTCAACCTTCACAGGAAGAAGATGAAGAGATGGGAAAGAGCCTTGTTGTTTCCTGAACAGCAGAGTTACAGCAGTCTCCTGTGGATTTGTGTCCTTTGGCCTTTCCATCCTACTTCTGTTTCTGCCATAACAACCCCAACTCTTTTCACACTGCTCTTCCTGTGACTCTGCAACCCAGAAGATAACATAATCCTGCAGCTGGGACAGAGCTGTCAAGTGCTTGTTGGCCAGCCAGGGCAATGCATGCTGTCTGCCTAGGTGTCTATTTCCATAGTGTGTGTTGTGCCATAGTCCATGCGCCTTTCCACAGTGGAGACCTCATGTGGGACTTTGTCTCAGCTCTTCTGCGGGTTCTCTTAAAATGTGTGGAGATTTCTTGTTTACAAAACTTCCACTAGTTCTTCAAATATGAACAAATTGGGTCAGCAGCCCAAAAGTTTCGGTGTAAATTGCAAGGCTGGAGAGTAGTTGAGTGTCAGTCCAGAAGTTGTGTGGGTGCCTGAACTGATAAATATTTCACTGGGGTCCAGATATTTGCAGGTCTGAAGAATTTGGAAAAAAATCTTCTGGCCTCAAATGATGTTTTTTTTTTTTTTTTCTTTCATGCTACCCTAGTTGATCTGGCTGAGAAAGTACACACAGTTCTTCATATGGATTTCCCCACAGACTGGAAGCACCAGAATTTTGCAAGAGTTTCTGTAGTGTGGAACTATGACTACAGAGACCACGGTGATTCTTGCTCCATTACAGCTAGCTGTGCCCTATATGAACTTGGATATGTGAAAGCCCCCACCTCTGTCCTCTTCCAAGTAGAAACAGACCTATGTTTGACCCTTGAAATCTAATGTTCCCACACTTCTCTGGAATTTCCCCCTCTGATTTGTAGAGTCACCGTAAATTGGCCCCACTTTGGACTTCCCTCTCACAGAGAGTGGCTACTGATCAAGCAGAATGAAGTGTTGATGGTATTTTTCCAATACGTTGAGCTTTTCTTAGGAACCACTTCTCAGAATGTATTTCCAAGCAAGGCTGAAAATGTAGTGAGGAAAGTGGTGTGTAGGAATGTTAATTATTGCCCAAACAGTAATGGGGCAGTTTGTATTGTATTTCTTCAGAAATCTTGGAACCTGTTGACCTTCTTCAAACACTCCCAACGAGGAAGCAGATGCCTCAAAACCCTACTATTAAAAGCTGCTTCAAAAATCAGTGATTGGGCAATATAGTATGCCCTGTATTGTGAAGACTCTGGGAGCGTTCGAAAGTTAGATACTGTTTGTCCAGCTGATTGACTTCCCAGCTACCACGGAAATAACATGAAACAAGCCATAAGAAATGCTGTTCAGTTGATGGTTACAGTGCGTGGAAGGAGCTGGGTGTATTGGCATGGTGGAGGGTTTTGAGAATGTCATCTGTTCTGGAAGAATGTGTAAGGGGCAGATCGTGGGGTCTGTAGGCAGAATCTCAGAGTTCTGTATGCACCAGGGTTGGTGTGCTGGGAGGTGCGAAGGCGTGTAGGGTGCAAGGTCTTCAATTGTGAAAAGACGTATGGCGATGCTTGGAACAGCTTGGGTGCAGACAATAAAAAGTGTAGGGTTAAATACTGGGTTTCTCTTCTAGAAGAGTGGCTGGTGCTCAGTTTCATCAGATTTTTAAATGAGTGTGTCTTAAGCAGTAGGTGCAGCGTAACTGACCCATGTATAATAACGCTTCTGCTTTAGTATACATGAAGGCTTACAGGCAGTAGAGCTAATCTCCTAAAATATAAACCTTTGTCTTCTGACTTACCCCAGATTCCTTTAATTCAAGGCTCTAGAAGCCATTGCAATTAGCTTCTACTCCTTCTTTTGCTCTTCTTTATGCTCAGCTAAGGGTGTGGGCAAGCAACAGCTTGGATCATTGACTCAGATGTTTAAGTGGAAAAATACTCAGCTCAAGTTTATAGCAACAAGCAGAAGCAAAGAGGGTCTTGGTAAATATCTTGATTCTTTGTATGCAGCTGGGTTCCCCTTTGTTTACTTGACTTCTACAATTATTTTCAAGCTGCTAAGGTCATTGCTAGTTAATAGTTGGCTAGAAATCAATAGACAGAGATGGTTAAAGATAAGTTTTAATAATGAGCGCAATCAAATTCTAGCAACTTTTATCTCTCTGTTGCTGCCAGCAGTGGCTGGTTTTTGTGCAAAAACTTCATTCACTTTCCAGCTGCACAAACTCCAGGCAGAGTTTATCTCTGTAAAATAAAGAGATAGCACAGCTCACTCTGGTGTTTGGTGTTAAATGCCCTGCCAATAGAGAAGTTAATTGGTGTGCTAAATGCTTTCCATCAGTTTTGATTGGATTTACAACCAATGTTCACAATTATCCAGAGAAATCATAGCTCCAAGATATAGAATCATCCAGAGATGGAGCACTGTCTTCTGTCAATCATCTATGCCTGGAGTCCTGTGTCCAGGTGTGGAATTCTCAGTACAGGAGAGATGTGGATCTGTTGGAATGTGCCCAGAGAAGGGCCACAAAAATGATACAAGGGATGGAACACCTCCCTGTGAGGACAGGCTGAGAGAGCTGGGGTTGTGCAGCCTGGAGAGAAGGGTGGAGACCTGAGAGCGGCCTTTCAGTACCTAAAGGAAGTCTGTAGGAAAGAAGGGGAAAGACTTTTCAGCAGGATCTGCTGTGACAGGGTAAGGAAAAATGGTTTCAAACAAAAGGCGAGGAGATTTGAATTGGATAATAAGAAAAAGGTTTTTCATCACAAGGGTAATGAGACACTGGCACAGGTTACCTAGAGAGGTGGTGGTTGCCCTGTTCCTGAAAACACCCAAGGTCAGGCTGGATGGGGCTCTGAGTACCTGATGGAGCTTTGGGTGTCTGTTCATTGCAGGAAGTTGGACCAGATGGCCTCAAGGATCCCTTCCAGCTCAAGTTGGTGCTATCATCCCTGAATAGATGGAGCATCTTGAAGTCTCAGTGAGTGTTTCTTGTAAGGTCAGTTGTCAAATGGCTTCAGCACCTCCAGTGCTGAAGTTGGATTTTTAAGAGCTAAGTTTTGTCTTGGAAGGGAGAACGTGGCTCTAGGATTTATACCTTTAATTCTGGATTTGCTTGTTTCAAAGTGTGCAGAGCACTGCAGTCTAATTGTTATCCCTCATCACATGGAAAAGCGGATCTCTTGCAAATACATCTCATGTTGAGTGATCATCTGAACAGATGTGCTCAAAGTGTGCTGGAGACAGTGGCTGCTGCTGGGCTTTGGATCAGATGTTGCATGATGCTGCTTGCACTGGAGGTTCCGTGGCTGCCTGTGGTTTGCCAGATGATCCCGTGCCTGGCACCAGGTTCTCTTCCTGTGGGTTTTGCAGAATGCTATTGGGCTGTGATGCAATGACATGCTATCCTGCTGCAGCAGATTCACCCGTATAAGTGTTGCTGCTACTTGTGTCCTCAAGCAAGTGAAACTCTTACTCCCCACCTGAAGTCCTGCCAGATGTTTTCATGAATGTGATGGGCCATGATGATGGCCTGGGCTTGGAGTGCATGCCAGTAATTTGAGGGGCTGTCTTTCAGTTTCCTGTTCTGTCCCAGACTTTGTCTTCTGCCTCAGGCAAGTTACATCAATGTTGTGACTCAGTTCCCCAGCAGTACAATGAAAATAGCAACACTGCCCTAACTTGTGGGATCATTGTGGTGATAAACACCTCTCAGGCTGCAAGGCGCAGTGATCCGATGATCAGAACAACCGCTTCAGCACCTATGGTATAAAAAGTGGCTTGGTGCTGTGGGAAACATTTTGTCTTGAGAAGTTTCAGGCATGTAAAACATGCATCGAGGTAAGGGAAGATACTAAACAAGCAGCTAATGGTTGGGACTGACGACTTCCTGGGGAAATGTCAAAACTCAATTTGCTAAACTGATAGGTCTCTTGAGAACTTGCACCAGAACCACCAGGTGCTTGAGGCTGCCCTGGTTTAAAAGCTCTATCCAGGATATGAAACAGAGGAGGGGATTTCAGTCTGAAAAGTTGCTTAGTGCAGTTAACCAGACAAAGCTTCCTGCTTGGGGATAACCAAAAGTCTGCAAGTGTTTGTAACTTCTGCAGGGCACAATGACCCCTAAATCAAATGTGTGTGGGTTACTAGGAACTCAAGTAATTAGTGCTGGCTGCAGTGCCTTTTTAAAGCTTGTACTCTCTTTACATGGTACAAATCTCTGGAGGAGTTCCCCTTCTTACTATCTCAATCTCTCAACCTTGCCCATAAGAGTTGATAATGCTGGGAAACGTGGTGACTGCTTGGCCAATGGTGCTACAGTTAATCTGCTATGGTTGGTTTGGCTGGTTTATTGTAAACTAGTTATGGGCACTGGTTTAATTAGGATTGCTGACTGGATATCATGTTGGAGATGGCATGTTCTGAGTGATGCAACTATAAGCTTATGAGTTCTGAGATAGAAATGACACTAGAAAACTTGGTAGAGCTTTGGGTTTTGCTAAGGAACATCTAGATAAAACACAGAGCCAACTTGCTCTGAGACATAAATGAAAGCTGTTCATGTGTAGGGTATTACACGTGCATGTAAGCACAATATGTGTCTTCCAAATCAATGGTGGAAGATGAGATACTTTCTTTTGTTACGAGCATACTGTAATAGGATGTCTCACTGGATTCAAGATGGTGATGTTTTTATGGGTAACCTGGGATGAAGCTTCTCAGCAGTGATGTTATCTAGCACATCAGCTCATCTCCCTGGCTAGCAATGATCTGCCTGTTGGTTCTTCATTTTTTTTCAATGAATTCCAATCTACTTGAGGTAAATTGTCTGCATTAATGCTCTTGATGATATATTAAAGCAAACACCTTGCCCGAGTTCAATCAGTCCCACTCCTCTTTCGATTTCAGTCACAGAGCAGTGAAATGAAGGTAATAAACTGAGAATTCATTCTTATCCTAAGTGGGCAAATCTCAGAACATCTCTCGATCAACTTGTTAAATATAATTTAATTCCTCCTGACCCATCTTCTGGGTTTAGAAGCTGTTTGTTTGTCTGTGGGGATCAGCAGGTGGGAGCATGGTTTTCTGGAGCCTGTAATAAGTCTGTAAACCTGTGTGCTCTGCTCCCCGCCTTGGTGCTGTGTGAATGACAAGTGTTGCACCTGGCGTGGAGCCACACCTGAAACCCAAACCTTTGCTGGGCTGATAAGCCAAACCATGTAATGAGAAAGGAACAGTCTGCCTTGCTTTTTAACACCCAAGGGCATGCACAATGTCAGCTTGTCCAAAGTCAGAAAGGATTTGTTTGAAAGTGGAGGGAAAAAATTAACATCAAGCAAACAGAGTGAGTTGGATGTTTAGGGGTAAGGACTTAAAATCTAGTAAGCATGAGGCTTTCATTGCTTTCACATAAGGCCAAGGTCACAAATGACCTGAAGTCGTGGTTGCACTATTTGCTTTGCTTGAAGAACTGGCTAGAATTTGTGAATGAGTTGTACGTTTGCCTGAAAAATCTGTTTCCATAGGACCCAACTTATTTGTTACTTGATGTCAAGTATGGTTTGGGGTTTTGGTCAAAGGAAGAATAGGAATGTTGGCACCAAACACTTTACAAAAGCTGACAGATGTCTTTTTTTTTTTTTTCCTCTTAGAAATGTTTTCTTTGTGTAGAGCTCTTGTCTGAAAGTGTGGAAAACGCAGACAGCAATGTTAAATCACTCCAACCCCAAAACGTTGCTTGTTAAAAGAAAGGCTTTGGACAGATCATGAAGGAGTTTTCCAGTTCATTTTGATTTGCTTGTTTTCTTTCCCAACTTGAATCAGAATATCAAAGAGTTCGCAAAAAGATTCTGGGCTCCTTACTTTGGGTGCAGCACAGGCAAGCAGCAAAAACAACCTTCCCTTACCTGACAAATGCCTCAGCAGGATTTGACAGGATGCAACAAGTGGACAAAATGCAGGTGGGAGTGTTAGGAGGAAAATGAGGAGGAAGTTGTACCTTTCCATAGGCCAACCTGGTGCCAGATGGGTGTGAGGTATAGACTTGTGGCATAGAGAATTTTGAGGAGCTATGTGAAAGATGCTTCTCTGCCTGTTGACGTAAATTTTGAAGCCAACATGGTAAAAATCTGTTTCTGGCATTAATAACTGGTAATTTCATCAACGGGACCTGAATGTGGATGGCGTCATGGGAGTTTTTCTTCACTGAGTCCTGTAAGTCAGCCTCAAAGGTTGTTTATGCTGTTTGGGCCCAATGCCCATGTGAAAACTGGCTGTGGGGGTTGGGGGCCCTCTCTCCTGGGCAGTCAACCTAAAAGCTTTTTGTCCTCAGAAAATGTCAGGTAACAGATCGAAGATGTTCAAAAACGCCAATTGCTCATGGTTCCCTGCTGTCTGCAATCAGAGATGTGGGTGCTCAGGCCATGACTTGAATAAACATCAGAATAAGATTCCTGGTAGCAGCCAAATGTTTAAGCACTTCACAACCCAGTGTCTGTCAGACACTCAGTTCTTATTGATCCTTCAGTGAAGTGCTGAACTTGAGACACAGATCTGAAGTTCTGCTTGGTCTCTTCAACTCTCAGAGAAGCTCCAGGAAGCTAAATGCAAACTCTTGACTTGATTCAGCTCCGTTTGAGATCTTTGGAAATCTGTCTGCATGCAGCCAAAGAAGAGAACAAGGAGTTAGATGGTACTGGGCTGGTGTAGTTTATGGTAACTTGCTCAGTTAGCCAGTGAGACCTTCAAAGCCCACTCTATTTCAGCTATAGGTCTATCCTTTCTTAGTATTTGGAGCACTGTAACACCCAGTATTCACACTGCTATCTGCCATTTGAAAATGGTTCAGATTTTTGGGAGCAAACTGCATCACAAAGTGCTTCTATAAGCAACTGGAGATTAAGTAACGGCTCAGCATTTTGTTCATGGTTACCAACAGCTGTTTGATTGCCATCATGTAAAGCAGTGGTAAACCGGTTGATTCACAGTTGTACCCTCAAAGCTGGGAATTCCTTGGTGCCATAGAGGTCTTGGACCCTCTTGGTGTTACTTCTAAGCAGAGGAGAGGAATTGCTACTAAAGCTAAAGGGAATGTTATTTGCTAAGCTTATTGTCCTGGGCTGCTAAATGGGAGAGAGCTTCTTGCCCTCAGTTTCTGAAACTACTTGCCAGGAGGAACACTGAATGCAAAACGTCCTGCCTAACATTGGGGTGTGGGTTGACAGATTTTTGTGTAATTTATCATAATGATCAGTGAAGTTCTGCAATAGGAAGAAATGAAATACAGTGATCTTTCAAGTTGTGATTTTTTCCTATGACACTAGCTCTTGTTTTAAAGCAACCTGGTCTGAAACTTCATCTCCTTGGTGCCATCTTTAGTCTATTCCCATCTCTAACCAAGCTATTAACTTGCAGAATCAGTTATTAAAGGCACCTGTGACCCTCTACAAAACTCTAGAGCCAGCTGACTTCCTACTTCTCCTTTCTGATCTGATTTGAAGTCAAGATCTGAATATTCTTTAGCATTCCAGTCCAATTAAAAATTCAATCTGTGTTTAAAATATGTTTGGGGGTCTTGAATCCCCTGGCAGTAGATTCCTCCACTCCTTGCTGAGTATTAGGGGAAAATGTGTTCAGTGTTATTAAATGACTTGCCAAATGAGCCCAGTGTCTTAGCGGGCTGGTGCAAAGCTTGCTGTACCCAAGGGAGCATGGTGGGACACCCAGCACTGGCTGCCAGGTCAGGAGTGGAATTGGTGCTATCAGAGTGATATTATCCAGGATGCCTGGGGACAGAGGAAATTAAAAGTCACTAATACTTGCTGCCTTGAGCCAAGGCTCAATTGCAGAAGCACCTGCAGGGTTGGCCTGCATACCTACTGCTTGTTGTTGTTGGTTGACTACTCGGCGTGCTTTTTTTTGGCATAAGGCTACTGTTCTGCATGGCCAAAACAGTCAGGATGAGGCTGAATAGGATTTTGTTGATGTGCAAAAGGACTTGGACAGCTGGAAGCGGAGGGGAAGAGGAAAGGCTGCTTGTTTCCCACCACCCTCTATACTAGAGGTCTCCTTCTGCTGAGCCTACAAAAATAGATGTGGGTGACAGCATTTGCAGCATGACAGGGGGGAACAAAAGGTGAGTGAAGGCTGTTCCAAATTTTTCATAAGAGCTTTGTCTGGGGAAAAATCTAGGTTTCAACTGGTCGAAATTCTTCTTTGCTGGGAAAATGATCTGCTACTAAATCTCCACTTCTTTTTTTAGTTGAAAGCTTAAAAAACTAATTGAAATAGTTTTAGATCAAATGAAGTGTTTGTTTGTTTTTTTGCAGTTTTTAGATAAATGGAAAGAGTTCTTAAAGCCATTAGAGATGATGTTAGCTATCAAGGTGAGCTGCAGAGTTGAAAAAAATTCTTCAGTTTGACTCAAAAAAAAAAACAAAACCTTCAGATTATTCTGAACTGCTGGTGAACCGAAAAATCAGTCATTTGCACTAATGATAAGTAACTGGCAGGTTGTTTTGCCTGTCAAAGTCTGTGTCTTGTGGAGTGGGCACATCGTTGTCTGCTGACACAATTTACTGAGCTGGTTTTTAAAAGAAAAAAGTAATTAAATGCAGCTCTTCTCTGGCAATAAGACCCACTAACAGGTGCAAGGGATGTTTCTCCTGTCTGTACCATTGGGATGAGGGATACCAACCCCATTCTTTGTTCTCAAACTTCTATGGCCTAATAAACATCCCAGTGTTTCCTCTGGGTGCTGACATGCAGAGGCTGTCGTGGCAATGAGTGCTGCTTATCTGGATGGTGGTGGCATCTGCAGGAAGCCACCCATGCCAAGGCAGGACACTGTGCCAGTGGGCAGGAGGGAGATATTGCTGCAGATCTTGTGCTGGGGTGCCTGCAAGAAGGGTAAACAGCAACAAGGTGCAGAGGGGAGATGGTGTGGCATAGGAATGCTCCAACCTGCAGCAGCCCAGAGTGGATGGCCAGGGAAGAACAGGACATTTGTAATAACTGTAACTTGACAGCACCTCTACCCAGGAGACCAGTGGCTTGCTGAGTGTTGTCTGAGCTGGAAGGAAGTTCTGCTGGGAAACACGGACTGGGTTTCATCTGGGGTGCACCTGGTGGTTGTAGTAAAGGCAGAAATCTGGTACTAAACTGAATCAGAGTTTAGGGCTGGGAGGAGGGAGCAGCAAGCATTACTCCAGTAGATGAACTGGCTAATGCACAACTACGTTCTGTGTCCTGCTGTGCCTCTATTCACCCTTGAAGGAAAAAAACCAAAACCTTTCTGCTCCTGTTTTTCAGTCAATCAGGTGAGGTCAGAGCAGACACAATCCTTGTGGCTGTAGAGGGGAAGACAGGGCTGTGCTGGAGCAAATGCTTGATTCCTTTGCTCAAAAGCTGTATAACATGTTAATCTTCCTTTTTTTTTTTTTTTTTCTTCATTGAAAAAGTCCAGGCAACAACTGTCATGGTGTCTGTTTCTCCAGACCAGTTAGGTGCAAAACTACCATGCAAACAACACAGCCATTAGATGGCTTCTTTCCCTGCATGTCCTCCGGGTGCCCCAATGCTTTTTCACCAGGAAAGTGACATGAAGGCTGCAGTTCTGCTGCTTTCTGCCATTCCTGTGTGATGGGCGAGGAGCTGCATGGTCTGTTGCAGGCTTGTAGCATCCGTTCAGCGTCCAATCTCTTTAAATAATAAGTGCTGCCCTGGAGGATGGATAATGGGATGTAATTCAGCACTACCGGGCAGAAGATAAGGGAGAATTACCAGATCTTTTTCAGTTCTTGTAATCTATGCTCTATGTCTCTAGAAAGAGAATGAGTGGATGTGTAAGTCAAATTGACTGGGGTGATGGATCTCCCCATAAACCTCACTGGAATTGGAAGAAACTGCTTACCCAGCCCCAGCAATGGGTTAATCATTAGCACAGGGAGGAAGAGATTCTCCAATGGACAAAAAAAAAAAGTCATTCTTTCATTTTTAGCTTTCCTTTATGGAAGTTGCAGGACTTTGTTTACACTGAACAATGCAAAGCCAAAGCAAGATCAACATGTCCTTGATTTTTGTTTTGCATGTAAAGTACTGCATATTTACCCTTGCCACCTAATTTGTGAGTTTGCCAGGAATCAAAACATCCATTTAAACTAGCCAGGAAGACAGCAAAATATGAGTAAAGCTGGATGATTGTCTAAGGCCCAGCTATGAGGGTAGCTTTGTGTAGTTTGATGAATTATAAAAATGCAGCTATACAAAACAAATCAAAGCCTTTCCTGTTCTAGAGCTTGACTGTGGATAGAAATCAAACTGGAACATTACAATAAAAACATAAAATCGGGATGAGACTGGGGAGCCAGGGGTTGGTTGCTTCAGTGCCCTTTGACTCAGGCTCATGAGCGAGTCTCAGTCTTCAAGTACCTTTGGCCTCTTCCTTGTGGAAGAAAGGTGCTGTAAGATGCTCCTGGGTTGGCTGAATGTGTGTGGTGGGGAGCCAGAGACTGAGTACAGCTCCCATGGGATGCTCTAGTTTTTGTCTGTAAAAGGGAAGGAGTCAAAGCTTAGCAATAAAACATCCTACAGGGAAGAGGAAAATCTTGCTCAAACTCCTGCGTCTTCAGAACTCCTCTTGAGGTAAACATTCAGCTCTACCACCAGTAACAGCTCAAACACCAGCTGGGCTCTGGGAAGTCACCAGGCAAAGCCCCTTCAAAGATGGAGTTGTTGGCTGTGTGAGCTTAGTGAGCTGGGAAGAAGTGACCATAGATTCCTGTTCTTCAACACTTGTGCAAGCTGAAATCTTTTGCAGGATGAAAGAAAGAGAGTGAGCGGTCAGAATAGAGCGGCAGTGAAGCAGAAGCTGCTGCATGTGGATTGCAGGATATTTCTTTTGGGTGCAGTTGGCTTGATCTGCCCCAGGCTGTGTCCTGTGGTGTAGCACAGCTACATGTAAAAGATGAGTGGCTCTTGCTTACAGCTGTGCTTTACATTTGGTTGCTTTCCCACTAGAAATTATTTAGTAACTGAGGGCTTTTAGTTAAATTAATGTTCTAATAACAAATGTTGCAAGTTTTTGTTGTTGTTGCTGTTGTTGCAACTTTGTGTTAATGATGTAGGAGGAGCTCCGGTTTTCTCTCAGTTCGTACACCTTACTTGTCCTCAAAGCATTTACATCCAAGAAACAAGCAATCTCATCATGGTTGTGTCATAGTTGTATCCCACTGGTTTCACCAGTTATCAGATGGTGCAGTTATTGGTGTGTCACAGAGTCAAACTGGGAAGAACTTGAGCTGCCCCTGGCAAGTGATGTGAGTGTTGGCTGTGTCTCATGGCCACGTGGTGCCTCAGTTTCCCAGTTCCTGGAATTCTGCTCTCCTTTAGTCTTCTAAACTCCTTGGGAGCTGGGCAGTGGTTCCTATGTTTTAATAAACAATGGAAATATATGCAAACGAGGTAAAAAGAATTTTAAGATGTCTTATGTTTTTACCTTCCTACTCACTTCTGCAAGCTGTCTTCTTAAGAAGGGAAATGTTTCTACAGGGAAGGTTGCAGAGTGAGAAAACCTATTTTACTCAACATCAGGAAATCCAACCTGGCAGGAGAGAGAATAATTGTATTGCTTTATACTTGATGCACAATGAAAGTTAGAGTTTAGCTGGAAATACTGTCTTACATTACTGTTCATCCTTGCTCTGGTTCTAGGGAAAAAAAAATCACACATGGCAGCAACTGAGAGCTGAGCAAAAGAAAAGCTTTAACGTAGGAAATTGGTAATGTTTGGCCCTAGTAATACTGAAATGCCCATGGCTGAGAAATCACTCAATTATATGCGTGAAGGGGACTTCATATAATGGAAGCATTTGGAGCTTTATGGGCGGCATAAAAGGAGTGAATCAGGTTTTTATATCCCTGTGTTCGTTTGTAGAAGAAGCAGGAGGTCATTTCCCACCCCTTTGTGCATGTTTGGACTGTGTAGGGGAAATGTAAATGAATGTCTGCTTGATGATTTGGCATGGCACCTGGGGAGGATGGGCTGGGCCTGTTCCAGAGACACCCCCACTGTGTCATGTCCCCTCTTATATAGGTGATTTCATGTGCTCAGGACTGGGCAATGTCACAACAGAAGTCATACTCTAAAAATAAAAACCTTAGCTCCTCTAATAATGAACATTCCAAGCCAAGCGCAGCTTTTCTTCCTTGGCAGTTGCTGGAACGAGTGAAGTAAGCTGACCTCCCAGCCCATACAGTTCTTGCTGCTGCTTCTGGGAGACCTGTAGGCTCCCTGCCCCTGCAGCCAGGTGAATGCATGCGAATCTCTTTCAAGTATTTCTTCCCTGATGCTCACAGTGACCAAGAGAAACTACGTAGATAAGACAGCAACATCTTTCAGGCAAAGTGTTTGTATTCTATTTCAAATTAGCATGGTGGATTTTTTTTTCCTGAGGCTGACAGTGCCATGTTTTTGACCTTGACTCGTGGAATCACTAAGGCTGGAGAAGTCCTCTAAGACATCTAGTCCAACTGCAGCCCATCATTGTGCCTGCTAACCCATGTCCCTCAGTGCAATCTGTCTTTTCCTCTCGACATGACAGCACCTGGGCTGCTTCTATCCTCCTTCCAACTGCTCAGGAGAAGAAATAAAATGCTTTCCTTCTCCTGGTACAGATAGTCCTTTTCTTCTAATTGGAGGAGATTAATGCACTAGTCCAATGCTCTTCTTGTGTTTCTAATTCAGAAATATCTATTTTATTTTTGTATTAAAATGTGACACTGTCACAACTATCTTAATTCTTTTTTTCTCGCTGTAAAGCTTGACATCTGGGCCTGTAACAGCTCATCAGTGGATTTGTGAGATGAAGCAAATGACATTTCTATATAGAGCACTGGCTGCTGTAGAAATCAGATGGTGAAATGGGGCTGTAAAGAATTTGGTATTGAGTGATGATCTTCATCCAGAGATCTCAGAGTGCAGCAATCCCTGTTTTGCTGACGTAGGGGATGGGTGACTTACTCCAGCCTGGTCAGCAAAACTGGCTTCCTAGCAAAGAACCCATCTCTGGAGACCTGTACCCAGAGCATCAGCACTCTGCTGTGTGTGTGGCATCTCTGTGCTTTACAGAGCTCTGTTTTACCAATGCCTGGATCCCAATGTGAACAGAAGTGCATTTGCTGTAACCTGTTGTAGTCAGGCCAATTCTGAGTCAAGGCTTTAGAGAAGGCTGGTCACTTATACCAGCTGAAAACCTTGCCCTGCACTCTATCTAGTGCGTTTAATAGCAAAGGCATTTAGATACAGCTGCACCATCTCAAGCCACATCTGATCAAATTTCTTAAGTCAGCAGCAAGAACTTGCTGATTCCTAGAAACCCCATGAGCTGAAGGAAGTTGGGAGTGGTGGCTGTATGTCATTGCTCGTCTCTGGGCTGCAGCCTCTGCAGGACACAAGGCCCCAAGCACAAGGAAAGTCCCATCTATTTGTGGCTCGCAGGAGCTCTGCAGAGTCTGTGCATTCTGGTGCCTTACAATGCCTCATCACTGCTCCAAGAACTAGGGAGATAAGGGAATAAGAGAATGCCAGAAATCGCTTTATCAATTGGCATCTCTCCATTGGGTTTTCATTAAATTGGCAGAGAGGGACTGGTGGGCTGCATCTCTGCTTTGTATAGAGATTGATCTACATACATCCAAAATCGAGCCAACCCATTACCTTTTGTCTCTGTTGTATGGTTGTACCAAATGGAAAGTGTTAGTCACTTCTGGGAATCATATTTTACAACTAAAATCACATCTTGTTTCTCTTTCTCCAAGATTTTGTCCATCTGTTGCCTTTCTCAAAAGCAAACAATTAATATAGTGCTTTGCTAGAGCCTTCTGTGCAAGGCTTTTAAAGTGCTGTGCAGATACCCCTGATTTGATCTGCCAAGACAGAGCCCTTAAGAGATATTAAGTTCCTTACTTCCCCCGGGGCAGATGCCAGAGAGTGTGCATTGGACCAACCTGCAATGGGGCCCTGACTTTAACTCAGGAATACTTGCTCAGTTTTTCCTTTTATCTCAGGATTTGCCTATTTCTGTTTCTTGGTTTCCTTGTAAAACATGGGCATTTCTGTTCTGCTCTGCCTTGCCCATCTGTGAGCAGGCATACCTGTGGAAAGGGCTAGAGGGGAACAGTTTCCCCAACAAGGACTTCCCAAAAACTCACTGCCTGGAGCAACACAGCTCGGGACTGCCAGCTGGGATAGCAGCCCAGCCATAATGCTCTTAGTCACTTTTCCTTTCTTCCTTTTGTTTGTGGAGAAGACAAAAGGATAAATTGGCTAAAATGTCCCAAATGGAAAGCCTTTGTTGTCAGGGAAGAGGCAAAGGCATTCAAGAGAGGAAGTAACCCAATGTATCCAGTGCTGAAACGCATTTGAGAGCAACAGTTTCTTCTTGTGTCTCTGCTGTCGGACTTGTGGTAAATAGTTTCAAATCCCTTATTAAGGAGGCAGTCAACTGAAAGTTCTCTTGATCAGTGAAAAATGCTTCCCTTCTCCCTGCTATAAAACAAAGCTCACGATGGTTTCCAAAACATACTCTGCAACCTGTGTTGGCTTCTGAACCATTTGTCCTAAGCGTGGAATCATAAATTTGAACTGACCATGATGACCACAGCTCAGCAATGCCAGCCAGTCCCTGGGTTCCTCTTTATGCCGTGCTGTTATAGAATCACTAAGGTGGGAAAGGCAGCTAAGATCATTCAGTCCAACCATCATCATGCCCACTGAGCCGTGTCACTCAGCGTGATATCCTCCCTTTCTCTTTGAACACCTCCAGGAACAGTGACTCCACCACTCCCTGGGCAGCCTGTACCGATGTCTGACTGCTCTTTTGGAGAAGTTGTGCCTAATATCTAACCTGAACCTCCCCTGGCCCAACATGTGGCTATTCCTTCTTGTCCCATCACTGTTACCTGGGAGCAGGGGCTGACTCCCACCTTGCTGCAACCTCCTCTCAGGGAGTTGCAAAGCCATAAATTGTCCTCTTGTTCACACTGCTCTGTTCTGCCACAAAGTTCTGGGAGCTACTGAGCCTTTTGGTAGGCAGAGACCCGTGGTTAGAAGATGGCTGTGCTACCGGGCACTGAGTGACACGGCCACAGAGGAACAGGCAGGGAGCACGGTACAGCCTGTACTGGGCAAATCAGATTGGGTATTCGTGTGCAATTTCTGGTCAGGACTTGGCCCGACCTCCGTTATACCCATGAGATCACCTCCAGTAAGTACCAGCAGCCTCCTCCCCTATGCCTTAATGTATTTTTAATACTGTGTAACCGCCAGAAAATAACATTGTTTCTGGAAGCTTTCACTGCAACAATTACTTATACATTTATCCCATTGTCTGCGATTTTAGTTACACTGAATCCAGCACCTGCAGAAAGAAAAAGGAGGTTAGGAATATATAGCCACAGGAGTTCTAAAATAACATTGGGAGGCATTGTTATCTGGCCTGGTTGAGTACAAAGTCTGATACAATCTGTGTAAGGGAACAGGTAGCACCTGGGTTGGGATTTTGAACTATGCCAGCTTAATTACGAGGTAGTCAATTAAAAAATTATTAACTATACCAACTTCTATGTAACCTGAGTTCCAACTCTGTACTTCCTGTTTACCAAACATCACACCCTGACACAGCACGGGTATTTAGAAGCATTTGAATTCCATGTTCTCCTTCAGATTTAAGGTCTTGTAGTTAGCTTTGCTAATTCATAGATTAGCTGCTGGCTTAGGACATCATGTTGCTCATCTTGCATCAAAACTGGGTAGGATTTATGAGGTTGTATGACGGTATAAAGCGTTTCAAGTAGTAAATATAGATTGGCGAGAGCAGCAGAAGTGAAATGAATAGCAAGGGCTGTGCCATAAATATAACTAATCATACAGCTATTGCCTCTACTTCAGTGGACCATTTGACGATAATGCTTAATGCTCTTGATCAGATGATCTCAGACCATTCTGTTAGGCATTCTTGTTCACATTATACTGGTTGTGAAAATGAGTGTCTGGGAGATTTAGTGAACATCTGAGATTTGAACACACCACTGCGTGTGACTGGAATACAAACCCAATTTCTCTGTAATATCCAGTGTGATGTTCTGCCCATCCTCGTGTATGTGTCTGAGTGTGACTGCATACCTTTAAGCACACCTTCAAAACAGCTCAGAAACAGACTGGGCACCTCAACCACTGCCAGAATGGCCTAGTCATATGGCATGTAAAAGGAATAAGGGGTCCCTAAAGGGATGCTTTTTTTGTGAAGGGAATGGTCTAATAGGTCCATTTGTTGATTTTTAATTTTATTATTATTATTATTTTTTAGTTCAAACCTCATGAAGTTTGTATTCTGATCTTATCTTTTCTGTTGGTACAAGAGACAGCAGTGTGATACAACAGTGGGACCATGACCTGGCATCCGTTTATGTCTTTCTTTCTTTGGTCTTTGTCCCTTCTTTCTGGGAAAGGATCACTTCCTGATCTCCACACAACCCCTTGTAACTGGTACAGCAGTAATAGATGTTGTCAGGACAACAAAAAAAGTCCATGCACTGGGCCTTGAAATAGTTGGCAAGAATAGGTTGATAGTCTGATTCAGTGACGGCAGCACTCCACCCTCCTTCTGTAAATGCTTCGTATCTCCTGCTGCCTGTCATAGCTGAAATACAGACGTAGACTTTCTCTGAAGGATCTAAATGATCTAGCTGCTATTTGGTAAGGGGAATATTTCTCTGATTAATTATAAATGGAGTTCTGGCTGGAGGAAGGGGCTGCAGGGATGTCAAAGTGAAGCGGGGAGAATGTTATAACCTTTCTGAAGCTCCTGCAGCCTGGAGGAGGTTTGCTACGTGGGTTGTGGCCAGTTCTTGTTCTACTGCACATTGTCATGGCTGGCCAGCAGAGAATGGCCTTACGGGGCCTCTGCCAATTTCCATAGCTTGCAGGACCATCCTTTTACTCCTTGGCAACAGAAATATGCTGCAAGGAAACTGCTGCCTACCACTCATGGTTTCATCCTGAGCTGAGATGGGAATCCTGGCTGTGCATCTGTAGGCTGCAGGTGGGCATATTTGGAAGAGCAACCATGGACAGGAACAATCATTCAGGGGTGCTGTGGCTCTTTCCAGGGGCTGAGGTAGAAAAGATTAATTGTGCTTTTTCTGGTCACGTTGCTGAGCAGACCCTGCACTAATGAATCAGTATAGTTGGTACCATGAGAAATATTTACTACTGAAGCTCATGTGCAGAAGGATCTTGCCTTCTTTCTAGAGCTCTTCTTTCTATATAGCTTAATTACCCTCACACACACACATGAAAAAAAAAAATTAGGGGAAAATGTGAGATAAGTTAACTTCATTAGTAACAATGTGTCTTCTGAAATTGAAGCTGAGAACGCTCCCCAGATCACCACAGTGCTCACCTGATTGCTAGAGATCCTGCTGTAGCACAGGCATTAAAGCCAAAGCTACAAGTAGGCATGGATTTAACCTCTTGGCTGTCTAGTATTGAGTGAGGCTTTTTCTGCCCCACAAAAACCACAATCTGTGGGTATCCTGAATCTTTGCCTCCGATAACTTGTGCTTTAGCACCTACAAATGCAGTGTTCTGATGTTCTTCTCATGTGTTACAGCATGAGAGATTTTATGCGATCACAGCACCAAGCTCAGCAAACAAATGTCTTAGCTGAGGAACAAGGAAAGCAGAACTGACCTCCAGAAGAGACCTTTCCCCAAGGTCCTCCCCAGTTTGTTTTCCTGCTTCCATTGCCAAGTTGTGCTTTGCAAGTGCTCTGCCACCCTCCCATGTGGGTGCCGCACCTCCTCAATGCTGTGGCCAGCTGTATCACAGCTGAAGCACAGAGACCAGGGGCCACCACTGTTTTATGGAAGAGCATGGGTCCAAAAGACAGCTCTAACCCTAGATTTCCTAGGGTGCTTGTAAATGCAAGTCCACATCCATTTCTGTTCCTCTTTTCCTTCATTCTTCCTGCAAAGTGGAACCTGGACCCCAGCACTTTGTTCACAGGCGCTGCCTGCCCTGTGTAGGGGGATTACTTGAAACGTGTTTCTGGGCATTAGAGAAGCCCTGTCACCAAAGTGAATTCATTCAGCTCCTGCTCATCCTTAGCCAGTTGTCTGCAGACAGGTTAGTAGTCAGAGTCTTGGGTGGCAGGAGGCTCGACCATGGCACTGAAAGATGGTTCTACATCCTATCTCTGGCTGTGCCATAGATTTTGGGGATCAGCCTGTTGCTTTTCTGTTCCCTGGTTCCTGCAACCTGTGCAACATGGTTAGTGACAGCTTCTGCTCTCAGCAGCACCAGCAAGGCCTACTTTGTTGGGGTTTGGGGGGTGGAAATTTGTTTGGGATGGGAAAATGTCCAAGCTGTCTTACCATTAAGCTCTAAGCAGGATGTGCTTAGGTGTTTAAATATTGATGCAAGCATAGAAGAAATAGTCACCTTCTTCCGGAACAGGTGAGGGATTTACAACATAAAACATCCCAGAGCTCATTGCCAACATTTCTTAGGTCACACCTTTTCCTCCATGATGCTGGCATATAAAGTCAATCAAATGGCTTAGGCAGGAGGAGGCTTGAAAGATCATCTGGTTTCAACCCCCCTCCATGGTAGCTGTTAAACCCAGGCTCCATAGAGCTTCTTGCTCACCCGGCTTGAGGGCTTTCCCAAGCTACGGTGCAGCACTGCAGCTGCTGCACGACACCTGCACAGACAGGGCTCACCAATGGCTCAGCTTCGCTTTCCTGATGCCATTTTTTCTAATTACAGACCTGTGGCTATCAGCCAATCAGCTCCAATTCTGAGGCTCGTTACTGGACTTCAGATGTCATGCTGAATTTTTCCTAACTGTCCATAATAACTGTAATAGCTTGACTTCCACCATGAGACAATTAACCTTCTTAAAGTTAAGTGCCTCAGGCTGTGCCTCAGAAAGATTCCCTCTACAAAACAGACAATTACCTTTACTTAATAACCTTTCGCTTTTTAATCCGATATTAGCACCAAAGTAAATGTAAAGGGCAGTGCTCTATGTCCTTTCTTAAGTACTTTAAATGCCTGCCCATGAGGGCTAATGAGCTCCCATTTTGCTTAATCTAGATTTGTTGTGGATCTAGCAATACTAGACAGCATCTTCCTTTAAAGAAAAAAAAATAAATTCAGACTATACGACTATAACACAGTTTTAATTTGAATTGATGCTGTATGTGGCAGGAAAAAGAGAATTTGTGATACAGGAAGACCAATAGTGATGTGCAACCTGCAAAACAAGGCAAAGCAGTTTCAGCATTGTAGTGACTCTGGACTGGGGTTGGTGTCGTTTGTTAAACAGGAATTTGGTGTTGGCACTTTTGGGTTGGTGCCAGCTCTCGTAGAATTCTTCAGGTTGGAAGGACTGCTAAGACCAAGTCCAACCATCAGTCCATCAAGTCCTGCTAATTTCCATGTGGATGCGGCATGAGGAGATGATGCTGAGTGGTTGTACAGCTGTCTGTCCATCCAGTGCGTGTATGGTCTGTCAGTCTCAACCAGCAGTGAGTGCCGACCCCCTCCAGCAATGGCTGCAGCAGAAGCACAACTGCTTTGTGGATGTAATCTCTTCACGGGTTACTGCTTGTGATAATTAATATGTACAACATTAGCAACTGTTGGGACATGAAATGCGCTCACAGGGAAGGAATTATTGCTCTGCTGACCCTGTGTTTTCTGCTTTCAGTGAGAGTTCTCTAATAATATTGAATTCAACCTTTGGTAAGGCCACACACATTTCTGAGCTAAATGCAAAGCTGTAGGCACCTCTCTGGGACAAAAGATAATGGCCCCAGATCGTGCAATGTGAGCTTCAGGCTGGATATTAGGATAAATTTTTCCTCTGAAGGAGCGGTGAGGCACTGGCACAGGCTGCCCAAGGGGGTGGTGGGGTCACCATCCCTGGAGGCATTCAGGGACCACGGAGATGGGGCACTGAGGGACGTGGTGTAGTGGGGATGGGCTGGGGTTGAACTCAGTGGCCTTTCCGACCTTAATGATTCTGTGATTCTACTGTGTGAGCAAAGTCCATTTTTCTGAAAATGCCAGGAAAAAGCAACACCAGTAGGTTTAAAATCCAAGAGAAGCAATGCTATGGCTGCTCCTAACAGATGCCTGTTCCTCTTCACGCTTTAATTCATATATTTGGATGCAAAGCATTTTTGCGCTCTGCAGAATGTCTCTTATTTGCTATACAGCACTGTCCCTAGATCCATTGCCTGCCACCCAGCAAACTCTCGTAAGAGTGCTCTGGTTTCATCATCTCAATATAATGAGGTTTATATTATTATTTTCTTATTATAATAGAAGCAGCCTCAGGTCCTAATCAAGATATTGGGCTAATTGCTATGGAAACCTAATTAGGCAGACCATGTCTCAAACTCTGTAAATATTTATACATGCACTTAACTATCTGCATGCAAACCATCCCACCCCAGCCATGGGAATGAAGCTCGGCACATGCTGAAGTGCTGATAGGGGTGGGAGTCTCCTTCTCCTTTAATACACAGTTCAGCTATGCTGGAACACGTAGAGAGGAGCACAGAGTGGTAATCAGATTGGGATCGTGTATGTGCAGATTAGGATCAAATCAGATAGGAGCTAGGTTATGGGTTTGAGTTAACAGCTTAACAGAACTTCGGAGCTCTTGTTTTTTTTTCAATTATCTTATAGAATAATAATTAAAAAGGTGTGAGTCAGTATAGCAGACACAAACAGGCACACGGTGCTGTACGAAATCTCCCTGCTCAGAATGAGCCAACAGGTGTTGGTGCCATTTCTTAACGCAGCGTTGTAACCATTATTTGAAAAACGATCTTGACCTCAATTTTCAAACTTGCTTTGCATGCATGAATCGGTCCAGATTTACATGTTTATTGCAGCCGAGAGAAAATTCAGTGTTAGCTTTGGTATAAACACATTAGACCGCTAAGGTATTAACTTCAGAAGTTGAATATATGGAACTAATCAAAACCCTTTCATAAACAGATTAATGAGGAGACAAAAATGCACGAATAAAAGCTTCTAGGCTTTGAACAGAGAGATCTTCAGTGGCCCCTTTATTTATTTATTTACATTAACAAGTATTTTAATTGGTTTCATTACATGTTGGTTGCGGGAATGGTGAGGTGTGGGGGTGAAGTGACTGAATGCTGAGAGTGCTGAATGCTGCCAGTGGATAGCAATAATGCAGCTGGAGCTCTGCTGAAGCCTTCTCTGCATAAAGCCCTGGGTGCTGCTGCTCTGTTATGTCAGTTTTCCTCTTTTATCCATGCTTGCTGTACGCTCACGTGCAGTTTTCCAGCTGTGCATGCAGCACGCAGCCTCCCAGAGGTAGAGAACAGCACTGTTCATGATGGCTGCTCTGAGAGTAATGGCTCTTATTTTATTATACTGGCCCATGACATCAGAGGTGGCTGTTGGCAGCAAGATTCATCCTCTACTGCCATAGCACCAATATGCCATTATGTTTTGTGGCCGTGTGACAGATGGCAACAGGGGAGCAGTGGCAGAATGGTGTCTGACATGGAAGCGCGTAAAGGTGTGTCACTGAATTGCTCCGTGTGGAAAAATGGCACCCACAGACATTCACCAGTGTTTGCTGAATGTCTGTGGAGACCAACCAGTGGATGTGGGTGGTGTGCTGCAGCAGGGGTGACAGTGGGGCACCTCTGGTGCAGATTTCTATGAGTGTAGTAGAAATGCTAGTGAAAATGCATAGCTGATGGTGGTGACTATACTGAAAACCTGCATTTTGTAGCTGAGAACTTGCTCTATCAAATGGTGTCATTGTGCTCTTCGTATTTGTTGTGGTTTTCCTGGAAATAAATAGGAGGTATTACTTTTGGAGTGAGCAATGTAGCTTTAGCTCGAAAAGTACAGCAGCATCCAACCAAGAACAGAAGATTCTCCACCATAAAACCTGCTGGTCTCCAACCCAAGCCTTTCTGCTCAAGGACGTTGTCCATCTAACACTGCTTATTGCTTGTCAAATAACCTCTCTGTGTGCAGAAAACAGTGAAATACCCAAGAGAGAAGCTGGAAACAGGGAGCAAGAGTTTCTGTTAAGCCTTGCCCTTTGAGCAGGGGGGCAGAGAGGAGGTGTGGTGCTCAGAACAACATTTCCTGTGCCACGTGAGTCACAGCAGAGCTCTGTTAGGAGCTCACAGACCTCACTTGCAATTCAGGACTGTAAATTTCCTTCCGGAGTTTGTTAGCAGCTAACAATGAGTGTGTATATATATATATATATATATATATAATACATACATATAAAGCCTCAGACCCATGGTGTTATGCAAAAGAAGTAATGCATAGGCAATCTGCTGCCTTTGGTGGAGCCGTGCAGATGCCAGGCAGAAAGAGCAGCAGCTCTCCCAGAGTGGAGATAAAGAAGGGATCTTAATTGGGCTGGCTGAAAACTTTCCATTAAGCGCTCTTCTTTTAACCTGGCTCTCGACTAACCTTATTTTTTTCCTTCAGTTACGTCATTTCTGTACAAAACACCAACTTCTCCCTAAACCAACCAAACAAGAATCACCTCGCTTTGTTTATCTGCGTGATTTTGACCCTGGGAAAATGTCACAGGATACGCCTCAGCAGAATCTCAGTTCAAAGCCTCACGTCCTCACCCTCCTCCAAGGAGCAGCTCTCCCACCACTGCCCCCACCCTGGGAAGGGCTCCCCAAAAGAAGGGGGATGAGGGGCAGGAATGGCAGAGCCACGTGGGGAAAAATCTCAGCAAAGCTCTGGGATTAGGAGGGCAACTGCCTGGTGCCCTGGGCCCTGATCTCTGTTTCCCATCCTTGAGGTTTTTCACTGAGATGCTAATATCTTTCTTATAGGGAAATTACGTTCTAATGACTGAAATTAAGCTTGAACCTAGCAAAGTTCAAACTTTTCTTGCTAGCTGAGGTGGCTTTTCTAAATTTTTGCCCGAAGAGAAAAGCCACCAGATGCAGAGAAACTTGGCATTTCTCACCCTTAAAAGGTGAATTGGTTTTTATGAAGTGTGCTTCTTTGAACATCAGAGAGGAGAGTAGCAGAAGTGACACCGAAACACGCGGCATTTCTGTGGTGTGCAGCTCGCTGCTGAGAGGTGTTTTCACCCTCTCCCTTCAGGACAAAGTGTTAAATTAACAATGAGAACAGCACATTAACTGACAGGTACTGCAAGTAATCTAATCATGAGACAGCATCGAAAAACAACAAATTCAGCATGATGTGGATGTTGGGGTTATTTTCTTCAGCAATTACATCGCAGTAAAACTCTCCTTAGATATTTAATGGGTCATAGCTAAATAGTTTTTAAAGCATATTTCAGCACTGCTGGTAATTGAGAAGGATCTGCTATTTCATACTCACTGCTAAGTTGTACAATTGATTATGGCACATCCCAAGCTAAGTCACTTTGGTGGGGATCTGGCAGTGCCCGGTACCCAATGCCACAAAGGAGAGCTCATCTGGGCACAGTAGGGAAAGAGATGGGATGTGATGTGGGGCATCCTCAGCAAAAAGCCTTGCTCAGCCAGGGTCTGTAAGTGATACTTTTTTAAAAAATGCTTTTTTTTTTTCACTAACTGTGAACTTCTGCAATAAGTACAAAGTGCTACTTGGCTCCTCAAGTAGCTGTGATGATGAGCTGGCGCTCGCTTCTGTTACTATGCGAATTTATAGAGCTGTTGTCACACGCTTTGTTAGAGGCAATATATAGTTGTTCTGTCATAGGGACCGGACACCTAGAATTCTTATTCTCTTTCCACACCCATAAATCCCCACTGCTGAGCAGCACCGCTGTCATGCTGGGCTGCTGCATCCCTGCTGCTGGAGCAGGGGAGTGCTGAGTCACCAGCACCACTCCGGCTTGGAACTGCTGCTCCGGCTCCCCAGCTGTGCATGCTGCAAGGAGATGTGTGTGCATGTCTGCCTGCTTGGGGGCACGAGGCTCACGGCTGGATGGGGAAAGGCACAGTGCTTTGGAAACGCTGATGGCTTGGGTGGGTTTTGGGTAACTCTTCATAGGTTTAGGGGAAATTCTTTGTGGTTTTTGGTACCGAAGTGAAGAGAGGAAGGAGTAGAGGCTAAGCAGAGAGATCACTTTACCTTCCAATTCTCCTACCTTTTTTCTCATGTGCTTAACTCAGAACAACACATGAGACATAAAGGACTTGGCTGTGCTTCTCCTGTGTACATAAACCTCATCTCATGTTGCGAGCCTCTGATGGCAGAAGTGCTGCTACTTTTGTTGCCCAGGTCTCTGTGGTTTCACAGCACTTGGGATGGGTTGGATCATGCCAGCTGCCCACTCTGAGCTCTGCTTTTGCTCTTTCATGTGTCATGCTGGTGCCATTCTTTGCTGCCTCTCGTGCACTGGCTTCATTCTCATTCCACATCAGCCCCTTCTCCCTGCTCCTCCAGGCCTCCTTCATCTCTCACTCCCACACGCTGCCCCTGATTTCCTTTTGTCTTCTCCCTGCTGATGGAAGTGCCGGGTGATCAAACTACGCTTTGAGGGGCACAGCTGTGCTGAGGCTTTGTGCTGGGGATCTCAGCCCCATGCTAGGGACAAGGGGGTAAGTGGTGGCTGCATGTGCCTCAGCTGGGAGCCAGCAGCAGGACTGGAGCATCACTGAGATGTTCCTTTGTGAGGGCTCCCCCTGCTCCAGGTTTTCAGAGGGCTACCAGGCTTCTGGGATATCCTATCAGCACATTGTTCGCGGTGATTGGGTTTTGTGCTCTTATCCATGCTCCATTTGCTACCACAAGGTCTCTTAGGAGCAGATCTCATGCCATGGGCTGTGCACTGAGATGCTGCAGCTCTGTCAGTTGTTGTTCCCTCGCCTCAGGGTAGAGCATCCCAAGGGGCTCAGGATGTCCCCAGTGTGAGGACACAGTGATGCAGGATGGAGATGCCAAGTCTCTCTTCTCCACTGTGTCTCATTTACCTGGCTGGAAAGTAATCTATCAGTCAGGATCCATTATCAATTGCTTTCTGGAGAAGCAAACAGAGGTTGGAACGCAGTCCATGCCTCTGATCCACACTTTATTCCCTGGGCAGTGTATTTTTCCTCGTGTTCCACTATCAGCACAAGAGAGAATCTTGTGCCAGCCCAAGGCTATCACTGCTTTGTAAAGGCAAAGTGATGGAGATGGGCAACAAAAGACACTGACTGGCAGAGCCTAATTCCCACTTGCCTGATTTTGACAATGAAAAATTATGCATTTTGATAGTGAGATCTTCCACCTGAAGAGCTTGATGCAAAGCATGGGGAGGTGTTGGTTCTAGGCAGGAATTTGCTCTGGAGCTTTTTATGAAAAGCTCCTCTGGAGCTTTCATAAGCAGATTTCTTTGCTACCACAACAGAAAGAACACCTCTTTCATAATGAATTGACTTCGGCTACCCTGAGCCAAGCTCAGGGGCTTTTGGTTTTTGTTTTCTCAAAAAAAAAAAAAAAAAAAAAAAAAAAAAAAAAAAGTGGAAGCATAGAAAATTAAATCTCTGTTGGAATCTTTTAAAGCAATTATTTTAAGCACTGTGAATAAACAAGGAGTGCCTGACAAACACCTGTTATTTTTCCCATCGTGAGTTTGGCTGCTGCTGAATAGTCAGAAATGCTGCTCCTTATAGGATCAAGTGTGTTTATCTGGCAGAGAAGAATAGGGTTTGTTTTCACTGTGGAATAATGTACCGGCTGCTGTACAGAGTGTAGCACCAGCTTTTATCAGATAGGAGTCGTGCTCTGCTGGCTTCTTTCTGGTAGCTCACAGGCTGGTGAGACTTGGCCTCTTCCATTCCAGGGCAGACACCCCAGCCTGGGGTGAGTGGGGCCTGCAGAACAGTGCCAGAGAGCCAGGGCAGAGGGCTTACAGCAGCAGTGGGATGACTGAGCTGACCTGATTGAGTCGACACTTCCCTCTTGTGCAGCCTTAACCTCTGCTGAAGGTTGTCATCTCCTCCCTCCTGCCCCCCCTCTAGGTGGGAGGATGCTACAGGGAGCCCCTTGTGCAGGGCATGACCTCAGGGAATGGAATAAAGGAGTCAGGAGGTAGCTGAGACAGGCATGGACAGCAGTGGGTCTGCAGCGCACACTTGGTGTTGT
This sequence comes from Lagopus muta, assembly GCF_023343835.1. Taxonomy (NCBI): domain Eukaryota; kingdom Metazoa; phylum Chordata; class Aves; order Galliformes; family Phasianidae; genus Lagopus; species Lagopus muta. The sequence goes on from NC_064441.1 coordinate 9,332,526, forward strand.
GGCTGAGGCTTGGGTTGACCTGGCCACCAACTCTTCCCCAATGGAAGTTGCAGTCATCAGTCCTCCTTCCATCAGGTAGTGACCCACCAGTCGTGTTATCTTGCAGGTGCCCATCTTAAACCAGCAAAGCTCTCTAATGATCTAAGACAACCATCATGTCATCCCCTACTAGGGTTGATTTCAGCAGGGATGCTTGCAAGTTTCTGTTTCAGCCAATTAGAGCTCTGTCTCCTGGACTTTGCTGGCTCTTGGTGTGGGAAGATATTTCTGGTTTTTGTTTTTTTTCTTGCTTCTCAAGAGTTTCCCTTAAACCACTGCACAGTTTGAAGTTCAGTTAAAACCCAAAAAGAGAGAGCAAATGGGAAACAACAGGGAGTTGGGACTAACTCCTGCTGATGCTTGCATATTTGAGCAGTTCAGAAGTCCAGGTAGATGGATTTCCCACTTTCTCTATAGGACTGCATTGCTTGTTCTGCACTGGATCTGTGCTGTGGCAGTGCAGCTGCCCTGCCAAGGGCATGGTGCATGGAGAGGAGGATGATGCCGTGTGTGGGACAGAACAGAGCATTGCACACCAGTCTTGTTTAGTAAAGCACCGCAAGCCAAGCGAAGCTACTTAGGGTCTGGGAGAGCAATGAGGGAAGCAAAAAGATTGCACCTGTATTCCTCCTCCTGCTGTTCTTTCAAAGCCTCTAGCTGGGTGTACACAAGCAGTCAGTCTGCATTGCTTACCCTGAGCTCCTGCGTGGCGAATGGGGACAGCAGTAACTTCTGCCAACCACTGGTTGGAGCAGAAAGGATGTTTTTAGTGGTTAAGGAGTAAGACAGGTAGCAGAGGCCAGGCTGGGCGTTGTTACCAGTAAACTGTTCGAACGAACCCCTCGGGCCAAAATTTTCATGGCCCTGCCCTTCTGCAAATCAGGCCACATGAGTTGCGTAAATATGGGTGTAGGTACCGAGCAATAGGCACGTTGGAACGTTTTGGCTTTAATCTCTGTACCTGAGTTACCTCATTTATAAAATGGGGATAATTCTCTGCTACCTCAAGGGATGCTCTGAAGCACGACTCTATTGATGCTGGTAAAACATGTCCCAGCTTGCTGGATAGCAATTTATTCTATACTTGACAGAAATTGGCTGTGGCAGAGCTGAACCAAGTGCTTTTGGTGTAGTTTTCTCTATTGCCACTGGACAGCCTTTGAGTCACAGTTTTCCCCTCTGGTGAGACACAGAGGACTATGTGTGCTGTTGGCATTGTCACAGCATTGTACTCAGATTCAAAGAAATGGAGTGTTTCTAACAGCCCTGCCCCTGGCTGCCACTGCTCTGGGTAGCCTGCAACAGGAAGTCCCTTCTGTTCCTTGGAGATAACTCTTGCCAGGAGATGGAGGAGAGTGTCTTTGGAAGCTCACTGTGTTAGGAACACGTTGTGGTTATACCTTGTCAAGTTTGTGTGGTTTGCTTTTGTGTAGAGTGAAATCAGCATCTTAAATGTAGGGGGGTGAGCTGCATGCCAAAGCCAATTAAAATAATGAAACAATTCAGAATAGCTCTGGGTTTGAAGATTTTTCTTTTGGTACAAAAGGGTCTCTTTGTTTGCTTAGCATGGGCTTTTGGTAGCAGTCAGTATTCCCCTCAATTTCTCATACACAAACCCTTGGTTTGTACCAGCATTTTCGCAGCATTTCTTAGTTGGCAGCAAGATGCTCTGCCTGACAGGACCATGCTCCATGTTTCTTTTCCCCAGCACCTGCAGAGAAACATAAAGATGGCTGCATCGTTTTATGCTATGAAACATATTTTCACGTTTCAAAAACTCTAATGCAACAAGATTCTTAATTGTACAGTGCTGGCAGAACAAATAGTTCAACATCTTGCGCTTACAGTCACTTCTCAATTTAAATCATAGGATGTGGATGATAAGACTTACTAATTGAAAAGCAACTGGCTGCTTGGTTTTCATCTTCTGTTCTATTGGAAGCTGAAAAGTGAAGGCAGGCTTGGGATGCGTGTTATCCTAGGATTCCCTTGTTGCCTCGTCCTCAGGGTGAGGTGGCTGGTGTTTGGGTACCTATTTTCAATTGCAGCTGCTCTATCTTCAGTTTCAGCCCTCACAATAACCTCCATGCCCACCATTGCACGAAGCCGGTCTCATATCAGGGAGTTTCGCTGCCCACACGTTGGTTAGATGAAAGAGAAGTCTTCAGCTCTTTTGCAATCCTTTTAGCTCCTCAGAAACCTTCTGCAATCTGCATTGTGTTGAACAAAGGGTGAGCTAAAAGATGAGTGGGACACTTCATTATAACCTCTGGCTGTGCAATGAGTCACACCTGTGATTTTGAAATGCAAAATAATAAATTAAGAGGGCAGTAGTGAGATAGAGCTGACAACCTGATAATAAAAATACTGGGCAACTTGTCAACTTCAGCTGAGTAACCAAAGAAAGACATTTTCTGCCAAGCCCTGGCAATGAGAAGCTCTCTTTGCCGCACTATTGTCATGTTGGGGCCAACAGCAATGTCTGCCGATCAATAAAATGTAAACACTGACTCTATTTTCTAAAGCCAACTTCTCTTTTTGTCCTCCTGGAGAAGGGAGGTTGGCATCCAGCAGCCCAAAGGCTGTGCTTTGTTGTGTATTTGTGCCAACAGAAAAATCTCCATGACTCAGTTTACCTAAACATAGGCTATTTTTTAAAGGCGGCTTAAAAAAAGAAGAATTGCCATCACCCCGGTGCTCAGAGGAAAGGCATGGATAAATATTCTTCATTTACCACCATACGCAGTCCTTTCAAGCTAGCTGTTAAGCTCATTGCTTGCTTCGTGTGCTCGGCGGTACAAGCCTGTGCAGGGCAGGCTCACGACTCTGGGCCAACCAGCTGCAGCAGCGCAGTGCCACAACGCCATCGTGCAACGCACTGCCAACAAGTCAGCACGCAGCTGCTTCTCAGAAAGAACAGCAAAATGCCATCTTCCCACCATCACCTGGGTTCAACAAGAGTTTAACACTCTTAATGTGGCTTAATGGCCCTTACGTGGCTGTGCCTTTTCTCAGAAAAGGAAGAATCCTAGGCACTAATGGGTAGGGAATCAGAATCCTCACAGGAAACAATGCCCTTCCCTAAGACAAGAACAAAAAGGTGTTGTTGGTTTGTCGCCGAGTTGTCTTCTCTTCTGGTGCTTATGGGAATCGATATTTGCTGGGAAAGCCAAGCTCCTCACTTGTTTTGGGCAAAGAGGTGGTTCTTTGTCAGCAAGAAGGAAGCTGGAACTCTCTGAGTTTCTTGGGAGGAAGGTACAAGGGAGATGGGCACTGGAGCTGTGGTGTGACCCAAAATTGTCATTAGGACGAAAAACATACCCAAGCGAATATTCTCAGTGCAGTCCAATCCCTACTGAAACTGCATCCAAACAGCTAACCTCAGCAGCACGGTGGGACAGCACTTACTGTGTTCACAATCACAAAATTTCTGCTCTGAAAAGTAAAATCTGCAGATATTTTCTGGTGTTGGAGAACGGACGTTTTGATACGAGACAGAACTGATGTGTTGTTTGTAACTGGGCAAAGTGTAAGCTGCTTTACTTCTTGAATGCAGGAACTGTTGGTTTTTGAGTGCTGCTGAAAAAAAATAAAAGCAGTGGAGTTTTTTTTTTCCCCCACCAATTGTACCTTCAGTTTTTGGTGGTGTGAGATCTTGGCTGAGCTTTAGTATACTAAATAAATAAATAAACAAATAAAAATAAGAAGAAGAAATCAAGCCAATGGGACAGCAGTGAATGAACTGCCAGTGTTGAACCCATTTTGTTTAGCTGCGAGCTGGAGGATGGCTCATGGCAGTGGATGGGTGATTTCCCTGTGTGCAAGCACCTCTGATCCGAGCAGCACCATTCCCCTTGTTGTTGTTCTATCTTTGCTTTCAGAGTTCGTTAGTTGTTGGCTTGACAAGCACTGCAATGACAGAGACAGATCTAGATTGCATCTAGTTGGCAAGTGGAGTGAGCCATTTTTAGCAGGAAGTATATCTTTGTATTTCAACAAGATAATCTATGTATTACAGAAGATCAGCATTGCCTTGAGGGACGTGGGGCTGTGGGACAGGCTGCGGCCCAGTGTCATTCACAACCTTGTGTTGATACTGTCTCCTGCAGTAGTATGTCTGTGTCTGTACTTTATAAAAGCAGACTGCAGCTAGTGAATCTGGCACTAAGCAAGGAAGCTCGAGCCATCTTCTTGGCTGTGTAGTGGTGATGGAAAGGTGAACAGAATTGAGGGTAGTTGCTATATTGGGTACTTGGCATTTCTCAGCTTTGGCTCTGCTCTCTCATTTTACCCAGTAGAACCTTAAGAGTACGTGCCTGGATGACCACCACCACCTTCTCAAATGCATCTATGGACTCGGTCAGGTGGGACCTAGAGAAGCCTGTCAGGCACCTGTCTGTAGTGAGCAACCCCTCAGAAGGCACCGTTGGTTACTACTGCAACCTGTTGTCTTTAACTTGTTTGTTTGAATGATGACATACTTATTTACAACCAGGAACATCCACCAGCATGCCCAGACAGAGCTGAATTCATACTTACAGCTACGCAGTGAGCCACCTCTGCTGCTCTGCAGCTGCTGCCTGCCAGGGGTTGCACAGATGAGCAAGACACTGCCTTCTGTCACCGGGGTCGAGGTGCTCCTGTTAGTCAGTGGCTACTGGCAGTCCCTGGAGGCCGGACACGCTGCTCATTGCAGCAGCCAGGGCTGAACATGGAAAGCACCTGGCTCCTGTGGCAACAAGGCTTGTAAACAAACAGAGACTTGGCTGGGAGTTGCCGCTGCAATCTAGCACACTGCGAGGAAGTTTGATCTACAAAGCAAGGCACCTCCTATTACTAAGGGAAACTTTGTCCCAGCATGGTTTTGTTTCCAGTGCCAATACACCTAGTGACGTGCCAGTTTGGGATGGAGGATTTGTTGGGCATGATGTGGTACTCCCATCTGGAGATCAGACTAGTCCTAACCTAGGCTGTTATGCAAATCCAAGGCTGCAGGAAGCTGGAGCGTGGAATACGAGAAAATCCCAGTGATGGAGGTTGCTGATAAAAGCAACCGCCTTCAGCTGACGAGCAGCACCGCCCACAGCACAGCTTCGGAGTGCCAGGCTGGGCAGGGGCTGGGGCTGGGGCTAATGACAGCCCAGCACGGTGTGTACCACCGCCTGGGAGCATAACAGGATGTTGTCCAGCCCACGCACAGCATAGCTCCATCTGAGACAAGCAGTGGGACGTGCAAAAAACGTGAACAGATGCAAAGATATATTACTTGCCATATGCAGGGAGTCCTGGAGAAGCCATTGCTAAAATCTCAGCTACGTGGGTTGCACGGAGTGGCTGAGTGTGGGCATGGCACTGCCCTCCATGCTCCTGGGCTGTCTAGATACGCTCTGATCAGTGCAGCATATGTTTACTTTCTAGTGACAGCCATCTACTTTCTATTGTGGACAAGACCTGGGGGTGAAGAAAGTCTCTACGGTGGCTGTCTCCCTTTAGCAAGAGGGAACCTCCTGTAGTAACCCTAATTATTAGGAATGGAATGAAGTTTGTTTCACTCAAGCTGGGAAAAGGCATTCACATGGCAGCATCTTGCTTCTCTAGCATTCTGTGCACACCAAGTAGAAAGCTACAGCTACTCGCCACTGCAATCCTGGTGATTACTCTTCCTAACCTTTCCGGTGTGCTACAGATGCTTGATGGTTGCTCAGCAATGCCAACCTGCACAAGGCTCTTGGTATCTGGTATCAGTGTGAGTAATTCCAAATTGCGAGCTTTGTCATTTATCATTCCCAAGAAACTTTCTCCCGAAGGAAGTCATGGAGCAAGGTTGCAACGGCGGGTATTTTGCCCAGTTAAGCAAGGGAGCAATGTTGTATTGCTGGTTGACGTTTAGAGCAGAGCAAGATAGATTGAAGGAAGATGTTGAAACCTTGTTTATGTTGGCGGTAGGGGAGGTTGCGAAAAAGCCCTGAGAGAAAGTAACAAACAAAGGGTGTGTCTTGGAGGGAGGCTGAATTCAGAAACCTTTGCACAACGCGTAGGCAACACGTGCAAAAGCCAGGTGATTCAGAGCTCCCTTTCCTACTCTCCTGTGACCTAAATCCTCCAACAAAAGGGACTCCTGTGTGCAAACGTGAGAAGCACCTGGCCTCTGACCGCCATCAGGTTTGTGGAATGGGTGCTTCCAGGAAGAGCTCTTCCTCGTGCTCCTCTTGTATGGAATTGCGGTTAGGTGCCAAATGGTGCAGTTTTAGGTTGAAGCATTTTAGGTCTCAGGGATTGCCTAAGTTTAGACACAGGGGTAGTGGCCCTGTATGTTAATCTCTGTGTGGCTGGATTTTGTGGAATCATTAAGCTTGGAAAAGATCTCTAAGATCACCATGTCCAACCGCAGCTCATTCCCACCGTGCCCACTAACCATGTCCCTCAGTGCCACATCTCCACTGTTCTTGGACACCTGCAGGGACGGTGGCTGCACTGCTGCCCTGGGTTGTTTCTTGTAAGTGGGCCCTTGTAAAAGCTTTTTAGATTCTTTCAGTTATTCTTGCCAAAATAGAGCGCAGCTTCTGTTGGTGGAGAAGCAGAGAGTTACTCCACTCTGCATGTGATGCTTTAAGAAACTTTTCAGCTCTTTGCAATTTCTTTTGGAGCTCCAGGAGTTAAGTGCAGGCATTCCTTGGTCTTTTGTGTCAACTCACAACGTTAGTTACTTTTCCATCTGCTGTGGGAGCTCCCCTGCAGCACAGTGCTGTGTCATTTCACATCCCACATATAGACATTTTCTAAGCCTGGGAGGAGTGTTCATGAGATGACCATTAGTTTTTAAATCCCTCTGGGGACCTCTGGAGAGGTCAGTCACAGCTTTCTACCTCCTTGTACGGCCTTCCTCCCATCTCGCATGGCCAAGATGAGATCGCACCATGGTGCTGACTCAGTGCTACAGAAAGGGGTTGCGTCATGAAGCCCTGATGAGGTGAGATGATGCTGTGATGTCAGGAGGTTGGAATCTGCATATCCTGCTGGAATAAACAGACAAACGCCAAGCTGAGCTCCTCTGTCATCCCCAGCATTCTTAGATCTTTTTGCCATCTTGCTTGTGATTCAACCTTTTGAGGCAACCTGGTGGTTTTTTTTCCTATTACTGAATCCTTCTCATCTGCACTTTATTCCTTGTCTGAGTTTCCACAAGCAGTGTCTAGACAGACACCAGTGCTCTGCAAGGAAGATGAGTGGAAAAGCACCTTTTTACTCCTGCATATCTAAGAAGCCTTTCTGGGAGGAAGAAAGTACACTCTCTCCTTTGAACAACGCACTGACTATCTGAAATCAGACCGTGGTAGAGGCGGGCAGGGACACGGTGTGTAGGAAATACAATATTCAGATAGGGCAGCCAACACAGCGCTCCGCTGTGCCTCAGTCCACATAAATCAGACGTCTCGCAGGCAGAACACTACAAAAAAGGTCTCCAGTAAGCACTCCAGCACAGAGAAAGCAGAACTTTATGAATCAGCTCCGTGTGCATTGAGGTCAGCAAGGAGGAAGGCAGAAGGACATTAACATAAGCAGAGTCATTTATTAAAAAGCTGAAGCCCAGTGACAGAAGGGCAGGAATTGTTGATTTCAGAGATCGTGTGCAACAACTGCCAGAAAGGGACTTCCCTCATTCTCTGCTTGTGACCTCCACTCGTACTTTTACTGATCTGTTTTATATCTATACGCTGTGGCTCCCAAACCCTCAGAGCTGAGTTCCTCTGCTATTTTTTTTAATGTAATGCGTTTATTTTAACAGCTTCCCTACACGGACTGTGTGCAGTTCTTTGGGGACAAGGCCATTTTTCAAAGATAGTGCTGCAGAGACAATAAAAAAGAGTTAAAACAGATTAGAGTTTTGACTCTTACTATATATCAGCGAAATCTTACTGGAAACCTCAGACAGATGCACAGTAAAAAGGCCAAGCATGCTGCTTCTGTGATAGATTTGCCTGAAATTGCTAGAAGACTCATATAACTTTTCCCTGTTTGCACTTCAGAAACAGATTGCTTCACTTCTTGATCCAAAGTTTGAGCAATTCATGCTTTAAAACCTGCGAATCAAGTGACGTTGGTTGATAACTGTGTAATAATGTGCAACTCCTCTCCTCTCCTCTCCTCTCCTCTCCTCTCCTCTCCTCTCCTCTCCTCTCCTCTCCTCTCCTCTCCTCTCCTCTCCTCTCCTCTCCTCTCCTCTCCTCTCCTCTCCTCTCCTCTCCTCTCCTCTCCTCTCCTCTCCTCTCCTCTCCTCTCCTCTCCTCTCCTCTCCCTCCCAAGGTTTTAAGGCAGAGCCTTGCAATATGAGGACTGAGCATCAGCTTAGCTATCACTGTCAGCTTAGCTGACACTACACAGAGGTTAAGCTAAATTGCATGGATTGCAGGCTGTGCACTGCAAAGCCACACAGGTTTTGTTTATGACGGGCTAAGAGGGAGCACATGGAGCATTACCACAGCTCAGCTGATGTATGGGAAGTTGCTAAGCTTGTAAGTCTTGAGCCCTTATTTTCTAATTTAGACCTGACACAGGAAATGGAAGACAATAATTAACGTGTAGAAGAGGAGATACGGCTTTACAATAGACAGAGATGGTGAGATAACCTTATTACATATTTCACTGGACCTTTTACCAAACAGATGATAGATCCATTATAAAGAGTGCACAGAACAAAGGAAACACTGACATTTGTAGAGATTCTTCTCCAGAAAGCAGCCACAGCATCGGTGTGGTGGGTTTCTGTGACTTCTGTGTTTCAGTTTTGTATGAAGGAACAACATTGTGTCTATTAGACCTGTGAAGTGTTGTGATGTGGGAGTTACACTGACTTTGATTGTGATGAGATTTCAGTCTTGAAGTGCTTCTGTTTATTTCACCCCTTCCTTTTTTCTTTTCCCCTTCTTTTCTTTTCTTTTTTTTTTTTTTTTCTCCATGAAGGCCAGGTAGCAGCAGTTTTTCACCCATTGTTTTCTTTGTTTTGCTTTTCTCATTTGTTCAGAGGGTAGAGCTGTTTTCCTGCTATAGTGTTGCTGCTTTGGAGCTGCCTACACACTAGCTTATCTTAGCTCAGCTCAACCAGCTTGAACTTTTATATTTGATGCTCCTTATCAGCCACAGAAGGTCTTATTCTTGTTCATTTGAAAACTTTTTGAAACAACCAAAGCTCAATTGGTACTCGAATGAAAGAATGTGTGCTGCCTTATGCTCTGATTTAGTTAAAACTTCTTAAAGCTGCACTTAGGATCATAATGCTGTTTGAGTTAGAAGGGGCTCTTAAAACCCATCTGGCCCAACTCCCTGCACTGAACAAGAACACCCACAGCCCCATCAGATGCTCAGGGCCCCGTCCAGCCTGATCTCGGGTGTCTCCAAGGACAGGGCACCCACCACCTCCCTGGCAACCTGTGCCTCACCACCCTTAGTGTAGAAAACCTTTTCCCCTTGTCCTGTCACAACAGACCCTGCTAAAGAGTCTGTCCCCTGCTTTCTTATAGCCTCCCTTTAGATAGTGAAATGCAGTATCTGTGAAACACTTGATACGCACTTTCACTTAATATGCCCTCAGGGTGTCAGAATGTCAGCTTGTACAACTATCTTTGAATCATGTCCTCGTCCAGTAAAGGCTTTTGCTTTCAGTGAGGCTCAAAAACAACACTCTGTATTCCCATGAACTTGGAGAACGTAGGTGAACTGGTGGCACTGAGGTGGAAATAGAGAATACATCTACATGGACACGACAAAACCCCACCTGGTTCAGTGACATCTCCAGCCATGTCTCCTTACTTCATCTGTCCAGCAGATCACTTTGGGCATGTTCTACATCACTCTTGATGACTTCAGGACAGTGGGTGCTGCCTGAATGCCTTTGGGACCGCTTTCTCATCTGAAAACATGCCCGTAACACCCAAACAACAGGCTGCAGTAAGGCCGTTTTGCTCCTTCTGAAATGACGTTTCTCATCATTTTAGCTCAAAGGAAATTGCAGCTTTCCGGTTTGATTCCGGAAAACACAGAATGTCAGGTTTTTCTATGGACCAGAGATTTCGGCGGTCGTTCAGCTCAGCCAGCAGGTGAGGAGAAGCTTAACAGTAGCACGTGGAGCAGGCGGTCACTGCAGTAATCCCCTGAGCAAAGCGCACGTGAAGCTGGAAAGCTCTGAAAGGGAAGTTGGAATGACCCTAACAGAAAACTTTTCCTAAAGGAAACCACATCTGTTCAAACTGGCATGCAGGGCTGTTCTCAGGAGGAGAAAGATGCAAAGTTCAAGGGAACTGCATGCGAAGATACACCATGACTTCACTGGGGTTATATAATGAGCCTCGGCGTGAGGAAGCTCTTTGTTCTATTTACAAACCCCTGTATTACTTACAAGGAAACTTCAGTGGCTGGCTTCCAAGGAAAACAATGAAGAAAGAAAGGTGGGTTATTCTTTGTCTTGTAGCTCCCATAAATCCCCTACAATTCTGCAGTCTGATTTCTTTTTTTTTTCTTTCTTTCTTTTTTTTTTTGGCCCCCATGTGTTACCTCATAGCACGTTTTACAACTATAATTACAAAACAATCAAACGTGGGAGCAGTAACTAGAAGTGCATCAGAAAATGCTGAGCCCATTTGTTTGGAAACTCCACAGGTGTTGGTCCCAGCTTTGAAACACTAAGGTTATTGTCTGAAGAATACTGTTTCAGCCACAAAGAGGTCAAATAGTGGAGAACATTCTTGAATATTAAGTGATATTTAAGTCAGACTTCTTCCTCAAAGACAATCTGCCACCAAGGAGGCTCATAAACCAGCGCCTCCAATTCAAAAGTGCAAAGCCTGAGAAAGCTCATAACGGGATTGGAACAGCAAGGGAGAGGATAAAGGTAGGTTGCTCTGAACGTAACGCCTCCTATTTAGCTGCATGGAAACTACAACAGATGCCAAGAACACATTAACATTTTTAATGGAGGACATTTTCAGCTATGACATACCATTTTGCAACACGGCCACCACTACTAGCTGTGCATTCTTGCTAGTGATGAACAACAGCCTGTATGCCCCGCTCACAACAAACCTGCACCTGTGGCTATCAGGAACGTGGCTTGTCTTTCCCATCTCTGTCACCACTGCTGGAACACACCACCCACTACCGCACTGTGTTCACATCCACTATTTGGTCTCCAAAACTTTTCAGTGAGCATCAACGAATGTCAATGGGTGCCATTTTTTCTTCATGGAGGAATTCATTTCTACACCTTTGCTCCATACAAGCTTCCAGATGCCATTTTTTTCAGACTGCACCCCTGCTGCCATCTGCCACATGGCCACAGAATGTAACAGGATATTGGCAGGAAGGTTCATCCTCTGCTGCCATCCCACCAACATCCACCTCTGACAACATGAGCCAACATTGTAATATAGGAGGCATTACTTTTAGAGCAGCCCTTACAAAAGAGGTTGGGGAATAATGCGGAGAAAAGAATAAGGAATGACTAATGACTCTTTCCTGTAGCACAAGAACAGTGATTTTAATTTTTTTTTTTTAATCACAATTATCTTTCTCTACTGCACCAGGTTCTCATTGAAGTGAGTTCACTAAGGCAGGTTCTAGGACTCTGACTCTGCAACCCAGAGACTTCTCTTTACTCCTCAGCACATATTTAGTCTGGATGGTGTAGAGCTGTAATGATGTCTGGGAATTAACCCCTGGTACCCGTTACAAAATCAGTTCTATATATCTCATGGTGAACAATCTCCCTGCTGCCTGAAACTGGGCTGCTGTCCTTATGCTGCGTTTGTTATTCAGGATTATTTTATTCCATGAGATGCATGCCTTCATCTTTAGCTATTAAGAATTTCCCACCTAATTTCTCAGCTATTTTGGGGAAGACATTTGGCTGGTAAAAGCGCGTTACGAAGAACTGCAAGGTAGGGATAGTCCTGAGTTCAAATTCCATTTCAGAGATCTGAAGTCTCTTATCTCAGCTCTCTATCTAAGAAAATATTTACCCATTATAATGATCTAACTGCAGGAAGGGGCCAGGGTGCTATTTTTCTCAATTGCCTGTCTCACTGTGGGGTGAGGCTCAATGCAGGGTGTGCACCACTCCCAGATCCTCATGGCTGGTGCTCAACACCAGCAGCGTCAACTGTTGCAACTCCCAGGGTGACGGGGACAAAATCGTGGCGCTCTCAGATGCTTCCTGACATTTGGATTCTGTGTTGGTATTGCTTGTGCAAAATGGTCACCTCACATAGGCATCTCCAGAGTAGTGTCAATGCAGCTAAGGCAAGACTAAGTAGCTTTCTGTCCATACCTGAAGGTAAAGCATGAATGGAACCAGTCTGATTAAGCCTAAGCAGAGCAGAAAAGAGCCCACAGGAAGTCTGGCTGGTTTTGTTGTGTTCCCACAAGCAAAGAGGCAAGCTGATCCCTCTAATTGTAATAAGATATGGTGGGAATGGTTATATTCTTAGGTTGCTTGTTGCCTTCAACCCTCCTTCTCTGCTATACTAAGTAAAATGAATGCTTCAAGAGTATAGGTCATTGTCCCTGGTCAGCTGCCCAAAGGGAGGGGACAGAGGGTGGTAAACAGCTGACACATGGGTGTAGTCAGCTTTAGACTTAATAGTGGAGGAAAGTGGCATTTTTCAGCCTACGCTTGGGAAGAGTGAGATGCTGGACATGTGAGATGGGAGTCCAGAATTTCTGCAAATGCTGGAAGCAATTGGTTGAGATGTAGGCAGGATAATGGAAATACCAACTGAAAACTCATTTTTTTCCCCTTCCTGTGGTAGGTGTGGGCCTGAAAAATACAAATGATGTCAAAATGTCAGTTTTGTTGAAGTTTTGAAACCATCTGACCCTTTCTAAAAGGTCTCTGAGCAAATATTTGTAAGCTTTGTATTTGCAGGCTCAGTCTGGAGTCCCAGCTCTTGTTTGGGTCATTGCTGTGCTGCTGCAGTGGATGCAGTGGGTCCATAGCATCCAACAGGTAACTGTAGCAAATGTGTCATATGAGAAGTGAAAGAATACACGTAGGAGGCGCTGACATTATTTGCACTGCTCAAGGCATCAGCAACATCCCAAGATTTCTCCAGTGCAGCCAGCCCTTAATATCTGTGCACAAACTCAACGTTCTTATGTTTCCTATCAAGTTACCATACTGCAGCAGGGGGAAAGATGGAGCTCCCAGGGTACATTTACTCTCTAATTATCTGCTAGATTAGAGGCGAGCCATTTGGAAGAGATCTCCGAGCAATCTGGTTTAGCTCTCTGCAGACATTCCTCTCCAGCCACAAGCAGCTCATGAGCAGCACAAGTGTAGCTCTAGTGCCAGGGATCTGTCACCTCACTGGCAGCGGGGCTGGGCTGGCTCTTTGGCAATCCTAATTCCTGGGGATGGCTGAGTCCAGGGCTGCTGGGGCATGCTGCATCACCTCTGTGTCCCACGGAGGAATTGGAGCAGCCCTTGGGTAGGCTTGCTGTTGGTGAAGGTTAAACGTGTGAGTTATAGCAGGTCCCAATTCAGGCTATATTTACATCTTATAAAGTATATGAAGATCTTAGAATAGTTGATGGAGGAAGCATGTCCATGGTTTATTATGCAATTGTATTCTTCCAGAGCCTGGGAAGTAAAGTTCTCTCCTTTTTATAGGTCCTGTACTGAGACACAAACCTTCAGAGTTGCTGGGTAGGAATGTGCTGGGTAAATGTTTTTCATTATAAAATATTTGTTAGACATGATTCCTTTCATGTTGTGTATGTGGGAATGCATCAATTTCAGCAAGACGGTCTAGAAATGTTTTGTGTGGAATTTCTGGCCAACATGGTCCTTTGTCGTGGCATGGTCACTGCGGGGGTGGCTGGGAGACTGCGGGTCGGGTCTTGGAGCTGAAGCTGGCAAGATGGGGAATTAAAGCAGAATAGTGCCCTGATTTTCAGATGGTGCTGGAGCTCAGATTTGTTTATCGCTGTGTGTTTTTTGTCCTTTACTACAAGGAAGAAAAGTCTTCCAAAATTTTTGAGAACTGTTTTTGTCACAGTAGAGATGGGAAAGTTTCCAGACTCTCTAAGATACTGCAAATGGAGGAAGCTGTTTCCAGCTTAGCTTAATCTGCAACTTTCCCAAGGTTCCACATCTGCTCTTTTGCAGAGCAGGAGACTTAACCCCAGTTTCCTATGATGAAAATGATGGTATGTAGGCTGCCTTCTTGCTATGTTGAGAAGAAGCAGAGACCCAGGAGCCACATCCTTATCTTTTGGCCATCCACTTTCATTCTCTGTTTAGAAGCTAGTTTGTCAAATTGGTCATAGCAGCTGAAGCAATTTTGTTCCATGAGGCTTTAAACCCCTTATGACTACTGTAGCAGACAGCTGAGGATTTTGAAGCACTCCATGGAAGAGGCCTTCTGAGTCTGCAGCACTACATCAGGACCTTTCCTGCTGCAGGGCAGTATTTATGACACAATATTTGGGCCTACCTATTGCTTCTGGAATATCCACCTCAAATCATTTCTCTTTGGAGTTAGCCACACTGCATAGCTTTTCATTTCTTAAACTCTTCCCAGCAGTCTGACCTCAATTTGGCCCAAAGGTTGGGGAAATAGAGCTGCCAAGGAGCCAAGTAGAAAGTTCAAGTTTTGTTCATGTGAAAACCTGCAAGAGAAAGAGTGTGCTACCTCTGTGCAGACCAGGTCACTGCATTACTCTGCAGTCTTGTCAGAAAACTCATCTCCGATTTGCTGATTGTTCTTCATCCAGAATTTCTCTTTGTATTTTAAACATGTTCTTTTACATAAAAATCTTTTATTTTCCACCAGTGGGAATCTGATTTTCTCTTCTCCTCCTTTCCTAATATTTCTGATCTCTATAATTGTCTTCATACTACACCCATCTTCCTTGATTGAAGGAGCTGTATTCATGGTTGGCACCTCTAGCTTGCAGTTACTATATTTATGTGGCAGTACATATTTTTATGTGCTGTAACTCTTCTTCACAAGAAGAGCCCGTAAGATTGATGAGTGAAGCAACATATTTTAAATATACATCTCGTAAATGTGTTAATGACAATATGGGCTATAGGTCCCTGTGGAAATAAGAGGAGGCATTCTTTTAATAAACAATGGAACGCATCCAGCTTTTCTTCCTACTTAAGTTATTTCCAGCACATTCACTAAAATGCTACCAAATTCAATAATATTTGTCTCTTTCTTGGCTCCTTACATACATAGCTTTCTTCCTTGACAGCAAGTCCAAGATTTTTTGGAGCCAAAGCAGGAATGATGATGTGTTTTTGTTGTTGTTGTTCTTCTAACCAGCTGTCTCTGCTCATCTTGCTGTCACTAGGAGAAGACATCTGTTTAGTACATTCAATATTTTTGCTTTGATTCTCAACAGGGAGGTCAGAGCTGAAGCAAAACTGTCCCCCAAATTATTTGTTACCACAAATATTTCTTTTAAGGCTAGGGTACTTGTTTATTCAACGCAGATTCCTTAAAGAATTTGACCAATTCTCTTGTAAAACAAACCACTCATGAAATCTGGACACGAGATATTCACCATTAGCAATCTAGTGCTGGATACCAGATGGCATAAAATACAACATATAGTGTCTTCTGCTTTAATTATATCACATCACTCTGATGAGATATTATAAATCTGCTTTTTTTTTTTTTTCCTCTGCACCAAACAGAGGCCCAGACAGTGAGGATCCTTAATGAAATTATCAACTTCTTTATTACTTTTGTTTGCTAATTGCATTAAATTTCACTAGAAAAATGGTCAAGCAGCTGGGACTAGCACTAGTCATGGCTTGCCTGTGGCCACAGGATGCTAGGCAGTCCTTTCTTTTAGGCACTAACAACCCTCCTTCCTCATTTACCAAACGTTCAGTCTAGCAAAACACTTCAATCCTTAAATCCACCCCTGTTCAACAGAACGTTTTAACCTAAGCTAAAACCCCACTGGATTCAAATTGGATTTAAGCATGTCCTTAAAATTAACTGTACTGCATTGGCACGTTGTTCAACTGCCTTTTTCAGCAATGGGATTTAGCAGTTTTACAAAGCTTTGCCATTCTTTGCAATTTTAGCACAGTTAGAGCAGAGACAGTTACAGAGCAAAGCAGGGAGTGACACCTGAAACAAGTGCAGAGGGGAATCTATGATCCCAAAAGACAATACCAAAGGCCTGAGCTAACCAGAGCTTGTCTTGCTCAAGAACAAAATGACCTGGAATTAATTAGGGTTAATTGGAAAGTAAAACATGGAGTTTGGTGAACTACACGCAACTGAAAGACGTGTACAATGATGCAGAGGGGGTCGATGATGGGCATATATACTAACAGAATTATTGGGGGGTTGCTGGAAATTGTATTTCTTACCAGGAAGGATTCCTTCAGAGTTCTGGCCCAGACTTGATCCATGCTGTCCCAGTGCCTGCCCAGCACATGCTTTGCATTCCTATTTGGATGCAAACATACCTGTAAAGTGGAGAATGACAAAGCTTGGCCCACTATTATTCCTAGATTCATTCTACCAGGCAGCTAACACGCGTATATCTCTAGATCAGGAACATGTACCCTGGTTAGAAATTAATCCAGCCTTGCAGGTTGAGTCTTTTCTCCCTTCTCTGTCTAGAGTCGATGCTGGTGTTTCCTCATTCCTTCCCCAGTGCCACAGGAATGCTATTGCTGTGAGCAAGCACTTGGCATGTGCTTCCAAGAGCACTGCTTGGAGACCAAAGGGTCAGATGTGCCACTATGTGTTCGTGGAAAGAGTCATCCTCATGGTGAGGGGGTTGAAAAATGCTTTGGCTTGGGCCAGAGGAATCTCCAGCTGAACTAATGCTATCCAGTTGTGATCTTTGTCTGGGAATTAGGTGGCAACTGTCCCAAAAATGCACATACAGTGTGTATTCTAGCATTTCTGGCTTTTACCCATGGCAGGATTAGTTCACCAGGTGGGTGCCTTTCTTGTTGTTCTGGAACTGCTGCTAGTGAGGGAATACATAAGATCCCCACGACTTCATCTGATTAAGAGCTGAATTGCAGCAAAAATGACTTAGGTTAGAGATAAGGAAAGCTTTTCAAACTGAAGCACTGAAACGGATCTTCAAGATATCCTTAGGAGTAAAGCAGGTAAATCATCTGTCAAGTACAGTTTAGACAAAGCTGCTCCATCTTTATGGTATGAGGGGTGAATTACCATGGATTCAGATTGGATATTAGGAAAAAATTATTCTGCAAAATGGTGGTTGGGCACTGGCACAGGCTGCATGGGGAGGTGGTGGGGTCACCGGCCCTGCAGGTGTTCAAGAACCATGGAGGTGTGGCACTGAGGGACGTGGGCAGTGGGCAGTATTGCGGATGGGCTGATAGCTGGACTAGGTGACCTCAGAGATCTTTTCCAACCTTACTGACTCTATGATTCCGTGGCTTCCCAAGGGCTCTTCCAACCTTGTGTCTGCTTATTTGGTTGGTTTTTGTGACATTTGCATCCAACGTTTAACCAAGAAAGAGAGACTCAGATTCTAAACAACGAGGTTTCATCTGTTGAATTCTGGACATTTTGCACAGAATCCCTTTGCCTGAGGTCTGGTGGGAAGTTTTACTTCAGGCTGCTTGTGGTGTATTGCTTCTTGCAGAGGGAAAGAACGTGCATGCTTTAGGTTTTTAAGGGCTCCTCAGACACAGGAAGGTGAACTGCCTGGTTTAAAGTTGTACAACATAGGAAAAGAACAGAGACCAGGTTTCTAGCTGTGTTCCTTAACCACTAAAAACTTCATTTCCTGAATTAATATTGGTCCAAGCTGACTCTTGTATTACTGCCTCCTGAGTGGCCTATGCTATGTCAGGCATTTCAGTCTTGTGCTGTTTAATTCATTTTGCTGCTATGATGTAGGGTGCGACAGATATTACCAAAGGAATGATTGCACATTGCCAATATTTTTTATTCTTTCCAGGCAAAGAGCAGATTTTCACAGCCAGGCTCAGCACCTTGAAGTTTCAACTTTCATTTCCAAAATCTATGATATTGGTCATGATAGGAAATTGGAAAAAAATAGAAAATGCTTGACAAAGCAGTGACCATTTGGGGCAGCTTGTTGCAAAGGTAATGGTCTAGGAATCAAACTTCTCTGCTGTGCTGCAGAGGATTAGTCACAGTTCACCTACCTGCAAAATGGAGGCAGCAGGAATACTATCTCATGCTTTGGAAGCCCAAAGCTTACAGCATTTGAGATCATTCAAAGGAAGCTGTTATGGGCGTGCAAAGTATCTTCTCTTCTGTTAACGCGGCTGGAAAATTGCATAAGCTTGATGGATAAAGAAGCAATAACTGTTGGATATGGGACAAGGAAAATATTTGACCACTGGTTTACTCTGAAATCCTAAGTTGAGAATGTGTGTCTCTCATCTTGGGCCAAACGGTTTCATTTAGTTCTCAGATACCTCCCCTAAATACCGGTTGGCTATTGCAGATCTGCAGAACAAGACTTTATGGAGAATAAAAGTAATAATAATAAAAAGAATAATAAAAAAAAAAACAGGCGAAAATTCCTCTGTACAGTTGCTTCTACGCTACAAAGCAGGACTGCAGTGAGAGCCACAAGAACACACTGTGACTGACAACCGTTGGTGGCAGCAAGTCCCTTGTCACAACCACCCAATCCTTGCAGCACCACTGGGAGCCTTCCTCAGAGCCCAAGGAACGCGGCCTTCAGTCTGATGGACAAAGCACTCGGCTGAGAGACATGCAAACTGCTGCATGGCCATGGAGGGAACTGCACCCACGTCTGCAGGACAGTGGGCAAAGCCTTTGGCACTCAGCACCCAGCCCAGTCCACCCGTGCTTTAAGCAGCAGCTGTGCCCGTCTTTCACAACAGGCCATGCTTGTGGTATTACTGCCACTCGAGGTACACCTACGGCACGGGGCCCTGCTGACTCATGTGCTATTCTGCTTTGGTTTTGGATCCCAGCAGGGTTTAGATATAGGGTAGGCATCTAGGACAAGGCCAGGGTATTTCTAGTCACAGCACTTAGAAGCCTTGTGTGGCTCTGATGACAGGCTGGTGCCAGTGCTTCTGATAGCATCTGCCCTCGGCAGTGCTCCCTGTCCCTTGCAAGAATTTGGCAGCGCTGGTACCCAGGGCCAGAGCAGGACACCGAATGGGCCCCAAACAGGGAGCGTTTGTACCACGGTTGGATTTGAGATGACGCACGCTTCTCAAGCAGTGGCATCTCCTGGGGTCTCCAATCCACCAACATGTGGGTCTGGGGAGCACCTTGTTTTGGAGAATTCAGCAGCCAGAGAGGGAAAGAGGGAGGTTGGATCTGAACTCCGAGCCTCAGCTCCTGAAGCCTTGTAGGCGCGTAATGTCCTTTTTTGGGTTCTCATGCACTAACTTTCTCTTCTGGGGATGTTAAGCAGTGACTGCGGACATTAAAGCTGGTAATGGGGTAAGAGTGTAAACATCTTCTGAAAGCGCACAGCAGAGCTCTTGATTGTCAAAGTGAAATACATTTAGAGTGCTTAAAATCTCATCCAGCGCTCTCTTTCCAAATGAGTAAGGCTTGGCACTGGGCCCCTGAACGCAGCATAACCCTTCTGCCTTCCCCTGCTCCTCAGGACGAGCGCGATCCCAGGCTACAGAGCTGCAAACCCAACCTAAACCCATCATCAAAACAATCACACTCAAAATCTAAATTATTTTAATTCCAGGTTTTTTTTTTTGTTTTTTTTTTTTTTAATCAATAACCACAGAACAAACTGAAAGAAAGAGCAGAAAACACGGTTTCCCTCCCCCAGCTCCTTAGGTTTTGTATCAAACCTACGAGCAGGCAACAGAACCTTTGTAACCCCGAGCATCGTCCACCACTGTGCGCTTCTCCTGGCTGGGGAAGAACAGAATAAAACATGTCAGGAAAAGGGCCACAAAACCGCAGCACAAAACTCCTCCAGGAGAAGCTGAACGCTGGGATCTGTGCCCGGGGCTGGGCGAGGGGGTGCAGACACCCCAGGGCCTACCCCCGAGTTTCGGGGCGGGGGAGCGATGCTCGCAGGGTCTGGGCCGGAGCGGCATCGCCGTTCCCCCACCCCCGAGGTGCCGCGAGCTGCCGCCCCAGCCCCGGCCCCAGCCCTTACATGGACAAATCTGCCTGCAGGGAAAGGCAGGAATTTGGGCCCTTGACGTCAGCCCCGGGCAGAGCGCAGCAGCCCGGCGGGGCGGGAGGCAGCGGCCGCCGCTTTCGCTTTTTGTTTCGGGGGTGTCCCCGGGAGCTCGGAGCTCGCAGCCCACCTCCTCCGCCGGAGGGGAGGTAAGGGACGCAAGGGAGGGGGGGGGGGGGGGGGGGAGCGCGGCATGAGATGGGGGGGTGCAAAAGGACCGGAAAGACCGGAGGGAGGGATGCGAAGGGTGGAGTGAAACAGAGCCGGGGGGGGGGGGGGGAGACGGGACGGGACGGAACGGTGGGGATCGGAGAGGCACGGAGGGGGCTGGGGGACCGCGGGAGGGGCCGGCTGGAGCCGGGAAGCGGAGCGCGGAAGGGGCCGGCGGCGGGCGGAAGGGGCCGGCGGCGGGGCCGTGGGGGGCCGAAGGAGGAGCGCGGCCGAGCCGGGGCGGAGCGGGGCGGGCCAGAACTCCACCGCGACCCCGGCCCCGCCTGTTGGCCCACCCCTGCCGCCTCCTCCCGCCGCCGCCGCCGCCGCTCTCGCCTCCGCTGCCTCCTCCCCCCCGAGGTATTGTTACGAATAATAACTTGACCCCTTCCTCTCTCCCCCCACCACCGATCCCCGCCCGCTGAGACAGCTGTGCAACAGCTGGAGCCCCCCCCGGCCGGGGCGAGTCGCTCCGCCGGACGCCGGAGGGAGGGGGGGGTCCCACGGTTAGCTCCTCCCCACGCCTGGGGCACCGCGGTCCCCCTGGCCCGGGGCGAGCGCGGCAGCGGCTCCGGGTGGGGCGGTAGCGGGAGCTCCCCTTGACCCCCTCCCCCCACCGGTGCCCCCTTCCTGGGCTCGGCTCGGCCGCCTCCCCCCTCCGCCGCCCGCAGGTGCACCTGGTCGGGTTGCGGCCATGCCCCCTCGCCCTTCGCCCGGGTGGCGGTAGTCAGTAACAAGTTAAGCAAAGCCGTGGCAGCTTTTTATACACCAGGGGAGGCCCACCCTTCCCCAACAGGTAAGTACTGTAGAAATTTCCCACACCCTTACGTCACCCAAGGGCTTTTTTTTTTTTTTTTTTTTTTTTCTTTATTCTTTTTTTCCTTCTCCCCTCCTCCCCTGTTTCCCTCCCCTTTCAAACAGACAACTTGTATTCCTGCCATTGTGCAGGAGAGCTGAGCAGTCTCCACGCCCTGGGGCTGCGCTTGGGAGAAGGCAGTGCTCCCGAGTAGGAGGTGTTGATAGAGAAAACTGCTGTAATTGCTCTGTACTTCGAGGAGCAGCGTGGCCCCATGGGTGCACAGTGTTGGTTTCTGCTGCTTTCTTTTCATATGGGCTTTTCGGTTTCTACATTCATGTGAAATTGGCCCTGCTGTTTGGTTCGGGCTTCAGGTTCCTGTTTGGTGGCTGTCTCTGACCAAGGTGATTTGGTTACACGAAGTTTGAAGAGTTTATGGGATCCGTCATGCTGGCCGCTGCATCTTCCTACATATCCATAGTTCTGTGCAGAAAATAGTTGTGACCCATGTGGAATGCGTAGTTTCACAGAAGCCTTCAATTTTGGTGAAACAATCCAGAATTGAGAGGTTCTTTGCTTCCTGGATCTATTTCCTGCAGAGTTGATGCTTATACCTTCCAGGAATGAGTTTTTGGACAAAATCTGAGAAATCAGGGAGTTCCTGGACACCTGTGGTCTGGGTCATGTAGCAGGTGTTGGCAATCATGCAATTAATTACCAGTATGGGTCTGAGGAAGGCAGGGAAATGCCTGGAGCCACAGATGGGGCCTAACATTTCATCTGCCCGTTACCAGCAGCTGCTCCCTGTCCTGCCTGCAGCAGTGTGATCTGGGGACAGGATGGACTTTCTGCTTCTCCGTGCAGCAGGTCTGCCCCAGACAAGGCTCAGCAGTGCTCCACAAGATGGGATTTCCCTCAGGAGATATATATCCATCCAAGGACAAAGATGCGCCATGTAAAACTTTTCTCTGCCCATTGTCCTACTCTCTCTCCTTGCCCACCCACAACAATTCATCCTGAGTTTATTAGCTCTGTTATTCCTCTCTTTTGGTTGCTTAGAGTTTTGTTAAGAGGGCTCCCCTTGAGTGGAGCTCAGGAGCAGCTGGAGGCCACTGTGGGCCTTTTGGGTCGCTCTGGTTGTGGGTAGAGTGGTGTGCTGGGTCAGTTGGGCCTTGAGCTGATCTCTGGGCATAGAGGGCACCCGAGTGGTTTTTAAGGCTTCCTCCCCAGAAACCAGGCCCGCCACAGGCCCTATGTAAGCTGCAGCAACCTTGTAGGCAGCAGGATGAACTCCTGGGTGGGGAAGGAGGACGTGGCCAGAGAAATGAAGCTGAAGTGGGATCTCATGGGTATCTCATCTTCTGCAGGTGCAGGCCCAGCCTGCAGTAAATTCATGTTGTCACGATCTCGTGTGAAACCAAGGCAAACCAGCAAGAATGGACCTGTACACTAGAGGGCTAAGGCTGGTTTTCAGGTCCAGTATCCCAACAATCACGGTGGGGATACAGAAAAGTTCAGGTGCAGTTCTGCTGCCTCGTGCCTTGGAACCTTCCAGAGCAAATTGGACATCAAAGGTGCCTGCTGTGTTTCTGAGAGATGATTGGCTGCTCTCTTGTGCTGCACCAGTTCCTGATTCTGGTAATTCAAATTTCCAAACCATGTAAGTTGCAGATTCAGTTGGATGCTGCTTGCCAAAGCGCGTGTTCCCTGAGGATGTGAAGCTCTGGAGCTGGAGCAGTGAGTTTTGCAGTGTGCCGAGACAAAGTGTCAGCTACGCTCTCAGTAGAGCTGAAGTGCTTTTAAATATATAATGATCATCAGTATATATTTTTAATTAAAAGTTTACAGTACAAATTACGGTATGGAGGGCTGCGGTCAAAATGGAGGCAGCAGTCACTTCATTTTACTGCCTGTTGCTTTGTTTGTTAATGTTGTTGCTTGGGTTTGACTGTCTAATATTTGCTAACAAATCCAGAGCAATTCCCTTCTGCTTTGTGAAGTCTGGTGGAGAATTTTGTGAGAAGGATTGCGAAAATGCTAGAGAGCTGTAAAACCTCAGAGTTCAGTATCATAGAATAATAGGGTCATTAAGGTTGGAAAAGACCTCTAAGGTCATCTAGTCCAAATGTCCACCTACCATCAATATTGCCCACTGACCATGTCCCTCAGTGCCACATCCCTATGGTTCTGGAACACCTCCAGGGTTGACTCCACCACCTCCCTGGGCAGCCTGTGCCACTGCACCACCACTCTTTCTGAGAAGAATATCCAACCTGAACCTCCCTTGGACCAAATGGCCAATGTGGCCATTTCCTCTTGCCCTACCTAAAGCTTGGTCAGCAGTTTGGCATTGCTCCCACAGAAAGGACGTGCATTAGAAAGGTGTCACACGAGTGATAAATGCTGAGGTAAAGGAGTCTGTTCTCTTGTGCCACTGCTTGGGAAATGTTGGGTGAAAGTGAGTGATTCAAAGTGAAAAGAAGTAAATGCTTTTCTGTGTAATGTGTAACTAAATGGTTGAATTTATCATGCAGAATATGGCTGAAGGCAAGAATTTAGCCAAGTCTGGAAAGAAGATAGGATGGTTGTATGACTATCAGGTGCTTTGCCAGGTAATAGTGTTGCCTTCTGTATGATGAACATCTAATTGGAAAGAAAAAAAAACATTTTACGCAAGTTTCCATGAAACATCTCGTGCTGGCTTTAGCTGGAGAAAAGCAGTAGCTTTTTTAGTAGTAGTAAAACAAATGGTTTGCAATAAGACAGTTTTCATGCATTGGTGGGAACACGTACCCTCAGGGTGCCCACAACAGCCTCTCCATTCCTTGCTCATCGTGGTTGTGCAGACAGTGAGAGCTCAGTAGCGTTTCGTTCCTTGTCCGGCATCTGAATGGTGGAGCCATGCTGCAGTGCCTTTCTCCTGATAAGCCTGCCTGGCCACTGGGCTTTGAGCTGGGTTCCAGCCATGGGCTGCCTGAAGTTCTGGGGAGCTCTTCAGGTGTTGTGAGTCCTAAGGGTGCACTGAGAGGTCTTGGAGGTGTTGTGGTGATGACAAAGAAATGTGCATTTCCTTTAGGTACTCCTGTGTCTCTAAGGCATTTTACTTTTCAAACATAGATAAAGCTTGGGGGAAGAAATATGAATACAAATTTGTGTCTATGTGATCTACCAGAAGTATGGGATTCAGCACCTGTGCTTGTTTTATGCATGTGTGAACAAGACAATGAGACTCTCACCTTTTATTCAGATAATGATTTACCCCACTAAATCATCATCGCCCTCTGCTCTCACAGCAGGGCAATTCTGCTAAAAGCTAGAGAGCTTACTGGAACTGCAGCCACATTTGAAAAGCAGGCAAGAGTGGGGGAGATGGAAACCGTACTTTATCTGAGGATGTGGGTTACCAAAGGCACTGATTGGGAAGGCACAAAAACTTTAAAGAGTGTGGGTTACCTATAGGAAAATGCAGGACTTGAAATAACTTACAACAGTTCCAGGGGAGATTTTGGATGGCAGATGTTGCAATCAACTTTTACATGTGCACCAGGAGTCTCTGAAGGACGGTGTCAGTGAAGTAAGAAGAGCTCAGTGTTTTACTCCTCTTAATGTCAGGAGTGTTTTGTTTTGTAAAACAAAAACAAACACAGAAAAGAAAACAACAAATCAAACCGAAAACCACAGACCAAAAAAAGCCCGCAGAGTTAACAAGCTTTTGACAGCTTGTGCTTGCCCAAGGAGTGGAGGTTAGCTGCGTGCTGGGCTCTGCTCTTTCTGCTCCTACTTCTGGGCATGGCAAGCAGGTTGAGTTCAGAATGTTTCTAACCAAGCATGAAAAAAAAACACAACACTGCCCACACTTAATCATTGTGATTAAGGTTACTGGTAGAGACACCTCAGTGCAGAGACTGCTTTAATCTCAGAAGAGTTGGTTTCAATCATGTTCTGAGCAAGCGCAAGAGCTGGCATGGAAATGATCATTTTAAGTAGCTGTCAGCAAGTCTCTGTCCTTTCAGGTTGTTGGTATCTGTTGTTGGAATCTGTGGGTGACAGTGACACACGTGTGAGTCACTCAGAAGCACTCCCAAACTATCTCAATGTGCTCGAGAAAGGAAAACAAACATTGGTAGAGTTGTGGGCTGCTGATAACCTTTTCTTGTAAAAAAAAATACAGGTTTTGATCATTTCTTGGATGCTTATTGGTTCCTTTGTGGCGTCAAGGGCTCTTTGTAATACAGTAATTCCTCAGTAACCCTGTAATTACTTTATCTGATCTGAGGGTGTGGTGGTGATGGGTTGGATTGGGTGATCCTAAAGGTCTTCTCCAGCCTTAGTGATTCTAGGAGTTGGGATGCTTGAGGGTCTCTGCTGTTGTTATGCCAGTTGTGATTCGGTGTGGACAGTGCTCTTTGGGATTCATTCCTTTTGGAGGGATCCCATTTTGCACATAAGTGGGTTTATGCACTTGAGCATCCTCTGAGTAGGTGCCTTTCAGCACTTGGCTGCCTTCCTCTCTCTGCTGCTGCTGCCCAGTGATGCTTCAAGGCAGGCAAACTTCCGCCAAATCTTGGATGACTGTGCTGCCAGTGGAATAGTTAGTTGAGATTTAATACGGCCATTATCTTAAGGTAATAAAATATCAACTAACTTGCCATAACTATCTTGTTTAATGTCTATTAAAAGCCCCACATACTTCATTGACTGGGTGAAATTTAATAGAAGTTCAGCTAAGCATTTATTGCTTATTTAATTTAAAAATAAGTTGATCTCCACAGTTGGTAACAGGCACTGAGGATTTAATTAACATTCAGTAAACTACCCTGTTAGCTCTGAATTACACAGTCAGGTCTTGTTTATGCATCCATTTGTAACTCCCCCCTTCCCCTGCTTCAGGCCAGTGGATGTCAGTGTCAGGAACTGCAGTTCTTCCTTCTCTTTCCTCCTGGGCTCCTGATTGCTGCTCCAGCTGAAGCCTTTTCCAGGGTTGCACAGCTCAGCGACAGGCAGCCTGCTGCTGTCTGGGGCTCCCTGGCAGCCTGGTCAGTGGGCAAGGCAGGGAGTGTGAAGGAAGCTGATACAGACTTGTGTTTGAGAAGAGGCTGTGGGATGGGTATGGGTGCATGAAAAGGTAACAACGGTCCAGCTGCATGCCTTGGTTACTTAAAATACATCCTCTAGGGCTTTTTCAGCAATGAAGCTGGCTGTGGGAAACTCAGTTTTCTGAAGAGAAAGTTGGTGTGTTCCACAGGTGACTTGCAGCCAGCCCTGCTGCAGTTCTCATGTTGGTTGTGCCCTGACTGCTGTAGTTTTGTATGGCACTGGGTTCATCTGTGTGCCATACGCCTGTACCACAAGGAGTTCTCTCTATTTTAGCAATTTATTGCCTCACCTTAGCAGACTTGAATTACTCTCCTTAATGAGGCAAGCTTGAATGAAGGCAGGGAGTCTCAGTCCGTACGCTGCAGCAGGGACTGGTTGAGAGGATGCATGGATTAGCAGCTAAGCAGCAGTAGCTCCGGCTGCACATCTGCCCTGCCTTGCTCTGGTGGCAGCCGTGTTTGTGTTTCAGCTCAGCCCCAGAGGAGATCAACTGGCTTGAAGTGAGCACACCTCATGGCTTGAGGCATGATTTGCTTTTCATGGGTTTGGGCAAATTTTGAGAGATACCTCAAGCTATTGCTGTGGCCAAGACAAGCCTGTAATCTGGATTTCACAAGATGAGCAGATAGTGATTGCAGTAACCATGTGGCAATGCTGTAGTTAATTACAAGCTACACACTTGGTTAAAATCATGGTATTATAGTTGTAAAGTCCAAGCACTTCAAACCTACAAAATGCAGGGATGAGAGTCGTCAGTGAAACTTTAATTTGACCCCCTTGCAACTAGATATTATGATATAGGCACTTAATTGCTAGAGCACCTATTCTTTGTGCTCGGAATGGAAGGTGATACTTAATGAGCAGCTATTTGGTTTCTTTTTTGTGCAGTTTCTGGCCCCAAGCCTTATTTACCACATGCCATTCAAACTCAAGGCTGAATGCGGAATTATTAATTTCCTTGTAATGCTTTTCTAGAGTTCTCTCTGCTCTTCCATTGAAGTGTTTTGCACACTGGGGTGACTATTTCTGTGGTGCCCTCCTGAGGTGAAGGAAAATTATTCTTGCCATTTTACTAATGGGGCACCGAGGCTTGGTGAGGAGTGAAGCAGAGAGTCGTGTCATCCCTGACGCTGAAATACAGGAGGAAAAAAAGCCGTTTAGACCAGGTTTGCTCACTTTGGTTTGCAGTCATAACTGATAACCAAACAGAGAAAAATAGTTAAAAAAAGAAGTTTGTAAATACAGAGTGAATTCAGTATCTTTCCACCCAACTCTGAAGATTACTCTGAACTGTGCACTGCAGTTGGACTTATCTTTACAGTCCATCTCCCTCATCTTTTTCGCGTTTACCAGCCTCCTATGCGTTGTTGTCATCCTTGACTGGGGGCCAAGGACTGTGTGTGGGTATCAAAGTGCCTGGCTAAGTATGGAAGCTGGTCTTTGCCTTTGGCATTTGGATGCTTTTAAATCCAAGCTATGATAGTGGGAGGTCCAAAAGCGGACCATGAGAATGATTGAAGTCCAGGTGCTGTCTATGTATAACATATTTCACTGAGTGGAGTAAGGGAATGGAGACTCCACATCATCAGCTGTATATTCTTCAGTGGCTTTTTTTCCTGTGTACAGTGAGACCACCAATTTTAGGGTATTTTAAGCTTCTTTTAGGGTTGTGGTGGTTCTCCATCACTTGTATAGCGGGATGTTTTGTGGGAGACTGCCTGTCCTCACAATGCTCGCTCTGCTTTCTCTAGCACAGTCCCACTTTGGTGTGTTCACAGGGGATCCTCTCCTTCCTAGAGTTCCTGGGGATGTGCAGAGCAATGCTTGGGAAACACAGCACTGCATCTTTGCCATTTAAGGAAGGCTTGGTGAACCTTCTGCATAGTAAGTCTGAAATTCAAGTGCGTGAGTAATCCAGCTGAATTCTCTGCAGCTACTTGTGTGCCTAAAGATAAGCAAAGGTTTAAGCGTGTTCCTGAACCAGAATCCTAATTTACTTCAAATGCAGACAGATGGGGGGAGAAACGGTGGGAGAAAGGGTTAATGTTATCTAGAGAGAAGTCTGGTTTCCTTTGTTCGGAAGCAATTCGGTGGCATGCAGAATGGCAGTACCTCTCTGCCTCGTCATACAGAGCAGGAGATCACCTTGTGAGTGCAGCAGATAAATCCTAAGCCTTTAACAGTGGCATTAGGCACACCTCTGTGCTACTGTAGGGATGATGGCAGCTTTCTTGGCATGTAACTCCTCTTTCAGAATAGACAATTGGGAGTGAGGCCATAGCAGCAGCTGAGTTTAAAACAATACAAGCAAGCATGCTTTTCTGAGGCACTCCACTCACCCAGGTGTCTGAAGTGTCTGGGGAAAAGGATGGCAGCTCATGAAGTGCCTCTGCTCCTTGTTTCATTGCTTTGCACAGTGTGTTTTACTCTGCTGAGAGGGGCAGTGCTGAGAAATTGGGGTGTGAGTGCATGTGGAGGCCGTGGTTATCAATAGAGAGCTGGAAAAGGGAAGGAGCTGTGAGAGCAGAGCTCGCTTCCTTGCTGCACGCAGGGGTCCCTGCAGGGCATCTTTATTTGTGAGTTATTCTGCACGAGATCAGCTTACATCCCCTCATTGTACTTATGACATCCATGTGTTGGTTTGTGATCCCCACCGCCTTTAATTTATGAGTGGGTATGGGTTGGCATCTCTTTACACAGCCTCACATTGCTTTACTGCCACGTTCCTTGGAGTGAAAAAGAGGATTCATGCTCCAAGATGTTGCAGTGGCTGCCTGCATGGGTCATGTCCTACCTTGAGAGTGTGAGGACGCTCACAGAGGTGTCGTACCCATACCTGCACCACCGAGTTCCCTGCATGCAGTACCCTGTGCTTCTGGTCTGAGTGCACCCTTTTATTTTTCTGCCTGGGGCGGTGTTTCAGCTCTGGGATCATGCTGTCACATCCAAGAAGTTCTCACAAAAGTGATCTGCTGGCTCTAGGTTTGTTGTGTTCAGGGCTGCTCCCCATACCTTGAAGGTAGATTGCAGTGAAGCAGGAACAACCTTATGGGTTTTTGGTGGTGTTTTTTTTTGTTTTTGTTTTTTTTCCAACAGCTCTCGATACATTTCTCATGTCTCAGATGGTTTGATTCATACCTGGCTAAGGGTGTGCCCTCATTCATGGGTGGAACTGGGTGTACAAAGCTGGCCGTGTGTATCAGGAGGTCCCACGTTGGATCCATCTGGTCTAATTCCAGCTGTTCTAGTGGAAGCACCTTTTAGGACAGGAACATGTTCTGTGTGTTTTAGCTGTGCACATTCTACTGGAGGTATAATGGAGATGTTTCCAAACACTTTTGATCTCCAGAACAAGACAAGGCCTATCCACCCCGTGAATGGCATGAGTAATTCTGGGCTCGACATTGCTGTGTTTGAGGACTCCTGCTCGCCCTTCTCATTGTTTTTCTTCCCTATTCCGTGTTGTTTGTATCTCTAACTATGAACTGTAGCCTCTTGGTTGTTACAGTATCCAGAGGAGGGCAGTGAGTTCTCCAAGCTGTGCGTGTTGGAAGTCCCAGGAACCCAAGCAGAGGCTGTGCCTGCAGTGGGGTCTGCTGAGCTCCAGCTCTGCGAGCTGAAGATAACCCAGAGTGTGCTGGTAGGAGGGCAGAGAGTTTAACATGGGACAGAGATTGGTTATGGGGGAAGATGAAAAGGATGTCAGAAGTGTGTGTTAGCAGAATGTGACTAAGATAGAGACCTGGTAAGTATTGAAATGTATCTGCGGTGGAAAGGAGAGCAGCAGCTTCTGGCAGAGCAGCGCTGTATGTCTAGGATTTGCAGCGTGGTGCAAAGCAGTTCTGAGTCATGTAAGTCTAATTCTAAGTCACATAAGGCACTGGTGGTTGTGTTATTGCAGGCAATTAGTGTGTATAATTCTTATCATGAAGTTGTTTGTGTCCATTTAGAAGATACTTGGGCTCTTTGCTGGGGAGCTCTGTTCCTGCAGTGCTCTTTGTGGTGGCCCCTGAGCTGCGCGCTCCTCTGTGCTCCTCTGTCTCATTCCTCAGCACTTAGTCACCGGAGGCCTTTGTGGGAGGGAGGGACACCCAAGAGTAATGTGTAACCTGATGCAAAGTCCCCTGCCAGCAGGAATTTGGGTGGCTCATCAGCTGCAGCATGGCTTCTTGGAGCCTGCAGGAGACCTGCTGGCTGAGAGCACTCAAGGCAGCACCTCGTACGTCCATCCTTGATTCAGACGGTGATATCTGGCAGGGGAGATAAGGCCACATGTGCAAATACAGAATGTGGGTTTAGGTCTCGGTCCAGCATTCACATCCATAAATAAGCCAGTTTCTTCCTTACGATAACTTTTGTGTGCACTTCACAAACACAAACCAGCTAATCACAGCAGATGTTTGGCAGCAGCCTGAGCTCATGAGGAAGTTAAATAGCATTGCACTTTTCTAGAGAGATGCCTGGGATCCAAGCAACACCTGTGAGAGGAGCATGTCTGAGCTGGGACACGTCCACAGCAGTGTGGGCACAACTTTGCATAGCACTGCCTTGGTGACATCGGGCTGTACCAACCACTGAACTTCCTTCAGTTTTTCAGGGGGGAGGTGGGATTTAGACCTGGATATACACATACACGCTTGGTTAAAACCCAATTAAAAGGAGGTAGCAGTGGATTTTGTTTGTTGCCTTGCCTTCTTCCAAAAACTCTTTGTTTTTCCCTACTTTTTAAGGGGAATTTGGGTGTTTGGCTAGTTTTTAAAGAGTATGAAGCTATGGCAAGGAATAAGGAAGGCTCTGTAAGCCAGTGTAGTCTCCCAGATCCATACCTATCTTCTTAATAAAATGCAGGTGCACAAGGGAAAAAGAATCATCCTCGTGGTGTATGGATTGTTAGTGCCCATCTGCAAAGAGAAGCATTACCTAAAGCAAGTTCCTGCTGCAACTGGATTTTTTTTGGTGGGTGCTTAGGAAGATGATCAGGATGTTTTAGATGTTTGGCTTTCGTGTTCAAAAAGAGCCCAGCATTGTACTTGTTTCTCCCAGCTTCTATTTTGTGGTGATTTTTGCCCAGAGTTTCAGGCAGGATCATAAGGCTGCTGAGTGGAGTGTGAGGCAGCAACGGGACAGTTCTGAATTACTGATAAACCAAGGACTTTTTGCAGGTGTTTCCTCACTCAGATCTTTGTCGTTCTCTGCTAAATATGAATCACAGCTCAGGATATCAGCTTCTACTGTTCAGCATCCCGTGGAGAAGCCTCCAGTGTATTCTGGTGGCTATGGACTGCTAATCTCCATCATCGTTCTGAACCTGCTCCTGGTGCTCCCTGTTTGCCAGGCACATGCATCTGCCTCACCCTGTGCTTTCTGCAGCCACCACTGCCTGGCCTTTTTGTCTGCATTAGTTTAATTGACTGAGGCGCTTGCAGGAGAAGCTATTCATTCCCCTGGTAACTGTACTTGACAATCAGAAGTTATTCTTGGGGTGAAGGACCAGTGTGGATTTGTTTTCCTTGGCTGCAGAGCCATAGCCCCTAATAGTTTCTCACTAATATGAGCCGAGGTTGACTTGGTTTGCCACTAATTAAAAGCCAAAAGGATATGCAGTCCTCTCTGCAATAATTACCCTCAGTGGGAAATGGAAGGGAGCTCTGCTTGCTTCCCACTTGTTTCCAGGCCCCTCTATTTCACCATTTTATTCACACCACCCATGATGCGTGGGGACCTCATTCCCTTGACTAAAAGAGGGTCAGGTCTTACTGTCAGGGTTGCCACGAGTTCATGCTTGAATCCTTTCTCAGCTGAAAGTTGCTTCTGGATGAAAGGAAAAATAGGTATAAAGCATGCAGCTGTTAAAAATGTTATGAAACCTCAGAGCAACTTTTTTTTTGGGGGGGGATTGGATTTTCTTGGTGGGAAGCTGTTAAAAGCAGGAGAGATGTGTGTGTGCCCCGTGTGCTGGAGCATGTTTAGTCTCTGTTTTTTTTTTGGGGGGGGGATAGAAAATAAGAAAAGGTTTTGACTACACTCATTACTGGGAGCTCTGAATGCAGCAGCTGGAGTTCCTAGATAGTTTGGTTTCTATCAGTAATTGGTTTCAGATATGCATTAACTTTGATTCACACGTTGCTCTGGGCCCAATGGTGCAGTGAGAGATGCCTTCTCCTCCCTGCTCTCTCTCTCTGTGTCATTGGATGGGCTGGATAGCAGGGCAGCCACAGGAAGAGCCCCTTCTAGGGGTTGTGTGGGAGTGTCCAGTAGCACCACAGGGCTGAGGGCTGACAGATGTCCATGGACATCCCCTGTGTTTGGACTGCAGGCAGCAAAGGCTTCCTGTCCCCACCATGACCTTGTGGTGGGCTTTCGGCCTCTGAGCACCTCAGGGATGCTATGAGTCTCCCTGGAACAGGCTTGGAGGCCAGAGCAGAATCAGCCCCATGAATAGTGCTTCTTGGGATGTCCACGCTGGTGCTGGAGGCCCTGCTGGCGGTCCTCTCCTATGCTTTGCTGCTCAGGGCACAAAAGCAGGCTGTGCTCTGCACTGGGTGTGTTCCCAGCATTGCTGTGATTGCAAGGAGCTGCAGAGCTGCTGTATCTTCTTAATCTGCCTGTTTCACAAGGCACTATCTGACTGTGCCCTTAGTAACAGGTTTTTTAATGCAGATTGAGTCCCTTCTTTTAATTGACTAAGCAAAAAGTACTTGGAGAGGGGATGAACCCATGACCTTGAGATAAATAGTTTCTTATTGAGTCCCTGGGCCCCTAAACCACCCCCTCTTCTGAGAGTAGCGTAGTTTAATCAAAGGTCAGGGGTTTTGTCTTCTTTGAGAGCCTCAGCAAAAGAGGGCCAGGCTTGTGAGCTCTTCTTGCTCCTCCGTGACTGCAGTCATTCTTGTCCTGTCAAGTTCCCATTGAGCTCGCTGTGCTTGTTTTCTGTTCCTGGATGACGACTCTGACCTTCTCTGGTCTCTGTGAATACTGATAAAGGCTGGGGATCGAGTCAGCTGTATTTCTGGGAGTTGTAACAGGATATATGGTGGCTGTGGGCAAATGGCTGCTGTTAGCCTCCGCAATGTGCGGTCTTGCTGGTTTCATAGGAAACTGTCTTCCCTTGCCAGCTCTTCCCTCACAGACGTCTCCTGTTTCTGGGCTGAAGGCTGTGTGATATCTCTCAGTGCTGCATGGTCAGCCCTGTGACTGCTGGCGTGTGTGTGGCCTCTGCTCTCTGGCAGTGGTTGCTCACAGAGATGCTTTTTTCCTCTGTGACTTTATTCCTTGTGTCCTTCATGGGTGATGACCAGGCATGTGGCCATACCTCTTGTGATGGATGCAGTGTGAATCTTTCTCCTTCTTTTCTCTTCGCTGCAGCAGTTGCTACCTCTCCTGGAGCCTGGCAGATTGCTGGTGTGGAGCTGGTCTCACTTGTTTGCATGCCGGATGGCAGCTGATGTGGTGCTGTGTGTGTGTGAGTCTTTGAAAACATCAGCTGGCAAGTGTGATAGAGAGATCCTTGTCTCCAGAAGTTCCTTCCTATTTTTCTCCCTCACCACTTTTTTTTGTTAACAAAAAGCAACAAACAAACCAATCGATGTGGTAAATTCAACGCTGGCTTCAGTGCCAGTGATGAAACTCCTGCTGACAAGCTCAGTATGGTAGAGTAGGAGTGGGTGAGGACAGGTAT
The DNA here is from genome assembly GCF_023343835.1 of Lagopus muta. Classification (NCBI taxonomy): domain Eukaryota; kingdom Metazoa; phylum Chordata; class Aves; order Galliformes; family Phasianidae; genus Lagopus; species Lagopus muta. The sequence continues at coordinate 9,366,518 of NC_064441.1, forward strand.
GACTGCAGTGTTACGCTGCCTGGTGCTCCTGTGAATCACACCAGCGAGATGGAAGAAGGTTGAAGAGACTTTCCTTGGTCTCAAAACGTTTCGCACCATGGTGTGATGTTGCACCCACACAGTGCTGGCATGTGAGACAAGTAGGCTGTGCTTCTCTGAGATACCGTGCTCAGGTACATCAGGCTGGAGAAAATTTGTGCAGCATTCTCTTGGAAGAAAATGGAGAATTAGTGGTCAAGGGATCTTTGCGCTGAGAAAATGTCAGTTACGTGGGCAGAATTGGGATCTCTGCCTGTGAATGCCAGTGGGGGAGCTGAGAGGTGCTGAGATATCCTAGAGATGTGGTTAGTGGTCATGGTGGTGATGAGTTGACAGTTGGATTAAATGAGTGGTCTTTTCCAATCTTTAAGATTCTGTCAATTGATAACTTCACCATTCTGCAAACCAAAAGCCTCATTCTTTTCCTGGAGAAAGAGGAAGACAAAATGGACTGAGTTGTGCAGGTCCAGGAGTACAGCTGCTCTTTGTATTGAGCAAAGAACGAAGGAAATGTGCAAATCCAGTGTATCTACTTCTCTAGGTCAAGGTAAAATAGCACAGAGTGGCTGAAGACTTTTTGTTCTTAAATTTTAATTAGGAGAGGAAAAAAAAACCCATTTTTTACTCCTTTGGCAGGAGGGTAAACGGCAGCATTCCCATGGAAGCCTGTGAGGCCACTTCTGTTACATGGTGCTTTGGGCTTATTGGAGCTTGAACTTGAGCCCTATTTGCCCAGCTGGAAGACAGGAGTGCAGACGGAGCTGGTGCTATGCAACCAGTGCATCACAGGTGTATGTGGGGACTCCTGTCCCTGCTGTCCCCACTGCTGTGTGATGCAATGGTGGCTCCCTGACTGACACGTAGGAGATGGGTGTGGAGCTGTGGCTGTGCAGGCAGGTGATCGGGCTGTTGTGTTAAGATAGATGCGTGTCTGACAGGCATGCAATGGGACGGTGGGTTCACAGGAGTGCTGAGCCAGGGGATTAGGATCACATTTCCCTTCCATTGTAACTCCATGACCTAAACTGATCTTCTCCCATTTTCCTTTTGGGGATATCACGCAGCACCTTATTTTAGCTGTTGATGCTGAGGCTTGTGCAACCTGGGGTGGTGGGAGATGATGCTCTGGTTTCCTTTTGGGGAGAAGGGGTGGACAGACGCTGCGTGTGGGCTTTGTCCTCTCCTTTTCTCCCCAGCCTCGCATGGGGACTTGGGTTCTGTGGCAGCAGGGAGAAGTGCATTGTTACAGAGTGTGGCCTGAAAAACTGCCTCCAAAGGGTCTAACACAGTGAGAGACCTGCATTCTGACTGGAGCTGGGGTAATCTGAACTACAACAGTCTTTTTATAGATTTTCTATGTGTCTCAGTCATCATCTATAATGGAAGTAGTTGTACTTTCTCGTTCAGAGGGTGGATGTGTCTACAGACACCTGTGTTCCTCCTAGTTTTGAAATGTAGTAAGAGTAGTTAGTAGGGCTCGTTAGGATTTCTCCAGATTTTGAATCTATATTTGGTATAAGTGACTTTTTGTCAAGATTGAGTTTTCTGCAGGAAGTATCAGCTTGCAACTCAGTCCTAGTTCTGTAAAGCGAAAAAGTTCATTTTTCCTATTTTTACATCTGTGATGGTAACATTTGTTGAAAACAAACATGTTTTCATGAAAAGCACTCAGTGATAAGGCTGCTGATTGCCACACTTCCATTTTAACCTTTGCCCCTCTGCCCCATTGTTTTTTTTCCTCTTCATTTTTCTTCTATTTCTAGAGAAAGAGGTTTACTCAGCCTCTTGATCCAGTCGTTTGGAAAGAAGGTTGGTGGAGCAACTACACTAAGAAATTGTTCTTTTTTTTTCCTTCTTAATATAGATGTTGTAACTTCAGCTGAAAGTATTCCTTCCAAGTCTGAAACCATAGAAGTTTGGTAGTAAGATGAAAATGAAAGAAGATAACTCATGCTCAGGCATCTGTGGAGATGGGGGTGAGGAGGGAATGGAAGGTTCTAAACCAGATGAAGAGACTTGCTGGTCTTACACTGCTGTTCTTTTTCAAACATTGTGATGGATTGTAATGCTTATAAGTGGGCATATATAATGCTTATAGCAGGGGGAGTCCAGCTGGCTGCCTAGTAGCTGTAGCAGCTCTCAAACGACCTGGCAGAAATTGGGTAAAATGAAAGCCTTGAACCACAGAGAGTCTCTGGTTGGCTCAGGGCTGTAAAGGTTTCATTTCCCAAGGGTTTAGTTGTGGCGTGACTCGAACAAGCCTGGGAAGAGGTGATTCTTACCCTCAAATTCTTGCCATTTACATCCCAAATGGACGAAGGAAGATAGTACTTTATGATAACATTTAACTTCTGTTTTTGTTTATCGTAAGCAACACCACTGACAGCAAATGGGCACAGAAATGCTGTCTCTGTGCTGTGGGATTTCAGCCTGAACATGAGCTGCAGGGACCCTGAGCTGAGACTGGGGGCAGCTGGATGCCTTCTGTCTCCAGCAGCTGGGATGCAGTGTTTGTCCTCTGCTTCCTTATGCTCTTGGTCACTGTTGGTCTGACTTCAGGCTTGGGAGTCAGGCAGGTTCTGCTGGGGCTGCCTAGTGAGACTGGGGGAAAAGAATTTTTTTGCTTTTGAATTGCAAAACATTATCCTTTGTTTGAAACCCAGGCTCTGTGGTGCTCTTATACTGCATGAGAATGAAAGTGAAATCAATTATTCTTCTTTGATCAAGAAGCTGGGGTGCATTCAAGTGAGAAAGTGAACTGCCCCCCTTTTGCTCGAAGTCTCCCTGACGAGGCTTAGCAAAATGCAGACAGCAAATGGTGTGTGCAGGGGGGAATCAATGAGGCTGTTCTGAAAATCTTCCACTTCCAGGAATGCAAACGGGATGAGGCCAACAGCCTGTGCTTGAAAATATGGGGTCCAGTTCTGGTGTGTGTTACAGACCCATAAATCACAGCTGGCAGCGCGGGTGAACTGCTGAAAGCCAAAGGCTTTGCCACCCTGCCATTATCATCCCATTATAGCATTACAGTTGCCATCCCTACGCTGTTGCCCAAGTGCCCCAACTGGGAGCCATTGGGGCGCTGCAGGGACAGCTGCATGCAGCTTCCTTGTCTACTGCCTAAATGCGTCATGCCTGAGTAACTTCCCACATGTTTTAATACTGTAGTCTATCTGAGGAAGCTGGATCCAGCCCCACTGTGCCAGAAGGAGCATGCTAGAATAGTCTCTCCTGCCCTGCAGCCTGAAGGTTTGCTGTTCAGTTGCTGCTAACTCCTCCCATCACAGCTGATGCTGGCAGTTCCTGCTGCAACCAGAACCAGGGGTTTGGAAGTGATAAGTCCCATGATTGCTTATTTTGACACGTGTGGTGGTGGCAGATTTGCAGACAGCTCATGGATGAGGACAATAAAATAAAAAAAAAAAAGGATGTGTGCTTCCTTGTAGATCAAAACTAAAGATTTGCATGGCATGCTTGTTGCTTTACACCATCACAGGATCTGGCCTCCGAGTAAAGGCAGCAGCTGGGCCCATTGGTTTGTTGGTGTGTGTATTGGTGAATTTCTGAGCAGGTGCTGCTGCTGGCAGTGCTGAAGAGCAGCAAAAAGGAAATGTCTCCAGCTTTAGTTATCTTGCATGATCTTTGTGTTAGATAGCTTCAGCAATGTTCTTTTGAATCGAGCAGTTTAATAAATGAAACCTGAGAAGCACAGGAACAAGTAAACACAGAAAGCTGATAGGGATCCTGCAGGCATCAGTGTCCTGTGTTAACAAGATGGGTCTGTGTCTCAGGGCAGGTGTTCAGGTGCAGAGCTTCCTGTACATATAACGTGAGTTTTAAGTCAGTGTAAGACTCCAAGCTGAGATTTTCATAGGAAGGATCTTGTTGTCCTAACTGTGCAGTGCATGGGGAGCTTAGGTAGCTTTGCCAGTGAACTGCTGGAGCAGAGGAAATAACTTGAGATTTCTGAGCTGGGGACTTTGGCCAGTAAACAACAAATATTAGAACTGTGTGGGAAAGACATAAAAATGCACATGTCAAAGCAGTACAGGCTTTTAAGTGTTTTTCATTTAAAATGAAAAGGTCAGATTGAGTGGGGCTGTCATGTGGGGACCTGAACGTGTACCTGCCAGCCCTACAGGAGCAGACCCCTGTCAGGCCGTGCTGGTGGCTGACTCTCTGAACTTGTCAGTGCTTGAAAACTGGCAACCAGAGCAGTTACAACTCCAATTTTCCTTGCAGTGCTCAGGCTGATACTGAGCTTCCCAATGTGAGGCTGCTTTATCCCAGCTGTATTGGTGATCAGGCTGCAGATTCTGCAAGTATAGCAGTATTGATTTAAGGAAACAATAGTAGGAATTGAACTCTGGGTCCTTGTAAGACTTTGAAGCGTAAACCAGATTTAAAGGTAGATCAGTAAACAGGAAGCCTTGCTTTATGTATTGTTCTTGTGCTTTAAATGAAGGTGTTATTGTGAGGTGTTGTGATCTATGCTATCAGTGGCACAGCAGTGGTGTCAGCAGTAGTGCACGGGCTGCTGCTGGTCATCGCATCTCAGAATTTTGCACTTAGATCACTTTCAGCTTTGTATCTTTCATTTGGGATGGCTTTAGAACTTCTGAGCGGTTTTTCTGTGAACTGTACCTTAAATTTAGCTAGCTGGGGGGGAAAAAAGAAGGAAATGCTTCTTCTTTTAATAAGTCCCTGTTATGGTACTTTGTTCAGGGGCTGCTCAGTGCTTTGACTGTGCCGACTGATTCCTGCTGTTTGGCTTTGCTTTAAAATGCTTTTGAATGACAAACTGCCAGTTGAAATGCTCGAGGGTGCATTTAAATAAGTGGTCTGTACTGCACTACACATAAAAATAGAGTTTCACGTGTGTGCACATCCATGTGTCTGGACTGGGAAGTCTGTCCCTGCAGCTGCTGCTCTGAAGGCATGAGCACACTGCTGTGTTGGGTTCTGCCAGATGGGAACTGTGTTCTGCTGAGCTGTGTTACCAGAGGGACTTTCTCCTGTTACCTCTTGCAGTGTTGTAATTGCATTCTGGAATCTTTTGGTGCGGGATCATAATCAGAATTAGACACGTGCTGACCGCTGAGCATCCATTGTGGTAAGCTAGAGAAGGGGCTGGAGTTGTGTAAAGCAAAAAGATGTCTGTTAGTGGTATTTCTGCTGCAAAAGCAGCTGAACATTTCCCACAGAGGTTGCTGGGAGAAGTGGGAAACCCAGAGGTGACTCCTAGGGTTGGTCTTCAGAAGTATTTCCCTGGGCACTGCAGCGGAGCGAAGACTTGTGTTGACCAGTGATCACTGGGGTTTGTCTGTGCGTTGTGCTCTTCTCCTGAGCCAAGGTGGGGATGGGCATGGCTGAGGAGCCATGTCAGACAGAGGGGCAGGTGCTTCTTTGGGACAGGGTGCTGCCCTGTGGCCCCACATCAGCTCTGGGATATGGGCAGCCTTGAGCTCAGGTGAGCTGAGGCAGGCAGGAGTGGGTTTGCTGCAAGCCTGTGGCCGTGCAGTGGGATAACTGATGGGGACAGCCACAGCAGGGAGAAGAGGGTGTGGGTCAGTGAGCTGAGCCTGCTGGCATCCTGTAACTGATCTGATAAATATTTCTTGAGTTAAACTGGCTGGAAGACAAATCTGAGCCAAGGTCTTCTAAACACAGGTTGGATCCCAAGAATATTGTTTTACCTGGAGCTCCCAGAGGTGCTGTTGTGGATTGAATTGAAACAGTGTTGGAACCAGAGGGGAATGTTGTTGTCTTCTGCCTTTGCAGATAAGACCAAATGGCATATTGCCAGGAGCCTGTGGGAAGGACCTAAATTGTATATAACTCTACATCATTTTAAAATGAAAAGTAAACTTGCACAACCATAATATTTGCTTATACTTGTCTCTTCCATGACGGATGAAGAGAAATTGCTCCATGGCTGAATTCAGCAGCAATAAAACTGTGCAGTAACTCATCTTAAATTTCTGAACCCTGTGGTGAGTGGGAGAGGCCACTGCTATCTCTGGCCCCATTTGTCCTCACTGCACCAGAAGGCAGTGCTGAGGCTCTCAGGGACTTCTGTACCTGCCCTACCCACACGTGGGCCCTGTAGGCTGGCTGCCAACACAGGGTCCGTGGGGGTGAGCTGGGGAGGTGCCAGGGGTCAGGTTGGACATCAGTGTGCTCTTGTGGCATTGGTATGATGGAGATGTCTGGATTGTGAGCCACCTGTTGTGTTCTGCTGTATGTTGTTGGTAGACTTGTGGGCTCATACATCCTTAGGAGCGATTCAGGTAAAGCAAGCACGAGCCTGAACTGAGCATTTCCATCATTACGGCAGCAAAAAGCAGTAGTTTTTTTTGTGTTGAGATGTAATAATGAAGTGATCCTGCACTTGTCATCAGTAGGGATGGGGATGTCAGAGTGCTGGGGTTGTGGCTGGAATGAGATGCTGGGCAGGGGCAGGAAGGAGTGTGCGGTTCAGATGCTGCCTGTCTCTGTGGATCCACTCAGCAGCATGTCCTGGGGTCATGCATGCAGGGTGCCACTTGTGTGGCTTGGCCTCTCTGCTCTACCAGCATCTGCTGCACAGGGAAACACAGCAGCAACTCGGTTAGAGTAACAGCAAATCCTATGAGCTTTGAAACAGGAATAATACCTCCTACCTCCTCTGTTGGCTCAAAGGACAGATTTAAGCTGTTTCTCGCATTTTGTGCTTCATTTTATGCCTTGCATCCCTACCTTTACAAATTGTCACATCTTGTTACGTTCCTAGTGTGGCACCTTAGAGCTCGGTGATTAGAGGTGGTGATGTTTGGTTTCATGGGGCATAGAGGGTGGCTGCTGTAAAGCGGTCCAGAAGTACGGAGGCTTCAGTCTGAAAAAGCTGGGGAAGGAAAATGCTCCGTTTCCCAGAAGTTGTGTGGGTTAAGTTGCAAGTTTTAGAGAAGAGCCATCGTAAGCCCACCCGGCACGCATCACATGGTAACTCTCTCTCTCTCTCTCTTCACAGGGCTGTGAAAGAAACCCAAAGTCGTGACTCTGGCAGCACCCTGCGTGCCTCCAGAAGCCCCGCTCTGAGTTCATCCCACCAGCAAGGCTGTGCAGTGCGGGAGCCGGTATGTACCCACATGTCACAGACGTATGGGGTGACTTCTCAGAAGGATCTGTGGCTTTTTATGACAGTAGCATATTGTTTGTGACTCTTTTAGGGGAGAAAAGTCTTTTAACTGAGTGTGGAGGAGTTGGGATCACTAGAAAATGGGGTAGAACGGTGATTTCCTTGTGCTGTTTGCTCAGTGGGAGCTGTGAGAGAAAGGGCTCAGCACCAGCAAGAAGCTGTGAGCGTTGAGGCTGCAGATACACTGTGCTGCGTGGTGTGTTGTGTGGCAGCACACGTTCATGGGTGGTGGTTGGGTGTGCTGACAAATGCATGCATAAGAAATGCATGTAGACGTGTATATACATACATGGGTGCAGTACAGATCTGGGCACATGGAACCAAGGATGTGCAGCACATATATCGTACATGCTGTGTGCTGGCATGTGAGAGCTTGAGGGGGTATATACCAAATGTCTGTATATACTATATATGGCAATAAGGAATGCATATGCATTCACATTCTCTTTTTTTCTTTTTCTGTCTCTTCTGTGTCTCTGTGAAGCTGTTGCAAAGCTACCAGATTCAACCTCCTGGGGAGCCTTTCTGGCCAAGGTTTTACAAGCCAGCACCTGCTTTGCCTGCTTTACTTTCTATATTTATTCCCTTGCACCTGGTTTTTCGTCTTTGCCTGCAAAGTGGAGCTGTCCCAAACGTTTGTGTTAACTTTTGGCTGTGCAGGACTTCAGCTTGCAAGTCCTAAGCCTGCTTTTGTGCTTGTTGTGGGAGGGGATGTAGGTGTATCTCTGTGATGCTGCAGCAGTCCCCGTGCTACGTCTGTTGTGCAAGTTGTGCTTTCAGCTTCTTCGAGGCATTTTTATGAATCAAATATTCTGGGAATCCTGCTTTTGTAATACTATTTTAAGGAAATTGGTCACACCTGACCCATTGTCCAAGTGATAACGAGCTGTGCTGCTGTGCAGAAGCCCTTGGATTAGATTTTATTCCCAGACCCCTGTGCTTTTATTTTTACCCTGGAGGGTTGGGAGTATGGCAGAGAGGGACTGGTGGTGCAGCTGAGAGCTCACTGATTCAGCTGTAGTGGCACACAGATGTGTCCAAATGACAAATCACTCTGTCATTTGGAGTGAAAGGTGCTCTTAAACAAAGCCACTGACTCAGCTTATGCTTAGGTACCAATGTTTAAGCATAAGAGCAAGACAAGTCATAATGCCATTTCAATTGGAACCCGAAGAGACATCCTAATGCCACACAGAGGGTCTGCAATCAGCAGACGCCGCTGGAGGGAACACATCCTTAATCCTGGATGCTGGGTTGTTGTTGTGCCCCATCCTTGGCAGTGTCCCCTTGGGGCTGCAGCACTTTCTCCCAAGCTCTGGGCACAGAAGGGCTGCACTGGGCTGCCTGCCAGGAGCCAGAAGCTGCCTTGTCCTCATGTTCTCGGTCTCCGTGCCCCCAGCCCCTCTAACAGCGATATTCATTTCTGGCATGGGAGTCCTGCTAAGGTCACACAACCAGGCTTCAGCCCCAGGAGCCATAAAGCATACCTCGCCTGACCCCTGTGCAAAGGCAGCAATAGTTAACAGCCTTCCCTGGGGTTTCATTTCCCTGTCCCCAGTGTGTGCCATTGCTGCCTGCATTCCTCTCTGGTTTGGTAAGCCCTTTGCCTCTCAAGCTGACACAGCTGATATTTCCCCTGCTGGCAGGGCAGGCGAGGTAGTGGCATTTAACTGTTAAGGAGATCCTGGCTCCAATAGTGCTGTGGGAGCCAGGAGCAGTAGGGATTGGTGCATTCCCAGGATGGATTTTTTTGTTCCCTTCCTTACCTTCCTTCTGCTTCATCCTGCTGCTTCTCCTGGCACTGACGATTCCTAGGAATTGTTTTTTATGATGGGCTGTAAATGTCTAAGTTGGCAGAACTTTCCCAGGCACATTTACAACCCATCTCACCATGGTTTTTGGAGCATCTTTCGCCCTGGTGGCTGCAGTGCTCAAAAAATTTCCATTTCTGACCATGGAGGACATCCTTCCTGCTGGCTACGTGGGACACATGGCTCTGAGGAAAGGTTTTAGGGGGTTGAACAAGCATAATTGATTAGCTGCCCACAGAGCATTGGTCCCAGCCTGCATTTTGGGAATGCAGTGCGCTGGCATTGCCTGGCTGTTGCACTCAGTGTCACTTGAGCTGTTGGCTGTTCAGAGCTGCCTCTACAACCGTCTGTAAGGACATGTGCTGTGCTGCCTTGTAAGGTTTACTTTTTGCAGTGGAAGTGACAGATGACCGAGTTAAATGTTTTATTTCAAAAGAGAGAAAGCTTTGTTTTCTTGTGGTGCACAGGTTTAGATGTTTCCTGTCACCTGTGGTGTCAGGGACTAAACTCACACTGTCTTGAGCCCTGACCCCCTGTTGCTGGAAGTAAACGTGCAGCTACTGTTACTGCGGGATTTTGGCTTCTCCTGCAGTTTGTGCTTTGGTATCAGTGAAAGCCAGATGTGCCGTAATGACACTTTGTTTTTTTTTTTTTTCACTGCTTTTTGTGGCCATACATGGGCAGAGTCAGCTCTGGAATTCCTTTCCTACAAATTCAATAGTATCTTGTGGGTGGTGCTGGGGAATCACTGTGGTAGCACTGCCTGGGCAGCCTGTTCCCCTTGCAAACGTCCCAATTTGCACATTCCTCAGTGCTGTGTTCCTGGCTGCAACTACTGGGAGGCTGCTGGGGCAGAGGGGCTGGGAAGGTTTTGCTGTGCTGGTGGGTGCATTCCCCTCCTGCTGGGCTGCAGGTTGGCACAGGGCAGCTGTGGGCGGGTGGGAGAGGGCCATGCTGTGTCTGATGGTGGGAGCGAATAGCTTTTGTGTGAAGATGGGCTCTGCCCTGGAAGCAAAATGTCTGCCTTCTCACATTGCTGCACAGGCTGAGAGTGCTGTTGGAGCGGAGAAGTATGGTGTTAATCTGCTTCTGTCTGCCATGGCATCCCTGTGTTGTGCATCTCTGCCCAGGCAGCAGTGAGGCTTTTGTCTTGAAGCCTGGGGGCTCCTTGTTGGGACAGAGAGGTTTTTGATTACAGGCTGGAAGAATGGCTTTGGGATCTAGGGATGCTGTTGTCCTGAAGCTCTTTTTAGATGCAGGAGATCTTTGCTTGTCCAGAACATGTTCCTCTCCATAGGGTCAACTTTGTGCTTTTTGTAAAGAAGTAACTGACTGAGTCAGATGAGGAGAGCATTTCCCTGTCCCAGTTGAGCAGCAGGATCAGGACCTCAAGGCCGTGTGCAGTCCTGATTGTGCTTTACTGGCCGGGTTGGCCCGATGCCCCTCTCAGATGGGACTGGTTGCTGGGTCTTGTCTTTTCTGATCATAAACAGAGACTAAATTTGCCTATTGGGTTTTCTGGTAAGGTAAGGGATGAGAGGAACGTTTCCAATAGCAATTGTAGATGAAGGATGATGCCTCCTGGACCTGCCCCTGTTGTGTCTTTCTATTCATCCCTGGAAGGGGACAAAAACACCTATTGTCACACACTGAGCCAGGAGCCGTGTAAGGCAGGATGCGGCAGCGACACGCAGCACCAGGTTCAGACTGCGCTCGGGTCAGCAATGGTGATGTGCTCAGTATTTGGAATTCAGGTTCAAGAGGGGCAAGTCGTCCCAGTGCCAAAGCCAGACAAAGAAGGGTGATTTTTTTGACATCCTTTGGAGTTTTGATCTCCATATTTGGAAATGTTTACCCATTGCTCTGATCTATTGCAAGGGAGGGGAGGTGACTCAGGGTCTGGTGGAAGCAGGATTTGAATTCCTTTAGTAAAGGGTTTTTTTTTTTTTTCTTCTTTTCATTCTTGTTTTGGAAGCTTCTTGTGGTCACTTTTCAGTTCTCTTTTGCTGCTGGACCTTGTTCCAAACTTGATCTGCGCGAGAGGGAAGCGAATTAGTGCAGGAGCTTGCCTGGATGCTGGTAAGTGCATCATTGCTGCTTTAGTGAGCGACCTGGGGTTTTTTGTTTCGTTTAGTGGGATTGCATCAACGTGCGTGCGTGGCTGCTGGTGGAGGCAGGCATGCGGATCAGCAGTCAGCAGAAACTGACCCAGCAAAGCCTTCTGTAGCAGGGAAAGGGAACTTAGTGGCTTGGGCTCAAAGGCAAAATGTTTCTCCAGGCCTAGGTATAAAGATAATTTAAGCTCCCATTCAGTCATGCTCTTCTTGTTTCTGGATAACGCAGTGAGGCAGTGAAGCAGTGTAGAGTTAAATGGCTATATATGCATGTGGTCAGCAAGTAAAATATAGCTTAAGAAAGATCTCTGTCTCCTGAGCGAGTGTGTGTGTTAAAAAGGCTGTGTAACACTTAGATATATTTATTTCAAATGTTAATATTTAACTCTCCTGTTAGAGAACTGCAGAAATTTAGCATCTTTAACTGGATGAAGGAAAAGTGTATGGCTTCTCCCGTTATTTTTCCCTAGTGAGAAGTTTTTTCTCCATCTGATACCGCAGCTGTCTGCTTCTCTTTATTTTTTCCCCCTTTCCTTTCTCCTTCCTGAAAGGAAACTGCGGCTCATCCAGAAAGTCAGGGATACAGGAGAACCTGGAGCATGCTTGGCTTCCTGTTTTATTCATGGCAACTAAAGCCATGCTCAGGAATCTGCAGTGGAGATCCACCGCTGCATTCCTCTTGTCATTTGGAGCATGTAACACGGACAGAGAGCTTTTAGTGGCAGCTCTGGGGGCTGCCTAGCAGAGAGCCCTGTGCCTCAGACACCATTACTGCACCTCATCCTGTGCTTGGGAAGGGCTGCTGCTGAAATACGTCGTGTAGTTCCTCTGCTGGTTAGTGGTGCTTGTGTCTCTTTTGCTGACTGGTGTTTTTAGGCTGATTCAAACTTGTTACCATACTCTCCTGATTTTAAGCTTTAGTCCTCTTAGGTGTTTTTTTTTTTATTATTATTATTTTTTACATCTTTGTTTTTCTTTTACCCTTTTAAGTGGGGATGAATGCTTGTTAAGAGGTTCGGTTTTCCTGGGGATGTGGATCAGACCTTTTGGATGCATAACTGGGCATTTGTTGCTCTGTGCTAGAAGTGCTTGGCATAATTTGCACAAGGGTAGGATGTGAGCTGAAGAGCATTCTTTCGCAGAAGGTGGCGGAGGAATTGCTGGGGTGTATTCCTGCAGACAGGATGGGTTTGGAGCCTGCAGACTTCAGTTGCATTTTAATCCTTGTTTCAACAAGCTACTTGGATTACTGCATCTTTTGGGATCAATTTGCTGTGCTGGGCTTCGTTCTCGTGCCAGCAGAACCACAGGATCATTAAGGTTAAAGAAGCCCACTAAGATCATCTAGCCCAACCCATCCTCACCGTGCCCACTGACCACATCCCTCAGTGCCACATCTCCATGGTTCTCAAACACCTCCAGGGATGGTGGCTCTCCCACCTTCCCTGGGCAGCCTGTGCAGTGCATCACCACTCTTTCTAGGAAGAAGCTTTTCCCAATACCAAACTTGCACCTCCCCTGGTGAAAACTTAAGGCTGTTTCCTCTTTTCCAGTCGCTTTCACCTGGGAGAAGAGGCTGACCCCCACCTTGCCACAACCTTCTGTCAGGTTGCTGTAGAGAGCAATAAGGTCTTCCCTGAGCCTCCTCTTCTGCACACTGAACCATCCCATCTCCCTCCCATTGTGCTCCAGACATTTTACAGCTCTGCTGCCCCTCTCTAGACATGCTTCAGGACCTCAATGTCTTTTTGTACTTTGGGGGCCAAACTACTGCTGCCCAAAGGCATTCACAACCTGAGCAAAGAGAGGAAGTGATGGGCTGGATAATGGGCTTCTGGGGCTGTGTATGGGGCTGTGCAGCATGCAAGGCCTCACCTGGAGACCTGCTGAAGGAATCTTGCTTCCTTGGCTGTGTGTGACAATGTGGTGAGCCAAGGTCCATCACTCCATGTGCACTGCGCTTTGCCCTTGTGTGCCTCTGCACAGTGCTTCCAGCTCGGCCCCATGTCGGTAGCATTGGGTTGTGGCATGTCCAGGCTTTGCCAGCTGCTTGTAGCCCAGCTTGGTGTTTAGGGGCAGCACTGCAGGACTGGAAGTGATGCTGTTCTGTTCCCCTCGCAGTCTCTCCCTTTCTGCGCTTGTTGGAAGACCAGGATGAATGGTGCAAGGCCCAGTGGGTGATGGAACTCAGGGCCATGCACTGGGGCTGGTAATCTCCTGTCTGGAACCTTCCCCGTGAGACGTCTCCGTTGGATGGATCCGAAGGCTGAGTGTCCCTGTGGATGCTGGGCCCAGGGCTGGAAGCACAGCTACCGGTGTTCTCCCTCTGGTGTTTCTTTGGGACCTGGGCAGATCAAATGATTGCTGATGCTAACCAGGATCTGCAGCGGATGAGCAGGAAGGATTTTCTTCTGCTTCAGGAATGGAGCCATTAAGGGCTGACTTGTAAACTAATACAACTCTGTAAAGATTTTTTTTCTCCTTCAGCTTGGCACCCTGTAAACACTCAAGCCTGAGAAGCTTTCCATGGCTTCCATGGAACTCAAGCACTTTTAGAGAGCTCCACGCCTGTGTTTCTTAAACCTCTTGTAATGATGCATTAAATGCAGACGAATTGCTTTAGCTTCCAAGTAAGCAGGGTTGGTTCACTGCCCGTCCTTCAGCCTGGCTGTTGCATCACATTATCACAGCTCAACTCACCAGGCTGGCACCACGTATGATATGGCAGTAGTGACACTGTTGCTGTGTGACCCATTGGTGTGCACTAAGGGCTGGGTGCACCTGTCCCACAGCAGGTAAGGTCTGCCCCAGGTAACATGGGAATAGCACATGTGGGCAAGGAGACAAGGTTATACATAGATGCCTCTACATGTCTGATGCTTTGCAGAAGTTTCAGAGCACTGGAACACTGAAATATGTCTGCAGGTAGAGGGAAGCTGTGTTTTTCTGGTGGGTGCAGCTGTAGAAACTGAGGCACCATGTGGCAAGTGTGGGACAAGTTCAAATCTCCTGATTCCATGTGGCTGTTGATGTTCAGCTCCTGCAGCAGGCATTTTACAACCGTTTGCTGAATAGTGATGTTAAACTCATTTCTCTTACTCTAATAAAACCATACCTTTCTGGGCAAGAAGCATTTCTACATCAGTTGCTTAAAGGTAAACCAAGTCCTCTTGAGTATTTCATAAAGGTGATGTATGTTGGCAATATGTGACACGACCTCAACATGCATCATTATTCTGGAGTTTCCAGATGGCACTTTACCTAATTGTGCTGCTGCTCCTTCTTCGTATCTGAGCAGAGTGCAGTCTTCTAAGAAATGTCTGTGGTTATTAGCTTTATAATGCACATTCCTGTGTAACAGCTGTTGCAAGCAGCAGGAGGCCTTACTCTTGGCCTCATTCTTCAGTCAACTTTGAGGGAAATTCACTCCTGTGCACCAGGTATTTGCATTTGGGGTGAGATCTCTCAAATGAGAAAAACCTGTTTGCCTCTGGTGAGCGTGTCAGTTCAAGGACTTGCATACCCAGGAGGAAGAAATGAGTTGCTCCTGCTTCCTTACTGGCTAACTGTGCATAGGGCTCCCCAGTTCCCTGATGTGGGGGGTGACTGCATTTTAAAGACATTTCAGGTTTTGGAAGTGTGGCTGCCTGCAGCAGAGAGGGAAGGAGTTCTTGTGCTGTGCTGTCTCACACCCCTACTGTGAAAATATCACACGGACGTGTCCCAGAGAAGCTGTCTGTTTTGGCAGCTCCTTCCCTCCTACATGCTTGTTCTTCAGGTAAATCTCTTATCTCTGCCAGCCATTCCCCCTTCCTCCCTGAAAAGTCATTATCATCTCTTGAAATTAAGGAAAAGACAGGAGGAGGGAATAAAAGGATGTTGAGAAGTAGAAAACAATCAATTAAATAGTACATAGCATGTAATTTTCCTTGGAAACTTACCATGAAATTGAGGAGCACTTTAACAACTAGTAATTTAAATTGCATTTGAACACTGCTAATGGGTTGTTTGCATGGGAATTTTGGTCATTTCACAGCAGGCCCTTGTCTTTGGTACCCCTTCACTCACTTAAAAGAATAGAAATAAATAAAAGCCATTGTCCTGTAGATAAATGGTCCAACTGTTGCTGGTAAAAGGTGATACTGTAAGATCCTGTTACTTTCGGGACTGTTTGCTTCATTAGTGTCAGCTTGTCCAGTGTTAAATTCAAGGGAATTAATTAGTTTTGATCTGAAGAAGCTTGCAGGGCTTGCTACTGCTGAAAGGCAGGAAAATGACATTATCCCTGCTGTACTTAAACTTGTTGGAGGTAGAATGGCTGCAGGAGCTGCTCCAGGCTGACGTGGGATCTGTAAGCTGTCCTGTGGAGGACCCCACTCATCAGAGTCCTCCCTGTCCCCACACTGTGACCCTAGCATGGGGCTGGGGCTGGCTTGGGAACGCAGGCCACGTCTCTATCACTCAGAACAAATCACAACAGCCTTTTGTGAGCTGATCCCAAAGGGAACAACAGCGAGGTGTGGATCAGCTGTAGCTTCGGGATGTTGTTATGGAACTTAGGTCTGTTTTTGTAATGTTTAGCACTCTCTTCCTCCACTATACTGTTTAAACACCAGCGATTTTCAGCAAAACATAGTATATCGTGTGCTGTTTTGCCACTGGTTTTAGTGGGAATGGGCCTTATGGCAAGGCAGAGGCAAGTTTCTTGTCGCCTGTTGTTGAATGAACATCTCGTTTGCAGAGCAGGGTTTTTGCAAATCCGTGGGCACAGCTAACATATGGAAGGGGGTTCCAGTATAAAAACAAATCTGGCCTTCTGTTTCTGGATGTGTAGGCTGTTTCTTAGAAGATGGAACCTTTCAAATCTGTCCCTGCAAACGTGGCTGTTAAGTTCTTCTATTTCAGAGAAGCAAGGCAGCTGTCTGCACTTAGATAAGCTATAAAAAGGCAATATTTTCCCAAAATGGCTTTTTAAGCTCTACCTGCTAGACAGCTCAGCCAACATGGGTTCAGCAGGAGCGTGCCTACCAGTGCCCTTCTATGCATGAGACTGTGAACAATGTGAGAACTTCTGGGCAAGTATCCAGGGCAGTCTTGGGGAAGGCTGCTGCACAGAGAACTGCCTTCAGGCAGCTCTCCCTTTGCTCTGTTGGTTTGGTTGTTCTTACAGGATGTTGTAAGGGAAGATACAGATTGACTATAAGGAAGAGGTTGTTTTGTGATACGGGTGGTGAGGCACTGGCACAGGCTGCTCAGAGAGGTGGTGGGTGCCCTGTCCCTGGTGGCACTCATGGTCAGGGGGACCGAGCTCTGAGCACTGATGGAGCTGTGGGTGTCTCTGTTCATTGCAGGGCATTTGGACCAGATGACCTTGAAGTGCTCCTTCCAATTCAAAATGATTCCATGACTAGGTTCTGTGTTTAGAAAACAACTGCTTTAACTTCAGTTTTTAATGTTATTTGCATCTTTCTTGTTGCTGCCTTGCCTGCAATGGCCATCTCCTTTTAACTGCAGGATGCTTTTAGCGTTCTCCCTCCAAGTGATTTACTTGAATGTGTTTCTGTTTGCTGTGCAGTCTAAGGATGGCTAAGTTGAGATGAAATTGATAACAAAAAATGTTATTTTTCCTAAGGGTAAGGATGAGGTTCCTAATAGTATAATAGACTTCTTATTGATACTTCCCAACACAGATGCTATCCACAGTTCTTTTAGTTATCAGCTAGTTATCTGCAGAAACATGAGTGCAGAAGGCTCTATCAGGTAATCTCACTGTTGAAACTGTTGGGGCTGAGGGGGATGTGGCTTCTGAGTGGGTGAGTGAAGAATATTTTAAGCTGGGGGTTGTGAAGGTCAGCATTTGGGGGGGGGTGATGGAGGTGGTGACCTTGTGTGGGCTGGAGACTGCTGGGGGAAGGCAGGGGGAGGCCCACGCGGTGCAGAGGGGCCAGAGAGCAGCAACATGTGGTGTTGGGAAACTTCAGACAGCTCAGGTTCTGCTGAGATAAGGAACCAGCTGATAGCACCAACCCAGTGAGCTGTCTAGCAAGTACTCTTGCCTTTTTTTTTTAATTAGTTGAATAAGCATCTTAATGATTCTTGCAAACTGCTGCACCCACTGCACAAATGCCCTATCATGTGTGGGTGTTGTTGTCAAACAGCAGCTTCAGTGCTCAGTACTGACATGGAGAGTTGTATGTTCTTTTTCTTGGTGCGTGGGTCTCTTGGTCCCTTTGTGGTCCCTCTTGGTGCCTTTTGTATTGTGCCTAACCCTGCCTTCTCCTTGACAGGTTTTTCCATATCAGTATTCCGCTTATCTCCTCTCCCCAAAGCAGAGACACTTGACTGGTAAAAGTCAATATATATTTGGTAGCTACTACTTCACTATCTGTGTGTTTGCCAGTACCAAAACCCACTGAAAACTGGAGGTGTCTGGGGCTTGAAATAATCCCAGTATGTTATTTCTGGCTGTCTTCTCCTCTTGTTAATGCATGCAATGCTGCCACAAGTTTCTGTGTGTCTCGTGGTTGGAGCTTATGAGTGAGCAGTGCAGGTAAAGGCCCTTTGTTTGCCCACCTCCCTTTCTCAACCATTTTTGAAGAATGCTGATAAAATTTAAGTAATAGCCTTGTAGCTGAGAGATAAGGAAGAAAAAGTCTTAAGTGCTGATTAGTTTGCTGTGGAGGGAACGCAAACACCGAGGGAGCTCGGTGGAGGGAACTGACACTGAGCTACCCTGGAATGCTGAGACTGCTTATTTATCATTTACCCACCTCATAAAAGCTTTAACGGTGGAGTAGAAGCCGGTTCTTTTCCTTAAGAGTCTGCAATCCAAGATGGACAAACATGCACTTGAGGGCTGGGTGAGGGAGGGCTGGAGATAGAAATCTAGATAAAGGGGTTACTAGAAGAAAAAGACTTCGGAGGTGGGAAGTATGGCCGATGGGAAGGGTATTTAATGTGCTAGAGTGGATAGACAGAGGAGGGTGAATGGGTATGGAAGGAGGTGAGAAGACCTGAAAGGAAATAAGGTTGAAGAGGAGGGCAGAAAATGAGAAAAGCTGTGGGAGGAAAAAAGAGCAGTGAGGCAGCTGTGGGAGGGGACACTGTGGGATGCTGTAGATGAGAGTCAAGATGACCTTAACTTTTCTTTTTTTGTGTGTTAGAAGTTATGCTGTAACTCAGCTACTGGTATTAGTCATCTCTCAGCGTATAAAGTACCAGTTTCTACCTTGAATGGAGAGTGTTGGTCTCATCTGAATTCCAGAGCTGGAAAGTCTCTTGGCTGGGTTTGAATGCTTTGTGCATCTGGTGAGGGTGGTTACACACCATGAAATTTTGTATGTGCACCACTGCAAAAACCCTAGTAGGCAAGTGCATAAGGAAATTCTGCTTAATGTTATCAAAGTTAGTCCTCCAGAGAAAACAAATCACAGGGGGACTTGTGTGTGTGTACGTATTTAGTATGGATGTGTATGTTATGAATTGTTTTTCAAGTGAGACAGGGCTGTACTTCAGTGAGATCTAATGGGAAATAGGTGGGAGCAGTAAGTTTTGCTGTGTTGTATCCACTCCTAGTAAAAGAAAAGTAATCTTTGCACTCGGGTCCTTGTGCATTAACTTCCATGGAACTGAGCTTAGAAATCTTACTGGTCATCTGGTTCCTGTGTCATACTTCTCAGTTCATGAAAAAGACCTTAGGACTTTCCATAGATTCTGCAGGGGTTTTGTTCCAGTCCTGAGGACCAAAGGAATCAAGGAAAGATTTACTGTCACCAAGCTTATTTCCTTTTCTCTGGTTTCTTCTCTCCTTTTGGAAATAATTGGTCTTAATTTTTGGTGTTTGTACTCTGGCCAGTGTCCGTAAAGCTCTGAGTTTTCCTGAAGCAGCAGTAACAACTTCACCTTTCCTCCCAAATCTGGTTCCCCTCCTTCTTTCTTAATTTTGTTTTTATTTTTATCTTGAAGGATTTCATGCCTGATCCTCATGTTTTTTGTACGTCTTCTTCCACTGCTGTTGCTTTCCAGATCTTTCTTCTGGTTTCTCATTTTCTCTCCAGACTGGTCTTTTCCTGTTTCCCCCATTAGTTAGAGACAACTTCTCTGTAGCTCGTAAATGGTGTGGGAACTTGATGGGCATCTCCTCTGGAGCTCAGTCCATCTACTATCATGGTATGCTGTTTCAGCAGGAAAAAAACCTGGGCTTGGAGCATCTAAAATTGCCCATTATCTAGGCTCATTTCTTGTAGTCCATAATTTGGGGGTGGAAAGAAGAGGCGAATCACTCTAAAAATGACTAACTCCACCATAGATCGATACAAAATGTTCCATTACGTTTTCATTGTCAAAAATGACTTCCCTCTCCCACCCCCTCCCCTTCTCCTGTGAGATGCTGCAGAGGCTGCAGAGATGTGGTCTTGTGGTGCAAATCAGTTCGTGGCCAGCTTGGCAAAATGGTACCATGATCTTAGCTGAGAACTTCCTTTTTGAATGAGCTGGGGGCTGAATGTGGTGGGGGCGACCTGCTTTCAGAGGAAAAGAGGTTTTTGGCCACTGTAAGGGGTTTTCACATGCTAAAGGCAAGGAGCAGATCTGTTTGATGAGGAGCCGCTCCCTGCTCTCCTCTTTGGCAAGAAGGTCAACAGATGTGCAAAACATAAGGCAATATAAAGAGACATAATAGAAAGTGTCGTGGGATATCTGCCAGCAACCTCCTTGGGCTGTTGCCACTGATCTTGGGCTGATGAGACATTTAGTGGTGTGTCTTTGCTGAAATTTCTCATTATCTGTAGTGGTGGGGAGGAGGTGCAGATATTGGGCTTCCTTGTGCCTACAGATATTTACACAGCCCTTGGCTTTTACAGTGCATTTAGGGCAGTGGTATTACCCTCCTACTTCCAGTAAGTGAGGAGGCTAAGGGACTTGCCCAAAGCTACACACACATGCACAGACATGCATATGCATTCATCTTTATGCATGTATACGTGTACATATGTCAAGGCCAGGGACTGATCCAAATTTCCTGCTTCTCTTTATTTTGTCTGTCTTCTTGTGGCTATCAGAAGCATCTTCATGGGCAGAATGATGTGGTGGTAGGCAAGAGATAGTGCTGGTGTGCAGTTTTCACAGCCTGGCATGGATGCTCTCTATGAGGCTGTACCCATTGGTATGGCATATCCACATCAGCCCGTGAAGGAGACAGTAGGTATCACTGCACTGACCCATGCATCCTCTTGTAAAGGCTGCAAAGTGTTTGAAGTAGTAGAACACCTCCTACCTGCCTCAAGTGAGGCCTTGATCTGCTGTGTAACTTGCAGCACTACTTCATAAGCAGAAACAAAACTGGCTCACGGGACCAATTCAACCTGTGAGGGAGTTCATGGGCAATCCTGGTGTCAATAAGTTTTAGCACAGATAGCAAAAATGACATCTTCTGCTTCATCCCACGTTGGGAGAAGATCTTGTGAGGAGCTGGATGGTTTGGGATTTTGCATTTCTCATGAGCTGTAGTGTCAGGAGCAGGAGCCAGGATGCCCTGCTGGAGCTGTCTGGGTCGCTGCTGCTCTGCTTCTAAGCTGATGCTGCAGAAACTGAATGCTGTGGGATCCAGGGCTCACGCAAATGTGTTTACCTAGCAAATAAAGGTGGGAGAGAAAAAAGGAAAAGCCTCAAAGCAGCTTTGGGTGTTTTTAAGTGGTGAAAATGAGAAATTCCTGAGTGGACGTAATTATTGCCTGTTTAAACAGAAACTTACTTAGCTGAAATATCAACTCCTATGGAAGAGTTTTCCTGGTGTGTCCTTTTCATCTCTAACCACTGTCCTCTGGGCAATGCCTCCAAAGGTGCTGGGCATGGCGTTTTTACTTGGACTGGTACCTTGCTGTGCCTGTTTGCAAAGGGCATTGGCTTCTTTCTTCCTTGGCTTGATCCACCTCCCTGACTGTGTCAGGGCAAAGTTGGTGAGTTCATACAAAAATTCACCTACTTGTGTCATGCATGGGCATCGAATGCCTGGCATTTGTTTAGGTGGAGTCGTTTGGTCTCACTGAGTGTATATATATGTGGGGATATTCATGTCTAAGCATATACAGCAGTTGAGAGAGGCAGGTGTACCACACTGATGCTTCTCAGGGCTTCAGATGAGGCCCCAGATGTCCTCATTTGCTGTAATTCCAGTGGGAGAAAGTGCAGAAGGGACCTGTCCCAGGGCTGAAGGGCTTTTTTCCCATTTGACCCATATGTATTGTGCATTGTCTCAGCCTTGCTGATGGATGCTTGTGGAGTTGTCATAGTAAATCCTTTGGGGAATGGGGTATGTGGTGGAGACAGAATAGATGGTGAGAAATGTTTGGCTGTGACCTGCACACTAAGAATTCACAGGGTCTTACTGGTGATACGTGTGTCATGCTACCAGCTGGCTGTGTACATGATGCTATCTGTGCTTACACAGTGCCATTTGTTTGTTTAAAACATATAAAATACAAGGCTATTTCAGAGCACTGTGCTGGGTGGTCACAGTGAGACTGCTGCCCAGAGCGTCCTTGTCGAGCTTAGAACACCACAGTGAGTGCTGCTATTGCCCTAATGGTTGGAAAGGCAGTGACCTGGGGCTTTCTGCTCATGTTAGAAAATGAAAAAGTTCCTTTTCCCTTTTTCCTTTCATATATATTTTTAAAAACACCAGTCAAGTGTCTCTGTGGTGCCTTCTGCAGCAGTTGCTTCACTGTGTGCTGTTGTCCACCTGCTCTTTAGAGGCTCCTTTGTTATTCTGATGCCACATGTTTTCTTTTCCCTTAATTGTTCACCTATAAGTAGCGGTCTGCAGGATGTGATTCACTGAGGCTACGCTATATTTGAGCCTAGTGATGCACACTGGATCCGTAGCAGGAATAAGTGGCACTGTGGTACCTTATATTACAGTCTGTTCTGTTGAGGCTGTTCTTTGCTGCTTGTTAAGACACTGTGTTGCACTCCTTGCAGTTTATAAGACTTTGAAAGCTTGACATGGACATGATGTTCCCCCGCAGATGTAGCTGCCGTGTCTCTAAGAGCAGTTCTTTTGGTGCTTTTGACTGCTGAAATTAATGTGGAGCAAACTCTGAGATGTTTGAACAAGCTGAGTTGGCCTGGTAATATCTCTTTTCCCCAGGCAAACACACAGAGATGCTCAGCCCTCCCTCCCCCTTTTCCTTCCTTTCTCAGTCTGGAGACTGTCCTGCTATTGTTGATTACTGGTGTCCTGCACAAGTGTTCTTCATTTGTCCCTGGAGAACTCACAGGTTGGTGCTCATTTGTTTCCGAATCATTGTCCTTGCAGTCTTGAATAATACCCCCATTAAGCAGGTGGAGCTGATAAAATCACTTCCAACACAGCTGACAGCAACTAGGTCAGATCCTTTCTCACTGTTTCCTGACAGGAGAAAATAAAGTACACATGAAAGCAAAATACACGAGTTTTCCCCTCCATCTCTACTCCCCAGACCCCCCAGTCATGGTTTCCTCAACAACAAAAAAGAAATCGCAGCCAATCCGTTCCACGGAAGAGTCTGAATTTGTCAGAGTCAATGTTTCCATGTCTGACAAAGCTTAAAACAGAAGAAAAAAAAAAAATGCAGAGGCTGCATGTATGTGGTCTGGCTTGTGGCCAGGCAAGGAGTGCTCTTTAGGGTTATTATTAGGTAGGTAACTGTATCAAGGGCTTAAACATCAACCTGGTTGCGAGGGCTGCTGCTCTGTGCTTGAAATGCTGATGCATGTTTGATGCTTATGTGAAAATGAATTGCACAGTCTGAAACCACTTTTCTTTTTTTCTTTTTTCTTTTTTTTGTATTTTTTTGTATTTTTCCTCCATGATAACTTCAGTGCCAGTGCAGTTCCTGGGAAGTGATTACAGGTGCTCCATGGGGAGCTATTGCTAGTTTTGAGCTTCCAAATCTTTTTTTGCTATTAGGACCAACTCTCTGTTAGTGTCTCTAATAGGAACCATACTTGAGAGTTTGCACAGGTTGGAGGGATCAGTATCCAAAGGGAACTGGACTGCCTTAAAGATCATTTAATCCCTCCTCAGGGCCTATCTCAATAAGGTGAGGGAAGTTTTGGGGGCCCTGGGCTCTGCTTTTGAAGGTGTGTGTACACAGAAGTACTCAGGGGCACAGGGAAACCAAATCACTGGGACTTCAGTGTCTCGAAGCAGAGAGGGGCAGGAGGAGGTGCAAGAAGATATGATAGGAAGGACAACATTCTGATGATCCTTAAGAACTGAGACACAGTACTTACTGCCCTGGAGGAGCAGGAGCTGATGGAGGGAGATGCACAAGGCAAGGTGACGTGGGCAGAGCGGCAGCCTGGGAAGTTTCTTGTCAAGTGCTTCTTGGAGACCAGCAGAAGAATGTCTGTTTGCAGTGCTGGTAGATACCACGTATCTGTCTATGTTCCCATCTATATATGGTATGTGCGAGTCTATATATAAATGCTTTGGTGGCTGGTATTTTGGCTGATACACTCACAGTTTTGTGCCACATTGAGAGATTTAAAAATATCTCCCTGTTCCAGGAACTTCTATACCATGACAGATGTCATCTGGTGTGGGGAGTGGCTTCTGAAAAGAGAACACAACGCTACAAGCGTACTATGAGCCTTAGGAGTCTATTAGATTATTTATTGCTCCACTGCCACCATAAGACGTGTGAGGTGCATTATTTCTGCCTGTCAGTTTTTTCACACGTTCAGTCAGGCAGCATCTGTCACTCCTCCCTGCAAGTCTCTTGCTTTCATTCTCAATGAACTTGCCTTCCAGCTGGAAAGGAGGCAGAATAAAGATTTCAGGAGTACTCGGAGCTAACGAACGAGTTCATTAACAATTACTTAAAGTCCTGCCTCTGAGAATTAGGGTCTCACTTAGCAGGGCTGCCCAGCCAAGCATGGGTCACCCCATGCTCTCTGTTGTTTTATTTGGTGGTGAGCCTGCAGACCTGTTGTGTCAGGCACTGTGGAAACCTACTGTGAGTCAGACCTGTCTCGGCAGCACGAGATGGAGTAGGATAGGAAACAAATGAGAGATGACATTCTCAAGACTTTCTTTTGGGAGCACTCCTCTGGTTTCCCAGACCTCAGCTCAACATCCAGGAACCTGTCGGTTCTGCCTTGTCCAGAGGATCTGTAAGAGTGGGCATGTCCCTTTTGTCTGGTGGTCAGGAGGTGCTGACAGGGCTGTGCCAGGCACGCTGTGATGAAAGCAGTTGGAAGGGGAGCACTGGCACTGCCAGCGAGCATTGCTCATACATGCAGGGCTAATTCTCTGTTGCTCAGGCTTTGGACCAGATCTGGGTGGAGTCCTTCAGACTGGCAGAGCCTGAGAACATGTTGGGGTTTGCTACCTCCTTTGTAGAGGTCTAGTAAACAGGGAAAGGCTGTGAAAAGGGAACAGAGCTGAGAGGTGTCACATCAGACCTAGGTCTTTTTTATCTGCGTCGGGATGCTTGTCCTGTAAGCAAACAGATGAGAGCCAAAGCATTCCCTTCTGGGTTGGCTGATGAGGATGGGAGGCTTCACTGGTGAGGGACAAAAATGATCAGCAGAGCAGTAAAGGTGTGTGTAGTGAAGGTGGGATAGGAGCAGTCAGATATTGCTATGAAGATGGACCAGATAGGGGGAGTCCCTGTGGGACTTGCGTGGGGTTTGGTTCCTGCCTCTTGAGCCTGGCAGTGAACTGTGTTGCCTGTTCTGGTTACCATTTGCACTGCACCGGTGTCAGGAGAGGTGTTGAATGGGTGAGGATTTCTGCCTGCCTTTGAAGGTAACCAAAGAAATGTGTGTGTGATGGGCTTGGGCTCATTGGAGCAGCGAGTGACCCTCGCTGGTCACTCCATGGAGCTCCTGGGGGAGAGCTTTGCAGGACAGAGCCTTGATATTTTCTCTCATCTTGTTCAATCCCACATTAAGGTCACAAGCAATAGGATGCCTGTAGTGTTCTTCTGTGCCCTGTAGTTCCCTCCCGGAACTTTGGCCCAGTCCTACTCACTCTTGCCTGACCACGTATGCAAGTAACTCAAGATATTGAGCCTGGTACCTCCCATTAACCTGGAGGTTTCGTGGAGTCCCAACGAGAGGCAGCCCACAGCTTCCCCTGACCTTGCAAGATGCCCTTCCTGCTCCTGACCCTGCAGAAACCCCAGGCATCCACAGTGCAGCCCTGGCGGGCGCTGGCAACACATAAAAACCAAAATGCATAGAAAGCTTCAGGAGTGTGGGCGGCACGGGGAGGGTGGAAAAATAGCTGGGGCGTCGTGTCACCGGATGCCAGGAAGCAGCCCAGCACTGGGGTGAAAGATGAGCAGGGCTGTGGCAGTGGGACTGGCGGCACATTCTGTACATTCTGCAGCCCTGCAGCACGTGGGGCCGTAGGGCAGGCTGGCAGCCACGCGTTTCACTTTCAGGCATGTAGCTGAGCTGGTATTTCGTTATCCTGACACCCACCAAGTCTTTCTCTCTTTTTTTTTTTTTTTTTCCACCCTGGTTTTAACCGAGGTGCACTTGTTTATCCAGCGGGGCTCTGCAGCCTATAAACAGGATGTCTGACTGCTTCCTTTCAGCCCAGTAACACTAAACCGCTTCGAGTGCAGATAGTGCTTCAGTAACACTATTCAGGTCTGAATCAGCCTCGTGTCAGCCGTGGCTAGCATCATACAAGGCAGCACCTGCATCTGTCTGAGTGTGAATCTAACAGGTGCCCATGTGGATGTGGACTGAGTTGGCTGTTGTGAACAAATCCATGTTGCCAAAAAGGACCCAAGTGTGTGTTTTCATCAGGGTGGCTGTAATGGAATCCCAATTGAGACAGAGTCCTTAATTTCCATTTTGTAAAAGCAATCTAGTTTATAAAACCCTAAACCTGAAAAACCTTTTGGAAAAACTTCTGCTTCAATAAGCATGGCTTTCTAAAGGTTTTCCCACTCTACTGGGGACCTGGGTATGGTGGCCCCAAGAGACTGAAAATGAACCAGAGCATACAGGAGGTGACTCCAAGTAGTGCTCTTGATGAGGAGCAAGATGTTGAAGGGGGGATAAAGGTTATTCTTCAGAAGCACTTGTTGGTTTAGAATATTGAAATCACAAATAACAGTAACAGAATGGAGGTTTGGTTTGACCTGTTGAGTGTCTTGACTTTAATGTTCAAGGTGTTCATTGATTTTTAATGATTGTTATCTTGTTGCAAGCTCTGCCTCATATTATGTCCTTTAGAACTCTCATTCCCTTATATCTATAATTACTTTCTTGTAAAAATTAGGTATTCAAAGAAATTTAAGTTTCCAGACCTCACGGTAGTGTAGAAAAGCTTTGGAAATGTGCTCCTTATACAAAGAGTGAGTAAGGGGGGAATTGCCATATATGCTGACTCTTGTTGTGTCAGTTTTTAAGCCAATCTTATCAGCTTTGGGATGGACTGATGATTTCTTACATTCAAGACTGGAAGGCAGGTCTCTAAAAGAGAGATGAATGTTGTCTGGATTTTGTTGGGTCGGGGTGCCCTTATGTTTCTGTAGAGATCTTGAGCTTCTATGTGCCACTTTAACTGATTTGTCAGAATGTTTTGTTTACACAGAAGTATTCTGAATCTGCTACCGAGCTTCGGTTCAGAATAGCTATAGAAGAACAAGTTGTTCTGCCATAGCTCTTCTGCAAGTACCTCATATGCGTGCAGCTTCATTCCAAAATGCACATGCCTTTTTTGATTTTGTTCAGGCTGTATTGGAAGGTGGAACAAACTGAAGTGGGAAGGAAAAATTTTCTGTTTTTCCCAAAGTAAATTGATCTGCATTGGGCATCTTTTTCACAGACGTTTGTCTTTTGAAGTTATTACCTGGGCGGGCAGATCCCAAGTTGTGCAGCTGGATGTGACAACCTGGAATTTTTGCAGTTCATTTTATGCTAGCACAGCATTCTTAGCAGATCACGTTTCCTATAAAAAGCTGGATGATCCTGGTTTTAATAAAGGGGTCAGCATGCTCACCTTCTGTGCCCTGTTTGGCATGTGGTCCTTTTGTATGACCAGGCTGGTGAGTGATGGAATGTGCTTGCACCTGGTTGCATAAGGGGCTGACACAAATGAATGGGGTGAATGAAGCTGATGTTCCACCTGCTATACAGCTGCCATTTAAATAAAGATGTGTCCCTGATCTCAAAAGCATTTACCCATGGCACGGGTTGGCAACACCAGGTAACATTTAGATTGTTTTGCTTGGCTTATGTAAAACAGGCACAGACTTCAGCGAGCTGGCGGGTGGTGCTGCTGTTCTGGGTGGGCAGCATGACATTGCCAGTGGTCACTGCCCTGGTGGAGCAGGAGGACTTGCAGCAGGGCCTGAGCTTGTGAAATGGCCCATCCCCGCAGGCAGAAGGGCTGTGAGGGCTGTGGGTTGAGTTTTGTTTTTTGCAGGGTGCTATGTAACCTCCTGCTTTGCTGGTGCTACCCAACAGGCATTGCCTCTCCAGTGACATGTTTGCATCCTGCATCTCATGTTTCCTAGGGAAAGCGAAGGTGCATGGTATGATCTGGGCCCATTGCCCACTTACCTGCTGGTGTTTTGTTGGGAAAAAGCAGTCAGACCAGTGGCCAAGCTTTCTCCTGACTGTACCACAGCTCGGTGCTGCACTCATCTCTTCTCCCATGAGCAACGTGGCACCTCCAGTCTGTTTTTTTCCTTTTTTTTTTCTTTCTTGCTTTTTGGAGGAGAACACAAGATAAAAGAACAAAGAAGAATAAAGGTAAACGTTTCCATGGTATCCAAAACCTGTGGCTAAACCACGTGTCCCCGTTTTCCAACCTTGCATACCTCATCTTTGCAGAAGGGTGCCCCAGTGAAGAGCCAGCAGCTTTCCTTATTGATGAGGAATCCTCTCTTTTTTGTTCCAAGTGCCTTTCTTTCCCTTTCTTAAAAAGCACTCGCTTGAATAAAGTGCTGGCAAATGCTTGCTTTTGGGTGCTGGACCTTGGTCTGGAAGGCAGGTTGCTGGTTGAACAGTAACAGGAACATGTAGGCTGGGTTTTGGCTTAGGGTGATGAGCGGCAATGGATTCTGCTCCCCAGTGCCCAGGACTGAGCTGCTCTTGGCAGCTGAAAGACACACTGAAGTTGTTGCCACAAGGGTAACAGAACAGGGGTTTTTACTTTTTTTCCTACAAGGTTGAGCCCTTTTCATGTAATTGGTGACTGTAAGTCAGCAAAACAAAAGTTTGTGGGCTTCGGGTGGATCATATGGAGAAAATATCTTGGTTGGCCTGGCCGTTTCTTGAAGTGGTGTTCGTGGGTAGAGCTGCTCCATGCTCCTTGCAGCAGCCTGGAGTCTAGAAACTATGCACTCTTTGCTGTTGGAGTGTTGAAAAACTCTCCTTCCTCCTCATGGTTCTGGGCGTGCTCTCATCTGATAGGACTGACTGGTCAGTACAGGGTTCCAGCTCAAACAGGAAGGTGAACTGGGTTAGAAGTGATAACTTAGCTATTAGCATGTTGTGTAGGACAGAGATTGCCTTCATCTCATGTCAAATGTTTGCTGATGCTCCTATGGACTGAGGAAGTGATGTGGCATGATGATCTCCCTGTGCTTCCTTCTTAGTTTGCTTTGTGGCCAACTGTTGAGAAACATGATGGCCTACTTTGTAAGTTACAACTTCTGTCCTAAATCTCACATAGCTGATCCCTGTGAGTTAGCCTGGAGGGACTTCATGAGATTCATCTGCTCTGTGTTTCTGTCTGATCCCCTCTGGACCTTGTGGCACTTGAAAGTAGAATATTGTATAAAATGTGTAGAAATTTGGTCGAAGAGGAGAGAACAGCTATTTCTAATGCATTCAGAAATGGTGACTGAAAAGTGATGGAAAGAGAGAATATATATACTAAATATCTTAGCAGGTAAAAACCACTAAAATTTAGAATAATCTTGGTGATGGTAAAACATCCTGGTGAGGGAAATACATTCGAAAACTGCTGTTGGTGCCTGAGAGAGTGAGGGCGGTGTTGCATTAAGCTTATGGGGAGTTGACTAATTTTCCCACTAATTTTTTCCCCACTATCTTGTTAACATTTGAACTGGAAAAAGTCACGTGGTTTGAAAATATTACTTGGTTAAAGAAAAAAAACAACAACACAACCAAGAAACAAGAAACAAGCAAGCACTTACTGTGATGTGTGGTGAGCAGAATTATAGGAGCTACCCAAAAACAATGCTTTGGAGTGGGCTGTTGGATTGACTGCAGGAAGGAGTGATGTGCCTGGGCTGGATGCAGCATAGCAATGATTCTGGTATGAGAACAAAGTAGTTCAAGTAGATCCTCTGCCTCAAACTGAGATGCGTTGATTCAATTTGCTGATTAGTAATACATAAGAGGCGAGCTAAAGGTTAATTTAATAGAAGAAAACAAACATTAATATGAGCAGGGGATTAATTTGAAGCTTGAAAGGAGGGCATTGCAAATACTGGGATTGTGCAAGCTGGTTGAAACACCCAACCAGCTCCCTTCTGTCACTGGTGGAGACTGCTACTGCACAAAGCTCAAACCAGAGCGTGGCTGGCAAATGGGAAGTATTTTGTGTGTGGGGGGGGAAAAATTGGAAAGAAACAGGAAAAAGCACGTCCTGTTTTTGAGGAAAAAATAACTCCTAAGCACCTTCCCCCCTGCCACTAATGAAACCCACAGACCTTTTCAGAATCTGAACTTTCTAGTTCCTCTTCAGTTTAAGAAAAACAGTACAGCACAAAGTTCCTAACGCCTTCAAAACACCAGAATGTGGTCTCCCAGTTTTGGTGGGAGGTCGATGAGTTTTCCTGGGGAGTAAGTTTCCAGGAGGCTTCCAGGCATGGCCAGGAGAACCTGCCTGCTGTTCCATAGCACCAAGTGGGTTTGCTGGAAGGAGGCAGAGTGAGTTCCTTGAGGATTTTCTTAATGCTTGCAGGTACTGTCTGATGTGCAGTACTTTAAGATGACACGCTTGTTGAGTTGTACCACCATCTATGCTTTCTCTATTTTGGGAACCTAACAGCCCTCTGCCTTCCTCTGGGTTGTTACCATCCTCTCAGCTGTCTAACTGAGTGGTTCTGGCAAGTTGTCAGTCTGTGGCCTTGAAGTGTAACACTTTCCTGCTGAGTTAGGGTATCTCCTCAGCCTCTACCTCCTTCGTTTCCTCATGCTTGCACCCTGCAGATGGGCTCCTGAGGTGCTGGGTGTGAGTTACAAGCTCCTGAGAAAATCTGTGGGTAAATAATTAACACTGCTGAAACACTGAGCTGCCTTCTCCCCTCCCTGGAACTGACTGGCAACAGTAAATATTTCCCTTTTTAGCTTGTCATGCCCATCCTAAGGAGCAGATCTCCTTGATTGGGATCTTTCCTCTCAGTTTTCTTTTACCTTCTCTTTCTGAGAGTAGATAATGCTCAATTACAAATGAGAGGTGGAACTGCAGGGGAGGAGCTGACCTATATGCCTTTCATCTGGTTATATCCCTGCACAGAGGAGAAAAAGGCTTCTGAATTGACAGAAGGTAAAGTGAGTCCTTTGGGCTCAAGCTGGTGCCAGGATAAAACCAGCAGCAAAAATCGGCCCTTGGTTGGGGTCTGGTTTGAGTCTGCAGCAAATCATTCAGGCTGTTTTACAGCAAGGTTTAAGTGAGTTGGAAGTGATGATGGAAAGGAAGAGACTGGGTGATTTCCAGAGGTCCCTTCCAGTCTGTGATCGTGTGAGTTCCTTGTGAGTTTTTTCACTCCATGGGTAGCAAGCAATGGGTCTTTGCTGACCTTCTGCTCTCAGCAAGTGGTACAGTGGGGATGGAAGAGATGCAAAATGGCTGTGGATGCCAGTTTGCACCCTTCCTATTTTTTACACTGCCTTGAAGGAGTGTGTCAGCTCCTCTCCAGGAGGAGGACTTGCAGTCAGTTACAGTGTGAAGTGCAACCGTTCTGTGTCCTCTGTTCTTCACTGGGGAGACCCCTGGGTTTTGCTATGAATGAAAGTGATGCTTAGAACAGCAGAGAAGCTCGGGATGAGCAAGTTGGGAAGTTGCTGAGGCTGTCAGAGGCGATGTGGCTTCTCCAGTGGTTGGAGCAGGAGGCATGTGTTAGGCTGCAAACATAGTTGCTTGCTGTGCTGGTAACTTTGGGATTATCCCAGAACTGTTTTCAGCTCTGTCACAGATTCCCTGTGTAACTTTGGACACTTTCAGTGCTTCCTAAAAGGCCAATCACTTAGGCCTATGTTTTGATAGGGTTTAAGTGGAAATGTCGAATCGCAATGAATAGTCTCAAGTGAACAAATTCTTGAAGATTGGGGGGAAAAAAAAAACAGCAAACACCTCCCATGCTTTCTCTGTGCCTCGGCTTTCCTTCTCGTAAGTGGTGCTCTGGAAACCTCCTCCCAGGCGTTGTGCAAAACTTACCCTCAGTCAGATGTGTACTGTGACAGTGATAGCTGCAGAAAGACCTGAGTGTTGGTGAGAACAAGAGGAAGAAAATGGGAAGTACCTAATGTAAGTGCAATTAAGAAACAGAACCAGAAAATCCTTTGATCTCAAGCTTCTGTGGTTTTCTCTGTATTTTGCTTGCTCACGCTCCTTGGAGGATTTCAGGAGGAGCTCCAGAATTCAACCCAGCACCACCCTTGGTGAGAGCCACCTTGAGAGCTTGCAGGGCACATCCCCATCAGGCTCAGTGTGTGGGGAGAGCTGTGGCCATGGTGCAGGCAGCTTATCTGACTGCATGAACCAGTTCCTAAAGTGATGTATGTGAAGCATGGCCAAGCAGATTAAGTGTTTCCTCTACTGAGTGGTATTTGTTGTATTGTAAAGCTGGAATGGTTCCTAGAAAGCATTAAGATACAAATAATATTAACCAGAACTGAGAGAGAACAGCCAGCCACTCAGAAATGAAAGAAATACGCTGCAGTGTGAACAGGGCAGAAGGAATGAGGCTGCCTGTTTCCTGCTGCATTTCTTTGTAAATTGTACTGGGCTCCCTGGGAGATGCCATGCTAATCACATGCAAAGTGCCATTCCTCTGTTTATTTTCATGGTGTATTTACCTGAATGGTAACGCCTCCTTCCCTTCCTTCTGATACAAAACGTGCTTGTTCACTCACGTGAGTGCTTGTAAGGCCAAAGGGGCAATCAGCCCTCTTAATCTGGACTGTCATGGAATAAATCACCTACTGGGCTAAATCCCTGCAAGCTTGTCCTGATCTCACCTCATCCTCATCTGTGTTCACATGTGCAGTTGCACACTGGCAGCAGTGTGTAACTTGCTTCCCTCCCTTGCAGCTTAACTGAGTAAATCCTGCAAGAGTGAAGATAGAAATTGCATTATGTTGGTGGGCCTGGGCTATAATTCGGGCAGAAGGGCAGTGCTGGCTCCAAAGAAATACATTCCCTTCTATCTACATTTTTTCCTCTGTAGCTTGGGGAAACTGTGTGTTTCGGTTTTGTTTCTTGTTGACTAGATGCATGCCATCAGTTTTGTGTTTTGAAGTATGTAGTTTCTCCAACGGTTTGAGCAGGTCATTCCCTCAGCAGTCAGGAGAGAGACGAATTACTGAAAACCACTGTGTTTTTGTGGTTTTTGTTTTCTTTTAATATACTGAAAATGCAGGCAAGGGACTTGGCACAAACAGACGGCCTGAAACTACCTGTAAATTTCTGAACTCTTTCCTTTGCTGATGCCAAATTGAACTTGACAGTAGAGTTTTCCTTGACAAGCATTGAAATGGAAAGTCACAGAAAGCCATGAAAGGGGTGCTTACAAATCCTGGGGGTCAGAATATGTACAGGGGATGCACACAGAACGAGATCACTTCATTTATTTTTTTTATCAGTTTCTACAAGTAG
This sequence comes from Lagopus muta, assembly GCF_023343835.1. Classification (NCBI taxonomy): domain Eukaryota; kingdom Metazoa; phylum Chordata; class Aves; order Galliformes; family Phasianidae; genus Lagopus; species Lagopus muta. The sequence goes on from NC_064441.1 coordinate 9,399,521, forward strand.
TACTTCCCCAGGGCACATCTGCAGCAATGACTGCCGCTGTAACAGCAGTAGTTACCTGCATTTGCTACCTGGCATGTGCTGGCACCATGACCTGCGTTTTTTGGAGGTTATTGCAAATAAGTGAGTAAAAGCTCTGGGCTTTGCTGTCTAATGGTTCATTAAAGATTGTTTTTGAAAAAGGTGCGCCTTGTGCCAAAGCTGTCTCTGGTGTTCTCTATTGTCTGGGGCATTGCAACCCTGTGAGAGAGGTGTGCGACATCAGTGCAATGCGTTGACCTGGTTACAGTAAATCTTACTAGGTGCGTTTGTAAGGACAGGCAGTCTGTTCAGGCAGAGGGGATCAGTGCTCTTCCTGGTTTCTAATTGTTCCTGTAACTCCACTGCTCATCAAGTATAGCAGCATCTGTGTGCTTTGAGAGGACAGGTGTTTAGCCTTTAATTGGAGCATCTCATATTTAGGGCAAGACTTGCACAGAGGGACCTTCCAAACTCCTTCTCTGTCGGCTGACAGAAGTGCTTAGGGGGGTAGCTGTGGGGATTTCCCATCATATTTTGACTGAGTGGCATCCAAAAGTCAGGCAGGGATTTCAGGATGTAAACATAAAGCCATCTTGCACTGCTGAACAGAGCATTAAGGCAGAGTTGGGTGTTGTTCAGCCAGGGCTACCTTGAATGAGGGAAGGCTACATGGAGCTATTGAGCTGGTGGAATCCAAAACCTAGATGCAACACTTGGTATCTTAATGCAAGATGTTTCTTTTCCCGTGCTAACTTCAGCACTGATGAGCTTGTTGATCCTTTTCTGGGTGCTTTGGGAGTGATGATTAGCAGAGGGGGAAGGGCTGGTGCTTGGGAGGGATGTTGTGCGTTGATCTGGTGGGCAAGCATCTCGGGAGGGTGGTAATGTGGGCACAGAGGAATGTGGAAGGGCAAGGCTCTCTAACCTAGAGAGGTTTGAGCTCTGCCCCGGGCTGGCAAAATAATCATTAGTGTCAACATCTGGCCCATCAATTCTTCCATTAGAAACACAGTTCTTTGTGGGATTTTAATATCTTGGCTATTTCAGATCACACTGAGAAACAGCATGCCCCTGCGCAGGCACTCAGCATGGATGCTGTAGTTGTTTGCAATGTCGACATATATAATAATAATTTATTGCATTTTATTGAGAATAGGCAAAATGGGAAAACCAAGCCCCTACATAGTAGGAGTTCTTTTCTATCAGGCAAGCTGTAGGAGCAATGTTCTTGCAATTAACTGTAACCACAAGAGAGTAGCGTAAATGCAGGGAGGGATTTAAGCAAAGAAATTTTGAGGAGCTCAAGCTGTATGTTGAAAAAACAGGGTTCCTTCATGATGAAACCAGTTCAGATGCCTTTCTGAAGCTCTGGTGGAACATTTTGATCCATAGATAGGCACAAAGTTAAGGCAGTCTGATTTGCAGCTTGGCTGAAGAGCCAGAGCTTTCCGAGGGCAGGAGTTGCGTGTGTGTGTGCGCCTACGTATGCAGCATCCTTTCAAAACAGGATCTGATTTAAGAGAGTATTTCTGTACAGGAAAGCACGTTAAGTATATGCTTAAGTCCCCAGGAAGTCAAAGCAACTTAAGCACATGTTGAAGTTAATCATGTAATTAAGTGATTTTCTGAGTTGGCCTGGATCTGAGATTGCACATAAGCACTCCTTTGAGTTGGGATTCACAGCCCTCTTTTGTAGCTCCGTCCCAAGACAGGTGCTGGCTTATTTATTTTTAATTCCTTCTTTAAAGATGGCCTATTTTGGCCTCACAGCTCTGCAGGTTATTGGAAAAGATGATGTGAAGTCAGAGCGCTCTGAGCAGTGCACTCCTTTAGAAATGACTGAGAGAATTTGTACCATTCATTTCAAAAGGGCTTGGTGAAATGCAGTAACGAGGATGTTTTGCTGAAGGATACTGTTGGAGCTAAAATGCCGTCTGGTGTGATCAGTATGACAGCCTGCTTGAAATTGCTGTGGTGTAATGTGCTACTATAGACTGCTTTCCTTTAATGTCACTTTTTTTCTCCCTTCATGAAGTCTTCTTGCAGTGAGTGGGATGCTTGCAGCATGGATTTGAATGTGATATTATTTAACGAGAATAGTAATGAGGTGCACTGTATAATGTTAAAGTGGAAAACTATTGCCCAGAAGGGGAAAGTAATGTGGATGCTGCTGCATTTTTCCTCATAAAAGTATTGTTCTCCAAGCGTTTACGGGTTTCCCTGTATGTGAGGTTTGTTTGCTTAAATTCCCATTCAGGTGAATGGATACTTTGCTTCTGAATTGATTTTTTGGTGGAGCTTTAACTTATAACAATAGACAATGCTTATATGTAAGCTCTCTGTAAGAAGACTAACGTTTTGCCTGGAAATAAGTGTGATTTGATGAATGCTTGAGTGTTGCTAATGAAAAAGGGTGGGAGAGGAAATTACATTTAATAAGGAGTTTAAGTGACAATTTTCTTATAGAATGCCACTGTGTTTAATTTTCACAGAAAAGAGAAACCAAAGGTGTTTGCAAGGCATTTGCAGTGCAGCTGGGTGCTGTAAGTCTTCACTGGGCTATTTTTCCACATATCTCAGTATGTAACCCTTGTCCTTGCGCTTCTGCAAGTCAATGCTTCCCAATGGCCAGCAGCCTGGCCAGCAGCATCCCTTGCTGTCCATGGAAAGCCCCACAGATGCAGTCCTTGCAGCATTTCAGCCCTTGTTTGCAAAGCGCCGTCTGTTCTTGTGTACCGTGTCCCCACTCGGCCTGGCCAGGAATGAACCCTTGTCTTGACCTGCTGCATCCTCTGGTAGGAAGGCTGCCATGCAACTTCCAGCTGAAAACGCAGTTTCTTAGGAAAGGGAATTAGTTACTTTTTGGCTTGCCTTTTGGACCTCTGGCCTCCAGACCAGGCAGATCTTCTTTCTAGTCCTTGATGTAGTAAGTCCTCCCTTGACAAGACCTGTGGTGACATTATGTGCTTTTCTAGTCATATCCCTTCTCTTGTGTTGGCCCAGACAAAAACTTCCAGCTCCAGGTTGCTCTAAGGAATGTATTTGTTCATGTAAAGGTGCCTGCGTGACTCCAGTTACTGAGGAGCATCCTCAACTAATGATTACAGTCCATTTTAAGTGCCACTTTCACAGGAGGAAGGATGTAGCTCTGCCTTCCTCACCTCTTGTGATGTAGAGCTGAAAGCTTGTTGAAGCAATGCAGACACCTACTTGCTATATCAGTGCAAGTTTCTTTGGTTCAGGTGTCCATTAAAGCAGTCCTGTCAATCAGAAGGCGGGCTATGGCTAATCTTTTGGGGCCCAAGGAGATTGGCTGAAGATAGCAGCATTGAGCAGCTGGGAGGTGCTGTCTATTAGTGTCTGGTCTCTCTGAGAAGCAGCAACTCATAGGTCTCCTTGGCTTGCACATCCTAAAATGGGAAAGGAAAACAAAGCTTGACGTTTCACCTTGGAAGAGTTGTTGATTTGCCATTTAATGAAGAAAGTCTTGGGTAGCTGGATGGCATGCATCTGTGTGATAGGCTGGGAAATGGGGCAAACCTTGACTTTCTTGACTTGGTCTCTGTGACAAACCCACTGCTGATGCAGGTGTCTGAATTGATTTCCCTGGGAAAACAGTAGTGTAGGTGTGCTATGACATCTGTAATGAACGTGTTCTTCTGTTGTATAGGTGCAAAGTTGTGAGTCCTTGATGGGATCGATATGTTATCTTGTAGAGTCTGATAAATTGCAATAACACTCTAATTCTGGAGCTGTTTACGTTCATGAGGGCCACTGGTTCCAGTGTTGATTTCCACCCTGACCTCTAACTGGTTATTTCATTAAGACTTGGAAGCTCAGGGAGGGGATCACCCTTCTCCTTGGCATGTCAACTTCAGCTGTCAGCAGGGAAAATATGGACCCCGTGGAATGCAGGCTTTTGGAAGTGAGAGTGGGTTTGAACTGAAGAAATCTTGGTGGGAATGAGGAACGTATGTATATATGGTCCATCCTGGTTTTGGTTGGGTATTTGTTAGTGAAGCCTCTAAGGGAAGGCAGTGCTCAGAACTCGCCTGAGTTTGGCATTTGCGGTGTCTGAGCACGTGGCAGTTTTTCCCTTGTGCTGACTGCAGAGGTCCTTAGGAGCAGCCCTGACACCAACCTGTGCAGTGAACCCCATCTGCCTGTGTTGGGTTGGGCATGGCTTGCACCCAAAAATCTGTGATGTGAGGAATCAACAAATCTGGGGAAAAAAGGGGAAATCTTTCTCCAGGCGGTTTTCCTATGTAGGATTGAGTTTATAAAGGCAGGATCTGAATCATCCAAGTGCAAATGCCCATGCAGCACATCTTAGCAGATTCTAGGCGAGATACACCATGGACTCCACCTCCTGTTCATGGGTAACTGAGTGACACCCCATTATTTCTGTCTCTGGTACAAGTTATGAATGGGCTGGTTTAAAAGCATGATTGATTGCAGGGGGCTGAAATTGATTGTGATGGGGCAGCATAGCTTACAACTTCATCTCTTGGACTGTGGGAGGCAGGTGGTGGTGATTGCTTTTTCTCTTTAAATTATTATCATTTTTTGGTGAAGTGTCGTTTTTGAGATTGCATTTTACCTTCCTGGAAGGAGGGGATAATGCTTTCCCATCGCAGGGCTGCAGGGAGCTGCTGCACCATTGCAGCTGAACGATAGCTGAGGTGTAGCAGCTGCATGCACCCAGCCCAGTGCAAAGGGGGGAGGCAAAATGCTTCAGCTGAAACCGCTGGGAAGTCAATTCACCGAAATCTGCTAAGCCACAGCGACTCTTGATTGCAGTCACCTTGGTATTTAGAAAGTGCTCTGGTGTCTGAGAAGGCAAATGTGTTGTGGGGTTGATTAATTTTAATGTAAATGTTTTCAAAATACTGGAGACTTCTGCTGGGAAAAAGGAGGTTTGGGTTTTCTTCATGCTGTCACACCAGCCCTGGACATGGTGCAGACAGCTGTGTGGTTACTGGGGACTTGCCACCTTAGCTGTGATATTTTTGCAGACTCGGCTCAAAGTGTAATTCTATTGAAGTACTTTGTAGCCCTACAGTGAGGGGGATGTTAAAGGGTTTGTACAGACTGGCTTAGAGTTTCTGAGTTTAAACTGCATAAAACGTTCTTGGCATGCTTTTGAGAACAGCTGCCTAGACACACGCGTTGTCATATAACTAGCACTGTTCATTTGCTTCAGGCATCATCATCTTTTCATTAGAGCAGCAAAAACTCACCTGAATCCACCATTCTGCCTCCAGAAATAGCAAAGGGCTTTTGTGCCATTTAACAGTCACATCACTGGTAAGGAAGCTGTGAATTGAACGTGATTTTGTGTCCATCTCAGAGCAGGGGCAGGGCTCTGAGATCTATTTGGTGCTTTCACTGTCAACTTTTACTGCTGGGGTGCTGCAGTGATGTAAACCGCTTTTGTTCTGAGAGGGATAAGAAATGGCAATTTGGGTGGTAATGATATAAAACAGAAACAAACACTGAAAGATCATCTCTTCCTTGGTGATGTTGGACCTCTTGCCACTGTGTGCTGTAACCAGAGGGGAGCAGCAGGTCCTGCTGGTGTGGTGGGAGGCTTTTCTTTCTCATGAATTTATTGCTTTTAATTTATGTAAGGAAGAAGTAGGCTTTCTTAACAGTGCAGCAGAGATGGGTTGATGGTTGGACTAGATGATCTTGGCGGTCTTTTCCAATCTCTTTGATACTGTGACCAAGTGCTCCATTGGGCTGCTTATGTGTGCCATCCCATCACTGTCCACTGCTTTCCAGGAACGTATCCTACACAGCACAGCAGGTATTCATCTCTTGAGGAATGGTTGGGCAACCAGCTCACCTCCAAGGAACAAGCACTCCTCATCCCGGCCCTTAAGAGCAGCCGGGTTGGCCCTAATCCTCCCATCACTCCTCCTCCTCTGGCTGCTCTGAGAGGGCTGGTGGCTCCCAACAAGTTCCAGGCACATTAGTCACTGATTACAAGACCTTTTGTTTTTATTGCCATAGCATTTAGACAGTGGGAATGAGGAGCACGTCCAAGCTGCTGGCTGGGAGTGGGATGCTAGCAGGGCACCCATGCTGGGGTGGGAGGTGACACCCCATGGGGACCAGTGGCTGTGGCTGGTGCTGGCCTGCAGGACACTGGGCGGTCCTGTGGGCACGGGATGTGGCTACTCAGTGGGGCATGTGTGGAAAGCAGGCTGGCTGGCAGCAGGAAGGAAGCATTCACTCTTTCTCCTGACGGCCCATAGCTTATTTTTGCTAATCATTCCAGGCCACAGGAATGTTGTATTTTACTGATTTTTTTTGTTGGTGGTGGTTGTTCTTTTTCTTTCCGTATTTTTATTTTTTTTCTTTCTTTTAATTGTTGGAGCTGTTTTTAATCCCTGACCATAATAAAGCCACACTGTTAACACAAGCAGCAGGGTAGCTGGAATCGCAGCTGTACTACAAGCTCTGCTTTTAATTTCAGGCTGTTATTAATGAGGCTAGAAACCTTCCCCTCCCCTGGCCAAGTTTCAGCTGAGTGTCTTCATCCAAGCAACTCCACAGCTGCTTCCCACTGTCCCTGGCTCCATTTGAATCCATTGGGCAAAAGGTAGAGAAGACAGTATTTTGACATAGGGAGTCTGTGAGTGGCAGAACTTGTTGATGAGGTTCCTGGCTGAGTGCAGGGAACTCAGCACAGGTAGAGATGTGATCAGTCCTCCCAGGGAATTGTGGCTGCTTTGGCTGGGTGACAGCTGGTCCTGCAGTACATTGGATTGCTTCTGGCCGTGTGATCCTGCCACCTGACTCTGCTTTTTTGCATGAGCCTAAGGTGCTGGTGCAAGGGAAGGGATGGGATGTAGCATGTTTGGCAGACAGCAAGGACAGGATGAGTAGCTGGATGGGCTCATTGCTGCTGAGTAATGGTGGAAGCTGAAAGATGACAATTTTGAAATTGGTAAAGGCAAAGCTCTATCACTGTCCTGTAATTCAGAGCGTGGAGGTTGTTGAGGCCAATGATGTAAGATTGAAAGGTAGATTGGATGCTTCTGTGCATGTAAAGAATTACTTCAGTGCTAATGACTATTGGCAAGGGAACAAAATAAAATTGGAAGCTCTCTTAAACCTCTTGACTCAGGTTCTAGTTAGTCTTTATCTCTGGGACACTGAGATGGGATGGCATGTGGGTCACATTTTGCATTATCCTTCAAGGGGTCAAGAACCAGCCAAGGTCAAGGATGAGACACTGGAGGAAATGGGCCAGGGTGCTCATTCATTTAAGTGTTCTTGCCTAATTCCTAGCCTGTTCTAGCAAGGTCTTGCTTGGGTTCCTGGGTGCTCACAGGAGTCTGTTGATTTCTGAAGAAGCAGCAGTGGCAAAAAGCTTTTATTTTTTAGCACATAATATTGTAATTCCATCCTGGATATGGAAGTCCCAGACTGCTTTTGAAATTGCTGTGATGGACTTAGAGGTTGTCAGGACTAGCAGAGGACTCCCAGCGATTTGCATCTGCACGGTCCCACACTTCTGTTCCTGGCCCAGCTGTGTTACAGAGGGCCGAGTATTGCTGTGCTGAGGTCACGTAATCCTCCCAGCTCCAGCTGCGTGCACCAAAGGCCAGGTTGCCTTTACAACTTGAGTGCTGCTAAGCCAGGGAAACAGCCCTTCAGGATTGTAGCTGGGGTGAGCTGGTTCAGCTTGCTCCTTTCGCCCTGTGTGGAAGCAGCGGGGTGTCTGAACCTGTCAGGCTGCAGTGCATGCGCTCGCCTTTTTCCTAGACGGATCGATTGGATTTCCAGTAAAGACAAACAGAGTCGGAAGTAGAAAGGCGTTGAGCATGCAGCGCTGCCCTCCCCGGCCCCGCCGGCTGTGCTCAGCTCCATATACGGCAAAAAAAAGGAACAGGAAAAGGGAGTGCAGCGTGAATACCAGACATACAATGCATTCCTCACAACTGCACACGCGGAATTTGCTTTTCCCCAGAAAGTGAACCCTCTGCGTGTCCATTAATTGCTCTGTACTGCTTAGCAGGGACAGAGAAGCCAGCATTGAGCTGGCTCCAGCAGCACTTACTGTCTTGTCTAAGTGAATTCCTCTTCTGTAAGGGTCTTTCCTTCTTTGGTGGAACACAGGAGGGAAGGGGGCTGGGATGAGGAAGGGATAAGGAGCCAGAGTGTTCTGAAACTTGCTGTAACTCCTGGCAAGCTACAAGCAGGTAGACTGCAATTACATTTATTTTCTTGTCTTGGTTGTCCAAAAAAATCAATCTTGATTCATCATTAGCCTCTGTCTTTAAATTATATATTCCCTGAATAGCATCATCCAGTTAGTGGTAGGCAGAGGGTAGGAAAGGCAATCGATCCTAGTGCTTCATTCATGCTCTGGCTTCAGCCTTCCCCTGCGACAGCTGCATGCATGAATGGCCGGCTGCTCCGGGGCTGTTGGGCAAGCTCGGACCTCAGCTTCGAAGCACCAGCCCTATGTTTATTAAACAGGAGTCTTGATTTCTCCTAGTTCCATGAATTTTGGAAGTTCTGGTTTGTTAGCCTTCAGTTTTATGGATCCTCTTGTGAGTTCAAATGAGGAAGGTCAGGTCGGTCCATCTCCTCTCCTGGTTTGCCACTGACTCATCGTCTCCTATAGGTCAAAGGAGCAGAACCACCACTGCAGGTGCAGTGGTTTCCTAGACTGTTTGGAAGGCAAATTGTGGCCGGGAAGCCACAGCAGGGCAAATCACAGCGCAGTCTGCAGGCGGTCTGCGTGCAGCACCTGGGGCCACGCTCACAGGAGCACCTCCAGCCAGTTCCATCTGCATTCACTTGCCAAGAAAAACCTTTTCCAGGACCAGGAGTGTGACCTGCTTCCCGGTGCACCCTTCCTTCAGCACTGTTTGCATTTTGTGGGGTCAGAAAGCTGGGAGAATAGAGTGACTGTCACTTGGCCAACAGGTGGGGCAGAAAACAGCCTCACAGCTTTGAGTCATGCTTTATTGCCTTGGGCTTCACATGCCTGGAAAGCAGTCCTCTGCTGTCTCTTCATAGGTCTTGTAGAGGTGATGATGCACCTTAATTCCATGTGCTCCTTTCATCTAACTGCTGCACTGTGCTTTCCCATCTAGAGGATGGGCTATGACAGCACTAGAACGAGGCAGTATGTGTAGCTTTGTGAGATTCCCATCTGTTTCTGTAGTTGACATCTGGGTTATTCCATGTTACTTGCCTTCATGCTTTCCTGTAAAACCAGGCACGTTATTAGGACTCAAAATAGTAGCTCCTTTGGTCCATGTAGTAATAGGAGGGTATTTCATGATGACAAGTTCCAGCACTGCACGAAGGCAACACTCTTTTATATATGCAAGAAAATAGCAACAGTCTGCTGGCAGGTCATGCATGGCTCAGCTCTTTGAACTTGTACATTACTGAGTGTATGCTGTCTCTGTTCTCCGAGACTGTACTTTGCAATAAGCTCTGTAAATTATCCAGCGAGGATAATAGAGGAGTTTGTGATGGTAGAAGAAAGAGGAACGAATGGCAAATTTATGCTAATGAAAACATCTGTTGAGTATTCTTGCCACTCGTTCTTCATCCATCCTCACCCACATCCGGAGGTTTAAAGCCAGGTGGAGTAAGGAGACTTGAGGTTTTTTTTCTCTGCCTATATCCCCGGCTCTTGCAATCCTGTAGCTGTGTGTGCAAAGCCAAAACATTTGGGGTCGAACCGACTGGTGTCATTTTTTGGCTCCAATCTACATAAGTACATTCTTAACTTAACGGTGCTCTGTGTGCATTAGCCAGAGCTTGCTGGAAGGTAGGAAGGCTCGGTGAGTGTTGAGTTTGGAGTGCCTCAGTGCCTTGATTGCGTGAGCTCTTTATGATGGTGCTGATATGGGCAGTGGCTGCCGGGTGAGAGGAGGCTTTGGAGGACTGGGGCGCTGCCAATGTGCCCAGTCCTCACTGCGGGAGAGCGGTGGCAGCGTGGCATGCTGGATCTGAGTGGGAACCCTGCAGCAGATAGAGGTGTCCGGGCTTTTTGTCCCCAGCACATGCCTTGCTTGTAGGGCTTTCAGGTGCTGGACTTGTGTTTAAAGATCACCATGAAATTGGTGGCTCTTTGTTCCACTTCTGATGGGTTTAAAGGGGAATGAATCTCCCCCACTTGCTTTTCTAATGCAACAAAATGTTGGAATTGGTAGAGAAAGTGAAATGCATGGGCAACTGTTAAATATTCCTGTAAGTGCTGAGATTTATTTGTTTCCAGTATGTTTACTACTTGCTGGGAAAAAAATAAAAAAATAAAAAATCCAGCAACAATAGACATAAAGTAAGCAACGTATTTGCACCCTCTAAGTGTGAGAGAACACTGAGCTTTTGTTGCCTTGTCCTTATTTATGCTTTTTTGTGGTCCTGCCTGAAGGTGTCTTACCAGAAGTGGGCTGTCGCTGTTAGAGAATCCTGTAAAACAGCAGTAATAATTGTACGGTGTTCTCTACTGCTATCAGTTTTATAATTATTCATAGGCATTTTTTAAAGCCATGAGGGACTGTCTCTGCACACATCATTGATTTTGCTAATAAAATCTTATATTTTAATGGTACCTTTCATTGGAAAAACATCAACTGCTCCATAAAATTAAGACTCATAATACTGTAGGTTGGAACTGTTTCCTGTGTTCTTCACGGAGGGATTGATTGAGATGGATTTATTTGGTCACTTAACAGCCTTTAGGCCACACTGTAAGCCTAGAGCCTGTGGAAGAGCATCCCAAATCACCGTGCTCTGCTCTGCTTCGTTGTGCAGGATGCCACTTTGCCATTAAATACCTTTCTCCCTGTAAGGCAGTGATAGGCATTGAACTTGCAGTCAAGAAGACAGTGCTGAGCCAAAGCTCCACGCTTGTTGAGTTGCAGTCATCAGGTTGGAGCGTGCCCTTAGTTCAGCTGGTAAAATCTGGGAGATGACATGAGTGTGTATTTTAGTGTATTTATTTATTTAGTGAGCGTGTGAGTGTTGTATTTCAGGGAATGTTCCATCGTGGGTTCGTAGAGCTGAATTGGATTTTTTCTGACAGGAAAAGGCCCAGTTGTCTGTAGCAACCTGAAATTGATTCCTCCCTCCCTGCCTCCTGAATGCTGTTGCTCTTGAATCATCCCTTTCATTTAATACAGCGAACAGGATGTCCCTGTGTGCTGAAACTTATAATTTCTTTTAATAACAAGTAACCTAGGCAAAAAAAAATCTGATTTGAGAAGCAGCTGTGATTCCATCCTTATTACTGCTTGGCATCGGTGCTTCCCGTTCCACCTCCCTGTGCTTCGTGTCAGGCACTGGAGGCTGTCATTGGCGTTGGTTCCTAACTGCTTTGGCTGCAGAGAACCTGTACCTGCATGCTCTGTCCCACTGGTCTTCCTGTCCCTTTGGCTGTGAGCACGAAACCATTTTTCCTTGTCCTCTCCATGACTTGTCCCCACTGACGGAGCACTTCTTGCACTAATGGCAACAAGCATAGATGCAAGTTGCACCAGTCTGTGCTGTGAAACGCCTGTCTGTTCTTGGCTTGTTTTCTGAAAAGGAAAAAAAAAAGTGCATGAAATTGATATGGCAGAGCCTGCGGCTGTGTGTTCACCTGCCGTCGCTTGCAGAGGAAGCCGTGTCACTCACTGTGCACTTGTTGGGAAGATTGCTGTTTAATCTTTCCGTTATTTTCACATCAGTCTAAAAATTGGTTTGTTTAATGTGCATCAGCTGAACAGTTCACCAAATAAACTACCCAAAAAGGTTAATCTCCTATTGCTTTTACTGTCAGAAGCAACTGTTTCAAAGACAGTAATGAGTGTATCTCTAATGATAAATTTCAGATGCAGAGGTAGCAGAGGCAGCTACAACTATCAGGTGCCAAAACTGAGACTTAAAAGGCTTTCTTATTATTCTTATTCTCTAGAAAACACCATATTTTGTTTATGGCTGTAGTACAAGTCTCAGAAATTGAACAGAGTTTGTGACTGTTCATCAGAGACTGTTAATACTCATCTTTTCCAGATTTGTTCTCTTTGTACTTTAATTTAGGCATTAAATATCTTGACTTTAAAAAAAAAAAAATAGCGTGCCTTTCCTCCTATCTGTTGTTCATAGAAGCATACAATTGTTTGAGTTAGAGGCCATCTGGTCCAACTCCCTGCACTGAACAGGGATACCCACAGCTCCATCAGGTGCTCAGAGCCCCGTCCAGCCTGACCTTGGGTACCTTTAGGGAAGGGGCACCCACTGCCTCTGGGCAACCTGTGTCAGTGCCTCGTCGTCCTTAGAGTAAAAAAACTTCTTCCTCATATCCAGTCTAAATGTCCCCTCTTTTAGTTTGCCATTTCCCCTTGTCCTATCATGAGGCCCTGCTAAAAAGTGTATCCACTTCCTTCTTTTAGCTCCTCTTTGTCACTGTGGAGGACCACATTGGCCATGAAGCACCTTTTCTTATCTCCTTATCACCTTAAGTTCTCTCCATCTTCCCAAAACCATAAGAAAGTAAGAACGCTGTCCCGCGTGGTTGCAACCTTGTTTTCCACATGACCTGGCCTTCATACATGGCCAGCAAGTAGGGTAAACATTGCTTAGGGTCTAAATAAGCTTCTAAATGTCTCTGTTTGCATTCCTCCCTTGAGCAGAAGCACTGCCTGAGAGCTGGATCTGACCTGGCTGGGATATGTTGGTGTTCCTCGACTGTTGTCTGGAACTTCTGACAGTGGGATATTTGTACGCTTAAATGTTTCCTCCCAGAAGTATCAAAGGAGCTAAGGCCACTTTCCAGCATGAACATGAAAGGCATTCACACAGTAGTGCAGCAAGCATTGCCATGGAGAACAAAGGCTCTTGCTAATCACTCCTAATGCCTTTTAAGTTCATGCCTCATTTTTCCCCTTTTTTCAGAGAGCCTCCCAGAGTACTGAGACTTCAGCAACTGACTCACCAAATAATTAACAGAAGGACTCTATCTCTGAAACTTTTGAACACCTCTTTTAATTTTCGTAAACCAGCACCCTGGCCAAGTTCCAGTTTTGTGTAATTACATTTGACCTGGCTTAATCCCTTGGCAGTTTCAATTGCATGCGGTAGTCTTCTTGGCTCCCTGTCCTGAGCTGCCATTCAATACTGCTTCATGGTTTTCAACAGCTGTTCTAATTCTGCTATAGAAATGGGTGCATATTCCTGGTGGAAGCGCTCCTCACATCTATATCCCTTGCTGAACATCTATCTCTCACTGGCATTTTGGGAGGTAATGTCTCTGATAGCACAGGTGGTCTTGTGGAAATCATCAAAGCTGTTTGCATCGTTAAAGATAGACCTCTGTTTGAACTCCTTCATTAGTTGGCCATCTACATTGCTGAGATTCTTTGAGTTCTACATCTTCAGTACAAGGCATTTATTGCTTGGTCTCCTCAGCTACTGTGTGATGTAGGGATGTAGTTATTGGTGCAGGTATTTGTCTTTAGCCTTGGAAACACCACTTCTGTTATCAAGTCTATGCTAAATAGGAGCATGTCACTTTCCTGTGTTGACAGCAGTTGGGCTGTATTGAGAAGAGGAACATGATCAAGGAAAGCAAAAGTCCAGGGCAGCTGGGAAGGACTGAAGAGGAGGGAAAAAAAAGAAAAGAAAAACATGCTAAGTGGATGCTAACAGCATCCCCTACTAATGGGAGAAAGGGATTGTGACTGGGTGGAGTACAAGAAATAATCCTTTCTAAGGTGCTGTTGTGGCAAATTGATTGCTTACAAAAATAGGAAAGCAGATGTATTATCGCTGCTCTCCCTTGTTGCTTGTTATCTCATGAAATTTGGGATGCTTGTGCTATTCAGAACTCTCCCCCTGTGTTTCCCAATGCTGCTCGTATAAATCCTTTCTTTCTTCTTTCTCCTTTATCACCAAACCCTTTCGTTCAGGAGAGAAATTTCTTTTTGCTATGCAGAGCATCCTGCAGACTGGGAGGTAGGGCATATGTTGTGCACACGGAAGTTATTCAGCCTTTCATTGAATCTGACTACTTTCCTCTGGATCTATCCCATAATTACACACACTAAATCTCAAAGTAGCTTTGTCTCTGTTGGTTTCAGTGACACTGAAAATAAAGTCACCGGTGGCGACATTAAGATTTGTCCTCTGTCACAGTGAATAAAGTGCTGGAGTTGGAGCCGTCTGATTTTGATGTGTGTTGGCGACTGCCTGTAGCTTGGCAGAACTTCATGCAAAGTCAGTGTTGTCCTGTTCGGTAGAACGAAGACCTATCAAATCCTTGTGGTGGATACTAGATAAAACGTGGCTAAGTTTGAGTGGTGGCATACGATGTATCTGCAGTCATTGATGTTGCTTTTGAAGATCTAATTTGAATGTTCAATAAAAGAGTGGACTAAATTGCAGTTCACGGTTGCTGGTTTATTTCTGGACCCTTTGCATACCGTCCTAAAAAGAAATCTTTTTTTTCTCTTCTTTCAGAGTGCCTTATGATTGGGTGTGCCTGACTGCATCAGCCTTTGGATGTGAGCATCTTCTCTTGAAACAGCCTTGTGATATTCTAGCTGCCTGTTTTCTTGGGGTAAGAAATGAAACACAATGCAGAGACACAAGAGTAAGAACGCATTTTGGGCAAAAGCAAAATGGCAAAGAAAGGGCAAGCCACACTGGTGCCTCAGTTCATGAATTTTGGCAACAGTGAACTTGTGAAGAGAAGGAACAAACTGTAAATCTGCTCACTGTAAGTAAGACAAATTGCAGGCTTAAGTTGCAGCAAGAGAAATTTAGATGAGATGTTAGTAAATGATCTCTTGCATTAAGAAGAGCTGAGCACTGGATGGACTGCCTGAGGAGCTTGTGGAGTTTCAGTTGTTTGTTGCAAAGGTTTTAGAATCAGTTAAAAAAGCCTCATTGGATGTGCTCTAGGAGAACTGATCCTTTCAAGTAGTGGGGCAACAGGCGGGATGACTTCTGGAAAGTCCTTGCAGCCTGCTGAAGGTTAGAAATCAGAGAAGGTGAAATTCTTATCTTAACGATGTTATTCAAAACTGATAAGGTAAAAAGAAAAACTCAGTTTACCTGTGCAGAAGGAACTGCCTGGTCTGGTGATGAGCTTCAAATCTATGGTGATAATCTTTGTTACCTGAAGGGTGATGTCCTCCTTCTGGAGTGAAGTGCAATCATGTGGAAAAGGAGTTCAGCCCTTGGTTTTGGCATGTAACCTAAACCCGCGACAGAACCAGGAGGTTGTACCAATTCTTGTTCCTTTGTAGCAAGCTCTTGAAAGTTCGGTCTCTTCTCTAATCCATATTAGGGGTTTTCCTCTTATTCTCAGGCAGGTAATCACACCTGTATAGTTAAGATGTGAGAGGATAATGCTATAGATTCAGATAAATTGAGCAAAATATAAACAATATGTGAAACACAAGCAGGAGAACCAAATGTTTTCTTTTCTCTTTGGTTCAAGGGCTGATGGGATGGCAGAATTTAATATTTCTTCTGTTCCTGTTCTTCCTTGTTTTCCTTTGTCCTGTCTTGACAGTGAATGCAGCGCAGGCTTTTTCTGTGTTCTGTGTTGAAATTGTGTCCTAAGGATGGCTGCTCACTCAGTCCCCTTGCTTCTCCCTTGCTCCCCCAGGAGCTGCAAGTGACAAACCTCACGTGGGCCCAGGCAGCCCTGGTGCCTCTGTGTGATCACTGCCAGAGAAGCAAATTGAGGGCACTTCATCTTCCTTGTGCAGCCAAGAAGTGTAGTGAGATGTGTGTCCTGTGTCTGAGGACACCCGAATAGCAGTAGGGAATTCTTAAGCCTCCTGTTGGACTTCATTTGGGATTTGTTTGGTTTCTCTAAATTTGCTTTCATCCTTAATGTCAGTAAATAGTGATGTCTCCTCTGGAGTTATGTGAGTTCTTATTGTTTGTTAGCATCTTCTGTTTAGCAGAGATAAGCTGTTGGGTCCCAAGGCTGCAGGAACTTGGAGGAACCATTCAGATAGCTCTAAAAAGTGCGTAGGGTGTCAAGAGAGAAATAAGGGGATGCCTTTCTGAAATCACCTTTAAATGTTGTTTTTTTCTCTCTTTGAGTTTTAAAATTCCTGCAACTATCTGCTCAAATCTTGAAAGCAGCATGCATGCATAGAAGGATGCAATTTCCTCTGTGCCCTCCGATCTTTTGATCTCAATCAATCAAATAAATCCAAGAGCTTGCAGTTCACCTTGTGGTGAGGATGGTTAGTTGGTTGAGGGGTTGTACCAATGGTGCTGACAGTTTTCCAAGCTTGTCTTTTTTTTCGTATTATTTTTTGATTTTGACCTTTTGGACTGGTTAGGGTGAGATTATTTGCAAAGAATATACATATGCCTGTCAGGATTGGAGTTAACATTCAAGCATTGCTGCTTAGCAAAAGAAAACAATGTGCCCAAGTTGAATTTACATTTCCCCCGAGGGTTGAAAATAATGACCACACTCAGAGCTGATCCCTGCTGTCTCTGTGGGTTGCCTTGCAGCACACAGCAGCGGTGCAGTGCTTGACTTGCCGGCTCGACCTGAAGATCTGGAGCCTGGCACTTCGTGCTGGGGCAAACCTGGGGCAGAGGAGCCCTGAGGTGCGCCTCACAGCTCTCCGAGGTGCAAGCTCAGTCAATTCTGTAGTTTTATTCGAATGATTTTGCAACTGAAAATAGTTTTTTTTCTAATGCCTTGCTCTGTGCCTGCATCTGCAAATGAGGTCTTGTGGAACTGCCCTGACCTATCCTCCAAAGCAGTCCTCTTTCCTTCCATAAACATAAGAAGGGACATCCTGACCTGAGAGCAAGCTGCTGTGCATTGCAGGCGATGCTCAAGAAAGTCCCTGTGTGTTTCGTGCCGGGAGTGTGGGCAGCTCATGTGATTTTTTTGTGTGCTTTGGAAATGTCTTGTTTCGGTGGGCAGCTGCTTGGGTTTTCCCCACTGTCGATATTCATCGAAGCAGTTCCTGGATGGCTCCTGCCTCGTGTTTTCCACAGAGGAGACTCGCAGCATCCAGCAGCAAGAACCTCTATTGTCTGTCAGGAGAAGTAATGGTGTCTTATTGACGTTTCTGCAGTCCTGTCAGCAGAATTAACTTCTTTGGGTGAGAGCAGAAGAGGCAGGGAGGCTGCAAGACAGCAGGCTGTTATTTAAGCATTAGCCTGCAGTGTCTGAAAGCCACACCAGTGTACTGTGTAAGAATGGTCTGTTAGTGCAGCCCGATCATGGATGTAAATACAGCTTATGTCAGAAGCACGTGAATATACTGAGGTTGTTTTTGACTTCTTTCATGGGCGAGCAAGTGAAGGCACAGCACAAAGCCCACGGTCGGGTCAGAGACCATCTCACCTGTGGGTTTGGAGGGCAAAACCATTCAGCAATGCAGAAGTTCAGTGCAGCTCAAACACGAGAATGCTTTTTTCCTGATCCAAAAGGGACTGGAAGTTAGCAGCAGGGGTAATAGGCACCCTGAATTAAATCACATGGAGGCACGAGAAATAGCAAGGTATATTTGAAAATATCCATTGCATATATATATTCCTCTTAAGAAACATGTTAAAGATGCCATATCCATAAATACTAATAAGGCTGTTTGATTCCAATTTTCAGGTAAGATTAACATTTTATTGAGTATTATATCTGTCACATTCAATGCTTTAGTGTACCATCCTCGCAGGCTTATTAGCATAATTGCAGTGCTTAAGCAACAATAAAAAATTCAACAGTAAAATAGCAGTTAGCATAGGCAATTTGTTATCAAAAGCTTTTACTTAAAGACAGCTTCTGAGCATATTTATTATCAAGTTAGGGCTATACGTTATTTTTATTTAGAAAAACAAGAGGGAAACGATGTTGGGTTTTTTTAATAGCTAAATCAGAAGGCCTGCTAATTGTCCAAGGCCTTTGTTTTTTTTTCTTCTTTCTTAAAAACTCTCAGTGAATGCACTTGGGGTGGGAAAACAGCACAGCAAAACCCCAGGTGTGGAGCAGGTTGTGATGTTTGGAACTCAGTCAAGCAATACTGATGGCTCCTCACAGCATCCTGAGAGCCCCTGTAAAGCACTCTCCCCATGTGCCAGGGTCAGAATACCGATGGGTATTCAGGGACCCCTACTGATGGCACAGCCCCTATGGTGTCCTTGGGCAGTGATGCTGCTCTTTCCAAGGGTGCATGGATAGATGGTGGCTTTGGGTTTGGGAGCTTCGGGTGATCCCTCTGTTTCTGTTCTCCCTTTGAGGTTCCATTAGAGAATGTTTTGTTTTTCCAGATCTGTAGCTGTGATGTGCACACAGCGTCATTGGCTGCCAGCGTGGCAAGATTTCATGGGTGTATTATAATTTATAACAAATGGTATTTTGGGAGGGGCAAGCTTAACGTGGATGTTTAAAATAAGAAGCTGTAGCTTATAAATAAATAAAGAAGTAAGGTTTTAACAACTTGAGAAGTGCTAAAAGAAGAGGTCTGTAAAGGAAAAGATGTATTGGGTGAGAGGAGCAGTTCCGGGGTGCTATGGGGATGCCGGGGAGCTGCTTCATGGCCTGCACTTCTGCTCCCTTCATGGCTGCTGGGGGAGTCTGGAGACAGATGTTACAAAGCTTGCTGGAAGCTGTTACTCCCTGAGACTTGACACAGTGCCAGAGTCAGAGCTCGGCTTTCTGTGAACGAGAGCTGATGGAGCCTCCTGCAGTGGGGGTCCAGCTCACCTCGTGTCAGGTTGAGGTGCTCCGTGTTGGGTGGGTAAATGTAGTCATGAGTCTTCTGCAGACCTTGGAGGTGACAGTGGGCAGTGTTTAAGCTGTCGTGTTTATTTGTGTGAAATGTGTCTTCCTTCTGTCTCTTCTCCTTCTGTCAGTTTCCTTTGCTGTTGGAGAGTGGTTTCAGACCACTCCTCACTGGAGTTGGCTCCTCCACGCTTTCCAGTTTCTGCTTGACTTCCTCTGATAGGCACTCGTAGTTGTCCTCATCTCTCCTCAGACCTCTGCGTGCTGCCAGTATCTCTGTCCTCCTGCCCCCCCATCTCTGAAATCTGGGGTTTCCTCTAATATGTTCTGGGCATCCTTTTCCTTGTCCTCCCTCCTGCTGGAAGACCTGCTCTGCCTTGTCATGCTTTTCCAGTCACTGCTCTTTCAGAGGCCACTCTTCCATCTTCTCATCAGAGGACTGTTGGTAGGTGGTACCCTATGTTGAAAGAGCTGTCCCAGCACCTCAGTCATGTTTGCAGCTTGGACAAACAAGGGGAAACTTGTCTGTTTTTTTTGCTCCCAGTTTGACTGTTACTTCAGCTCGCTCTGTGAGGAGAAGTGAAGGCAGCAGTGCTCTGGGGGAGAAGCTCGTGCTCATAGTGAAACAGGATGTGCAAGCAGGTTGTAGGAATTGGGAAGGGAGCACATGGAAACAGGTGAAACTAAACTGGGCATGTATTAGAGAAGTGATGTTCTCTTCACAAACACCTCCTTCTGTGAATATGTGACATTTCAAAGGAGCTGGTTGTTTCAGATCCCCTTTTTTCTTTGGGTACAAAAACCCACATTATTCTTTGGACATACAGAGAAACTGTATGTTTTGGACTCTTGGGTAGACATGAGTGCATTGGTACTTTGCTCACTCTCACAAAAGTGCCAGGTTCTGCATGGTGTTTAGGCTTTCTCAGCAACCAGAGATCTTGGTGATGTTCCTGGGAAGAAGATTGAATACACAGAAACTGACTATGGAGAGCTGAACTTCCAGAGAACTTCACTTGGAATGGAAACTTGGCTGTGATTTGGGTTACAGATGAAACGTGTTCTCTGCCTCCATGAGGACTCACTGATTCTGTCCAGAGAACAAGGAGATTCCTGCGTGGTCCATGCTATTGCCCCTTCTGGCTCTGCCCTCTGGCTTTATGGTGTCCAACGTGTTAGCTGCTGAGCATCTCCTTGCACCCAGCCTTCTAGCTCAGCAGTGGTGTGTGCCTGCTGCTGGGACCAGGGCAGCACCCCTGTGTGTGCTCCCTACATGCAGAGGGTCCCACGCTTATGAGAAGAGCTGGGGTGCTTCCTTAGGGTGCTGGCACGATTGAAGGCATTTCCTTGTAGCTCCCACTGGAGATGTGTAATCCTCCTGTAGCTTATATAGGAAGCACCTCTCAGGTTTCTTCTACAGCCACTGGCTCAAAGCAGAGTTAAGGTTTGAAGTTAGATGAGATTGCTCAGGGCTGGTCATGGCAGCAGTGGGGTGATTGCAAGGGATGATGGCAAACACGAAGAGACTTACTTTGGGCATAGGCACTTGTTGTGTGGTGTCAAGGGAATGGAGCGATGAGGTTTTTGGGAGAGGGTCCCTGTGGACAGTCAGTCTGGGGTCTGTACATTCCCATACATGGAACTCATCAAATTCCCCCTGAGGTGTTCTGGTAGGGTCAGCAGCCAGAAGTCTGTGGATGGATGCATCTTCTTCAAGGAGCAAAGTGCAGGCATGCTTCTTGCAGGAGAAAAATTGGCTGAAAGAACTTTGCAGTGATAAATGTCTTAAAAATACTTATGCTGGAATTTGTAAAGCCTGGAACATCTGTTCTCAACAGTGCTTTGATCATGCTGTGGGGCTTTTAAAATGATACTTCCATGAAATAAGCGAGATCCTTATGGCTGCAGGATTCCTTTCAGTGCCCTTTTTTTTTTTTTTTTTTTTTTTTTTTTTTTTTTTTTTTCATGGAGCAAAAAGGCAAATTTCACGGGGAACATTACATGACTTGAAACACATATTTTAATGGTTAGTATCAACCAAACAATGTTTTATTAGGTGCTAGGAAAATGTTCCAGTTACATACCCCGGGAAGCAAAGCACTCCCATTTACTTTTAAGCGTATGGGAGCTGCACTTTGGGGGGGGGGGGGGGGGGGGGGGAATCCAGAATTCATTGCTTGTATTTTACTGTATTCAACACCAAAACAAACTCATTGAAACAAGCTTAAACATTCTGCAGTTGTTAGGAAGGGCCTTTTTTAGGTTTTGTTTGCAGGCAGAGCTGCAGAGGAGCCAGGGTCAGCACGTTTGTGGAAGGATAACGCTGCTAACAATTATAGGACACTGACAATTTACTTTCCTGAGTGCACTGTTTTTGGATGGAATAACTTTTTAGTCATCTGCTTTTCTCTGAAGAGTCATCTTTCCCTTGTCATTTTAGCAGGCTTCTGCACATTGCCTTTCAGGCAGCTGTATGTCTCGGGCTGAAATGTTGTGATGTTGAACATCTTCAGTGTTTTATGGAGCATGGAGAGCTCTGATAGCAGAGCTGCGTTCTGCTGCTCCTCGCAGCACGACATCTGACAGGAGGATTTCCTGATGCATCGTCTGCTTTCTGCTGCTCTGCCTTCATGTAAGGAAATCTCCTGGGCCAGGTTTGCAGAAAGCAGGCCTGGAAATGGGTGTTCTGGGAAGTGTGTGCATACAAAAGCAACGCCCTAAGCTTGGCTGCTGGAGAGAGCTGATGGCCATCCGTCACTGGGGAACGGAGATCTCCATCTGCATTTGAGGAAGCTCAGGCCATGTTTCCAGGCAAGTACACTGCAGAGGATGCCTGAGATTGCACAGAACTTGATAGTTTCAGAGCTGGAAGCGGGAAAGTTTCATCGTTGCCTGATTGCATCCATGCCTGCAGTGAGGTGAGGTTGCCAGAGATCCCACAGAAGCCAGAGCAACCTCAGGAGAGGGGCTGAGCTGGGGGATGCCATGCTCAGCCCCATATCTTTGCCTGGAGCAGCTTTGTGCTGAGCTCTGCTGATTTACACACATCAGAAAGGAGCAAGAAACTGAGATGTGGAAAGACAGGAGTCTACTTTTCTGCTGTGTTCACACGGGTCATCTCCTTCACATCCCTTCCTTGCTCCCACTGCCCCTTCCCTCCACTGTATCCATCAGCTCTCCACAGGAAACAGGTCACAGTTGCCTCATGTAAAGTCTGCCAAATCTGTGAAGGGAGGAAAAATTACAGTCATAAATAACAGAGTACAGCTTTCTAGTAAGGCTGTGTGTGTCAGGGGTTAATTTATGAACACTAAATTGTTTAATTAATTTCTGCAGCACCTAACAGGTGAGCAGGCTGCTTATTACTATGACATATCAATTTATAGCATTTTTTCCTAGCTAACACCTGTGACTCAGTTCTGTTACATGCTCATACTGTCTGTTAATTATTTACTGATGATTTAAGTACGGCATGCAAACAAAATGCTTTTATGATAGAGGCTGCACTGAACATGTAAGATTCTTGTTATTTATGCCAGATACAATCCCATTGAGATTGCTGAGCCCCTTACTGGGGGCAAGAGGCAGCCTCCTGCCCTGCAGAGCTCACGCACAGCAGGGCTGGTGAATGACTTGACAACAGTACACAAGTAGATCTGTGTCCTTTGCTCCTTTGTAGATTGATTTCTGCCATTTTGAGTGACTTTCCTGGGTGGCACACAAGAAATTCCCCTCTACAAGGGCTCATTCTCCTGCATTAGCAATAGTAGAAGGAAATGTTTTTAAAAAGAAACACTGTGTGATGTCTCCCCCCCCTTTTTTTTTTTTTTTTTTTAATTTTTAAGAATAAAACAGCATGAAAGTCAAGTAGCAGATCGCGCTCTGACTCAGCTGGTAACTTATGATCCTCTGCTATTTTTGTAACATTTTTAGCTTATGACCGGATTTTTCTAATATTAGAACATTGCCATAGAAAGTGTGTCAGAGTCCCAGGCTGCCAGAATGTATCGCTGCACAGAATATACATTTCTAAGCAGTGTGCAGGAGCAGTCCACTGAGTCCTTTGTTGTGGTTTTAAATTGCTGCAATTTCATTTTTTGATTCACTTAGCAGAGCACAGAGCTGCCTTTTGTTCCTCGTGCGGTCGGACGCCGAAGCCCCATCCCCAGCTGTGCCTCTTGCGGACCGGAGTGCAGAAGGGGAGGCAGCAGAGTTGCTTTGCTGGTAGTTTTTCAGCTGGTGTAGACAGCTGTAAGTCAATTCAGGCCATAGTGATCATGTGGATTTTATGGAGGTTGAGAATCCGGTCATGCAGCCTGTGTTTCAGTATGGAGGCAGCTCTGGAGATGGTTGTCCTGTTCTAGGTAGGCAAGAAAATACATGCCAAGTCTCTCTAAGCTAAAGAAAAGCATGTGAGAACAAATAAACATCTGTGTTCAAGTACAAGAGAAGGCGATTACTGAGGAAATCTCAGAGTTTACAAGTAGGATTTTTTATAGGTTCAAATCCGCTGTGGTTTCAGAGTACCTAAGGACACTTAAAATAATGAAACTCCAGACAGTCCAGCCCAAACACGCGTGACACAGAGCAGCAAAGCAATCATTGTGCTTAGCACTGCCAATCAACTGGCTAATGCAACAGCTGCTCTGGGACTTTGCATTTAATTTTTGTCTGGATAATGACGAGGAACACAGGGTTAATGATCTGTGTCCGGTTTCCCTCCAAAGTGCTTTATTTGCACTTTGTGGCTATTTTTCATGGTTCTTTGCTGCAGCTCAAAAATGTTAACTGACCTGAAGAAATCAACAATGAATGCTTAAAAAAAATCAGAGAGAAAAGCTGGAAAGGATGTTGCTTTCTAGCTTCTCTCGTGAACACCTTGTACTCAGACTCCCTTTGATTAAGTCACCAGTAAAACCTATTCACATGTACTCCAATTAAAATTTAATGAAGCAAGAGGATGTATTCATATATGCTGACTATGCGGGAGGAATAGATTCCAGTAACTCAGCTCAGCAAGCCCTTGCTTAGCATTCAGGGCTCGGTTTACTAGAAAGCTCCTCTGTGGCCATTGAGCTTGTCTGGCACAAGCAGCCCTCCAGATCTGCGTTCCTGCAGTAACAGAGAGAGGCGGTGATGGCTCGTATAGGAAGTAGCTTGGCTATTTTGTATGGCAGAGCTTTAGGGTGAAGCCTCGCTTGGCCGATTGCAAGGGTGAGGCAGGGCTTCTGTCCTAGTGTGCTCCATAGGAAGGGCTCTGGGAGTTGCTGGATGCATGCATTAGTTACATCTGCCCTCGTGTCAGAGCTCCCGTCAGACGGCAATTGAATGAGTGGAGTGTCGTGTAGCAGCAAGGGAAGCCCTGTCGGCCCTGATTTATAGGTTGAGAAACTGCTGCTCAAGTGGAGGCTGTATGACAACTTAACCAGCGTCAGAAAATAGCTGGGCTTTTAGTGCCTCTGCCTTTGCTGCAGGTTCACTGGCCAGTTGTTTTGGTGCTTGCATTCCCAAAGGATTATCACCCTGCTTTGCACAACGTTTCGCTTCTAAAAACCTTGCTCCCACCAGTGGGGAATGCACAGATGTCTGCTTGGGCAACAAAATTACTTGCCAGGAGTGGTGCAGAGCCATGCTTACTTCCACAGTCTGTCTTCCCTGTGCTTCTACCTCTCACTCTGCTGCAGAGCTCCTGCATCATCTTGCAGGGATGTCGAATGGTGCAAAAGGACCTCATCTGCACTTTTGCATCACTACAGTGGGAATGCTCAGCTTCTACAGGGATTGACATCCCTCCTGAGTGGGTTCTGTCCATGGGGTGATGCGGTGCAGCTCCTTTAAAGGGCATTTTTGGATGTGCAATGAAAGATCCTGCTGTTATCTCCACCCTTAGTAACGGGCTGGGCAGCAGAACGGAAATGCCATGGTAGAATTTGCCTTTGGTGCTGACCCTTGCATGACAAGCGAGACCTCCTCATCCCCAGACCTTTGTTTTGCCTATAGGCAGAACACAAAGCAGCACTTCATTGCCACGGCTGGTTGTTCTGAGCCGGGCTTGATTCAGTGGCAGAGCTGCAGTGGTATTTCACGACGTGTACTGGCTTTCCAGTTAGTGTCCTCTGCAGTCCCCATTCAGTCCTGCTAAATCCCTCACTCGTTTTGCTGTAAGAAAGCGTTGAAGAAGCCTTCAAGGGAAGATGCGAATCTGGAGCTGAGATCTTGTGCTTCTTTTTTGGCCTTGAAAGCTGCCCTTGGAACAGTAAGCATGAGATTTCTCTTGAAACCTTTTTTGTGTGCCTTTCTGAAGAAATAGCTGGAAGGAGAAGACCTGTCGGTTGAGCTCTGAATGAGAAACCTATTGGCTCTGAGTATACTGGGGACATTATTTAAGGTCAGTTGATCTGCGAGAAGGCACGACTTATCTAACACAGCCTAAGGTTAGTTATGCAACAGACGGGCTGTTCTTTGTTGTGAAGAACAACTTCAGTGTGTGCCTGTGCAAATCAAAGCTCTTGCTGAAGGCGGGTTGTGTTCTGGCTGGAAGCCACTGGGTGTCCTCCTCTAGTGATTTTCCTTTTGTAGTTATCATTGCAGAAATCTGAAAAGGCTTCCAGTGGGAAGGCGCTCAACAGTTGCGTGCGCGGGAGCAGAACTGCTGGGAGAAGTGTGCTTTGAGTGGTGGTGTTGGGACCATGAGCACGTGGGATGGCTTCAGAGCAGACTTCATTTCTTGCTCTTTTCTTTTGAACGTCTCTGTGTCGTAGCCTAACTCACTGGACTGTCTCGATGCCAGCATAAGGCAGTGTTATTAAGGCAGACGCTGAAGAGGGTTGTTTTCTGACTACTTCTTAAAGGAGAGCTGTAACCATTTGTATTGGTTTGAAATAGGAGATTTGCAGCGTGGCACTGATGCATCCTTTCATGGAGAACTTTTCTTCCCTCTCATATGGAAACGCACTGCCCAGAAGTGCCATTCTCTCTCCTAAGAGACTCAGATTAGCCAGCAAATCAAAGAGGGGAATTTTCCTTTAAAGCTGGGGTTGGTCTCCCGAGCAGTAGGAGCAAACAGGTTTGGATTTGCTTGTTTCTGCCTAGTGAGAACTGGTAGTGCACAGAAAAACACAGTTTTCAGCAATGTTGTAATGGCAGTAGGGAGAATGGAGACAGTGGTGTGGTGGTCCTGGAGGCTGTGCCTGGGTGCTGTGGGGATGGAATACCCTGGAGCTGGTGACAGTGTTCATATCCCCCCCCCCCCCCAGTGAAGGTCTGGACTGGGGATCAGAAGGGTTTTTCCTACTGGCCTCCTACTCTGGAAGTCTTCTGGGTGGCTCTCCCTTTGAAGCACATGAAGGTGTTAGTTACTTAAGGGCTTCCTTTGCTTCACAAAATCAGGTTCCTCCATACCTCTTTTCAGCATCCAAAGTGATTAGCCGTTTCTGTAAATCCAGGCATATGGATTTTATGAGGACCCCTGGCAGTCAGGGCTGATTGTGCTCTCTCCAAGTGTTTCTTAACTAGTAAGGAATCAATGTGTCGGGAGGGACTGTGCCTGACATCTATTAATTACAGTGTCCCCTTATGTCGAGTGTACCAGAAAGGGCTCTGAAAGGCAACCCCTTTGCCCTGGCTAATTGATAGAAAAACACATGGGCACAAATGAAAGTCAGCCAGTTCCAAGAGAAAATGAAATTTTGTAGCTGGAATGGGAAGGAACAGTGATGAAAGGAAATAAAACATACAGTAGCGTAAGATATTTGACTCTAAGACATCCAGTAAGTAGTCCTACCAACCCTGCCATGCCTCATCCTAAATGCTGGGGAATGAAACACATCCTTGCCCTGCACCAAATGAAAGCATTGCGATGCATGCTTGGTGAGGGATAATTGCTGTTTTCTTCCTATGGCCTTAGAGGAGGCGATTTTGAAGCTTTAGCATACAGACTGCTGCAGTACACATTAAGCTGGATGTGACATCAGTGTTCAGAATTGTGGCACTTGTGGTTACAGTTTGGGATTCCTTATATTTACTTTCGAGGGAACTAAAATTCAAAGCAGCTTTATGGCTGTCACGAGAACATTGTCGATTTCCAAAGAGGTGGGTGAATGTGCATTGACCTTTATCTAATATGTCCATATCCTGTTCTCTTTGTGTTCTCAGTCAGAAGAAATAGGTTAGACAATTTTTTTTACTGTTAAAGTAGTAAAGTTATTTGACTCCAAGACGACTTCTGTTGTTGTTGTTTTTTTTTTCCTCCAAAATAAGGATAGTGATTTGTTATCCAAGAGCAGTAGTTTTCCTGCAATTACTATTATGGGCTGAAGTACGGATTTAATAACAGCATGCACCATCTGCCCCCAGTGGTGTAAGAAGACCAAACCCTGGGCTGCTGGAGCAGCTGCAGTTTGTAAATTCATATCGTTCTCCAGTGCTGGGTGTGAAGCAGAGGAAGGGAAGGGGTTCTGCTCATCCATCCCTGAGCGTGGGGCTGGAACAGGATCCCTTCCCATCGTGCTTCTGAACAATCTCTTCCTTCTTATTTTCCTTTTGATGAGCTGTGGTGGAGCTCTTGCTGCCTTAAAAGACAAACATATTTTCCACTTCTTAAAATGTGTTTTGCTTTTTGTGTATTTCTGTCAAATTACAGTTTCCTCCAAAGCATTTTTCTATATATAGAAAATGGCATTCCACCTCTTAGACCTTTGTTAACAGCTATTCTGCTAGCTAAATGCCACTGAATTAAAAGGAAATAGAAATAGAAAAAAAGAAAGTGATGTATTAGGATATAGATTTTAGTTGACCATTTCAATCCTAGGTAGAAGAATTCTTCCTCTCTTCTGAATGTTGAGATGTTCTGGAGATGACTGCCCTGCTATTTTATCTTGCAGGACATTGTATTTCCCTAGCATCGTTGTCCCTGTGTGTAAGGATGCTCTCCTTGTATTGAACTCAGCTGCAAAGCATAAAATAGAGGCATCCACTTACTACATGCTGTACAAAATGGTAGAACCTTGCAGCAAAAATGTTTTCTTGCAGAAGAGCTTTCAAAGGAAGCAGGCTGCTTTCAGGCTATAGTATACTCATATTTTATTCTATATATATATTTAATTTTTTATTTTACAGTACTGCAGGCAGTAGTTGCAGCCCTTACCTTGAGGCAGTGCCTGGAGGAAGGCGCTCTGCAGCCTCTCTGAGGGCTGCACCGCTGGAATCTGTGCTCCCTTTTGCCTTGGTCCTTGCCCTTTAGCCAGAGAAGAGCTCTGTCACCTCTGCAGGACCCCTGCTAAAGGAGCATGCTGCTGGATTTGGCACCTCGGCTTTTGGAGCTGACCTCTAAAGAGCCCGGACTGACAGGGTCACTTCAGACATAATCTGTCTAATAAAAGCTGCTCTTCCAGATCTTGCCCAGAGAGGCCAGAACCACTGTGCACACTGAGCTAATGCCAGGCACTGTTAGTGCTGGATGGCTGGGGGAGTTTGGGCATCTCTGGGGGCACTGCAGGATGTGAAGAGAACCTTCACCCTGCCTGCAGTGCTCCAAATCCTGCTCAGGTTATTGGAGAGGGGAGGCATTTGCGTCCGGCAGTGCTGGTCAGTGAATTTTCCTGAAGGAACAGAGAGGCAGAATAGGTTTTCCTGGCATCTCTAATGGCTGGCTGCCAGGGCTGGTGCTGTGTTGCAGGTGAGAATCTCTTTTGCTAAGGAGGCTGTGGTCAGTTGGAGCTCGGTTCTGCTTCCTGAGAGCTGTATGAGAGCAGAGAGACTTCAGCAGAAGTTTTATTATCACATTCGTTTCCATAGAGATGTTTGGAGCCATTCCTGGCACTGGGTTAAGCTGCAGCAGCAGTGTGAGTGAGCTCGGTGCTGGTGCTTTGGGGAGAGGCAGGCCAGCTGATGGCTCTGCTAAGGTGTTGGGGAGGGGGGGAGGTCACATTAGAATAAACAAAGATGTTCCCATGGTCTGTTTGTTGCATCAGGTCTGTCTTTGTGGGATCTTTCTTCGGAACGCATGTAGGATCATCAAACTTGGAGAGATCCCTGGGTCTGGAGAGGCTCTTGCATGGTGAAAGCGGTGGGAAACTGAGTGCCCTTGAAACTGGGGATGCTGGAGTTCCATAGTCACTCTATTATGATTTATAAGAATGCTTTGAGTTTAGTGCCTACCCTCAATTTAAACATTTGATCAGATAGTTGAAAAGCACATTTTGAATTGCCTTGCGTTAATCCAGATTTACCTTCTGCCATCTCCCAACTACTGGGGCTGTTCATAGGGAGTACTGGAAGGTTTCAGCAGTCCTGCTTCAGCTTAAAACCAAGTAAGCAATATTTGTACGGTTCCTCTCTGTGCTTCTCTTTCAAATGCATCCTTTTTGGCATGTTTGACAACAACATCAGGTAAAGTCACTGAAGGCTCGAGTGATACAGTTGGCACTTTGATTTCCATGAGTGTGCTTGTAATGGCTTTTGCTGTGTGCTCTTACTGGCAAGGAGAGGTGGAGGAATGCAACTTGTGGGGGATTATGTACACCCGTCACAGCCTTTTTTAGATCGCAGTGCTTGACCTCTTACTTATCCCATAAAGGAGCCTCTCCAGCAGTGGCTAATCCTAGGGTTTATGCAGGCAGGCTGAAAGCCAGGTCCCCCTGGATGGGTGCAAGAAGCATCAAGGCGTTCAAACGATTGTGTCCTGGCTTGCCTCAGCTAATCTCAGTTGAAGCAGCTGAAGGACTGGGTAACACACTGTTATGCCACCAGTGCTTAATCAGTGCCAGAAAGAACATGACAGACCATTAAAAATATCTGTGTGCAGAGTGCTAGGCAGCTCCAGAGAGGTACAGGACTGAGGCATGGAGGGTCCCTGGTGTCCTGTGTCAGGCCTGGGCTCGAGAACCGACCAGATGACTTGCCATAGGGTTGAAATGCTTGCTGTGGGCAATTCTCTCTTCCTCGTCAGAAATACTTAATTTTCTGGTTGTTGTGCTATTTTTATTGTTGGATTGATGTTCATGTTGTAGCAGAAGGTGAAGTCCCTCTCTGGGACCTTCAGTATGGTTGACAAAGACGCGCTTCTCTGAGAGTCATAGAAGCAGCACAGTCAAGGATCCTGGAGTAGAGCACGTGGCTGTAAACAGCAGTCTGGAAAAGGAACTTCTCTGGCTAAAATATCAGTGCTCTCATCTGTTGTATAGAGGGTCAAACTGCTATAAATGGCACGATTCAGTCTGACGCTGGAGCCAGCCGGTTACCCATCTGCACTACTGGCAGCGTCCTTCCAGTTTAGAAGGGTTTTTAAGTAATTTTTGCTTAGATTAGAAGCATTGCATTCATGCTCTGCAGCAGAGACCCAGAAAAGCAACAACAACAACAACAACAACCTAGTTCTAAATATTTTGATTACTTTTGAAAATTGTAATAATCTAATCATAGTAAATAGCACAACATTGATGTGTAAACAGAGGTTCAAATGTTGCTCAGTGATTTTACCCACTGCGTGTAGCGCCTTGGGACCCCTTTCATGGATCCCAGCCCAATTCTAGTTGCTTTTTCAAACGCATAATCAGTCCTTTTCTCCAAAGAAAAGCTTATTAATGAGTCTGTGTACACAGAAGCAAGCACAGATAGACTTGGTGATGCCTTCTTCTGTGAATTCGTGCTGCATTACGGTGGAGAGCGTTGTTGGCAAGCTTTCCAGTATTCGTAAAAGGTCTACACAGGGTGATAAAATCTTGTTGTTGGGAAAATTGGGCTAATTTGGAGATTGAGGGGCGTGAGAACAAAAGATGCTTTACTGTAAATTGTAGGCAGATAACAACAGAAACTCAGATATTAGAAGAAACTGGGTATCGCACAAACCACACACTTTCACATCACTAAAACAAGAGCTGTGCTCGCATAGAAACACGAACCTCTTTGCAAACCGCAGAAAGTAAAAGGGAGCACTCCTGTTTCATTATTGATCTAATTGCTCTTTTCTTGATATGAGAATAGATATGAAATGCTCTTGAATATTCCAGCATATACAAAAAAAAGACTGTCATTTTTGGAAACTTTTAAAGGCGCAGCACATACTGTCAAATAGCAAGGCCATTTAGTGCGGAGAGTTACGACTGGCTGCCTAATGCCACCTAATTGTTCGTCTGGAATGGAATATATTAGAGCTTTGGTGAGAACTTTCCACTGTGGAATGATAATAAATGAAGAGAGTTCAGCCCGTGTTTTACTGTGACTAATCAGTTTTGGATGCTCAGCTGGTGCAGTCTTTAAGTATGTCTTATTTTAAGAAAACCATCCTCTGAAAACTGAGCACCTTGGGGAACCTCTGTGTTGGGCATCCCTAAAGCTTCCTTGCATCCCAAATGGAAGTCTCTCCCATCCAACCCAGATCCATGGTTCTTTGTGGTCTTTGCCTTTGCAAATTCTTTCCTTTGGTTTGGAATTTTTACAATTCCATTGAAGACCAGGTTTCCTAAGTGCCATGTAAATGTGGGCCTGGGGGACTTATGTGAAATCTGTGTGATTTTAAAAGCTTGTCCTGTTTGTGTGTAAGAACAAACATGCATACGAATGAGGTTCCTGGATCAGCCCAGCAAGGCCTGGATGAGTTTCAGAGATTTCAGTCTGGCGAGGCGTGAGTGTCTGGGGGGGAGCTGTGAAGGTGAGCATCAGGCTGTGCTCACCTCTGTATTTCACAGCACTGTTTCATTTATGCCCCTACCAGCTTTGCTGCTCTCTCTGCCTGCTCTTGCACCTCCAACTCTTTGCTGTGGAACTGGGTGAGATCTCAGTGTCAGCTGCCACAGGGCTGGGACTCTGGGGCTCTCCTTGAGGCTCTGTGCTCTGGTGGCAACAGGCAGCCCCTCTGTCCCTTGGTTTCTGCGGTTCCCTAAGATCTCTATCAATGCTGTCCTGGGCTGTGATGCTGAAAGTGTGTTTGTGAAGGTAGCTTGGGAATCTTGGCTAGAACTGCACAGTGCCTGCTCTTGTAATGCATAGCTCATCCTAAGCACCCAAGGGAAGGGATGAGAGAAGCAAGATGCAACCTTTAATAAAATGTTTTTGAAGCACTTTAGTTCCTTTAAGAACTAATTTTCACTTCCTAAAGTCTTCAGCACTTCAGAATGGTCTAGAGACTTGCAGAAAAGGTCACTTCCAACAATAACTAATAATAAGAGGTGGAGAGGATGAGGGACTTCTCTCGATAGCTTGTTCTTTAGACATCTCAATGACTTGTTTGATGAATCAGCGATGAATCTTTGCCTGGATCCCCTGGCAATTCACTTTACCTGTAAATCATGTTCAGCTCATTGTAACTTTCCTTTCTTGCTTATTGATTTTTTTTTTTCCCCCCCCTCCTCGATAAAAAGAAATGAATTTGTTCTATTTAAACCAAGATGAGGGTGAGACTCCGACTTGCAAGAACACGACTGCGTGGTTGGAGGGAGGTCACTTGTACAGGGCAGCGGCTCGGCAGTACTTGTCCAGATCGATGCCTCACCGTGCGTGTTCCTTTTAAGGGAATTTTCCCTCGAATTGTCATGCAGTCCCAAGGCACTACAGACAAACTTGCACAAACCCATCCAACCGTCAGCCTGTCAGAAATGCAAAGAACGTGTTGGCTTTGGGTCTCTGTTGCTGAGCCAGTACAAGAGGAGGTAGACATTTGTTTTAGGCAGATCAGACCAAGCCCTGCTCTGATTTGTTTGCATTTGTGCGCAGTTTTTTTGTTTTGTTTCTAGAATGGCAACTGAATATAGAACACAGTGTGGGAAAAGATCAAGTTAAGTTCCTTTCAGAAAGGCTTTATCAGAGACTTGCCAAAAAAAAAAAAGAAAAAGAAAAAGATGATGATTTTGTTCATTGTTTCCTCAGCACTCAGAACAACCACTGCTTTTGAGTCAAGGTGAATTGTTGATGAGCTTGTAGGCTTAAATGGGTGTTGCCAAGATGCAAGTAAACACTCTGCAAGCCTCCAGATGCTGCCAGGAGGAGAAACAAACGTTTAGTGCTGGAAATGTGCAGATTGCTTGTTCAGGCCCCTTTCCTGAAGGATTTCTGAACTTCTTGTTTGTTGATAGTTCATGCCAAAGGCCTCAGTTTGAGCTGAGTCTGTGTTAAAGAGTGCTGTAGCAAAAGGGCTCTTCTACCTGCAGTGAAGTGACAGCAGGAGTTGGGCTGGAAAGGGTGAAGGGGCAAAGAAGAGAGGGTGAAAGCAGTGCTTTGATCAGGATTTCAGCAGAGCTGGTGATAGGCAACACTGGCCTTCTGAAGATAGCAATGTTAAGCAGTAATAGCAGCACATTGCCTTCCCCCAGACTGCTTCTAGTCGAGTAGGGATATTGCTGTGCATCCAGGACAGGGGGAGACCGAGCTGGGGAGAAGTGATTTGCCTTAACCTCTATGGAGAGCTCTGATCCCTCAGTTCTCTGGTTGAGAAGCTGGAGAGCATCAGAACACACACATTTTCTTTCCATTCTTTTTGTGGCCAGGCACTGTCAAATCCAGCATCGTGTGCGCCTGGTTTTTAGGTGCTCAGCCCACGTTGTGCCATTTTGAATCATATGAATCAAAACCAAACCAACTTCTGCTTTCCAGGAGCAAAGTCCCGTTCCCGCAGAGCGATCCTTCCTTCCTGAGCTCTCAGCAATCTCAGCTCAATGCTGTTCTTCCCTCCTTCACAAACCACAAGTGGTGCTGCCCCAACTACCCATCCAGAGGTGATGATGTTTCAATGACAGCTGGAACGGTTCCTGCCTCTCAGCTTGTAAGCCACTTTGGCATCCTCTGGGACAGGTCTTATTGTTGGCTGTTTGTCTGAGCCAGGATTTTCACCATGTTTTACATCTATTGCTCCTGGTAGATGTGTTGGTTTTCATTATATCTTCAGATTAGGGTTGTGCGAAGTCGGCTTCTGTTTTGTTTTCTCACCAGAAGAGTGATTCATATTCAAATTGAAGTGCTGTATTGCTCTAAGCCAACCTTTTCCCCATGTGCTAATGGGAGGAGAGGGAGACACAGGCGTGGACTGAACAGAATTATTTTTCTCCTGCTGCATTTAGAAACTTTCCAAGTGTTTTTTTTGGGAAAGCACGGGAACTTAATTGCCTGACATGGCAGAATCCTGGTTTTGTATGTTTTAAGACAATACAAGATAAGCCCAAATCTGACCATGCCTGTAAAATGTCAGAGCCATATGCTACCAGCGGCATTGTCCAAAAAAAAAAGGGAACTTACATTTCCTTTGAACTTGGTGGATTTTTTTTGCTCATATTTCTTAATGTGGTCCTGTATTTTGTCTTTGCTCGTGATGTTGGTTTTTAAGTTGTTTTTGGTTTGTCTTGAGGCATTTTCTATGGCATTAGCTCATGATCTGCACTGCTGTTTCAAGTGTTCTTCCAAGGAGCTGGTTGTCACCTGGAGATCTGCACAGTCCAGCACATCTTGTTAAGAATGAATGCTGGCTAGTACAGCCCTAACTTGCTGGAGAACTTCAACATCATAGGTGCTCTTAATAGGGTGAGCAGGAATTCCAGCTGTGTGTTGCTTTGTCACCTGCAGCTCAAAGTGAATGGCACTGCAGATCTTGCGGAGACTACGGCTTGGTCTGGGAGCATCCAAACTGAAGTGATAGTCAGTTTTATGGAAATCTTTAAATCAGAGTGAAAATTCTCCCTTTGATTATGATGACCTTGAACAGTGGAGCCTACTCTAGAGATCTGCCGTGGTTTACACCTACAGATCTGGCCATGTGGAATGATCCCTTCCCACATATTGCTTCCATTCACAGAGTCTGTGTGAAACTGGTTGAATGTGTTTAAGGGTGCCTTGAAGTTTCTAAGTAATTATTGTCTCTTCTTGCACCATGATGCTTTTAAAAGTGACACCTGATGAGCTGCTAAATCTTGGGGAGAATCAATGGACTTTAATGGGACATCCATGGCTGTGTCCTTGTGTTGATTTGGCACTTCAGTTGCTCTTAACAGGCTGTAAGCATTGCAAGGATCAAAAACGTTCTGCCTTTGTGATGGTGGCAAATTGGAATTTAAATGCACTCCCAAGGAGGAAGACAGAAGAGCTATTGACAGGTCTTCATAGCTGATTGCAGGTTTGTTCACTGCTGGAGAGCTGGTAACAGATGTGAGGCCTTGGTTACATGTCACCTAAATGTTTTTTGACTTAAGAGCATTTGAACTGGAATCACTTGCAATTAGCATGGGCTTGGCAGAAACTGGCACTGCAACTGTTTGCATAGAAACTGTTTGCACAGCCCTGTTGTGCCACGGGGAAAACTGATGGTAATAAGTAGCTCCAGCATCATCTTGAGGTGGTGTCTGTGCAGTGACTGCACTCACAGCTGCTGATGTCCATGATGGCACACCAGTGCCTCAACAAGGAAGAGCACAGCTGTCTGTCTGCTGTACCCAGTCCTGCTCACCTGAATGTTATGGTCTTTAACACACTTAGTATAGAATCATTAGTGGTGGAAAAGACCTCACCTCTCATCTCATCCAACTGTCATCCTTGGCTTATCGTAGCCTTCTTTTTTTTTTTTCAGGCAGCTGTTGGTGTTTTGGAGTTTTTAGCTGTGTTGCTTGTGGGAATTGAGGTCAGTGCATAGTCCTGGGAGATGTGACTGTTGTTCTGCTCTCCATAGTCTCCTCTGCTTGGGTGAAGGAGTTCCCATTGCAGCTGACTGCCATCAGGCTGGTGCAGAACACAACCTGTTGTAGAGTGAAATGATCTGACTGGGATCAATTGCCCAATCAACACAATAAATTACATCTAACCGTTTGTTAAGTAGAGGAATTAATGAGGACCAGAGGGCACCTGCTGCTGTCCCTAAAAGCCATGGGGCTGCTCAGAGGCTGAGCAAGGTGGATCCTGCTTGCTCTATGGAGCCTGGGAGCTTGTGAGTGGGTGGCGTGGGAACTGGGGACAATTTAGTGTTTGTTACAGGGATGCAGAGTGGCTCCCTGGGGCAGAAAAATAAAGGTATGGTTCTTGGCCCTAGAACGAAGAAAGCAAGACGTTGCAGACTTGTTGCAACCCGTGCAGTCTGCGAATGTTTTCTTGTCAGATGCTGCTGTCACATAAGTAATTTCATTGCCAAAGGGAAGGGAATGAACTAATGAGGTGGGAGAGAGGGCTGCATATTGAAGGGCTATGTGTTGTGAAAGTCAGCACTCCGAATGCACAACTCTTCACTGTCTCCTGCAGAGTTTGTATGATTTTGGGACGTGTGGGAAGGGGCGGTGGTGCAGGGGGGGTCGGTCTGTTTGGATAATGCGTTATGCATACAGTGCCTGAGATTAGCCCCTAAAATAGCACACTCCACATCTTAGTAATGTATTGAATACACCTTGATAAGAAACAGTCTGATTGAAGTATTGAGTTTATTGTAGTGGATCTGCTGTGACTCATCAGGAAATGGAAAATGTTGAGCCAATCTCCCCTTGCCCCCCCAGCCTTTTTGGAAGACATGGGAATTAGTCTTAGATGGGAAGTAATTAATTGTTCTGTGATCGTCATAAATAGGTACCAAAGAACAAGCTTGTATTGAAGTATTTATATCCTAATCCCTGTCTTGTGAGCCCAGCTATCAAGAGTCTCCATCAGACAGAGGCAGTAAAAAGGAAAATTCAGTGGAATGAGCAGCTTCCACCTACATGCGTTTCAGTGAGACAGGATGGAGGTGAGCTGGTAGGCTGCGTGCTGTAATAAGCCATTTACTGGGATAATGGCTGCAGGCTACAAATGCTGTTTCTACTTAGTCTGTCTATTCAATGCAAACATTAAAAAAAAAAAAAAAGAAAAACCTTCATCTCAGTGAAGTCTATAATACTGTTAATCCCCAGTGTACTTCATGAATATTAACTCTGCGCATGTTGCAACACCCCACAGAGGCAGACGATATGTATGTCCAGCCTGCTTCGTCTGTCTGGGAAACTGAGGCAGCAGGAAGGGCCTTTAATTGAGGCTGCAGGTCTGGCTTGCCTGTGAGCAGAATGGAGCCTTCGGTCCTTGGTGGGAGTGTGGGAATTCTGCCTTTCAGGGACTAATCCCATAGACTTCGGCTTTCCTTTGGAGAGATTTGCTGCCTCTTGCTGTGGGCAGCACTGTCCTGCAGGCTGACAGGAGGCACGGTGGCACATCTGGCAGAGGTGCGGTGTGAGGGCATGAAGATGTGCAGTGGTGTCTCTCCGACTTAGGGAGCAGCTATAACCTCTTTGTAGCTGCTTGACTGGGGGATGCTGGGCAAAGAAGAAAGAAAACGAAGATGATCAAATACTTGTTTAAAAAGCAACAACCAGAGAAAAGGATCTTGATGGCTTTGTATTTGTCTGCAGTGAAGTCATGGCAACAGAGCACTCATTTAGCAAAATTAACTGTTTCTCTATCTTAAAATAAAATAAAAAAATTAAAAAAAAAATCAAATGAAAATGATGCAAGGGAACATCCTTTTATCTCAACCAAATGAGTCCATTTGTGCCAAAGCAAAGGAGTCATCCTGGGGAGTTTGCTCCTGAGAGCATGTTCTTTATTAGAACAGAATGTAATAGTTGTCCCAGAGCCATAACTATAGGAGCCTCATGCCCTAGGCGAGCACTTTCGGTAACAGGAGAGCCAAAGCTAGATTCCTGCACCTGTATAATGTTGAAGCAAGCAACATTACAGTGGAGCGTGATTTTAAGCTGTTGGTTATTTGGGATTTCAGCTCAGTTAAGTTCTGGATACAGCTTTCAGAAGGGCTATCATTTCTCTGAGGTTCCTAATGGAAGTGCTTACTTTCAAAAGCACCAAGGTACCAAGGGACAAAATACTGATTCTGCATCCATTTAGGTGTACCCAAGTCCCTGTAATAACCAGCTGCCTCTGAGTCCTTTGTGCATGAGGATTCTTTGTGTGCAGGAGTCCTTTTAGCTCTAAACTTCAGTAGTATTTGAAATAATTCTTGCACAAACCCCGGAAATAGCACTTCTGTGCTACTTTTGTTTTGATTTTCACTACCCATCTCCGGCTCTGTGGAGCAGGACGTGATGGTGAACCGCATGGTGACGGTATTGGTAGGCACGAAAGCTCGGTATCTGTCACAAAGATGCTCATATTTGGAATTCAGAAATTGTTCATCTTGAGAGTGAGCAGGGGCAGGCTCCAAGGAGAATATCATGAACTCAGACCCGTTGCTTGAGAGGCTTGGAAGATGGTGTTTTTCTTGAGTAGTATTTTGAAATCAGATCACTCCTAGAAATGGGACTTAGGCAGTGCCATCTAGTTTCCATGAAACTGTCAGTGGAGATACAGAGCTTCTAGAGAAGTAAGCATTTTGGAGCAAATTCTTCAGGATAATTCAACTTCAGTGTAGTTTCTGTCAAAAAAACACAAAGGTTGGGGAAGCTTCAGACAAGTTGGAAACCGATAATTCATTGACATCAGCACTGGTCAGGTGAATGTGAGTTGGTTTCCATTGCTTTATGCCTGGCAGAAACTTAGACTCATGGAATTGTTTGAGTTGGAAGGGAATCTTTAAGGCCATCTGGTCCAACTCTGCAGTGAACAGGGGCACCTACAGCTCCATCAGGTGCTCAGAGCCCTGTCTTTGAGCCAGACTTTGAAAGCTGTGCCTTTCCCTTGCAAGTTAGACTTGAGATTGAAGAAATGCAATTGAAAAATGTGTGGTTGGATGAGTTTGATCAGGCAAGTAAAGTTAGGATTGTACAAGAATTTTACATCCAGGTAGATACCTTAGATGTTGTTGTGGAAGTCTTCCCTGTAAAAAACAACATCTGAGGGTTTTTCATGAAGCATCTCTTTCAGGAGGGACT
Organism: Lagopus muta; assembly: GCF_023343835.1. Classification (NCBI taxonomy): domain Eukaryota; kingdom Metazoa; phylum Chordata; class Aves; order Galliformes; family Phasianidae; genus Lagopus; species Lagopus muta. The sequence goes on from NC_064441.1 coordinate 9,438,080, forward strand.
GCACAGGAGTAGTGGTGCTTGTCCAATGGGGTTCAAAGCCTGTGGGGCTTGTGTCACATCAACCAGCCTGACCTCTGGCTGCTGCTTCCTGCTTGGTCCTCTTCTCCAAGGCTGGCCATGGCTGTTCTTCTGCTTGTTAACAGTTGGAGCAATGCTTGCAGGCTGCCTGAAGGGATCAGCGCGAGCTGCTGAGAGTGGGAGTGCGAATCCAAGGCAGTTGCATGTTACATTTTGTCATCAGCTTTAAAGAAGCATCTGAAGCACCTTATTGGGAGGGATGGGACTCCCCAAAGAGGAATGCTGGTGAGTTAGGGAGCCGCAGCCCTGTGGGTTCAGCCCATGGGCTCAGGAAAAGCCCAAGCGGCTGCTGCCAGGCGGGTGGGAAGCTGCAGCCCACGGCATCTGTTGTGTCTGAGAGCTCTGTAAAGTCTCTCGCATCCTTCCTCAAGTTTAGTTTTCCAGTGGAGGCTGTTGCAGTAATGAGAATGTCTCCCATCTGCTCCTCACATGGCTTGGCACATTCAGCTAGAATATATATATTTTTATTATGGGGTTAGCCAGTGGTAACCATGACAATTAGACTTATCACGCAGCATTTTTTTCCCCTCCTCGAGTCAGTTTGAAATGCTGACAATTAAATAGATACAGTACGCTTTGGAGATCCATCAGTCTCTTTGTTGTCTTGACAACCGGAGTATATTTAGAAATGTAACAAGTACACGGAGTCCAATTGCACTTTTGCTCAAACATAGTTTTGTAGCTTGAGAATTTAATCTGTTGTTTGTAGATCCAGGTGCTTACTTGAGCAGTGCCTGACTTTCTCTTTGGTCTGTCTGAGAAGCTGCTGCATAGCAGTGGGGAAAGGTGGAAATAAGGCGTTGTCAAACAGGGAGCTGCTGTGATGGGTCCTCAACAGACAGGGAAGGATGTGCCCACTGCTGCTGTGGGAGCAGCTCTGCTGGGCTCCTCTCCCTGTGTGCCATGCTGCATGAGTTGCTCTCAGGGTTCAGGAGCCAGCAGTACAGAAGGGCTGTGCTGTGCTGTGCTGTGCTGTGTGTTGTTGGTAGACTTCTCTGGTTTGCTTATAGCACCGGAGCCTTGGTTGTGGCTGGGAGCTGCTCTGTGACATAGAAGCAGTAGCAGAGACCGAGACGGCTTCTCCACATCCCTTGTTCTGTCTTTGATTTGCTGTTTGGTTTTAACAAAATATTACTATTACTGTATTTTATACTTTTTATTTTTGTCCTTCCCATAGTTGTAGTTTAACCTGACAATTTTTCATTAGATTGTTGGGCAAGACTCCTAGAATTGTATAGACATTAATGTTGGGAAGATCACTAAGATCATCTAGTCCAACCATCTCCCCATGTGAGTGACCACTCTAGACTATGTCACTCATTGTGACATCTGCCCTTTTCTTGAACACCTCCAGGGATGGTGACTCCCTGGGCAGCATGTTTCAATGCCTCTTCCACCTATCCCTGTCTGAAGCTTGGCTTGTATCTTATGCTTGGCAGTGGAACATGGGCAGGGCAACTGAAAGCCAAACAAACCAACAGGATTCTCCTTCTTCAGCAAAGCTATAGCAACACAACACTCTGACCAGGAGCTCGGTCACAAGGGTGGCCTTGTGCCCAAGGGTAAAAAATTCACTTTGGTGAGCGGGTTTGGTAGCATCCACGTTTGGAGAGAGCTGTAAGACGTGCTGGCAGCATCCATCTGCTGCTGGGAGGCTGTACTGCAGGTGTTCAGGAAGGCTTAAGGGAGGGGAGCCCAACCTAAGCCCAGCTGCTGCTGCCAGTGAAACTGCCCTTCCCTGGGGTGCACCAGGCGTGACATAATGTGGTAAGGCTCAAAAGGAGGGGAGGGTTGGGTTTCCCTGCTATGATTTTCTTCTTCTCATCCCTGTATTTCATCTTAACTTAGTATCTGTCAAATAACTTGGATGGTTTTTTTTTCAGTGGGTGCACACAGCTCATTTTCTTTTTTTTTTTTTTTTTTTTAATATATATTTTCTTTGCTTCTTTCATTTTACCAATTTCCCAATGAAAAACAGAAAACAAACTTATATCTCCAGCTCTGTTTGTAAACTGTTAACATGCTGTTTTCAAGTGTTTAATACCTGCCGGGGCTTAACCCTACAAATACAACCACCAAAACCCAAAGATGCTAATGCGTCTTCAAGCGTGCTTTAAATAAGTTATCCAAATCAATGACAAAGATAATGGTCTTCTAGTAGGCAATATTTAGCTGGAGGTTGGATGAACGCTAATGTTTATTGGCCTATAGGTCTGCAACCAGAGAAAATCTGAATGACTCCATCGATTTCAGTGGAGTTCTCTCAACTGAGGTTTCTGCAGCACTGTAGATGCAAGTTGCAGTCTCTCTGAAGTTAAGTGTGGTTTTAATTTAATTTCTGAAAGCCGGAATGTCAGCAAAGAAGCAAAGAGCCGGGCCGCATATACACCCACATCTGTAACTTTGGGTTCGCCCTTTCCCTTGCTGTCAAGTTTAGATTCCCTTGATTGGACTAGTAATTAAAATGCAGCTTCTTTTAAGCATCTCCCAAAGGTAGGCAGAGAGTGGAAGTGCAGCCTCTGCAGGTTATGTGTGTGTGCTTTGCAGAAAACCCCAGTAGTTAAGTTTTTCTCTGCTCTGAATTTGTGTGGCTGGGCAGTTGGCTTGGAGCTTGTGCTTTCGAGCTCCAGAAACACAGAACTGGTCGTGCTGAATTACCAGGCTGAATTATCTCAATGTGTTCATGGCCATGCAGTGCTTGGGAGGCATGGGAGGCATGGGCCACCGCTCATCAGCCCGCTGTGTGTGGGGTTAGTGATTCACCATGCATTCATTTCTGGTCACATAAGGGGCATTAGTTTAAAGCAGGCTTGAGGCATAGGTTAGGGTTAGCTATTTGAAGTCTTCAGCCTGAAAGCAACATCAAACAGAGCAGAAAATGTATCATGCACAGAAAAGTCCGTGGGATTTGTTTCCCCCTTTATGAAATAATAATGGTAAATTCCAAACTGTTCACATATGCTGCCTCTGTGGTCAGGACACCTGTCTGTCTCTTTGCTGTTACTTGATACGGGGTTACAGCGCTTGAAAAAATGTTAACATGAATTATTTGTCATGGCAAATATGAAAGGAATAGGCAGTGTCAGAGGAAGCAGCTCCTCAGTGGATTTCCATTGGCTTCAGGAGGGTCTGAAGCAGCCGCTGCTGTTCTTCATCCCTTGCTCCCCTTTGTCCAGCTGCCCAGGAGAGTGAAACTGCTCCCAGCTAGACCTGGCTCTGCTGCAAGGACAGGGCAGGTTTGGGAGCATGGGGGCAGGCAGGAGCTGCTCTGGTTCCCTGTGGCAATGGGGAGAGGGGCAGAAGTCCACTGGGTCATCGCTGACCGTTGCCAATATTTCCATCTGGGATGGAGATGAAAGGAAATGGCAAACACAAGAGTATCTATCAAGATACTGGAAGTATGAAAGGCTGCTGGTTAAGCACAGCGAGTGGTTACCTGGAAAACCTGACTTTTCCCTTTTGCTTTGGAGGCACCCAGAGGAAACCACGATTTGGCCACAACTGATGTGTGTTCAGTGCATCCCACCTCCACTTTAGCTCTTGTAGGGGTGCCCACACAGCACAGGCAGCACAGTGGGTGAGTCACATTGACTGTAGCAGGAAGAAGAGGCCCTTGAAGCACAGCAGGCAGAAGCACATCTGGCCAGGCTTTGAAAGAGATGGTGTTACCTGGAGCCCTCACCTCAGTGCCTCTCACCAGGCACTTGATTTGTTTTAATGTGTGAAAAGCCCTTATATGGATCAAACCTGGGACAGACTGACACAGAGTTGTATCAGAGGAAAAATAGTTGTGATGTGCAGTCCCGCAATGCAAGGGAGGGTGGCTGGCTTACGGGCCCTTCTAGGGTTGTTTTCTTTTTGAGGTGTCACTGCCAGCTTGCTTTACTTTCTGCAAAGTTTAATTCTGACCTTTCTGTTTCCATCTGCAGAGGTCCCTTGGAAGAAGCTGTCCGTACGTCTGTCTCGGTGCCTGACGGGGCTGCTGTGCTTCCAGGTGAGGAGTGGGTCGCATCTCGGGGCCTTTGCAAGCTGCTGAGTTTGGGCAGGGCGTGAAGACCCTCAGGCTGCATTTGCCAGGTGTGATCTGGTCATTCAGCAAATGACAGGCAATACTCCAGAGCCTGTGGTGGTGGGGGCCGTGGTACCAAGAGACTCGAGATGGTTGTACTGTTTCTAGGTCCAGGTCTGGACCTGTGATGCGATGATTAAATCATAGTGAGGGTGAACCTTCAGGTCGGATCAGTGGTGCTTCTTCTTTACCCTGCTGTGTCATTAAATGGTAGTGTCCTGTCATTCTGCCCTTTCAATAAGCAATCCACATCCTTCCTTCTTCTTTTCACCCTCTTGCTTTTTTTTTTTGTTGTTGTTACTTTTTTTCTCTCTTGTAAATTATGGCCAGCTAGAGATGAGATCTCAGCATCCTGTTTACTGTGAACAGTTGGGGGCATTAATAAATGTTGAAGGAAGAAGACAGACAAAGGATTAATAAGCAGAGGACAGGAGATTAATAGCAAGAGAACAGAATTCGGTTCAAGGCCTGGTCTTCCCAATTGCTGGGTTATTGAAGATTAATGGCAACACTTCTGCTTTTCTCACTCTCTCTGCGGCAGCTTTCCCCACTAAGTTTAATAGACTGTCCCAATGTGTTGCTGTAAATAAGAAATCTAGGGAGAGACCCACCCTTATAAACTGTTGACTAAATGAGATGGCATTAGGTTTGCTCTCTACTGAAAGCTTAAGGAACGGCATTAATATATTTGTGAATTGTGAAGTCAGACATTCAGGTGCTCACAACTCCTCTTGGAATAAAAACATATCATAAAATGAATCTTGCCAAGCAGGCTGTCTCTGACAAATTGTGTTGTTTTTTTCTTTACTGTGTACCCTGTTGAAGAGATTGATTTCTCTTCTCTTGACTGTTTTTTCAGCTTTGTTCCAGTGGAAAATTGGGCTCTTGGCCTGTTACATCCAGCCTCTCATTAGGCTTTGTGAGAGATTAGATCACTGTAGGAAACCCTAACTTTGGGAAGAACGTTTCTGGTTAAATTTGCTTGAGCAAATTGAGAGCATTGGATTGCATCACTGAATGTCTTTATGCTGGTAGAAAGGTGTCCTGTAAAAAAAGGTCAGCCTCAAACTCCACCCTATAAAAGGCTTATGCTGCAGGGTCGAGCACTGCAGTAGTCCTTGGGCATCTGCCCCCAGGTATCTTCACAGTCTTCAAAGATGTTCCTAAGCTCTTCTCTCCTTGCCTGGGGTTGTATCAATATGTAGGTATGTCTGTGGCCATTTCGGTAAGGAAGCAGTGATGTTCAGGTAGCAACGGAGGAAAACAAGGCTAAAATCAGAACTTCATGCAGCAACAACTGAATTTCTTTTCCAAGGAAGAAAGGCTGTGCAGTGTTTCAGTGTCTCTGTAATGAAGCTGTTCCCATCTCCTCTGCTGTTACATTCGGTGCCCTCGGTGTTTCAGAAGTTAATTGATTTGTCCGCGTTACGATTCTCTCTTTAGTTTTATTTATGTAAAGAAGAACATACGCTAATCTATCTCCAGAGAAATGTTTCTCTCTTTGAACGCTGGCCTCGGGTCCACCGCGTTTCCTAATGAGTCTGAGCACAGAGGCCAGGTTCCCACACGCTCCAGCCCTGACACACACACATACTTGTACACCCACACTCCTGCTCCGGGCTGAACCCAGCCTCCTGCCCGCTCGCTGCCTTGGGGTTTATATTGGCAGCATGGAAGCACGTGGCGGGGGGGGCTCAGCGATAGATTTGGCATCGAATTAGGATGAGAAAGGCTGTAACCTCCTTACGGCAGCATTCCCCAGGCTGGGTTAACGTGCTGCTCCAGGAGCCTGGATTCCTGTGGGCTGTTACCTAATGTGCCGGGCTCCCTCCACAAGGACCTGAGCTAGCAGACAAACACCCAACACTGAATTACTGTCTGGAATGCCACCGGCTGCCAGATCTTTGATAGCTTGTTTTTAATGAAGATTCCTCCTGTAATTCCTAGAATATCTTGCAGTGCAAAAAAATGAGCTGTGTGTTTTGCTGTGGGCTGAATTTTTCCTGCTCTTCACAGTTCCCTCCATGAACAGAGAGGAAAGGGAGGGGGAAGCAGCTGACTGCACTTTTGTTGTTGTTTTTCTATTTGACTTCTGCAAAATATGCGGCGATCAATCGCTCGCAACTAACAAAATGTTTTTGTTTCTCTTTGCAAAAGCATATGGGAACTACAGGAAAAGCATATGGGTGTTTTTAGGAAAACATATTGGTGAATGGACAAATTATAGCAGTGCCAATATGCTTTGGATGTCTGGCTAGACCACTACTACTACCACACTTGCTGGCATGCATACCCATCCACAAGATTTCCAGCATATGAGTGGTATGTGGCTGCTCCTGGGGAAAGGCAGGCTGTGCTGGAGTAGCTCCATGTTAAAGCAGCATTGTGATCCATCTTCAGTGCGCATGACTTCTCTGCCATGGCCCAGTCCGGGCTCTCTGCTGTTTATGACAGCATATCCATTCTTTCACAGTAGACCGAGCCCAGAGCTCCACTTGCAGCCAGCTGTAAGTAATGGTAATGGTAACCATTTTTCTTTCTAAAGCCCTCGACTGCAGTCCTAATAACACCTGAGCATCTTGCAAACGGGCTAGGCAGCTTCAGGTTTTCTCCTGCTGCTCTGGCAGGCCATTTGTCATTAGCTGGGGCTTGCTTTTCATTTCTCCATCACCTGTCTTACTTTTGATGAAATGCAAAGCGTTTGCATTGCTCATGCACCCAGCATGCTGTTGCTGGTCGTGCTGGACAGTCAGGGAAGGGACCCATGAGCTGTGTCCCCTTACCTCATTTTTGCCCATATTCTCACCTGGCACGAGAGATGTGGATGAAGGAAGGGGCAAAACCTGTAGAGACTGATGGGATGAGTAAGATGCGCATTTGGGCAGTCATTTGAACATAGCTTTGTTTTGCTTGTCATCCTGCGCTCACAGATAGTCTGAGTGGCAGTGCAGCTCCTTTTAGTGTTCTTTTCCTTATGCCAGCTTTGGGATGATTTGCTATTGAGTAATTTGACATTATTTAATGCAGCCACTTTTCTTATAGCTCTTTTGTTCCGTGAGACAATTCCCTATTTTATTATGCAAACAGTACATTAAGATCCTTGCGGGCCAAGTTCCCAGCAGTGCTTGAGATGGTGGCAGGGACATAGGTTATCTCAAAAGAAATGATCCTCTCCTCTAGAAGCGTTCTTGGAGTTCTTCTTTAACTGCATTTGATATTCCACGTGGTTTTTTTCCTTTTTTCTTTTTTTTTTTTTCTCCAAAATCCCAGTACTTCCTAAATGTTACAGAGCTCAAAAAATACACTGTATGCCTTGTCACAATATTTAGTACAGAGTGCTATTTACAGTAATGAATCAAAATGTCAGTTTTTAAAATATGAACTGTCAGAGTGTTCCTACTTTGCAGAAAACTTTGATATGACAGTTTGTTAATCATATGACTATTACATCAAATGTGTCTCGGAGTACTTTTGCTCAACAAAGTCTTTTTTATTCCTTCCCATCCCTTTTCACTGGTAATTCTGGTAGGGTTATTTGATTGAATGCACTTTGATTAGAGGTCTGAGAAACCCAGAGCTTTTGCATATTGGTGGTAAGATGTATCAGTATGTGTTCTGATGCTGACTGTGGTCATCTAGTCCTGCAGGTGATACAGGCAGATTTGGATCCCCTCACCATGTTTCCCAATGGCTGCCCCAAACCTGCTGTGCCCAGGAGGTTGGGATGCTTTGATTGTGATATATGTCTGTAACATGCACGTGGGGTGCAGTAGTGAAGATTACTCAAACAACTGTGTTTCTTGATGACAGTAAGGGGGAGTTTATGTAGATAACTGTGCTTTAGAAATCACCCTTGGGAGGGGATGCTGGTAGGAGAGCTGGAGGCTGTCCAGACATAGCAGAGCCCTGTGCTTCTGCCCCTATATCTTTGTGTCGTGTTGCCTGGGACACCAAGTACTCTTTCATTGTGTAACTCCCATAGGGGCAGCATTTCTGACCTGGAGTTGGCTCAACATGGCTATGGGCATAGGAGCAATCTAGAAAAGGTGAAAGTCATGTATCAGCAGTTCAGAAAAGGCTCAAAATCAAACGGGCACTGCCGCCACAGCAACCACTCCTATGAAATGTGGTAACCCCCCTCTCAGTTGGGGAATGGGGCCACCAGTTGGCATGAAACCGTATCGCTGTCACCTTTGTTGGCTGAGTTCTGCTTCTTGCTGCTCTCCCTCACCCTGTTGAAGGAAATCGATTATTATGCAGTTTTCATTTTAGGCAAAACACATTTGTAGCACGAGTTTTTTCTTTTATTATCGCTACAGCAATGGATGGAAGAGGAACTCTAACAGATGTATGATTAGCAGGGCATGAAATTAAAAATGTTTGTGTACAACGGAAAGGTTGTTTACTACCAAATTCCTCATTTGAAAATTAAGCGATATTAAGATTGGCCATGAGATTCTGTATCAGGGACACAGCCCCGTTTGCTCCACGTCTTCAGCATCAGCAGAAAAGTAACACTGTTTTAAAACTTACCTTTATTTTAAACGAGAAAAATAATGCAACTGAAAGGTCAGTTCCTGCCTTTGGAGGCAGATTATCTCAGAGCTTGTTTGCCTGCTCTGCCACCAACGGTGTCAATTCCAGAAAACATTTTGACTGATGCTTTAGCCATATTGACTAGGGCAAATAGAAAGTTTTCTATCAAAACTCCTTTGTAAGGAAAATAGGGTTTTGATTGAATCATTCCGAGTGTGGGTGGGTACATGTGTGAAGGCATTTGTTGTCAAAGTGCCGAATAATCTACGTTTGGAGTCCTTGCTGCAGCATGCTGGGATTGGTGCAGAGCAGTGGTTTCTCCCAGCCCTGTCCCACAGCCTTTTGCCAAACTGCAGCAAAATGCAGTAGCTTGGGACTCTCGATATGCCTGGGTGCTTGAGCACAGCATCACGCTGGTCTCTTGAGTTTGTAGCCTATGTGGGTGTTTTGGAAACTGGAAATACTGTCAGCCCCAGGATGGCTGTTTTGCATGGCTGCTTTCAGATCTTGGTTAAAAACAAACAAACAAACCATGGACATTTAGACTTTTTTATTTTAAAGTGCTGTGTTTTTCCCACCAAAAGTGTTTTTTCATGCTAATGAAATTTCTAGTTTCAGAAAAGGTTCTTCCTTCATGTGGATCCTGCCTGTAATTCACGATTCTCATTTCTAGCTGTTCTTTCACGACCTTCTTTGAAAAATTAGTCATGAATTTTGAAAGAGCTGGGTTTGAGAACTGTATTGGAGCCACAAGGTATGGTGCTGTGGAGTAAGCCTGCTCCTACCTAGGGCTGACCATTTCCTGGAGATGTTGGCTATCACACCTACCTCCTTTCATTCTTTCTGACTTGTAAAGACTTTGTGGCCAAGTTGAAGGCTGATGCAGGTGGAAGCCTTCAGGCCTGCTTGTGTGTGAAGCTTCACCTGACTAAGTGTTTGCAGGACAGCAGCAAGATGAGTTCTGCACTCTGAGTCTGCATGGCATTGAGCAGAAAATAGGAAGAGGGCTGAAAAATTGTTCCCTTGCTCTGGGAACAATTGAGACAGAAAATTGCTTCCAGGATTTCTTTGCTTTTCCACAGAGAGTAATCAGCCTGTGTAATTCTCTGCCACGGGAAATACTGCCTGAATCTGCTACCCAAAGACAGAGATAGCAACTCGAGGACCAAAGGCACTGCAGAGCAGGGACTGCCCCTTACTCTGCTTTCTCTTTGATGCAATAGCTGCTATGCATGTAGTAGGATTTCACAGTGATGCAACTAGTACAGCAGATAATGGCATACGGGTTTAGGTTCCTAGTACACAGTTGGATTGATCCGCTCTAAATTAGCGGGAACATTTGGATGCTCAGACTGTAAATGGAGTTTTGCTCAGCATCACACTCAGGTTGTAAAGCTGAGTCTGTGGGGAAGGTGAGAGCAGTTCCAGTAAGATGATGGCAGGCAGGAGATTCTGATCCTGTTCCTGGTTCAGTTTATCTCTTTGCTGCATGCACTGAAGAAAATCATTATATCTGTGCCTTCGTTCAGCTGGAGGATGGAGAAGCACTTGGGCGGCTTTTGGGGCTTGGTAGTAATGAAGTTGAGGCCTTCCAGCCACACTTATCCTCCAAAAGCTGGAATGATATAATTTTTATTTTTCACTTGAATGAGAATGGTTGTGACCAGATCACATCACAGACATAGTACCTGGTGGCCACTGATGTTTGATGCCTAAATATCCATAGTAGGCCAAAGGATCCTGGATTGCTAGAAGAGTGCTTGTAGAACAAAGTTGGTGTTTGGTTGCTGGCACTGGATGTGACTGTTCCTGTCTGTCTGGGCAGTGCTTGCTTTTGTGTAGTATTTGTCTGCATCTGCGCTTCTGTGCATGTAGGGAAAAGGAGGATAAATATCACCGGGGTGGATTAGCATTAAAAAATAGTTAACTGATCAAACCCATAAAGCTTGTCCAAGAAAATTCTTCAGAGAAATAGTGTTGAATTTTCAAAGCAGCCGCAGGGCATAGAAATGGAGCACTATCATTCAGAGATACAAAAAATCCCCTTTTGTTGGAGTGTTGGACCTATTTGTTCCATTTTAGGAGAGCATTCAAAATGTTTTCTTAATTTACTTCAGAACAGCTCACTGCTTTCCATCATGAGTCCTTGCCAGCTGAGTTAGCTCCATTCCCCATTAGTTCTTACCCTGCCCTGCAAACATACATCTCCATCGCTCATCTCTTTGCTTCAGGTTGTAAAGAAGGGGCTTAAGGAAGTGGAGGTGGCAGGGAAGGGAAGATGCTGGAGGAGAGTGGCACATAGGAAGATCATAGAATCATTTAAGTTAGAAAAGGCCGCTAAGATCAGTTAGTTCATTCATCAACCCATTCTCACCATGCTTACTAGCATGTCACACCACTTGGTCCTGCCCGAGCTCTGTAGGTGGGGCAAAGTGGGTCTGGTTTGGTTTTGTTTGAGTGGAATAAAGCAAGTACGTGGTTTTGCTTATCAGAGAAAGTTATTGGAGGCTCATAATGAAGGCTAGGAAAGCAGCCTCTGAGAATTGGATGCACAAATCTGTTTCATGCTCATGAAGGTCCCTCTTTCACTGTTTTTGCTTTGTTGCTTTTTTTCTTAAGATGCACAGAAGTGAAATGCTGCTGTGTGATCCATCCACAGTATTTGGATAGCACGGTCATTAATAGGAATGAAAATTATACCTCACGAGTTGCCTTGTAGCTGGAGTGCCTGTCGTCCTGCAAGGGCTCAGCTGTTCTTCTCTGTATTGGTCTTCTCCTGTTGGAAATATTTAACTGCCTAATACCTTCTGGTCTTTAAAGGTGCCTGGTTGTAAGCCCACTGCCCCTAAAATGAAAGCTATTCATACTTCTTGCACTTGTAAATGCTTAGCTTTAGGCCCCACAGGGAGGGGTGTTAATGGCTGTGCCCTGGGTGCCTTTCAAGTGCAGAATTCCACTTTTGCTTCCCTTCTGAAACCTGCAGTCTCATTCTCCAGAAAAAAAAAAACCAAACAACACAGCTTAAACTCTTTTTTTTCTTTTTTTTTTTCTTTTTTTTTTTTTTTTTTCCTGCACATGTTTATACATGTCCCAAGTAGCTTCTCTGGGAAACTGAGGTCATCTTTGAAACAGGTGGGCAATGCATGAAGGGCGAAGCTGTGGCCAAGGGATGGGACTGCGGTCTTTGGAAAGGAATTAAATCCATGCACAGGTGTGGGCATGCCATTTGTGTGTGCCCTGCATGCACATCCTGTGCTTGATTTCTGTGGTAAGGCAGAGATCATTTACCCTCAAGCAAGGCAGCTTGCTGGGATGAAATCATCAGGGTTCAGTTATTAAAGCAGTATTGAGGCACATCCACATCCACATACAGGTGAGCATGAAGGAATGGTGGATCGTACTTTGGCCTCTCATGGGCCGTGTCCTGCTCGCAGATGGAAGCAGTCCTCAGCTCTTGATGATACAGGGAGAAATTGAATCTGATGCCTAGGGCCTTTCTGCACAGGGGAAGCGTTGCAAAACAAAGCCAGGGTGTGAATTTGAAGTGCAATAGCTATTCCGAGCGTACTTCTCATGTGGGCAGTCTTATTCTGCTCTGAGAGGGCCTTTGTGCAGTTCTGCTTCATCCAGTGCCAAAGGCACTCTCAGTGCAGCAAGAAGAATGCCCACACAGGGAGCGAATGGCTTTTCCAGGCTATTTCACCATGCTGCAGAGTCCCAGGAGATGCACATGGTTTTATGTCCCCATGAATGTTTCAGGAGCTTCCCCTTCAGCTCTCCCTTCTGCCAGCGCTTTCGCTGGGGAGCTGTGCTTTGGGATGGACCATTGGAGGAGCTGTGTCTTCTGGACCCTTCTAGGTAAACTGTGCATCACTGATTTTCCTGAAGGTATGGGATTGAACTCAGATCCCTGTGGTCTTGGGCTTCCCTGGGTGATGCTAGAGCTGCAGTTTGGTATTGCCCATCACTGTTTTTGCCTCTTGCCACGTATCCTTACTGCCTGTGTGAGATCATGTCTGTGTTTGCATGTTGTACCTTTACATATACAAAACCATCAAGAAAACCAGTGCATGGAGTACGAGCATTATCTGAATATTGCTGAACAGGAATGGAAAAGAGAAAAAAGCCCATCTGTTCTACAAAGAGGCAGTGTAAAGAGCAGGCTCTGTGACTAAATAAATTCACATCTGTTGAGCAGAACCATCAAATGGCGAGCAGAGGGGCCTAATGTGAATCACATGTTGAAACCACAAGTATGAGTGAGATGAGCTGCAAAAGAGAGAGCCTGGAAGTGTTGATCCATGTGAGCAACTGTTGGTTTCTCTCCTTATTCTCCTTCCCTTTCACAGTTTCCTGAGTAAGTGATATAGCATCAAAAAACCCCACACAAACAGCCATCCTTGTGCACATGTGTACGCACATCTTTGTGTGTGCATTTATATTCCTTGCACCATTAAATATATTGTGTTGAGCCATTAAATCATAACTTCAATTGGAAGTCAGGAGAGTGATGAATTTTAGAGGAGGCTGCAGAGAAGAAAGGGCACAGCTTTGGCAGAGAGAGCAGGTGAAGCTGGTCCCTGATGGTTCTTCTCCAGAATGGCTCTGAGGTCACTTGCTTTAAAAAGGGACTTGCTTAGTAGTGCTTCTTCAGGGGGATGTCTCCAGCACTGTCATTGCAGGAGACCTGATGACAGCAACGTAGAAACTCCAAAGCCATAGGTTATGCCTGCGTAAGCTCAAGCTAATTTCAAAATACTATCTGTTTACTGGTTCTACCATACTGCATCTTTCCATGGATCAATTTTCTTTGCTGCTTAGGTTTTCTCTTTAGCATTTTAAGCCGTACAGAAACAAAGAGCAGCTCAAGTTTCCTTATTGGTTGCATTTACAGTTTATTTTCTTTTTCTGTGCCAGGAACATATCAATACAATTGCAAAACACAGTGTTTTTATGACCTGAGGCAGCAGTTTCTAACTCAAAAACAAGAAAGCTTTGGGGATGTGCACACAGCTCAGGTGCCTCAGCTGCGTTGTTCGGTCTCCGTAGCCCCTCCGAGAGTCCATCACGAGAGGCTTGGATCTTCTCTCCCACAAGATGCCAAGAAAAGAAACATGCAATAATTTTAATATCAAAAGTGGTTTCTTGTGGCTATCCTCTCTTTTGTCTTAGATATTTTGCAGTATATGAGGATGGACTTGCGGGAGCAAAGAGTGGCGATAGATACACTACAAGCCATGCTTTGCACAGATTCTGGTCCTGTGCAGCTGAGTGTGCTTTTTCCAGCTGACAGAGCCATGCTTATGCAGCTCATCATGTTTGTGAGCTCTGCAGGAGGTAATGAGGCACTCTGAGGGGCTGGTGGGGTTGAAGGTCCTTGTGGAATGGTTAAGGTGTTTGCTTCTTCCTTTCTTCCAAAAATACCCCGTGGTCACAATCTGCTTCCTTATTTCCATGCCCACTGAGAAGGCACAGTGAACTTAGAGAAGCACTGGAATGTTTTCTTAGGACTCAAGTTTGAGCCATTTCATCCTAGGGAACCAATATGGCCAGACCAGTTTCAATACTTTTGTCACAACAAGGCGTCATGCTGATTTCTGGGAAAAGGAACAAAGGATTGATGTGGTTGTCTAAAACCAGACAGCACCAATGGCATGGTGGTGGAGCTACTGGAGGTACCTTTTTGAGATGATGCACTCGCTCAGCAACACTGCAAGGCCAGAGTGGCTGCCTGGCCGAGTTAGTCAGCTTCACTGCTAGCTGTGTGGATTGGGCCAGCTGGGGAATTCTCTCCTAGAGCTTTTTGCATGGCAGTTCTTGAGTGAGCAAGCACTGAGTTAATGTGGAAGAGCAGGTTTACTTAGTTGGTGCTCAGTAGTTTGAAGAGTTTGAAAGAAGAATCGAAAGTCAAATACCAAGCACTTGTCTTCAGTCACCACTTTCTATTCAGAGCAGAACTAATGCCCTCCAGTTAGTAAAAGAGCATCTTATCTTGGTGTGCTCCAAAGTGTCGGCACACTTGCCTCTGTTCTTAATATTCTTCTTGACTCATTTCCCCATGGTTCCAGAACATCCCTCTTTGAAGAGCCATCTTCTCAAATAGCTGTACGTTGTGCTTACTGCAAATAGCACAAGGTAGCTCACATCACTTCACTTCTTCTCCTATCCATGTGTCCATGGACAGTCAGGAGCTTCACAGATTTGTGCATCATCTCAAAAAATACCTTTGATTCTACTATGTGGTATCTTTCTTTGAAAGGACAGTGCACTTTGCACTATACTGTGAATGCTGTGTCAAATTCAAGTCTAGTGTGCACCATCGTTACAAATAAGCAGAGTGCATGTTGCATTACTTTAGGAGAACCCTGTCAGAGCCAGACACTTCTGTCCAAATGACAAAATAAAGTGCCAGAGATGTACACAGTGGATCAGGAGATTCAGCTGGAGAGCTGGAAAAAGTGTGTTCACTTGGAAAGTAGTGCAGCGTGTGTGAACAAGTTGCTAGAGTTGATTCTCCATTTTGGAAATTTTCAAGGACAGAGCTATGACATGAATCTACTGGTAAGTCAAGCTTTATCTAAAAGCAGGACTCAACAGCCAGCAGAGATGCTTGCTCTTTCTTGAGAGTACTGTGGGCTGTCGGTTTCTTAAAGAAGAATGCACTTTGATGCTTTAGTTTCCCTTTGTGTTGCAAAAGGGAGACAGGAATACATTAGGGTGCTGGTGTCTTGAGAATGTCAAATCACCTGTTGTTGTGAAACTTAGAAAAACATACTCTTTTTCTGACCTTTTGTGCAAAGGAGTGTGTGTACTTCTTTTTCTACCATTTTCAGGCACTCAACTGTCTTGCTTCCATTAGCAGTCTCTCTGCAGCATCAGTTCCCAGCCATCTGGCAGCAATCACTCTTCCGTATATTAGGATCTAGGATTTTTCATAGGAAAAAGGCTATTTCCCCTTATTATTTGCAAGGTGCCACAGGCCAAGCTGCCAAAAATGAGGCACAGGTTGATGCAGTGCTCAGGGGCGAGGAGAAAACATCCGAGGATTTGTTATAATGGAATCTGTGACTTCAGGACAGCTTGGAGTCTGGTCAGGAAAGGTTAAGTGGATCAGGCAGGAGGGAAAGAAGCCCGGGATTAAAGATTTTGCTCCTGGACACAGTTCCTGCTCATTAACTGATTTTTAGGGTTAACAGTTTTGAAGTCTGGCTTCTATTACTGGCCCCTTGAGGTTGGCCCAGAAGAAGGTTGGCTGTGGCATTGGCTCTGCACTCGTGTCCCTCTTGAACGTGACCTCTGCTGTGCCCATATTCTGGGCTGCAGCTCCTCTCCCATTCACAGAAACCCTCCTGACAGCTTGGGTTGTAGATTGCAAGCTGCAGATTTGTGCTCTTCCAGGGTTGGTAGCAGTTGACTTTTCCTGCAGTCGCATCCATTTTATAAGAGAAATGCAGTGCAGGGAGCCTGCCATAAATCACAGCTTACCTGCACCCACATAGCCTTGCTGGGTTGCGCCTCAAGCCCTGCTCTGTTGCCATGTTCATTTTATATCAGTTTCCCCTCTCTACTGGGCTCAGATCCCTGCTGTTTATCCCCAGGCGGAGACATAAACACACAGCTCTCTGTAAAGCTAATACAATTATCTGTGTGTCAATATGCTGCCACGGTCCCATTTGGTCCCACTGGGGTCCTGTTGATATCTCACTGCTGAGCTGAATGTCAGTTCTGCACTGTTCCTTCTTGTTTACAGGCAGCATCAGCATCCAAACAGCCTGGATTTGCTCTGAAAGCTTTAACCTTGCCGTCTTTATGTTATCCTGGTATCTTTTTTCGTATGTGGAATCTTTTTGATAGGCCTGATTCCATTGTGTGCCCACTGGCTGGGTGCGCTCCATATTGTTTGGCAGTGCCTTGCTGACTTTTTTTTGGCAGAAGGATCTTGAGAATAAACGATGTGCAGGAAAACAGTATTTCTGTAAGGGAGCTCATGGTCTGAGACTCCCAAAAATAACCTCTCTGCATCATTCTGCCTGTTCTTTTGCTGTCCCTATTAATATATTTCCTCTCTTGTACATGAAATCCTCAAGCATCCATCTCAAACTTTCCTTTGTGGTGCAGCAACACCCTCACAAACATGTAGGTCATGTTATCAGGAAGAAAAGCTCGAGAACTGGAAGAACTTTTGCTAGCTTGGGGCTGCCTCTTGGCTCAGCTCTGAAGGTTCAACCACAAACTTTGTGTATTTGAGTAAGCATTTTGGACTGGTCGCCAGGCCTGCCTCCTCCACTGCTATTGCCTTGGGGTTTGTTGTGACCACAGGTAGCTGAGGCCTTGGATTAATATTTTGTCCAATATAATTGTGTTTGGAGTTGCTGAGGACTGCCTCATTCCACAGGAGTCAGGAATCAGCTGCTCTCTCGTGAAATTGTAATGTGGTCATTAGAGTTGTATTAGATTAGATAGATCTATGTATCTCCAGGGAGTCAGTACCATCTCTTTGTTTCAATGCACATGGGCCAGTCAAGTTCAATTTATTAGGTTTTTAGAGCCTAGTTTATCATCCAACACCAGGATGTGACATGGCTGTAAAAGGAAGATCTTGCTCATCAGCTTTTATGTGCGTGTTTTGCAGCGGCAGTCAAATTCAAATAGACTGCATCTAATCCCAAAACTACTAATGCAATTATATTGGGAAAGAAAAGAAGTTTTATGTTTAGTTTGCCCTTCTACCTTTCCCACTGATGTGACAGAAATAAACCGAAAGAAACTTAAAAAAAGGGGAAGTTTTCAGTTGATGCCAACCCTGCCCCAGCAACAGGATTTTGGGGTAAGATGGAAAGCGGTGTGGGGTTGGTCTCTGCTGATTTCAACCTGCAGCAAGCAGCACAGTAGAAATAATCCTTCCAGCAGATCTCTTGCCATCCCCACCATGGACTTGCTGTCTTCCTGTTATGTCTGCTTCATAGTGTAAAAGTTGTAGTGACTTAGTATGTAAAGCAAAAATCGAATCCCCAGCTACTGTGGATCTGCTAGCAGAAAATGAAGCTTGGGTGCGGCTGTGCTAGAAAAAGTTGTATTGCTGCAAACCCTTTTGAGTTCAGATAAAGCCGTTGCTGCAAGTCTTGGGTCTTAAAATTGTTGATAATTGATTTTGGAAGGGATCACCAGAGGTCATCTGGGCCAAACCTTTGCTCAAAGCAGGGAGGACTCTGAATTTCAATCTGGTATTCTGAAAGATCCCATGAAAATGGATTGAAGCTGTTAAACCAGAGTGAGATGATACTAGATTATATGATTTGAGGAATAATTTAGTGCAGACAGTGCTGTAACTGGGTTTCTTTCACCTTTAATTCCTCTGATTACATTAGTGATGTCCCACAGCAGGAAGCTGGTGAATGCTTTCAGCCCTATTTAACTGAAGTAGAGACTTCAATTTATTTTGATTTCATTTTATTTTGAGGAATTTGAGCTGAAGATACAAAACTCAGTCTGATCCAAGCAATTGGAAGAAACTCCAGTGCTGGGGGGAGAGAAAGGTTTAAATTTACTTCAGCTGATACCTGCTGTAAATGGCAGTGCAAAACATCAACAAACATCCAGAAGTGGTGCAAAATGTATGTGAGCAAAGAAGCTTAGTCTCAGGGAGTGTCTGCCATGAGGGGTTGGAGTCTGTGTGCATTAAGTCTTTACGTATAATGAAGAAGGCAATCACTGGGCTCAGCCATCTCTTAGCTGCTCCAGGTCAGTTCAACCTCGTACAACAATCCCAGTGCTGGGAGTTTTCTTGTGGCTTTGAGGTTCTCCTGGTTGCTGATGCGATGTCTGAGGACCCGAGTCAGTTTGCTGCTGGGAGGTTCTGAGGGAGGAGTGGAGCTTCTTGGGGCTGGTTAATATTGTAGGTCTTAAATTTTGAGAGATGTTGTGCAGATCAGCAAGAATTAGGGGAGTTTAGAAGGGATCATGGTTTCCCCAAATCACATAATTTCCCCTATGATGTAAAATTGATGAAGATAAATAGTTCCATATGGGAAAGACATCCCAAGAGACCTTGGGCTGAGTTTGTAAGTAGCTATGGTGCTTCCTTTGTTTGGTTAAAGACCTCTAATGAGACCAGAATTTTGACATTATATCCTCTTTTGGAGGCCACAAGAAGCCGGAAAGCTTCATGGCTAGAGATCACTGGTCCTAAGTGGAGAAATAAATTCACTTAACGTTCAAAGTGGAATGATGCCAAGGGAAACAAGCAGCTTTAGGAATTTATAAAGAGCAAATCTCTCTGGTCAGCCTCAATTACTGCTTTGGGCTAATTAGTGAAGTGGAGGTGATAAGGACAAAGCAAAGAACTGTAATTTAGCACAGCATTTGGGCCCTGCTTGTGGGAATTTCAGGAAGAAAAGAAAAAAAGACAAGCCTAAGTTAGAAACATCCACTTTTTTTGGATTGCATCTCTCACCAAAAGGGGCAAAACGTGGCACGGTTTTGCCTCAGGAAGTGTGTCCCCTTGGTTTAGTATGAGAACTCAGCTGGAAAATGAAGTGAAGTCTCTTCAAGTCCTGTTGTGTTGACAGAAGAGAAAGGAGAGTGGGGAGATGACAGCCTGCCTTTCTACGCATGGCTCTTTTAATCCATGAGATGAGCTCTCTCTATCCCGGGAAGGTGTCTTGGTTCTGTCCCTAATAGTACCAGAGAGAAGATACTGGAGGGCTTCCAGCTGCACTCTGTGTCTGCAAAAAAAATCTCTGTATCTTGTCAGCCCTGTGGCCTTCAGGCTGATGGTAACTGCATGGGGGGTACAGAGAATCTGAACCAAGCTAGTGGATTAGGAAAAAGTAGGATTGAAGACAGAGCAGACTGTCTGGAAGAACAGACTGTTGTTGCTCGTTTTATGTTAAGCACTGTTGCTACCCACTATGAAGCATTAGCTTAATTAACTCGGGGACAAATTCTTCTGTCTTGGCAAAGTCCATCAACATCCAAGGAGTATTTCGTCCGTGTTATGAATATGAAAATGAAATGAAGATTTATTTGGGTACAATCTAATCATGGAAAAGCCTGTCTCAGAGATGAATGTACTAACAACTTTAGATAGACAAATGGGTACTCTACCCTTTCATTGTTTCTGATATGAGGCTAAATTGACTTGGGAGCCTCTTTGTGTTACCTTTGCTTCTCAAAGGTGAGTGACATCCTGTGATTAAAAGCAAAATAACCCAAGTACTTTTGCACGTCTTTAAAAACAAACAAAAAAACCCAACAGACTTGTCAGGCTTTTATTACTTTCTGGTGTTATCTTCTATTGAAATTCCTAGTCTGATGATTTTTAGATGGTGCAGTTTTGTCATGGGACTCCAGTTCCTCTGCTGTCATGTGTTCCTTTATGGTTGGGATTTTTCTGGACTTAAGGCATTAAGATTATCCTAATGATAGAATCAGAGCACATGGGTTTTCTTTATTTACGCAGTGTGATTCTACTCTTTGCTCTTAATGTTATTTATCATGGTTAGTTTGGTCTGATACTCTACCTCCAAAAGTAGGCAATGACTAATGCTTCCAAGGAAGGAAGGATAACAGAACCTCAGGCAGCCGCAGCTGAAGTTGGTATAGTTCTTGTCTTTGATGTTATTCATCCTATTACTCTTCCCATGATAAGTTTCCACTCTTGAGAAAATGGTCAAATGGTAGCATCCATCACCTCCCTAAAGGTTGCTGAAAAATTGAAGAGAGTTCAGAGTAAATATATAGGAGTGAATCAAGAGAAGTCTGTTCTAACCAGTGAGTTTAATTGATACTTAATTTAAATGTTGTGATTTGATTTCATCAAAGACCTGGATGCGTTCTGTGAGGACCTGCGTGTGGAAGGGAGGTAGGAGTGTAGCAAAATCCAGCGCTTGGAGGTGGAGCTAGCTAAATTTAAGCCAGACGTAAAGGAGAATCCATAATATTGGCGCTTGATTGCTTGCCCATATAGTTTACTGAGTGCAACAGTGGATTCTCCATTACATGCTTTTTTTCAGAAGGATTCAATCCCCTGCATTGCATTGCCTGGGGCCTTTTACCCTAGGCACAAAATCACATGCCCTTAAAAGAAGAAAAGTGTTGGGGAGAGATCAGAACAAACCCAGAAGTTCAGCTTCGGCTGTTAAAAAGAGATCTATTCATTTTCGTTTTTTATGATCTTGTGTAGTTAGGCTAAATTTAATTGAGGCTGGGGAGCTGGGGCTGGAAGAGATCAGGAAAAGGGAACTTGTTGAAAACATTGTCAAGGCACATATAGCAAAAGCGAGTGACAGCAAATGCATGACAGAAAATGAGAGGAGGAGAAAGAGGAAGAGAAAAGGCTAACGGGAAACAATTAGAAAACCCCACCGCCACTGACACAAATGTGTTAGAGGGTAGCCAAGATGAAGCTGCATGCCAGCCTACAGTTAGCAACTGAGTTACTGCAGTGTGGTCTTATATTCCCAAACTGCCCATAAGAGAACTGCTCTTTAAGCTCGTTCATGAGATGCCACAGTGTCATCAACTGTCCCAGCATTGTGTGGCCTGGCTGCTAGAGCAGATAGCCCTGGTTTATGCATCGCTCAGCCCATCCCTGCCTCGTGGCAGACCATAAGGGGACCAAGGCGTGTTGCCTGTGAGGTGGCTAAGGACAAATAAGGAGCTGCCAGAAGGGGTGATGATAATCTCGCTAATGCTTTTTCTTTTTGTTTTGAATGAGTGTGGAGGTAACGCCTGTGCTCTGAAGGAGCTTTGTGCAGTGGGATGGTCCTTCGCATGAAATAGCAAACCAGGGGCTGAAAACTTGTCAGAATAAAACTCCAAGATGCTTGTAGCAATGGGCAAGATACAGCGATCTTTAAATATAATAAGAGAGCAAAGTATCCTGTTTATCTCTTAAGGCTGAGTGCCCACATTGCCTTCTGCTCTTAAGCCTAGATAGTTGCCTGAGACTTACTGTCATGTGTTACATTTTTGAATGATGTGAGAGGACGAGGTGGCCAGGTGGGTGAATTTTAGTGTTTTGGTGGCGTTTTCTGTGTCCGGTGAGGCTGGTGTTGGTAATGAGAAGTACCAGGCAGTGGGAGCGCAGTCCATCCTGCCTGTCGTGGCTGGTTTTCTCTACAGCCCTGTGGGGCAGACCTGCCTTTCACTTCTTCCTTTCAGAATGATGCTCTGCTCTGTGAGTGTGAGGTCAGCTGGCAGCCGTGTTTGGGAGGGTGGTAAGATCTGTCCTTGCACCTCGGCCTTGGATGCTTGTCTGCCTGCAGAGTGCTCCTGCCACAGTCTTCATTTGTAGCCAGCCCCTCCATGCTGATCCCAGTGGTTCCTTTCACTGGTATCACGTCCAATGCAATGGGCTCATCCTTCAGCAGAAGTGATTGCAAAGTCTGTGACCTTGAGCAGCCACGCTGCCTGGTGGGGAAGTGCTGAGGCATGTGGCAGTTCCTCTGGCACACAAAGAGCAGTGGAGGTAGAAGAGGACCACAAACTGCCCGTCTCCTAGTTTTGGGACAGACATGAGGACTGGCTTTTCTTTGCAGTCTTTAAGTACAATTGAATCCTCCAGTAAGAAGGTTGTTACCTGGAGGTAACTTACTGGGCTGGAAGAGGCACACACTGTATATGTCAGTTTTAACAAGCACTGCTGATAGCTGGAGGTACCATTTCCACATTGCCACATGGAGACCTTGCTCCTTCCCCACCTCTGTCCCCACTGACTCAGCACTACTGTCTAATAGCAGATTGCTAGGACAAGGCTGTCCATATCAGAGTCCATCAGACTACTTTCTCTGTTCTATATCCAAAAGCCTTATCTGCTTGTTCAGTACAGGACTCACCTGATTTTTCTCCACCGCTTGTAGGACTGAGATGCTTTGCAAGGCAGGATGAGCTGGCAAACCAGATCTTCACCCAAGTCCCAATTACTTGATCCTGACATTTCCACTAACATCTGGTCTCAGACTACAAGAAAGGGGAAAGAAAGGGGATCTCTACTTCTTTGTTTTTCTCTAGACAGACTTACGTTGTCAAATGTGCTTTTCTCCTGCCTAAATATTCCGTGTAATATAGGGACAGTTGCTTTTTTTCTGAGAACATGTGTGTGTGGAAATGTTAGCTTTGTGGCACCGTGAGTATGCCCAGGTTGGTGGGACATGCTCTTGTAGATGCATTCCTGCTTATTATCAGCGAGAAGATATTTGGTCTCCATGTTTGATGGTAGGTGGCAAAGGTGATGATATCAGTCATGCACCTGCTTGCAGGTTTTAAGCACTGACCTTTATAGCTGTCTACACATGGCTGTACTTTTCAGCTTTGGAAATGCCTTCTCTTGAGACATTCAAATAGATGGCTGTGTGCCTGGCCACAGAGCTGTATCAGAATAGTTTGAGAGCTGTAGAGCTGTGAGGCTTGGTAATGATTTCACTCTGAGGGGGTGTCCACCAGCCAGAGGCCGCCCTTCATCTGCCCTCATTTGTTTTCCCAACCTGACCTCAGAGAGCTGTGTGCACCCACTGGTAAATCCCAGTGCTGCTCTGCTCAGGCAGCAGTAAGAGTTTCTCTTTGTAAGTCCGGTGGTGCCTTTGCTTTGCCCGACTGGAGCTGCCCAGCTGGAACTGCCTCTATGCAACAGCAGTCAGCTAATGTCTGCCTAGGCCCAGTGCTCTCTCTTGCACCAATCCTTTTCCAAGCTTTCTGATGTAAAGAAATCTTTCCAGGTCAAGTCCCAGCTGCTTCTGGTTTCCAGAACCCTGAGGTGTGCTGACACCAAAGCAGAGCATGGACAGACACTTGAGGGCTCAAAAATTAGCAGTAGCTTTTGTCCATGCAGGGTCTTCACGTCCTTACTGCAGCTCAAAGCCAGCATAGGGAGGTAACGTGGTGCTGCTGTAGGACCATTGCTGCTACCCAACAGCTATGGCTGGTATGTGGTGGAGAGCGCTTGTTTGTTGCGGTTCAGCCCATTATGAACAGGTTTTCTTTATGGGAAACATTTTCAGCAGCGTCTGAGTCCAGTTCTCAAAAGTGATGTAGGCTGTTAAGAGACCAAAGCCAAGATCTTCATAAATAAGTAATGGTTTGGGCTGCCTTTGTTTTCTGTTACACAAGTGGAGATGTCTAAAAGGAGCCTGGTTGTCAGTGGTTGTGGAATTCTGGCATTTTTTCAAAATTGACGTGCTTTTAAAATACCTTAATCTGGGCATTCAGAAATGGAGGCATCAAGGAAGATTAGCTGCTTTTGAAATCCTTTTTCTTTAAAGTTTAAGTGAAAGACAGTGGAATTTGGGGCCATAAATGTCATGTTGAGAAATGCTAAAGGTTATATTTTGGAAGCGTGTGTCTGCCCACCTGTAATGGCACTTGTTCCCAGAGCAACCGCGCCGCTGTACTTTAATGTACTCACCAAATCCTAGCAGGAGGAAGTCAAATCTATGACTGTATTGCTGAACAGGCAACAGGAGTGATGGGCTTCTCTGGTGCATTGGTCTGCCTCAACTTCAGTTTGAAGAGGAAAATAACAACACTTTAGCAGACACCAAAACAAACTGATCAGTGATTTCAACCAGCCGGGCAAAGAAAGACAAGTTTGTATCTGCATTCTCATGAAATGGTTTTGTGGTTGTAATTTAGTAAGTCATCTAGAGGGTTTACAACTGCTGGTCCCCCAGCCTGAATTCCTAATGTACGTGTGGTTCTTGTTTTCCTCTCAGATTTGAACCATGTCCCACCCGTCCTGGCTGCCGCCCAAGAGTACCAACGAGCCTGTTGGTCACGTTACAGCAAGGATGGAGACCACTCATGCCTTTGGGACTCCCAGCATCTCAGTGTCCACCCAACAGACGCCAAAGAAGTTTGCACCCGTTGTTGCCCCCAAACCAAAGTACAACCCATACAAGCAACCAGGAGGTGATGGTGAGTATGTTTGTGGGTTTTTTTTGTTTGTTTGTTTCATTGGTGTGTGGTGTTTTTTTTTAGGAAGGATCCACAGAAGTCGTATTCAGGGATATTGACCTCTAACACAAACTGTGTTTGACAAACTCTTGGTTCATGAGTTTGTGGGATCAAATCAATCAATAAGAATGTGAAAGAACCTTGTACCCTCTGGCAAGCTGTCCTCTTGAATGGTGCAGGGCTAGGGGAGAGCAGGGGGACAGCAGTTCCTTTGTTTTTATTGTAAGCAAGTCTCCTTTCCCTAAAACTGATATTTTTCCAGTTTTGCTTGTTTCATGTCTGCCTGTACACGTCAATCCAAGAAGCTGGAGCTTGAACACCCTTTTCAGTGTTGTTTTTCTTTTGCACCAGCACAGTGGGACTTCGTTACAAACATGGGACTGAGCTGGGGATGTGGGTAGAGATGGATGGATTTGGCAGAATGTGTCTCAACATGTTTTGTCTCTTGCCTGTTGGTTTGATTCAGTTTTACTGTTTCTCCTCTGTTGTGGTAGGCTCTTGAATATGAGGTGAATTAGTGGCATAACTATGTAGATATTTATGTGACCATTGCAGTAGCCTCTGAAGATGTTCTGTCAGTGAAACAAAAGCTTTCCAGTCACCGTGCACTGGCCTCACTTTGTCTCCTGCTTTTAAAGTCCAGCTCTCTTCATGCAGTTGAGCAGCAAGTGTAGGAGTTGGGTTCCTGTTCTGTGCACACATGGAAAAAGGGATAAACTTGGGTATTGTATTGAAGACTTGGCTCCATTGTACTCAAGAAAATTGCCAAATCAGCTTTTGATTTTCAGTTGTGGCTGTTCTTCTTTGTACCATCTTCACTTTTCCCTCTTTTGTATTGAGTGTAATAAGGCAAAAGTTGTCTGTAATTTTTTTCCCCTTTTTCTACTTTTTTCAGAATGTGTGCAGGAAGGCTACGTGATAATGGAAAGGAGAAATGGAAAGCAATATATTAAATCTCTCATTTAAGCTATTTTCTAAAGTTAAGGACGTCTAGTAGGAAGTTGGAGAAGACTCTCTAGTGTTTCATTTTTTTTTCCTCTGCCACTCTTTAACTTCAGAGAATTCGTAACGAAAAAAGAAAATGTGTTGGAGGGGAAAACTCAGTCATATGCACCTGTTCTGTTGCCTTCAGTAACAAAACATTAGCAAGGAAGATGGAGGGAAAGACATTTGGAATTAAAAAAAGTAAAAATAATCCATTTCTGAATTGCGATGGAAATGTCACTTTCAAGTGAAGTGGGAAATTCTTATTTTTTAAATTCTTCTACAATTTAAGATAATAATGAAAAGTGACACTTTGGTTCCTCAGGAAAACTGTTGTTGATCAGCCAGAAATGTCACTATGCTTTAATTGTTGATGCTTTAATTGCTATAGATCTGATTATAAGTGACTCAGGAACATCCCAACAACCTTCTAAAAAATTCTTTGCTCCTTGGAGCTGGGGGAAGGAGACGTCCTCTAAGCAGCACCCAGTACTGCAGACTGAGGAAGGTAGATGAGCCTCACCAGCATTTCTTGTGCAATGCACAGAATGCAGTCCTGCAAGCACGTGAACATTGCTGGGTCTGATGGAAACGGAGACGTTTGGGGAACTTATGGGGGGCCTCTGCAGATTCTGGACTTTTAGAGATGCCATCATCATCTGATGGGCTTGCAAGAAATAAGGGATAGTGGAGACTTGATCAGGGATTGGCTTAGTGATGTGACAGTGTACCAGCAGCTTAGGCTAATCCATTTTCAGAAGGTGACACACTGCTGGTCAGTGTCAGCAGCTGGTGCAAAGCCATTAGCTCGACCATATATAACCCTGAGAACATGAGGCTTCCGGGATCTGGCAGGTGAGGCAAGAAAACATTTAGCCCACCATGCCTCATTCACTTTTTATGGCTCTGTTCTCTCCTCCAGGCTCCCTGCTTGTTTCTTCAGTGACCTCCTTTGTTTGACAGAACAGAACTTTGAAATGAGTTAGAAATGGTTAAAAGAAGTTAAAAACAAAAGCTGCGACAGGCGGCAGTTTGTAAAGCAGGAGCGTTTTAATGTGCTGGAAGCAGTCAAGGCGTGCGTGGTTCAGACCAGCTAAGTGAGCAATTTTCTCGGTGGTGCTGGTCCCCCTCCTTGCTGTTTGCCACGCTGCCTTGCTGAGACTTGTTTTGAGCTGGATTTGTCAACTCATCAGGGCAGAGACTATGTCTTGCTGTCGCAGGGATCTGTTTGGGGGCCTTGGGGTATGACTGCAGTAGTAATAATAACAAATAAGAACACAGCCCTGATTAATGTGCTGCACGGGTTTCTGCCGCCCAGCTAGCTGGAGAAGCTGGTGCAGCTGTGTTTTTATGGACCAGACTTCCACGTGCTGCAGTCTGGTCTTGATTTCTGGAGGATTTAGCACTAGCCTTCCCTGTCGCAGCACCTCATGGAGGATTAACCTTGCTCACCTCAAATGCTCCTTCCCTAGTGTGCTGCTGTGCTGGGGTCTGTACCTCCTGCCCTGGTTGTAGCCTTTCTCTTTGGAGACAGGGATGAGTTTCTGTGCCGGGGTCTCAGAGCCAAGCAGGAGCTCTGCTGGCATGGCAGTGTGCTGGGGCTCATCTGCTCCCTGCTCTGTCCTATATGGTCCCTTGCTGCTGAGCTGTCCTTCTGATTCCTCCCTGGCACTTCGGGGAGGGAGATGCTTTGCTCCCCCACCTCTCAGCCCTCTGCACATCACAATGCTCAAATCACTGTGTGCTCTTTTTCTTTGAGAGGAGTCGCTGCTGGTGTCTGTTTTCGGTAAGTCCAACCCAAGGGTACAAACTCTGCTGTTCACCATGGACTCAATCCTGGGAAGTCTTAGCACTGTGATCCCTTCTGGCCTGCACAGCTCCATATTTACCCCACAGATGGAGGAGAGCTGTTTAAGCTAGCAGAATGTGGTTTTGTACAAGAAAAAAAAGTGTCTGTGGGAAGGAAACAGCAAATGAGCTAGGCTAGAAATGAAAATTCGGTATCCAGACATTCAAGCAGTGGCTTTAAAAAAGCCACTGGGTGGGAACATTGGGGTGAAGGATGATTTTTTGATGGAGCATCCTTGGATGTGTTTGCAAACAGGAAAACATCTGTCTATGCTGAGGCAAGATGAGTCCTGAGATGAGTGAGACATCATCCTGCCATGGGTCCTGGCAGTCCGCACCTCTCGCTCCCCTCTCAGTGCTCATGTGTGCTTAGTACTGCGTGCTTCCTCCCCCCATTCCTCAGCAGACCCCATCCAGCAATATGCACAGCAGGTGGTGACTGCAGAGCTGTGCTGTCAGTTCAGGTGGGCTCTCCTTCACTGAGCGTTGAGCTAAGAGTGCAAAGAGAGAGTAGAAGGCCCATTTCCAGTTTCTTTAAAAGCATTGCCCTTCCTCTTTTCCCTCCCAATTATTTTTCTCCTGCTTTCCAGTTTTTGCACTAAAATTGGTATTTCAGTGCTGGCGGGAGCTCACATGCTCCATGGCATGGGGAGGAGGGCTGGCAGGCGCTCTGAAACGAGTGCTGCTGGGATGCTGCCAGGGCCAGGGCTTGTGAGGCCAGAACTAGGGGTTTTCAAAACCATACTGAAGTCTATTGTCAGCCTTGGATTCTCAGAAAATCCTGACTTGGATCTCCTCGGGTCATTGGATGGCTCGAGTGCAGTGAGAGTGTCAGGCTTTGTGTTGTGATTTGTCTTTGGTTTGCATCCTTTGAGTTTCAAGCTGGTTTTCATAACCTCAGGAGCTCTTCTCCCCCTTGCCCTCCTCTCCCAGTACAATCCGGTGGACATGAAGCAGTGCAAGGAGCAGCGTGGTGCTGATGCAAATCAAGCCTATGGGCTGTGGCTGCTGGGAACACCTAGAGAAAGCCAGAAGGGGAACACAGTGGGCACATTGCTGGGGAGGAGCAGTAAGTGACAGTAAAGCCTGTGGATTTGTGGAGAGGACAATGCACTGAGGAAGGAACATGACCAAGGCCATAGCAGCTAATAGAGCATCTATACCTTGGCATGAAAAATGCCACCTGGCTGAGAAACACGGGTGAAGGCTTCCATCTGTTGCCCTTTGCTGTCAAAGACAATGAAGCTTCTTGTTTTCTTGCAATATATGGTTTGAATTTTGGTGGGTCCTTTGTGGAGCCAGCTGTTTGACTCAGTTGTCCTTGGCTCTTGAACACAAGAACTGTGGAGATGTGGCACTGAAGGACATGGGTTAGAGGGCATTGTGGGGATGGGACTAGGTGATCTTAGAGGTTTTTTTCAATCAAATGACATTATGATTCTATGCCTGTGAGTCCCTTCTAACTCAGGATCTTCTATGATTCTATGATATTTCATTCGTAGGCATCTGTTGAGGCATATTCCTGAGACATATGCCACAGTGTCAAACCCTGGCCACAAAAGGATGTGCAGACAACATCCCTCCTATGACAACTGTATAGTTTATGGGATTGCACAACATTTGGGCATTTGTCTTTGTCAGCCCTTTAGAGGCTTTGAGGACAGGCTTTGCAAAATTAGCCATTTGAGTTTATTCTGTTGACTCCTCCTAAATTCAATATTAGTTAGTGCTGATGATGCCTTTTCCTTGTGATTGCCAACCGTGGTGAACGTAATACCTGCAGAAACAGTTAAAATGGATTCAATCATAAAATCGTTAAGGTTGGAAAAGACCTTTTAGATCACTTAGTCCCACTGTCTACTTGCCACTGGAACTGCCCACTAACCTGTGCTTGTTAGTACCACATCTCCACAGTTCTTGAACACCTCCAGGGTCTGTGATGCCCCTACCACCCTGGGCAGCCTATGCCAGTATCCAGCCACTCTTGGAGAAGTTTTTCCTGATATCCAACCTGAACCTCCCCTGGTGCAACTTACAGCCATCACCTCTCATCCTGTTGCTGTCGCCCGGGAACAGAGGCCGACTCCCGTTCCGTCACAACCTCCTGTCAGGGATCTGGAGGGAGCTATAAGGTCTTCCCTGAGCCTCCTCCAGTTTCCATAATGGAAACTAATTGAAGAGTCGAGAATTAAAGCAAGCTCTTTCCTTCTGCTTTCTTTCCTTGAAGCACTTTCAGGCATGATGAGTGACAGGAGACTCATACACAGGTCTTTGAGATCTTCATGGGTTTGTTTGTTTTGTGGTGGAGGTATTTTTGTTGTTGTTGTTGTTTGTTTCTTTAAATCATCTCTTCTTTCCATCTCCATTAGTTGGAGGAGAGGGCTGCAACTCGTGGGGCCAGGCACAGCATCAGGGCTAGCTCCAGGGCAAGATTACATAGTTGACACCATGCTGTGTTCACTTGAACCCGGCTGATGCAGGTTTCCCAGGTCCTGACGCTCTCTGCCCTTTCTTTCTTCATCTGTGTGGAGGCTCCTGAGCAATAGCTAATTTTATTCTGCTGTGTCTGTAAGGGACTGGGAGCATGAGCTATCGTGCTGTTTGTTTTATCTTGTAGGCAGGCATACCTAGTGGGTTTTGTTTACAGCAGCTGCTATCGGTAGCTCTGTCTAATTTTTGAAGCCAGGGTATGGATTTATTGGAATAGACACTCAGTGTTTTAGCTGTGCTGTTCCCTGTTCTGCAATCTTTGACAGTTCATAGAAGCTAAACAGCTCCAGAGTCTATTCATTACTTGGATGAGAGCCCTGAAAGGATAAATTCAGACTGACTTGGGAAATTCTGCAGGTTTTTTGCTTTTTTCTGGTTGTCTTTGTTGGGCCTGCTGCATAACACAGCAAGAGTAATCCCTGCTGATGGAAGGCAGAGGCATACCTGCTCTCCTTCGAGCCACCCGTGAGCTTTGGGGGCGTTTTATTGCCTTTTGGTCATCTTTAGCAGAAGGCTCACACTCACGAGCAGCGAGATGGGGGTCAGCTGTGCTTTGGTGGTGTGTTGTGTGTGCTCAGTGCCAAGCTAACAGGAGATGATGTGATTTAGCAGCAGTAGAAACAAAGCTGGTTGTCTTGCACGTGGTGTGAGCTGTGCATGCAGACTGCTGCTGCATCCTGCATGAAGCGTGGGAATATGTTGTTATTTGGTTGTTTTGAGGCTGAACTGGGTCCTGCACATCCCAGAGTTTCCAGCGGGACCTGCTGGTTTCTGCATCCAGCTTTGCCACCAGCTGATAAAATCATTGATGCTCTGGGGGTAAGGCAGCATCTCAGTGATAGGACAAGAAAATAGGCTGAGAAATGCTCAGGCTCTCTTCTGCTCCCATCATGGATTGAGCTTGCAGAGTTGAAAAACGTTGTGGGAATAAAGAGGTATACTGCTGCTGTGGCAAATCATCCTGACTGCCTAAGCACAGCCCCCACGTTGGTGCTTGTTTTTTAAAGAAAGCTTTTTTGAAATGAGCATTATAAAGTTTTAAAGCCCTTCTAAATCCTTGCTCTCCTTCTGTGTGTTTCTTGCGCTGAACGAAGTGAACCAGATGAAGCAATGCTTTATTCATTAGTGTCAGAACTGCATCATCCACAGGCACTTACAGAATACAGGCAGGGAAAATGAACTTGGAAGTTCCAGGCCTCTTACTGGTTTGCTACCCATTCTACAAGAGCATTTAAAGGACAAACCGAGCCCCAAAGCCTGCAGAACACGTGGGAAGTGGGGGCTCCCTCACTAAAGGGAGGTTCCTCACCAGGGGGCTGTTGAGAACCAGTTTGGAGCTGCCTTTCGGAAGTCTCCATTGATTTCTCTCTAATGACATCCTCCTCCCTGATGGTTAAGAGCCAAGTGAAACCAATTTGAAACTAGTGGTGGTTCTCATTTGTTTAAATTGCCCTGAACAAACCGAGCTGTGCTGAAACTATGCTCCATAGCTTGCAACATGTCAGTGCTGCTTAGATGGGGTCCTTCATGTAGGCATCCTTTTCTGGTGTCCTTCTGCCTCTTTGCCTTGGTTCTTCTCTTACCACTTACGTGTAGAACTAAATGGAGGCACAGTGTTCTGATGGGTGTCCGCAGCACTGTGACCAATTTCAGGGCTCATCATGATGGCAGGTGTCAATAAGGCACCTCTGTGTGGGCCCTGCTGTTGTGGTTGTATTCATCTCACCAGAAGTAACTGCTTGGGCTGGACTGTGGTGTCTGAGTCTGTTTTTGTGTTGTTTATTTTGTTTGTTGGAGACAAACACGGAGGTCTGTGCTCCTGGCTTTGCTCTCAGGATGAACATTATTTTTTTTTAAATACCCCCTCTGATAATGGTGCTGGGAAAAATGCAACAGAGAAGAGATGCGTAAAGGCTGTTATTGAACCAATATACTTATCTGTAGTTCTCAAAATGTCAAATCAAGCCACCAGGTTTTATTAACAATGTTTTGTTAGAATTACAAATATTAAACTTTCAGAGGCTTTGGAACATATTGCTACTTATTTGGGAACTGCTTGAAGTAATACACAGCCTCGTTTTTCATTCTGGTGAGTGAACTTGTATTTTCTTTGTTATTTGGTATCATAAAGCAAACACTACTCCTCAGCAGGTAGATTTTTCTTTTTTTCTGCCATGCCTATTTTTTTTCTCTCTTTCTTTTCCTCCTGTCTGTCCTTTCAAGATCCTATATTTAATTTTTCCACTTCATTATTTCAAACATTGAATAGTGATTCATCTTTGCAGTGGCCTGTTCTGTGAACCACAATAGTTTGGGCAGAATAAAGCAAAAGGGCGAAAAAAGGAAGGAAAAAAAAAAAAAAAAGACGACAGATCTGACATACACTGGATTGGGAAGAAGCCATCTTTTTATAACTCAGATTGCAAACATCTGTCATTGACTATATCAAACCTACTTTTTAAAAGATAATATTCGATCTCTGTACAGTTCTAAAGGGCTATGGTGCCCAAAGTGAGAGAGCAGTGTTAATGCTGAAATAGTTTGAATTTGAGCAAGCAGCACTTGTCCATTTTATTTTAATCTAAAATTTTAACATCCTCCAGATGCCAGTCTGTTAAATAATAACAATTGCTACATGATAGTTAACAGTCAAGTAACTTTTTTTATTTTTTTGCTCGCTCAATGCAGCTTTTTTATGCCCTGAAAGCTAACTGTTATAATAAAGGACTATACGTATTTTTTTCCTTTTTCCTGACTAAAGCTTTTTTTACCCGGCCAGACAGAGTACTGCTAAGTCAGGGCAACCAATAAATGTCAATTGGATTATATTACAGGTTGGTCTAATAAAAGGTTAGAAGAATGAATGAGCAACTCTTGAAGCCACAGAAGTTGTACTTGTGGCCAACAAGCAGGCATTTCTGGCAGTGAACACTGCACAATTACAATTTGGACTAAATATACAAGGCTTGACATGCTCATCCCTTTGGCAAAGCACACTAAGGTGGGTTGGTGCGAGAGCCAAGGGTCCATGAGCAGGACCCTGAGCCCTGCAGCTCCAGCTCCCCAGGAGGCTGCTATGCAGAAGTGGATGAGCAGCAGTCCAGTCTGGTTCCTAATAGACATCACTACCTTAAAAATTCCCTTTCTGTCTTGTTAACTAGCGTGCACGTTGGAAGGTCCTAGCCACAGAAGAGCAGTTGTGCTCTAAAAGCTGGCACAAGGACTGGGGATTTACCCAGACTATTTCAGGAGCTGCGGAGCGCGATGCTGGAGCTACACATCCAGCAATTCCTTGGCACAGCTCTGTGCCAGGAAGCACCCATCTCCCTCTGGGTGCTGAGCAGATGGTGCAGAGACCCAGCTTCAGGGAGGAGAATGCTGCTTGAGAGTGGGGACTAAGCAAAAGACTCATAGGTCATCTCCCACTCCAGTTCGTGTGATGACAATGACTCAGGAAAGGTTTTGGTTTAGTCTAGACATGACCAAACCATAATGGGAAGCCTGGCACAAAGGGTTTCCTTTGTAGCATGGTAGAAATCTTGCTGACGTAAGATCTCAGCTTGTTTTTTTTCTGTTGAGCACTGAATTTATGGGAAATACCGTGGAGGTAAGGAATTGTAAGAGGAGATACCTGGATGTCTGGGCCATTTCTGTTAGGAAACTGTGAAGGATTTGTTCATGGCTATTCTAGATACAGGGGCAGGCTGGTGGGAAGGGAAGGGGTCTGGTAAGTAAATTAGATTCAGTAGTGTTTAAATTTACTCTCTATAAAACCAATTTGATGAACCTTGCAAAGAACTGATGATCTTTGAGGTCTCTGACCACATCCTGTTCCATACTAGCCAACCTTGGACCAGCAGTTGTCCCCAGCTTTTTGCCCTGTGTGCCTCTCAACATGCTTTTCCAGTGTGAGCTCCAAGTCCCCATCCTGGCTCACTCCCCAGCAGTCCCATCAGTTGGAACCCTCTGCAGAGGCACAGTGCCAGGCCGTAGCCACCTCAGTACGTGCTGGGAGAACTTTGGGAGTCATGGTGCCTTCCTTGAGACCACAATGCACCTCTGGCGGAAGCATTTCCTGCTGCTTTCCTCATCCAGAGCAATACAGCTTCACTCTTTACAGGACCGGGTCACCTCTCAGCCCCATGTCAGTGTCAGCTTCACAACGTGCCGTTGTCTAAGGGAATGCACTAACCCAAAGCACGTTGTGTGTTTGCAAAGTTTTTGCAGAAGGGTGAATAGGGATAATAATGGTTCCCGAGCCACTTCTCTGCTAGGGGAAGGAAAGGAGTGTTTCTCAATACAGATCCATTAACACTGCTCTGGCTGACAGGCAGCAAAACACAGGAGGTAAAAGTCCATTCTTTTCCCTTCCCACTGCAATGATTTAAAATGTTTGAACATGTACTTCAGAAGCCGGGGAAGTAAAAGCCCCCAGTTGTGCCTGGAGACTCTGCTAAGGCCATGGCAAGTGGAGGGGCTGCAGAGTGTTAATACAGTCCATCATTTTGTAACGAGCCCGATGTTCTTGTATGAGCCGTGTCAGGCTGTTGTCTGCACGCTGTCTTTGCTGATCATAGTAATCGGGTCATAAGAGAGAGAGAAGTAATAGCGCGTCTCTTAGCAACCAACCCCAGGAGAAAGAGAAAATTACTCAAACAGACTATCCAGCCAGGGAAGTAGAAAGATGAAATTTTCTGAAAGTCTGCTGGAAAGTGCTCAGGGACATAATTCTTTTATGTGTGAGTTCCTTACAGGCTGAATCCAATGATATCAGGCATTTTTTTTTTTTTTTTTTTTTCATCTTCCTGGTAAACTTTTATTTTTAATTGGTCTCAGAAAAACAAAGGGAAAAAGCCTCTGAAACAGAGAGATTTGGAGAAATGAGTAGCAGATTTTTGTATTACCTTTGACAGTGGCAGGGAGGAGGTGGCGGGCAGTGGAGGGAGGTCGGCGCGTCTCGGGCAGGAGTTGATGGGAGCATCTTATCTGCAGGAGTGCTCTGCGTGCTTCCCAAGGCACTGCTGGTCAAAGCGTGCTGCTCTATCACCTGACTCCACAGAGCAAAACAAACTTGTAGGGTTGGTGTTACGGCTTGTGAGCCTTCCCAGCAGCCATGCTGGAACTGAGGGTCCCATACTCAGATGTTGTAATAAAATTGAGCGCTTGCAGGATGGAGAGAACCTCATGCACTCGTATCTTGTGCTTTTAAAAGATTTTTATTTATTTATTTATTTATTTATTTATTTTACCCCAGAAAGTTGCCCTTCTGCGGTCAGCTAGTTTGCATCCTCCCAGATGGGGTATATGGGAAGTGCCACTGCACTGGTAGAGAGGTCTGTGTCTGGGATAGCCTTCTTGGCCCCGCCAAGCAACAGCAACACTAAACACTGTGTGTTTAGTGGTAAGGTTAAGATGGTCGAATCTCTTCCAGTTTTGCAGTTGCATCATTAAAACTAATGAGGGGAGAAAATGTTTCAGAAATCCTGACTTAATTCCTGGCTCTTGAGGAGGCACACAGAAGCTGTTGCATGTGTAGAAGAGAACAGGTACCTATGGTGACTCATCCAGCCACCAGTCTGTGCCTTTCCTATGCTTTTGTCTGCTTTTTGACCCCAAGGCACGTCTAGTTGAGCAGAGATCTGCTCACCCCTGTGTGGGATTGGCTTCTGGTAGCAGGTTAACCTGCAGACTGATGCAGTTTGATGAAGACTGCAAAAATTCCCCCAGATCAGAATCCTGGGCAGTCAGGTGATGGTTTGGGACTGCTGTGGTTGTGCTGCTGTTGGTACTGACTTTGCTCAAGCACATGTGTGGGAGCTCTGGCTCGGCCTATGGGTTGTATTGCAAACATGTTCCAGGAGAGAATCGCTAAAGTTTCCTGAGATGGGGCTGACTTCAGCATCTTATCCTGGAAACAATCAGTAGAAGAGAAAGGAGAAAAAAGCAACCTTGCAGCTGTACAGAATTAATAGCTTAGGAGTAGCATCTCCTGCTGTCAGGGAAAAGTGAGATAAGGAACAATATTAATTGTAACCGCTCGCAAGCAGATCGTAGAGGTTGCTACTTTGCTGTCTTGTCACGAAGGAGAAAGACTTTCTTCCTTAAAAGTTTAGTAATTGAAGAGTTTTCTTTGCTATTTTTGGGAGTGCCAGTAAGCGTTATTTCCTGGAAATTTTCCCCCAACTCTATAAATAGGACCAGGGGCTCACGATGATGACTAGTTTGGGAAGTCAACACCATGCACTTCCTCCACACAGCTGAGCAGCCCCGCAGGCGGAGAACTCAACTTCTGCAAAATGATTAATTCTCTATTGGCTTTTAGAACTGCTGTGCAATTAAACTCCTTGAAAACTGACTCCCTATTGCTTAGGCTTACCCTTATGTCTTGTCAGAGGTGAAAGCGTTGGAGACCTGGTGCAGGATGAAGCGCAGTGTAGACCTTGAAACTCATGGTAAATGGTGCTTAATCTCAGCAATGGGCTCATCAAATGGCCTCACGTGACAAACAGATAAAATGTTCCTGATAACCAGCCTTCACTGTCCTGGGACTGAGATTCTCATAGATCTTGATTTTGTGATTGACTCCTTGTGCTTTTTGACACTGTTTGCTCTGATTTTTCGTGCTCCATTTGGGCACAAACCAAGCCACTTTCTAATTCCTTGTGTGGTGCCCAAGGGAAAGAAGGGCCTGAATTCATTCTGCAAGTGTAAAAGGAAAATTGCATTGGGAGCTCAGGTTTGACACAGCTGTCTTACGTAAAAATGAATTTATACAGACGAGGGAAGGCATGAAAAAAGCATGACCCAGGTAAAATCACAGCTGGCCTGCACCTCCTCCACTGTCAACATGGATGTGAGACCACACAGTCGTAACAGGTAATGTATGAGGCGTTGCAGGATGTTTGTCTCCTGCTTAATCCATTCAATGAGGCTCCTTATTCTTATGCTTTAAGTTTGGATTAAATTCATTTGATCCCGTTTTCCCTGCCAACAGTGGTCCTGCAGAATGTAAGCCTGTAATCCTCCTCTACAGCAGAAAAGGCTGTTGGATTTCTAATGTGGGAATGTTTGACTGACTTCTCCTAGCACATCAGCACTCAGCCTGCGTTTGTAGGAGCAAGACGTGTCCCTTGGTAGGGGGAAATGACCCCCCAGCAGCAGGCGGTTGGAGTGGTGGGACTCCAGCCATCATTTCTCTAGGTTTTGTTGGGTTGCTCACTTCCCTCATTAGGGACAAAAGTCTTTTAGAGGAAATGATTGGTTTGGCTGAGCCTGAAAACTCTGATATTTAAAATACTTCTCCAGGCCTGTGAACTGCCCTCGTTGGCCAGACAGAGAATACTTCAAACTTAGCAGCTGATCCGAGGCGAGAGCTGTGATGCGTGATTACAGCTGAGCTCTTCTTCCCTACAATCACTGTCGGGCTTCTTAAATAACTGCTGAATTATCGCACTTCCCCTCTGTGTATTTGGTGCTTTCCTGATGCGTTCCTGAGACAAACTAATGGTGGGTCCATTTTCCTTATTATTCCTCAGATGGGAAGACTATCATCTTCTCGCTTCTCATGTGATGATAGTGCTTACTCTCAAGCTTGGCTGTGCCTGCTTGCATGTGTCTGAAAGTGCTCTTGCTAATTATCCTTTTTGCCCCATCAGGAATGTGTTATGTAACCGTGGTGGGGAAATAAATAAAAGAGAAAAATGTAGCAGCACGGTGACTATTTTGAGAGATGAGCTTTTGGCTTTGATCTTCCCCAGAGATATGGCATGTCCAGCACCTCCTGTAAGTTGACCGACCAACATGGCACGGCATGGGTCTCCAGAGCCAGAATATTCCATTTTAAGAACCAGTGAGATAAGGCACGGACAGGTGTTTGGTGTATACCACCAACTGTTTGGAAGCTAAAGTGCTATGAATTCCACCTGTGAAACTGGAGGCGGAGGGAACACAAGTTAGAAAACCAGGGCCTAAAGGTCAGGGCCTAAAGGTCACATTTTGGCAGGCGAAAGCTCAGTTGTCAACACAAACATGGGTTTTCTGGAAGGGAATTGTGAGGCTCCATTTATTTAATGCCTGTGTACCTGCCCTAGCATGCTCAGTTCACACTGCATGCAGAGATGTTTTGCTACCAAATTTGCCCAGCAAAGCGGCTCTGATCTTAGCTGTCAAAGTCCCCCTTTCTCATTTGTTTTCTCCTACTTTCTTGCTTTGCTTGGTGATGAAGGTTCCGGGAACTCGGTCTGTCACTGGGATGGAGCTTTCTCTTATAACAGTTTTGGCTTTGTCATGCTCAGAGCATTGAAAGCTCTTTGAGAGGAGCCATAAAACTCATGAGGCATCAGAGACAGCAGAAAGATGCTTCTCATATAAATAAGCATTTAATTGCAAAACCTTTTGGCTACTTAGAAAAATGATTAGTCAAGTCTATTGGAAGGCAGAGAATGTGTATTTGTGGGGATGAGGGAAGGTTTGATCACCTCAAATTTCCTACCTTTTTGTTTTCTTCTCTAATGCAAATCGTAAATGATTAAAATGGGAGAGTGTTTTAAATAGGTTTCTGAAGAGATCTTGGAGCATTCTGTTGCTTCCCCTGTGTTAATTATTTTTTGCAGGATAATTGCTGTTTGCAAATGGCTGATAAATAACAAAGCATTTCTTTGTGAGCCCCAAAATTTTAGCATGGTATTTGAGAACCCAGTCTTGTGTTTGTTTTACTGTCTCTTGCTGAGCAATGCTGCAGATGACATTTCACTCAGGCACTTGTACAGCCCAGCTACTGCAAAGTTTGGTCAGCAATGGCTCCTCCGAGTGGTTTTCTATAAATGCAGCTTGTCTTGGATCTTGTTTGTTATTTATGCACAAAGGCAAATTAACTGTAGCCAGATCCTTCTTGTCAAAGTTGTCCCAGTACAGCTGAAAAAAGGTACTGCCTGCAAGGGCACTTTCAGCTTTAGCCAGTTCCCGTTCTTATTGGGGTTAATCTGCGCTGGGACACGGATGTACTTCAGCTGTGGGTTTATCTCAGTGGGGGAAAAATTGTTTCAGAGCTGGCAAGTGGAGACCAGTGGCTAGTGATGTCTCAGTTGAAGCTGTGTGTTTGTAGCTTTTATGTGAGTGAGCAACAGGAGTAAAGCTCTGAGCACTTATTGTCAGGCTGTCCTAATGACTCAGATGGGAATCAGGGATCGCAGTTTTGCCTCCTCCTCCTCGTTACTTGAGAGCCACTGGAGTTACAGAGACATCTTTAGCACCATTGTGTTCACAGAATCATTAAGGTGGGAAAAGACCTCTGAGACCATCCAGTCCTACTGTCCACCTAACACCAACATGGCCCTCTAACCCGTCTTCTTTAGTACCACATCTCCACAGTTCCTGAACACCTCTAGGGATGGTGACTACACCACATCCCAGGGCAGCCTGTGCCAATGCCTCATCACACCTTCTGAGAATAAATTTCTCCGAATATCAACCTGCTCCTCACTGAGCATCTCAGATCTTGCAAGCAGTAGTAGTTACGATACATCTGCTAGTGTATTTACATCGGCCAGATGGAATATACTTGATGCTGGGGCTTTAGGTGATAGCATTGAGCCCATTGGTGAAACCTGGTCTGTATCCCACCAGTTTGACACATTCTTCATCAACACTGGGACTTGATGAACCATACACATCTTCTCAGGCTTTACCACCATGCTGCCTGCTGGTGATCGTGTCGTCAATCTCCCCGAGAAGCTCTAAGTAAACAACCCTGTCTGGGATCAACAGATCATCTTTGTGGCATTTCTCGTCATCTAAACAGTAATTCATTAAACATTTAACAATTTTCTTTGCTGTGTAGATGAAAAAAAAGAGAGTTGGCACCTTCTTTTAAAGATTCTGTCTTTTGTATTGTTTGGTGGTTTTTGTTTTCTTCTGGAGTTTTTCTGTTTGGTTGGTTGGTTTTTGTTTTTTGTTTTGAAGGAAATCAAGTTGATAAACTGAAAGAAAACCATGTTATTACAGAAGCTTGAGTGCTTCTGAGAACGTTTAAAACAAGGATGACTAGAAATGACCTTTCCATCCTGGAGCGAACTTTGAGTGTGTTCTCCCTTTGGCATTTCTAATGATAGACTTTCCATCTGGTCTTTGCTTAAAAGCTAAGATGCAGCTTGAGTTTTTTCGCATTAAAACTGTGCATACTCTAAAATTAATCCTCTTGATCATTTCACTTCAGGGAGGGAATGAAGAAAGACTGGGAATATTTGCTTATTTTTAGCAACTCCATTCAGGCCTTCTAGCAGCAGATTCCTATTGTCTGAAATGAAGTCATTTTTGTTTTGGGGGAACCCTGGATTCTCCTCTGCTTAGATTTGGAGTGATTGTTCCTCTTGTAGGAGAATTTAAGAGAAATTGCAGAGATGGTTGGTGCCCTGCTGGGGTGCATGGTCAGTGGCGGGGATTTGTGGTCCTGTTACCACCTCTGGTAGTGCTGTCATTTCTAGCAGGCAGATTCCTCAGTTTCAGTTTCTCCTTCCTGGAGGTTAAGACAATTGTTGTTGCTCTGGATGTTCTCCCTTCCTCCTTCTTTCTCCCAGCTTTTACTGCTGAGCATGACATTATAAGGTATGGGACATCCCTTTGGTCAGTCTGGGTCAGTGTCCTGGCTGTGTCTCTTCCAGCTCATCATGCATCCCCAGCTCCTCTTTGGCAGGGCAGCGTGAGAATCATAGTATTATTAAGGTTGGAAAAGACCACTAAGATAATCAGTTTCAGTCGTCAGCCCGTCACCACCATGCCCATTAAGTCGTGTCCCTCAAGAAGCAGAAAGGCCTCTGGCTCTGTGCAAACGCCGCTCTGCAACAACTGAAACGTTGCTGTCTTATCAGTAGTATTCTCATCAAAAATCCAAAGCATGGGATCATATGAGCCGGCATGGAGAAAATCAACTCTATTCCAGTCCAAACCACAACACCCATACTGATTCTCCACAGCTGAATGTACAAGATTGAAATCCCAGTAAATGAATGCTTTGAGGAAGAACTGGGGATCTCCAGGGATGGACCAGTGCAGCCATTCAGCCTCGTTTCAGCAGAGGCTTTGGGGAAAGTACGTAAACTGATCGTTTTGCCTAGCAAAGCATTTCAACAAGTGCCCAATTTGATACATGCTTTGTAAGGCCCCATGGGATGTCCCATTTAAGCCTGCAATCGAACCTATGTGCGTAACTGAGTCTGTGCTGCATGTTAGCATGTGCAAGTGGAAGATTTCTCTGAGTCACATGTAGGAACTTCAGACACCACATTTGTTCTTTTCATGCTCTGTAACTGGTTATTACTAAATGTGTTCTCTTTCTTTTTTTTTTTTTCTTTTTCTTTTTTTGCCCTCCTTCACCCTTCTATTCAACAAAGTTCCTCAAAAATACACGTAAGTGGGAGATTACTGGTGAGACATCCATTCCTCAAGTGTTGTTCCGGTGGGAACAGCAGAAAGGAAGCCTATTAGCAAAGCCATTTTCCTACCAGAACTTTATAGGGAATGTGTGCAGAAAGCATGTTTTGTGAGATTCAGGAGGAGCAGAGGTTGCTTGGGGATCTTGGCAGAGAGATGCTGTGCTGAGGGGGTTTGGTGTTTTGCTGCAGGTACTTTGGTGACCAGAACTATTAAAACAATTGGAGGGAGAAAGGATGTTGCAAATAATGGAAAAGAACAATTCTGGCACACGTAGCTTCCTTTCCTTAAAGCTGCTTTCCCCTTGAGGCAATATATCTTGCATCTTATGGGAAGGAAATCTTACAGTATAAAAGGAAGTCTGAACTGTTTACTCATTATTTTTGAAGCCTAGAAGTGTATTTCTTTTATGAAGAGATAATATAGGTCCTATTCCCGTATTTTAGGGAAGCTTTTTGTTTAAGAATCTCCAGAAATAGAACTATGGGGATAGTTTCTTTAACATAATATTTGCATGTGACTTATGTTAATATTTCTGGAAGCCTGGGGGATGTAGGCTCAGCAAAGTGGAGGTGTTCAGAGGACAAAACAACCCAATTTGGTGCCGTTAGCACATACTGCTTGGCACATGGCGCTGGAGGGCAGCTACGAGTTCATGGGGATGTCTTATCACACAAAACTGTCTTATAATACCCTCTGTGTCGTGCTGAAATGCAGGGTCTGTACAGAAGTTTGCAACCTTTTCTCCCCTCTTCAGTGCTCTTCTTTCTTCCCATTCTCCTCAATTAAAATATAGGCATGGAGAGAGAAAGCGGTGGTGATTTCCTGTGACTAGCACAAATGGTGAAGTGCAGATAGCTGCAGTGGGCATATCTGAGGAGAGATATTTTGTGCAAACCCCAGAGGAAAAGCAGCAAGCAAAAAAAAAGGGGAAAAAACGAAGCTGTACAAATGCAACTGACTGCGTCACCCAGAATCCTTCAGAAGAATTTCTGCATTTTCTGCAGAGTACATAATTGAAGGAGAATTTTTGATAAAGACTAAATTGTGTACGGGCATGAAAAATTCAGCAGGGAATTTAAGCCATTTCCAAACCACATGAAACATTAAACATTTCACTCAAGAATAGCTTGAAGATGGCATGCATCATCCCAAGCTTTAAGCAGTCATCTGATTTTTTTCTCTTGCAACTGTTAAATATATAGTAAAGGGGAGCCAAAGTAGATTTTATCTTCCTTCTCCTGATAAGTGCAGAACTATTGCTTTGGAAATTTTGCTGGCTGGCCTCACGCACACCTTAGTTTTCCCATCTTGGCCAGGTGATCTTAGCTGCAACATTTCCAAAAGCTCGGGTAGATATCAGTGCTGAGATCGCAGCTTGCTGTTCTGTGCTGGTGCTCACATCCAGCCTCGGGCTCTCATGTGATGGCTCTCAAAGCAGCCATCTAAATCCACCGGAATTAAAGATTTTAATCAAGAGAGATGCTAATCACCATGACATGACGTGATATATATGTGACCTGATAAGGGTTTAGAGTAAATCCATTAGTTTCTTGCAAACAGGGAACACTGTTTATTACACGCTCTTCAACAGCCACATCTAAACTTTGTCTAGATGTGGTATTGGATTTTAAAGCCTTGTTATGTCAGTGTTTTCAAATTCATAATAGGTCTGTTCTGTAAATTAATATTGGCTGATTTCAGATCATTCTTACGTTGTTTTTGATTACTTCACTTTTTTTTACAGACCCAGTACCTA
This sequence comes from Lagopus muta, assembly GCF_023343835.1. Lineage (NCBI taxonomy): Eukaryota > Metazoa > Chordata > Aves > Galliformes > Phasianidae > Lagopus > Lagopus muta. The sequence goes on from NC_064441.1 coordinate 9,481,222, forward strand.
AATGTTCTATTTTCTCATTAAATAAGGTATTCTTCACTTGGGTGTCTTTCATCAAAGAAACCCAACTATGAGTATCTAATTCCTCTAGGACAGAGCTTTTGAAAGAACTACATGAAACTGTAAGGCAGTCACTTTGGATGACTCTTTTCTTGCTCCCTGAGCACACATTCAAACAGTATATCCATTTTAATTGTTTTCTTAGATGTTATTAATTCTGGAGTGGGCATTTGGAATGAAGATCAGCCACCAATCTGAAAAAGAATGGATTTGTGCCTTCCTGCAGTAAGATTGGGATAGAAAGAAAATCATGAGAAATTCCTAACCTAACTCAATTTAATTCTTTGTCCAGAATTGTCCAAGTTGCAGCTTTGAGGGAAAACTGAACCTCAGAGTGGAGATTCCAGAAGTCCAGCCTTGAAGCTTGAGCAGTATGTTACTACAGTTTATCTTTTTTTTCCCCCACAACGTTTTCTACAAGAATACAATCTCTGGCCTTTCCAAGAAAACCACAATCTGTGCAGAAGATTTTAATTTTCTTCCACATTTTTCTCTTTAACGACATCCACAAATATTTCAGTAATTCATTTTCTGTAGCCTTGGTTATAGATAAAAGTTTTAACTCAAGCTGAAATTAATCTCGCCCAGGTGTCCCTCCACCAGATAATGGACCCTGCTTTTGGTGTGGTGTGTTGCACTGCACGGGCCCCTTTTTGGTTTCTGCTGTTTCCCTGGGCTGCTGCCAGACCCTGGGACTTGTTGTCTGGAAGGGAGGCACCTTATGCCCAGCACAGTCACAGCAAAACTGCTTGTGGAATTGACTGCTTTCTCAGAATGGTCAGAAGTTCAAATAACTACAATATCATGATCATGAGTGTAAGATGAGAGATGTGTTTTCCCCAAAACCAGTACAGGTACTTACAAAGAGTAGAGTGGGTTAAGGGGATACTTGGATTTTGTGGGCTATAGAAAACATAAACATCATTACTTAAAAAGTCAGCTCAGCAAGTTGTTTCCTAACTAGGGGTCTCTGTGCTGCCAGGAGACCAATGTAAGGGAAGCTCAGTTACTTTGCTGAATTATGCAAATTTTAAAGTAAAAAGTTTTAAAGTAAATTTTAAAGCATTTCTGCTTAGAATATGATGATAACTGCACAGGTAAATGTGTTTAATAATGAGGTAGTGGTTAATGTTCACTGGTCAGGAAAGCTTGTGGATCAGTCTTTTAGGGTGAAGTTCACCTCAAAGAAGAGAGCCTGTATCATATTTTCCCTTCTGCTTTCCATGCTACTCAAAAGCGCTGTCGAGAAGATGTAGAGCATCTCCTGATACCTCCATTATTTTTTGTTTTGTCATAATCCCATTTCTCTTCTATGATCTTGCTAGATGTGTCATCTTTACAGCACATAGGAGCAAAAGAAACCAAACTTCATCCACAAAGACCACTGCCACCATATGTAAATATATATGTGAACCTGTATGTATTTATATAGAAATACAAATCTATATTTAGATATGGAGATTTTGAGCATTAGTTACTTGGAAAGAAGAAAATGGAGAAGAATTCTGTTTGTCCAGCATTTGATTTTATCTTGAGTAATCTTCAAGGATTAAGGATGTAATTTTATATTCAAGCATTATACTTGGTGAACGAGAAAGAAAACTACAGCATGAAGAAAATCTGGATAGCTTTTCTGCTTCCCAATAGCATTGACTAATTTCAGCAGAAGAAAGAAAGCAAGCCCGTGCTGTTCATATTGCTGGAAACAGTGACATATCTGATAAAGACACGTGTTCTGCTTTAGCCTGGAAGTGTGGGTTTCTAAGAGCTACATAAGGAGGGGAGGAACTGCAGGAGCCAGTTTGGAAATCAGTTTACATTTTCTTGTCCAGTTAATCTCTGAGAGCTGTATGTTCATGTTTCCACTGGGTGGTTCTGTTCCAATCTACCAAGGCAGCCAGCAGACTCGAGAAGAGGATGCCTTGCAGGAACGTGGACCCCACCATGGAACGAGATGCTCCAGCTGCAGCAAGGGTTTTGTTGTCTCTCTCCATTGCATGCTGGGCTGGCAGGATGGATCCAGGTCTTCCAGATGTTGTGCAGCATGGGCCACTGCTGGCTTTGACATTCAAGCCAAGGCAGCAACATGTTGTGTTTCCTCTGACTGCTCAGATTTCAATTTACCCTCAAAGTGGGAAAACAACAAACAACAAAACAAAAACAATTAGAAACAAAGATAAGTCTGAGATTGCTTAAAAACTGTTAGCTGTAACTTCCGAAGCTGGAGGAAGTCCTTTGGCAGGCAGGAGCTCTGGGAGGTCGTTTTTCTGATCTGTGCAGTGTTTTGTATGTCATCACTTGACGCAGGGAGGGCTTGGTTGGTGACAAGAAAGGGTGCTGTCCCCATCTTCCTTAGCTGCTTCTTCTGGGAGAAAGCTATGATGACCTATGGTGCTCTGTGACGAAAACCAAAATTTGTTTTAGTTGTACTGTGCCACAACAGGCAGAGAGAAAGCGATCTACATCCAGTGATGTAACTCATTTGTAGGACTCCTTCACAACAGCCTCCTTTAGTAAATAAAAGCCTGTGTCAACTCTCGTCAGGAGCTCTTAGCGATGAACAAATGAGTTTAACACCATAATCTAATAAACAAACAGATAACCATTTTCGGTTTTGTTCTGTGTAGTAGCACGCTTCTCTTGCTGAGCTGCTTCATGGTGTTTTTGTTCTTTGGAAGCAGAGGATGTGTATAGGAATGCAGTGTGATTCTCTTCTGAGGACGGGGTTTGCTCTTCTGACTTAGATGTCCTGATTTCCAGCATATTTCCAGTTGTTTGTGTTGAAATCTTTCCATCTCAGCAGGCTGTTTTCTGTCATTTTTAAAAATCATTTGGAACTATTTTTGCCCCTGTTTATTTGACCTGAGCAGCTGCAGCTCAAAGTGGGGTCTCATCATACTAATTGCTGCAGAGACCAAGTCAAACTCTGTTTCCTAATGCACTTGGTGGAGGGAAGGCAGAGGAAGGCTATGCATGCTCATGGCACAGTGAGGTTGATGTGTCTAAAATCCTGAATCTGTAGCAAAGTCTGGTGCTTAATCCTTCTCAATTAATCCTATGGCTATACTTCTTCCATCTATTAGCATTTTCATTGAATCATAGAATTGTTAAGGTTGGAAAATCCACAAAGATCAAGTCCAACATCAGTCTGTCCCCATCATTCCCACTAACCATGTCCCTCAGTGCCACATCTCCAAGGTTCTTCATCTCCAGGGGCAGTGGAGATGCCCTCCCTGGGCAGTCTGTGCCATTGCCTCACCACTCTTTTGGAGAAGAATTTTTTCCTAATATCCAGCCTGGTATCAGTCCAAAATTGAGCACAGTACTCCAGGTGCCATGGGCTGTTTCTTGCAATGACTTGGTAAGCTTCAGCAAAGGATGGGTCTGTTTTCCTTGGAGCTGGTATCTGATGCTAGGAGACCTCCACACAGATAGCAGTGTGACAGGGATATCTGCTGGGTTTTAACAGTGTCTGACTGGGAGCAGAATGGTTCATTTGCATGGGCTTTGGAAGACGTGGGGTTGAGGTGAGCAAAATCTCTCTATTGCGGAACGGTTAGCATGAGACATTAGTTAAAATGCTTCATCACCACAATCATCCAGAAAAAACGAGTAGAAGAACCAAAATGCAGCCTTGTATAGATGTTAGATGTTTCCGATACTTAGTGCTGTGTGCTGTAAGATCACTGTGTGTAGGATGTGGATGGAGAAATGCTAACTAGCTTTTTCCCAACTCTGTGGGCACTGGGAGCATAGAGGCTGTGGGCCATCAATCGCCTTTTGCTGGGCAGGGTTCACGGACAAGCCAAGGAAAAGCACAACCACATCAAATAAATGATGTTTTCACAATGGGCATCCAGCGTGGCGAAGCGGCTGAGGTTTTGCATAAGTTGGGGAACTGAGCCCTCGTTTCCTATTTGTGAACTAATTACCGCCTTTGTGGGTATTTGTGAGGGAGGTCAATGAGTTCTAACGTGAACCAGAGAAGGGCGGGATTTTCCCCACCGGTGACCTGAGCAGGGATGAAAGGGCAACATACAGAACACTAAAAACAGCACTCGAGCACCTGTTCATGCTAAATGAAGTTGCTTGATAAAAGGTGAACGGTTTGAAGGTTTGCTGTAGCATTCCAGCTCCATTCCTTGTATTGGCCATGTTAAGCTGAAACCTTCCAGGCAGTGCCCAGGGCTGCAACTCCGGTCCCATTGGAGGATGTGACGCTGATAAACCCTAGTTACCTCTGAGACGTGGAAAAAACAGCTTTGGAGCTGCTGTCCCCACTCAGATCCAAACATCAGCATGGCCGTGTTTGGATCTCCATGCTGGCATTTGTCCATGCGCTCCTCTGTCCCCACCTGCAAGCTCTGCTGACTTTTTCTGGCTCCGGTGTGGCTGGAAGAAATCCAGAGCGATTCCAGCAGAGCTATTTTGGGTCTGAGTTCGTAGGAGGAATTGTACCTGGAGGTTTTGAGTTAATCGCACGGTCATTTTTCCTCTGTATATTTAAACACAGAAGTTAATTAACATTTGAAAGTTTCACAGGCTGCTTCTTTTCATTATCTCAGCAAGCTGTAGCAAAGGGCTGTGTGACAGGAGGCTGATAGCCGCACTGAGGTGGTGCAGATGAGAGGAGTGCCGGGGATTTTTGGTTCTGGCTCATCCCAAGGGTTGGGCAGTTGGTGATGGGATGGAGGTTGAGGTGAGGAACGTGAGTCGCTGCGGTACACATAGCTGACGGACTTACCGTGTAGTAAACAAAATTAGCAGATGATTGTTGGCGTGTGTTTTTTGTTTTTTGTTTTATTTAAAGAGAATATTTTAAGCAGGACTGCGATTCATAGCCCTGAACTGTAGGGGACTAATGTTCCTGTTCTCCAGCTGGGAGAAACTAATTCAACATCTTGTGTTGTAAACACTCACTCATTTTAACTGATTACACCTCCAATGTTCCTCAAATCACTAAAATTACTAATTGCTATTCCTTACACATCAGAGAGTGAATCCTGAATAATTAACCCCAAATAAAATTAGATGAATTGGCCCTTTTAATTAGAATCCCTGCTGCTGTTTGTTCTGAGCTTCCTTTTCTTACCGTTAAGAGACTTTTAGAATGATTAAAACTGTTTAAGACTTAAACAGCCAGTGACCTTTTAATACAATATAAATCCATAAAAGCAATATTTCAGCTTGCAGGTGGTGAAGTAAATTTTTAGTGCAACTACGTGACAGATTCAGTATTCGTTTTTTAATGCTGAGAGCAAGATTAGCTGGTAGGGGGTGTTTTTCTCTTCTTTTTTCCCCCCCTGCTTATTAATACAGCAGCTGATTAACAGAAGTAGTTCAAGTGATAGAATTAGTGATGGGTAAGAAAGTGGTAGTTTGAAACAGAGCTTTGGATTGGCTTCATTTTAAGGATGGCCCATGAATGTGCTGTGTGTACAGGTCAGTTGTGTAGCTGGTGTGTCATGGCTTGGTCTGCACTGACGTGATATCAGTGACCACCCATGACATGATCTCTCAAAGGACCTGCTGGCACAAAGCATCATTTTAACTGTGATAAAGGTGTTACAGGAAAACTGTCATTATGGGCAATGTAACGAGTGAGAGGATGCAAAGTAGGTTGCATGTTCATACCTGAGAGTCACCAGCCTACGTTTAACTCTTGAGCAGCGTCACTTTTGCAAGATGAAATTTTAAGGAGCACTTTGGGATGTCAGTACGCTGCAGGATTTTACAGTGGTTGTTGTGGGTGTGGGGAGGAATTCCAGGTGAGCTCAGTCAAAGGGATTTCAGCCCAGTGCTAGATGAATTAGGTTCTAAGTGTAAATGTTAATCATTTTACCATGGATCACCCACAGATTGCTACCGTTGGTTTTCTGCAGTAGAAGTTAAATACTTGACCAGGCAATGGAAAATGACTGTGTCTGCTCAGTGCTTTCCAGAAGGCAGTCTTTGGATCAGAAGAGAAACACGTCAGTGGGGGCTGCTCCAGCGTTGTTTGTGCTCTGCTCTCTGACTCCAGGAGAGAGCTTGGGTTTTCAGGTGATTCAAACCAATTCTGAACTGTCCTCAGAGTCAGCAGTGATGATAAAGGGTTGTTTTCGTTTGGAGGAAGAAAAATGAAAACCATCTGGGCAGTCTTCTTCAGATGTCAGAGATCTGAGAGCACCAGTGTGAGCTCTGTTTTGTTGGTTGATAGATGTCATTAAGTTATTGTTTCAGTGAAAAATATGATGTTTTGCTATTTTGTGTTTCCGAGGGTTTTCCCCCCAATCAGTCTCTTCTTACTGAACGTGTGAGATCATCTTCGTGTCTAGAAGTTTCAGAGCTGCAAATCTTGATGTCTAAACAACTGTGTCAGTCAATGGGGGAAGCAATTATTGTGCTGCAATATATTTGCTGACTGGCAGATGCGTCTCCCTGAAAACAAAGACTTAAGGCAGTGATGTCTGACAAAAACACACTCACAAAACCCCATGTGCTGAGGCACTGAGAGGTTTGCCTTTGAGTGAGAAAGGTGTTTGCTGCATCGCACAGGGTGTTTTTCTCAGCTGGCACAGATACCCAGAGGGCATCAGGGAGACAGCAATAAAAGTCTATGAGTTTCCGTTCAGTCATGTGCTCACATAGTCTCTATTAAAGCTTTGAACAAATATTTTGTTCTATATTATGATGGTGAAATTTTCCACGCAGACCAGCAGAGAGCCCCTTGCCCAGGGACCCACATGGTGGGTGCTGGAAGGGCTTGAGGATAGAAAGCAGTGATGCTCTGTGGGGACATAGGCTGTCAGGGGGAGATCTTATCCCTCTCCAACTCCCTGACAGGAGGTTGTGGCGAGGTGGGGGGTCAGGCTCTTCTCCCAGGTAACAGTGATAGAATGAAAGGGATTGGCCTCAAGTTGTGCCAGGGGAGGTTCAGGTTGGATATTAGGGAAAATTTCTTCTGCGAAAGAGTGGCGGTGAACTGGCATAGGCTGCCCGGGGAGGTGGTGGGGTCACTGACCCTGGAGGTGTACAGGAACCATGGAGATGTGGCACTGAGGGACGTGGGCAGTGGGCAGTATTGGTGGCAGGTAGATAGTTGACCTAGGTGATCCGTGAGGTCTTTTCCAACCTTAACGATTCTAGAGTTCTGTAACACCACTGAGATGGAGCATGAGCTTTCTTTAAAATTTTTCCTCCTTTCCTTCCTGAAATGAAGACCTGTTTCTTCCACATCATCTAACACTGCGCTGTTCAGGACACAAGTTTTATGGTCTTTGGATGCTTCTTTCTCTGCCTGAGGGAGATTCACAGTGATGCCAATAATAATACAGTAACAGCTTTCCCTCTTCAGTTGGAGAGAAGTTTCTCTTTGACTTCAGTGAGTCCTATGGCTGCGTGTGGGAAAGAAGGGAGTGCAGTGGCAGGATAAATAACTGAAGCTGTGAGGGAGAAAAGTCCGTCTGTTCACAGAGGACCAGGAAAAGGCCAAACATCTGCAAGGTCCCCCCAGTTCATCACACATCTGCTTTCTACTCCCAAGCCTGAAACCTTCCCGGACGCCTTTTAGGGGAGCAGAGCCAGCCACAGGGCTGGGGTGCGGACAGCCAGCTGCCTCCTGCTCCAAGGAAAGAGTTGTCTTCCAAGCTCTGAAAAAGGGCTCTTCTCTTTGTTTCTGTCCTTTTGCTCTTTTTCTGAAAGATCTTGCCAATATTTTTTCCTTTGGGAGGAACAGCCCGTCCAAAGGGGCAAAATGATATTTGTTTTGAATTTGTTACAGCAGTTGTTGTTTTCCCTCTCAGACTTCTGTTTACGCACAAACCCTGCCCTTTCCCCTGTCTCATCCCCTTCGCCCCGTTCTCTACCTAGAGGGAATCTCTACCTATTTTGCTTTAGGATACTGAAGGGTTGTAATGAAGGAGCGTAGCTTGGCAGGGCTTGGCAGGAAGATGAGTCTTTGGCTTTGGAGCTGGGGCTAGCAGATGAAACATCATCTAAAGTGTCTTCTAGGGGAAGTGCACATCCGCTGGAGTTGAATTTGTTTGCAAAATCACATTAGTTTGCTGAAGGTTCATTTTCAAAGCAAAGGAAAAAAGTTTACTGAGCGTTCCAGCATCGCAGCATTTTTAGCATGAAACACTGAAGATAATCATTTCAAAATATTTATTCCTTTGTTTTTGCTCCGTATTGTATTTCATATGATTTGAAATAAAAGGCTGGATTAATTATAGAGCAAAAAGGAGATACTGCAGATGTCATTGTGCTTTTTTTTTTTTTTTTTTGTAAATCGGTCTTGAACTCTATAATTTCACAAGCCAGTAGGTTTCATAGGGTTTTGTGTATTGGAGCAACATGGTTGTCTTAAATTAGTTTTCAATGTGTTGTTTTCAAACTGTCTTGGTGCATCTGTATTTAGGACAGTACTTTCTTAGGGATTCCAACGTTTTTGGTGTGGGTTGTTGTTCTTGCCATGCTCACTTAAAACTGGGAAGAAATTGATTTCCTGGGAAATAAGATCCCTGAAAGTTCTAGAGGGGGTTGGTGCCTTTTTGAGAGCTCATGCATTCGGGAGGTTTGAAATAGAACTGAAAAGCTTTCCAGGGCTGCAACCCGTCCTGCTTCCCATAGCAAAGAGCTGGAAGGTGCTGCTGATGCCCATGCCCTGTGAAGCTCAGCCCCACACATCCAACAACTCTTTTTTGTCAGCCCTATCCAGAGCAGGGGGTTGGAACTGCTGCTTGGTTACTGGGGATGGTTCTGGGGATCCAACGGGAGGCAGGAAAATGCTGCATCAGGATGTGGAGGGTCAACAGGAAGCTGGTGTTTCCTCACAGAAAGGGTTAAAACCCTCCAAAAGCCACAACACCAAGACACATGAAATACCACATTTTGATTCACTTACCTTAAACTTCTATTGCAAATGTGCACAGGAGAACCTGCCGTAAACATCTCTGCTTGAAACATAAACCTTTATGAGAAGGAATAAAAATATACCAAAGTGGTCCAAATTAGGAGTAGCTGCCTCGCCATGAGCCAAATCCAGTGGTAATGGCAAGCTCCATCTTTGAGAGGTGCTTTCAGAGCCTGATGCCCTGCTCCCGATGCTGCTCTGAGGCTCTCAAGGAGAAGTCTTTCCTGGCTTCACAGTGTGCTGCTTTGTATTTGCATCTGCACTTTCAGAAGTTTAAGACAAAGCGAATTTATAGTGGAAATATTTTATACATCGGTCCCATGTGAAAGGCCTCCTCGGGGTTGAAAGAGATGGGTGCTTCTGAGTTTGCAGCTGGCCCACCACTTACTTGGCTCTTGTCACTGAGAAGAGCCTGTGAATTTCCCAGCAGTTTGTTATGTGAAGCTATGAAGTCCCTATAGGAAAGGGAAACGCAAAGAGCATGGCTGCCTGCCAGCAGCAGAGATGCAGGAGGGGAGCTGAAGAACTTCATTTTTAAGCTGGCAAAACACAAAGATCTCTCAGGCTCCATGACAGAAAAGAGGACATTGGCTCTCATGGCTCCAGCTGCTGTTAAACTAGTTGGAACTGTGCTTGGCTCTCCATGGCCAGCCCTCTGAGTGTCCTCTCCAGCAGGGAGTCCTTGCTTGCAGTCAGCATCTGGTAGTCTTAATGACCAAAAGTGCTGGTGTCAGAGGAGGGGAGTGAATTGGGTGGGATCCATTGCAGGATGGATCCTCTGAAGGACTCCACTGGATGTGGGGTATTCTTCGGTCCAAGTTCTTCAGCCACCTGCAGCAGCTTTAAATGAGATGTGAGCTTTGGTGTGTGGAGCTGCATGCTACTGCCTTCAGGAGATATGGCAAGTCACCTGTGGTTCTGCTGGGTTCTGAGAACCACTAAGTAATCTGCAAACATTACTGAGCCATCAGAGCCATCTCCTGCAGCAGTGAGGGGTACAGCTGTAGGTGGTGGTCAAGCGATGGGTTAACTGCCATAGAGGCAGAGCTGTGAGTATTGCACGCTCCCCTTCAGAGCCCAGGCACCAAGGACCTGGTCCATCCCCCTTGCCCTTCTCTATGTACCAGCTTTCCCTCTGGGCAGTAGAAAGATGCTCGGAAATGATGTGGGAAAATGCTGGTGCTCTGTGATAAGCCTAAGTTCTCTTGATTCTCTCTCCTAGGAGACTTCCTTCCTCCACCTCCGCCTCCTGTTGATGACCTCGGGAATATCACATCACAGGGTGCCTTTCCCCCCCCGCCCCCTCTGGATGACGTTGCTTTCAACGTGCAGGTAAGAAGATGAGTATTTTATTGGGAGTGCAGAACTGATTCAGAAGGGCTGTTCAGAAGGAAATAAGCCTGTGGTAATAAAACAAGGTGGCAAAGTGCTGTGGTTTGAAACGACATGTCAGGAACAACCAAGTCAGCATTATCAAGTTCTGTTTCCCAAGTAGGGAATATTTCCATTCAAAACTTACTGGGCTATTAAAGGATTTTTCCCATCCGGCTTGAATTAGAAAACTAATTGCATTCTGCCCTTGTGATAGTAGATGGGAGTGAAACCTTCCCAGAATGAATTGTTTTTTGGAAGGACCATCTCCTTCCACTGACTGTGGAGAGACTTTAGGGCAGTAATCTGATCCTAAAAGTGCTTTGTTTAGATGCCTAAAATTAAGTGAAACAAATAATCCCTGGCTCAGAGTACAGTGATGTCATTGGGACCCTGCTTTTGCTGGGTTGGATCTTCTAGATTGGCCTTGTGGATGAAAGCAAAACTTCTGAGATGCGATGGCGTGTGCTGTGTGGATGGGAAGGCTTGGACACCTCTGTGCAGACATCACAGGCTCGCCTGGCGTGCTGGTCCTGCTGTGCTAGGTCAGGAAGGCTGTGTTCAGACCACAGAGACGGGTGGTCAGGGTGATCCAGGAGCAAGGAGTTGAGATCTTGTCACTGATGACCAGAAGAGTTTAGTTTGTTAGCTGAGCAAAAAGAAGGCTATGGCTGCCAACCTAAAATATGTCTGGGGAACGAACACTGAGGAGGGATGAGATCTATTTCACCTCTTGATGGAGGTGAGCCTGAGCGCAGGCAAGTGAACAGACACTGAACAGGGTCCAAGAGGCCAGACTTTGTTCCTGACACTGCAGAGTTGATCCATCCATACTATGCCTCTGTAAAAAGAAAGCATGAGCTTCCTGTGATCTCTTGCCTGTAGCAAAGTTCAGATGCTACCACAGCTTCCAAGCGTGTTCCTGCAATGGGTTCAGCATTGGAAGCATCCTTGGAGAAAGAAGGGGTTAAAGGCAATTATGAACCCCACTGCCAGGAAGGGCTGTGACCATCGGGATGTGAGCCATGTGAGAAGCATGGTTTTTGCCAGCCTTGGGGGAATGAAGCAATTCCCCAGCAAGTATTGCCATATCTCTATCTCTCCAAGAAGTCCTCGGGGAGCCAGGGGCTGGGAAGTGGCCCTGCTGCCTCCCTGCTTCCCCAGGGCCTGCCACAGCCTGGGGGATTTTCAGAGAGGAAACCTAGCCATGAGTGGCACATGTCTGCTGATCCTGGTGCCTCATTCATCGGGCCGAAGATGTGCCTGAGCTGCACGGGGCTCTCATTGGAACTGGCATGTTGGTAGAACCAGCAGCTGGGCTGGCTCTGCCTGCTGAGCTCATGTAATTGCTATTTGTCACACCCTTTCTCTGTGACTTTGGGAAGCTGGAGCTGGAGCAGTGTTAGCAGCATTGAGTTTGGCAGGCATTTGGTTAGAGCTGGATTCTTGTGCAGGATGGCCTGGTCAGGGGAAAGCAGGGCCTGGAGGTGCATCCCCGCATGCCACCACTTCCCAGAGTACTCTGCACAGCTAACACAGAGCCCCATCCTTCATCTGTGCTCACTCATCTTCTTTTTCCTTTTCCTTTTCTTTCAATCCTCAGTGAAAGAGATTGGGAGCATAAGTCAGTGCAAATCAGGATCTCCTACTGCAGGATCAGGTCCTTATCCTAAGAAGGGATGCTAGGCAGTTGGGGAGGAAAAGGGCAAATAATAGAAGCACAGAATCATTATGGTTGGAAAAAACTCTAAGATCACCAAATCTAACCCATCCCCACCATGCCCACTGACCTCATCCCCCAGTGCCACATCTCCACTGTTTTTGAACACCTTCAGGGATGGTGACTCCCTCACCTCCCTGGGCAGCCTGTGCCAGTGCATCTCCACTCTTTCTGAGAAAAATGTCTTCCTAATATCCAACCTGTGAAAACTGAGGGAGATGTCTGATGCCTGTGAGTACTGAACATGCCTGCAGAAGTTGCCCAGCTGATGGGGCAGGGTGAATGGTGGCCATTCTCTCTGGGCTTCCAGCCTTCAGATGCTCCCTCAGGACAGCTCAGCACAAAGGCAGCGCTCTCATGCATGTGTGCTGGACTGGGCTCCAACAAACTGAATCTAGTTCTACTCTCTGCCATCAAATCCCATCATCTCTGGGCTGCATTTTCTCTCTGTTGAATGCATGTGCCAGAGCCTCTGATCCAATGGCTAGGAGCAGGTCTGAGGAGTTTGCCCCCATGGCTCAATGTGAGATCTCCAAACATGCTACACAGCTGGAAATGTGTCAGCCTTCCTACAACAGGACATCCTCTGGATGGCAGAAGGTTTCATTCAGATGAGAGTATATGAAAAATGTACACTGTGGCTCCAGGTAAGACTTCTTACACCATGTGTTGAGGGCAGCAGCAGATATATGGTCAGTTTATTATCATTTCATGCACTGCTGTCTGACAGCTGAAAGCTGCACAGATTATTGCAGTTTAAGTTGTAGCTTGTGGAGCAGCAGTTAAAATAATAATGCCCAGTTTTTGTAGGGCTGTTTATCTCTGGATCTGTGTTTGGATGGTGGAGCTGGCTGCTTAGGATTGGATCCAAAAAGGTACTTTAGTATCTGACTTTCCCTCTAGGTACCTGCACTGAGGTCTGAGCCACGAAATTCTTTTGCAATAGATCTGGCCTTTTCCTGTATTTTCTGTTTGTTCATCCAGATGCATCACGTTCCGACTGGCAGCAGGGCCAGGGAGAAAAGGGGAAGGAAATTTCAACTCTTTTCCTATTAACTGTAATGCTTCAGGAAAAAGAAAAAAAAAAAAAAAGTTTAGTTTAAAAAGCAGCATGCTGTAGCTGGGGTCAGCTGTGTTGGGAAGTTCCCCTTCGGCCAAAGGCAGTGGTGATGGCAGGGGCTTGTTCCGAGGGCGCGGTGATGGTGTGTTTGACAAATAAGGACATAGCAGAGAGGCTTTTGCCACGTTGGCTTGTGCTCAGTTTAAAAGAAAAAAAAAAATTCTGGACGGGAAGAAAAATGAAATCACTGTTTGTCAAAGGGAAATAGATAGATGTGGGAGGCAGGGAGATTTCTTTCTTCTTTTTGCTTTCTGCTCTCTAAAAAGGCACTCTGAGCAGGCTGGGGAAAGCACAGACGTGAGCAGCTCGCACAAGCACCCAGATCTGCTCAGAGCGGGACCCTTGCTAAAAGCAGTGGCTCTTTGGGATGGGACCTGCACATGGTGATGTGAGCAGCTAGTTCCTACCCTGCCTCCCCCTGAAGACCTCAGGCTGAGCCCAGCAGTGGGGGCTGCAGCTCCCTGTGAACCTCTGCTGGAACCCCCTAGCCATCCTCACCCTCAGGTCCCACTCCTGGAGCAGCCACAGCTTTTGCAGCTAATTACCCCCAGGTGCTGTGTCTGCAGCACAGATCTGATGTTCATTTGGGACCTTGGTTGAAACCCAAGTAGAGATTGTGCTCAGCTCAGAGATTGCATCTCCCCCGACAGCCCCTGGCCGTTATCAGCATGTGTTTTATTGATGGGCCACAAAGCCCTTCACAAAAGAAGCACTGGTTTGTGCCTGATAAGGAAGCTGAAGCAGGGAAAGTGATGTGCCTGGGTCACCAGGCTGACCAGCACGAGCTGAGAATAGTGCCTCAATCCCATGTCCTGAGCAATTGTTGCCTGCCTCCTTGAGCAAGTGCTGCTGCTGCCTTTTCCAGGAAAACATTTTGGTGTTTTCAGTTTGGAGCATCTATTTTGAGAAGGCACTGGGGAAGGGAAGAGCGTGGGGTGCTGCCTGGGATCTCCCATCTCCTGCTCTGCTGGGCTCTGCCTGCGGCAGGGCTCGCTTGAAATCGCCTTCCTCTGAATGCTTGGAGAAGCCAAAAAGACCAAAGAGAGCAGAAAGTGTGTTCAGCCTCCCTCTAGTGCTAGATTTTGTTAATCATCAGGTTTATGGGCCTGGGCTTAGGTGCTCGCTAGCAACGAGCATCCGCGCTGCTGACAGCTGCTGTGCTCCTGCAAGGAGCGAGCGCTCTTGGAGCCCTGCAGATTGAGCCTCACTCTGTGTGCACAGCTTTCAGTTGCAGAGCTTGTGTCTGCAGGTTTCTGTGGCTCCTGAACTGATTTATTAAAATCCATGTGATAAGCAACTGCCTTTTATCTAAATTGAAGCCGTGTCCAACGGTATAAGTAAATTACCTGGTGATGTTAGCCCTCTTATTCAAACCTTGGCTTTTCAAGAATGCTTTTGATCTGTCTCCCTCCTCCTGCCATCCTCGTGTGTTTGAGGCACAGCAATGGGCTGCGTTCTGATCTGGGCTCAAGCAAATCACATGCGTATTCCCTGCATGGCTGAGTGCTCACAGGCTCCCTGCAGGCTGGTGTGTGTTTGTTCACTTATGGAGCTCTCTGGGCACGAAGGTAGGAAAATCAGCAATACAGCATCTGTATATGCTGAGGAATATCTGGGTATCTCATATACGTGCATATACAGATACACAGTAAGTATAAGAAATGCAGAATGAGCAGGGATGTAGAGCAGGCCTACATGTTACGGGGGAACAAGCACGCACATTTTATCCCCGCTGCTTTTTTATCCCTGTCTGCGGGTAGCGTGACCGGTAAATGCAGGATCACAAGCGCAGAGGAACACTGAGCATGTCTTTCAGTCTCCTCTTGATGCGGCCCATCTTATACGCATGTTTGTTTTACAATGCCAAACCACATTCTATTTTAAATCTGTAATGAACCTCTGTTCCCATCTATGTAACTTTCCAATCCATACTCTTTTCAGAATAGACAAAGATGGTTATTATAAACCACAAATTTTACAGAAAGAGTAAACTGGAAAAGTTTTAATTGTGCAGTGTAAGCCTGCCATTCATCTTTCTGCCTGGCTATTAATATCTTGGCAGTGTTACGGTGCAAAACAGCCTTTAATAGCTAAAACTCTCAGCAAGGACTACAAAAGGAAGCAAGAATCCAAACAGTTAACCGGTCTCATTATTTTCATCATGGTTATACTGCGTTATTTGATGTATTTGTTCTGGTATTGTTTCATGTAGTAGCCGTGGGCTGGGTGTGCCAGGACCCGTGCTGCTGCACACTCGGAAGAGGGGCTGTGCTGGGCTGCGAGATGCTTTCAGAGAAGGAACAGAAGTGGCTTTTGGTCATGTGCCATACGGTGGGTGATGAGGTGTGGGAGCAGAAGAAAGCAGCAGCTAATACAGAGCACATGTAAATAAGAGCACAGGCCCATCTAAAAGGTTGTAATAGGAAACAGGTCGGAGGGATTGCTGATTGTGGGGTTCAGAGATCATGGAATCACAGAATTGGTGCACAGAGGTTAATCTGTGAGCTGGGTCATCCTCTCGTGGGCAACAGAGGCTTGAATGGGGTGAGTAAAGTGGGAGATGGAGTATGCAGAACAAAGCAGTAATTTTGTCCTCTCAGTCTGCAACAAACAATAGGGAGCAAAACCATCACTGCATCCAAGGTAGAATGGACAGATGGAAAGAGAATAAACAGATGGAAAACAGGTAATGAAGAAGTGAGAAGTCTCCCATCATAGCAAATGAGCTAAGAGATAGTAGAGTGGGAGCTAACATGATCAGTATTGAAGACTTTTACATTCTTCTCATTTCTGAGTTGTATTCAAATCTTCTGTTGGATTAAGAGGTCCTAGGAAGGATCTTTCGTAGGATCGCTTGCTCTTGTGTCAAATCCTGGTAGGCTGTGTTGCATTAGGGAACTGTGATGCAGCGGCGAGACTAAGACAAACAAACTGTCAGTAGCAGAAGGAATTCTAAAAACTGCAGCAGAGACAAATTATTTTGCTTTTTCTGTGAAGCTGGCTGGGGCTGGAAGATGTGGTTTGAGAAGACGAAGCCTTTCCATGGAATATGACTGTAGCGGTAGGCTGCGGTGTGACACAGCAGGCAGAAGTCAGATTCCCACCTTGATTTTGATGCCTTAAGTACTACAGTACTGTGTGGCAATGAAATAAGCTTTTGTCAGCCAAGCTGAAAAGAAATGTACACGTACTCATTGTCTGTCTAAATTTGGTTTTGCAGCTCTGGATAATTTAAAGAATAACACCAACTTAACTGTTTTAGATCTCCGCCTGTCTTTAAGCATTGTGAGTGTATCGAACCTCCAGGAATGGAAGTGGCTCAAATGCAGGTTCTTGTCTGTATTTTTTTGTTTCGATCACTTAAAAACACCAAAGCTTTTGCTGCCATGACAGGTGGTTTCGGTGTCAGAAAGGGTTGTCTCTGCAAGCAGTGTGCAGCACAGTGCCTGAGCAAGTGGAGAGGTGGTAGAAATAGCAGCAGAAAGTGTTTTTGCAGCCAGAGCTGAAGGAATTTGTTCCAGGATAGAAAGGCAGGCATGGCTTTGAATGTTTGTTGCTATTACATTCCACCTTTGCAGGACCATTCCCCACAGTTGTAATTTTCCGTTCTGATTAGCTGATGAAATTCTGATGAAAATGCAGGATGTCGATTAGCCTTAATGGGCAAAAAACAGGTAAGAAAGAGCATCTGGAAAACATCACATAATGTTTTTAGGGCTTTGTTTTCAGTTGTGTGAGAAGTAAAGTAGGAATGTTTGGGAAAGCTGTCGCAGCTCCAAGCATTGCTCAAGCCAGCCAGCGACAGCTCTGTCAGAGGTACTGCACAAGCATCTCCTGTTCAGCAGTGCCAGTCCACAGCTCCGTCCCTCTCTATCTCCTTGTTTCTGCATCTCTGTTTTGCCATGGAAACAGCCTCCTTTCTCGTCACATCCCAGGTCTGGCCTTCATCCTCAGCTCTGATATTCTGCTTATTCCTGACCTGCTCTCCCCACACCTGGCTCTGCAAATTCACCCCTTTCAGCCCTGCAGAACCCCTCGGTGTTTTCCCCGCAGATGTCACTGCTGAGGGCCGTGCAGATGTTTGGTGTCGCCACTTCCCAGGGCCGATGGCATGACTGCCCACCATAGGTGCTGATGCTGGGTGAGGCTCCTATGGAAATTTAGGCTCAGAATATGCTTTCTGCACTGAAACAAATCCCGTTTGGCTTCTGTGGCTGTATTTGCTCCAAGGAGCAGTAGAGTTCATAGAATCATAGAATGGCTTGCATTGGAAGGGACCTCAAAGATCGTCTAGTTCCAGCCCCATGGCTGTGGGCAGGGTTGCCAACTGCTAGACCAAGCAAAAAAGATATTGTCCTGTGGCCTAATGTGTAGTGGGGACATCACAGTTCCTGACGCACAGCTGCTTTCAGGCATGAGTTCTTAATGTCAACCAACAACTTTCAGTCACTTATCTGCATATGGGCAATATTGAGGCAAACCTTGGAGCTCGTTGGAAGGATCTGTGTGCTGGGAATTTCCCTTGCAAGGTTTAATGGTGGTCTTAGAGCAGTGCAGATTTGATTGTGCAGATTTTGTGTCACTCAGATGCTGTTTCTTCACCTGTGGTTTTTATGCTTATCTGAGGCTGCCCCAAATGAGTGTATCAAGGCTGAGTCCAGGCTTTCCTCTTCTCAGCTTGGACATATAGTAGATTTTTAACTTGACTCTGTTCTAAGCAAGCCAAACCTGAGCCATCCACTTTCATGTAGTTTTATACATCCATTTTCCTGACACCTTGCCAGGCTCTATGGGAGATTCTCAAATCCTTGCAAACTTTTTGGCGTGTACCCCTTCCTGTTACAGCAAAACAAGCAAACAAATTCCAAAATATGTTGTATCTTTAACTTCTGTGCTTGGAGCTTATTCAGACTGAGAAAACTAAATGGCCAATTTTATTTTATTTTATTTTATTTTTAGCAGTGATTTCTCATAGCTTCACAGCCTGCATTCAGGAATGCATTCTCAAATTCAGAGAAGCTTGACTGTGTGCTTAAACTTCATTAAAGTTGATAGAACTTCAGCACATGTGTAAAATTAACCATAAGCTTATGTTTTATACAGACTTCTTGCAGGTGACACTAGCAGCTGCATATGGGTTTTCAACATGTGATTAAATTCCAAAAGGAGTTTTTAAAAACAGTTTTAGTCAACCTTAATTTTCTGAAATTGGTAGCTTTAACAAAACCTATCTTTTTTGATTAAAATTGCCTGAGACGTGTCCCTTTTTAAAAGCTCTTCATTTAACTGTCACAATATACAGATTTGTGTGGGATAGAGTTTGTTCATGTAAATTTAATTTCCAGTTAAAGTGGTACAAACACAAAGTGATTTCAGCAGACATTTGGGAACTCCATGGTGCCTTTGCTTTCATCTCCACAGATCTGGGGCCAGGCAGAGCCATAAGCTGCTTCACCCCATCATCCACAGAGACCAAAGGCACCCACCAACATCAGGAGAGGGAGAAATCTTAAAAGTTGGTTCTAGTATTTAGAATCATCGTAGAATTATTTGAGTTGGAAGAGAGCTTTAAAGGCCATCTGGCCCAACTCCCTGCACTGAACAGGGACACCCACACTCCATCAGATGCTTTGAGCCCCATCCAGCCTGACCTTGGGTGTCTCCAGGGATGGGGCATCCACCACCTCTCTGGGCAGCCTGTGCTAGCACCTCATCACCTTTATTGTAAAAAACTTATCTCCAATCTAAATCTCTCCTCTTTTAGTTTGAAACCACTTCCCCTTGTCCTATCAGTTTAATTACTTGTGCTATTAAACATAAGTGAATATTTCTGTTATTTGTAAACAGAATCTCTCTGGCTTCAGCTTGCTGGTTGTGGCATGTTTTCCTATTTTGCTGGATTGGACAGACCTGCAGTATCTGACATTTTCATTCTGGGAAGCTGTTTAGGTAAAGCTATTGAGCTGCTCAGTCTCCTTTATAAATGAAACCAACTGAGCTCTGTACGTGTCTCATTGTCAGCTGTTTCTGCTTTTCTGGGGAGTCTCTCGAGTTTTTAAAACACTTCCTCCCAACCTGGACACAATATTTCAGTGTCAGACTCAACAAAAGTGTTGAAAGAAGAGAAATCGCCGGTCGTCAACTCTGCACATCTCTTGCTCCGATAGTGCAACAGCACTGGGAAGGAGAGAGCTGGAGCTGGGCATTTCTCCCCACCGGGTACAACTCCCTCTGGAGGGTAAGCTCCCTGGCACCTCTCTGGGCACATTATTTCAGCCATGGGACTTGTAAAACTGGTTCTTGGAGGTGGATCTTCCACATGTGGCTTCTATTCGGAAAGCCTTTAGTGGAAAAGCATCCAAGATAAATCTTGTCAAAAATATGTGTCCCTTTCCTTGCCTCTCGCTGTCTTCAACCCGTTCTTATTTGACAATGCCGTTCAGTTAAAAGCTTTGGAGAAGAGCTTAGGGGCTGATACAATCAGTATCAATGAAAAGGAAACAAAATGGAGTGTAAAAAGTGCTCTGCTCCAGGGGAACGTGGCAAGAGAGCATCCTCACCTCCTCTCGTGGCTGCTGGGCTTCCTCTGGCAGTGCCTTGGACACCAGATGTGTGCATGTAGGCGTGCGTAATTCATGGCTTGTCAGACACGTCCTGTGCACTTGGAGGCATCCTCCTCTTCTCTGTTCTCTCTTCTCTTATGCCAGAAATGGAAAGAGGAAGATTATAGCTTGGCCAGGATGTGGAGGTAAAGGGATTCTCTACTCATGGCCATTGCCATTGGATCTTTCATGAATGTAACTTCCATGGAGGAGGAGTGAATAGAAAGGCCTTCCTTTACTGCAGCGGACACTTAATGAGCTATTTGGTTTCTGTAATCGATTAAACTTTGTATTGGGTAATTGGTTATGGTTCCCATTGCAGGCAGATGGTGAAATATCCGATACCTCCTCAGCTCTCAGTTTTTCTGGAAGCAGTGATACTCTGTGGGGAACATCAGCTCTGCTTGATGGCTAATTAGACATTAATTCGTGATGATATTGGAGCAGATTTTAAGTTGGCGGGAGAGTGGGCAAAGAAATGGGAAACTTTTAAGTCACCATAATTATCAATAACGAGTCCTAATGTAATTGTATTAGTTAAAGGGAAAAGTATATATTCCCTGCTGCTGTAAAGTTGGTTGCAGTCACTGAAAGTCATGCTGAGTCAAAAGGATTTTATGGCCAGCTCCTCTTGCCCTGTGAGCAGAGAAGTAGTGCTGTCCTGCAGAAGGCATAAAGAAAAAGTTGATATATTCCACATGATATCGTATATTCTGCAGACGAACAAGAGTTTCCCTAATTCAATTTAATTCCCAAGGACGAGTGATTGTAGCTCCACTCGGAGAATATTAAATTGCCTTAATGGAAAAATAAACTGGTTTTATTCTCCCCCTTCTCTCCCCATCTTCCTCATTCAGCTTTCAAATAACTTTATGTGCCTCCTTAGTTTATTAATACACTTCTCATCTTGCTGCTGATTTAGCATCTGCTAGCGCTTAGCACAGACAAGCCTCCCAAGACTTTTGATCAGACATGTTCAGTAAACTATGGGGGCTGTTGGCTCTGCTGCTGGCAGATGTTAGATGGTGGGACTACTCCATCCATCCCCACACTTCTTTATCAAACCCGTCCTGTTGCTTTCTTGTGCCTCTTGCTTGTGTTCTGGCTGGCTCCCGTTGACAAAAGAACACGTTGCTGTTTTTCACTAGTGCCGCTGTCTTGAAAGCCGCATTAAGCCTATGTTGAAAAGTCCAGGACTTTCTTCCATGAGCCAGAGGTTGAAAGCCCAAAAAGGCCTTTTACAGGTTTGAATGCCCGTGGTGGCAACTGGATCTGGCATTTGGATGTGATGTAGTCAGGGTGATCCTGCAGTGAAATTGCAGATGGAGATTTGATGGCTTGAGTGGTGATTTCTCATCTTCTGGCTTGTTTTGTCAGGGCTGGAACAGTAAATGTAGAGAATGAAACAGGCATTAAGGAGCTGCTTTGGCCCAGTGGATTAGTGTTCATCTGGTGGCCAGAGGGAGCTGGTTTAAGTTCCTCACCCTGCCGGGTGCTCTGCAGCCCTTCTACCTGGTTGCCCTGGGATCCAGTTGACAACGAGCTCCTCAGGGCAGGGACGTTTCCTCTGATATGTGATCAGTGCCTATCAGACTACCTCCAGGGAAATATAAAACATTGTTGCAATACAGATTCATAATAGGAATGAAGTCTTTGCTCTCCTTCTTATCTGGGTCCCAGGAGGCTGAGTGCAATTGACTGCATTTTCTGTCATCTCAGCTCCCAGGAGGGAAGATGTGGGTTTCCAGGTGTTGATCCTGCACTAAGGCAATGATCAGTTGATAATCTGCAGAGACTGACATGTACCCACCAACAGAAGGAGTGACTGCAGGGTGGCAGCTGGCATACATGAAGCACGGTGGTGGCTTACTGGAGGTGTAAATGTGCAGAGCCAGATCAGATCAGCGAGTGTCAATAGGCCAGACAAAGATGTAAAAGGAGGAGCACAGAGTTTCATTTATTTATTTATTCATCTTTGAAGCATCTTCATCGTTTTCTTCCACGTGTTTCTCCAGCTGCCTTTGAAACACTTGTAAACACACAGCAACCACAGTGTCATGCAGAAGTGGCTCCACAGCTCAGTAGCACAGTCTGTGATGAAACACCTAATTTGTGTTGTTTTGAAACTGATACCTTCTCGTTTCTTGCTTTCTTCTTCTGTTACCTGGTGGGTTTTTTTGTTTTTTTTTTTTTAATTATGATTATTTATCCTTCTTGTAAGCCTCCTATACAACACTGAGGTTATAAACTGGTTTTGAAGATTTCTCAAGATGTTTCCTGGCTGTGCTAGCAAATAACCTCTCTCCTTGTTCATCTGCCCCAGCTGGAAGCCTTGCTGTTCTTTGCAACACCTTGTTGCTTTAGAGACAAATCAATTAATCCTGATGATACCCACAGCTGTTTACTGGTGATAGAATCATAGAATCATTAAGGTTGGAAAAGGTGGCTAAAATGATCCGGTCCAACCGTCAACCCATCCCCACCATGCTCTCTAACCATATCTCTTAGTGCTAGTGCACATCTGCCCTTTTCTTGGACACCTCCAGGAGCAAATGATGGAAAGCATTTGGCACATTGGCTGAAATCTGCTGGAGCAGCAAGGTGGGTTCCTGCTGCACAGTGCATGGCTCCCACACCCCCTCATTTAAGCCCTGTTGCAGGCAGCTCGATTTATAGGCGAATCTTCAAAAGTGGCCAGAACTGTAGGAACATTGCTCAGTTAGATGACATTCGTGTCAGAGAGACACCGAGCGATGCCTTTGAACAGCCCACTTCAAACTTTTGAAGTGTTTTCCTTTGGTGCAGCTAGCATCCAGCAACACAAATCAGGTAAAACCACTCCATGCCTTAAAAAAGAAAGAGCAGGGAAAAAAAATAAATCAAAACCCAACTTCCCTTTGGCTTTTATTCTTGATGTCATCAAAAGAGTAAAAAGGATATTTCAGGCCTGGCTTCAGCCTGACGGAACAGCAGGGAAGTTCTTTTCTATTAGATCCTTGATACAATCACGTCTGGTGAAATCACTGCGGTCACATCTGCTGAAATCTTCCATCATTTCGGATTTGTTTCAAAAGACTCAATCTGTCTGTTTTTAAAGGGCACGACTACTTTTCCAGCCCCTCCTTGGTGCCTGAAACAGTGATTTTGTATCAGTCAAACATTTTAGACCCTCCTGGTCCGGAATGCTGCAGTCAGTTCTTGTCACCATGTGCGTGCTTGGTAGGGCAGGCTCTTGCAACTGCTTTCATTTACATCAGGGAATTTGAAACAAAATGTTTGCATTTGTCTTTAGGCTGAGAAGAGAACAGACACAGCAGCTCATGGTCTGGGTGCCTCATTTTCGTGATGGATACCCTCGAGGATGCATCTTTTTGCCACTGCAGTGGCTTTTTGTGCCTCACATGACTGTTGTGAAGGAAGGCTGGGAAACTGGGATGGGATGGGGAAGCAAGGGCATGTGTTGGAAGAGGATCTTGCCCCTGGCAGTGGTAATGTTGGAGAAAGTGCAAAGAGAGGGTAAAAGAAAACGACACACAAATAGCAGTCTGAAGTGTGTCAAGACTGAATCACTTCTTTTCTTCTTCCAGGTTAAAATTTCTCACAGCCTCTTCCTGTAGGTGGTTTGCCATCGAAACCTAACATCTTTCGTCTCCTTTCTCCCACTTGCCCTCAGCTAAAATAGAAAATAGGAGCCCCATCCTCCTTTGCCTATCTGCAGCTCTGTCTGAGGCCACTGCCTGGGGCCAGGAGAGCTGCTGACTCCTTGTATGGAGAGCCCTTTCTTTTGCTCTTTCTTCAGTGACGATTCCCACAGCCTGCAGAGTGTGGCAGACAGCTGCAGGGGTGGAAAGAGGGGAAATCAGAGTGAAGTTTTGCCAGTGCCAGATTCCACGGTGTCTCTCAGACAGTTTGGCTTCATCGCATCACCCAAACATACATCTACACCTGTAGGGCATCTCACTTCCCAGCAAGGGAAGCTTGCATTCTCCAACACCAATGAAATGGACTTAACTCAGCCTGCTTTGGATAAGCCTTGAGCCGAGCCAGTGGGTGGAAGGGAGATGGATCTCAGTGGTGGAAAACAGCACTGTAGTGAGCCCTGGTGCCCTAACCCTGACCTAACCCTCACCCACAGACATCTCTTGTCACAGAGATAGCGACTGTCCCAGGCTGCAGCACTGCATGGCAGCAGACGAGGTGAGGAGAAACAGGGAAACAGAGCACAGCAGAGAGGTTAGGTCTGAGTAGGGAGAGGAATTAGGGGCAGGAACTTGGAGGGACATCTGGGAGCCAGATTCTTCTCCCTATCCCTATTGCAAGGAGCTGACGTGGACAAACAGCAATGTCCTTGCATCCCTTCTGTAACTTGCAAACTGTAATAAGAGCAGGTGATCTAGGTTGTAGGAAAAGGGGCCCCAGGGGAAATCATTGTGTTTTTTCATATCTTCCAGCTCGACAAGTAGTCCTGTGGCCTTTTTTAGCACAGTGAGCTCAACTTCGAGGCCCTGCGTGCCCTCTGCACTGAGTGCTCTGCACAGAGCTTCCCTTGGGGAGGCAAGGGGACCTGTGGCTCTGCCTGGTGCTGGGAGGTAGGATTAGGGAAATGAAAGCCAGTTTTCATTGGAACAGTGTGGGTTGACAGGGCGCAGGAGTGGATTACCCTCACAGCTGCTTGGAGCCGCACACCGGGAGTTCAGGGGCGGCCAACAAGGCAGGCAGTGCTGTTTTTCTCTCTTCTGCCTCGCAGCAGGGACAGAGCCAGGGGGTGGGAGTGTAGGCGCTGCAGAAATGCACGTGAGTGGATAGTCTGTGGCGTGAGTAATTTGTTGGATTGGGTTGGTTTATGTTTGCTTTCTGTCGAACTCACGTTGGCCAGGCCAAAGATAGCATCCTTTTCCCTTTTTAAAGCCGTTTTTCCATATACTGCTGGCTGAAAGGGAGCGTGCACAAGTGACTGCAGTGATGCAGTAAATCTGACAGAAATAGCAGGAGCGGTTCTTTCTGGTTCCAAGTGTTCGGATTTGCAAAGTCGTTCGCTCAGCCGGCGCAGTTCCTCGGAGCTGAGCCCTGCCTGCGCCGACCTGTTGTGCCGTGGGACCTGGCGCTGGGGATCTGTTCCAGAGCAATATCATAAAACTTTTATAGCGACGTCATGACAAAGAGCATGAGAACAGAAAGAAGTTAACCCTCTCTTACTAAAGTTTTGCTGTTGCGAATTCTCCTCCTGTTCCCACGTGCAATAAATCCCTTGATGGAAACAGGAGTGTGGTAGTGAGAAAAATGCAAG
Source organism: Lagopus muta (assembly GCF_023343835.1). Lineage (NCBI taxonomy): Eukaryota > Metazoa > Chordata > Aves > Galliformes > Phasianidae > Lagopus > Lagopus muta. The sequence goes on from NC_064441.1 coordinate 9,506,272, forward strand.
ATTTGTGGAGATGGGGAATGGAGAACAAGGAGAAGCCTGTCTGTGCAAGCACTGCTGTTTCACAGAGGTACTCGAGGTCCGGTCCCATCCCCATTGGCCCTCACATTCTGCACTGCATTCTGCTTCAGCACTTGGAGAATTGAGCTCTTCATCTCTATTTATTATATTTTAATTGAATAAATAAATCTTTTGCAGAGCCCCAAATCAATGGAGATATTTCCATGTTCGTGTTTGGTTTTTTTATTATTATTATTTTATTTTTCTAGGTTTCCTAAGGACATTTAACTTTTACAACCTCACAACTTGCTCTGCGGTCTTTGCTTGTCGGTTGTTGCATAATCGCTCTGGGGGATGAGAACCTGGGAATAATATGGCACAGAAATGCTAAGAAGCAGAAATATAATCGGCTGATCTTCTAATCTGCTGCCATCTCTCCTCTCCTGGGTCAATGCCGTCCCACAGCCAGGCACCAAGCAGCCCCATCCTGGGCCCCACTTGTACTCCCGGTTCCGTCATTGACTTGCTCCATGATTTATCTCTGCAGATGCTGCGGCCTTGGGTGCCCTTCGCATCTCCCCCTCCTTCCAGACTGGCTTTTGGCTTAAAAATTCTCTGGAGTGGAGCAATCTCATGTTTTGAATCTAGGAAGCCTGTGGCTGCCCTGCAGTTGTTGTAGGCCAGCAATTGGAGGATGGAGGAAAACCAAGCCAGAGCCATGAAGTGTGCTAGTAATGGAAAGGAAATTAGACTTTTTCAGGTTTAAAAATGCAGATACCTACAGCTAGCCTTGAGTAATGATCTGGGACAATTCCTGCCTAAAGTAATTATTTTTTGAACAATAGTTTGGATGGAAAAACTTTGATTGGTTCCATAATAAAAAGAAGTAAGAAAAATTGAGTTTGTAAGTAGTTTCTAACCTGACTTTGAGCCTTTTAAATCATGTGTTCTTGCATAAAGCGCATTGGAGATTTCATTTTCCTGTCAGTCAAGCCAAATTTATTGTAATCCAATAAGATTTAATAATCATTAGGAACTAATGAATGCCTTAGCACGTATAAGCTTGGCAGCTCAGAGCCTCCCTGCTTTGCATAGGCTGTCTCTCTGACCAGGTTGCTGCTTACGTGTCGGATTTGATGACTGGAGAGTTCTGTAAAGCAGGTAATGATCTAGTGCTCCTTAAATGAAATTCAAATAAAACCTATCTGGAGCAGACAGTGAGCCAAAGGGAAAGGAAAATTTTTGGCTTGGAAAATTGAAGTAACTCGGTGAGAATGAAGGCAAACAGAGCTAGATTGTCTGTGGGGAAGTGTTGGTATGGTCTGTACCAGCATTACAGCTGAAATTAGGTGAGATGTTATGTAATTCTTTTGTATTTTTATTATGGTAATAGTTAAGCTGCACTGAGCTCTGTAGCTGCATGTACATGGAGAGCCTCTGCCTGGGGAGTTCGCAGATAACTCAGACGGGAAAGGACAGAAGACAAATATTGACTATGACTCAGGTTCAGAGAAGACTTTAAGTGTGTATTATTTCACTTGACTCAAGAACTTCTGCTTCTGTGCCTGCCCTAAGTGTAGCTAGGTGGGTAAGCTCCTGGCAGCACACTTGATGGGGATCTTTTGCTGGTTTCCTCAAACATTACTGGTCCTTGAACACTACTATGGTCCATAGGGACTACTTTATCTCCTGCATCACTGAGCCATGAGCTTTTTGTTCTTCGCTTCCAGAGGTGGGTGATGGTGGTAAAAATTCATGTCTCTTCCCATTCATGCGAATGTACTGACCATACTGATGCAAATGGGAAGAGGCCAATTTAAATGCAGAGAGAAAGCAAGGTGAACTCGATTGAAAAGGGTCCTGGATATAGGTTGATGTCTGCTCTGGTCATGGATTTCCCTGAACAATAACCCTTTTCCCAAGGACCTTCATTATATTGCTTTGTGACTCCTTATTTCAAATCATGCCCTTCACTTTGAGTTTGCTAGAAATAAATTGAACTTTTTCACTCCTCAAGGGACTGATGGAAATTGTAAAGTGTTGAATCAGACAGGTAGAGCTACCATGGAGTGATTCAAAGTAATAATAGGTGTGCAGGTGGCCGGGTGCTGGTCTCAGCTTGCAGCTCCACTGCCTTTGTGCACACCTTGGCAGCACACTGCTTACCATGTTTCATAATCCTCCAAGTCAACACAATGGGACCATTGTGGGAAATGCATGAAGAAAAGCCTCAAAGCAGCCTAAATCTTTGTGAGATGAAGCCTCTCTGCTCATCCCTGATTCTGGGGAAGAGCTGTAGCGTTTCAACATGTTTGTAGAATCCCTGCAACCTGAGAGTTATTGCTGGGACATGGTGGCAGCTCCCTTTGAGGACACTAAGAAACCACGTTCCAGGCCACGGTCTGAGTAACTGGAACTCTTCTTCTTTCTTTAAGGTGAATCCTGGTGGCAAGACACTTGAGGAGAGGCGCTCCAGCCTGGATGCAGAGATCGACTCCCTCACCAGCATCCTGGCCGATCTAGAGAGCAGCTCTCCCTACAAACCGCGGATCCAACAGGTTGGTGGCATGTTGCTTAAGCCCAGAGTGGGAAAGTGGCCAGAAGCAACTGCTGAGTCAGTTTGCTAACTGCCTGGTATTTGGAGTGAGCAGGCATGCCAGTGTGTCCTGATAGCATCCAGATGTAGCTGTCAATGGGATGAAGGGTGCAGCCGCTCCGAAGGGGCACCAGCTCAGAAGCTGCAGTACCTCCTAGCAAGGGGCCTCTGATCCCAATTGTTTCATTGGCCTTGGAGATCGTTAGCAAAAAGTTTACAAAGAAAAAGACATTTCCTTTGCCCCAACTTTCTGTCAACAATAGCTTGTGAACTAAAATCTGCTCAGTTCACCAATACTTTTACACATTTCTTTCCCCATTCTGTTAACTTTTATCTGTTACACTGTCAAAACAATCCAGGTACCTGCATCTCAAGTTGTTTTGTTTTTGTGGTGTGATCAGTGGCAGTGACACAGTTCAGGGTGGCTGTAGCCCAGCAAAGTGGGTTGCTATTCCCATTTAATCCACTGTGTCTACGTGAGGACTGCAGGAGTCACTAATTTTTGCCACTAATACAGGTAGCATCTGTGTGGAACTACTTATGTTATGGTAAGATGTGTCTTTATCAGAGAAAGTGGTGAAACCCCGGTGGCACTTAAAGAAGAGCAGTGCATGTGATCTTGATAATCACCTCAGGAGTGTTTATCCCCATCTGTGCAGCTCTTTTGTGTCCTGTTCCCATAACTTGTCTCATTTCTTATATGTACACATGTCTGTAGGCATCTGTGCAGCTATGTGTGCCTTACTGTCAGCTCTGACTGAAACCCTTTGATTCTATTCAAAGAGAGAGTCGAGTGACACAACGCCCACCCACTGTCCATACAGGCTATCCCTTCACTTTGTGGCTCTTTCGATTCTTTTCACCGTTGCATTTGTTTTGAGTAATGCAGAAATGATACTTTTGAACAGAACTAAAACAGTGACCAGAGTTCGTTTAGGTTTAAGGTCGTGTTTAAATACGTGAACTTAGCAAAAGTGGTGTTGAATAAAGTTGGCACAAGCCCATCCCAGGTGTCTGCAGGTAGGGGCTCTTGTTGCAACCTTCTGCAGGGGCTGCCCAGTAAACTCTTCCTTCATTCCAGCTGCATCTACATGATTGCTGTATAAGCTAACAGATACATCCACATAAACAGTCTGATTTGGGTCAGTCAGTCAAAGAGAGCAACAGCGCAGCCCAGATACCACTTGGTCCTCTTCCCAGTGTATTTTTTGTTGTTGCAGTGAGTGAGACAAGTCTTAACAATGATTGTGCTCAGGCACTGTGTCGAATAATCTGCACTCATTTTGTTTGTATGGACCAAGCGGATACAAATGCACACTGGTATTGGGAAATACTTTACAGCATCAAAACCCTGTGAGAGAGTTAACTGGAAGAGATTGGCACTCACCCATTTTCCTTGGCAATGCCTGCAGTCAACCACAGCGCCTTAGCAGAGACATGCAGCTCGTGTAACCAATTCTCTGAGCGTCTGCAGTTTTGTGATCTGCCAGTACTGCTGACTGCTTCCTGATACTCTTTTCTTTGGGATCTGGCATTGTGTGAACAGATTGTTTCCCCGCTTTTATTTTGTACCCATCCTATTAAAAAAATTCACAGAGTTCAAACGCAGCTTTCTGCAGCATAATTAGAGTTACTGCACCTCGGAAGGCACAGCCCAACTTTGGGACTGGATCTGACTTTCCAGGCCCGCCAACACGTGCTGCCAGTTGCACATGTTTGTTCCTGTGGCTTTTTGCTTGAGGTTCTGGTTGAGGATCTGGAGATCTGTCCTCCACCCAGGAACGGCAGGATGGTGCTGTCCATCCCAAATGCCAGCCAGTGTGTTTGGCTTACGAGACTCTCTGGCATTTATTGGTTAATGAGGCAACGTCCCATGGAAAGTACAGTTACAGCAACTCCCAACTATGGCTGCTACAAATAGAAAATGCCCGAGTTGAATGTGTCATTTACTGTAATTAAAAACTACTCAGATGAGTCCTTGAAGGGTGGAATTAGAAGGTAAAGCTTTGATATTTTTCTTTGTTTGATCTGTACTAAGTATTAAAACTGGTGAGTCATTTGATGGTCTTATAGTGGGATAATAGATTAGGCTGCAAATTGTGAGGTACTTACTCGGAACATCAGCGCATTTATTGGATTACATCTCAAATGACCTTCCCAAATTTATCAGGATAATGGCTGCGTGGAGGAAGATAAGAGTCACAACTTGTTTTGGAGATGTTTCCAGTTGTGCTTATGCAGTTAAAGCATTATAATAATTGTATAGGTATACCTTGCCCTTGGGGATGCTCCTCTTATGGAACAAGAGGAATTTTATTGTTGGGTTTATTTTTTTCTTCTTCTTTGATCTTCGAAATAGTTTTAAAGCAACATAAACTAAACTATAAAATTGTCCTCTCGTGCTGGAGCAGGAGTGATAGCAGGATTTGAGTGGCTTGCCCAACACTGCCCGCCTTCATTGGCATAAATTCAAAGAGAGAAGCTCTTCTGATCCTCATTGCATGTTTCAGATTGCAGTGAGACACGGTGCAATGGGAGGTGCCCCTGGAGCAGAGGGATTCGTGTCCTCCTCATAGGTTTGGAAAGTCTGAATTACGTTTCAGACTGCAGGGGGCTACAGCCAACCCCAGACATGGCCCAAAGACATTGCCCCGGGCTGAGCCCACCGTGGAGAGTTTCTCTGGCTGAGTTGCCAAGAGCGGCCAAAAATGGATTAAAATGCCGTTGTGTTGTTTGTTTGTTTGTTTGTTTGTTTTTCTTTCCAAATTGCACGTATCAAAAAACAACAGAAAATTGTAACGCTGAGTTGTTATCTTTGACTGCAGCACAGCAGTGCCTGGGGATGCTTCCTGTCATGGGAGCTGCTGGGAGGCACCGTGTTTCATAAGTCCAGCTGGAACTCATTTTTAGAAAGGACCAAACAACACCTGAGCTTGGGAGGTGGCTGTGTGCTCATCACCAGTCTCCTGGTGTTGTGGTTGATTTGGACGGAGCTGAATCAGCCTTACGTAGGTAGAACTGCAGTTGCATTATGACAAAATCTAATTAATATTTTCCTCCTGTTCGGTAAAATTCAGAACTGTTGGCGTGATGTATAAAGTACAGAGATCCTCTTGTGTAGCTGTGATGTATTTTCTGTTTACATATCACACCTTTAAATTGCAGTAACCCATTGGAAAGTTTAGAGGCAGAGAACCCACTGCAACTTGTAACAGTACAAGGAGTTGTGTAGGGAAGGCATGGAGGAGCATAAGTTCCATGAAAGGGAGTAGGGGCTGTTCCTAAACCAGTGAACCCCAGCCTGGCTGCTGTGTACATGCTGTGGTCATCCAACTCCTCTGTTAAAAGGTATTTTCCCCAACTTAGAGGGATGTTTTTAAACTATTCTGTTTAAACTCTAGCTTAGGAGATGAGTGCAGCAAGGCCTTAAGCAAAAAGAAAAAAAAAACTGCCAAATTTCAGCCCATAAAATAAATGTTTGCTTTTTTTTTTTTTTTTTTAACAAGAAAACTTTGTGACTCTGGAGAGAAAGCTTCCAGCAGAGGCTGTGAAAATGAAATACTGGAAATAGCAGCATATGAAAGCTCAGGATTTTTTGTCCCTGCTGTGAATTATGTATTGAATGCTGATTGCTTTGTTTGGAATCAGACACCTACCTTCAGAAACTCTTGGTTTTTACCCTGAATTTCCTGCAGATTGCTTGGCAAAATAGGACTTTGTGAGAGGTGTGCCAGGCAATAAGATGTACCTGGTCCAACAGTAATGAGCCTGTTTTTAAAAAAAGCAAATAGCAGGTCACCAGAATTTACAGAGTATTCGACTAGAGAAAAAAATTGCTTTGATGATCAAAATCGAATGTACGTGTGTGCAGCTCTCAGAGGCAGCTGCATCCAGAGGGACTCAGGAGATGCGTTTCACTCCCAGTTATCACCACTGTGCAAAATGACCATGGTGGGACATTTCTGTTTTGCTTCCTCTCGAAACCTCCTCTATCTGCATAGCTTGTCATCTGCTTACATGTGATTTGCCTCCTGCCCCCGTGTATTGCATCTAGCAAAATGAAACCTTGGTCTGGATTGAAGTCCTTTAGGTGATGTTCTTGGACAAATAATGAAGAGAAATAAAATATTTTTCTCACCTAACAGATGGGGGAAATGATGGCAGAGTTAGGTGAGGTGTCTGAGGATTCGTGCCTGTACCCCTGCCTCTGTACTGTTGCCTCCTGGACTAAATACATCCACTATCCCACGCTGCCAGCCTAGGCAAGCAATAGTTTGAAGGAAAAGAAACTCATTCTCAGTGTGAGCTGCAGAACAATAAAAAAGTAAATAAAATAAAATTAAAAATCAGTGATACATTTTCATTAAGTTCCAAACATACTGGGAAATAATGTCATCTAATGACTGGAGTTTGAAAGGGATTTAAGTGTTTGACAGCGTTGGATGTTATTCATCACTCCTTTCGACAACCAGTTGGGGATTGCAGAAACAGTGAAAAGGCAATGGGCTCATTTTCTTGCAGAGTGATGGAAGAGGATTGGAAACCACAAAACGAAGCAAAATGCTGTGCACTGAACACTCCTAAGGAGCACTCTTTCATGTGCATTCTTAATGCCTCATTTTTATCTGGTCCAGGAATGCACAGCTAAAGGTTTGGGGTTTTTATTTTTGCTTGTGTGGAGCTGAAACTCCAGCCATGAATGAAGCTTCCCAAGCAGCACGGAGCAGAGCATTCCTCAGCATTGGAGGGAGAAAGCCCTATGGTTTCTCTTGGTGTGGGCTGCGGGATTGGCATATGGGCTCTGTAAAAGACAGAGTGCAACAGCTCTCTTCAAAACAGCCCATTCAGATTCATGAGTCCAAGCTCAGAGTCTGATTTCCTTGTTCTGTTAACTGACAGAGCCTGGTTTGTTACGCACCCAAAGGATTTTGCAGGCATGGTCCATGCAATGTTTACTACTGTTTTGGATGATGGGGACAATTTGATAGGACAAGAGGAAATGGTTTCTAACTAAAAGAGAGGAGATTTAGATGGGACATAAGAAAGATGTTTTCTACAGTGACGGTGGTGAGGCACTGGCACAGGTTGCCCAGGGAGGTGATGGTGCTCCATTCTTGCAGACACCCAAGGTCAGGCTGGACAGGGCTCTGAGCACCTGATGGAGCTGTAGGTGTCCCTGTTCAGTGCAGGGAGTTGGGCCAGATGGCCTTTAAGGGTCTCTTCCAACACAAATGGTTCTATGATTTTCTTTCTTTTAAGAATGAAAACGTAGGGATTCAAACAGATGGAGATTAATTTGGCAGGTTCTGAGTTAATTGTCTCCTCCTGTAGCATTTGGGTGACAGAAAGAGTTGGTGGTTCCTGAGTTAAGGGGCTTGGTGGGATTTGGCTGTTTCAGGTACTCAGGAAGTTGCCAAGACCTTTTCAGTGTTGTGTGGGCTGAAACTGAGTGTTCTCACTGGTGACTTTGTGCCGTGCGTAAAATCCATACAGAACTACAGAAGCAGGAAAGGAAGCATCCCGTCTGGAGCCAGCTCCATGGGTTCCACCAGCAGTCAAGAAGGAAAGCCTCCACATTCAGGAAACCTCCTTCTTCCTGCAGCTCCCGTTCCCAAGGGCGGAGCAGCAGCATTGCCTGCGACAGTCCCAAGGTGACAGCTCTCCAGGAGCTCTGATGCTGGCAGGACACGTGTGTCAGAGAAGCACACACGAGGCAGAGACGTTGGTCCACATGCGTGTGAGCAGAGAGGAACAGCCAGCAGATGATCTCAGCACGCTGGGTTTGGCTATCGGCACAAGGAGGGGACCCTTCCTGTGCTCCACGGCTCAGCCGGCGTGTGCTGTGGGCTGATGCTGCTCTGATTAGCAGATGCTGGAATCGGTTGCATCTGCTGGTATGTATTAGACCATAATCCTTCTGCTAAGAGCATGTCCGGGAAGACTTTTAAAGAAAATTTTCTGAGATCCCAGATTATCAGCTTGTCACAGATGAACAGGATAAGAGTGACCTTCGCAGGGTATTATTTCTTTCTGTAGCACTATCATCAGTGAAAATAAAACTGCTTTCCTTTTTTTTTTCTGGTGCATAACCAAGTTCACAAAAATCTTTCGTTTCCCTTTCCCCTTTCCATTTTTTTTTTTGGTATCCATTTGGGTTTTCTGCCTACGTGCTTGGCTCCAGCCTTAGCTGATGACTGGTATTGGATATATTGAACTTCAAAATCTGTGCAGGCATCTCAAATTTGTGTGTGGATAAAGGCAAACATTTACTTTGGGAACAGCGATAAAAAAGCAAATAGTACCTCATAATTTGGTCTTTTTTTCCTTCTGCATTCATGATTGTTTTGCAGAGAGTGGGTGAGAGCTGGGCTCTTACTTTCTAAAGCCGTTCAAGGCCCTCTACCTATTGTTAGATTCTGTTTTCTGTCTTTTTCCCCACAATGGGACTGGGCTGCAGTGCACTGTCAGCTCAGGAAGCCTGTCATCATTTCCCCATCCTCAGTTTTTGGCACTTGGCTCATTTGGCTCTCATCTCAAAGGGATCCAGCACACTTCACGAGCTGTCCACACGCCCAACAAAGAGTTATCACCCCTGGGGCACCGAGTGGTGCTGGAATGTGGGCTGCTGGCATCCTTGCATGGGTCGATGCATCTGAGTTCTTCAGTGGTATCAGATTCACCACCACAACAGCCCAGTGAAATACAAAAATGGTGTTGCTCTTTCATGGTTGAGGTAGATGAAATGCCTTGCTTCGTACATGGATCATTGGAGGAGCTGAGGGTGGACTCCAGGCACCCTTCACTCACCCTCTTCTTGTAGCACATGCAGATGGATTAATAGAATCTCAGAGTCACTGAGGTTAGAAAAGACCATTCAGAACATCCACTCCAATAGTAAATGCATCCCCACCATGCCCGCTAGCTATGTCCCTCAGTGCCACATCCCCACAGTTCTGGAACACCTCTAGGAATGGTGACTTCACCACCTCCCTGGGCAGCCTGTGCCAGTGCACCACTACTCTTTCTGGGCCTGTAGCTTCACTTATCCCATCAGCATTTGAGAACTGATCAGCTGTTTTCTCCACCTGTGTAAGGCTGGAAGAAATTGAATTAAGTCAAACTTAGATCTGTGGCACTATTTAGTGATTCCTCTACGTGCGTGGCATCCACTCTTCTGCATTGCAGGGGAATAGCTGGTACATTTCAGAAAGAGTGGTTGTGCAGTGGCACAGGCTGCCCAGGGAGGTGGTGGAATAACCATCCCTGAAGGTGTTCCAGAACTGTGGGGATGTGGCACTGAGGGATGTGGTCAGCGGGGATGGTGGGGATGGGCTGCTGGTTGGACTGGATGATCTTAGTGGTCTTTTCCAACCTTAATAATTCTGTGATTCTGTGATTAGGAAATGGAATCACAGTTAATTCTTCCCGCCCAACACCCACCAGTATCTGCTCATTGACTCCTCCTGGCATATGGATTGAACTTGGTGTCCTCTCCATGGCCCCTGGGCTGGTCCCATGTGGGCACAGTGAGCTCCAGGCCCTTGTCACAATCTGAACTTTTGCTCTTCCAGGCTGTGCTGTAACCAGGATCTCCAAAGGCAGATTGTTTGGCCGATGCACACAGATAAGTGCCTAGGCTAATTCTAGTAGAAGGGAAGTGGGAGGGGCAGTCAGGAGAGGTGAGGAGGGAGTACAGGAAGGATCAGAGCCTGCTCAAGATGCAAGGCACAAGTCCATAGGAAATGAGGCTTCCTTTGCTCCACTCTTGATGGTTTCTGTTCCTTTTGTGTAGACTATTTCTCTTCTGTGCACACTAGGAACCAGCTGTGTTTCCCTCCCCGTTAGGGAAAGGAAATAGCTCAGAGCCAAGGGAACAGCACAGCAGCTCCAAGAAGCACCTGCATAGCAATGCATCTCTTGGGACTTTGCTCCCCCCAGGGCTTTGCTGGGTGCCTGCTGCAGCCCATCACAGTGTTTCTGGGGGGATGCAGTGTAGGCATTGCACAAAGTAGGCAGAGCACTGCCTTGGTTTCCATCTCTAGCCAGAGACCACAGAAGAGCTGGCAGAAACCCTGCTGATGTGAGTGCTTGTAGGGTTGCACCCTACAGAAAAGAGAGAATTGGCCATGCAGAGTCTACATTAGACCTTATGCTAGTGCATAAACAAACATGGTACGTTTGTTGCCTGAAAAGCTCTCAGGATTGTTGCAAGGTATTTCTGGTTCTAAACCGTTAACCATGAGAGGAAGAGGCAGGTGTATCTGTGGACAGTTTATGGGACTGTGTCTATATTTTCTCTTATTGATTGCCTAGTGTCTTCCTGTCGGGAACCTTTTGAGAGATGACTGTGGTGCTGAGATGCATTCTCTCTCCCTGTATATTAAAGCTGCCTAGCCTAAAAAAAAAATAAATACAAACAACCCAAACCCAGCCCATATCTGAAAGTTGTGAATTGATAGACTCTTCCTGTAGCTCTTCAAATAACTGTAAATTACTCCAGGCTGTTACAGTTTCATTGTAAGGAAGTTCCTTCCTTGAGTCAGACTTCTTTGCATCACAGTAAAATGCAATTAGATGACGTACATACTGTGGCTTGGAAGCACTTACAGTTTTCTCAGCCTTATGTTGTCAACTTTTGCTCAATAACAGGCTTGTGGACTGTGTCACTTTGCCTGTGTTAGCATATATTATCACCATATGGTGTTTCAATAGTGAATAGGAGACTTCTGTGAGAATATGAAAGGATGAAATGGAAAAATATATTGCAGCAAGATAAGCCTAACATGCTGCTTCACAGCTGACAGCAAGCACTCTCACTGCCATTTTGATAGGAAATCAGTAACACATTGGCCCAGTGATTATTACTGTCTTCTTCTGGAGACTTAAGAGCAAAGAAATAACAACAAAACCCCAAGGGAAACAAACAAACAAACAAACAAACAAAAACAACTACCAAAAACTGACCCATCCAGAAAAAATGAAATTATGAGGCAGTTATTATAAATATTTCTGCTGATGTTTTCAGTCTGAGACTGATTGCTCTCTACCCAAAGTTCAAGTCTTACAGTGAATTCTTGTTTAGAAAACAGTAGTTGCATATGAGTAAGGAGAGCAAGAGCAAGGGCAGTTGTGCAGTTTTTATGGCATTATGCATGTAAAGGCAGATAGGATTGTTGTGGTAGTCTCACGGCTGTTATCACAGCCCAGGTCAGCATCCTGCTGTTCTGTCAAAAATAGCACTGGTGTTTATCTTCGGATTGATGACAGGCTGCATGTGTTATCCCCTTCACAGTGATGTGTAAGAGGTCAGTGAGAGCTTGTTGCTGTCCCAAGAAGCTCTAAGCCATGAAGAGTTGCCACCTTGCCTACCAGCCATCACTCCCATCTTCCTGAAGGCTCAGACAGCTTTGATTCCCTGTTCCAAAACCATAACGAGTGATCCGGGGAGGATTCAAGAAAGGTGGGAGGAACAGCTCAGTTTCTGTCTGGCAGAAAACCAGGATGCACGTGCATCCTTTCAAGTCACGGTTATCAAGAGGTGAAAAGAAGATGTAGAGGTCAATTACTGTGCTGGCTTGCAGAGAGACCAACTGTGTTTTACATGAGATAGTCGTACAGTTAAGACTGTTCATAGCCTTCAAATGTGATGGATAAGCCACTGTTGTTCAGCTGGGATTCTTTGAGCTGGAAGGTAGTACAAATGTCATCTTGAACTCCTTTAATCTTTTTTTCTGGAAACATTTTGACTGGAGTCCATAGCGGAGGCTAATGTCCAAGACAGGGGGCCTGGCTGCAGAACAAGGTGGCCATGAAGGTCACAGTGTTTTATGAGGACACAATGACAGAATGGCTGCTGTGCTCAAGACAGCATTCTGATTAGCATAGAATATAGCATAGAATAGCTGCAGAGCTATTGCACAGAGGATACAACATTCAGTGCTTCCTTAGGGTAAGAGTGGACCACAGTCAGGTTTTGGAGGTGCCTAGAAGAACCAGCACCCCAAAGCAGTGCTGCAGAATGCTTGAAGTCATCAGGCACCGTAGCTTTTTTGGCAAGCCTTGCCTTTGACAAGGCTTGGCTTCAACACTGTTGAGTAATGTGGTCATTTCTAACTAACAGCAATAAAACTTTAGAGAACACCTGCTGTTTCTATATTGAACATATGTGTGCGTGCTCATGTAAAATCACAAATGCATGCAGGTCTAGAGAATACAATTTATATTTGGCATTTTTCCTACAAATTGTATTTTAGAACACTTGAAAGTCTTCCTGTAAATAGTCACTTTGGAGTTGAGCTTGTTAATGAAGAGAGGGAGATGAAGAAAGATACAAAGGCAAAGGAGGAAAAAGGTTTGGTTTGGTTTGTGTATGTTTTTGAAGGCATTTGATGAGTTTGATCATATGCTGAGTGTACTCAGCGATATCTCCTGAGGACATATGGACAATCTCAGTAGACTGTCAGCTTGAGAGGAACTGCAGGGTGCCAAAAACAGAATAACAGGCTGATGGCTTAGAAAGTATAAATGAAGGGAACATCTGAGGATTCCTGGCTCTCTCGCTTCTGAGCCAGTGCTGGATTATCCCGTATAATCAGTGCTTTCCCCAGTCCAGTTTCAAGTAAATTAAATGTAAATATCTCATTGCTTTCTTTGGGTTATTATTCCAGCCTGAAACACATATAGCTGCTAAGAGCCATTTCACTTCAGTACTTCCTTACTTAATTTAATCTCCTCATTGGGAATGCCACTTCCTGTATGTGTGTGCACGCGTGTGCTATGTGCACATCTTCACTTCCCGTGCTGCAGATAGATACACAGAGTAGAAGGAGGTTTAAATTCCCCAGTACAAAGCTGTAATAAAAGGACTGACAGACTGGATCTGTAATACACCCGACCTGACAATTAAGTAAACTTATTACTGTGTCAGCCTGCCAGATGGATCATCTACTTGTGATGTAACGTGTACTGCTTCTGAATGTATTGGAGTGCAGTTTCCTATTTTATGTTTGTTGAGCTGAGGAAGGGAGAGGGAAGAGACAGTTTTATTTGAACTAAACCCACTCATTTCAAGTGTGTTTAATGATAGCAATATGTGACAGATAAAATCCTAGGCCCTGGTCCATGTTTATTTTAATTTCAAGCAGTGGGGAAAGATGGAAGAGATAATGCTGTAGACTGAAAATGTCTGCTGTTGGAAAACAGCAACTTGAACCCTGAAGGGGGTTTCCTTGCTGTGTTCTGCAGGACTTTCTGATGGGCATCCAGACCTCTGATGGGTAGGAATTTGGGATTTGTCCCTGAGAAAGGCCAGGCTGGGATGTTTGGCATCAGCTTTTCTAATTGTTGCCTCCAAGCTTACTAAAGATAGTACGGCTATACTGAAAAAGAGGTGGACAGAAATAGCCTGAAGCATCTGTCCCTAACCTGGATTTCCTTTTAGTGTAGTCCCACCCTGACCTTGAGGAGGAGGTGAGTTTCCCTCTGACCTGCATTGCAGACATGTCCCCAATATTCCCAGATCCGTCACACGCTTCTGTTTAACATCAGCTGAGCCATCTTGTGTCTCTGGGCTGCACTCTTCCTGTTAAAGAGGGATAAAACCATGACTTTGCCCATCTGCTGAGTATGTGGGTGAGTGCTTGTACCTGGTGCAGTGAGGATGCATAGGTAATGCTTGTTGTGATCTGTAGTATTTGCATCTGGTCTGCTCAGGTTTTCTTCTCTATACTCTTCAGTCACTGGGTGGACTGGGATAAGTTCTCTCTCTCAAAGGCTTATGTTGAGCACAACTTTGAAAATTAGTGCTGTTAGACTTTCATGTGTGGCTGAGCTGACACAGCCAATAGCAAACCAGGTATCTGTTGGCCTTGGAAATATTCCAAGGTTGCTGTTCTCCATTTTCAATCTGTTGTGTGCTTGAACAGCTTAAGAACATACATTCAAATACCTGTACACCCAAACCAGTCCCTCACTGCTAATGTATGTTTGTGGATCTGAATGCTCATGGCAAAGGCCATCTTCTTGTGGGAGATGCCCAAACTTGCTTCCAGGTGGGACATGATGCCCAGCAACAGGGAATTATTCCTTCAGAGAAGTGCAGGATGGTATAAGGAGCTTTGTGCTTAGAACTGCCATCTTCCTTGGAGTTGTATCCAGTGTCAGCTCTATCACACGCTGTTGACTCAACCTCTATTAATTGGACTTCTCACACGCAGAAGGGACTGGTTTTTGCTCTGTAGGGGAAATTCTGAGTCACAGCTTGAAGCAGTGATTGAGCACCTGATGGGAAGGCAGGGCCAGCCAGGGGGAGCTCAGGTGCATGCAATGTACCTGAGTGATTGGAAGGGGTGGAGCCAGGATGCACCCCTTCCCAGACCTCATTTAAGGGTTGGCAGTAGAGGCAAGAATATTTTTTCTGGAGATCTGTGCCTATTTGTGGACCTTACAGGCTTTCCTAAGGTAAGTAGTAGTTGTTTTTTTGGTTTTTTTTTTTCCTCCTTATTTTTGTGCCTGCTGCTGTTGTGTCTGGCCACTTGCTTGCTGTGGCCTTTCTGCTCTGCTGTCTTGCTATGCTTTCTATTGTGTTACACACTCTATGGGAAATTGATGCTTTGAAGAATTTCTGATACTTCATTTTCCTGTCAGGCTGTTTTTTAAGTGTATGAAGTGACTGCTATTGTGAAGAACTAGCTTTGGTACTGGCTTGGCTCATCTGATGAAAGCATCACTAATCTGCTTCCTGGACTTGGATAAGTGCTTTTGCAATGTTGTAGGACCCTATAGTCTGCAGCTGAACTTAGTGGGGAAGGCCCATCCTAAGTGCAATCACATAAGTATCTTTTGTTTCAGCTCCTATCATTAAAATACTGGTCTACTGCTGTTTGCAGGTTTTTTTGGTTGTTTTTTTTTGGTTTTTTTTTTTTTTTTTTTTTTTTTAAGGAACAGAAGTGGCCTCACTCTGGGTACTAGAAACATACCCTGCCTGAATTTAAAGCTGGAATTTAAGCCTTTTGTTTTTGGTGTCTTTTTGTTAATTGTCAGTGAATGTAGGTCTGAAATTAACAACCTGAGATTCTCCATTCTGGCTCGGTTGAATGATCAGTTCAGCTTGGTGTTTTTCCTAGTACTGAAGAAGACAAGAATAAGGCAAATTTATAGCAATATTGCCCCTTTATCCGGTAATCTGCTTTTCACAGAGTTTGACTTAATTGGAAGTGGTTTCCTACAATACTCAGTTGGGTTTTTTCTTCTGTCGGATCATCTAACTGCTTTATGAACCCAAGTGAACTGCGGGAATGTAACACATCCCAAGGCACAGGAGTCCCATGGAGATGGGCAGACTCCCTTCCTTCTGTGTGCTATTTGCTGCCCACTGGGGTTGTGTTGCATTACTTGTTGTTCTCATTGAAAGAGACAAGGCAATCTTTCCTGCTTTTGTACACGTAGCTTTAGTCGTTGCTTTTCAAGGCTAAAAAGTCCTGGTATACTTGGCTGTTTCAGAGTAAGTGGGAGAGTTAAGTGCTGTATCGTACGTTCTGATCAGGAGTAGCAAGTACAAACTAGAGACTGGAATTGCTGAAGCAAAGGAGGTGGCTCCTGGACCTGTATTATTCCTTTTGTTATTTGCAGTTAACTTAGTCTGAAACAGCGGATTAACTGTGGATTTTGTTTTGAACAACTGAAGCCTGAGTCTGCTGCTTTACATGCCTTTTGGAGCAACTTCCCTGACATCTTGTTCTTTCAGTTTTGTTTGTAGCCACTGCAGTTAAATCGATTAATTTGACTAGAGTTTGGTTTCTCATTGCCAAGACTTCTATGTGATGGTTTCTGAAGGTAGTGTCCATGGTCACTATGATATTCCCAAATAGAAGTGATAGGGAAGATACCTGGTGACTGCATGGCTCACTGGGAGTGGTCTGTCTTAGGCAGAGTGCTTTGGGACCAAATGGAATCCATTGTGTTCCTTCTCCTTCCAGGTCTCTGACACGCCACCTATATTTTCAGTGATATTTCAAACTGTTCTAGCATTATTTTCCATCTGTGAAACAGAGATGGCAATAATCACGTATCCCACCTGGCTGTCTGACTTCAGAAAGCATTTTCAGATCTTCTGCAGGAGCAAAATAAAATTTTGCCAACTTATATAAAAACTACCTCTTGCAGTGGAAAATCTGTATATCAGATACTTTTATTTTCTATAAGGGAATTCAGCATCAGACTCTTCAAAATGAGTTAGTTAATGTTTTGTCTTACAGATTGTGAGATGTTAATTTAATTTCAAGTTCTGCGTTGTGGAGAAAATGTTGGATGTACTTTTGTGATTTATGCTCTGATTTGATCAGTGTGTTTGTAGTCTGGAGAATCTAACTTTCAGAAACATTTAAGAGTTCAGTACACTGGAGATGAATAAAATATGTGCACAAACACATGTGCTTTTATAGCTAAAGCTAAATTAAAACTTGAGCCCTTTTGGGCTGAAAGCACTACTGCTTCTCAAGCCTTCTGTCTTCCAGTACTGCTCTGCACAAGCCAGTGCGAATCCAATGTGCTCTGCATTGTTGTGCATGGGAACCTGTAGAGATGGTGAAAGCTCTGTATAGAAAGTACTGTACAGTGAGGGAGGAAGCCCAACAAAGCTAATTATACAGACACTCCCACTCTATTACCCTCCAGAGAAATTGAGCCTAACATTCTGCTCTTAAGCTCGTTAAGTTATTCTTTTTGGGTGCAAGGATCTTATTTAGGGAGTGAAATAGCTATACTGTAATCAGAATGGGAGTTGGAGCAGATCATTATATTTACTCATTTGATTAGCCATAAAATAGCTACTGAAGTCCCCATTTTAAATCTGCTTAGCAATTGTGCAGCAGGGCAAACTGGGTGTTTTAATTAGAGAAGAGATTGCGGTATTTTCTTTTAAGTAGTAAATAGATAAACACACACACATTGTGATCCTGTTTATGTAAATAACCTCATCCCTGTGGGTGTTCTCATCTCCTAATTGTTCAGGGTCTGTTCTACTTTCAGCTGCAAGGGAGAGAAGAAAAGGTTCTGAATGTCTGCTTGGGAAAGTGCAAAGTCTTGGCCTTAAAATCTAGTCAAGGAGGTTTAGATTAGCTGCTTGAGCTAAACTGCTGTAGGAGGGATAGGTAACCCTACAAAAAGACAGCACTGAGAAACAGAGGGCCCTCAGAAGGCATTTAGGTCAGGTTGTGTCAGCATCTCAGGAGCAGCATGGATGGAGTTGGCCCTACAAGAAGTGGCTGGGCTGCACACCCTCTGAGGTCCCTTCCAACCTCTTTTCTGCAGTTTAGCAAGGAAGCTTGTGGCAAGACTTGCTGGCAAAAGGTAAGGCTGCACCAAATCACCTGTGGGTTTGGTGGCTGTGGACCAGTTCTCATTCCCCAGAAGAGCCAGAGCCCTGGGCAGCATGTCTCCTTCTCCCCCAAGGGCCCTCAGCTGCCTTGCAGCCACTGTCAGCCTCAGTGCCCAGCAAACGGCTGTGGATGCTCTACTCTCTCCTGAAGCATAATTCTGTGGCCTGCTACTGATCTGTTTGTAAAGCCTTGGAAATGAGCCATTACTGAAGGTTTCATTTTCTGGCTTCCTTTGCAATCTGAGGGACTTGGAAAAGCAGAGCAGATGTTTCGAAGGCAGCAATCTCTGTAGCTTCTGGTTCCTCTGTTCAGCGTGGTCACTGTCTTAATGCTTCTTGAGGATATAATATCCCTTTAGGAAACTAAACAGCAAAAATATTTCTGCTGCTTATTTGTTTTGAGCCAACCTGAACAAGTGAAATGAGCTCAGTTACAGAGAGAAGACTTGTTTTTCAAAGGGTTTAGAGTGTATGTGGAGCATAGACAGCTGGCAAGTGCGTGTTGTGCTGCTTACCTTTGTGGGTCACTGGAAGAGCCATGCTAATAATGAAAGTAAGAAAATGATTCTTGTGATGTTGCCTGTGGATGACAAGGCTTTGAGCTGTAGGAAGCAGCACTGTAAAACTTCAGCTTTACCATCATAAGCAATGAAACAAGTATTTGGCCTAGTGACTCTTTCACAGACAGCTTCCCTGGTATTTCCTTCTTGGTCGTTGATTTAACTGATGCTCAGAGTTAGGACCTGCTGCAGATGGCCAGGAATCCTGCTGTGCTGGGAAGTTATCTCCAGAGAAGCTTGAAGCAATCCCTCCTGGATAAGCTGCGAGTCCTATAAGAAGAGAGAAAAACGCCAGTGCTGGCTGTTCTGCAGCTGTGGAAGAAGGACAAGGGAGCCTGAGTTGTTACCTGGCATTGATCCACAGCACTAAATCACATAAGATGTGGGGCAGGCAACAAAAGCCAGTAATAAAAACAACAGCGTAGCATACCTAATCTTATGGCCAGGAGAACAAGCATCTAACTATAAAAAGGTTAGAAGCATACTGTAAATTTTAATGAACACCTAATTCTTTTTTTTTTTTTTCTAATGTGGCTGGGACACGTGCAGCTGGATGGGGCTGCTGTGCTGTTACCACCCCAGGGCTCACCTGGCTGGCAAAAGGAGCAAGGTGTAGGGGAAAAGGGAGGCTGCTGGTTGGGGTTTCACTTGATTGTGGCAGTGGAGATGTTCAAGGGCTTTCTCTGAAGTGTTGCACACCTGTAGTTTCCATTGAAATTAATGGCAACAAGCGACATCAATGCCAATTCCTCCCTTTTTCTTAGAAACCTGTGGTGTTGTGTGCTTTAATTTTCAGGCTTCCTTAAAACAGTGATCTAAAAAAGCTCCTTTCCAAACACAGATTCCTTTGACTCTACTGGAAATTAATTGTACTTGAGATTTAAACATGCTACTAAGTGGATGTACACATGTTAAGATGGAGCTGCTGCCCATCCTTCTTGCAGTCTGGCCTGGCACAGTGCCTCCATGGGGATTATTCCTCCTTATTTGTGCGTGACTGTGTCTTCAGCCTCTGCTGATGGCAGTCCACCCATCAGTCTCTGACCTCTCTGTATCAGCGTTTACCTCTTTATAAAAGGAAATGATATTCCTACTGTTGTAATGGATGTGACAACCAACATCCTGCATAACTATGGGCAGCTCTGGGGTGTAAAGCACTGCATGAAGAGAGTTTCAAATGCATGAATTTGTACCTGCAGCTTGAGGGATTGCTCTGCTTTGGGAAAAAAACAGCTCCACTTTTCTTTGCCTTCTGCCTTTGGAATGTTATATGCAGACATGACCACACATTCTTTCTGATTTCATCTCTGCTATTGATTAAACTCACAAGCATGTCCAAATGTCTGCAGTGATAAAGGCACCCCAGGATGCTGCATTTCCAGATCTCCCCCTGGTTGCACATGGGGACACTGTAAAGAGTAGAGCTTGCTGGTGTGTCACTTAAAGGTCACAATCTCTCAAGCTGTCACGATGACTTTTAAATTTTAGTAAAGGTGATGGCTGCTTTTTCATATCAACAGTCACACCAGTTCCAGAGCTCTGGGTTCTTCCATCTGCCTTTCAATTCAAGGAGTTTTGTCCTCGATTACCTTTGCTGGGGTTACTCCCACCTGTGAACACCAGGTAAAGTCATAAAACAATAGAATTTTTTGAGTTGGAAGAGACCTTTAAAGACCATCTGGTCCAACTCTCTGGAATAAACAGGCACCTCCAGCTCCATCAGGTGCTCAGAGCCTTGTCCAGCCTGATCTTGAATGTCCCTAGGGACAGGGCATCCACCTTTCTGGGCAACCTGTACCAGTGCCTCACCACCTTTATCATAAAAACACTTTTTTCCTTATATCCAGACTGTGTCCCCTCTTCTAGTTTGGAACGTTTTCCCTTGTCTTATCACTGCAGGCCCTGCTAAAGAGTCTGTCCCCTTCCTTCTACAACTGTCCTTCAGGAACTGAGAGGCTGCTCTTGGGTCTCATCTCCAGGCTGAACTGCCCCAGTTCTCTCAAAGTCTGTCCTTGCAGGGAAGCGTTCCGTCCCTCGGATCGCTTTTGTGGCCCTCCTCTGGATGGGCTCTAACAGGTCCTCATCTCTCCTCTACTGAGGACTCCACATCTAGATGCAGTATTCCAGTGAGGCCTCACCAGTGCTGAGTAGAGGGGCAGGATCAACCCCCAGCTTGCCATGCTGCTTTTGACACAGCCTAGGATCTGGATGGCTTTCTGGGCTGTGAGGACATGTTGCTGGTTCATGTTCAGCTTGCTGTCCACCAGATTTCCCAAGCCTTTCTCAGTAGGGATGGGCTCTATTATTACATTCCCTAGCTTGTACTTTTAGACCTTGCACTTGGGTTTTGTGAGCCTCATGATGATGACCTGAGCCCATTGCTTGAGCCTGTCTAGGTCTTTCTGACTAGTGTCCTGTCCCACTGTCAGTAACTTTCATAGAGATATTAAAGAGCATCAATCCCAGTACTGTAGTCACATACCTCTAGGCAGATTTTTCCAGCCTGGAGTTTAACTTTTCATACTAATTTTGTGTCGTTTGAATAGCATTTCCTTCTTTCTCAGGAGAAGTATACTCCTCTAATCTGATCTAAAAGGGCTCCTCAAGGAAATATTCAACTATTTTTCTAGAAACATGCAATACATTTCTTGGGAGAGTTGGAGCTCTTCCACTTAATGGAGGAGTGAGAAAGTATTTAGCGAGATTTCCCAAGAGATGAGCCTGAATATTTCTATTCTGTAGACAAATCTGCTATCATTGCTCACTACAGGGACATGCGACAGTGCATGGAGGCTGTTCTGTGTTTGCTGGTTCTGCTGCTTCATAAAAAAGTTTCATCTTCTGAAAGAACTGATCTCACTAACGCTTGTTTCATTTCCAAGCACTTGGGTACCTCTGCTCTGTGTATTAAAAAAAAAAAAAGTGCTGGGTTGGCTTGGTGAGCCCATTCCTGTGGGCTTCTTTCACACAGTCCCATCAGCTTCACACATAGATTTGACACAGAGGTAATATGGCACATAATTGAGAAAAACGGGAGGGGTGGTTTTTTAACAACTGAAAAATAGTTTATCTTACTGGCGGCCTTAATGTCTGTTGTGGGGGTGGGTCTTGGGATGCTGTCTCCTATCCACTTGTTGATGCTGAAGTGCAGCACTCCTCATTTCTTCTTGTCATGAGAAGGACCTGAGATTAACTCTTCTAGAGCAAGAAACAAAGGCATTTCTGTACATGTCCAGTAGTAAATATTGGGAAAACTTTTTTTTTTCCATAGGCTGCATGTGCTGCATTTTGGGCTTTAAAAAACAACACGGTGGATGTGTGTGTTTATGTGATGGGCAGCTGAGAGCTCATTGCACTCCTGGTGAATCCATCAACGTTACTGGCCTTGTGCTAATGCCTTAGGGTGCTGCCTAGGCTGGAGCAAGACCTGCTGGGAGCTGGATAAAGCTGAGGCTGTCATTCATGTTCCTGCTGTGGCCAGTGTGTTTGGTGCTTTTAGATGGAGCACTGACAGGTGAGGCAGTGAGCTGCAGTACAGGCAGGTGAAAGGTCTGAGCATCTGCAGGGAGCTTTGGGTTCATCTGGATGAAGAGCTTATGGAGCTGAAGACTGCAATCCGCCTTTTAGCCTGTCGAGGCTGATGTTTCACAGAGACGTCCTTTATCCCATGCTAAGCTGGCAGGTGCTGTCTCTGCAGAAAAACTGAGGACCAGCTCTTCTGGCAGCTGTGCAGGTGAAACACTGGCTGGTCCTTGGCTGCTCCTGGGGCTGCCCATGTTTGTTTGACCTCCAGTGTCAGCTGAGCAGGAGATGGTGTGGGAGCATCCCCTGCCAGCAGGGATGGGCAGTGGGCAGGGATGCTCATTGCTGCAGTCAGCTCTTGTCCCAAGCCCTTAATTGGTCTAATTAATGCTACCTGGGGGCAAGCAGCTATTTCTCTGAAGTCTTTCACAGGCTCTTTGGAGTCCATCCGTGTGGCATTTCTGTCTCTGTTTCCCTCTCCCGTTCAGGGTTTGCAGAATGACTAAGTAGTGCTGACGGCATTAGTTGCTGGCCCGTATTAATTATTTCCGCGGGTTCTATTTACTTGCGTGTTCCCTATGGGAATGCTGTGCATACAGATCACAGCAGCACTTAATTTTATTGCAGTAAGCAAGTAAGTGGCTGAGGCTGGGGAAAGGAGGAGGGGGGAAGAAGAGAGAAAGGGTCACGTATGCGTCAGCCCTGTCAGGCTTTTCCTTCTGTTTCATTTGTGCTGAGGTTTTTATTATCATTAAGCCGATTGTATCTGTGGCACAAAGGGCTGGGTTACCTCGGTAACCACGCTAGCTGGGATGGTAATCCATTTATAGCATCACTGCTCAGGTCTGATTAAATTAGCATGCTGATGACGTAAATGCTTGGCTGGGTGATGCTGATGAGGCTGCTCCTAATAGGAACTCTCGCCCTTACATTTATTCTCATTTATTTCATGAGACCCCTGCAGGAAATGTACAGAAATAAGGCTCCAGATGATTGACTCTTGTTTTCAGAACAACTTGTGCTGTGAGCGGCAGACAGCAATTTATATGGATGCGGACGGCAGCCTGCGCGTTGTTTCCTCCTGCTGCAGAATTCCCCATGCAGCCCTGGTGAGGCAGAGCCCTGCCTGCCGTCTGCCACAGCAGCGTCGGAGCAGCTCCTCTGGCTGATAGCTTCTTTCCAGACATCGCTAAAAAAGAAATAAAAGGGGGTAATAATAAAAGGAAGGGAACACCCTGCTTCTTTGCTCCCTCTTGTGAGATTCCTACAGACAGAGACATCCTTTTGCTTGTTTGAAACAAGGCAGTTATTTATGTCTGAATTTTCATTGCTGAACAATTATGTTCAGCGCTGGCATTTCATACCATGCGGATCAAATGCTTTCAGCATCTTCTGTCCTGGCCCTTGAGGGCAAACATAGACAACCGTGTGATGGCACAGCTGTGTCTGTTGCATGATGAAGTGGTGAGAATGGGAGGGCTGAGAGCTGCTGGAGCTCCTGGCTGCCCTTCCCATCCTTCCTCTGCTTTGCTGGATAAGCAGTTGTAGGGGCAAACTGCTCCCAGGCAGGGCACTGAAGGCTTCTGGTACTTCAGCTTCTGGTTTGGGAGGGGCTTTTATAAGATACTTTTTTTTAATTATTCTTTGCAAGAGGCTTCATAAAAATCATAGAATCAGATTGGTTGGTTTGGAGGGGACCCTAGCCCCAACCCCTGCCATGGGCTGGCTGCCTCTCACCAGCTCAGGCTGCCCAGGGCCCCCCAACCTGGGCTTGAGCACTTCCAGGGGTGAGGCACCCACAGCTCTATGGGCAGCCGTGCCAGGCTTGGGAGTGATCGAATGCATTTAAATTCCCAAAGTGTTTGAAGATCTTCAGTTGGGTGCTGAACAGGTTCTGAACAATTTACCATTTTAATTGTCAGGTTTCCTTTACTCAGTCAGCAAAGAAGGATTTAAAAAGAGTTTTTGAACAAGAGCAGTTTTGGGACGTGAGACTGAAACTGCAATAAATTTTAACTAGCAGTAAATAGTTTGGCGTTTGCCCTGGAGTATGAGCAGATGTGGCTGCACAGAAAACACTGGAGCTACACCTGCTCTGGATTGGATGTGGGCTCGGGAATCTGTCATTCATGAAATAAGCCACATGGTTTCAAGATGCAAATATGAACGGAACAGTCCTGGGGCTTAGGGCCTGCACATTCCCATCTAGAACTTACAGGACGTTAATGTGGAAGCTCAGTTGCTGAGGGAAAGGGTGAGTCGGGTAGGGCTGGTGTTGGGGTACACAGGAGCCTGTTCCCAATGGCTGTCCCAGCCCTGATCCCTCTGTGTGGGTGAGATTTCCACACATGCCTCCATAAAGAAAAGAGATGCTTTGTTAATGAAGGCCATTCTCAGGGTTTGACTCTGCCTCCAGCTCAGCTCCAAGCATCCCACTTGCCAAGTCCTGCACCAGTGCCCTGGGATGCTGCTGTGTGTGTTTACCATGTTCAGTGCATTAATCCTCACGGCAGAGAAATTAGGGACCTAATGGGGTTGCTGCTTTGCAGGAGCCTTGCCTTGGGGCTTTCCTGTAAATTTAAACTTTAATGGCTAACACCATTAATTTCCAATTTCCAGGATAAAATATTTAAAAGCCATCAGCAGCACAATGGCTTGATGGCAGTACTCCTTGACGTGACTCTGCTGGATGGGGCTTCCTCTGAAGGTGATGGGCATGAGCGTTCTTTCTGCTGCCTTAATCAATAATTGAACTAATTAAAACATTTTCAGGCCCTTGAAGCTGCCTCCAAGGGGTGTGGGCTCACGATAATCCGCTCATGGAGTGATGGAAGCTCAAAAGAGAAATGTCCCACACTGAGCAAGAGGGATGAGTGCTTTTCTTTTTTTTTTTTCTTTTTGTTTTTTTGAAGACTGGTCCAAAATAAGACTTATTTTGGGTGGGAAAGGACTGCAGCTGTCCAGAGTTGCTGAACAAGTTATCGTGTTCCTGTCGAGCTCCTTGCACAGCTTGCCCAGGGACCACAGGGGAAGGCCCACTGGAATTCCCCTCCCTTCCCCATGGGTTTCTGTGATTTGGGGCATGAGTGCATTGCTATAGAGTGCCTGGAAATTTTCACTATAGGTGAGCAAAGTTTCAACTCATTTGTCTACCAAATTAGAGCAAGGCAGGGGATGAACAGTAATAAAATTCCTTTTAGTCGAAACAGACCCATTTATTGCTCATTTGGAGAAAAAGAAAAGCCTCTTGTGTTTGCATGTGTTTTGATTTTGACGCAGTTCGAGCCTGGTCCCTTTCCTCTCTGAAATCCTTGGGATATTTGTACTTGATTGCAGCAATTCCAGTGGGAGGGGAATCTGTTGGTGGA
Organism: Lagopus muta; assembly: GCF_023343835.1. NCBI lineage: Eukaryota > Metazoa > Chordata > Aves > Galliformes > Phasianidae > Lagopus > Lagopus muta. Next base: position 9,531,691 of record NC_064441.1, read on the forward strand.
ATTTGGTCTGCCACCATGGGGATTGCTGTTTATTTGTGGGGTGGGAGGGGGGGGGGAGCGAGAGTTGTTTTTTTTTATTGTTGTTCTAAAGGAAAATTTGCTGCTTATTATCTCGCATGCTTTTATCTGGTGCTGAGTCATGGAAGTGAGAGAATGTGTAGGCGTCTTAGCATAAGAGAGAGTAATTCTGTCATTTACATTTACAGACAGTTATGCTTTCCAGAAAACTTTTTTTTCTGTGGGTTGCAAAAGTGATTAATCTGCTGCTGAAACTGTCAAAAGAGGTTTTCTGTTTAAGAATTTTTTGAAAGAGAGAGAAATCTGTTTCTACTTATAGGAAATAATAAGGTAGACGTTGACATAAGAAATCATACTGAAAGAACAGACAAGAAAATGTTCCTTTTCCTAACGATATTTTTCCTTTTTTCTTTTACATATATCTATCCGTCAGCCCACATAAGTCTGTCTCATGGAAGAGTCATGTGGGCTTCGATAGACATAGAAGTAAATAAAGTAGAATCACGGCTGAGTTCAGTGTTATCAGTTTCAGCTATTTAAAAAAAGCTTGGGATTGGCTTAAAACCCTTTTTTTTTTTTTTTTTTTTAAGAGAAAAACAACCACCACTACCAAACAACTCAAATATTCCACAATTAGATATTGCTCTGCTGTATTAGTAGTAGAAACTATTTTTCCTTCTATTTTTTTCTCTGTTTTTCATACTCATTTTATTCCTTTTCCATCTTTTCCATTTTCTAGAGATCTGCTGGTGGGCTTTTATTTTTATTACTAAGAGAAGCATTGGTTAGTTACAGCTCAGGGAAGACCTTTCCTCCCTGCAACTCATCCCGAGTGATAAAAATTATAAGTTTGTTGGGTGTTTAAAGAGCTCTTCCTGCTTCCTACCAGATTAGCATAAACCATGGAAATCAATAACATGATCCCTTGCGTTGGTTTTGTTGTAATTGTAACCAATCCTCAGGACAAACCTGACAATATGAAATATATGGCCTGGAAACCTACATTTTTCCTTGTAAGCTTAACTGCGATGTTTTGAAATGATTTTCCAGCAAGAGTAGGGGAGAGCGTACAAAAACTTGAGCACCTTTCAGGATTGCTTATTCTTTTATAGAATCATAGAATCATTAATGTTATGAAAGACCACAAAGATCATTTGGTCCAACCCCAAACCATCCCCACCATGCCCACTGACCACGTCCCCATGGGCCTTGAATACTTCTAGGGACAGTGACTCCACCAGCTCCCTGGGCAGCCTGTGCCAATGCACCACCACTCTTTCTGGGAAGAATATGAGAAGTACGACCCAGCGTGGCAGGGGAGGCATTAGGAATTCCTTTCCAGTCTTCTGTTTCTAAATCCACAGGACAGAGATGAGTCTGTAAAGAAAACTTAGCAAACTGTGACAAAAAAAAAAAAAGCAACACAGAAAAAGGAAATAAAAAGATCATAATTTCTGGTGAGTTGTATGTGGTATCTTTACTGGAGATTTTCAGGTGCTGGAACTCTGCTTTGCCTTTGTCTTAACCCTGGACTTACTGGAGCCGTTGGTAAGGTCTTGATGGACAGAGGGCTGCTTGCAGATGGCTCCAGGCTTCCCTGGCAAGTTGGGGACAAGTGGTGGCTGGGGTTTGGCTGGTGACAGGCGCAGCAAGAACCTTGGGCTGAGGTGGCCAGCATGGCTGATACAGTGTGAAAAATTAGGGCAAAGTAGGTGAAGTGGGATGCCGTGCTGCAAGCTGCCCTTGTCACAGGTAGCTTTGGTAAGTTCTTACAGCTGACCCCTTCCCAACCATAACAGCTTCAGCTGTGATCCTTTGGCCTTCACAGCACAAAGCATTCGCTGCTGTAAGTGGAATATTGATTTGTACATCACATGCCCCATGAGGCTTTGAAAATCTCATTTTTTCCCTTTAGCGTGGCTTATGTCTGGTTTTTAGGAAGAGATGAGCTTCAGGCCCCAGGAGGTTTCATGTTCAGGGTGAACGGGTGCTGCATTTAGGTTTCTTCACTGGAAAGCCTCAAGCTGCAGCTGGACTTCTAAATTAAAGGGGGGAGGGAATTAACCTGGCTTAGCATAAGCTTTGACGATTCTGTTGAAGGACCAGTGACTCATTCAGAGAGTCCACAAGGGCTCAAATGATGTTTCTGAAAGCTTACAGAGTGTCATTGCTTTGTGTTTTAACAATTGGGTCCTGCAGTGAATTCTTGTGGGTTGTTATGGAAAAGAGATTTATTGATGACTTGTGATGCCAGGATGCTTGCTCCACGCATAATTTTTTTCTTCTTAAAATACAAATATGTCATGAACTGCAAAATAAGTGCAGTGCCAGCTAAAATGAGGTGAATCTAACTGTAAATTCAGACCCAGACCTGAGTTTCCTCTGTTCCCTTGAGTTAAGGTCTGGAGCTTCATTTGTCCTGTGACAAACAAGAACCAAAGCCACAAAACTCTGCTTTGGATCCAAAATTCCTTGTAGTTTTTGAGCGTCCACTGCTGAGTTTTGGATAGCGCTGAGATCTCGTTAGAACGTTGTTGAAGCCAAGCTGCTCAGAAGGACTAAATTAATACTCCCTAGTCCCAAAGTTTTTAGCATTTAGCGCTCCTGCCCCGGGGCTCGAAAGTCATGTTGCAAATTCTGAAGTTAAAAATGTCAAAATCAGTTAGGCTACAAATCCCAGTAGCCATCAGTATGCATTTATACATCCACCGTAAGGGGAGCAGTGAGGAGGGCAGGAGAGTTCTGTTAGTTTGGAATTGCCAGCTTGCTCCCAAGTGTTGTCACCAAAGCGGCTTCAGCAGGTTTGACCCAGGCTCTGTTTAGCCCGGATTAGAAATCTTGCTTGCTTTCATTCAGCTGTATGTAGATGTATGACTTGCCAAGACCTCCCGACATGTTCATTTTCAAGCAAAGCTGGACAATTGTTACCCAGAGGAGGTTATAACTGTGAGAGTTGTTTGGTTTGTGTAGAAACCTCCAGTGCGTTCCCAGCGCTGAGAAAAACCCCTGCGAATTCAGCAGGCCAGATCCTCATCTGCCTCAGCCAGAGGTCTGAAGCAAATCGACTGGAGTCAACAGACTGCTGGAGCTGGCACTAGTGTCACTGAGATCAGAGTCTGGCTTCGTATCAAGCACTTTTTAAAAATATAACTCGGGCAGAACGAGGTATGAGAGAATATTCTGGTTCTTAGCTGTGACTGTGATAAACTTAACTCAATCAGCAGCCTCACAGCAAATGGCTAAGATGTTATTTTGATCCAAGAACAGTGTAAGTGAGGAAAATTATAACTTCGTATAACTTAATCGTTACTTAATAGAGCTCGATAGGTCACCCTTGATGAAGCTTAACAACTTTATTTTTTTTCCCCTAGAACTGCTGATGCCCCATCCCACGAGGTGCCCAAGGCCAGGTTGGATGGGCCCTGGGCAATCTGCTTTGGTGGGGGGCAACCAGCTCATGGCTGGGGTTGGGGCTGATCTTTAAGGTCCCTTCGAACCCAAGCCATTCTATGATCCTATAATATTTTCTATTCAGCAGTATGAGTTGTTAAAAAAAACACAGCTCTTATGTTTTGGTTAAGAATGAAGAGATGTTTTTGTTCTTTGGTTTTTATTTTTGTCTTTTTTTTTTTTATATAAAAAATTACAATGGCTATTTGTGGCTTTGTTTCCTCAAGGCATATTTGGGAAAATGAATTGATTTATAATGCCATTTGCAATAGAATCAAGCCTGCTGAGGCAGTGGGTTTGACACTGCCTTCCACGGGCGTTTTAGAGTGATATTGTTGTGATGTTAAGTGTGGAAAATACCAGTCCGAAATTGTTATTCTTAATTTTTATTCCAAATTTTTATCAGCGTGTGTTTTAAGTAAATGCCATATTATCCATATGGTTAATGTAGTTTTATTTCCTCTATGGAGAGAAGCAAATAGTGGGGAAGCTGGCAGTTCTGAGTTTGCACCTTAATTTAAAAATACTGTCTCCAACTTTCTGTATTGCTTTTTGCATGAGTATTGCTGAGTTTCAGATAACAACTTTTCTTTTGCTATTTATTAATACTCTCTTTCACTTTCTGGCTTGTTGCAGTATTGCCCTGGTGTTTTGACTAGACTCACTGCAGTGGGTAAATTCCATGTATGCATGGTGCATGCATTCATCTGTGTGCAGAGCAACTGAAAAAGTCACAGCAGGTGAAGGAAAGCCTTTTCAATCGCATGTATTTCCCAACATGGTACTTGGAGGCTGAGATGCTCTGGAAAGGCGAAGGTATTTCGGGCAGTGGTGATAACCCAGGCAGATGGATAAATGAGGGAACGTTCCACTCCACTTCCCAGAAGAAGCCATCTGGGAAAACAGTTAAATTTGACCTGTTGTTCAAGCCCGTCAGCCTCTTGGAAAGGTGTATGTTGGACCTAATAGGAAAATAACCTCGCTGTCATATCTGCCTGTCTTTTAAGGTGTTTTTTGTTTGTTTTTTTTTTTTTTTTTGCTTGAGCTGTTACTTTTTTGGTGAGGCTGTATGGTTTTTCTCTGCTGCTAACCACTCAAGGTACTAGCTCGAATCGTTTTGTATCCTACTAAAAATAATGGTGGGTTCTGGACCTCAAATGAACTATAAGAAAGCAGATGTTGTATGAACACAGAATTGTTCAGTGATACTTCTGCTCTTCTGTACTACTATTCACGCAGGCTTTAAAATGTGGGGAAGAATAAAAACACATGTTTTTCACAGGAAATAGAGACAATACTAACATTTGAAAATGCTTATGCCCTGTGGTAGGATAATTTTTTAAATCTAGTTTAATAGACTTTTGGAATTTGAGAAGATAAATAGGTCATAAATGCAAGCAATGCAACTATTAAATGAAATCGTAAACAAACAAGTAATACAAAGTAAACCAAGTAGAGTCTGAGTGCATATGTACTTCATATCATTTTATGTGTGCATATGCACTTCTTTAATATCCTCCAGAATTAATAAAGGAAGAAAGCTTGTGCACTCTATAAACACTCTAAAAATTCTTTGCAATTTAGTAGGAAATGAGAACCTTTTATAGAGGTTTTGGACTATTCTTTAAATCTGTTGTTCAGCACACAATAGAAAATGCTAACTTTTCCATCTAGTTGTAGACTTCTCCAGAAGGTTTTGTGAATACGTGTATTTCATTCTGTCACTCAGTGCTGCATCTTCCATTATAACTTTTTAATTTGTTATTTATAATGATGATAAACATCCACAGATAGCTGCATAATCTGTGTAACCCTGTGCCCTGCCCATATTTATCAGGCATACGAGCTGCTTTTCCATTACAAATAGTGAGTTACAAAAGAAAGAAAAATGGTTTGTGAGTCTGTGGATGGTGTAATTACGATACTTTCACTAGCTTAGTAATAGCAAAAGTCAAGAAAATACTTTACTTACCCAAAATTCTTATTCAGATGGGGAGGGTGGGGGCTTTCCCCGTTGTAAGGCAGCACATTTTGCCTGACTTAAGCAGAAAGACTCCTTCAACCCATTAGAAGGACCCAGCTATCTTAATGGAGATCCTTTGGACATTCCTACATTGCTAAGCCCTAGAAAAGGCGCTGCTTAAGAAGCCAGGCTTCTCTGTTCCGTTCACTTATATTGTATTCCCAGGGTACCATGTTACCCTCTTTGTGGCCTTCTGTTTTGGGATTGCATTTAGTGGTTTTGAGTTTTGTTGTAACCAAAGTTCTGTGACATGTGGATCTTTATGTAATTTATGGTGAAGTCAGTGTGCCACTGATTCAGCCAGCGCAGGGGGCTGACATCCCGTGTTCCTGAGGTCCTGATTGGCACAGATCTGTCATTCTAGTCTCTAGAGTGGGAAATCACGGAAACATCATGAAATTCACTCAGAAAGCATCTAGCTTCTCACAACAGACTTCATCTGTAACTTGACAAGGATATTTCTTATGCGGATATCAGATGTCCTTGTAGGTGAAGTGGCTACTGCACTTCAATTGATCAAGAGAAACGGCTAAAATAGGAGGTTTGTAATCCGAATTTGCCCTTTGAATGAATTAAACTCAAATTTTGGCCCTTGTCTGTCTACCAGAGCTAGAAGTATTTAGGTCAATTGTTTGCACATCTTTTTAAAGCTAGTCTTTCACGTACTACTCCTCATAAATACCAGATGATCACTTGTCAGAAAGGGAAAAACAAATGAAGAGTTCATAGTAGTTATCATAGTGATAGTAGTGGGATAAACAAAAAAGTAAATATTAAACTGAGAGGGACAAGCAAAATTACTCCCTGGCATAACATTTGTATTTCAGAGACCGAACTTTTCAGATGTGCTCAGGTTCTGTGGAATTAATGGAGTGCTGCGAAGTGGAAACCCAGCTTGCCTAGAAAACTTGACGCCCATACTGAAAACTGAACCAAGGTGTTTGTCTGTAACTGCACACACTGGTTGTGAAAGATTTTTTTTCCATGATATAATGTTGGAGCTCAACTTATTATCACCTTTCCTTTTGTACACCCTCTTCTCCCTTGTGTTTCAAGTTGGGCTGCCACGAGGAGTACAAAAGGGGCTGTGAACGGATACGTTAACAACTATGACTCCTTTTCCACCCTTAGTAGCAGCTGAAAAACAGATCAAAGCTCAGAAGCAGTTGTGTTCTTGCAACACTTTGTGGCATCTGTAAGGTATTCTCTTCATTTGAGATCCAGAGATGAACACTTTATTAGATTTCTCCTCTTTTTCTTTTGGTATAATGCCGAGGAGCAATCTGTTTGAATACCTTGATAGCTTCTGGTGATCAAGCCAACAAGATGAATCCATATAAACACTGCTAGGAAGTACAAATGTGGCTGCTGATCATGCACAGCCCTCCGTGATGCTCACATGGCAGCTGTGAACTGGAAATGAGAGAGTGATGAAACTGTAAAGAAAAGCTTCATTTGATTATAAGCATATTTTGGCTGAGGATTTTATGATTTTGGACCCGACTTCAAAATTTTGGATGAGAGTCTAAGGGCATTTTGACACCTATGGAGATCTGTACTAGCAATTGAGCCATGTGTATCATGTGGCATCGGTGCAAAGAGGACCAGCGTGTCCTCTGTGTGCTCAGTCTACCGTTTGGATGTTATAAAGAAGGCCAGGAAAACTCGTACATAGAAAATGCACTGGATATGCTGCATAGGGTATGCATAGTGCATCTGCCACAGTCTCTGGACGTTCATCAATCCAGCTGGAGCTCTATCAGAATGCCAAGCATCTGCAGGTCCCAAATGAAAGGCTAGATTTCTCTTTTTCACCTAGACATTGAGACTGAAAAAAAAAAAAGTATGTTGGGAGAACCTGCCCGTACGTTTTTGCTAGCAAAGCAGCTTGTCGAAATGCAGAATTTGAAGTCAGAAGCTGTTAGATGTGTCTGTGCACATAAGGAAACCCCATAAAATGCCTGGTCATGTTTTTAGGTATCTAGAGGCCCAGGTTTCAAAGCAGGGTATTTGATGTTTCCATGGTGCTTTCCTCTCCAAACTGTCCCTGCAGATACCCAGGGTCAGCCTGGATGGGGCTCTGAGTACCTGGTGGAGCTGTAGGTGTCCCTGTTCACTGCAGGGAATTGGACCAGGTGGCCTTTCAGGATCCTGTACAACTCAAACAATTCTGTGATAAATCCCTTTGGTGCGAGACTGAGCTTGAGTGACAGTGCACTTAATGTAGGGAAAAGGTGTCTGTGCTTGTAACAGTCATGTCAAAATTACCTCCTTATTGAGAATCATCTCAACTAACTTGTGCTGTCTAAATATTCAGTGACTTGTCTTGGCTGTTTGTATGCTTCTTTTACAATCAGTGAAGTAGATTCTCCCCCAGTGGATGATTCATCTATTCTGTTTTGGGCTTCAGTATTAGAAAGGGATAAATGACCCTGTAGAGATTGATCAAAGCCACACCTGGAAGATTTCAGTTGGTCCTGGGCTTGCGGTCCTGCAGTGCTATGGACCATGCAGATGCATGGCTGATTTGGAGAGATGCTGCACAGGCACTGCTAGCTGGCAGCCTCCTGGGATCGCTGTATCCTGCGTTCAGCCCGCCTGTAGCTGCCAGGTTTCTGCCTTTTGAGGAAGGGGGGTTGTCTCTCATAGAGTAAATTGTGGCTGAAATGCTTGAAAAAGGCAGCCTTAGCTTAGAGCACTGGTTCTCAACTTGTGCTCGCAAACCCTGGGGGTCCGTGGATCACTCCTAAGGGAACTAAGAAGAATTCTGTGAAAGGTAACTTTAAAAAAACCTGTGTTTATTGTCAGTAGATTAACTCTCTGTGTGAAGGAGCTCGTCCCTCCTGAAAGGCATTTGGGGGCTGCAGAGCATAAAGGTTGAAAACCACTGAGCTGGAGTAATGTATCTTTATAAGTGATAATTTGACAGCTAAAGAGCTAGAGCTATTCAACTGTACCTTTATGAAAAGTGCCTGGAGAATTGAATAGAATGTGATAAACTTTGTGTAGGCATTTTGGAACAGATCTGTGAAACTGAGTAACTGAAGGGACTATAGAAAATACTAATACACAAAATAAAGGGAGAGTCCTTTTCATAAGGCTTCCAGCTGATCATACAGAGTCATACTCCTAATGTAGACTGCAGTTACTTTGTTCTCTTTGAGATTTAACCCTGACAAATGGTACAGAATTAAAGACTAATTTTGGTAGAACAATGTTTCATTTCTAGTACCTGTTTAATAACTTTTTTGTTGTATATATATATGCTGAATGAGATTTAAGATCTATTTAAATAATTTCCACGGAATGAAGATTCATACAGATAATCTGAACTTTAGGTTTCTCCACCAAGGCAGCTTTGAATTCAGATCTCCAACTTTGACAGCCAGGTCCCTTGAAAAGCTTGAGTTTGTGATAGTGGCACAGACTTTCTCATACGGTGGTTGGTACAAGAAAGTCTTGCAAGTTGTTTATAAACTGTCACTGCATTCACGTAGATGGGGCAAGAGTCACCAAGCAAAGTGATTCCCCTCACAGTTACGCATGGTAACTTTATTTAGGAGAAGCGTTATCGGGGGTTTTTCCTCCCGCATTCATTGAGTTCTACTTGATTTTGTCAGTTAGTGTTAGTTCACCTTTATTTGAACTGCTGGGTAATTCATTTGTAGAAGAGGCAGTGCATTTGGGTACTTCCATCTGTATTTAAACAAGGCTCTTGTGCTTTCCCCATTTAAAAAAAAAAGAAAAAAGATTTTGTAGTATAATACTTGTGGTAGTTGAGGTTCTGAATTTAACTCCTTCCTACTCTGGTTTCTCTTAACAACTCTGCCTTATCAGCACCTGGGGTTTCTAGTTTGCTCTCTTTGCAAATATGAATTTGCAAGAATGGGCTGATGGTAAGTGGCGTGGTTCTAATTTGCACTTGCGAAGTGTGTCAGACAGTTTCACCTAATGCACTGCGAGCAGAGGAAAGCCTGTCTTCCTTTGAGAACAGTCCTTAGAGGATGTCAGGGAGCGTGTTTGGCTGTGTGTTAGTCATTTGCAAATGCACTGCAGCTTTGAAATGAGCTGTCCAGGAGCTGCTGAAGGAAGGGATGCCTGAACTCCTGTGAATCCTCTCTTCCTGCTTTTCCTTCATCCTTTTTCTCCTTGCTTTTATGCCTCTGAACTGTCACTTCGATGTGCTTTCGGATGAGTCTACTTTGTTGCACTAGTAGTTGTTCTGTGGACTCGTTTGGATGAAATGTTTTTGACAGTCATTGCTGGGACTGTACCCAGTGACACAGGTAGTCCTTTCCAGCTTTCTGTTCATTACTCCCTCTCCATCTACCTGGTATCCTTATAGCCTCATCAGTCTCTCCTATCCTGGCACCTAACAGACAGCTGTTGAAATCACTCTTCCTTGTGGGGTCTGAGTGCCATTTTCTCATTCTTCTGCACGTGCCTTGTCCATAGCTCATGTGCATTTGTAGTGTCTTTTCTTAATCAATTTACAATCTAGAAGTGTAAGCGTGGGATGATATTTGAGTCCATACAGAAGGCTGGACTGTGGCCACCTTGTCTCCCAAGCAAAAGAGCAGAGGTTTATGGTGATACCTCACCTGTGCCCTTGTTCAAGACTTACAGCCAATGTTACTCTTTGTGTCCCCCTAGATCATTAGTGTTCCAGAGGTGTTGAATTCTACACCACATTAACTAGCATTGCACCCTCCTCCTCCCCCTCAAGCCAGGCTTTCATTACAAACTTGCCCAGCACCCTCAGAGGAATTCAGAATGAGTCAGTCATGGTGCCTCTGGGGACTCCTACTGATGCAAACTTCCTCCTCCTCAAGGCTGACTGCGGTTTGAATGCCACAATGCAGCCGGTGCTTTTGAGCTCCAACCTTTGCCATGGTGGTGTTGGCAGTGCTGGGTCTCTGGCCCAAGGACCACCTTGGTGCCTTCTGTCATTTGGGCTCCTGTGCAAGATGGGAGACTCAGCACATCTTGTTGGTGTGGGGTGTGAAAGTTGCTCAGATCCCCTCAGAGTACTGTTCTATAGGTATCAAAGGTTATTTTGGAGGAAGGGGTTATCACTCCTAAGGTGTGTTCCAGTTCTGTCAGGAGACTGACACCAACACGTGAAATATTTTATCTGGATGCTAATAATGCAAGAATGAAATCCACCAGTTCTTGGTGGAACAGGCTTCTATAGTGAGAGTTTTACTGGGAATCTGTCATAATCTGCTTTCAGAGTCTGCATTCAGAAACATAAGATGTGATAAACAGAGCTGAATTATGTTTTGTTTTGGGCTTTCCTGTTCCCTACTGATGTGCCCTTGTCATTAAAACATTATCTACTTTCTCCCTGTTCACACTGGAGGAAAAAAAAAAAATAAGCTCTTCTGGTGGTAATTACACTGTGCTGCATTGTGGACCTTTCATCCCATTACAGTAAGTGGACAAACTACTATCATTTACAAGAATGGACTAGGTGAGGAAATGGGAAAGTTTCTAGCACTCCTGGACTAAATGCCAAGCTGACATGAGGGAATAATTGCTTCAAGAAGTAAATTTTCTTGCTAGCACTGAGCACTGGTGCAGTTGTGCTCTGAAGAGGTAGAGGGATGCCTGCTCCACACCAGGTGTTTCAGGAACAGAAGAATTGGGCAATACTAATGAAGGGCTACAGACCCTTAACTTGCCTCTGCCCTTGCAGTTAAGCCTAGATACACTTCAGCTCTTCATTCTTCTCAGTTTCAAAATCTCTTCTATCTATTGCCTTGTCATGGATCTGTTTGTGAAGTCAGGGTTTGACTACATTAAGATTTTTTTTCTCTAGCAGAACTATGCTGCCTGTTTTTCCCCACCTCTGCATGCATACCTTTTACATCTCTAAAACAAGCTTGATGCTCTTATTTGCCTGTTGTTTTGTTCATTCTTTGTGGGAGGTTTGCCCTGAAGGTGTGATTGCAGGAGTAAGTTCTTCACCAGCGCATCAGCAAAAACATCTTTGCACCTGTCACCAGGGAAGAGCTACCAGTTGTGTAGTAGAGCTTCCTTATCATTTGATAGATATTTTTGTGGGCTGTGGAGGAGAAGCTGAGTGGTTTGCTCTTATCTCCCTTCACGTGTGGTGGCTGCCACCTGGGTGGTGATTTGGTAACCTGGGAGGCTCAGTCTGTTGGGTGTTTGAAGGTCTTCTCCAGCCACTGGCCTGAGCTGGTTTGGCAGCAATTTCTTGCCGCCACCTGCTGACCAGGCAGAGGATTTCTCTGATGCCCCTGCTGAGCCCCCACCACTCAGTTCCCTGCCTAGCAGGTCCAGCAAGAGGGAGATGAGGCAGAGCTTGCAGACCAGAGTGTCTGCATAGAGCAAGAATACCTTGGGACAGATACAGGAACTGATCATTTAAGGAAAAGAGATGTGTGCTTTAGTTTGAGCACTGCCATGGGCATGAGATGAGCTCATCTGATTTAGGGCTCCCTTGAACTTGCCAGGTTACTGAGAGGATTGGGTGAGATTGAGTCCACTGCAGAAAGCTTACATAAGATATAACCATCATGCTAAGTGCAACAGCAAAGGAATTCCATCAGACTGTTCATGTTGCTTTTAATTCTTAAGTGTATGGGAAGAGATGGAACTCAAGGACTCTTTTAAGGATACAACAAAATAAAGAGAGGCCAGATATTTTACCAAATCCCAAAGTCTAGGAGTAGAATTTTGTTCTTCTTTGGTTTAGTGAAAAGATTTAATGATGGTCTTCAGAAACCATTTCTTACTGTTAACTCTTAAACAAAGCTGTATTTTCACACCAGTATTTTTGGATATGGGGCTGAACAATAAAGTTGAGTGAGAAAAACAAATAAGTACATTAGACAGGAAGATGTAAGATACTTATTCAGCTACATCTTCACTTAGTTGCCAAGTCCCAAGAGGCGGCAGCGCTTGCTGTGAGGCCTGGATACTGGTGCAGGGTTACACAGGATCAGATTTATGAAGCCCTTAGGAATCTTAACCTGCTTTCTGCCCTTCCATGTGCCGCCTGTAACATTTTGCTGGGGTCACTTGAGACTTTCAGGGCTTGAGAGCAGTGCCAGGGACACTTCTGTGTTACACTTCTCTCCAAGCAGAGGTTTCAGGCCATCCTGTTTTGCTGTCCTATGCTGTCAGAAGCAGCCCTGTATCAGTGGCTGTGCACTCTGGAGAACTGCATGTCTCCATAGAGACTTAAATCGCATTTTTCTTCTTCTTGAGTGCTCTCATTTCCACACGAACGCGTATTTAGCCATGCCAAATATTCTCCTGCAAATCTCCTTTTTCCTCCTACGTTTATTGCTTTGGAGTTTGTTTGTTCTGAGGTGCAGGAAGAAACCCCAAGGAGAGACGCTGCGCTGGCTGGCAGTTCTGCTCGACTGCAGCAGCGCTGTCCCTGTTCTGTCAGAGCAGGAAAAGGTTGTTATTACCATTTTATAATGCATAGTTTAAGGTGCATTCCTGCTTCCCTAAGCAGTTTGAGTTGCTGTGCAGATGTTACTGTAAGACCCTGTTCCCTCTTAACCCTTCTTCTTTAGACCCAAAGCTGAATGAACCATCCTGTTGACGCTGCGGCTCTTTGTTCACTCTTAGGGCTCCGGGACTTCCAGCTCCGCTGCCACCACCCCGTCTGTGTCCACCCCCGTCACCGGCCACAAGCGGATGATCATTCCCAACCAACCTCCCCTCACCGCCACCAAGAAGTCCACTGCCAAAGGGCCTGGCCAGCCGGCACCCATCCCAGTCACGCCCATCGGCACCCTGAAGCCTCAGCCGGTTCCGGCTTCCTACACTACAGCCTCCACACCCAGCCGCCCGACCTTCAATGTCCAGGTGAGGACAGCGCAGCCCAGCCCTCACTACCAGCCGCCCGGCCCGCAGCCCACGCACTATGGCAGCCTGGGGCCCGGCCAGCCCTATGCAGCCCCACCGGCCCGCCCGCCCGGTGCCCAGCAGTATGGCTCACCACAGCACCGTGGGCCCGACTACGGTTATGCCCCACCGCCTGCCCGTCCTTCAGAGCCCAGCTATGGCTATGCACCTCAGCAAAGCCGCTACCAGGACCCATATTACGGCGGATATGGAGGGAGGAATGGCTCTGAAGCACCCTACGTGCCGCAGAGTGCCTGGAAGGTTGAGCCAGCGTATCCTAGCAGTAACACCGTGGGCCAGGCTCCTTCTGGGCTGTACCAGCCTCCTGGCACAAAGAAGACCTACATCACGGACCCAGTGCTGGCTCCGCAGCCACTGCAGCAAAAGGTAGGAGATGTCAGCGCTCGTTGGTCACCCTTACACAGAGAGATTGGTGCGGTGCTGGCACAGGCTGTCCGGGGAAGTTGTGGATGCCCCATCCCTGGAGGTGCTCAAGGCTAGGCTGGATGGGACCATGGGCAGACTGAGCTGGTTCTTGATCTAGCAGTTGGCAACTGTGCCCACAGCATGGAGTTGAAACTTGATGATCTTTGAGGTTTCTTCTAACCCTAGCCATTCTGTGATTCCTGGGGGGAGTGCAAGAGCCTTCTTCAAAGGCAACACATGGGATTAGATGGCACTGCGTGGATCCCAAGCAGCTACAGCTTTTTTTCCAGTAGGGCCAGGGCTGAGGGCACATGAGCAGCAGGGTCACTGCGACTCATGTCTTCTGCCCCATGTCTCCATGCCTACATCGGGAGGCTGGCCAAGGTTTTCAGACCTTGCTGGTTGGCTCTTTCACTGCTTGCTGTGGAAATCAGTGGGATGATAGGTGCGTAAGCCACACCTTTGTTTGACAAAGGGAAGCAAATGGAGAAGAATACAGAAAGTAGCCTCCCTCCATAAGGCTTTCGGAAACAGGGAGCTCTCCTGTGGCTTGGAAATAAGCTTTTGGGGGCTTACAACTTAAGTCAGCCTCAGAGGGTAAGGCAGCAGTGTTGGTGTTATTGCAGGAGCTCACCCTGCGGGGTGGGAGCAGCTCCATCCCTGCAACATGCCCTCACACGATATAATCGTCAGCAATATGTCTGTGTGCGCTTGGGTCTTTCCTTCAGGGCTCTCCCAGGATCAAATGGGAGTCAATGTTTCCTCTCAGTGCTCATGGGCATCTTTGGCTCACTGGAGAATTTGTTCATCTTATGTAGATAGGAGATACAGAAGGCACTGTTTTTGGTTGTGGTTCAGAGCAATTCCGGAGGTTGACCTCTCGTGCGTCACTGTTTAAAAATCACTTATCACTGAAAAACCACATGGAAATGAGTTCTCACATGGTGCTGTGGGTGCTCTGATTTCCCTCTCAGGTGGCAGCAAGGCAAGTGGCATCCAATCACTTCTGTATGTGTTTGGGCCTTATAAACCAAAGGAGATACCAACCAAAGTTAAATTGCTTGGCTTCTCTGCCCAGATGTCAGCATGGGCTGGCCCATGTCACTTTGGGTGGTCACCTCAAATGTGGCTCGGGGGGCTTGTAGGGCCTCAGCTTTGTGTGATCCTTCTGTTTGACGGGGTTTGGCTGCACCTGAGGGCCAAGACACCAAGCCCACGTGGGGAGGTGGTGAACGCAGTGCTGGCCAGGGCAGGATAATAAATGAAAACTCCTTGAAATACTGTCTATGAGTTTTTCCCCTTTCCTTACCAAGAAGTGAGGAGAAAAGCAATAAAGTCAACTCTGCAGGTGCCTGGTACAGAGCTTAGATTGAAAACTAGTGAGAGGTATGAAATTTGCACATAGCCTTAACTGGTGTAAATTGGTGTGCTTCCAGTGGAGTCACTGGAGAAATGCTGAGCTATAGCAGATACGTATTTAGACTTGTGTAGATACAAATAGGCTTATACATATAAAAAATTAAAAGCTTTAGTTCAGTCGGCATCTCTATGGAAACGCAAATCATCTTGAACCACAAACAGCACAAGTCTCATTTGCATTACAAAGCTGGAGGGACAATTTAATTTAGTTCAAGTTTGGGGTTTCATGTACACATAGATAGATATATATTTACATACATGTTTGCGTGCACGTGACATTTGCAAATACACATATAAAATTGTAAGTGCGTATCTCTACAAAAATAACTGAAGTATTTCTGCAAAACAGACTATGATGTGCTTGGTGATAAATTTCTCCAGAACTTAGTTCTCTTCTAACCTGCTGAAATCAACATTACTGCCTGTTTCACCTTTAAACTTACAATGGTTCTCTAATATGGTGGTGCAAATTTCTTGATTGCTGCTTTGTAAAATGCACAGTTTAATTGGTGAAGAATTGAAGATCTTGCAGTCTGGTAGGACGTGCTCAGCAATAAAGCAGTGTGGACTTTGCCAGTGAAGCTGTATCGTCCAGTTTTACTGAGTGTTCTTCTCTTCCTTTGCAGTCTCATTCATAAAATCAACTTTTGGACTTACTTAAAAGGAAGAAAAAATGGAAGGCTTTGTTAGTTCTGATAGGGAGAATAATTGCTATAAATCTACTTGTTGGCTACAGCACAACAGAAATCAGAATCGGTTTTCTACATGAAAATATGTTGTGTTCTGCCTTTTCAGGGTTGCTTTGAGGTCTCTCAGTTAAGGAGAATGAACTGAGAAGCCAGAATGATTTAAAAAGCAGGTGTTATTGCTTAAAATACAAGAGCACCTTTTAGATATTTTTCCTTTGCAATGGAGTCATCTTAAAATACTGAATTGTTTCCAAATGTATTCAGAAAAATGCATTCTTAATTTTGAACACATTTTGTGCAGAAAATATTAAAGAAATCTTAACAAATCCATCTCAGATTAGAAATTCATGAGCCTTAATTCTAACATCAATCACGAACCTGTCACTGAGTAGGATTTTTTCATTCAATTCATTTAGGATTTGTAATGATCAAAAAAACACCTTGATTTATATTTTGCATTCTGTCTAGAAAAAGATCAACAATACTGTGGCTCTGTGCTGTCTACTGTGCACTCATTATGTTGATGTCCCTGCTGATCCCAAATAAATCTGGACTGGTATGGGAACAGCAAATAATCTCTATGGGTTCTTAAGGCCCACTGAGAATAATGTGCTTTAGTCACAGACATCTCTGGTGCATTCTGTCCTTAGGCCACTTTTGGGAGTGAGAGTTGTGCATGTGAAACCTCTCTGCATTTAGTTCTTTGTTGCATTGCACTTAGCATTAATGCCCAAGTTCTATTTAGGAAATGAACAAGTGAAGTGCATGTCCTCATTCAAACCTTCATACACTTTGAAGGCATTCCTGGCCAGAAATCTCAGTAGATTTCTTGATTGCTGATAGTGATCTCTGAACAGTACGAGAGTTGTTACAAAGCCATCACAGAAACTTGTGATACAGTGGGCTGGTTTCATGCTGTTTGCAGTGGTGCTGTGTCCTTTCAGATTGAAGTGTGAAGGCTCTTTCTTAACATCTCAGCTGGCAGAAGTCAGCAAGCAGTAGACCAGAGTGACTCCTGAAGGGAACCTACACCCAGGAGGGGAGTAAACTCTTCAAAAGGGCTGACGACAGCAGGGCTAGGGGAAATGGTTTTAAGTTGAAGGAGGGAAGATTTAGGTTAGATGTTAGGGGGAAGTTCTTTACTAGGAGAGTGGTTAGGCCCTGGAACGGGCTGCCCAGGGAGGTTGTGGATGCCCCGTCCTTGGACGTGTTTAAGGCCAGGTTGGACGGGGTCCTGGCAACCTGATCTGAATATGTATGTTGGTGGCCCTGCTAGGCAGGGGGGTTGGAACTACATGATCCTTGGGGTCCCTTCCAACCCGGGTGATTCTGTGATTCTGTGATTCTGTGACTCATTAGGTATAATGGTTTTTGGCACAAAGATGTCCACAGCTGGGGGATAAAAATGGCAAAGCCATGGACAGAGGATTTTTGCAGGTTTGCCTAGTGGCCAAAACAGTTGAAGAAGCTCCTGCCATTAACCAACGCATCTGGCCAAATCACCAAATACCCTTCATATCTTCCAATAACTCTAGGTCCTTTCACTTGTTTTGGTTATCATAGAATTGTTAAGATTGGAAAAGACCTCTAAGATCATCTAGTCCAACTGTCCACATACCATCACTATTTCCCATTAAACCGCATCCCTCAGTGCCACATCTCCACAGTTCTTGGATGGTGACTTCCCTGGGCAGCCTGAGCCCAAAGCCCATCCACTCTTCTGGGAAGAAGCTTTTCCCGTTATCCAACTTGAATGTTATGTTGCAGTGTTCCTGAGATACTACTGCATATCTTTGTGGACCAGGAGAAAGCACTCTATGGGTGCTGAATTCATTAGCATCCACTGCAGCTTACATTCTAGCTCATTCATGCGAGTCTATGAAGGCTCAGCCCCTTGTAACCCTACCCTTTGCTATTTTTGTCTAGTAACATCTCAGACAGAGTGATTGGCTTTGGTGGGTATTTTTGTACTTGAAAGTGCTTTTTTCTGCATTCAGACTTTGATATTTATGATTTTAATGGGAAATGGAAAAATTCTCAATGTTTGGTGGACCTCCCTGGTGTATTTCCTGGTGTATTTGAGGAGTGGCCACTGCAGACATCCAGGAGGTCTGACCTTCTTAGATCTCGGATCCCATGAATTCTCATTCCTATTTCTGAATCTCCTAATTGTCCTGAGGAACCATGTTCCCTCCCAAAGGGACTAATGCACTAGTAATGCATGAAGAGCAGGACAGCTGCTTCAAATGGCCTTTCAGCCCTGTGCAGGATTTTCAGTGAGCACTATGGAAGTTAAAAGGAGAAACTATGGTGGAGGGGGGGGAGGTAAGGCTAATGAGGCAGCTTACAGTTTTGGCATGGCTTAGGTGATGGTGGTCACCTGTGATTAGCAGACCTTGACCACCTCATCCTTTCCGTGCTGCTGGAGGTGGTGTTTCTTTGCTGCCTACTGCAACCAGCATTAACAGGTCTCATGAAACTTGCAATACCCAAAAGAGGGCTGTGACGGCTCGCTGTTTTCTCATTTTACACAGCTTTTGTCAGTTTTTCCACTGATTTAATACCTGTGATGGAGACATTTGCTTGGAAGTTTCATCTTTGCCTCAGAAACATCTGCTCAACAGTGTCCTTTGCTATGACTGATGCACTCCTCTTGCACTGGTTTAATAATTTTTGCGTCTGCCATCACTCACATAAAGTAATACCTCCAGCTCTTGTGTTTGAACTGAGACTAATGCTCTTGCTGTTTGCTGTTAATCTAGTGGCTAGGAATTTTTTGTTCTCTGCAGATGAGTAAATGCAATCTGCCAGATATCCTCCTGCTGTCACAGGATATAGCCTTTCTTAGCTTAGCTTTTTGCTTGTGCACAAAGGCAGGCGGCTTAGTGTTTGCCATCTCCCTCCCCCCAAGTATCTTCTCCCTCAAAATCTCATCTCTGCGCCCAAGGCAATGGCTTTCCACTGGATAGGATTCAAGGGACAGTGTGAAATGATGGTTCAAGCTGGTTTTCTGTCAGTGCAAGCCACTAATTGCCCATAGTTTTTACAATGTTAAAACAAAACCATATCAAATTAAAAAGTTATTTAAAATGTTGCAGTCTGGTACTGAATACATTAAAAAAAGACAGAATGATAATGTAAAGTGAAATAAAAGGTGAAATTCCAAAATTCAGGATTGAATTTGCGATTTCAATGTGACATTTTAAATTTCCCAGATGAATATGCAGTTCTACCCTGAGAATAGCAACAAATGTCAAAATGTTGACATTCTTCATAAAACAGTATTTCTGAGTTCTAACCAGCACTAGCTGTATATCAGCTGCTGACTCTGTCATTGCTTCTGGGTGGATTAAATTAAATGTTGTGTTGCTTCTGTTCAAATGAGGAGGAGGGGAAGAAGACGGTGTCTCACACTGAGAGAAGCAGATCAGAGTTGGGACTTGTTGGCACTCTGTGGCATTGAGAGCGGTGTTTTTCACTCAAAGATAATACAAATCTCTGCACCAGAATCTTTGTGAGTTTCTTCAGAATATTCGGGTTGGGAAGAGTTGCGAAGAGATGATTTTGTAATGGCTTGCTGATCTTTACTACAGGAATCCAGCACAGTCTCTTACAGCCTAAACTTTTGAAAGAACCCAATTCTCACTTAAAAAAAAAATAAAAAGCTTACCATTCTTGTTTCAGAACTTCACAGTTGGTTCTTTATATTATATTGGTATTATTTAAATGCTTCTTTTATTAGCAAAACTGGCTGATGATACAAATTCATCAGATTTGTCTCTTGGGAATCACAGAGAAACTCAGAATCGCCAAACAGTTACCTTGAAGTTAAAGATAACAGGAATCCAGTAGTTATGGGAGTAAGTCAGGTCAGCATACACTGAGAAACCAACTTAAATTTACAGCTGTCTTATTTTATTTTTTTTTCAGGTTTTTGAGTTTTAGCCTTTGTTCAGCCACATTGGGTTTGTAATAAAGGAGGAATAATTGAGAAAGAGGCTTTTGACATAATACGTGGATGTTCTTTCTTGCTCCTTCTTAAAATAAGCTGAGGACAATGCCTCCATACATGATAAGGAATGGGGCAGCCTTGAAGTTAATTAAGGGCTCTGTTCCTGTGCTGTTTAACTCTTGATAGCCAAGTGTCTGCATTGACAGATGCTGTCAGGTTGTGTCACAGTCTAACGGGTAAGGATATTTTATCTGTGGCCATAAAATATAGTCAGCAGATACTTACCTATGGGTGAGAAGAAACATCTGTTGAGGAGGCTGTCTGGTTTCTGGGCAGCGGTAATTGCTAGAGCCCTGGGGCCATCTGAGCTCTGGTCTCTGGTGGGCAGCATGCTCTGCAGCTGATGAGGCAAGGACAGTTGGGCTTGCTTTCAGTTTACAGCTTTCAATTCTAAAAGCAGAACCCCATGAAAGTGAGTGCAGTTTAATTAATTCACAGGCATACTCTGGCTGTTGTGTGTGATGGTGCTGCTGATTATTGGAGGAGCTGATTTTTGGTGTTTTAAAGTGTGTTCATGTCCAACTGCATTGCAATTCTTCCAAAGCCAGAATGCTGAAATGCATGGTGACGTTGTTCTCCTATCAAATAATTTCTGTTATTGCCAAGTTGATTGCTAGGACATGAAGGAGCAAGAAAATTTGCCCAAGTTTAGGCACTAAATCAGTAAGAGAGCTGGGGAGAAGAAGCAGACAGGGAGCATCTCGGTGTCTCTGGGAAGCTTCTCTGCTTGAGGCAAGAAGAGCCCTGCCTGCTTTATTGGTGTGAAACTGAGGACTAATGACCTGACAGTGTTGCTGGTTCCTGACAAGGAACTACTCTGTTCATAGTGTTGCTTTGGCTAATGGAGTATTTTTGGTTATGTCATTTGGAACGGATTGGCCCATGCCGATGTCATTTTCCTACTGAGCTCTGCGAAACGTATTTGTGGTCTTAATCCAGTTCTTAATGGAATGTGCACACATATCATAGCAATGGTCTGTTACAAGGCACCAACTTTGTGTAGGGAGCTGTGCGCAGTTGAAAAGGTGATTCACTTTTCCATTGGTAGGTGTGGTTGTGGGCAACCGCAACCTTGAGCCAAATACCTCTGTGAGCTGGTCGTGGTGCCTAGTGAGAAGTGCAAGCCGTGTGGGTTCCCACTTAAAATAAATTCTTGGTTATAAAGAGCAGAAAGTAGTCTATTTTGGGTGCTGATTTGGTATTTCTTCCTCCAGGAGTAGTAAGAAATAATTGATAATATATGTTTACATTTATTGATCATAAATGTTCTGATATTAAACTTGCTTAGGCACCCACATAACAGACTTCCTGTTAAGATTTACCTCTGTATAACTGTAAAGAAATGCAGTATATTAAGTGGAATAGCAGCCTCTGGAGGGAAAAAAAAGTTTCCTATCACCAGCTGAAAGGACTCCTGCACGGAAAGCAGAATTTGCAGTTGTACTGACAGCTTTGTTCTTAAATGAAAGTAATAGTGAATTATGAAGTTGTAAAATTGTTTTCACAATAATATTTTGCTTTTATAACTCATAGTATTTCACTTAGTAGCTGCCTGGCTCCGGTGCAAGTTACATAACATGATGTTATGAATATGATGCCTCAACTTTTTGTCTAGGGAATTAATTTAAGGGCTCTAAACTTTCCAATCACATTTTTTCCTTTGTTCCAAAAAGTGTATTCTCTCTGCCTGGGGGAAAAAAAAAAGCCATCAGGCAAACTCTTTCTTGTAGTAGAATAGTACTCACATTGCTCTTTATCCGTGCTAGTACTTTGTTTTACATGGAACCTCAAAATAGTGCAGAGTGCAGTGTGCTGTCTGAAGTCAGCTACGTGAAACAAATTAGAAGAGCGGATCTGCTGTGTGTTAGCTGATCAATCTAGCATTAGCAGGATTTTCCACTGTGTGTTTTAGCACCAGCACAGACAGATGAATTATTATCATCAGTATCATTCATCCCCGCCAGTTAAAGTTCTTTTCTAAACAAATAAAATTTCCTCAAATGAATCGGCAGTAACTTAAACTGACGTATTAGGATTACTTGAGTCATCAGTAAAATGGAACCACACCTGGGCTCTAATAGAGCAGATGAGATAAAATCGCATTCATCCCATTAATTCCTAGTTAGTGTATTTTAGAACACCTGAAGGATGTTTCCTTTCAGGGGTTTCCTCCAGCTTTGTGAGAACTGCTCACTCATTAAGTGAATCACCTCCTTTTCTGTTGTTGCTCTGAGAGCTTGAAGTGAAAACTCACGACTTTTTCGGAGGAAAAACTGCATAAATGACCAGGGAAGCTCCTGCTATGTGTTTGCCACTGACAGATTCCATCTAGGCTGTCACCGGGAAGCCTGAGGGGTTATTTTCCAGTCTTAGACTACAGAAGAAGCCTCTTGTGAGTTAGTACCCAGCGACATCTGTACTCTTGCAAAGCCAAGTTACATGAGAACTTTGCGAGCTTCAGGTCTTGGGTGACTCCTGTGGTTCTCTGTCTGAAGATCTGCATCAGAGTGCTGCTTGCACTGCCTCCTTCAGCCTGTGTTAGAAGGCTCTTCTGTTCCCTTTGCACCATCAAAGCCCATTCTCTCTCCTGTTAAGCAACGCTTGTGACCTCTTTTCCCTTAGGCTGCATCCCAAGAAAATCTTTAGAAACACATCAGTTCTTTCAGTGCCTCATTTGAACACTTCAGATGAAACTTTCTCCTGAACTCGTTTCCTTAACTGCACTTACCCTGCTCTAGATTTTTCACAACTTCTACGTTTCCACATCGTTTCCCTAAGAGTGCCCATCCCCCAAGGCTTGAGGGGCTTCAAATGGGGGCTTTGCCACTATTGAGTTTCCAGATCAGTGAGCAAGTGGTGAGTGAAACCATCCTGTCGATTTTAAGAGTAGAGAAACTACGCAGTTATGCTGCATGCAAACGTGACCCTGCAGGTAACAGAGGGTGTTGGAAATGAATGTTTGGGGTTGTATCTGTGTCAGATAGCTCACCAATAATATCTCCAATCTACTTTTCAAATCTGAATTCAGCTTCCCACCTTTCTTTTCTCTTTCACCACCAGACCACCTTCTGATGAATAAGTACAGCACAGCAATTAAAACCACATGTAATTAAAAGAAGTTCAGTGTTCAGGCACGAAGATAAGAAAGGTAAAAGGATAAAGACAACTGGAAGCTCAGTTCTGTGTGACCTGCTTTTGAGTAAACAGCACTATATTCCACAGTCAATTATCCAAAAAGTACAGTGTGTTCTGCTGCCAAAAAAAGGTTGTCAGATAGAAGTGGTTACTCAAAAGGACACATGCACTGGAGTGAACATTAGTCTATTGTACTCAGTATAATATTATACCAACAGGGCTGTTTTGTCGCTGGCTTTTTTTTGTTTTGTTTTAATTTTTGACCACAGACAAGATTATGCAGCTTTTCAATATTATTTCATAAACATCTAATTGCAGGCTTCAGTGAGAGGTGCAGGCATTGCTAGGGAAATCAAATAAGGTATGCTCTGTGCAGCCCAATAATAAGGCTTCCAATACAAAAGTGGAAAAACAAGTCATTAGTTACAGCCATCGAACGGAAGAGGTCTAATGGGAGCCACAGGATAAACATTCCATTTTATTATGTCTTCGTTATATGTTTTGCAAGTCTCCGTGGTTATAAATTAAAATTGCTTCTTGCAGCAGTGGCTGTAAAAAGTTCAAAATCTGTGAATGCACCTATTATTTTTATTTATATCACAACGGGCTGCTACAGCAAAATTAACTTTTTCCTCTGTTTTTTGTTAGTTAACAGATGAGAAATGCATACAAATGACTATCTAAAGGCAGCACTCAAAAGTGCCACTTTTTTGTAAATCAAGATGGTATCAATTTAAAATGAGTGAGAAAAGGTGGGGGAGAACCAGGCATCCCAGATGAATGAACTTCTTTGGCATTACACAAGCAGGTAGTATCTGATGTTTGTTTATAAATGTACATGAATGCTAGTGGAGAAGTCCAGAGCATGTACGGACAGATGAGAGGAGTGTTAAACTTGAGAGCATGAGTGACAGAGGGGAAAGCTTTCCAGTGCTCCTCTGCAGTTGTGTTAGCAGTCTTGAAGCCCCCGATTACCAGCTGAAATTGGTGACAGGACAGGGTTTTCCCATGCCTTCTGCTGCCTTCCGAGCAGACAGATGTACTGCTGTCTAAGGGAATGCGTCCAACCTCTGAATCTCCACTTGGTGCTCTTTTCTTAACCTTCCAGCAAAACAATTAATTTGTTTTTTAATTCAGTTTTTGGAACTGTTTGCCTCAAGGTAATAGGCTGAGATTTGTAGAGTGGAAGTTTGTGGTCTTTGGAAACATCTGTTTCTCCTTTCAAAAGGGATATGAAGGATATGCAGCCATATAAACCCTCATCAACCCTTCTGCTTCTATTTAGGAGCTAATCATTAACATTGGGACTGCAGAGGCTTCTCCTGAGGACAGGCTCTCCCATACCTGCACGGGAGATCGGTGGCTTGCACCTTGAAAACCCTCAGTGTCAGCAAATTACTTCAGAGCTGTAGTTCCCAGTCTATGAGAGCCTGTTGTCAGAAGCTTAAATTCATTATGCGGAGGCCTGCACTTGCAAAGGGAAGAAAAAAATGATATGCAAATGAAGAGGAAGAGAACTATTGCTCTAGGGACTTTCTTACTCTGCAACATTAGCATTCCCCATGTGCCATTGAGGAGGCAAGCCAAGGTGGTCTGGCCAGGGTTGGGAATTCCTGCTGTGGAGGGGGATGAGGTTCATGAGCGCTGTTCTTCATGGGACAGGGCAAGAAGTGTCTCCAGACAGGGACCTCGGCTCCTCACTGGGATGGATCTGATCAAAGCAAAAAAGGATGTGTGTTTCTGAGTCTGCATGGTCCTTCCGCTGCTGCTCCCTGGTTATCACCATTATCATTTTGCTAGTGTTGCTTAATAATTGTTCTAAATATGAGATAATGTCAGGAAATAACGCCATGGGACCTAATTGTTTTTCTATCATCTGGTAATTAAAGAAAAAGTGTGCTTAGTGCCGAGGGACCTGTTTTAGAGTAGAAACCTGAATTTTTCTCTACAAGCTGAGTTCCTGCAAACTTTGCCTCCCACTGTGCTGACAATTTCTGAGAAATTATTTTATTTCCCATTTTAGATGTCGGACAGTGACTCAGTGTGCCCTGGAAATACTATCATTCTAGCAATTTTCTCATGTGGTGGCTCAGCTTAATGTCAGAGAAATGGGTAGTTATGAGTCCAGACACTAGAACGTCGGGCTTAGGTTCTAAAAATACATGTTTGGTTAACTTTTAGTTGTCAACAACTTTTCTACTGTCACACATGCTAGGAAATTGAATAAGTGGCCTAACGCAATCCCAGGCACATTCTGTGGTCAGTAGAGGTACCTACAGAAAGTTAAATGTGTAGGGAATGCAGATAAGTGATGGTGCCACTTGTTTTTGTGCATTTGCTGTATGGAAGTGGAATAGTAAACAGTTTGTTAAGAAGAGCAAGTGAGCAAATGTGGGTGTGGATAGACCTCGCTAGTGTGTCTGAATTCTCAAATGTCTCATTTCTGGCTTTAGGCAAGGCAGTTCAATATTTTTGCCTCTTAGTTTCCTGTGTAAAGCAGGTATAATGTTTGCCTCCTGTATCACAGTGGGGGTTTTGAGACTCGATTGTCTGCAAAGTAGTTTTAAAGTCTATAAATGCAAAATGTTATTCTTGTTTTCTTTGTGAAAGGCAATTGGAATCGTGTGCATAGCCTCTCACAGCAGGCAGAGTGGTTATTTGCAATGAAGGATATTTTTGCACCTTTGTACGGAAACTAAGAAAAGATCTCTCAAAACTGTGGCTATTCATCATTAAAAACAGTTAAAATTTATCATTTATGTAGGTTTTTTTTATACTTTCAGAGCCCTCTTATGAATCTTAACTAAATTTTTCACAAAGCCTCTGAAAGGCATAAGGCTGTATCCCGATTTTTATAGTCACTTCCCCATACTTACAGAGGGAAAGTAGCTGTGCCAGGCTCACATGGGCAGTGGCCACGTGGTTTTCTCCTCCACTGGTCTGTGTCCCAATGCAGTGTCACAGGGACAGCGAGGTACCTGTGCTGGGAAGATAAAACGGTCATCTCAGAGATTGAGAATGATTTAATTAACCAAGCCATAGAGTTTTAAGGATGAATTAGCTCTTGGACCGTGTGATATATACATGCTAGCCTAGAGGAACAGCATTCTGACCTTGTCTGAGCCTGAAGACTTTGGTGAAGAGACAGTATCATGGCCTAAGTGCCTGTTTTGTTTTGTTGTCAGGCAGGAGGAAAGGCCAGTGAAATCAGGCACTGCTACCGGCCTCCTGGGCTTCTCTGTTACTGACACATCCATGTGTTTTATGCAAACTAGGTACAAGGAATGTGGGAAGCGAGGAGGAAGATAAATGTTGTTGCCCTGGTGTTCAGGATTGTTCAGCCGCTCTTATATGGCTCATCTGACGTTTGGTGGCTGTGTTGTGCCCCACTCTGTTTTAGAAGGCTGTAAAACAAACACATTTATGAAAAAGAACTGTTTTGCAGCTGAAATCAAGCTATCTCTGTTCGTGTGAGTGTGAAGTCTGGAGCCACAAATCTTATGGGCAACAACTGAGGGAACTGCAATTGTTTAGTCTGGGGAAGAGGAGGCTCAGGAGAGACTTTGTCACTCTGTTCTTAAAAAGAGGTTGTGGCAAAGTGGGAGTTAGCCTCTGCTCTCAGGCAACAGTGATAGGACAAGAGGTGATGGCCTCAAGTTGTGCCAGAGGAGGTTCAGGGTGCATAGAAGGAGTGATAATACGCTGGTGCAGGCTGCGCAGGGAGGCTGTGGAATCGCCAGCGCTGGTGGTGTTTAAGGAAGAAGGTAGATGTGGTACTTAGGGGCATGGTTAGTGGGTAATGGTGGTGGTAGGTGGACGGTTGAACTAGATGATTTTAGAGGTCTTTTCCAACCTTCATGATCCTATGATTATTTCCAGCTTTTGGAAATTTGAGACAAGAAGCCAGAAAGAGAAACATACAAAGATGAAAAAAAGATGCTTTAGTAGATGCAACGTGATATATGCAAAACCCATATACATTGCATGCATGGGTGAGTTTGATCTATCCTAAGAAGGCACTTGGAAACACAATGTAGTTTACCATTTTGTGATGAGTATATTGGGCCAGAGCAATGTCAGCATAGTTGTATTAACTTGGAAGCAACTGTGTTGATTTAATAAAGCCGGGAGTAGGGATCAGAGGTTCTATCATCTGAGGTGCTCAGACAACAACTAGGAGGTTGAGTAAATCACAGTGTAGCCTTTTTACTTGGTGGCTCCCTGCCTTTCCGAAAGATGTAACACATTGTATCTATTTCTGGTGTTACAGTGACTTTATGCTTACTTTCAGGGGAATCTATACCTTATTCATACTGGTACGTGGGAGCTTTTGGACTTTTGTATGCCTAACACTTCTTGGTAAGTTCTTTTATGGGAATGGACAAAACGTTGGCTCCAGTAGAAATTCTGAGCAAACTGAATTTTACTTTCTGTATAGCAAAGAAGAGAAGGCTCTGGGATGACCTGATAGCGGCCTCTCGGTACCTAGATTGGGGCTATAAGAAAGAAGGAGACTGACTCTTTAGCGGGGTCTGTTGTGATAGGACAAGGAGAAATAGTTTCAAACTAAAAGAGAAGAGATTTAGATTGGATATAAGGAGGAAGTCTTTCACGGTAAGGGCAATAATGTGCTGGCACAGGTTGTCCAGATGGATGCCCCAGCCTTGGAGACACCCAAGGTCAGGCTGGATGGGGCCCCGAGCGCCTGATGGAGCTGTAGGTGTCCATGTTTATTGCAGGGAGTTGAACCAGGTGGCCTTTAAGGGTCTCTTCCAACTCAAATGGTTCTGTGATTCTATTAACTACCTGACATGCTTTGAGCCTGGGTTTTCATGCGAGGTTTCAAACACCCACATGCATTCCTGCATATTTAGGCACATAATGGCTAGGTAATGCACTTGTAGAGCTCTGTCCCTGTTCTCAAAGTTGGCTGTTCACCTGTGATTTCTGCTGTTCTCCAGGGAGTTCACGGTACTGTAAAGTTGAGGACTTCAGTTTTCAGCCTTCAGCTCAACATGGGCGAAGAGAAATGTTCATCCAAACTGTAATTTAGTGCAAATGGCTTAATGTCAGTCTTTGGTGCTCTGAACAAAGAATTCACCAGTACAGTTAAGTTAGACTGCTTGAATCTTATATTCCCTTCCCTCTCCCTTGGAGTTACCACAGATGAGCTGTCCCACTCTGGTCTTCATCCATCTGCACTCATTCTTTCTTCATTGTGACTGGTGGGGTTGCAGGGAAGAAGGCTTCTGTCTGCAAGCAGTGAAGGACTGGGAGTGAGAATGCTTCTATAGAATAGCTGACAGATGGGGGAATCAAACAATGCTTGTGTTAATTAACATGCCCAGGTCCAGAGACTGAGTTGGTGTTGAAGTGGGGAAGTGAAGCCCGGGGTTTTGACGTGCAGTCATCTGTGCTTCCTCTTAAAAGGAGAAGTCGTGAAGGCACTTGTCAGGTCTGGGTGTGGTTGTGTGGGGCCATCCGAACTGACAGCTCCAAGTTTCAGTGAGTCTTTTGGTTTTCCTTTGTGTCCCTGGTGTGCTAGATGGTCAGAGGCTCTGGGGGAAAAGAGCATATCTGGTGTTATCCTGGGAGCTTCAGGGTGCTGAGGCTGGGCAAGAAGCTGCACTCACAATGTCTTTCATGTGATGCCACAGAATGACAGTTGCCTCTGACTGGGGTGTGCAGGTATGGGGCAATAAGCAAAGCAAACACTGTGTCTGTGCATGTGTTTGCATGCCAGAGCACATTGGCCTTGTCAATTCATTTCAGAACACAAGGAGAAGGACATTGGAGATCACCAGCGTTCTCTAGCAAAAGATACTGTTTATTAGGATGCACCAATTTCTGTACAGTCGTAACCCAATGACTAGGGACGCCTGGCAGCTGAGCATGCCCCATGTTGCTACTGTGGACAGCACTGTAAGAGCCAGTCTACAGAAAGGCTTTGCGTGTAGCTCAAGGCACAGTCAACCATGGTGCAGTTGCTCCCTGTTCTCCATCTCTTGCCGCCAGCACCACACACACATGCATGTCGTTCATAAATGTACCTGTCCACTCCTCCTCACTCTACATCTCCATCTCTGTTAGCATCTAATAAATAATTTGTTCTGTTGTAAGCAGTGGGCTCCTCTCAGGATTGGCATTCAGCCATTCATGTTTCAGCAAGGTAACGGGGCCAGGCCTTTGCCATGTCTGATGCTCTGTTGACCCAGCAGTTTGTCCTACTTATTTCTTGCAGCAGTGGGTCCCAGCAGTTTATTGCTGTTTCCTTTCCTGTTTCCTCAGCACACTGTTCTGTAATACCAACAGTCCTTGCTTTTTTATTTTTATGTTTTTCTCCCCAAGTCAACAGCCTGTTCTCCTCAGCAGCGCCTGTGGTCCCCTGTGCTATGGGAGGCCATCGCAGGTATCCACAGATGCTTGGCTCACTTTATCTGGGTTATTTGGAAATCTACTGGAGCCACGTATGCAGGTTGGCACCTCTAGTGACCTGCTCAT